>NC_135478.1:4257678-6657678 GCF_052094955.1 Ictidomys tridecemlineatus
AGCCTCTGTTGGGCACCTCTATTGGAGATGGAACAGGGCGGCAGGCAGTCCTGCCTGGGAGCACGTCCCAGCTCTCGGGGGCCACCCGTCCCATCCCACTGCCTCTGTCCCTAGTGTTGCTACCTCCTGCTGAGGGTAGATCCTCCCATCCTCCCATGTGCAGCTGGTCAGGGCAGGGAGGGAGGGAGAGCAGGCACCTCACTGCTGCTGCTCCTACCAGCCAGAGCACAGCTCCGGGGCCACCCCTCCCTCGCAGCCAGGGAAGAGAGCAGTGCCGTCTTCAGGCGGATGAGGGTGCAAAGGGTCCAGGAGAACGGCTGGCATCCTCTGCCCTGAGGTTCCTGTTGGAACTTGAGCCAAGCCCCACCTCTCTCCAAAGCCTCCCTGACCATGCATCCTCTCTGTGCAGTGCTTGGGTGTTCACAGCAGGGCCCATGGCCAACAACGTGGGCATCCTCCAGGAGCTTGGTATAATGCAGAGTCTCAGGTCTCCTCCAAATCGGCTGAGTTATCAGCCGATTCTGGAAGAGGTCCTGTGAGTTCAAGGTGCAGGAGATGCTGCTGGTCTGTGGACACCCTTGGAGTAGCCAAGTCCAGATCAGGGCTCACAGACGCCTTAGGGCTCTTGTTCAAATGCAGATTCTGACTTGGTAGACCTGGCGTGGGGCTTGAGGTCTTAGCAGTTCCACTGAACTCCAAGATGATGCTCATGCTGCCGTCCCATGGACCACTCGTTGAGTAGCAAGGGCCTCAGGTCTTCAAAGTACAAATAAGCACAACCTGGATGGCTTAAACAACAACAATTCACTCTCTCACAGTCCTGGGGGCTGAGACTGAAGCCCAGGTGTGTGAGGACCCTTCTCTGTGTGTGAAATCTGCGCTGCACCTTTGTCTTAGTTTCTGAGGTTGCTGGGAGTCCTTGGTGCTCTTTGGCCTGTAGACACATTGCCCCAATCTGCCTCCATTGTCCCACACATTCTCCCTGAGCCTGTCTTGGAGTCTCTTTCCTCCTTACAAGGCACCACTTACACTGGACTTACCTACTCCTACCACTGCATTCTTCATTTACATTTCCAGTTGCATCCACAAATGTCCCATTTAAATAAGATCACGTTCACAGGCACCAGGATTCAGGGCTTTGTGTACCTCTTTGGAGCACACTGAACTCACAATGGTCACTGCCCCTTTTTGTGCTGAGGTCCCTGGAGGCTCCACTCTGCACTCTTATCTTATCCAAACTCTTCTTTCCATGCTGCCTAGATGTGAATGAGTGTGCGGACACCACCACGTGCCCAGCTTATGCAACCTGCACCAACACCGTGGGGAGTTACTACTGCACTTGCAAACAAGGCTTCCTGTCCAGCAATAGACAAAACCAATTCAGGGGCCCAGGAGTGGAATGTGAAGGTCAGTTTGTACCCCTGAAACCCTCCAACATTTGGTAGGAAAATCACATGGAAGCTGCTGAGTAGTGGATGCAAGGTCTTCCCTCATCAAAGATCCAAACAGGATTTCTTCCCTCCTTCTCTACCTCCCTTCTTCCCATTTTCCTCCCTCTCCCCTCCCCTCTGCACTCCCTCCCTTCCCTGCTCTCTGTTGCTCTGATTCCTGAACACTGTAGACATGAGGGCTGTTGGGCTTCCTCACAACATGGCGGCATGTTCCAAGACCATGTACCTCAGGGAACAAGGTGAAAATGCATGGTGTGCCTGTGACCTAGCTTGGCATTTTTGTGACCTGGCACCCTAGTGACATATGTGGGAGGTAGCACAGACCCACCCTTGGTGGAAGAAGGCCATGTCACAATGATGGAGGAGCCTGTGGGATGGGGGATTCTTTCAACCATCTTTGAATGGCATCTGCTACCCAGGATGGGGCAAATTTGTCACACTGGTTCTTTTTCTGTCCAGATGTTGACGAATGTACTGAAAGTCCCCCACGTTGTGGTCCTCACTCAGTCTGCAAGAACATGCTTGGGAGGTACAGGTGCAGCTGCCTTCCTGGCTTCTCTTCTCCCACTGGAGATTGGGTCCCCGGAAGGCCAGGCACCTTCTCTTGCAGAGGTAACTCCTTCGGGCCCTCTGCCATGGGCCTTGGTGGGCATTTACCACTGGGATGAGTATGTGCATCCTTGGACTCTCTGGTTTATGGACTGTCCTCTCTTCCTTGCAGACATTGACGAGTGCCTCACCAGTGGGATCTGCCCTGAGCATTCCAACTGTGTCAACTCTGTGGGGAGCTACCGTTGCAGCTGCCAAGCTGGATTCTTCTCCAATGGCTCCACCTGTGAAGGTACAGAGGGTCTGGTTATATCATTGGTCTACTTGATTCAGTAGGGGTCTCCTCACTGGCAGTCCCACGCATTCTCCCTGAGCCTGTCTTGGAGTCTCTTTCCTCCTTACAAGGCACCACTTACACTGGATTTAGGGTCTGCCCTACTCCCTATGACTGCATTCTTCATTTACATTTCCAGTTGCACCCACAGAGGTCCCATTTAATAAGATCACATTCACAGGCACCAGGGTTCAGGGCTTTGTGTACCTCTTTGGAACACACTGAACTCACAATGGTCACTACCCCCTTTTTGTGCTGAAGTCCCTGGACTCACTCTTATCTTGTCCAAACTCTTCTTTCCATGTTGCCTAGATGTGAATGAGTGTGCGGACACCACCACGTGCCCAGCTTATGCAACCTGCACCAACACCGTGGGGAGTTACTACTGCACTTGCAAACAAGGCTTCCTGTCCAGCAATGGACAAAACCAATTCAGGGGCCCAGGAGTGGAATGCAAAGGTCAGTTTGCACCCTTGAAACCCTCCAGGATTTGGTAGGAAAATCACATGGAAGCTGCTGAGTAGTGGATGCAAGGTCTTCCCTCATCAAAGACCCAAACAGGATTTCTTCCCTCTCTCTTTCCCTCCCTTCTTCCCATTTTCCTCCTCTCCCCTCCCCTCTGCACTCCCTCCCTTCCCTGCTCTCTGTTGCTCTGATTCCTGAACACTGTAGACATGAGGGCTATTGGGCTTCCTCACAACATGGCGGCATGTTCTAAGACCATGTACCTCAGGGAACAGGGTGGAAGTGCATGGTGTGCTTGTGACCTAACTTGGCATTTTTGTGACCTGGCATCTTTGCCACCCTAGTGACATATGTGGGAGGTAGCACAGACCCACCCTTGGTGGAAGAAGGCCATGTCACAATGATGGAGGAACCTGTGGGATGGGGGATTCTTTCAACCATCTTTGAAAAATGGCATCTGCTACCCAGGATGGGGCAAATTTGTCACGCTGGTTCTTTTTCTGTCCAGATGTTGATGAATGTACTGAGAGTCCCCCACGTTGTGGTCCTCACTCAGTCTGCAAGAACATGTTTGGGAGGTACAGGTGCAGCTGCCTTCCTGGCTTCTCTTCTCCCACTGGAGATTGGGTCCCCGGAAGGCCAGGCACCTTCTCTTGCAGAGGTAACTCCTTCGGGCCCTCTGCCATGGGCCTTGGTGGGCATTTACCACTGGGATGAGTATGTGCATCCTTGGACTCTCTGGTTTATTGACTGTCCTCTCTTCCTTGCAGACATTGACGAGTGCCTCACCAGTGGGATCTGCCCTGAGCATTCCAACTGTGTCAACTCTGTGGGGAGCTACCGTTGCAGCTGCCAAGCTGGATTCTTCTCCAATGGCTCCACCTGTGAAGGTACAGAGGGTCTGGTTATATCATTGGTCTACTTGATTCAGTAGGGGTCTCCTCACTGGCAGTCCCACGCATTCTCCCTGAGCCTGTCTTGGAGTCTCTTTCCTCCTTATAAGGTACCACTTACACTGGATTTAGGGTCTGCCCTACTCCCTATGACTGCATTTTTCATTTACATTTCCAGTTGCATCCACAGAGGTCCCATTTAAATAAGATCACGTTCACAGGCACCAGGGTTCAGGGCTTTGTGTACCTCTTTGGAACACACTGAACTCACAATGGTCACTGCCCCTTTTTTGTGCTGAGGTCCCTGGAGGCTCCACTCTGCACTCTTATCTTATCCAAACTCTTCTTTCCATGCTGCCTAGATGTGAATGAGTGTGCAGACACCACCACGTGCCCAGCTTATGCAACCTGCACCAACACCATGGGGAGTTACTACTGCACTTGCAAACAAGGCTTCCTGTCCAGCAATGGACAAAACCAATTCAGGGGCCCAGGAGTGGAATGCAAAGGTCAGTTTGCACCCTTGAAACCCTCCAGGATTTGGTAGGAAAATCACATGGAAGCTGCTGAGTAGTGGATGCAAGGTCTTCCCTCATCAAAGATCCAAACAGGATTTCTTCCCTCCCTCTTTCCCTCCCTTCTTCCCATTTTCCTCCCTCTCCCCTCCCCTCTGCACTCCCTCCCTTCCCTGCTCTCTGTTGCTCTGATTCCTGAACACTGTAGACATGAGGGCTGTTGGGCTTCCTCACAACATGGCGGCATGTTCCAAGACCATGTACCTCAGGGAACAGGGTGGAAGTGCATGGTGTGCCTGTGACCTAGCTTGGCATTTTTGTGACCTGGCATCTTTGCCACCCTAGTGACATATGTGGGAGGTAGCACAGACCACCTTGGTGGAAGAAGGCCATCTCACACTGATGGAGGAACCTGTGGGATGGGGGATTCTTTCAACCATCTTTGAAAAATGGCACCTGCTACCAAGGATGTGGCAAATTTGTCACGCTGGTTCTTTTTCTGTCCAAATGTTGATGAATGTACTGAGAGTCCCCCACGCTGTGGTCCTCACTCAGTCTGCAAGAATGTGCTTGGGAGGTACAGGTGCAGCTGCCTTCCTGGCTTCTCTTTTCCCACTGGAGACTGGGTCCTGGGAAGGCCAGGCACCTTCTCTTGCAGAGGTAACTCCTTTGGGGCCTCTGCCATGGGCCTTGGTGGGCATCTACCACTGGGATGAGTATGTGCATCCTTGGACTCTCTGGTTCACGGACTGTCCTCTCTTCCTTGCAGACATTGACGAGTGCCTCACCAGTGGGATCTGCCCTGAGCATTCCAACTGTGTCAACTCTGTGGGGAGCTACCGTTGCAGTTGCCAAGCTGGATTCTTCTCCAATGGCTCCACCTGTGAAGGTACAGAGGGTCTGGTTATATCATTGGTCTACTTGATTCAGTAGGGGTCTCCTCACTGGCAGTCCCACGCATTCTCCCTGAGCCTGTCTTGGAGTCTCTTTCCTCCTTATAAGGTACCACTTACACTGGATTTAGGGTCTGCCCTACTCCCTATGACTGCATTTTTCATTTACATTTCCAGTTGCATCCACAGAGGTCCCATTTAAATAAGATCACGTTCACAGGCACCAGGGTTCAGGGCTTTGTGTATCTCTTTGGAACACACTGAACTCACAATGGTCACTGCCCCTTTTTTGTGCTGAGGTCCCTGGAGGCTCCACTCTGCACTCTTATCTTATCCAAACTCTTCTTTCCATGCTGCCTAGATGTGAATGAGTGTGCAGACACCACCACGTGCCCAGCTTATGCAACCTGCACCAACACCATGGGGAGTTACTACTGCACTTGCAAACAAGGCTTCCTGTCCAGCAATGGACAAAACCAATTCAGGGGCCCAGGAGTGGAGTGCAAAGGTCAGTTTTCACCCTTGAAACCCTCCAGGATTTGGTAGGAAAATCACATGGAAGCTGCTGAGTAGTGGATGCAAGGTCTTCCCTCATCAAAGATCCAAACAGGATTTCTTCCCTCCCTCTTTCCCTCCCTTCTTCCCATTTTCCTCCCTCTCCCCTCCCCTCTGCACTCCCTCCCTTCCCTGCTCTCTTTTGCTCTGATTCCTGAACACTGTAGACATGAGGGCTGTTGGGCTTCCTCACAACATGGCGGCATGTTCCAAGACCATGTACCTCAGGGAACAGGGTGGAAGTGCATGGTGTGCCTGTGACCTAGCTTGGCATTTTTGTGACCTGGCATCTTTGCCACCCTAGTGACATATGTGGGAGGTAGCACAGACCACCTTGGTGGAAGAAGGCCATCTCACACTGATGGAGGAACCTGTGGGATGGGGGATTCTTTCAACCATCTTTGAAAAATGGCACCTGCTACCAAGGATGCGGCAAATTTGTCACGCTGGTTCTTTTTCTGTCCAAATGTTGATGAATGTACTGAGAGTCCCCCACGCTGTGGTCCTCACTCAGTCTGCAAGAATGTGCTTGGGAGGTACAGGTGCAGTTGCCTTCCTGGCTTCTCTTTTCCCACTGGAGACTGGGTCCTGGGAAGGCCAGGCACCTTCTCTTGCAGAGGTAACTCCTTTGGGGCCTCTGCCATGGGCCTTGGTGGGCATCTACCACTGGGATGAGTATGTGCATCCTTGGACTCTCTGGTTCACGGACTGTCCTCTCTTCCTTGCAGACATTGACGAGTGCCTCACCAGTGGGATCTGCCCTGAGCATTCCAACTGTGTCAACTCTGTGGGGAGCTACCGTTGCAGCTGCCAAGCTGGATTCTTCTCCAATGGCTCCACCTGTGAAGGTACAGAGGGTCTGGTTATATCATTGGTCTACTTGATTCAGTAGGGGTCTCCTCACTGGCAGTCCCACGCATTCTCCCTGAGCCTGTCTTGGAGTCTCTTTCCTCCTTATAAGGTACCACTTACACTGGATTTAGGGTCTGCCCTACTCCCTATGACTGCATTTTTCATTTACATTTCCAGTTGCATCCACAGAGGTCCCATTTAAATAAGATCACGTTCACAGGCACCAGGGTTCAGGGCTTTGTGTATCTCTTTGGAACACACTGAACTCACAATGGTCACTGCCCCTTTTTTGTGCTGAGGTCCCTGGAGGCTCCACTCTGCACTCTTATCTTATCCAAACTCTTCTTTCCATGCTGCCTAGATGTGAATGAGTGTGCAGACACCACCACGTGCCCAGCTTATGCAACCTGCACCAACACCATGGGGAGTTACTACTGCACTTGCAAACAAGGCTTCCTGTCCAGCAATAGACAAAACCAATTCAGGGGCCCAGGAGTGGAATGCAAAGGTCAGTTTGCACCCTTGAAACCCTCCAGGATTTGGTAGGAAAATCACATGGAAGCTGCTGAGTAGTGGATGCAAGGTCTTCCCTCATCAAAGACCAAACAGGATTTCTTCCCTCCCTCTTTCCCTCCCTTCTTCCCATTTTCCTCCCTCTCCCCTCCCCTCTGCACTCCCTCCCTTCCCTGCTCTCTGTTGCTCTGATTCCTGAACACTGTAGACATGAGGGCTGTTGGGCTTCCTCACAACATGGCGGCATGTTCCAAGACCATGTACCTCAGGGAACAGGGTGGAAGTGCATGGTGTGCCTGTGACCTAGCTTGGCATTTTTGTGACCTGGCATCTTTGCCACCCTAGTGACATATGTGGGAGGTAGCACAGACCACCTTGGTGGAAGAAGGCCATCTCACACTGATGGAGGAACCTGTGGGATGGAGGATTCTTTCAACCATCTTTGAAAAATGGCACCTGCTACCAAGGATGCGGCAAATTTGTCACGCTGGTTCTTTTTCTGTCCAGATGTTGATGAATGTACTGAGAGTCCCCCACGCTGTGGTCCTCACTCAGTCTGCAAGAATGTGCTTGGGAGGTACAGGTGCAGCTGCCTTCCTGGCTTCTCTTTTCCCACTGGAGACTGGGTCCTGGGAAGGCCAGGCACCTTCTCTTGCAGAGGTAACTCCTTTGGGGCCTCTGCCATGGGCCTTGGTGGGCATCTACCACTGGGATGAGTATGTGCATCCTTGGACTCTCTGGTTTATGGACTGTCCTCTCTTCCTTGCAGACATTGACGAGTGCCTCACCAGTGGGATCTGCCCTGAGCATTCCAACTGTGTCAACTCTGTGGGGAGCTACCGTTGCAGCTGCCAAGCTGGATTCTTCTCCAATGGCTCCACCTGTGAAGGTACAGAGGGTCTGGTTATATCATTGGTCTACCTGATTCAGTAGGGGTATCCTTACTGGAAGACCACATGAGATCATGACCCATGTGATAGGGAAGAGAGCATTGGGGCTCAGAGAGGTGAAGTGATTTTCTAAGGGTGCACAGCCTTGTGGTGGATGAGCTGGGTCTGAACTCCTGTTGAGGGCCAACGTGGGTCAAGCCATGGGATAGCTTGTGCTTGACATTAGTGAGGAACTCTTGTCCCTAGAGTGACTTTTTTCCCCACAGGGGATGATGGCAAAGTCCAGAGGCACTCTGGATGGTTACAGGGGGAGGTGTGTGTTACTGGCAGCATCCCTCAGGGAGAGGAGCTGCCAGGCATTCCACCATGCACATAGCAGCCCCCAACCAGGATGCCAGGGCCCCCCACAGGCCCTCCCCAGTGAGTGCCCAGACCCAGAATTCAGAGCTTCCCCTAGAGGCACTTTTGGTCAGCCTTGGGGTCACCCTTGGTCTATCACTGCAGCTTGGGGAATCTGCCTGTGGAGCCACCATGGGTTCTGCCCCGTCTTGGGCTCAGTTCCTCATGGCTGCAGCAGCCTCCCTGTGATACTCCCCCTTTCTCCAGTTCCTCTCAAATCCACCTTCCATGCCAGAATCTTCTCACTAAGAGATAATGGCTCTGCCTTCCAGTGTCCGGGGTGACGCTGCTGTTCTCCATGGTCCTTGTAGGGATGGAGACTCCGTGGAGCAGGGCCTGGCACCACCTGGCCTGCCTCAGACCCCCTGGCTTAGCTTAAGAGGCATCTGAAGGCACGCCTGCCTCTCCTAGTCCATTTGTAGCAGTTAGTTATAGCTGAGGAACAAATTTTCCACAAATGAGTGACCACCAGGGATGACTCTTCATTTAGTTCTCGATCCTATTATGGGCTGGCCGTTTAGTTTGGGCCATTCTGCTTAGTTTCTCAGCGTGCTCCCCTGTGTGTGTGGCCACCCAGCGCGGCTGACATTTGAGGCTGGACATTTTGTTGTTGTGGGGGACTGTCTCGTGCACAGTTGGGTATTTGGCTGCATCTTTGGCCTCTCCTTGCTGGATTCCGTGACACTCTCCCACCCTCATATCACGGCAGCCAAAAATGTCTCCAGACTTTGCCCGTGTTCCCGGGGTAGGGGGCGGTTGCCCCCAGTCCAGTACCACGGGCTGAACTTAGTAGAGATTTCTTACCCTCCGACAGCTAATATGGGTACGTCTGGCCAGTGGGTAGCTTTCTGTCACTTGGTGATAAAGGGACTGTCTCCTTCCATCTTTTGGTCTGTCTATCCCTTGGGGCCTTGGGGTCCCAGTCTGTGAAGGTCAGAGAGAGCAGAAGCCACAGTCACTTCTTAACTGTCTTGACTCAGAAGTGACATGGAAGTCCCCTCTGACATTTCAGGAGAGAGGACTGGTCTCATGGCTTCATTCTGTAGTCCCTGGCTGGGACTACATTCCAGGAGGACTCTGTGCAGCCCTGTTTCTGTCAACAGTGGATTGTACATTTGATGGAGGTCCTATGAGATCCTAGCAAGGTCACATACACACCATGCACTTCCACCTTGTTCCCTGAGGTGCACAGACTTGGAACTTGCCGCCATGTTGTGAGGAAGCCCAACAGCCCTCCTGTCTACAGTGTTCAGGAATCAGAGCAAGAGAGAGCAGGGAAGGGAGGGAGTGCTATGAGATCGTAGCAAAGCCCCCACAGTCCTCCTGCTTAGCAGTGTTGTAGTTGTCACAGTTGAACGCGTCAGTGCGACTTCTGCATGTGTGGTGACGTTGGCGTGACACACCTGTGCATTCCACCACACATAAGCATAGCTCACGTGAATGTACACGGTCCGTGATACTCAATGATGATAATGAATGACCTTGTTCCTGGTTTGTGTATTTACCATACGGTACTTTTCATCATTATTCTAGAGGTACTACAGCTTATGAAAAGACATTTATGTAAACAGATGAGTGAGCCTTGTCATCTGTGCTTCCTGCGTCTCTTGACTGTGTGGAGAGGTCACACCAAGGGGTCGATGCACTCTGATTTCCACACAAGATGAAACCACCCACGAGCCACGTGTGGGGACGTGTATTAGATATGGAAAATGACAAACCCCCAAAGTAGTGAGACCCGGGGAAAGGGGGGTGAGAAGGAGAACCGTACAGTGAGAACATTGATCCTTTCCCAACACATTCTTCCCCGGTGATGAAACCAACCCTCAGGAAGAGGTGTCCATCACACCTGGAAAGGCAGCCTCTGGGAAGGGGCCGAAGCATAATCCTTCCATAAACAAATCCTTCCCAGATACCAACCACTGACCCCAGGCCCTCCATCAGGTCCAGTAACGTAAATCCCAGAAACTGACCACTGACCCTAGACTCCCTCCCATTTTGCCCCGTAAAACAGACCCTAAATTCCTAAGCACTAAAACTGACCCTTCACTGGTTGATAGGACAATCTCCAAATTCCTGGTGCCCGAAGAAGATTGACATGCTCCCTAGACCACCCTCAGGGTAACCTAGACCAGCCCAGGCCCTTTCTTTTCCACCAGGAAAGTGGGTCCCACCATGGTGTCATTTCGTCCCTGCCTCCCCTGCTCCTGTGTGAACCTTCGTTCCTGAATAAAGCGCTGAGCTGATTTGTGAAGTGTGCGTTCCTCCAGGTCTTTTTGTGCTAACAACGTGTCCCCGTGGGTAGGTGACCCATGATGCTTTGTTGGACCTTTGCACAACCCTGCTTCACACCCGCTCTCCACCTCACAGACATTGACGAGTGTGTTGACATGTGCCCCTTACGTTCCGACTGCACCAACACTCCCGGGAGCTACTCTTGCACCTGCCACCCTGGCTTTGCACCAAGCCATGGTCAACGGCACTTCAGAGGCCAGGGAGTGGAGTGCAGGGGTGAGCAGGGCTTGCCACACAGCCCGGGAGGCAGCTCCTCCTTGTGCCTCCGAGTTTCTTGACGGCCTGAACTCTTGCAGATGTTGACGAATGCTCCCAGGACCCACCACCGTGTGGCCCCAATGCAGTCTGCACCAACACCCCAGGCTCCTACAGCTGCCGCTGCACCGTGGGCTTTCGTCCCCACCACGAAGGTTCCCAGACGCAAGCCAACTTCAACCTGCCAACGTAAGACCTCCTGGTGTGTGACGGCCACAGGGAGGGTCTGTGCTGTTGGGCTTTGGTTGTAAACTCCTCGCTCTGCTCAACCTGGGGACCCTCCTTTCGCTTTCATCTTGCTCACACGCTCTTTTCCTTTGTGTCAATTCATTCATTCATTCATTCATTATGTTTGGACCAACTACTGTTTACTAAACTTCCCAGCGCCCTGGGCTCCAGGCTGAGCCTTCCATCCTGGATACGCGGGGCGTGATCCCTGCTCTTGTGTGGTTTATGGTCCAGGGAAGGAGCCAGAGGTCACACGGCTAGTGATTGACAGTAACTGTGACGAATGCTACTGAGAAATCACAGTGTGCTTGGAGGTGACCGAGGGGATGGTTCATGTGCCCTGAGCCAGGGGACTTAACAGCCACTTGAGGAGGCACAGGGTCCTGCCGAGGAGCAGGGGAGAAGCAGTGTTCTGGGGGACGCAGGTGCCAGTCTCCTAGGCTCAGGCTGACTGAGAGTGGGCAGAGGTGGGGCATCAGGTGACCCTGACGAGGCAGGCAGAAGCCTGATTGCTAAACAGTGGGGAGATTTTCCACCCCCAAGAACAACAGGGAACTAGGGAGGGCTGAACATTTTTAAATGATGGATTTTTTGAGACACTAAAAACACATGTGAGCTGGGCACGTGGCACACGCCTGTCATCCCAGCGGCTCAGGAGGCTGAGGCAGGAGGCTCTGGAGTTCAAAGCCAGTTCAGCAACTAGCGAGTCCCTGAGAAACTCAGTGAGACCCTGTCTCTAAATAAAATACAAAATAGGGCTGGGAGGTGGCTCAGTGGTCGAGGGCCCCTGAGTTCAATCCTTAGTACCAAACAAAAAACAAAAAGCAAAAACCCCCCAAACCAACCAACCAAACAAACACACGTAACTCTTCTTGTGTGTGCGGTGCTGGGGATTGACCCTAGGGCTGCGGGCACGACGCCAGGCCGGGACTCCATCACTAAGCTACCCCCAGCCCTGGGCAGACGAACTTAAATGAAGTATAATAACAAGACAACGCACCTGAGGCCCTTCCAGTGTCCGAACGGGGACATGATGGACTCCACTGTATCCCTGGAAGGCTCCTTCCCCATGCTCCTCTGTCCTCTCCTTGGGCCACCTGGAATTCTGTGTCCATTCCTCCCTCTCTGGGCATCTGCCTCCCACCGACATCTTGCTCATTTCTGCCTGGTTTGGAGTTTTATAGAGATGGTGCCGCACTCGGCCATGTCCTCTCTGCCTCTCTTCAAGCTTCCTGGAGTCCTCGTGCTGCAGCGTGGCTGCCATCTGCTCGTCCTCCTGCCGTGTGTCTCGGGTGGATTTTAAACTGGGGGGTAGTGAGGTTGGACCTGCTTTTATTCACGATCGCAGTTCGACTTGGCTGCTCTTGTCTTTGTCCCAGGGATTCTCTTCAAATGTAAGGAAGACATGATACCCCATAACAAGCAGGCCCAGCAGTGCCAAGCAGGGGCTCCCGTGGAGCTGGAGTATGTAAGTATCGCTGAAGGTCATAGCTCTTGACGTTCTCCCAGAAGCCTCTTAGGTAGGACGTAGTTTTTATCAGTCTTAACAGAGGCAAAAAGTCAAGTGGCCTAAACCAAGGAGCAGTTCCTGTTTCTCCTCTGTGGAGACGTGGGTGTCAGCGTTGGAGAGCCGATACGGAGTCCACCGTGCTCTGTCACGGTCAACACAAGTCTCATTTTTGTGGTCCAAGATAGCTGCCCTGGCTCCTGCTATCACATCTGCTTTTTAGATGATAAGGGGAAAAGGGGAAGTGAAACGTGAAGTCCCTCTCTTTAAGAGCATGCCTCATGACTGTAAGGGAAGGGGAAGGAAATTAAGAAAGAAGGGTTAAGAAAGGGTAACGGGGAGGGAGGATACCATCCGAGTCCGAGTGAGCTTGTGGATTCAATTAATAATTTAATTATTAATTCATTAATGGAATAATTGTGCACGTTAATGGGGTAATTACTGCAGGATATTTCAATACAAGCACAGGTGTGCACTGATCAAATCAGAACTATTTGCACTGCCTTGTCCTGGTCCTTGGCTGGAGCCTTGCCTGTCCTTCAAGCAGCTCATGACCTGTACCAGGTTCTTGTGAGCTATGGCCACCCACGCTGCCGCGGAGCCCGGAGCCCGTTCCTCTTCTCTGGGGGTGGACTGTGAGGCTCACAGGAGCTTTTCCTTCTGTGGACACAGCTCCCCTTTTGTGCCCTGATGAACGACACCTTCCACGTGCTGGACAAAACCTGTGAGAACAAATCCGCGGTGTCCCTGCAGGTAACCCCGCGTCTTGAGTTCTGAGCATCTGGGGGAGGCTCTGCCTGGAGAAGGCCTGGTTATCATCCCTGGGTTGTGAGTTAGCCTCTCGTTAAAGAGGAACATGCGGACATCTGAAAATAAGCGTACAGTCAACTTACCTCTTTATTTTTTTGGGGGGGGGGTGTGCACTTCTGTGAGTTTAATTACTGGCTAGATTTGTGGGCTCCCACTAGTCAGGGTGCAGCCCGGCTTCATTTCCTCCAGGCACCGCCCTCAGTCTTCCTCTTCTAGTTAGATGCTTCCTCCCTGGACAGCCCCTGTGGTCCCCGTCTCTTCTCTCTCACGGTTGCTTTGTCTTCTTGAGAATGTCAAATAATTCAGATCATACAGTAAGTGAAACTGGGATTGAACCCAGGGGCACTCACCCACTGAGCCACACCCCTAGCCCTATTTTGTATTTTACTTAGAGACGGGGTCTCACGAGTTGCTTAGTGCCTTGCCTTGCTGTTGCTGAGGCTATTTTTGAACTCACAATCCTCCTGCCTCAGCCTCCTGAGCTGCTGGGATTGCAGGCGGGCACCATGCCCGGCTGGAGACTGGCTTTCCCCCCTCGAAGCATCATGCACTTAAGATCGGTCCTTGCTCAGAGACCTCCTGAGAGTGGCACCCGTGCCTGTCCTGGTTGGCTTGTCTCTCTGAGCTCCATGTCCTTAGGTGCACTCTGGTGGTGGGGGTGTCAGCTCTTCCTCCTCCAGGCTGCTGTGTGAGGTTCCTTCTGGTGAGCGTGCCACACTTTGCTCATCCACTCAGGTTTGAAAGACATCTGAGCTGTTTCCGGCTTCTGTGGACTGAGGTGGGGCTGCTGTAGTGGGAGTTGCTAGACCACTACAGCCGTGGGGAGCCAAGTCTGGTTTTTCTTCACCTCCAAGCTGGACCTAAGGGTGTTATTATTTTATTTGTGAATCTGGTTATTTTTTTGCAGAAAAATAAGAATGACATTTTTATTTGTAACTGGATCCATTGAAAATTAATTCAGCATATTTATTCATCAAGTGTACCTCCATTCACAGGGTTTTCAGACTCAATTTGTACAGATGATTAACATTGTTCACTAACTTGGATAGATCGCATTTTATCCTACATTTACATATAGTTTTATTTCCCCCCAATTTCAAGTATCAGGAGGGAGATTTAGAAATCTGATGGGCAAGGTCACTAGGGCCCTTTGGTGACAAGTCAATCAATGGAACCTACAATAATGCAGATTCTCCCAAGCAGCCTGTTCTCGGAAGCTGCTCATGTTAAAACCCCAAGTTACAGGCTGGGGCTGGGGCTCAGTGGCAGAGCGCTTGTCTAGCAAGTGTGAGGCCCTGGGTTCGATCCTCAGCACCACATAAAAATAAACAGATATAAAATTATTGTAGATTTTATAATAAAGATATATTTCCATCTACAACTAAATAAATAAATAAAAATCAAAAACAACCCTCATTTACATTTTGCCGTGAAATCACACGGCTAACTGGTTAGCTTCTCTAACGTGACAACTTGTTGCAAACCCTTGATATAGCTATAGTCAGATTTTGCTAAAGAATTCAAAACCTGAGTTTAACACAGAAGAATTTCCCCTGAGGATCTGTAGTTTGCCTAAGTGTGTTTTCTTTCCACAGTGTAGGAAGTAACTCTTTGGGCTAAGATCAGGGCTTGTGGGCTCTCCTCAGCCATGGAATTGGGGAGCTGGCGCTCTCCAGTGCCTGGGGTGCAGGCTGTGCTGCGGTGTGGTGGGTGTGGGGCCTGGCAGGGTGGGGCGGGGCGGGAAGGGGGGCAAGTGGCAGGGCTTGAGGCTCCTGCTGCTCAAGTCCCACCATACCCTTTGGAGCTGGAAACCCTTTTTTTTTTTGTAATTTTTAGCATATAATTTGGATAGACAGAAAGTTGTGCCCAGAGTCGGATTTCTGTTGAATTTCCTTCACCATCTTACTGAATTCCATTCATTTTCCCCCCTGCGTTTATTAAATTCTGAATTATTTTCATACTTTTTTTTGGCTTGGGTCACTTAAAACACATCACTTATAAAACATTATAATTTTATACTCTAATTGTATAGATATTATAATTATATCCTTAAAGTAATACTGGGATCATGATAAGTGAGAGCTTTTTATTTGCATGTGCCAGAAGCTTAAATTCCACGCATACCAAGTTTTCCATGGACGTAGCTGTTTCTGGGACCCCGAGGCAGCCTACACGTGCTGGTCTGCGGCTTCCTTGGTGATAGTCAGGGACCTGGGTGCCTCTGCGGGCAGGTCCCTGGCCCTGTCCCCGTTGGCAGCGGCCTTCTGTCCCGGGACTGGCCCTCGTCTTCACTTACTCAACAGTGTGTCGGCATTTAAGATTTCTAGAAATCCTTTTGAAATCAACGTCTCTCGAGGAGACCCGGCCCAGTTTTCAGGTTCTCCTGCAGGGATCCACTCCTGGAAGGGAAGGTACCTGTCACCGAGCCACGCGGCGGGCGCTGTCCCAGGTGCTGACTCGCCTCGCCCTTGAGGGCGCCGCTGGAAGTCAGGGCCGGGCGGGGCTCTTTGACCTCCCTGGCTCCGCGCGCTGGTCTCCTGGTGACATCGTGCCGCTGGTGTTTGAAAAAGGAAGTGCACGTCCCAGGCCGAGCGCAAGCCAGCAGCCCCAGAGACGGAGATTTGTCAAACGGGGAGAGCGGGTGGGGCCCGAGTTGGGGTGAGGCTGTGCAGCTCTGCTGCGGGAGGTGGCCACAGTCAGCCGCACCCCGCTCCCCAGTGGCCGCAGCAGGCCCGGCAGAGGGCGAGGATGCGCCAGCCCTCAGGGCCTTCCCACCGCCAGGTGCCCCGTTCCCACCTGGAGCACTAGGCGGGCCCTGCCGCGCTCGCTCTCCGCTCTCCTCCTGCGGGTTTCCTCCTCTGCCCCTGGGTCGCTGCGGCTTGGGGACATCTAGTTGGTCTACACAGGAGCGGAACGCCGGGGCCTGGACACGGTATATGACTGCAGCCCCGAGTTACGTTTCCAAAGGGTGCCCCGCATAATGCCTAACTCAGGTGAAGCTGTGTGTCTCTTCCAACATTTGTCCTTTCTTGATGGTGAAAGCTTCAAACCCTTTCTTCCAGTCTTTTGAAATGAACAACATATTACCGTCACCTCTAGTCACCTAGTGTGCAGTGGCACCCCAGAACTCCTTGCTCCTATTAACTGTACCTTAGTCCCCACAACCAGCATTTCCCCACTCTTCCTCTGACTCTGCCCTCCCAGTTTCTAGAAACTACCATCCCACCCAAGAAAGCAGTTATTAATGAGAAATGAGAGAAGAGGAGAAGAGAGGGGAAGAAAGAAAGGAGGGAGGGAAGGAGGAGGTGAAAGAGGGAGGAAAGGGAGCAGAGAGGTGAAAGGGAAGACACAGGAGAGGAGGAGGGGAGGAGGAGAGAGGAGGAGGGGAGGACAACAGGAGGAGGAGAGGAGGGGGGAGGAGGGGAGGAGGGGAAGAGGAGGAGGAGGGGGGAGGAGGGGAGGAGGAGAAGGGGAGGAAGGGAGGAGGAGGAGGGGAGGAGGGGAGGAGGAGAAGGAGGGGGGAGGAGGGGAGGAAGAGGGGAGGAGGAGTGGAGGAGGAGGGGAAGAGGAGAAATGGAGGAGGAGGGGAGGAAGAGGGGAAGAGTGGAGGAGGAGAGAGGAAGAGGGGAGGAGGAGGGGAGGAGGAAGGGAGGACAAAAGGAGGAAAGGAGGGGAGGAGGAGAAGGGGAGGAAGAGGAGGGGAGGAGGAGGGGAGGAGAGGAGGAGGAGGGGAGAAAGAGGACAGGAGGAGGAGGGGAGGAGAGGAGAGGAGGAGAAGGGGAGGAGGAGAAGGGGAGGAGGGGAGGAGGAGAAGGAGGGGGGAGGAGGGGAGGAAGAGGGGAGGAGAAGTGGAGGAGGAGGGGAGGAGGAATGGAGGAGGAGAGGAGGGGGAGGAGGGGAGGAGGGGAAGAGGAGGAGGAGAGGAGGAGGAGGGGAGGAGGAGAAGGGGAGGAAGGGAGGAGGAGGAGGAAGGAGGAGAAGTGGAGGAGGAGGGGAGGAAGAGGGGAAGAGTGGAGGAGGAGAGAGGAAGAGGGGAGGAGGAGGAGGAGGAGGAGGGGAGGAGGAGGGGAGGGGGGTGGGACACCAGAATTAACAGGTGCATCTTTTCCTGCAGAGTGCAGCTGAGAGCTTCACCTCTGTGCTGGAGCAGAAGTCCAAGTGGACCAAGCTCAGCAGGGACGAGACGTCTGTCCTGGCCACAGTGTTGCTGGAGAGTGTGCAGAGCTCCACCTTGGCGGCCCTTCTGCAGCCCTCAGAGAATGTCAGCCAGACGGTGCAGACGGAGCACTTAGGTAGCATGCCCCTCCTGGCAAGGTCTCACCTGACACTGATTTTGAGGGAGAGAGGTGAAAGGGAAGACACAGGGGAGGAGGGGAGGAGGAGGAGGAGAGGAAGGGAAGGGGAGGAGGGGAGGCGGAGGGGAGGAGGAGGAGGAGAGGAGGAGGAGGAGAGGAAGGGAAGAGGAGGAGGGGAGGAGGAGGGGAGGAGGGGAGGAGGAGGGGAGGAGGAGGAGGAGAGGAGGAGGAGGAGAGGAGGAGGAGGAGAGGAGGAGGAGGAGAGGAAGGGAAGAGGAGGAGGGGAGGAGGAGGGGAGGAGGAGGAGGAGAGGAGGAGGAGGAGAGGAAGGGAAGAGGAGGAGGGGAGGAGGGGAGGAGGAGGAGGAGGAGGAGAGGAAGGGAAGAGGAGGAGGGGAGGAGGAGGGGAGGAGGAGGAGGAGAGGAGGAGGAGGAGAGGAAGGGAAGAGGAGGAGGGGAGGAGGGGAGGAGGAGGGGAGGAGGAGGTGACTTTGACAATGGATCCTCCAAAGCTTTCCCACCTGCACTTTCCTCAACTGTCCCAAATTCCTGATTCACAGCAAAGCAAGTCTAATCTTACTAAGGACTTTCCCATTTATTGAATGTCTGTGAGGGCCGGGCACTGCGCCAAGGGTGGACAACTCAAGGGCCATTAACTCATTCAACAAACATTTGTGGCTGCCTATGACATACAGGGTCAGGGAATGATGGTCATTTACTGTGTGTAAATGCAACTGTCCCCACTGGGCCCACAGTAGGACTGTGCTTCCTGCCATGGGGTTATGTAGAATTCTGTGACTAATTCAGGCCATAGTTGTTGGTGTGAGACCTTCCAGAACATTTTTTCCCTCTTTCTTAGTGACTGGAAAGTGTTTCCGTTCATGTTGCTCCAGTAGCTTGGGCCCCAGAGATAAGATAATAAAAAACAGGAACCCAAGTCAACTTTCAGTGGATACAAAACATTATTGAGAAATAGCTATTATTATTTTAAAATTTTTTTAGTTGTAGATGGACATAATTTTTATTTATTTATTTATTTATTTATTTATGTATGTATTTATTTTTATGTGGTGCTGAGGATTGATCCCAGTGCCTCACACATGCTGGGCAAGCGCTCTACCACTGAGCCACACACCCAGCCTAGCTATTATTTTTAATCCACAAAGACTTGGGACTGTTTGTTACTGCTGCATGACTGATCCTTTTCTGACTGACATGTGGCTTGATAGCTGACCACTTGGGAACACAGTGCTGTAGATCTTTTGCAGCAGCCCCCACACTTCTGGTCACAGTTTCTGCCTCAGTCAGTCATTTAAATTCTAATGGACCCCCAGAAGGCCATGAGTGGGAAAGAGACCTCCACCAGTAGTGAACATGAGTCCTATATTTTGGTGAGATGAGAGAGATGATAAGCAAACAGACATCTGGTATACCAGATAGGCATGGCACAATTGACAAAAATACAGCAGGATGAGGACATCTGAGAGAATTAAGAGTGAGAGTTGCCACTGCTAGAGTGTGGACAGGGGAGTCTCGTGGGGCAGGGGCCTCGGGTAAGGGAACAGCATCAAGTTCTGGAGGAAGAACAACTGCAGGAATACCTGGTGCTTCCAAGGAATATAGGAGGAGGCCGTGTTGCCTAGAAGAGAGGGATCTGTAGGGAAAGGGGCCAGACAGACAGAAAGAGGCAGCTTCTGTAGATGAACGTGGGAACCTAGGTTGTTATTGGAAGGAGAGGGTAGGGCAGGCGTTGGAGGATTTGGGCGTGGTCATGGCGTTATCTGGTGCATGTCTTGAAAAGGTACTCTGATTTCCTTTTCTTATTTTCATGGAGAGCCAATGGGATAGACCCTGCAGCTATTGTCTTGTTACTGATGAGAAACAGGAGGCCCCGCAGGTAAAGTTGTTGCTCAAGGATGCACAGCTGGGGAGTGGCAGAGGGGACCTCTGGGTCCCTCCATCCTCCTCTTTTTGTTTGTGGTGCTGGGGATGGAACCCAGGGCCTCTTGGACACCTGGTAAGTGCTGTGCCTCTGAGCCGCACCCCAGCCATTGTCTCCACCCAAATGCGGAACCAGACCCTGTGCACCATGCTGGGCTGGCCTGAACCCTTCTGGTCCCCCTTGGCCTTGGAAAACTTGTCTGAACTTGGAGTAGCCAGAAGATCGCCCTCTGCTGCCGTCCGCCAGGACTGCAGTGTTGGTTGGCTTTTCACCTGTGAAACAAATACCCGCAGTACACCAGCTCCTGGAGAGCAAAGCTTCTTTGGACTCGCCGTCTTGGTGGTTTCAGCCCGTGGTCAGCTGGCCCTGTTGTTCTTGGTCCTGTGGCGTGACAGCCCATCATGGTGGGACATGCCGCGGAAGGAGCTGCTCAGCTCCTAGCAGTTAGGAAGCAAAGTGAGAGGGAGACTCTGGGGACGGGATCCCCAAAGCTCTTTCCAGCCCCCATGACCTTCCACTGAGTCCCAGAACCTCAGGCTGGGGCCAAGCCTTCCACACAGGGGCCCTGCAGAACCTTTTAGGTCCCTGCTCAGTGGCTGACTTGAACTCCGTCTCTCTCCGATGCGTCCCCTTGATGGAAGGGCCCGTTTCTAAGGCTCCAGCTGGATGGCTCGTGTCTTTGGTGCTCCTGTCCCTCATCCTTCATCAAGGGGCTCAAGACCTTGCCCACGATGCAGTGGCCTTCCTGTTCTTTCCTTTGCACTCAACTGTGAATGTGTACCTTTCTTGAGCAGAAACCAAACTCTGACCCACTTTCTGGGTGACCACATGTGCTCCCTCCCTTTCTCTTTTCAGATATCGAGAGCAAAGTTATCAAGGAGGACTGCCTTGAGGAGAATGGCTTTTCTCTGAAAGCCAAAGGGGATGGGATGAAGATCAGTTGCTCCACGATCAAGGAATCCAGATCCTCAGGTACGGACCCGCTCCTGAGAACCCACAAGGTGCCGTGCTGCATTCGGTGTGAGTGAGTTTTCTGTTGCTGTGACCGAAAGACCCGAGGAGAGCAGCTTAGAAGAGGAAAGGTTTTTCTTGGCTCTTGGTTTTAGAGGTTCAGCCCATGGTCAGCTGACTCCAAGGCAGAAACATCGTGGAAGAGCATGTGGGCTCAGCTCATGGCAGCTGGGAAGCAGGGGCAAGAGGAGCTGGGGACGAGCCAGACCCCCAGGGCAGGCCCACAGAGGCCCAACACATGAGCTTCTGGGGGACACTTCAGGTTAAAACCGCAGCACATTCAATCTACAGATTCCTGTGAATCACCTCCCAGGTGTCAAGACTCATGCCAGGGGGTTGAAAATCAAGAGCAGTGGAGTCAGAAGTGGCCTGTGTTCTCAGGGAAGTTGAATATTAAAAGGAAAATCCCATGATACTGGGTGGTGAGGCCTTCTGGACCCCATCTGGTAGCCACTGGCCACCTTTGGCCGAACGGTGACAAGGATGAATTGAAGTGTGCTCTAAGTGGAAGCTCCACACTGTGTTTCAAAGACTTGGAACAAAAAAATAAGGATGCAAAGTATCTCACTTGTAAGCTTGTGTATGGGCTTCAAAAAGATCAAATGTAATCAATTTTCAACTTTTTATTTAAAAAATGGACAGAGAGGGGTGTGCATTTGTTGCACGCGGCCTGATGTTTTGCAGTACGTGTGCCTTGAGGAAGTCACACTCCAGCTGATTCACAGGTGTACCACCTCACAGAGTCGCCGATTTTGTAGCGAAGACATTTTTTTCCACAGCCACTCTCTCAACATTTTTCTAGGATGTGGTACGTCCTCATTAGCTGTGGTCACCATGCTGCAGAGTAGAGTCCTTGGACTTGTCCTTCCTATCTCACATGAACGTAGGGTTCTGTACCACCCCCCCCACCACCCCCAGCTCTGGTGACTGTTGTCATATTCTACTTTCTACTAGAGGTCAATGTTTCTTGGATTCTACAGATGAGATCACGTGGTGTTTGTCACTGTGTGCCTGGCTTATTTCACTTAACACAACGTCTTCTGGGATCGTCCCATTGCTGCAAATGACAGGAGTTTGGAAAATGTGGTATACACAATGAAAGACTATTCAGCCATAAAAGTGTGTGTGTGTGTGTGTGTGTGTGTGTGTGTATACACACATACACACTCACACACATATATATACATATGCACACACACACACTTTTTTTTTTTTTCCCGATGAGATCTCGCTATGTTGTCCAGGCTGATCTCAAACTCATGATCCTCCTGCCTCCATCTCCTGGGTAACTGCATTACAGGTGCAGGGCACCAGGCCCAGTTTAAAATATATTTTTACTTAAAAAAAATTCAAATTACATGTTCACATGGTAATATTTTGCTGACATTGAGTAAATATATCATTATAATTAATTAATTTTACCTGTTTTTTATTTTTACTTTTAAAACTGTAAATACTGGACAACTTAAAATCGCCCACGTGGCTGTGTTTCCATTGTGCAGGACTCATCTGTACCGGGCTTGGCAGGCTCTTCTCTGTGGGTTGTCAGTAGGTACTTTCAGCATTGTGAGCAGTAGAGTCTCGGTCACAGGTACTTAACCATCATGGTAGTGCAAGCACTCCCAGGTGACAGGTACCAAGCAGACATGTGAGTCTCCTTCTCGTGCTGTGACCACGACACTTGACCAGAGCAAATTAGAGGAGGGAAAGTTTATTTGGGACTCGTAGTTCCAGAGGTTTTGCCCGTGGCCAGGTGGGGACAGGAAGCAACCCTAGAACAGCACCTCTGGAGACCACACATAGTCAGAGAGAAGCCCACCAAGGAGACCCTAAAGATGGGAGGAGAACTTATTTCCCACCAGAGGCAGCACTGTCCCTTAAGAACACAAATCCAGGTTTAGGTTTAAACGTAGACAAGATCTCTCCAGGTCACAGCCCCTGGGGGTGTTTTGTTGTAGATGCCGTGGTTCTGGTGAGCGTCACGGATCTGAACCTCACTCACCCTTCCACCCTGAGTAACCCAGCAAGGAGCCCAGAAGAGCAGAGCGTGTGTGTGTGTGTGTGTGTGTGTGTGTGCGCGCGCGCGCGCGCGCCTGTGTTGGGCCAGCTTCCACAGCTGCCCAGCCAATGATTCCTGTTTTTCTCTTTCTCTTTGGGGGGAATCTGCAGGATCCACGGGGGTGGCTTTTGTCTCCTTTGCAAACATGGAGTCCGTCTTAGATGAGCGCTTCTTCCGGGGCCCTCAGAGCCCCAGGGCCAACGTCGAGCTGAGGCTGAGGATGAATTCTCGCGTCGTTGGGGGCATCACGACCGGGGAGAAGAAGGACAACCTCTCGGAACCTGTCCTCTACGTCCTGGAGAACCTTCAGGTGGCGAAGGGGGTCTCTCTTTTTGTTTTGAAGTAGATTCAGTTGTAAGAGAGAGTTCAGAGGAACGCCACGCACCCTGTGCTGAGTTCCCCGTTCAGATGAGCCTCGGAAGTGTCCGTGGGCATGATGCTCTTCCCTCCAGGGCCTTTAAACACTTACTTTTTAATTGATACATAAAAACATACTTGTACAAATTAAAGGGGGACCACTTGATGTTCCAACCCATGGAAACATCTGTAATGTTTGAACCAGGTTTTTAAATTAGACAGTGTGATAATTTTTTTCTTCACGTTTTTCATTGTTGCATTATAGTCGTGCATAATGGTGGATTCTGTCATCTCTTATTATTGTGTGTACCCAACATACCACATCATTTGACCACTGTCCTCCCAGCACCCCATCCCCACCCCTTCCTTTCCTTTTCTTCCCCTGCCTTCCATGTGAGTCCCCCTGCCCCCTCGATTTTCCTTGTCCTTCCTCCTCTCCAGCTTCCACAGTGTGATGACTTGGTACATGCATACCACGCGTAATGACCAAGTCGGGGCGCCCCTGATCAGCATCCACCTCTCTCACACCTGTCGTTGCTAAGCGTTGGTAACGTTGGGCTCTTCTGTAGTAAATGTTTTGTAGACTTCGCTCATTTTTAATGGGGGACAACAGGGCAACAGACATCCACCGTTTCTTGCAACTCAAGCCAATGACCCAAGCCACTGCTGGACAAGCGTCTCTCCGGGTGATGTCGTTCTTGGGTTCTGCAGCGGCAGGGTGAGGTGTGTGAAGGAGCGCAGTAGGAAGCCGCACGGGCAGTGTGTTCACAGAGGCAGAACCTGTGCTCTGGAGACAGTGCATCCCTCTCCTCCTCCTCCTCTCCCCATGGAACACATCAAGTCCTTTAGAGAGGAACTCTCGGGTGACCAGCCCTTTGCTTTTCCAGCCGAAGCAGAAGTCCGAGAGGCCCATCTGCGTGTCCTGGAGCTCAGACGTGGGGGACGGTGGGTGGACGCCGGCCGGCTGCGAGGTCCTGAAAGTTCTGGAGACGCACACAGTCTGCAGCTGTAACCGGCTGGCCAACTTGGCCATCATCATGGCTCTTGAGGAGCTCCCGGTCAGTGCTGATGATGGGTACTCTGGCTCCCTGAGTGTCTGCTTCAAATCCAGCGGGAAAACACTGACTGGATGTCTTTTGGGTGTCCCCTGTGGTGTTTTGTGCAGTGGGAGGGAGCCAGGGGGTCAGAGGGATGGATGCCGTGCCTCGTCCTTTGGGAGTTCATGATCTGGTTGGGAAACATGATGCTCAACTATGAAATCAGAAATAGTGACCCCACACAGGGCAGGCTTCGTGGTGGCCGCAGGTCTTGTTTAGGGGGCATCCGTCGTGGGCTGACTTTCAGTCTTCAGCTAATCATTCTTAGACCCATTTCACAGGCTGGGAGGCTGAGGCTCACTAGCCTGCCCTCCTTGTGAGGTTAGCTATTGATGGAGCTGGTATCTGAACTGGGGTGGGGGGTGTCTGGCTCCAAACTTCCCTTTTCACTCCACTATATACATGGAGCAGAAGGCTGGGCTTCAGGAATGGACAGGCGTCCACTGGGAGAGGGTGGTGGGTGCGTGAGCAGATGAGGTATGAAGGGAGCTGCGGTGCACGTGCACATGAGGTGGAGGAGAGGTTGGGGTGTCCCTGCCCATCCTGCCAGAGCTGAGGGTCAGTTCCCCGCCAGAGAGGCACCAAGCTCTGGGTGGAGATTCGGTGGATTAGGACTGAAGGGAACGGATCCAGAGCAAGGTTGGCCTCCCGTCAAGTCCCATCTCTGCCACTTGAGAGCTTGCATTGGCTTGGCCAAGTCAACCTCTGAGCTGAAGCCAGCTTTCTCATCTCAAAACTGAGAACGAGAAGAAAGTAATAACTCACACTTCCACGGGGTGTGAAATGTTACCGGCACATTTATTAGCTTTCTCTGAACCCTCCCCAAAAGCAGTTATTATTAATATCCTCCTTTTTACAGATCAGTAAACTGAGGCACCGAGGACTCAGGTATTTTATGCAAAATCATACAATTAGAAACCGGCAGAATTTTGATCAGCTTTCTTAGGCCCTTTGTGACAATATCACACAGAAGAGGTCATGGGAGAGAGCCTGGCCTGTCTTCAACTCAGAGAAAGTCATGAACTTACGAATAACGTTAAAATGGGTTATGAAAAGAGGGCATAGAAGGATTTAGCTTGTCATTTCCACTCCCCGAGACTGCTGCATCCTTGAATGTCTGTGGATCAGTTGGGGTTCAGGGGGGGCAGCAGAAACCCCTCCAGGTTTTCCAAGCAGAAAGGAATGTAACGCAGGGCACTGAAAGCCCACGCAGTCACAGAGCAGGAGGAGTTGAAGTTAGGAGGCTGATTCCTGGACTTTGGCTTCAAGGTCACCCCTATCCTGTGGCTTATTCCAGAGGTCAGAAGCTGATGTCCTCATGTCCATTCTGCCCCCATGCAGTCGGGGACAGGATAGTTGGAATATGGTGTCCAGCCACGGCCCACTCCTATCTGCAGAATGCTGGCATTTCCCCCCTTTCTGCCTTCCAGAACTTTATGCATGCTTCTCAGTGGGGGACCTAAGTTACAGGAGGACCTTTGCCCCGAGGGATTCTGGGATATGTAGTTTGTGGTCATGCAGCCCAAATGCACAGGGTGAGCCCACTCCAGGAGAGCAGTGATGCTGAGGGTGACAGTGGACAGTATCTAGGTCATTCTGAGTGTCAGAGGGAGGAAAGGCTGAGCCCTTTCTTCCAATCCGGGGATTTGGATAATTCTTCTTTCCTGCTTGGGGCATTCTGGTTCCTTGAGGAGGCCAGCGGCGGATCTCCTTTCTGGCAGGTGGCGGTCTCCTTGGAAATCATTAGCCTCCTGGGCCTGAGCCTCTCCCTGGTGTGCCTTGTCCTGGCCATTGCCACCTTCCTGCTGTGCCGCGCCATTCGCAGCCGCAACACCTCCCTTCACCTGCACCTCTGCGTGTGTCTCTTTCTGGCCAAGATTCTCTTCCTCATCGGTGTGGACAAGACGGACAACCAGGTCAAACCCCTAAGCTGTGTCCCCTTCCAGCCCCTTCCTCTGCCAGTCTGTGTCTGCTCAGCCCTACCCAGCTCCCTCCCTCAGGGCCTTTGCACATGCTGGGCCCCTTCCTGCTGCCCGGCTCCCAGCTGCTCACCTAGCTGACGGCTCCCTGTGTGGCGGTCAGCTTCAGATCACTTCCCCTGCCATGTCCAGAGGTGGTCCCTCCTATTCCTGTCTTGGCCAGCGGTCCTCACCTGTGGGCGTTTTGCCCCTTGGGAGACTTGGCAATGTCCAGGGATGTTTCTGTCATCACAGGAGGAGGTGACACAAGGTAGTACATGAGGTGGCACAGGACAACCCTCATCCCCCAACAGAAATGAGACAACAGTGTTAAAGGGTGCTGACTCCCGTGGGTGTGTCCACCTCCCTCACCGCATCCACTGACACAGCCCAGGGGGTGAGACCATAGTAGGCCAGCCCCACCTGCCACCGCACAGTAGGTGCTGGGCTTCCCTGAAGGAGCTTTGTGCAGGGCCCCCTCCGTCTCCGTGGGGTGCTTAGCTTCCTGCCCCCGGGGGCTACATGCAGGGGGCCTCCCTCAGCACTATCAGGGCCCCTGCCCCCTTCTCTCTGTCGGGGAGCCTGACTCTGCCTGCTCTGCAGACGGCCTGTGCCATCATTGCCGGGTGCCTCCACTACCTTTTCCTGGCCTGCTTCTCCTGGACGCTGGTGGAGGCCGTGACCCTCTTCCTGATGGTCAGAAACCTGAAGGTGGTGAACTACTTCAGCTCCCACAACATCAGCATGCTGTACCTCTGTGCCTTTGGCTACGGGTTCCCAGGGCTGGTGGTGGCCATCTCTGCCAGCATGTACCTCCAGGGCTATGGGACACATAACCGGTAAGTGACAAGGTCTCTCTTCCTGAAGACCCTACTGCCAGGTTCAGGAAGAGCAATAACTGCAGCAGTGGTCCTGCTGAGGTCACAGCTGTTGTGCGCAGTAGCGTGGGTGGTGTACTTTACAAACCCAGGTGTCACTACTACTTGAGTGTCCCATTCCAGGGAGAGGACAGCTAGTGGGCCTGATGTGATCATCTTCCTATTGGTGTGTGCGTGAGTGCGCGCACATGTGTGTAGTCAGCTTTTTTTGTTGCTGTGACAAAACACCTGAGAGAATCAACTTAAGGGAGAGAAGGTGTATTTTGGCTTTTGGGCCTGCAGTTTCCGAGGTTTCAGTCCATGGTGAGCTGGCTCCATTGCTTTCAGGCCTGCAGTGAGGTGGAGACCTCATGGCGGAGGGCATGGTGGAGGAAGGGTGCTAACCTCATGGCATGAGGGAGACAGTGAGGAAGAGGAGAGTGAGGGGTACGCCTGGGACAGTACCTAGTCCCCCAGGACCCCTCCCCTCAACTGGGTTCCCTCATCCTACAACTTCCTTCTTCTTCCCCCCTTCCTTCCCGTTAAGGAACAATCACGGAATGCCCTGGTCCAGGCCAGGCTAGCTCCTGGGTGCTGGTTTATTAAAGAGAAGAACAAACCACTCAAGCCCCAAATTCTCGTGCAGTTCATAATGGAGCAGGGGCAGAAAGACCCAGACAACTAACAAGACAAGTTAGGACAGAACAGCCGTCAATTTTAACCGTGCAGCGAGCACTGATAGAGAGGGTCTTGGTTGGGATTCTCGGCTAAGGATGGCCAGGAGCAGCTACTGCATGGAATGGGCCCCTGAGCTGGGATCTGAATGACAGCAGATCTGTTGTATCGGTGGGAGCCGTGCAGAGAGGGACAGGGGACTGTAGAGGTTCCGCACTGAGGACGTGCTTCCCAGACAGCGCTAGGCCAGCATCTCAGGAACGTCTGTGCAGGTGGAAGGTCTGCAAAGCAGGCACCAGAGTCCAGGGGAACCACAGGCAGCCTGGCCCATGGTGAGAGTTCTCACCTCGGTCTCACCTCCCAGGCTCCTCCATCGGAGCCTGAGCAGGGACAGGAACAGCCGCAGGGCCAACTCTGAGACAATGCTCACTCCTCCCGTTTCCCTCCACAGCTGCTGGCTCAGCACAGCGAGAGGCTTCATCTGGAGCTTTCTGGGGCCGGTGTCCGTGATCATACTGGTAAGCAAATTGTTTGGTGAAGAATGTTTTGGAGCAGGAGGCAGGAAACCCGGGCGGTCAGGAAGGGCCAGGAGAGGGCAAAGGCAAGAAGGTTCCTTGCTGCCCTCAGGAGCTCTCTTGTCTTCTCGAGTCTTGAGATTTCCCAGTTAGAGAGTAATTTCTTTGACGTATGACTTTCAGGCTGGAATGCAAAAGCCTTTGGAGCAACTGCAGTCTTTATGCTCCAGGGAATGGTGCAGGGTCTCCCAGGGTCTCCCAGGTACAGATGCAGAATGACGGGGGGCTGAAAGGACATTAAGGGGGCAGTGGTGGCGTCGTGAAGGAGCAAGGAGTGAGACCAGCTGAAAAATGATGGGCGGTGGCAAGGGGAGGCCGGGGGTTCTGAACCCCGCCTCTGCCTCCATTCAGCCTTCGCCGTGTCTGCAGACGACCTTTCTCTGGCTGACCCACAGGGAGGCTGGATTCCTGGTGTCATGTGTAATTTTTAATTGTGAGCTCATGTTTTAACCATCTCCATCTTGGGAAGCCTGCGGATCTATCCCTCCAGGAGACTTGCTCCGATGTCTAGTGGATTCGTGGAGACGTGACCTAGTTTTCTAGAGCTGCTAGACCACGGAGCAACATGGCTTTATTGCTGCCTAGTTCTGGAGACTTGAAATGGAGGGCCACACCCCCGAGAGCAGGAGGGTTCTCTCCTTCTGGGGGCCTGAGGTCACCCTGGCGTGGACGGCCATCTTCTCTCCGTGTCTCCCACACGGTCTTCTCTCTCTTGTGTTTGTCTCTGTCTCTAAATTTCCCCGATGGATGTGGACACCAGTTATGTAGATGGGGACCTACCCCAGGGACCTCACCTTAACTTGATGCCCCCTGTGATGTCCCTGCCCCCTGTGAGGACCCATCCTGAGGTCCTGGGAGTGAGGGCTTCGATGCGTCTTTCTGGGGAGGAGTGATACAATTCGCCCCGTCACAGACAGCAAAGTGCGGAACAACTATAAATAAACTTTGCGCCCCAGCGCCTCCCAGCCTCAGGAAGGCCGAGTGGACTTGAACTCGCTCGTGGGCGTCCAGAGTTACATCGCCTTCCTCCTCTCCTCCTACCTGCTCTTGGATTCCCCTCTCCTCTGTAGGAAGAGCTAAAGGCAACAGAAAATGTTACTTTGCTCCTCTGTTTCTCAGAATTTTTCTCCCCGGAGCTCACCCTTGTGAGGCTCACCCTGTGGAAGTGACCAGCGTCCACAGGAGAACGCTCACGGGCGATTCCTTCTGAGATGGCTGTGGGAGGGCAGCCGGGGAGTCCACAGAGCTCTGCACTGGGGACAGTCTGGGCTGGCGGGGCCGTGGGGAGGCCGTGGCCGAGTGTGGAAATGTTGAAAGGAGATGGGCATGCCCCGAGTGGCCGTTCGGCCACGGAAGCCTGGGCCGCCTGATGGGAAGTGGGTGTCCCGAGTGCTGGATGGGGCGCTTTCTGTCTTCTGAATTGGGAGCCGGGAAGCCGTGGGTATTAAGCCCTGGGGGCTGGGCTACTGCTGCCAGGGCCACCGGCTTGCTCCATTGCTTGCTAGAGACTAGGGGTCAGAGTTCTGGTTCCAACGATGCCAGCCGCTGACCATTTATGGGCCGATCCCTTGACCCCTTCTGCTTGACACTGTAGATCAACTTCGTCCTCCTCACCTGGACGCTGTGCATCCTGAGGCAGAAGCTTTCCAGCGTCAACGCTGAGGTCTCCAAGCTCAGAGACACCAGGTGCAGTTCCAAAACTCCCTAAAGCTTGCTTCCCTCCTCTGTAGACGGGGGACACTAACATTTCTCGCTTTATGTGGCTTATAATGTATTTACTGTGGTTTTAGGAACAGTATTTCATAGAGTGCTACAAATAAGACATTCTCTGTGAGTACGCACTTGTGGATAGTCATAAGAAACAGATTCATATTATTTTATTTTTATATGTATTTTTTGTTAACGATGTCATGGCTACTTTACCACTTTAAACTAGAGATTCTTCTACAACATGTGTATTTTCTGCTTGGCATTTTGGTGTAAGGAAGAAGCAGAACTTATTTAAATCATTCCTTATTCATGAGTTATAAATTATTTCTGAATTGTTTTTGCTATTATAAATGATACTACCTTGACTACCCATGTAGGTGAATCTTTGCACATTGTGGCTTTCAAATTCTACCAGTTTAAGTGTGAAACTGCTTGAATCCAAGAGTAAGTTGAATTGAAATGCCTTAAATACAGGTTGCAGGTCAGCTTCCAGGAAATTCTCGTCCAGTCCCGGTAGTGCCCGTTTAGCTGCAGCATTGCCAGCACTGGGCTTACGGTAGTTTCTGTGGTCTTTCTTTTTCTTTTTTTTTTTTCTGGTTTAGTAAGTGAAGTACACCATCTCACTGTCGGGTTCCATTTTCCATCTCATGTTAGACACAGGCTCGTTTTCACATTCCTGTCATCTTCTGTGTCCCTGGACTTCCTCACTCAGCCAGGTTCATCTTCAGGTCTTGCCACAGCCAGACATTATCTAGGCTTGATGGTCAGTGATCTTGGAACAGTCTTTTCTTCTCTCCCTGTGCATGTCTAACTCCTCCTCACCTATTGCAAAATCTTTTTGAAGTAATACAAAAGTTAAAACATAAGTAGAACAAAAATTTAAGACGAAATTCCCCACTTCAACCATTTGGAGGTGGCTTTGGGTACGTTCAGAGTTCGGCACCCACGGTGACAGCCTGCTTCCCCGGGCGTGTTCACAGCCCCTGCACCCAGGCAGCTCCATCCCGAGAGCACTTTCCTGGGAGCCCGGGTCTCCAGGTCTGGGCCAGGTGAAGCATCCTACGCCACCCACGTGCCCTCCTCCCGCAGGGGAGAGGCCCCCTGCACGCTGCTCTGAGGTTCGCTTTGCCCTGTGACACAGCTCCTATACGGACACTCTCGGCTGACAGCAACCCACAGAGATGCGCGTTCAGTGCCAATCTCTGCTCCAAGCACCCGGCGGTGTGTCCATTCACCTTCCTACCTCTAGAGCAAGCCTTTGTATGACCCTCACTTTATCAAAGCCAGGAAACTGAGGCAAGTGAGGGTCAATAACTCCCCGAGGGAGTGAAGGGATCAGTCAGAAGAGGAATGCAGGCACCTGATCCAGACCTGGATCTTTACCCCAAATACCTGATGACTGCTCTTGTCTCATTTTTAAAAGTGGCTTGAGAACCCCTGTCTGTCTGTAGGCGTCCGTATTCTGGACGTTCTGCCTAATGGACCCGCGCAGTGGCTGGTCTGAGTCAGCTTCTCTCTTGCAGGGCTCCCGCACCCCTATTGTGGGTCAGAGCTCCTTCTTTTCACGGTGCAATACTACTCCACTGAATGGATATACCACATTTATTTATCCACTCATCTGTTAACTAACATTTGGGTGGTTTCCTCCTGGGGCAATCGGAATGGGAAATGGCTGTTCAATAGCTACAGAGTTTCTCTTTTGAGATGATAAAATCAAGGTGGAGGTATATAGTGGGGACGATTGCAGGAAGTTGTAAATGTACCCAGTGCCAACTAAATTGCATACTTTAAGTAGTCAAAATGGCGAACTGTATCTTAGGCAAATTTTACCTCCATAAAAGAAATGCTTCATGTCATCTTATATATGGGTCCACAGTTCATTTAGCATGTGCCATTTAGAAGGGGGGTCCTTGAGGTCTTTCAATACTGCAAATGAAACCTTGTTAGACGTACCCACACATCTTTGTGCCCGGTGAACCTTAGGCGGGCTGCATTTTAACTGCCTCTAGGATCTGGTTTCTCCATCTCTGAGCAAGGGGACTACAGGCCAGCTGTGTCCTCGCCAGGTGGCAGCTCAGACAGCCCTGGGAGTGCGGCCCCAGGACAGCGCCAGGCCTCCGGTCACACGCCTGCAACTCTCCCCCACAGGTTGCTGACCTTCAAAGCATTTGCCCAGTTCTTCATCCTGGGCTGCCCCTGGGTGCTGGGCTTCTTCCAGATTGGACAGATGGCGAGCATCATGGCGTACCTGTTCACCATCATCAACAGCCTGCAGGGGACGTTCATCTTCGTCATCCACTGTCTGCTCAGCCGCCAGGTATGTGGCTGCAGCCCCCGTCCACCCCAATCCACCCACTAGACCCCCACCTGCATGCCCCCACCTCTACCTACCAGACCTCCCACCTCCACACCCCTTCACCCACCCGACCCTCCACCCCACCTCCCTTCACCCACCTCTGCCCCCCCATCCACCCCCCTCCACCTCCACCCCTCTGCCCACCTCCGCCCACCTCCGCCCACCTGACGTGCCTGGGGCAGAATCTTGCTGGGTCCAGGAGCACCCATCCTGCCGTCCTCCCGTGCTGTGTCTGTCTCAGGTACGAGAAGAGTACAGGAGGTGGCTCACCAGGAAGACCAAGCCCAGCTCCCAGTCCCAGACCTCGGGCATCCTGCTGTCCTCCATGCCGTCCTCGTCCAAGACGGTGAGGGTCTGCTGTGCCCCACGGGCTCTGGTTAGAGGGATGCCTACCGCGCTGTGACGCTGGGCACCACCACAGCAGGCAGCCCCAGGAGGCCAGGGCGGGAGCCAGGCTGTGTGGGCTTGAATCACGGCTCTGCCCCTCACTAGCTGAGCAACTTAAGAAGGGGTGAAATTTCGACTTGCACAGATATAAGATGAGCATGGGTTAAGGGTTTTATTCTATTCATTAATCAACAAGGGGCCCAGGTCGATGGTATAACTGGTTTTAAAAATGCCAAGAACATGATCCCTGCAATAATACAAAGACAAAATGGTACAGAAATGTTCAGAAAACAGTTGCAAGAACATCAGCACAAAGAGAATTGATTACCTCTTAAAACACCACAGGAGGATGCCTGTTTTGGCTGGATGTCACCACGATCCAGTGGCAATAATTATACAGGAATTATTTTTCTTGATGAAAAGAGTCCAGCATTAGGTGTTGCTGAATTCCTTCTATTTCTTAGCGATGTTGTAAAAGATCTAGGGTCTGTGGGCTGGGTGTAGCTCAGCGAGACAGCAATGCTCTGCATGTGTGAGGTTTCATACCCAGTACCGCCCGGCGGGAGAAGAAGGCTTTGCATAGTTTTCCCCTTAATCATCATCACGTTGACTTTTTATCATGGCTGTCACAACCCCAGACTCACAACTATGCTCAAGGCAAGAAGAGGAATAAGGCAGAAGCAATTCTCTTTTCTTGCTTCTCTCTTTAGCAGGGAGCAAAAACTTTCCCAGATTTTTCTTCACCTAATTGGTGAGAACTATGCAATGTGACCACTGCTGCTGGCAAAGGAATCTGAAAACAAAAACAAGTGTTTGATTTGTAGCTTCTAGAATGGGAGCAACCTGGGGTGGGGAGGCTGGGAATGGCTTTGTAGCTAGCAGTGCCTGCCATGCTGAGGGCAATGGTTTCTCGGCACGTTTATCCTTGTCGTCTCTGCCACTACATTTATCTCTGTGCATTTTGGAAAGACCCATGGCTGTAGATACGACCTTTGTACTCACTTTCAGACTCTGAAGAAGTTTTCTCTTCTCTCTACCAGGGTTAAAGTGCTTTCCTGCTTTCTCATACACTATCCTGGAACAGCCTTCGAGAATTTTAAGTGCCTGCAGGAGCCTGGTCCAATTTCCCTTCTCTGCCTGCTATGGAGATGCACGATCCCACCAGCTCTGAACTCTCGGGATGGGTGGGGACGGGGGTCTCATGCACTGGTGAGGATCAAGAGTTTCTGCTGCAAATTACTGTTTATCCTCTGTAGCTTGCAAACTCCCTGTATTTCCAGAGTTGTTGGAAATGATCGCAGTGCAAGGTAGGACTGAGGACAGGTGGCTACATTGTTTTTCTCCTGCGTTGGTCGGTTCAGGGGTCTGAGTGTGGCCTCTGCACATGTCACATGCCTGGCATAGAGCAGGTTTCAGGAAGTGACTGGTTGTCTGAGTGAGTTACCATGAGACACATGCTCTCCCTGCTTTTAAAGAAATGATCAATAAAACCTGGTGGGAGTTCCACAGTACACAGGCAGGGGCTTCTTTCACACAGAATTCGACTGGTGAGTGGGAGCCTTCGATGGAACAGAGTCCAGTGTTTCTTGGAGAGAAGCACTTGGTACAACACCTTTTGGCAAACGCCTTGGTTTCCAGGGTGTCCAGGGAAGTTTCTGGCGGAAACTTCCCTGTGACTTGGGTAGGGTTCTTCGCTCAGAAAGTTAGCACCTGTTCATCAAATCTTGGGTGCTGAGGGGAGAGAAGAGGGGTGAGAATTTAAATGGTAGATAGGCTCCCTTCAGTGGGCACTCGAAAACCTCCCTATGCAGTGTGTGGTCCACGGAGCAGCAACACCACATCAGAGCTTGCTGGCAAAACGAGCCCCGCATCAGGCCACACCCCGGACCTACAGCTCAGAGCCTGAATTTTAACGTGACCCAGGAGGCGTGGAGGCACTTGGGCATCTGAGGGTGTATCCTGGAAGCCGGAAGGAAAGCCTTCTCCTCTTGAATCTAAGTCTTTGCACCTGGCTTCTCTTCCTTGGAAATCTTCCCTCAAAATTGCTGATTTCTACCTTCCCCGAGACTTGGTTTAATCAAACTTCTAGTAGGAAGAGTTCTTTGCATTGGCTGGGGTAGGATGCGGTATCATCTTTGAACGACCCCATGAACCTCATGTTTTGTCACCCCGTATTGTACTTTCTCCTTTATTGGGTGTGTCCAACTTAAAATGTGTCTCCAGCAGGATGGATATTTGCACGTACTAGAGTCTTAATAAAGCTGTTGGATGACTGAATGAACGGATGACCACTTTCATTCTTGAAGATGAGAACACTGAGGCTCAGGGAGGTTAAGAGCCTATCTCAAGGTCACACAGCTACAGGTGTCTGAGCTGGCTTCTGAGTTCTTGACCACAAAGCTCCTCTTCCAGACCCTTCATTCCTTCCCTTTTCTCCCTTTGTAGGTTGATACTATACATTGACTTTGAGTCACCTTGGCACTTAGGACTGTAGCAATGCACTAGCTGAGAGACACCTGAGTGACATCAGGTGTTGAACTCTTGGATCACAGGAAACTCAGCAGAGGGCGCCTCTGCTATTCTGGCGGATCCTGTTTATAAACAGGGCTTCATGTGATCCAGGTGGGTCTTCCTGGCTTATGTTCAGAGCGCTCAATGTAGTGATGACAGATATAAGGGACATGGAAGCAGGAGATGGCATGTCACCCATGGCCAGTGGTGGTAGGCTGAGTGGGTCCTGGACTCCAAGGATGGTCTCAGCCTCCTACACCCCTTCCTCCTGCTCTGAGCCTGGGCTTGCATCTGCGGCCAGCCTTGGCCAACAGTGGGAGCAGGTGGGGCTCAGGCGAAGTTTCAAAACCCTGTGCGCATGTGCCTGTGTGCGCGTGCCCTCTCTCTGCGTCCACTCCTGCGTCCTCACCTGGTGGCCAGAGCCCACCCAAGCTCACCTGTGGGCGGGTGCAGGAGAGCCTGGCATTCTCCAGCTGGGCGCAGTGAGCAGCCTGGCAGCCCTATGGGGCCACCAAGATGCAGTGGCTGCGATGGTGTCTTTGCTTGGGGACACCCAGCCTCCAGTGGTTGGCTGAGAGGCAGTATTTGTAGCAACTGCGAAGGACACAGCAAGTGGCCATTGGGCTGGGGAGTCCTGCCTTTGGTAGAGGCGCTTGGAGCTAAGAGGAGGGCTCTGGCCTCATTTCCTGGGAGCCAGCAGGATGGACAGTCCATTAACCACTGTCCTCCTGACTCACAGAGGGCTTGGTCTGGCTCCACGCCGCTGTCACCTTCGGGAACTCTGGGTTTCCAAGGTAAGCTGTGACGGCAGCCACTCGAAATCTTGTTCTGAAGTTTAATTGCATAGCTGTAGGGGTACCGTGTGGACGCAGTGCGTGACCCAGTGGGTAATGATCAAGTCGGGGCAGTGGCTCTTTCTCCCTCATTAAACAGCATTTTTCATTGCTGTCTGAAAGTTGTCTGCATTTGTACGGCACAGCGTGATCTTTCGATACATGTAGGCAAAGGGTCCTGATCAAATCTGGGTGGCTAATGTTTCCTCTTCATTAAACATTTTTAAAGAAACCTTTAAAAATTAGCATAATAATTGTACATGCTTCTGGGACACAATAGGACTTTTTGGTTTTTTTTTTTTGGGCAGTGTATCATTATACCCCAACGTGGGGTGACACTGTCACATACAGGGAGCACAGTGAGGTCGTTCCACTCCGCAGCTCCTCTCTTGGCCCGCGTTCCCCTCCATTCCTTCCTTCCTGTGGTGGCCTTTGTCTTTTCTGTCTTCATGAGATCCCTGTTTTAAAATTCCTTCTCTCTCTCTAGCTTCTGCCCATGAGAGAAACATTTGACCTTGACCTTCTGGGTCTGGCTTCTTTCACTTGGTGTGATGTTCTCCGGTTCCATCCATGGACCAGCAAATGCTGTACTTTCATCCTTCCTTATGGCCAAGGAATATTCCATTGTGTATAGTCACCACATTTTCTTTATCCATCGTCTGTTGATAGGCACCTAGGCTGGTTCCATAACTTAGCTATTGTGAACTGTGCTTCAATAAACATTGAAATGCAGCTTTCCCTATAGTATTCTGATTCTTAGTTTTTTTGGATCAATACCGAGGAGTGGGATAGCTGGATGTCATACGGTGGTTCCATTCCTAGTTTTTCAAGGAATCTCCATACTGCTTTCCAGAGGGGTTGCACTAATTTGCAGCCCCACCAGCCACGTACGAGGGTACCTTTCCCCACATCCTTGACGGAATTTATTATTTGTATTCCTGATGATTGCCATTCTAAGCAGGGAGAGAGAAAATCTCAGTATATTTTGATTTGCATTTCTCTGCCAAATATATTGACAAATTTTTTTCATATATTTGTTGGCAATTTGTATTCTTTTTTTCTTTTGAGAAACAAAACAATTCATGGTCCCCTCCCAACCCACAATACTTGAGAAACATTTATTGAGTGTCTACACTGTGCTTTTATCTCTCAGAACATTAAAGTAGGTGAAAAAAATATTGAAAAATTGAACAGTAAAGGCTAAGTTCATTTCCCATTTACTGATTGGGTCATTTTGTGCTGAGTTTTGGAGTTCTCTGTGTGTTCTGCATATTAGTCCCCTGTCAGAGGAGCAGCCGGCAAGGATCCTCTTTCTGTAGGTCGTCTTTACACTCTTGCTTCGTTTGCTAAGCAGAAGGCTTCTGGTCTGATGCCACCCCACCTGCTGATTCTGGGTTTTATTTCTCCAGCTGTGACACTTCAGTGCATGCGTACAGTGCGTACTGACCAAATCAGGGTGATTAGAGTTTTCATCTTACCACGACTTCACATTGGGAGTGTTCAGCTCCGTCTTCTAGCTCAACAACAGGCTGCCGTGCGCCAGTCACCCCACGGTGCTGCAGAACTCCAGCACAGACCCCTCCTGACTGTGTTCTCGCACCCAGTATCCAACGTCCCCTCCCTTCTCAGTCCCCAGGAATCACTATTGTGCATCCCACGGCTCTTTGAACACCCACACGCGAGTGAGAACCTGCAGGACCTGTCTTCTGACTTTGGCATTTCTCGCTAGCCACGATGACCTCCAGTTCCGCCCAGGGTGCTGCAAACGGCAGGTTCCCTTCTGCTTTAGGCTGAACAACACCCACTGTGTGTCTATCTGAGTTCCCATCAGCAGGCCACTGGGTGAGACTCTGGTGGGTTCCTTTGAACCCTGTGATCTCAATTGTCACCACTAGAGGGGGGAAGAGGCGACAAGGTTTCTCCCCTTGTGACAATGGCTGTTGTAATCCAAACAATTCATGGTCCCCTCCCAACCCACAATACTTGAGAAACATTTATTGAGTGTCTACACTGTGCTTTTATCTCTCAGAACATTAAAGTAGGTGAAAAAAATATTGAAAAATTGAAAAGTAAAGGTTTTAGGACTCAGAACAGTTTCAAATGTAAATATTTCATTCATCCTCAAACCATGATTATTAAAATGGTACCTTCCAGGTTCTAATAGAAGTTAACCCCATCAGTAGTATTACAAAATCAACTTATGGAGAAAAAAATAACCATTAAAAGCAGTATTCAGCCTTGGGTGGGGGTGTAGGTCCACGGCAGAGTGCTTGCTGGGTTCTCTCCCCAGCGCCCCCAAATAAAATGTGCTAAGCAACCTTAAAAAAGAAAGAAATCCCACCATTTTCAGGAACACCCATGAACCTAGAGGACACTCTGCTGAGTGAAATGAGACAGACAGAGGCAATGCCGAGTGGTCTCACCTGCATGTGTGTCTGCATCGCCCATCTGCAGTTCCCATCAGCAGACGTAGTGGAGGTCCCAGGAATGGAGGCCGAGCAGGGGAGGGGTGGGCAGACCCCGGGGCGGGCGTGGGTCAGAGGCACAGAGTGGAGTCAGGGTGATGAGCCCAAGGCTCCCCATGGGGACTGCAGGTCACAATCACGCAGACTGGAATTTGCTGAGAGAGGATTGGAGGGGTTTGTCAGACACGCGCACACACACACACACACACACACACACACACACACACACACACGAGACAGCTCCAGGGGAACTCGGCCACGCTGGCTTTCTTGACTGTCACCATCTTGTCGCCATCTTGCCTTGTGTATGAAAACCTCATGTGATGGTTCTACTTTCAATTTTTGAGGAACCTCCAAATATAGATCTAGTGTTAATTTTTTGAGGAGTCTCAGAAATTGAACAAGGGCCTGATACAGCAATCCCACTGCTACGTATGTGGCCACAGGAATTGAAATTCACATCCCAAAGAGGCAGCTACGCACCCTCATTCACAGTACTGCAGATCCCCAGAGTCCAAGAGCCACGGGTGGAGGCCTCCAGAAAAGAAATGTTTGAGGAGATAGTTGTCCATCCCGACTTAAACCCTGCACAATGTGGACGTGTTGAAACATCTCGGGGTGCCCTGGAAATAGGTGCACTTCAATGTTTCTCTGTGTGGGTTAAAATAAATTGAAATCCATCATGGTGTATGCCTTAGGTATGAAGAACAGAAACAGACACATTGAGATGCAGAGGGGTTTACCTCAGGTTCTGTGATGACCGGGAGGTCCCTGTCGGGCCTTGGGTTGGGGTAGACGTTCCTGCGTGGATTTTGGTATTTTAGACTATTGCCTTGGCAGAGAATCTGTTCAGTACTCATTTTTTTTTTTTTTGGTCTCCTTAAACTTTGTGGCTGGGGGTCCTGGTGTTGTTCCTGCCCCTATGGTGTATCTCCAGGCAGATCTGCAGTCTCTTTTCCAGAAAACACAGCATCTTGGCCTTGTTTACTCACCACCCCCTGCTGTTAGCCTCTGTCCCACCTGCAGTGTGCAGGACGGGCAAAGGGAAACTCTGCTGTCAGAGCAGAAGTCCTCGCGGGGTGGCTCAGGCAGGTGTGCTGGTTGGTCTGGAATTTTCTTTTCCTACTTGTCATGACATGAGCCTTTTCAACTCCTTGAGCCTTCTAGGGCGCTACTTTCTGGGTGGCTTCAGGGTCCTCAAAGTCCCATTTCACCCGTTTCCGAGTTTTCAGAGCCACAGACCACACTGCAAAGAACATCTTCAAGCTAAAATTTGAAGACGACTATTTAAGTGCTTTGCACTTTCCTAATAGATCACCGAAGGGGAAGCTGATGTGCATCCCTTAGTGACCGATTAAAGAAAGGCATTTGGAACTCTGCACAAGCTGCCGACACTTCCTCAACGTGCACACAACTTGCCATCAGAAGATGGTAATTTGAAGTTTACTTAGGAATTGAAATCGGGATCTCCAAGAGGCGCCTACGCTGCCACAGCCACAGTATTTCACATCTCCGTGTCCACAGTAACGAGACCTGGAAACAACCCAAGTGTCCATCAAGTGGTGATGAATACAAAAAGCTCTCCACAGCTCTCCACGGCTCACAGGGAGACTTTCTGTAATCAGCTGCACGCCCTCCCAGTGCTTCCGACTTGACATTTCCTCCTGTCCTGCTGATATCAGGGCTCTTCTATCTTCAGTACTCAGCATGTGGGGTGCAGGCAGGTGAATTTATTTTGTTTCCACCTGGGATCCTTGTCTGGCTCATCTCTGTGGCTCTGTTGCCTGCCGCAGACGGAGGTCACTGATTGGCTAGTGATGTCTGTGGGTGGAGCCCATCCAGGGAAAAGAACGTGGATCTGCTGCACGGGAACAGGACGTGGTTCTGCATTTCTGCCATCTGGGGGACCACCCTTGCTTTTAGAGGTAATGGAAAGACTCACCAGGTCATCCAGAAGGGTCCCCTTGGTTTCTGTTTCTAAAAAACAATGACTCTGTGTTAATTCTGTTAATAACACTGCTACCTACGGTCCTGTGTGCATTACATTTGGTCTGCGAGGGACCACACATTCCACAGTGGTCCTGAAAGACCATCGTGGAGCTGAAGAACTCCTGTTGATCCGTGGTGTTGTAGCCACAGTGATGCCGGAGTGTGGATAATCCCTTGTGTGTGGTGATGCTGGTGTGGCAAACTGACTGCGTCACCAGTCACATGAATGTTCAGTATAGACTGGCCTGGTGGCACGCTGGCCAGCCCAGCCGCCTGAGAGGCCGAGGCAGGAGGATCACAAGCTTGAGGCCAACCTGGCAGCTTAGGCAGACTCCGTCTCAAAATTAAAAAATTAAAAAAGAAAATGTAAATAAACAGGGCTGGGGACGTGACTCAGTGGCAGAGCACTCCTGGGTTCTATTCCCAGCACCATGAAAAAACTATAGCAAATATAATTATGGATAATACAAAATACTTGATAATGATGATAACTGACTGTCCCTGGTTATCTATTTACTGTGATTTTAATTGTTATTTTAGTGTAACTGAGTTTACATATAAAAATGCTGACTTTAAAATAATCTGCCATTTCTTGGCAGCAGCTCATTTATCACGTGTTTACCATTGCGTTGTTTCCTTGTGCTTGATTTAATCTCTTGCCTTTTCTTCATCATGGCCTTAGGCTACACCTTGGGGTGCAGAGGCTCACCATCCAGGTGTGTAAGCACACTCTGTGCTGTCCATCCAGTGATGAGCTAGCCCAGGTGTGCAGCCAGGTGTGCAGCAGGTGTGCAGCAGGTGTGCAGCAGGTGTTCTACCTCGGACACGATCTTCACCTAGTAGTGAGATTGCCCAAACATTTCTCACAACTCTCACCTCTGCGTGACGGTGAGGTCAGCCTGGCTGAAAGCAGAGGCCGGCGTGGGGGTTTGTGCTCAGGACTTCCAGAGTGCTCTGCGTGGGGGGTGAGGGTGGCAGGGTGAGGGTAGTCCTGGGGAAGGCTGTGACTCTGGGAGCCCTGGAGCACGAGTCGCCCGCCAACACCAGCCAGGTTGACTTGGGGGGCCCCTATGCCGTGCCAGTCAGTTCTTGTCCCCATGGCAATGGGGTGGTGTGCGGCCTCCAGGTGAGGGGGTTCTTACTCTGCCATGCCAGTTCTCTGGAGAAAGCAACAGGGGGCCCCAGTGGGGATTAGGAGGGGGCCCCAACAGTGTGGACCACACTTCCATGACCATTCAATAGGAGAAAGCATTCCTTAAATTCAGGAGCACCTTAAGTACGTGTTTGAAAGTCAAGATGCTGCGGTTTAGAGCGGCATGGAACAGTTCTTGTATAGCATTTAATTCATACCATGCCTGTATGATTATGCCAGAATGAACCCACCTGTCACTATAACTATGATGCACTAATGAAACACAAAGAGAACTTTACAGAAAAAAAACAACCTCGATGAAACAACAAGCCTATTCCTAAATAATCCACGTTTCAGCAGGGCACAGTGGCTCATGCCTGTGATGCTGGCAGCTCAGGAGGCTGAGGCAGGAGGATCACACATTCAAAGCCAGCTTCAGCAACTTAGCAATCTCTGAGCAACTTAGTGAGGCCATGTCTCAAAATAAAATATAAAAAGGGCTGGGGTTATGGCTGAGTGGTTCAGAATGTTCCTGGGTTAAATCCCTGGCACTGCCCACCCCTTGCAAAAAAAAAAAAATTGTGTTTCAGATGCTGCTGCAAACTTCTTAGACATTCTGGAAAGCCTTCCTCTTCCTAAAGATCTTGATGGTCATTTAATATCCCCACTGATTTGCTGAGTGTGGAAGGCAGTGGTTTTCATAGTTGTGAACATACTTTTAATATAGTGCTTTTAAGCTTAGAAATATGTCCCTAAATAATGCAGCACAGCAACTCTTTAGACAGCATTTCCATCACACCAGGCATTAACAGTAACTAGAGATGACCTAAGGTGGGAGGGAGCATGTGCCCAGGTGCGTGCACCCGCCACACCAGCTCACATTTTTGGACTGTAGTACCTCAGGCACACACTGTCTGTAATGGTGCACGGGTCCCCTCTCCTCCCTAGAAATCTTACACACTTGACCACTGGGGGTCACTCTCTTCCTGAAGTGTGCTGATGTCAGAGATTCTCATGTTGAATGGATACCTTGGTCCAGGTGGAGGATGCTCCTCCTGAGAGGGTTCCAGTGAGATGGAAGGGGCTGACGTTTTACTGGCACGTGGAAGATCATGGCAGGGGAGGAGGTTTGGAAAGGACAATCCGGAATTCTGTTTCAGTTAAGGTGGAGATGCCTATTTGGGGGAATATCCAGTAAGTAAACAAGTGTATACATTTACTCAGTTAGGAACTCAGTTAGGAGACCAAGTCCGGAGAAATACATTTGAAAACTATCCATGTACAATTTGTACATATAAGGCAAATGAAAGTGGACCTCCAGAGTTGACCTTGACAGTGACCTTGATGAGCACAGTTTCCTTGCCATGGTACAAGCTAAATAAATGGTACAGGCTAAATCCTGACCAGAGTGAGTTTGGGGAGAGAATGGGATGCAAAAGGGCAGATATGGCAAGATTTGGCAGCTCCTTCCAATAGTCCTCTACCAAGAGGAGGAAATAAACAGGACCACACATTTGCAGCCAACTCCAGTGAGCTGTATGACTCCGGGAAAGCCCCTAACCCCTCTGTATCCCAGTTTCTTTACCTGAAAAATGAGTTCCTAATCGTTGTTAAGAACAAAATGAGTTAGTAAATGCAAAGTCTGCTGAACAGTGCCAAGGCACATAGCAAGCACTGAGTAAAGATGCTTTCTTCAGCACCTTGAATCATCTTGAAGGCTTCCCAGCCCTTATCTTTTCCTTTTTTCCTTCTTACAGTCATCTTCAATTTCTTAGTGTGTGGCTGCACTCAGCAGGTCAGAAATGTTGGCTTGGTCTGTCAGGTACACCTGGTCCCTGCTCCAAGGAGCACCGCGGGGCACTGGAGTCACCCGAGGGACTGCTGCTCATGTGTCTGGGCATTGATTCTGGCTGATGGCTGAGACCTCAGCTGGTCCCTCTGTCCACGGCGCCCACACGTGGTCTCTCTATGTGGCTGCATGGCTTCCTCACCACATAGCAGCTGCGTCCCAAGAACAGGTCCAAAGAAAGAAGTGGAAGCTCTTGCTGTCTGAAGAGCTGGACTTGGAAGCTTCCTTAGAACATCTTCCATCATGTCCTATTAGCCAAGGAGTCACGGAACCGAGATTCAAGGGGAAGGGACATAGACTTCAGCTACAGGGAGAAGAATGTCAAAGAGTGTGTGGCCACGTTTTGATACTACCTGAGGCACCAGGCACACTGGGCAGGAGTGAAACACGGGTGATGATCTAACCTGCAGGCAGGATCCATTGTCATCCAGGGAGACAGCTGCAAAGAGCATTTGGAAGATACACTAAACGGCACCATTTTGGTCTCAATCTGGGCTGCCATTCTGTAGGACTCGGATTCTGGACTCTACTGGATTTTTCACCCTGTTCCTGCACCACATTCCTGGCCAGTCCACACACTGGATAGATATCACTGTTGCAAGGGGCGGGGGTTTGCCAAGAAACAACCCTTTATCAACACGGGTGAGGAGGAAGTGCATTTGTGTTGTGTGCTTCTGGGCCATGTGGTGGAATGAGGGTGCTTCTGTTTTTCTTGAAGTGTGGTTTCCTCTTCCATGACAGTTGATAAGAGAGGTTGGTTTCTGGCTAGAACGAACAGAGCTGATGGGAGGGTGTGGATTAGTTACGGACCTGGGAAGAAGCAGCTGGCTGAGTGGGATGAGTTCAAATGAGGAGGATTTAATGAGAGGATACTTATGTAGGTGTGAGCAGGTGTGTAGGAAATGGGTCCAGGTAGGCGAGTGCTGGATCTCACCCCTCCTTGGCCTGAAGGGTTACAGCAGTGCAGAGGGGGATTTAGTCTGCAAGAGAAGAATCCCACCTGCTCAATGTGTGGCTCCTGCAGGGAGGAGGGAGCTGGGAGATGAATACCCACCTTTGGCCCCTCCAGCCCTCCTGCCCTCCTAGGTCTTCCATTGGCCAAACTCGGCTGCAGGACAGAGCACCGGAGGGGCCGGTGATGGCGTTTGTAAATACAACCTGTCAGTGCAGAGCAGGGTACAGAGGGTGGAGAGCAGATTCATGGTCACAGTTGTCCAAAGTGAAGTGTTAGAGAGTCGCTAAATTCTGAGAGGTGACTCCATCATATCAAACCTTTCCTAGAGGGAGTATGTGCTCCCTGAGTTTGTGGAAGGGCCACGGTTCTGTGACGTGCGTACCCAGGCAAGGTGAAATGTCCAAAGTGGAGGGAGGAGAGGAAGGTCCTCGGCAGACCTTATCTGATGGCTTCTGCATTTGTTATCTCTTGGTTTGTTCACTGTTCAGGGGTCACTTTACTGTGCGTCTGTGTCTCTCTCGGTGGCCTTACATTCAAATTCTCAACACAGACAAGCTGAGCGGATCCGTCAGTTGACACCAATGTAGACCCCTGTTCCAGAAGGACTTCCCTGGTTGGCTGCCCCTCGGCTTGCTGGTTGACATTGGGACCAACGAGTGTTCCCCTGGCTGTGGTTGGGAGGTGACGGCCCCCCGTACCAGGGCTGACAGCGCAGGTGCAGAGAACTCCTTCCAGTCCACCACGGGAGGCAGATCAGTTACCTCGGGCTTTGTAACAGACCACCCTCCCCATTTCCTTTTCCCCTTGGAACAGTTTTATTCATGTTTAAAATCATGCAACGATTCGTAAGTATTGCATCCTTGATGTCCCCACTGAAGTGTGCCCACAAGTGTAGGCCAAAGTGAGAGAGGTACACAGATGGCACCAACAGCATCTCACACACACACACACACACACGCCAGATGTGCAGGCCCTAAAGCAAATTGAGCAGCCAAGGTGCCTACAGGTGGAGAGGACTCACTCCCCAGCGAGACAGCGTGCTGTTTGGGCCCATGCCCAGGAGCTGGCCCAGTGGGGATAGAAACTGGTGGAGGGAATTGGGTAGACGGCAAAAAAGCTCTGTGAGGGAACCAGGGTCACCAAAGCACCCCGGACCTCCCCCTGATTAACCTGTGCCTCCAGGGAGAGGCCAGGCCCTGTTCCAGTCTCTGGGCAAATGCTGATAACGACCGTCTCTCCAGATGACGACCAGGGCAGGAGAGGGGCAGCTGACCTGTCCCCAGTCAGGCCACCTGGGGCCTGCTCCTTTAGATGGGCCATTTCTGCTTGCCAAAGAACGACTTCAGAGTTGGGGATGGGGAGGAAACAGGAACTGAGCCTCAGAGAGTAAAGGGTCTCTAACCCAGGGGTGTCCCTGTGTGGAACCGAGGTCTTCCTGGGAGAGGACTCAGCCCTGGCTGGGAGGGACACGGACACTCTGGGAAGGGCAGCCACAGATGGCCTCCACTGGCCACTCTGCCTGTTCACCTGAGTCTCCTGCGTCCCGGCTGCTGGCCTCATCCTCCCAGGTCACTCCACACTCAGCTTCTGCTGGCCCCAAGAGGAGGGGCTCTGTGTGCCCCCCACCCAGGGAAGCCCCCTGTTGCCTGCTAATTCCGGGCTCAGACTTCAAGGAGGTGGGGCAGTGGGCTTATTGCTCAACGCACGCTGGCTCCAATCTGAAGCAGGAAGGGAGGGACATGGGGTGTGGTGCGGTATTCAGAGGGCAGACACACATCAGGACCGGAGACGGTCACTACAGCCCCAATCTCGGTGCCACACAGAGCTGCCAAGGACCCCCAGGCACCGGGATTCCTCTGTTTTTGGAAGCTCTTGCAGGTAACCACTGCAAACCCTAAGACAACCTGCCCCTTGGGCCCAGCCCAAGGCTCTCCGCATCTCATCTTCACAGATATTTGTTTCTAACACTGATTCCCAGACAACCCCACACCTGCTAAACAACCTCTTGTGTTTTATTTATTTTATGTCTTTTTTGCCCATGATTTTGTGGTGGGGATGGGCCTTTGTTCTGAGGTGGACCGGCTCGGATGGCCTGTGATGGGCTCTTTCTTGGGTCTGTGGCCATTTGGTGGGTTATCGAGTTGAAGGGGTTGTTTGATGTGGCCTCTCTCACACATCTGGCAGGCTGGCCACCGAGGGAGGGCAGCTGGGGACCGTGCCTTGATCCTCACCAGCGTGGCCTCCCTCAGGAGAGTACCGTTTCCTCCCCGTCAGCTATTGCTCATTGGTCAGAGCCAGTCGCGGCCAAGCTCAGGCCGGGGTGGGGACAACCACGCTCAAAGGTGGGAACTTTCCCATGGCCTGGGCGGGCATCATGCACATGCTGCACTGTGCTCTGAGCACTCAGAACTTGATAATGACAGTCTTTTTACAGACATCTGAAGGGTGTCAGGAGTTCCTCCTGGGTTGGGGCATTTCGGTTTTGCATTTTGAAGAAGTGATACTCTCCACTTCAGAACCTTTTCATGTGCCCTTCAAAACACCATGTGGCAAACACTTTGAGAGTCGCAGGGAGGTGCTCACTACCAGCCTAGGAAGATTGTCTGAATATTTTATTGCACAGACTCATTAATTCGTAGAATGAAGTGGGAAACAGAAATGAAGATGCTGCTGTCGGGAATGACAGGGCCTGTGTCAGAAATGTTCAGGACGAGCAGGAGATCGCAAGGTGTGTCTTTGGGTTTGCAAGGCAAGGGGTGTCTGCCATATTTGTGCTGGAGTTTACTAAAATACGAACCCAGACCCGTTTCCCAGCCCTACTCTAGAGACCACTGAAGAGATTTACCAGCCTAATCGAGGACCGTGATTACATTAGGTGGGCCGCCTCAAAGACCAAGGGTACGTACGAGTACTAGGGTATTTCCCCAAAATGGTAACGTGGGAAAGGGATCATGGGTGCCAGGTAACACAGAGATGCCCTGTCTCCCTCCCACACTCTGCCCTTCAGCTCTCACATTAAGAATTAAAGGAACCTCTTCAAAGTTGGATCCATTTCCTTGGAATTGATGGGAACTCACATCACTCTGTTATCACCACTTCCACGTTTATTTCCACGGCCCTTGTGATCCATCTGGGAAATGCACTGTTTAAATTATGGTGAGGAAGAGAGAACTAATGGGTCTTGCATTATGCAAATGCCCCAGCAAACAACCCAGCCCTTTTGCCCAACCACAGGATTCCTTGGGAAACTGCTAGAGATAAGTAGGGCAAGCTTCCTCTTTCGCTAGCACTGAGAAGTCACCCGACGGGGTGAGAAGCAAGGACTTTCCGTCTTTGAGGTAAGCAGGTCCTGGTTTAGTGACTTCCCATGGCAAATAGATGATGTTCTGCTTGTGATCTTGCCTGGCTCTGGGAGGGTCAAGCAGGACTTCCATGTACGTTAGCTCTTGCTGCATGGGCGTCTTCCTCGCGTTCTCTCCTCCTGCTTGGTCAAGGAGTGTGGGTGGTGTGATGTGGCAATGGGGAGCTACCGGGGTGCTTTGGCACATTCAGGCGAGCTGTGCGTTCAGGGGCTTCAGGAGAGGTGAGACGACAAGACTGTAGGAAGAAGAGTCTAAAGCAAATGTGGCTTAGAGCCAATTTGTTGTTTAAATGAGGAAAGAGGGTCAAAAGCTCAGGTCTACTGAGGTCAGGTGAGGGATCCACAGCTTCCACACACCTTGCCCCGTATGGACACATCAGGACAATTAAATGCCAGGGTCACCTTGGAAGGCAGTGTCCTTTATTCACGGACAGCGGCATTTACAGGCTAAGCTCTTTGAACCAGCTGGCCGTGAGGTCGGCCTGGTGGGTCACACCAGCATTTCTACAGAGGAAATAAAGGGTCTGCAATTCTAAAGCATCACAGGCTGCAGGCAGGGAGGGTCTGAGACTTGGTTCAGTTCTCTCTCTGTCTCTATCACGTAAATGAATTTTCTTTCTTTGGCTGTACTTGACCTTGAACCCAAGGCTCCGGCATGCTGGACAAGAGTGCTACCACTGAGCGCCTCGCCCAGCCCCGTGAGGTGGACTTTTTACATGGGATCATGGCCCCGAATTTTTCCAGTATTTACATCATTAACGGCCTCAGCTGCTCTGGCTCACACTGTCACCTCTTCCACATGAAAACACTGGCTTTAGTTAGATTGTTTACATGGGGACTGGGGAAAGAGCTGTCCACCTCTGGTCAAGGGCTCTTTACAGGAGAGTTTCAGACCCACAGCTCATTCTAGAGTGGCTCTTTCTGAAAGGAGAAGCATGAATCTCAAAGGGCCAAACAAGTGAGGGGTGGGGAGGCCCTCGGAAGTGCCCAGCCAACTCCAGGGCCAGGACTCGGCCCCCAGGGTCCAGTCAGGCACTGCTGTCCCAGGCAGAGTGCCAGCAGGCGCCTCCTGGGTTCTGTGTTGGGAAACAGTGAGTGCAGACGTCTCCCCCCAGAGCCTGGGGTCTCCGGCTTTCCCTAGTGACTTGGGTTAGCGGCTAGCCTAGGCGCCGGGACACGGTCCTGCCTGGCTCTGGAACTCCAGCAGACTTCATCCGAGTCTTAGCTGGGCGTTTTCCCAGCAGAGGGAACTTGAAGCAAGGAATGAGTTTCCTTAAACCTCAATTTCTTCACCTGGAGAGTGGGGAGATGATTAAGATCTCAATCATTAGCCGGTTGTGAGATTTCAATGACAGAAAGCTCACCTGACTAAATACGTCGTAGCTGAGCACTCAGTAAGGTGCTTGGCCCACAGTGCAGCTCTAGAAACGATTTCAGGAAGTGGTAATGGAAGGGCTGAGAGAAATATTTGTAGCAAACTTTGATTGACACACAGGATTCTAACTCACAAGATGCTGCTGATTTGTGGCTCATCAAGAACCAGGGATTCCATCCGGGCTTGGTGGCATGATGGGGAGGCCGAGGCTGGAGGTGGCAAGTTTGAGGCCAGCCTGGATGACTTAGTGAGATCCTGTTTCAAAAAAAAAAAAAATTAAGAAAAGGGGTGGGGATGTGACGCAGTGGTAGAGGATTTGCCAGCATGCATGAGGCCCTGGGTTCCATCCCTGGGACTGCAAAATAAATAAATAAATAAATATGAGGTTCCATGGGGGCCTCCTCAGACCATGACCTTGTTCTGTGGGGACTTCATAGGACCCTTGTTAATTCTCATTACCACTACCAGCGAGTAAGGGATTCGTCTTTAGTGTGAAAGTTGTGGCTGTAATTAGAGTCAGGGAAGGTGTGTGGGACACATGACTATCACCACCACCCTTGTCACTGTCACCATCACAACCATCACCACCATCACCATCACCATCATCACCATCACCATCACCATCACCATCACTGTCACCATCACCATCACCATCACCATCACCACTACCATCACTGCCATTACCCTCACCACTACCATCACCGCCATTACCATAATCACCACCATTACCACCAACACCATCATCATCATCACTGTCACCATCACCATCACCATCATCACCATCACCATCATCACTGTCACCATCACCATCACCATCATCACCATCACCATCATCACTGTCACCATACACCATCACCATCATCACCATCACCATCATCACTGTCACCATCACCATCACCATCACCACCATCACCCTCACCACTACCATCACCGCCATTACCATAATCACCACCATTACCACCAACACCATCATCATCATCACTGTCACCATCACCATCACCATCATCACCATCACCATCATCACTGTCACCATCACCATCACCATCATCACCATCACCATCATCACTGTCACCATACACCATCACCATCATCACCACCATCATCACTGTCACCATCACCATCACCATCACCACCATCACCCTCACCACTACCATCACCGCCATTACCATAATCACCACCATTACCACCAACACCATCATCATCATCATTGTCACCATCACATCACCATCATCACCATCACCATCACCATCACCATCACCATCATCACTGTCACCATCACCATCACCATCATCACCATCACCATCATCACCATCACCATCATCACGATCACCATCACCATCACCATCACCTGCTGGAGTCCTGCCCCAGTGGGATCCAGGGGGTCCTGAAGGATGAGTGGTGTTGGCACAAGGGACGAGACAAGGAGCCATCCTGTTGGAGCAATCTCCAGAGAGAAAGCTCTAAAACTGCTCTCTCTGGGTCTCTTTTTATTCTGCCTTTTCTCATCTTATGGGTACAGAATCATTAATAAAATGTGTCATCAATTTACAATTTTCAGATTTCCCAGGATGTAACATTTCCTTGTTTAACAGATGTAAACTACGTAACCGGACCCTATGTCTCCAACCTGTCATTAACCTTTACGTTTAAAGCACACCTGTACTTTATTTCTGAGATCCCCTCTAAAGTCCCCTTATGACAATCTTATAATATATTCTAGGTGCCTACATTCATTCTCATAAAACTGGTTGAGCTACTTTCTCAGAGAATTTCTTTGTTCCTTAGTCAAAGTACAGCAGTTCTTAAATATTTGTAATCTTTAACTAAGGGCAGGCTCTGTATGTCAGTCCCCCTGTGCTGACATGAACTGTGCTTACCTTAAACTCCTGGGGAGGGTAAAGGAGGGTCTGGAGAAGGGAAGTGTATTTTTTATTAGCCTTTTCTCCCCTGGATGAACACCATAACCCATCCTCAATCAAACAGGCTATATATGGTGGGCTTCATGCAATAGGCATAATAACTATCTGCTTAGGCTTTTTAAGAGACTGAAGATATGAGGTTGGTTTCTTAGTTGATGTAATCAATTGAGATGCCTAAAGTTCCTGTAGCTTTTCCTAGAATGATTGTTGATACTTTTCTATTTTGACCTCAAGAGATATCCTGAGAGATAGTAAAACAGCCTTTTAAGCCATGAACCACCTGTTATATTTTTGGCCACCTAGAATTTAATTGGATTTACCAATAAGTATACTCATGCCTTCTGTTAGGTTTATGAGTATAAAATAAAAAGTCCCAATTATATATATAAAAAAGAGTCCCATGGTTTTGGTTTCCCACAAGTGCAGTCTTGCCAAACACTTTCATCCTCACTGTGACCTTGTCAAGACAGAGGGAGGGGAACTGCCTTGACCAGTCACCATCATCACTATCAACACCACCATCATCACCTTCACCACCACCATCACCACCATCACCCCCACCATCACCATAATCACCACCATCACCACCAATACCACCATCGTCATGACCATCGCCTTCATCACCATCACCACCACCACCACCACCACAAACATTATGTCACATCTGCCATCGACAGCCATGATTTCCCCCTCTATTACAACCATCAGTACCACCTCACCATTGCCATTACTACTACCTCCACCATCATCACTGCTGTCACCATCAGGACCGTCACCACCACTGTCACCACCACCACCATCACTGTTCCGAGTCCTCTTCAGTCCTTGCCATGTGCAGGCAGGTGCTGCATACTATGGAAGGTCATCTCACATGCAGTGAAGTCTGTTCTTCTTGGCTCCATTTTGCAGATGAGAAGCAAAGGCTGGGAGGCTGCTCAGCTGCATTGATGTGACCAAAATACCCGACAGGAACTATTTAGAGGGAAAGTTTACTTTGGTTCCCAGTTTCTAAGGTTCTGTCCACGGTCTACCAACTCCATTGCTCTGGGTCCAAGGTGAGGCCGACCGTCATGGCAGAAGGAGGAGGTAGAGGACAGCAGCTCAGGACGTGAAAACCAGGAAGCAGAGGGCTCTGCTCACCAGGAGAGAAATATAAAACCCCCAAGTCAAGCCCCAGTGACCCCCTCCCCCAGCCACACCCTACCTGCCTACAGGTACTGCCCAGTTAAAGCGTCAGGGGATTCACCCAGGGATTAGGTCACACCTCTCACGACCTAGGCATTTCATTTCTGAAAATCCTTGTGTTGTCTCACACATGAGCCTTTGCGGGGGGACACCTCATATCTGAACCATAACAGAGGCCACATCACAACTTCAGGACCACTCAACTGTAGCTGCAGACCTGGGGCTCAGGATCGCCTGTGTACTGATGTGTGAGGCCAGCACCCCGTGGGCGACGCTCTGGGAGACAACTGCTTTATCAACAGGCAGGCCCTGGCGGATCCCAAACCCGGAGGGCAAAGCAGAATGTGCCCATCCAAACAGGAGCAGGGAGGAGGGTTCAGCAGCCAAGGGAAACCGTGTTTGAAAGTCGTTTTGTTTCCTTTGCCATGGAAACACTGAATGCTTTATTGCTAAGGCAATGCCCCAAATTTAGAATTACAGTTAATAAAAAGAAATATGAAGTCACGCAGTCATCTCCCGTTAACATGTGTGATTGAAGCGTGCTATTCTCTATCAGGCTCTACGTCCTGTGCTGATCTCAGGTGCGTCCAGGGTGGTTCTGAGAGTCCATGTGGCACTGGTTCACGGTTTCCAGCTGTTGGCTCGGACGGGGTTTCCTTCCACCTACTCAGCCCTGTCTCTGTCTCTGTGGGCGGCTTTACCGCTTCCAGTTGGGTGGATTAGCAGGTTTGCACAGCACTTTGTCTTGGTGTAGGCACCAGAACTTTCCTCCATTCACATGCTCTCAGGAGGGTGCTTTTTAAATTTTATAATGATACCCATTAGGCAAACACAATGCCTTTTCCCGCATTTGTTATTGGTGCTCTATGGTTGTACACAATGGTGGGATTTGTGGTTACATTTCCACACCTGCCACCACATAACAATATAATCTGGCCAGTATCACTCTGTACCTTCCCCTTACTCCCCAAGTCCCTTTTCTCTACTCGTCTCCCTTAGATTTTCATGAGGTCCACCCCCCACAACCTTCTTTCCTTTTTCTCTGCAGCTGCCATCTAGGGGAGGAGACCCTTGACTTCCGAATCTGGCTTATTTCATGTAATATATCGTGCTCAAGTTCCACCCATCCTCCTGCAAATGCCATAGTTTCATTCTTCTTTATGGATGAATAAGATGCCTTTAAAGTCTTGGAAGGCTCGCTGAGGGTGAGGTAGAGCACTTCTACTATTCTGACCTTTAGAAATGAATTTTTGAATATGAAAGACTTTCATTTGGTTCAAGAGGCAAAACAAATGGTGAAATATGAGTTTCCTGGATCCACAGCTCTTTCTAAATGGCAATTGTTTTTGTGAATTCTTAGGTTTGCTTTGGGAGTATTTTATGCAAACACAGAAGCATAATATGCTATGCATTCAGTGCATTTTTTGTGCATGCGTGTGTGTGACGTTGCACAGAGCGTCGCACATGCATAGATCTCAACTGTATACAGGATGCTAACATTTTTGCAAAATGGGGAGATATTTTTCCTGTTACATAAATGCATTATTACTAAATGTATACCTATTTCTAATCGTTTATAGTGTGCTGGCATTTCCTACATCTCTCCTATTTTTCACAAATGTTAGCATGCAAACTGCCTTTTGGTATTTATTTATTTATTTACTTAGTAATATATTTCCATGATCATCTCCCCGCCCCCACACCTTCTTGTTCTGGAACCTTCTGATCATGTACAAATGTAGCAACAAAAGCATAGTGAACCCCGTGGACCCCTCGCCAGCCCCAGCTGTGATCCGCTGCCGGCTGATCTTGCTTCCTCTTTATTCCCGCTTGCTGCCTAAAACACTCATTCTACCTAATTATTTCTTAGGTAAATCCTGGTCATGTTTTTATTTCACCAGCAAATGTTTCAGCATGAGTCTCTGAAAGGTCAGGATTCTTTAAAAATACTCACTCAATCATGCTTGCAGCTTCTTTGGAGCATCCACATGAATCGACAGATGAGGAAACCAGGGTGAATGTCCCCATGAAGAGGAACTCTCTTCCTGAATCTTGTTCATGACTAGCATGTGTTGATGTCCTTTAGTGGCCTTCAGTGACAGTGTGCACTGATCAGATCCAACCTCCTGTGACCCCCCCTCTCCCCACCTGCAGCACCTGACCTCTTGCAGTCACTACCCCGTATTCAGGTCACTTTTTTAGCTTCCACCTAGGAGAGAAAATATGCGGCACTTGTCTCTGTGTCTGGCTCATTTCACTTACCATAATACCCCCAGCTCCATTCATTTCTCTGCACATGTCAGGATTTCCTTCCTCACTGGGGCTGTAAGATTGTGTGGTGCATGTGGTCCACGCTTCTTCAACCATCACCCAGGGACTCCATACCTGAGCTATGGTGACAGCGACATAGCAAGCCACACAGCGATGGGCGCCACGCCTTCTGGGTGGGCCGTTCATTTCCTGTGGACGCAGACTCAGAAGCCATAGAGCTGGATCACATGCTAGATCTATTTTTAGTTTTTCGGGGGAACTTCCATATTGGTCTCCACATGGTTGTACTAATTACATTGCCACCAACAGTCTGCGACTTCTTTTTTCTGCACCTGCTCACCCCTGTGACCCTCACAGGCTGGTGCTCTCGAGATTTCTCATTGCAGGAGCTCCTGACTCCTCCCCAGAGACCCTCGATCGCTGCTCCCCGAGGCCGGTGCTATGGGAAGCAGGTGGCTGGCCCTGCTCTCAGGTGAGTGCCGCAGAAACCCTACCTCTGTTTTCTCCTCTAAATGTGTCATTTCCCACCTCTGTCCACGTGCCTGTCGTGTTGTGACCTCACATTCTAAGTTCCTTGGTGGGATCCCCAGGGAGCCCTTCCAACAAAAGGTTCTGGGGCAACTGCAAATCCAGAGGAGACCAAGCAGCACAAGACCTTGACCCAAAGCTCACATTTTATGCAAAGAAAAGCCTCAAAATGAGTCACTGGTGAATACGCAAAACAGAAAGCTAAAATTATAGGGGAAAAAAACCAAGAGATCTTCAGGACATAGAACTGTGTGAGGTGTCCTTAGGCTTGACCCCAAAATGTGTTTTGTAAATGAAAGATTGATGAAGCAGGCTTCAAAATTTAGAATTTTGAAACACACGCCAGTCATGAACAAGATTCAGAAACCTGAGGCGGGGATGGCACATAGGCCCAGGAATCAGGCAAAGCCGAACGGTACCCGGAAGAGCCCAGGGACCCCATCAGAACTAACCCTCCTGTGTCTGTTCCAGCTGTCAGTGTCTTGCTGGCTTCATCAGGATCAGAGGCGCAGACTTCTCGAGGTGAGTTTATGGCCAAAGGCCAGGAGGAAGGAGATTGGGACCTGGAATGAGTGTATGGATGGGACCTGAACATTGGCCTTTTCAGCCAATGTCACGGGCACAGTTCTGTGGGGCATTGATGCAGTCTCCTGCTGTGCAGCTGTCCCCCCATCCATCTCCAGAACCTTCTCATCTTCCCCACTGAACCCCTGTCCACTAACCGCTAGCTCCCCCTTCCCTTCCACACTTCAGCACACTTTCTGTCTCTATGAATTTGACTGCTCACGGGACCTGCTTCGAGCAGAATCACACAGTATTTGTCTGTCTGTGACTGGTTTATTTCACTCAGCATAATGTCCATGTTGGAGGGGTATTAGAAGGTCCTTCGTTTTTTTATGGCTGAGTACTATTCCACGGTATGAGTATGCCACATTTATTTGTCCATTCATCCACCATGGAAAGTTGGGTTGCTTGTACCTTTTGGCTCTTGGAAATAATGCTGGTGTGAGCATGGATATGCAAATCTCTTTGATATTTTGCTTTCAGCTCTTGTTGGATCATGTGGTAATTCTAACCATAGTAGTTCTAGGGAGGCTACGCCAATTTGCATTGCTACCAGCAGTGCACAAGTATCCCAGTTTCTCCATATCCTCACTGACGCCAGTTTTTACTTTTTAAAGTAATAACAAAGCTGGGTGTATTTTACAGAACACCAGTGCTGGCGGTTGGCAGTGGCAGCGCTGGTGTCGGGGGCAGAAGTGGGAGGGGCGGGCGTTGTGAGCTCTCTGCTCAGCAGTGAGATGGACACTCAAAAGCTTCCCAAGAGCACATTCTTCTGGCCGGCGCCTCTGGTCCATCATAGGTGGCCAGTGAGGGAGCACTTCCCGGATGAGTGAATGGCAAGGGAATAATCGGGTTCTGTGATCTCTGCAGATTCCTGCCCTCCCTGCCCTGAGACGGCCGTCTGCTACAACGGCACCCACTGTGTTTGCAGAAACGGGTTCAAGTACTCGTGGCTGGGGAGGATCTTCCACACGTCCTACCTCAAGTGTGACGGTAAATGAGCCACTCGTTAGTGATAGCTGGCTGCGCCAGGCACAAACTCAGAGCCCACAAAAACCCGGAGCTCCTCAGAAGACCGATGGGTGAGGACACTGTTTTCCAGGGGGACTTGTCCCCGAGTCCTTTCAATAGAGAGAGCAAGTGTCAGTCACTGGCCCAGGGCAGCTTCTATCTGGGTCTCCCTGGGGTTTGGGGGCTCAGCTCTGGTCTGTCAGCAGAAAGATGCGGGACACACAAGACCTAAGCCAGGACCCCCCTTTTACAGCAGCGAGCTCCCTCCCCCCCGACTCCAGGTCCTTGCTGCTGGATGGGTTTTGAGTAGATTTCACAAACTGACGCTGCATCACAAGCCTCACCCCCTTACTCCAGCGACTTGACATACTACTCTTCCGTACCCCAAAGATCCACATGCCCTGGGTCTCTTTCTGGCCCTCCTAGTCCACCCCACCGTCATTCCCATTTATTCACGTGCCAGTGTCTCCTTGTTTGGTCGAGGTCCATGGTAGTTTTGGCGGCTGAGCCGCTCCCCACCTTGCAGTCTTCCTGGTTACTCTTGCCCGATAGAATCGACTTTTCTCACTCTATAAAACACTTGCACATTTTTATAAATGTGCAACATTCTGAAGTCCTCTTTATAATGTTGACTCATCCTTTTAGAGAACAAGAGATGTTGTTTGGTGTTTGTGAACGATGTTGGGCAACTGAGATTCCTTGGGCAGGGAAAAAATGAAATAGTTCTTTGAGAATAAAAAACGTATTTTCTCCTGATTCACAGATGCTGACGAGTGTAGGAGCGAGTTGGCAAAGTGCCAGGAAATGTTCTGTAGTAAAAAGATCAGGTATCACCTCTGCGTCTGTGTGGTTCAACGCTCTTTCTTCCACTGGCTCTCCGGTTCCCTTGACACTGAACATGCAGAATGTCACGGTGAGAATTTCCAAATGCTTTCTACCATGGAAAAGGAGTGTGTGTGTGTGTGTGTGCGCGCGCGCGTGCACACATGTACATGTGCTCCTGTAACAGCTCAGGCCAGGGCAAGAGCTCAGAGCCCTCTCCTAACTCATCCGCATCCCTTTGTTGACCCTGATGATCTTTCACAAGAAGATGTCCCCAAGCCCAGGGGCATCAGTCATCCATTTTCATGTGGACGCTTTACAAATTTACGTCTCCAACGTGGGTCTCATTCCCAAGCTTCCAAACAGGACATCTCCAGTTGTCTTCTAAAGTCTCCATTTCTTTGCCTCTCACTGATCTTAAATTCGATTCCTATTTCTGTCTGTCTGTCTGTCTGTATACCACACCTTCTTGTGAGCTTGCATTGTACTCTGACTCCAGTCAATACCAAGGTTGGCTCTAGACTTCCTCTCATTTGTGGCTTTTTTCTCCAAAAAGAAGCAATTTACCTCTTGGTGCCCCCAACGTAGTCACTCGTTCAGTCCTCGTATAATTCTACGTCCTGAGCTCCACTGACTGCACTTCAGTGTTGGCTCCTTTATGTATGGAATTTGACCAAAACGAACAATCTGTCAATGGGAATAGCCACAGAGTATACTGTGTGAGTGATGTGTCGAGGCATAACAAGTTACCCCCAAATGCAGTCACTTAAAACTGTGCAGAAATGGATTGCTTCGTAGCTTCTGTGGGTCAGGAGCCCAACAGTGCTCAGCTGGGTCCTCTGCATCCAGGTGTCTCACAGCTGCAATGAAGAAATTACCCAGGCCACGGTGTCATCTGAAGACTAGGCCGGGGCAGGGCCTGCGTCTAAGCTCACTCACAGGTTGTTGGCAGGACTCTGTTTCTTAGAGGATGTTGCTGCAGCTCTCAGCTCCTCCCTGGAGGTTTGTGGAGGGTGGCCCCCACTACCTGGAGACACGGGTTTCTCTTTCTTGTAGCAGACGAGAACTTGAAGGAGCTGGAGTCTGGGTCTCTTATAACCTGGTCCCAGAAGGCACATCCTGTATTTGTCCATGAGAATGGGTCCCCAGATCCAGTCCACAGTCAAGGGGAAGAGTTCTCACAGGCAGGAGTCACCAGGAGCAGTTTCAGAAGCGTGCACAGGGTTCCTCCCATATTCCTTTCTATCCGGGACCTGTAAATGTGACTTATGTGTCAACAGGGCCTTTGGAGATGGAACCTCATCAAGACGAGGCCACTCTAGATCTGGGCCCTAAACCCAACATAACGGGTGTCCTTAGATAAGAGGGAAATTTGGACCCACCAACACCAGGAGAAGATGGCCCCCTGCTGAGGGAGGCAGAGACTGAGTCACAGCATCACAGCCAGAGGTGGTGACAGATGGCTGTCAGACACCAGGAACCGGACGAGGCCAGGCAGGACTCTCCCCTGAGCCTTCAGCGGAGCTCAGCTTTGTCGATACCTTGACTCGGTCAAGGGGAAGAGGTTTCACAGGACTGGTGACCCCCAGAACTGAGAGACGGTACAGTGGGTGGCACCACGTCACATGCAGCAGCCCTGGCAAATCAGCACACCCCAGCTGCCCTCCCGGTGTTAATGCATGTGAAATACTCAGCAGTCCTAGGCACTCAGGAAGGCTCCATGAACATCGGGCACCACCTTAGGGAGGCCTGTTCTGGAACCTTCTGTTCCCTTAAATGAGACAGTGTATGTGAAGGAAACGTCTGTATGATGTGTAGGCAGCAGTTTCTGTTATTATTTGACGCTGATTCCTTTGGGAAGCCTTTTCTCACCCCCCAAGGGACTGGGAGCCCTATAGTGTGCTCCCAAGTCACTCACCCTACTTAAGAACGTCGATTGCAGCAACTTCTTCGCTTACTTGTGATTATCTCCTTAATGACTTTCCTGCAGGCTGCAAGGTCCACAAGGGAGCACCGCGGGTCTCTTTGACTACACCTATCCTTGTGGTTCAGCCTCATGCTGGGCTTTAAGTAGCTGCTTCAGACATCTTGTTGATTGAAGGGTTGAACTGGAAGCCCCATCCTAGTTCCTTTTAAAATTCTATTGCAGAACACATTTTGGACTTAGAGGAGTGTCAGGAATAGGCGCAATCTGAGGCTGACTCGAAGCAGGGATGTGAGCCAGAACGCTTTCTTCCATGTCCCTACTAATGGCTACTTTTGTTCCCCAGAGAACGAGGATGGAAACATGAACTCACAGCAGAACGCTTGGGTGAGTGAGGTGAAGTCTGGGCCTGGGTCAGTCTCACCATGCTCTTCTGCTCAAGCCCTGCAGTGGCTCCCTGTGGCTTTCAGACAGAGTGGTTCTCACGGGGGCACAGCTGCCCGCTGTCCCAGGGGCCTTTGGAATTCTCTGGAGGCACTTTTCATGGTCACAGTGTGAGGAGGTGGCCACCTGGTTGATGGAAGCCAAGGATACTGCTCAAAATCCAGGGCGCCTTGGGCAGTCTCCCCAAACCAGGAACCGTGCAGGTCCAGGGGTCCTGAGGGACGAGAAGCTCTGGGACGGTCTATAGTGCCTCAGCTGCCATTGGAAGACCTGGGTCCCGCAGGGAGGATGGCCCACGCCACCTCGAAGCAGATCAGCAAACGTGGTTGCTTGCTGGGCTCACCCAACCAGCGGTAGCATGTTCCTGATCTCTTAAGTTTTGGTGAGAGTCTAATTAGCTTTATTTCTTTTAAAAGGAAGATCTGTCGAAAAATAAGAGCCAAAAGGATTTTGCAGAAAAGGCTACCATCCTACTTAAGCAGGTGGAACTGGAAATACTGAATAAGAATATTGATTCTCCAGGAAAGGGCGAAAACTCCCTGTTTGATCTAGGTAAGGAATACTAAGTGGACTCCTTATGGCCACCATAAAGGGCGTTGGGACCAGGCATAGTGAGTGCCCATGAATTATGGAGTTTGTTATCTCCCAGGGTGGACAGACTGGCCACACAAATGACCCATCATGAGTAGGTACAGAGAAAAGTGCGAAAAAGGGAATCTCCCAGAGTAGGGCTTCTGCAGGCTTCTGAGCATGCGAGGTCAGCCCAGCGAGGTCACTTTCTTGCCGTTTCCAGTCTATGAAACCAAGAGGTGCAGGGAGGAGACTCTGCTGGAGGCTGGGAACAACACGATGGACCTCAACTGCACTGGCGCCTTCAAGGACACCACAGGAGGTACTGGGTCTGACGCGCATCCTCCAGGCCCTGGATGCTGGGCGTTAACTCCTTTCCAGGTGCCTGGCCGATGGGTGGGGGTACTCATAAAGTTTTCCAGTTGGGGGGATCTGCATGGAGGATGAAGGGATCTCCCTTGACCACTGACCAGGCAATCTGGGGAATGACGTCACAAGCATGAGGTCTGGATGGGGGTCCGCCGGCACGCTTCCTTGAGACCCCCGTGGGGCCACGAGCGGTTCCGTGTGGTGGTCTGACAAGTTAGCTCCTGGCGGTGGAGGCTGGTTGTTGCCTCAACCTCTGTTTCTTTTGGGAAGTGTTTTACGAACACACTATTTAAAACAGACACCCAGTTTATCTCTGTCCTTACAGGTTGACCAAACTGTCCTGTAAAAGGACCAGACAGCAGATATTTTAGACTTTTGGGCCAGGAGATCTGTTTCATAACTACTCAGAAGCAGCCGCAGATATGTCAAAGAAGGAACACTGCTGTGCCAATAAATCTTTATTTGCACAAACAGACGGCAGGCTGGATTTGCCACCCTGCCTAACCCCTCACCGTAGGTCTGTGCAAAGCACCTACGCCATGTAGGAACTTTCTAGTTAACGGTTGGTTTACTGTCCGTCTCTCCCGTTGCAATGCCAACTCTCTGGTGGCAGGGACTTTGTTCTGCTCGTGACGGTATCATAATGCCTGACATACAGTAGATGCCTAATAGGTATCTGATGGGTGAAGGAATGGAGAATGAATACAAACCTCTTCAAAGAGAAAGACCTGGTTACTCTGAGAGTGAGGTGCCTGCTAATCCACTCCGGAAAGTTCCTGGCCACTTTAGTCTTCGCTCCTTAATGTGAGCTTGGGGTGGGAGTGGGGCAGGAAAGGAACAAAAATGAGTGGATTCTCACTATGGAGCTGATGATGATGTAGGTGGCGAGTGGCTTTGCCCCAAGTGGGAGGTGGCCCATGAGTAGTAGCGGCTTAGGAGGCTCCGCCAGGCTGCGGAGCATCTTGAACACGTGGATTAAACTGTCCACGCATGAACAGGGAGGCAGAAGAGGGAGGGCGGGAGACAGGACCAGAGAGGGAGGAGGAGAGGGAGGGGGAGAACAGGAAAAGAGTGCCAGGGAGCTCATCTAGTGGAATGAGCCGCCCGCACGCCTTTCCACTGAGTTGGCTGACCCAGAGTGGACCTGGAGGGTGGGACTGAGGTTCCATTCTCCACTTCCCCCTCTGGGCCCAGCATCCTGCCTCGTGACTCTGCTTTTTCTTGGACCAAGGATTAAACCCAGGGCACTTAGCCACTGAGCCCCAGCCCCAGAGACAGGGTCTCACCAAGTGGCTCAGGGCCTCCGTAAATTGCTGAGGCTGGCTTTGAACTTGAGATCCTCCTGCCTCAGAGTCCCAAGCCACTGGGATTACAGGCAGGTGCACCTCACCTGACCTGACTCTGCTTTTGATGCCTGAGGGCTCACGTGCATTGTTATGGCCCATCGATGGGCTTGTTTTACACGTACACCTATTAAAACATGACGCGAACGTTATGCTCACACTTCCCAGACTGTGCACCCCTCACCTCTCCTAGTACAGTGCATGTTCCACTTCAGGAATTTCCAAGGGCAGTGCCAATGGTACGGAGTGTGTGCACAGCGGACGTCAGACATGCGGGTAGCAACTCCTTCAACGTGGACACTCCCTAACACCACTTCTCTTCTCTTTTCTCAGACAAGAGCATAGTTGCTCTGATCACTTATCGATCTCTTGGGAATTTTCTGAACGGATCCTTTTTCCGTGATAGAAGGAGGAAGCTGGGAGCCAGGCTGAACTCCCAGGTTGTGAGTGGCACCGTTGGTGACAAGGTCAACCTGTCTGAACCCACGTTCCTGACTTTTCAACACACTCAGGTGAGCAGAACCCAGCCAAAAGACGGTTGCTGGTGAGGATGTGGGGAAAGGGAGGCCGAGCACACTACTGTGGGAACGAGAATCAGAACAACCATGTGGGGGCAGGATAAGGAACCACACAAGATTAAAGCCGGAACTAGGACAGGATCCAGCAGACCCCACACTGGGTCCATCCATGGAGGGATGGAGCTCAGCACCTGAGGGGACCTCCGCACCCCACGTTCACGGCAGCACTGTTTCCAACCAACCCCAGTGTCCACCAGCAGACGAGTGGATGAAGGGAATGTGAAGGTCACATCACGGGTGGTGTACAGCCTTAGGAAGGAAGGAACCTGCCCTCTGCCACAGCGTGCCTCAACCTGGAGCACATTTTGTTAAATAAAATAAATCAGATGCAGAATGACAGATACTGCATGATCTCACTTAGGAATGGGATCTAGAAAAAGTCAAATTCACAGTAACTGAGAGTGGAATGGTGGTCACCAGGGAACCGGGTGGTAGAAGGACATGTTGGTCCAAGAGAATGAACTTGAAGTTATAGGGTGGGCAAGTGCAGAAGTCCAGCCTGGCAACTGGAGCTATTAGTCATGCGTTGTGTGTCAAAATCTCCCAAGAGAGCAGGGCTCCAGGGTCCTCACCCCAAAGGAAATGGGAGGGGACGGATAGGCTAATTAGCTCTGTCCTGACACTCACTTCATAGGGTACACATGTAGTAAGACCCCGTGACGCAACCTTAAACGCGCAAGATTCTTACTTGTCAACGTATCTCAGTGAAGTTGTGAAAGAAGGGAAATGCTCAGGCCCCCAGGGACTTCCACAGCATGAAGCTTCCCCTACTGAAGCTGGGAAGGCCACGGGGCATGAGTGTTCCTGAGCACGGTGGGCGCTGGAGGCAGGCGGGAGGAAGGGCCACCTCGCTGGAGAGGGAGACGGCTCAGAGCAGAAAGGGAGTGTGAAGGAGGCACTCGCCCTGTCTCTGCGCTCACCCAGGGATCTCTCAGCAGAGCCCTGGGGGAAGCAGTTCTTAAGGGTCAATGTCCTGAATACTGAGCTGACCGTAGAAAGAGAGAATAAATCAATGTAGAATAACCCCAAAGGTGTTTTTTGAATCTGCTTTCCAACTCAGTACACTGGATGAAGCTATGGCATTGAAATAGGGACACGAGAAAGAGCTCCACGTTCCTGCTTTTCTCTTTCCAGCCTGGTGGTGAGCCGGCAAAGCATCTCTGCGTCTACTGGGAAGGGTCGAAGGATGGGGGCAGCTGGTCGACCGAGGGCTGCTTCCACGTGGGCAGCAATGACTCCCACACCAGGTGCAAGTGCTTCCACCTGTCCAGCTTTGCTGTCCTCGTGGCTCTGTCGCCCAAGGTACCAAGGCTCCGAGTTCCCTTGCTTGGAAGCTCTGGGCTCATCTTCTGCATAGCTTAGAAAAAAGTTCTAAAATAAGGAGTCAGGTGGCTTCCCTGAGAGGTGATTCTGAGAGGCACCAGGAGGGGCTGGGGGAGAGAAACAGGGAAAGGATAGAAGAGGGCGCAGAGAAGATTATCAAGCCAGTGACCACTGTGGTCAGCAGAGCTTATTCCCCCTGGGAGACCCAGGAGGCAGTGTGGGACACGCACCTCAGAGTCATCCTGAGTGGCGAGGGAGCTGGGGTATACACTCACTGCCGTCATTCAGCTGTGTTCGGGGGGCCCTTCTGCAAGCATGGGTGGGGTGAGCTCAAGCCAACAAGGAAAGCCCTTGGCCACTGGGAAGTTGGTTTGGCAGCCTCTCCAGAGGGGAGGTCCAAGGGGATCTGGGATTGAAAGCAAATCTATTACCCTGCAAAAGAGGGTTACAGCCAAGCCTCCCTGGTCACACCAGAAGGCAGGCAATGACTGTCACGGATGACACACCATAGCTCTCTGAATTTCGCAACCAAGTCTGGGATAACTCAGGTTGAAAGAAGCTTAGTTCACTTCTTCCCCTAGGTCCTTTTAGCGCCACTGTGTAGTGTGCTTCACATTCACGGCCTCATTTCATTCATTTGTCGAGTACTGTCTGGGTGCTAGACTTGTTCTGAGCATTGAGGATGTGACACAGAACAAGACCCAGTTCCCAGCCAGCCTCCCTGGAGACCAGGGCCGAGTGCTGTGCTGTTAATGAGACCACCAGCCACAGGCAGATACGTGAAATGTGGATGGTGTAACCAAACAACCAAACTCGGAGTGTCATTAGTTTCATCTGTTTCTTTTTACATTTTTCATTTTGACTACTAGGAAATTTACAGCAGTACACAGGGTAGCTGGGTCCAATACCTCTATTGGGCAGTGCCCATCTGGTGAGTGGTTCTTCATCTGTCCGGCATGGAAAATGCTCCAACTCTCCCTGTTTTGCAAACACCAAGTCTTGGGTTAAGTCACTTGTTTCAGGGACTGGACTAGGAAGCGCGACGACTGTAGGAAAACAACAGCAGAGTTGAGAGTGCTAACACGCCCCTCTTGGATGGCCTGTAGGAGGATCTGGTGCTGACGGTGGTCACCTACGTGGGGCTGGGGCTCTCCCTGCTCTGCCTCCTCCTGGCAGTCCTCACCTTCCTCCTGTGCCGGCCCATCCAGAACACCAGTACCACGCTCCACCTGCAGCTCTCTCTCTGCCTCTTCCTGGCTCACTTCCTGTTCCTCACGGGCATCAACAGGACTGAGCCTGAGGTAGGTGATTTAATCAAATTACCTCCTTGTCACAGTCAAATCCAGCGTCTGATCCTAAGTGAGGAGATGTTAACTGGCATCAATGGTGTTGGGTGAGGGAAGTGTGCCTTGTTCATCTCTCCTCCTGTGTAACTTTGAGACCATCTTTCTGAGTGCCCATTTAGAGATGGTGTTAGATAGGGGGACATCACCTGCTGTAACGACTGAACTCCAAAGTGTCTGACGCTTCGCACAGCACGAGTTAATCTTTTCCTATCTATCAGCAGAGGGTGAGCAGACAGATCTGCAGGGTGTCTGACCACCCTCAGGCTGAAGGATTCAGTTTCCAGGGACATCCTATAGTGTCTCCTATTTTAGCCAACTGGGAGGGAAAAGAGCATGTGATAGAGTCCAAGGGGGAGGTTAATATAAATGGCACCAGGAAGTGCTACATATCACTTCCTCTCATATCCTATTGGCTGGAGCCCAGTCACATGGTAGCTTGATGTTGCAAAGAGTTCTGGGAAATGTAGTTTTTGGCTGGGAAGCCTTTTCCTAGAGACAAATCTGTGCTCTGGAATGAGGGGTGAGGGAGCAGCTAATGGACAGTGGCCTAGCCTCTCTGATCTCAACTAATCATCCTACTTTCTGCATGACCTTGTTGAAGTGACTTTCTCATCTTATTTATTTAAAGTTATTTAAAATTAACAAAGAAAATGGTAACATTTATTGTGCACAACATGTTGTTTTGAAACTCACATCATGGAAAGGTTTTGTTATAGTTTGAACATGTTCACCGAAATTTAAGTTTTGGAAACTGAATCCCCAATGCAACAGTGTTAAGGGGTGGGCCCTGACAGCGCAGTAGAATAACTGGTTGGCAAGGACTAATTGAATATTTCAAAACTGTTGATAGGATCTAGAATGGTTCCAGCACACGAAATGACAAATGTCTTGAGGTGATGGAAATGGTAATTACCCCAATCTTATCATTATGCATTGTGAACATGTATTAAAACTCCATATTGCACCCATAGCTGTGTACGATTCACAGAAGATGCAGTAATATAATAATAATAATAATCAATAATAATAATAAAATATTTAGTAAGAGGTGAAACCTATCAGAAGCAATGAGGCCAGGAGGGCACTGCCCTCATCCATGGATTAATGCTGTTACCACAGAGTGGCTCCTTGGGAAAGAACAAGTTTGTCCCCCCTTGCTCTTTGCCCTTCTGCCATGGGCAATGCAGCAAAGAGCCCTTGCTAGACGTGGGCCCTGGTTCTTCCAGAACCATGAGCCACATTTCTGTTTGCTGTGATCATCACTGTGGCATTCTGCTATGGCCGCATGGCATGGACCGAGGCTGAGCTGAGCTGAGGGGCATGCACCCCCACCGCTGCTCTTGTTCTGGATGTGGGAGACGCGAAGCTGCTTTCTTGGTTATTTCCAAGCTGCAACACGTCACTCTGCTCAGCAGCCACCGTGTTGCCCAACTCTGACTTCCCTTTCTGGACTTCCCCTCCGCAGTGGGGCCTAGGTGTGGGGTTCCGGCAGCAAGGACCGAGCATGAGGAATGTGAAGAAGGCCGGAGCTGGCCTTAGTCACCATGCTCATCATCACCCCAGTCACCATCAGGAAGGACTAGAACTACAGGTTCTAGGCTCCTTTTAACCCCAAAGACTGTGGTCCACCAACTGGAAGGTTTCAAAGCACACTTATTGCTCCTGAGAAGACAAATGCTGCAGTTAGGATGGTACATTTGTGAAGTGTTGGACGTGTCAATTAACGTAGTCATTCCACAATGTATACATATTTCAAAACACCCTGTTATGTACCATAAGTATATATGCTTCGTCATTTTGTTGCTTTTTTCTTTTAAAAAAAGAAAGAATAATTGGTTTCTGGAGATAGTTTGGATCCAAATACAGTTTACTTTTACTAGCTGTGTGACCTTGGGCATGATTTTAACTTCTTTTGGCCTTACTTTCCTCATTTGAAAATACGGAGAAATTGGAAAAAATAGGCTTCCGGCAAATCTGGCCTACCCTCTGTACTGTAATGTCATTTTTATTACAGTCATACCTATCTGTTTGCATATTGTAGAGATGGCCCTGAAAAGCCTAAAATATTTTCTTTGTGGACCTTTACAAAAAAGCCTGTCATAGGGTATTTCACAATGATATGCATTGACAGTCACTGGTGGTTTGATCAGAGGTCACCCTCAGTGCTAGCCACTACTCTGATAAGATTTTAAAAGAATGTGTTTGAAGTTATAAAAGTGATATTCTAGTTAAGATAAAGTTAACTTATCGTCTTTTTTTTTTTTTTTGTACTGGGGTTTGAACTCAGGAATACTCTACCAACTGAGCCATATCCCTGGCCCTATTTTGTATTTTATTTAGAGACAGGGTCTCACTGAGTTACTTATTGCCTCGCTTTTGCTGAGGCTGACTTTGAACTTGTGATCCTCCTGCCTCAGCCTCCCGAGCCGCTAGGATTAGAGGTGTGAACCACCATGCCCAGCTAATTTGGTCATCTTGAGAGTGTCTTGCTCTTATATAATGCTCTGTAGTCACCCACCTGTTATTGAATTTATTCATTCATTGATATTCAAAGAATCCTTGTGTGCCGCTTTGTGAACAGGGAGCTCCCAGCCTAGGAAGGTGTGACGCAGCCTAGAGGACTGTCACTGTGCAGGGTGACATACAAGGGCCTCAGTGCTGTGTCCCTGTGGGTTCTGAGGAAGCCGCCAGTGCAGATGAGGTGACTCAGTGGCAATCAGGTGGATGAGTTTGCCAGGTGTGGAGGACGTTGAAGGAGACTGACAGCTTTTCCCAGTGTCCTTTGCAGTGAGGTTGGGCCATGTGACCTAATCTGGCCAATGGAGATAAAGTATTAAGACCTTGCTCTTTTTTTCTTCCAGTTTGGCCCTGGGGATGGAACCCAGGGCTGCTGTACCAGCGAGCTGTCTCCCTAGTCCTTTATTATTTTTTGTTATGAGATGGGATCTTGTCGTCTTAAGCTTTTACATTTTAAGAGCTGGTGCTGTTGAGAGCGTGAAGGTTCTTCTGGACGGGGCGTGGCCCGTGAAGTGCAGGTCTGAGCTCCGAGGTGTGTAGTTCTGGACTCACACAAGCGCACGACCAGCCGGACACTCGGAGACACACTTTACAGAGGGCTGTGCGAGGGCTCTCGGGGGTGAGCTAGGGCTCAGGGGTCAAGGGCAGGAAGAAAGGCTTCCAGGGAGTAGAAACCACGGACCTGGAGGATCTGAAGCGGGAGTCAGCAGAGGACGTGGGGGCGTGTGAAGTACTTGGCCTGTGCCTTGGGCCCACTGGTCAGCTGGCTTCCTTACTGACTGGCCACCCTCCTTCTGAGTTCCAGGAGGCTGTGGCCCGTCCAGTTTGAATGGGCATCCGAGGGAACCTCCAGGGAGAATGTGGGGAGTCCATGGCTCTGGAGCCGGGAAGGCCAGGATTGGGCTTCGTCCTCCAGGTTGGCCAAGTTCTGCGCAGGGCCAGACGGTGCCGCCTCCAGCTCTGCGCACCCGTGGCCCGGGCTGTGCAGCTTCACCTGCGTCTGTGGCACCATGGCTGCCGGGATGTAGCCAGCCCATAGGCCTGGTGTGTGCTAGCGACCTGAGGTACACAAACAGATGACCGGCCGGAGCTGGCCCACAGCCAGAGGGCAGCTTCCTGGGTCCTGCTGCAGGTGGACCCAGGGAAGGCGAAGGAAAGTGGGGTGAGAGGAAACTAGCAGCAGAAAGATCGTGGAGGGGCGAGGCTGGCTCGCTAGGAGGTGGCAGAGTGGGAACCGAGGGGGCGGGGGGGGGGTGGCGAGTTGGACAGAGAAATGTCAAGTGACGTGGTTAGGACTCGGCGCCACCGTGGGCGCCGAAGTGGCGTGCTTGGGAGAAAGCAGAAGTCGCCGTGTCCTGTCTGAGGCTTTCGGTCTGGGAGACTGGTGAGGGGGTTGGTGACGTCGTTCACTAAGCTTCAGCGAAAGGTCTGAGGGCAGAGAGGACGTTGCAGTGGGACAGACTCAGGGACGCCAAGTCCCGCTGTGGGACTGCACAGCAGGGTGACCACAGCTAGCACCGTGCACATTTAAAATAACAGGAGGAGAGGGTGGTCAGCACCTTCCCGGCAAAGACACGCACAGGAGTAAGGTGACTGACGCGCTGATCACCCGGACGTGATGACCTTTGACCACATTACACAACGTGAGCGTTGTACCCACAGACATGCACCATCATCACGTCCCACCAAAAATAAACCCAAACTTAAGTCAAGGCTCCCCTGCCTGCGTTTGCTAGTGAGATGTGCTGGGGGGACGTGGGACTGAGACACACAAGGACAATTGGGAACAGAGACTGGGGTGTGGGTGACCTCAGGTGTCCTCCACAAAGGAGGCAGTTCAGGACGGGCGTTGGTGAGCTCAGGGTGTACAGGGTGATGTGAGGAGGATCCAGGCTGGAGCCCGTGGAAGACCAACACCTAAACGCTCAGAACAGTGAGGTTTGCCCAGATATTCAGAAATGAGCAGAGTCAGGAGAATTCCTGAACAGAAGGGATCCTGGAGCCAAAGGACAGGAACCGTCAACGAGACGAGCTGAGTTCTTCCCAGAGGTCAAGTAGAGTCTGCTGGACTTGGTAATTAGGAGGTCATGGTGGCCAAAGTTCTCCAGGAAACAGAGGCTGTAGAATGTGCATAAGAGAGTAGAGAGGGAGGGATCTGGTTTAAGGAACGAACTCCTGGGATTATGGAGGCTGTCAAATCCAGAAGCCGCAGGGCAAGCCAGGAGGCTGGAGACCCACAGGATCCTGCCATTCTGGTCTGAAGGCTGCCTGCTGGCAGATTCCCTCCAGCCTAGGGGCACCCAGGCTTTCTTCTACTCGCGCTTTCAACTGATAGGACATGGCCCACCCACACTGTGGCGGCCAATCTGCTTCTTCTCATAGCTCACCAACTTAAATGGTAATTCCATCTGCAAACATTCACAGAAACATCTAGAACAATGTTTGGCCATATATTTGGGCAGTGTGGCTCAGCCAGATTGACACATGAAATTAAACAAAGATGAAAAAGAAGACATCAAGTCAGAAAAAATTCAGTCTCTCTTTAAGCAGGGAGTTGGCGGGAAACTGTGAATAAATTGCTTTGGTTCTCTGCTGCGTCTTCCATTTTCCCCTCTTCGTGCTCACCACGGTTTCCCCTGCCTTTCTGAACATATAAGATTGTTATTCAAGCAGAAAAGGAAATGCCACTTTCCTGGGTGCTGTGATTTGGATAAGTGTCCCTCAAAGGCTGTATATATACACATAAAATTCATATATATGTATAAATTAGTAAAGTGCTTTCCAAAGTGTGGTACTTCAGATGTTTCTAGATCAAAAGTGGACAGACACTTGGAAAATCACCAGTGTCTATTGTTTATGAATGTCTTTGGCTTGTGTGCCCATCTATGGAATGTGAAGTAAGGTCGTCCTAAAAATTCATTTACTTGTACTGAGGCTGCTGCGGTGCAGGGTGCGTGCCGGCTCCCCATGGACTCGCTAATGTTCTGTGCAAAGATGGATCCTGCAGTGGAAATTTGAGTGTGAGTTGTTTGTTTGGAACTGATCTAGGCTACATTGACCAGAGAGGGGAAATGAGACAGATGGACAGAAAGCCAACCAATGGGTGAGTTTCCGCTGTGGCCACTGGAGGTTCATTCCAGGAGGACCTCCAGGGGGCAGTGTAGGGCGCATGTGCAGAGTTGATCAGCACACTCTCCTCCATTAGGACCCCGCCAGCTGCTCCCCACTCCTTTGTTCCTGGGTATTTCTGGCCTGCTGTGTGCATTCACAGAGCAAATTTCGATGGCCAGCAGAAGTTCCCAAGAAATGTATTGTACAGGTACTCAAACTGAGACTCCCAGCGGGCACCCAGGGAACGGTGCGTGCTGAGGACAGTCAGGTGCAGCCGCCGGTGGCCCCAGCCAGCTCCTCTCTCCCTTCCAGATGCTGTGCTCCATCATTGCGGGGGTACTGCACTACCTCTACCTGGCCGCCTTCTTTTGGATGCTCCTGGAAGGGCTGCACCTCTTCCTCACCGTCAGGAATCTCAAAGTGGCCAACTACACCAGCTCAGGAAGATTCAAGAAGAGGTTCATGTACCCCCTGGGCTACGGCATCCCAGCTGTGATTGTCACTGTGTCCGCGATAGTTGGACACCAAAACTACGGCACATATACTCAGTAAGCGCCATGTGTGTTTGAGGTGGGAAGGGTATTTGCAGTCCGCGCGAGCTGCGAAATGAAAATGGTGAATCATTCTTCAAACCAGTCCTTCTTGCAGCCCCAGTATACTGTTTTTACTTTGGAAATTCCTCGAGCAGTGGTTATCACCATCTTTGGGGTTAGATCCCATTGATAAGGAAGACCAGAAAACCATTCCCCCAACCAATTCCTATGCACACAAAAATTTGAATACAACTTCTGGAAACTTAGGGAGAGGTAAAGCAAATCCATGGCTCCACACAGAACCTGAGGGCAATGTGTTCGGAAGGAGTTTGAAAAAAAAAAATAGGTGGAATGGGTTGAGATTCATTTCCAAACCACAAAGAATAACCACTGTCACAACTTTCGAAGGCCGGTGACAGGTCGGAGATCATGCTTCCTGTATGTGGCAGCTCATGTCATTCTCACCCTGACCGAATATGAACTTGTCAGTTCACTACCCCATGCACAGGCATCTGGGGCTTTCCGCACTTCATGCTTTTCCCCAAGATCAGAGTTACAAAGGGAGGAAGCCAGAATTCCCAGGCAGTGCCCTCAGCAGCCGTGTTCGGCTGCTGCCTCGCGGCAGAGGTTTGCAGAGCTCTGTGCAGAACAGTGTCTCGGAGCAGCTGGTATTGGTGGTGATGCTTGGGTTGGGAAGGGGTTGTGCGTGCGCCGGCACGTCCTGCGCGATGTTGTCCCTCTTGAATTGAAGGAGATGCCCTGCCTCTAACTTGAATCCTGTACCCTGCCAGGATCATCCAGGAGATCAAACTGTAGGGAAGAGCAGAAGCGGATGAGCTTTTGCCATCAGGGGACGGATGGCAACTATTTTCGGATTTGCAGGTCCTATGGTTGCTATGGCAACCCCTCAGGATTGCCTTTCTACTGTGAGAGCAGCCATTGACAGTATGCAAACGAAGGAGTGCAGCTGTGTTTCAAAAAGACAGTGGTAGTTTAGATTCAGCCCGGGGCTTCTAGCTTGCAATCCTTGTGCTAGAACTTAGGTGTGGAAGTTTTTCTGCCCCCTGTTAGCTGAAGCTTGTTATTTTTTCCAGATTCACACTGCCAGGTCTCCTTCTAGAATAAATTATACTACCTTTACCAACATCCGTCACGACAGGACACACAGTGGTTGAGCAACAGAGCTTTGGATATGAATGTTCAATTAGTGTTGGTTATTTTATGGTAGTAGTTAAATTATTGTTTTTTACTCTCCGTCTCCTTATGACAATCATTATTGCCATAGTAACTACATTGACAGAACCTGAGCTTCACACACAATTACATCTAATCTTTCGTACAAGTTTTGTGTGAGGAAACGACAACACTCTAGTGAGGGCAATCAAAGAAGATTGAAATAAACGGAGAGGATATTCCATGCTCATGGATAGGAGGGTTCAATGCAGTCAAGACGTCAGTTCTTCCCACTTAAGTCTGTAGATCTGATGCATTCCCAATCCAAAGCCCACCAAAGTATTTCTGGATATTGATGAACTGATTCTAAAGTTTACCTGGAAGAGGAAGAAGACCCAGAGTAGCCAGTGCAGAATTGAAGAAAGGCAAGGTTGGACCACTGGCGTTACCTGACTTCAACCCCAGTGCTTTGATCAGTCGCACTTTACACTTAGGGAAGCCAAGACTCGGTGCACACAGCTCGTGTCAGATGAGGTCAACGTCTAAAGCCTGGGGTCTGAACTCAGTGGCTCTTTGTGCTGCTGGGATCTTGCTCCAGGAGCCTCTGTGCAAACCCCTTCCCCTCGGGAGGAAGCCCAGCTAATGCTTTTCTTTTGCTCCACAGCTGCTGGCTCAAGCTCGATGAAGGATTCATCTGGAGCTTCATGGGGCCCGTGGCCCTCATTATCTTGGTAGGTGGTAGTTATTTATGGGCGTGCTGGCCCTGGGTTGACTTAGCATAGAGAGTGTTTCTTATCTGCTAAAGCGGAAATGAGATAAAGATTAAGAAAATGCAGCTCAACACGACCAAACTCCGTTTCTGAAAATATTGCCATCAGTCCTGTTGCCACGGCTTTCTCCTAGTGCACCAGCTGTTCTTTGAATAACGTAGCCCTTTGCTGCATTTGCAGCCTTTAGAAAGCCCCGCACTCATTCATTCAATAAAATGCACAGAGCAACCCAGTCTTCTGTTTGCCAGGAACATCCCGGTTACACCTGCTGCCTGGTGTAGGTGTCGGTAGCAGCCTCCCCCTCTCCGCGGGTGTCATTTGGATGATAAGTTATGGAGCACTGCAGGACTGAGCCCTGGGCAGCACGTGATAGACCTGAGCATGTCCCTGGTGACCCTACGGAGCTGGTGTCCTTTGGGAAAAAGATTCTCAGCTCCAGCTCAAGTTGGGTTGTTTGAAATGGAATAGAAAGAAAACTCCAAGCCATTCTCTTTCTATGCTGTTTCCACAGATAAACTTGGTGTTGTATTTCCAAATTCTGTGGATTTTGAGAAGCAAACTTTCCTCCCTCAATAAAGAGGTTTCCACCATTCAGGACACCAGGTAAGAAGTTACTGGAATTGGTGACAGCCACGGATTTGTCCGGCAGGAAAGAGTATGTCTATTCACAAACATGACACGGGGCTGGGCGTGTAGTCCAGTGGTAGTTGGTGCTGGCGTAGACACAGAGGCCCTGGGTTCTGTCCCAGACAAAAGTCAGACGTTCTTCTCATTCCTGACAAAGAGGGACAATATGCAGAAGTACAAACCGGGCTGTGGACATTTGGTGGTGGAGGCCTGGCCTTGCCTAACACAAGCAAATGTCTAGTTTCAAGTCCAGAAATGCCCCCTGACCCCCTCCCCAAAAGAAGTAAGCACCCTGATTTTCAGATAGTTTGATCCACTGCTTTATTTCTTTATTCAAGAAACATTGATTGAATGTCTCCTTGGTATAACATTCTTCATATTGAATTGCTAGCTAGAGTATCAATATTATCCTTTTTCTAACCTCTGAGAACCCACTCTCCTGGATTGTAGAAACTGTTCTCAGTGGTGCCATCTAAATTCTCCATCCTAACAAGGGTAGATACTGGCCTTTACCAATAAACTCCAGCCTATGAGGTGGACATTACTCTTCCCACGGCCATTATGAGCCAACCAGCCAACTGCCCCGCTTCCCCGAGAGTGGCAGGGATGTGGGTACAACGTGCAGCAGAATCTCTCCAGCCTTGGGCCTTGACTTTGGTCTCATCCACTTATCGACCAACTTAACATCACTTGTCCTCCGTGCCGTCTCTCCCAGCCGGCGGCCAGGGCAGCCCCACTCCATCTTATCGAATACTGTTTTTCTTTGTTGCGTTGTGTTCTGAAGACAGGACATCGCTCTCATCCAAAACCTCTCAACACAAATGTTAGAAGGCATTTCTGCAGATCTTCCAGTAAGGCCACGTAGAAGCCTTTGCAGAAAAATCATTCCCGAGGGTGGGAGAAAGCATTATTCTTAGCGGAGGTGTTTGAGAACCGTCACCATCACCTGCCTGACCCTCAGGCTGTGCAGACCTTGTGTCAGTCGCTAACTGAAGGTTGCTGTCGGGTTAGACGAGGCCCTGTGCTCACTCCCCGTGTTCAGTTAAGCTGTAGCTACTGTTGCTCTTTCCCCAGGGTCATGACATTTAAGGCCATTGCTCAGCTGTTTGTGCTGGGATGTTCCTGGGGCCTTGGTTTCTTCATGGTTGAAGAAGTTGGGCAGACGGTGGGACTGGTCATTGCCTACCTGTTCACCATCACCAATGTCCTGCAGGGGGTTTTGCTCTTCGTGGTTCACTGCCTCCTGAATCGCCAGGTAAGACTAAGGGTTGGTCTTCCCAGCCTAGCCCCTCGTCCTGTTGAATGGCTGTGTGCATTCTTGCCTTTCCTTGGCCTTTCATGTTTGTACTGAGATGTTGCCTTGTATTTGAGAAGGGGGTTCAGGGGCTCCTTGAGCGTGCTGTGCCCTCGGGGTTTCACCCATTTAGCATCCTGACATATCTCTTAAGAACATGTGTCAGTCAGGATAAGATAGACTACGCTGCATTAACAAATAGTCCTTTCCTAATAATCCCTGCCGCCAACCAGTCTCAGTGTTTTACAACGATAAATGTTCATTTCTTGTTCATGATGCATGAGTATGCTGCATGAATCTTGTTTATTGGTCTACATGGTCTTCACTCAGGCTATAGTATGGCTCCCTGACTACAATATTGTTGGTCTCATGGCAGAGAGAAAAGAGATCACGACCAAATGAGGCTTACCCCGCTTAATATTTCTGCTTGGCTGTGACACACGTCCATCTATTCTGCTACCATTTCATTGTTCAAAGGAAACTGCATAGTTATATTTGAGCTCACCAGGGAGGGGATGAATAATCCTCCTGTAATGAGGAGGGACACTGGAATATTGGGTAAATCTACCACAAGCCCAGAGAGACTTCATCACTAATCCCGGGTCTACTACTGAGTAGGTTGCTATGTAACCTTGGGCAGTATGCCTGTTCTCCTTGAGCCTCCATTTTCTCATCTGCAAGTTAATGATGCATACCTCTAACTGTTGAGCATTACCATCACCACCATCCTGACCATCATCACCATCACCTTCATTATCACCTGCATTATCACCGTATATCAAGTCCTTATGGCGTCCGATGTCATCAGCGTTCTCTTGGCCCAAGCTCTGTCTGTAACACAAGCTCCTCTGTTTCTCAAACTTCTAGGTGCGAATGGAATACAAGAAGTGGTTTAGCAGGGTGCAGAAGGGTGTTGAAACGGAAAGTACAGAGATGTCTCGCTCCACTACCCACACCAGAATGGTAAGCCCAATATCAATATCTGTGAAAAGGTCCAAAAATGGGGGAACTTGTGAAGAGAGAAGGGGAGGCAGTAAAGTGGAGGACGGTCAAGGGGTGCGGGTGGGAAGGGGAGGGGCCGCAGGATGAAACTCTCCGAGTACATCTTTGGATGGATGACAGTGAATCCCACTTCTGTACATAACTCACTGCACCAATTAACAGACCAACCAGAGAACAGGAGAAGACCACGGGAGCACAGCGAGGGGCTGGGGACGGGGAGGAGGGCAAGGGGAAGAACCGGGGTGACTCTTAAAATGAGCCAAAGGCTCTCAGGCATCATGATGCCCTTACGGAGCTTTGGGCCTTGCAGAATTCCTAGCTGGTCTCTAGGGAAGCTGGAAGCTTTGGTTAATTTCTGAGGGATTGATTTCTCCTCTCCCCTTGTTACCTCCCCTGCCCTCTGCCTCGTAGGAGGAGCCAGGCAAGTCCTTGGAACTCGGTCACTGAAGACACCCTGTCTATCTGACTGATGCAGCTCCTCCCCGCTCCTCAGCTGGGGACCGAGAACTGGCTTGTGTCCACACGCTCGTGTGGCTGCACAGTGACTAGACTAACACCACCCTCTCTCCCTTCCCATGAAAAGTGTGCACTTGGCTATTTTGGCTTTTCTTTCCAGAGAAAGAACGGGGTATGCAGGAGGTATGGCGCCCACCTTCATGTGCAATTAAGTGCAACGAGGTGTTGGAAAGATGCTTTTCACTGAGGGGGAAAGTTGGTGGGTTTTCTTCCTCCAGCCGTTGTCACCTTGCCTGGGATGCCAGAACTGGGGTCTGGAGGCCACTCACAACCCCCCTCTGGCTTCTCTGCTGGTGTCCAGGTCTTGCACCTGCGCTCCAGGTCCACACAGCCCATATGGAAACACAGAAATGGGGGCAGAAGCAGCCACCACCCTTGTCTAGGGACATATTGTCAGGAGAAATCCTGGGCAAGTCACTGCCACCACCCCAACTTTCTTTGCCAGGTGAATCTTTGAACCTACGTGTATACCTGGGCTAAAGACCATCTTGTCTCCTAGTGTCGCTTTTCACAAGTCTCAGCCTGCCACGGCAAGGGCTTGGCGCTATTTGTTTTGATGCTCCATTTTTCATTTCTTCTCCAACGTTGTTGATTTTGGGGTGTATTTGTTTCAGCACACTAATCAACCCATCACGGTCACCTGACTTTATCAGAGGACATTTTTCAAAAATGTTTTAAATTATAACGACTGTCCACGTTAAAATCACAGGCAAGAGTCACCAGAGTTTATTTGAGGAGATTTCAAATAAATTGAAATTTGGTGGTTTGATGTGTGTTTTTGAGTCATGGACGGATGATTGTGGCTTTTATTGCTTAATGAGCTCAAATATCATCTGCTCGTGGCAACAATGTGGCCAGGCTGTGACCACCTCTCCCTGCTGGCTTTGCCATTATGTGATTCCCTTAAGGTTACGGTTCAGGGGCATCACCTATTTTTGAACTGTGTGCATGCAGAGCAACGTTTGATACTGTGCGATGTCAGGACTTAGATGAATGAAACTTCCAAACAATGCAACCAACCTTCCTGGGCGGGCGGCGAGTGCTGGTCCTTGGTGCCCTCTTGCTGCTGATGCTCTCTGGTCTAGGTCAGCTCTCGGGACGCTGGCTTCTGTGTTGGACGTCTGTGCCCCCCACACCGAGGCTGCTCCTCTCCTCCCTCCCTCTCCCATCCCTGGTCTTCTCTTAGAGAGCCATTGGCCGCCCCTTTCTAAACCCTTTCCTTATTCAGACTCCCGGGGGACTCTGCCTTGGCTCCTCAGCTCTCTAAGGTCTGGACAGCCTGACCTGCCCCTCACATGCCATGCCCCGTGTCACAGATGCTGGCACGTGTGAGTGCTGGTCACAACTCCCTGGGTTATAAACTTCTTGGAAGCAAATATGAAAAATACGGTCGATTACTTGCTCTTTGCCTTCATCTAATTGTTACTTCCAAAGTGCTCGGCAGTATCCATAGTTCAGGCTGGATAATTGCTTACTTGGAAGGGGCTGTTTTTAGCATTATCTGCTCCCAAATAAGCAATTTTCTATTAACTAGATGCTGGAGACAGTTTCCACCAGTCATGACAACCAGAACTGTCTTCCAAACATTCCCCTGGGGATCAAAGCTGGTGAGGAGCCCGGATGCAGGGACTGGCTCCCAGCCAACCACAAAGTGGCAGTGTTAACCACGGACTTACGAGGTGGCTTTGCACAGGAAACTGGGGAAGAACAGCCTTTCAGTGTGCATTTGACGGCAGAATCAGACCCACAGCTACTTTCTGGGATTAAAACTGTGTAATATGAACGTCTGTCACTAGCATGTAACCTTGTCACTTAATTTTGAAGAACTAGGTAACTGCTGAATTCTACCTTTTCTTTGAACCGTTCTGAAACCAGCTATCCTGAAATGTTAGAAGAGGCAACAAGTTTAAAAAGTCCAAGTTGTGGAGTCAGCCTGGCTGCCTCTCAGAACTCTGCACAGAGCAAATGTGGACGTGAGCGCAGTGGGCTCAGCCACCAAGAACAGGGAGACAGGTCAGTTGCAGGAAGATGGATGGAGCTGGAGGACATGATGTTAAGCAAAAGGAACCCAGGCTCATGTGTGGGATCTGGGTGGGGGTGGGGAAGCAACCTGAATGCAGAACAGGGCTGCTAGGGAAGGGGACGAGACCAGGGCAGGGCAGGAGAGTGTTAAGGGGACGTGGTACCATCAGAGCACCTTGCGTGCAGGTGTGGCGAGGCCACAGCAAACCCACGTGTGGTCAAAGAGCATTTGCTGCTGGTTGGCATTTGAACAATCTGGAGGAGACAGAAGCCTTGTAAATATGCGAGCAGAGCCTGTGAGCTGAATAGGGCTCTCAATGTCCAGAGAATAAAGCAGTGTATTTTCACATTCTCCATATTCTGTGTTCCCTTTGGTACACTGTAGGCAGCAGGATGCCTAGCTCAATAGTCATGCAATAACTATTCATTCCGTGATGGGTGGAAGTGAGTTTGTGCAAATCCGTGGCGCCTATTCCACATCCAACTTGAACACGGGTCCTCAAGGGGCCTGGGAGTGAACGCTGGATGAGCTCCGGTGCGCAGCGTTGGGATCATCATGTTTTCTTGGTAGGAGGCTCTTGATGGAAATTTGATTTTGAATAACTACAAAAAGAAGGAATTTGGTGAGTGTAATCTTGTGACTTCTATTTCCCTATTGTGGAAAAGTGAACCAAGAAAGATAAAAGTCAATTTCATTGTTAACCTTTATGCTTCAACATAATATACATTTTTAGGAAAAAAATTATTGAATTTTTTTTTATTGGTCCACTGTAGTTATGCCCAATAGTGAGGCTCACCGCGGCCCGCTTGTGCATGCTCATCTGGTCAAGTTCGCTCCCTCCGCTCCCTTCCCTCCCTCCCCCTCACGATGCCCTTTCTCTGCTGGTCCCTTCTCTTTTCACGACGTTCACTTTCCCGTTTCTTCTCTTGCACGTCCACGTGGGAGAGCAAACATGACCCTTGACCTTCTGAGTCTAGATTCTTGCACGTAACACGAGGCCCTCTTGCTCCATCCATTTTGCTGCAAATGACATCATTTTCCTGTTGGTGTTGGCTGAGCTCCCCTGCGCCTACTCGCCACATTTCCTTAACTCACTGTCTGTGGATGGGCACCTGGGCTGGTGCCACGCGGTGACAGTGGGGAACTATAAACTCGGGGATGCCTGTATCGCTAAATACCAGGACACCCCGTGTGTCTCCGGGAGAGTGAGAGAGATGTCTGCTGATGAAGCTTGTTCAGGCAGTGGCCACTGTACACACCTGTGGCCCCCACATGGCCAGGAGGAGGTGGCCTCTAAGGGGGTGATCTGCCTGTGACCGGGATGAACGACTCTTCCAGACACTGGTGGGCATCCAAGGCAACTCCGAGGGAGCTCTCTAAGGTCATTAGGCAAGATGGCAGGAGGGGTGGCGGGGGACCTCGTGTTGCCTGCTCCAGTGTCCTGCGGGCACTGCCCACCCCACAGTGGAAGAAACGTTTACCAAAACCCACTTCCTCTTGGAGCCAGGGTGCGTCCGCCAGCTTCCTTAGAGGTAAGTGTGGTCACACAACTGAGCACCAGCTCAGGAATAAGAGCCGCACGTGGCTGCTCCCAGGTGGGGCCAAACCCCCACTTCTGCATGCAGTCTCCTCCTCCCGGCTCTTGGGGATGGAGGCGACCTTAAAAGGTTTGGGGGGGGGCACGCACGGGTGTCATCAGAGTCTGCAAACTACGGAGTTGAGGGAAATTACCGTATAGATCAAGAACGACGCCGCTGGACTTCAGCTGAAGCAGCCTGACCCCAAAGAGAAGGCGGACAAGTGTATAAAGTATTAGGAAAGAGGAGTGCTCTGTGCTATGGGACCGTGACCAGGGGGGCCTCGTCTGGACCTAAGCCTTCCCTGAAGTCTCCCTGAAAGAAGAGAGTCAGGTGGTATCTAGAATCTAGACCTATAGGATCAGGCATAGCAGGGATCCTGTCCTACTTGTAGAGTTTACTGGGTGACCTTGGGCAAGTGGCTTTACTACTCTGAACTTAGTTTCCTCATGCACAAAACAGAAGTGACAATTGAAGCAGGTGCTTTTCATTCATCCTTCAGGGGCCCCCAGAGGCTGAGTTGTGAGGTCCAGAAGCTCAGTGGGTTTCTGATTGGAAAATATGGTCATGAGCTCTAGAGTGATTTAAGTACCTCACACAATGAGAAGTCCAGAGGAGGACAATCCTATGTGAGGGTCTCCATCCATTAGCCATCTCTGCCAACCTCAAAATGGTGGAAAGCAGCCAGAGAGTCTTCCAGCATCTTCTCTGTGTTCTGGGCTAGAGAAAGGCTCTAGTGGAATGGACTTTTGGATTGGTGGCTCTCCACCTGCTCCTGCTCCCCAGGCTCATGCCGGTCCATATAGCATCTAGCTAGGGTGACCAGTGTCCATTCCCTGCATCAGTCAGACTAGGGCAGTGGGACAGGCTGTCCAGAGGCCAAAGTCAGTACCCAGAGATGGCCTTCAAGGCACCAGGCTGTACTGAGAAGCGTTTATGAGAAGGTCTAGTGGTGACCGTCTCCCTGCCCCTCACTGCCCACCTTCCTCCCTCTCGGGGATTTGCCCAGCAGCAGTGACTGGTGCCTGTCCTTTCCGCAGGGCCCTCGCTCTGCCCCAGTCGCTTCTCCGAGCATCATGCACTCAGTCTGCTTGGATAAGCCGCGTCCCAGGGAGCAGCGGCCCTGGCGTAGGTGTGAAAAGCACCTTTCTGCAGATGACATTTGCTTGTCCTGGTCCCAGTGTGCTTGAGAGATGCCAGGGCCCTCAGGAAGACACCTACTGCGCTTCCTGCCCAGCCTGCTCCTCTGTTCCCTTGGCTTGGCTGGTTCTGGGGAATGGAAAGGTGGCACTCGGGGACGTGTTGTTCTATTGTCCCCCTTTTCTTTAAAGACAAACCAGACTGGGACAGGAGAGATTCTTTATCATGGAAAGCTGGGGTGGCCGGTTCACCCGAGTTACCTAACTCCCCAGCAAGCACAGAGGCTGGTGGTAGGTGTCTCTGGGTGACTCCGACAGGGAGCGTGGTGATTGCGGTTCTACCAAGAAGTGAAGCTGAGTGGCTCGTGAACCGGGAAGTAGGAAAGACTGATGTTCGTGTGTGTGCTCCAACAGGCAGGGCTGGGCAGGCCAGTGTCAGGAGACCATTTCAAGGTAATTTCTGAGTGCCACCAAGACAATGCGAAGGCGGGAAATGGCAACTGCCCCCACCCCCGGCAGATCTCATTCTAGACCTGAAGTGTCCCTGCTCAACCATGGCTCGTACCTGCCCCCCACGAGCTCGCCACTGAGTGCACAGGTTGGGATTCCAGGTCTCCTTCTGTGGCTTGGCTTCAGTTTACTTATTAAAGTTTTATTAAGCACACAGGGCTGGTGTTGTGGCTGCTGGTTTGGTTACAGCATCTCAAAGTTAGCAATGTTCTCTCCACTTGCCTGGCCTTTACCTTTGGGCGTCGTGTGCAATGAGGGGACCAGAAGGTTCTGCAAGGGGAACAATGAGTGGGTGACACCCTGTGGAATCGTGTGTTTCTTACAGAGTGTGAGCCAGACACTGGGCCCAACTGTGGAAATTCTGCCCTCTGGAAACCCTGAGGCTCTTAGCAAAGTAGCAAATAAGATTGTACAGTTTCCTGCCTGTTGTCAGAGCTGTGGATAAGAGAATTGAGTTTTTCGTGTGTGATGAGTCTTAAAAGGCTTTTTTTTAAATTTTGGTTCAAGGAAACTTACATTTTATTCCACTAGAGCGGCAGATCTGGACTTCTAAGTGCGTGTTGAAATAGGCAGGTACAATACTTTTACGACTTTTCTTTATTTCTAGACACTAGACACAATGTTTAATTTCTCTGGGAACAGGAATTACAGTTAAAGCAGGGTCCTCAATGGGAGGTGGTTTGCTCCCCAGGGGACACTTGCTGATGGTCTTCTAGTGCCTTTTATTTGACTGTATAAATTGGCCATATTTATACGAATGTTAGCACTTAATGTTTTTACCCTCAGATGAATTTCACCTTTAATTTGATAATCCTAAGGATTTTGAGAGCAAAAGGGCTTGGATGGTTAAATGCTCAAACATAAGTTGTATTTATAGGAATTTATCCCACATGGAATCTGCAACATGGATTTTCCAGGTGTCCAAGAACCTGCACATGTGTGTGGAGGGGAGTGGGGTGGGGCCGGGTGGATGGAGAGGGTTAATGCTCCTGTTGGCTGCCTTTCCTTTGTGCTAATAAATAAGCGTAAAGAGGAAAGGTTCGCTCAACCTCTGGTTCCGGAAGTCTTGGTCCAGGTTCCATTGGCCCTGTGGCTTCTGGACCTGGGATGAGGCTCCCATCTTGGCAAGAGCAGGTGGTGGAGGGTGCTGCTCACCACGTGGTGCCAGGAAGTAGAAGGGAGAGGAAAGGAGTGGCAGGGTCCCAATGTCCCCGGGACCTAACTTCTCCCCCAGGCCTCTGGAGGCCCCACCAACTCCCAGAGCTCCTCAGGCTGGCGACCACCCTCCATCTGTGGGCCCCGGGAGACCCTCGTCTGAACCACGGCAGTTACTGAGCACCTGCACCTACCCCAGGTGCTGACAGAAACCAGGAGGGAGAAGGACACATCTCCTACAGCAGGTGACAGTATGGCAGCCACCTCTGTGTTACCTTTACATAGAGATTTCTCCTGTTTTCTCTGGATTCCTTTAGATCCAGAGCTAGTAAACTGCAGTCCACTGTCTGTTTTTCTAGAGCCCTTGCAGTCAGAGTGGTTTGCATTTGTGATTTTATTTTCTGAGATGGGATCTTGCCGTGTTTCCCTGGCTGGTCTCTCATCCCTGGGCTCCAGGGACCCACCTGACCCAGCTGAGTAGCTGGATGACAGGTGCATACCACCATGCCTGGCTTTATGATTTTTTTTTATTGTCATTTTAACAGCATGTGCTCCTGAGGTACAGTCGGATACCTTTTATACACACGTGTGCAGGGTGTGACGATAAGATCAGAGTAACAGCGTTCCACCCCCTTAAACGTTATGAAGTTGGTTAATATGTAAGACGGTACATACTTGAGTGTGATATTTCCACACACGTTTGTGATATGTGCTGACCGAGTCGGGTCGTTCGCGTCTCCGTCTCCTAACCATCCCTCTGTTGGAGCCTGCAAGCTCCACTCCTCCAGTTGTGCATAAAACACGTGACAGCTTATCGTGAGCTGGGGTCCCTCCCAGTGCAGTAGGAGGCTGAGACCTCATCATAGGAAACAACTTCACAAGAAAAATACTTAGTAAGGTGTGAGTGGCATTTAAACTTAAATTTCAGGGCCCACATGAAGCTCTTGGCCATGCCCGTCGCCGGTGGCTGCTTTGGTCCCGAAGCCGTGGCGCTGAGCCGTGGTCCCCGAGAACCCAGCCAACCACCTTCACGTCGGGTCCATCACAGGAAAAGCTGCGGAGCCACACTTCCAGCTGCCAGTTTCTGAGCGTTTTGAAATACAGATCTACACACGCCCATGAGAACCGTTCTTCGTGGAGGAATGATTCACTAGGAGCCACCAGCAAATGAGGCTCAACCTTCAAATCATGTGCCTTTGAAACATGGAAAGTGAGAAGACTCAGAGAGACGCGGGGTGCAGAGGAGAGGCTCTGGGGACAGGTGCGGTGATGGCCACGCCTGCAGTGTGCTTGACACCCACGAGCTCTGCAGCTACAAGGGCTGAATTTTCTGTGTGAACTTCGCCTAATTTGAAAGACACAGTTCCACGAGTTGTGAAGGTCCCATCGGAGGAGCTCGATCAGGGAACAGGCACACGTTCGTCTGTCCCCCTTACACGGATGGCGACTGCCTTCTTCAACAGCTGCGTCTTCACCACGACCGTGCCAAGGGTCCTTCATGATCGTTCCCCCCACATCTATTCTGGCTCTGAGCAGTTCACCTGTCATTGCAAAGAAAGGCCGCGAATCCCGCAGGAGGGACAAACCACCCCCCAGAGAGGACAGGCTGGTGATTTCTGTCTCACTGACGTTCCCAGCCCTTGCCCGCCTTTTCCTTCTGGGTCGCTCCTGGTGGCTGGGTCTCCCCCCTGTTGTGCCCATAATGGAACTATTCGGGTTGGTCGCTGCCATCAGTGTCCTGCAGGAGACCTGGCCACTGTCTCCTGGTGGCAGGTGATGTGAACCATCCAGTCCTCTCACCCCCTCCTTGGGTCTGGCCGCTGGTCATTGGCAAGGCTAATCTCCTCCACGCGCTCTCTGCCCTCTGCCCTCTGTCACCCTCCTCCACAGGCCCTCCGCCTTCCCGTTCCTCTCGTTTCTGTCTCTCACTATCTACACGATCCACTTTAGCAACCTCTTAGCGCACGACCTGCAGTGTGGACCAGATGGGGGTCCCCACTCACTCCCTCAGCGCACCAGCAGAGGGACGGACAGAAAGGAGGTTGACATTCTCAGGACAGTTCCCTTTCCCCCTATTTGATGATCACCGTAGGCCAGGCTGTGAGAGGGTCCGGTGGCTTCCTGAGGGGCCACGGAATCAGAAGGAAGGTACCGTATTCCTAAGTTCCTGGGACTAGGACACGCATAACTTGAGGGGGCCGTTCTGCTCACCGCGGGGCACAGTGCACTTCCCTTTTGTAAAGCAACCTATTTCCCTGATGGCTCATACCACCCAACGTGGAGAAGACCTGCAGTAAGCAACGGATATGGCTTTATGTGACATTCTTGTTAGTTATTTCAATAGTTATTTAGAGAGGATGACTAAGCTATTGGGTCATTCTGGGAGACTGGCTAGTGACAATAATTAATATGTGAACACTTTTTTTTTCTTGAAATTTTTAATCCCATTCAGAAAAATCTTTGTAATAACTCACTATACCCTGACTCTTCTCCCCTAAAACAGAAGACTTAACGTGCACACTGGGGCATAAAGTTCTTTTTAAAAATTTATTTTCTAATTATTCTAATGAGTTATATATTGGGGGCATATAGTTCTTAATGTCAAGAATTTTAGTTCATGACGTCTGACAACCCGAATATGTATATCTTTGCATTTCTTATGTCAAAGTCCTCACTTGCATTTTTCTTAAAGCCAGACACATTTTTCTACAGCTATTATTTTCATGAAAAATCCAAGAAAAGAGTTCTTTGGTAAAATTTCAAGCAAGTACTCTTCTCTTGACAACCTAAAGAGTTGAAAACACAGGTATCACCTTGCAAAAGACAGGTAAGAGTGTTTACGTCAGCAACTTGACCAAACCAGGTAAAGATCATCACTCAGAAGCATTCTGCCACTGTGCCCCTGTCATTTCTGTCTTTATAATTTTACAAGACTGACTCTGGGTTGCTCAGTTTTTGTAGCCTCCTGCTGAAATCAAGTGCTTTCCATCCTCCCTTGTCTTTAAAATATACTTGCTCCCATGTACCATGTCTCCGAGGACTTGACCCGGTTCTGCTGTTATTGCCTCTCTAGTTTCTTATTCTTTGAACATTTACTGAGCATATCCAGCTAGTTATACTCATTCTTTGGGTATATATACACTGATGTTTTAGTCAGTTTTCTGTTACTATAATGAAATACCTGAAACTGGGTACTTATAAAGAAAAGAGGTTTATTTACCTAACAGTTCTGGATTGTGACAGTCCAACCAGCATTGCACTGGCTCTGGCTAGGTCCCCTTGGCTACATCATCTCATGGTGGATGCCATCACAGTGGTGGGAATGCATGGGAGAGACAGAGACCATGGTAGGACAGGAGGCCAGGGTGAGGGGAGGGCCAGTGACAAACTCCCACTGGGTCCCACCTCCTGAGGTCCCACCATCTCAACACCGCCACACTGAGAACCACGCCTCCAAGACACGAACCCTTGGGAGAAGAACCGCACCCCAACCAGAGCAACTGACGTCCACCCATCTATAGTATTTACCATGCTACTGAAATTAACCTTCAGTGTTGCCTGTTTTAGTAATCTTTAAACTAAAAACCTTCAGGTTTCATTCAAGAGAGATTTTATGTCACACACACACACATATATATTTTTGCCCAAGTCCATTAAAACTCAAATACAGTGAGTGAGGCCATTTTTGAGAACCACTTCCACCCTCTCTGTTGTCAATTTGCCGATGACTTCCTTTGCTTTTAGAATAAAATTCACAATGATTGGTAAACCTGTGCCCCACTTACCTCTTCTCATATCCTCTCTCCCCTCCGTAGGTTCCAGCCCTCTGCCTCCCTCACACACACTTCAAAGCTGAGCCCAGCCTCAGGACCTTTGCTTAGGATGTTCTCCTGCTGGTGATTCCTTCCTTCCTTCCTTCCTTCCTTCCTTCCTCCCTCCCTCCCTCCCTCCTTCCTTCCTTCCTTCCTTCCTGTGCTGGGGATTGAACCCCAGGCCTTGTGCATGCAAGACAACCCCTCTACCAACTGAGCCGTATCCCAGCCCTGATGCTCTTCTTTCTACCTCTTCACCCTGGCCCTTCCTGCTCCTAGGACCCAATTTCTAACCTCATCATTAAGTCGATGGTGTGATTCTCCCACCACAGGGAGACTCTTCCCGCTTAGCTGCACAAACCACCTTGGAGAGAACAGAAGGAAACTTCTAATACTGCACGCTATGTTTTCCTTCAATGCTCACCTGAAATCAAATTGTTGTGTGTCTGCCGGGGTCCAGCTGCAGCAGAATAGCCGGGGATGACGAGCAGCTTCTGTAGATTGATACAGCAGGTGTAGGAGCCCTTTATTGTAGGGCAACAGAGCTATTTATACATTTTGCACAGCTTATCTTAATTAGCATAAACTAGATACATCAGTCAACCAATAAGGAATCTCCACACTTAATGGCTCACTTTTGTTACTTCTCAAACCACTCCCTCTGGCATTTTGCCAGGTACCATCCAGACTTGTTTACGAAATCTAACATTCCCCTGGCAAAATACCACGTGTTATTTTGACTTGTCTACAGACCTTAACATGTGTCCACAGGTTTCCCAAAGACAGACCCTGGGCTACTATGTTCACAATGTATTTAGAGGAGAAAACAAGTTTCCCTCCATCCCGCACCCTAGGCTGGGGCCTGAGAAATCAACTGAGAATGATGCATGAACAGGAGAAAAGGCGCACTTTGTAAGGGCCTTTACGTTTCTGCAACATGGGGGTGCCACAGAAAGCTATGAGGAAATGGTTAGATACAGGTAAGAGGTGACAGGGTAAGAAATCCTGGAGGAATGGCTGGAAGACGGACCTAAGGTCTAACTCCAGTAAGTGCTTGGCGTGGAGGCCCACCCACCAATTAACAAAAGGTGAAGGAAGGTGGGCTTCTAGGGGCAGAGTAGACGCAAGGAAATGCAGTGTAAATTTAGACATCTATCAAAGCAAATCTTTCCATATCATAAATTCCTGTACAAAACAATCAGATATATCAGTATATGCATTTGCCTTTTTTCAGTGAAGTTTGGATAGTGACCGCCCAGGGGCTTGGCTGCTGTGATTGGCTGCTGCTCAGCCAAATCTACAAAGCAGCACACTCTACCTTAGGCTGACTACTAAGCTAGGCTGCCGTTCATCATCTTAAGGACTCTGTATGGAGGTCCCCTAGGGCCAAATTTAGTTTGATTAACAAAAGTGTGGTTTCTCTATGAACAAAACCTGGGTTAAATTAATGTAACATATCAAGGGGTCCCAAAACATGGTGATATTCATATAGGAATTTGGTGTATTAACAAGGGACATTTCAAGAAGGCTTTATAAATGCTCTTGAATCATTGGGTAATTATGGCTAGATGAAGAAAAGGGATTTTTATGGATATCAATGATGCAAATCAAGACAATGTATAAAAAATCCAAGTGGGAGACACGTAAAGATGAATACTACACCCAGGTGAATACTACACATGATTAAGCAGTAAGAGAAGAATTAATTGGAGGAAATTAAAAAATGCTGTTAGATTAAAAATTGAAAAGTTGACGGCTGTATTTCATAGTGACTGTAGCATTAGGAGAGAGTCTCTTGACTTTGAAGGAAATCCCACATTGTAACTTGAAATCAGACTCTTAGATTTGAGTAGAATTTTCTCAAGGCCACTTGATAATGTTAGCAAATGTGAGTTAATACTCAAAAAGGCTTGTTACTCCCACAATGAATTTTCTCTCTGGACCCACGTAGAGAGCTCCTATGTGGCCTTAATAAAACAACATAGCACTTGGGGGCAAAGATGCAGCCCAGGAGCCCTGCGCTGGAGGCCAGGATGGAGAAGACCTCCACGGCCACCATGACCTTGCCCTTGGTGCTGTGGTGCACAGGGAGGAAGGTGAGCCAGACACTGCAGAACACCAGCATGCTGAAGGTCAGGAACTTGGCTTCATTGAAGGTGTCAGGCAGGTTCCTGGCCAGGAAGGCCACCGTGAAGGTCCCCAGGGCCAGGGAGCCCAGGTATCCCAGGGCACAGTAGAAGGCAGTGACTGAGCCCTTGTTGCACGTGATGATGATGTGGCCATGTTCAGAGTGTGTGTCTGTGTCCACAAAGGGAGGAGAGGTCCCCAGCCAGACCCCACAGAGAGTCAGCTGGATGAGGGAGCAGCTGGGAATGATGAAGTTAGGTGCCCCTGACACCAGCCACCGCCTCATCCTTCTCCCTGGGACAGTGACCTTGAAGGCCAGAATCACAGTGACAGTTTTGGCCAGGACCGTGGAAACGGCCACAGTGAACACCAGTCCAAATGTGGTCTCCTGCAGGATGCAGGTGGCTGTACTTGGATGGCCAATGAAGAGCAGAGAGCAGAGAAAACAGAGGGTGAGGGAGATGAGCAGGATGTAGCTGAGAGCCCTGTTGTTGGCCTTGACTATGGGGGTGTCTCTGTGCTTCACAAAGACCCCAAGGACAGCAGCTGTGAGTGCAGAGAAGCAGAGAGCCGTGCAGGCCAGAGCCATGCCCAGGGGGTCTTCATAGGCCAGGAAGGTGACCACCTTGGGGAGGCAGCGGTTCCTCTCACTGTTAGGGTGCTCGTGTGCGGGGCACTGGACACACCGCTCTGCATCTGGGGAAAAAGCACAGGTTCATTGTTTCTTTTTCACAAAATCCTCACTTTTAAATTAAAGGAAAGGGTTGTTTTTGCACTGTCACTGTGAGAACAGCTGCCTGACATAGTCCTGAGATATGTAGAGAATTTCCTCTCTTCCTGACTGCAGGAGAGGACCACACCCACTCCAACAGGACCCTCAGAAGTTGAGGGCTGAGGTAGCCCCCTGGGCTGCGCAGTGTCCCCAAGGACCTGGCTCTGCCTGCCCCCAGTCTCGCTCCTGTTGAGCTCCGGGTCGACACACTTATGACATTTACTATTCCCCTAAGAAAGCTCTCCTGGTCACACCCAATGGAGAAGTCAGTGACGCAGCCCTTCTGGAACATTCCACCTCTGTCACGACCATAATTTCTGGTGATAGTTTAAAATTTTTTCTTATTGGAAATGATCATTTCCTGTGAATATTTTGGTCTAATTTTCCATATAAGTACTGAAAAGAGAGTGATTGAAATATTTGAATTTTGAATGGGAATATATGGCTGCTATGTGATTATTTTTATATTAATTGATATAGTAATGTGGTTACTGAAGAACAGGGCATATCTTTAAACCTTTCTGTTGATTTAAAACAGACAGTGGGTGGCGACCCTCCTTTGTGAGGTGGTGGGTCATGGGTATCGTGTCCTGGGTGCCCTGTGCTCCCCCTGCCACGGCTCACACCTACTCTCTCAGCAAGGATGCAGCCTCTGCCCTGGGCTCACGGATGGCCCTGTCTGAGCTTAGATCTATTTTATGATAGAACCAGCCGGCAGTTCCCCTGCTGACAGTCTTATTTAGGTTTCATAAGAAGTGCTCATGCAATAATACAGAATTCCAAACTAACTGACAGTCACTGTTTCTCGTATTCCTTGAGATTCTCCTTCCTCGGCACAGTGAACAGGGCTCCCGGCATCTGTCTCCTGGCATCATCTTGTGAGGGCTTGGCACACACAAGTGTGTGTATGTGGCATAATGGGTGCCGAGCCTGTGTGCCTTTATTTCCCTTTCTTACTTTACACACTTATTTGGTATTTTTTTTTTAAATTCAATGTGAGATTTTGTTAGCTGACTTTTACCTAAAGACATCTATTGACTTTGCCATGTGATTAAAATAAAATGATTCTTACTGTTAAGATGATGGCAATTGAACAGTATTTATGGGGCTCAAGTCATTATAATGTGTATTATTGATATCTTGAAAAACACAAATATTTTTGAATGAGTAATGCTATGTTTTCTATTTTCCAGGAATATATTTAATTTAGACATAAAATTCCTGAAATTGGAGATACGCATAGAACTTATCTTCAGGGATCCCAGATCGTGTCTGGTTAGGATGCTGTGACTTCATATTTTCACTTCTTCCGTTTCTTGTTCTGTGTTATATAATCTGACATTATAGCTATATTTATATTAAGTATGTGTGTTTGGCACAAAACTGTTCAGAGTTCATGACATGGCACAAAACAGAATAGAATTTTTTATGATGGTTTAGATACTTATCATTTGGTATGCAAAAGTGTTGGTTTCAAGGCCTCCGTGCACCCGCAGGGAGCTCTGTGCATTTGACATCTTACACGCACCGACAGACTTTGCCTGGTGCGCTGGGAAATCTCAGCCGCACTGATGGTCAAGGACTGTGACCACTGGCCCAGCACCACAGGGGTGCCTAACAGGAAAAGCCCTGCTGACAGAGCTGACACCTAACCCGGTGGCAACAGTGAGGTTAACACGGAAAGAGTGAAAGAGTGAGTGAGCGGGAAGATGGAGAGCAGGGTGCGCTGTGGCCCCAGTGTGAGGCCAGCAGCCTCGGTGTCCTCACTTAGGACTGGTCACAAGGCAGAGTGACCATGGGCTCCTCCAGCATCACCTACCTGTCTGATTGGAAATGTGTCCCTCGGGGCAAAACACACAAGCAAAGCAGCAGACGGGCCTTCCTTCCTGGGGGATCTTCCTGAATCCCGGGGCACAGCTCTGGCTGCACACAGATCGAGGAGTCTGAGGGAAAAGGGCCACAGTCATGATTCTGCAGATTACCTGCGGCTTCAAAGGTGTCCATGAGTCTCCTGAGAGATCCTTGATGTTGGCAGGAAGTCCTCACCACAGCGTCCACCACTCCCACCGTGCTGACATGGCCTCGGCTTCTTGACCCAGATACCTGTGCTACCTTGACTTTGTTTTACTAAATATTCTCCAGGCTCCCGGTCATTTTCTTTCCTGCATCACCAGCTGCACCCCCAGCCTTTTCCTTCTTTGTATTTAACCTCTTCCCCCAGAGCTCTGGGATGCAAGGTTCCATGTGCCGATGGTTCCAAGAGTTTCTACGCCTGATGGTATTTTTGCCAGACCTTCATTCTTGGTTGGAAAAATGAAACCAAAACTACACTGGGATTTCTTCTCACTTCAGTTAGACTGGGAGTCATCTAGAACACACACAACATTAATTACTGGCAAGAATGTGGAGGAAAAGGTCCATGTATGCACTGTGGGGGAAGTTGACAATTAGTACTATTATTCATTCCGCAAAACCCAGATGGAACTATTGTATGACTCACCTCTTCCAGGTTATACAGCGTAATTTACCATAGCTGATTATGAAATCAGGGCAGGTGCCCATTAACAGACACAAGGATAACAAGTGTGGCAGATATACATGATGGAGTTTTACTCAGTCATAATGTTGAATGAAATTATGTTATTTGTTGGTAAATGGCTGGAACTGGAGAACATCATGCTAAGTGAAATAAGCCAGGGTCAAAGTCAAGGGTTGAAATTTTTATTTCATGTGTGGAGAGAGGCTGGGAGGTGGGGAGAACAAAAATAGCAACTTACAAAAATAGAAGGGAGACCTACAGAGAAGAGAGGGGGATGGACAGGGAGGAGGGGCAGTGGGCATGGGAAGTATTGGGAATGAATTCTGTCAGTCTGCTCTGTCCATATGTGAATACACCCCAAATGAACCCGACGTTCATGTGGAAGTAGAATGCATTAATTAAAATAATAATGAATGACTATGACAAGAGAATGGAAACCAGCAGAGTAGAGCAAGGGACAAGGAATCGGGAGGGGGGGAGGGAGGCAATGGGGGAGGAGACTGATGAACTATGCTGTGGATGAATACGGCATAATGAATCCCACTATTATGCATGCTAAGAATGAACCCATAAAGCAAAGTAGGAGTACTGTTGACAGTAGCTGCTGAAAGGAGCAAGGTCAAGAGAGAAGTGATGAGAGGGCATTAACACCATGGCTTGTGTCTATTCTGCTGTGGGCGTCATCATCCTGGCGTGGATTGTTGGTTGGTAGGTTGGTTGCAGTATGGGGGACTGAAGCCAGGGTCTTGTGAATTCTGGGCAACTGAAATACAATGATGTTATACTCCTAGGCCATTTTTATTTTTATATTTTGAAATGGTGTCTTGAAGAGTTGCCCACACTGGTCTTGAACTAGTGATCCTTCTGCCTCTGCTTCCCAAGTAACTGGGATTATGTGCATGCACCACCCCACCCAGCTGGGCACCACTGGTACCAATGAACAATGCGTCATAATTGTTACTTCAGTCTCCTGGAACACTGGGTGGGATCATCCCAAGGCCAAAACCTGACATAAAATCTTGCCAATACATTGGGATGTTGAGTAGAAGAAAGGCTGAGGACTGAATGGTATAAAATGCCAAAAGAGGATGGGAATGGTCTCTACAAGGATGTGAGTCCACTGTTCACTCATATTCATAGGGCATAAAAGCACAATGAAGATCCAGGCCATATTTAATAAAGGGTTTCAGGATCTGTGGAGGGACATTTTTGGTATTTATTCATCTCCATTGTTACTCCTTATCTCCATTCATTAACTTTGTTCATTTCATTCTCTCACTTGCTGTTTGAACTAATTACAAAAACTAAAAAAGTGATAGCTTCTATAAACCTGCTCTGTGTATAGAGCTCAGCTTAAAATATGCACACGGAAGAAACATACTACAAGTACAGATGGCAGGGGTGAGTTTAGGGCCAGGTTAAAGGTCACGGTCAGGCTCATCTCAGGGCCCCGTCCAGATCCCTCCCACGTACCCAACACTGAACTGGGATCGTACCTCTGTGAATCCAATAGGCCATTCTATCATCTCCTCACTGATGACCAAGCCTTGACCCAGTGGACTCCTGGGGACAAACTCTCCTACTTTAACCAGCAGCCCGAGACCAGCAGGGAAATTCACAGTGTTGAGGATGTCATACTGGGCCATCTGGCTGCTCTTCTCATCCAGGGAGATGTGCTCCCCAGCGCTGTTGGTAAACTGGATGTTCTTCAGGAACGGATGCAGCTGCAGGAGGCAGAGGGCATCCAAATAAAAGATGGAAAACCATATGTACCAGGAAATCCTTCTCTTCCACCTCCCCTCACTCTGAAGTCACTGGCATTAGTGTCTCAGTTCTGTTTGGTGGCTACCATCTCATGGATTCAACCGGGAAAAACCCTTCTTTCTCTGAAAACAATGTTGGAGTGAATGAATCCAGTCAAAAAAATTCTTGGATGATGTCACCAGGGTGGCCTTGGCATGGACTCCTTGCAATCTTGACCAATCAGATCCATTTAGGGCTTCTCAGGAGTCAAAATGGTCACAACACAGACTGATGCGTTGCTGGTGTTAGTAGCATGAGTGCATGAATATGTCAAAAATCATGAGAATGTTTACATTGAATACGAGCATTGCTTTGTGTCAATTATACTTCAATAATGATTAAGAAAGCATGATGTGAGTTGTTTTCTCTCTATGCCCTCAACCTTTTTTTGGAAAATGTCGCCATCTTGTAATATTGCAGGTGGTGGTCTTTGCCTTAAAATAGGAAAATTGAAACTCCAGATTCTAATGATTTTTCATAGAGTGTGGTAACACTGTTATCCGTGACACTATGTTGGGAAGATAAATGCCTGTTGTTCTTTAAATAAATGTTGTTTAAGTCTTCAGTTTTGTGGAGCTGAAGCATTCTAAATAATCCACAATTATGTCATTGAGTTTATCTTGTTAAAGTCAACTAGTTTTCTTAGAATCACATCTAAATAAACTCAATATGGCATATCAAATATTATTGTTATTCAAAATATACAGATGGTAAATTAAACTCAATGGCATAACATTTCACACGTACATATTTAACCACCTCTGTAAATGAAATTTAATTGATTTACTTGATAAATTTCATTAAACAATTTGTCCCTTTTCATGAGAGATTATAAATGTGTTCCTTGAATGGGTTATTGATTCAGATAAGCCAGGTGGAAATTCAGAAAAATCCATACAGGACCCAGGGAAATAGCCTGAACTGACAGGCATCATTGGTGGCATAACATCTAAAAACGGAACCATAATCCCTTTCCCAAGCTTGTTCCAAATTTTTGATAAATAGTGATGTCAAAACCTGATTCATTCTCCAGAGTCATTTTAGGAGACCATGTAGGAGCCATTTCTCATCTCTCTTTTCACTGAATGTATCTCCTAAAGGACTTGGGACATAGTATTTTAGGTGGAACAGCTGTTGACAGATGTGGCCACCATGTACTCTAAGGAAATGTATAGGTTTGATTACTTATTGCCCTATCTGTTCTGTCATGGGCTGTGTTTGGATACTTTACATAATTTTATCTTACATTTGAAAGTATTTTTGATGTAACATTTTTTTAATTTTAGGAAATCACAGCCTCCTCTAGCAGAATTCTCCTGATACAGATAACAAGTATCTGTACATATCCAATTATCTGTATATGACAATCATCTGTAATATATCCAGTGTCAAAGAACTGATATTTCATTTTTTCCTGATTCTTTGATGTTAAGATGAAAACATGGCTATGCGATACGTCAGTATAATACCCACAGATGCCCTCAGTTGCATGCATGACCTGGTTCTGAAGGAGGTTTACCTGCCAGGGATGAAGCCTAAGCTGGTCTTCTAAAGATCCCATTTCAGTTTTCTGAACAAGCATGTGATGGAGGACGTGGGCCAGCGCATACACAGCATTATAGATGAAGTAGCTGGAGTCAGACAGGGTCATCATGTCAATTACTCCCGACACAAACTCGAAGGATGCATTTGGAGGGCAATTATAAATTTGTCCACATAGTGACCCAGCCGGTGAACAATGAAAGAGGTGCAACCACAATTTAGAGAAGTAAAAGTCCTCCGGGTAGTGGGAAGGGGTCACCGTCTGGAGGAAGTGTCTGAAGCCAGGGATTTCCCCCCTGTGAGGTGAGAAGGAGAAGCCCCCGTGGAAAGAGTGCAGCATGTGGTTCATCTCGTGCAGGATGATCTCCTGCTTCGCTGCCATGATCCACACCTTCCCTGTGGTCAAAAAGAAGTCTGCGGCCATGTCCACGGTGACGAGGCTCCCTGCTTCACCGTGGAGTATGTGCACGTTTGCAGAGGAGACTCTGATCCTACTCATGAAGGTGATGTCCCCTGTCCCATACATTATCTTAGTGACAGGGAGCTTTTCTGTTAAGGCCACACAGATACCATTCTTTACCATCTCTGCTTTCAGATCCCTCAGGAACTGCTCTCCCTTCAAATCATCAGACAGGAAGAGCGCCACCCACGTCCAGCCAAAGTGTAGCAATAAGGAGACCATTGCACGGGCCAGAGAGCTGTCCTTGGGGGCCATCTGATACAGCGATGGAAACTGGTCTTTATCACTCAGCACGGGATCAAAAGGTCCATACGTGACCTGAATGAGCAAAGAAAAATATCAAGATTCTAAGTTCAACTGGACATAGGGTTGCTTTCTAGGGCATGGTACGGCAGAATTTTCTAGGTGAGGGCTCACAAATGGATTACTGCCGGGGAAAGGGAAGGAGTGCGGTTTCAGTCAGTATGTTCTCTGCTGTGACCAAAAGATCTGACAACAACAATTAGAGGAGGAAAGTTTACTTTGGGGCTCATGGTTTCAGAGTTCTCAGTTCATAGACAGTCAGCCCCATTTCTCTGGGTCCAAGGTGAGGCAGGACATCATGGAAGAAGAGTGTGGTGCAGAAAAGCCACTCTTCCTGCCAACAGTCACCACCCAGTTACATCCGTGGATTGATGCACTGACTAAGTTGAGGCTCTCATAACCCAATCATTTAACCTCTAAAATGTCTTGCATCATCCCACTCATGAGCTTCTGGGGGACACCTCATATCTGAACCATAACAAATGCTGTAGAAATTGCCCAGTTCCCTCCTTCTGAGCATAGGGAAGACCATGACATCCTGCCCCACCTCCTTCGGGAAAGGACACGTGATTTCCCTTAAAGTCAATGCGCAAGATCCCCATGTGCTTTTCATCTCAAGTAGTGGGAATAAAGATGGAATAAAAGGAGGTATCTTGCCACCTCTACAATTCCTTGGTATCTGTTTTATCCCTCATGGGATATGCAATCCCAGCAGTCAAATTTCCCTTTGATTAGATGTGAGGGACTGTGATTGGAAGAGACCCGAATTTCTCTCCAGAATTTATAGCCACCTACCTGTGGGGTCCTGTAGAGCTCTAGAAGGGTTCCAATCTCCGCTGAGAAGGCTGACACGGTCCCTGCAATGACGGCAGCAGACTTGCTCTGGGTCTGGCAGTTGTAATTAGGGACAGTCTGTATTTTTCCAGACAGCCAAAGCAGAGTGCTCCACAAGGTGAACTGGTCACTGGAAAAGGCATTATAGACGTGGAAACCTAAGGTCAGGTTGGGGAGCAGGTGGGAGTCCTTGTTGACCTCCTCGATGGCAAAGTAGAAAGCCAGCACATACTGGTAGTTCTTCCAAAGCCAGCTAAACACAGAAGAAGAATTAGGGAAAATGGTCCAATCATGTCATCCAGGGTAACTCCTCTGTCAAGCACAGAGACAATCTGTTAGATTCAGGCATCCACCTCAGAGATTTTCCTTCCCTGAGAGATGGAGCTGATGTGAGGAAGGTTCCCCAGCACGGGAAGACCATGCAGTGGCTCTTTCCCCCTCAGGAAGCAAACTGAGAGCCTTGAAGGGCATCGTGAGTGGGTGAGGTGACATTTGCTTGGGTCATACAGCTGCCCAGTGGGCAGATTTGGTTCTCCGTGTCCTAAAAATGGGAGGTGCATCATCGTATGCACAAGACAGCAAGGTGTCCTCCTCTGGGGACGCGAGTGAGGGCTGCACTCTCCCCTTGGCAAACCCTTTGGCAAAGGCCATGGTGCTTCCCAACCTGTGGTCTGTGTCTAGTTAGAGGCAGACGCCAAGACGCAGGCACTTGGACCCTATGTGTCTGCACGTGTTTCAAAGGGGCTCACTTGCCAGTTCTTCAAACCACTGGGATCAGGATCCTCTACACCACTCCACATTTTCTTTGAAAGTTAATATTTGATGAGAACATCCAATTTATTTCCATAGTCTTCAAACTGATTACTCAACTTAAAATATTTCCCTTTCTCTTTAGTAAATTCTTTCTCATTTTATGTTTGAACATTTGAAACTTTTCTCTAAGTAGATTTTCCAAAAATATTGGTTGTTGAATTGTAATATGGCTGTTGTTGTTTTTTTCTAACAGAATTCATTTTTGTTTGATCTTTATGAATTTCTTTTCTTTGTTTAGAATTGACCTAGTTTTTTTAGAATATCTTAAATTGCAGTCTTATTTAAATATTCAAAAAGCTTCACCTTTTCATGAATTGTTTAGACTTAATATTTTATACTATTGGTGTTTAGTTCATATCCATTGTTGCTTATGGTTTGATTTTGTGATTTTCCATATATGGTTTTTATTAATCATTTATTTTGTAGGAACTCTTTAACTGAATATGCTGAAACATTTTTAAGCAGTTACCAAGTAACAATGTTTTATTTTAATTACATCTGTTTTCCCATTATTTCCAATAATTTTATCTGTATCGTTGCTATTCAAGGATATTTTCTGTCACTAAAACATATGGTCAAATGTTTTTATTTTTCCATAAATAATTGATAAAAATATTTTTTCAGTCCATGAAGGACTACTTTGATATGGGCTAAATAGAGCAGAGAGATTTTACAGCTGGAGTTTGTCCAATTATTGATTTTTATCTTTGTCCTATTAAATTAATAACAATGAATCAATAATTTTGTTTACCTTTAAGCATTTTGTCTTACTTGTTCTGATACTTTAAATGAAGGAAATGTTTTCAAAGGCTTAAATTTAAATTAAACTTATTGTTTTAACTGAGAGATAAAATATAAAGATTGTCCATATTTATGAGGTACCACGTGAGGTTTTCATGTACGTACGCGTTGTTTAGTGTCTAGATTCAGTTACACATGCCTACTCAGTTGTTTCTCTCTTTACTTGGTGAGAACATGCAGAACCCTTTCTCTGAGTTATTCAAGGACACAGTCATCATCATTATCTGTAGTCATCCTCCTGGTAAGAGCACACCAGTCAATCCCACTTGTCTAACTGTAACTCAGCACCATAGATCCACCTCTCCCACCCCTCACCAGTCCCTGTTCACTCAGCCTCTGATAAACTGATTTATTCTCCACTTCTATGGGATCATCTTTTGAAAAAAATTCAACTCCCTCCAATGTCCCCAGTGCCTGATCAATGGGATAAGACTGAAGGAGTGGTCTCAATAGATGCTGAATTTTATCCTATGTCTTTAAAAAAGTATAGATTCACAAGTCTCAAAAAAAGACCTAATATATGATAATGACATACCTAAGAATAAAACTAACCATAAAATGAAAGGTCTTTACAATGGAAATTATAGAACATGGAAGGAAGAAATTAAAGAAGACTCAAGAAGATAGAAATACCTCAACCATAACCTCAAAGTGGATAAAAGACCTAGGAGTTAGATCAGAAAATATGCAACTTCTCAAAGAAAACATAGGGTCAACGACTTTCTCAATAGGACCCCTAAAGCTCAGGAAATAATGGCAAGAGTGACTAAATGGGATAGTACAAAATTAAAAAGCTTCTTTATAGCACAGACCTACAGAATGGGAGAACATATTTGCTAGCTACTTTTCTGACAGAGGATTAATGCATAAAATGTATAAAGAACTAAAAAAAACTTTACACCAAACCCTCACAAATGATAAATGAGCAAATTAATAAGCAAACACTTTTCAAAAAAAGAAATACAAACTGCCAACAAATATATGAAAAATCTTTCAATGTCATTAGCAATTGTGGAAATGCAAATCAAGTCTACATTGAGATTTCATCTCACACTAGTCAGAATGGCAGTCATCAAGATCACAAATAATAGTAAATGTTGGAGAGGATGGGGAGAAAAAGGAACGAACACTTTACACTGTTGATGGGACTGTTCATTGTACAATCACTATGGAAATCAGTATGGTTCCTCAAAAGACTAGGCATGGAATCCAGGTATACCACTCCTTGGTATTTACCCTGAAGAACTAAAGTCCTCTTATTCAGTGATGCAGAACAATTCAAAATAGCTAAACTATGGAACCAGCATGGGTATCCATCAATGGGCTAATGAAGAAAGAAAATATGGTTCATACACACAATGGAGTTTTATTCAACCATAGAGAAAAATGAAATTATGTCATTTACAGAGAAATGGATTGAACTTGAAACCATTATGTTAAGTGAAATAAGAGAAACTCAGAAGGTCAAGGGTCACATTTTTTTCATACTTAAAAGTTAGGCAGGAAAAAGGAAAAGAAATGTGGGGAGATGTTATGAAAATGGAAAGGAGATCAGTAGAGGAAAGGGACCAAGGGGTGGGAGGAGGGGAGGAGAAAGACGTGCTGGAGGGTGATAGTGGCCAAATTATACTGATATTCGTGTGCAGGTAGGAATATGTAACAATGAAGGCCACCATTATGTACAGCTGTAATGCACCAATAGAAATGTGAAAAGGTATCATAGAGCAAAAGATGAAAATGGAAGGTTGTGGAAAGATAAAAGACAATTGGAATGGAGAAAATTATATTGTATGCATTTATGAATATTTCAGGATGAACCTCACTATTAGGTATAATTATAATGCACAAAATAAAAGAAAACTAAAAAAAGAAGGAAAAGACCTCAGAATTCACTGTTTCATGTTTCTGCCATTGCTGTGCACAGTTTTCATAACTCATGGGGAAAACACACACACACACAAGCAAAAAAAAATCCAGTTACACAAAATCATGACCATACCTAATACACACACACACACACACACACACACACACACGATCTAGAAACTTACCTAGTAGCTCTCACCTCAGTCTTTGGTTGGAGTAAAAAGGATATCCTGGATAAGTCTGCATCCTGGTTCATGTAGTAAAGGGGGAAAAACCCACTGAGGACCAGGTCTCCATCTCTGTAGACAGCTGGCCTCAAGTATTGTAAACAATTCTGAATCTCCACCCATGAAGTATGTACAGGCTGTGGGAGCAGGAAGAGAAGAACCAGAAAGAACACCATGCCCGGCTCTGCCCAAACAGAGACAGAGCCTAGTGCACAGTGTGAGGTGGGGAGTGGGGGCTGGATCATGTCCACAGTCTCAGCTCTGCAGGGAGGGTCAGACCCTGAGTAGGGCACAGAAAATCCCCACTCACTCCATGCCCTCCGGCTGGAAAAGCACATGCAGGAGCAGCTGGCCAGGCCTGGGCACAGCCAGGAGCAAAGGGGACTACTGAGGGAGACTTGGTGCTCTGACCCTGCCCTTAGTGTCCTGTGGTCAAGACAGCTCTGGTGTCCCTGTCTTTTCTCTGCTTCCCTTTAGTCCATCCAGGAGCTCTGGGGATCGGTGCCCTGAGGCTCTGCACCTGTCACCCTGGAACTTGGTGAAAACTATAGTTGAAAAACATGTTTGGGACTCCTCCTATGGGGCCTGCAATTTCATCATGTTTCAACAAGGCATTGGGGACCACCACATCCTGAGACAGTGGGCCCTGTAACCCAGTGACCTCAGGGGCCAGGGCGAGTTGTGTGAGAAATTGGGCATGTTTGAATGAGCTGGTGTTGGAATCCACCAAACACCCAGGAGTGTGATTGCACATGATGCTTTAGCAAGAGGGTGAAGGGCCGAGGTCAGTCAGTGAAAACTTCCTGTGCCACTCACATCTAATAGCACCCTCAGGTCTCAGTACCCTCCTGGAATAAATGGGCTTCATGATTGACAGGGCATAGGCTGCATGGAGGACAAGCTGGGAAGCTCACCTTGACCTCTGCACAGAACTGAGACCACTTACCCCTGAGCCTGCTGTTCTGCGCTCTGCCCCTGGGGATTCTTGCACAAGTCTCATGGTTGTCTGCTCCACATGGCCCAGCTTCCACGGCCTGCTCTTCAGACAGCACTCGTCTCCCCTGGTCATGTTTTCCTGATACCATTCTTCACAGAAAAACATTTGTGATAGCATTTTATTTACTCACTTTTATTTAAATTTTTTGTTGACAAGTACAAACTGAATACATTTATATTCTACACAAGATATTTTGAGATTACGTATTTAGGAATGACTGTCTCTAGCTCTTTAACATATATGTTATCTTACATACTTATTAGTCAAGATTCCAATACTGAAAATCTAGCATTTTCAGCACATTTTAAGTATAAAATATTTTTCATTAGCTGTAATGAGCACTCTAGCAGATCTCCTGAACTCATTCCTCCTGTGTAAATGAAAGTTTAATTCCTTTAGCCCATAATCCCCAAGTTCCCTCTTGCTCGGCTTCTGGTAACCACCATTTGACTCTGTTTCTGAGTTTGACTTTTTATACTCCTTGGGTACATGCTAGGCCCTGGGTTCAAGCCTCAACATCACATAAAAATAAATAAATGAAGGCATTGTGTCCAACTACAACTAAAAAATAAATATTAAAAAATTTGCTGGATATATGATTCTTTGCTGGCATCCACTCATTATCTTTTAGAGCTTGTTCCAGGATCTCCTAGCTTTGAGAGTCTGGGTTGAAAAATCTGCTGAGATCTGAGTTGATCTTACCTTATAGGTAATCTGATTTTTTTCTCTTGCAACCTTTAAAATTCTATTCTTACTCTGTATGCTAGGCATTTCCATTATAGTGCGTCTTGGTGTAGATCTGTTGTAATTTTGTACATTTGGTGTCCTATAGGCCTCTTGTATTTGATTTTCCAGTTCATTCTTCATGCTTGGGAAATTTGGTTTGAACCTTCCTCTATCCCAATAAATCTTAAATTTGGTATTTTGATGGTATCCCATAATTCTTGGATGTTCTGTTGGTGGTTTCTTACCATCTTCACGGTGAGGTCAACTTTATTTTTAAGATTGTATGTTTTGTCTTCATTGTCTGAGGTTCTGACTTCCATGTGATCTAGTCTGTTGGTGATGCTATCTATTGAGTTTTTAAATTGGCTTATTGTTTCTTTCATTTTGAGGATTCCTATTTATTTTTTCTCTAGTATCTCTCTTTCTTGAAGTAATCTCTTGCAACCTGTACTCTTACCTCTTTGTTGGAGTGATAGATTTTTGCCTGTATCTGCTCACTTAGGTCGTTCTTTAATTCCCAAATCATTTTGAGTTATGTATATTCTGAACTCCTTCTCTGACATTTCACCTACTGCACTATCTATGGATTCTATTGTTGTAGTATCTTGGTTTGTTCGAGGCAATTTCCTCCCTTGTTTTTTCATGATATCTGAGTCTTTCTCTCTTGCAGTGTAGATCTGAGGTATTAATTAGCTTCTGCCTTATTGACTTATAGTGAGCCTACAGGTTTCCAATATCTCACTTTTAAGGGAGAGATCAATATTACAGCACTCAATGTATCCAACGTGCAGCCATCAATCAGTTGGCTTCTATTTTTATATTTACACATTTGTTACTATAATCAGAAATGATGAGTTAGGTTATCTTCTACTTTATAGTCAAAAGGTTTACGTAATGGTTTATAGTTTCTGATGGTGGAAGGGGGAACTGGGGGGTTGGCTGAGATGTTTATGAGGTAGGATATTAGAATATGGAGGAATTAGATTATATGACAAGTGAAGGGGTAATCATAAGAATTTGGCTGTTAGTAGGAAAAACAAGAGATAGGCAACCCTATGCAAGACTCCCTGTTACCTCAGCAACAGGATAACTGCTATCACCCCTAGTAGAGAAACCTCTGGTGCAGTCAGGCCCACAAGGACCTTGGTGGTTTGTTACAAGGTCCTTATTGTTGTCCCTTGATACAAGTGGTGATACCCCAATTTTGTGGCAGTGGTAGTTTCGAGCCTATATGTACCCTTATGTTGGGCTGTGGAGCCACGCTTTGGTGAATAATGAACCCCACTGTGGAGTGGCTCACTGTGTATCTCTGGGCCTGGGACAGGCCTCTCCTTTGGATATGGGGTCATGGTGTGGTGAATCTTTTTGATTCAATATCCTCCTCCCTATCTCCAGCTGCAGTGTGGCGGGCAGGCCTCTCCTCTGGATCTCTGGGCCACGGTCAAGTTTTATCAATTCTGGAGTCCAATCTTTCTTGCCTTCTTCAAAAACTGATTATGTCCATTATTTCTAACACTTTCCTACTTTCAACCCCTTTCTTTGCTTAGCTATGGCTTATCCTAATCGAGTTTTATTCAGGTAAAAGTTATGCAAACAATAAAATAACCAGTTCTAAAGAGAGGAAAACAGAAAATGACATAAGCATGTTGAGATATTTTATCAAAATATAGATATGTATAAGTGTCAGCCAATTAATGAGTAAAATACAGCTATTAGTTTAGTACTATGATTTCAAGGACAGCCTTAATTGTAGGATAGCACTGTGGCTTGCAGCCTGATGGCCAGTGAGGGTACTTTCACAAAATGACTCTTTTTAAAAAGGAGCTGGGCCAATTTATTTTATTTTAATTAGGTACAGTTCCTTTAAAATCAGGAATCCAAAACTGGGTTTCTTTTTGATTCGATATCCTATAAATGTGAAAGAGACTTACGAGATAAACTCTCAGAATGTCTGTTTCCCTGGAAATCTCATTATTCTTTACATTTTTCAGACGATCCGATCCTCTCAGGTCTTATGAGCATAATGTAGAAATGGAGAGCAAAGATGCAGCCCAGGAGCCCTGCGCTGGAGGCCAGGATGGAGAAGACCTCCACGGCCACCGTGACCTTGCCCTTGGTGCTGTGGTACACAGGGAGGAAGGTGAGCCAGACACTGCAGAACACCAGCATGCTGAAGGTCAGGAACTTGGCTTCATTGAAGGTGTCAGGCAGGTTCCTGGCCAGGAAGGCCACCGTGAAGGTCCCCAGGGCCAGGGAGCCCAGGTATCCCAGGGCACAGTAGAAGGCAGTGACTGAGCCCTTGTTGCACGTGATGATGATGTGGCCATGTTCAGAGTGTGTGTCTGTGTCCATAGAGGGAAGATATGTTCTCAGCCAGGCTGCACAGAGACAGCCCAGGGATCAAATGTTAGACACGGAGGTAGGTACTTCTGAGAACAGAAACTATCCATCCTTTCCCCTGAAGCAGTGACCTTGAAGGCCAGAATCATTTTGTCCAAAACAGTGGGAACAGCCATAGTGAACACCAGCTTCTAATGCAGTATGATGGTGGTTGCAGGTGGCTGTGCTGGGGCGGCCCATTAAGTGTAAGAAACAGCAAACACAGAAGAGAAGAGAAGCAAGGTGCCCCGAGAGCCTGCTTTTCACCTTGACAATGGAAGTGTCTCCGTGCCTCACTGGAGCCATTCCTGATGTTTAGAGGCTGAGTGCAGAGAGCCACATGGGCCAGAGGTGTCCTAAAGTGGCCTTCTTAAGTCAGAGAGCTCAGGTTCCCTGGGCAGCAGTGCTCTCTCTCAGTACTAGTACCTTGACGATACGCATGGGTCACCCCCATCTGATAAGAAAGGTATGGCGCCCTTAGTCTAGGTCATTTATTTTTCTGTCATTCTCAGGTCTCTACAGTAGAGAAGCAGGCATGTTGGGTCAAACTGACTTTCTTGCTGGAGACAGAACATAAAAGCATGCCACAGAAGGAAGGACTTCCAGTGGATAGTGCCCACCTTTAGTAGGATTATGTGACCAAAGCTATCCTTTCCAGTCCACATATATCCAGCATATGCATGGGAACATTTTCATTTTCTCATATAATATCCAAAACCTATACACCTCACTAAATTAAATCTCTATAAGCTGTAGCCTGGGTTAATTCTTTCAGTGAGAAACAACCAGTTTTATTTCTTCCTTTCCAATACATTTTATATGGGCAGGATCCCCATTGTAGAGTCTTTTAGAAGCTGAAATTCTAATCAATTAAAATTTTAGGACATGAAAAAACCAAGAGAGGGGATCAAAATGTAGCTCAGTGGTAAGTCATTTGCCTACCACGCCCCAGGCCCTGGGTGCAATTCCCCAGTGAGGAGGAGGAGGAGGAGGAGGAGGAGGAGGAGGAGGAGGAGGAGGAGGAATGAAGAATATCTGCTACAATAGGCATGAATTTTGGGCAATTATGCTAAAGGAAAGAAGTCACAAACTATAAGTTGCACAGGTATATGAATTTATTTATGCCAAATATCCAGAATAGTTAATAGAAACAGAAAGCTGATTGGCAGTTGCACAAGCAGGGAAAAGGAAGTCTTGGAAATCAGTGCTCAATGCACAAGACCTTGGCTTTATGTTAATAAATGCTTGGGGACTACAAAGGGTGGTTGAATCACTTTGTGAATGTGCCAGATGTTATTGATTTGTAGATTTTAAAGGAGTTAATTTTTGTTACACCATTTTCATCTCAGGAGATAAAAATCTGTTCCCTGAAAATACTAGTGCCAGTCTAGTATTGTCACAAAAAAATTTAAAGCCAAATTAATAACATGAATCAGTAACTCAATGGAAAAACACATGTTCTCAGAACCATGTCCACTTGTATTTGAACTTAGTGTGTGGCCAGGACAGTATTTCAAAATTGTTTAACAATGACTTTTGTTAAAAATTTTTTGGACTGTGTGTTATACACATATAAACTAACTTAGCAAGATTGATTATGAATACAGAAGAACACCAAGATAACATTAATGCATATAAAACACCAAGGATTTGAGAAGAAAACAATCAGCATTTAAAATCAGACATTGTATCTAACTATGAACCTTATAGTGTCAGACACTTAGCATGTACAAGGCAGAAATAATTCTATGTAAACATTCATGCACTCAGGCATAACCATTGCACTGAGATAGCATTCACATCTGTGAGCTCAGGTGGCTGGTTATGGTTGGTTTTAAGTAGTAATCCTTTCAAAAGGGAGGTGAATCTTATTGATAAAGAGGTTAAGTGACCCTTGCTACTTCATAGTATCAGAAAGCAAAATCAGGGTGGTATTTTTCCATTCTTGCTCAGAACTGTCAATGATAATACATACATATGAAGCAATCTTCTGAATGCTTAGTCCCCCTGGATTTATTCAATCCCTGACATTTTTCAAAAAGTTCTCATCAGGTCTCTTGAGAATTATGTAGCACTTGGGGGCAAAGATGCAGCCCAGGAGCCCTGCGCTGGAGGCCAGGATGGAGAAGACCTCCACGGCCACCGTGACCTTGCCCTTGGTGCTGTGGTACACAGGGAGGAAGGTGAGCCAGACACTGTAGAACACCAGCATGCTGAAGGTCAGGAACTTGGCTTCATTGAAGGTGTCAGGCAGGTTCCTGGCCAGGAAGGCCACCGTGAAGGTCCCCAGGGCCAGGGAGCCCAGGTATCCCAGGGCACAGTAGAAGGCAGTGACTGAGCCCTTGTTGCACATGATGATGATGTGGCCATGTTCAGAGTGTGTGTCTGTGTCCACAAAGGGAGGAGAGGTCCCCAGCCAGACCCCACAGAGAGTCAGCTGGATGAGGGAGCAGCTGGGAATGATGAAGTTAGATGCCCCTGATACCAGCCACCGCCTCATCCTTCTCCCAGGGACAGTGACCTTGAAGGCCAGAATCACAGTGACAGTTTTGGCCAGGACTGTGGAAACGGCCACGGTGAACACCAGTCCAAATGTGGTCTCCTGCAGGATGCAGGTGGCTGTGCTGGGACGGCCAATGAAGAGCAGAGAGCAGAGAAAACAGAAGGTGAGGGAGATGAGCAGGATGTAGCTGAGAGCCCTGTTGTTGGCCTTGACTATGGGGGTGTCTCTGTGCTTCACAAAGACCCCAAGGACAGCAGCTGTGAGTGCAGAGAAGCAGAGAGCCATGCAGGCCAGAGTCTTCCCCAGGGGGTCTTCATAGGCCCGGAAGATCACAGCCTTTTGGAGACCGGTGGTTTGCTCTGTGTTGGCATACTGATGAGCTGGACACTTCACACACTGGTCCATGTCTGTTGAGAAATGCAGAGTGTCATCTTCCCTGGGTCAGTAATTCTCTCTTGCTCCCAGGCACCCTCATAGAATTTTACTGGAAAAGCTTAGCCAAATTTTCCTTCCTGTTGCTATAGACAGTGAATTGATGAATTCATAGCAGGAATGATTCTCAAAGAGTTCTTTCTGTCTCACAAAGCTACTGTTTCCTCTTTTATCTTATCTTGAATATTTATGGGAACTTCTTGCTATCTCAAGCAAAGCCAAAAGACCTACTGTGTTATTTTTTTTCCAATATGAAAAATAGAACACATTAGAGTGCATGATTCATGAGAACACACATTTGTGACTTACAGTTCTGCCACCTGAAGTTCAAGATCAAAGAGTCAGTTCATACATGGTCTGGCAAAGGGGATCTTCTGCTCAGGGCTGGTTCCTATTGCTGTGTCTGCACCTGGCTATAAGGACAAACTACCCCAACCCTTGTTTATAATGACATGTAACTTATTAGTGAAGGTGAGCCCTCATTGCCTAACTACGACCAAAAAACCTTCATCTTCATACCGTCACCTTAGTGGCTAAGTTCCAACATAAGAATTTTGGTAGGACAGAGAAACCTGACTATCTCACTACACTGTACCTCTATAAACAACTGCCTGGCTAAATTCACTTGAGGGGCAAGTACTAATCTAGTAACCACCATGAGCAAGATGATCTTTTGGTTTTAAGGAAATAGAGATGACAAACAATGCTTGATGTCACTAGGTTTTGAGAGCCACAACCAAGTCCAGATGGTGCCTGGCATTTTTGCCAGAAGGAGTGGTTGAGAGGTGGCACCAGCAAGCCATTGGGATGATGATAATTAAGTAAAGCTGTGTATAGTTATTAAGATGATGACTGATTGCTGTAACTGGATTATGCCAGATTGAAACAGGCTGTGTATTCAGTTGTGTATATAAACCTCTGCTGTCCGGCAGTGGGGCGGTTCCTGCTACCTTGGGTGCCCGCTACTTTTGAGTTCCCGTTGAGTTCTCGCGGAGTTCCCGTTGGTTCTCGCGGTTTTTCGGTGGAGTTCCGGTTGTGTTCCCATGGGGTTCGGGCATAAAGTAGTTCCTGTTTGAACCTACAAGTGGCTCGTGACCTCCCGGTTATTTTGTGCCCAGGCAGACTGCGGCATTTGGTGGTCCATGCAGGGAACGCCTGAAGCTTGGGGGTAAGTGAAACTGCTCGCCCCTGAGGGCAGAGCAAGAGAATGGGTGACCATTTCAAAAAACAATGGGTTCTTGTTTTGATTTGTTACGTTTCTGTTTCAAGCTGCCTGCCCCTAGAAATAAATAGGATGCTAGAAAAGTTGTTCGGCTCTGAGGAAGAGACAGAGATAGACCATGGATACACATGTCAAGAAAATAGAAAAACTGATACAACAAATTTTTGTTCCGTTTTTGTTTTGTTTTGTTTCGGTTTTGTTTTGTGTTATCTTGTTGGGTTGCATTATCTTTATAGCAGAAATATGGAATTAAAAATTAGTAAAAACCAAACCAAAAGGGTGTTAAGTAAATTGCTAGAGGAAGGAGGCATCTCAGTAAAATCAAGAACAGTTAGGGCATACGTTAAGATGATACAAAGGTGTAGCCCATGGTTCATTAAAGAGAAGTTGTTAAATATATCACAATGGAACCATCATGGTGAAGATTTAAAAAGGATAGAAAAGGAAAGCCCAGGAACTCTGCCAGTTGGCACATTACCATTATGGACGTTGGTACAATCTTGTTTGTTTAGTCAAAGAGAAGGCATTTCAGATCAAGAAAAAGAGGAAGTCTCTCAAGTTAGTCAGACGGGGGAAGAAAGTTTAGAGAAGGAAAGGCCATCAGGGGAGGAGTTACAACGGGAGGTTGCTACTAACACCTTTCTATCACCAGAGGGCGTAAGTGTCCAACCAACAGCTTTGCCTATGGAGACAACATATGCTGAGTGGTCCTCAACCCCTGTAGTTGATGGATGGGATCCTGAGACAGGACCTCAAAGATTAGCATGCCCTGTATTTGAGGAGGCAGGAGGGCAGCAAATTCACCGTGCTTTAGATTTCAAAACAGTGAAGCAGCTGAAAGAGGCTGTAACAACCTATGATCCTCAAGCACCCTTCACTGTAAGCATGGTCGAATCCATTACCAACTTGAACATGACACCAGCAGATTGGGCTAGTATGTGCAAAGCTGTGCTAAATGGAGGACAATATCTGTTATGGAAGATTGCCAATCAGGAATTTTCCAGAGACAGCTAGGTGAAATGCAGCAGCTGGTTATCCTCAGAGAAATCTAGATATGTTGTTAGGAGAGGGACCTTATGAGGGTTAGCTGCAACAAATTAGATATGCTCCTGCCATATACTCACAAATCGCTTCAGCTGCGGTTAGGGCATGGAAAACTTTACAGGGGCGTGGAGATTTACAAGGTCAATTATCTAAGGTAATACAAGGAGCTAATGAACCTTATGCTGAATTTGTAGATAGGCTTATTCAAACAGCTACCAGAATCTTTGGGGATGTAGAACAAGCGATGCCATTAATAAAACAACTAGCCTACAAACAAGCAAATAGATGGTGCAGGGAGGCCATTAGACCGTGGAAACATGGAGATTTAAACACATATATTAAATTATGTAGAGACATTAATGAACAGGGGCAAGTCTTGGCAGCTGCAGTACAACAGGCTTTGGGTGCCAGGCCAAAAACATGCTACAATTATGAACAAACAGGACATTTGAAAAGGAGTTGCCCCATAGGAGGAGGGTTTAACAAAACTAGATATCAAAGGGGTAGAATACTGGGTATTTACCCACGATGCCATAGAGGGAGACATTGGGCTAATGAATGTCGTTCACAAACCACTATAGAGGGTACTCCATTATCAAAAAACGGACAAGGACCAGGTGTTTACCCATGATATTGTGGAGAAAAACATTGGGCTACACTGCCAAAAAACGGACAGGGGGAGCCAATGCTCCGGGGCCCACGACCACATATATACGGGGCATTGGAGGAACCCAGAAACACCATCAGGGTAGTGCCCAGGACACATTATCCATTAGATCCCTCATTAAACAAACTAGAGGAGTGCAGGGTTGGACATCTGCGCCTCTGCCAGAGCAGTAGTAACTCCAGAGATGGGAGTTCAAATCATTCCCACAGGGGTAAAAAGACCTCTTCCCCAAGGAACAGTAGGCTTAATATTAGGATGTAGTTCTTCTACTCTAAAAGGACTTATGATAAGTCCTGGGGTAATTGATCCCAATAATGAAGGTGAAATAAAAATTATAGCCAGTTCTCCAAGGGGTATATCAGTAATTTCACCAGGAGATAGAATAGCACAATTATTAGTAATACCCAGCCTGCATGATAAATTTTCCTCTATAGAAAGAGGTTCCAGGGGATTAGGCTCCACAGGTGTAGATTGGGCTATGCTTTCTTTAAATTTAGATTCTTGCCCAATGCTAAAACTAAATATTCAAGGACATGAATTTAATGGTCTACTGAATACAGGTGCAGACCTTAGTATTATCTCTCGTTAAGAATCGCCAAAACATTGGCCATTACAACAAGCCACTCAAACACTTCAAGGCCTAGGAGTAGCAACTAATCCCCATAGAAGTGCGATGGTATTAGATTGGAAGGATCCTGAAGGATGTGAAGGTACTATACAGCCATATGTATTGGATCATCTTCCTATAAATTTATGGGGACGAGATTTCCTAGATCAATTAGGTTTGACATTAACAAATAACATCAATTCAAATGCGCCCACTATTATGGCTAGACAAGGTTTTAGAAAGGAAAAGGATTAGGAGAAAAAGGGCAAAGTATAGTGACACCAATACAAATAGATCAAGAAATAGATAGACATGGATTGGGTTTTCAGGAAGGGTCACTGAGACAATAAAAATTACTTGGAAATCAGAAAGACCAGTATGGGTTCCTCAGTGGCCCCTGACTAAAGAAAAGATACAAGCAGCCCATGACCTGGTCATACAACAATTAGTGGAGGGACATATACAACCTTCAGTATTTCCCTATAATACTCCCATTTTTGTCATCAAAAAGAAATCTGGTAAATGAAGATTATCGAAAGATTTAAGAGCTATTAATAATGAGATGGTTATTATGGGACCTGCTCAATCGGGGATTCCTCAATTGTCTGCTTTACCAAAAACCTGGTATGTTTTAGTTATAGATATTAAAGATTGTTTTTTTTTTGTCAATTTCAATTCATCCTGAGGATAGTCCACGTTTTGTATTTACTGTCCCTGCGTTGAATCATGAAGGTCCTGATCAGAGATATGAATGGAAAGTACTCCCTCAAGGGATGGCTAACAGCCCAACTATGTGTCAAATTTATGTTAACAAAGCAATCCAGCCACTTAGAAATCAAAATCCTGAACTACAAATATTTCACTATATGGACGATGTATTATTAGTACACAAAGATAAATTGCTAAAATGTTATGCCACACTTACAAACTTATTAAAAAATTATAATCTAGAGATAGCAATAGATAAAGTACAATTAAATTTTCCAATTAATTATTTAGGAGTTCTATTATCCTCAACCATGGTCCATCCACCAAAAACTCAAATATGAGTAGATCAACTCAAATCACTTAACAACTTTCAAAAGTTATTGGGAGACACAAATTGGATAAGGCCTTATCTAGGCATACCAACAGGAGAGTTGGGACCTTTACTTGATATCCTAAAAGGTCCATCAGATCCAAATTCACCCCGCATGTTAACGCCTGAAACAAGAAAGACATTAAAAATCATTGAAACATATATGGAAAATATGCATTTGGATAGAATTGATATAAATTTGCCTTTATTATTTATTGTACTACCAACAAAAAATATTCCTACAGGAGTATTTTGGCAAGAAGGTCCATTATTATGGATACATTTATCTTATTCTCCTAACACTATTCTTACTAGGTATCCTGAGGCTACAGGACAATTAATAGTCAAAGGAATAAAAGAAGCAAAGGGAGTGTTTGGAATTTGTCCCAATAAAATTATTACTCCATATACTATGGATCTAATAGATGAGTTAGCTAATGAGTTAAATACTTGGACAATAATCATGTGCAAATCTAATGTTTCTTTGATAACCACTTACCATCTAATCCTTTGTTGTCTTTTTGGTTTTCGCATCCTGTAGTTTTTCCAAAAATGACAAGAAAAACAGCTATCATGAATGCTCCAAATGTATTCACTGATGGGTCAAATAATGGTACAGCAGCAGTAGTTACCCCTGATCAAACTTTTACATTTTTAGTACCCAAACAATCAGCTCAAAAGGTAGAGCTTAATGCAGTATTACAAGCTTTTGTGATGTTTAAAGACTCTGTATTTAATTTATTTTCTGATAGTCAGTATATAGTTAATGCTATAGTATCCCTTGAAGATGCTGGTAGGATTTCTCCTTCCTCTACTGTCTTCTCTTTGTTTTCCACTATACAAAGTCTAATCTGGGACAGAAAAGATCCATTCTTTATAGGACATATCAGGGAACATACAGGATTGCCTGGAGCCCTTAGTTTGGGCAATGATTTAGCAGATAAAACTACACATGACACACATATTTTTTCTACACTAGAAGAAGCTACAAATTTTCATAAATCCTTTCATATCAATGCAAATACTTTAAAAAGCATTTTAAAATAACTAAGGAACAAGCTAGACAAATAATAAAACAATGTCAAAATTGTGTGACCTTTTTACCACAAGTTAATCTTGGAATCAAGCCTAGAGGACTGATTAACCATATTTGGCAGATGGATGTCACACACTTGCCAGAATTTGGAAAATTAAAATATTTGCATGTTACAGTTGATACTTCTTCCGGATTTTTGATGGGCTCCCTTCATGCCGGAGAAAAAACTAAAGATATTATAGCTCATTGCTTACAAAATTTTGCCACTGTGGGCATTCCAAAACAGTTAAAAACAGATAATAGCCCTGGTTATACTTCTACCTCTTTTAAGCAATTTGCTCATCATTTGGCATTACTCATATAACAGGAATCTCATACAATCCACAGGGACAAGGCATAATTGAAAGAGCTCATCAAACTATTAAAATGTACTTATTAAAGCAAAAAGAGGGAATTGGGAAGGGGTATATATATCCCCCAAAGATAAACTTAAAATAACCCTTTTTACTCTAAACTTTTTAAATTTGGATTCATCAGGGCTTAGTGCTGAGGAAAGGCACATGTGTTCAAAAAATGTACATAAGCCCAAGGTACTTTGGAAGGATATTCTAACAGGACAATGGAAAGGTCCTGACCCAGTGATTGTCTGGAGTCAGAGGTCTGTTTGTGTGTTTCCACAGGGAGAACAGCAGCCGATTTGGATTCCAGAGACACTAACTAAAGTGATTTCTACAGACCAAAAAGATGACTTGGCTCAAATCCATAACAGCTGATTTCCAGAACTTCAGTTTAGCTATCCTTACATCTGTGACAGTGGTTCTCCCACACCTGGAGGCTAATGAATAATGAACACCATTAAGGCCTATTTCAAATGTCAAAAAAAAAAAAACCCAAAAAAAACCTTGGGGCTTGCTTGTGGGAATACCTTCGGACCCATATGCAAGTTACAGGAAGAAGGATAGGATATCAAAAGAAGAGTCAAACCCAGGTGGTAACCAGGATGCTTTTTTTCAATATCTATTTTATTATTGCCCTCTCCCACATCATGAAGTTCTATTTTATTTTTTGAGCTCATACAGACCTAGGTTAATGTTTTTCTGATCAGTTCTACTTTTTGACTGTGGAGTTTTTAAACATTGCAATGGAGATTTCACCTGTGAAAAGCTACAAGGCCTTTACTATTATGTTATGTGTTCTATGCATTGTGTTATGTGTGCACACTTGTATTTTGTGTTGTATGTCTGTATGTGTGATGTCCATATATCATATATGAGGAGCGCTCATGAAAAAATGGATCCAAATATTTTTTTATTCATGTGATTTAAATGGTTTGATTTAAATTGGGTAAACAGCTGTTGAAGATTGTTTTAAAATGTGAACAAAAAAGGAGGTTAACAGATCTGTTTGTTAACTTTCACCTTTCCTTTTCATTATATCTAATTCTATTCAGGATACTAAATTGTTTAGAAAATTGCTTTTTTTTTTTTTTTTTTTTTTTAGTGCCTGCTGGAATGTTACATAATTGTTTTTTAGCCATCATTGCCAGAATTCCTATCTTCATCCCAGTGCTGGTAAAGACAAAGATAAAACCAAACTACAACTTCTGCGATAGCTATTCACAACAAACTGTATAAACTGATGCATCAATGAATAATGTAACTCAACAAGTGATACTCAATCAAGGAGTTGACTTACTTTGGGAGGAAATGGACATATTAATGGATTCCTCTGCTTTGAACTACTTGCAAAACTTGCCTGGACTATGTATCACTTGTATGCATTGTGAATTATCTGTTGGTGCAGCGAATTGTGGTAGTGCTGGGGTATCTTTGCTGATGGTGTCATTGATGGTACAATTTTTCCAAAAGGAGCCATCAATGGCTTGATATCATGGCATTTTGTATCCTCCCCTTTCTGCTTGTAGAAGGTTGTTTTTGGTGTTTGTGTAAAAACCACTATCCATAAGTATGGCTAAATGCTGGGCCAGTAATCAATGACGGGTAAGATCCAATTGCAATGGTACCAACCTAAGACAAGAGGCTGACGCCTTGAGGTCAGCTCATCTGATGACGGGTAAGGACCATATGTAGTATTGGACAACCTTAGACAGGCATGGTCCCTAAGCCACATACTTGTTGTTTAATTAAACAGAGAGGGGGAGATGTTGAGAGCCACAACCAAGTCAGGATGGCGCCTGGCATTTTGCCAGAAGGAGTGGTTGAGAGGTGGTGCCATTGAGCCATTGGGATGATGATAATTAAGTTAAGCTGTGTATAGTTATTAAGATGATGACTGATTGCTATAACTGGATGATGCTAGATTGAAACAGGCTGTGTATTCAGTTGTGTATATAAACCTCTGCTGTCCGGCAGTGGGGCAGCTCCTGCTACCTCGGGTGCCTGCTACTTTTGAGTTCCCGTTGAGTTCCGGTTGGTTCTTGTGGTTTTTTGGTGGAGTTCCGGTTGTGTTCCCGTGGGGTTCAGGCAATAAAGTAGTTCCTGTTTGAACCTACAAGTGGCTTGTGACCTCCTGGTTATTTTGTGCCCAGCCAGACTTCGGCAACTAGGAGTAAGTCCTGCAACCCCACATTGTCATTTCCACCCAGGACATGTAGGAATCCAGAGTGGATTCATTTCTGACAGTACCAACACCTTCCTAATGCCATGTATTTCCGCCAGGAATGGCCTTATTTGTCTACTGACTTCAGCCTTCTTTCATTTTTCTCTTTCAAAAAATTTTTAACAAAATTATTTCTAGTTATTTCATATTTTTAAATGTTGTAAATGTCATCTTTAAAGTTTCTTTTCCAAATACAGCATAACTAGTAAGTAGAATAATCATTTTCCATTAAACTTTCATTCAGTTGCCTCTAAAATTAATTTCTGTTTCATAAATTTATTTGGATTTTCTATTTATGCAACAATATCATCTGGATAAACACAATTTTATTCATTCCTTTTAATATTTTTCTGATGATATCCATTTGGGAGGACATTCAATGTGCTAACAGAATTGATATGAACTTCTGTGTCATTCTCCTTTAATATTGCACCATAAGATGTGAGGTTTGCTTTAGCATTCTGCAAATATTCTTGATAGGATTAAAACAGCTCCCATGTTTACTTCTTTGTTAAGGTTTGTTGCTTTGTATAGAATGAATTGGTATTGAGTTTTGTTAGTCTTGCAGGTATTAAGATTATTATCTCTAGTGTCTTAAATTGTATAAACCAATTTTTGTCATGATACAGTAAAATATAGCTGGATTTAGTTTTTTTATTTATTCTGAGTTGTTATACATGATGGAAGAATGCAGTTCAATTCACATTATACATATAGAACACAATTTTTCAACACATTGGTTGTACTCAAAGTATTTTCACCCATTCGTATCTTATATATGTTCTTAGGATAATGATGTCTAACTCATTCCACTATCATTCCTACCACCTTGTTCCCTCCCTTCCCCTCCCTCCCTTTTTCCCTTTCTAAAGTTCCTTCATTCCTCCCATGCTCCCTCTGCCAATCACCAATATGTGTCTGCATCCTCATATCAAAGAAAACATTCACCCTTTGTTTTTTTGGAATTGGCTTGCTTCACTTAGCATTATATTCTCCAACTCCATCCATTTACCCGCAAACGCCATGATTTTATTCTCTTTTAATGCTGAGTACTGTTCTATTGTGTATATATACCAAAGTTTCTCCATCCATTCACCTACTGAAGGACATCTAGGTTGGTTCCATAATTTAGCTATTGTGAATTGTGCTGCTACAAACATTGATATGGCTGTGTCCCTGTAGTATGCTATTTTTAAGTTCTTTGGGTATAAACCAAGGAGTGGTATAGCTGGGTCAAATGGTGGTTTCATTCCAAGTTTTCCAAGGAATCTCCACACTGATTTCCAGATTGGCTGCACTAATTTGTAGTCCCACCAGCAATATATAAGTGTGCCTTTTTTCCCCCACATCCTCGCCAACACTTACTGTTGTTTGTATTCTTAAGAGCTGTCATTCTGACTGGAGTAAGATGATATATTAGAGTAGTTTTGATTTGCATTTCTCTAATTGCTAGAGATGTTGAACATTTTTTCATATGTTTGTTGATTGATTGTATATTCTCTTCTGAGAAGTGTGTGTTCAGTTCCTTTTCCTATTTATTTATTGGGTTATTTGTTTTTTGGTATTAAAGTTTTTAAGTGCTTTATATATCCTACAGATTAGTGTTCTATCTGATGTGCTTATGGTAAAGATTTGTTCCCATTCTGTAGGCTCTCTATTCACCTTACTGATTGTTTCTTTTGCTGAGAAGAAGTTTTAGTTTGAATCCAGCCCATTTATTGATTCTTGTTTTAATTCTTGTGCTATGGGAGTTTTATTAAGGAAGTTGGGGCCTAATTCGACATGATAGAGATTTGGGCCTGCTTTTTTCCATTAGGCACAAGCTCTCTGGTTTAATTCTTAGGTCCCTGATCTACTTTGAGTTCTGTGCATGGTGAGAGATAGAGGTTTAATTTCATTTTATTACATGTGGATTTCCAGTTTACCCAGTACCATTTGTTGAAGAGGCTATCTTTTCTCCAATGTATGTTTTTGGTGCCTTTGTCTTGAAGTTATGTGGGTTAGACTCTGTGTCCTCTATTCTGTACCATTGGTCTACAGGTCTATTTTGGTGCCAATACCATGCTGTGTTTGTTACTATTGCTCTGTAGGTCTGGAATAGTAATGCCACCAGCTTCACTCTTCCTGCTAAGGATTGCTTTGGGTATTCTGGGTCTCTTATTTTTCCAGATGAATTTCATGATTGCTTTTTCTATTCCTTATAGGAATGCCATTGAAATTTTGATTGAGATTGCATTGAATCTATATAGTGCTTTTGGTAATATGGTCAGTTTAACAGTATTAATTCTGCTACCCCAAAACAAAGTAGATATTTCCATCTTCTAAGGTCTTCTTTAATTTCTTTCTTTAGTGTGTTATAGTTTTCATTGTAGAGGCCTTTTACTTCTTTTGTTAAATTTATTCCCAAGTATTTTTTAGGCTATTGTAAATAGAGTGGTTTTCCTAGTTTCTCTTTCAGAAGATTTATCACTGATGTACAGAAATGCCTTTGCTTTATGGGTGTTGATTTCATACACAGCTATTTTGCTGAATTAATTAGTTCTAGGAGATTTCTGGTGGAATGTTTTGGGTCTTCTAGGTATAGAATCATATCATCTGCAAATAATGATAATTTGAGGTCTTCTTTTCATACCTGTAATCCTTTCTTTCATCTGTCTGATTATTCTGGCTGGAGTGTCAAGAACTATGTTAAATGGAATTGGTGACAAAGGGCATCCCTGTCTTATTCCAGTTTTTAGAGGGAATGCCTTCAATTTTTCTCCATTTAGAATGATGTTGGCCTGGGGCTTAGCATAGATAGCCTTTACAATGTTGAGGTATGTTCCTGTTATCCCTAGTTTTTCAAGTGTTTTTAACATGAAGGGATGCTGTATTTTATCAAATGCTTTCTCTGCATCTGTTGAGATGCATCTGCATCTCAACAGATGCAGAGAAAGATGCAAAAATCTTTGAGTCTATTGATGTGATAAATTACATTTAATGATTTCCATATGTTAAAACAACCTTGCATTCCTGGGATGAATCCTACTTGACCATGATGCACTATCTTTTTCATATGTTTTTGTATTCGATTGCCAGAATTTTATTGAGAATTTTTACATCTAGATTCAGATATTGGTCTGAAGTTTTCTTTCTTTGATGTGTCTGTCTGGTTTTGGAATCAAGGTGATATTGGCCTCAAGAATGTGTTTGGAAGTGTTCCCTCTTTTTCTATTTCATGAAATAGTTTGATAAGTATTGGTATTATTCTTCTTTAAAGGTCTCGTATAACTCAGTTGTGTATCCTTCCAGTCCTGGGCTTTTCTTGGTTGGTAAACTTCTGATAGTGTCCTCTATTTCCTTGTTTGAAATTGATCTGTTAAATTGTGTATATCATCCTGATTTAGTTTAGGCATATCATATGCCTCTAGAAATTTGTTGAAGCCTTTGATATTTTCTATTTTATTAGAGTACAAATTTTCAAAATAATTTCTAATAATCTTCTGTATTTTTGTAGTGTCCATCATAATATTTCCTTTTCCATCACAGATGTTAGTAATTTGAGTTTTCTCTCTCCTTCTCTTCATTAACATGGCTAACAGTTGAACAATTTTATTTATTTTTTTCAAAGAACCAGCTTTTTGTTTTGTCAATTTTTTCAATCATTTCTTTTGTTTCAATTTTATTAATTTCAGTTGTAATTTTAATTATTTCCTGTCTCCTACTGCTTTGGGAGTTGATTTGTTCTTTCTGGGGCTTTGAGAATTAATGTTAGGTCATTTATTTGTTGACTTTTTCTTCTTTGAAAGAATGAACTCCAAGCAATGAACTTTTCTCTTAGAACTGCCTTCATAGTGTCCCAGAGATTTCATTATGTGACATTTATTTCTAAGAATTTTTTAATCTCCTCCTTGATATCTTTTGCAACCCATTGTTCATTCAATAGTGTATTATTTAGTTTGTAGATGTTGGAGTAGCTTTTTTATTATTGATTTCTAATTTCATTCCATTGTGGTCTGATAGAATGCAGGGTATTATCTCTACATTTCTGTATTTACTAGGATTTGCTTTGTGGCATAACATATGGTCTATTTTAGAGAAGGATCCACGTGCTGCTAGGAAGAACGTGTATTTGCTCGTTGATGGATAATATACTCTATATATTTCAATTAAGTCTAAGTTATTGATTATATTATTGAGTTCTATAGTTCTTTGTTTAGCTATTGTTTGGAAGACCTATCCAGTAGTGAACGAAGAGTGTTTAAGTCACCCAGAATTATTGTGTTGTGATCTATTTGACTCTTGAACTTGAGAAGAGTTTGACTGATGAACACAGATGCTCCATTGTTTGGGGCGTATATTTATAATTATTATGTCTTGTTGATGTATGGTTCCGTTAGGCAGTATGAAATGTTAATCTTTATCCCTTTTGATTAACCTTGATATGAGGATGGAAACCGCTGCTTACTTACATAGGCCATGTGAATGTTATATTTTATCCCAACCTTTCACCTTCAGTCTGTGGGCGTCTTTTCCTATGAAATGAGTCTCTTAAGGGCAGCATATTGTTGTGTCTTTAAAAAAAAAAAACAACTCAATCTACCAGCCTATGTCTTTTGATTGGTGAGTTTAAGCCATTAACATTTAGGGTTATTATTGATATATGATTTGTATTACTGGTCATTTTTGTTTATTTTTGGTATTTAGCTTGACTTGGTTTCTCCTTTGGTTGGCTTTTATTTTATTGTAGTTCTTCCCTTTGCAGATTTTCATTGTTGTTTTTCATTTCCTCTTTGTGTAATATTTTGCTAAGAATGCTCTGTAGTGCAAGTTTTCTTGCTGTAAATTCTTTCAGTTTTTGTTTATCATAGAAAGTTTTTATCTCATCATCAAATTTGAAGCTTAATTTTGCTGGATATAAGATTTTTGGTTGGCATCCATTATCTTTTAGAGCTTGGTATATGTTGTTCTAGGATCTCCTAACTTTGAGAGTCTGGGTTTAAAAATCTGCTGAGATCTGAATTGGTCTTCTCTTATAGGTAATCTGATTTTTCTCTCTTGTGGTGTTTAAAATTCTATTAATATTTTGTATGCTAGGCATTTTCATTATAATGTATCTTGGTGTAGATCTGTTGTAATTTTGTACATTTAGTGTCCTATAGGCCTCTTGTATTTGATTGTTCAATTTATTTTTCATGCTTGGGAAATTTTCTGCTATTATTTCATTGAAGAGATCATGCATTCCTTTGGTTTAAATCTCTGAACCTTTCTCTATCCCAATAAATCTTAAATTTGGTCTTTTGATGGCATCCCATAATTCTTGGATGTTCTGTTTATAGTTTCTTACTATCTTCACTGTGAGGTAAACTTTATTTTCAAGATTGTATATTCTGTCTTCATTGTCTGAGGTCCTGTCTTCCAAGTGGTCCAGTCTGTTGGTGATACTATCTATTGAGTTTTTTAATTGGCTTATTGTTTCTTTCATTTCAAGGACTTCTGTTTGGTTGGTTTTTTCAGTATCTCTATCACTTTCTTGAAGCAATCTCTTGCAACCTGTATTTGCTCTCTTTGTTGGTATGATCAATTTTTGCCTGTATCTGCTCACTCAGGTCACTCTTTAATTCCTAAATCATTTTAATTATGTATATTCTGAAACTCCTTCTCTGACATTTCACCTACTTCACTATCTAGGGATTCTATTGTTGTAGTATCTTGGTTTGTTTGGGGCATTTTCCCCCCTTGTTTTTTCATGATGTCTATGTGTCTTCCTCTCTTGCAGTATAGATCTGAGATATTATAGCTTCTGCCCTATTGTCTTATAGTGAGCCTACAGGTTACCAATACCTCACTTTTAAGGGAGAGATCAATATTATAGCACTCATATAAACAGAAATGATGAGTTAAGTTGTTTTCACCCGTATAATCAATAGGTTTGCATAATGGTTTACAGTTTCTGATGGTGGAAGGAGGGACTAAAGGGTTGTCTGACATGTTTATGAAGTAGGAAGTGAGAATATGGAGGAATTAGATTATATGACGTTTTAATGGTGTTCACTGTAATGTTTCCATGACTCATGGAAAGATGGAATCTAACTGCTTGGTCCTTGGTATTCTCAATTCAATGTGCTAAGAACAGGTCAAAACAGAAAAAGAAAGAAAAAATAGAGAGTGAAATGCAGAAAATGAAGGTAGATTACAGGGATTCCTAGTCTTCTGCTTGGGGTCTCCAAACATTTTTTGTAAGCTGTTGGCTATTTCTGCATCTCCCCTCTAGCTCTGCTGGGAGAGAGGGCTTCCTGCGCTGGTTCACTAGTTGTCTCTGAGCCCATTCTGCCTGGAGTGAGACCTGCTGCACAGTGGTGTCTGTTTCTCTTAAACTCAGCAGAGAATTTTCTTTGGGTGCCTTGGGGGGTAGCTGCATCTCCTGCTCTGAGTCACCACTCCCAGGATGCTGCCTCTGACTGTTGCTCATATCAACTGTCTTCCAGAAACAAATGCTTTTGGTTTTCAGCTGGTTGCTGGCTCCGAGTTGCCTGCAGTTTTCCCCACAGTCCCCTTCCTTTTCTGGTTTCCATCTCTTTTTCTCGCCACTCTCCTATCTTCTTGGTAAACTCCTTGCCACACTCTGTCATTTGCAATTTTTCTGATTACAGTGCTCAGTCCTTGTCCAAGCAATTTTTTTTTTGGTAAAATTCTATCTTTTGTTTCAAATAGCATGTCTTTTTATTTTCATGATTCAAATTCTTTATGTATCATCTCTATCTCTTATTGATTTGCAATTAGGCAAGTTTTTTAAAAATATTTTATTCTCCTCATATATCATTGCCTTCTTTGAGGAGCTTAAATATACTTCACGTGAATCCACTTTGAGATTGCTCGATTGGTTGTTTTATTTTCTCTCAGGGAAATTACCTCTCAACTGTTCATTGCTTGCCTTTCCTTACAATGGATCTTAATTTAATTTTGTTTTGCTTTACCTTTTGCAGTGCTGGGATCAAACCCATCACCTTATGTGTAACAGGCAAGTGCTGCTCCACTGAGCTGCGTCCCCAGCCCTCTGCCCAGAACTTCCTTTGCCAGCTCCAGTGGAAGATGTTCGAGGCTCCCTCCTCCTATATAGCACTGCTGCATCTACCTTTCACCAGCCTCCATGAAACTTCATCCCACAATTGGACTTATGTGAGTGCTCAATACAGTTTTAATATGCTGAACCAGACTAAGAATAACCCAGGGTTCCGCAGCTCAAGATTTAGGACCTACCACCTCTCAGACCAAAGCACTCTCTCCATGGACACAGCATTTTCCACAGCCCCACATCGGAATCATGAAGCTCCTCATCTCACACTTATTCCTAAACACACCCACAATCAGACACATTCTAGAACCCAGCACAGGAGCCAGTCTCTTATTAAAAGAGAACAAGCAGAATTTGCAGGACATATACTGGGCTGCATCCTGGCTATTGTCCTACTCTAATAGAAGCACAAATAATGGGAAAATCTCAACCTATAAGGAGAGAAATAGATGATCACAGCACATTAATCCACAGGAACTGAGAAACAGGGAAGGAAATCGTGTACTAGAACCTAAACGTGAGTTGGCTTCTGCATTGGCTTTGAGGCTCTGGCTCGGAAGGCCTGGATTCAGCGTGAATACTGGCTCTACAGGCAACGAGGAGCACACGCACTCCTGGGGGTTCTGCACGTGGGACTGGTGTGCAGACATGCTGGGCCACACAGAGGATGTTCCATGACTGCCCTAGACACTGGGTATGGGAGGCTGCCCCTCCCATCTTGGGCAGTGGGGGACACCATGCCTGAGTATTTCTGAGGAGCCCTGCCTGGCATGCGCCCTCTGGCCTTCCTCCTCACCTCTTGCTTGGCCTCCTCTGGGGCAATCCACTTTCATCACTGCAACTGCAGTTGGTGCAAAGGGTCCTTGACCCAGGCTTGGGACCAAGTCTTCCCAAAGGGATTTGTCCCTGGGGCCTTGCTGTCTGTGGACTTGGATGAAATCATGGCACCTGCGGGTTGAGAGGGTGATACACATGTTTTCCCACTTGTGTTTTTCACCTGGACAAGGACCTCAGATGCCGAGCCCCAGGGCAGAAGGTGTTCCCGATTTCTCCAGGGAAGAAAGGATTGGGGCACAAGAGTGGCCTCTCCACCCAACACCCTAACGAGCCCTCAGAGAGCCAGGCACCTGCCCCTGTGGTGGATGTACACCTGGCTGACCTCCCTGGCACCGCAGGTCCCCTCTGCTGGGCTCAGGGCTTGGCAGATGCTTCTAAGATGCTGACCTTAACTTTTGCCTTGTTTATCCTGAAGTTACCCCTCCTTTTAGGCACATTAAGCATTCCCAGATGTTTGAGAAATAACGACAACGTATACAAGGACGGAGATGTGGTGGTTGGCGGGTTCTTTCCACTTTCCACATTTCAGTACAAGCTGGACAACGAATTGACAGGCGAGTCCATTTATTCCCTGCGGTGAGTGCCATTTCCATTCATGTATTTTCTGTGTGATTATCAGGATGAAGAATGCTGAGGGGTCTGGAAGGATAGAGCAGCTCTCTCTCCTGTCCTTCCCAACCCACCACCCAGGAACCACTCAGGATTTTTTTTTCTTTTCTTGCTGAGTACTTTCTGCCCTTTCAAAGGGTAAGAGAGGATTTTGTTTTTCTTCCTGTGAGTTCCCCTTTGCACTGGTGACAGGTGAGAGGGACAGCAGTCTCCACCTTGGTTCATCATCTCTGTCCATCCTGAGAGCTGCCAGGGCATGGGGTCAAGTGACATCCCTTAGAAAAGCAACCCAAGCCCCTGGCCTGGGCTCAGCACTAAGACACTGCCACAAACCGTCACTTCCACAGAGCCGAGGGTCTGCTGAAGCTTCTTCCCTCAGCATATAGTCCCTGACACCCCTACAGGGGGCCTCCAGTGTTCATTCCCCATCTGCTCAGGCAGACTTCTTACTGGGGATGTTTAGTCATTCTTATGAACAATCTGTACAACATTATTTCATGCCAGACGTGCTCTATGCCTCCAGGAGCTGGAAGTCAGGCCAGGAATGAGATCCATGAGATTTTTATGACCCTCCAACGTGATTTCACTTCAGCTGGACACACAGGACCCATCTTTTGACTTGGATGTATCCACATCAGTTCTGTGGTCCATGTTCTGATTAATAAACAGATGATGCTGAATTCCAGAGGATTCCAGCTGACAATACTTCTCTGAGTAGGGGGATGTCACTAAGAGTAATGATTCCCCATGTCCCTGATCAGATACTGGAGTGACAGGTGTGTCAATGATACCTGCCCACTTTTGGGAAAAAGAATATCAACATTTTGTTTTATTTTATTGTACATTGACAATTTATAAATTTAGAGAGTACAAAATGATGTTTGATATATGTATATGATGGGGTATGAATGTATCAAACTCTACTTATCATCTTAAATAGTTATCATTTTCTGGTGAAAACCATGTTTGAAACTATTCTGAGGCTCATTTGCTAAGTACACTCTAGAAATGTTCTTGACATTTTCTCTGGTCCTGCAGGAAAGTATTATTTCCTTCACATTTAATTAAAATATTTTGGACTGATTGATATGTGCAAATGTTTTTTCTTTGATGGTGTTATATTTGTAGTTATATTTTGAGGTTGATCATATTTATACATACTCTGTTAAGAATACATTCTTGAAAGAGTTGCTCTTTACTATTCTATTTAACTATAGACCTTTCCGTTTTAAAAGAACAGATTTCATTTTGAGGAAAAGATATATTTGGTTGTCAATTACTGTAGATATTCTCATGATGTTGTTCCTTGTTTTAAACATTTTTTGAGTGTGGCATATTTAAAGTAGAAAGAATACAAGCCTTCAGGTAGAGTGAAGTCTCATCATTTGTTTTTTTGTTTTATTCTTTATGCCTGTTAGTCAATGTTCAATTTTATAAATAGACAAAAGTTTATTTTAGTACTTTATTTTTCTACAAGAACAATTGAAAGCCTCTGGATTTTATTTTGCATTAATATGAGTATATAAACAACTTTATTTTGTTGATGGTGGTGCTGGGAATTGAACCCAGGGCCTTAGTGCATGCAAGGCAAGCACTCTACCAACTGAGCTATATCTACAGTCCTTGTAAACAGCTTTGTAAGTCATAATCATTTGCTTCCACCACCGAGAACATTATTTCTAACTTCCTTTTTCCACTTTTCTGATGCAGGAAGCACTTATGCATAAACCCAGGTCATTTCTCTACTTTCCAATTCAGCCTACTGATGTATCCATGTTTTCTGAGATCACTGCTGCCTTTAAAATATTATAGTAATTGATGTTATTTTTCTCATTCTTCCCTTATTATTCTTAATTCTTTCTACTAATTTTCTAAACTTTTCATGTTGCCAGAATGCTAAGAAAATTTTGCTGTAACTTTGTAAAACACTTTTGCAACATCTTGCCAAGGTATACCTTTGGTAGCACCTTTTGGAGAATAGTGACATCTTGCAACATGATTTTAAATGTTTTTAGGGTTTTAGTAGAATTTTAAGTTTTATCCAAGAAGTCAGTTTAAATTTTCTTATGTTTCTTATTATGCTACATACATGTTCCCATTAGCATTGACTGTTTTTTCTAATAGCCATTAGCAATTGCGGAGTCTTTTAGTACTTGGTTGGCCTCTGAGCATCTTTCTTAGTTCTGTTCCCTTTTGTATTTTCCATGCATTTCCCAGGTAAATAAATACTACAGCCTGGTACTGTTTCTATTCTCATTTGCCTATCATTTGTGCATATCTAATAGCTTAGAAAATCCAATAGATGATTCTATTGCTAACAGAAATTATTGTTTGATTTTATGGGAATGCAACTGACAGAGATTTTTCATCATCTTTATTTCATTCCAATAACAGGAGGTCACAGAGTGCCAACAGTGCAGATGTCAGTGTTCACAGTGTTGGCTCTGGTGTGGGGCAGCAGAGTGCCTGTCTGTGCAGCCCACTGCTGGAAGGGTGTGACCTTACATGCCCAACACCCCCCTGACTCACCACAAGTGCTATAGGTATTGATCTGAAAGAATTTTGGTTTTATCACTTAATTTTGTTTTCAATTGGCAAAACTATAAGTATTTATGTGGTGCAGTGTAACACTTTGGTGTATGATTTCATCATGAAATGAATATATCAAGCTAATTAGCATATCAATCACCTCACATGCCTCACCAAGTTGATGGGCTAGGACAGGGTTATTGTTTTAGCTGTTTGGTTAAAACAATGTTAAGAAAATCTCCTCCAACAGAACACATATGGTAACTCAGAAATAAATGCTCCCTTTTACGAAATGTTTTCTATGCTTCAATGAACATAATGGGACTTCTTCCTTTGGAGATAGATGGATATTAAATGTGAGGACTTACAAAGATTATTTAAGATTCTATGCAGGACAATCTTTGTTCTAATTTAAACTTGGATGTTGCTAGTGAACTCATGTGAATTCCATCAATAACAGACAGGCTCTGTTTTAAGAGTTTCTTAGAAGACTGTGTATCTATTCCTGAGTTTTGGAAAATAATATCAGAAATCTATATAGGCTCTGAATTTGCATTTTTTTCTTAAAACTTTTGTGGAAACCATATAGTTCTATTTACATATTTTCCTCTCCTTATTTTACTTTTGTGTAGACTTATGAAACTATATTTTTCTTTTAAAAAACCACAGTCTTTCCCCTGAAGTCAAAGGAATGGATTCCCACTTGCCTGTATGGCTTCACTTATAATCTCCCTTACCCAATGTTGTCAACATTTGCTTTCCCTAAAATATTTTTCTTCATTAGACTTGTCTGAATAATGTCAATCATAATATTCTTTACAAAGAACCAGATCTGCTGATAATTTTTCTTTTAGACATACTTGACATTTTTTTCTTACTGTTTCAATCTCCAGTCTCATCTCCTGAATTATTTCAAATTTATTTCATTTCTCATTTACTTATAGTTTAAGTCTTAATTCACATACTTTTATTTTTTACACTATTTAAAAACCATAATGCTCAGAAATTTTTTTTGGATCAAACACTTTCATTTGCTTCACTCTTTCCTCTTCTCTTTCTCTTGAGCTCCTTGTTACTACTTTCTAATTGATGGTGTCATGATTTGGATATGAGGTGTCTCCAAAAGACTCATGTTACGTAATGGAGCAATGATCAAAGGTGAACTGATTAGCTTATGGGAGCATTGGCCAAATCAGGGGATTAATCCACATGAAGGATCAGTCATTCGGAAGGACTACTGACTAGAGGAAGTAGGTCGGGGGCACGCCCTTAGAGTATAGATTTTGTCCCTGAAGTGCCTCCTCTTTCAGACCATCATGAGCTCCAGGGGCTGCTCTTCTGCCCTGATGTTCAGCCAACTCAGGCCCAGAGCAATGGGACTGCTGCCGTGGTCTGAACCTGAAACCACAAACCTAAAGTACACTTTTCCTCCTCTACTTTGCTTTTGTCAGGTGTTTTGGTCACAGCTATGTAATTATAATCAACACAGTTAATTTCAGTATTTAATGAGGATTTTTCTAGTGTGTGGTTTAACCAACTGGATTTCAATTTTGCCTGCTCATATGATGAGCTACTGAATTGCAATTTCTGTGGTTAAACCAAGGAGATACACACACACACACACACACACACACACACACACACACACACACACACCTCTCTGTCTCTGTCTCTGTCTCTCTCTCTCCTGGGGGTTTTAGAAATTCTCCATTCTTTTTTTATTTCACAAATATGAATTATGCATCACAGTTTTGAGAATCTCTTTGCTGTCTCTTTTCTTTAATGAAAATGCAAAGACATGAAATTGGTTTGTAAATTCATTTCCCCCCCATCTACAGTTATATGAAAGGAAAGAAATCAAAAGGCAGGATTTTGCTGGGCATCAGTGCACACGCCTGTAATCCCAGTGGCTCGGGAGGCTAACACAGGAGAATACTGAGTTCAAAGCCAGGCGCAGCAAGGGCAAGGTGCTAAGCAACTCAGTGAGACCCTGTCTCTAAATAAAAATTAGGACTGGGGATGGGGCTCAGTGGCCATGTGTCCCTGAGTTCACTTTTCACTTCCAAAAAAAAAAAAAGGCAGATTTTATTTCTGGAAGTATGAGCAACTAGATAGATTTAACTTCATAACGTGGAAAAATGATTCATAAAGTGCAATTTTAATTGCATTCATGATCTTTCATGATTTTGTCAAAGAAATCTCCTAGGATAGAAGAAATCCATGTGAGCAAATGAAATTTGGAGTTAAATGATAGCAATCCAAAAATTAAAAGAGTTTTCTTTAGGTCACAAGCAACTTGGAGCAACTGAATTTGGGACTTCCAGGTTAACTGGAAGTCATAGAAAAGAAAAAATACTCAACTAGGTATCACCTCACATGACAAAGAGCAGAAGCCAGTGACGTTCTTCTTGGAAGAACAGATCCTAGACGTAGAGGCCAGGCTTTCCATAAGTCAAAGTCTCATAAGGATGAGTTTACAGTCAAAGTGCACCAACACCCAAGGGAACGAGGCATTGTTAATAATGACAAAACAAATGATACTGAAAATTAAAAATAATAGGATTTGAGCCCCAAATCCTCAACTGTTTGGTGTACTAACTTCAAAAATATAGAAGGACTGTTATGCACTATTCACAAAAATAAAAGATGGAGTAATCGAAAAAGGAGGAAACTGGAAACTATCAAAAATGATCAATTTGAAGCATAGCACTAAAGCCTTTTAAATGTTAAAACTTTAACTAATAGATGATATAGGACACATGCATGTAGAGAACTAAATTCTAACTCTGAAAAAAACTTGGGACCAGCACAGAAAGTCAAAGACTAGGAAACATGAAATGAAAGTACACGTGGAAGAGAGAATGAAAAGAAGAACAGAAGACCAAAGACAGTGATTCCCTTAGGAACAGCTGCAAGGTGAAGGGCCCATGAACCATGCAGACCAGGTGACACATCCACTTCAGAGGGCATAGTCTGCTGGGCACATCAAATAGAAGCAAAGAAGTTCTAGAAAAATAAATTAATTGAGAGCAAAGCAAGCCTGTTCATAATCACAAAAAAAGGGCAAATAATCAATTCTTCAGTTAAATACAGATTCCCAATGGAATAGAAAAATCACAGATTTACAGAGAAATGCTAAATAAAAACCACATGGAACAGTGCCAAGTCCAGATAAGGCAGGAGCAATAAATATGCACTAGGCAGACACCAAGCAAAACAAACCCAGGGCTATTGTGAAATCCAATACCACAAGAAAAAGGAAAACTCATCTTGACAAATCAAAGGGCCCATTGATAACAGAATAAAATTTCAACCAATCACAAAGAAATAGTAATTGTTGGGCTGGGGATGTGGCTCAAGCGGTAGCATGCTCGCCTGGCATGTGTGCGGCCTGGGTTCGATCCTCAGCACCACATACTAACAAAGATGTTGTGTCTGCTGAAAACTAAAAAATAAAATAAATAAATAAATAAAAAGAAATAGTAATTGTTATCTTACATATTATATTATTTTAATATTATAGCACCTCAAATATAAAGAAAGAAAAGGAGGAGGAAGAGGAGAAACAAGTTATGTTATTTGCTATAGCTACAAATTTAAAGGCCTTACAGAAGCCAATTATACGTGCAGATTGACTTGATCCTTAATTAGGGCCTTCATGCTTAATGAGGTCATTGACTCAGACAGTGCAGGCTGCTATAACAGCATACCATTTGTATTTGTTGTGGCTTACTGCACAAATATCTATTTTTTCACATCTCAGGAGGACAGAAATTCCAAGACCTGCACATGCTGGATTCCTTGTCTGGTGAGGGTCTCCTTCCCGGTTCACAAGGGCAGCCTGTATTTTTGATGTATTCTCTTCCTGCAGAGATGGAGCAAACTCTTGCTGGGCTTTCAAAATGGCACTAATCCCATTTCTGAGAGATTTGGCCCCATGACCATATCTAATCCAAATTAACTCCCAAAGATCTCATGTTCTAACACCATCACTTAGGATGTTTCAATGTAGGAATTTTGAGGGGAAACAAGTATTCCATTCATAAAAGACATTGCTTTTGATTGAAAGATAATCATGGCTGGAGTCTTATACCTAAAGATCCCTCTGCCCTCTATGCAGGTTGCAACCCAAGAACTACCAGTATGTCCTGGCATTGGTTTTTGCCATTGAGGAGATCAACAGGAACCCCCACCTTTTACCCAACATGTCTCTGGGATATGAGTTTCATAATGTCGTGCACAACCATCGGTTGACCATGAAGAGCACCCTCATTTGGGTCACAGGGCTGGGAATGGCCATCCCTAATTACACCTGTAGGAAAGAAAGCAAGTCAGTTGCATTACTTATAGGAACAGTATGGAAATCTTCTGCCCAAGTTGGGACCCTGTTGGAGCTCTACAAATTTCCACCAGTGAGGGTGGGTGGGAAGAGGTTAGACCATTTTCCTTTGTTGCCTCTCTCAGGGGCCTACAGACAGTGAAAGGAGAAGACAAAGTGTAGACCAGGTGACACGTCCACTTCAAAATGTTTCAAAGGATAAGGACTCAGAGACTGCTTAGGTATCCACATTTGCTTTCTTTGGAATAGAGAGGAGAAAACAGATTAAAGGGTTTCCCAGAACATGAGCACTAGTCAGTACCCTGACAGGATATGGAATTGGGAGATGATTAGAAAAACTAGACAAGCAAATGTTCAGTTCCACCACTTCAAACTGCTGTGTGACACCTGTCACTTCTGAGAGGATGCCTGGTGCCAATTCTTTTCCTCACGTGGCTTCCATGTTCCTCCCCTTCAGCTCACCTTTGGGCCTTTTGAACACATCCTGAGTGACAATGGCCAGTTTCCCTCTCTCTATCAGATGGCTCCCAAGGACACATCTCTGGCCTGTGGCATGGTGTCCTTGATGGTTCATTTCAGCTGGAACTGGGTGGGGCTGATCATCTCAGAGGATGAGAAAGGCATCCGTTTTCTCTCAGACTTGAGAGGCGAGATGGACAGGAACGGAGTCTGCATGGCCTTTGTGAATATGATCCCATCCAGTGTGTCATTATACCTAAAAAGGCCTTACTTGTATTACAACAGGTTAATGACTTCAACAGCAAATGTTGTGATCATTTTTGGTGATATGGACTCTTCCCTGAGCATGAGCTTTAGAACATGGGACTATCTGGACACTTGGAAAATCTGGGTTACCACCTCCCAATTGGATGTAACGTCAAGTGAGAGCCATTTCATCCTGGACCCATTCCATGGCGCACTCATTTTCTCTCACCACCATGGGGAGATTTCTGGACTGAAACATTTTATCCAGACAGCGAACCCTGCCAAATACCCAGAGGACACATACCTTGCTAGGTTGTGGTGGATGCATTTTAACTGCTCAGTCTCAGAGTCTGAATGTAAAACACTGGAGAGCTGTTCTTCCACAGGCTCCTTGGCATGGTTACCACGGCACCATTTTGACATGGCCGTGAGGGACGGGAGCTACAACATATACAATGCTGTCTATGCCGTGGCCCACACCCTTCACGAGATGCTCCTTCAACAAGCAGATGGGCAACCAGCGAAGAATGGGAAAGGCCCAGTGTTCTCCCCCTGGCAGGTAATGTCTCCAACTGGGGGGTGTGGACTTCACCAAGGTGTCATCCTGAAGGACTCCACAGGGGCTCCAACCAAGGAGTGCAGGATCCTTTCCCAAACACAAGCACCTCTGTCCCTTGTCACTGCTAGCAGGTAAATCTGTGCCTGGATGGCAAGCAAGAACCAGATGCCGCTGGCCAGGGGAAAAGGAGCTAGGAATGAAGATCCGTGTTCAGTTAGAGAGCACCTCACCGTCCTGCTCACCCACTGCTCTCAACAGGAGAAGCCCCCTTCCAGGACGCCCTTCACTGACAAGCAGAGAACTAGCTCCCTAACTGCCTGGAGGACGCTGAGCACGATGGGCAGTTTGCAGAAGGGGTCTCATGCAATTCTTCCTCACTTCCGGCTCTGGTGGCCTGACTTGGCTGACAGGTGCTCTGAGGCCCAGGAGGGGAAATGGATGTGGAATAGCATGCCCACTGACCATGCAGGTGTGCCTATGTTTGGGCCTCTCCTCTTGAGCCTGATCAATACTGTAGAAACACTCTGACCATACCAGTCAGAATTCATACCAAGTCCATGTTTTACTCCATCAGGTGCCTGTAATAAAGTTGAATTTTTAGGAAGGGATAAAAGAAAATGTGCAGTATTCAGTAATCCAGGTTTCTTCTTAACACTGGATCCCTCTCTTAACTTGGTGCTTCTCTTGCAGCTGCACCCCTTTCTGAAGAACATCAAATTTAACAATCCTGCAGGGGACCCAGTGAGTATGAATCAGAAAGGACAATTGGACAGACAGTATGACATTCTTAACTTTTGGAACTTTCCGGAAGGCCTTGGACTTAAGATGAAAGTTGGAACGTTTTCTCCTTATTTACCACAGGGACAACAACTGTCTCTATCTGAGGACAAGATAGAGTGGGCCACAGGAGATAGACAGGTGGGTTGGACCTGATCAAAGTTCTTTGCACTACACTTAGAGAACCAAAATTATATGATGGATCATGTGCCTCTCCAGAGGTTAGTAAATGGCCACATCTGGATGTTTTTCACATCATATTTCACCTTCCAAGATTTCCTTAGTGACTCTCTGATGGGTGGGAAACAAACATGTGCATTTGACCATGGGTTTCTAAATGTCCATATGTATCACATTTGCAGTGTAGTTGGTATTTTATCAATTAATTTTGGGTAGGTATATGCAAAGTATATTTATTAGTGGTCCAATACTCTAAAGCATTACAGTTACTATGGGACTGGGTCAAAGTCCTCTCTTGCCAACGTGTATCTGAATTTCCTAGACTCCCAACTCAGCCTGCAGTGTGAGCTGTGGACCTGGATTCAGGAAGTCCCCTCAGGAGGGAAAGCCTGCCTGTTGTTTTGACTGCACTCCCTGCCCAGAGGACGAGATTTCCAACCAGACAGGTGAGTGCATGTTTAGGAGAAATTCCTGGGATCTCCTATATCCCCCACCCCATGAAAGGAACTAAAAATGATCTGGGAGTTAACAGCAGAGATAGAATTATGTCTTTCTTAAGTTTATAACTCAATGTTATAATCATTAATAATGCCCTTTGCAATAACACTCTTAGTGCCTTGAAGCACACTCTTTTTTTTAAACAAGATTTTATTTAATATTTATTCTTTTTTTTTAGAGAGAGAGAGACAGAGAATTTTTAATATTTATTTTAGTTTTCGGCGGACACAACATCTTTGTTTGTATGTGGTGCTAAGGATCGAACCTGGGCCGCACACATGCCAGGCGAGCGCGCTATTGCTTGAGCCACATCCCCAGCCCTTAATATTTATTCTTAACCCCAGCCCTTGAAGCACACTCTTTGATTCCTTATTCTAGGTCCATGCAGACAGTACTTCCTCAGGAAGTCCCTTTGAGAGCCTAAAAGGAACCTCAGTTTCCCCTCCTTCAGGATATTTACCAAAATATATTTTATGTGTATACTTTTCATCTTCCTTTAAACTACATCCATAGCACACTGAAGGCATAGATCTTCCCTTCCCTAATTTGTCTATACCCAGTCCTATTCTTGATACAGAGCAGGTGCTCAGAAAGGTGCTTTTGACTGAAGAAATTGTATTTCTGCAGCATGTAACATGCTGTGGTATAGCATGCCCTCAACCAGCAGGTGTATTTCCTGTCCTCTAGCTCACAATAAGTAAGGAAGATGACATATAAAGATGAGGATCCAAGGTAATGCCATCAGTCTGCAATGCACACACACAGAGAGACGCCCAGGATGGATTCAGGGGTGCCTTCTACATGTTGTAGGAAGGTGCAGTGGACTTCTTGAAAGTGGTGGTAGCATTAGTGTATCAAATGACCAAGTGATGGAGTTAATTATTAGAATTTTTAGAAATTGATAAATATGGGCAATTGACACTTCATGTACTGTTCAAAGAACCTAACCAAAAATGTTGAATGTGATTTGTAAACCAAAAAGGTGATGTGAAAAGGGCTGGAAGACCACTCTTGACGAGTTTTGTGTACAATAACTATCATCTTGGAGTTACTCAGATTTGTGATATTAAATGTTGATATAATGAAGTCACCTCTAGAGTGAGGATTTTTTAAAATTTTCTTTTTGTGACTGTTATGTAGTTGAGCTTCACAACATACTAGTTTAATTTTAATTTATTTAAAATATACTGAATCTGAAAATATAGTCCAGCATATGGCCAATTTTAGTAAAGGTTCTATGTATGTGCATATTGGATATCTAATGGGTTCCTGGGTGTTCCATGTGCACATATAGAAAATACAGCTGCAGCTGGGTGCAGGGGCACATACCTATAATCCCAGTGTCTCAGGAGGCTGTGCAAGAGGACTGCAAGCTCGAGGCCAGCCACTAACTGGTGAGAACTTGTCTAAAAAAAACAACAAGAAAAAAAAAAAAACAACTCCCACCAACTGCAATTCCTACGCACTTGAAGATTTTAAAATATACTTCAAAGAAACCCCCATGGGTTATAGAAAACCTCATGACAGAAATACAATTTGTTTCAAATTTAAAATGCTACCTATTATATCTGGTGGGGATCATCTAAAGTTATTCTTATAAAGAAATAGTCTACAGATATAGAGATGATAGGTAGATAATAGATATGATTTATTATGCACATTTAGATGAAAAAGAGTGACAGTTTTATATTGTAAAAGTACACTGCAAATTAAACACAAAGAGAACAGAAGAGAGGAAATTATAAATTTAAGAAATCTTAATAAAAGACAAATTTAAAGTTTATTTTAGTAAACAAAAACAACAACTTGACAAACCACTAGTGAGATAAAAGAGAAAAATGTTATAAGTAGTGATATTAAGACTGAAAATGGGTTATCTATACGAGCTACAAAATTTTTAACATGATGAAAATAAGTTCCAAATAAGTTCCTGTTAATATACCTGAAATATTAGATAAAATGCACAAATTCCCAGGTAAATAATAGTTATTAATATTTCCCAAAAAGAAATAAAAAATCTGAGTTGCCCATATTTATTAAAGAAATCAAAACCACAGTTTTAAAATTCCCACAAATTTTAGGGTTGACCTACAGATTTACCAGTGTATTTCATCAGACTTTCAAAAGGACATGATACCTATTTTGGCAGTCTCCTCAGGGAAATGCAAATCACAAATGTAATGAGATGCAATCGTGCCTCATTTAGAAGTGCTATTATCAAAAACAAAACAAATTTTAGTATATATGCTGCCAAAGCAAGGGGCAGAAAAGGAGAAAGACTGGGGAATAAATGGAGCAAACTATGTTACATGCATGCACAAATATGTCACAATGAACCAGGTGTTACCTGTAATTATAATGCACTAACAAAAATTCATAAATGAAACCCAGTCATAACAAATGCTGGGGAGGCTGTAGAGGAACAGGAACTCAGCCTCATAAATAAGTACAGCCTCTGTGGAAAATAGTACAGAGGATCCTCAAAGAACTAAAAAACAGAACTACCAATTATCCAGAACTGAGAAAATAAAGTTAGTGTGTTTGAATGACAGCTGCACTCCTGAGTCTGGACTGTTTGCCATAGCTAAGGCCTGGCACCAGCTCAGGTGCCCATCAGGATGAATGGACCCAGACTGTGGCACCCATACACAACAAGGCCATCACTCAGTCATGGAGAAAAGTGAGGCACTGCCATGTTCAGGGAAATGGATGGAACTGGAGGACATCAGCAAGCAAAATAAGTCAGACACAGAAAGACAAGTAGCATATGTTGACTCTTTTATGTGGAAACCAAAAGAAGAAGAGCTGTCCTAGAGGTGGACAGTGGTTAAGTACTGAAAAGGGTGCTGGAGTGGGGGCTGGAAGATGGGTGGGTGGACATAATCCACACACCCCTATGCTTGTGTGGAGACACCACAGTGAATCCCTTTAGTAAGTACAGTTAGTGTGTGTTAGCAAAATGGGCGTTAAAGAATAAGAAACATGGGAAAGTTCCATCTTCTCCTGCTAATAGCCTAACCCTGGCCCCCAAAATCAAGAGAAGAGAGGAATTTACAGGCCACTCTCCTTTTCAAACTAAATCCATATATTATAAATCCAGCTGTATTTTATAAAGATGCTGCATCATGACCCAACTGCTTTATACAAAGTAAATAAATACAGAGAAAGAGAGAAATAATAGTTTCAATAACTGCAAAGTATGATAAAATTCAACCCCTATTCATTGTATACAAATGACCACAGCTGTGGCCAGTGCAGTAGGGAGGGCCACTCCAACTCTGTTTTCCCAGAACACTAAAGCCAGCGCCGGGCGAGGCAAGGACTGGAGAGGACAGGATGCCCAGATCTACCCCTGCAGGGCTCCCCTTCCATGGGAAGTCCTGCCCAGTGAGCACGGCCAGGAAAAGCAGCCAGAAGGAACACCCCTGGAAAGGAAGGGACAGAATGGCCCTAGTCAGAGGATGTCCGCACATGCATGTAAAGTCCCCATGACTCAACAAAGGAGGAACTGACTTCAGGGTGGCTGAATACTAGGTTAACATACAAAACTTTAATTGCCACTTCCGAGTTACATGGTTTTTTGGAAAACATATTTAAGGAGATGATGTTTACAATACCTAAAAATTATGTAATCTCCAGAAATGAATTTAATGAAAAGATTTGAAAGACTTCAACTCACAGATTTATAGAGCCATCATTTAGAAAAGTAAAATAAGTCTGGAATAAGGAGGTGGGGGACAGCAAGGCATGTTCATGGAAAGACTCAAAACTGGAAAAGATGCTATCTAAATTGACATATGGATTCAGTACAATTACAGGGAAAATTCACACCAGATCTGTGGTGGGAATTGCGACTTACGGGGTAGCAGGAGTTACTCCCTATGATGTTGAGGATGACTTGTCATCTCTGTAACCCTGTCACTTGGCCAACCATCTTGATGATGGCAGTTTCTCAATAAGTACTTGCCCCTTGAATACATTAACCAGGTCACAGTTTACAGAAGCATAATTTAGTAAGATAGACAAGTGTTTCGTGTCCTTCCAAAATTCCTATGTTGACACTCAGCCCTCAGGTTCATGGTATGAACATGAGGGATTTAGGGTGGTGATTAGATCATGAGATCTCTACCTTCATTAGTAGGATTGATGTCATTATTTTAAAAAGTAAGGTTTAAGTGTCCTTCAAAGGATGAATACATAAAGAAAATGTGGTATATATATATTCAATGGAATATTACTCAGGTTTAAAGAAGAATGAAATTATGGCATTTGCCAGTAAATGGATGGAATTGCAGAATATCATGCTAAGTGAAATAAGCCAATCCCAAGAAACCAAAGACTGAATGTTTTCTCTAATATGCAGATACTAATTCACAATAAGGTAGGGGGCCCTAGAAAAGATTAACATTACCTTAGATTAAGTAGAGGGAAGTGAAGGGAGAGGAGGGGGAGGGAATATGGGGATAGGAAGGACAGTAGAATGAAAGAGACATTATTACTTTATGTATATATGTGACTGCATGACCAACATGATTCTGTAACATGTACACTCAGAAAAATGAGAAACTATATCCCATCAATGTATAATATATAATGTGTAAAATGCATTCTTCTGCCATGTATAACTAATAAAACAACTAAAAACACATGTCTATATATAAAAAAAGAAGGTATGGAGGAGTTTGCTCCCACTATGATGGAGACAGCAGTAGTGCAGAGAGAGAGTCTTCACAAACAGTGAAAGACTACTCTTTCATCTTGACCTTCCTGGGTTCCCGACCTGTGAGTGATATATGTACACTTTTATGAATCATTCAGTTTAAGTGATTATATTTTTGAATCTGAATTCAGTAAGGAAGCATGTCTTCCACTGTTTGAAAGAAAAAAGATGGTCTTTGCATATGCAAGGTAAATGCAGGAATAAACAATATTTTAGTTTATTTAACAATGAAGAAGACAGCAGCACTGATTTGCAGTCATGTCCTACACAATACTCATTAACTCCCTGCCCACAGCAACAAGGACGACTTGACTAAGTTTATCCAATGCACTTCTTTAAGGGGCTTGTGAATACTGATAATTACTGAACCAGGACTGATGACACTCTGCATTTCTCACCAGACATGGACCAGTGTGTCGCGACCCCCCTTGTCCGCAAGGAAGACGCGACTCAGGAATCTTTTTTTAGTAGTTTATTCAGGCCCTTGATATTTTTTTAATAATTTTTTTACTACCCGGAATAATAATTGGATGCCCCTCCCAGCCTTAATAAAGCACCTCGAACCCCAATGCAAAGCTTCCATGTGTACCCTTCTCACAGGGTGCTAGAAAATGACACGCCAACTTTCTCTGATAAGGAGCTGGGAACACGCCAACTCTCTTTGATATGGAGTTGTCCTTCACAGACCACAACGGAGCCAGCGCCATCATGTAATGGCGACCACAGTCCGCAGGAACGGCTCACCACAGCTCCCCCTTTTTGTTTCACTAAGACAATACAGGCGAGAGTAGAGATCTTATCCCACTGTGTAAAAGTGGCTGCATAGTATGGGCCAGTCCCAGGGGGCGCCTTCCCCAGACCTGACACCATATCAGCCGACGCCTTTTTTCGTGGGGCGGGGCGGAGACACGTCAAACCCGCATGTAATAGGACATGTTCCCCTTGAGGTCCCTTTTCTCAATGGATCACTCAAGTGCAGTGCCTTGCCTCGCATCTTGTATCGTGACGATGGTGAGTAAGAGGGAATAGCTGAGGTTGAACTGTGGCCATGTAGAGGTACAACTACAAACAAGTTGGCAGCACCCTGAAAGAAAGGCACGGACTTTAAAGTGATAGATAAAGACCAGTGTGGAAACCCTTTTGCGTGCAATGGCAACAAGACCCGCAGAGTGCAAGGGCTTTCCAGCACTAAGAGAAAGACAAAAGAAGGACATGTCGTACCCAGTGCAATGTTATAATAACTTGGGGTGTAACGACCATGTCAAAGGCACTAGTGTAGAAACCCATTTGTGTGTAATGGTAGCAAGACCGGCAGAGTGTAAGGGCTTTCTGACACTAAGAGAATAACGAGGAAAGACATGTCAATCCCAGTGTAATGTTATAATAACTTGGGGTGTAATGACCATGTCAAAAGTTTAGTGCTTAAGATGCGCAAGCCAGACCTATGGCGAGTTGCCAGTTTCTAAAGCAGCAAGAGCTTGTATGATCATAGCCTTATCTTGAGCACTACGAGCCTTAAGGCGACAGAGAAACCACAAACAGAGGAACATACCAAAACAACACAGTGCACCAAAAATGCCTACTCCCACCCACTCTTTAAAAAAGGAAAAAGCAGAAGATATCCAATTGGTGAATTGACCCAGAGTCACGGGATCGACACGGGTACTATTTAAGACAGCTATCTGGGTTAGTTGAGACTGGATCATGTCTTCCGCTTCCATGGACCAATTTCCGGCCAGATATCCACCAATGATGTGGGAAGCATTTCTGGAATCATTAAATCTGACAGAGGTTATACATAAATGTGCACGTTGGTCAATGTAGCCTAAAAGTAGTAGGTCAGCCAATTCTTCTACCTGAGCTTGAAGAAAATCTATTTTTTGGTTGGTAGCTAAAATCCCCGACAAAATATGTTGATTAATCGCATTTTGCGATTCAAGTATAGTGGACGTTTGTTGAACAACTTGATTAATAGTGGCAGCAGTTTGTACTTGACTGGCCATGGCTACTCCGGCCGTAACTGTTGCAGCAGCAGATGTCGCCACGGCTGTCACTATAGCTGCCGTGATTCCAAAATCTCTGCGGACTCTAAGTAGCTCTACAATAGGAAATTTATCTGGATCCGCAGTGACTGGTATTGGGACAAAAGTTGGAATTTTCATAATTACTGTTACAGTCCAAGAACCATTCCAACACTCAGATAAGAAACAGGTAGTATGAGAACAATCCAGCATCCCCGACGAGGTGTGATTAGCTAAAAGGAACAGGAACGGGGATTGGATACAGACCATTGCAGGAGGCAATGTGGCATAATGTAACAGAGAGTTGAACGAAACAGATGTAAGCCTATTACCTCGTTCACTCTCCTTAGTAGTGCCAGAAACATTAGCCAGCCAACTTTTGGCTCCTAGTAATTGAGCCAATGCGGAAATATCGGCTGAAGCCCCCTTCTCATTGGAAATGAGCCATTGAAACCAGGACCAACCTGTTCCTGTAGAGGAGTTGGCATTGTTGTTAAAGTTATAAACATATCTCTTAAGAGGGGGGGAAAAGGAGAAACCTTTAGCAACTTGATGTTTCTCCCAAGAATGATCTTGACAAGGCGTAAATGTTGGGGGAAAACCAAAATTAGGGGTACAGTAAGGAGAGGCCTTGAAATGAGTGGCATTGCAAGTACTATTAGAAGAAGGAGGCATTGGGATTAATACCTCAGAGATAATAGCTAAAGTAGTTATGTTTAAAACAGAGCTAGTTGCGGGGGTCCCTGAGCCTGATTGCTTCCCTGAAACTACTTGGCTCAATACAGCACTGAGAATGCTCCCTGAGACTCGATTGGACCGTAATGGGTCCTCCCAGTTAGTCAAATTTTTGGTCTTAAGGCTAATACAATTAGTGTTCCCAAGGCTGAAACAAAAAACTCCTGTGAGATTAACTTGAGACTGATTAAAAATATTTTCCATGTCCCCTCTAGGAGAGGTACAAGGAGCAGACATCTCACATGAGGTAGAAAAAAGAGTGGGGAGGACACTAGAATTACTATAAACTGGCATTGGCATTGGCCATGCCCGTGCCACTGCCCACCACTGCATTGGTGCCATCTGTACCGTTGGCACCAGCATCAGAGCCAGAGCACTCATCAGAATGAAGCTCCTCATCATGGGACTGTTGTGGCACCTCCTGCTGCTGGTTAGTAGATCTCGAGACTCTTCTTGTCAGGCGTTCAGGGATCCACAGCGGCTCCGTGCGATCCTGGGGAAAAACACATACAGATCCTCGTGCCCATGTCAGCACGGGGTCAGGGCCGTTCCATTGGCCCGTAAGAACACCCTTCCACTTAACATAGCCAGTCACAGAGGGCTGAGGGGACACATGTCTATCGGCCGCAGAGCGGCCATGAATATCCAAATTCAAAAAATTAATGGTAAAAAGAGCTAAGGACAGGCGTTCTTTAGGAGTGTGGTCAACTCCTATTCCCCCTTTTTGTTTTTCTAAGGTTTCTTTTAAGGTGCGGTGGGCACGTTCAACAATGCCTTGCCCTTGAGGATTGTAAGGCAACCCATGAGCAAGTTGTACTCCCATAGTAGAACAAAAAGATGTAAACTGTCTGCCCGTATAAGCAGGTCCATTATCAGTCTTAAGGGATGCAGGTGCACCCCATGCTGCCCATGCCTCTAAGCAATGAGTAATAACATTACGTGCCTTTTCTCCCGATAAAGCAGAAGCATGAATAATTCCAGAGTATGTGTCAATAGAAACATGTACATATTTGAGGTTACCAAAGTCAGGCACGTGAGTTACGTCCATTTGCCAGACGACCAATGGCTTCAATCCTCGTGGGTTTACACCATAAGTAGGAGGATGAAGAAATGTGACACAATGGGGACATTGTAATACTATCTGACGAGCATCTGCTCTGGAGATGGAAAAACGTCTACGCAGTGTCATAGCATTGACATGAAAGTTGTGATGAAACAATTTAGCTTCTTCTAAGGAGGAGGCCAAGCATACCAACTGGCTTCTAGTTGCCGAGTCAGCACAGGCATTACCCTGTGATAACGGGCCAGGAAGAGAGGTGTGAGCCCGAATGTGCATTGGATAGAAAGGGGCAGTACGGCTACGGATAAGCTGTTGAAGCTGATTAAAGTAAGCAGACACAGTATGGGTGTCACTAATAGCTCCTACAGCCTCCAGAATTTTGAGCGCCTGCACCACATAGATGGAGTCCGAAATGAGATTGAAAGGAAAAGAACACTGTTTAAAAACTTCAATGACAATTTGTAGTTCTACCCATTGTGGATTTCCAGGAGCAAATTGATGCTGGACAGGGGGAGAGTCATTAATCACATAAGCTCCCATTCCAGACTTAGAGCCATCAGTAAAAATGTTAACAGCCCCCGGAATTGGAGTGGGTGAAGTCACTTTAGGGAAAATGATGGGATGCTCTTTAACAAAATGGAGTAATGGATGAGAAGGGTAATGATTATCGATATCCCCTGGAAATGAGCAACATAGAATGGCCCAGTTGTCCAGAGTAGCACACAAAACATTAAGTTGAACTTTAGAATAGGGTATGATAAGAGAAGAAGGTGCTTGTCCGAAAAATTGAATGCTCTGTTGAATCCCTCTAAGTGCTAACGCTGCAACAGCATCAGGATAGTATTCTAAAGATTTTCCTGGGGATACATGTGGGTGGATCCATAGTAAAGGCCCATCTTGCCACAGTACTCCAGTAGGCTGCCGCATAGTGGCAAGCACACATAACTGGAAAGGTTTATCACTCTGGAGCCTGCATAGAGTAGCATGTTGTATAGCTTCTTCTACTTTTATAAGGGCCGCTCTGGCCTCTTTAGTGAGGGTACGAGGGGAAGTAAGATCTGGATCACCCTTAAGAATAGCATACAAAGGCTGGAGCACGATATTAGGAATATGTAAATAACCTCTTATCCAATTAATATCTCCCAACAGTTTTTGAAAATCATGTAGAGTTTGGAGATCTTGAGTTCTTATAGTAACCTTTTGTGGTTGTAACATGTCATATCCAATCGTCGCTCCCAAATACTGAATAGAATCCCCTGTTTGAACCTTCTCAGGTGCAATATGTAATCCATATTGAGCTAACAACTTCACCAGGTCTTTATAGGCCTCATTAACTGACTGCTCTAATTTGGCTGCCAATAATACATCATCCATATAATGAATAATCTTGATGGAAGGATATTGTTGTCTGAGAGGTGCGAGTGCCTTCCCTACATACATCTGACAAATCGTGGGACTGTTAGACATTCCCTGTGGTAAAACGACCCACTCGAACCTTTAATCTGGTTCCTTGTGATTACACGAGGGAAGGGTGAAGGCAAAACGCTGTGAGTCTTTAGGATGCAAAGGAATAGAAAAGAAACAGTCTTTAATGTCAATAGCAATGATATGCCAGCCCTGAGGAACAGAGGAAAGCAGCGGCAGCCCTCTTTGAATGGGCCCCATAAGTTGCATTTGAGCATTAACTGCTCTTAAGTCATGCAGTAGGCGCCACTTCCCTGATTTTTTCTTAATGACAAATATGGGAGTATTCCATGGAGAAGTAGAATGTTGAATGTGGCCCAAGGCAAGTTGTTCTTTAACTAGGTCATGGGCTGCTGCCAATTTAGCCGAGGGAAGGGGCCACTGAGGCACCCAAACAGGCTCCTCGGTGAGCCAAGTTATGGGTATTTGAGCCCCAGCGGCCCCTATGAAAAACCCAGACAGAATCTGTCAAGTTTTTGATGACCTTGCACAGGGTGTTTACGCCCCTGTAGATGTTTTCCTAGTCCTAGACCTGGCCTATACCCCATATTTTGCATGATCCGTTGAGACATTAGGGAATAGTCATTACTAAGGGTGAACCCCATGTCTTCCATCAGATCACGGCCCCATAAAGAAATAGGTAAATCAAGCACATAAGGTTGAAAGGCACCACTATGTCCCTCCGGGTCCTTCCAGGATAGATGTCTGCAGCTAATTTAAGGAGCTTGGGCATATCCAAGTCCCCTTAAGGATTGATCAGAAGTCTGTACTGGCCATCCCTTAGACCAGTCTTTAAGGGCTATAATACTACAGTCTGCTCCTGTATCCAGCAGTCCCACAATAGATTTACCCTCTATGGTTAATTCCAAGGTGGGGCGGTTGCTCATACCCAGTGACAAATAGATACAATTTCCTCCAGTGCTACCAATCTCACTTCCCATCCGTGACCGTGAGTCAGCCGGGAAGTGGTTATGTAAACTAGGCAAAATTAGTAATTGAGCAATCCGATCCCCTGGGGAGATAGACACAATGCCTCTTGGGGCTTCCACCATGACTTTTACTGTCCCCACTGTATCAGGGCTTATGACTCCGGGAAAAACATGAAGACCTTGTAAAATAGAGGAAGCACGTCCAATCAATAAGCCCACAGTGCCAGGTGGTAAAGGCCCTTTGAACTCAGTTTCCACCAACTGGACTCCCATCTTAGGTGTTAATACGAGTCTGGAGGTGGAACAGAGGTCCAATCCCGCTGCACCTGTAGTGGCTCTCCGCGTCTCATGGGATGGCGTAGAGATGGCCATGTCTCGGGTTCGGGTGTGACATTCTCCATTGCCCCATATATTTGCGGGCCCTGGGGTCGAGGGCCCCTCCGGCCGTTTTTTGGCCCAGTTAAAATAGGCTGCCCATGGATGTCCCTCACTGATCTACACTCTTTTGCCCAATGATTCCCCTTTTTACATTTTGGACACAACCCCGGTAAACGAGGGCCATTGGAAAAGCCACCATGGGGAGGTCCATTGAAATTGTCTTTTTTGGGACATTCACGCTTGAGATGACCAGGCTGACCACAACGGAAGCATGTTCCGGCACCAGAACCGCCCCTTTTTGTAACCCGAAGGACAGCAGCTGCAAGACCTGCATTAGTTAAAGGTCCTCCAAGCTCTCTACACACCTTCATCCATGCCTCTATGTCTTTATTTTTATAAGGAGTAATCGCTGTTTTACAGTCTTTGGTGCATTGCTCAAAGACCAATTGCTTGATAAGGGGCATGGCTCTATCAGGATCTCCAAAAATTTTTCCAGCAGCATCCACCATCCTTGCTACAAAATCTGAAAAGGGTTCTATAGGGCCTTGTATAATTTTAGTCAGATTACCAGACACCTCTCCTCTATTAGGAAGTGATTTCCATGCCCGAATGCAAATATTATTAATCTGGTCATATACTTCAGGAGGAAATCCTGTCTGTTGATTAGCAAATCTCCCTTGCCCCAAAAGCATGTCTCTGTCCCAATGGGGGTGTCCTGCTGCATGATTTTGGGTGGCTTGCTCTGCTGCGCCCTCTAGCACAAATGCTCTCCAGTCCAGATATTTGCCTGGGGAGACGCAAGCCCGAACGAGGCTAGCCCAATCAGAGGGAGTCATGCAATATCTAGACAGGTTCTCTACCTGAGTTAGTGTAAAGGCGGCATCAACCCCATAAGCGCGCACAGACTCCGCCAGGGTCTTTACAATCTTGAAATCCAAAGGCTCATGAAATCTTCCCCTATTATCATCCTGAAAAACTGGATAAGCAAGACCCATCTCAGCGTTAACAGCCCTCCATGTTTGGGCGTGGAAACTTCGTCCCGAAACACCCCCGCCATACGGAGGCGGATCGGGAGGCCGCCCATTCTTGAGCCCTTGCTTATCTCGGTTTCCTGTACCTAAACTCCCTAACTGCCGGGACAGCGTTCTTATCTCCTCCTCCTCAGCGTCTTCTGTCTCTGACCCACTTTCGCATGGGGGCGTGCGCAGCACACTGAGATCTGGATACAGTCTCCTCCCGTTCTCCACACCCCGCACACTCCCCTCTTCCTGAGACACTTCGCTCTCTGTTGTTTCTGATTTTTCTTCATGTAATTGTTCTAAAACCTCCTGCCCTTTAACAAGCGCTTCTTGACATCGGCCATCCGTAAGACAACTACAAACCATCTTCCAGAGGGGTATCACCTCGCCCTCTAATATGCCCTGCTCACGAGCGAAGTCAAGGTCTTTGCCTAATTTATCCCAGCTGGGTGTAGTGAGGCTGCCCGAAAATGCGAACCACGGTGCAGCGACATCTACTCTCTGTAAAAATTTTTCCAAGGTGCGATGCTTCACCTCCAGTCCCTTGGAACGTAAAAGGCCATCGAGGGCCAGAAGAAGTGGACCTGAAGTCACAGAACCCATGACGCAACACAAGAAAACACAGAAATCGAAACTGAAAGTACACAAAACAAAACGAACATACACAGAAAGAGAACGAAAATTCAGAGTGCAATTGCTATAAGATGTAATGCCCTCTCTTTACAGAGGAGCTTCCCGCTTTTTAACAGCGGGTCCCACGTTACCTGGGACTTACCGGTGCACCTCCCTGACTGCTGAAAGTTCTGGTTCCTGGGTGTTTCTTTGTTTCTTTTTTCCCGGGTCTCCGCACCACTTGTCGTGACCCCCCTTGCCCGCAAGGAAGACGCGACTCAGGAATCTTCTTTCAGCAGTTTATTCAGGCCCTTGATATTCTTCTAATAATTCTTCTACTCTCTCTCGGATGCCCCTCCCAGCCTTAATAAAGCACCGCGAACCCCAATGCAAAGCTGCCACGTGTACCCTTCTCACAGGGTGCTAGAAAATGACACGCCAACTTTCTCTGACAAGGAGCTGGGAACACGCCAACTCTCTTTGATATGGAGTTGTCCTTCACAGACCACAACGGAGCCAGCGCCATCATGTAATGGCGACCACAGTCCGCAGGAACGGCTCACCACACGTTACCACTTGAGCCACATCCCCAGCCCACAAAATATCTTTATTAGTGGTCCAATACTCTAAAGCATTACAGTTACTATGGGACTGGGTCAAAGTTCTCTCTTGCCAACATGTATTTTAATATCCTAGACTCCCAACTCAGCCTGCAGTGTGAGCTGTGGACCTGGATTCAGGAAGTCCCCTCAGGAGGGAAGGCCTGCCTGTTGTTTTGACTGCACTGCCTGCCCAGAGGACGAGATTTCCAACCAGACAGGTGAGTGCATGCCTTAGGAGAAATTCCTGGGATCTTCTGTATCCCTCAAACCACGCAAGGAACTTCCAATTGATATGGAAGAGAAATGTAGGGACAAAACTTTTCCTTGCTTAAGTTAAAAACTCAGGTGTGATAATCAATAGTACCACCCCATGAAATAATAAACCTCCTGTCCCTTGAACCACATGGTTTGACTCCGCATTCTAGACCCACCTCACACAGTGTCGTCCCAGGAAATGTCTTTTGACCACGAACAGTAGCCTAAGTTTCATTTCCACCTGTGAATTTAACACATAGTGCTATATGTGTCCACTTTCAGCTTCTTTGAAGGTACATTTGGTTCACACTGAAGATGAGGGTCTTGCATAGCCTCACTTTCTCAGTACACAGCACTGTTCTTGATGCAGGGCAGGTGCTCAGAAACGTTGTATTTGAGTTGAGGAGTAAATATTGCTGCAATGTAGAATGGCTATGGTATAGCGTACTCCCAGTAAGTAGGCTGTACTTCCTGCTCTCCCCTAGCTCACCTGAGTGATTAACACCACATAGAGAGGTGAACTCAAGGTATCCGTTACACTGTACTAGATGCAATCACAAAAATTCTAGTGTGTCATGGGTGATGCCATCTACATGCTTGAAGGTTGGCGTGGACTTCCTGAAAGTGGTGCAGTGTCTACTAATAATGATCACTGAGTGTGCATTAAGAATTGGTGAAGTATTAGAAATGGCTAATTACAGGGAGTCACCACTTCATCTGATAGCCAGAGAACCTAACAAACATACACAGTGCAACCTCACATAAAAAGGTGGTTGTATGTTGGGAGAGGATGTGAAAAAGGAACACCAGTCTACTTTGAGCTGCTCAGATTTGACATTAAATGGTGATACAGGAAAACTTACTCTAGAGTGGGGATTTTCTACTTTTTGTGACTGATATGTAGCCTAATTTGTAACACATTCCACATTATTTCAGTTGATTTGAAGTATACTTATTCTAACAACATAGTCCAGTAAATGAGCAGTTTCAGTGAACGTTCTCTCTTGCACAATCGGTATGTGGTAAGCTAGTTGCTGGCTCATGTGCACAACTCCCAGCAGCTTCAATTCCTATGTGCTTGGGAATTTAAACATACTCTTCTAAACAGACCAGGGGTTATAAAATACCAACTATGTGAGAAAGACTAATTCTCTTTCATGAAAAATTTTAAAAACCAGACAGAAAGTGGGTCCTCTATAAAGGTCTACCAAGAATTGTTAGCGTCATGAAGACTTAAGTCAACCTGAAAAGCTACAGTGTCGAGAATGGTTGTCAAAGATGTCAAGAAATAATCTGAACAACCCCATATTTATGTCTTAGAAGTGTTTTTTAAATGCTTTACATGAACTATTGTCTAAAAACTCGAACACATTTTTATTGTGGCTAACCACTTCACTGGTGAATGCCATCAAACATTCAAGAAGACACAGCAGCCACTTAGTCAGAAGCCTCAGGGAAGTGAAAATCACAATGGCAACGGGCTGCCACCTCACCCCAGTTAGAGTAGTGCTATCCAAAATAAATAATAGCAAACTCTGGCTAGGATGCCGGGAACGTGAACACTTATCCGTTGTTGGCAGGAAGTACGTGAGTACAGCCAGCGTGGAAAACAGGATGGAGTTTTCTCAAAAACCTAAGAAAGAACGTCATATGATCCAGCAGCCCTAAGACTGAGCACATGCACAAGGAAATAAATTTAGCTTGCTTGAAAGATATTTTTACTCCCATGTTTTGCATTATCCATGATAGCCATAATATGGAGTCATACACACATCAACGTGCTAATGGATAATGAAAATGTGGTACACGTGCACAGTGAAATATTACTCAGACAAAAAGAAGAAGGAAATCCTGCCTTGGAAGGAAACAGATGGAGAAGGAGGACTTCATGTTACATTAAATAAGCCAGACCCAGAAAAATAAGCATCTCATTTCCTCTCTCATATGCGGAAAGAAAACAAAACAAAACAAAAAACAAACTTGACCTGAAAATGAAACAGTGACTATTTGAAACTGGGATGCTTACCTGGAGAGAGAGGGGAGAGGATGGAAGAAGGGTGGATGGATCCAGTTCCTGTAGACTGGATGCACAGGAGGGAATATCACAGGGAATCCCATTAAAATAATTAATATGCACAGACAAAAGCAAGATATACAAAGGAGTAGGGAAATTGAATTTCTTTATGCTAATAGGTTAACTTTTGTCGTCAACACTGAAATGCTCATTAGAAGAAAGGAAACATACAAGCCACTCTCCTTGAACGAAATTCACATATGATTAAAAATGAAAAGAAAAGCAATCCTACCATATTGTAGAAAGGGATTATATCATGACCAAAACTGGTTTATACAATGTAAGTAAACAGAATCCCAGGAAAAGAAACAAATTATAACCAAACACCTGCAAACGGTTAATAAAATGCAGTTCCCATTCCTTTTGCACTAAATCCAGAGAAACAACTCTTAGCACAGGAGTAAGAAAGATGGGTTTAAATCCTACCAAGAGTGTCCTAGAACAGCACAGCAGGCACAGTGCACCTGAGTCAGGTTGAGGACAAGAACAGGACGAGTTCGCGCACCACCACACCTGCTCGACCCCACACCAAGTCCTACCCACAGATGGTCCCAGAGGACTGAGGCAGAAGGAAGACCATATTGGAGAGGAAGTGACTCACGGTGTTCATTCAGATGATATTGTTGCATGAACAAAAAATTCCAAATGAATTAAGGAATTAGTCATTTATTTTGGTGGGAACGGACTTTCTATTTCCTGGGTGCAAACTGCTTGTTTCTATTACTCATCTCGTTGTTCTCAAAAAAGAAAATTTAAAAGATAACACAACATTTAAGCTTGTGAGATATATAGAAATAAGTTTAATAGCAATCTTGAAAGAACGAGAAAAATGAAAGAAGACTGAAGAAGTGGACAAATAAGGCCCGTCCCTGGGGGGAAAGACACAGCAATAGGAAGGTGGCGGGGCTGGCTGTCACAGCTGGTCTGCGGATGCCACTCCACACCTGCATGTTCTCGGTGGACACTGCAGCTTTGGGCTGGGAGGACTCACTCCCCGTGAAATTGAATACTGTCATCTCTAGATGCTTGTGACTTAGCAATTCATTTCCTTCCGATGGTCTAACAAACTTATCCAGATGATATTTGGGGAGAGAGGCAGGTGTTTTATTTCCTCCCAAATCCATATGTTGAAACTTAGCCCCAAGGTGATGGTATGAGGATGTAGAGCTTTGGGTGGTGTAGGATCATGCGGTTTCCACCTTCCTTAATAAGATTAGTGCTACCCTAACCAAGGCCTGGGGACTTGCACTGACAACCAGGTGGGGACACAGCAATAGCCACCTTCCTTGCAACAGAGAGAGCCTGTGTCAGACTATGGACAAGAAGCTCTGCCAGCCTGAACTTCCTGGGTTCCAGAAGTGCTCATGGTAAATATGTGCTTTCATGAACTGTGAGCTCAAAGTTAGTTCATTATTGTATCTTGAACACAGTAAGAAGTAGGTATGGCTTTGTTGTTAGATAAGGAAGATGGTCTCATGAACATGCAATGCAAGGTAAGTGGATGAAAGAAACAATAGCTATGTTTCCCAAACCATAAAGAAGATGGGGAGTGTTGACTGGGAATCATTCCTCACACAGCTCTTTCATTCACCATCCAAAGCAATAAGGAAGGACACTTTGGCTAAGATTGTTCAGTGCTCTACTTTGAGAGGGCCTAAGAGTAAGAGAATTACTGACCCAGGACTGTTGACACTCTGCATTTCTCACCAGACATGGACCAGTGTATGAAGTGTCCAGCTCATCAGTATGCCAACACGGAGCGAACCACCTGTCTCCAAAAGGCTGTGACATTTCTGGCCTATGAAGACCCCTTGGGCATGGCTCTGGCCTGCATGGCTCTCTGCTTCTCTGCACTCACAGCTGCTGTCCTTGGGGTTTTTGTGAAGCACAGAGACACCCCCATAGTCAAGGCCAACAACAGGGCTCTCAGCTACATCCTGCTCATCTCCCTCACCTTCTGTTTTCTCTGCTCTCTGCTCTTCATTGGCCATCCCAGCACAGCCACCTGCATCCTGCAGGAGACCACATTTGGACTGGTGTTCACCGTGGCCGTTTCCACAGTCCTGGCCAAAACTGTCACTGTGATTCTGGCCTTCAAGGTCACTGTCCCAGGGAGAAGGATGAGGCGGTGGCTGGTGTCAGGGGCACCTAACTTCGTCATTCCCAGCTGCTCCCTCATCCAGCTGACTCTCTGTGGGGTCTGGCTGGGGACCTCTCCTCCCTTTGTGGACACAGACACACACTCTGAACATGGCCACATCATCATCACGTGCAACAAGGGCTCAGTCACTGCCTTCTACTGTGCCCTGGGATACCTGGGCTCCCTGGCCCTGGGGACCTTCACGGTGGCCTTCTTGGCCAGGAATCTGCCTGACACCTTCAATGAAGCCAAGTTCCTGACCTTCAGCATGCTGGTGTTCTGCAGTGTCTGGCTCACCTTCCTCCCTGTGCACCACAGCACCAAGGGCAAGGTCATGGTGGCCGTGGAGGTCTTCTCCATCCTGGCCTCCAGTGCAGGGCTCCTGGGCTGCATCTTTGCCCCCAAGTGCTACATAATTCTCAAGAGACCTGACGAGAACTCTCTGAAAGGTTTAAAGAACAGAAAAGTTTTTTGGAAATAGACATTCTGTGGGTTTATCTCTTAAGTCTCTTTCACATTTTTAGGATGTTGAATCAAAAAGAAACCCAGTGTTGAATTCCTATACTCTAAAGCAATAGAAACTATTTTACTTTTTGGCCCACCTCCTTTTTAAGAGGAGTCATTATTGTAAAAGCACCCCCAGCTAGCCATCAGGCTACAAACCACAGTGGTATCTCATGATTATGGCTCTCCTTAAAATTATGGTACTGAACTAATTGCTATATTCTGTTCATTAATTGGCAGACACTTTACATATTTATATTTTGATAAAATAACACATTATGCTTGCTTCATTTTCTGTTTTTCTCTCTTATGCACTAGGTATTTTATTGTTTGCTTCATAAATTCCTTAAGATATTTTACCTAAATAAAATTCAATTAGCCAAGCACATTGTTTTTACATAGATAAACTAATATTTATAGATATACCTCTTATTAAACCTCTACTGTCCAGTAATTGAAATGTTTTCTTTATTATATAAATGTAATTTATTTATTCTAATTAGGTATATGTGACAGCAGAATGCATTTTGATTCATTGTACACAGTTGCAGCACAACTTTTCATTTCTCTGTACTCGATGTAGCGTTGCACCATATATACAGTCACACATGTACCTAGGATAATGATGTCCATCTCATTCCACCATCTTTCTTGCCCACATCCCCCACTCATTACCTTTGCCCAATCAACACTCCTCCATTTTTCCCATGCCCCCCTCATTATGGATCATCATCTACTTATCAGAGAAAACATTCAGCCTTTGGTTTTGGGGGATTAGCTTACTTCACTTAGCATGATATTCTCCAACTCCATCCACTTACCTGTCAGCGCCATAATTTTATTCTCTTTCAATGCTGAGTAAAATCCCATTATGTATATATACCACAGTTTCTTCATTCATTCATCTATCAATGGGCCTCTAGCTTGCTTCTAGTTTAGCTATTGTGAATTGAGCTGCTATGAACATTGATGTGGCTGCATTACTATAGAGTGGTGATTAAGTCCTTCGGGTATAGACTGAGGACTGGGATAGCTGGGTCAAACAGTGGTTACATTCCCAGTTTTCTTTGGAACCTCCATATTGCTTTCCAGATGGGTTGCACCAATTTGTAGTCCCACCAGCAATGTATGAGTGTGCCTTTTCTCCCACAACCTTGTCAACACTTTTTTGTTGATATTCTTGATAACTGCCGTTATGACTGGAGTGAGATGAAATCTTAGAGTAGTTTTGATTTGCATTCCTCTAATTACTAGAGACATTCAACATTTTTACATGTTTGCTGATTGTGTATCTTGTTCTGAGAAGTGTCTGTTCAGCTCCTTAGCCCATTTATTGATTAGATGGGGTTTTTTTTGCGGGGGGGGGGGACATTGTTTTTTAAATTCTTTATATATCCTGGAGATTAGTACTTTGACGTGTGTGTGGCAAAAATTTGCTCCCTAAATGTAGGATCTCTTTTCACCACATTGTTTTCTTTGCTGAGAAGAAGCTTATTAATTTGAATCCATCCCACCTATTGATTCTTTACTTTATTTCTTGCACTTTAGAAGTCTTGTTAAGGAAGTTGGGACCTAACTTGACGTGATGAAGATTTGGGCCTACTTTTTCCTCTATTAAGCGAAGGGTCTCTGGTCTAATTCCTAGGTCCTTGATTCACTTTGAATTGAGTTTTGTTTATGATGAGAATTGGGAGTTTATTTTCATTTTGCTTCATATAGATTTCCAGTTTTCCTAGCACCATTTGTTGAAAAGGCTATCTTTTCTCCAATATATGTTTTTGACACATTTGTCTAGTATAAGCTAACTGTACTTATGTGGGTTTGTCTCTGTGTCCTCTATTCTGTACCACTGGTCTACAAGTCTATTTTGGTGCCAATACCATACCAGTTTTGTTACTATAGCTTTGTAGTATTGTTTAAGTTCTGCTATTGTGATGCCTCTTGCTTCACTCTTCTTGCTAAGGATTGCTTTGCCTATTCTGGGGCTTTTATTTTTCCAAGTGAATTTCATTACTATAAGGAATGACATTGGAATTCGAATTGCATTGAATCTATAAAGCACTTTGGGTAGTATCACCGTTTTGACATATTAATTCTGCCTGTCCAAGAATATAGGAGATCTTTCCATCTTCTAAGGTCTTCTTATATTTCCTTCTTAAGTGTTCTATAGTTTCATTGTAAAGGTCTTTCACCTCTTTTGTTAAATTGATTACCAAGTATTTTTTTTGAGGCTATTGTGAATGGGGTATTTTTCCTAATTTCTCTTTCAGAGGTTTCATCACTAATTAGTAGAAATGCATTTGATTTATGGGTATTGATTCTATATCCTGCTACTTTGTTGAATTCACTAATTCTTGATGTTTTCTGGTGAAGTTTTTGGATCCTCTAAGTATACACTCATGTTGTCAGAAAATGATAGTTTGAGTTCTTCTTTTCCTATTTGTACCCCTTTAATTTCTTTCATCTGTCTTATTGCTCTGGCTAGAGTTTCAAGAACTATTTTGAATAGAAGTGGTGAAAGAGGACATCCCTGTCTTGTTCCAGTTTTTAGAGGAATGCTTCCAATTTTTCTCCATTTAGAATGATGTTGGCCTTGAGTCTAGCATAGACAGCTTTTACAATGTTGAGATATGTTCCTACTATCCCTAGTTTTTCTAATGTTTTGAACATGAAAGGGTGCTGTACTTTGTCAAATGCTTTCTCTGAATCAACTGATATAATCATATGATTCTTATCTTTAAGTCTATTGATGTATGTTAAACCAACTTTGCATCCTTGGAATGAATCCCACTTGATAATGGTGCACTATTTTTTAAATATGTTTCTATATGCAATTTGCCAGAATTTTATTGAGATTTTTTTGCATCTATATTCATGAGGGATATTGGTTTGAAATTTTCTTTCCTAATGTGTCTCTGCCTGGTTTTGATATCCAGATGATACTAGCTTCATAGAATGAGTTTGGTAGGGTTTCTGCCTTTTCTCTTTCATGGAATAATTCAAGAAGCAGGGGTATTAATTCTTCTTTGAGGTCCTATAGAACTCAGCTGTGAATCCATCTGGTCCCAGGCTTCTCTTGGTTGGTATGCTTTTGATAGTGTCTTCTATTTCCTTATGTTCCGTTTAAATTGTGCATGTCCTCTTGACTCAGTTTGGATTGATCATATGCCCCTAGAAATTTGTTGGTGTCTTTGAGGTTTTCTATTTTACTGGAGTATAAATTTTCAAAATAGTTTCTGATTTTCTTCTGTATTTCAATATTATCTTTTGGGTTGTTTCCTTTTTCATCATGATTTTTTCTAATTTGAGTTTTCTCTCTCCTTCTTTTCGTTAGGGTAGCTAAGGGTTTGTCAATTTTGTTTTTTTCAAAGACCAACTTTTTGTTTTGTCAATATTTTGAATTGTTTCTTTTGTTTCAATTTCACTGTATTTCTGCCCTGTTTTTAATTATTTTCTGTCTTCTAATATTTTTGGTGTTGGTTTGTTCTTTTTCTAGGGATTTGAGATGTAATGTCAGGTTATTTATTTGTTGACTTTTTATTCTTTTAATAAATGAGCTTAAAGAAATGAACTTTCCTCTTAACACTGCCTCTTACATTGTATCAGATTTCTCCTTTACCTCCAATATTTTTTTTTATCTCCTCCTTGTTGTCTTCTGTTATCCATGCATCATTCAATAGCATATCTTTAGTCTCTAGATGCTGAAGTATGTTCTATTTTTATTTTATCATTGATTTCTAATTCCATTCCACTATCTGATATGGATAGATAGAATTCAGGGTAGTATCTCTGTTTTTTATATTTGCTAAGACTTTCTTTGTGGCATAACATATGGTCTATTTTAGAGAAGGATTTATGGGCTGCTGAGAAAAAAGTGTATTCACTTATTGATGGATGGAATATTCTATATATGTTTGTTAAGTCTAAATTATTGATTGTTTTATTGAGTTCCATAGTTTCTTTGTTTAGTTTTTATTTGGAAAATCTATCCAGTGGTGAGAAAGATGTATTAAAGTCACCCAGTATTATTGTGTTGTTGACTATTTGGTTCTTGTAGTTGAAAAGGGTTTGTTTGACATACATAGATGCCCCATTGTTTGGGACATAGATATTTATGATTGTTATGCCTTGTTGATGTATGAATCCCATAAGCAGTATGAAATGTCCTTCTTTATCCCTTTTCCCTAGCTTTGGTTTGAAGTCCACTTTATCTGATATGAGGATGGAAACCCTTGCTTGTTTATATGGTCCATGTGAGTGGTACATTTTTTTCCACCCTTTCACCTTTAGTCTGTGGATGTCTTTTCCAGTGAGATGAGTACCTTGAAGTCAGCATATTGTTGGGTCTTTTTTTAAATCCAATCTATCAGTCTGTATCTTTTAATTGATGAGTTTAAGCCATTCACATTCAAGTTATTATTGAAATATATATATTTTGGTTTTTAAACTTGACTTGGTTTCTCCTTTAATTGGCCTTTCCTTTAGTGTAGTTCATTCTTTTGCTGATTTTCATTGTTGTTTTTCATTTCCTCCTGGAATATTTTGATGATAATGTTCTGTAGTGCAGGCTTTCTTGCTGAAAATTCTTTCAACTTTCACTTATCATGAAAGGTTTTGATTTCATCATCAAATTTGAAGCTTAATTTTGCTGGACCTAAGATTCTTGGTTGGCATCCATTTACTTTTAGAGCTTGGTATGTTGTTCCAGGATCTCCTGGCTTTGAGGATCTGGGTTGAAAAATCTGCTGAGATATGAATTGGTCTCCACCTATCCCCTATATATGATCTGATTCCTCTCTCTTGCAGCCTTTAAGATTCTATCCTTATTCTGTATGCTAGACATTTTCATCATAATGTGCCTTGGTGTAGATCTGTTGTAATTTTGTACCTTTGGTGTCCTGTAAGCTTCTTGTACTTGATTTTCCAATTCATTCTTCATGTTTGGGAAATTTTCTGGTATTATTTCATCGATGAGATTGTGCATTCCTTTGATTTGAGTCTCTGTGACTTTCTCTAACCCAATAAATCTTATATTTGGTCTTTTGATGCTATCCCATAATTCTTGGATATTCTGTTCACGGTTTCTTACCATCTTCACTGTGTGGTCAACTATTTTCAAGATGTTCTGTCTTCCAAGTGACCTAGTCTGTTGGTGATGCTTTCTATTGAATTTTTTATTTGGTTTATTGTTTCCTTCATTTCAAGGATTTCTGATTAGTTGTTTTTTCAGAATTTCTATTTCTTTCCTGAGGTAATCTTTTGCTACCTGAATTTGCTCCCTTATCTCTTTGTTGGTGTGTGTCTTCAATGTTGCCTGTATTTGCTCTCTTATCTCTTTTTTTGAGTGATCAATTTTTCCTCTATTTGCTCTTATGTCATTCTTTAATTTGCAGATAATTTTAATTATGTACATCCTGAACTCTTTCTCTGATATTTCATCATTTGTACTGTCAATGGATTCTATTATTGTAGTATTTTGGTTCATTTTGGGCACTTTCTTCCCTTGTTTTTTCGTGTTGTCTATGTGTCTTCTTTCTTGCAGTGCAGATCTGAGGTATTGCAGTTTGTGCCCCTGCAGATTACCTGTACCTCACCTTTGTGTTGGGTTTCCAGTCCTGGCCAGTGTCCCAAGATGGATGCTACTGCAACTAAAGGTGGTGGCAGCAATAGTGGAGGTAACTCAAGCTAGCAGTGGGGGTGTCCCAAGAAGGATACAATCACTTTCAGAGATGGGGCTGGAGGGTGGGCCTTACAATGGCTTTGGGTTGCCTGTTCAGAGATGCAGTGCTTTGGCCTGACCTGCTGCAGCAGGCAGCTGCCTTCAGGCCCTGTCTGTTGTCTCAATGTGGAGGCTACTATGTGGGTAGGGCTATGGCAATGGCTGCTGTGTCCCAAGATGGAGGTAGTCTGAGGGAGCAACACATTGGTAAATGGGGAGCCCCACCTGCTCCTCTGCTCTGTCCGGGGCAGTCCTGGGCATGGACTCTCACACAGGTCAGCGGGGACAGTACTGAGCCTGACCTGGGCCTGGACCCCAGGGTGCATCAATGGGGACTGTGCTGGGCTTGACCTAGGCCTGAGCTCCTGTGCAGGTCAGTGGGGGTGGTCCTAAGCTGGACCCTGGGATCTGGAGTGGGTCTGCTGGTTGGTCAGGTGGTCCTGGGCCTGACCTGGACCTAGGCTTAAATGCTTTCTTGATTGTGCATAATTTGTGTGAATACAGAGTTGATTCTGAAATAATGCCTGTTCAAATGATTTCCTGTTTGGGGAGTTTGGCTTGGATTAAAACTTAATTTTCCAATTTGATTCTTGAAAATGACTCTTTTATTTAGGTGAAATTTGTTTCACAAATCTGAACTATTTTAAAGGGAACAAATCAGTGACATTAATACATGCATGTCCACATTCTGTGAACTAGATTCACAAATGTGCAATGGTCATCTCTGCCCAGCTCTCAACACCTTCATGACCTGGTAAGTCAAATGCTTCCCTATTAAGCAGGCACTTGCAAATCCTCCTGACCTCCTGCTGAAATGGGTTAATTTATGTCTGTGTGTATGTGGTGCTAGGCATTGAACCCAGGGCCCTGTGCATATGAGGGAAACAATCTACCAACTGAGCTATATCCCCAAACTCCTCCTGCTGAAATAAAATCATACAATACTTGACCTCTTGTATCTTACTTCTCTCAGTTAACATTGAATTTTCCAGTGTATCCAGGTTATAGCAGGTATCCTCCATTGCCTTCTGTGCATGAAGAGCATTCCATTCCAAGTATCATACCCTGCTCCCCATGCATCTGAAGAAAGACATTCATACTGTGCTCACCTTTGGCCTTTGGGATTTGGGATTTTGGTGCCCTGAGGACTCATGAACAGGGATTTGTTTGGGTCCAAGTTTGTTTCTTCAACACATACATATGGGAGTCAAAAAGCTCAGACATGGTATTTCCATGTTCAAACTTTGAGGTTGCACCAAATGGTTTTCCAAAGTGGTTGCATTGGTTTACATCATGCTGGCAATATATGAGGACTCGAATGTCTCCATATCCCCTCTGGCACTTGTTTTCATGTTACAGTACTGGAGACATCCACATGTGCATGAGGTGTTATCCCATGGTGCTTTTCATTTGCATTTCCTTAATTTCTTTGATGTTTGCTTTTCAGACTCAGGAATATTTTCTTTGGAGAACTGTCTATTCATAATCTTTGTCTGGGCTGGGATGTGGCTCAAGCGGTAGCATGCTTGCTTGCATGTGTGCAGCCTGGGTTCGATCCTCAGCACCACATACAAACAAAGATGTTGTGTCCACTGAAAACTAAAAAATAAATATTAAAAAAGCATAAAAAAGAAAGAAAAAATAATAATCTTTGTCTAGTTTTAAGTTTTTCTTCCTTATTGATTTTTCATATATTTTAGGTACTAGATCTTCTGAAGTAATTTGCAAACATTTTCTACACTTCAGTAGGTTATATTTCCACCATGGTGGAACTATCATTTGATACTAAAACAGTGATTAATTTTGATGTATTCCAACATATCAAATTCTTCCTTTATTGCTTTTCCTTTTAATGTCATATCTAAAAATGAAGGCCATACTTATAGTCATGAAAGTTTAACCATGTGAATGTAAATTAGAATAGCCATTATGGAAACCATTAAAGCATTTTTTCAAAACTCTGAAAATAAAATTATTATACAACAAAGCAATCCTATTACTGGAGTATTTCCAAAGGAAAGGAAATTAGTGTGTCAAAGATGTATCTTCATACTCAGAATTATTGCAACACTAATCATAATAGTCAAGATTGGGCATCAACCTAAATGATCAACATTCATCCAATAAATGAAGAAAATATGGTCTTTATACTCAGCAAGCTCTATACAGACATAAGAAATGGTGAAATCCTATCATTTTTATCAAAATGAGTTGAGCCAGAAGACATCATGCTATGCACAGTGAGCCACCCAGACAGACATCATGGATCTCACTCATGTAGGATCTGAAAACATTGATTCATGTATATTCTACCAACATAGTGCCCAAGTTTTAGCATTATAATATGCAGCTTACTTTAAAAATATAATGGAAGTATATTTCAGAGAAAATATTGACTCTAATTCTCTCTTTTATACTCATAGCACTTTTTTATTTAGGCTAACTACATTTCAAATGTTCCCTAGTAGCATGTGACTAGAAGCTACCTGGTTAGAAAGTGTGATTTTCTTGGCTGTTAAACAATATTTTCAGAACTATATAAGGATCACAGGAAATTAGGTGGAAGCACAGATAGATACCAGGCACCCAACACCTGCCCACCTTCTCTTTTCTACTTTTATTTACATCTTATATCAGTGTTCTACACACCATAATTGATGGGTCAGTATCAGTACCTCCTTACTAAGTCAAGTCTGTAATTTATATTCTGATTCCAATTTTTTCTGTTATATGTTGTGTGGGTTCTGGCAAAAGTATAACATGGCATCTACTATAATTGTGTCATACAGAATAGCTTCACTGCCTTGAAATTCTCATGTGCTGCAGGGCCAGAGAAGTCTGCAACCTGTAACTTTGTACCTTTTCCATTTCTTCCTTTGCTGGGATAAGGGGACGAATAACACTAGGACATCTGTGGATGACCTCAGTATTTGGGGAGATAGAAAAAAATAAAAATGCTTTATCATCTTTATTGTCTTCTGTTTTAGGGGCAAATACAAGGTCTTCCCACATAGCCCCCTATTCACATAAAAGCATAAGTATTGGGAAACCCCAATGCTGTGGATGTAGAGGCAGGTTATGACAATATTTTGATCCAAGGTGTAGCATGCATAAAGAAGAGAACAGGAGCAAAGAAGGTCAAAGGTCAGAACAGAAATATGCAACTGGATTCTGCATGGACTCTGTGTTGCTGATTTAGGGTTTCTAAATTAAGCATGGTCATATGCTGCCACAAACCATAGGAACCACATGTGTTTGTGGGGCCTCTGTACATGAAATTTGTATGCAGACCTGTACGAGTCATGCAAGGAAGATTCTGGACCTTGGTGTGTGAGGCAGAATCTCTCTAACTTAGAAAGGGATCACTGCTGCGCCTAAGATGTTAGCTGGGACCTGATGGGCACAGGCCCCTCTGAGACTTTCACTGTACACCTGAAATGCATCCTCTGATGTCCCTCATCCCAAATAGCTTTCATGTAAACAGTTTCTTGACACAGGCTTGGGACCAAATATGCTCAAGGGAGGGTCATCCCTGGGGCTTTGCTATCTCTGTTCCTGAGTGAAATCATGTCACCTGGGGATGGAGAGGACGATCCTCAAACATGTTTTCAACTTGTGTTTTCAACCTGATTATAAGACCTCAGATGCAGAGCCCTAGGCAGAAAGAGTTTCAGACTCCCTCAAGGGAATGTAGGAAGCTGAGCTGAAAAAAGTTAGGGGGGTTAGAGACCTCTCCATCAACACACACACACACACACACACACACACACACACACACACACAGCATATGTATGAACCTGCCTGACAATGCAGGTTCCACCTACACCCAGAGTTAGAGCCTTGAAGACATGTCTGCGATGCTCCCTTGGATTATTATCTTGCTGATCCTACAGCTTCCTCTCCAGGTTTGCTCCCGACAACTCCACATGCCTGGTCATAAGGAAAGCCAGTATGTACAAGGATGGAGATAGGGTGATCACCGCACATTTCCCCCTTTATACTGTCTTTCTAAGCTAAGGAAGCGATGATCTGGACCTCATGTCTTCTAGCATTCAGTAAGCACCTTTTTCATTTCTTCATTTTCTGGGTTATGAGGATGATAATACTAGGACAAAGGTGAATCAGCATTCCTTGTCTCCTGTCCCATCTACCCAGAACTGTCTCTTGTTTATTTTGTGACTTCCTGTTGAGAATTTTTCTTCCTTCAATGTGGAAGAGAGTATTCTGCTTCTCTTCCTATTATCTTCCCTATTTAGGGCTCAACTCAACACCCCTATCCAAGCTGGGCTGTCATTCCATGAGATCAAGAGGTTTTCCATAAAAATGTCCTCCAAGCCACTGGCTTGTGGTCTTGACTAGGAAGTACCACAAAGCATCCTTCCCAGAAAGGCTAGCAATGTTTCTTTTGTCACATATATAATGCCTAAAATCCCTGCAGAGAAGCCACTGCTATTTGCTTGAACACAATTCTAACCATTGACATTCACATACTCTTTCAAATAAACTACAGGTCATTATTTCAAGCCAGGGGATGCTCCATGCCTCCTGGAGTAGCAAGTCAGCCCAGGAATAAGAGATCAGTCATCTGATACTTTTATGCATTCCCATTTGATCTGTTTCACTTGTATATTTACCAAGCCTCAGGTTTTGGAAACTATCAATATCAGGTCAGCCAACCCTTTAATTAGTCAATACCTGAGACAGAAATTCAGGAAATTCTAGCAGTTATTGTGTGCGCCTGTGAGAAGAATGGATGTCACTGAAAAGAGTGATGCTGGAGTGACAGGTATTGCCTTTGGAGACTGTCCACATTTCTCGGCAGATATGGCAGTTAGGAATTGGGCTCTCCTCCCTGCTGTAGAAGATGCCCACACCTATCTTATATTTTCACATCAACATGTTTGTCTGCTATATTTTCTATTCTCTGACAGTTTCCCCATGTTCATCAAGATTTTTTCTTTTCCTAACTTTCTAAGGGGCATTTGTACACTTTTACTGATGTATTTTTGTAAACACTTTGATTCTGATATTTACCACTTACGTTTTTTATGTCATGTCAGATCTGCAAGCTATATGGGGATGGCTCTCAGGGAATTCTGGTCCTAATGTCCTGAGACTTACTAAAATATGAAGTCGTGTGTGGTACATGTTAAAGACAGTAGGTAGATTGTTACTCCATGAAGACATATAGGGACCACTGCACTGAGGTTTGCATTGGAGAGAGGAATTGGACCTACTTCTGCACATGGCATGGACATGGCAATCAGGGTGAGTCCCTGGATGAAAATGACTAAGAGGAATCATCGGGGTAAGGGGGGTTCTGCTTAAACTTTCCTTGCAGAGTTCTTCCAAAAGGCAGATCAAGGTGATCAGATCTCACCTCAGGGGCAGAGAAGGATGAGGAACTGCTTGTATACCAAATTTCACCAGATAGTAAGGACATCTTAGCAGATTCGTTTAACATGGACTTTGTAAGGACCACCCAGCAGATCAAATTGTGAAGCCCCCTTTAAAAAAAAAGTTTATGGAGAGTCAGGTATACTCAGGGAACAAATCTATGTCTGGGAAAAAGAAAACAATTAGATATATCTCCCTGGAGCCTGGCTCCTGGAGGCTAGAGGGAGACTTAGTCTCTCTCCCTAGGAGACGAGGTGAGGCCACCTTGCTCTTGTTCCCTGCTCTCCACTCTCAGTAGCTCAGAGTCTAGTGAGCTTTAGCAGGTGGCTCTCTCAGACCTGAGCCTGAAAACCTGCCTGTGTCTGAAGGATCATCCCTGCCACCATATGACCTTCATGTCCCAGCTCACTTGTCCACTGGGCACAGGATGTTAGGGGCTGATCAGAATGCCTTAATTTCTTATAAAATTGGAAGTAGAAACCAAAATACTTTACAGCAAGGAAAATGTGCAAATATATAAGAAAGATGTTTGCCTTTATGTAATACATTTGCAAAATACAGTTTTAACTTTTTATTAGAGGATGGGAAGGCATATCTCCTTCAGAGTCCTTAGTTACTTCATAGCTTTGATAAGTCTTCATGTTGTTGGATACAAAACAACGGCATGTTTAAACCACCTGCTGTCTCTATTCCTCTATTTCCTTACATAACAAATGCCATAAGTACCTCTGTATGCGTGTCTTCCATGTATTATCTTACACATAGAGAATACCATAATCCATGGGACTGGTATAATTTTGCCCACACACTAACTCTCACATGGTCCTAGTTTTCTAATAGGCTTTCACTTTCAAGTTAGCATAATTAGGAAGATGGTAAACAGGTTATTGATAGGTGGTAGAACACAGTCCATACATGTTGCTCTCTGATTAACACAAATTAATTCCTAGAATTACAGTGGCGGGACTCAAGGCTACATGCATATCAAAGTCTTTTTATGCCTCCTGACAATGACTCTCCAGAACCAGACCCAAGGATACTTTCACAAGCCATCAATCAAAGGACTGTTTCCTTCATATTTCCTGTACAATACGGTCTGATCTGACGTGAGAAATGTTTTCCCACTGGTTACCATTACATTTCTCATACAAAGAGTTGAATTGATAGAATATATTTTTGCTACCTTGCATTTTAACATTTTGCTCTTTTGCTGTAGGCCCTTTATTTTTTTAAGGACATCTTACATGTTATGGGACAGAAATTTTCATTGGCAGTATCCTAAAAATACATGGTCATGCAGTGGCTTGTTTTCAAGATTTTGTTACAAGCCATGTTCAAGGGGAACAGAGCATAAAGTTTTAGGTTGGGTAAAATCTAATAATCTTTATCTTAGTCTTTCATTGTTTGGAATGTATATCTGCTGTGCAATATTTTAATTTGAAACACTGTTTTTATTTTATTTATCCTCACAAGTTATTTAGAGGCTTTGGAGTTGATTTTGCCCCAAAAATAAACATATGAAAATCATCTTAATGTTTTTATTACTACAATGCAGTTATACATAGTACTTTTAAATTTACAGGTTTCCTCTCACCAATTTTAAGTAAGTGAATTCATTTGTTTTGATTTTCAACTTTATTTTACATGATGTACCCACATATCCTGGTGCAATTAACACTCTGCTTAAAATACTGAAGCCAATCGGAACACGTAGTCATCATTTCTACAGAGTCACACTCTCCCTTTGTCAATCTGAATGACTTTCACTAATTTTCTGAAGATTTTATATTTTCAGAAACCTCTGAAGTAAACTTGCCATAGCCATAAAAGCCTCTTACAGAATATTTTTAATTTATTAAATATTAATTATTATACATTTTAATGGATTACAGTGGGATAACTGGATTTATCAATGTATTTTGTAATGGTCAAATCAGGGTATTAAACATTTTCAACTACAATTTTATTAACAGTAGTTCTTATTAACATGCACTAATTGTATGCCTTTATAAGGTAGTGTGATAATTCAAAACATGTATTTTATATGTGCTGATCAAATTGGAGTGCTTACACTTTCCCTCTCCTTATCATTACTTTTTTTGCAGCATTCAAACACCTCTCCTAGTGTTCATGAAACATAAAATAGGTTACTGTGAACTCTTGCCACCCCACTGTGCTGCAGAACACCAGAACATATTCTTCCTCCACCCTGCATTGGAAGCCCATGTCCAATCTCCCTCTCTTCCTCCTACTCCCTACCCTTCAGAGCCTCTAGAAATCACTATTATAGATTCATACTGACACTTTCACATGGATATATGAGAGGCAACAGGCTCCATTGGTCTTTCTGTGTCCACCTTACTTTGTGTAATGTCCTCCAATTCCATACAGTTTGCTGCAAATGTTAGGATACCATTCTATGGCTCATAACCATTGTGTGAACACACACATGGTCTCTATGCAGTCATCCATTCATGGGTGTGTAAACTGATTCCATACTTTGGCTTGCAGGAGTATCTTTGGTAGGCTGATGCCATTTCCTTTGGAATATACCCCAAAGTGGGAAAAGTGGATTGTATGGTAGATCTATTTTTAGCTTTTGTCAGGAACCTCTGACACTTCCTAATAGTGACTCTAGTAATATACACTCGCACCAACACAATATGAGTTCCCTTTCCTCCCCAACCTCACCGACCATTAAATAGGGTGAGACAACATTTCTCTTTGGTTTTGATTTGCTTTGCCTAGACACAAGAAGAAATTGAGCATTTTTCATAAATTTTTGACATTTGAATTTTTTAATTTTGACAAATGCCACCTCACATCATTTGCCCTTTTTAAATGATTTGTTTGTTATTGTTGTTGAGTTTTGTAAGTTCATTCTACATTCTCATTAGTCCTTTGTCATGTGGCTAATTTGCATACTATTCATTCTCATACTGTAGGTTAACTTCTCTCTGTGGTTGCTTCCTTTCCTGTGCAGAAGTTTTGTAGCTTAATGTAATCCAACTTGTCTAATTTTGCTTTTGTTTACTCTAATTTAGGGATAATTTTCAAAGCACTGCCTGTACAAGTCTTCAAAGGTTTCCCTTGCATTTTCTTCTAATAGATTCCTAATAGTTTCAGGACTTTATTCCAGCATTTGATTCATTTTTAGTTGCTTTTGTATTTTGCGAGAAATAAGGGTCAAGTATCAATGTTTTGCATGTGAATATCCAGTTTCCCCAAGCCCTCATTGAAAAAGCTGTCCTTTCTCCAATGTACATTTTGTTTACCTTCATGAGGAGAAAAACCCAATAAATGCAAGGGGTGTGTCTGGGCCATTATTCTCTTGCTTGGATGTGCATGCCTGGTTTTATGGAAATAGCATGCTGCCTTGGTTATTATATCTTTGTGTTGTATTTTAGAGTCAGGCAGTGAAGTGTCTTTGGTGGGGTTTTCCAACTATGGAATCATATAATCTTCACATGGGAATGATTTGAATTCCATTTTTCCTATTTGTATCCCTTTTATTTATATCTCTTCCCTAGTTGTTCTGGTTAAAATTTCAATTAGTATATTTATATAAGGGTTATCAAAGTAGATATCCTTATCTTGTTCCTCATTTCATAGGGAAAAGCTCAGTGTTCTCCTTTCAGACAGATATTGACAATAGGTTATGATAAGGTGTCATCCTTCCAACCTAAGTTGTTGAGGGATTTTTATCATGATGGTTCTGAATTTTACCAGTCTTTCTCTGCATTAAGATGATCATATGATATTTATGCTTGATTATACGTGTGTGCTCTATATGCATTTGCATACGGTGAACCATCCTTGCATCCCTGGAATTCAAACACCATGATCACGATGAATGGCCTTTGTGATGTGCTTCAGAATTCAATGTGCAAGCAAGTATTTTATTATGGATTATTGAATCTGTGTTCATCAAGGATAGTAGTCTACAGTTTACTTGTGTGTGTGTGTGTGTGTGTGTGTGTGTGTGTGTGTGTGTGTGGTCTTTATCAAGTCTTGATCACAGAGTAATAATGACTTGTAGAATAAATTTGGAGAGGTTCTTCCATTTCTATTTTATGGAACAGTTTGAGGGTCATTGATGATAGTACTTAAAAATTCTATAAGATTTATCAGTGAATCTGTCCAGTTCTAGACTTCTTCTTTAGATACTTTTGATTACTGCTTCATTCTCAAAGTTTCTTATTGATATACTTAAATTTTTATATACTCTTGGTTCCATTTTGATAGGACAATGTGTCTTGAAATTTGTCCATTTATTAAAATAGTTTTCAAGATAGTCCTTAATGTTGTTACGAATCTCCACATTATCTCCTACAAAATTTTACTTGTTATCTCCAACTTTATTTACTCTTTCTTTTGCTTATTTTAGATAAGGGACTGACAATTTTGTTTGTCTTTTCAAATATTTGTTTCATTGATCCTTTGCATGATTATTTTAGACTCTGTGTTTTTGCCTTGTTTTTTTTGTTGTTGTTGTTGTTATATCTTTTCTCCTATGATTTTGACTTCAATTTTGTTCTTCTTTTCCGAGGAATTTAAGATACACCATTAAGTCGTTTGAGATTTCTATTTTGAATTTAAGTACTCATAGGTGTAAACTTCCCTTATATTACTGTATATAAGGGAATATATATTTCACTGTATCCCTAAGGTTTTGGTATCTTGTCTTCCTATTTCCATTCGATATGAGGAATTTTTAAATTTACCCATTCATTTCTTCATTGACACCTGTTTTTTGTTTATTTTTGTTTTTTAGGAAAAAAAAGTGATTGGTCAATCCCCATGTGTTTGTATCATTTCTATAATTTTTCTTATTGTTGATTTCTCTTTCATTCCTTTATGACCTGATAAAATGAAATAAATTATTTCAATTTTTTAATTCACCGTGGCTTAATTTGTGGCCTGATATGTGATCTATTTTTGGACAAGTTCCATGTGCCAATACATAGATAGTATATCCTGTAGCTGTTGAATGGAATATTCTGTAGATGGCTGTCAACTCTATTTGATCTAGCACTCTGGGGTTTCATTAATTGTCATGCTTTGTCTGAATGATCTCTCTCTCGGTAAGTATATGTTACTGAATTTACTCACTGATTCTGTATCAGGACCAGTCTCTCCCTTCATGTCTGGTAGTGTTAGTTTTACAAAACTGGTGTGATAATGTTTGTTGTATTATTTAAAATTGTCACATCCACTTGGAGAATTTTTCACTTTATCCTGATTCATTTATTTTGTCTCTTTTCACTGATTTTAGTTTGATGTTGGTTTTGTTAAAGGTGAATCTACACCTGCTGCATTCAGGTTTATTATATTTTATGACCAGTCAGCCAAGATTTTTGCAGGCAGCATGTGGGTAAGTTTGGTTTTTAGTTCATTGAGCCAGTCTGCATCCTTAATCTGAGAATCAAGACCATTTCCATTCATAATTAATGTTGAAAGCACTTGCTTGTCCTTGCCATATTGAGGGGTTTCTTCTGGTAGTCTTAACTTTCTGTTTTTTTCCTCTCTCATTTATCTTAGAAATTTTATGCCTTTCTGTATTGAATATGCTTGATTTTTTCCTAATTCTCATTTGTGTACCTATTATTCCACTGAGACATTTTTATTTGCTATGCTCTCATGATCATCTTCTTTTCTCCCTTGTCTGGTGTATGATTACCTTAACTATCTATCAAATGCCTATTTTGTGGCCATGAATTTTCTTATTCTATGTTTATCATAGAAAGTGTCCATTTCTAACTCGATTCTGAAGGGTGACTTTGCTGGGCATAGTCATCTTGGTTGGCAATATTATCTTTCTGGACATGAAATACATCATTCCATGCCCTCCCAGCCTTTAGAGTTTCTGCTGGCATCTTCTATTCTTCTGATGGCTTGGCCTATAAATGTGACCTGGAGTTTCTCTTTTGTATCCTTTAATATTCTTTTTATACCTATACTTTTGGAAATAACACTATCAAATGTTGTGGAAGGTTCTTTACTGGTAGTGGCTTACTGAGTTCTAAATGACTCTTACATCCGAGTTTCAATGTCTTTCCCAAGATGTGGGGAAATGTTGGCCAAAAAAATGGGCATATGACCTGAAAGGATGTTTCTCAACAGAGGATTTACAAATGACCAACATGCATATGATAAAGATGTTCAACACCATTAATCATCATAGAAATGCCATTTAAAAACCTCAACAAGATACCTTCTCAGTCCAGTTAGAATGGCTTTTATCAAAAAGACAAAAAAAATGATTTCACATTGCAAACACATGTTGAAATGTCACACTGTACCATGCTCCTGGATAAGCAGAATTAATATTGTCAAAATGGCCATACTACCAAAAGCATTATACAGATTTAATGCAATTACTATTAAAATCCCTATGACATTCTTAATAGAAATAGAATAATAATCATGAAATTTATTTGGAAAAATAATAGACCCAGAATAGCTAAGGCAATCCTTAGCAAGAAAAGTGAAACAGGAGGCACCACATACCAGACTTTAAACACTATTACAGGGATTCCAACATGGCGGCGGGCGCGGAGAGATCAAGTCTCTGACCTCTTCAGCTGTGCAGGAATAGGCAGTCGTAAACAGCCTAATTCTGTTTGCTCAGGATCACTAGGCAATGCTGAGCTGACGTGGATCTGGGACAAGCAGTCTGGGCCTCTCAGAACACACACTGAACCTGGATCGGCTGAATTCAAGCTCCCGTTCGCCTGCTTCCCGCAGACAAACAGCTGTGACTCAGCACTAATCCATCCGGCTGAAACAACTGGTCAGCACTTCTGATCCTACGGAGGTAAATGCCAACCAAGCCTTCATAGGTAGTGGCCACAGGTTTGAAACGGGGCTTGGGAGAGACAGTAAGGACCCACCCGTTGCATTGGTCACCCGGCAAAGGGAAACGAACTGTCGCCATTTACAAGAGATACCACCATGGCAGACAACTGACGTCATCAGACTGCGGCGGAGGAGATAACTTCATTGAAACCTGCGGCTACAGGTGTGTAATTCGCTAGCCTTCCCTCTCCACACATCGGGGAAACCTTAAGGGCCAATCTCAGCTCTCCTGTAAGGGCCCCTCCCAGCTCTCCCGTGAGCACGGTAGCCAGACCGAGGGAATTAGAGGTGGCGCGGGACCCGCGGCGCGGGACTACCACTCCCACCAGTGCTGACAGCTGAGGTCTCTTGCACCAGCTACCAGGGGTGTGGCTACCGGAGGGGCAGTAAAATTCGCTGAGGATTCTCAGCCGCAAGCTCTACAAACTTAGGGTCTGAGGGAATGGCAAACTGGAAGAGTGTGCCCAGTCATTCATGACAACAGGGCTCCCGGGAGCAGCAGACCTGGTGTGTACCCAGTATTGTGGTGAGCGGCACCCGTGAGAGGGGCCTGGCTAGAGGAAAAGTGGGGAAGTGACTAGACACAAGAGGACGCCCTAGGCACCCAGGATTGGAGACTCACCCAGTCTGGGAGGAGGAGCTGCTGCACAGTGATTGGTTTCCGCGTATTGATAGGAGAAACTTGGCCTGGTGGTCACAGTGCCACCTACTGGAAGAGAAGTTAATCAAACTCTAAGACTGCATTTATTAGTTTTGTTTTTTTTTTTAATTTTGATTTGGAGTTTTCTTTCATTTTCATTTTTCTTTCTTGTTTTTTTAATTTTTTTTTACAATTTTTTAAAATTTTTTTTCTTCCAATTTTAATTTTTTTATTATTTAAAAAAAATTTTTTTTATTTCCTATTTTTTTCTTCTTTTGTCTTTTCATTTCTTTTCAATTATCTTATCCCCCCTTCCTTGAATTCTACCTGCTTACTCTCATTCTCTTTAGTGACTTTTTCCCTTCCCTTCTAATACCTTTCCTCCCAAGCATCAAATAAATTTATAGGAGTAAACAGTAACTCAGCAGTCAAACAGAACAAGAAGTAACATGAGCAGCTTCAAAAAGCAAGGAAGAAAAGGAGTACAAACAATGCAGGACAGCCTAAATATTCAGGAGGACCTAGAGTCATCAGAAAAATGGTCATATAAAGAACTCAAGGAACACCTTAGACAGATGAAATGGAACCTTAAAGAGGATACGAGACAGCAAATTCAAGCAGCGAAAGAACACATTGAGAATGTATTACACAAACAGATAAAAGAAGAAGTTAAGCACCTTTATCAGGAGATAGAGATTATAAAAAAGAATCAAACCATAATCTTAGAAATGAAGGAAACTATAAACCAAGGAAACTATAAACCAAATTAAAAACTCAATCGAGAGTATCACTAACAGAGTGGAGCAAGTAGAAGCCAGAACGTCAGATAATGAAGACAAATTATTTCATCTTGAAAAGAGTCTAGCCAACTCAGAAAGGCTGGTAAAAAATCACGAGAAAAACATCCAAGAGTTATGGGATAACATAAAAAAGCCAAACTTACGAGTCATTGGGATAGAAGAAGGTACAGAGATTCAAACCAAGGGAATGAGTAACCTGCTGAATGAAATAATTACAGAAAAGTTTCCAGAAATAAAAAAGGAAACAGATATACAAATTGAAGATGCATATAGGACACCGAGGACACAAAATCACAGTAGACCAACGCCAAGACACATTGTTATGAAGATATCCAATATACAGAACAAAGAGAAAATATTAAAAGCTACAAGAGAAAGGAGACAGATTACATTCAGGGGTAAACCAATAAGGTTAACAACGGATTTTTCATCACAGACACTGAAAGCAAGAAGGTCATGGAACAATGTATTTCAAACACTGAAAGACAATGGATGCCAACCAAGAATTCTGTATCCAGCAAAATTAAGCTTCAGGTATGACAACGAAATAAAAATCTTTCATGATAAACAAAAGTTAAAAGAACTTGCAGCCAGAAAACCAGCATTGCAAAGCATTTTGAGCAAAACACTACACGAGGAAGAAATGAAAAACAATAACCAAAACCATCAGAGGGAAGTGCCTCGGTAAAGACAGAGGGCGAGGGGAAAAATAATCATGGAGAAACAAACTAAATTTTTTTTAAAAAAATGATAAATAATCAAACATGGATGGAAGTACAAACCATATATCAATAGTAACTCTGAATGTTAATGGCTTAAACTCTCCAATAAAGCGACATAGGCTGATATCATGGATTAAAAAAACAAATCCAACAATATGCTGCCTCCAGGAGACACATCTGATTGGAAAAGACATACACAGGCTGAAGGTGAAAGGATGGGAAAAAATACACCACACACACGATCCTCGTAAGCAAGCAGGGGTGGCCATCCTCATATCGAATAAAATCGACTTCAAGACTAAGTTAATCAAAAGGGATAAAGAAGGACATTATATACTGTTAAAAGGAACCATTCACCAACAAGACATAACAATTATCAATATTTATGCACCAAATAATGGCGCTGCGACATTCATAAAACAAATTCTCCTCAAGTTCAGGAATCAAATAGACCACAACACAATAATTATGGGTGACTTCAACACACCTCTCTCACCATTGGACAGATCCTCCAAACAAAAGTTGAATAAGGAAACTATAGAACTCAATACCACAATCAATAACCTAGACTTAACTGACATATATAGAATATATCAACCATCATCAAATGGATATACTTTTTTCTCAGCAGCACATGGATCCTTCTCAAAAATAGACCATATATTATGCCACAGGGCAACCCTCAGTAAATATAAAGGGGTGGAGATAATACCATGCATTTTATCTGATCATAATGGAATGAAACTGGAAATCAATGATAAAAGAAGGAAGGAAAAATCCTACATCACATGGAAAATGAACAATATGTTACTGAATGATCAATGGGTTACAGAAGACATAAAGGAGGAAATCAAAAAATTCTTAGAGATAAATGAAAATACAGACACAACAAATCAGAATCTATGGGACACAATGAAAGCAGTTTTAAGAGGAAAATTCATCGCCTGGTGGTCATTCCTCAAAAAAAGAAAAAACCAACAAATAAATGAGCTCACACTTCATCTCAAAGCCCTAGAAAAGGAAGAGCAAAACAACAGCAAATGTAGCAGAAGGCAAGAAATAATTAAAATCAGAGCGGAAATTAATGAAATTGAAACAAAAGAAACTATTGAAAAAATTAACAAAACTAAAAATTGGTTCTTTGAAAAAATAAATAAGATCGACAGACCTTTAGCCATGCTAACAAAGAGAAGAAGAGAGAGAACTCAAATTACTAACATACGGGATGAAAAAGGCAATATCACAACAGATGCTACAGAAATACAGAAGACAATTAGAAATTATTTTGAAAACCTATATTCCAATAAAATAGAAGATAGTGAAGACATCGATAAATTTCTTAAGTCATATGATTTGCCCAGACTGAGTCAGGAGGATACACACAATTTGAACAGACCAATATCAATGGATGAAATTGAAGAAGCCATCAAAACACCACCAACCAAGAAAAGCCCAGGACTGGATGGGTATACAGCGGAGTTTTACAAAACCTTTAAAGAAGAATTAATACCAATACTTTTCAAGTGATTTCAGGAAATAGAAAAAGAGGGAGCTCTTCCAAATTCATTCTATGAGGCCAACATCACCCTGATTCCGAAACCAGACAAAGACACCTCAAAGAAAGAAAACTACAGGCCAATATCTCTAATGAACCTAGATGCAAAAATCCTCAATAAAATTCTGGCGAATCGAATACAAAAACACATCAAAAAAATTGTGCACCATGATCAAGTAGGATTCATCCCTGGTATGCAAGGCTGGTTCAATATACGGAAATCAATAAATGTTATTCACCACATCAATAGGCTTAAAGATAAGAACCAAATGATCATCTCAATAGACGCAGAGAAAGCATTCGACAAAGTACAGCATCCCTTTTTGTTCAAAACACTTGAAAAACTAGGGATAACAGGAACGTACCTTGACATTGTAAAAGCTATCTATGCTAAGCCTCAGGCTAGCATCATTCTGAATGGACAAAAGTTGAAGGCATTCCCTCTAAAATCTGGAACAAGACAGGGATGCCCTCTATCACCACTTCTATTCAATATAGTTCTCGAAACACTGGCCAGAGCAAAGAAATTAAAGGCATAAAAATAGGAAAAGAAGAACTTAAATTATCATGCAGATGACATGATTCTATACTTATAAAATCAACACGCATAAATCAAAGGCATTTCTGTATATCAGCGACAAAACTTCTGAAACGGAAATGAGAAAAAACACTCCATTCACAATATCCTCCAAAAAAATAAAATACTTGGGAATCAACCTAACAAAGGAGGTGAAAGATTTATACAATGAAAACTACAGAACCCTAAAAAGAGAAGTAGAAGAAGATCTTAGAAGATGGAAAAATATACCCTGTTCATGGATAGGCAGAACTAACATTATCAAAATGGCGATATTACCAAAAGTTCTCTATAGGTTTAATGCAATGCCAATCAAAATCCCAATGGCATTTCTTGTAGAAATAGATAAAGCAATCATGAAATTCATATGGAAAAATAAAAGACCCAGAATAGCAAAAGCAATTTTAAGCAGGAAGTGTGAATCAGGTGGTATAGCGATACCAGATTTCAAACTATATTACAGAGCAATAGTGACAAAAACAGCATGGTACTGGTACCAAAACAGGCGGGTGGACCAATGGTATAGAATAGAGGACACAGAGACTAATCCACAAAGTTAAAACTATCTTATATTTGATAAAGGGGCTAAAAGCATGCAATGGAGGAAGGATAGCATCTTCAACAAATGGTGTTGGGAAAACTGGAAATCCATATGCAACAAAATGAAACTGAATCCCTTCCTCTCGCCATGCACAAAAGTTACCTCTAAATGGATCAAGGAGCTTGATATCAAATCAGAGACTCTGCGTCTGATAGAAGAAAAAGTTGGCTCCGATCTACATATTGTGGGGTCGGGCTCCAAATTCCTTAATAGGACACCCATAGCACAAGAGTTAATAACAAGAATCAACAAATGGGACTTACTTAAACTAAAAAGTTTTTTCTCAGCAAGAGAAACAATAAAGGAGGTAAATAGGGAGCCTACATCCTGGGAACAAATTTTTACTCCTCACACTTCAGATAGAGCCCTAATATCCAGAGTATACAAAGAACTCAAAAAATTAGACAATAAGATAACAAATAACCCAATCAACAAATGGGCCAAGGATCTGAACAGACACTTCTCAGGGGAGGTCATACAATCAATCAACAAGTACATGAAAAAATGCTCACCATCTCTAGCAGTCAGAGAAATGCAAATCAAAGCCACCCTAAGATACCATCTCACTCCAGTAAGATTAGCAGCCACTATGAAGTCAAACAACAACAAGTGCTGGCGAGGATGTGGAGAAAAGGGTACTCTTGTACATTGCTGGTGGGACTGCAAATTGGTGCTGCAAATTGGTGCGGCCAATTTGGAAAGCAGTTTGGAGATTCCTGGGAAAGCTGGGAATGGAAACACCATTTGACCCTGCTATTGCCCTTCTCGGACTATTCCCTGAAGACCTTAAAAGAGCATGCTACAGGGATGCTGCCATATCGATGTTCATAGCAGCACAATTCACAATAGCTAGACTGTGGAACCAACCCGATGCCCTTCAATAGATGAATGGATAAAAAAAATGTGGCATCTATACACAATGGAGTACTATGCAGCAATAAAAAATGACAAAATCATAGAATTTGCAGGGAAATGGATGGCACTAGAGCAGATTATGCTTAGTGAAGCTAGTCAATCCCTAAAAAACAAATACCAAATGTCTTCTTTGATATAATGAGAGCAACTATGAACAGAGCAAGGAGGAAGAGCAGGAAGAAAAGACTAACATTTAACAGAGTCATGAGATGGGAGGGAATGGGAGAGAAAAGGGAAATTGCATGGAAATGAAGGGAGACCCTCATTGCTATACAAAATTACATATAAGAGGTTGTGAGGGGAATGGGAAAACAAACAAGGAGAGTAATGAATTACAGTAGATGGGGTAGAGAGAGAAGATGGGAGGGGAGGGGAGAGGGGATAGTAGGGGATAGGAAAGGTAGCAGAATACAACAGTTACTAATTGGGCATTATGTAAAATTGTGGATGTGTAACCGACGTGATTCTGCAATCTGCATTTGGGGTAAAATTGGGAGTTCATAACCCACTTCAATCTAATGTATGAAATATGATATGTCAAGAGCTTTGTAATGTTGTGAACAACCAATAAAAAAATAAAAAATTTAAAAAATAAATAAATAAATAAATAAATAAAAATAAACTATATTACAGAGTTATAGTAACAAAAATGGCATGGTTTTGTCACAAAAATAGACTTGTAGCCCAATGGTACAGAATAGAGGACACAGAGAAAACCCACATAAATACAATTATCTCCTACTAGACAAGGGTACCAAAAACATTCACTGGAGAATAGATAGCCTATTCAACAAATGGTGCTGGCAAAACTGGAAATCCATATGTAGCAAAATGAAATTAAACCTCTCTCATGCTGCACAAAAATCAACTCAAAGTGGATCAAAGACTTAGGCACTAGAAGAGAGACCCTGTGCCTAGTAGAAGAGACTCTAAAAGTGCAAGAAGTAAAACCAAGAATCAATTAAAAACTTCCTTCTTAACAAATGAAACAATTAATAATGTGAAGAGAGAACCTAGAGATTGGGAGAAAATCTTTATCACATGCTCCTTCAATAAAGCATTAATCTCTAGGAAAAGAACTCCAAAAACTTAACACCAAAAAACCAAATAACCCAATCAATAAATGGGCTAAGGAACTGAACAGACACTTCACAGAAGAAGAAATACAATTGATCAACAAATATATGAAAAAGTGTTCAACATCTCTAGCAATTAGAGAAATGCAAATCAAAACTACTGTAAGATTTCATCTCCTGTCAGAATCGCAATCATCAAGAATACAGGCAACAATAAATGTTGCCAAGGATGTGGGGGAAAAGGTACACTGATACATTGCTGGTGGGACTGCAAATTGGTACAACCACTATGGAAAGCAGTATGGAGATTCCTCAGAAAACTGAGAATGGAACCACCATTTGACCCAGCTATCCCACTCCTTGGTTTATACCCAAAGGACTTTAAATCAGCATACTATAGTGATGCAGCCACATCCATGTTTATAGCAGCTCAATTCACAATAGCTAGACTATGAAAACAACCTAGGTGTCCCTCAGTAGATGAATGGATAAAGAAAATGTGGTATATAAACCCAATGGAATATTACTCAGCTTTAAAGAAGAATGAAATTATGGCATTTGCCAATAAATGGTTGGAGTTGGAGAATATCATGCTAAGTGAAATAAGCCTACCCCACAAAACCAAAGGCCAAATGTTTTCTCTAATATGTGGATGTTAATAGACATTATTACTGTATGTATATATATATATATATATATATATATATATATATATATATATATATATATGACTTCATGAACCCAAATAACCCAGGCATTTTTTTGTTTGGGGGGGGGATGCCAAGGCTTGAACTCAGGGGCACTCAACCACTCAACCACTGAGCCACATACCCAGCCCTATTTTTGTATTTGACAGGGTCTCACTGAGTTGCTTAGTGTCTCATTTTTACTGAGGCTGGCTTTGAACTCATGATCCTCCTGCCTCAGCCTTCCAAACCACTGGGATTACAGGCATGCACCACAGTACCCAGCCTCAGGTATTTACCCTTTTAATGCTCTCCCAAAGTTCCTATATGTTTTCTTCATTCCTTCATTGTTTTGCTTTTGTTTTTCTTTTGCCTCTTCCTTTTTATTTTCAAGTACTGTGTCTTTGAGCTCATTAATTCTTTCTTCTCTTTAATCTACCCTGGTTTGGGCACCTTTCATCAGGTTTTCAATTTATGTACATGCATTTTTAAGCTGAAGGATATCTCATTTACTTAATTTCTATTTCTGTTAAATTTCTCTGTTAGAACTTAACTCTACTGGTTTCAAATTCTCCACATGATCTCCCACACTGACTACTAGAAGGTCAGTACCAGGCACTCACTTTGACCTTTAGATGAAGTCAGGTTTCCTGAGAGCTCTTGTCCCGGTTGCTCTGCAATGTCTCCTGGGCACTGAAGGTTCAGGATTTCTTCCAGTTATCCTGATATGGCTCTGTCTTCCAAGAGGTCCTTAGCAGGCTACTTATCTCACAGATCTGCAGTCATTTCCACTATTTCAGTGTTGGGCCACCTTTGTCATGGGTTTCACACCAGTGGGCAATCCATGCCTGGGTTTTTCCCAAATCTAAAGTTTGGGTGTTATTCCGAACCAACTTCGGGAGCAGCTAACAAGGGAATCTGTCCGTATCAGCTTCCCTCTTTGGCCAGGCTAAGTACAGGTGCCTCACCAGAACCACCAGCCTGTGGTCTGACACTGGAATTCTGCCTGGCTCTGAACAGAATCACTATGGAAGACCAGCCCCAGGATCCTATGCGTGTCTATAGCCAACAACTCCACAAAGCTATGTCACACCTGAGCCCACAGCCCACCAAGACCAGCACAGCTATGGGAAGCTTACTATTGAGGTGAACTCATAGCCGAAGGCTGCTCAACAAGCCACAGGAGACGCTGACTAGAATAAAAATCCAATTTACTGAGACCATGGCTTCCGCCTGGCATTGGGGGTGGTCCACAAGCCCCATTAACATTCAGGACTTTGCATGGGGGCCATTAGTATTTGTCCAGTGTGGGGCATCACCAGCCTGACACTGTTTCAAGGCAAAGTCCCATAGTTACTACCCTGTCCACCCCAGAGAATGGGATCTTGCTCCATGCCAGTGTTTAAGGTTTGAGTATTTTATAAAGAAAGTCCCTTAGACACTTAAGTTGATCTAAGCTGGGTAACACATGAGTCTCACAGCCATAAAACCTACACAGTCTCAGAGGTATACTCAGGCCCATGATGAAGCTGACAGTAGTGCAGGTCAAAACATGCCTCTTCCCACTGTGGCACATGGTGCCTGGGCAGGTCTAGAGACTCTCTCTGCAAGGACTGACTTGGAAATAGGTGGGTTGTCTGAGGTTGGGGGACAGGTGGCAGAGACATCCCTTTGGTTAAGCTGGGTCACAGACGAGTCTCACAGCTGCAGAAACCTGCAAGGTCTGGAGGTGTTTGGGCACCAAGTCCAAAGCTTGTCTGTCCCATAATAGTACAAGTCTGTGCCTGATGCAAGGGCAGGTCTATGAGTTCCTGTTCTTGATGTGCCCAGTGAATGGGGCCTTTGTTTTCTGCCTGGCCCTTCATTGAGCTCCAAGACAGGTCCTGCTATAGCTTTCTAACCTACTACCCACTGGGTAAAGATTTACTTCTCACTCTGCTGCATGAAGGTAAAGGACAGGAGCAGAGGCAAATAGCCAACTGAATGAATGCAGTTCCAGCAGCTCAGTCAATAAGTATTTGCCTGGGTCCAGGGATTTTAAGGTTCTGCCCACCCCTGTGTTTCACTGTGGCAGGCCTGGTACTGGGCATCAACCAACTCTAAGGCCTGGACTTAATTCCCTCTCCTCCCTTTTCCATGCTGCTGAGAGTTGCCAGAGTAGTGACAGGAGCAACTCCTTCCCTTTGTGTTCCTCAATGTGTCTTTTCTTATTGTTATGAAATAGCAGGGCACAGGGATCTCTCATCTAACTTGCATGGCTCTTATAAAGTTAGTTTGGTGCAAGAATAAGTATTTGAATTGGCACATTTGTGGAGGGACAATCAGGATCTTACTCAGCTACCATCTTTATCTACCTCCCAAAAATCTTAGTATTCTAAGTTTGGGTCAAGATGAGTTGAGGGTCAAGAAAAACTGCTAGAGTGTTCTCCATTTTGTTTCCTGCTTCAAATGTTATTATTTACACTTATACTGTGCAATTTAGAAAAGACCAATGGTAAAGCAGTCTCTAACTGCAAATTTTAGGCTAACAATCTAACTCTGATGTTCATGACGTCCTCGCTGTGTCTATAAACTTTGTCCAATGTCAAGAATTTAACATCACACAGGCTTGAATTTAGAAAAAATAACCCCTCAGCTTTAAGGTGATGTCACATGTTATATATACCACAGTGGTGACTTTTATAATAAGTTGACTTCATAGGATCTGAGAGTAGATTGGCAGTTACCAGAAGATGGGGCAAGGAGGGGCTAGGGATAAAAAGGAAGAGGGCAAACAGTACACTAAAGCCAATATTAGATAGAAGCAAATTCTGTTGTGCTATTGCACACTAGGGTAACTATAGGAAACCATAACATATAGTATCCTTCAAGATAGAAGGATTTTGAAAGTTTTCACCTTAAAGAATGTTTGAGAAGATATGTTTAACCTGATTTAAACATTATATAAAATATACATGTGGTAAAACATCACATGGTACTCCACAAATATGTGCAATTTGTATGTTTTTATCTATCAATTGAAATTAATTTTAAAAGTTTAAAAACATTACCTTCATTAAAAAAACTGTATCAGGAGCTTCTTTCAAATTGTCCTTTCCTTTCCCCACAAAGGATGACCCAGTCCTTGTCTTCACTGACTCCATTTTGTCCCTCTCACCTGCACTCTTTTTTAAGTTTGATCTCCAAACTTTTTAGGTTTGACCCCAGTGGACCCTGTAGAACCTGACATGCAGGCAGACCACAGCATGGAGAAACAGGCATGCCCCTGACCCCCCCCCCCAGCTTTGTCCCTTCCCTGCACATTTTTTGTGGCGATACTAGGGACTGAACCCAGGGACACTTAACCACTGAGCCACATCCTCAACCTTTTTTGTATTTTGAGACAGGATCTCTCTAAGTTGCTTAGCTTCTCCCTAAGTTGCTGAGACTGGCTTTGAACATGTAATCCTCCTGCCTCAGCCTCCTGAGGCACTGAGATTATAGCCATGTGCCAATACACCCAGTAAAAAAAAAAAAGACATTTAAAAAAATCTATTTGTTCTTTTTAGCTATACATGATAGTAGAATGTATTTTGATATATCATACATTCATCAAACTGGATGTAGGGCCTGCCCCAAGCCTGCCAAACAGTAGGGGCGCTGCAATATATGCTGGAAGACCTCAACTTCTGGTTGGAAGAGGAGTCACAGACTCCGACATCAACAGGGCTGGCCATGCCAGCTTGTCACTACTACCAGCCGGCTCCACCAAGACTGTGCTCTTACAACCAGTCCTAGCAGTGACTTTACCACCTGAAATGGGGCCACAACGAGTCCCTACTGGGATCTGTAGGCCAGTACCCCCAAATACCATAGGCCTAACTTCGGGACAAAACAATTTAAAAAAGGGAATTCAGGTACTGCCAGAAGTGATGAATTCAAATTTTAGAGATGAGGTTGAGATCACTGTACAATCAGGCCATGCCATTCAGCACTCTACAGGAGATGTATTGGCACAGCTAGTACTCCTAAATTGCTGCTCCGCAGATGGCCCAGATGAGACCTCAACTTCCGATTCCCCTGATGGAGTGTACTGGGCTCAATTAGTTTGGCAGGAACGCCCTCTACTGGATCTTAAAATCAATCATAAAAAATTTCAGGGTATCATAGATACTGGAGCTTATAAATCTGTTCTATCTAGTAGATTCTGGCCCAAAAGCTGGCCTTTACATATCACACCTGCCAACCTGGAGAGGATAGGTCAAATTTTTTAACCGGCACAAAGTACTCAGCATCTCACTGGGAAGATAAAGATGATAATTCTGGAATTTCAAGATTTATGTCTTAGACACTTTGCCAGTGAGTTTGTGGGGCCATGATATTCTAAGCAGCCTAGGTTTGTTATTAGTAACTCCAAATTCTATCATGTCATCTGAGGGACTTAATAAAAAATTTATTCCAAGGGAAATTTACAAGAAGGATACCTACCTATAACCCAATCTTCCCAACAGAGATCAACTAATGCACCGAACCAAAATTTTTGGTAGGAGCCCAGACATTACCCCCAGAGAACAGCAGAAAAAATTAACTGGCTCACAGAAGAGCCAATCTGGGTTAGTCAGTGGCCCCTCACAGGGAAAAAACTTAAAATAGCCTATATGTTAGTTCAGTAACAACTTCAGCCTGGCCATTTACAACCTATACTCAGTCCTTGGAATACACCCATCTTTGTAATTAAGAAAAAAATCTGGCAGCTAGAGATTATTACAAGATCTCAGGGTTATAAATCGTGTTATTGAGCCCATGGGAGCCTTACAACCAAGGCTTCCTTTTCCTTCAGCTATCCCTTTGGATTACCATTTGATAGTAATAGATTCAAAAGATTGTTTCTTTTCTATATCTTTGCACTCAGAAAGATTGTTTCTTTTCTATACCTTTGCACTAAAGATTTGCCTTTAGTGTCCCAGCAATAAATTTTAAAGAACCAGTTAAAAGATATTGCTGGAAAGTGTTGCCTCAGGGAGTGTGTAACAGCCCTACCCTATGTCTAAATTTTGTGGCACAGATCATCACGTCTGTCAGGGAGAAATTCCTCATTGTTTATATTATTCATTTTATGGATGACATACTTTTAGCTCATGCTAATCCAGATATACTCTTAAAAATCTTTGCCCAATTAGAGACTTCACTCACAGCAATGGGTTGGTGCATTGAACCTCAAAAGGTACAGAAGACATCTCCTTTTCAATATCTAGGTCATGTGATTGAAGGACATACAATCTGTCCTCAAATTTTACAAATAAGAGTCAAGGAGCTGCACACCCTCAATGATTTTCAAAAACTATTATGAGATATTAATTTGCTGAGACCATCTTTAAAGCTAACTACTTCAGATATAAGTCCCTTATTTCAGATATTCTAGGGAGATCCTTCTCCAATTTCTTTGTGTCAGCTCACAGGAAGAGCGAGAATAGCTTTAAGGAAAGTTGAAATTGCTATTAAAAAATGCTCAACTTACTACAATTAACCCATAAGAGCCTATATATTTATTGATATTCCCAACTGCTTACTCTCCTACAGGGGCAATATGCCAAATATTGGCAGTTATTGAGTGCATTCATTTAGCCCACTCTCCTCAAAGGTCATTAACTCCTTTTCAAGATTTTGTTGCTCAATTAGTTATCAAGGGCAGAGCATGAGTTTTACAGCTGGTTGGCTCAGAACCTAATATTATAATCATTCCATTTTATGCTCAACAAAATGATTGGCTTTTTCAAACTCCTAATACTTGGCAAGTAGCTTCTGTAATTTTCCTAGTCAGATAGAAAGTCATTATCCTTGTGATAAAATTATTCAATTTGCATTAGTAACTGCATTTATTTTTCCAAAGATTTTAAGTGCACAACCAATATATGGCAGATTAACAGTATTCACTGATGGCTCAAGCTCAGGTAAAGCCAGTTTTTACAGTCACACTCATACAAAGGTGATACAAACTTCATATACTTCTGCCCAATGAGCAGAACTTCAGAAGCTCATTTGTGCTTTAAGTCAATTTGCAAATGAGCCCATCAATATTTATTCTGACAGCTTATATGCAGTTGGAGTTATGAAAATATTGAAATTTCAATTATTGGTATACATCATCACAGAGCTATTCAACTTGTTTTATGCCTTACAAAGGATAGTGCAAATTCGAAAGCACCCATGTTTTATAGGCCACATATGGGCCCACACTAATCTTCCAAGGCCTTTAACATCAGGTAATAAGATTGATAAATTAGTTGCTGTTTGTAAACAAATGTCTTTGTATGACTGTGCACAAGCTTCACATTTTTTGCACCACCAAAATGCTTCTAATTTACATGAAAAATTTAATATTACTAGAGAGCAAACCTATCAAATTGTACGTCACTGTCCCCAGTGTGTTAGACATACTCCATCTTTACCATCTTGGGTAAATCCCCATAAATTAAAACCAAATCAATTATGGCAAATGCATGTAACTCAGATTCCTCAATTTGGTGAACAATGTTATGTACACGTAATTGTAGATACTTATTCTAGATTTATCTTTGCCACAGCCCGTGCAAAAGAAAATACTCAACATGTTATTTCTCATTGTTTAGCTGCTTTTGCAATATTGGATGTCCTTTACAGATTAAAACTGATAATGTACCAGCTTCTGTTAGCTCTTCTTTTCAACAATTGCCGAGAGTTTTATATTGACCATAATACAGGTATTCCTTATAACCCTCAAGGTCAAGCTATTGTAGAATGAGCTCATTTATCTATTAAGCTACAATTACAAAAACAAAAAGGGAGAGGTAGAACTAGGACCCCCCAAAATAACTTCAATCATGCTCTGTTAATTTTAAATTTTCTAAACTGTGATTCAGATGGCCCACTGCAGCTGAGTGACACATGTCTTCCACAGCAACAGACCCTTTAGCCCAAGTTTGGTGGCAGGATTTGGACACTGGCCAATGGAGAGGACCAGATGCAGTTTTTATGTGAGTAGAGGTCATGCTTGTATTTTCCCAGAAGGTGCTTTTTGTCCTGTTTGGATATCTGAACACGCCATTAGGCATGGAGGACCTAGAACCAAGATTCAAACGACTAAGGATCGACCCAGAGATGCCAGACCTGACCCCACCAACAAGAGGAACTCTCAAAGGAAGAGAGGAGAGAAGATGGCCCAGAGAGACCCAGCTCATGGAAAGAATTGAAGAATCTAACACTGCAGGCTGAACAAATGATTCGACAGAAAGGAAAAGCTAAATCTCCAATGATGATGCTTGCTGCAATATTAGCTGCAATATTAGGTAAATGGGAATCAGGGAGAAACCTATTAGACATATTTTCCAGATCTACCTTTAGCACACCAGTATTTACTAATGACTCATATATGATGGGAGGATTTACAGACACCCATATTACTCTCTTCCATGTGATTGGATTTAATTATTCTGGCTACAGTCCTCAATTACCTTTGTGTTGGTCCTGCAGTAAACATGCTGGCTGTCTAAAAGCATCCTTTAGGGGAAAGACAGCAGTTGGAGGACATAGACCAGCGAATTGTACTGTTCCTGGAGACTCAAAGCCTTATATCAGATCAGTTATTAAAATGGGACTTTCTCATAACAAACCAGTCATCTTTGCAGAACGTCCACCAATACCTCATTGTCCTAACCATTCTGTGATAGAAATCAGAACAATACCTAAATGGAGGATTGTATAAAATACTTTCCCAGTACAACATACGGTGTCTAGAAATAGTGGGTACATTATGGACTGGTCTCCTAGAATTGACAAAAAGCAATTGTGCAAGGGTATTGCCATGACCCCTGGAGGATCTGTTAGTAACATCTTGACCTTCAGCGAAGGTGGCATTCAAAAAGATGTTTAGCGCTTAATTGGTGCCTCAGAATTCTTACATTTTACTGACAAACCTCTACCAGACTTTGTAGGCAAAAACTGTAAGGAGGGTTCCTGTTATGGCCTACAGGCCTGTGTTCAATCTCCATGAATTTTAATTACTAGAAATGTGAAAGTTAAAAAGAAAGATGAGGGGCTGGGGTTGTGGCTAAGTGGCAGAGCACTTGCCTCGCACATGTGAAGCACTGGGTTCAACCCTCAGTACCACATAAAAATGAATAAACAAAATAAAGATACTACATCCGTCTGTAACTAAAAAATATTTTTTAAAAAAAGAAAGATGATAGATATCTTGTAACATGTAATAAATGTAATTTAACTAATTGTATCACCAGATACAATAGAGGGAAAGGAATGCTGATACTTCATCAGCCCTCTTTTGTCTTATTGCCAGCTAATATTCCAGAGCCATGATATGCTGATGCTGGTTTTCAAGTCTTACAACAAATACATACCCAGCTAGTGAGACCCAAATGTGCTCTTGGATTTGTAGTATTGGGAGTTATTGCTTTAGTTTCATTTATTGCTTCCATGGTCACAGCTTCAGTGGCCCTATCTCAAAATATTCAACATGCAGATTTTCTTAATAATTTGGCTCAGAATACTTCCAAGACTCTTCATAATCAAATAAATACTGATGAAAGGATTGAGACTAAGATAAATGCCTTAGAAGCTACTGTCATAAATATTGGTAATGAACTTTCAGCTCTGAAATTCAAGGAAAGACTTAAATGGCATGCTGACTATAAGTATGTGTGTGTTACTGCTGCCAATTACAATGCTTCCTAATAGGATTGGGAGAAGGTTAAAAATCATTAGGTATTTGGCAAAATAGTAATAACAGCTTGGATCTTTTGGAGTTACGTCATCATATTCAAGATATACAAAAAAGTAAGATTGATTTTTCAGATCCTACTTCTTTAGCTGATCAAATACTTAGAGAATTGAATGACTTTACCCCTGGAAACATCCTAAAACACTCTGCATGGTATATCCTTGTATTGTTCTCTTTGCTACTAATTCTCCCTTTTATTGTAATTGAAGGATGTTTTGCCCTTGGAACAAGAATTCGAGGACTCAAAATAGTGACCTATCACCTGCTTTTACAAAAAAAAAAGGGGGGGGGTAATATGTGGGAAGCCACAATGAATGACCACACTTTTCCAGTCCTGATACCTCAGATTCTGACCAACCACTGTATTTGCTCCAGTTTGGGCAGGGTCTAGCTCAGATAGTAAGAAAATCTTCTTTGTGGGATGTGCCCCTAGGTTTGAGTTACACTCACTTGTCCCTTGTAGTCCTTCCCTTCTTCCCTTTTTTGGATAGAACTTTCTAAGAACAAGAGTCCCCCAATAAAAGCTCACTTCCGAATGTACTCTGTCTCTCGCCAACCTCTCATGACTTTCCCTTGCTCTCCCTCTTGGGGTACCTGAGGCCGAGAGCAGGGAAGCCGTTCTGAAGCCTATGTAAAGGTAAATTGTGTCTGTGTTTTATTTGGTGCCCCTGCAAATTTACACAAGCAATCTTAAGTTCAGCTGCCTGCACTGGTTGGGAGCGGCAAAGGGCTAACTCCAAATGGCTCAGGTAACCATGGCTACAGAAGATGCTGTTCCCAAATGTTTGAAAACCTAGAAAATCCAGTCCTTTTTAAACACTTGCAGACACATGGAGTCCAAGTGCTTGTGTCTTGGCATCTGCCTCTAAATAGACTCAAGACCACAGGTTGGAAAGCACCATGGCCTTTGCCAAAGGGTTTGCCAAGGGGAGAGTGCAGACCTCACTCGAGTCCCCAGAGGAGGACACCTTGCTGTCTTGTGCATACGATGATGCACCTCCCATTTATAGGACACTGAGAACCAAATCTGCCCACTGGGCAGCTGTATGACCCAAGCAAATGTCACCTCACCCACTCACGATGCCCTGCAAGCTTCTCAGTTTGCTTTCTGAACTTGAATTTTGGGGGAAAAAACTAATTTTGATTTCTTCTATTCTAAAGGAAATGAGACTGATTTACTTTTTGGCCCACCTACTTTTTTAAAGAGTCATGTAAAACTTCCCTCAGCGGTCCATCAAGAGTACAAACAGTAAATGCTATCTTTTTTTTTAATATTTATTTATTTTTTAGTTTTTGGCAGACACAATATCTTTGTATGTGGTGCTGAGGATTGAACCCGGGCCGCACGCATGCCAAGCGAGCACGCTACGACTTGAGCCACATCCCCAGGCCCCAGTAAATGCTATCTTGCATTCATCACTGTCCCTGAAATTGTGGGTACTGAACTAATTGCTACATTTTATTCTTTAATTGGCAGACACTATACATATTTATATTTTGATAAGATGTATCATTACACCTGCTTAATTTTCTGTTTTACTCTTTTTAGAGCTGGTTATTTTATTGTTTGCATCATAATTCATTAGGATTTTTTTCCTGATTTAAAATAGTTAGTCGAGTTCAAGTTCACTGTTTTTATCTGGATAGCTCTTAACATCCATAAACTGCTGTCATCACTTCCCAAATGTTTTTGAAAAGCTATATTTATCATATATATATATATATATATATTGTTTGCACTTTTATGCAGGGATATTCTTGAATCATGTGTTTTAATGGCTTATTGTTTTTTGGTTTTAAGTTTACTTTTTCTAATTCCACACTTAGAGAATGATTTTTTATTATGGTGAAATTCAAATAACAAATATGAACCATTTTAAAGATAATGAATCAATAGCATCTGGTCCCTTCACATTCACAATGTATGTAGTATATTCTCTCTGGTGTTCAGGCATCATATCCATCCAGTTCCAATCATTTCCATCACCTCATGATCAAAATCCTTCTCCATTAAGCATCACTTGCAAATCCTGACCCTCAGATCACACAACCATCAATTTTCCTCTACTTGGGGCACTTACTTATTCTGGATGGCTCATAGACATCAATCATACAATATGTGACCTACTGTGTCTGGTTCCTTTCACTGAACTTTGGGATTTCAAGTTTATCCACATTATACCAGTATCCTTCATTCCTTTCTATGACTGAGTGCCATTCTGTGTTCTGGATACAACACATTCTGTCTTCCTATCCTTTCACAGATGGATATTTATGTTTCCAAATCTGGACTTGCATGAACAGCTGTTCTGAATATTTATTTGGATTCATGACTTTACTTTTTCTGAGCACTGCACCTAGGGAGTGGAAAGGCTCAGTCATAAAGAGTAATTCTTTGCCCACTTTTGAGTTGGCATCCAACTGTTTTCCACTGTGGGCACTTAGTTTTACATTAACAGCAATATGCAAGGGCTCAGATTTCTCCACATCCTCTGTGGCACTTGCTTTCTTTTTATCAAATTATTGTAACATCCTAGTGAGTGTGAAGGTCCATCTCATGGTGGTTTGCATTTTCATGACCCTGACTGCCACTAATGTAGAGCACCTTGTTGTGTGCCTTTCAGCCCTAGGAACATGTTCTTTATGCTTGTTTTTAATTTTTTTGTCTTTTTATTGTTTTTTGTGTGGAGTTTTATTTGTTTTACTTTAGATATAGATCTCTCTCTTATATATAAGATTTGTAAAACGTTTCTCCCATTTTGAAGGTTATCTTTTTGTTTTGTTGGTACAGTTCTTAGACATACAAAAGTTTTTAATTTTGATGAAGTCAAATGTTTCTTTCTTTGTTCAGACTTGGTATCACATCTGAAAACTCATCATATCTACAATCATAAAATATTATACTATGTGAATGTAAATTAAAAGCCATTATAGAAAAGACTATGAAAGTTCCTCAAAAAAATGAAAAAATCCTTACCCTATGTCCCAGCAATCCCACTACTGAGAAAATTTCCACAGGAAAGGAAAACTCTGTATCAAATTAATATCTGTACACTGGTGAATACTGCAGCACCATTCACAACAGACAATACTTGGAACTAACTCAAATATGCAAAATTCATACAACAGGCCAATAGTTAAAGAAAATGTATGCATACACAATTAACACTATCCAGCCAAAAACAGGGATGAGATCCTGTCATCTGTGACAAGAATGACCAACTCTACAGGAAAATATGATGCCAAATGAGCCAGACACAGAAAGACAAATGCTACATAATTTCACTCCCATATGGAATCTTAAAAAGTTGACTACTTAATGGCTATGCCAATTAGATTCCCACCAACAGTGTGTGACAATTCCTTTTTCTACACAAAATGAAGGTTCCTCAAAACTCCAATAAAAGATCTACCATAGGATCCAGGAATCCCACTTCTGGGTATGCATCCAAGGGCACTAAATCAGCATAACAAAAAGATGCAGATCTGTGTTTATTGCTGCACAGTTTACAACAGCCAAGGTATGGGATCAACCTACATACCCAACAATGGATGAGCGAATAAAGAAACATATTAGCTTGGGCATCGAGGTATGTAATAAGACTCCTAAAAGCACAAGAAGCAAAACCAAAAATTAATAAGTAGATGGCATCAAATTACAAAGCTGCTGCACAGCAAAGGAAAAAATAAGAGTAGGAAGAGAGGTCTTAGAGAATGGGAGATCTTTGCAACATGAGCCTCAGAGAAGCCACTAATATCCACAATATATATAAAGAACTCAAAAACTTAACACCAAAACCAAATTTCTCCATTCTCTCTGGCCCTCATTTTTTAATTATCATAAATATTCTAGTGAGTGCTAAGTATTATATCATTGTAGTTTTAACTTGTATTTCATTGATTACTAATAATGTTAAGGAATATTGTGCTTTTTGGTCATATAAATATTTTCTTTACAGAACTGCCCAAGTCCTTTCCCCTTTTAATTGTGGGGTTTTTTGTTGTTGCTGTTGTTATTGCCTTTTGATATCACTGTGATTTTTTATATATTTGGACATGTAAGCCGATACAATTGCAAATTTTTTTTCTCCCATTTTGTAGGCTGCCTTTGGACTTTGTCTTTTTTTATTTTAAATTTTTAATTTGTTATATATGACCGCAGAATGCATTACAATTCATATTACACATATAGAGCACAACTTTTCATATCGCTGACTGTACACAAAGTACAGTCACACCATCGTGTCTTTACACAGGGACTTAGGGTAATGATGTCCATCTCATTCCATCGTCTTTCCTATCCCCTGCCTCCTCCCTTCCCTTTGCCCTGTCTAGAGTTCATCTAATCCTCCCATGGCCTCCCTTTTAATACTGTCTTTGCATACTCAAAAGTTTTTCATTTTGATCAAGTCCAATATGTACTTTTTTCTTTTGTTCCTCATATGTTTCCATCACATATAAAAACTGTCCTACCTAACGTCATAGAAACTGGCAATGTGTGACATTACAGTAAATATACTGAAAAAAAAAAAACTGACACCACAAAACACTGTAAGAAAACCAACCTCTTCCCGTATCAATTCCACCAACAACCAGCCTGCGGGCCTGGAGGCGCCTCGGCCTGGGCCCACCACCCAGCGCAGGGCCCGACCCTGCGCATTCTCACCAGGCAAAGTAGCACGCGCAGCCGAGAGAGGGGCGCGGGGCGCCGCTCGCCTCAGTTCCAACTCACTGCTGCCCCGTCTTCCACCGCTGCCAGCGCTGACAGGAAGAGGAGCACAAGGCGGCCCAGCGCAGAAGGAAAGCCCAAGGGAGGAAACGGAAGCGCCGTGTGCTCGGCGGGAGGCCGGAAACGGAAACTCCGCACGGCGTAGTGGGCGGGGCCTGGGTTGCGTGCCCCGGATGACGGCTTCTAGTCTCGGTGAGTCTGATGTTGGCTCAATCGCACGCCGTGAGTGCGGCGGAGTCCAGGGAAGGCCATGGGCCGCGGGCCCATCCTGGGAGCCCCGCTTCTGCCATGAGGCCTCAGGCTGTTCGCTCGGGGCAGCGCACAGCTGCCGTTTCCCCAGGTGGGACCCCGCGTCGCCTCGCGGAGCCCTCACATTGGCCGCACCCGGGGCGGGTAAGTCTGCTCCTGGGGACTTGGCCGAGTCTGCAGTCGTTTGGTTGTCACATATTGGGAGTGGGGTGCAGTGCTACTATCATCCAGCTGGCGGGGGCCAGAGACACCTCTGCTTCTCACTTTGCACAGCGCAGCCCCCCCCACAGCAAAAAAAATCCAACTCTCCCAAATGTCCGCAGTGCCCAGGTTGGGAAACTTCTGGAGGGCATGAAAATCTCTGAAGTCATAAATAAACTGGAAATTGTTTAGAATTCTGAGTAGGGCCCGTAAGTGACGAAAGAGAGAGTCTACAGCATCTGGAGTCCCCATAAAATCTCCAGCCACATGTCTTGAGCCAGTCAATTGCACACTGCATTAAGTTCTTTTTTTTTTTTAAAGGCAACCAGACTTCTTCCACTAATTTTTTTTTTTAGAGAGAGTGAGAGAGGAGAGAGAGATAGAATTTTTTAATATTTATTTTTTAGTTCTTGGTGGACACAACATCTTTGTTGGTATGTGGTGCTGAGGATCGAACCCAGGCCGCACGCATGCCAGGTGAGCGCGCTACCACTTGAGCCACATACCCAGCCCCTGCATTAAGTTCTTTCACCCATTTTAGGGATCAGATGGCTGGAGAGGAATAGGGCAAATTCAGTTTGGGTCAACAGCTGGGCTCCTATTATTAAATAAGTTTTTTTTTAATGTTAAAAAGTAAATGGGGTCATCTTCCTATAAACTTGTGGCCCCCCTTTTTTTTTCCAGAGAAATATTGTTCAAACTCAGATTTCTGTTGAAGCCAGCCTCAAGAACCACCTGTCACCCATGTATGGTTTCCGTGTAACCAAGTGAGTAACATGTGGAATTTGCAACAAGGCTGTGTTCCAGCAGGCTGTGCTGTGTAGAAGAACTGCTAATGAACTTTTCCCATGCCTATTCTACAAGGAGCCCTAACATTGAGGGTTTTTTAAAAACTAGGTCTGTTTGGTGGGAGAAGGCACTTAGATCTGTATAGCCATTTGTGGGTAGATAAGTCAGGAAATAGTTATGTGTGTATGTAAGTACATACAAAACAAACATAAGGAATTTAAAATATGTGTATCTGTAGAGAAATGTAGATGTTTTTGCATGTGAAAAATATAAAGATTTTGTATGTAAAGATGAATAAATTTTTATGTATATTTGCCTTCCCACGTGTCCCATGCTCCAAGTTCCTCATCCCTCCACAGGTCTGTTGTCCGGGATCCTTTCTCTGTTGTTGTCAGGGGTTGTAGCTAAGCCATAATGTTTGTGATGGTCTAGGACTTGGTGAACTTCAAGGATGTGGTTGTGGAGTTCTCCCAGAAGGAGTGGCCATTGCTGGACCTATATCAAAGAACTCTGTACAGGAACATGATGCTAAACTGCAGGAACCTGGCCTTACTTGGTAAGCCCAGTGTCATCCCTGCATTTGTTTAACCACTCAAGTAGCAATACTTTCCTTTCAATTTATTTTATTGACATCAAATTCACAAGACCATGAGACATTTTAGCCATTTTAAGGTGTACAATTGGAAGCATTTAGTATATTTCCATTATTATGCACTCATCAATACCTAATTTTAGAATGTTTTCATCACTTCAAAAGAAATATCAGCCCCATTCAGCAGTTGATACACATTCTGTTCCCTACCCACTGCTACTGGCAACCACTTAATGCACTGTCAATGGGTTTACCTATTCTGGATATTGCATATGTGTGTGTGCATATGTGTGTGCATGTATCTGTGTGTGTAGCTTGTGCCTACCTTCCTTTGTATAGTATGTTTTCAAGGTTCATATTCTATCACGTGTCAGAATTTCATTCATTTTCGTGGCTGAATACTATTCCAGTATTCATGTATCCTTTCATAAGTTGATGGGCATTTGGGTTGTTTCCAACTTTTGGCTATTTGAGTAGTGCTGCTGTGAACACTGGAGAAAAACCCTATGAACGTAACCAGGTTTCCATATCTTCTGCAATCAAGGTATTCTCCAAAGGCACAAGAGCATTCATACAAGGAAGAGTCATTATGAATGTAATCAGTGTGGAAAGACCTTCGGCACAAGTTCACCTTACTATGCACAATAGAATTCATGTAAGAGAGAAACCTTAAGAGTGCCGTGAGTGTGGGAAAGTCTTCAGAAAATGCTCACATCTGACACAGCACGTGAGAACTCATATGGGAGAAAAACTCTATGAATGTAACAAGTGTGGGAAATCTTTTAACAGTACCTTTTCTCTAACTGTGCACAAGAAAATACATATTGGAGAAAAATCCTATCCCAATGCAGTGATTGTGGGAACGCCTTTAATAATCTCTCATCTGCTAAGAAGCACTTGAGAGCTCATACCAGAGAAAAATCCTACAAATACAATCATTGTGGAAAATCTTTGGCCAGTATTAATTCTCTGTGCATAAGGGAATGTGTAATAGGTAGAAGTGAATGCATTAACAACAGAACAGCACTCATTGGACTCTCATCCTTTGGATAATATGAGAGAACTCATATTCTGCATAATGAATTATTACCCCACACTTTACAGCTTCAAATAAGAAATATTTGTTTTCTCACAATTTCTGCAAGTCAGGAACTAGGGATGGCTTAGCTCTGAATCCTAGATCAAGGTCTCTTATAAGGTTTTATCCCAGATGTCCAGCAGGAATTCAGTCAGAAGAGGTCTTTACTGATGAAGGGTTCATTTCCAGAACCTCTCACTTGCATGCCTAGAGAGTCAGTGCCACTTGTTTACAGGTACTGTGGTTTTGAGTGCAATTTGAATTTCCCCAAAAAGTCTGTGTTAAAGGTATAGTACCAGAGTGGTGGTACTGGGAAATGTTGTGGAGCCTTTAAGAGGTGAAGCCTTATGAGAGGTAGTTAGGTCTTTGGGGTGTGTCCTCAAAAGGTTGTGGGATCCCTACCTATCCTCTCTCTCCCCCTGCTTTTGGGCTTGATATGTGACCACTCACTCTGACACATACTCCAGCCATGATACGCTGCCCTCGCCAAAGGCCCAAATCCATGTGTCCACCCAGTCTTGGACTTGAAGCTCCAGATCCATGAGCCAAAATAAGTCTCTTTCCATGCTATAAATAGCCTGTGCCAGTAATTTCATTATAGTAAAAGAAAGCTGACTAATCTAGCAGGAGACCTTCCAGGAGGACAGTCCCAGAATTGAGAGCCTCAAATGCTCTCTGAATGTTTCAGACATGAGAATTCATATGAGAGAGAAAGACCTATTGAATGGTCAGCATTGGAAAGTCTTTCACTTTCCCATGTTTCTTAGAAATTTGGGAGTTCATACTGAAAAGGAACCAGGAAATAGAAAGGATGATAAGTTTTCAGTGATGTCTCTTAACATTAGGAAAAAAAGTGAAGATGGTGGTGCACACCTGTAATCTCAGTGACTTGGGAGGCTGAGGAGGAGTATTGCAAGTTCAGCAAAAGCAAGGTGCTAAGCAACTCAGTGAGACCCTGTCTCTAAATAAAATACAAATAAGGCTGGGGTTGTAGCTTAGCGGTCAAGCACCCCTGAATTCAATTCCCAGTACCACATAAATTTAAAAAAACTTAAAAACATTAGGAAAAATATGAAAATTATCCCTGGATATAATACCCATGAGTATATTAGTTCTGGAAAGTCTTTTGCTGATTTCTCCCTTCATTATGTATATGAGAACTCATACTGGCGGGACACCCTAATGCAATCAATATGCAGTTTCTTGATTTCAGCTCTTCAGTAAATGGCCACAGAATAAATTATACTAATAACAAAAGGCTATAAATGTTAAGAATGTGGGATTACCTTTATCCATGGCTCATCCTTAAGTTGGGTCACTAGCTCATTAAACTTTAGTTTTAGTATATTAACATTTTTTGTTTTAGTAGATAAACATTCATGGCCATAGGTATCTTCCACATCTAAAATTACCTAACATGACTTTACATGCAACATATTAGTTGAAGTTAACTTAAATATTGCATATTCAAAAAGGTGTTTTCAAATAACTCTTGAGTGGCTTAATTTGTCATAATGGAAATTAGGCAATATTTACAATATAAATTTTTCTAATGTAATAGTTTTTTGTAAGAGTGCATGAACTTTATGATATTGGTTCTGTTTCTCTTTGTATTCTAGTGTGGTGAATACTGATAGTTTCTTTCCCAATGTCCATTTTCCCCTATTTATTTATTTAAGGCAAAAAAAATCCACAAATTAATTCAAGATGTCTATGAACAATATTGAAAATACTCAGTGTACCAGACTTTTCTGAAGCCAGAATGGGTTTTGACCCACTCTCTGGCCATGATAATAAGGTAGAAATCACTAGGGAGACACCATCTGTCTTGTTTGCCACACCTATTTTCATTCCTTCTTTTGGAACATGGACACAGGGCATAGAGTGGAGAACCTTTTATTTATAACTATGATAACAGAAACCACAATACAAAAAAAATCACAATAGGGAGCATTTTATTGCATCAGCTCTGGACTGTTTATCAGTAGACTTCTCCTTCCATGATTAGAAGTAACCCAAAACTGGTTGAATCCAAAACATGTGTGGGAGTGGGGGTGTGACAGAAAGAGAGTGTGTGTTTCGGCAGCTGTTTTATTATTTTGCAGCTGAGTGTGATAGCTGATGAGCCTATTAACTGATCCATTTTTATAAATGCTACGTGTTCCTATAAAAGCAATGTATATTCTTTCTTGCATTCAGAGTATATGTCCAACTACTCAAGCTAATTAATTGTGTTTTCCCACATAATGTGCACTTCCTTTTTTTCTCTTGACCTGACATAGTGCTAGAGGTGTATTAAAGTCTTACATTTAAGATTGTGGATTAACAAATTCTTTCTGTAGTTCTGTCACTTTCACTTTATTTGTTTTCATGTAATGTAACGAAATACAAACAGCTTTACACATTTTCTTGGAAATCACTCCTTTTCAATAGGGACCATTTTTCCCATGGCATAGAATTTTAATACAGTAACAATCAAACTTTGCTGTCACTCCCATACACCATGCACTCCTCTAAGTGCTTATGAATATTAACTAAATACTCATTTAGAATTTGGGGGTATGTACTATTATCTTCATTTTAAGGATAAGAAAATTGGAATGGGATGGTTAAGTTACTTGGCCTAACTTCACCAGCTATCAAGTTGCAGAGCTTGATTTGAAGCCAGACAGTCCATGCACATAACCATAACCCCTGTTGAGTCCATTCTGTGTGTCCAAATAGTTTGAGATACCATGGCTGCAGTAATGGATCAGACTCAAGTTGTCATTCAGACATTTATATCCTACTGGAGAGGAACAGCTTGTAGGAAATCAATAATAGGTTATTATGTTTAATGAGAAAATAAATCATTGTAGGAGAGTTAATGGGCGCTAGGAACTTAGTATTTTATATGCAATAGGAAAGGAAAGCCCCTCAAATAAGGGACATTGAGCAGAGACCTTAATGAGGTGGTGAGTCATGTGGATTTGGGATGGAACAGGTGGGGAGTGATGAGGGAAGGATAGATGAAAATATGATAAGAGGTGTGATAGATTCTGATCTTGATGGGGTACATGGATTATTGTTAAGGACTTGTCCTTGTAATTTCAATGAGTTGGGATGTCAACATCCCACAGGTAACTTTTGACACACTTCAATTAGGACAATTTGAGTTTTCATGAAGGGCCTACTGGACAGAATGTAGGGAAACCACCAGAAGCACTTGAGATGGGATATCCATCTTCACTGTCTTCAGACACTGGTGTTCCTGGCCCTCCAAGCTTTAGACTCAGACTCGGCCTTGTACCATTGGCCCTTTCATTCTCTGGCTTACACCATTGGCCTCCCTGGTTCTCAGGCCTTTCAGCTTGGACTGGAAATACAGCACTGTCTTTCTTGGTTCTTATTGCCTATAACTTGTCCCACTGCTCTTCTGAGTTTCTCCAAGCAACAGGACCATCCCATATCCTAGGTGCACTTATTTTAAGAGGCAAGTGCATCTGAGTGGCATACAAGATGGACTGTAGTGGATGTGGTGGTGTGCTTTCTAGATTATTCTTTCCTCATCTGCTGGATATATTGACTGTTAATGGCTTGTGCTTCCACCTTCTTTGTGAATTGTCTTAAGCCAAAGAAACTGCCACACATAAAAATATGCATCTTCCCAGGGTGGCCTGCTTCCAATGACTGTTTGATGCAAGAGATACAAAGACCCAGCCGCTTTTCTCAACTCAAGAACCCTAAAGAGCAACCTCAGCTCCATATTTCCCCATAGGATTGACTGCCACCTCAGCTAATCACAGGTTAAACTCTTCTGCCCTTCTCTCCTTAAGAGTTTTTCCCCAATAAACAAAACTCCCATTGCAAAATCTGTTTCTAGAAAACCTGGCCTGAGTTCAGATTACTCTTTCAAGTAAAGAACCCTATTCAGATAAGGGTTTGGCAGAGAGGAAGGGGAGCATGGAATGGAATGTAGAAGAATTCAACACAATGCCAGGTGCCAAAGCAGGAATAGAGGGCAGCTACATGTCTGGTTTGTGTTCCAAAACAGCCTGGTCCCAGTGTCTGAGGACCAACCCCAAGGTGGCATAAAACCAGTAAAACAAGCAGAGAGATGCTGGGTCGTACTGAGATTTATGACAGAAGCATAGTCCTGGATGGCAGTGAGGCCAGTTGTGTTCCTCATGCCTCAATTGGAATGAATGAAAGAAGCCAAGACAAAAAGCTCTCTGTCCTATGATCACATTGCTTGACGTTCCAGAGAATGCAAAGTCACAGTGAAGAACAACAAATCAATGATTGCCCAGGGTAAAGGGAGGGAGATGATTATAAAAGGGCAACACAAAGAAATTGAGAAGTAATAGGACACTTCTTTATCATGAATATGTTGGTGGATAAACACATCTATGCTTTTCCCAAAAACTACAGAACTGTGCAACGCAGAGTGAATGCTGCTGTAGGTTAAATTTGTCAGTTGAGGAGGCCTAGGCATAATGACACCCCAGTAACATGAGATTCGTAGCATTCAGACCTCAGTTTCTAAATACCATTTACCCCAAAAAAGGAACCAGAGCTCCTTTAAGAAGGTTGACTTCAGGGCCAGTTCAGGAAAAATTTAAGATGATCCTGGAAAATCTGATAGAGCCAAAAAAGTAAGGAATGCTAAAAAAATGATGGGACCTTTTTGAAAGCACAAGCTAACCTGAGTGGTCCTCTAATTTGAAGAATAAAGAGTCACAGAAAGAAGTTTCAAAAATATGCCTAAGAATTCCGCTCAGGTCTGTGGATGGTACCTGAAGTATGTACGTCCAGGCAAAGACTGAGAGCCTTATAGGGAATAGCTACTGAAAGCTGAAAAGTTGTACAGGAATATCAGAGGCCACATATCCTGGAGAGATGGAGATTATTATCGGGGCGCTTATCTGGAATAGACTGACCTTGGTAACAAATTGTTTTAACTAAGAACTTGGAAATGCCACACCCTCAGAACAAGTATCATACACTAAGAGTAAAAGATGCAGGATAAGCACAAAACTAAAATAGGTCTTTCATTATAAAATCAGAAACCTAGCCTTAACAGACTCGGTGTGTTCATTAGCAGTATCATTGCCTGCCATGACAAAACTTAATCTTTCAAGAATGATAGTAGCAAAATTGGGGGGCTCTATAATGTACAGTCACAATATCAAACACAAAAAATTATGAGATACTAAAGAGAATAGGGAAAAGTTGCCTGTTGTGAATATATAAATCAATAGAGGCAGACCCAGACAATTCAGGTATTGAAGCTAACAGACAAGAACTTCAAAATAACTATGATGATTTGTCAAAATGGAGAAAGGGGGGGATTGTGAAAAATGAAAGACAAACTGCAAATCTTCAAAACAACCCCCCAAAAAAGAGGACACATCAGTTAGACTAATGATGGCTTTTCAGAAGAAACAAAGCAAAAGGACAATGAATGGCATCTAAAAGTGGAAAAAACTCCACAAATCTTAAATTCTATAACTTGAGAAAATGTTCATCAGAAATGAAGATGGCTTCCAAAGGATCTTTTCAGAGAGCCAAAGTAATCACCAACATAACTGTATCAAGAAACAGTATAGTTCTTTGGGTTGAAGGAAAACAATCTCATATGGAAACAACTCCAGCAATGACTGAAAATCAGCAGGAACCATAAAATTCAAGAATATTGACTTTATAAGACAATCCTGTACAGTTTTGCAACTTTTAAGTCTAAAATACTTCTAAATAAAGAGCTACTTCCAACACTATAAATAATAACAGCTCCCTAAGTGACTCTCTCCAACTGCCTCTCGACACCAGAGAATGGGGAGCCCAAGCCCACTGACCCACTCCAGCGTACACCAACAGTACACACAAGCAGAGCTCCAGAAGTGGCTCTCCCCAACTAGGGGCAGGTGGAGCCCCATCCAATAACACCTCCATCCTGTCTCCAGCAGAGCCTGCATCTAAGGACACCTGTCAGTCTCTAACACCAGAAAATAATAGGACCCAGGAGTGACCCTCCAGGCCCCTAGCACAAGACAACAGGAGCCCCAGCTCCTGACCTCCCACCAGCTACCCCCAACATCAGAGGCAATGAGTGATTCACCAAGTGCTCCTCTGTATCACGTAAATATTGGTAATGATGGAAGTGCTAAGTCCTGCCCCCTCACATGTTGAAGTTTGAACAAGAGAAGCCTGCTGAGGCAAGCATATAAAGAGGTAACAGACTTCTCCCGGGAGGGAGAAGGGGGCTACAGCTAGTATCCTGTATCCCAAGAAGCGAGGTGTTCTGCCCTTTTTATGTGTCCTAGGCTTCCTTTGTTGTCCTGCCCTTTTTCTCCTTCTCCCTCTCCTTCCAGTGTACAGAGTAGCCCCAGGAATGCTCAGTGGGATGGCCAAAAGGTGGGAAACAGGTGGGCTGGAGGGGGAAGGAAGAATGGAGCAGCCCAGGACACCTTAACTAACAACCTGTGGCTCCCCGTAGGGAAGGGCAATTCCTGGGACAGGAAACCTTAGCCACAGGTTGGAGCAGGGGCAGGTTCTTGATAAGGGTAGAGGAAGGGCTATGAAAGAATTAACATTTCAGTCTCTTAAGGGGACAGTCTCCAACTTCCCGGACTCACTCAAAATTGGTCTCCTTGATCTGACCTGACTCGATTTACCTATCTAGACTGACTGTCTAATTCTGGCTTCAGAAGAAATCCCAAAAAGCAACCCTACCCCCCTACACATTTTTGTGGTGAGTCGACAACAAATAGAGGAAAATGTTATCAACTCACCACAAAAAGCTAATTTACTAATAATATATAAGAACTCCTAGCAAGCAGAGAAAAAGACCAAGAATCATTAGAGAAATGGGCAAATGTTGAGAACATGTTCATGGAAAATAGAAATGATTCTCAGGGGAGAGATCATTTCCAATTTCACCCATAAAAAGAAAACTTTAGTAAAACACTGAGACACCTATTTTCATTGATTATATGTGGGGATTTCTTTTTCTTGGTAGTTTAAAAAGACAATGTATTGGCAATGTTAAGGAACAACAGATGCGAATGGTGGGAACACGAGGTTAACGGAATAACTCTACAAAACGGTCTCACTGCTAACTCCCACGTGCTCTCTACTCCAAGAAGCAAAGTACCTGCAGCCCTGCCTGGTCCAAGGGGACAGGATATGTCCTGTTCCTTAGCAAACTACCTGTTAACTGCAGGAGAAATGCAGATCCAAAATAATGAAGTTACCCTGAAGCTTGCTGGGAGCTGGGGGGTGCCCACTCTGGGAGATAAGGATAGTTCCTCCTAACCATAAAATCTGTAAGAAAGTGTAGTTAAGAACCCAATTAGAACCGGTCAGCATGGGCCAAGGTGACCTAAAGTTGTCATGGCAGTGGGTACTTGAAAGTCTGATGTCATCCTGCTGTCAGTCAAAAGTCAAGAAATGGACCTGGACGGGACTCTCTGGAAACTTCTTTAGGGGTCACACTCAAATCATATCCAAAGAGGCACTGGGTTTGATCCTTAGCACCACATAAAAATAAAGAAAGATATTATGTCCATCTGCAACTAAAAAAAAATTTTTAAATAAATAACATACCATACCCAGGGTCACGAAGCTGGTAAGGATTCAAAGTGCACCGTTGCTGGGGACGGTAATCCCAGTGGCTCCAGAGGCTGAGGCAGGAGGATGTCAGGTTCAAAGCCAGCCTCAGCAACAGCGAGTTTCTAAGCAACTCAGTGAGACCCTGTCTCTAAATAAAATACAAAATAGGGCTGGGATGTGGCTCAGTGGTTGAGTGCCCCCGAGTTGAATCCCCAGTGCCCACCCCACAAAAACAAAAAACAAAACAAAACAAACGCAGCAGTCTTACTCCACAATCAGTAATCTTAACAAGAGAACAAGAAGGGAACCAAGCCAGAATCCAGACGGATTCCCCTGATGGTGATTTTGCTGTCTCTGTAGCTCTTTGAATTAATATTTTCTGCTTTGATCCATTCCTCTCCAGGCTAACCTGAAACCTAAAATGCCCTTCCTTGCAATCCCAAAAGTTCCTGAAGATGGCAGTGTTTCACCACTGTAAATCCAAAAAAAAAAAAAAAAAAGTCCACAAAGCATCAGTGCTTCCTATTTTATAACCTTTTATAACATGCAGACACTGATGCTTTCTTGGGGTACAAATTGGCTTAAGGGGAGGAATTTCTCTTTCAACATTTATGTCAGCTAACCACACGGACCCAAACCCAGAGCTACAAAATGCAAATTTGACTCAGCTGGGAAGAAACCCGTGGGAAAAAAATACCAACCTAAAAAACACCAACCTGGGACAAAGAGATTTTTCTTGAAAATAAATTAATTATCTTGCAAAACATTCCCACTACAGAACACATAGAAAGGCTATATACAATAATAAGGGGGGGAAAGTTTTCCCCACAAGGTGCTAAGAAAGGAAATCCACAACCGCTTAAGAATGCAGAGAGATTCACTAGAGCTGGAGTGCAGGCTCTGTGACGATTCCTGCCCGTCTCCAGGGAGCTGGGATTTCGCTTCAATAGCAGATGATAAATTTGGGATATGGAAAGTGTTAGTGAAAGATTAAATTGTAAAAATACCCATCACTTACAGGAACCAACCAGGACAGATAGATGATAGGTAGGTAGGTAGGTAGATAGTCGAGTGTCATTTAACAACACAGTGTATTCTGAGAAATGCATCCCTGGGTATTTTGCCCTGTGTGAACGTCAGAGTGTATCTACATAAACTAAGATGACTACGACATCAATGGGTATGCTACAGCTTGGGTGCCCAATGTCCCACAGAAGCCTATGTGTTAAAGGTTTGGTCCATATGATGGCTCTATTGGGACATGGTGGAACCTTTAAGAGTGGCACCTAGTGAGAGGTCTTTAGTCACTGGGGTCCCTTGAAGAGGATAGGGGACTCTTTTCTTCTCCTCTCCCCCTTTTGCCTCCTGGCTGATAAGGTGAGTGCCTTTGCTTGGCCATGTGCCCCTTGCCTTGATGTATTGCCTCATCACAGGCCCCAAAGCAATGGGGCCAACAATCATGGACTAGCACCTTCCCAAATCATGAGTTAAAATAAACCTTTTTACTTAAAATTTTATTTTCTTGGGTATTTTGATATACTAAAGAAAAGCTGATTCATGCAAGGTGATAAAATCTTATGGGACCACCATCATGTTTGTGGTTCATCTTTCACAGAAACGTCATTTTTAGCTGGTAACTTACCTTCCTTAAATTCCCTGAGTAATGGAGAAAAGACTCCCTCAAGAATTCAAAACTACAAGCAAACTAACACAAAGTTAGGGGATAATTCATACCACCTGTAAGCCCTGAAGATCCAAGCCAAGAATTCCATTTCATGCCCCAGGTCGGCAGTGCCCACCAGCCTAGACAAAAGCATATTCTTTCAGAGAAGTCTAAGACTGAAAATAAAAGCAAAATCAAAAAGTTGCAATGAACAGACACTAACAATCAAAAATTGCTGCATAGTTGAGGAAACATGAAATCAACCACAAAGCAATATAAAAGTAGATCCACAGAGTCTTCACATATTGGAAAGATTAAATATACAATGCATCCAACAGCTCAGCAAAGCCTGTTGGCTTAGCCTTAAATACCTGGAATCCCACCATCCTTTCCCACTGTGATTATTCCAGTAGCCTCTGGACAGATGTATCACTCCCCCTTGCTCTTCTTTAGTCTATTCCAGCTCAACACATAAAGAAAGACATTGTTTTAAAATATAAATTGTATTTCACAGTGTGCAAAAGCTAATGTTCTTTAAGTGGCCGGTGAGCCCCTCTGGATCCAGCCTGCAGTTAGCTCTCTGACCTGAGCTGTCCTCCAGCCACTCTGATTTCCTTGCTCATCCTTGAACTATCCAAGCACATTCCTCCCCTCTCAGGACTTTTGCATATGTGAACCTTCTGCCTGGGATGCCGGTTCCTCAGAAACGTCCATGGCTCACTTGTGCCCCTCCTTCAAGTTAATTGACAGTGTGTCTGTGATCATCTCATTTAAAATTGCACACCCTCAAGGCTCCCTTGGTGACTGAATGTTCATGGGCTCCCCAGTCCCACCTGTTGAAGCTCATATGTTGTGGCTGAATTAGGAGATGGGGTCTGTGAGGAAGTAATTAAGGTTAAATGAGATAATGGGGGTGGGGCCCTAATCGGATAGGATTGGTGTCCTTATAAGAAAGAACACCAAAGATCTTTCCTTCTCTGACTAACTCAAGAGAAAGGCCAAGGGAGGGCACAGCAAAGAGGTGACTGACTGGAACACAGAGATCAATATCCAGCCAGAGGAATCGTCATCAGAGAGGGCCGGGTGGAGCTCAGTGGTGGAGCGCTTGCCTAGCATGCACAAGACCCTGGGCTGGATCCCCAGCGCCTCAGAAACAACAGGAAAGAAATTATAAACAGGACAGCACAAAATATGCATCTCAAGCAAACTGAAGGAAATAACAAAGAGCACCAAATACAATTCAAAACAAATTACAGCTGGGGTGGTGGTGTGCACCTGTAGTCCCAGCTGCTGGGGAGGCTGAGGCAGGAAGATGGCAAATTTAAAGCCAGACATAGCAACTTAGCAAGGCCCTAAGCAATTTAGCAAGATCCCATCTGTAAATAATATAAAAAGGGTTGGGATGCAGCTCCGTGCTTAAGTGTACCAAAAAAAATTTTTTTAATTACAACACAGATCACCTGGGAGGAAAGTCAACTAAATAATCTCGAAATCAACAAAATTCTAATAAAAACAGAAATCCAGATATGGAAATGACTAAAACGATGAGGGATCATTTTGACCCTCAGGTCCAAATCTGGAAAACAGACCCCACCCCATCCCCAAAAACTCCTAGAAAAAAACCACAACTGTCTAAATAGACATAGACCACAAGGGGGTGCTGGAGCATCAGTTTTGGAGCCTTCCAAGTCTATCCAGAAATATTCATGTTCTCTCTCTCTCTCTCTCTCTCTCTCTCTCTCTCACACACACACACACACACACACACACACACACACACACACACACACACACACACACACCAGCCCTGCACTTTACCACTGAGCTACATCACCAGTCCTTTTTTGAGACAGTCTCACTAAGTTGCCCAGACTGGCCTTGAACTTGTGATCCTGGGATTACCGGCATATGCTACCACGCCCATCCAGGAATTTGTTGGATCTGCCCGAAGCAGTCCAAGGCAGAGAAATCTAGGATTTGCAAATGGATCATCTTGCACTCTTGGGTCACTCTGTGGGGGGTGGGGCGCACAGGAAGATGTCCCCTCCCAGGAACACAGGGAAGACGTGGATGTCAGTGAGAACCCAAGTTGGTTAGCACTGAGGCAAGTCACTCTGTGGGCCACACAGGAAAGAGCTGCATCTGCCCAGTGCCTTGAACGGGCCACTGTGTTGCTTTCTTCTTTTCCTATTGCTTTACAACACCTTGAGTGACACTTGTGACCTTGTGATTTTTGAAGCCTAGGAACTTGGGCACAACTTGGCTCTGCTTTGGAATCTCAGGAGGCTGCGTTTTCACCTGGAGGTGGGATTGGGGAAGAAGCTGCCCCAGGCTCGCTCAGGTTGCTGGGAGAATTCTCTTCCGGCAGTTACAGAACCCATGCAAGAGCTTCTGAGTGGCTCTGGGCTGGAGGCTGCCCCCAGCTTCAGGGCTGCTTGGTTCCTCCCCACGTGGCCCTTTGCATAGACAGACCACAGCAGGAGCCTTTGCTCTTCAAAGCCACCAGGACAATTCCTCACTCCAGTCTGCGGTAAAGCGGGGGCCACACAAAGCCACAATCGCTAGGAGATGAGAACTTCCAAGGGTGAGATGAGTCATCCCAGAATTTGCCCCTCACAGCCACTGTCCCTAATGTGATGGACAGAAGGGGGAGTGTCTTAGATGTTCCTTCAATTCCCTGAAAGTTGAGTCCCACGTCCATAAAAGGGGTTTGTCCTGAGCATTCCTTGTGGGGTCCAAATCCAGGTGGGGCTCAGGAAGGGCCTCCACACACCTGGCCCCGTTCACTGAGGCTCGTCTGTGCACTCATCGATAATGAGCCAACGAAGCTGCTCCACGCCAGGTGAGTTATGGTCCATGCCAAGGTCTATGCTTGATCCCTCTCCAGATGGATCCAGTTTCATCTCAGTGATTCTAGAAGAGAGGGTATGTGACTATACCCTTTAAAATAAGGAAACTGAGGCTGGTGAGTTGTCTGAGGTCAGCCGTGACCTACTGACCAACTCGCACTTCTCCAACTGAAGCCCTGCTGGGGCTCATGCCTCAGTGATGCCGAAACCTTGGCTCTAGAACCTGCATTCCCCCACGGTCGTCTTCTGGCGTCCAGTTTTTCTCAGGCCATCCAGGAAACCTCACAATGGCAGGTCCCTGGCCCTCCCCAATACTGGAATGGCAGATACACCGGGAGGACTCTCAAACAAAATGTGAGAATACAAGAGTGTGCTGTGTGACCTTGGGGCATTCACTGTCCCTCTCTGTCTCCAGTTCTGTATCTGTGTAGGAGAGGCTCCCGGAGGTCCTAAAGTGTCTCTGGTTGTGGTGGATTGAGCTCCCAGAGGGTAAAACTCATATCCTCAAGACTGCCATCACCAGACAGTGAGTAAGGCCATCCAGGATCAGTGAGCCACAGAGAAACCTTCAGCTGACCCAAGAGGCCAGACCTGCCAGCCAAAGAGTTCTTTTTGCCTGTCCCATGGAATGGTGAGAAATAATAATTATCTGTTGTTTTTGCCATTAAGAATCAGGGGTGTTTGTTACACAGCAAACACATCCGTCCACAGAGATGGGTGTTCACAGGCAGCAGCTTCAGCAGGGATAGCTTGGAGCTCGGGAAGAAGATCTGAGCCAGGAGAGAAATTCCTTCAGTGCAGTCGCAGCCCCAGCCTTCTCTGATCCTACAGGAGTGTTAAAACATGGTGGTTCACCAGAGTCCTCCTGCTTGTAATAAAGTATCACAAACTGGGCACTGGAGGGTGAGAGTGTATAGTCTGACAGTTCTGAAGGCCAGAGCTGGTTCCATGCCTCCCAGCATCTGGTGATTATTGACAATCTTTGGTGACAGTCCTTGGCTTGCAGCAGCATCATGTGGTCTCCCTGTATGCAATGCCCAAATTTCACACCTTTATGAGGATGCAGTCCTGCTGGATGAGGGCCTGTCCTGCTCCAGTGTGACCTCATCTTAATGAATCACACCTGCAATCACCTATTTCCAAATGAGGTCCTATGATGAGGTTCTAAGGGTTGAGTTCTATAATGCTTTTGAGAGGCATGACTCACCCATAACATGCATTTAGGCACAGGGCCTTTGTATCCCATATTGACCAGTCTTCAGAAGTGGCCAGCCCTAGGGAAGGGCATAGCTAGGTTTCAGTAGCTCCCTTAAGTCTTAGAGGGCGCCAGGAGGACTCGGTTCTGTACCCCAGCAGACAACCCTCTGACAGCTGAAGAGTGGTGTTCCAGTTCTGAAGAGTTCTGGATGGCACGGTACAGCGTCCTGGCCACAGCAGATATCCAACACCTGCCACATCCACGTGGCCTCCACTGCCATGATCCCACCACAGCACCCAGCACAGTGGACCCACTAACGCATCCGCTAAAGGGGTGTCCTGGGGGTTTCTGATTGTAACAAGAGCTGCCAGAGTTCTCAGGGTGTAAGATTCTGAGCTAGTCACCTCGAGGGCTGTGCTCAGTTCTGTGCAGCACAGTTTCATGATGTTGGAACTCTGCCCCTGGGAAACGGTCGGCAGCCTTCAGAGAGACTGGAGATCAACAGCTGTGACACTGTAGCACATCAGCAGAGACCATCTGCCAACCACGTCAGCCCTGTGAAGAACGTTGCTCTCTCTTGTGGAGGACTTCAGAGACACCAAAGTGTTCATGTACTGCCACTCATTACCCACGGCCTCAGCTGTGGGCACAGAGCACAGCCAGAGACTGGGCTTCCTGGTTCCCACCTCCAAGTGCTGCATCTACCCACATCCTCATTGCAATTCAGAGCCCAGTCAGAGCTCCACTGGCTGCAATTTTGTGGCCTGTAGAGCCCAAGACAAAGGCCTTGCTCTCACAGCCTTCCAGGGTCTGGCCACTTGCCAGGAGCCTCGGGTGGATGGACAGAGAGGCAAAGAGATAGCTGGATGGCTGGAAGGAAAGAAGGAAAATGCAAAATAATGAAGGAAAGGATGGGTGCATGGTGCGTGGAAAGACAGCAATGGAAGAAATCTGGTCATAGAAAAATCTAGAAAGAGAATAAGAGAAATCAATACACAATGAGGAAAAGAGAGATGGGGGAGGAGAAAGAAGAGAAGTAAAAGGGAGAAAGAGTGACCAGCAAGTAGACAGACCAAAGACAGATAAAGCAGAGAGACAGAGTGAAAATAGGGACAGGAAAAGGAGGCAGAGGGGAAAATAAAATAGAGCAAATCCAGACATACGGCAGGGAGAAAGACGGGGCCGAGGGGGAAATGGAAGATAAAGGAAGCCGCGATGGGAGCCATGGCAGGTAGACAGGCCAGAGGGAGAGAAGAGGAGAAAGAGAAACGCAAATAAGAGAGGTAGAAACTTCTGACCACAAAGAGAACACAGAGATAAAAGATGGAGATGGAGGGAGAGAAGAGCAAGAGGCAGATTAGAAGGACAGGAGGGAGCGATGGAGATGGAGGAGACTGGAGAGTGGAGAGAAGTAGAGAGGGAGGGGCAGAGACAAGGAAGGACCAGGGAGGTGAGAGGGAGGGATGGAGATGCAGGCAAGAAACCCAAAGCACAAGGGAGGGAGGCAGAGAAAGGAGAAGCAGAGTTGAGGCTGCCAAGGAGAGGCCCACATCAAAAAGACACAGGAGGGAGGGAGCAAGAGGGACGAGAGGAGGAAGAAGCATCTGGAGGAGTGGAGGGAGGAGCCAGAAACTTGGGGTGGTACGGGAGGTGCTGCTGAGACATCAGATAAGATAAAAATGGTACTTGTGGTGATGATGATAGGGATGACGATTACAGCAATAGTGGTAGTGGTGATGGTGGTGCTGGTGGTGGAGGTGGAGGTGGTGATGGAGGTGGAAGTGGTGATGGTGGTGATGGTGGTAATGGTGGAGGAAGTTGTGGTGGTGGTGGTGGTGCTGGTGATGGTGTGGAGGTGATGGTGGTGGTGGTGCTGGTGATGGTGTGGAGGTGCTGGTGATGGTGGTAGAGGTGGAGGTGATGGTGGTGGTGGTGGAAGTGGTGGTGGTGATGGTGATGGTGGAGGAAGTTGTGGTGGTGCTGGTGATGGTGGTGGAGGTGGAGGTGATGGTAGTGGTGGTGGTACTAGTGGTGATGGTGGTGATGGTGGAGGAGGTTGTGGTGGCGATGGTGATGGAGGTGGAGGTGATGGTGGTGATGGTGCTGGTGATGGTGGTGGAGGTGGAGGTGATGGTAGTGGTGGTGGTACTAGTGGTGATGGTGATGCTAGTGGTGATGGTGGTGATGGTGGAGGAGGTTGTGGTGGCGATGGTGATGGAGGTGGAGGTGATGGTGGTGGAGGTGGAGGTGATGGTAGTGGTGGTGGTGGTGCTAGTGGTGAGATGGTGGAGGAGGTTGTGGTGGTGTTGGTGATGGTGATGGATGGTGGTGGAGGTGATGGTGGTGATGATGGTGGAGGAGGTTGTGGTGGTGTTGGTGATGGTGATGGATGGTGGTGGAGGTGATGGTGGTAATTATGATGGCAATACTGATAGTAGCAACAACTGACATTGAGTGCTTACTATACACTGGTCACCATTTTAATTTCCACCTCTCTCAACTGGAGTATAATTGATACACAATAAAAGGCATGGAATTCAGAAGTTCCAGGGGCATGTGTGCATGTGAAGGTATCTGATTGTCTACAGAAAAGGGATCTAGACTAAGTGGATTTTTGAATACAGTAGTAGCAGGGAGTGTGACCTCACGGAGCCTGACATCTTGGGGTTGTTGAAGACCTAGGTTCCAGGGTCCTGTTTGACAAGTGCTGCTCTGTTTCAGGTGGGTTGAGCCCAGTGCCCCTAAATACACCAAGCTCTGTTCTTGGCTGGTGTCTGAATGAAGAGTGCTTTGGAAACTAGGGGAAATGTGCAAATAACCAAGAGCCCAATAAAGCTGGAGAATCCCGGCTTGAGGGGAACGGGCTGCTATGGGAGAGAGACTGTCGCAGCTTCTCCTGATGCCCGAGATGTGCCCAAGCACCTCCTTGTTCAGCACGGCCTCCTTTTGCCCATACACCTCATCTCAGAACCAGAAGCTGCCAGAATGCTCTGTGGAATGCTCCTCCAACTGTCACCGTGAACAAGAAATACTGGAGAAGATAAATAGATTCAACCCGACCGAAGCATTACATAAGGCCACATGGACATGCGCCCCCATTAATATGTGCCACTTGTAGGTTTTTATGTATGCATTAAATTTTTTCAAAAAGAAATGTTTACTGTTTTAAGCCACTAAGTTCTGGGGATGTTGGTTATGCAGACAAAACTAGCTGTGAAATTATGTGACTCTTTAAAGTCATACAAGGAGCTAAAGGTGGGCAGTCTGTCTCCTCCCCATTGTGCTCTGGATTCAGCTCAAGGAAGCCGTCCAAACAGCTTTCAGTCCACGATCCACCCACCCACCCACCGCAGGGGCAGGTCTTCACTCCCAGGACGACATTTAAAACCCTTGACATGAAAGTTTCCAGCATGACAGACCAGAGACTCTCCCTGGGGTCCTGGAGAGCGCCTCTGGGGGGCTGGGTTCCGGGGAGGCCTTAGGGAGCCCCTGGCAGCAGGACCGTGGGGAGCCCCGAGAGGCTGATCGTGAGGAGGCCTAGGAGAGCCCCTGGTGGCGCATGGCGGGGAGGCCTCGGGAGGGCCTGGTGTGGGGAGACAAGGCAGCATGTCGACGGGTGGTTTGGCTGCAGGTGTGGCCTGGCCATCAGCGAATCTGCCAGCAGCGGCTGTCTAACCTCAGCTCGTGGCTGAAGAACCCGCGACGCGACTCTCAGAACCCACTACCTCCCAAGGATTCATTAACACAGCCCACCTGAAAGTCACAAGCCCGCAGAGGCCAGCCACACAAAAACAAGAGAATTCTCAGATAATTTATTCAGAATTTTAATATAAACAAGTAATTACCCCATATTTTACATGCAGAACAATTCCAATACCTCCAGGCCCCCCACCCACCACCACCACCAAAAAAAAAAAAAAGGCATATTCTGTACATGGTGCTACTTGGCTCTTGTAGGAAAACATTGAAAACGTAATAATTGGGCTTTGGGTGGGTATTGTTTCCGAGTTGTCTTCTGCAAAAGCCGTAGACATTTGATCTGCACTGCTGACATGCAGAGCCAAGGCCACCCAGACACACACAGGGGTAGGGAGCAGCAGACTTGATAAAGTCTAAAGACCAGGTGAGCCATCTTGCTCACATGCGTCCAGGTACACTCGCTTGGGGCTTGTCCTTCCTTCTCAACCAGAACCGAGAGCCCCAGATGCATGAATCTGGTTTTTAACAAGGATTTTTATGGCCCACACCCACACAAAAATTTGGCTAGAGGCTAGTTCTGAACCTTGATTAGTATCAGAAGGTGACAGTGAGCTCAAAAAGTCATTGCTTTGCCTCCATTTCTTGGGGACCCCTAATGACACATTTAGTCAGAGCCCCCGAAAGGCCATCCCATTTTTAAGTGCTCTAAAGAACCGAGTGCTGGTCTGTTCTGTTCATTTCCAGCTTCTAGCATAAATTAATATTCTTGAGAACATTCTGGAAGATTTTCTGAAATGATACTACCCCATGCACACCATCTATCTAAAAACCATTCCCCCTTCCCCCACCCCCAACAAAACCATAATTTCTGAAAAGCCCAAGGTGTCAAGGACTCACCAGATGGCATCCACAAGACATTGATATACCCCCAAATTCCACCCACCACGAAGCAGAAAAGTGACCACTTCTGGTACACAGCACATCCATTTGCTCACCAGGACGGCCAGCAGGAACCATGCCCTGATGGCCACACTGCCCAACAACCAGTGTGATGGTGGGCTACCAAGGACTTCCTAACCCAACATGCACATCTCCTGCTGGACCATCTGCCCTGCCGGGGTGGGATTCAAGACTGCACATCAGTGGGGGACATACTTCTAGGGTCACCGCATTGTAGTGCCAACCCTTTTATCGATTCCACGTTTTCATTACATTGTGCTTTCTCCAGAGAAGGACCATGCCTTCCCACTAGCTTAATGACAGCACAGCACCTAGGACAGCTCCCAGAACATGGGCATTTCCTAGCATGTGCTTGACCTCACGGACCTGGGCAGAAAGAGATGTGATGGGTGTTCTCCTCCTGAAAGAAGAAACTATTGCATGGATTTCACATGTCGATGAAAAAGTGTTCATAACAGTGAGCCGTCTTTAAAGACGAACAAAAAGTGTTCACCTAAGCCAGTGTTTGGTGACAATCACTACCAACTCCCAGCATGGCCATGCCTCTGTAGGGCCAAACTTCTATGTCACACAGTCAACATTTTCTAAGGCTGAGAGGAGGTCTGGGAACCATCAGCTTCCCACTCTTCTCACTACCGCAGGAGACATCAAAATGAAATTGGTGGACCCCCGTTTGTACTGGCAGGCCAGGACTTGACCCCTCTCCAGGAGGTGGAGAGGAGGGGGTCCACAGGGCAGTGCCTAAAAGGACAGGAGCAGTGGGGTTTGGCAAATAAGACCACAGCTCTGCTGACCCCACCTAGACTTTCACAAGAGTTCTCAAAGTCGCACAAGGTCAGGCCAAGGCCCAACACAGGGGTTCAAGGTTTTGTTAAAACTGTGTTCAGCACACTGCTGGGTCTTAAACTGGGATTTCCAGAAATGCCCCCTGCCCTACCTTCCATAAAAGGAAACCCTGCAGTCAGGGTATGCATGTGCGTGTAGGGTGCCTGTGAATACAATCTATGTGCTCCCCCCCCCCCAGAGCATTATCAGTCTGGAAGGAGTGGGAATGAGTATCCGAGAACCCACAGCACCTGTGCACTCACTTTGGGGGGCTCCAGCAGGACAGGGGGGTGATGGATTCTGGCCCTGAGCCAAAGCTTGCCTTTTCAGCAGCCGATGAGACACCCTCGTTTCATCCGAGGCGGCAGGCCAGGTGCCCCATCCATCAGCTACAGCGATGACCTGAACCTTGGTTTCCATTTGGAGAGCACAGCATCAACAGATGCAGGATGTTTTAAAAGGAAGATTTAATTCAGAGAGGAATACTATCGGTCAGGAGGTCAGGACTAGGTTCACATGAAGGCTACAACTTCTCCATCCTAACTCCCCCCCTCAAAATTCTCACTGGTCCCTGCCATTTGGAATCAGCTAATACACTTTTTTCCTGATTCAAACTGGATCCAGGCAGAATTCTGAAGTCTCAAAGATGTCTGTTATTGAACCACATCCTAACAACACACTGAGGTAGACTGTGCTGGGAAAAAAAATCATGACCCACATTCACCTGTTTATTTTTCCTTGATAAAAATTTACATGCACTCCATTTTTTACGAAAGTGATTTTTAGATTGATTTTATATATTAAAATAAATACTTTTTCCCACTAAGAAAAACTTTCTGAATTAGAAAAATGTGAAAACTGCTGCTAGCGTAGTATATTACTACAAATTTACTAGGAAAAGAACAAAATACCTAGATCTGTGTGTCTCTAATTGACATACAGACTCTTATATTTACAAAATAATTTTGGCGAAAATAATTTCTGTACTCTTGCTTCTTGTACCCAATCACTGAGGCTCCCCAGCAACATTTTACAGGCTGTATTTTCTCAAATCATATAAATAAGATAGTAATAGGCCGTTGGAATTCGTGTCTACCTGTGTTCTCAACCCAGAACTGAGAGGGCTCGGAGGTCGTCACTGTATCCCTGTCCCACGACTCTTAACAGAGGAAGAGGAGAAGGAAGCAAACATCTGTAGGGAAACGCTCAGGGGTGGCCCGTGGGGAGGGTTCTGATGAACCCAGGTGGGGAGTTCACCATGTTCTTCACTTGAGCAGCTGTGATTCTCGCACAGAGAATTAGATGGGCGACTCCCATCGTTCAGTTCTCAGCGGTGGGGGAGTCTGACGGTCTCGCCTCCAGACATTAGTCTCTTAGAGATTGCAACATGATAAGCACCTGAGGGAGATGCTCAGGTATCACGCCTGACCCAGCTGAGGTTCCCGGGCACAGGGCTGCTCTGGGCGACGGTACTGAGGATACTCAGATGTCCCACGGATGGAGAGGACCGACGTTCTCAGCGCGTCCCCTGGTATATTGCTTGATGTTCGCAGAGGCCATCCTGGTTGCTGGTCTTTGGGAGCCGATTTGTTGTGTTCGCACAGTAACTGAGGAAGGTGCACACCCAGGAGAAGGAACACCGGGGCCGGGGGGAGGTACACAAAGGATGAACACAGGTGTCCTCGAAGGAGGGCCCATCGGTAACCAGTTCATCCAAGCAGGAAATTTCCGGCAGAACTTGTTATTCAAACAGGACCAACTCCCAGTTGCCCACACTCCATGGGGCCTCAAAAATGTCCAAAAGGGTTAGCAGCTAATGTGGCTTAATTCCCAGAAAACACTCCTTTAAGACCCAAATAAGAAGCTACTCCTGCCCACTCACTCTCCTGAGACAGGCAGACCCCCCAGTCCTCCTCCAGGGAACAGTCAATAACTTAGGAGGCTAATGCCCGAGACCTCTTCAAAATTAAATATGTTACAAATATATCCTCAAAATTCTGTCATCTCAGGTTTTTTTCCCTTTTGCTTCTTTTTCTTTTTGTCCTGGCTTTGTTTGGTCTTCCAAAGATCCACGATGACCATTCCAAACTAAACGTCCCTCCCTCAGCTCCTGAAAACCATCGATTCACCAGAGGGAAGGGGAAGAGTCACCTGAGGCAGGACTCCCGACAGGAGAAGACTCTGTCTAGGGCACAGTCTCCCGGAAGGAAGCAGCCGGGGGGAGGACGTGAGCCACAGACCTGCCAGCCACAGACCCCCAGAGCCAATTCCCAAAGCTTCAACTCAGCACGAAGACTCTGCACGCACACGCACGCACGCACACCAAAGCACACGTGTGCACGCACGCCGAGGCTGTGCACACTTATCAGAAGGGACAGCAGCAGCTGTTGGTCAACTTGAGGAACTGATTTTGTGAACAAGAAAAAAATAAAATCCTTCCATCGGGATGAGAAAGGTCACCCTGTAAAGCTCGGGCTTCTGGCGGGACAGGATTTTGTTTCTCCTTTCAACATTTGCTCCTCAGACAAGTTCTCTCTTTTATACTGTAGCTCAGACACTAGCAGAAGGAAAAATAAAAACTCTGTAAAAATACGTGTTTTCTTTCAATCTACTAAGAAAAAAAAATCCTGGTTCGAAATTGTGGATGCCCAAAGGGCAGCAGCCATGGAACCCCTTCCCGTCCAGGTTCACAGTTAAATCTTCTGATGACCAGTCGAATTGGCAAGCACACAGCGTGTTTTAGGTCAAAAGATGAACAGAAATGTACAGGAACTATCTCTGAGATCTGTTTGACGTTGGGGTAGAGTTGTGAGAATCCTGAGTTTTCTAGAGGCGTTCAAACCAGAGAAAAGTGAAACAGGAACCTCCCCCACAGGCACTGTTAGGAGGGACTGGACCGGGGCAAGGTCAGAATCCGCCCGTTCTTCTTGCCCCCGTTCATGTGGGTGTAGGGGATGTGGTCCTCATAGTTCCGCTTGATGCCCAGAGAGGACCCTCCCTCCCGGCCCCCGGCCTCCTCCCTCTGACAGTGGGAGGACCGATCCAAGGGGACATTCTCCATGTCCTCAAACTCCATCTCCAGCTCCTCAGTCTCAGGAGCCTTGTTCTCATCACTGTGGAAGAAGGAAACTTCTGGAAAGCTGGGGTGCAGGTCATCCTTGAGCATGTTGACGATTTCCAGGAAGGTGGGCCGCATCTTGGGGTTGAACTGCCAGCACATGCGCATCAGCTCGGTGCTGTGGGACAGAGGGACAGGTGGGGGATGAGTCTGGGAGTCCACCAAGCAGCACGCCCCAGCCCTGCAGCCGACACTCAGAGATGACACTTGTGCATGTCGGAAGCCATGTGTGCGGCCCTTGTCAAGGCAGGAATGGCAACTCAAGGGTACGAAAAGGTGGCTTTGACAGTAAGCCAAAAAGGCCATCTCACTAGGACAGGTGCATCATGGGTGATGGCTTTATCCATCCCTGACCCTCCACCCCTTCTGCACCCGGCGCTTCATAACCTTTCATTCCTAACTGGGCTTCCCGGAAGGGCTCCCCTGGTCCACCAGCAGTGCTGGACTTGAAGACCCCGCAGGGCGGGATGCTCAAGCCCCAGTAGGTGCACCTGCCAGAGGCCCAGCCCTCCATCCCCAGAGGGTGGGAGGAGGGGCCTCAGCCACAGGAGCAGCCCCTGCCAGTGGGCTTCATGGTATGTGCCCGGAGGAGACTCTACATCCTCAGAGGCTGCCTTGGGGCCTCCAGGCTAACGCTCTGCTCCACCAAGAGCACTTGGGACAGGAGTCGGGCTTGTTCTCCATTTCACCTTTCTCCTCACCACCACTGTACCTTCCAGGGCGGGAACTGGCCCTCTGAGTGTGTTTATGAACGAAGTTTAATCGGCACATGGTCACACCCACTCATTAAGTAATGTCTGCAGCCACCGGGAGCTACAGCCACAAGGCCCCAAAGCGGGAAACCATCACAATGTAGCCCTTTGGGGAGAAGCCTGCGAGCTCCACCCTAGGCCTCACTTAATCTCCCTGATCCTAGAACTAATGCAACGTCTTTGCAACTGTAACTAGTACAAAAGGCAGTAAGAATGGTTACCTAACAACAGCATTGCTAGCACTGAGTAGGAAATTTTTTTTCCTAATTTTAGAAGGCAATATTTATTGGACCATTAGTGAAGCTAGACAATTTTCCAAGTGTAAAATGGCACAGGTGTGTGTGGACTATTTGACCCTATAACAAAAATTTAAAAGAAAAATGTGTGTTGGGGGGGCGATACCTGATACATTTACATAATAAAAAAGAAAAAACAAGCATAGGTCTCCCTCCCCCAAGTTCTCAGGTTTCCTTCTCCAAGATTGCCACTATGGTGGCTCCTAGCACAGCCTCCCAGTTGTGTATGCAATAAAAGCAGCTGTGTGAAGACGTGATATGGAACCACACTCATGAATGCAGATGCACAATATGCACACCAAGTGCACACACAGAGGTGAGGTCATGGGATGTGCACACTAAGTGTGCCAAAAAAAAAAAAAAAAAAAACCACAAGCACACAAGACCTGCATGCAGGCACAAGTATGCTTGCAAAGATCTGAAATGCAAACACAGGCTCGCATGAAGACATGCCATTCAGACAGCACATGCTTAATGATCAAATATAGAAACACCCAGGCAGGCACGTGCAAGCACAAGCCTGCATGTGAAGACGCACTTCAAACACACCAGGCACACAGCATGCACACACAAGTGTGCGAGCAGCATAGGCCAGGCACACCTGTGCTGTGTCTCTGCACTTACACTGTATCTGGACAGTTGTCGGGCTGCTCCAGGTACCCGCCGTCCATGACGAACTTCAGCACCTGCTCGTTAGATAGGCCTTGGTAGGGCTGTTCCGCCAGGCTGGTGATCTCCCAGAGGACCACACCGAAGGACCTGCCGGCAGGTTGAGAGTAGTTAACAAAGAAGCCACCCAGTGACACACACCCTTATCATCCACTGGACTTTGGCTGTCATTTATTAGAGCCTTGTTAATGAAACAATTCCTCTTGCAATTCATGAATTCCTACAACATCAGTCTCCACTGGAATGCAGGGGAGCCGTGTGAGGTCTGCAGCCCGGGCATCGCCTTCGTTTCCTGATGAAGAGATGGGAGGAAGGCCGGCTTCCCTGGCCCCCTCTGGGCCTGTCACACATGCCTCCTCACAGGCCCGGCCATGTGGTTACTGCTCCAGCCAACTCACCACATGTCAGAAGAAGCGGTAAAGACCCCGTCCTTCAGGGACTCGGGTGCCATCCACCGCACGGGCAGCAGGCCCTTGCCCCCTTTCCGGTAGTAATCCGTTTCGTAGATGTCTCTGGTCATTCCAAAATCTGACAAGAAACAGGTCACACACTCAGCCTGCAGCCTGTGGCCCCGGTCTGCCACTCTGACTGCCCTCAGGTGTGCGTTCACCGGGGCTGGCCATGTTCAGTGAGAACGGACTCTGGGGGATTCATGAGGATGCGGAGGGGGAATGCCAACCGCCATTTACAGGGAGGGACCAGGAGGCACCAAGTGACAAAGACCTGGCTTTCTGGCCTGTACCTTGGAGTTCCATTCTCAGCACCCACCCTGTACTCTCTCCAGCACCCCAAACTGACTTCTTGACTTTCCACAGCCAACCTCTGGTCCCCACTGGATAGAGCCCCGTCACCCAACCAGCTCGTCCCCAGACACCCAGAATCGGGCCTTCCCTTGACCCACCCCTTTCCTCACTCCCCACACCCAACCCAGCAGCACCCCACCTCTCCCTCAACCCAGCTACTCCTCACTGGGGCCACCCAGGTCCACCACCACCTTTCACCAGTCTACACCCCTCCCACCCGACAGTGACAGCCCACTGCCCAGGACAGGCCACATAAGAGGACCATGCCCCCGCCTGCTCCATTGCTAATGTAAGAGGACATCTTTTGGGTTTTGTTTGCGTATTGGGGGAGTTTTTTTTTGAGTTTCAGTTCGTTTGTTTGAAGTCTTGGGATTGAACCCAGGGCACTCCAACACTGAGCTACACCCCCAGGAAAATGGGCCTTGCACCCGCCCTCCTCTTGCCTCAGCTTCCCAGGCCCCTGGGATCATAGGCATCACCATTACATATGGCGAGAATCTCTTGGGATCATAAACCGAATCATTTTCCTTCCTGTTTCCATTGCTAATCCAGAAGAATGGCCTTGAGATCATAAGGAAGGTCATGTTTCCCACTTGTATCCTACCAGGTGACATTCTGTGACTTGCAAGGCCCCTCCAGGTGTGGTTCTGGCCTCTCAGCTCACATACCTCTCTTGCTCCTCAGGTCCCCCATATCCATCTTATTCAGACCCCAAACCATCTTTCCAGCCTCAGAGCCTTTGCATGCGCTATCCCCTCTCCTGGACACTCTCACTCATCCTGCCAGATGCCGCTGGAACGTCACACCTTCCTACAGAGAGCGATGTTTCCTGAACTGGACTCTCCCCGAGGCTTCTCTCCCCAACCCCCGGGGACTCTACTCCCTTCACTGTTCTTTGCCCTCCCTTCCTCGTCTCGTCTACACAGTGTGAAATTCTTTACTACTTTTCTGGAGCAGCCCCACCATTATGGATGGATATGGTCTGTGTTGTCCAATGTGGTGGCCACAGGCTCAGGTGGCTGTCAAACACCCGAATGTGGCCAGTAACCAATGGACTGGAATTTTACTTTCACTTAATTGAAATGTAAATGAGGACATAGACCACGCTGTGCTAGATAATGCAGACCACAGTGTGATTTAGTCTAGTGGCACCTCCAGCACCCACTAAGGTGGCAGCGTCTACCAAGCACAAGGAATTGTTGAAAGAAGCGAAGGGGTGAGTTCATCCATAAATATGACTCAAGGCCAGTGGAAGACTGGGCCCCAGCCCTGACACTGTAGACAAGATCTGAGAACTTATCCTGGAGAGCTGCCCCCTGAACTTGAACCAGCCAGGCCAGACATTTCAAAGCAGAAAGAAAGATCCAAAGACAAACCTCCAATTTTGACAGTAAAATCGTGAGCGACCATGCAGTTTCGAGCTGCCAGGTCCCGGTGCACAAACTTCTTGGCATTCAAGTATGCCATCCCATCTGCGATCTCTGCTGCCATCTGAATCACCTCTTGCAGGGTTGGGGGAGGGCGACCGGGGTTATTCTACAGTGGAAACATGGGTTCATGTTCAGCGACCCTGGTACCCGCAGCCAGGAGCGGGCCCCCTGCCCGGGTCTAGAGGCAGCTCACCTCAGCCTCCGGCCTCAGAGAGCGGAGGTAGCTCTTCAGGTCTCCGTGAGCCATCAGCTCCATCACCACCAGCGTGGGCTGGCCCTTGGACACCACCCCCAGGAGGCGGACCTGCAGAGTAAGGGGTTCTCTGGTGAGAGTCTGTGGGATGTGTCAACTCACCGTGGTCCCTCTGCCTGGTGCCTATGGCACACTAGGCATCCTGTGCCCAGATGGAGCATGATCAGCCCTGGTGTGGGGAGCAAACAGACACCCCAAGGCAAAGCCCACCCCCTTAATGTTCCCGAGCACACGGGGCATGTGCCAGGTTACAAAAGGCTACAAAGAAGCCAGGAAGAGGGAAGACAGAGAGGATTCCAGGTGGTGATGGAAAAGATCCAGAGAGATGAAAAATTCTGGAAAGTGCAGGAAGATTCCAGAAAGTGATGGAAAGTTCTGGAAAACAATGGTACAGAGATAGAGTCTGGTTCCAGGTGAGGTGGGAGAGGGGGCATGGAGGAGCCCCTTCCCCATCTTTGGGATGGAGGGTGCAGGGGAAGATGGGCAGGTCCACATCCAGTGTCCCTGGCAGTCTGTGGTAAGAGGCAGCAGGGCAAGGGCAGGCATGAGAGGAGGCCCATGTGGCCCGGGCAGACCTACCACATGATGGCAGGTGAAGCCCTTCATGACCGAGGCCTCGTTGAGGAACTCGATCCGCTCCCGGAGACTGGCTGCCTCGTTGACGGTCTTCACTGCCACCCGGGTCTCCGCCTCGCCCTTGATGATGTCCTTGGCATTGCCCTCGTACACCATGCCGAAGGAGCCCTGCCCCAGCTCCCGCAGGAGGGTGATCTTCTCCCGAGGCACCTCCCATTCGTCCGGCACATACACAGAAGAGGGGAACACTACTCCTCACTTATCCACACGGCACCCTCGGCTGATCCCCAGGGGCCAGCCACCTCCCGTGCCCGAGTCCCCTGCAAATGCTCATGTCCCTGTGACCCAGGACTCTGTCAGGCACTGAACATGTGACCAAGAACAGGGCAGGTGTCGCTGCCCCACGGAGGAGGTGGAACCAGCCCTCCCTTGCAGCTGGGAACACAAAGCCCCTCGTGGAAGCTGCCACAAAGAGCAGACGTGTCCCCAGCATTCACCCGGCCACCACTCGCCCCCTCCTCTCCCTGGCTCTCATCTCCTTGGTCTCCCATCTTAACTTCCAATCCCCACCCCCAGGTTGGAGGATGAGTTCGGAGTTCTGTCCCTGACCCTCAGCGGCCACTCCAGCTGCACACCCCAGGCTGCAGCCCCAGGTCCTCAGCCTCTTCCCCCAGCCCAGAGGCCCCAGAACAGCTCCGTCCTCCCACCCAGGCAGGAATCGGACAGCAGCCGCCGGACGGCCCGTAGGAACGGAGTCTCCGGTGAGGGCAGGTGGGCAAGCTCCAAGGAGCAAGGAGGCCTTCCTTGCCCTGTCTGGGGTGACAGTCTGTCCTCGGCCCTCCCTTGGTGGGATCACCCATTAGGGAAGGGGATGGTACTCACCGTCACTGGCGCTGAGGTACTCGGGGTTTGAAGAAGCATAGAGAGGTCCCATCGGCCCATCTGGCTGCCTGCGGGGAAAAGCCGAAGCTGAGCAGCGTGAGACTCACGGCACCCACCCTAGGTCTTGAACTGGCCACAGCAGGAGACATTTACACCTCAGAAATGGGCAAACACTACAAGTTGGAATGGATTTAGGTTTTGTTTTTTTCCTTAGTTGTAGGTGGACACAATACCTTTATTTTATTTGTTTCTATTTTTATGTGGTGCCAGGAATCGAATCCAGTGCCTCACGCATGCTAGGCTAGCACTCTGCCACTGAGTCACAACCCTGGCCCCAGGAATGGATCTAACTTTCTGTTGTTTGTTCCCAACTTAAAAAAGCAATGGATAAAGTATTACTAATAATGCAGATTCAACTTGACAGTGGGTCATTTCAGTACCCAACATTGCTCACGACCCACAAAAGTTGAGATGATATTCTTCCAGGATTTAAAAACCATGCTTCAGCAAAGGTATTGCTCATGCCATTGATGAAAATACATTTCTTATTTAATTTTGGTCTGACTCTTTAATGCAAAAAAAAAAAAAAATCAACATTTATGTTGTAGCTATACTTGTTCATCGATGACAACCATAGGCTGGCTATGGGTGTGCAGGTTTGGGGAGGGGGGATCAACAAAAGCATTAAGAATCAACGGGAGAGGGGAAATTCTCAATCAAGAATATTACATATTAAGATTATTACCTATAAATTGCACGTTGTACATCCAGTAGTGATTTGGAAGGGCAATGAAAGATGGAATTTATAATGAACTTAGCTGTACCCCTGTCTGCATCCAGGCATACCCCCTCCCCCCGCCCCGAGAGCCGGTTGTTGACCATTTGCCGGCACATCACCGGACTCACCTTTTTCTCAGGAATAGGTAAATGCTTCCAATCACAACACTGAAGAGAAAGACAAAGATGAGGGGGCCAATGATGATTTTGGCAATATTTGATGGCACATCTACTGAAAAAAATAAGAAAAGAGAATGAGAAAATATGTGGTTCACATCAAAAATCACAGTTTGGAGCCATACTTGACCTTGAGCCTCTCTCTGCTGGTTACTCAGACCCCCCCTTCCCACCCCCCCCCCCAATCCTCAAACACCACTTGGCTGAGCAGGGCTCAGAGCCCGTGTTCCTGAAACCCCCTGCCGCAGCCCCTCCCTAGGCCAGCCTTCTCTTCCCCACCCCAGGGTGGCTTCCCAAGCACAGAATCCAGGTGGTCAGCCAGGGACCCACACTAAGATCCAAGGGGGTCATGTGAACCCCCAAATTTGTAAGTAGTTGGATCAAAAGAGCAGGTGACCTGGGGCCCTCAAGCTTGCGGCTAGTGTCTGAAGTGAGGGTGCCTTGTGGGAGACCATCATGTGCGTAAGCTTGTAGGCTGTTTGCTAACTCTGGATTGGACTGGATGGGATTTGCAGAACATCAGCACGTTCACCCTGACCCTGACCCTGACCTGAGCCAGCCCAGCAAGAATCACTTGACACTTCTGCACCCTCATGGTGCCCAGCACGTGAAACCCAGCCAGAGAGAAGTCCCGTCCCACCCAGCTCACAATCCTCCCTCCCTCCAAATCGCTTTGCTCATGCCTGTGTCCACATGTGCATGTGGGCTCCTGCCACATGCACGCTCTACCCATCTCCCCCTTGGCCTCTATGTATTCCTTCTTCAAGATCTTGATCAAGATGTCACCACCTCCAGGAAGCACAGCCTGATCAGCCGGCTGCCCCTTCCCCACAGTCCTCAGGGGCTGGCTCACCCAAAGGCAGCAGCCCAAGAACACTTCACGCTTAGCTGTTCATTGCTGTACCCAAGGTAGAGAAGGCCCGTTCTGCCCTCCTCCCCAGGGGACGTGGCCCATCTCTTAACAAAGATGGAAACACTAGCAGTGGAACCAGTGTGTCCACAGAGGTGCCCTGTGACAGCCCTGGACATGCACCATGGCATGGAAACTCCCTCGACCTCCTGACGTGGGTCCTGTTATTTTCCCTGTGTGCACCTGTGCCTCGGTATCTGAGGGGACCGGTGCCAGGACCCCTGTGGATATCAAACTCCATGGATGTTCAAGTCTTTATATAAAATGGCACAGTATTTGCACAGAATCTATGCGCATCCTCCCACAGACTTTAATTCATCTCAGGATGACTTAGGACATCTGATACAATGTAAATGCTATGTCAATGTTGTTATTGTTTTAGGGGAAATAAGGAAAAAATCTGCACATTCACTGTGGATATGATTTTTTTCTTTTATTTTCAATTTATGATTGGCTGACTCTGAGATGTGGATCCCACAAATACAGAGCACCAGGTGCAGGCTCAGAGAGGGCAAATGCCCAGCCTTAGGTACACAGCAGCAGCAGGTGGAACAAGGGTCAAGGTCAGGCCGGCATTCCTACCTCCCCAGGGGTCATTCACTAGAAAAGTCCTACCATGCCTACGGTGCCAAGCCCAGACCCAACCACCTGAGGTTGCCAAGGAAACTTACGATAATCGGTCACGTAGAAATACGTGGCTTCTGTCCAGGAGCCGTTGCCTGCCAGGGAGGTGGCCCGGATGCGCACGCTGTAGTTCCCTGGTGACAGCCCACGCAGCCTGCAGCCCCTCTCCAGAGCAAAGTGCTTCCGGGAGACACAGAGATGCAGCTCCTAGGAGGAAGGAGACAGGCCATTGAGTTCTGCACACCTGGGGCACCCAAGTTGTGGACAAACTGCTCGATGCTGAACATTCTCACTCCTCAGAGCAGATCTGACTTTGCCACGGACACATAAGAGCCACCAGCAAATCTGTACCTCCCACAAACAGGACGGCAGAGTCCCAGCAAAACTCAGCGGACCCCGAAAGTCGAGCTTTGTGTGCTTTTCCTGTGTCATAAAATATTCTTTGACAATTACCCTGTTTTAAAGGGGCACTAGGGCATGTATTTGTGGGCACCGTGTGCCGTTATGTGTATGTGCTGTAGAGAGATTAAAGCAGGCCAACAAACAAGTGTCACCTCACGCTGACAGTGTCTTTCTGCGAGAACACTTTGGATGTATTCCATTTTAGTTTAATTTTTAAAAGTCCACGGTCACGTTGTAACGCCACGCATTCATGACGTCTGGGGTGATGATTCAACCCGTGTGTGCAACCTGCAGGGGTCATCTCGGGGTGGCCAGCATTTGTCTGTCCTTAAACATTCATCATCTGTGTTGGGAACTTCAAACTCTTTCTCCTAGTTCTGTGCAAAGCATAAGATGAGCTGCTCTCAACAGCCCCTCCCCTGTGAGTGACCACTAGAACTTACCCCTCCTACACAGAGGGGTTTGGGGGCCCGTTATCCCACCTCCCTCTGCCTCCCCTCCTCCTACCCCACATCCATTCCTCAGTATTTTGAAATATCACATACGGTCACTACTCAGGGAACAGGTCCCTGAAGCTTATCTGTCCTAGATGAAACTCTGCACCTTCCCTTAACATCTCTCCTTATTCTTTGGCTTCTTCCCCTTTTTAAATGTAAAGGTGATCCTCAGCTCAGGGGCCAAGAGCAACGGGAGGCAGCCACATGTGGCCTGCAGGACAGGCTGGACCTCACGCTGCTCAGTGGCAGGTCAACCCTCAAACTCAGAACCGCCTGGACTTCTCCTTGAGGTCGCCCACTGTGGGGCAGTTTCCGCCAGACCTCCAGCAAAGTCAGCGTCCGGCCGGAGTGAAGGCCCTGGGGGTCGGTCATCTCCATCTTTTTCACACCTCCCAGCCCCTGCCCCAGCAGAACCAAACAGTTCAATGTCTAAGGACAGGTTTAAAAAAAAAAAAAAAGCCCTTTCCTTCCCATGGATTGACTTTTGATATATTTTTTTCATTATCATGAAAAGAACTGGAGTCTACCCAAATGTCTGTTAGGAAAAGACATAAATAAAGCAGGGCCCACACCCCACCAGCAGCACGTAGCTAGAGATAAACCAGGACTTGTCAGAAGAGACAGGAGCCTCTCTGGGCTATCTGTCGGGGCGACCCGCAAGCATCAGGCCAAAACTCAAAAAAAACTTTCCAAAACAGCCCCATGGCTAGCAGAGCAGAGCGTGTGCAGAACGGAAAATTTGGGGAGGAGGAGGGTGGGGAAGAGAAAGAAATGTACAATCTCCGGTGCTTATCATGTGACAATCATAGCAAGAAAACAAACTGGCCCATTGGCAGGGGCAGGGGCGGGGACTCTAGTCCAAAGGTTTTTCCAAGTAGAATGAGTCACCAAGTAGAAGGGGACAAATAAGCAAATATAGAAACCCCAGAGCTGCTATCAGGAGCAGGGGCAGGGCCTTCCCTGCAGCGAGTGGCCTACCCAGACACCTTGAGGGGCGGGAGCAGGAAGGGCACCGGATGGAGAGATCCAGAGCCTGGCAAGCACCCTCCACCGTCACCACAACAAAACATGCAAAAGGAGAACCGAAACCCGACCAAGGGTGAAGCCGGTTGCGTAAAAAGTTGTGCAAATAACAGAAAGGGAACGAAAAATCCAAAAGATATCAGCACGCCCGCGCACCAAACACTGATGCTCCTTCCCTGGAGGGGGCATCCCACGTCACCAGACAGCCAGCCCCCGACTCCCGGAAAGCCTCTCCTCTTCACCAAGCAGGGGTGGCTTCAGATAAGACCAGCCTGCAGAGCCAGGGACAGCAGAGAGCAGGATGCAGGATGGAGCCGGGCAAGGCCAGCTCCAGCCTTAAGAGATGCCGTGTTGACCTCTTACTCACCCCAGACTCATGACCACCTCACTGTCACACATTACCCTGGAGGAGCACCCACCCCGGCGCCATCTTGGCCCGTCCACCTTCAGCCTATGGAACTGGCCCATATAAGATTAAAGGAAGGTCGGGCCCAGCCTCCTCAGAGTAGAAAGTCATAAATAATCCTCCACTCGGTAACTAAAATCCCCCCTGCTCCATTCACTCTTATAATAAGGACCCTCATCCTTTGTTTGGGGAGAAGATGATTTATGAGTCCATCTTTTCTTCTGCTGCTCTCTGCATGAGTCAACCCCCTTCACTGCTCAATGAACTCAGTGTCAGTATTGGGTTCCTGGATCCAGGAGGGAGAAAGAAGCCTGATTTGGGGCCAGAAGCTAACCCCTAGGGACAGAGTACCCAGAGGGCAGGCAGGAGAAGTGGTGAGGGACAAACGATTTGGACACATGGTTTAAGGATGAAGCAAAGCCATCAAGTAGAGGCAATCTGTCTATTCAACTAGCAAAAGGGAGGAAAAAGTTACCCGCCGATGCTGCAGAGAGTTCTGTAAACGGGGCAAGACCTACGGTGGTGCCCCGCCCCGACCTGGCTTGGCTTATTGAAGGTCACCCACAGGCTGAGATGTTCAGTGGAAATTTTCAGAAATGCACAACTCGCGTTTTATGTGACTTATTAAAGCACGTTGTTATAACTGTTCTGTTTTATTTTTAATTATTGTTGGCACCTCCTACGGCACCTAATTTGTAGGTTAGACTTTATCACAGGTACACATGCCCGGAAAACCCCGCATACTTAGGGATCCGTACCATCCACAGCCCCAGGCATCCAGTGGAAGTCTAGAGATGAATTCCTCAAGATGGTACTTCTCCTCTCCCACAGTGTGAATCGTGAATACATATAAATAAGTTTCATGCTACCTTTTTCTTGGTCAAAACGGTAGGCAATTAAGGACAAAGTTGGAAATGATCAAGTGTCTACAGAAAGGTTATTAAGGAGGTGGCTGTAACCTCTCTCTCTCTCTCTCTGGAGATTTGGAATAACTGTGACCACAAAAGGCCAGCCAGGAACATGCTGATGCAACCCACAGGCAGGAATCCTGGATCCCGCTATGGAAACAAAGGAGTTTTCCCTCTGTCTTAGGCTGGTTTAAATGGGGGAGAAGGGGAGTTCTCAACTGTTGGTGGAAGGTGGGGGATAACGGCACAAAGGATCTAAAATTCAGATGCTGTAATCTCAACGTCTGCTTTACATGGACAAAAGTCATTCCAAACACCATTCAAAATGGTGTACATCACCAGTTTTATGGAGATGCCACATTCTGTGTATCCACTCTCCAGGAGATGATAGACACCATTTGATGACTTATATTCTTTTGCTGGTGATAAAACTCTTGCTCTTAAAGCTTTTTCCCTATTATCTAAATACATTTGTGGGGGACACACAAAAACATTCAAATAATAGGGGAAAGGCTTTGTGAGTTGAAATTGCATCCCCCTTGAGAGGTAATAAGAGGATGGAAACTTATTCTGACCACTGCGTTTAGAGGTGGATCTTCTGGAGGTGAGTGGATTAGATAAGGTCACGGGGTGGAGCCCCTATGGTAAAGTATTGGTGCCTTCATGAGGAGGAGAGAGACAAGACCCACAGACGTACGCATACTCTCTGCGTCTCACCATGCGACGCCCCATGTCTGGTTGGGACTTTGTCAACAAAGGACCACCACCAGATTCAGTCCTTCAAACCTCCAGAACTGTGAGCTTTATATAAACCTGTTTTCTCTAAGAAGTTATCCAGCCTCAGGTGCTTGTCTACAGTAAGGAAAAGGGGACTAATCCAAATTTGAATCACTTTTGTTTTAGGACAATGGGATTAATGCTTACAGGATAATATAAGTGAATCACACTTCCCTGTGTCTGTGAAATCGTGAGCTTGGCAACAGGACACACTTTGGTTAATGGACATTTGCAAAGTTATGCAAACAGAGGCTTGAAAAGTGTCTGGACCAGCCCACTAGAGAACACCTGAGGTGAGGCCCCAAGTGCCCCAGGTGAGCCAGACGTCAGTGAGACCACCAGCCCCAGCCAAACCAGCTCAGGGCAAAAGAAACACCCGAAGGACCCACTGAGAAAGAATACATGTCTTCAACCTGTGCCTTCTGGGGCAGCGTATTATACAGCACAAGTTGACCGGAACACCTTAAGCTATTTAGGCAAAGAGCTAAAACGCTTTGCAGATAAAATTAGCATTTTACCTAGAACAGGGAAACTCAAGGCAACCAAAATGTCTATAAAGAAACCATGGTTCCGTGGCAAATTAAACCCTGTGTAGCCAGTATGCATTGATCCCAAAGGCTATAGGGGCAGACGGTGTTAGGCCGAAGAAAGCCACTTCTGAGTGTGGATTCGGCACAGGTTAGGTCTGTGCCAACATAAGACCAGCCGATTCCTGAGGGAAGGGACGCGCGTCATGCTGGGGACGGGGCTGAGTGTGGAGCGCTCACGTGCGAAGCTCTGGGCTAGACCCCAGCACCAGCACCACAAAGATTTCTTCAATAAAGTAAAAATGGGTGTCCAAAAAGGGCAAATACGACCCCCCTGACTGGTAAAGATGACTGTTTCAGCAAGGGCACTTCTATTTTCTAGAATTTTCGTTTTTTAGTGGGGGACCACAAGTAGTTTCCATGTGTCCTTATTCTTTTCCACAGGTCTCCGCAGGCCAATGGGCTCCAAGTCCCCATTAGAGTGGAACATTTGGGTTTCAAGAGTAGATGGGGTCCCAAGGGGCCACAGAGGGAGGCTGGCCTGGCTATGGGAGGACTCTCAAAGTTCCAGGAGATCAGACTGTGCTGCCTCGACCCCGTTCAGGGTGAATAAACTCTGCCCCACAGACCAGAGGCAGCCTGCACCCAACTCGGAGGGCAGAGCTCAAGGCAGCGAGAGAGCCTGGGGACGGAACTGGGAGCAGTGGGCAGCCATGCTGTGTGGCTCCGAGCCGAAGGTCAGTATCTGGGGGAAGCACTTGGGCCAGAGCCAAGGCAGAGGAAGGGGGACCTGGATGGCGTGAGCCCAAAGCCAAGACCCTCACCTCGTCGCCGTAGCGCCGGTAGCTCACTTCGTACAGCACGATCAGACCGTTGGGCTCCTTGGGCTCTTGCCACATCAAGTGAACAACGTTGTTCTCGAAGATTTCGTGGGTCACAGGGCCGACGATGTCATCTGCCTTGGCTGTAAGCAGCAGCAGTTAGAGGCTGGGCTGTAACTCGGATCACACCCACCGCTGCCACCTGACGGCTTGGCACTGTGACACTGACTGCCCCACGTCCCGCTCCTCGTCAGAGGACGGGCTATCAGACTCCACGGTGGTCAGCAAAGGTCTCTGGGTTATTTTCTTCACCTACCTTTTCTCTCATTTCAGACTCACTACACATTGCAAAAACGGGTCCGAGGTGTTCTATGGACTCTTCCTGTGCTTCCACCAATAAAATACCCATATACATCATCAACGGTATTGATAAGGATGGACATGTGAGGAGAACTGGTCCAGGACCCCCCCCCCCGCCCCCCGCGCATCTCAAAGTCCACAGATGCTCAAGTCCCTCTTACAAAGTGGTGCAATCTGCACAGAACCCAAGTACATCCCCTGTAGACTTTAAACCGCTGGATGGCTTGTCTCATACAATGCACATCACTACGCTGCACTCTATGGAATTATGACAAATGGAAATTTTTTCTAAATATTTTTCATCTGTGGTTGTTTGATGGGGGGATGCAGAACCCTTAGGTAGGGAGGACCACTGTACGTTATTAAAACTAGGAAACTGACACTGATCGCCTGCTATAAACTAGACTGCATTTTTCTTTGGGTTTAAGTAGATGATTTGTGAAAAGCACTTTGAACATGAATGACAAATGCGTGCTTTGACAAATTGACACATTTCTGGAGGATCCTTGTAACAATAATGGGTTGTCACACCACGTGGACTTTGAAGAAGCAATTCCAATTCGACCCACAGATTTGAATGAAATACTTGGACAGGTGCGTCAAGCCGCTCATCTAAGGGTTACTTTTTAAGTGGGACATTTCAACACAGCCACCGGCAGACCACTGAGAAAGGACTTTTAAACCAAACAGGAAGGCTCGCTCGCAGCTGAAATACCATGCCATCAACCCATGACACCGCTTCACGAGCCTCCTCATAAAGTGAGCTGAAAGTGATTTGCAGGAATATTACTCTGCCTTTAAAAGGAAGAATGTTCTGCAGTATGGAAAAACATGACGAAACAGCAGGACATCGGGCTAAGTGAAATCAGCCAGGCACAAACTAGCAAAGACCAGGGGCCCCACCTACAGGAGGCCACTGGAGTCCGGGGATCCACAGTGATGGGAGGCAACGAGGCAGGAGCCAGGCTGGGACGGGACAGGGTCAGTGTGACGTGGGACAGAGCTCAAGTGTGGGGAGAGGAGAGCTGTCGGGGTTGTACTGTGTGAACGTGCTTCACGCCCCTGGACTGTGCACATCAGTGTGCCGGCTAAGATGGTAAATTTCATGTTATGTGTAGTCAAAATTAAAAAAAAAAAAAAAAAAGAACAAAACTTGTACAGGTGGAGCCATCTGAGTAAATAAATTTCTGGGAAAACATAAAAAGACTAATCAGGGCTCATCTTAGGAATTTAGGGGTGACTAAATTCAACCTTTCTTACTACACGTGATGATGAATTTCATGTGTCAATGTAGTACATGGTGCTCAGATATGGGCCGAAGATTGTTCTGAGTCCTTCTGAAAAGCTGCTTTTTGGGTGAGATCAATATTTAAATTGGTAAATTGAGTAAAGCTGATGACAGGCCACAGTGCGGGTGGGCCTCGTCCAGTCAGTCGAAGGCCTCGAGAGAACACAGGCGGAAGCCGCCCAGGCAAGGAGGAATTGGGCCACAGATGGTCTTTGGACTTGAACCGTGACCCTTCCCTGGGGTTTCCAGCCTGCTGGCCAACTCTGTAGAGTTAAGATTTATCCAGATTTCCAAACTGCAGGAGCCAATTCCTTAAAACGAAACTCACTCCTTGCACACAAGCGTGGGCGTGCGCACACACAGTGGTCATTCGGTACAGGAGGGATGGGTTCCAGGGCCCCCACAGGGACCAAAACCTGCAGGTGGAGGTTCTGTGAAGTGAAGGATGTCTGCCCACACCCTCCAGTGGGCTTTAAATGGTCTCTAGTTGTCTTTAAAATCTTCATGGTGTAAACGCTGTGTACCCCGTTGTCACGTTGTGCTGTTTAAGCAGCAATAACAAGGGAAACATCAGGACAAGAAGTCAGCACTGGGGCCATTTTTTTGTTCTGAATCCGCTCTATCTGCAGTTGGCTAAATCGTGAAAATGAATAATAGATATAAATCAAAACCAGATACTGTGTGCTCCCACTTATAGGAGGCCCTGTTCCCAGTCATGGAGACAGAAACACACAGGGACTCGTCTCTCTGCAGGGCTCTAAGTGCCAGACACGTTTCCTAATTCCACTCTCTCTCTTCCCAGGGGCGTGGATTTTCCACGGTTTACACAATCAGCTGCGTGACTCTTGTCATTAGAGACCCAACATTCCCGGTGTGGTGGCGCCGACCTGTGGCCCCAGCTACTGGGGCGGCCGAGGCAGGCTTGGGCCCAGAGCTGGAGGACAGGCCGGGGGACACAACCAGAACCCACCTCAAAACACCAACCAACAAGGACACAGAACCCCAAGGAGCGGCCGGCTCCACCCGCGCCCACCTTCGGGCATGGTGCGCGCGCTCACGTAGGCGGCCACGCTGCACCTGGCCTCGGGCGTGTCCTGGTTGCAGGCCTGCAGCTCGATGCGGTAGCCGGTGAAGTGGCGCAGGCCCGAGATGACCAGCGACTCCTTGTTGACCACCTTCTCAAAGGGCCTGTGCTCCTCCTGGCTGGCGGGCGTGCTGGGGGAGCTGCTGGGGAGCGCCGGGGCCGAGGGCACGGGCTCCGTCACGTTCGCCTCCACACCCAGGGACCTGCGTTTCCGAGACGGTCTGTAAAGGCGACAAAACACACGGGGTCACGCAATCACCAACGCAAATAAGATGACGCCGGAGAGAATCCAAGCGGAATCAAGAAGAATGGGGTGCAGGGGGTGTGGATTAAAATGCGGATCGCCAAGAATTATGCCCAGGGGACCTTGTGAGACCTTCAGTGGAGGGCAGACCCACCCTGCCAGGGAGGGGTGGCCCCAGGGCCCTCAGCCATCGCCACCTCCCAGAGTCCCTTCAACATGCTCAATTCCAGGTTTTCAATTTGCAGAGAAATAGGTCACCAAGGTCAGTGTTTAAAAAAAAAAAAAAAAAAAATTAAGATGCCCAAAGCAGGCACGAGCCCAGCTATTCCAGAGACCTGCCACAGGGCATTTGCCCAGTGGCCCAAGCTGTGGCCCACACCATCGATCTCCTCATTCTCGTGTAGGGTACTAGGTACCCGAACATTTGAGGAAGGAAGCTTTAATCCAGGTAAAAGACTTATCACAGGGTGGAGTCAGAGCAACTCCAAGACCAGCCACCCAGGTGACATGCTTCTCCCCATCCCTTAAAGAACTATGTCTCAGAACTGAGGAAACGCAACTGGCCCCTGGCTTCCTTTGAGCAACAACTTTTCCTATAAGTACTCTGTGTGGTAACGAGGAGGCTCAAGCGGATTGTGCAACTTGCTCGTCCTGTTGGAAGCATTCGTTAAATATTTTCCTTAAAACATCATGTCCTAAGTAGGCTAGGGTTGCAGTGTTCTCTCTCAGGGTCAGGGATTTCCCCAATCAATTATAAAGGGAGCACGTGCTCCCTGCAGGAAAATTGGAAACCTTGATTGGCCATAAAATATTCCACTTCACGCACGAGTCCCCCTTCACGTAGCCCGCCTCCGGTTTTTCAGCGAGTCCTCCCTGGGGGCCAGGAGCGAGGCTCGGTGCTAGGCACATGCTGCGCAGGCGCGAGGCCCTGGATTGGATCCACCACCACCCTCCTGAAAAGTACTCCCAAGTTTGTTTTACTAGTACAAATATGCTTTCCTCTTTCTCCGACGGTCTCCGGAGTTCCTAAAAGTAGATTCTTAGAAAATGTCACTAGGTTCAAGAGGATGTGAAACCTCCACGTCTTAACACGTATGGCTCTGCTGCTGGCTGGGAACCGTACTGACTGGTGCTTCTCACACCGGGTGGTCCCCGACACACTGCTCCAGAACAACCTCAGCAACCTTGAGGGTTAAGAGTCGAGAGTCCCCAAGTTTCAACCCGAGATTTTAACCCAGCATCACCCACTGACAGCTGAAGCTCCTCGTGTGGATGTGGCAACCCCCTTCTCCTGGTGGGTTCTTTGTCTGTCTCCTGGGAATCGTCCCTCTTTGTCCTTTGTCTAATTTTCTGTGACTCTCTAGCGCCTTCCTTCCTGTGACTCCCACACTGTTTATTCAGACATTTGGATCTTACGTGATTTAGACATTTGACTCTAAGGTCATACACAAAAGTCTAAGGATATTAACCTTCTACCTGTCGTGTCGTATAATCTACCCCAGCTGGCCGTTTGCTGGTGAACTTCAAATGGTTTAAAACACATTGGTTCACACGAATTTGTAAAAATTGATATATCACTTAAAAAAATCTGTTGTCGCCTTTCTAGGTATTTCTAGATACGGTTATCACACCACGGGTGTACTGAAGTTTTATGGCAATTGTAAAAGGGGTCTTCTCTATTTTTATATTCTAATTATTTTAAGTATAAACTAACTTTGGGTTTATTTATGTTGTATCTACTTTCCCCAAATGCTTGCTCAGTCTAAGTTTTCATGGAATCAAAAGATTTTAATGGAAGTTTGTTTCTGCTCCAATTCTGGATATTTAAGTGACAGACTTCATTTTCTATTCCAGCCTTTGAAGTTACTTTTGGTTTTCATTGCTCTTCTCTCAGAAACGTGTGGTCAGGAAGCAGATCCTAAATTGGGGTAAGGCACGAGGTTTTCTCTGTGGCGTGTTGGTGTTGAGACCCCAGCAGCGTTCTTGGGTGACAAAGGAAGCAGCTGCTGAGCCCAAGACACATCCAACCCCGCAGGAGCCAGAAGCCTCCCAACAGGCATGAATGAGACTGGGGAAAAGAGTCCAGAGGCTCGGGACTCAGAGCCCCGAGAAACTCGCACCTAAACACCTGGAGACGAGACTCGTCAGCCGGCCACAGGGCACGTCCAGGAGGACATCAGCTATGACGTGCCGCTTCCTTTTTACCACTAAATGTTTGTGGTAACCTCGTTTTGGTAAATCTGTCAGCACCTTTTTTCAACGATTCAAGTGATTTTTTTTTAACAATAAATCTTTTAAGTCTAATTAAGGTACTTTTGGGGGGGGGCACTGGGGATTGAAGTCAGAGGTACTTGACCACCAAGCCACATCCCCAGCCCTATTTTGTGTTTTATTTAGAGACAGGGTCTCACTGAGTTGCTTAGCGCCTCGCTTTTGATGAGGCTGGCCTTAACTCACGGTCCTCTCGTCTCAGGCCCGCTGGGATTACAGGCATGTGCCACCGCGCCCAGCTAATTACGGTATTTTTAAGAGACACTGCTTTCGCAGACTCACTACTCCCTGGTACAGCGGAACATGACTTTCCTGTGCACCGGGGAACCAAGTGTGGGACTTGCTTAATGTCCACGTTTGCTTCACTACAACTATAGGACCAGCCTGCCTTCCAGACCCCCGTGCAGAGTATCAACCGCATCCTCCACTCTCCGCAGAGGCAGCATGTCCCCCCCGTCTCATATACACCCTGGTCTCAGGCAGGGGTGCCTCTGCCCCCAACCCTCTGGCCACGTCTGGAGACGTGTTTGGTTGGCACTACTTTCCAGAGGGTGGAGGCCGGGGCTGCTCCAACATGACAGTGCCAGATGGCCCTCTCCAGAGGACGATCCTGTCCCCAACACGCCCAAGGGATGAGTGAGCAATCCTCCTGGGAGCCAGAGCCACAATTCTGAACGCTTCTTAACTCCGGAGCATATTTCAAATGGCCACTAGAGGTCAGATGAGGCCACGTGGTACCTGGGACCACGTGAGCTAAAGGGACTTCCTTCCACTCTCCGGGCTGTCCCCAGCGTGGGCTTCCGCAGCTCTCCTCCTCCCCTCCTCAGGACGGCCCTCCTTTCATTAAGACACATGGAAGGGAAATGTCCCTTAACGCGATTCAGTGCGTGACACTCCTTTGCTCTTGCTGTGTCACCCAAATAAAAAGTTCTCCGTCTGGATCAGTGTCCCCACATGGAGTGGAAACTGCCAGAGTGGGACACCCTGCTGAGTGTGGCTTGGACGCCCTGCAAGGGCACAGTAGGTGAGCGATCACAGGGGAACCGAGGCCCGAGGCCCCGTCCAGGAGGGACTCCTGGATTGGCGTTTTAGGAAGTGTTAGTTAAGATTTCCCCACATTCATGCCCGGATTCCGTTCCCGAGTGAAGACGTTTGATTGGTGGATTTGTGAAGCACCCAGTCTCAGCAAGCAGCCCACCACATGCAGAAAGCCACAGAACACCCCCCGCCAAGACCTCCAAGGTCACCACAGCCCCTGCCCGCCTGGCCCACAGGCCTGGCACCGGAGAGCCACAGGGCCACTTGGACGTCTCCCGGGTGAGTCGTACCTATGGTCCTCGGCACCACTGCCTGAAGAGGTTTTTCTGTGAAAACAAAACCAACCACTTTGAAGGCAGGTGGACTCCACCAGGTGGGCCTGCTGACCGACACCCTGCCGGAGGCCGTGTCCTGGGCGAGCGAGAGCCCTGCTGGCTTCGGATGTGGTCCGAGTGTGTCCCCCAGGTTCACATGCTGGGGTTTGGTCCTCAACGTGGTGATAAGAGGTGACGCCCAGTGGGGAATTCACTACTGCTCCTCCCCATCTGTCTCTGGCTTCCCGTCTCACCATGTGACCTCTCCCCCACACTCCTACGATGCATGATGCCATCCACCAGGATAGGATGTGGCCAAGGGGGTCTGGATCATGGGGGCAAGCTGATCTTGGACTTGCAGCCTCCCAAACTGTGAGCAAAATAAACCTCTTTTCTTTCCAAAAGACCCAGCCTGGGGTATTGTTATAGTAACAGAAAACAGACTAATACAGGAGTAATCTGGGACTCCTTTCGGGTGTGGAATCTGGTGACACTTTTCCTCAACCAACTGAGCCATTTCCCCAAGTCTAGCAGCTTTTTGTTTTTAATGAGTCAACAGTAAGTGCTTTGCTGCCTGGGAGGCACCACTGGATGCTCTTTGGACTCCGGGTCATGGGGGGAAATGCAAAGAGGTGGACACGACAGCAGCAGCGCTCACACTCTGAAGGTTCTGGGAGACATCTGCTCGGTGGGCAGCACTGGTCAGTGCTGGGACGGACATTATTTTAGAACTCTGTCCCAGGCCAAGCCCTCTGGGGTTTCCACTCTGGAAGAGGACAATTGCGTCAGGCATTTCTGGGGGGCCACCTGCTCAAGTCCTGGGGGGAGGACAACAGGATGGAGAGGTAGGTGGGGGCCCAGCTACAGACACTCAGAGCCCACAGTCCCGGGGACACCTGGCAGCACTCTGGGTTGTTAGGTCTGGGGTGGGAGATGCTACTGGCATTGGGTGTTTGGAGACCAGAGATGCTGCCGACGTCCTGCCCACAGAACCACCTGGTTCCCGATGTCAGTGGTGAAGGTGGAGAATCCTGGTAACCCCTTCACTATCGCAGCCCCAAACACAGGAAGGTTTGCCGGCAGCGCTCGGCATCCACGGGTTGGTTCCACAGGGGAGACCACCAGCCATGGGTGGCAAGTGTCTGCAGGGAACACTGCCTCTGTCCTGGCAAGCGCAGACTTTTCCTGTCGCTATTCCTCGATTTAAAGTCTCTGCCAACACCACGCCATTTACATAGGGTCTTGAGCATCTGTCCTTGGGGGTCCTGGAACATCCCCACAGATAGCAAGAGTCAACTGTATTGTGTCTATTTTACAGACGAGGATGCTGAGGGACAAGGTGACATAGACTCAGCAAGCCAGGTCACAGAAGGGCAGGGAGCCCAGCCTTCCCGAGGGGCTTCCAGAGTCCCTGCCCCCCACCGCTCCACAGCTCTACCGACACTGACGCCCAGGAGGGTGCGTGGGGGAAACGCTGCATCCACAGGTGCGTGTCTGCCACGTGGGACTTTCCTTGCAGGAAAGGAAAACGAGTGGATTTAAAGCTCCGAGTGACTTTTGCTGCGTGCCTCCTCTGGAGGCCAGAGACACCTCATCCAGTGCCTCTCCTCACTTAAGGAAACTCAACCTATTTAAATAGAAGCCTCTGGGCTTTGAGGATCTCTGGAACATTCCGAAAGGATGAATCTTACATGAATTCAGAAAGGGGAGGGACCGGGTTTGAGATTTAGCAGTAAATCAAGTATGGGGCGCAGGCAGGCCTTTCTCAAGCTTTGCCTAATAATCAAATGGAATTTGTTTCACAACTAGGGTGGAGAGTGATCCCGTGAGAAAGGTAAATGTCAGGTTCTATACATTTTCCCTTTTGTGGGATTATTTACTCTTGTTGGAAGTGGTCCCCTTGAAATCTCAAGGTTCTTTGTTTTTTTTTTTTTCCCTAACTGGGAATTGAACCCGGGAGCCACAACCCCAGTCCTTTTTGAGACAGGGTCTCACTAAGTTGCTGAGGCTGGCCTCAAACTTGTGATCCTCCTGCCTCAGCCCCCCAAGTGCCCGGGATTCCAGGTGTGCACCACCACATGGTAAAAGTCACAAGATTTTTTTGCTCCATCCCGGAGAGGCCCAGCTCACATTCCACCCACCCGAGGGGTCTCTGGGTCCACCTCCTCTCATTCTGTAAGTGTTGACCCCCGAACACCAAGCCAAGAGACACCGAAAGAGCCTGGGGCTGCAAGAGGCCGAACCTGGGGACGAAGACGACGTTGTGCAGGTAATCCTCAAAGGTCTTCCGAAACGAGGACTCCTCCAGCTCCTTCAGAATCTGCGAGTCGGTCTTGGGGCAGGTGCAGCACTCCCCGGCCGAGTCCTCGTACTCGCTCTGATTGTGCTTCTGAGAATCGTCCGACTCGAACGGCGGGGACCATGTGCGCGAAGGCAGCTTCAAGCCTAAGGGAGGCAGAGGCAGAGGTTCAAGCCTCCCCCAAAACACACTCATACAGAGCAAAGGGTCTTCTCAGCGGGGCTGGACACAGGTGACGGGGCCCAGGGTCCAGCTCCTCTCTCTGGAGGGACTTGCCAGTGTCCACGGGGAGAGCACGTCAGTGTGTTTTAGAAAGTGACGCCAACGTCGCGGGGCTGGAGAGTGTTAGGAATCGAGGAGAAGCCTCCGTGCTCTACAATAAACCGGTAAACCAGGGTCAGATGGCACAGAAGGGCCAAGGGTGTCCGCAGGTGCCATACGGAACAGTCTCGGAGGAGAAAACTGCTGAGCTGGTCCGAGTTCAGCCACACACACAACGTGATGGAGCGTGCTTCCGTTGGTACAAACGGCAAGTGCAAAGGCCCCGAGTCAGGGGTGTTCTTGGCACATGGAAAGCGCAAGGGACCCATGTATCTAGAGTGGGGCGAGGGAAAGGACAGTGGGAAACAGGGCCGTCACCGGAGAGAGAACACACGAACCCATCAGCCACGCAAATGTGAAGTGGGGAGAAGATAAAGCCGACTCCACCCAGAATTCCAGGGGTCCACTGGTGGATCTCGATTCAGACTTGACCAGCGGTTCCCCCCCCCAGGGGTCATCTCACCCCGCCCTGTAAACACCCTGCAGCCTCCGGAGACATCCGAGGAGTCCCACCTGGACTGGGGGTGCCCGTGAGTGGAGGCCAGGGATGCTGCTCAACACCCCACTCCTCAGAGAATGGCCGGCCCCCACATCCACAGTGCCATGGTCGAGGCCTCCCTGAACCAAGGCCAAGGGCAGTCGGGTTCAAACCTCTCAGGTAGGCCCAGGAAAGGGAACTGAAAAGAGCGAGAGCACCCACTCCCCCAGGGGCCTAGCATTGCCAAGCTGCTGCTTTTAAAGTCCCAGCTGCCTGTTTCAGTCCCCAAGGTCAAGTCCTTGGGGCTCCCGCTACCCACACTGTGCGCGCAGCCGGGCTCCACAGCAAGGAGCCGGGGCGCTGCTCCGCAGGCCAGCTCCCGCTGGGAGGGAGGGACATGGATGGGACACGGGTGTGGTTCCAGGAGACTGGGGCCTCGGGGTTTTCTGAGATGAAGAAGGTAAACATGTCAGTGGACCAGGGGGCGCTGGTCTGGGGCGGCCCAGGGAGCTCTCCATGGGTCTCAGTTGGAGTCCTGAGGTTGGGGGGTGGCTGCACTACGCCAGCGCCCTCAACGCCTCCGAACTGTGCAGTGGAAAGGGTTACACGGTGGACTCTGTGCAGTGTATTTAACCACAATTTTTTTTTTAAGCCACACTCATAGAAAGCTACTCCTGGCCTTGGGGAGTTCATCTAGTGTGCATTTATGTCTGTTTTAAACTGTCCAAAATAAACACAAGATTCCCCCTTTTAACCGTTTTGCAATGCAGACTATGGTGCCATCGGGTATATTCACAACATGGGCCGATCACCGCCATGTCCCTCCCCAGAGCTTCCTCGTCTTCCCCAGCTGGAACCCTGTCCCCTCCAACACGGTCTCCACCCTCCCAGCCCCGACTCAGGGACTGCCCAGAGCGGAATCCTGCAGGATGCGTCCTTACCGAGTTTAATTGTGGAAACAAAGTCACACACCTACAGTGACACTTAAACAGTCACTTGGTAATCAGATCTAGACTCACAGAATGAAAGTTGTTCTTTAAAAGAAGAAAAAAAAAAAAAGGAAAGCTTTGACGTTGCCAGTGGATATTGGCAGACAGAGCCCACAGGAGGAGCTGAGCCGAGGCCCAGGCTTGCTCTCGAGTTATATAAAGCATCAGGAGTAAATCAGTTGGCAGTCCTGGGCTCAGGAAGGGATGATGTCAGAGGCATACATATAGCACATGATCTGGGAGCTGGGACGGCTCCCGGAGATCAGCTGTCCCCCACCCCTTCTCCCAAAAAGGAGGCAGACTGTAAGGGCTGGGTGGCTGGGCCAACACCCTGGGGCAGGTCAGGGACTGAGCCAAGGGCAAGACCTCGGCCTCTGCTCTCCCACAGCCCCCTGCTCCTCCAAGGTCATGGACTGAGGACACCGAGACTGAAAACATTGCAAGAAAGTGAATTAGAGACAAAATAAATAAAGGAAAAGAGCCCTTCGGTTTATTTGGTTTAGGGGAAAACAAGACACAAAAAAAACACCTTTAGCTTTTTTGAAATGTCCTCTATTGTCAACTATGGCACTCATCTGTGCCGTGGAACACCACCAGAACTGTATCCTGTCCCTGCAACTCTGCAGCCACTGTCCAAAAACTCAGGGATCAGATTTTAAAGGTTTTCATCACAAAAATGATCAATATGCTCATTACTCAAAGTTGACTTTTACCCATTGTGCACGTGTATGGAAACGTCACACTGTATCCCACCAATATGTACAACTGCAGTTGTTGTGCATTCATCCAAATTAAAACAAACCCAGTTTTAGAATATTTTCAACTAGTGCATACCAACTAGTTCAAGACTTCAAATATTTCTCCATTCTCCCTCAGTTGGATGGAGGACCTTGCAGCAAACAAGACTAAAGACTGAAAAAAACAACTGTCGTGAGCATCAAGTGTTGGCGGAAGGCACAAGAGCAGAGAGCGCCGACCGCTCCCTGCGAAGCAGAGACCCCCAGGGGAGCATGGTGCCAAGATGTGAAAGACAAGAGTCGAGCACCACTGAGCACTGGGACCCTGAGAGAGCATCCTTGGGGACCTTGGGGACCCCATGGTGTGTGACTGCGCAGTGTGCTTACACGTGCCAAGGCGGCCGCTACTTCTCGAGGTGGCATCATCTCATGGGAACCCTGTCCTACCCTGGCTCACTGTTAAAGGGAACATCACGTGACCCTGATTGCACCTGGTTTTGACACCAGTCTTCAGAGTGTCTAGTTGCATAGTGTTTAAAGATGTGGACTTTCTTAGTGTGTAAGAGAGAACGTGCACGCGCACCCTGGGAAGCAAGAGACAGCACCCGTGTCCCCCGTAAGTGTCACGCGGCATGGCCAACCCACCACGGCTGCCCGCACTCACCTTTGAGACAATAATCCAACTCATACAGCTCACTGTCTTCCTCCTGCCTTTCCCAGTAAACCAGGTAGTGCGTGATGTTGCCGTTGGGGTCCGAGGGGGGCTTCCACTTCAAGATGATCTGAGACGAGGAATTCGAAACCGAGATGGGATCCAGCGGGACGGAAGGATCTGCGAGAGAGAAGGAAGCAGGCCGACCGTGAGGAGGAGCAGGCTGCCGGGTGCACCAAGAGGGGAAGGGACACCCAAGTTACAGGACCCGGGGGGCGGCGGCTGCAGTGTGTTTAACATCGGAGAAAACTGCCGACACGAGGAACGCTCGCCAGGCCAGGCGAGGGTCACCAGTCACAGTCCATCTGCACCACAGACGGCGTGGCCACATTCCCCCACTGACTTGGTGAACATGGATGGAGCCCCAACACGCACCAAGCTCCGTGCTGAGCACTGGGAAGATGCTGCTGGGGAAGAAGGACCCCAGGAAGAGACCAACAGACTCGTGCTATTGGTTCTAGTTGGCTCCAAATTGAACCTGGTCCCTGGGCAAACTTGAAGCCACCAGCTGTCATCCAACATCCCCCACAATGCCCAGCGTTAGGCTCCACAAACCATTCCCCTCAAAAAAAGAGGTGACCTAGGGAGTTGGGGAGGGAGGGGGCACTCAAGGTAGAGACAGCAGAGTGTACAAAGGACCCAGATGCTGGAAGTTTCTAGAAACTAAGCATGTGGCGTCGATGGGAGACGGGCTGCGAGTGGACCAGCCCAGGAAGCAGAGTTGACTTGAAAGCTTGCCTTGTTCCCCATGGGGCAAGGGTGCTCGCTCTCCGCCCTACGGACACCGGGGCTGGACAAGGCTGTCACAGGGAGCCGCCGCTGGTCTCCCCTGGCCGAACGCCAGCCATCCTCACCCCCAGCTGGGACAACCACCCGCGCCAGCAGACACTGCCAGCGCTCCCTGGAGAGGCAGAATCGTCACTCGTTGAGAAGGGCTGCTGTGGGAGAAAGACTTGGGTTTTGCAAAACTAACTTAATTGCCAGGAAACATTCCAGTAAAAAAAGAAAATTAGAGGAGGAGGAGGAACGAAGGGGAAAAACATGGTAAAAATGGCAAAACGTGGAAGCCGGGGACAGTCAGCCATTCTTTCTAGCTTTGCGAATGTTTGAAAAATTTAATAGATTGAAAAAATAAACGATTGCCCCCTTATCTATGGACGATGTCGTCGCGGCCCCCAGCAGATGCCCAAAGCCTCACACAGCCCTGAGCCCTGAACACACTGTGGCCTCCCTACGGTAGAAACTCATTATAGATCAGCCACAATGAGAGAGACCAGCCATAATAGAACAGCTACGCCCATTCACTACAGTGAGCGAGTGACAGCTATGAATGGTTTGCTTCTGGAATTTTCCATCAAATATTTCTGGATTGTGGCTGACCTCACATGATCAAAGTCCTAGAAAGCATGGAGCTCTGGAGAGGGGGACACTGTATAGTCCCCCTAAGGAGGTTTGTGGGTCCGCTTCATCTTGTGAACACATCCCCCTCAGCACTCGGCTCCTGTAGAAGCCAGTAGCCATAAGAAGTCCCCTGCGTAGCGGCTGGCAGGGTCCCCCCCTGGGAACAAATCCATATTCACAAAACATACGTACTGGTGGCATCCGTCTGCACATAGATGATGTCACTCTTGGCCCCGTAGGTCCGGCGCTCATCAGAAAAGGTGACCAAGGTCTTGACAAAGATGGCGTACTGTGTCCAGGGCTTGAGACCCCGCATCAGCCATCCGGGATGGTGTTGGGGCTTGGGGTCGTTAGACCTCTGAGGGGGATCGATGTCCACCACGGTCCAGCTGTTGGAGCCACAGGCATCCTGCCCGTCAAACTCGGTCACGTTCTGATAAGGGCTTTTGAGACAAAGCAGAAGGAAGAGTTATTACCCTTGCAGTCCCTCGAGGTCACGACGTGGCCACTTCTCAGAGCCCCACGGGTGGTGGGGGGAGACGTCCAGCCCTAGGGCTGCTGCTTTCTCACCTAACAACCCTCTGCCACCAGGAAAAATGACAGCAGCCAAAGAGCAAGGAGCCCCCAGCCCTGACATCTCAGTGACCACAATGACAGCCCGAGGTCCCACTCACCATCGTCAACTTTCTGATGGTGCAAAGATGGTGTGGACTTCCTTTAGATCTGAATTCTGATCCCCGGGGCTAGCGACCCACAGTGTGAGAACTGGTGGCTCCAGGCAGCTTGCAAAGGTGAAGAGCGCAAGCACTGCAGTGTGCCTGCTGCAGAGCGAGGGTGTCTGGGCAGTTAGGTGTGGCCGCTGCCCTTGGGCGGACAATATTTTCAACTCAGGTTATCAGGACATAGCCACATCCCAAGAGGAGGGACATCCGTAACAGCAGCAACTGGCCCATGAATCAATGATGTTATATAACAGAACATCTGGGAGTTCTTGACTGGCATGTGACACCTCTTGACATGTGGAATGTTGATTACTATGACTCCTAGAGCCACCTCTGCTGCCTCCCTTAAACTCCTAGCCTAAGTCAGGGACAGTGGCTCACGCCTACAATGCAGCAGTGCAGGAGGCTGAGGCAGGAGGATTGCAAGTTTGAGGCCAGCCTTAGCAACTTAGTGTCTCCAAGTAAGTAAATAAATAAGGCTGAGGATGTGGCTCAGCATTTCTATCCCTGGTACTAAAACAAAAGGAAAAAAGTCCCAGCCCAATCACATGCTAAAAAATACTACACGTGGTTTAATGAGTTCAGAATTTCTGCTTCTGAGGACAGAAGCTTTCTGGAGATGGAGGGGGGTGACAGCTGTACAACTCTGGGTATACTCGATGCCACAGAACTGTACTTTTAAACAAGGGTACATTTTGTGATATCCATTTTGCCACAATAAAAAAATTATTGGGGGAAAAAAATTGAAAACCTATTCTGCAGACTGCACTCCTGGGTACAGCAAACAGGCAAATGGAAGAGTGCAGATCCCCTGCCATACCTTAGTCTTAGCTACTCTCTTGAAGCCAAGGATTGGAGGTCAGCCTGGATAACACAGCACGGTTGTCTCAAAAGAGAAGAAAAATCCAGACCAAAGAAAAACTTTGTACTTTCAATTTTACTTTTGACAAAAGGGGGTGTTATCAACTTTGTATACCATCAACTAGTAAGGTGGTTAAAAGGAACCTAAGGCCAGGTGCGTGGCATGCTCTTGTCATCCTAGTGGCGCAGGAGGGTGGCAAATGTAAGGCCAGCCTCAGCAAAAGTGAGGCACTAAGCGACTCAGTGAGACCCCATCTCTAAATAAAATACAAAATAGGGCTGGGGATGTGGCTCAGTGGTCGAGTGCCCCCAAGTTCAATCCCTGTTACCAAAAAAAAAAATTTTTTTTTTAATAAAAGATACCTAAGGTATTTATTCTACAAGGAGAAAGTGGGGCACAGAGAAGAACACCCTGGGGCAAATCTAGCACCCATCTCCACCCCACTCCACAACTCTTTAGCCTTCTACTTACGCCTCTTTGTAGAAGAGCATAAATCCCAAGAGGTCCCGGAAGTCAGGGGGCCAGTACGGCTCCCATTTCAGCAAGATCTTGTCAAAAGATGTCTTAATGAAAGAAAATTTAAGTAATTCATTTTCACCTGGAAAAGTTAAAAAAAAAAAAAAATCAAGCTACTTCAGTAGGGAATAGTGTCAGGTCAAAGCTTGGGATCCCACACTTCCCGGAGGGCTGCCAGAGGGAGATGTCCACATGCTGTTCCCCAAATGGGTCTGGTCCCTGCAGCAGCAGAGCAGAGCACGGGTCCTGCTGAGGCTGGACTGGGGAGGCACTGGAAGCCAAGCACAAGTTGTGCAATGTGGCGCTTCATGCCAACCAATTAATTGGGCAGACAAAGCTGAATAAGGGTGACATCTGGGTATCCCCAGCCTGTGTCCAGGTGAGGACAACCAGCCCATGGCTATCTAGACAAGGACTTTGCAGAAGTCACATTGCTCATGGACTTGCAAGCCGACATGGGAGAGGATGCTCCTTCCTGGGCACAAAGACACCTGCCAAATGACTTTGACAGACTGGGACCAATAAACCTTGGAAAGACCCAGCTGAGTCATTCCCTGGGCCTGGGATGCAATCGCCCTCCTGCCCTCCACCCCAACCTAACCCTCGATGAACAGCGTCCTGCCTCAAGGGGCCAATTCCCCAACAGGACCAGGGACAGCCTCCAGCCGCAGCAGCTGCAAAGACAGCACCCACCACACCCTCCTGCCTGGCTGGGCTCTCCCCGGTCAGCCTCCAGCACAGCCAAGCTGGGCAAGGGTCTGATCCTCCCGGTGCCAGGCAAGACTTTAGACCACCACTGCCTCCACTCCCAGGAGCTGCACAGAGGCTCTCCTGATCCCGGCCTCCGTCCTCCCTCTCTGCTCGCAGGCGAGAGCCACACTGTCGTAAGAGGCCCTTCCTGCCTGCTGCTCCTCCTTCTCCCCTATGTCACGGGCATTGCCCTCAGCACCCTTCCCACCCTCCCGGCTCTGTCTCCCAGAGGACACGGGTGGGAACGGGCATGCTGTCCACTCGGGAGCCTCGGCATCAGCACCAAGTCTGACACTTACACAAGAAGGTGCCACTCATTCATTCACGCAGCCTTTGCAGCATCTCCCAGCACCAGACGCAGAGAAGAGCGGTGCCGAACCCGCCTGTCACACGGCGAGTCGCACTCACCAGGGCACAGTGGCGCCTCCCGCAGGCCAGTGCGGTGGCCAAGGAAGGGCAGCCACACCTTCTGGGCCACGGGCCCAGAGCCCCAGAGCAGCACAACTTACAAGATGCCTGGTCGCCGTTGGTCTTCAGGGCAATGTCATTCCTCTCCTGGCGCCCCTTGGTTCCGGAGACTTCTTCCATCTTGTGAATTTCCGACAGGCAGAGTTTGGGATTGTAGTGGAAGAAGAGTTTGCCCTGAGTGATGGTGAGGTTGTGCTTGCTCCAGTCCCAGAGCTGCCTTAGGTTCTGGTTGTCCAAGGCGTAGAAAGAGTAATTCCTGCAGGAACACACATGTCCTGGTCACTTGGCCGCATCTCCTGCTCAGCTCTGAGAGGGCAGTGCTGGGCCGGGGGCCGATCTCATCCCGTGCTACAACCTCGGTGCCAACCACTTCCAAGGACAGACTCCGGGAATATTTATCGAATCAGGAGAACGGGGAGGCCGGCTCATTTTTGTGGCCAGGAAGGAGTCTGAGCTAGGGAAGGGGAGGCGAGACCATGGCTGGACCGAGACTGGGTTCGCAGGGAGGAGAGACTGAGAAAGAGGTGTCGGAGCTGGGAAAACCAAAGAAGGCCACTCGGCCCCAGGGATGCCCAGTGGGCCCGGCCCCCAGTGCACTGCAGGCCAGACCAGCCCAGGAACACGGACTTCCTCCACAGGGAGCGGGTCCTTCAAGGTTTTACTCCCCGTCAGCTCTGTGACCTGGTTAGATCTGAGCTTTGGAAAACCAGTGAGCCACCAGCAGGTGATGGGTGGGAAAAGGGAAACGTCGAGACCCGCACTGCAACTCGGAAGCCATCAGCCTGTGTCACGTGGCCACTGAGCCCTGGATGGGGGCCATCCCAAACTGTCCTGGAGGGGGAAAGCACGTCTCAAAGACTCGGCACGAGAACACAGGTGTCCAACCTCTTCTGGAGAATTCCTTTTTAAATTAATGCCGTGTTGAAATAGCCTTTTGGATATAATGGGTAGGAAAATTAATCTCACCCGTTTCTTTTCAAGTTTTTAAAGTGCAGCTACTGGGACATGTCAGTCCCGGGTGTGACCTGTACTGGGTTGCGCTGGACAGCAGGGCTCCAGCCTGGGAAAGCCTAGCCAGCACTGGACCATCCACAGGAAACACCAGAGCTTCAGCGCAAAGGTGTCACTGATGGCCGTACCCAGAAGTAGCCCACCTACCCGATCTCCAGCGTCTCTCCTCGAATCAGACGCAACTTCCGGAAGAAGGAGAGGGACACCAGAGCGTAGGATCGGCGGATTTTGAGATACCCTGAAATTTCTTCAATGAGGCCGAGGTTGGCCTCCAGCTCAGCTGCCAGATTGTCTGGGGAGGGAGGGAGGGAGAGTGTGTGAGCTCTGTAGAAGTCCGTTCATCTCCCCTTAAGAGCAGCCCGCTGCCCAGGGGTCTCCAGACTTGTTCACACAAACCCGTCTTGCTGCTCCCCCATCAGCTAAGCATACCCCAGCCTCATGCCTGGGAATATTACCCCAGCATCGGCCTGGCTTCTCCCACCACCCTCTCTAAGCTTCCTTCCCTAGACCAGAAACTTCTTAAAATAGCAACCTGCTTTCTTCTCTGTTTCAGAGGTTGGCAAAGGACACTGTTTTATAGATAAAGATTTATTGGAACAGAGCTCTGCCCACTGGTTAACCTGCATGGACGACTGTTTTCACACTTAAAACCACAGAGCCGGGATGTTATGATGGAGATTATGAGGCCCACATAGCTATAGACAGCCAGCCCCTGGCATCCATGGGCTCAAGCAACTGAAGCTCAGAAAAATTGGGGGGTTGAGGGGGGTGGAATTCATCTACACTGAACATGTCGAGATGTCATTCTTGTCATTACTCCATAGACAACACAGCATGTCAACTACCCTCATGGCCTGTACATCATACAGGTATGACCAGTCTCTGGACATGATTCAAAGTCTACGGGAGGCTGCGTGTAAGGTCTGTGCCAACAAGGAACTTGAGCATCTATGGATGTGGGTATTCATGGGAGTCCTTTAATCTTGCTTAAGCCAGTTTAAGTTTTGGGTTCTGTCACACAAAACCACCATGTTCCCAATAGTTACAGCCTCAAAGTCTCCTGCTGATCCATCCTCGCATGCTAGAGGACCCCATCTTCACTACCCGGCCCTTCAGAGGAGAAAATTACTCTCTCTTACTGCATCCTCTACCTGTTTTGCTGCCCGTCACGGCCCCAAAGCCGAGCTTATTCTTTTAATTCCAGCCTGGCCAAGTGTTTGCCTTGTTGGCTGTGATTATTCAATCAGTGTTTTCTGGATAAATTAACGCACAGGGGAACATGGTCTGCTCGCTACAATAAGGCAGACTTGTTAAAAACACAGATTCCTGATGCCCCAACTCTTAATTGGAAGATGAGAATTTCAGAGTAGATGGGGCCAGGCCTGAGCGGTTGGAATTTTGAGGCAAACTAATGGCCTAATACTGCGGATGGCAGAGCCACTGAAGGGTGCGCCTCGATGACCTTAGGAACAGAGTGGCTTCCACAGCTCCCAGGGAGCAGCCCACCCCCGGAGCACTCACTGCCCCCGCGGATGTTGATGATCAGGCTCCCGTTGACCACGGTGCAGCCTCGGAGCTCCTGGGCCGACGTCACCGAGTCGATGGTCTTCTCGCCTTCTAGGAGGTGACAGACCTTGGGACAGGGGCCCAGGCAAGGGGTACACATCAAGCTGAGGTTGGAACAGAGAGAAAGAGGGGTCAGGGCACACAGGGCTCCCCCTACCTGGCACGGCAGACCACAGGCTCCAAAGGGACCCAGTGACACACTTAGGCGGTTACCCTAAGCAGCGCCCCCGACCTCGGCGGGAGCACGGAGGCCAGACGTCCTGCGCATTACAGGCTCTGAGCAGCATCTCTGGGCTCCACTCCTTCAACGCCAAGAGCATCCCCTCCTCCGCTGGGTCAACCCACATTATCCTCAGGTAAAAACCACCACCCAAAGTGAGACACTTTCTGGCTACAGGCACCAATAAACTCCTGTGATCTTGCTTACGCCAGTGGAAGTTTGGGGTTCTGTCACACAAAACCACCGTGTTCCCAAAGTTCCCGTCTCAAAGTCTGTTTCCTCATGGGTGAAATACAGAGACCACAGAGCACGAAGAACCTGTCATCGATGCTCTGATATTACTAGAACAAAAATCCACGAATAAGTGATCATTTACACATCTCCACGGATGCGGATCTTCAGACTTTAGTATTTAAGGAAAAAAAAAAAAAAGTACAGTTCTCCCTGCGTATCCATGGGTCTCACTCCCATGGATTCAACCACCCAAAGACAAAAACTATTCAGAAAAAAACTGCATCTATATAGCACACGTGCAGGCTTTGTGCTCGTTACGATCAATGAAGTGTAGCAACTTGTCATACATGTGCAAAAAACCCAAAGCACTGCGTTGCCAGCATGCTGGACAAGGACGCTGAATCTTGTAGTACCCAGTCTTATACAAGGGACCTGAGCGGCCACAGATTTGGGTATCTGAGAAGGTCCTGGACTCAGTCCTCCAGGGATGCCGAGGGGGGACTGGTCATGGGATCTTTGTCCAGGTTCCCAGCACAGAGCTTCGAGAACTCCTGGGATTCCCTGTAGGACAGGAATGTCTTTGTCAGGAGTGTTGGAAACGTGGAGGGGACTTGTGGCAGCACCTAGATACCTTCAGGTGGGAACCGGTCACTGGCGCACCAATCCCAGGAGTAGAGGGTTGGAGCTTCCAGCGGCCCCACCTCCAGGGAGGGGCTGAAGGTGAAGTTCAGTCCTGTGGCCAACACCTCCCTCATCATGCCTACAGACCGAGTCCCCGGCAGAAACTCTAGGCATCAGAGCTGAGTGGAGTTCCCTGGATGGTGGCCAGTCACATGGATGTGCCAGAAGGTGGCAGGCTCCAAGTCCACAGGGCCAAAGTTGGGTGGCCCTGCGTCCGCCTCTCCCAGACCTCGCCCTGTGTGTCCCTTGTGGTGCAACTGTACCCGAGGGCTTATGTCAGCTCCGAGTCCTGCTAATGAATCGCCAAACCCAAAGCATTTGTGAGAGACCGCCAACCTACAGCCAGTTGTCAGCAGTGTGGGTGTTCTGAGGACCCCCGAGTACACAAAGTTGGCATCCGAAGTAACAGTCGTCTTGTGGGGGATGGAGGCTTAAGCCCATGGAGTCTGGTGCTGACCACAGGTGGTCAATGTCGAATTGTGTGCAGCAGCCCCGGATGGTCAGAGCAGCTGGGCTGCAAACACAGCCGCGACCAAATGTTTGAGTTCTTTCATTGTCTCTACACCTATGCGACAAGCAGGGCTCTGAGCCCAGGGCTGGCAAACCATGGCCCACAGGCCAGGTCCAGCTGGCCACCTGCTTTTTCAAATACCATTCTACTGAGCACAGCCACGCCCCTTGGTTAGGAAGCTCCTCAGCCTGCTGTTGACTGTGGAGCCCACACTGAGTCACTGCAGTGGAGGACATATTCACTCTCTGGCCCGTCGCCAACCCCGGCTCCCTGCTATCTTAGTGGGAAGTGACGAGTGGCCACGAGTTCTTTGCTGTTCTTGCGGCCTCTCCCACCAGGAAGGGCTGTTCCGCACCTGTGGAATCTTGGCTGGACCGTGCGACTCTCCGGGGCCACTGAGATATTAGCAAATGTGATGCACGTGGAGGCTTGAAGAGCTCTTTGAGTTTGGGGCCTGTTTTTCTTGGCCACTGGGGTGAAAGATCTCATGGAGAGAGGCCCCAGGTGACCGAGAGGCCCCAGGTGACCGAGAGAAGTGATCCTAAACCATACAGCCACCACCAACCAGCCCTGGCCAAACTGAGCTGCAGACAACAAACAAAACCTCAGAACGCAGAGTCGCTTACACCACGAGGCACCGTGGGCGACTCCTCACACAGCAAAAGCTGGCGGATGTCACAAAGCTCATGACCCAGGGGGGACAGCAGAAATATCAGCTAGTGAAACATGCTGTGAAACGAGTTAAGCAGCAGTCAGGTGCCACAAGTAGGAGATGTGTCCTCTGTGCAGGTGACTTCAGACCTGCAGGACGGACAGGAGTCCCTCATCCAGGGACTGAGGGACGAAGCATTCTCCATGCAGGTGACTTCTAAGTTAAACCTGCAGGACGGACAGGAGTCCCTCATCCAGGGACTGAGGGACGAAGCATTCTAGGAGAGAGCAGCTGGTGCCGAGGCAGAGGAAAGAAGGGGAATCAAAAGGCTGGAGGGAAGTCCCAAGGCTACAGCAAGAGGGAGGCAGCGGGGACGGAGCCCCTGGGAACCTGAGGGGCCTTGGAGGTGCACATCCGCGGGGTGAGAGCCTGGGGGCCTCCAGGCATGATCAGGTGGCTGGTGTTTAGAGCTCCCACAGGGCTGGGGTGGTGCAGCTCAGTGGCAGAGCCCTGGCCTAGGACGTGCGAGGTCCTGGGTTCCTTCCCCAGCACGGCAAGAAGGAAAAAGGTTACTTGGGCCACGATGTGTAACTGAAGCAGGACGGTGACCAAAGAGGACATTCAAGGTGTTTGGTGCAGACACGGATGGAGTTGGGCAGGGATCTGATGAGCAGGGGCCAGTGGGGTGGGAGACAGTCGAGGATTGGGGGTAACTCCCCCTCTTCCCAACAGACACCCACACACACCAAATTTCTGGTTCCCCTTATCTCAGGAAGGCGCACCCTGCTGATCCACCGGCACTCTGGGTGACCACAGATGGGATGCATTTTGACCAACTGATGGGACTTCCCAGAACTCTGCTTCAAATACACCAAGAACTGTATCCAGATAAGCCACCCAGAATGGGGGGAAAAAAAAAAAAAACCCATATCTGGTCCTCCTTGATATCAAACCACATTAGAAAACACAATAGTACTACAAAGGCCTCCATAAAATAAAATTTTAAATAATTATTTCTGAAGCTTTTAACTACAAAGTAAAATGATGCAGTACTTTTATGGGAAGCGAGGTGCCGGCTGTTTCTTAGAGAGGTGGCTTTTGTGTGCTTCTTCTGGGTGGTGCTAGGATAGAGCCCAGGGCCTCCCACCCGCTAGGCCAGCGCTGACCACTGAGCCACGCCCTGGTGCTTCTTGGGGTTTGTTCTAAGTTTTAACACACCTTCAATGAGAGTATCAAAAGAAGTTGCTGTATTTCTCAGGCCTTCAATACAGTGAGGGGGAAATGCCTTATATTTAAAGCCAATTATCTTTTATTTAGTTTTGGGGGCTGAGGGTACCAAGGATTGAATTCAGAGGCATTCAACCACTGAGCCTCATCCCAGCCCTACTTTGTATTTTATTTAGAGACAGGGTCTCACCGAGTTGCTTAGCACCTTGCTTTTGCTGAGGTTGGCTTTGAACTTAAGATACTCCTGCCTCAGCCTCCCGAGCCATGGGGATCACAGGCGTGCACCACCGTGCCCAGCTTAAAGCTGATGTCTTTTAAACAAATATCTCCCCTAAGTCATTAAAACCCTGTCTCTATTCAAATGGGGGGGGGCAGAAATGAATCCAAAGGAATATGATCATTTTCCCAGCCTTACTGTTAAACTGACCAGGAAAAAATAAGTTCCATCCAGAAAGCAGAGGTGACATAAAGGGTTATTTTCAGTCAACAAGACCACTTGACTTTTTTTTTTTAATGAATCAAAAATGAATAACACAAAACATGCTGTACTTTCAGGTTTCATAAACACTAAAGAAAGGTTCATAAGAACTGAAATAAAGATTGTTTTCCTTCCTGCCCTCTCCACTCAGGGAAATAAAATTTCCCACCAGAACACTCTCGCTTGGCTAATTCTCAAGTCTGAAGAGTAAGATTTTTTACGTAAGCAGGTCAGCCCGAGGCCACCCGACATGCGTCTGTTTCTGATTTGTTTTTCTGTTGTTTTGTGGTGAAGTTTTTTTTTTTTTTTTTTAAACCCTCAACACAAAAACCAGGAAACAGATTTTTAAAGCATGGTTATGACCCCAGACATCGAAATCTCTCTTCTTAGAAACCAAAGACATGGTCACAAACCTATGGCAAGTGTAGAGAATTTGGCTTGAGGCCAGAGAGAGACAGCCCGCCCTGCTGTTTCCCACCCAGACTGTAGGAATCGTTCGCACTGTCCTTCCAAGGACAAAGGCCCACGAGTGCAGCAGAAGCAGGTCTCTTCCTCCTGGGGACATTACGGGCTGACACCATCACTGTCTAGCTTCCCGTAGGGACGACACGGAAAGCCTCAGTCACATCCTTGGCTTAACAAGGAGGCAACCACCTCCGGGAGGACCTTGGAGGGCCCAGGGGCAAGGAAGGACATCTAAGATGCTAGTCCTTTAGAAAAAATGCTTGCTCACTCCCGCTCCAGAGCCCAGGACCCAAACAGGGGACAAAATGTCGCCTAGAGACCCAAGCGTATCCCTGGGCAGAGCCCTCCACAGCAGCAACCTTGCTGGGGCCAAGCAGCTTTGGTTTTGCGCACAGCGTGAACAGGCAAACCATCAGCACCCATTCTACCCATGGTTGACAGTGTCGGGCGTGATCAGCAGCCCACGCTCCTTCCCCTCAGGGCCCTCCTCCCTCCACCCCACCAAGGACTCACTTGCTGGAGTTCATGGTATAGCCGGAAGGACATTCGGGGATGCATTTGTTGTTGTGGATGACGTACTGGTGGCAGCCCGGGCGCCGCGAGTTCTTGCATCTGTTGTGCAGCTCCTGGCAGAAGCTGAAGTTCACGCAGCGCCAGTCCTGGAAGTGGTAGTACGGGGGCGGGCAGGTCTCCACGCACCTGCCGTCCAGGTAGAAGTTGCGGCAGGCAACACACTTGGTGGGATCGTCGGGCTCGGAACAGTTGCCCAAGCATTCGCTGTGGCAGCAGAGCCCTTCGGCGGTACAGCCGTGCGACTTACAGATGGTCGGGCAAACTGGAGAGGGGGAGAGAGAGCACAGCTGGTCACTGAGGTGCCCACTCTGCCTGCACGTGCAGCAGCTATGGCCCGGGAGTGGGAGCCAAGCAAAATAACAAAACAGCCACAGTTCCACACTCCCGCCGCGTGCCAGGCCTATTGATGAACCCACTGAAGCTTCAGAACCAGCGCCGAGCCTGGAATACCAACACCACACAGGGCAGGGGGCAGAGAGACCCCAACTCAAAAACATCTGCCAATTTCTAGGGTCCACTGAGGTCACCCACAAGAAGCCACCAAAAAGAGTTGGCAAGACGAGTATGGTAGCATTCCATTAAACAGTATGTCCAATTGTAGGTGCAATCTATCAAAGATACAAAGTAGCAAATAATCTCAAAGGCACCAATAATAGAAACACGCAGAACTAGGAAATGGGAAGTGTGAGAACTTCTTACCTGGTGTTGGACATAATTTGATCATAGTCTTATACAATTTTTAACAATGCCTGGGTTTAACAAATGGCTAGCAAATTTCCTAGGAATACCACCGTTAGCTCCAGAGAGCCAGATTCACCCCAACTGTGAAGTGGATAGGTTATCTTCATGTTTCACAGATGAGGAAACTGAAGGCACAGGGTTAAGTGCTGCGCCCCACCCCAAAAAAATTTCTTTTGCTTAAGCTGATGTTGCTGCTGCAGCCCCTGCAGGGGGCTGGGGGATCCCCACAGCCGCTACCTGCGGGAGCACAGAGTCGGCTGAAGAAGGCATGTGAACAGGTGGACGGAGGATGGAAGGGAGATATGACCCAATAGGAAGGAGAAGCCCTGCAGGTGAGCGGGGAGCCCGTCTGCAGATCTGGCAGGAGGAACCTTCTTGTTGGAAGCTACTGAACCCAAGGCTGGCCTCCACCCAGCGTCCTCCACCGCTGGTCACACCGGCCCTTTCTCCCAGGACCCCTCTACTCATGGCTGCCTGGTCACCTCTCAACTTCAGCCCCTTGGCATCTGTCCTGGGCACCCTCTTCCCAGGCTCCTGACAGCTTCACAGAAGCCAGACGGCCCTTGGCCACAGGCCTGGCCTCTTCTCCAAGGTGTTGCCCTCCCACGCTCCCTGCACCGTCTGAACATGGCTTGGAAGCCAGGGGCTGTTATTCATCCAAAATCAGGCTCTGTAGTTACGACGACGGACTTTCCCACCAGCCAGACCCAGGGAACAGGAGCATCCCTGAGGTCCCTCCTCCCCGAGCGGCACTGTCCAGCTGATCCGGCCGTCAGGGATGATGGAAATGGTCCTTATCTGTGCTGACCAGCACAGCAGCCACTGCCCCTCCGGGCTATGGATGCAGCGAGTGCAAATTGCTAAAATACACGTAGCATAAATTTGGCATCTTGACCGTTTAAAGTCTGCAGTCGGGGGGCATTGAGGACATCACTGTGCAGTGGGGGTCACCGCTACCCACCTCCAGGACTGTCACATCCACCCAAGCTGAAACTGAAACTCTGCCCCTGTCAAACCCCGGAGCCCGGCACCACAGTTCCGCTTTCCATCTGTGTGAATCTGCCGACTCTAGGGACCTCCTGAGGGTGGACTCCTTTGTCCGTCTGTGGAAATCTAGCTGATTTCACGTAGCAAAATGTCCCCACGGTTCCCCCCTGGTGCAGCAGGCACCGCGCCCTCCTTCCCTTCAGCAGTTGAACGACAGCCCATTGTGTGGACAGCCGCGTCGGTTTATCCGTTCATCCACGAACGGCCACTTCGTTGGCTTTTGCCTTTTGGCTTCTGTGAGCCACGCTGCTGTGAACACGGACGGGTGTGCAAAGGTTCCTCGCGCCCCTGCCTTGGCTCTTCCACGCAAGGCACCTGGAAGTGGAGCTTCAGGATCGAATGCTCATCCTAGTCATCTCCTGATGAGCGCCTACTGTTTTCCAGTGACTGAACCACTTTGTATTCCAGTCAACAGTACACAAAAGTTCCAATTTCTCCCGAGGGACTAAACTTCTAACTGTAGTTCATTTAATTTTTTTCCCAATTTTAATTGCCACAGTGATTTACCACCTCCTGTATGAGACAGTGCAGCCTTAGAAAATAAAAATAAACTCCTTGCCAATGTCTATAAGCCCCATGGGGCCCAGTCCCTGCTAGCCTCACTGAGCCCTCCCAGCCCTGGGCAGCAGTGTGCTGGCTCCCTCCTGCCCGACACACCCAGGCTTGGTTCTACCTCAGGGCCTTTGCATCTGCTATCCTAACTGGCTGGAGTATCCTACCCATTGTCCCTTCATGACCATCCCCTTCTCATTCTTTAGGTCCCAACTCATTATAAAGATCCTTCCAAAGAAATTTGCCTCTACTTCTCAAACCATGCTCCAAAACATTATCTTATTAAAGTTTCCATATAGCATTTATCACTCTTAAAAAATCCAATATCATTTTTCAACTATTTGTCTAGAGGGGATTCCTAGGGGACAAGGTTACTGCACCCACTCCTAAAATAGGTATCCAGCAGGAGCTCAGAAGAGATACTTGCCCAATGAGGGGGAGGTGCAAAGGAAGGACTTTGGGGGAGACTCCAATTCTTAGTCAGTGGCTCAAGAATTCATCCAAGAATGCCCAAGAGGAGACCCACACCCCCCACAAGTCCTGAATGTAGCTGCCTAAGTGCATATTCTGCTTTAGATGAATCCCGAAAGATTGCAACACCTCCAATAAGAGCAGGTCTGGGGGAGGAGACCTATGAGTGTCTGAAGTGTTTAAGGCCACACAGACCTGAGTCAGGTAAGTAGCATTATCTCCTTTCCACAGAGGCGAGAAGACAGGTCCAGCAGATAAGTAACAGGACCTGTGATGGACTCTCCAACTTTGGCTCTGCATCTGATATGCCTGGGTGGGAAAAATGACCAGGGACTGTGGCCTCCTGCAGGATCCACGGACAGAGGAGCCACAGGCATCCAATGCATTCAGCTTTAGAGACCGGGCACCATGCCCCCTAACTGGATACCAGGAAGATTTCCTCGGTGCACCAATGGCAGTCTTAATTTCCTTGTCCATAATAAAATGGGATAAGCATCTTCTATGTGCTGTTAAGATTGTTGCAAGAATTCAATGGGATCATCTTTGAAAAGCACCAAAATTCCAAGAATACCTGCAAATACCTCAATTAGTGGATGTTCATGTCTGTCTGCGAAACGGTGTAGTATTTACATAGAACTTACATACATGCTACTGTGGACTTCAAACCCTCTCCAGATAGCATTTAAGTGGTGCTAGGTCTTATAATCTATGTGAACAGTTGCTTTGCTGTACTGTTTGGGGAATACCGAAAAAAATGTCTGCAGGACAGGTGCTTTTTTTTTCCCTGGCTAGTTCTGACCCACAGTTGAACGCGAAGATGTGGGACATGAGGCTGTGGAAAGCCAACCGCATAATCATCATTGTCGTCATTATCAGTGTCACTAATACTGATCTGTCTGGGTGATCTGAGGGCCGAGACTCAATTGGAGGAAGCAATATATAAAGCAGACAATGATCTAGGGTCACAGAGACCGGCTCTGGCAGGGCACATGTAAGAGCAGGAAAGAGCCATTTCCTGGGCTGGGGCTGTATGGAGGGCTGGCCCTTTCATTCATAAGAGTCATCATCAAAGCCCTAATAAAACGACTTCCCGAACACACAAGCCTTCCAGCCTGGACAATGCGAGGAAGGGCTTCCAACACTGGCCAGCAAAGCCAGCGGCCAGCCAGACGTTTCAGCCTCAGACGGTGCACCACGCAATTCCACTTACAGGACATCCTGGAAAGAGCAAGACCAGCGACAACAGGCTGCCAAGGGACCACCTGGGGCCGCTGGGAAGGGCACAGGACTTTGGAGTGGGGGCCGTTCCCTATCTTTCTTTGGAGGGGGATGGTACTAGGGATTGAGCTCAAGGTATCCAACTACTGAGCCACATCCCAGCCCTATTTTGTATTGAGAGACAGGGTCTCACTGAGTTGCTTCGCACCTTGCCATTGCCGAGGCTGGTTTTGAACTCGCCATCCTCCTGTCTCAGCCTCCGGAGCTGCTGGGATTACAGGCATGCCCCATCATGCCCAGCTCTGTTCCCCACCTTGATGGTGCTTATCCTTACCTATGTACCTGGAGGGGAGGGGGAGAGAGGCTGATGAGTGGCACTAGAGTGGGAGGGCAGGGGTGTGGCTCAGTGCAGAGCACTTACCCACCGCACATGAGGCCCCGGCTCCATCCCCAGCTCCAGAGAGTGAAGGAAAAGAAGCCAGCCAGCCAGGAGGGAAGGCAGAGCAGCGGAGGAGGAGGAGGAGGATCCAGAGTCCCCAGGTGCTGGTGCACGGTGGGGTGAATACAAATACCATGCACTATACATCTCAAAGCATGGGAAAAACAGATTTAGAAAGTTTTTACCATAAAGAAATGTCTAACGTTCAAGAAGATAAATATGGTTCTTCCATTTGTTTGGCTAGCAGTGCTGGGGATGAGCTGAGGGCCACGTGCGAGCCAGGCAAGTGCTCTACCTGAGCTAAACCCTCAGCCCAGGGAGATAAATATGTTTACCCTGATTTAAACACTATCCAATGCATACAGGTATCCATAGATTAGGTGGTGATATTAATGTGCATAGTTTTTATGCTTTTATGTACCTTAAAAATTCACAGAACTTTACACTAAGATGGATGGATTTTACTACATGTAAGTTATACTTTTAGATGAGTTTAAAAGGATATTTGATTCATGTATCCTTTTAGAAGGAACACAAAAATGCACAAAATTTGTTGTTTACTATGTATGTGTACTATCCTTGTTTTTTTTTTTTTTGACAGGGTCTTGCCAAGTTGCCCAGGCTAGCCTTGAACATGTGATCCTCCTGCCCATATCTAGTTTTAAAAGCCTCTCCTAGGCAAATAAGCAAATGTTATTGATCAGTGACATGATTCTACCCTGAAATATCCCAGCAGCAACTGCAAAAGAATAGTTGAGAAATCAAATACCTGTACAGTCTTTTAAGATGGTTTTTCTCATTCTTCTACACATGGATAACCAGTGTTCCAAGCACCAATTATTAAAAAGACTGTCTTTTCTCCAATGTATATTTTTGGCACCTTTGTTGAGGATCAGATGACTGTAGCTGTGTGGGTTAGTCCGTGTGTCTTCTATTCTGTACCACTGGTCTGTGTATCTGCTTTTATGCCACTACCAGTTTCGTTTTGGTAGCTCTGTGGTATAATTTGAAGTCAGATATTGTGATGCTTCCAGCATTATTTTTTGGGACTTAAAATTGCTTTGGCTAGGGCTGGGAATGTGGCTCAAGCGGTAGCGCGCTCATCTGGCATGCGTGCGGCCCGGGTTCGATCCTCAGCACCACATACCAACAAAGATGTTGTGTCCGCCGAGAACTGAAAAATAAATATTAAAAAAAAAATTGCTTTGGCTATTCTGGGTCTTTTTTTCTTCAAAATGAATTTTAAGACTTTTTTCTCGTTCTGCGAAGAATGTCACTGGCATTTTGATGGAAAATGCCTTGTAGGTTGCTCTGGTAATATGGCCATTTTAACATCAGTTCTGCCTATCCGTGAATGTGGGAGGTCTCTCCGTGTTCTTGTGTTTTCTTGTTTCTTTCTTCAACGCTGTCGTACAGATCTTCCACTTCCTTGGTTAGATTGATTCCTGACTATCTTAAATTTTGAGTAATTTGATTCTTGTATGTTGATTCAATAACCAGCCACTTTGCTGATTTGTTTCTGACCTCTAGAAGTCTCCTGGTGGAGTTTGTTTTTGTTTGTTTGATTTTGTAAGTATAGGATCATATCAGCTGCAGATAATTTTTCTTCCTTTTTTAAAAAACTTTTTTATCCCTATTATTCCCTTCTCTTGCCTAGATAGTTATCTCTCACCCTGCACAAAACTCAAAATGGATCAAAGACCTAGGAATCAGACCAGAAACTGCAACTCCTGGAAGAAACATAGGGTGGCACACAGGTACAAACAACAACTTTTTCAATATGGCCCCTGAAGCTCGGGAAATAATGCCAAGAGTTAATACATGAGGTGGCATCAAATGAAAATCACTTCCTTTGCTGTGCAGAGGTGTTAAGAATGTGAAGAGACAACCCCCAGAATGGGAAAGAATCTTTGCTAGTCTTCTGACAGAAGATTAATATACAGAGCATACAAGAAACTTAAACTCAAAAAATCCAAAATAACCCAATTAATAAATGGGCAAATGAACTAAACAGACACTCTGCAAAAGAAAAAAAAAATATATGAATGGTCAACAAATATGAAAAAAAATGGTCAATCTCATTAGCAGTTAGAAATGCAAATAAAAACTACCCTGAGATTTCATCTCACTCCAGTCAGAAGGGCAGTTTTGAACACAAAAAGTAATGCTGGAGGGGACATGGAAAAAAAAGGAAAACAGACTGTCGGTGGGATTATAAAGAAGTTATGAAAACAGTGCCAATCAGTGTAGAGATTTTTCAAAAGACTGGGAACCAACACATGACCCAGCTACACCACTCCTTGGTTATTTATCCTAAAGAATTAAAGTCAGCATACTACAGTGATAATATTCATACCCATGTTTATAGCAGCACAATTCACAACAGCCAGTCTATGGAACCAGTCTAGGTGTCTGGCAATGGATGAATAGGTAATGAAAATACGATGTATGCACACAATAGTGTTTTATTCATCCATAAAGAATGAAATGATGTCATCTGCAGGGAAACAGACTTCAGAGCATTGTGCTAAGTGAAATAAGCCAAACTCAAAGTCAAGGGTCGTATGTTCTCCCGTGAAAATTAAAGAAAAAGGAAAAGAAAGGTGGGGGTGGGGTGATCCATGAAAATCAAAAGGACATCAGTTAAGTAGAAGAAAGAGACCAGGAGGAGAAAGAGGGAAAAGGGAAATACGGGGGAACAATGTTGACAAAATTATCCTGTTACATTGTGTGCATGTGTGAATATGTAATGAATCTCTCTGCTGTGTACAACTATAATGCAGAAAAATGTAAAATCATTTTTGCTTTATTACCAAAAAAATCACAGGTGCACAGGTCCATTTGAATAAATGCTTTCTCCTTTTACAGACTCCTCAATAAACTGTTGGCATTTCATCTTTCTTTTTTCAAATACCCCAGTGTGATAGATACTGTCATAGATATTTGTGGAAAATAGGAAAGCTGTGTGGTAGTGCATAAGCATCAAACACAGGTGACTCAGAATTGACACCCCTGACCTCAACAAGTTCAGCCTAACAATGCCCCCACATTACCTAGATTCCATGGGAGGTTGGGGGAGAGGGTATTGGAGGGGGACAGAGAAAATAAAAATCAGAGTGGAAGACAGCAAGGGTTCAATTTGCACATTAGTTTTCTTTCAGGTAAAATGCAAGTCGTTTGTCTTGCTGAGCTGTAAGGTATATTTCTTCTGAAGGATTCCAGTCACAGATGTTTCAAATAGCATTGCCAATAACAGAGGGGTAAATCAACAGATGCTTCCGGATATGGGCAGGATGGTCATGTCTTCTTTCCAAATAATAATCTAATTTAAGAACATTCTATAAAATAACTGGCCCGTGCTCTTCAACACTGTCAGTCACAAAAGACAAAAAAAACAAAACAAGGAATTTCATAGACTAAAACAGATTAAAATAGCAACTAAATGCAAAATGTGACCCCAGGCTGAGACTTGGGGGGGGGCATTACCGTTTTCAATGAGGGACCACTGATGAGATTTACCTGAGACTGGATTAAAATGTTATGTGGGTGTTAATTTCCTGATTTTGATTATTGTACTGCCACTGTGTAAGGGAATTTTCCTGTTTGGGGGGAAACCTGCTAAAGAATTAAGGAAGGAGCATAATTGCAACAGATTCTCCACTGGTTCTGAAAAATAATGCATGTTAGGAGCACTCATAAATACAGAAATAACATGGGGCAAAATGTAAACAATTAAATCCAGGTGCAATGCGTAGAACTTTTGTTTCTTTTCAAACTACATCAAAATAAAGAGCGACCAGTTGGTCAAAAGGTTAAAAATTTAAGTGTTAAGAGCAATAGATGCAGGCTACATGATAAATAACTTGGGCACAGAAACGCAGTGCTTTAACTCCCCCCACCACCCCGGAGGGTGAAAAAGAAGACAAAGCCACTGGTAAGTGTTTAAATGTTTCCATAGTGTGACAAATGTCGATAACATTTTGTTACATTTCTTTCCAAGGCCTGTTGCTTCAATTAAAACAAAACAAACAACAACAAAAACCCTCAAAATCTATTATTTCAAACATTACTGCTTTCCAGAAATTTCCAAACCGCAAGTTGCATCATGAGCCCACAGGCACATTCACAACGGGTCCCAGGTCTCTGAGTGTGAATTTTATAAACTCCTTAAAGCAATATACTTTGTTTCCATTCATAAGCCTTTCTCTCCCACGCTGGCCCGGACCCTGACCTCAGAGGTTCCAGTCCCTGGAGCCAAATTCCTCCCCTCGGAATCTAGTAAATCATTTAATGGCAAGTGGGGGCAGGGCCGGAGTTTTCGACAACTGGGTGGTCGGGAGCTCAACCGCAGGAGCGCGTGTCCGGGAGGCAGGAAGGCGCCCCTTTTCCTTCCCTGACAATACGGCCCCAGCACGAGGGAAAACCTTTGGAATTTAGCCACTGAGCTCTTCGGAGAAATACGGAGCGCGCAGAAGCCTAGAAAGGCGCGGAGTCCAGGGACCCTCCCCGCGAGGGCGCTTCCAGATTGGTCGGTTCGCGTGGGTACGTGAGTGTGTGTGTATGTGTGTGTGTGTGTGTGTGTGAGTGTGTGTGTGTGTGTGTGTGTGTGTGTGTGTGTGCGCGCGCGCGCGCGCGCGCGCGACAGAGGAGGACCCAATACGAGCCGAGCAGCTCTTTCAAGAAATACGCTGCGCCTAGGGACAGGAAAAGGAGGGAGCGGGATCCCAGAGAGGGGCCTCCTGCCCCAAGACGGGTCCAGTGTTTGTCCGGGTGGGCGTGTGGGTGTGCGGCCGGAGGCAGCTGCGGAGCTCTCAGGAGACACTCGGTGCGTACAGAGGCCAGGGAGGGGGCGGGCGGGCCTCCCGCTAGGGCAGCCTCGGGATTGGCCGATTCCTGGCCATTGGGCCGCGGGAGGCGGGCCCAGGCGGCGTGAGGCCCCTCCCCCTGAGGCCGGGGCGTCCGCGCACCACGAAGCCTGCGGCGCTCCGTTCCTTTCGGTGAATTCCAGGCCGGAGCGCAGCCGCCGCCGCAGCGCCGCCCTCGCGCTCAGCCAATGGGCGGGCGTGCTGCAGGGCGCTGGCCCCGCCCCCGGGCTGCGCTGCCAGACCCGCGCTCAATGGGGCAGCGCGGCCACAGCGGGTCCTCCCAGGGCGCCGCGCCCCGCCAGGGCCTCTCCTGGGTGCATGGTACTTTGAAAACAGCTAAAGAAAACTACGCGGCCAGTGTGCATCACACACCCACCCGAGCGGTTTCGGCTGCGCGCGGCGCTGGGCGTGTGCCCGGGAGGAGATCGGGTCACCGCGTGGCAGCGTGTGGGACTGCTTGAGGGACGCTCTGGCCCTAGGCCTCACTGGGGAGAGGCCCCTAGAAGGGCAGGACCACACAGCAAAATCCCCCACCGGGGCGGGGATGGGAAGGGGAAGGTCTGCTTTTCTGGACTCCTGGACAGCACACCCGCAAAGTCAAGGATCATACTCAGACGTTTTTAAGTTTACAGGCCACGTTTTAGGGAAGGCTCGGGTAGTGTTCTCTACATTTGAAGATGTCAAATGCATTCTTTATGTATTCACAATTCCAGTAACCCAGGCAGCACACGGGCCTTCTCATGTAACGTCCTCCTCAATCATTCATATACACACTTTAAAATGTGCAGTCCTTTTGCAGCAAACGATGGTCAACCCTTGTCGTTTAATAAGATCTCACTTACTCCGTTATTCAAACCACCATCCCCATTAGAGAAGGTGGAACAGGCACAGAATGGCTACTTATGGACTCCAGCTCAGCCACAACTCAAATCCTGTTCTCCTGGAGAGATGCAGTGAATTACATTCAGCCCTTCATCCAAGTCCCCCTCCAGTGGCCTCATCTAGGCACCCAGAGTGCAAAAATGGATGGAGACCCTGTCCCTGCCCTCAGGATACACAGACACATAAGCTCTACATAAAGGAAGAACTTTTGTCTTGGTGGTTACTGCTTTCCAGAGTCATGCATACAGTAGGTGCATGCTAAATCAGAGGGGGGAGAAACAGGAGGATTAAGTGACCTCAGTTTTATCCCTGCAGGAGAGAACACTATAGGTAGACATGTGAATCCCCGTGGCTGCAAACAGGGACCTACAGACAGTTGATGAAGGGCAAAGTACAGCAGTGGAGAGGGAAGATCAGGCCAGAGGAAAGGTGGGGAGCCCAGGGGCTTGGACTTTGGTTCCTCCTAGGGTGGGGGTGGCACAAAGAACAACTTCAAGCAGGAAGGACACCAGCACATCTACATCTGGGGCAGGTTTTCTGACTCTTTGTGAATAGAGAAGACAGACATCAGGGGACAGAGGGGAAGAGGCTGGCTTCAGAAGGGGTCAGGACTCATCAGCAGGATGACACACCCAGGCTTTTACCTTGGGCACTGAACACAACCCAGGAGGGGAAAGAAGTGGAGTCCAGGTCATCAGGGCTGGAGAGCCAGTTATCTACACAAAACTGACTGCATGTTTGTAGTTGCCAAGTCACAATTAAGCCATCCTGGCCTGCTCTGAAAAGTCACTCTTGCGAAGATTTAAGTCCCCAGGGTTGTTTTGCACAGACTTGAAGTTTCTCCTCCTTTGTATATATAATACACATTTTAGGCAATCAACTATAGGAATGATTTTAAAGTTGCTGCCTCTCTGTTTTCTTCTATTTGAGCCCAATATACATTTTACAGGCTGTTTAGAAGTTAAGGATGAAGAGAGGGCAAGGGATGAGATACAGGCATGGCTGTTTTTAGGGGCAAATTCAGCATCTCCATTTCTTACAGCTGGAAACAATCTAAATAAAACTAGCACTTAGGTCCATATGTAAAGTTATTTTGGTAAATTTCCAAAATTAACAAAGCTTAGATTATGGTTTTTTTAGTCGATTTTAAATCACATCTGTTTTCATTCTTAATTTTATATTATCCTTTCTCTCCATCCTCAACCCCCCTTTTTCTCACACCATTTGATTGTCTAATTTGGTAGTCATTAGCCATATGTGGCCACCAAGGACGGGAATCTTGGCTAGTATGGCCGAGGGAACACATTTTTAACAATTTTCATTCAAGGCAGCACAACGCTAAAAGATTGTTCTCGAATTTGTCAGTTCTAGTTTTTAAAATCAGTTCATCCCTGCTAATTAATTTTTTCCTTCCTCCTGTATAAGTTGGTTTCATTACTCATTGTCTCAGTTTTGTGATCTCTATATAATCGTTTAAAACTCTGCACTTGTCCTCTCATTCATACTTTGTTTTAGAATAATCTACGTTTCTAGTACTGTGATTCCCCCTTGATCGAAGTTGAAAGATTTTGAGTTGTCACTTTTGTTTTAAATGATCAAGCAGTATGCAGAAGTCTTGCATGCTAGTTTGGTTAAGCTTTTAAGTTTCTAATTATGCTTAGTGGCAGCCAAAGATTAGGGCCAGTACAGGGTCTGTTTTTTGGAATGTATTGGGTTTTTGGTTTTGTTTTTTTAATTTAACAGATGATTATTTTTTTCTAAATATTCCAAGAGCACTTTAAAATGTGTATTATTTGCTTGTGGCAGAGTTCAGTCCATATCTGTTCACCACAATCTTATTGACCTTATTATTCAAACTCCCTGTTAATCGAGTTTAACCTATATGATCAAGGATGTGCTGGGCTCTCCCCAAGTTCTCCTCCTTTCCTCCCTTTGCATTTCCAACCACTCTCTGAAGTGTGCTTCTGTTGTAGTTGATGCCTCTTCAAACGTTCCAAGTTCTTTTTTTCCCTGATGACGCCTTGTGCCTTGACTTCTTGGCTTCTCTTTCTCCGTGTTTAGCTCCACGTTGAAGTTTTCTGTGTCCTTGTTGGAATTAGGTTTAACAACTTCCTTGTGGTGAGGAGAGAACAGCAGCCTCCATGGGAACAGGGAAGTAGGACCGGAGACTAAGTGTGAAATCGGTCCCTGTGCAGGGTCTATGTAAGAGTTTCCATGGGGACAATCACGGCCATGAGAAGTGCCACTCACATGACTGATGGCTTTCCTCTAATGAGTACGCAGTAGTCTCAGATATATACGTCAACGGACACCGTGTTCCAGGGCTGCCATGTGCACAAGCTGGCAGAGGCTAGGGTTTGTGAACAGGAATGGGAGAAAGTTCCCTCAGCTCAAGAGCAAAAATAAACATTGGAATGTACTGAATTTCTGAAGAGACACCAAGAAAAAGAAGCATAAGTCACAATGAAAAATATACCTATTGTTAGGTATGGTTCACCCATTTCAAATTCTAGGGTGACAAAAGGAAGATGGGGTTTTTTTGGGCTTATTTCCTGGTTGAGTTGGCTCTTAAGGCCAACATGAAATATCAGCCCAATTGATAATTCAGGTGGCCTGAACCGTAGAAGAGGTTCTTGTGCATCTCCATGTCAGGAGCTTTGGGCCTCGGTTCCTGGGGGCATTTCCTGTGTGTACACTTCAAACATATTAGAAAATGATGGCATTCTTTGATTGTGGGGGGGGGACCATTTCCTGGCCATGTTAGTTTCAACTAGAGAAAACAATGCATTTGCCCCTTTGCCTCTGGATCTCAGACTTCTCCAGTTACTCAGATCCACTCCACAGCTCCGTCTACCTGAGCAAGCAGCTCTTACACCTGAAACTTCCTGGCTCCACCTCTGCTTACACTGCTGAGAGGCCCTGTGCACAAAAGAGATCGCAAAAAGGAAAACAAAGCATGCAGATGCCCCGCATCAGACTGGATGCTGGATATTGGCTAAGAAAGAGGGAGCGCATTTCAACACACAAACGAGGTTGTCTCATGAAAAGGAAGTGTATTGACAAAAAGCGCATTCTTTCACATGAATACTACAACCACAGAGATATTGTTTCTCCAAACGAAGATCAGCAACCACCACACCGTAACCTTCCTGTGGATATTTATTCACAGGCAGGTTTCTCTCTGCACTGTGGACCTGCCCTGGAAATCCTTCTCACCTTTACAGAAAGGCTGTCTAACACAATCTCAGTTTCATAATTAAAAAGTTTAATAGGCAGCAGAACATGTGCAGTTGCTGTTCTCGTTACTGAACATCATCCAGTGGATTGAATCAACATCAACACGTCTAAGCTACCAAGTAGCAGGTTCCAGATACAAGCTGGCGACTGCAACTGTTCCCTAGCCTGGAAGGGAGTCAGAGAAACAGGTGCAGCATGTCCAAGAAAGTTGAGTGACACGTTGTAACCCTGATCTAAGCCTGGGTTGTTAATTTCCTCAGAAAGTTCCTCTATCAAAACCAAAATGTTACTTTCTTGCATTCAACAGTGAGGAGAGATAAATGTCAATGTTGTGGCTGAGCCTCTATTTTACCTTTGCCTTCCCCGCTGTCTTTGCTATCTAAACAAGCTAAGGGACAGATGGTCAGTTAGTCAACCTCTCAGACTCTCAGCAGCAGGCCGGGGTGGGAACCAGAGGACAGATCGGGGAAATTCTACCTCCACGGCTCTCCTAAAGCTCTGTCAGACCTGGAGCCCACAGCTTGAATCTCCAGAGTGTGGGGTACCAGGAATCATGAAGTAGGCAAAACTGGGCGGGGAGCAGATACTTGTACTTCCAGGTCACAGGGCTGTTCTCTGTGCCTCAGTTTTCCTGTGTGCACAGAAGAACTATAGTTGTGTTGGACTGATGCGAGTTTGGGGGTGCACTGAAGCAGGACACTCATCCTACCCAGCATCTCTCGGCCTGGATTCTTCTACAGAGTAGTGCTAACCACCTCCCATATCCCTTGGGGCAGAAGCAGCTGGATGGACTAGATGACCAGATTTCAGGCCCACACCAAGCATCTTTAGTCTTCTTTTGCTTGAGGCTTTCTTGGGGAAAGCATGTCCCTTTCCACTTTTGTGGGTCACTCCTAAATCATCCATGTACAGGATACAGCCCAATTGGTATTTCTGGTGCCCTGAACTGGTAACCAAAGCTGGCAATCCATCCCCACACTGGACTCCATTCAATTCAGCAAATACAAACATACTGGACCTGTGCCAGGCATGGAAGTGACCCCAACTGTCTGTGCCCTGCAGGACCCACTATCAGGACCAGACAGGTCATAGCCAGGCATCTCTGCCTGTTCATTCAGATATCAACCCGCAATCCCTCCATTTTCCCACTAATCTTCCACTCATCTCTTCCCCCAAAAGTAACAGCCCAAAGAGCCATCAAAGATCTAAATAAAACGGGCAGCATGCTCTTTTCTGAAGCCCTAATACCATGTCGTAAAATAACCACAATTCCCAGAGACACCTACATGCCCTTTGAAACCACTTGGAAATTTCTGGAAGGGCTCGCCCACAGTAGCAGAACACTCAGGCTTGAAAGGGAAAACACAAAATGTCCAATTTTCCTCTCAGAAATCAGGATTTAATAGCCTCCTAAGAAAACCATAATTTGAGGGCGATTGAGCAGGCTCTTCCCGGAGGCCTGTGATTATGGGATGTTTGAAAAGTTGAGAACGTGAGCCTCCTCGAGCGAATCTGGGCTCAAACTGAAATGAGTGAACACCAAAGTGGGAGGCGTCGCCAAGTTCACACGCACAGAGACGGTGTTGCCAAGTTCACACGCACAGAGACGGTGTTGCCAAGTTCACACGCACAGAGACGGTGTTGCCAAGTTCACATGCACAGAGACAGTGTTGCCAAGTTCACACACACACACACACACACACACAGAAGGTGTAGCCAAGTTCACAGTAGATGTAGCCAAGTTCAATCACACACACACACACACAGAAGGTAGAGCCAATTTCACACTCAGAAGGTGTAGTGAAGCTTACACACACACACACACACAAGGCATAGCCAAGATCACACACAGGTGTAGCCAAGTTCACATAAAGAGGTATAGCTAAGTTCTCATACACACACACACACACAGGTGTAACTAAGTTTACAGAGGTGTACCAAGTTCACAGAGAGAAGGTGTAGCTAAGTTCACACACACAGAGAAGCCGGTCAGGCTTAAGGAAGCTGGACAGCAGGAAATTCTCAGAGAAATAAAGCTTCTGTCAACGACAACGTGTCCACCCTCTGAGGTGCCACTGATCTTGTGCCACGCAACCCTTGTGTGGCTGCCGGGAGGAACTGCCAGCTCGGCCTTCCTGGGCAGACTCCTCACCCCGCTTCCACTTCACCTTGAGTTTTCTCCTTTGAAGTCCAAAGATCAAAGGCTCTCCTGGCTTCTCCCACTGAAATCCCCCCTCCAAATTTCCTTCCTACCCATTTCCTCGGCCCTCCCGAGCCCCGGGTGCCCATTATTCACAGAGTCCCGCAGGATGCAGAGATAAACTCACTGCGCTTTCCTTAGCAACTCCTGCCCCCCCCAAAAAAAAAAAAATCAATGGAAAATTAAACAGTAATATCCAGTTCAGAAAAACGGTCTAACGCGCGCACACGGAGCGCAATAACCTTGACCAGCTTCAGAGAACAATTCTCAAGCTTGTGAGAAATCAGCAGCAGGGATCCATGGAAACGGGTGGGAGGGGCCAAGATAAGTCCCGGTTCACAGCCAGGGACCCCCCCCCCCCAGGAGAGCCCCAGAGGAGGGAGTGGCTAAAACGAAGAGAAGCCAGTCAGATGAGCACAGGAGGCCTCCACCCCACGTGGTACTCCATGAGGCCCCTGGTGAGAGACTGAGGCAGGAGACTCACATCCAAGGTGGACTCTGCCTGAAGCTGGGACGCTTTGATCAAAGTTCTCCATTTCTCTGAGCCTTTCTTCGAACGGAGAAGCATTAGACACCTACTTTGCAGGACTGCCAAGGGGTCCCCCAGGAGGTGGTGGCTGTCCATCAGGTCAGAGGCCCTTCCCATCTCAGAGACGCAGTGAGCCGCGATTCCTCGTCACCTCCACAACCGTAGGGAATGGGAACTAGCATTGCTGAAACCCCCCTGAGCTAGGTAATGTCGCTTCATCCCCGTCTCACAGCACCAACCTGCCCGGCCACACGGCAGCCTGAGCTCCCCAGCGCTGCACACAAGTTTAAGTGAACCGCAGCTAAGATCTGCAGGACCCGTCTCTAGGGGACGTGTGAGACAGAGGATGGTGGACGGAAGCCATAATCGTGGCCACCAGCTTTCCCAAACTCTGTGCGTAAAACGCCTGGATGGTAAAACCTGTTCCTTAGAGTCACCAGGCCTGCGTCTCCACCTCAGCCCATGAAGTCACTCTGCCCCCAGCTCCTCACACAGTGGCTTCCCCTTCGTCCTGCAGGTCTGGCTCCGCAGGCAGCCCTCACCTCCCGCCTCAGCCCGTCATCCTGACAAAGTTCCTCCGAGGACTTCGAGGACACCTGACGCGATTTTGTCAGCTGCTGGCAGATGCGTTCACTGGGTGCCACACGCCCTCGGGAGTAGGCAGGCAGCTTTTACTCACCTCCAGACCCCAAAGCCCAGGACAAGGCCAGATGGTACCAACAGTGGCTCCTGCCATCAGCGACATCCTCACCCAGGCCCAGAGTGCTGCCAGCCAAAGCCTGGGGCCAGTCACTGAGTGTGGAAGTGAAGAACTCGGGCCGCACGGGCAGGGCCAGGGCCACCGGTGACCCCAGGCACCAGCCCCCGCTACAGTCCATTTTGCCACAGGGGACACATGTGTTCCTATAAACCACCTCCTTATGGGAAAAACGGATTAGCACACAGCACCCCAATGCATCATTAATGACTTACAAAGACAGGAATCCAATAGAAACAGTAGCAGAGTTTTTGCACAGGTTAGATGGTTGAGAAACACACAATAGTCCAAAACATAAGACCCCTTGACCTTGAAAAGGGCCCAGTATTTGTGGAAGACAGAGGGTGGCCAAGTGCAGCCCACACCTAAGGCTCGGAGCAGGCGCCTGGCGATCAACCCATGGGCCGTGTTAAGGAAGGCACCAGTCCTCCAAGCAGTCTTGCAGAGACCAGTGAACACGTAATGCCGCCGGCCCCAAGCAGCCTGTGCGTAAGCCCCACGTTTTGCTTACCTACAGGTAAGCAAACATTGAAACCCATGCCATAAAAGTTGTGTTTTAACTCCATTGGAGAGCCACAGGGGTTTGAGGATAAAAATAACTTGAAAGCACATAGGTTAGAACTACAGACTGTGCTCCCCGCCCCCCCAGAATCCTGCTTCATCCGCCCCACTCCACCGTAAAGGCAAGGTCTTCAACGGGCGCACCACGCAGGGTAATCACCCCAAAGCCAGAGTGCTGTGGCCTCCAGCGGAGGCCTGTCATTGCTCTGCAGTCCATAACGACAAAGGGCTGGAGACATACATTGATTGAGGACTACAGATAATTCGATGATCACAAGTGGACATGGCCATCAATAAAAATGGGATTCACAATCATGTCCGGGAAGTACTACAGAGGGTTAGAAGTCAAAGAACAGAGGCGTGAGGAAAGCACACTTGTGCTAAAAAGGAAGCACACAGGTGTGGGTGGCATCCGAATGTGTTCGTGCACAAGGTTTCCCTGTGACTAGAGAATCTACAAGGCTGGGGGCCTCTGAGGGTGGGCGGCTGGCAGGAAAGGGCCTTTTATATTTTTCCTTGTTCTTCATAAATGTTTTTGACCCTTGCATTTATATGCCCCTTGTTCAAAAGGTTAGGATGGATGGCAACAGTGTGGCTTATACACAACGCAGTGTTCAAACAGGGAGAGGGTCTGACACACGCCGCAACATGGATGGACCCTGGACACTGCACAGTGACATGAGCCAGACACAACATAGTGCAGTACCCACTCAGGAGGCCACCAGAGTCTCAGATCCAGAGAGACAGGAAGCAGCATGACGGGAGCCAGGCTGGGAGGGGACGGGAGTCAGTGTTGATGGGGACAGAGCTTCAGTTTGGAGAGATGAGAAAGTTCTAGAAATGGTGGTGGTGACAGCTGCACAGAGATGTGACGTGCTTCAGCCACTCAACTGTCTGATTTAAGAGGGCTCATACAGTAGGACTCGTGCGACATGTATTATATCATAATGGGAAAAACAATGTTTAATTTTAAAAACAGTGGCAGACACTGGTGGGTAGAAATCTGACAGTTTGAATAACCAAGTTCTGATCTTATTGTCATTTAATTTAAAAACTTAAAAGCCAGAAGGAAACAGGGCCATTTCCCTTCCATAAATAGATGAATAGGAGAAACTCGGCCCCTTGGAACACAGATTTAGGAAATCAGCAACAACCTAAGAGCCAGGAAAGTGTGAATGCTGCGTTTTAACTATTTGGGTTCAAGTCTCAGCTCTACCACTGACCACTGGAGGGGAACTTTAACTCTGGTCCTCAGTTTCCTTATCTGCCAAATGGTCTAAGGAGGAGAGAGGAGGGAGAAGGGAGGAGGGAGGAGGCACTTGCCCCGGGCACATCTAAGGCAGCGCCTGTCAGTCATCCAAACTATTTCTGTATAACATTAAAAAAAAAAAAAAATCCAGGCCAAAAAAACTATGATGCATAAAATATCAGAATTTTGTTCATCATGGGTGTTCTGGCACTCACTTTGAGTTTTAAAAATACAACATTAGGATGGGGATGTAGCTTCGCGGCAGAGCATATGCTGAACATGCCCAAGGCCCTGGATTGGATCCCAGCACCAAAAAAATAACAGATACAGTACTAAAGTGCTAGTGAATTTTGTGACACTTCCTTAAACCGTGCCTAAAGCGCCTTTCCAGGGACGTTGGTTGGACTGTTCCTGATATAACCAGGCAATTCTGGGGTGGCAGGGGGCGGGGACATCCCCTTGGGATAGGCTTCTTGGTTTACGGAGCAGGCAGCCGACTTTGGTCTTCAGGAGGTGACACTCTCCTCCAGCGGCCAGCGCTTCTGGTCCAGGTAAAGACTTCATTCCATCCCGGGCTTTTCCAAGGGAGCCGGACATGCATTCCAGCCAACGTCTCAATGACCCGGGGCTTCTGAGCCAGGTGAGTTCCGGATTTCATTATGAGTAACAAATTAAATTGACCAACAACAAAAGCCAAGTGCCCAGTTGAGTGACCCCTCACAAACCAAAACATGCACAGCCACACTTCCCCGGGGTCAGCGTAAAGAGAAGCAGGTGCCTGCTCTCCCACGGCCGGCCAGCCACGGGGCCAGCGCTGCAGAGTAGGAAGCTGCTCTCATTGACTGGATCTGGAACAATCCACAGAGCTCATCCAGGGAGATGCCCTGGGCAAGAGGCAACACACACTTGCCCTGCCTCAAGGAACCTTGGAGGAGATTTCGGTTTATCTGAAGCACCCCCACCCCCCACCCCAGCTTCTCCCTTTATCCAGCACCACAACTGGTAGCTCTGGGCAGGTTCCCATGTCACGACTCGGCAGTAACCATCTGGGAGGGCCAACTCCAGCATCCCTGTTGTCTTTCGGGTGCATTTCTTGACCTCGGCACAGTGGACGTTTAGGATCAGATTATCTCAGTGGTGCAACTGTCCTGGACTCTGCAGGGTGCCCAGCAGCATCCCCATCCTCACCCACTATGTGCCAGTAAAATCCCTTCGTTGTGACAACTAAAAATGTCCCAGACATCTGCAGAATCACCTTGGGTGCAAACCAACACTTCAGACCCTGGGCAAAGATGGGGGGAAATCATGAAAGCGCATGGAGCAGAAACAGCAGAGCTCACCTGGAGGACCACCTGTCCACCCGACGGATTTGTAGCTTCAGGGGCTCGTCCCAGGCTTCCTAGAGTCAGTGCAGTTTCTAGTCATCCCCAGAACCCCAAGCCCCGAGACCCCAGCTCAGCTCCCAAAGGGCACATGTATGGCACCCACTGCCCCCGTGCACCTGTCCAGGCTGTGCTGAGGTTCTGCCGTGTTGCTGAGCACTTCAACAGTAAATGTGGACCCGCGGGCACTGACCTCCTGATGCCGCCAGCCTAACAGTTGGGCTGAATCAGACACATTTCCAGTTGCCTCTCTGTCACCCTCCTTCCACCTGCGTCCCTTGGTGAGTTCCTGTAGCATGAGAGGATCCCAGCCCATCCATGAGAGTCCTTTTCCAGCTGGGTGTGGAACCCGAGGCTTGGAACAACCACTGAGTGCTTTGAACTTCTACAGGGCACTACAGAAACCCACCCCCGGCGAAGAGAGCAAAGAATTACTAGTGAGTATCCATCTTCCCTTGGCCTCTCTTATCAAGGAAGGCACCACATAGATTCTCCCTCTCGGGGTTTTCCTGAATCAAGGCAAAGAGCATCTCGAAGGGGACGATTTCAGCAGCCAGCACTGCACACCCTGGCGTAGCCTGTGCACAGACTGAAGTTACCCACGAAGACCACCACCATGAGCTACCCAAACCCAGCAGGGAAAGACTTCAGGCAGAAAAAGTCAAATAGCATGTCAAAGACTCAGCAGCAAAAGGTCTGACTTTGACATTTTTTGGAGCGATTTCTCCTCTTCCTCCTGTTACTGGGAATTTCTTTTGTTACTGGGAACACAAGGAGAGCACTGCCTGGTTCCACTCCTGGGGGGTCTCTAGAGTCCTCAGATCCACAGAGACAGGAAGCCCCATGATGGGGGCCAGGGGCTGGGCAGGGACAGGAGTTAGTTTTGAATGGGGTCAGAGCTTCAGTTTGGGATGAGGAGGAAGCTCTGGAGATGGGTGGTGGGGATGGCTGCACAGCCCATGAAGGTGCTGCAGCTATTGACCTGTGCACTTAAGTGTGGCTCAAATGGCTCGTTTCACGTTATGTACATTTGACCATAATTTTAAAAAAATCACTCGGAGCTATCATGATGGCTGGCCCCATGCCAGACATGGCACTAGGGGTGCTGCGTGCACCATCCTGCCCACCACACCTGCTAGGTCCTCTCAGTTATCTTTTTCAAAGGAAGGATGAGCAGGTTTAGTAACTAGCCCAAGGACACAGCTCAAGGACATGTGGATGGAGCTAGGATTTAGAGTCAGAGTCGGGCTCCAGTGTCTAATTTTCAGTATCTCCAATACGGGACGTTCAACCAGAGGCTTCCTCACGCTTAACCCCTGCTAACGCCTCCTGTCTTCTAGTGAATTCTTCCCACCTCTTTGCGTCTATCTCCAGCGGCTTTATTTTTGCTCATGACCACAGGACAACACATGGAAGTCAGAATGATCCCAGGACACTGCCCCCACCCCACCAGGTCACACCCTGGAGACGTGGGGAGTTCCAGTGGCCTTGGGTGGGACATCCAGAGACACAGCAGAGACTCAAGGGACTCCCAACAGAGTTGAGGGGAGCCTCTGGTAAGACGCAGCTAACAGCTGGAGCAAAGACCTTATTATGGTTTGGATGTGAGGTATGAGACAATGCGAGATGGTTCAGAGGAGAAATGACTGGGCTAAGACTCTCACAACCCAATCAGTGAATCAATCCCGATAGGGATTAACCGAGTAGTCACTGAGTGGTGGGCGTGGCTGGAGGAAGTGGGAATTAGAATGTGGCTTTGAGATATATATTTTTATCTGGCAAGGGGAGACTTCTCTGCTTCCGGATCACGGTGACGTGAGCGGCTTCCTTCTCCCACTCTCTCCCGCCATGATGTTGAGCCTCACCTCAAGCCTCCGAGGAATGGAGCAGTTCTGTGGACCAAGACCTCTGTAACTGAACACTTACATAAATTTTTCCTCCTTACAGTTGCTCGAGTCAAATCCTTTAGTCATAGCAGGGAAAAAGCTGACAAAAACAGAGCTCAAATCCTGAGACTGGGGAGACCAAGGTCAATGGCAAAGATGAAGTGTAATGGGCGAAGGTGCCGAGGGATGAGCGAGTCCCCTCCCTGGGTCGTGCCGGGTCCCCATCTGTGAAGTGGGGGGAGGGGTGATGAACAACAGTCTCTACTACTTAGTAGCTGATTAGAAATTTAAAGATGGCAAGTGTGGGGAACTAGAAAATTAGAAATCCTGAATACGCAGACGGTGTTGACCCATCACATGACCAAGACTGCCCCACTATCACGGGTACGATCAGCACGTGGGGAGCAAGTGGTAACAAGGCGGGCTTCTGTACCCGACAAGAGCTCCCGGAGGCGGGCAACGTCCCTGTGGGCTGAGGCCTGGGTGCAGCTCAGAGAACGGCACGTGCATAGCCTGCAAGAGGTGCCGGTTCCGTCCCCAGCACCAGCAAGAAAGTGGGATTTTGAAGCAGCAGCAGTGGCTAATACGCAGGAGACGGGCACCTGCACCTGCCCAGGCTCGCGGGCTGGCATCCACTTTCTACAGTTCAGCTTCCTAATGAGTGGCTTTTAAGAAAGACAACTTAAAGATATTGGCTCTTTGTAATTAAATTGCTCATGCAAAAAGGGGTAAAATTCAGTCTAAGAAGCAAACCAGGTTCAAGAGGAAACGTTTCCCGAGGGAAGCCATGCCCTCCTTCCTCCCGGGAGCCTGAACGGCTTTCTTTTAGTTGATTGCGAGTCCCTCCCTCCCAGGAACGGGCTGGAGAAAGAATCCGACAGCCCGAGCCAATCCAGGCCTCAAGATGCCTGGGCTGGGACCGCCTGACCGGAGGGAACCAGTTGTTAGCACAGGAGTTAAAAGTTAAGAGGCTTCTCAAGGTCACGGAGCAGAACCGGGTCTCTCTACCGTGGCCCCAGGTGCCCTGGTCCTCCTTCCTCTCAGCAGTGTTTACCCAGGATAGAGGAAGGCATGGCAGTGGCCCGAGGATCCCTATGCACGAACGCAATGCAATGTCTGGGGATTTTAAATCCGCAGCACCCAGAACCCACAGAGGGCTAACGGGGGTGGGGAGTGGGGGACCTCGTTGGAAGACTTGCAAAAGGGATCGAGCCATGTTAGAAGATTTTCAAGCACTGCCTTATTTAACCCTCTCAATGATCTGAAGGGCAGTGATTGCTATTTATCACACCACCCCTCCACTCCCTGCCACGTTCCCCGCCTCCCACCAAAAACAAGATCCCATTATATTGCCTAGGCCAGCACTGAACTCCTGGGCTCAAGGGATCCTCCTGCCTTCAGCCTTCTGAGTATCGGGGACTACAGGCAAGTACCACTGCACTCAACTACCCTCTGTTTTATAAGAAGGGAAATAGGTGTTAAGTAAATCTCAAGGTCACAGTAGGAGGTGGAGGAACCAAGGTTCAGACCCAGGAACATGAGCTCTGAAATCCATGCTCATTTTCAGGAACAAGGGTCAGTTCAGGCCCTCCCTGGCCTCATCCTGGTCATATGCTTCCAGTGAGGACACCAGGAAAGGTCACGGTCCCTCGTATTTATCCCCTTATGTCACCGTCTATATCTGGTGGAAATTATCACTCTCAGAACACCACAATGATCGCCCAGACTCCCAGTCCAGGCGGGGCCCTGGCTGTCCCCACGGCCTTGGCCCCTCTCCCCACTCCACTGGGGCCAGGCTTGGAGGAGAGAAAGGCAGGGAGCAGTGGTTCCCTTAGGGAGCACCCTGGGGCTGCCCAGCCCCCGCCCTCCTTTCTGCTCAGGTCCCCACTTCTGCTCTCCCAGGTTCAGTTCTACAAAGTGTTCAAACGAAAAGGCCCCGTGGGGGGGGCGGGGTAGTCGATGGGAATGAATCCAGGTCCCGACCTCATGGTCCCGCTTACAGGAGGGCAGTGGACAAGACAATGTGTGTCCCTCGGTGTCCTCGGCTGACACCTACAAATGACCCTCACAGGTACCCACAAACGCTCAAGCCCCTCTGTGACATGGTGACGTCTTTGCCTGGAACCTCGCGCCCCCCTCTGCACACTGTCAGCCACCTGTGGGTGACTTACCAACCCAACACAATGTCAATGTCAGACACAAGTGTCACCTTGCATTATTGAGGAAAGGACAAGAAAAAAGTTACCTACTCAGCAGAGATGTTTTTTCTCTCCTCAATGCTTCTGAGCCACAGTGGGTGGAGTCTGCAGGACTGTGGTTATAGAGGGCACTGTTATTGACCGTTACTCTGAAACCCTAGCCAGAACGGTGCTGGGCGGCCCAGGCCTCCCCGACCGACCGACACTCGAAAAACCAGGCAGCTCCTGTCCAAGAAGCGGTTGAATATGAGGGGCCCAGTGGCTAGACAGACACCTGAAGATGGCCAGGAACCAGTAGGGACGTCCCTGGGCTCAGGGCTCTGGGGTGCAGGGCCCTCGTATCCAGGGGGGGCTGGGAAGGAACAAACAGTCACAATTCAACGGAGCTCTTGAGCTCCCCAGGAACCCTACAGCAAGCCCGACAGGATGCTGGGCCCCAAATCCACTATTCCTGCACCCCTGCCCCAGACCAGGTTCCCTGTGGGGCAGGGGGGCATTTCCAGGACCAAGCTGGGTTTCCCTTCTGTATTCGCTGCCTATTGCAGCTATAGCTAATGACCACACAGAAAACCACAAGAACTTGTTGTAATTTTGGGAGTGACCAGCCTAACATGAGTCTCAGGGGGTTCAATGCAGATGTCAGTCATCTGGTTCCTTCTAAAGGCTGGGGGTGGGGGGTTCCTCTCTCCAAACTTCCTTCCCCGACCACACCCCCTCCCGCATCCCTCTTAACCTTAAGAGAATCTGTGATGACATCAGGCCCACCCAGATGATCCAGGATAATCTCCTGTCGAGATCCTTAACTTAATCGGCTTGGCAAAGAGCCTCATGTGGGAGGACTGGACCTGGACAGGCCTGGGGCACCAAACTCCACCGCCACAGACCCGGCCCAGCATCCGCCTCCCGCAGCCACCAAATGCCCCAGCAGCAGTCATCACCCAACGTCTCACAGAAAAGCCACACCGAGAGTCCTCGCGGATCTACTCCTCGGCTCAGTCTCCAAGAATAAAATGGAAACCGGCATTCAAGAGGCCGTTGGTGGGTTGGGACAGTCCCTGTACTTGACCAAGCCTCTCCCGCCCAGGTCCTCAGCACCCACAATCCAGCCAACGGAGTTCAATGGGCTTCAAGTGGGCGTCAGTGGAAGGATAGGGCTGTGCCTGAGAGCGCCAAAGTCCCTGTGGAGCTGCAGGGGACAGACTGAAAACCAGGCAGCAACGACCAATATGTTCCCCGGGGAAATGGGGATGGGGACACTTGCCAGTGTCTGGAGACTCCAGGACAAAGCCCACGGAAAGAAGCGAAATGCAGAACTGCCATTACCAATGCCACGGATGCACCTCGGAAACACACCCCCAGATGGTGTGGGGAAACAGTTTGAGGATCCAAGCCGGGGGTCATGCGGACAATGAGATATCCTGACACCATGCAGACCCTGATGTCAAAATAATGAAGGTCCCTGCACAACCACTGATCCGTGGTGGGGACTCAGACAAACCGCGCAGGAAGCAATGTAGCTTCTGCATCTTTAAAACAAAGGTCCCATCTTTTACTTTCATAGGTCGGCACATGGAGCACACACACACACACACACACACTCCTGTTGTCATTGTTCCTCCCCCCATCGTCCCTCTCTGCACTGCTGTTTCACAATGTACAGGTTACAGGGAGGGCTTAGCATTCTGACCAACAGAACTTTCTGGAAAGGTTCTATATCTGCACCATCCAGGCTGGCAGCCACCTGTTAATACCTGGCATGTGAAATGTGGCAAATGCAACTGAGAACTGAATTCTTCACTGGATCTTAACTACTTTAAATTTAAATACAAAAACCGCACTAGGCGGAAATGTTTTTCTGTCAACCTCAAGGGTATGGTCTGGGCAAGACCCATTTCCTTCTGACCACTGGCAGCCTGGGGTAAGGCTGTTGTGTCAGGTCTGTGGATCTGGGCATATGTATCATTCCTAGTATCTCCCTTCATGCTTTTCAAATCGGTAACATTGAAATGATAATTTAGATTCACAGTCATTCCCTTGGCATTGCCAGGGATTGGTTCCAGGACTCCCCCAGAAACCAAATCTGCAAATGCTCAAGTGCCTTATATAAAGAGATGCATGGAACCCGGCACCTCCTCCGGTACACTCAAATCCGTGCTGGGCGACTTCGGTTCTAACACAGGGTAAGGCTGTAAGAGGTTGCTACAGGGTATCGTTTAGGGCATGACTTACAAGAAAAGAATCCCACAGGTTCAGTGCAGATTTGGTTTCTTCTGAGTCTTTCTGATCCACAGTTGCTTGAATCCTAGATGCAGAACCCACAGATATGAAGGGCCTAGTGTACTAGTAAAATAAAGTGTATTATTATACTTAATGACATGTTTCTTTTGACTTTTTCAACAAGGCCAGTGGGGGCAGCTCTGTCTCAAAACAAAATAAAAAGGGGTGGGGTGTCCCTCATTGGGAGAGTCCCTGCCTAGCATATGCAAGGTCCTGGAAAAAGAAAAGGAAAAACCTCACGGTCTAATCATGTTCATACAGTTTTCTCTAACAACATGCAACATCTGACAAATACTCAAAAGTGAACATTGGATAAAGCTACCCAGTATAAGATTCTATGGATGGAACATTCTGGAAAAGGCAGGTCAAAGCGTCAGAGAACTCCTGAGGGGTTGCAAGGAGCTGGAGGTAGACAAGGGGTGCTAACAGAAGAGGCACTCAAGAACTGGGGTGGCAGTGGTCATCCCACACCCTCACGGTGTCAGTGGTCACCTGCACACACATTTGTCAAAATCCAAAGAAGGGTATTCCCATAAAAAGGATCTCACTTTATAAATAAAGCCTTATTGAAACACAGACATGCCATTCAATTTACTCGGCCACAGCCGAGTTTGCTGCAGTAACAGAGTTCATCCTGACAGAGATCAAACAGCCTGCAAAGCCAAACGTGTTTACTATCTGACCTTCAGAGGAACATGAAATGTGGCAAATTCAACCAAGAACTGGGGACGGGGCGTGGCCCAGGGGTTGGCGCTTACCCAGCCTGGGAGGCCCTGGGTCCATCCCCAGCACATACACACCCCAAAAACTGCACGGTCTCTGGCACCGCACTGAGCTTCAGCCTCCTTTCTGCAGATGATTCAGCTTCTCCAAGCCACCCCGCCCACCCCGTCCCCGTCTTCTGGCTGGAAGGGGACACTGGTGGCAACGCTCGCTGGTTGTGGCAGGGGCCTGGTGAAATGGGGCACATGAAGGACTAGCCCCGTGCCCTGCACACAGCAGGCACCTGATAAAAATTCACTGCCACCAGTTTCCCACTGGGGAAGGCTGGGTGGGAGTCCGGGGGTGTTGAAGGCTGGGGACAAATGAGCAGGGCTGGACTGGGGGACAAGGATCCTCCAGCTGCAGTGGGTGCTTGGGAAGGACAGCAGGCAGAAGAACGTCTTCCTCCACTTCGGGTCCAGCTGGGCTCCCTGGGCTGGACCAGTACCACCTCCCAGGCCTCGGCTCTGAATCCCAACCCTGGACCTGCTTCCTACTTACCCAACGGAGGCCGCCCCTGGACGTGCGACCCTCCCCAACCCCAGGCCCAGTGCACCCACCCCAAAGTGACCTCTTCCCCACTGCGCCCACCCGTGGGGAAGAGGTCACTGGGTCTTTGGGGAGGGAATGGCCAGACTCTGCTCCCACGGAGGCGGTGACAGCCAGGAAGCTGTAGAGTCGGACGGGGGTGGGGGGGGCAGCTCTCACGCAGAAAGAGGCCGAGGAACAGCCACAGTGACAACCCGAGGGGCTCCTCACGTGCCGGCCACCACACAGCACATCACAAGCATCGTCACTGCGTGTAATTCCCAAACCACAAAACAGCAGCGTCGGGGAAAGCTGGGCACGGAGACACAGGAAGCCTCTCGGAGGTGACCACGGTCAGGAAGGAGCAAAGGAACCCAATGGGAATTGTACACTAGGGCTGGATTCTGTCGCTAAACAAAGCCCGCGGTGGCCGGCCACTCTGGCTTGCCCGAGACTGATGGGTTTACCAGGCAGCAGAGCACTTAATACAGAAATCAAGAGAGTCCAAGGCACATGAGGGCGAGTTAGTCACCCTGTGGCCCAATTCTGGCCTCCAGGTATTGGCCTCTGGAGGCCCAACTCTAGCTGGAGACTAAGCACAGGACGTGCTGCTGCTTCTCCAAACTCCTAACCACCCTCCAAAATCCAGTACTGAGATCCCTTCCCCTGCTAGGCAGAAAGTATCAGGAGAGCTAGAGATCTGGAGCCAGCCAGACTCGGGTTCAAATCTTAGGATCCTGTAAAGGAGGGAAGCCAGGTGTCTGGTCACAGTACCTACTCAGTAACCATTTACAACAGGAGCTTAATAAATGCTCCCAGGTGCTTCAAAGCCCCGAATCTGATGTTCTTTTACTGGTTTGGACCCAGTTTCTCAACTTCTCTCCTCCAAGCCACCAGCACAGACCAGCACATAATGAAGGCAAAAAACAGAAAAAAAAGATAAGGTCTCCCGACATGTGCCAACCAGTCACTGCGGATCTCCACCGAGTCTTTCTCCATCGGCCTCAAGCTCCGACGCACAAGCAGGGCTGTCTCCACTTGGTTCTCCCTCTGCCAATGATTTCACAAGAGCCCAACAGAGGCGTGTGGTGAGTAAACAAGGGAAGCTCCGAATCCTGTTTGTGGGCAGCTCCGTCCCGGACCGGGGGACCAGGAGCCTCCAAGAGCAGAGGCCCCAGGCTCTAGGCAACCAAGCCACATCTCCAGAGGAGCGGAAGGCACAGAGAAAGACAGTCGCTGCCCGAGACAACAGGGCAGCCGTGCACTGCAGACGAAGGAGCCGTGAGATGCAGGGTCCTGGGAAACACGTGGGGTTAAACACGGAGAGGATGAATAGGGCACTTGGAGCTGAAAGCTAACCCAGAATAGGTGTGTGGCGGGCGGACTTTGGCACAAATAACCCAAGCCCTTTTCCTTGAGGCACGGGACTATGAAGGGGAGGCCCCACAAAATATTCAGGTTCAGCTCGTCTCCCAATTTGGCTGAGCATGGCCTTCAGCCAAACTGCACCAAGAAAGTAGGAAAGGCACAGCTGACAGAGAAAGGAATGGGAGGCTGGAGGGAACAAGCAGAGCCCCATGAAGGCAGCAGGGGTCGGGAGAGGCCGTTCCCACAGGCCACGTAACCCTGCACCGAGCACTGCTCCGATTATTATTATTATTATCATTTATTCCTCTCAACAACCCTAGACTTTCCCATTATCCCCATTTTATGAATGGGGAAACTGAGGCGCAGAGAGTCAAGCAACCCGACTGTAGTCACACAGCAGGTGAGTGCCCAAGGTACCCCGAGATAGTCAATCAATGTTTCTGTGGGTCCGCTGCCATCAAGGGGATAAGAGGGTTTCTTGGGTGCAAAGACTGGCACAGTTCCCTTCCCAGATCAGGTTGAGGGGGTTCCGGTTCCCAGCCCCACCCTGAACCACAGGCACTTAAGCTGCACCCTGTGCCTCTCCAGCATACAGTGTCACCGATTCGATATCTAAGGGACAGCTTTCCAGAGGACCACCTTGCTGCTGCTGTGCCCTCACTTCCTAGCCCAGCACAAACCCACCAGCATCAAACGACTGACAGAAGTCATCTGTCCTCAGGGACTTTGGTGCCCCGAGGATGGGGAAGTGCTTTCCGTCACCAGGCAATGGCATGGCCAGGCCACGCCACTGACGGGGGCACACACGCCCGACAACTGGCTGAGTTTCCATTTTGCTGTGGAAAGGGGCAGAGAGGGCTGAGGGTGTGGCTCAGGATAAAGCACCTGCCCAGCACCGCGCGCGCGCGCACACACACACACACACACACACACCCCTCAAAGGTCGAGCACAGTGGCCCCCCACCTGCAATCCCAGCTACCCGGGAATCCAAGGCAGAAGGCTGCAAGTTCAAGGCCAGCCTCCACAACTCAGTAATACCCGGTCTCAAAATAAAATAGGGTTGAGGGTGCGGAGTGCTTGCCTAGCATGTGTGTAGCCCCCAGTACCACCCAAAAAGAGCAGCAGAGAATATCTTCAGAGTTGACCCCCGTCACTGAGAGATCCCACCACCTCCCCTTAGCTCTTATGTGGGCTCTTTGTCCAGATCTGGGAACCCAATCGACACAAGAGCTGGTGAACAGAGGAGGGCAAAGACGTTTTATGAATTTTACATGCATGTGGGGATCCTTGGAAGACAGTAGAGTCTGAATAAACAGGAAGAGCATTTTTAGACAAAGAACAAATTCAGGAAAGAATGACAGACAGATGGGTCTCGGAACCAGGGTAGTGAATTCAGGGGCGTTAGGACACGTGGGGGAGGGGGCTGTCAAGGCCTGTGGAAGATGAGCATTACTTCAAAGAGTTTGTTCAGTCGCCAGACTCTGGTGGTCAAGGCAGTTTCCTGACCTTGGAATGTGAAGGACGCCCCTCCCCAAAGAATCTTTATGGCTTGCTGTGCCTGCACAGGCAGGTGGCCCTTCCCCAGCTGCAGTTCAAGTAACTTCAGCTTGAAATAAGCAATTCCAATCAGGCGCAGCCTTAACTCCTTCAGCCCCCAACCCCTGCGTGCTCCATCTCCCTGACCCAGTGGTCCTCAAACGGGTGATTCTAGCACCCAGGGGACACTTGGCCGTGTCTGGAGACATGCTTGGCTGTCACAGCTGGGGGAGTGGCCTCAAATGGGGGAAGAGGTGCTGCTCAACCCCCCAGCAGGCAGAGAATGGCCATACCAAACAGTCATCCATGGAGTGTCCACAGGGTCCCAGGGAAAGACCCTGCCCTGGCACCACAAGGTGCTCTTCTGACTCATCGATGTCACTGCAATGCCTCTAATCAACACAAAGCTTGGAGCAGAGGTGCATCTTCCTTTCAAACAGCTGGTACACACACACACACACACACACACACACACACACACAGTGTCTGAAATGGGAGGTAAATCCCAAGCAGCACACAATTTTACCTCCATACAGGTAAAACTGAGCCACCCCAAACAGGTTCCCAAACTGCAAAAACACTGATGACAATCGCTCTGGCTGGTCGGACACGCACACCCCCACCCCCAGCCCGATTCTGCAGATCTTGAGCAACCTCCCAGTGGCTCCACTTGGACATGGAATATATGTGCCAGAGGAGACTGGTGACGCTATCTGCCTTTGGTAAACAGTTCGAATCTTACCTTAGAAACCAAGGGAACAAGGGAGCCACCAGGGGCCACAGCGAAGCCTTCCCTCCTCCAAGCCTCGGGCGTGCTGGGACTTCTGCTCTGAAGGGGGTCAGCAAGGAAGCTTCCAGAACCGCTCGTTTCCCAGCACACTCGTGTGAAAGTGTCCGCCTTTGCTCTAGGCTGCTGCGGTCCCCCTGGGACAAAGACCCCCGCGTGACAAGCTTCCTGGTGCAGCAGCTGTCTCAGTGCCTCAAGATCACTCGGGTTTCCACAGCACGTGAGGCTTTGCATCGACTCCAGCCTCCGTCTCCCCTTTCACCAAGAGGACAGCAGAGACTGCGCGGCCCCTGGCACGTTACAAAATCGTCTCTCATCAAGCCAGGGTTGAACAGCAGCCCCGCCAAGAAAGACGCAGCAGCCACACGAACTGTTTTGGTTTTGTTTTGCTAAAAACCCACATGACTCAAAGACTAACATCACACCCTGAAAGGCTGTTTCATTTGTTTTTTGGGGACCGGGGATTGAGCTCAGGGAGCCACTGGGATTACAAGCGTGCGCCACCACGCCCGGCCCAGCTCGGCTCGTTTAACAAAATCGAGGTACTCTGTACCTTCACATGAAAGTCCTATTTCAACACAGGAACTAAGATGACATCACCCAGAGAAAGTGCTAGACAACCAGGGCCCGACTGTCCCAAACGTGGGACCTCTCCGATGGCCACAAGACAACAGCCCTGAGGGCCCCATGGGTCCTGCTCAGGAAACCCTTTTTCCGAAACCCACCCTCACTTCAGTGAGAACCCAGGGCACAGAGTACCCAGACCTGAGCCCACCACACCCTCTGGAAAAGCAGAGCCAGAATAGGCACGGCGATCCGGCGGGCGACAGGCAGCCCACACTCCATCTGCCTTCAGAGTGGATGGTAGTTTAAAGGCTATTTTACAGCTAACAGCTCAACAAAATGGATCTGCTGTCCCCTATGAATGGACAAATGTCATTTGTATCTCTTGGCGCTGCAGGACCCTCGAGAGTTCACGATCACACCCCATTTACTGAGGCCAGGCTAAAAACAGGAAGGTCAAGAGTATTCACAATTAAATAATTATCGGCTGCAGCAAAACAATTGGGGCCCTGCACTCCATCAGACGTGAGCTTGCCCCAGCCACCCTCAACTCTTGTCATTTAACACTGTTCTGGAAGTTCCTATTGTTACAAGATTAAAAGCAGCAACTGACATAATTGTTGGCAAAGAGCAGCAAACCGTTCGTATCCGCAGACACTACGATAACAGAGCTGGAAACTGACGAGAATCAACGGCATCCCTTCTGGAACTGGCAAGCACTCAATAAAAGAGAATCCCTGTTCCAGGAAATAATCACTTTTTAATGCCTTTTTTAAAAATAAAAATCTCATTGGGTAGGTAACATGGATAGATGAGTGGAGCGATTATCAGTGGGTGGGTGGACGGGTGGGTGGTTGGAGAGAGAGGTGGATGGGTGGGTGGGTGGATAGACAAATGGATGGTGGATGGATGAACGAATACCTAGATAAGTGGATAACCGATGGATGAATGATTGAGTCGTTGGATGGGTGGATGGATGGAGATGGATGGATGATGATGATGGATAAATGCACGAATAGAAAGATGGGTGAACAAGTAGGTGGATGGATGGGTAGATGGGTGGGTGAGCGAATAGAAGAATGGATGGTAGATGGATGAATGATTAGGGAGGTGGATGGATGGATACGTGGACAGTTGGATGAATAGACAGATGGATGAGTGAGTAGATGGATGGATAGATGGATAGATGGGTGGGTGGATGTTGGAGGGAGGGAGGGAAAGGAGGAAAGAGGGAGGGATAGAAAGGCAGCCGACCTAAGAACATTAGACACAATCTACTTCTTGTGAGCAGAGAAAAAAAATATATCACAAAACATTTCTAAGAATAGGAGAGAACCCTTGGGAGGTGGAGAGGAAGCCCGTGACCTAGGATGGTACAAGTAAACACTGTCAGCTTGTCACCACTTTCTACGTCAATTTATACACTTAATATCCCACAATGAACCCACAAAGGGCCTCTGGGTGTTTGTTTTATGGGTTTTTTTTTTTTAATCTCCTCTCTTTTCTTTCTTGGAACTTGGCTACACTTCCTAAATTTTTGGAAAAATAAACAAAACTAGGGTGCTTTGGAAAAATGGGAAGGAAGGACTATTCTAGAAGACGCTCTTACAATCATTTTCAGGGTCACAAAGGCCAAAATACCTGCGACCGTCGATGGCTTAGAATAAGTAATGCCAAAAGCAGATCCTGCTCAACACAAAGAAATCAATACGAGCTGTGAGCTGTGGGCCCAGGGAGGTGCTGTCAACCCCAGGGCTTCACAGCACCCGACTGTCCATCCTCACCTCTCAGCCAGACCCCAGTCAACCCCTTGTGTGAGAAAAGCCTAGAACTATTCCGAACAATTAAAAAAAAAAATAGAGAGATGATGTTTCCTACACAGGGATGAGGAAGAACTTTCTAAAATAGGGGCAAAGGTGAACTCGCACGTGGAATGGCTGACAGGAACACAGGTCCACATTTGGGCCATTTAGGCAATGTATTAACTGCAGACCACAGCCAGGTAGACCCCAGCCACGCAGACCCCTTGGAGATTTTCAACCCACTGTGAGATGGCCCGGTATTCATTTGCTAAGGCCACTAACAGAGTCCCACAGACTCTCCAAGTCCTAGAGACCAGGGAGCCACACCATCATGATGGCGGCAGGGCTGCTTCCCCGGAAGGCCGTAAAGAGAAGCTGGTGTGGGCCGCCTCTGCCAATCATTCCTCTTCACCTGGCCTTCCCCTGGACCTACATGCTTGTGTCCAAATTGTGTCATGCTGGATCAGAGCCCACCCTCATGGCCTCATCTTAACTCGATCACCTCTGTAAAGACCCCATTGCAAACCCAGTCATGTCACGAGGTCCCGAGAGCAGGCAGGACGCGCAGTGCGATCCACAATACAGCCCAACCACCAGGGGCACGGTGGAGGAGTCCCCAGAAATGGCCAGTGCCCCCTCCTGACCCCTGGGTGTCCAGTGACTGAACACAAGACCCCTCCCACCCGACAGCCCTCCGTTCCCCCAGCCTAAAAGCCCTTCCAGCACCCCACAGACTGACCCGCCTCATATCTCCACCCGCTCCTCGCCATGCTGCTGCCACCAAATGAATGCCCAAGACACAGGACAGGCAGAGGCCTCGCGGTTCTCCGTGCGCCACAAGACGGCCACCCATGGCCCGGGGCCTCTCCGTGGCCGACAGCTTACCCTCTCCTTCCCGTTTTTGAAATTACTAATTGTGGTAAAGTATGTGCAGCATGAGACTTCCCGTCTCGGCCACGGTCAAGGGCACATCCTACAGCATCCCGCACATTCACACGATGGCTGTGCGGCCGGCCCCACCACCCGTCTCCAGAACTCTCTCATCTTCCCAAATGGAAACGCCCAAACTCCACCCCACACTGACTCCCAGGGTCCTTCCGGCCCCCTGCTCCCAGCACCCTGTTCCTGGATCTGACCACTCGCGGGACCTCACCAAGTGGAATCATAGGGCTCATCTGTCTGGCTCCATGCTGTGGCCCATGTCAGAACTGCCCTTCCATTCGGGACAGAATGACATTCCATGACCCCGATGGACGGACAGCACTGTGTCCCTCTACCTGTCTGCCCAGGGGGCCTTGGGTTGTTCCCGCCTCTTGAATACTGGGAATAACGCCGCTATGAACACAGGAGTATCGCTCTCTCAATACCCTCTTTTAATTTGTCAAGATACACACCCCAGAGGGGAGCTCTGGACCCTGCAGTCATTCCGTGTTTGGAGGATGGTCCGTGCAGTTTCCCATCGGCAGTGCACGGAGGTTCCCCTTTCTCCCCATCCCCATCAGCGCTTGGGACTTTGTTTCTGATCCCAGCCACCCTTGCAGGGGTCAAGTGACACCTCGCTGGCTGGGGCTTATTCAAGGCCTCTCTCCTTGTCCCGCTGAAACGCCATCCTCATGGCTGGACAGACCGACTGTTCACCCCTCTGTCTCCCAGCCACGTTCTCAAAGTCTGGAGCAGTACCTGGCACCGAGAGGGCGGGTCAGTGCACAAGTCAGTGAATGAGCAGCCTGGGCACAGGGCGTCGGTCTGAAGCCACGGAGGGAGCAGAGAGGATGGCGACGGACCCGGTGGAGGGCTGAGGGACAGAAAGGCTTCCAGCTGTGGCCTTGGGCCAGGCTGTAGCTCAGAGCAAAGCCACAGCCCACCTGAGAGCAGCTGGGTCACCCAACAGCTCCAGCCTCCACTCCCCGCTCCCTGTCGGGAGTCCTAACGGTGTCCACCTCACGGGCTGCCGGGAGCTCCTGTCTGCGGAGGCCCCGGGCTCACGGCTCCGCACACCAGCCCACCTAGGAGAGAGGCAGTCGGACTGCTCCCCACACAGAGGCCCCCACATGCCACAGGACCTCAGAGGTCTGCACAGAAGAGAAACCATCTAGGGAATGTGCTTTCCACAAAGCCAACGCCAAGGGAACACAGGGCCGCAGCCGAGCCACCGCCTTTGAAAGCCTGCAGCCTCCTGGCCTGGCTGGGGCCTGGGAGAGCCTACTCCCTGGGCTGGCCCGGCCTCCGGAGCCAGAGCCAGGAGCCACAAGCCACACCAGCCCGCCCAACTCCAGAAACAGCATCGTTCACTGACTTGGTAGAACCTGTGCCACCGAGGAAACCAGGAAGCAAGGAAATCTGCATCGAGGCCTTGCAGCCCTTCGCCAAAGAGGGAAGAAAGGGTTTCCGAGTTTGAAATCCCTTTTGCAAATTCTTGGTGTTTGAATCCTCACCTGCTTACAGCACTGCATCTCACCCACCCGGGGCTGCTCTACCACTGAGCTGCATCCCCAGCCCTTTTTATGTTATTTTGAGGCAGAGCCTCACTAAGTTGCCCAGGCTGGCCTCAAACACGTGATCCTCCTGCCTCAGCCTCCCAGGTTTCTGGGATGACAGGCGTGCACCACTGCATCCAGTCACAGAACACTGCTTAAACCACGTCTCGGGATCAGTGAGTGATCGATTCTGCCCCACTTTGTGCGTGAACAATATGACAAAGATGGACATCCATTTCTTCCTCCACTCTCCTCTTCAAAAAAAGTAACCTGAACAGTCAGTCAGTAATGAAGGTTTTAAGCGTAACGGCAGCACACGTTCTGAGAAAGCCCGGGTTCGCTGGAAAGGGAAATGGGAACTCGTGGGAAGGCAGTCCTCTCCACTAGGCTTTGCTGCTGGTTACCCAAGTGTATGCCCTTGTCAAAATCCACCGTACGAGCCCCACAAAACTGAAAAGGAAAATCCATGACCCGAGTCCTGAAAACCTGGACCTTTTAGGGCACATTAAGTAGCCCCACTGTTAGATTCAATGAAAAGAAATAACAGTAGCAACAATGGAATCACAATATGCAGCCGCACTAGGACAAAATAATAGCAACCGTGTAACCAGAACCATCACTGAGCCTGCATCATCCTCTGATCCTCACCATAATCTCGAAATTTCCCATTTTACAGATGAGAAAATCAAGGGATCCTGTAGAAATCCAGGAACTTGCCCAGAATCTGACAGCTAGCAAGAGGCAGGACCTTATTACCTACCATAGCACTTCTCTGGGTATCCTGGCATGTGCTAGGTGAAGGGATAAGAAAATAAAATATAACCATAGCTTTCCAGAAACTTCCAGGGTCTAGCCCTGAAGCCAAGTACCAAGAGGCACTCCAACTATGACAGAAACCCAGTCACATGCACAAACTCACACTGCCCACTGCTCTGCTAACCTGCACACCCAAGGTCATCCTGCCGATCAAGGATGTGCAGTCCCTGTAACTTTGAGCAGCCCAAGACAGCTAAACCATTTTTTTCTCTCCTATGAAAAGATCTGTTTATTTTGGTTCTGAAGGTTCTGTAGTAATCCAAAGCTACAGAGTATAAATGTGTGTGTGTGTGTGTATTGCGTTTTGTTCTTAATAAAACAAATACAAGTCTTTTCTTTACTGTGGTTTGTATACAACTGCTTTCTCCTTTACCCCCTAAGCTGAGCCATCGTTTCCTGGCTTTAAGTGAGGACTTACTATGTGCTAAGTGCTTCATGAGCGATATCTTGGCTAAGCCTTCCGGTAACTCCAAGAAGTTCAGATCACATTTTGCTTTCCCAAGTGGGAAACCAGAGGTCCAGAAAGGATAGCAACCTGGTTTGTCATCAGTCCTCAGGGGACTGAGATTCGGCTTCACTGCCGCCCTCAATGACCACAGAGTTGCAGGAACGTGATGGCCGAGTTGTTCGGATTTTAATCTTTACTTCTTGGAGTTTGAGGCTGGACCCAAGGCTACTGGTGCAAGCTTCCTGACCACCTTCAAAAACACAGCCTCGTGTCCTCCTCAGCTTCCGTGTGAACGGGGCTTAATGCTTTCAGTCTTAGCTCTGGATTTCCCTGGGACTTAGCACAGCGTATCCTCTTAATGCAGCGGTATTCACACTCCGAGTCGGAAATGGGATGTTGAGTCGTGGCCAGTGCGGGACCCCGATAGAGGCCCTGTACTCGCGACGACGCAGGAGAGAAAAGAAGAAATACAGTAAGGCTCTCCCGACGGAGCAGCAGAGGCTGTACCGAGCAGGACACAACGGAGCCTCTCAGTGAGCTGCAGGCCCAGTGCTCCACACTCAGACGCTAAAAATAGTCTTGGCGTCACCAGGAGGGGGACAGAGCTGCTTCTGGGGGAGGGGGTTAGGGCTAGAAAGGGACACGGAGGGACTTGCAGGGAGCTGGGATTGCTCCTCTATATCAACCCGAGTTGGACTCGTCGTCATTATTTGCTAAACCAAACAAATGTTTAAACACGTACAGTATGTACATTTCACAGTACAGACCCACAGGAGCTCAGGAGAGGGAGGACACCCACCATTAGGAGTATCCAGACTTTAAGGACGAGATTCACAATATTCTTTCATATGAATCATGAAACCAAGGGTTTTTTAGTCCCTTCTTTAAAATATTTCTGGAAATAGATTTTTTACACGTTCCTGAGAGCAACTATTAGATGACCACTTTCAGACCTGAGGGCCCAAACTTTGGCCTCCGCACCCACTGGCCAGAACTTAACCCCGTCTATGCTCTGAAAACAAGGCAGAGCCAGGCGCAGTGGTGCACACCGGGAATCCCAGCTACTCAGGAGGCTGAGGCAGGAGGACTGCCAAATTTGAGGCCAGCCTCAGCAAGTTAGCGAGACCCTGTCTCAAAATAAAATCATAAGGGCCTGGGATGCGGCTCAGTAGTAGAGCACTTGCCTAGGACGTGCAAGGACCTGGGGTCCATCCCAGCAAACACACACACACACACACACACACCAGTTAAGAAAATGGAAAGGCCAAACTACCACATTACCTCAAACAACATCCTTGTTTCCAAAATGAATAGAGACACAAATACCCCCCTCCCCATTTTTTTTTTAAATGAGCAAAAGATTTGAATCTACAGATCAACACCACAAATGAAAGGCTCATAACATCTGGGACCTGGGGCTGGGGATGGAGCTGGGTGGTAGCTCGTAAGCTCAGCACAGATTCTAGCCCCAGCAAAACTAAATAAGAAAAAAGATGAACAGTGTCTCTGGTCATCCAAAAAATGCAACTGAGGGGCTGGGGTTGTGGCTCAGCGGCCGAGGGCTCGCCAAGCACTTGCGAAGTCCTGGGTTCAATCCTCAGCACCACATAAAAATAAAAGAAAGGTATTGTGTACAACTAAAAAATAAATATAGAAATATTTTTTAAAAATGCAAGTGAGACCCACAATGAGTCAGCACCTCACACCCCCTGGAGCAGCGAATAAAAGCGTGGAGGACGGGGCTGGGGATATGGCTCAAGCGGTAGCGCGCTCGCCTAGCATGCGTGCGGCCCGGGTTCGATCCCCAGCAGCACCACATACCAACAATGATGTTGTGTCCGCCGAGAATTAAGAAAAAATAAATAAATGTTAAAAAAAAAAAAAAAAAAAAGCGTGGAGGACACCAAGCATCGATGGGACACGGAGCCCTCGAGCCCCGCTGGTGGGACCGGACATGGCAAAGCCACTTAGGAAAACAGTCTGGACCTTCTAAATTAAACGCCATGTATTGATGGACGGACAGACGGACTGGTGCTGGGGAGGTGACAGCGCCAGCCTGCAGCCCGCGCACTGTGCTGCTGGGTCTGAGCCCGAGACACAGGAAGGCGCAGGCCCACGCCGCCTTCACAGCAGGTTTCTGCAGAAATGGAGACGGGCCCAAGCGCTCCCCAACAGAAAAGGAAAACCAAAACACCATCACGGGGCGAGCTACTCCTCAAGGCCGCCGAACCTCAAAACCTCCGCTAACAAGACCCCAGACCCCAGAGCACTGCAGGGCCCCGAGGGCGGGAAGTGACGGAAGTGAGCAGGTGGGCAGCCTGGTGGCCGGCGTGGCGGAGAGCGGGAGGGGGCCTTTGGATACGGCCATGTTCTGCAATGCGATGCGACTGTGCGTGTGCCGTGGCCCAAGTCCAACCAACCGTCCGCTTCAATGGATATTTTTTAAATTATAGCAAAATTCACATGAAATCCACCATCTTGGCCACGTCGAGTGCACAGTTCAGGAGCGTGAAACACGTCGACAGGGCTGTGTGGCGTCTCCATCTCCAGAGCTTCCTCCCCCGCTCCCCAGCCTCCCGACTCTGGATCTGACCTGCCAGGGGCGTCTGGGGACTCATCACCCACACCTGTCCTTTCGCCCATCACCTTGCTGAAGTTGCCTCCGTGAGGCTGAGCATTCCTTCCCGTGGATGGACCACATTTTACTCCTTTCTCAGGGGACACCGTCTTCTCCCTCCTTGCAGCAGCTGCGGAGAACGACACCCGGGCTCCTGGGGGTGCGAGGCCCAAGTCTGCCTGCTCCACTCCCGAGTTCCCACCTGGAATTCTGTATTTAACTTCTTGAGAAACTGCCATGTTTCCCACAGCCACTGCATGTAAGCGATTGATCGTATATAAATTACAAGTCAACGTGTTTAAAAACGTACAGTTTGGAGCTAATTAAATAACGGGCTCTATCTTCTCCACACAAAACTTTTTTGGGTTCTGCACGGTCGACAACGATTCATTGTGTATTTCAAGACTAGGAGGTAAGTGGTATCAAATGTTTTCATAAAAATCGTATGTTCTTGAAATTTACGTTTAAATTAGCAGAAGGCTGGAGATGCAGCTCAGTGGTGCAGCGTGCTTGAAGCCCTGGGTCTCATCCCTGGCGCACACACACACAAAAAAAAAGCCAGCAGGGAGGATTCGGATGCTCTCGACACATGATAAACACTTGAGGTGCAGGATAAGCCCATGCCCTGATCTGATCATCACGCACCACACACAGGTACCGAGACGTCACACTGCCCTGTAGGTGTACAACACGACGCACCCATTTAACAAGTTCCAAGTGTTTAGATGGAATATTAGAGAGACTTCCATGAGGAAGTTGGAGGCCACAGGGTGTCACTTTGCCTTAACAAGGAGGGAAGTGCCAACTGCGGCACAGCCCTGGGTAGCACAGTGCTAGTGGGGAGACTGATGCGCGAGATTCCAGGCCCGGAGTGTCCGTCAGAGATGGGGGGTGGCACGGCAGGACCAGGGCTGGGTGGCGTGAGTGCTGAACAGGATAGAGGCTCAGGTGGGGGACAGAGGTCCTGGAGATGGTGGTGCTGAAGGGTGCCCCCAGTGACGACGTGCTGATGGTCCCTGGAGATGGCCAAGACGGTCCGCCTGGTCTCCCCTGCATTTGACCACAGCAACAAAACCCCAAAAATGTGAAGAGCGTCCAAAGACGTCCACATACCAACACCCCAAAGAGATTTGAGAACGCCCTGGAGGGCCACGGATCCCAGGGCCCCCTACCTGGCCACCGTTTCAGGTGAGAAAAGCCAAGACACGGAACCGCGGTTGGTCGGGAGCATCGGGAGCTCGGTCCCACGACACCGGGATCCCCGTGGCTCTCTGTGCGGAGCCCAGCCCCGGGGCAGGTCCCGGAAGGAGAAAAGCCAGCCCCTGCCCCAGAGCAGCTCCCAAGGGGAGAGGAGGAGGAGGAGGAGGCAGGAAGACGCGGCTGCGGAGGATAGAGACGATCAGCTTCCCCAGAAATCGGGAAGGAGCCCAAGGGAACCACGGGGCACCCACTGCCAGGCAGTGAGTTAAAATGTCCCTGCAGCCTCCAGCGCGGGACAGGCTCTCTGTGCGGTGGTCAGAGCACCACGGGCCAGAGTGAGGGTGTGTATTACAGCCAGCTTCAGTGTCCATGGGGAACCGGGATTCCCCAGGGGATATAAAATCCCAGATGCTCGAATCCCTGGTATACAACCAAGTAGCACGTGTCCTCCCACTCAGCCACCTCCAGATGACTTACATCTAATGACACATCAGTGCTAGGACGTGGTTTTCAATACTGTGTTGTCTACAAGCGCCGGCTGCATGCTCCTGCCCTCTTACTCTGAACCTACTCCACGAGGACCCGGTGGCCCAAGGAGAGCAAGGCCAGCACCGTCACACAACTCAACCCCACAGGCTCCCCGAGAGAACCCACCTGAGGGGGACAGGCCACTGGTAACCAGGGATGGCCTCCAACGGACATCTCAAACCAGAGGGCCGAGGACCCGGGACAGAGACCTTCCCAGGACACACCCGCCAAGACCTGCCACAGGGCCGTGACACGCGCTTGTCATTCTATCACCTCGGGAGGTGACACCATCTGTACTTTGTTCTGTAGGACAGGAGCCCTGGTGGGCGTCAGCTCACATGGGCACAGGATTTCACAAAGCTGGCCAGACTCCGGCTCCACAGGGTGAGGATTCCTACAACCACCCGAGCAGGCACGTCGGCACTGGGCAGTCCAGACAGGACAGCAAGGGAGCCCCAGCCCACAGCATGTGGTGGACACACAGCGCAGAGGCCAGGCTGCTGTGTCATGCCAGCCCTCCCTCGGGGACTAACCAGGGTCCCCTGAGAACCACAGCAAGTCTGCCTGTCACTTCCCATTAGGCTCCACTACCCCTCTCACGGCCACTCTGGGGACCAAGCTTCTAATACAAGGACCTTCGAGGGACACACGAACTTTCGAGGGACATAGGCCCAGACCACGTCCAAACCATAGCATTGATTTCTCTGGCCTCCTGTCCACCGAGTGGCTCACACCCACCTGTGCTGGAGACATCAGGCCACCCACCACGGGGCAGCCAAATGGCCTCACCAGAGCCAGCGCCAAGCTACTCAGCCTCCCAAACTGATCTAAATAAACCTCTTTTCTTTACAAGTTTCCCAGCCTCAGGTATTTCGCTATAGCAAAGGAAATGGGGGACAATACACTTCGCCTATTTTCTGACTTTTTTTTTTTTTTGCCTAAAATATAGAAAGATTAAAATGGTTTTCATCAGAAGGAGCCTGCTCCTTAGCTCTCTTTGTTTAAGCTGCTCTAAACAAAATACTGTGAATGGGGCAGCTTATAAACAACAGAAATTCACTCCTCCCACTTCCGAGGGCCAGGAAGCCCATCCTCCAGGAAGATGGGCTCCTGGGGAGGGTCCACTTTCTGGTTCGAGGACGGCACCTTCTGTGCCCTCGCAGGGTGGGAGAGCTTTGGTCTCCCCACACACCCGAGCACCACCCCAGTCCTGGGGCTCCACCGCGGGCCCCCCTACACCCTCCCCCTGGGCACGCGGCTTCAACCTGAAGACTGGGGTCCCCGGTCTGAGCACGTGGTGGGGACCCCGCGTCGCAGCCCCGAGCCCACCGCTGCCCTTTTAGTCAGCTTCTTCCCTGCTGGGACTGAAAACAGAACAACTTTGGGGGAGGAGAAGTTTAATTGGGAACTCAGTTTCCGAGATCCGAGTCCACAGACGGCAGGCTCCACTCCTCGGGGCTCGGGGCGAGGCAGGACCTCAGGGCGGAAGAATGTGGTGAAGGGACGCGGCTCACATCACGCTGATCGGGAAGCAGAGAGGGGTCTCCACTTGACAGAAATGTAGACCCCCAGACAAGGCCCCAGGCCCCCTCCTGCAGCCACACCTCCCGCCAGCTCCCACTCGGCCACTCCCACCAGGGGAGTGACCACGGACGGGGTCAAGGCTCTCAGTCCAGTCGTTTCTCCTCTGAACTCCTGCTCCATCTCACACGCGAGCTTTTGGGGGACACCCCACATCCAAACCATGACAGCTGCGCTCTGCCCTCCCGGCCTCAAACCCTGCCGACCCCGGACAACCCCGAATGACCCCGGGAGAACAGGCCGCAAACCCCGCCAGCCACCCCGCAGGCTGAGCAGCACCGAGGCCGTCCCCCCTTCAGCTGCGCCCTGCGTGGGAAGAGGCCCCGGTTCTGGCTGATCTCACCTTGGGGTGCCTGTGGACCGCCCGGACCCAAAGGGCCACAGAGGAGAACCCCGTCAGTCCCCAGTTCAAACAGGGACCGCCAGGAATCGCCCCAAAAGACAAACTGTGACCACAGCACAGCTCAGGGGCAGTCTAAAGGCGGTCACGGGCGTGGGTCCCTGGAACTCGGGAAGGGAAGGGGGGCGGAGAGCTCGTGCCTGGACTCGGGGGGAACCAAGTCCCCACGGGTCAGAGCGTCGTCATGGCAAGATGCGATATCCACAGACCCTCAGAGGAGCCTTACAGAGGTGCCACGGTCCCATCCGATAAGGACTGAGGCTCTTGGGTGTCCAGCTACTTACTGCTCACCATCCTCAAGCGTCAGGAGCAGGACTCGCACAGGGACGAAGGAAGACCCAGGTATCGGGGGCCTCGGGAGGCTCCCCGGCTCCTGAGCTGGGTTTTCCCACCTGTCAAATGGGCACAACTACAACACCCACTTCTCTGGTCATTAAGAGGAGGCTGGTCAGCCCCAAACCTCCTCACCCCACCACAACATGACACATGGTCTAAAGTCCTGCACAAAGGATCCAGCCCCTCCGGCCCCGGGTCGGGATCCAGCTACACACACACAGGAAACGCAGGGGACGTGGGCCGCAGAACAAGAGAGGCTCCCAGGCACAGCTCGGCTAACAGAGACCCTGCTGGCAGAAGAGCAGCCACAGAGACCCACAGACGGATTTATTCGACAGATGGACTGCAAGTGAACAACAGGAGGACCACGGTGGTGGGTGAGGGGGACTGAAAGGCAGATCTACATCAGCAGCAGCGACTCGAGAAGCAGCCACACTGGGCACAAGGAACCAGACGCCGAAAATCCATCCTTCATGGCTCCAGGTAGAGGCTGGCCCTCGGAGCTGCGGGTCCACATCCGCACATCTAACCAACCAGAGGGAAAACGTGGGAAAATGTGACGCTGCAGCCGGTGTGCGGTACCCAGTCAGCCCACAGGTGGGTGGATTCTCACCGAAGGGTTCAGACTTTTCTCCTTGTAATTTTCCCAAATGATGCAGAACCACAGCTGTGCGCAGCAAGTACTTACCAGGCATTTCCAGTCATCTGCAGACGAGCTGCAGTCCACAGGAGGACCGCAGAGGTTCTGTGCGAGCATTAGGCCCTTGTACAGAAGGGACTGGAGCATCCCTTACATAAGGAACCCACGGGGGTCCCGAAACCCACCCCCCGAGGACACGGAGGGAGGGTGGCTGCGTGCGAAGCTCTGAGCAGCAAAGCTGGACCACAGGTGAACAGCGGCCGGACGAGGGGCGTGGACCGGGGGTGGAGGGGAGACCTTTCTCATTCTGCCGCACCTGGGCTTGGGCGCCTGGGCGCACGCCTTTGTCAAGGTCTGAACACCCCGACAACGTGTGTTACTGTCTGCACATTGGACCTCAGTAGGCGAAAGAGAAATTGAAAACAGTCAACAGAGATAAAGATCCAAGATTCTATCTCCGCATTTTTCATACCAATGACAAATTGGAAACAACCTCAGAATGGCCACCCAGGCAGGAATTAAAAGGGATCTAGATTCATATCTATGTGGAAAGCGTCTCAGTAGAGCCGAGAGACAAGGCTGCAACACAGCCAGCCTTTGCCGCCAGAGCTCACGGCCCGAGCGCATCATAAGATCCTGGAGATGCCTGGGTGTCTACAGGGCGAGCAGGGAAGGCTTCACACCGACAATAACATGCCCAGGGCCGGGGGGACGGATTCTGGGGGGTCTCAGACTTTTATGCATATTTTTTTCTGAAATAAATACGGATAACATGAAATAACGAGTACGCATTTTTCTAAAAAGCATAATAGTGTTTTGTTGTTGTTACTGGGGAATCTGACCCGGGGGCGCTCAACAACTCGGGCACATCCTCAGCCCTCTTTTAATTTTGAGACAGGGTCTCACGAAGTTGCTAAGGCTGGCCTTGAACTTTCCATCCTCCCGTGTCAGCCTCCTGAGCCACTGGGATGACAGAGATGTGCCCCCGGAACCCAGCATGATAAATGGTTTTTAAGAAAAATAAAAAATGTTTTAATGGTGCAATTTGGGGTTAGGATAGGACAGCAAAGTTCAAGGAAAACAGCGACGGTTATAAAGTCAAGGCAGGAACCACAGCTCAGGTAGCAAAGCAGGACGAGGCCACGGAAGGACACATGACCACAGCAAGTGGACCCTTCTGGTGGGAGGCAGTGACCAGGACATCTGGCAGCAGCACTCAACTCGTGCAGGGAGCGGAGGGCTTCATCCCCCAGGGGACATGGGTCCACCCTGGACACGCAACAGGGGGTCCCACTGGCATCGAGTGGGTGAGGGCCAGGGATGCTGCCAAAGTCCCTACAATGCAGAGGACAGTCCCCACCACAGAGCCTGATGGGGCCCCCAGTGTCAACAGCCGGGTGGAGCAGCCCTGCCTAACCCCACTGCAGATGAAAAGGGCGAAGACGCAGGAGGCCCACAGGACTGTGGGGAGCCCCCGTGAGACGCCCTGCCACGCCCCCCACCTGGACCCACGCTAAAAATGTGGGACATCGTTAAATTGGGGAAAAGATGTTAAAAGACGGCGTCCTTGTATATTTACTCACGACTGATATGAAAGTCAATGATTTTGAGTTGTTAGTTACTTTAAGAAGCAGCTACCCCTTATGCATCTTGTTCTTCTATGTTCAACTTTTAAATTTTTAATTTAAATTTGTGCATTTACCTGTTGGACAAAAATCGCCTACAAATGTGTGGCTTCACCTGTTGTAGATGACATCAGGTTTTAAAATACTACGTACACACTGGAATGACGACATACCATTAATTCACATGCACATAAGCTCACTTTTTTTTTTTTTTTGCAGTAAGAACACTTACAATCTATTCAACAATCAATATTCAATTTTAAAACATTCTGAGCTAGTCCGATGGTGGGCACCTGTGGTCCCAGCGACTCGGGAGGCCGAGGCAGGAGGATCACCTGAGCTCAGGAATTAGAGGCCAGCTTGGGCCACACAACAGGACCCCATTTCAGAGGAGGAAGAGGAGGAGAATTCGAATTTTAAATAAATAAATTCAAAGCAGGTCTCCAGCAAGAGCAGTACCCCGTGGTCCGTCTCTGGATGCCACCAGCGAGGAGAAAACAAGGTTTGGGGAAATGGGACAGACCCTCTGGGCGGATGTGGGCGAGGCCATTCCTACCCCGACACCACCCTTAGTCATGAACAATAAAAAGCCCAAGGAACACAGACTCCAGATGGCATATTAAAGCCCTGATTAGATTTCAAACAAAAACGACTACTGTAATGCTTCTAACGTGATACGGCCCCATAAAAATAAAGATGAATCACAGACCAGTTTGAAAGAAAGGACTGATCCCCGATGTCACCGCAAGTCACTCGGGCTTTTCAGCCTTATCCCGCTGAGAGCAGGGCCCAGAAATAGAAAGGAGGGCCAGGGGGAAGGAGGGTCCCCAGTCACACTCCCAAGCCACAGTCACTGGCCACAGGCGCACGTCAGAGGGAGAGCACAGCGTGGGGAACGCGGGCTCTGCCACGGGAGGGGGGCAAGGGGCCAGCATCCCCCAGGGACAAGGTCACTGCCACCGGAGTGCGCACTCCAGGGAGACGCGTCCTGCTGGGGGTGGGGGGCGGGTCCCATGGGGCTGAAGACCAGGACCAGGCTCTGGGTCCCCCGCCCTTCCCACTTCCAGGAACATTCACAGGTGCCACGGAACAGTGCCTGGCCATCAGGAAGCCACAGAGAACGTGGACACAGAAACTGCAGCTCACGTGTTGAGGTCATCGTCCAAACCAGGTTTTTGTTTTGTTCTGTTTTTAATTCGACTTAAGCCCCTTAACTGGAAATGAAGACAACTCATTAAAAAGAAAAGTTGATTTTTTTAAAGAAAAGCCTTAACTCGTGATTAAAACTCACTCAACTGGAGAGGCAGCATAGACGAAAAGGCACACGGTTTAGAATCAAAACAAGGACCACTCCAGATCCACGGCCTGTGTGGCCCGGATGTCACCGAGACTCCATGTCATGTGCTATGAAACAGCCTATACACCAGGGACAGTTCTTGGGTGACTGTGAAGATGAAATGAGATGGTTGATATAAAGTACTTGAAAGATAGTAGGTATTCAAGAGCAGCTTTGGGGACAAACCGGGCAAGGTGGTGCACACCTGTCATCCCAGTGACTTGGGAGGCTGAGGCAGGAGGATGACAAGTTGGAGACCAGCCTCAGCAACTTAGTGAGACCCTGTCTCAAAAAATAAAAAGGACTGGGGATGCAGCTCAGTAGAAGAGCACCCCTGGGTTCAATCCCCAGGACCATACAATAAAATAAAGCTTATCACAAAGAGAAAACAAGAATGTTACACAGCCGAAACTTAGGTGCGTATCAAAAGCTTCTCTCGAGCAGGCATTCACGGCTTTAAAGTCTGTAATTGAAAACTGGATTTTTCATCTGTTCATCCCCCAGTTTATTACAGAGAGGATTTAGATGTATGATAAGTCCTCTAAACATTTCACACTGGGGGGGGGGGGGAGCGAAATCACGGCCCAGAATAATCTTTAAAAGATGGTAACCGTGGCTACCCGACTATGAAAAAACAGAACCGATAGAGAAATCCAAGATCTGCTTTTCTGAAGATGATAAGCAAGACCCTCAAAATCAAAATAGGGGTAAAAAGAACCTACACACAAGACCAGGGCAACCCTAATAAGGTCACTGAAAAACTCAGTGACGTTTTGCCAAGAAAACACAGATCACAAAATCTGACCCCCGAGATCTTCCCAGAGGAGCGTGTGGCATTTTTCAGGCGGAATTCTCCAACGACCCGGCAGGAAGGCTTTACGAGGCCATCAGGAATTCCTTCCCTGTAGACTATGGCACCTCGAGACCTGCAGCAGCACCCGGAGTTCAGGGAATCCTCGGGCTGCTGCCGCTGGAACCCCGACACCCGGACAACGGAAACCAGCCGATCCCCCGGGTGCCTGGAACATCTGATAAGCCGCCTGATGGAGAGATTGCAAAATCAAACAGCACAGCGCAGCCCAATTTCACTCATGAACACAGAGGGCAAAAGTCCAAGAGCGAAACACAGCAGCCTAGCAATCCAGCTCAACCCGACACTCCAGAGTCGCTCGCCACAGGCAAGAGGGGCTCGCCCCAGGACAGCAGGTGACCACACCTCGGGGAATCCGATGGACCTGGGCGCCAGGGGACACCCTTCCTAAATATCCAGCGTGAGTCCTGAAGCCCCAGGGAACGGAATGGGATGCAAAACGGAAATGAGAAGCACGACTCTTAGATGTGATTTATCAGGGACCGCTATTTACAGCAGATGAAATATTTTTATTCATTAGATGCGATTTTAAAACCTACTTACCAATTTTGCCAAAAACTCTGGATTCAGGGTAAATAGGCTGTTCATAACAGCTACAGCCAACATCAAAAACTCAATAGCAAAAAAAAAAAAATCAGAAATCATCGCAACAGAAATTCACCTAGAATACCAACACCAAAGGGGGCCGTAGGAAAGATGAACAGATGAAAAGGGACCCTTTAAATTTAATTTTACTTAGAATTAAGTGATCTGCAAGGAAAGAAAGATACTAAAGTCTCAATCTATGGATTTAAATCTTTAAGTCAAATTGGAACCGACGTTGGTAGGTTTTGTATGTGCTGGAAGGGGGAGATTTGGAAAGTCCAGTCCAACAGGAAAAATACACACTTTGGGAAAATGTAATAGGAACAAACTAGGTCTGTCCCTTAAAACGACTTCTAATTCACCCTGGTGCCGAGGCAAAACCGAGACAGAGCAATGAGCCACAAACGACGTCTCGGGAGCAAACAGAGGTTTCAGGCTGCAGTCAACGCAAGGTCGAGTCGTAAGGTTGACTGCATACTTCAAGGTCGCTGGAGGAGAACCGGAACGTCCCTAACACCAAGAAATGGTCACCGCTGACCCCGGCTGGATCACTGCACGTTTAGAACACGTCCAAATACCGCACTGTCCCCCACAAATACGCACAACTCCGACATCGATCAAGCCATCCTTAAAAACAAAGTAACACCACGGAGCACTGGGCAAGGAACCAGTTTTTCATGCTGGGACTTTGGACATTACGACTCAGAAAAATCATTTAATTTCCTCACACGATACACAGGCCTGAGGTCCCGCCGGGCTTTCAGTCCTGGCTCAACGGTTTCGCAGGCCACTGTGCTTCCCATCCTGGGGTCCTGGAGCGGGAGGCAAAAGTGACCGCGACTTCTTCCCCTCCCATCAACAGTGCAGCACCCACCGCCCCTCGGGATTACCCTAGCCGTGTGACTGGCTCGGCTCAGTGGGACGTTCGCACCCATGATACAGACACTTAGAGTACCGTGTCCTGGGGACTGAGGTCCCGCGGGACTCTGGAGATGGTCGTGAGATGCTGGTCCCGTCAAGCTAACGGAGGGCGAGCCGCAAAAGCAAGGCTGAGCACCGGTCACCAGACACAGGAGCCAGGCCCTGCGAGACTGTGCAGCCGGCCACCAAATCACCAGCAGATCCCAGACACAGGACAGCTGAGCCCCTCTGCCTGCTCTCCACGGGCAGGTCCAGACCACAAAGTCGTGAGGTCAATCAATGATTGTCGAAGCTGTTCTGCTTCAGGGTGGGTTTGTTATGCGGCGAGAACTAGCAGACACAAGCTCTCTGAAAAAGCCCGAGTCATCCCACTATAGGGTGTCCCACCCCACGGGTTAAGTTAGTCCACGTGGATTTCTGTTAGTGGCCATCAGGAGCTGACAGATGCTCAATGCTGAACCAGGAAGACCAACTCGGGCTTGGGTCTCCTCACGCCCCCTTCCCCACCTCGAGCCCCCTCCCTCTTTGCCCAAAGCTGAAAAGCACCATTACCTTTTCCCCAGAGACGGGAGGCCAGGAAGGAACTGAGGACATTCCTGACTCTTGGTGACCCACGGACACAACACCCTCAGCCCAGACTCCCGCCCCCTCCTCGTTCCTCCTCTTACTGTCACCGTCTCTGTTAGACCTGAACTTCCCCAAGCCACGCCCACGTCGAAGCCAGGGACTCTGGGGGGTAGAGAGGCCAGAACACACCAGCGTTCGACTTCGTGTTTGGGGGATGGAGAACGGAGCTGAAGGAAAGAAGAAAGGGGTTTTTATTTTTACCAAGAGAAGGGTGGCCAGAAGTGGAGGAAACCTTGCTACTGGCTTCCGCACCCCGTCCACGTTCTGGAAGAAAAAGCAGCCGTTCAGGAAAAAAAAAACCCTACACCTTGTCCGAGTCTCCCGGCAGAGGCGAGGGTCAGACCCAGGTCCGTCAAGGCCGTCTGGCTCCAGAGTGACCCTTCATGGTGATGAAATGACCTACTGCAGGGCCGCGGAGGGCCCTGTGCCGTGCCGGGCACGTGCTCATCTGTGCTGGGCACGTGCTTCATCCGTGCGCTCTCAACGTTTGTGAGGACAGACGTCGAGTTTTAATCAGCTTCAACTTGGCCACAAATGGCTAGTGGGGCTACCGTAGCGGACAGTGCGGCCCCAGGACTTCAGCAAGTTGGTTCTACGCCACCATCCAAGGCAGGGCACTGGACACGCCCATCTTGTGCTGTGGATTGATGTGGTCTCCGTGTGTCCTCCAAGGCTTCACGTGTTGAGAGCTTGGTTCAACACATGAGCAATTGTCGATGTGAGGTGGTGGTTAGTGTGAGGCGACTAGGGGACTGGGGGCTGGCGCCCTTGGAGGGGATTAGGGTAGCTCCCACGGAACTTTGGTTAGCTCTCACAGAAGGGCAAGACTGGCCCCTTCCCTGTATCTCCCTCTCAGACATGCTCCTGCCATGAGGAGACACAGCTGAGGTTCCCTCACCAGAACCAGCACCGTGTCTGAACTTCCAGGCTCCGAAACTGAGCTACATAAACCTCTTTTCTTTATAAAGTAGCCAGCCCCCAATTTTGTTATAGTTTCAGAAAACAGACGGACACTTTCTCCCCGACTCAGGCAGCCACCCAGGAGAAGTGGCAATCGAGAGATGTAAGATCTTCAGGCATAAACACAGGAGGGAAACGGAGTTACAACCAAACTCCAGAAACAGGCGAATGTCCTCGGGAACACGGTGACTAGATAACACTTGCCGTTTCACACCGAGTTTACCGAGACCAAGTTCTGAATAACCGGCTCCCGTTGGCCATCCCTGGCTGGCTAGAACCTTCCTTTTCCAGATCTCCTTGGCCGCACTAGGAAGAACTCAGAACCGTGTTCACAACTGCGTCGGCGACACGTGCAGCCTGGGTCAAGGCAAACGCCATCAGAGCCATTTTCTGGCTTCCTTGATGCCGAGTTTGTGACTCCTGTGACCCTGGTCTACTTTAGTGACCCGGATTCTTCCCGCCAAGACCTTGGGGTCAACCTGCCAACATACCCTCCACCTTCTCACACCCCAGCCCCCGCCTGCACTATCCACATGCCCACAGTCCCCAACAGAAGACACCTGCAAGCACAGTGTCCCCAAATCATGTCAAACCCTGCACCCAAATAACTTCCGAAAGCACCTTTGAAAGTTGGGAGTCTGAAGAGCTGCGCCGTCCCTGAACCACACGGGCCTCCCAGGGACCATCTCCCTGGTGGAGACTGTCTGTCGCTTCCTCCTGACACCTGTCACCACCTCATCCCTGCACAACCCCACGTCCTAAGACACTTCTTGCTTCTTGCTCGCTCTTGAAAAATCCCTTTGCCAATAACCCGCACACCTCCCTGGCTTACAAAACGGTAAATCCACCGGTGGGTCCCAAGGACACAGGCTGAACTGTGTCCCCAGAGCGCTGCTCACTCCAGGGCACTCCAGGACGAGAGCTCAGCCCTCAGCAGGGAGGCACAGCGTAGAGAAGGTGGCCGAGGGAACCTGGTCTCTGCTCATTCAGGGGCCTGACTGGTCTTTGGGGCGGCCGTCGGCATGGCAGGGAGTGGAGAGCACCCTCACCTCCACCCAGGAGGGGCGGGGAACAGGCAGGCCTATCCCAGGCCGTGACAGTCCCTCTGGGAGGCCGAACCCCCCCCCCCCAGTGGGGAGCCACTGCTGTGGATTCAGCAGAGCGTCAATTCTGTCTTAAATAAGATGAAAATTCTCCTCTAGAGATTCACAATTGTACGAGAGGAGGAAAGTGACCACTAACTGGACAGATCAGTGGGGGCTCTGGGAGGGGGGCTGGGCTGGGGCTTTGGGGCTCCTGAAACCCAGAGTCATGAGCGTCCACCTTTGGGCAACTCATTTGGCCATCTGTTGTGTGCGGCTCTGAATCCGTTTTCTTTTAGAACAAAATGTTTTAAGAAAAGAAAAGGAAATCGAACTTGGAAAGTTAACCATAGGACTCTCAGCTGACCCGCAATCCCGCTCGCAGCTGTGTTCCCCAGGAGAACCAGAAATAGGTTCACAGACAGGAAAGCTCACGCCTGGGGCGCAGGGCAGCTCCCAAACCCGAGCTCAGGACCGCCACCCAGCAGCTGGTGAGGGTGGGCCGCAAGACAGCGGGTCCGACCTGCCAGAGGTGAAAGCCACACAGCACAGGTGGCCCTGCTGGGTGTGTCCAGCAGCACAAGGAAGCAAATCATGGGTGGGGACAGGACGCTGGGAGGGCTAATGCCACAGGGTTTCTCCTTGAGGCCATGAGAATGTTCTGGAACTAGGCAGTGGCGACAGTTAAGGAGCACTGTGAACGTACTGAACAGCACATTCACTGTGCATCTCACCATGATTTTTTTTTTTTTGAATTCTCTTTAAAGCAGTCTGAGGAGCTGAATCAAACCCGTCTTGCTTTGCAAGTATCTCCTGCTAAGTATCCAGATTCCTTGAAAATGGCGACACCTTTAACCTCCCCTCTGCCGAGGAGGCAGCCTTGCCCCAGACCAGCATCCCAAGTATTCAGTAGCAAACCAGGCTGCCAGGGCTGACCCCCCTGCCCCACCAGATCTGCAGATGAAGACCCCCCAGGAGTCCCTGGCGCTGTCAGGAGACTCACTCTCTGGCCTACAGTCGAAGTGCCCAGGTTACCCTCTCTGCTGGGGGCAAAACAAGAGGCAAAGAAACTTCTAGGATAAAGAAACCGAATGGCCCTCGGCCCAAGCCCTCCAGGCCCTTGACCGTGGTGGTCTGTCCGCGAGGGTCCCCAGGGCCAGGGAGGTAAGCAGACCCCGTCCCTCCTCGGCCGCGGCTCACAGGACCCCACCCCAGGGCGGCAGTGGGGCCCAGAGGGACGCAATCTCTTGTTCCCCACTCTTGACACCGCCTTTAATGCCAGGCAACCTGTAGGCTGGACCAGAGGGGGGAAGGGGAGAGGGTGCGCCTGCGCCATCGCCACCCACGTGCCCCCCCTTCACTGAGGGGGAAATGTTCTCGCAGGCACCTGGGCGGGAGAGCAGCCCAGACCACAAGCCCCTGCACACACAGGTCTCTGGGACCTCCCGGGGCACTTGAGGTGTTGGGTGACAAAGAACAGATTTTTATTCTGCAAAGGGAAGGGGACCTGGTCGATGAATTTCATCACGTCAGAGGAAAACTCGTCGGACCAGTTACCCAGTTACCCCACAGCCCAGGAGCCGCCCGGGAGCCACCTTTCCCGGCCTCTCCCGGAAGATCAGCCCCCCATTCCTCTGGGGGGGTGCAGAGAGCAGCTTCCCGCTTACATCCCAAAGCCCCTCCAGGAGGGACACCGGGTACAGCAGGAAGCTCGGGCAGCGCCGAAGATTGACAGCAACAGCCACAGCTCGCGGCCCAGGGTCTGCTGTGCAGCCTGCCCACACCCGGGGCCTCCCGGGCTCACGTGACCTATAGTAGTCATCCCCCAGCTGCAGGGGACGCATTCCAAGACCCGCAGTGGACGCCTGAGACCAAAGATACTACCAAACCCCGTGTGTACTATTATTCCTCTGATAAAGTTGAGGAAATTAGCAATAGCCGATAATAAAATGCGAAAATTATTCTGTAATAAATAATAAAATGCTCTAACTCTCTCAAAATCTCTTATTGTACTTTCACGTAAAGGAAGCACTTTTATAGCTTTCCCCGGGCATTTCAGACTTGCCAGCATCACTGTTCCAGTTCTGGCTCCACTACTACCCAAAATCAGGGTCACTTAAACGTAAGCACTGAGATACCAAATCCAGCTAAGTGACTAACAGGAGGGTAACGTACACAGCATGGATACACTGGGAAAGGATTCTCTGGGTCACAGGAGGAATGGCAGAGCAGGGTGCAATTTAAGAACTATGAATTGTTTATTTCTTGGATTTTTCTGTTTAATACTTTCAGATTGTGGCCGAGAGTAGCTGAAATCACAGGAAGCAAAACTTAACGGGAGACAACCTTCGACTTTCTCCTCCACTCAGAAAGGACTGGGGTCTCCGTAAAGTGCCCAGCTTGCACAGCCGAGCGCTCGATATTGACAGAGATCCTGAACACAGACCCAGTGTGACCTTCCTGGTGACATTCAGAGTACAGGGTGACGTGCCAGCCTAAGCTTCCCTTTCCGGCATGAAACTGCCTGCTCTTCACTCTTCACAAAAGAGTTTTCCAGTGCTGTTCCGTGCGCCCAGAACACCATTCCAACTCGCTCTTTCTCAGCCTCGTTTGCCACACAAGCTGAAGCGTCTCCTTCGCCACCTGGAACAACGTCTCCTCTTAGAAATGCTAATGGCAACTTGTGGGGCCTGGGCAGGGAAGGGGAGCTCAGAAACATACTCTAGAGCCTTTGTCCTTTCCTGCTACATAAGATCCATCATGTCCAAAGATTGAAAGCTCACTTAAAACATCCCAATCGTCCCTGCGCAGTTACAACCACCGTGGAATCTTTCCGGGGGGCGCTCCCTCCCTTTCCCTCCCTCCCCCCCCCAGGTTTTGCACAATGTCCTTCACAAAGCTGAACAGAGATGAAGGACCACCTCAGAGGGTCCCTGGGGTCACGGGTCTGCCACCTCTCAGCTCAGTTCTCACGTGTGCACATTTCCCCGTGTTCTGCATGGACGGCTGTGACGCAGACCCGGGGGAGTGTGACTGAACCGTGTTCTGCCGTCTTATCTAGAGAACATCGTGACTTCCGGGTGTTCTGGTCCGAGTGTGCCCAGGACCACCAGGTGACGGGCGATGACTCACCTGGAGGGAAGGCGGGGGCTGGGGAACCTGGGTGCTCTGGGACCCGGGGCACGTCCTACCGGCTGGCCAGCCACCTACGGACGCCCCTGTCCACAGAGCGCTCCTGCAGGGGAAGGGTGGCCCGGTGCTCCGCAGCCCCCTCCCCTCGCCCGGCCTGGAACAGAGGTCCGCAGAGTCTCCAGTGCCAAGGGCCAGAGCCCACACACCTGGGCTCCGTGGCCACTCGACCTCTGACCACTCCACTCTCCCCAGGGCACAGAAGCAGCCGGAGACAAGACCCAGTGAGCAGGCGCGGCCTGTTCCAATGACACTTTACATACAGACACTGAAGTGTGAATTCCCCACCATCTTCACCTGCACAAAACATTGTATTTTTTTCTCCCCAATCTCTTAAAAATGGGGAGAAAAACAATCGGTCTTACATGTCACACAGAAATAGAAGCCGGTAGGATGGACGAGGCCCCGGGGCCACAGTCTGCCTCACACCGCCTAAGGGCCAAGCGTTCCGCTAGGTCTCCTGGAGCGAGCTTCGTCCCCAGCCCAGCCGCCCTTGGGTAAGCTGGGTACGGCATGCGTTCAGGGCGGGCGCAGGGGTTCTGGGAGCATACAGTGGGCGCTCAGCATACAGGGGCATGAGTGCTGAAGAGGTCCCTGTCACTTATGAGCCAGTGATGACGATGGGTGTAGGGATGCCACCAACCACGCCAAGGACCCGTCTTCAGGAGAGCTGGTCCTCACAGGAGCAGACGAGCAAGAGGCGGCAGGTGCCAGCCCCGGGGGACCCCCCCACCCCCACCCCCGGGCTCACAGCCCAGTGCCCTCCCCCTGCACCAGCTTCCCCACAAGCTGGAAAGCTCACAGCACAGAGCTCCAATTCTGAGCCAGAACTGCCGGGTCCCTGCTGAACCCTGTGCCTGCTGTTTACCCACGTCTGAGGACGGGTGCTAAACCCCATGGTGGACAGGCAGGTGGCCAGGAGGAGGCCACTCACCACAGCTGAAGAGCTTAGGCAACCACAGGCAGGAGAGGCGATTCCGACTCTTGGGACACGAGGGCAAAGAGGAGGAGGAGCAGGTGGAGGAGGGACAGAAGGGGAGGAGAGGGGGGAGGAGAGGGGGGAGGAGGAGGGGGAGGAGGAGGGGGAGGAGGAGGGGGAGGAGGAGGGGGAGGAGGAGGGGGAGGAGGAGGGGGAGGAGGAGGGGGAGGAGGGGGAGGAGGGGGAGGAGGGGGAGGAGGGGGAGGAGGGGGAGGAGGGGGAGGAGGGGGAGGAGGGGGAGGGACAGAAGGGGAGGGGGAGGAGGGGGAGGGGGAGCAGGGGGAGGAGGGACAGAAAGAGGAGGGGGGAGGAGGAAGAGAAGAGGAGGACAGGTTCATCAGGAAGGTACCAATCCTGCCCAAAGCAGCCCCTTCCCAGCCCTTAAACACCCCATCTTCACTCTTGCGGGGAGCACCTCGGCCTCCAGAGCCTCTACAGAGCAGGGCCAGGGCAGCCCTCCCGCTGTCCTGCCCACACCCGTCTGTGGCATCACTGACCAGCTCCCCTGGTGCCCAGCAGGCCCGGCCCACCCATCCCTCTGACCAGCAGGGAGCAGCTGGGGCTATTCCCCAGGAAGACGCCAGGTGGGTCTGGCCAGAGCAGCTGGTCAGCGCACCCTGTGTCTCCTGGTCCCCACAGAAGGCCCACGGTGGGGGCTTCCAGCCATCCCTCGCCGGGCCATCTGGGGTTGGGTGGTCTTCCCCCCGGGGCAGTGGAGCTGGTGCCCACCCCGTCAGCTGGTCACGTGGGAGACTGTCCCCTCTGCATCAAGACAGAAATGGGGCAGGGGTTCATCTGGCGACTAGTGGGCCCAGAAAGGGTGGACGCACCGTGCTCAGCGGCCAGAAGCTTCCATGATATTCACGGGTGCCAGACCCGGGGCCAGGAGCAGCTCACGTCATCGAACCCTAAACCACAGCCCCAAGAAGCAAGCGCCACAATATCCCCGTTTTCCATTCGGGGAAACTGAGGCTTGGTCCACCTGAAGCCAGAGCCGCCCGACTGAGCCCTTCTATAACACAGAGAACGGGTCCCAACAAGGCTCACCTGTGGGGGCCTTAATGGCTTCACTCTGGGGGTGTGGCATGTCCTCAGACTCTGAAGGACAGTTAGGGCTCTGCCTGAGCTCCCACCCACAGAGATCCAAGTGGGTTGGTCCCACGCTCCGTGTGGGCCACCGGACGGGCAGCTAGGAGGCAGCAGACTGGCCGCGCCCCGACACCCTGCGCCTGGTACACAGCAGGCTGTCCCCACTCGTACCTCGGCCTCCGTGGCCCGGCCCCACTCTGCCCACTCAGAGTCCCTCACACGTGGGCTCTCCTGACATTTCTCCCCAAATCTGTGGTCGGGTGGTGGACAGCGCGTGCCTCGGGCCACAGGCAGCACACCGCCCCGGGCTGTTGGATTTCCCTCTGGACGGACTCGCCACCGAGAGCTCTTCTGCTCTGCCCCTTGCTTCAGGGACAGGTGGAAGGCGGGTGGACATTACAGAGAACGCAGAAATGAGTCGGGACAAGCCAACCTTCACCCCAGGTCTCCCGGACCCCGGCAAGCGTTCCAGAAAAGGAGGCCCGCTGGGGCAGGGGTTCCGGTTGAGGGAAGAGGAATTGATGAACCCTGTTCACAGGCTGCTTCTGTTACCTAGGACAGGGAATGTCTTCTAAAGGCTCACTTTGGTCTGTTTTGTGTTCAAAGGTCCCGCCAGGTATGAACTTAACCTTCTGAAGCCACAGGTTAATGTAAGCATTTTAAAAACCAGATCCGCTTGACCGTGTCCATAGCAGCAGGGCTCGTGGTGACTAAAATGCAGAAGCAACCCCAATATCCACCAAGGGATGAACAGCAAACACAAGGCAGGTTTTCCCACCATGGAGTACTACTCAGCCATGAAAAGGGCATTCTGGCACACCACCACATGAGTGCACCGTGAGCACGCTGTGCCCATGAAATACACTGGATGCATGAGGTCAGGTCCTGCAGCTCCCTCTCGGGAGCGCCCTAGAGTCATCAGATCTACACAGGCTGAAGGCAGAGGGGCAGGGGCCAGGCCAAGAGGGGCTGGGGCATTAGCATTCAACGGGGACAGTCATCTGGGGAAGCTAAGTCCTGCAGATGAACAGTGGGACAGCTGCGTGGCAGGTGAATGGCCAGGTGCTGCGGGGCACTGCATTGGGCGAGATGGTGAACTTCATGTCATGCGTATTTTACTACAATAAACCAACCAAAAAATAAAAGGCTGCGGCCGAGTGCTACAGAGACAGGGCGGCAGTCCAGCCGCAGGGCTTAGGTGACCATCTCTACAGGCAGCCCAGGGGGCTCAGGTGACTGCCGCAACCTGAAAAGCCAGGTGCGAGACGAGGCTGCCGAGGCGGGGTACCAGCTAGGAGACACCCAGGCTTCTGGATTCAACTCCCTAGGACAGAGCGGCAGGCAGTTCCTGAACCACCCACACCACCTGTGAGCTCGGAGAAATGCGGATTTCCAGATCCGAATCCAGACCCGAGGAACCAGGTTTGGAGCCCAGCAGTTTTTGTTTTTGGAGGGGGGAGAAGTACCACAGGTTGAACCCAGGGTCACTCAGCCACCGAGCCACATCCCCAGCCCTTTTTTTGTATTTTATTTAGAGACAGGGTCTTGCCGAGTTGCTTATTAGTGCCTTGCTATTTGCCGGGGTTGGACTCACGATCCTCCTGCCTCAGCCTCCCCAGCCGCTGGGATTACAGGGTGTGCCACGGCGCCCCGCCCCCCAGGTGATCCTGCTGCACACTCGGGGGCGGGACCCCCGGCTGCAGTCCCTGGGGTAGGGAGGTTGCGATCCCTATGGTAAGTTTGAAGGTAGTTCCCCCCGGTCAAGTTCAAAAACGTCTGGCTGTTGGGACGAAAATGAAGAAAACCGAGTCCTGCCTGAACTGAGGGACACACCTAGGACCAGACCATGAGCTCCGCCGACGTTGCGTAATGTGTGACTGACACAGTTCAGAGTCTTACACAACTACCTGGTTACCGCGTATGTTCACAGGGCTATTTATAAACTTGCATAATCCTCACCTGTGTGAAAACCATTTCTGTAAGTCCACAAGCTGGAGCACACGGAACCTGTGGCCAGACCTCAAGAACAGCCCCCACCTGGGGCCAAGATGGAGGCCAGGCGCCAGGATCCCGTACCCAGCCAGGTGTCTGTCATAGCAACCAGAGTGGCTGCACCTGCCCCACCCACGGACAAAGCCCCCAGTGCTGGAGAAACAAGCCCAGCCCTCCATATCAAAAGATTAAGTAGTTTTTAACAACTGCTCGGACATCGGAGCCCAAGAGTCTAAATACAGGCGATTCCACTCAAGATGCCCGAGCCCGGGACGGTTCAAAGCAGCACCTAAATCTGGAGAAATCGGCACTAGACTAAGAATGTTTATCCTCCTCCCACCCACCCCCAGTTCATCTAGAGCTCAGGGGTCCAGCAGGACCTCGATCCCCAGGGAACAGTACCTGTCTGCATCACGGGTGCTAATGTCTCCCCGCGACTCGTCCCCATCTCCGAAGTCTCCCCTTTTTACCAACTTCCAAACACCCTGGCGGTCTCTCCTTGCACCGCGACCTACCCCAACCACCAGACTCCTCCTCCCTCGGAGCTGAGCTTCTTGGCCCTGACCTGCCCACATTCTGCAGCTTTTTCCGCAGCCGACAGCAGCTCTGCCCTCCCTTCTCTGTCCCACCTCCCCTCCTCAGCTCCCCGCCTTCCATGCCCGACCACCCAACCCTGCACCACGGAAGGGCTCTCAGGGGCTCCATAGGGTCCTAATGAAGTTCCAAGGACTGGACTCAGGACCCACTCACCCTGGGTAGCTTCCTCATTCCTCTGGCCTCAGGCAAGAAGACCCTCCTGGCGCCTCTCCCCTATCTTTTGTGATAGAACCCTCAGGTCAACCACTGGCTTTCTTGGGTATCAAAACCTCAGAAAGCCAGCGCTCAGGAAGAACCGCGATCTCCCAGGTGCCGCGAACGGCAGACAGAAACAGACGCCAGGCAAGGGCCAGGTTTTGGCCAGCTTTTTCACTGCTGGGACTTAAGGGCCCAACCAGCACAACTGTAAAGGAGGAAAGGTTTACGTCGGGGCTCACGGTGCAGAGGTCTTAGTCCATCGAAGGCCTGCTCCACTCCTCGGGGCTCAGGGGGAGGCAGGATTCATGGCAGAAGAGTGTGGCAGAAGGAAGGGTCCACAGGGTGGCCAAGAAGCAGAGAACCCAGGCTCCACTCCCAGATACAAACATAGACCCCAAAGCCACGCCCACCTGCCTCCAGCCATTCAACCCACCAGGGATCAATTCACTGATTAGGAGAAGCTAAAACCGCATCGTTTCTCCTGCAGACCCTTCGCACCGTCTCCACGTGAGCTCTTGGGGGGACGCACCCAGGCCATAACAGGCCAAGGGGTAGATCCCTGTCACAAGCACCACCGAGACCCCGGCTCATTTTTAGGGGAGAATGGACACCCCCTCCCACTGAATCACACATGAGAACAGATCCCAGATTCAAAGATAAAAGTTTTTGTTTTTGATGATAATCATTGAAATTAAAATAGAAAATGGGGGGCGGTGGAAATTTGTCTTATGGACAAAAAGAGGCTTTTAAGCATGAATCATGGGAGGGGCGTGAGAAGAACCACCTTGGAGCACCCCAGAGCTCTGGGCCGGAAGGTTGGAAATTGGCCCAGGATAAGCACCGTCTCTAGGAAAGCAAGACACACCAAGCTCTCAGAACCACTGAGCTGCGAGAAGACAGCAGGGTGGAAACAGAAACCCAAGGGCTGCCGGACCTGCTTCACCAGGCACGACCCGAGGCAGTCACAGAGGGGCGCACCTGGGCTCCCCCCCAGGGGAGCGTGGAGGACTGTCCCCGCAGAAGTGGGGGCCGCTAGGGGGCGCGCACCTGGGCTCCTCCCCCAGGGGGCGTGGAGGACTGTCCCCGCAGTACTGGGGACCACTAGGGGGCGCACCTGGGCTCCTCCCCCAGGGGAGCGTGGAGGACTGTCCCTGCAGAAGTGGGGGCCACTAGGGGGCGCACCTGGGCTCCTCCCAGGGGAGCGTGGAGGACTGTCCCTGCAGAAGTGGGGGCCGCTAGGGGGCGCACACCTGGGCTCCTCCCCCAGGGGGCGTGGAGGACTGTCCCCGCAGAAGTGGGGGCGCGCACCTGGGCTCCTCCCCCAGGGGAGTGTGGAGGACTGACCCCGCAGTACTGGGGGCCACCAGGGGGCGCACACCTGGGCTCCTCCCCCAGGGGGCGTGGAGGACTGACCCCGCAGTACTGGGGGCCGCTAGGGGGCGCACCTGAGCCCCCCCCAGGGGAGCGTGGAGGACTGTCCCTGCAGAAGTGGGGGCCGCTAGGGGGCGCACCTGGGCTCCTCCCAGGGGAGCGTGGAGGACTGACCCCGCAGAAGTGGGGGCCACTAGGGGGCGCACCTGGGCTCCCCCCCAGGGGAGTGTGGAGGACTGACCCCGCAGAAGTGGGGGCCGCTAGGGCGCGCACCTGGGCTCCTCCCAGGGGAGCGTGGAGGACTGACCCTGCAGAAGTGGGGGCCACTAGGGCGCGCACCTGGGCTCCTCCCAGGGGAGCGTGGAGGACTGTCCCTGCAGTACTGGGGGCCGCTAGGGGGCGCACACCTGGACTCCTCCCAGGGGAGCGTGGAGGACTGTCCCCGCAGAAGTGGGGGCCGCTAGGGGGCGCACACCTGGGCTCCTCCCAGGGGAGCGTGGAGGACTGTCCCCGCAGAAGTGGGGGCCGCCACGGGGCGCGCATCTGGGCTCCTCCCAGGGGAGCGTGGAGGACTGACCCCGCAGAAGTGGGGGCCGCTAGGGGGCGCACACCTGGACTCCTCCCAGGGGAGCGTGGAGGACTGTCCCCGCAGAAGTGGGGGCCGCTAGGGGGCGCACACCTGGGCTCCTCCCAGGGGAGCGTGGAGGACTGTCCCCGCAGAAGTGGGGGCAGCTAGGGGGCGCGCACCTGGGCTCCTCCCCAGGGGAGCCGTGGAGAACTGCCCCGCAGAAGTGGGGGCCACTAGGGGGCGCGCCCGGTATGGCCCTGGGAAGGCTGCTGACAGTCCACCTGGAGAAGCCTCTGCTCGGAAGGCCACTTCTGGAAAACAGACTTAGAGAAGTAAACCCTAGAAAAAGTTCCAGTCTGGGATGTGCCCACTTCCCCCAGGAGGACTGGAAACGCCCCGAGTGCCCAGTATCAGAGGACAAGGAAATGACCACACAGGAGATGCCCTGACCACCCGCAGGGAGCAAGCACCCCACACACTGCCATCAGGAGTCGCAGAGACAGGAGATGGACATTTTGCTCTTTGCACTTTTTTTTTCCCCCAAATATCTATCATGAGCCCTTTGAATTCTATAATCCAATAAGAGATAAATACTTTTTATAAACCAAATCCACATTCTTCCACTCCTACCCTTTTCCCAACACAAGGAACACGGGAACATTCAGGGTCCAACACATCGGTGGCAAAGGATAGCCACTGGCAAAACCTGGCCCACTACTTGTTTATGTAAATAAAGTTTTATTGAAACGAGGCTGCGCCCATATGCTTCGCCCACCAGTGGCTGCCCACCTGCTTTACCGACAGAGTCCAGCCTGGCAGCCCCTTCTATCCAAGAAGGTTCCAGTTGCCCACAGTCAACTGGGGTCTGAAAATATTAAATGGAAAATTCCAGAAATAAAGAAATCATGGGTTTTAAACTGCGCACCATTCTGAGTAGCATGAGGAAACTCTCAAGCATCCTGCTCTATCCTTCCCATGATGAGAATCAACCCTTTGTCCAGTGTGTCCAAGCTGTAGAGACCACCCATCTGTGAGTCACCCACTGCCAGACCGCCTGTCGACATCCCGTGGTGCTTCTGTTCAGGTGACCCTAATTAATTATTTACCTAATTAAGGCCCCAAAGTGCTAGGGAATTGATGGGGGCAATCTTATTGCAGTGTATCCTTCTAAGGGTTCTGTCTGACTGCTCGTATTTTATAACTAAACCTTATCCTAGGAATCTCAGTGGAGGAAGCAGCGTGGTGACTACAGGTTGGGTGCCATCTGCTGCCTCGGGCGTCCACCAGGGGTCTGGCATCGGGTCCCCTGGGGATTAGCGGGGACGACCGTGTGACCTGCAGAGTCTGGAGTGTTTGTCACCTGAGACTTTACACAAACAGCATGCCAGCCCTGCCAGTGAGTGCTGTCCCCAGGCTCTGCCCTTGGGCGGGCTGGAGAAGGCCCTGCCCGGTACCCCCGGCGGTGCCCCCGACATACCTTTCTGGCAATGACTGTGCGTCCAGCACCGCTCGACAAACTGCCCATTGATGACGGTGGCGGGGCAGTTGGTCTTGCCCTTGGCGGTGCCTGGGCAGATGTCTCCGCACTCCTCGTTGTCGTCTTTGTTCAGCACAATGTAGTTGTCCTCCACGGAGTCGAGGATCCGGGACCAGTCGATGGTGGCCAGGTAGCAGAGCTCGTTGTTCTTCTCGATGCGCACGGAGCCCCGGGTGATGTTCATGAGGCTGTAGAGCCCCAGCTCTTTCAGGTGGACCATCTCAAAGACGACCAGCGCGTAGTTGAAGAAGAGGCGGGAGCCGCGGATGACCGTGAGGTTGGGGAACAGGTCCTTGAGGCTCTCCAGCCCGTAGACGCGGAAGAGCAGCAGGTAGTCGGTGATGATGATGAGCTTGGGGAAGCTGAGGTCCCGGAAGTCCTCGGGCCTGGTTTTGAACATCAGCAGGATCTGCAGGTGTCCCTCGATGACGGAGCAGTTCTCCAGTTCATGCAGCCTGGTGAGGTTGTTCCGGATGTCCATGCCGGGACACACTGGAAGGAAACAGAGCGAGATGGTGAGAGACGCACCGACAGGCGGGGACCACGGGCGGCGCCCACATCTTGGCAAACAGGAGCCGCGCTGGGGTCCTCAGATATGCCCGGCGGTGACAGTCATCGGCCCTCCATGCTCCTGTTTCCCAGGGTGGGGAGAAGTCGCCGGATCACCTGGTGATGGCACTTTCAGTGCTTTGAGGAAACCCACGCTGCTTCCCACAGTGACTCTACCAAGTTACATTCCCGAGGACGGCACGGGAGTTCCCCTTTCTTCCTGTTCTTACCAGCATTTGCTCCCTCTTGTCATTCGGATGACAGCCACCCACGTCCATCCACAGATGAACGGGTCAGAGAGATGTGGTGGACACACACAATGGAATACTATTCGGCCACAAAAGAAGGCTGAATTCCTATCATTTGTGACAACATGAGGCACCTGGAGGACACTGTGTTAACGGCAACAAGCCAGGCACAGAAAGACCGTGACCATAAAACCTCACTGCCGTGTAGGGGCTAAGACACTGTGCTCACAGAAGCAGAGGACAGAACAGTGGTTGCCAGCGGCTGGGGACGGGGAGCCGCGGGGAGGTAGGGAGAGGCTGGTCCGTGGACACAGAGTTGGGGGAAAGGGGTCCTGGTGGCCTGTGGCACGGCAGCGTCCAGCGCGAACAGTAACGGACTGTGTTCCAGGACAGCAGGAGGTCACAGGAATGAGAACTGTAGGGAGCCACAGAAATGCTGGCGACCTGCGGGATCACTGCACAGAGCGGGTGCATCGAATCACCCACTGTCCCCAGGAGCACGCGCAGCTACTCTGTGTCCGCTGAAATAATTCGTTAAAAAAAAAAAAATACATTTAAAGGTGAAGGATTGAAAAGCGCCAGCCTCATGGGCACCTGACTTGGGTCCTGCGCTCCAAACTCTGCCTCGACCCTGGACGAGAGGCTCCGCTGACCAGTGCCCGGGCCGGAGCCACAGCCTTCAAAAGGCAGAGAAGCAGCGCCTCCGGCTGCCCTGCCAGGAGCCCACCCCGTGGCCTGGTCACGGTGAAGACAACAGGCCTCCAGGACTGCACCCGGGCAGGTGCCGGAGGGTGGGGCGGCCGGCAGGTGCATCAGGAAGTGGCCTGCGGGACGGGGGTGCCCACCTGGAATGGGCGGGGAGGCGGCGTGTGTGTGTTTTGTCACGATTCCCACCGCCCAGCTGACTCTGCCTCCCGCGGCCTCCTGGCCAGCCGCCAAGACCTGATCACCTTTCACCTGGGTGGGGCCGACCTCCCCGGGAACCGATCTCACTGCAAGCTCACTCTGCTGAAGGAGGAGGCTCCCACACCCTCCATGGCTCCCCTCGACCTTGCACTTCCCTCCCCGGGCCACACCCCAAGATCCCCTCCGTGACAGGTCGACCCAGGAAGAGATCAGGCAGGGCCTGGCACGGAGTGGGTGCTCAGTTCCCGTCACTGTGTCGTGGTGGTGTACCTCCCAAGACAGGCAACGGCCATCTCTCCACCCATCTCTCTTCTGTCCAGGCCCTGAGCTCTGTTTCTAAATCCGGCCGTCAACGTCAAGAGTCAGTCAGATGCGCCTCCCCCAGGCGGGCTTCCCTGATTTCCCTTCCTCCGAATGCCTACTTGGGTCTCTCCCTTCTCCTTGGGTCCCTTCCTTGTAAGTTGGCATCCGTCACACACAAGCTCTACAGGCAGCACCCCGCTGCCCAGGCACGACACACCCAGGGCACGCTCACCACACGGCCCCCACACCTGGGCTGCACGGCTGGGCTCCGGCTTTACTCCAAGACACGGAGCCAAAGGGACTGCTCCAAAGAAAAGTGGCAGATCCTCTTACAAATCCACCCTGAGAAGAGCCCACGATGGAAGGCAAGTTCCAAAGGCACTGCACACGCCAACAAGGGGGAAAAGAGCCGTGTGCTGGACCGCGCTCCGGGGGAGACAGACCAAATGCAAATAAGGGGAGACCCACCCGCAGGCCCTGGGCCCGGGGGAGGAAGCCGCGGCACCCAGTGGCTGGGACTCCCGGCTCCAGCTCTGACCCCAGCAGGTTGTGGAGGCCCAGGCTGGGAGTCCACCTCGGGGACACCAGGGGCCAGTGCCAGCCCCACCGGGCCATGCCCCCCAGGTACGCCTGAGGCTCCTGGCCACAGTCACATCAACAGCGTCACAGACAGAGACACTGAGAGGCATCGAGCCCAAGGGGCCCCATCCCCACCCTGCCCCAGCTCCAAGCTGCAAAGCCAAGGCACGCAGCCCGGCGGAGGCAGGCAGAACGGCCAGACTTAGCGATTCCACCCGAATTCCGCGGAAGACGTGGATTTTTAGGATAAGTATGTCCCAGGCGATGTTTGGGATATACACGACCCTCATAGATCACCGTTGTTCATTGGACGGTCACCTGTAACTGGGCGTCCCGTCTTCCCTCTGACGCCCCCGTCCACACCTCTGAACCGGGACGTCACACTCTCTATTCCACTCACTGGGGATGCAAAGAGCATGTGTCCCCACCCGACCGGGAAGAACCCAAGTAAGTCACCCCCGAATGCACATTCAAAAATTAACTGGCCACGAGGCTTCAGGACTGTGGAAAGCAGCCACGGGAGCCGCCACTTTGTCACCAGGAGGGAGACCGCGGGAACGACAGGCGACGCCCAGGGCTCGGCGGAGGCAGGGAAGCTGAACCCCACATGACTAGTGGGGGTGGCGGGCGCTGCAGCGGCTTTGGGGGACGGGATGGCCGCTCCCAGAACGTGAAACGGACCGGGGACAGAAGGTCAGGTCAGCGGTTCCAGCCCTAGGGACGGAAACACGCGTCCACCCAGGAACTCGCAGGCAAAGTCCCTCAGGGGTCAGCGAGGGCACCCTGGACACCACAGATGGCTTTCCCCAGGGGGCTGCGGGTGAGTTCTAGTGGCCATCACTGCAGAGGACAGTAAAGAATTGCTGCGCTTCCTGAATCTAGCCCTTAGCTCATTAGAGCCTTCTGCGCCCTGATTAGCAAAGACAAGAGGCCATTGACTTGGGGAAAGAAGAGTCCCAGAGGAGGCCGGACGCAGGTGGAGGGGTCTCTGCGGCCTCCTGGTGCCTCTGGGTGGGAAGCAAACCCTGCCCCTGTTCTGAACGGGAGCACGGGATTGGGGCCTCGCTGGGTGTGGGTCCAGAGCAGGAGGCAGGAGGCCCCAGGTGGCAGTTAAATGATGGTGACGTCGGGGACCTGGGCTCAGCTCTGAGGACTGGTTCTCGCACTGAAGCCCCAGGGGAGGCGCCCGCTCCACGCAGGAGCGTGAGGCCAGCCGAGTGGCGCGGGCAGCCGAGGACAGCAAGCCCCTTTCCAAGTCCCGTGGGCAAAAGCAGCAGCTGTGCCCAAAACGGCCGTGCTGGTTTCACCAGCTCCGTTCCTTCTAGAACACGCCCCAGGAAGAAGCCGGTGAATGTGACAGAAATGGGGGAACCCACGCAGTCGTTCTCATGCCATGAAAACCTGGAGAAAATCTGCGGGACAGAATCGTCCTTGTCCCTTCCTTCACAGTCAACTTCCTGCTTCATCTTAAAGTCAAGGACAATGATAAGCTATAGTTTTTCCACGTGGATGGCCAGGGAGGTGCAAACCACATATGAAATTCTCTTTATGAAGTCAGAGATTGGGGTTGGGGATGTAGCTCAGTAGTAAAGCCCTTGCCCAGCATTGGGGGAGGCCCTGGATTCAATCCCCGGCACCACGAAAAGAACAAAAAGAAAAGAAAAGAATATACAAGAAGAAATGGTGTGGCTTCCGTTTGACCTGATTTATCCGAACAGGTAATCAACACTACACCGAGATCACTGAGCTCGGCCGCGGGACGGTTCCACCCAAGGCCTTGGAGACGCAGCGTGCTTCACCTCGCAGGCTCCGTCTGCTGGAATAGTTCACAGAGGGCATCACCGAAGACGTAGGTTTTTATGAAACTGTAGATTCATACACCCAAGTCCTTCCAAGCCCACTCAGGAGTTTCCTAGTTAAAATCAAGTACTGATTTTTTTTATATATATTTACATGAATTAAAGCCACTTAAAAGTTGAAGCTGACATTTAAATTCATTAAGTAAAACTACAACTTCGGTCTCACCGACCGCCCGCAGCTCCAGGGCTCAGGAGCTGAGTGGCCGCCATGTTGCACAGATCCACCAAAGCAGAATGTCCTAGTGGACGGGGTGGACAGGGCTGCTCCGGAATTTCCAGGAACCTGAGAATTTTTCAGGAGAAATGGCTGCTTGAGAGCTGCCGGGGAAAGTGCCTCGTCTTCCCCGATTTCTCTCTCCACCATGAAAGCAGCTAAGGGGACGTGCTGGTGGGGGGTACAGGGGAGGACGCGTCCATGCTAACCGAGAGCCTTTAGGCCTCTGCCTCCCGCCACGAGTGTCCTGGCTCCTGGATCGCAGCATTCTTCACGTGCTCCCTGGTGACCTGTTCTGGGGCCACACGTTCCTTTCTGAATTCCTTCCAGTCTTAAAACGGCTTCCTCCTAAATCCAGGGGGGGGTCCTGCCTCAACAAGTCTTGGGCTCAGGTGCCGGGCCACCAGCCACACCAGTCCCAGGGGACACTGGAAACCCTACAGATGCGGCTTCTTGTCCCACCCCGGCCTCGTGCCAGCGGCGTGAGGCTGAGCTAGGCCCTCTACCTCTCTGTGTGCCTCGGTTTCCTCGTCGGTAAGCAGCAGCCATCCGTGACAAAACCCTCACAGGGTGGACGAGAACTGGGACCTGGCCGCGTGTTCTCCAGCCTGAACCGTGCAGCCCATTCCCAGTGTCTTCGGAATCCTGATCCCAGGCACGCGGGAGTCAGAGACCCTTAAGATTCTCTACACACTCTTAAAATCGGCTTCTGCAAAGGAGAGGTGTCGAGCTGAAGAGGCAGCCAGCGCCAGAAACCAGATTCTAGTGCAGGCCCTGCAGCCGGCCAGAGAGCCCCGTGGAGACCATTTCCGTATTCATTCAACCAACACTGGCTGGACGTCCCAGTGTACTGGGCATCACACTGGACACAGGGGGGCCTGGAAGGAAATAAGGCTGCAGCTAAACAGGAGTGGAGGGGAGCAAAGCCCAGGAAACTGTGATGCGCTGCCGTCAGGGTCAAACCCCGTTAAACCCAGAGTCAGCACCACCGGGAACTGCGCAGACTCCACGCCCGAGAGCCCTGTGGGAATCAGACCTGCCTTTTGGCAGCTGTGTGACGTGGGGTGAGTGATCTAACCTTTCTGGGCATCCCCTTTCCTGGAACTGGCAAGTGGGACAGCAGGTGCAGGGAGATGACAGGGAAGAGAGCTACGTAAACATCATGGCAAATGTCCCAGGGAAGCCCGCCGTGGGCCCCCGGAGACCTAGGCACCTGAGTGGGGCTGCAGGGGAGCGGTGACGCCAGGGGACCGGTGGCAGGAACGTGATAAATGCAGATTCTTCTGGATCCCTCGGGCGGGTTCCGAGGAGCAATCTGAGAAGTTCGACCCGGCACTGACCGTAACCCCAAAACCCAGAAGCCATGTAGCTGTCCACGACCAGGGGCTTGGTCAGTTCAACTGAGGTCCGTCCATCTAACGCAGTGGTTCCCAAACAGGGGCCGCTGGGCCAGCAGCATCCCCCGGCGCCATGAGAAATGCCAGTGCTCCTGCCCTCACCTCCCCCACCCTGACCTCGAGGACTGGAGACTCGGGAAGAGGGGCCCAGGAATCTGCAGGTGATCTCTCGACACGTGTTCGGGTCTCGCCTGCAGTGACATAATGCAGGGCTTGACCAGCTTCTCCTAAGGGGAGTCCGAGAATGTCTCCACTTTTATGGGCGACAGACACCATCTCAGTCACAGCTACCGAATTCTCCCTTTACAGCCACCACGAACAAGATGTAAACAAAAGACCAAGGCCGCGCTCCAATAAAACTGTATTGAGAGGCATCACAGGCTGGGGCGCAGCCCGCTGGCAGAACACTTGCCGAGCATGGGTGACACTCTGGGTTCCACTCCCAGCACCCTCCAAGGAGGGAGAGGGATGGCAATTCAAATCACATAGTTCTCATGGGTGATGAAATAGAAATCTGAGTCTTTGCTCGACCATTTAAAAATGGTTTTGAACAGGCTCGGGCCCACGGGCCACAGGCATGATGAGCTGCCCTAGGAAGAGACCAGGAGCCCGGCTCAGGGGTGGTGCCTGTCATCCCAGCTACTTGGGAGGCTGAGGCAGGAGGATGGCAAGTTCAAGGCCAGCCTCAGCAACTTAGTGAGGCCCTGCCTCCAAAGGAAAACTGGAAAATAAATTTTAAAACAGAAACCAGGAAGCTGCCCCATGGTTGATATGGAAAGATCCCAGGATGTGTCGTTAAGAGCAAAGCACAGCAGGTGACAGGTTGGGTGACACGGTATCACTTCCGTGAAAAGGGAAAGAGATGTCCTGGCTCCTACGCACAAACACTGCTCTCTAGACAATTATGCACGGGCGCACACATCAAAAAAAAAAAAAAATGTGAATGGAGGTCGGGGGCCATGGACTGGGGCTGGAGGAGGGAGGGGCCGGCGGTGGGAGGGGCAGGTGAGGATGCTGGTGAGACAGGGAGCAGCCCTCGAGGGACTTGGGCAGAGAGACTTCACGAGAAACCAACTCTGCGGACACCTTGTCCTGGGACCTCCAGCCTCCGGAACCGTGAGAAGATAAAGTGCTATTCTTGAAGCCACCCAGTCTGGGGCACTTTGTGATGGGAACTTAAGCTCAAACCCCAGCTCTGCCTCACCTTTGCTGTGTGACCCTAAGCAAAACATGTCCATCTCTGAGCCTCCATCCTTTCCTCTTCTGTAAAGTCTGGATGGCCCGTGAGCCCAAATGAAGGGATGATATATGAACCGAGGGGACGGTCCCTCTGCCGACCTCCCCGGGGGACAGGCAGGGGGTACCTGGGAAGAGAGGAGAGCAGGATGCGAACAACGGGCAACCAGAAGGCAGAAAAAGGAAACAGTCACTCTGTGACCTACAGGTGAAAGAGGGCTGCGGCGGACCTTCAGCAGCCACATCCTCTTTCTGGAACCTTCTCACAGCAGCCTCACTCTCAGAGGATGTACCAAGGGGAACCTTCCAACAAACCAAGCACCGGCAAGGAGGAAGCCGCAGTGGTGGGAGGCGTGGAAGAGGAAAGAAGCCGGAGGCCCAAGGCCAGCGGCATTCCCAGAATTCCCTCTCCCTGGGGGGACGGCAGACAATGTCAGAAGGAAGGAGAGGAGACCCACAAAATCCATGGATCCAGGCTCTACCAGGAAAGATGGGCCCTAAAAAGCAAATTCCACCATGGAACACCAGGAAGCCTTATCCAGAAGTCAGATGGCACACGCCTGTGGTCCCAGTGGCTCAGAGGCCGAGGCAGGAGGACTGTGTGTTTGAGGCCGGCCTCAGCAACTAGGTGAGGCCCTAGTCAACTTAGGGAGATCCTACTCCACAGTAAAACATAAAAAGGGCTGGGGATGTGGCTCAGTGGTTAAGGGCCCCTGGGTTCAATCTGCAATACCTAAAAAGAAGTCAGGGCAGCCATAGTGGGACAGATGGGCTCCCCTGGAAACTTCGGGGCACACACGGAGGGCAGTACATACCCTGAAGGACAGAGGTGTGCAAAGCAAAACACCGCGTAGATCACTGAGAAGAATTTTTTGGAAAGAGAGAACCCAGAGGCTCAGAGAGGAATGTGGGTTACACAAAGTCACACAGCAAAGATGGCGCAGAGCTCGGACACGGGCTGCCTTCCACACTCAGAGCATGATGCTCTTATCCACAGAGACTGTGTGCTGGGACCATCCCCCACAGGCGGACAATGGGGACTCCGACAAGTCAAGCCTATACGGGAGCAGAAGACCAGAGAGACAGCAAAGCCACCAGGGAGGAAAGGGACCTCCGGCCAGGGTCAGTGAAGAAGCAGAGGCAGGGAGGGGAGAAGCCCAGCTGGACCCAGTCCACGCAGCTACGCAGGGCACCCAGAACAGGGACCGGTGGCCCCTGGAGCTAAGGAAGCCAACCCCAGGGACCGGGGCAAGGGACGTAGCTGGCAGGAAGGGAAGGATCAGAGTAGGAAAGGAGATGTCCCTCGGACAGCAGGGTGGCGACCGTGCGTCCAGGGAAACACAGAGGTCCAGGAAGAGAGGCCAGACCAGAGAGGCCCTGCAGAGGCCCAAGACCAAAAAACCCTGGTAACCGACGGCACCGACGCAATGCCATCGGGTGAACGTAAAGAAACACTTGGGAACATCCCTCTGCTGGTCTTGCAGAAGGATACAGTGGGTACGAGCTTGGGGACAGGGTGACACCAGAAGTCCTAGAAAAGCAGTCAGAGCAGTGGCTTCTCCACTCCCGTGTCCCTTCCCATTGGACCAGGACCTCGGCATGCTCCTGACCAACCCAGCAGCATTTGGAAAGCACCCGTTTTCCACGTTTCCACAAAGGACAGAAAAGAGGACGAGCCCGTACTGCCCTTCGCCAGGAGCTGCCCTGGACACCTGGGGACACTCCGTCAGCTGAAGGAATTAAAGGGGAAAGCCGGCTTTGAAATGAAAAGTTACAAGTCCAACTGGAACTCCAGGCCAGTCTGCACTTGACCCCTCAGAAGAGCTCATCTTGAAGTCCCAAAAGCCATGTTGGCACTCCCTGGCGCCAGAGTTGGACTTTTCCTTCTTGATTTTTTAGGGTGCTGGAGATGGAACCCAGGGCCTCACCCACGCTGGGCAAGTGCTCTGACCACTGAGCGACACCCAAGGAGCTGGGGAGACAGATGCACCACGGCACCTGGCAGAGTGGGACCTCCTCAAGGAAACACAGGCTGGGGATTCTGTGCCATCTTGGGAACTCTCTGAAAGGTGAGCAAGGATCTGCCCACCGACGGAAATACAGCAAAAAAAGGGCATGTGAGTTCCAGAGGATTCTAAATGGGAAACCACAAGCTGAAGTGCACAAATTTTAAACCACGTGTGCAAAAGCCACCTAGGGCTGAGTCTCCTTGTTGGCGGTGGTTCTGTTCCATGCGCACCCCGGGACACTGGACTGGCGAATACGGAGCCATTTTCCCAGGAAAAATACAAAGTATGATTTCCTCCAAGCTGCCTGCAAGGCTTTCATCAACAGATCACTGCATAACCTTGCTTTGTGGGTTTTTTCCTGTTGAAAGACCCTTTATTTCACATATATTGTTTCAAGAACATGGAGCTCACAGCCAGCAGAACTACCGCTAGCTCTTGTGCCTGAATGAAATGTCTTTTTTTTTTTTTGGTACCAGGGACTGAACCCAGGGGCGCTTAACCACTGAGCCACATCCCCAACCCTTTTTAAATTTTATTTTGAGACAGGGTCTTGCTAAATTGCTTAGGGCTTGGCTAAGTTGCTGAGGGTGGCTTTGAACTTGTGGTCCTCCTGCCTCGGCCTCCTGAGTGCTGAGATTACAGGCGTGTGCCATCACGCCCGGCTTGAAGGGAACTTCTTTAACAACAAATGCATTTCCTACTTGAGGTCCGCCGCCTCAGGGACAGACTTGGGCACTTCAGCACACTGTGGTCGAGGGTCATTTTAAACACCAGATCGTCAACAACAACAAAACACACACACACACACACACACACACAAATGCCAAACCCAAGGCTCCAGAAAGAACAGCTGTTTGGTACCAGGGACTGAACCCAGGGGCGCTTAACCACTGAGCCACATCCCCAACCCTTTTTAAATTTTATTTTGAGACAGGGTCTTGTATAGACCCACAGCACGAGGGTCCAAGGGAGGCAGGAGAGGATCCTCTCCTTTGTCCTCAGCTTCAAAATTCTTAAATGACCGCAAATGTGTCCCGAGCATTCACTTGAGGGTTACAAAAAAGGTTGAGCAAGTAGACAACTTAACAGAGCCTGGGAGTACCGGGTCAAAATTTAGTTTTAAGAATCTATTCATTCAAATGTAAGATTTTTTTTTTTTTAAGTCTAGAGCAAATTATAGGATGGAGAACAGATGGGTGGTTGCGGGGGCTGGGTGGTTGCGGGGGGCTGGGTGGTTGCGGGGGGCTGGATGGTTGGGGTCATGATAAAGGGCAGCATCAGGATACCCGAGAAGCAGAGAGGCTACTCTGCATCTCGACTGTAGGAGTGGCCACACACCTTCATAAATGTATAAAGGTATACACCAAAGTCAGCTTCCTGTATGATGATTGAAAAATAAATATTTTCAAAGGTTAAAAGGATACACACTAATCCCATTTACCTGCCAGGTCAGGAATGGGATGGTTTGGAGGACCAAGAGTTGAAGGGGGGCCTTAGTTTGACTCCCTATATGTCACTGTATGAGAGTGTGTGTGTGTGTGTGTGTGTGTGTGAGTGTGTGCATGTGATACACACACACCTCCAGACATATTTAGGGAGATGTACACTTCTAGTCGTTATCTGAGTTTAACAAAACATAATATGATCCAGTTGCAAAACCTAAACCGCCCCACTTCTGGATGTGTACTTAACACAGGGGTCCTGGGGAAAAAAACGCTCACGGCACACCCCACTTCCCTCCAGGTCCTACAGGTAAGGCCAATGGCACAGATCCCCACTCCATGCCAACGTGGCTGTTGAAATCCATAAATCCCAGATGCACACACTGCTATGGATGGGGGGGATCCCAATCCTGGAACCCATTTGCTCAGATAACATGCACTTCTCTGACCTGGTTTACACTGTAAAAGAAACGGGTCACATTCCTGGGTACTTGGTTTCAGTACCAGGGACCACACTAGCTACTAATCAACTGTCCAGATCAACTCCCAAGAAGTGCAGCTCAGGGCAGAGCCCGTGCCTGGCACACGGGAAGCCCTGGGTTCCATCCTCAGCACTGCAAAAATAAACTCATGATTTTATAAAGCATTTTAAGAAGTTCAGTCCACATGAAGGCTCAGCAAACTCTTTCGGGGAAGAGCCTATGTGTGAATTTGTTGTTGGAACGATTTAGCTCTGCCATTAGGGCACACAAGTGGCCCTGGATGGGAAATAAACAAGCGTGGCCCTGTGCCAATAAAATGTGCGCAAAGACGGGGGTAGGAGTCCGACTAGATGGGAATTACATTTAGAGCAGGCTGAGGAAGGGGAAGAGAGGTGGACAACGGCCCCAGGGGGGGGGGGGGGAGCCAGGCCCTGGGGGAGGCGCAGGGAGGTTCTGCCTCCAGCAGGAGGGGCCGAGCAGTGTCACCCCGGGGTGAGCTGAGGTCAAGATAGAGGAGGGGGACTGGGAGGTGAGAGATCACCTCCGAGAGGCACGGGGAGGTGGCAGAGACCTTGCCAGGCAGCTGTGAGACAGCAGAGCATCAGGGCCAGCTAGGGCAGGGAGGAGGGGAGGCCAGGGGGCAGGGGTGGGCAACAGGACCCAGGGGGTGCTGAGAGCCGGGAGGCCAAAAAGACAGGGGCTGTGGGCGAATGGAGATGGCTGGACAAAGAGGGAGAGAGCCAGGGGCTGTGGGCGCGTCTGCAGACAGTTGGCCGTGCCGGACACCGTTCCTCGCCATGAGTGGGAAAGGGGGCGCCATCCACATGGCGGTGGGTGGAAACAGGGATGCCGCTCCACACCCTATAGTGCCTGGGACAGACCCCACAACCAAGAATCACCAACCCCCCATGCCAAGGTGAGAAGACCTGCTGGAACCAAATAGGAATGGAGGAGGGGAGGGTGGGTACCCCAGGGGCTCACCCCAATGAGCTCCATGAATGTCAGGGGAAGGGACAGGTCCCCAGGAATAACTGCCAGGAGGCGACCCTCCTAGGGAGGTGGCCTAAGAGCCGCTGAGGAGCCGGGGCACACCTCACCAGCTCACTGGGCCCCCCCAACGCCCGGCAGGCTCCTGTCTTAACTGATCCCACATTGCCTTCGATTTCTGACTCCGTGGCTCTCACGAGCAAGGAGCTAGCGGGAGCTAGCGATCCAGAGGGAAATGGAGAAATGGTTCAGAGCTCCCAACAAGACTCCAGGGGAGAAGGAACCCCCGCTGCCCAGGAAGCCTCCGGAAAAGCCGTCCGCTCTTCAAAGTCATCTGGTTTCCCTCCACGCTCCACCCTATTGGTTGGCAGTGCAGATTAATGATCTGGAAAGTTCCTCGCCCCTCCCCATGCCTCTGAGAGGCATCACATCTCATTTATTTGATAGGATTTTGTTAACCATTAAACCCCAAAGCAGAGGTGGGGAGGCGCAGATCCAAAAGAACAACTGTTTGCTAGGAAACCAGTGCCCGGAGCCAGCTTAGGGGGCTCTCTCCCAGCTCTGCAGCCTGCTGGCTGGAGGCCTGTGAAGAGGCGAGACCTACCCCACCTCCAGGGGTCGCGGGGAAGCGCCTACATATTCCACAGAAGAAGGTGCTCCTTAAATGATCAATATGCCACACTCGCCCGGATGGCCCCGCTGCACACCTACTACGCCCCAGGCACTACTCTAGCTAGAAATGCCAATCAAATCAACCCAGGGCCTGGTCCTGGTGGAAACGGTAAATATACGAAGAAGAGGTAAATCCACTTACAATCCCTGAAAGCCCAGGCACAGATCCACAATTACCAAAGCTACAAGGAACAGAAGAGCAGGGAACCACACCTACCTCGGCAAGGGCGCACAGGCACACACACAGAGACTGGCCTACTTCTCACAAGTCAGCTTGCACTTTCTTAACAAGAACCCAAACCAACTGCCACCCTTCATGGAGCACCTACTGCATACCAGACCCTTGGGGCTTATAGACATTGTGCAATCGGCAGATCCGCTCAGTCACCAGGGTTGGTCAACTCCGTGGCCACTGCTGCCTCATTGAACTTATTTTCCATCAGGGATTTTAGGAGCCTCAGTTCCCCCACCCCCACCCCTCCCTCTCCATGATTAAATACCTCTTAGGGGGAAATCTGAAGCAGTAACTCAGCAGATATTTTTAAAGAGGACTTCAGACCCCGAGGGGGGAAACCCTAGCTATATTCTCTTACGTGATGCTTCAGTTTTTGTTCCCAAATCAGAAAAGCACCTGCTACCAAGCCCCAAGAGGACATCGGGATTGGGGTTTGCCTCTATCACCAGGAGAGACACCAGGAATGCCGTAGTATGAGACTCACTCAAGGTCAAGGACAGAACTGAGGGGTGGGAGTGGGTCTGGGAGTCAAAAGACAAGGGACAGAGTAGTCCACAGCCTGGTGGGACAGACCCAGAGATTTAAATCCTCCCTCTACAGCCAAGGAATTATGCACACAGACTGGGCGCGGGTTTACCGCTCCCTGAAATGGGTGCACAACAGTATCAGCCTCCAGGGGCACAGCCAGCGTCCAGAGAGATAAAATTGAGCAGCCCAGTGGCATATGGTGATACTAATTATAATAATCTTGATGAAAAACGGCCACTACTGCTACTAGAACTGCTGCTGCCAAAGGTTTAGAGTCGCCTCTGAACATCTGGAAGCAGAAGTGTAAACACGGACGGCCCCGGGTCTACAGCCAAGGAACCAGGACGGTGGGTTTCTAAAATTCCCCTCCCAGAGAAGCCAGAAGCGTCACCCCCGAGGGGGGCCCCCTGCGCTCGGGCTCCAAACCAGATGGGCTTGCGTGGGCGCTGGGCTGGCTGTCCCCAGCTATCCCGACCCAGTGACCCCACTTTCCGGAGAGGACCCAGAGAGGACGCGTGTCGCCTCTCCCGAGCTGGCTGGGCTCACAGGGGGCCAGACACAGTTCAGAAGCGCGCTCCAGAGAGGCGCGGGCTGCAGGGCGGGCACTGGGGCAAGGTTCCTCAGGCCCGGTTCGGGCACCCGGGGCACGGAGCCGCGAGCCCAGCGGGCAAAAGCCAAGGTCAGCAGCCTCCCGCCCCCCTGCGGGGCCCGAGCGACGGCCCCGGCCACCGCCGCCCCCTCTCGTGGGAGGGTTCTCAGTCCCCAGCGGAGGCTCTATTTGAGTCGGGGGACCCCTCCCCACCGCGGTGCTCCCAGCCCACTCCCGCGCCCCCAGACTCACCCTCTCCAGGGAACAGGTGGCCCGCGGCGCCCACCAGCAGCGCGGCCACCGCCATCAGCAGCGGCGCGGCCGCCGCCCCCCGCCGGCCCCCGGCGCCCATGGCTGCTGGGAGCGCGGGGTCCCCGCGGATCAGAGCGCGCGGAGCCGGGCCGCGGGGGTCATGCTCCGAGGCGGCCGCCGGAGAAGCGCGGGGTGCTACGAGTCCTTCTCTTCCACGTCGGTGGCCTGTCTGCCGCAGCCCCCACTCGAGAGAGGCCCCTGAGGCAGCGCCGGGGAGTGCGCGCGGCTTGGGCCGCTACAGAAAGGGTGGCGCGGCGGGGAGGAGGCGGCCCCGACCCCCTAGCCACTGCGGCTCGGGCCCGGTCCCTCGATCTCAGGCCCAGAAGCCCCGAGTTGCGCCCCGGCCTCCTGGATTTCGGCCCCGTGCGCTCTGGACCGCGATCGGCGGGCTCCGGGGCCGAGGGACGTGCGGACAGAGGGGCGCGCGGACAGGCGGGCGGGCACCTGGGCTGGCGGCGGCGGGCGGGCGGGCGGCGGGAGCGAGGGCTGCTGGAGCCCGTAAACAACGCGGCCCGTCAGCTGGGCCCCGTCCGGACCGCGGGAAAAGGCGGCGCGGAATTTGCCTGGGAAGGGACTGGGCGCCCGGGAGAGGCCCCGGGGAGGGGCAGGGAGGATCGGCGGCGGGAGGCGAGGCCTGGTTCCGCCCCGCCCCGTCTGCCCGCCTCCGGTTGCGGGGCCCCGCGCCCAGCCCAGGGGGCGCCCCAAACAGCCCCGATTCTTCACTCTCAGACCCCGAGGTCTCCCCAGACGCCCGACGCAACCAAACGGATCCCTTCTGTACCGTATCGCTATTTTGTTCATCGTGGCCTTTGGGGAATTCGTTTTAATTGTTTGAAATGTTGCATTAAAATGTCCTTTATCTGGGTGTCTCGGTTTGGGGGCACTCCTTTAAATTTTGCGGCCCGAGCGAGCAGGATTTCATTCGCCAGCGACGGCCGCGGTCCTAGAGCTACTTGGCGCCCCAGAAGTTCACCCCGCGGGCGTCCCCGCCCAGCAGCGTGACCCACGCCAGGCTCCTGGGGACAGCCACGTGTCCACGGCCCTGCGTGCTCCTTGTATGCCGTGGCCTGGGTCCCTCGTCGCAACCTAAAGTTTAAACTGAAGGACTAACGGCGGGTGGGGCAGGGGGATATGCCAAAATTCCCCCAGAACAAATGAAGCTTTGGAAAGCGGGCGGGTGGCCACACTCTTCAACACGCACAGCCGTCCAGGTGTCTGAATCTGTAGGAACAACTGGCAGGACAATGGACAACTCCTCCTGCGGCAGGGGAAAGGGCAGGCAGCCCCTCTACCCCTCACTTCCTGCGCAGTCTTGATTTTGCCACCTCGGCGCTGCTCATCCAGCGGGCTGGGTTGGATACGCCCGCGTGCCAGATTCGGTAAGGTGCACAGGAAATACTTGGGAAACTTGGGAAAGCGCCGGACACCACTCTAGACCCAAGGCATCCAATCTTCTCTTTATTAAACAAATAGTTTGCCAGAAGCTGTTCTTCCCACCAGCCAAACCTATTCCTGCCTCAAGGCTTTGACCTTGCCCTTTAACACTTCAACCCAGCTTCAACTTCTCTCCAGTGAGCCCTCAGCCCTCCTGACCACGGCTTGCAAACCACCTGCATTTCAGTTCCTTGGTTCCCTTCCCTGGTCCTCTTCATCCTGCTTAGCCTATCTCTGTCTGGAATTATGATTTATCATCCTGTGGAACACCTCCCCTCCTCTGCAAGTATAGAGATCTTGTCAGTCACGTTCACTACTTTACCACCAACGCCCTGACCTATCCGTTGGTTAATAAATATTTGTTGAGTGGAAGAATCAATAAGCAGTAAGTAATAAGGGATTTACAGTAAGCAAAATAAACATGATCCATTTCCTTGTAGAGCAAACAATATGGGGGGATGGCATCAAAATAATCCTGTGTGTGATGAGCTGAAGGCGGGCAGGGGAGGACCTGCAGAGGAAGCAAGTTTGAGTTGAAATCTGAAGATGAAGAGGAACCAGCCTGTCAAAGACTCAGGAAAGAGTTCCAGGTACCAGGAACAGCATTTGCAAAGGCTCAGAGGCGTCCTTGCTACTGAACCAGGCACCGTAGCTGTACAAAGGGAAAAGGAGAAACTCAAGCCATGGGCAGAACTAAAAGATGCAGATCCAGGAATCGACCATATTAACAACTGCTTTCAGTTTCCTTCCCTCCTCCTCCCTTACTCCTCTTCCTCCCTTATGTCTCTCCTCCTCCTCCTCCAATTTTCTTTTAACTTCAGTGAAGAATAACGGGATCATTACATAGGCCCTAAGATTCTCTCTGCAAGACACAGTCAAACATCAACTAACAACACAGGTATGTTCTGAGAACCTAGTCACCAAGCAATTTTGTCCTTGAGCCAACAACAGGGAGTGTATTTGCCAAACTTAGATGGGTCACATACCACACACCTAGACTATCTGGTGGAGCCCGTGGTTCCTGGGCTACGGACCTGTGCAGAATGCTACTGTTCTGAATGTTGCAGGCGACGGTGCCACAACCATAAGCTGTGTATCTAGGCATTGAACAGGTACAGTCAAAATCCTAGGCACTAGGAATTTTTCAGCCCTGTTATAAACTTCTGGGTCGACTGATGTATATTGGATCTGTAGTGGAGCAGAGCACATTATGGGGCACTGTGTGACTGTGCGACTGTACTTGTCAACAACAGAGACCAGGAAACCAGCTCACAGAATGAGGAAGGTTGCCAGACACCACCTGCATAAGTGACCAAAGTTGATCCTGGATTTTCTTTGTTACTGAAAGACATTACTGAGACCATTAAGATGACCCCAAAACGTCTGTCATTTAGATAATAGCGCGTAGCAGTATTAATTTGGATCATTGGATTAGGATATGTAAGAGAATATCCTGGGTTTTAATAAATAAATACCGTGTTGGGATAAAGAGGTGCAATGTCTGTAACTTACTCGCAAATGATTCAGGGAAAAACTGAGAGGGTGAACAGAGAGAGAACACAGGGCAGAATGATAAAATGTGATAAAACCTGGTGGAGCGGATAAAGCGTGTACAAATGAAAACCCATACAGCTTTTCTGAACGTCTGATGTCATGCTAAAATTAAAAGTTTAAAAAAATGGTCCGACAAAATATTTGTTTGTTTTGTTTTTAACAGATTGGATTCTTTCTGACATTAAAGTGCTGTGTCCTCTGAATGTGTGTCTAAGGAGGGAGAGACTTTCGTAGCCTGTGGATACAGGCAGCCAATTCTTTGCTTCTGTGGTGCTTTGGGAGGGGGGCTTGGGCAACAGGGTCCCCACACTCTGGGCATCTTTCTATGGCAAGCCCCTGTGGTCCCATCTCCCTGGATGGAGCCGCTTTCCATGTCCTGCAGCAGGAGACCAGACGTATCTCCTGATCCCAGTGTTGTTATGGAAACCTGATTTTAAGATGATACATTTGGGAGAGAGGAGGGGGAAATCCGCATGTTGATCTCACTCCTGCTGAGCAGTCACACAAAACCCCAGGGTCAAGAGCAGACTCATAATGGTAAATAATATTCTCATAGAACCAGGCGGAAGATTACAGGGATACAACACCGGGATCAAGTAAACACTGGGCCAGGGGTGTGGGGAGGGTTCAGTGGTAGGACTATTCTCAGAGGTCACTGAAGTAGTGATTCAAGGACACAGGACATGTCCACAGCTCCGTGACACTGAAAATGGATTTGATGGACTCCACAGTTGTTTAAAAGTGAAACCTGTAAGACTCCACCACATCGAAGTTTTACTTTATAATTTCAGAGTAGGGAAGGTTTTCCTAAGGAAGACGTAAATCCCCAACTTACAATTTTAAAATAACAAATATGGCAATGCAAAAACTAAGATTACATAAATAGCTCAAAAAAAAAAAAACCTCACGTATCAACTCAAAAGATAGATTTTTTTCAAAGTGAAAATAAAATATGCATTAATTAGAATAAGATATATCCTATGCTTATATAATTTTATCAAAATGGATTCTACTGTCACGGGTAACTAAGAAGAACCAAAAAAATAAAATTCAAAAATTTGTTTAAGTGCAACAAAAGGAGCAGACAAAGGACGTGCATTATATTATGTTGAAGAACAGAAGGCACAGTGATCAGTTTCTTCTGCAAGAAAAAAAGCCAGAATCCTCGTTTATCAAAATTAAAATGGGGGAAAAAAAACATGAATAGGCAGCTCACAGAAACCAACTACGAAAAAAATGCAAAAGCATTTAAATATGTAAAATGATGCAGAGTCATCTTCATCATTAAAGATTCGCCGGAGTTCCCAACCTTCAGGAAAACTGGTGGCACTGCACAGAAGCTGTGGGGCCACAGGCTCCCCACGTTGCTGGCTTAAATTGCGTTAACCGTGTATTAGGCTGCACTCCTGGGCATGTCAAAAGCAGCATCCACAGAAATATTTATGGCAGCAAAGAATAGCAATAACCTAAATACCCTTTTCCCAAGAAATGTGGAGACCTTCATGTCTTCTCAAAATATCCAATCAATTCAAATATATTTTTAAATTTTCTTTGCTTTGTCTCTTTTCCTTCTTCTCTGACCACTCGTGTATAATTTGCATTGGCAAGTTAGAATAACAATTGTTGGATACTCTTACGTTTTCTGCATGGGTTATGTTGTTCCTGTTTTGGAACTTTGGGGATATAAAAACAGGGTATAAATTGGTGAAAGGAGATGAGCATTTTAACTTACAGCATGTGTTGTCTACCTGTTCTGCCCCCTGATGGGTGTATTCCAACATTTCCACAGAGCTCTCTTACTTATTTTTATTTTATTTTATTTTTTTTTAGTAAGGGTGTCTCACTATGTTGCCCAGGCTGGCCTTGAACTCCCGGACAGAATCAAGTGATTCTCCTGCCTCAGTCTCCTGAGCAGCTGGGATCACAGGTGCACCACACTGCACCTGGTTTCTCTGCTTCTTAAAATCTCCACTTCTGGCTCTTTTGAAATCCACTGGGGTTTTGCTTCCCTTCAATTTTTGTATTGTGCTAAAATACACATAATGTAGAACTGTTCTTGTGGTGGTGGTGGGTTTGTTTTATTTTGTTTTGCTTTGCTTGTTTATTTTTGCAGCACTGGGGGCGGGGACCAGAGCTCTGAGCTTGCTGAGCATGGGAACCAATGCTGTGCTCCAGTTTGCCCTTCCCAGGATGTTACAGTGTGCAGGCGAGTGGCCTTCCCACCCACAACACCCTGCCCTGTGCCCTGCCTCCTTTCAAAGGCTTCCCATCACCCAGCCCAGAGCCTGCGCCCACAGTGTCCCCGCTCCTCCCTTCCTCTCCCCTGCGCCTCCCACCCCCTTTCGGCTACTCTCTGTCACCACCGATTCACCTGTTGTGGATGTTTCCCATGGTGCACTCCTGGCACCCGTGAGCTTCTTGTGGACCGGCTACTTTCATTTAGCATGATGGGTTGGAGGTCCATTCTCGTGCTTCTTGCTTTTGTGGTTGAATGAAATTCCATGTCCCTTGGGTTTTGAACCATCACTGCATTCCTGTCTTGGAGCTCCCCTGGAATCCACACTTTTTGAAGCTTCAGCGTGGGACCCACAGGACTTTCTGGATGATCCGCTCCCCCTGGCCCCTGAGGCTGTGGGGGCTTGAGACTTTATCTTTTGTGTTGTCGGTTGGCTGGTTGGTTGTTGGGAGGCTGAGGTGCTGAGGCTGGAGCCACACACCACCGAGCCACACCCCAGCCCCAGACTTCATCCTAGACAGTTTAGATATTAACTAGACCAAACCAGCAAAAGTCTTGGAGGATGAAAAGACTGCCACGGAACTACTCGTACCTCCATCAGGCAAAAAGTATAAAAAAAAGAACAACCCATCCGGGTCATCCCTGTCTTCCTAGGTCCCTCCTCCCCGGGGACTTTTCAGGAGATGGAGCTGGAACTCAAGTATAACACTTTCCTGTCTCAAAAGTGATTCATTGTTGCAAATGGGCAAGACCCTTTCCCACTGGCTGAGAGAGGCAGTTGTCCCCAGCTACATCTCTCTCCCTTCCCTTCCCCCCTCCCTCACTCCCTGCCTTCATTCCATCCTCTCTCTCTGCCCTTCCTTTCTCCCTCCCTCTCTCCTCCCCACCCCTCTCTCTCTCTCTCCCTCTTTCTTTCTCTTCTCTCCTCTCCTCCCTTTTCTTCTCCTCTGCCCCTCTTGCCTCTCCCCTTTCTTTGCTTCAGAACCCTCTGGGTGTCTAATCCACTTCTAAGACATCGATTCGTTTTCCCAACTGGATTATGAGCAGTTCAAGGGCTTGGTGTGTGTTTCAGTCAGTTTTTTCACTGCTGTGACTAAAAGGACCTGGTCAGAACAACTGTAAAGGAGGAAAGGTGTTTATTTAGGAGTTTACAGTTTCAGAGGTCTTGGTCCATAGAAGGCTGGCTCCACTCCTCAGGGCTAGAGGTCAGGCAGAACATCCTGGCCAAAGAGTGTGGCGGAGAGAAGCAGCTCACATGCTAGGGGAGGGGAGGGGGAAGGAGGGAGGGAGGGGGAGACTCACTCTCCAGATACAAAATATATACCCCAAAGCTACGCCCTCAAGGAACCACTTCCTCTGGCCACACCCCACCTGCCTCCAGTCATCACCCGGTTAATCCCATCAGGGATTAATTCACTGATTAGGTTAAGGCTGTAGCCCCATCATTTCTCCTCCAAACCCTTGCATTGTCTCACATGTGAGCTTTTGGGGGACACCTCACATCTTATTACAGGAGAGGCCCTGTAATAAGTTGGCTTGGTGGTATAGCACTTGCCCAGCAGGTACGAGGCCCAGATTCCATCCCCAGCACGGGGGAAAAAAAGAAAGAAAGAAATTATCTAGCTCTTAAAGATGATTATTATGTAAAATTTCAAAATTAAAGCAAAATTGCTTTTCCAACATAAATATTAGATATCATTCAGTGGAATGCCATGACCTTTTAAGAAAAAAAAATGAGCTAAATCTACATGCCTAGAAATGAAAACCTCCAAAATATAGATTATTATATGAAAATCATTAAATGAAGGCTTGTGTAAATAGAATCTACCATTTGTGTTTTAAAAGGATATAGGGTTACTGGAATACACACTAGCACATACATATTTATAGGTATTTCTAGAACCATGGAATCTCTCATGATGAATGCATAAAAACTAGCAATCCTTTTATTGTCTGTTTAAATTGTTTCAACCATGTGTCTTAGTTTGCTTTTTAAAAATCAGCATATGAAAGCTGTGTTTCTTTAGAATAAGATCACCATAGCTACAAAGTGTCATAAAATAAAATACAGTGGAAAAAATGTAACAGCAATGGCTCCGACCCAACTTTAAAAAAAAAAATGTAATGCTTAATAGAAAAACGCAAAATAAAACTTGAATAAATAAAGAAATATGACTTATTTCTGAGTAAAAGATCAGAATTTGGTATGGAGGCCATCCTTCTCCTCACTCCCCCTCCAAAATTTATAAATCCAATGCAAATCAAAATCTATATCTAAAAGAATCGAGAAAATTATTCTGAAACTCATGGAGCCTGAGGTGCTTAACCTCAGGACTGTGGACTTCGAGGATCAGATTACCCTCTGCAGTGCAGGGATGTCCTATGCATTGTAGAACATTCAGCGGGCTCCCTGATCTCTACCCTGCACAGGCTGGCAGCATGTCCCCAGATGTGACTACCAAAAATATCTCCAGACATTGTCAAGTGTCCCCTGAGGGAAAAAAATCATCCCCAGCTGAGAACCATCGGCCTAAACAAATAATTAAATCAGGATGGGGCAGAAAGAGGGCTAGGGGTGCCGCTCGGTGGAAGAGCACTTGCCTAGCATAGGAGAGGCCCTGGGTTCCATCCTCAGCACCACAGAAAGAAAAAAAAAGGTGGGAGAATGACCATCAAAAGTATATTTGGAAAAGGTGATGATATCACCAGGTGTTAAGATCTTATAAAGCTAAGATAAATTTAAACTGGCACTGGTATAGGCTATTGGATCGAGATACCAGAGAAATAATCTTAAAAGGAGACTCCAATTTTAATAATTTATTTTTAAATTTGTTTCCCAAACGTTTGGAAAGAGGAAAATCTCCCCAAACACCATTATTCAATAAAAAGGGGGGGTGAAGGAAACGGCCGAGCAACTTGAGAGGAAGATCCATAGTCTTTCATGAGCGGATTTTAAAAAACAGACCTAAAAGTTCATTTAAATATAATTTTCCAGGGCAAAATCGAAAGCACAGAATGAACTAGAAGAACATACAACGGGGAAGGTCTCCGTGGCCCAAGGGAAAGCCGTGGCTCAGCACGAAGTGGCCAGGGACACGGTGACCCCTGGAGCTCTCACTCTGAAGATGAAAAGGCTGCGTCTCCAACGAGGAAGGACCACAGTGGAAACAAGGGCACCAAGGGGCTGCTCCCAGGAGGTGATAAAACCCCACGGGCCACGTGTTCTGTCTCGGCTTAGCGGGGGTCATAGATCCCTAAATCCAACAGCTTAAAGAAGGGAACAAAGTTACAGACGGCGTCACCACATGAGCCAGCAATTCCACCTCTGAGCCTCTTCACCAAGGGGCTGGGAGAGGAACTCAGCCTGCACATCTGCGCTCAGAGCAGCACCCAGAGTGGCCCAAAGCTGCAGACAGCTGAGCCCGTTGACAGAATGTGGCATATTCCCACAGTGGACTATCATTCAGCCCGGAAAAAAAAAAAAAAAGGAACGTCTGCCTCCTGCTATGACTTGGATGGACCTGAGGACGCTGTGCTCAGTGAAACGCACCAGACACAGAAGCACGGGGCTGCAGGGTCCACTCGCGGGAGATCCCTGGAGTCTCAGAGCCAAACAGGAAGCAGCATGGAGGGTGGAGGGCGGGGAGGGGACAGAGCTGGTGTTGAAGGGGCAGAGCTTCAGTCTGGGGAGACCAGGAAGCCCTGGACAGGGGTGGTGGGCCCTGCTGCACAGCCCTGTGACTGCCCCATGCTGTGAAACCGTTCCTTGTGACGCTGTGATGGTGGAGACACATCCTCATGTGTTTGTCAGAACTTAGAACGAACAACACAGACAGCAAACCCCAACGTGGGCCGTGGACACTGGCTCACAATGGTGTCTCAGCCTGGGGTCATCGGTCATCACAAACATCCCTCCTAAGCAAGACACTGAGAAGGAGGGGTGTGGCACAGAGGGAGGGTACGAGGGACTCTGTACTTTCCAAGTGTTCTGTGAACCCAAAGAGCTCTACAAAATAAAAGCTACTAATTTAAAAATTAAAAAGGATATGGAGTGGTGTATCTCGGATGCCTTGGCCACCTACATCATCGGGATACAGTAAAACCAGCAAATGGGACAAGGGAAATGGATCAGAAAGCCTCTTTCCCGATTCCAGCCTGTGTCCCTGTGGCCGACATGGGCCAGTTCCCACCTTGAACTTGAACTCCCACCTTGGCCTCCTTGTCCCGAGGGCTGAGGGTGCCTGGACTGGAGCCCGCCTGGCACCTGGCTGCCTCTTGGCCCCTCTGGCTTAGAATTCCCCAGATCCTCCCTCCTCCCAGGTCCTAGCCCTGAGGTCACCCTCCCAGCACGTGTAAGACATGTTCATTGAGCGCTCACCGGGACACAGCAAGGAGTGTTCCCATGGCTACTTCAACACACTACCACAAACGTGGTGACATGATACGGCCCCGCATCACTAACGATGGGGACACATTCTGAGAAACGCATCATCAGGCAATTTCGTCATTGTGCCAAAATCACAGAGTGTGTACATGCACGAACCTGGATGGAGCAGGTCCCTGGCTGGACGCAGCATCCTGAAGTCCTCTAGAGACCAGGTCAGTGTGCTCATGGAGACTGCTGCCAGCCTAGCACGGCATACTGTTTTTACAGTAAATTTTTTTAAAAGTATAAATAGGAGTATACCCTGAAATAACAATAAAAAAAAATTGTGTAGACTGTGGTGGTGCACGCCTGTCATCCCAGCGACTTGAGAGGCTGATGCAGGAGGATCGCATGTTTGAGGCCAGCCTGGGCAGCTTTGTGAGACCAGGTCTCAAAATTAAAATAAATAAATAAATAAATGAAGAGGGCTGCGTTGTAGCTCAGTGGTAGAGCACCCTGTGTTCAATCCCCAGTGCCGCATGTGCACACACACACACACACACACACACACACACACACGTGCATGACAGTGACGATATAAACCAGTCACGTCGTGGTTCGCTGTCAAGTACTGCATGCTGTGTGAAATTGCACAGCCACACTGCCACATGACTGGCAGGACAGTAAATCTTTTTACGCCAGCACGAACCTGGGCCGAATGTGTTGCATCACGAGGTTGGGGTGAGCACAGCATCACGAGGTGACAGGAGTCCTCCAGCTCCATCATGAACTCCCAGGAGGCCCATGGCAGCCCATCCATCTTGCAGGGCATGACCTCGCACTCATCCCCTTACCTCTCTGGAGGTCCGAAGTCCATCGAAGGTCCACTGAGTTAGAACCCAGGTGTCTGCAGGGCAGATCCTGTCCAAGGCCCCCTCCAGCTTGCAGAAGCGCCTGTGTCCCTGGGCTCCGTCTTCAGGCTGAGCCTCCCTCCTACCTCCCACCTCTGGCTCTCCTCTCCTCCCTGCTTCTTCCACGGTAAGGACCCTGTGATCACCCTGGGTGACCTAATTCCCCTCTGCCATGGGACTGGCTGCCTTCACGGGCTCCGGGGCCAAGGACCCATACGTCCTTGTTGGTGGAGTTGACATCTCAGTTGGGGGGACACTGGCAATAAACATGGCGGGTGGGGAGGGCAATAAAGATGGCTGCAGAGAGCAGCAAGTGCTACCCCAAATTTAAACAACGGGACTGATAGGCCGTAGAGCAACACTGCCTTTAAGAGGGAAAGCCCTGAGGCAGGTCACTGGAGGCTTTCCTGGGGAGCGCTCCTCGTCCTGTACCCTGCTTTTACACTCACACTGAAGTCCAAGTTAGAAAAAGAGAACCCACGGGCTGGGGGGGTGCAGAGGTGAGCCCCTCCCGGCATGCACAAGGCCTGGCTTCAATTCCCAGCACCAGGAGAGGAAGAACTCTGAGACTCATAAAGAGAGAGGATCTTTGATACACAATTCTCCACCAGGAAATCAGCTGAGGAAAATCACTCCACATTGTATTCATTCAACTAGTATTTACTGAGAGCCTACTATGTACCAAGTGACCCAGCTCTCTTGGACCCTGAGTCTATAAATGTGTCATAGCATCTCGTCTTGGAGTGACAGCCCAGGGCAGGACTGGAAGATTCGCTAGATCTACCGCAGAATAATCCCCTCCATCAAACACTGCAAAGTTATGGTCCATGATGATTGTGTACAAGACTGTGCCACAAAGCTAAGTGGACAAAAAGATCTTAAAGAAGGCATGAGCACAACTATGCTTGGAGAGGGACGGAATGAACCAAGGTATTAACCGTACTTGGGTTGAAATAATAGAATTAGAGGTGACTCTTAGTCCTTCTCTGTGTTTTCTAAATGTTATGTAATTGTCCTGAAATATCAGAAGATGAGGCATCTTAAAAGTGGAAATTATGTAATATTTAGCACATTCATCTTGTCGTAAAGCACCACCCATCTAGTTCCAGAACATTCCACCACCCCCCAAAGGAAGCCCCACACCCATTAAGCAGGGGCTGCCCATTCCGTCCTGCTCCTTGGAAGCCAGTCCTACACTTTCTGTCTATGGGTTGCCTCTTATGGAAGTTCCCCACAAGGGAAGCCATACCACATGTGACCATCCAGGCCTGGCTCCTCCTCTTACTGAATGTAACATCCTTGAGGTTCACTCCTGTTGCAGGCCAGGATTTTGTTCTGTTGACAGCTGAATAATATTCCACCATAAGCACCTGCCACGTTCTGCTTCTCCATTCAGCAGTGACGGACACTTGAGTGGGCTTCGGCTTTTGGCTTACTCTGCGTCATGCTGCTCGGTCGAGTCTCTTTGAGATCCCGATTTCAATTCTTGTGTGTTTGAACCCAGAAGTAGAACTTCTGAGTTGCACGGTAGTTCCCTGTCCACCTTTCTTAGGAGCAGGAACACTGTTTCCCATGGTGGCTGCACATCTCACGTTCCCACCACCATGCCCAGGGGTCCCAGTTTCTCCACATCCATCAACATTTAGTGTACACCCTAATAAACATCCTGCACCCCAAATCCTTCCCACAGTCTGCTTTCAGGGTGCCCCACAGGTGACAGTCAGATCTCACCATGTGCGTTCCTAACCACTGCACCTCCCGGCCTCTTTCTGGAGGACACTGTCTTCAGAGCAAACTTGAGCCACAGAATGCCCACAAGGAGGGCTTCCAGCTGGCAGAGCCACTGAGGCACTGTAGCTCAGTGCACACAGACCGTCTCCAAATCCAGGGGACACTCTTTCCCTCACTCTTGGTCAATGCACCCCGTCCCCACGTCCCCTAACCTGATTCACACCTTCCCATTCTCAATTCCTGTGACCTGACCTCCCCCTTCTGCCTCAAACACACCCAGCTCGTGGCCTCCTGTCCCATTCCCAAGAGGAAGAGAGGTGTCCACCCACGACCTCCCAGCCTGACCTCCCAGCCTGGCCTCCCAGCCTGGCCTCCCAGCCTGGCCTCCCAGCCTGACCTGCCAGCCTGACCTCCCAGCCTGACCTCCCAGCCTGGCCTCCCAGCCTGACCTCCCAGCGGGACTCAGATCCACACCCACCTTGCCTTTGGCCTTTCCTCCTCCCTGTTCCCGCCTGGGACCAGCCCTCCCCGCATCTGGAGCCTGGCCCTCTGCTGCCTTTGGGACGGCTCCCACCAGTCAGTCCATCTCTCCTGAGCCTCTGCCCTTCCTGCTCCATCCGCAGCGCAGACACCGGGAGATTGGATTCCAGGACTCCGACCCCAGCAGCTGCATAAGAGGCAGGACCACCTCTTGCAGCCTCAAGCTCTTCTTGAGGCCTTAGCATGGGGAATCAGGAAAGACTCAGCCTCAAGTGTGCTGGAGGGATGATGAAGGAGAATGTGTAGGTGGAGGTTGGCATCTGCCACGGAGCCTCGAGGCTCAGTGAAAGGAGTCCCTCTTAAAATGACAAAACTGCAGGGTCCACTCCCAGGAGGCCCTTGGAGTCACACTGGAGCCTTTATCATCCCTCACAAGCATTAGAAACCACCCCACCCCCCAGCTGGGGATAGAACCAGGGCCTCCTGGATGGTAGGCAAGCACTCTACTAGTAAGCTACATGCCCAATTCTCCTTATTATTTTTTTTTTATTTTGAGACAGGGTCTCACTAAGTTGCTGAGGTTGGCCCCCAACTTGTAAGTCTCTTGTGATTGCAGGCGTGGCCAGGGCACCTGCTCCGCGCGTTAGAATTCTTCCTAGGCGCAGGTGCACACCCCAGTACAGTCTGCATTGCTGCGCACCAACCAAAGAGTGACCTCTTTGGGATTATCACATTTCACCAGTGCCCTTGGGAAGCCCTTGGAAGGAGCGCGCCTAAGGAGCTGTGGTATTTCCTGGAGTCGGTTTAGTGAGATCAATGACTGGAGTTGGCACAGACCTTTCAGGCGCTGAGGACGCTACTCCCTCTGGCGCAGGGAGGACCTAGCCTTCACCTGTTGCTCTCTACCCTCTGTGTTGTGGGTAAACAAGCCCTTAACATAAAGTTCACCCTCTCAGCGCGTTTCAGTGCAGTCGGGACATCGCACGTTCTCCCCACCCTCTGTCTCCAGAGCTCTCTCCCTTTCCCGACTGCAGGACTCACACCTGCGGAGCCACGCGGTTCTCCACAGCCGCAGCCCAGGTCTGCACCCCTGCGCACTGCGCACGGGCTTGCGTTCCTCCGCGTCCTCCCAGCGATTGTCATTCCACTGTGCACGCTGACCCCGGACAGGCAGGGGTCCACTCCGCCATGGTGTGGAGGAAATTCGCCTATCGTCGTTCTGGGTTTTGTTTTCAGCACAGTATCCTGTACATTATGCAAGTCACTCAGCATTTTATTATGAAATGGGCTCTGTGTGGGATGGTTCTGGTGTGGAGTGTTCTGAGCCCTTGAAAGGTCGGCTGGGCAGAGCAGGGACGTCTGCAGGGTGGGCGCACTGCGTCCGCCCCGGGGCCAGATCAAGGCGCAAACTCGGAAGTATGCTTCTGTTGCGTGCACATGGCTTCTGCCAAAATGTGTGAGCACCTGTGGCCGTCCACAGGTAGCTGGAAAAAGAAAAGGCAGATACACACCCTGGAATTCTGGACAGCCTTTAAAAATCAGGAAATCCTCCATTTGCAGCAACACGGACCAACCTGGAGGTCGCTGAGCTAGATGAGGGACAACGCCACATGGCCACTCTTACGTCTGAGGGAGGCCACCTTGCAGCGGGCGGAGGGATGGTGGCCAGGGACTAGGGTGGAAGAGGAGAACCCAGTCAAAGATGACAAGATTTCACGCCGGAGCAGTAGGTTTGAGACCTCTATCCCGGTTGCCTGTCATCCCAGCTACTCCAGAGGCCGAGGCAGGAGGATCCCAATTTGGAGAACAGCCTGGGTAATGACCCTGACTAGGGCCTCTAAAAATAAATAAATAAAACCGGCTGGGAATGGTAGAGCACCCTCGTATGCCATTCCCAGGACCAGCAGTGCCCCCATAGTGACTGCAGTTAATGACAATGTAATCTATACTTGAAAATTACTCAGATACTGGACACGAAAAACATCCCCGTGTGAAGGAGTGCTCTGGCTCTGAGCTTGATGTAGCCATTGCATGATACATATGTCAAAGCATCATGTCACACACCCCATAAACACATCCAATTTCTGTTGATTATTTAAAAACAACTTTTCTCATGCAGCTGGGAAGGCAGAGACCACAGGCAAAAAAAAAAATAGCTCAGGCACAAATTCTATCCAACTGGGGTGCACATGGTGGGTAAGATTGTGGATGAGATTGCCAGAGGGTGGGGGGTACAGTTTTGAATAGGGAGATCCAGGAAGCTCTCTCTGGTGTGGTGACATTTGAGCAGAGATCTGCAGGAGGAGAGGGAGGGGAGGGACCCAGTGACAGTGGGGGAAGGGTGTCTTAGGAAAGGAGAATAACCAGTGCCAAGGTCCTGAGGCTGGGAGGTGCCTGGTGGGTCGTCGCCGGGACCCCAAAGGCTGGCGTAGCTGAAGTCAAATGGGACAGAGGAGTTGGGACAGGTCAGAGGCAGCCCTCAGACACACAGGTCTCAGAGCACATTGTCAAGGCCAGATTTGACCTCCTCAGTCTCCCGGGCGTTCACAAGTTGTAGAAGCACTGAACTTACACTAAATCTGGCCTAGAGCAAATGTTCAGGGAATGAGAGCCAGGGCTTATTTCTCAAGACCATCAACAGAGCTGGGGGGAGGGGGGGCAGGGAGATTTCTGAAAATTTCAGTGAAAAATGAACAATTACAAGTAGCCCAGACACACACACACACACACACACACACACACACACACCAGGGACTTGCACATGCTAAGCATATACTCTGCTACAGGGCCATGACCCTGCCCTAGCCCCAGCCCTAAATTCACCCTCCTCCGCCGACCCAGCCGGGTTATCAACAGCCCACAGAGTCCCAGACGCCAGCCCCAGCGCTCCAGGCTCGGGTCTGTCCGAGGCCTGACATGTGTTTCGAACCCGGGAGAATCTGAAGGTCAGTGTTGAAATCACATCCTCAGCCACTATCAGGCAAGGCCAAAGCAAGGCCCCTCTGTGCCCAGCCGGCTGCACACCCAGCCCACCCCGTCCTAGAGGAAGACTCCTGTCTCCCTGGCCTTGGCCCAGAGGGTGCTCGACCCAGCAGAGGAAAACACAAGTCCCACACGCGGGGTCCCCTCCACCAGAACAGGGCCTCTGGCCCTCGGCACTGCGGATGTTCGGGGCTGGATCCTTCTCTTTTTTATGTTGTTATTTTCATTTTATTTTTAAACAGAGTCATTTTAATTGTTAGTGGACAAATTGAAATGAATTGACCAATAGTGGCAGTGCCCATCTACGAGGTGTGTGTGGGTTTCCACCCGTGCCCTTGTGGGCAGTGAGAGAATCAGCGGTCAGCAGATTGTCCTTCCAGATAGCCGTCACTTCTTGGTGATGAGAACATTCAAATTCTTCTTTCAGCTGTTTGTGCGTACACAGTGCATTGTTGGGAACAACTCCGGGAGTTACCAGTCCTAATTGCAGCTGATCCATAGCACACCAGTCTTGTCCCCTGTAGCGACACCCCCTCGACCCCCCGCAAGGCTCTGGTAACCACCGTTCTATGCTCGACTTCTGTGAGTTCATCTTTTTAATTTTTTAATCTAAAAAATATTTTAGTGGTGCTGGGGTGGACCCCAGGGCCTGGTGATGCTAGGCAAGCCCTCTACCCCCAAGCCCTGCGATGTGTTTGGATTTCATGCACAGAATCAGTCTCTCTAGGCCTAGCTCAGTCATTAACACCATGTCCTCTAGGTTGATCCATGTTGCCCCAAATGATGGAAATTTCTGGCTTTTTTAAAAGCTCAATTTTTTAAAGCTGAATATACCACTCTCCAACGTCTATTCGCCTTGGCGGCCTGGGCTGTTCCACTCTGTGGAGTTGTAAGTGGTGGCGCTTGGCGGTGTGGTGATCCCTCTGAAGGGCCTCCTGCGCATCCTGGAAGAGCATCTCCGCCAGATGCCAGCAGCCATCCTCCCCAACGCGGCCCAGCCATGTCTCCAGACCTTGTCACATGTCCCCTGGGAGGTCACACCCCTCTGAGTTAAGAACCAAGGGATTAGGACCCTGCTGGCTGCTATGACAGAGAGACCCCAAGATGTTAGACCTTTTCTGCTCACTTCAGTGGCAGTCTCTTTTTAGGCCTCAGTTTCCACACCTGCAAAATGGGTGCTCCCCAGGAAAGAGGACTCAGGGATGCGTCCTCCCTGCCAGCCCGTACGTTGGCCAAAACTTGAAAGACGGCTCTGTGCTCCAGCATCTGGTGGAAGAAGACAAAAGGGAAACAATTCCGCTCTCTATCAGCCGGCCGCCAAGGAAGTCAATGCTAAGGGACATTCCTGCCGTGGGCTATTACCCAGGGAGATCTATGCCGTTCATGTGGTCATTCAGTTGCGTCATGGAGGGACCCCCTTCTAGAGTCCAGCTGGCCTTTCGTCTCACTGTGACTAGAAGTTATTCCAACTGGAAAGAACCTCTTCGCCATCCAGAAAACTCCTATGCATCTGTCAACACCCAGCTGAGAGTTTGCCTCCCTTGGCCCCCCTCTCTCCCACACTTCACAAATGAGTTCCTCCCTTCTCCCTCCCTCTTTCCTCATTCAGAGTAAATCAGTTTTACCCTGAAGCGTTTAACTCAACAAGCTCTCTGTGTGTTCATCCGTGTGTCTGTCCATCTGTGTGAAAATAATAGTTCCCCACAACCACAGAGGCCAATGCTGGGAACATACGGGCCACAGTGTGCTGAAACGAACTTGTAATGGTTACAAGAGCTGCCAGGGACCAGCGCTTCCCAGCCCCTCACTCAGGGAGATTTGTTTGTAGCCTGAAATTCAAACCATGGGGATTGACCGATATCACTAATCAGGACTTTCCCCCTAGCGCTCTATCAAACATCAGGAAATCTTTTACGTAAAAGGCATTGTCGGTAAAAGAAAGAATCTTTTATCTTCTTATCTGTAGTTTCATTTCCATGGTTTCGGTTACACACAGTCAACCATGGACTGAAAATATTATATGGAAAATTCCAGAAATAAACAACTCATAAGGGCTGGGGTTGTGGCTCAGCGGTAGAGCGCTCGACTCACACGTGCGAGACCCTGGGTTCGATCTGCAGCACCACATTAAAAATAAATAAGTGAAATAAAGGTATTGTGTCCAACTGCAACTAAAACATTAAAAAAATAAAATAAACAACTCATAAGTTTTAAGTTGCACATAATTCTGAGTAGTGTGATGAAATCTCATGCTGTCCTGGCCAGGGTGTGAATCAACTCGGCCCAGTGTATCCACACTGTGTATGCTACCCTCCTATTAGTCATTTAGTAGCCACCTTGGTAATCAGATCAACCATTGCACTATCAAAAAAGCTTGTGTTCCAGCACAATTCTTTCACTTAATAATGGACCTGCAGCATGAGAGTAGTGATGCTGGCGAGTTGGATATGCCAAAGAGGAGCTGCAAAGGGCTTCCTGCTCTGTCTACTTAATGACCTCATTGGAATCCTAGGTCAGAACCATCTTCCTGTGTTCACACCGACATCCCAGACTAGAGAATTTCAACTGGGTTTTCAGCCCTGACCTGACTGAACTGTCCAGCCCCAAAGACAATGAGAAAGAGCCTGCCGTGAAGCCTGGGAAGAGGACACAGCCCTAGAAAAAGGCAAGAGCAGTTGCAAAGGCCCTGGGCCTGGGGAGAGGCTGTTGAAGGACAGATGTTAACCTGTGCAGCTGGAGTGCAGTGGTGCATCTGCTAGGAGCGAGGTCTCTGTAACTGCTGTGTCCTGGATCTGGCACGCAGCTGCACTTAGCCAACGTTACAATTGTTACAGCGGTGTCCTAAAAGGGGGCGCCATGGTAGCTGCCCGGAGGATGAATCTTGGGAAGTCCCCTGGCCTTCAGATGTGGCCACGGTGCACACAGGGTGCACACAGCTGCCGTGGGAACCTCTCCCGGGCCTGGTTCAGGAAGGCCCCGTCGCGGAAGCCAACTATTCACAGCGTCATCTCCCTCAGATCCTCCAGCACAGACCTGGGGTCACCCACCTGACAGGAAGACGGCTAGAGAGTCATCACCCCCTTCCCGTTCTCCCAAGAGCCTCCTGCCAGATGACAGCTGACTTTCTTACACAATAGCAGTGTTCGGGAAAGGAATCAGCAAAAACAGACCATTCAAAACCCATTCAAAATATGACGCGTATCAGACCTATTTTATGTACTGTAATGACCGCTGCTAAGGCAGGCCTCCTAAAGAGTGGACGCCATTTATGTTTCAGTGGGTGTTTGTGCCAACCAGGGGTAGCAAACCCTGTGGCAGGGGACAGAGACATTTAGGCCAGGCTCCGTTGGGAAGCACCGCCAGCCCTGAGCATCTGGCCTAGGTGGCTCGGGTGGATGAAAAGACTCGACTGCAGTTGCGGGTAACTCAGTGAGGAGGCGAAATCCACTTCCCCAGGCCTGGACGTGGCTTAACTAAGAGGACGTGGCGGGGTATGAGTGACAATCTGGGAGACGGGATGAATGAAGAGATTGACAGGTAGATGTAATAATAGAGGAATAGAATCAAAGCTAATTAGACAGATGATAAAGTAATGGATGGATGGATGGATGGGTGGATGGATAGAGTGTTAAAGGAACGGATGGGTGGATGGATGGATGGATGGGGTGTGTGGGTGTGTGGATGGTTGGATGAACGGATGAATGGATGGATGGATAAATGGATGGATGGTTGAATAGATGAGTAGATGGATGGGTGTGTCAATGGATGGATGTATGGATGGATAGAGTAGTTAGATGAATGGGTGGATGGATGGATGAGTTGATGAATAGATGAGTAGATGGATGGGTAGATCAATGGATGGATGGATAGAGTGGATAGATGGTGGGTGGGGAGGTGAATGGATCTATAAATTAATGTACAGATAGATAATGCTATAATGGTAGGTATATAGAGGTAGGCCTATAAGTGTGCCTAGATAGATGTGTACCTATACACTTATATGCCTATCTCTGCCTGTCCTCTGTTTCTCCGGATCATAGGTGTGTAGACACATAGCACTTGTCTCTGTGCCTACCTATGTCTACATGCTGTGTCTTTGTGTCTCTGTACCTTTGCATGCGTGTGCACATGTGTGTGCACGTTCACACTCAAACACGTGGAAGCTGACTTCCTTGGCCCGAGGCCCCAGCCTCCAGCAGCCTCGTGCCATCCGTCTGCAGCCTCCCTTCCGTCCTCACACCTCCTTCTCTGACTCCGACCCTCCTACCTCCTTCATTGGCCACTGGCCCTTTATGGGTCCATCTTATTGTGAGGCATCCGTCCTGCTTTGTGCGCCCACGTCACTTTTTAATGACTCTGGATTCCCCTTGGCCTGACGGACTCCCTGAAGCTCCTGACAACCTGCCGCAGGGCACCTGCGCCCGCCCCCTGGTCAGCTAGAGAAGCATCCCTGTCCTGGTGTGGGCCGTTTCATAGCAAGGGGCGCGGCCCTGGCCTCCACCCACTAGAGGTCAGCAGCACCCCACACGCAGCGACAACCAGAAAGAATTCCAGGCCTGGATCAGTGTCGCTGGGAGGCAACGGTCACGCCCCGGAGAGAACAACCCAGGCTGGGTTCAGATCCTGAGCCCTGGCCCTCCCGGGATTTAAAATGGGGACACTGTTGACACTGGCCCTCTGGTTGTGCTGAGGATTCTTGTACGGTAACCTCCAGGAAACACTGTGTGGGACAGACAGACTGCTCTTGTCTGCTTAGCCCCCTCCTCGTGCACAGGGACCCGTCCCAAGAGTCCCGAGGGACGTCTGCAGGCCTGAAACCACGATGGCACCAAATCCCATAGGGACTGTGTCTGCACCGACCTGAGAGGGGCGTGGCCAGAGATTCTCAATAGCAATAGAGAACCAACAATCGCAACACTGTGTCGTGATAAAATGTACTATTTAGATACTGCTTGTTCCTGGAAGTTTCCGTCTCATATTTTCAGACTGGGGTTGACTGCAAGCAACTCGGGGTGTGGAAAGCAGAACAGCAGACCACCAGGGACCACCCACGATCGTCCAGTTTCCTGTCTGAATGTTGGTGGGGGGTTATGGCGCTCAATTCGGCTGCCAGCAGAAGCTGCCCAGGGCACCCCGTGTCCCAGCCCCCCCCTCGGGGAGCCAGGAGCCCCTCCCAAGGACACCATTCTCCAGACAGCCCTGGATGCCTGTAGGGACGGCCAGGGGGCGAGGGGCAGCCCAAACCTGCCAGGAGGACTTTCCTGCTCTGCAACCTGGTTCTTGAGGCTTTGGCTCTGAGGGAGGCTATGAGGCTGAGTCGAGGCTGGGAGCCAGAGAGGGAGGCCAGGCTGGTCAGACTGTGCTTGGGGTGGACAGCATCCAGACACCCCTGGGACCAGGCTCATAGCTCTGAAGGCCCACAGGGCATCGCATGAGGCTGCACTCAGGTACACACACAGGCATGTCGGGGACACACGCATGTTCATATGGGCACATCCAAAGACATGCTCAAACATGCATTCACACGGGAGGGAACACATACCAAAGAATGCACTGAACCTTTCCTGTGTACATACACACACAGACACGCCCAGCACACTGGAGTTGAATACGCACAGCTGAGCCCTGATGCGCTCACGTGGGAGCCACAGGCTGCCCGGGTACATGTGTGTGCTCACCTGGGCTCATCCGTACATGTGTGCACTCAAGTGTGCATCTCCTGGCACACACAGGGTGCTCAGACCCACCATGGACAGGCTGGGTGGTCCTCATGGCTCATGCCTCTGTCCCCACTGCCCGGCTGCACACCCTTGTGGGGTGTCTGCAAGCACCTCGTGTATCCCTGGAAGGGGACCCAGGAGGGGCTAGAGGTGGGTGCACTGCCCTCCTCGGTGCACTCAAACCAGCGAGGGGCCCAGCATCTCAATCCAGCCTCCCACCGACCTGAAGTGGCCAGGAGAACCTAGAGGATGCTGGCTCTCCAGGCTGCCCTGGGCCGGGGGCCAGGCACGGAGCAGACTTGAACCTGCTCTGTGGACAGGGAGGGTGGCACTGGGACTTCCACAGGAGGAGGCACAGCCCGTGGGTTGCACCACCCCCCACACCCTTGTTGGTCCAGGTGCCCCAAGCCTGGGTCCTCCCGCCCCCACCACAGACCTGGACCTCCTGAGCCCTCACCCGCGGGCACCTGGTGGGGCCTGAGTCCCCGAGAGCTTGGGAAGAGAGGGCCCGTGGCTATGACCCCTGGCCTGCTTGCTGGACACCCTGCCCTTCCTCCCGGGTTCCCAGAGGCTCTGGCGCAGGTTCCCCCGGAGGAAGAGGAAGAGCGTCAGCCCAGGGCACCCTCTGCCCTTCTGCCAGTGCTGGGGTGGAGGACCCGGTTCCCGGCCTCCTCCTTCCAGGATGGCCAGGGGAGTGGCTGGGAAACTCAAGGCTCAGGAAACGCAGATGGCGGAAAGGGAGTAGGGATGCTACACCCACCCATGGCGGGAACAGAGGCCACAGGTCCACACTGCTGAGCCTCGAACCTCCCCAGGCTGCGTCCCTGGAGAACCGGCCGAGGACCAAGCCGCTCCCTTGCTGTCCACACCCAAATCTACACAGTCGGGCTCATTCTGCCTCCTGAATCCCCCTGCAAGTCACCGCTTTCCTCTCCCCGACGCCTGGGCCACGTCTTGTTCCCCTGAGTGACAACAGTACCACCTCTCCAGCCTCCAGGATTCACCCTCTGTTCATTGTCCTCATGCCCAACCAGAGGGAGCCTTCTACAAATGCCCTGCCACCCCTCTGCATAAAGCCCCCCATGGCTCCCCACTTCCCTGAGGATAAACCTAAAACTCTTGCCAAACCCGTGTCTTCAGACCCCGCACACCATGGCCTCGCACTTTAGCTTCCTCCAGTCTGGCCTGTCCCTGTCAGGGCTCCCCTGTGGCCCAGTGCCTGTCACGGGGTCCTCCTGCTCATTCTTCTGCCCAGTGTCTGCTGGGCATGGCTTCCTGACGAAGCCTCCTGTACTCCCAGGTCTGGGGCCAGGAGCTGCTCACCGGCTGCCCCTGTCTGTCATCCCAGTAGACCCGAGCCCCCACCCGGCACCCAGCTAGTGGACAGAGACGGTCAGCAGATAAGAGCCAAGTCCTGTGAGGGGCAGTGAGTCGCGGTCTGACGGTTGGGAGTGACAACCTGCTGGTCCACCACTGCTCCACGGCCGGGGGCAGCAGGGACCACCAAGTCCTTCACGGTTCACCCGGAGGTGGACACAGGTGGCCCGCCCTCTGCCCTCTTGTTTGGGATAAATTTCACGAGCTGGAAGAAACATGAAGTAAGTGGCGCAGGCTCAGACACCCCCTCCTCTGTCCCTCACCGCAGATGCTGGAAAGCCGGGGTTACGGAAGCCACGAGTAGGGAAGGCAGGGGACAGGGGAGACCCGATATAGCCACCCAATCCTGCAGAGGGGAGGGGGAGTTCTAGTGCCCTGTGACCCGGGGATGGCTACAGTCAGCAACCACTTATTGCACAGTTTATAAATAATTTGAAGAGAGGAGTTTGAAGGTTCCCAACGCCAAGAAATGATCAACTGTTAAGGAGGCGGAAGTGGTGCCCCCCATCTGACCATCGTACACTGAACACGTGTCCACGACCACACTGCGCCCCAGAAACATGGGCGATTAGCAGGCATCAGGGAAAATGTTTTGACTAAAAATGAAAAACAAAACAAAACAAAAACCACTTTTTCAATGGTGCCCAGGATAGAATTAAGGTCTAGAGGTGCCAAGCCGGACTCCCTCTGGTCAGGAGCATGCGTGACCCAGGTGCCGGGAGCTCACTGTCCCTGGTTGCTGGGTCAGGCCTGCCCGGCCTCTCTCTGTACCCCCAGCATCTGAGGAGGCCCTGCCGCACCCCGGATGACCTGGAGAGGGAGCCTTGGCTGAGGAAGCAGCCCCCCAGCTGGGGTCTGAGAGTGCAGAGTCGCAGCTCAGGGACCCCCGAGGCTGCAGATCCGAACGGCAGTGAGAAGGCAGTGATGGGCGCTGGACCTGGTGGCAGGCACCTGTCACTCAGCCACTGGGGAGGCTGAGGCAGGAGGCTGGCCTGAGCCCAGAAGTCTGAGGCCAGCCTGAGCAGCATGGTGAGACCCCGTCTCAAAAAAAGGAAAAAAAATAAAAATGCAGCGGCCAGAAGGAAGCGGTGGGCGTGGCCCCTGTGCCGCGCTGTCCTCCACAGGTACCGTGGGGGCAGGTGTCCGCTTCCCCAGCCTCCGTGCAGGGACAGTCGGGGAGCAGCACAGGTGCGGGGTCTGGTCCGGCGGCTTGACCGTCAGCTGCCCCAAGCTCCGTCCCTCAACACACCCTTCCCAGGCAGGTGTCTGGCTCTGCTGGCGGCCGCTGGGCGCAGGGCACCCGAGTCCTGCCCCCGCCTAGGACCCCTCTTCTGCACAGCGGACCCGAGAGCGCCCCCTCCCGGCAGGACCGAGATGACACCCTCCACGGCAAGCGTCCAGGGAGCGGCCACCCGTCTCCGTGGCCAGCCCCGGAAGCTGCTCTGGGTCACCTCTCCCCACTGGAAATCCGCGAGGCAGCGACGCTGTCGTCGGTGAACGTGTCGCTGCGAGGACACCGAGTTCTCGGTTATATTAAGATGTGGTTTTCCTGTGGAGGCGCTGAAGTCCCTTGTGGTTTCTCTGGGAATCCAGCAGCAGGGCAGGGCAGGTCCCCAGAGAAGGGTGGCCCCCAGGAAGGGCCCAGCAGCCCCCAGCCCCTGTCAGTCCCTGAACGGGGAAACCAGGCCCTGAGGGCTCAGAGTTCACCACGAAGGGCCACTAAGCAGGGTGGCCACACGTGGCCAATAAAAACACACGTCCAGTTCCTGTGCTTCACCAGGCGACCCCAGCCCTGAGACCCCCCCTTGTCCAGATAAGTGACGTCTCCTGCATAGAGGTAGGTCTGTGGTTCTAATGTGGGTGGCACAGCTTCATTTTTAAAATGCCAATGATCTAATGACATCATGGATTTAACTAGTGCACGCGTGTGCGGACACACCCACATACTCACCCTCTAAGTAAAGTACTTGAAAGAAGAACAGAAGAATACCCCAGCAGAGGGGACCTCAAGTGCAAAGGCCCTGGGGCTGCAAAGAGGCTGGCAGAAGAAACCATGGGAAGAACTGGCCGGTGTCCGTAGCCAGCGAGGAATTGTTCTGAGCCCTTCCTCTGCTCCTCTCCTCTAATCCTATGAGATGGGGATTCTGCCTCAATCAAAGGAAGGAACTCAGCAGGTAGCTGCTTCCCCACCAGAGTCACACAACACATGACTGGCAGAAGCAGGGGTTGAGCCTAGAGCCCCACACTCCTGCACCCTGCAAACGGGCAGGGGTGATGACTGATGCTCTAAAAGGAGACACTGTTACTGAACACAGGGAGAAGCTGTTACCTATCAGAATGGCTAAACTAGTAAATGATAGTACTAAGTGGTGACAAAGACACAGAGAATGGAACTGCCGATATTGCTGGTGGGGATGCAAGGTCATGCTACCACTTTGGCACACAGTTAAATGTTTCTTTTTTCTTTCTTTTTTGGAGGGGTGGAGCTGGGGATGAACCCTTGTGCCAGGCACGTGCTGTACCACGAAGCGACATCCCAGCCCCTTAAATGTTTCTTACAAAGCAAAATGTACATTTGCCACAGAATCTAATAATCCTACTCTTACGTATTTTCCCAAAATAAATGAAAACTTACGTTCACATGAGAGACTCAACCAAGACGCTCCTGGTGGGGTTATTTCATACCTAGATATGATTTTAATGGCGTTCAGCGGGTGAGAGCCTAAGGCAGCAGTGGTACACCACAGGATGGAGTACTACGCAACAAGGGCTCAAAAGGAACCACTGGCCTGCAGAGCCGTGTCACGTGTGTGCTGCATGAAAGGAGCCAGACGAAAGGCCAAAAGACGGTAGGATTCCATTTACATGCTGAAATGAAAAAGGCAAAACCACGGGGACAGAGAGTAAAAATGTGACTGGCAGGAGTAGGGAACGATGGCCACACAGGACAGGAGAGACTCTCGGGGCCAGTAGAATTGTTCCATGTTTTTATTGGGGTGATGGTTATGGGACTGTGTGGATCAATCCAGACTCACAGAAACGTGTGCTAGAAAGATTGAATTTTACCATGTGTACATCCTAATCCCAATTATAAAAACTCAACAGAAGGAGAAGCTCTACGCTCAGAAAATGAGAGCCTTCTGGATGTGTTCCTCCCTCGTGGGTCTTACACGGAGTGGGATGAAGAAACTCAGAATGAAGTCTCTTCACACCAGACGACTCAGAGCAGAGGGACCTCCTTAGATAGGAATCATGGACACATTGCCTGGCAGAATCTCAAGTGAACTTTCTAATTTCCAATACAATGTCCACTATAACAAGATGACAACCAGATACACGTTGTCTCTTTTTCTTTGTGACTGTGACTGTCACCTTCTTCAGTGTGAATGGTGCGTTGTACTCGGACCTCCTGAGACTATGTGGAACACATTCTGTGACTCTCAAAGTAGTGCTCATCACAGATGTGCTCCTTGGTATCCTTTCTCAGTTTTCTACTGATGGCGCCTTTTTCTTATCAAATGTGTGGAAACTCTTTACATAGGAAAGTACCAACCGTTCTCAGACAACCAACTTCTCTTTACTTATTTTTTATAGTATTTTTCTCTATAATACTATTTTCCCTGATCATTTATAAGATAATTTCCCTAAGTTATTGTGTGTGTATGGGTAGGTATGTGTACACACTGCACACACATATTAACTTGGCCGAATTAGATGGTTATATTGTGTGCATGTTCAAACATGTAACAATAAATCCCACCATTATGTACAACTATAGTGCACCAGTTAAGAACAGGGGAAAAGATCATATAGTGTTTTTTTTTTTAAAATGTGTATTTCTGTATTTTCATTTGTGGCTTCTGGGTTTTCTTAGTTTTTTTTATAAAAGCATGTTTTCAACTCTAAGTTATAAAAATAGCCTTGTAAATTCCTTGTGAGATCTGTATTGGTTTATTTTACATATTTTATCTTTAACCCATTTGGAAATTTGGGGGGTTTTCCCTCCACAGCACAGGATTTTTCTAACGCGTCTCCATCAAAAGCCCATCAAAAGCGGGAGAAGTGAGGGTGGACCCAGAGTCCCCTGGGCCTGGCTACTCAGGCCAGGCCTGGCCCCAAGGCCTGGGGTTTCCACGCCCAGCGGGTTTTGGGCTTCTCCCTGGTCTTAGCGGGTGGGAGCGAAGCCACGGGAAAGTGCTGCTCTCTAGCGGCCACATCGGTGATAGCAGTTAGGAGCCAAAGGGAAAGCCATCCTCTAAGTCTTTAAAGGAGGACGAAAGCAGGAACCTAAAGACAGGGGTACACCAGTGTCCTCAGGAGCAAGACTCACAACAGCCCAAGGGTCAAAATAACCCAGTTGTCCCTCGGCAGACTCATGGATGATGGGGTCCCTCTGTGCAGTGGAATACCACCCAGCCAGGAAAAGGAAGTTCTGATTTTCAGTACTGCGGGGTGCGCCTGGAGGTCGCTGTGTGCAGTGAGGTGAGCTGGACACAACAGGAGGACTGCAGGTCCACCCACAGGAGGACCCCGGAGCCTCAGATCCAGAGACAGGAAGCAGCCTGGTGGGAGCCTGGGGTGGGAGGGCCTGGGGCCGGGTTGGAGGGGTCAGAGCTCCTGCTTGGGAAGATGAGGAGGTTCTGGAGCTGGGGAGGGAGGGCTGCAGAGCCATGGGAGTGGACCAAAGCCACTGCACCGTGAGCCTAGAAATGGTTAAAAAGGCGGATTTCACCACCCACGCAAGCAAGATGGCAGCAGGCAGAGGACCCTGCTTGGAGGTGGCACAGTGTGGTGAAGGGGTGGAAGAGACCAGGTGTGTGTGGCTGAGGGGATGGTCCTGGATTCAGCCTCCAGGAGGCTGGTGGAGATGCCACCATGGTCAACGGAGCAGGGGACAGAAGCCAGGGGACGGGGGTGGGGTGTGTCGGCGGGGAGCACGGCCAGCTCTCCCTGCAGTCCTGTGCTGCCCTCTGTGCTGGCCCCAGCCACGCTGGCCTCCTGTGGCTCACCCACTCGGACTTGCCTCCCAGCCTTTGCCCTGGCAGGGCCTGCCACCGGCTCGCCTTTCCCCCAGATCTCGATTCACATGGTCCAAGACCTCAGCTCGAATGGCCTTTCCTGACCTTGCGACGGGAGCAACCGCCTCCCCCACCCAGCCCTGGCTTCTCGCTGTTTACTTCCTGTCGCACCAACTCATGCCATCTAAATTTACCTCCTGGGCCGTTTCCTGGTTCACGCTCTCCTCCTCCACTGCACCGTGAGCCCCTGCGGGGCAACAGGCATGTCTGACTCGTTTGCCAGACCGAGCCAGGCATGCAGTGGGTGCTCAATAAATGTGTGTGGCCTTAAAAGAAAGAACCCATTGATGATGGAATGCATGCTTGCAAATTTGGGCCATTCTGTGTCCCCTCCTGCCCCAGTGGGTCTTGGTTCTGTTCCTGGGGATGGCCCTGTGCAGGTCTCCGAGGACAAGCTGGAAGTTCTGTCGGAACAACCCAACTCTTGGGTATGACCAGAATGCACTGGTGAAAGAAGGGGCTGCCCCACCTGCAGGACCGCCGGGAGTTCCCCGCCCTCAGCACCTCTGGAAGCGCCTGGTCCTGCTCAGCTAACCCTGGTCTCCAGGGCTTCCTCTTGAAGTCTGATGATTGTAGGCCCATTTAAACATGTCTGCCGCTCTGCACAGGTCCAGGGAGAAGGTTCTCTACTAACATCTCAGAGTGTAAACATAAGGTCCAATTGATGTCACCACCGCCCTATTTTTTTGTGTGTCCTGAATTAAATGATATAAAAGTTAAAAAAAAAAAATCTGGATCTGTGTTTGTGTCGAAAGGCTTCCGAGTCCTGGAGTTTGTGACTTTGGGGGTGTCACATGACAGCCAGTGTGTAAGCCAGTGTCTCCACGGGTGTTGCAGGTGCCCAGATTCCTGTGTGTGTGTGTGTGTGTGTGTGTGTGTGTGTGTGTGTGTGTTGGAGTCTACGCGTGTATGTACGGGACATTCACTGTGTGTGTCTTCGTGTTCATCCTGTGTCCACGTGCTGGTGTGTGCTCAGGTGTGAACTTGTGCCTGTGGACGCTGGCGTCTGCGTTTGAGCCTCCTGTGTGCCCTGCTCTGAGTCACCTGGATGGCCAGGCAGGGGTGCTCAGGTAGGACCATCCACAAATGTGAGTCAAAGTATCTCCAGGGTCCATGTCCCCGGGGTGCACCCTTCACCTGCCTCTGTGTCTCCTCTCTGGCATCGTCGTCCTTGCCTGTGTCCCCTGAGCATGCATGGGACTCCACACAGCCCCACGTACAGTGCTGTGTCCACAGCCTGTGTGTGACACCAGTCCACCCAGGCCCCTGCATCACACTGCCATCTGCAGACCCTGTGCTGGGGGGCCGTGTGAGAGAGTGTGAGCACTTCTCCCTGACTCCACCCTCAGTGACTCGGTGAGGTCGCACGGGTGGGCAGCGTCAGCCATGGCCAGGGTACTTGCCCAGGAGAGTCGACCCAAAAACGCTACAACCCACAGAGGTGGTTGTGAGCCCTTCCCCGCACACCACGTGGACACCTGCGTCTCTCTCCCCGTGTGTTCCCTTGTGTTCCCGTGTGTGTTGAGTGCTGGTCTCTGTGGAGACACGTGATGCCTTGCACCCATGTGCCCGGGTGAGGCCCCCACACCCCGTTCCTCTTGAGCAGTTGGTTCTGCAGGAAGCTGTGGGGGAGGGGAGGGTGCTGAGCCTCCCAGGTCCTGCTCCACCTCCCACACCTGCCTGTGAGGGGCTGGGGGAGGGGAGGGCCCGCGCTCCTCCAGCCCCTGCTCTCTGCCCTCTTCCCAGACCCCTGGTCTGCCCACAGCTGGGGCCGGCGGTTGAGGAAGGGGAAGTTGGGGCAGAGTTGTATCATCCTGTGGCTTGCGCCAGGCTCTGGGGCCAACTCCCCTGCGCTGGCTGGAAACCCTAGCCACGGGCAGTGTGGGCTGCAGGAGCTGGTAGCCAGGCTGGGTACCCACCTCACCGAGAACCAGGCGCCCTCCGGTAAGTCACCTCCCAGACAGCGGGGTCAGATGGCCCCAGGGGACAGCAGCAGGGGACCTGGAGGCCTGCGGGGTAGCAGGCAGATGGACCGGGCATCACAGTCCAGCCACCTACTTCCTAAGAGGGTGGGGAGGCTGTCCACCCTTCTAGAGGGGTCTGTGGCCAGAAGAGAGGACGGGGCTGCTGGGGTCCCTGAGGAGCCACGGGGTCAGGGGAGAGTGGAGGCCCAGCAGCCAAGGAGTTGCTGGGGACAGGGGATGGAATGAATGGGGATCGGAGGACCCCGTGGCAGTCGCCAGTCATCCGCTGTTCCATCTGCAGATTCTGGGTCCCCCATGGGCCTCCCTGGAATCTGCAGATGGAACAGCGGACTGACTGGCGACTGCCACGGGGTCTCGATCCCCATTCATTCCATCCCTGTCACCCTGCAACTCCCTTGGTGCCTGGGCCCCTCCCACTCTCCCCTGACGTGGTTCCCAGGGACCCAGCAGCCCCGTCCTCCTTCTGGCCACAGACCCCTCTAGAAGGGTGGACAGCCTCCCATACCAGCTGTGGGGGGGGGGCGCGGCCGCGGGCTGTGGTCTGCATGGGCACGCCCTCTTCTCAGCTTCCTCCCAGCCCGGATGCCGCAGGGAAGGGCCCCCTGGGGTCCCAGGATGTGGCCCCCCGAGCTGACGGCTTGGACTGGGAAGGAAGGAACTGGTGGGTTCCACAGGGGCCATTCAAATGTCTACAGAACCTGTGGTTCTGAGGAAAGGGCTTGACACCCAAGGGCAGTCAAGAGAGGGCTGTCTCCACTGAGTTCCCCTGGGGTGACTGTGAGTCCCTCTAGGAGAACTTCCGGAAAAGGAAGCCTTTTCATGAAAAGCCAGCAGAAGGCGATCACAAACCCTTCAGCGTGACTCTGGGGGCTGTCTCCACAGCCTCCCTGCTGCCCCCAGCTCCTACACAGGGCTGGACACATGCTGGTGCTCGGTCCAGCTGTTGTCTATACTATGATGACTGTTGGGCAGACGTGGGTTCAAATCCCGGCTCCCCTGCCTCTGTGTGTTCACCAGCAAGTTGGCTTAACCTCTCTGGGCTTCAGCTGCTCATCCGTGAACCGGCGGCCGTGGGGTCTGGTGCGTGAGATCTTAGTGCAGTGCCTGACAAGCCACAGTGGCTCATCTTCCCCTTTATAATCTGTTCTTGCACCAGAGCCTTGGGCCTGGGCGGTCCCCACCCATGTGACTGTCACCTGTGTGTCACCAGAAACTTTGTGTTGTACTCAAGAAAGACCCAAAACTGGTCCCAACCTCAAAGCAAGTCCCGTGGTCCCTTGAGCCACAGCTACACCCTTTGTCGTTTCCTTTACCCGGTGAACTGCAGGCTCAAAACTGTAAGGGAGAGAGATCCCGTCTGCAAACGGTCACTAGCCTATTGTGAGGGTTGCTCTACTCTCAGTTCCTGTTGTCAATCTTTGTGCCTGATTTATAGATTAAACCTTGCCATAGGTGAGGGTGCTGGAGGGACAGGTGTGCAGGACTGGGTGCTGTCTGTGGTTTCCAGCATCCACGGGGGTCTTGAAGGCACCCCTGAAGATAAGGGGGACCGCTGTACCCCAGGGTGGGCTCCTTCAGGGTCCCATCTCAAACAGGACGACCATCACCTCCTGGGACCCTGCTCGAGGGCAGCTCTTCCCTGGCGGGGTGAGGTTTGGCAGCCAGGGAAGCTGCTCCTCCACGTGGGTCCATGGGAAGAGACTTCGGGCCCCCAAAGGAGAAGCGCCTTGAGTGAAGCAGGGGACCAGGGGCAGCAGAGACCTTCGTGGAGCTGGTGCTGGGCCCTGTCTAAAAGGGGGACCTGGGAGATCCAGCTTGCAATCCCCGGCAGAGCATGGCGGGAGGTGCGGCCGCCCGAGGAGCGCCAGGGCAGGGCCCGGGGGACAGGGCTGAGAGTGGGGTGCGGGTGCCTCGGGCCTCGGGGTCGCGTCTTCTTTCGGCTTCGGGGAACGCGCGGGTGCAGAGGTGGCCGGCACTTTGCCACCCGCCGTGGGCTCCTGTGAGCGCCTCCAGGCGGCTGGGCGGCGGGTTCCAGGGCCCCGGCCTCGGTGCGCAGGAAGAGCTCTGGGCTTCCACCACCAGGGGGCAGCACTGCGTGCATGGCCCCGGGTCCCGCGTACTCGCCGCGCACCACACAGGCGCCACACTTGGGCACACACGGGATACACACCTAGAAAGAGACTCACAAATTCCAGGCAGACGCCAGAAACCCTCAGACAGCACAGCACAGACCAGACACGGAGATGCATCCCAACAGAATCCCAGGGACCACACACACACACACACACACACACACACACACACACACACACACACACACACACAGTATCACCGACTTCCAAAACCACCTAGACGCTGACTACACTCCCATCTAGACAAGTTGACACCCAAGACTGGCAAGTAAACACTCACAAGCTCCCAAATATACCCTCTGTACACTGACATCAATGCACTGTCAAACAGAGACAGAGGCACACACTCACACACACACACACACACGCACACACACACACACACACACACAGGCTGCCTACAGGACCCAGGCTGCACGTGTTCTCTCCTATGATGTCTTGTCTGGCCAGGGCGAGAGGCCCTGGGACTGGGTAATCGGGGCGCTCAGGGCTTGACCCCCCAGCCTGGGGTCCTCTGGCCCCCCAGCTGGAAACCCGGCCCTCCTCCCCCAGCCCCGGGCTCCCATCAGCTGATGCGTCTGGCAGACCCTGGCTGCAGTCTCCGCCCCTTGCTGGCAGTGGGTCCTGGCAGGGATTCCCAGCCCGCTCCCAGCTCCTCGCCCGGCTGCTCATCACTCTCACTCGGGGCCCCATGGCAGGCGCCACGCTCAACCACTCCTGGCCGGCCTTCTCCAAGCTGTGGCTCAAGCGGTGGGCTTTCAAGAGAGGTAAGCGGCAGGCGGTGACCAGCGGGCACCATCCACTCAGGAAGGGACTCCGGGCGGCCGGCTCACAATCCCCTTTTTTTGGCTGGGGGACAGATACTGCCTGAGCTGCCCCAGATCCCATGACCCCCGATCGCCCGAGCCCTGGGGACATCACTGACCTGTGGGCCCCGCTGGTCTCCCTGGGCTCCTCCAGGAACTTGTCCCTTTCTAACTCTGGGGGGAGTTTAGCTCTTGAGGGTACCCAGGTGGCGTCTGGGCCCCCGAGATATGGGGGGTCATTGTGATAGGAGCTGGCCGTGCACCCATGGCCTCCAGATTTCCTCAGCCTCTGTGCCTCCACCCACCAACAGGAGCCCCTCCTGGTCAGGCCAGCTGCCCGGCTCAGCCTCACCAAACCTGCCACCGCTGCCCTCGTGAGCCAAGTCCTTGTTGGAGTGGCTTGTGTTCTGTGAAGGAGGGGGTCAGCATGGGGCTCACTAGCTCCTTCAACCCACAGACTCTCCCTAAAGGCCTATGGTGTACCAGACACTGTGCTGGGGTCAGGGAGCAGGTGAGAGTGTCAGGGGTCCCCAGCGGGTGTGATTGGGGCTGGAAAGAAATAGGGGAGCTGGGGAACTGGGAAGCAACAGAATAGTGGTCATAAAGGTAGAAATTACTGCCAGTTGTTGAGCCTTCGTGAAGTTGAGCTCAGAGAGGTTGAGTGACTTACTCAAAAGGTCACACAGCAAATACATGCTGGAGGAGCTAGAATTTGAAGCCAAGTTTGTTCTGGGGTCACCTTTGTGGTGGGTTCTGATCAGTAAATAAAGCAGCCAATGTGGACGGCCCAAGCACCTGGGGAGGGTATAAAAATCCATCAGTGGACGCGATCCTGAAGAATCAGTGCATGAACCGTGGATGGCGGTGGTGTCTCCTGTGACCTGGGTCCCCGGGGAGGTCTGTTAATCTTTGTTGTTAATCTCTGCTCCTGGCCGGTGCCTTCCCTCCAGGCAGGTTGAGGCCGTGATTTACAGGCTGCAGGTGGGGGAGTGAGCCAAGGGGACTGACAGTGATTCTTACACCCTTTTATGGCTGATGCTGCTGGGGCTGGCGGAGGCTACCCTGGACCTGAACCCAGGCGGGTGGGCGGCCCCCTGGAGAGCGGCAAAGGGTGAGGGGGGCCGAGTGCGGCTGAGCCCCATCCCTGACTTTCCTCCCCCAGTGACTCTCACAGCAGCATCCCTTCCTCTGGGCGCCCTGAGAACCACAGCCATAGCCATTCTGGGCCCCTCGGAAGCTCGGCCATTGGCTGCCCCGGACCTAAGGGGACTTGCCAGGGCAGCCGCGGGGTTGGCCCTGGAAGAGGGGACTGAGCCCTGCAGTGAGGGGCCCATTCTGTCCACACGCTTCCCCCTCCCCAGGGAGTGCCTAGGTAGTGCCTGTAGGTCACCTGTGTCCTCCCCGCCTGGCCCCTCCCCTCTTCCTCCCATTTCTCCCCCTGCATCTCCTCAGAATGCCATCTTCGGAATGTAGCCCATCACTGCCTCTGGACACAGACACTCCACCTTCCTCCAACGTGGACCCTCCGTCCACCCACCAGCCAGTCAAGCAGCCGACAAGTCACCACCTCACCCACCCGCCCACCCCATCCAACCACCATCCTCCTGTCCATCCACCACCATACATCTAATCTAACCATTCATCCATTTGTCCATCCCACCAACCCTCCATCCATACAGCCATCCGTCTGTCCATCCAGCCAACCCTGCATCCATACAGCCATCCATCTGTCCATCCAGCCAACCCTCCATCCATACAGCCATCCGTCTGTCCATCCAGCCAACCCTCCATCCATACAGCCATCCGTCTGTCCATCCAGCCAACCCTCCATCCATACAGCCATCCGTCTGTCCATCCAGCCAACCCTCCATCCATACAGCCATCCGTCTGTCCATCCAACCAGCCATCCAACCCTCCAGCCAGCCAATTAACCCTCCAACCATCCATCGTGAATCGATCCATTCATCAACAAGCCCGTGAGCACAGACCCTGCCCAGCCCGACACGGCCCAGGACAGGCTGGTGGGTGTGAGTCCTTGTTCTGAATTCAGAAATACACGTGTTCAACCTCAGCTCTGTCCTGTGCCAGTCTGGTGTGACCTTGGTAGAGTCAATGTACCTCTCCAAGCCTCCATTCCCCGCTCGATAAGTTAGGACTCCTGGGGACACTGGGGACAGGAGAATGAGAAGCACCTAGGCAGGCATCTAGGACGTGGTCCACACACCCAAGAGTTTACTGCTGGATGCCTGAGAACCCAGATTTGCTGAGCCGTGGTTTTGCAGAGCCCTGGTCCAGGAAGAGCAAACAACAACTCAGAGCAAGGCCGGAGTTCAGCTTCCTGCAGGAAGGGCAGGAAGGAGGAGGGAACAGGCCAGAGCCACAAGCAGAATGGGGAGGTGGGGACCCGTGAGGGAGGGGACGTGAGAGGGAAGGCTGCGGAGAGCTTTGAGTGACATTCTAAGGAGACTGGTGCCTATGGGGGAGGGCAGTAAAAGGACAGTGACCACCGAAGTGTGGTGCTGGGAAGACACACCCGCCCGAAGACAGAGATGGACTGGACGGGAGAGACTGGTGGCTGAAGGTTAGCGGGAGTTGTGGTTGGCAATTGATGGCGCTCACCTAGGACACTGGGGCCAGGGCTCAGCCCAGGACATGGGGACAAAGGTCTAGCCTATGAGAGGGCATGAAGACCAGTCTGTGACATCAGATCAGGGCTCGACAGGTGAGGGGTCTGTTCATGACACTGGGATTGGGCTCATTCCTCAGATGAGGACTCCGTCTGTGACCCTGGGATGGGGGCTCAGTCCAAGACCCAGTTCATGACACTGGGAACAGGCTCAGTCCTCAGGTGAGGACCCAGGCCATGACCGGGGGTCGGGGCTCAGTGATGACACCAGGCGTTGTTATAGGTTGTAGGAAGGGCTGAAACGGAGACAAGGACCGAGTACAGAGGGGACAGAGTGATGTCACAGAGGTGAAACCGATAAGGCTGGCGTCCTGGGGGGGTGAGGAAGAGGGAGGCCGGTCTCCACCCTGCGGCCTGCTCATCGGGAAGCTGCCTCAGTCTCGCAGGAGGAGACGGAGGAGGGCAGTGATGGGCTTGTGCTCTGCAGCCCGGGGCTGGGCTGCGCTGGGGGCAGTGACGGGGGACAAACCAGGAGCCTGGCCGAATCTGTCCCCAGTATCAGGGCTCCATGTGTGACCCGAGGCTCAGGGCCCAGTCTGTGTTGGGGTCCGGGTCCAGTGTGTGGCCCTGGATTGGAAGCTCCGTCTGTGACACCAGGGTTGGGGTTGGCTTGTGACACCGGGATCTGGGCTCATCCTGACAGCAAGATGAGGCCCGGACCGTGACACCAAGGTCAGGGCTCAGTCTGACACCAGGATGGGGCTCATCTGTGACTGGGACTCAGTCTCTGAAACAGGATCAGGGCTGAGTGTGTCACCAGGTCAGACTCTGGCTTGTCCCTGGGGTCAGAAACGTCCACATAAAGACTGACCCAGCCCTGACCCCTGATCCTTGGCCTTGGATCCCAGAGCTTCAGGATTCACTAGCACAGGGCGGGAGGGTCTGTCTGTCCTCAGGCCTCCTCACAGGCCCACCTACTGGGGCAGGCAGACCCCACTGCCCCCTGCTGCCCCTGGGGACTCCCGGTCCCCCAGGGCCCCCATCGGCCTCCAGGACGGACCCCTGCGCCTGTCTTTCCTCTTCCCTCGCAGACTGTTTAGTTCTGACCAAGGCAAGAAATGCCTTAGCTCTAGGGTGGGGAGAGGGGAGCTTCAAGGCTTGATGAGGACAGGGCACCGAGTGGCTCCGACCTGCCGCGGGTAGCGAGGGGTGGGGACGGTGTCCTGGTGGAGGCCACGGCTGGCCACAGCACGGCGTGTCCTCCACCACCGGTGCCTGCCTTCCAGGGCTTGGCCCGGGGCCCCCGCCACACTGTGTTGTAACTGTTTGTTGAGATATAATTCACTTACTATGCAATTTACCAACTTAAAGCATACAAGCCCAGGGTTTTTAGCACACTCACAGAGTTGTGCACCCGAGACCACATCAATTTTAGAATATTTTCATTAACCTAAAAAGAAATTCATGAGCCAGGCACGGTGGTGCACACCTGTCATCCCAGTGGCTCAGGAGGCTGAGGCAGGAGGAGAGCAAGTTCAAGGCCAGCCTCAGCAACTCAGTGAAGCCCTATCACAAAATAAAGAATAAAAATAAGGGCTGGAGTTGCGGCTCAGTGGTAGAGCACTTGTCTAGCATGTGTGAGGCACTGGGTTCGATTCTCAGCACCGCATATAAATAAGTGAATAAAATAAGGTCCATCAACATCTAAAAATATTTTAAAATATATATACCTAGGGGCTGGGGATGTGACTCTGTGTTTAAGTGCCCCTGAATTCAACCTAAAAATACAAAAGAAAAAAGAAAAGAAATTCACCTACTTGTATCTATTGACCTACAATCTCCACCTGCCCCAGCTCCCACCACTGAATATAAAGTGGGTACAGACAGCACTGCCCATCGCCCTCCCTCGGTTCATCCCACATTGGGGTGGGCAGGGGCGTCACCTCCCTCTCCGTCCCCTGCTGGCTACATCAGCTATGGACATGGTGCAGTGTATCTTCCTACCCTTTAGGGAGCAAACCCCAGAGCACCGTCATAAGTACCCTGGAACAGGAGGACCGGGAGATGGGATCCACCCAGCCGCGGGGAACCCCCGCTGTACAGTGAACAGGAACCCTGGATACTTTCCAAACTCGTACAACCATTACTGGAGGGTTCTGGAAGGACCTGTCTGGTGGACCCCAAAGCCCTTGTTTTCTCCTCTCCACTGTGCTGCCCACGGGTCCCCGGAACTCTGGGACTTTGGGACTTCAAGGTCAGAAGGGAGATGAGGGTATGTGGAAAGAAGAGGGAGACTGAATTCCCCCATTAGAGCCTCTCCTGCATCTGGAACTTGCATCTGGTGAAGCCACGTGGATCGGCTGGCCACGGCTGCTCAAAACAGAGCAAACGCTCAGCAGGAAAGAGCTCGCGCTTGACTAGGAATGTCTGCCGTAGGCTCAGGCTGAGGGAGGTAGCGCACACAGTGGCCTCGAGGTCACCGAAAGATCTTTGCCAAAAGCTCATCCCTCTTCCCATCATCCCAACAACCCGGGTGAGCAGGGCCAGGTGCAGAACCGACCGAAGTCCTGGCCTGCTCTGCCCTCCCAGCTCAGCCCTGACCCCTGCCCCTCCTTCCTCCACAGGCTCTGAGCCCAAGCCATGCGTCCAACCCTTTGACTCCAGAGCTGCCGCCTTGGCCACCAAGAGCAGTCACGAAGCCTGGACACCTGAGAGCCCCGACTCCGTCTCCACCATGGAGGATGAGCAGGCAGGTGTCTGGCTGTGAGAAGGGCAGGAGCCCGTGACAACAGGGGCAGCAAGTGCACTTTGTGTAGCACCCGTCTGTTACCCAGTCTCAGCGAGCTCTCACTGAAGAGGGGTGAAGTGGTTACCATCTTGTGTGACAGATGAGGGACTAGAGTCCTTTCTGGAATAAGAAGAGGGAGGGAATGATGGAGGATGGATGGATGGATGGATGGATGGGTTGATGGGTGGATGGGTGGATGGATGGGTGGATGGATGGATGGATGGATGGATGGGTGGGTGGATGGGTGGATGGATGGATGGATGGTAGGGACATGGATCGATAGATAGATGGGTGGGTAGATGGATGGATGGATAGATAAGTAGATTGATGGATGGATGGATGAATAGGCTAGACAGAAGGAAGACTTGCTTCACATCAGACCCTCTGCTGTGTGGTTGAAGCTTGGGCTAGGATTGAGATTTTGGCAAATGTCCTCATGACAACCTCCAGCCTGCTTCTGGGGAAAGGCCCCACTGGGATGGGGAGGTGTAATCCTGAGGAAGAAGGGGCTGAGTCATGGCTTCATGAACACAGCTCCACTCCAGCTCTGCTAGGGAGAGAGATGACCAAGTGGTGTGAATTGGATTCCCAGGGAGCACATGCAGAAGGAGTTGATCTGAGATGGTGTATTAGTCCACTTTTCATTGCTATAACAAAATACATGAGGAAATTAATTTATAAAGAGAAAAGGGTTGTTTTGTTTCATGGTTCTGGAGGTTCCCATGCAAGATTGAGGCTCTATCCCATGACTTTGGGGCTCTGGGGAGAGAAGCAGGAATGATAGCAGAGAAAACCACTCACCTCATAAACCAGAAAGCATAAGAGAGACTGAGAACCTGGTGTTCCCTCCACGGACATGCCCCTCCCTGGTGACCTCAGGAACTTCCGCTAGGCCCCACCTCTCAATGGCTCAGGCACCTCCCCAAAGTGCTCTGTGAGCCAACTTTTCACATGAGCACAATGCCTGGCAAAGCAACGTAGAGGAGGAAGGGTTTACCTGGGCTCATGGTCTCAGAGGTCCAGTCCGTGGTCAGGCGACTCCACTGCTCCAGGCCCAGGTGAGGCAGAGCATCGTGGCAGAAGGGCGTGGCCGAGGAAAGCAGCTGGGGACAGGGAGGCCAGGCAGCAGAGGGCAGGGAGCAGGAGGACAAGATACAGTCCCCCAGGGCATGGCCCCGGCCGGCTAACTCCTCCAACTACGCGGAAGCTGGGACCTGCCTGCTCAGTTCTCTCAGGTCAGGCTGGCCGGCTCAGGGGCCAGCTCAGGGGCCAGCTGCCGGGATCTCGCCATCCACCTCCTGCATCAACACAGGAGCGTCTGGGGCGCACCTCACGTCCAAACCAACAAGGCCAAACCGGGGGCCACGCCTGTAACCCACGGACCTCTGGGGTCACTGCCCACAACCAAATCATGGCAAGGCCCGAGGTCAGTGGCACCATGGCCAGAGCACATGTGGGAACGAGAGGCCACATCTCGAGACAGGAAGCCAGAGAGTCTGGGTCCCACGGGCACACTCCCAGCTGGCCCAGGGCCCTCCCACCGAGTCCCACCTCTGGAAGGTTCCGTGCTGCCTCCCAACACCACCGCCCTGAGGACCAAGCTTCCAACCACGGACTCGGGGAAAACACATGCCAACAGCGCAGATGGCCCTGCCTTCATGTCCCCAGGTCAGTCGGCCTCTGCTGGTAGGTTACCCAGGAAAGCAGGTGACTCCTGGGCAAGGGCTCAGAGGTGACTGCCCCCCCCCCCGAATCACCCTGCTTGGGTGAGAATGGCCCGGGTGTCAGTCCTAGCCCTGTCCTAGACCTGGACCACTTTAAAGAGGACCCAGGGCGGCAGGCAGTTGGGTGGGTGACACAGTGACAGAGAAACCACGGGTCCCGGAGAGACAGGAAGCCCCGGGTGTTCGGAAGGAGGATCTGTCCCTGCGGCAAGTCCGTCTCTCTTCTGCAATCCTGTCAACGTCACCCAGTCGGCCACCAGAGCTGGAGACCTGGGCCTTGTCCTGGTTCCCTCCCTCCTGTCGGCTGCCAAGTCCCTCGAACGCTGAGCCCTGGTGAGCCCTCAGTTCCACCCAGCTCGCCCTCCTGCCACCGCCCTGGTGGACGCCTCCGTGATGGCTCACCCTGGTGACCTCACGGGTCTTACCCGGTTCCCAGCCTTCATCCTGGCCCATCCAGCCCATCTCCGCTCTGCACCTCGAACGGGCTTTCTGAAGGAGGACTGTGGCCACCCCACCCGCCAGGCCCCCCATGGCTACTGGCGGAAGCTCCAGCTGGCCTGCTGACGTCTCACCGTCTCACCAGCAGCCTCTGCCTAGCAGCTCTTCTCATTCTGGCCTTTGTCGGGTGTCCCCTCCTCCAGGAAGCCCTCCTTAGCGCCCTGTGGACAAGGACAGCTGCCTCCCAGTTCTCCCCTAGCCCACTGCCTGGTCACTTCTATCGCAGTCGACAGTAGGAGCTGGGTGCCATCCCCAGCTTCTCCACTCAGCTCCATGAGGACAGGAAGCTGACTCCCTCTGGTGTCGTCATGGACGTGGAGGGCAGCGGTGCGCCCATTTTAGAGACGGGAAAACCAAGGGTCAGTCAGGCCTAGGAGCGGGTCTGGGGTCACGCTGAGCTAACGAAGCCGCGGCAGGAACGCCCAGTGGCTGTGGCCTCCATTCTGCAGCCTTGTTGCAGCTTGAGGATCCCTTATCCGAGTTGCTTGGGGCCAGAAGTGTTTGGGTTTCAGAATTCTTTTCTTTTGGATTTGGGAGTCATTGCGTATGGGAACTGAAGTTCGTTGACGCCTTGCATGCACCTCGTACACATAGTCCAAAGGTCCTTTTCCATTTTTAGGGTCTCTGAATTTTGCTCCTTTTGCTGTGACCGGACATAAGGTCGGGTGTGGGATTTTCCACTTGTGGTGTTATGTTGGGCTCAGAACGTTTCGGCTTTTGGAACACTTGGATCTGGGGTCAGGGACGCTCAGCCTGTACTTACTGGCCATCTTGTTTTGAAATTAAGTCACTTTTAAACAGAGCAAAATGAGACCAGAGAAGCAATACGCCTGACTCCTTGGGTGAGCTGTCTTCGTCTCCCGGCAGACACCAGGACGGATGGCCGCTGACACTTTTGAAATGAAAGCGTGTCTGTGCATTCCCTCCAGAATGGGGAGCCCTGGAATGTTTAGCCTTCTGGGTTTGACTTGGGGGAGCCCATCCCCCAGGCTCCCCTGGATCTGGACAGCGCGAGCCCGGGTGGATGGTCAGGACCAGCGTAATGTTTAACCAGAGCCAGCAAAGGCCCCCGCGGGCTGCCGCCTGTCTTTCCTCTCCCAGGAAATAAGTCAGAGGATGGGCACAAGCTTCCAAGCAAAGGGTGAGCCCTCCCCGGCTCAGGGCACCTTCTGGAGGAGGGCTGGACAGCCTGTGCCACCGTTGGCCAGGACCCCTCTCCCCCCAGCTCTGGCCTGGCTCCCACCTCTGCCTCCGATGAGGGAGGCCAGATGCAGGAGAAGGAGGGAGGCCCGGGCCGGGCCGAGAGGCTGTCCTGACGTGTTTATATTTGTAGAGGATGGAAACCAGAGACGCCAGGAAACCTTGGGGGGCAATGGTAAAGAGACGGCGTCAGAAGGAGGCTGTCCAGGCACCGGGGTTGGGAATGGACGGCCTGGGGAAAAAGGCCAGATCCGGAAGGAGGCTGCCCTGGAAGTCACATCGGGGCCAGGCGGTCCTTAGCCCACCCGAGCCAGAACCACAGGTATTCCATAGGATCCAGGGATGCGGTGTTTAAAGGAAGAGGGAGGAGGAAGAGAAGGAGGGAGCAGGGAAGCAGAGGGCAAGAATGACCGAGCCTCGGAGAGGTGCAAGAAGGGCTGAGGAGAACAGCACGGAGGGGCTGCGGAAAGGTGAGCTTCACCACCCATGGCCCAGCGACTCTGCCTCTGGGCGCTCACCCCCAAGAACGGAAAGCTGGGGCGCAAAGAGAGACGCGTTCTTCCCACCAGCCAGGCGGAAGTCGCCCTGGTGTCGGGTGATGCAGGAGTCACACCGCGTAAAGACGCGTGCTGTATCCAGACAGCAGAGCATCAGCCAGCCAGCCAGGGGCCTTCCATCACGTGCTCCAACTGCACAGACCCAGAGGACGCCGCTCGGGGAGAGCCAGACACAGGACACACTCTGCAGGATCCACTCACAGGAGGTCCCCGGGGAGCCCGGGCTGGAACGGAGCGGGAGCTGGTGCTGAAGGGGGCAGAGCTTCAGCATGGGGCCATGAGAGCGTTCTGAGCTGGGACATTGTGAGTGGGGACTAATGCCATTGAAATGGATTCGCAGAAATGGTCGTCGGATGGCAACTGTCATGCTATACACATTTTACCATAATAAGAAGAAAAGGAGGAAGAGGCCCAACCCGTGGAGAGGTTAATGCAGTTGGAGTGGCCTGCCTCGCCCCAGGCAGGTGGGGACCCTGTCCTCTGCCTCCTGTCTACCAAAATCCACAGCTGACCCAAGGCCTGGCTTTGGGCTGCCGGGTATTTTCCATCTCAGCCAAGAAACGCATCTGGGAATGCCCCCCACTACGTTTTAGTGGGGGGCTTCTGCATTCTTCCCTTACCTGGGAAAGACGGACCCAGCCGGGCTGGGCCGCCCTGGGGTAGGTTCGCAGGCAGAGCAAATGAAACTGCAAGACACCGGTTTGATTTGAATCTCAAATATTGCCACGTTTGGGGTAGACTCCTGAATCACGTGTTTGCTACTTATCTGAAATTCAAATTGAACTGGGTGTCTATGCTTTATCTGGCAATGCTATCATGGGGGCTTCCTATAGAATGTACAAAAGGGACCGGTTCCCCTCAGTGGCCTGCTTTAGGCCACCAATCAGCAGAGCCCATCAAGGGCTGCCTGAGATGGCCCAGAAGCCTAGTCCACGCCTGAGCATGGGCCTCACATGGAGCCATGGATCCGGCCCACCCACCCACCTCCCCACCAAAGCCTGGGGATAGTCCCAACCAAGACAGAGAAGGGGCAGCTCCTGTCTTGCAGATCCTCAAGGAGTCTGGGAGGCAGCCTGGAGTGCATTCCCATTCTGGGCTTTGAAGGATGCACAGGAGCTCGCCAGGCCATCTCTGGGTGGGTTGAGCGCAAGCAGAGGTTCTCCAAGCAGGGGAAAGGGCGGTTCTCTGCAAAGATAGCATGACTGGGAGAGGAAAGAGAAGCAAAGGCCAGAGAAGAGGAGAGAGAACAGTTCATGAGGAACATAAGGCTTCATTTTAAGCAAACCTGAGTTTGAGTCTGGCTCTGCTGGTCATTGTGTGGCCGGGGTGAGTCCTTTCTCCTCTTCTGATCTGCACCGCGGAAGGAAGCACAGCGACCCCTGGTGGAGCAGTCGAGGGATTAGCGATCAGGCAACTTGGGATCAGGGTGAGAAATTCCAGTAGCGCCTGGGCGTTGTCCACATCTCTGCCTCTTTGGTGTCTCACAGTGCCTGGCACCTCACTGCCTCCTGGGTGGGTTGGAGATGAGGCTGCAAGGGGGCCAGGCAGGAGGTGGACAAGCTTGGAATGTTTTGTGCTGAGCTGAGTAGCCTGGGTCTCCCTACCCTGCCGGGGAGAGAAGTTGCTAAAGGGGCTTCACAGCTCCGAGTTTCAGGCTCCACTGTGGTGGGAGATGTCTGGGCTGAGACCAGTGGAAGGTGGGTAAAGCGAGCAGCACAAACACAGGGTGCAATACAAACCGAGCATCCCTAATCTGGAAAACCCCAAATCCAAAGCCCCTCCCCCAAAGCCGAAACTTTCAGGAGCACTGACCAGACAGACCCTAAGAATAGAAAATTCCACTCCCGACTACATGGGACAGGTCACAGCCCAAACACAGGTGCACCACAAAATGTGCATAAAATGACTTCAGGCTATGTGCATAATGTGTACGTGAAACAGAAACAAATTTCATGCTTAGATTTGGATCCCATGCCCACATTACCTCATTGTGTACATGCCAATATTGTGAAATCTCAGAAAACCTGAAATCCGAAACTCTTCTGTTCCCAAACATTTTGAATAAGAGACATTCAGCCTATACTGTTATTATTTAAAATTTGGGTAACATACTCACCATGGATCACCTTGCATTACTTTTGAGTTTTAAAACATATTGCATTAAAATATTTACCTGAGCAACTGAGGGGTTTTTGGCACCCACTTGCATTTTGTATCCAAGGCAAGTGGCTCACCATTCCTGGCGTGGGAGAGATACTTAGGGTCCAGGAGACCTGCGAGGAGATCCCCTAAGCAGTCCAAGAAAAAGGCGAGGAGCTCGGACGCTGCCACCGTCGGCACCAACGATTACCTGTCTCCACACAGAGCTTTTACAGACTGGGATCACAGACATCAACTTTCATGTGCCTTAAAATAAGCTGGCAAGTTGGATAACAGGTCCCCAAAGCCAATTAGATAGGAAGAGTAAGCCCTAATGTTCTACAGCACAGTGGAATGACTATAGTTTACAATAATTTCTTACATATTTTATGAAGAATTCAAGAGGAATCCAAAGCCTCTCTGATATTTAAAATTATCCCATTAGATGGTTACATTGTATACATGTAGCAAAATTGTCACACTGTACCCGGTGAATATGTACAGTGATTGTATGTCAACCAGGAATAAACACTAGCTGGTGAGCAGGAGGGCAGAGGTGACTGTCCATGATGATCAGATGGGGATGATAAGGTGAGGCATGGCCCTTGAGGGACAGGTTGAACCGGAGGGACATAGGCAGGGCCTGGGTGCTGAGCATGGGGGTCTCATGGCCAGGAGATCCTGGGTCTGCTGCCCCAGGTCAATGCTTTCTTCTCCCACCAATCTATAGGAAGATGATTTTCCAGCGCCACTCAGTGAGAGCATAGAGGACCTCAGCCTGGATTTGGAAGCCCTTCGGGGCAGCGAATATCTCCAGGACCTGGGTCTAGGGGCCGCTTCCCATAACCAGCCTGGGGAGGCCATAGGCAGCACCCCCTGTAACAAAGAAGGTGGAAGAGATTCGCCCTTGTCCAGCTCAGCAGGGGCCCAGGTCCTGCCATGGAGACGGAGACGGAGACAGAGCTGGGAGAGGTCCCGGAGCTGCTCCGGGAGCTGGCAGAGGTGAGCCCGCTCTGCCCCACACCCCACCACTGCACACCTTCATGGTGCACCCCCAGGACAAGGCAGGGGTCTGGAAAGCCAGCATACACTGCTACCCCATGCCTGCATCGTCTAGCTCCAGGGCCACGAGGGTATCTGCACTGTCAGAGGCAGCCTGGACATGAGCTTGCATGAACACGTATGTGCCTACAAACCCGCGTGCATGTAGGCACACCCAGTGGCATGCAGAACACACCTGCATGCACTAGCATGGGAGCCTGTGAGGGCACACGAATTCACTTGTGTGCTGATCAAATGTGCGTGCCCAAGCCAAATCCAAGACTGTGCTGCACACTGCAGGCACACACCAGCCCGGGCACACGCCAGCCTGGGCACACTTTCCTGAGCACATCCACGTTCAGCCTACACACTTGTACATTTGCCCTTGGAAGCCTATAAGTGGCATGGTTTGCACACTGCCCATGCAACATACACCACGTCAGAGATCACTTGTGATCCAAACACAGATACATATTCAGCTCCATGCACCCCTCAGCAGCAGCAGCAATGAAGAGAGGTCTTAGCTGCCCATCCTTGTCCCTTCATTCCTCCCATCACCCCAAATAGGAATCTAGTCTGTGCCAAAAGGTGGGTCTTTGATGCAAATGTAGCATTGGCAAATCTAACCAGGCTTCCTCCGTGCTGATGCAGGCCCCTCCCATGTGGGGAAGCCCGGAGCTCTCTGTGGCCTACACACCCCTCCCCTGCAGGTCCCCTCAAGCCCTTGGATGCCTGGGGCAGTGGTCAGGTAAACAAGACTGAAGCCCTGATACTCTCCCTTCTCCCCAGGCTCAGCCTTGATGCCTCGGCCTCGGATGCGGGACCTTGTCTCCCTCGGACACTGGCTAGCCTTGCTCTGAATCTGTCAGGAGAGGGGCTGAAAACTTGGACCCAGCGGTGTCTGTCTGGGGATGAGACCCCAGCAGAACACCCAGGCAAGGTGGGTGTGGCCTGCAGCTGTGCACAATAGCGCACCTCTGCGTCTGGAGGCCTGTTGCACATGGAGAAGGTGCCTCCCAGAGCCGCAGAACTCACTTATGAAGGGGGCGTCTCCCCTCCTGAGAGTCCATCTGAGCAGGCCATGCTCTTTCTGTTGCTAATACCACAACCCCACAGACCCGATAAGTGGTAAGGAGGTCTGTTTGGGCTCATGATTCAAAGAAGTCCAAGGTTAAGGGACTACATCTGGTGATGGCCTTCTTGCTGCCAAAGTCCCAGCATGAGGGACAGGGAGCACACGCGTGTCTTCTGGTCTCTCTCTGTCTCTCTTCTTATATAGCCACCAGGCAGGATTCAATCATGGGAGCTCCACCCTGGTGACCTTATCTGAGCCAGTCACCTCTCAAAGGCCCTGACACCATACTGGGATGAAGTTTCTGTCCTCTGAGTTCCTCGCACTGGGCACAGACTCCAGCATGGGAGGGGGAGGGGGAGGCCATATGCAAACCACAGCAGCATCCCAGGTCCGTGAGGTGCCCCTGGGGTGGGCAGAGAACCTTGGCCACAAATGCAGCTGATGAGCGCCCGGCCAGGCCCAGAGGGCCTTTGGCTGGCTGCGTCTGCAGGGGAAGGGATCTGCAGCTAGGGAGGGCCCCTCTCGGACCTGAGGCCAGCCCACAGCTGGGGGATGTGTGGCTGGGCTAGGGCCTAGGCTGGGGCATCTTGGCCCCTGATGCAGGTGGGCATTCCTGCTCCTGCAGCTTGGGGGCTGGGGTTCCAGCCCACAGCTGGGGATCCTCGCCAGAACTCTGGCCCATGGCAATGGACATTATGGCCATGTCAGTGTCCTTCGGCTGGGGCAAGTGTGTCCCCAAGTTCTGTGACTATAGCCCTGGCTACACGTGGTTGGGGCCCTTGATCTGGGGAAACTGCCTGCAGCCAGGCTGTGTCCCAGGTTCAAGGAGGTGCTTACTCCCTGCAGGAACGTGGCAGCCCCCAGCCAAGAGTGAGGTCCAGGTCAGTTCCCCTGTCCTGCGAGGAGATCAGCTCCCTGGAACTTGCTCCTGGCTTGGAAGTGCCAGCCCCATCTGTGCAAGGTAGCCTGGTCTAGAGTGCTCCTCATTCACACCAGGTCTGGGAGGGAAGGGGACAGGGAATGGGGTTCCACTAAAGGGTCCCATGGGGGAAACTCAGGGACAAAGGCTGGTGGCGGGGCTGAGGGTCCCCTGGGTAGGAACTGGGCAGTGGGCTAAGAGTCCTGCTGGTCCAGAGGTGGGAAGACATCTTCTGCATCTGCCCTCCCTCCCCCGGGGTCCTCAAACCAGGGCAGATAGCCCATTGCAGTGACATTGCCATACACCCTGGGTCTCCCCTGCTCTCTCATGGGGCACATGCTCGCTCTCTCTCTCTCTCTCTCTCTCTCTCTCTCTCTCTCTCTCTCTCTCTCCCCTCCCCTTGCTCTCTCCTTGCCCCCTCCCCCTTTGTCTCTGAATCTCCAGTGTCAGTCAGACCTCCTGTCTAAACCCCAGTGGGCCACATTCAGGCCAGTCTGTGCCCCTGTGGCTTTCTCCATAAGGAGGGACAATGAGCCTGTCTCCTTTGGCCACTGGAGTTCGCTGAGCTCATGCCTGTGAAGGACTTAACAGAAAAGCTCAGGGAGCTGGGGACACTTTCCTCCCTGGCTCTCTGTCCTCTTTCCTCCTCTCCTCCCCAAGAGTGACAAGTCCCATCAGGGTGGTGTCCAGGGGACTGGGGTGGGCGGCTGCAGGGCTGGGCCCTCTCACCTGTGCCCTCGTTGGGGGCTGCTTCTAGGCCGGGACCCGCCCGTGCTGGAATGCCTGGAAAAGGACCACGTGGAGCCAGACCAGGTGTGAGTGTCTGCCCCGTGGAGGGCCTGGGGACTGGCTGGGGGTGGGGGCCAGGGCAGAGGGTACAAGGAGCAGCATGGCTGGCCATAAGTGTCCGGGGCCAGTCACCTGCCCACTTAGTCCTCATAACCTGGGACTTCTCTCCTAGACCATCCTTCTCCCAGGGAAGGGACACAGGCCCCTGGACTGGGTCTCAACCTGCCACTGGGAAGTGGGATGGGGCTCCCAGATCGGGTTGCACCAGGAGCCAAGCCCTGCCCAGGGCTCACGGCTCATCCTGGGGAGTGGGGTGACTGTGGGCTCCTTCCTCCCACCTATCCCCAGGTTGATTGTTCAGCAAGTGCTTCAAGAACTTCGCCAGTACCATGGGTAAGTGGGGAAGGGTCAGATGTGAGGAATAGGTAGGAGGGCAGGCGTAGGGGTGGACAGGCATGAGGGACAGATGCAGAGACAGGCGAGGGAAAAGTGTGAGGAACACAAGTTTAGAGGAACAGGTGTGAGGGGACAGACGTAGAGGAACAGGTATGAGAGGAGAGTGAGGCAACAGGTACAGCAGTGGACAGGTGTGGGGGACAGGTATAGGGAAGGACGGACGTGGAGACTGGTTGGGAGAAGTGTGGGAAACACAAGTTGAGGGTAACAGGTGTCAGGGGACAGGTATGGGGGTAGACAGCTATGAGGGACAGGTATAAAGAAGTCAGGGAGCAATGGGAGAAAAACAGGGACAGGAGAAGGGAGAGGACAGGGGACAGGATCGGGGAGGAGCCAGCTGCCGTGAGCCTGGCAGATGCGGAAGAGTGCCTCCTTCCTAAGACATCGCATCTGTCAGAGAACATTCCCCTCGTACTGGTATTGTCTGGCCGATGTCACTGGTCCCTGCCACAAACCCTGTCACAGGGTCTATGTGAGCAGGCTAACGGTCAAGGACTGGTGGGCTCTTAGCCCTGGCACCTGTGCCCTGAAGCCTGGGAGGAAGGTGGGGCAGGAGGAGAGTTGGGCGGCTGCTGACCCAGGCGTCTGTGCCTCTGATCCTGCAGGGCCCGGCAGAGGGCTCGCATGTCCTGCAGCCCTGGGGATGCCCAGTCGAACCTCACCTGGTTTGAGTTCCTGTCTGAGTAAGTGTCAAGAGCTGCTGCAGGTGGCTGCAGTGGGGCGGGGCATCCCTGGGTCAGGATTCCTGAGCACGGATTTTATCCTAAGCAGCAATGGGACTTCAGGCATAATCAGTGATGGTGACAGAGGATGGGGACCTCAGACAGGACAGAGGGTCCCTGACTCTCTCTCACACTCACGTATTCACTCAACAAACATTTATAGAGATTAGCATTGTTCCAGGAGCCTTGGGGGCTGGAGGAGCGGAGTCTCCCTCCAGGACATAGATTCTGCCAGGGCTGGAAGCGAGGCTGGCTTGTTTGTCACCGGCCTTATAAATATGTATTAAATGACTGTGTACCGGCAGTCATTTAGGGGAGACGTACAGTGACGGTGTTGGTGGGAGGGGGAGGATTAATACCAATAAGACCTGAGGCAGGTAGGTGTGGGTATGGATTAGAGGGAGGGGTCAGAGGTGGACGGAGCCATTTCTGGCCCAGGCTGGGACCTCAAGCTGGAGACTCTGTGGCGCTTCCCTCTGCAGACCCAGGCCCCCTAGCTCCAGAAACATTGCAAACCCTGCACATGTTTGTTGAGTGAATGAGCAGAGGAGCCGGGGATCCTGCAACGAGTAAGGCAGGATTGGGACGTCACGGGGGAGAGAGTCCAGGATGGCTGCAGCCCCTTTCTGACCGGCCTCCCCTGCCCCCAGGAGCGAGGATGGTGCCAGTAAGAACGAGAAGAGCGACAAGAGCACCAGGGTGAAGCGCAGTCTGAGCTCCCTCCGCAGCCGGGTCACCAGGCAGAAGGAAAAGGTCAGGGGGCTGGCCCAGGGCTCTCTTCTCCTTCTTCAGCTCCACAGAGCCCTCTTGACCCCGGAGCCCTGGGATTCAAGCTGGGGCTGATGCACAGGGTATGAAAGGACCAGCCCTGACAGAGGGCATCCTGTGACCCACCTCTGTCCCACACAGGGGAAGAGCCCAGCACACGTAAAGGACAAGACTCAGGAAGCCCGAGAGAGGCGGGAATGTGTCAACGGACACCAGCTGGTGCGAGGAACCTTCCTGGGCCACTCCAGCTGCCCGCTCTGCAGCAAACCCTTCCTGAGCTCCGGTGAGTCCAGCGGCCACCCAGTCCCTGGAGGCAGCCGCTCTCTTCCTTTCCAGTCTTCCAGTTCCTCTCTCGGCCACCTTTGCTCTGAATAGCCTCACTCCGTTTCACCCTTGCCCTGTGCAGCAGATCTTGGCGGCTCCCAGGAAAGAACTTGGGTTATGTGAGAAGTGGAAAAATTCCCTTTACATACCCACTTGTGTTATTACAAGAGTCCTCCTGCGGACTCTGGGTTCTGACAAGGTATTCCTTTGAGGGGGCTGCCGTGAGAAAGTGCCAGGTGCCCACTGGTTGAAACACCAGAAATGTATCGCCCCACAGTTCTGGAGGTTGGAAGTCTGAGATCAAGGTACCTCCAGGATGCAGCTCCCTCTGAAGTGCCAGAGAAGGATCGTTCCAGGTCCCTCTCCTGGCTTCTGACAGCACAGTTCCAGTCTTCACATGATGTTCTCCCTGTGTGCGCGCCAGGGTCCCAATTTCCCCTTTCTCTGAGGACACCAGTCGTGTTGGATTAGGGGCCCCACCCTACTCCAATGTGACTTCATCTTAACTAAGTACATCCGCAAAGATCTTATTTCCTAAAAAGGGCACATTCTGGAGTACTGGGTGTTGAGGAGGGTTGGACCGCAACATATGAATGGGGGGCAGGGACAGTGGAACCCATAACAGGCCTTCCACCCTGGAGCTCTCCGTGGTGGGGACAGCAAGAGTCTCTGCTCAGAAATAGCATCAGGCTCCAAAAGCTCTGAAAGAAGAGCTCTGGTTTTGTGTGTGTGTGTGTGTGTGTGTGTGTGTGTGTGTGTGTGTTTTGTATTGAGGATCCAATCTGCAGACTGTTTACAGGCAGGACTCAGGCAAGTTCAAAGTTCCTGGACCTCAGCGCTACTAACACTCAGGGCCAGGTAATTCCTCAGCATGGAGCATCCCTGGCCCCTCCCCACTAGACCCAATAGCAACCATCCTGTCTCCAGTTGTGACAACCAAAAATGTCTCCGAATGTTGCCCAAAGTCCCCTCTGAGATTGTCCTGGATGACACTCAACAGGCTAATAAGATAACTGCAGGCCCTAGAATGGACCCAGACCTCGCAGTGAAAGCGACATTCTCCACCCACTGGGCAGGAGCCTCCTCCTGACCTGAGCTGCAGGTTTTGCATTTCTTGACTCTGCTTGCCCCAGCCTTGGGTATTTTCCTTCTTCCTTGTCCCCACTCTTCCCAGAGTGCTCTTTTGCTGACTAAGGGGCTATGGGCCTTTCACTGATGTCCAGCTTTGAGCTTTCTCTCCAGAAGGTGATCTCCAATGAACTTTGTGACACATGAGCTGTGTTCAGCCAAGGCTTGCATGAGCTTTGCAAAGTCTTGCATGTGCTGACAACCCGGAGCATTATGAGGCCCTTAATTTTAAGTAGCAGGTAGCTTCCTGTTCCTCCTGTTATTCTATTCTCTTCTGCAGGGGGTGGAGTTCGCTGGATCTTTATTAGGCATCCAATTCAAGGGGCAGGTGGGATGTTGGCAGAAGAAAGGGCAGAAATCCAGAGTCAAGCCTGCATGCACAGAGCAGGTGCCGGAAGCCTGCTCCTGAGAGTGCTTGTTTGAACAGGTGCAGCCAAATCCCTCACTTATCACCTGCACTGCTGCTTCCTTGTTCATCACTGTCCTTTAATTTCTGTTCCGTTTTTTTTTTTTCCTCAGTGCTTTTCAGAAAAAATCCTGAGGTCTCTCTGCTCAATTTTTGTGTCATTAAAGGACTTGTGTGTCTTTGTGGGCCACTCACCTGCAGTCTCACTGTCTTTAGGGGACTTAGATAAACCCAACTGAGACCGATGGAAGTAGAATTTGCATTTTCACAAGATCCCCCTAGTGTTCTGGATGACATTAGTTGCCTACAAGCCTAAGGCAGGTTTTTCCACCTCCACTGCAGACGTTTGGGGCCAGTTCATTCTTCTGCATGAAGACCTAACTTGTGCACTGAACTGCAGTACACAGACTGCAGGGATGTTGACTGGCACCTCAATGCCAATAGCAATCTCTTTTGCCCCCCTGTTGTCACCATCACAAATGTTATGTCTCCTGACATTATCAAATGCCCGTGGAGGCAAAAATCACCTCTGGTTGAGAACCACTGTTCCTAGGAATCTTCCTGTCCACCTGTGTTTTCAGCCTCAGTGTCTACAGTTTTCTCTTAAAACAAGGCTAGTTTCCCACTCTCAGGTGCACTTAGGGTCAAATCCAGCTTTTGGTATGGCCTGCAGGCTAAGAATTTTTTCCTAACATTTTTAAGTGGCTGGAAATGAATATTTGGGGACACATGAAATAGTACAAAATTCATATTTCAGAGTGCATAAATAAGATTTTGTTAGTGTACAGCCATACTGGTTTGTACACGTATTACTTGTCCCTGCTTTCAGGCAACAATGGCAGAACTGAGTAGTTTGCATCAGGGCCTGCAAAGGTGGAAATATTTACTGGAGGGCACCCCTGAGCCAGGTTATCCAGCAGCAAACCAGCCAAACCCAGCAGGGTGGCTTACCGTGACCTGCAGAGCAATAAGTCCCTTACAAATATAGCCTTTGAGATCAAGGAAGATTTGAGTGTGTGTAAAAGGTAGCACTTCGCACAGTGCCTGGTGCACAGAGGCAGTGGTACCGTGTGTCACCCTCCTCCCCCTCCCCATCACCATCATTATTGTGTTTGTTGCTGTTGTCATCTAAGGTCTTTCACCAGCAAGAGGCAATGCAAGCATTTAAATCATGTGCTCTGACCACAGCCCCCTTCACACCTGTGTCGGGAGGCATGAACCACCAGTATATGCACCTCATTTCCAACAGGTGCCCCTGGTTATGCCTCAGAGGTATCCAGGGCCAGATGTGACTGTCATATAGAGGAGCAGCCTGGCAGTGTGGTAAACAGAATAGAGAATGGGTCATGTTCCAGGTAATTAGGGCAGGTGGTCTCCAGGGGAAAGCTGGGATGCTTTCCCAGAAACCAATCCACATAGTCCTATTCCTGGTCCTGACCTTTAATGCCCTTCAGGGTCTGACCCCACCTACCTTTCAACTTCTCTCCCACCATTTGGCCACCCAGACTCCATGACCTGGCCACTGGGAAGGACTGTCTGGTAAACTATGACTGTACCTTTCTGGAACCTCCTGTTCCTTAGACATGCTCCGTCTCTTGACTAAAAGTCTGGACCTAACCTGAGTGCTATCACTTGCCCCACACCGTACCCCACACCAGCTTCCATACTGAGAGCTCTTGACAATGTAACTGTGTGTGTTGAAGTGAATTTGGTTTGGGGAGATCTTCTTGGCCTATTAACCAGCCTGAACTTTGAGAGTCACTGGGCTCCACTCCTGGTTACTGCCCAACTGCCCCACCTGGGGTGGGAGGGACCTGGATTGGACAAATAGCTTCAGGGTTGGAATGTAATGGCACCTGGGGGACTGACACTGCGGCAGTATCTGGCATGTCTACAGGTAGTCTAACAGCACCTGGCAAGGAGGGATCTGGAATGTGTTTCAGATTCTCAACACCTGTTTGCAGGTGTCTGATAACATCTGCACTGGAAATATCTGGTGTGTGTTTTGGGGTAACTGAAAGCTCCCATGTAGGGTCTTGGATATGTTTCTGAGTGTCCAAAAGCTTGTTGAGGGTATTTGCTGGTTCCTAAGTAGAAGTGTCTGGTGCTTTCAGAATATTTGGCTTGATTTTTACACCTCAATGTTTGAGGATTTCCAACGGATCTAGGTGGGGTGTCTGACATATTTCAGGGTGGCTGGAAGCCGGTATGGAGTATTTGGTGGCACTTGCCTGGGTGTCTATGTGTTTGGGATAGCTGACGCTACCCGTGTTGGGGTGTCCGAGAACACCTGTGAGGTATATGACTCATTTTTCCCAGATCCACCTTGTAATCTATGCTGGGCTTTGTCAACAGACCCTGCCCTCTCTAATCCTTGCTGCCAGAGGAGGAGTTCCCCTTAGATACTGCCAAATGCAGCACCCCCCCCCCACCGCACATCCCCAGCCCCGCGCTCACACACCCTACTGATCCCCCAAGACATCCCTCCACCCTGTGGGGATCCTCCCCCAGGATTCCCTCCTCAGACGTGCTAATCACCTGGGCTCCCACTGGCCCTAGAAAATGCCTCCAATTCCTTGTCTCCCCATTCCCGGACATCCCAGGCCCCCGGTGCCCTCCCCAGCCACCTCCCCTACACACCCCACTGATCTTCCTTCAGGATCCTCCCAACTCCAACTTCCTCTCAGGCGCCCCTAACCCCAAGATCCCCCAGGCCCGCATTGTCTCTCAAAATAAAAGTCCCTTCCCCAGCTCCACGAATCACCCAGGACCCCAGCGCCGCCGACCTCTCAGGATCCCCCCAACACGGTCATCCCGGCCCCACACACAGGGTCTCCCATCCCAGCCGACATTCTGGCTCCGGTTGGCCCGCCTCTTATGAAGGAACGCCCCCAACCCCGCAGACCCGCCTCATAGGCTGCCATGGCCCTCACCATAAGGACCCTCCCGGTGGGGGTCCCCGCGCCTCCAACCTCCGCGGAGCCGACGCTCCGCCCCGCCGCGCCCCGCCCCGTCGCTCGGCGCCGAGCCTAAGGCAAAGTCCCAGGTGCGGGGATCTACCACCCTCGAGGCCACGCCCCCGGGACCACGCCCCCTCCGGACCACGCCCCCGGGCGGGTCGCGCAAGCGCCGCTCACCCCGCGCTGGCTCCCGCTTCCGGCTCCGAGCTGCGGGCGACTGTGGTTCCGCTGAGGCCGGGCGGAGGCGGCGGCGGCGGCTGCGGCTAGAGTGGTGGAGGAGCGGGAGGAGAGCGGCCTGCGGGGAGCCGGGTCGAGGTGAGGGCAGCGGGGCAGTCCCGAAGAGGACTGGGCTCGCGGGGGAGGCCTCAGTCCCCCTGGGGGCGGCCTGGGGCACGGACCCCCCGGGGCTGCCTCAGGCCTCCCGCCGGGCCCGGTAGACTACGTTGGGCAGGTGGATGGGAGTCCGGTTCTGGCTGCCCTTTCAATGCATGGGGACTCTGGGTGGCGAATGCAGTTGCAGAGGTGCAGACATTGTCCAGCCAGTGTTAGGGCGCAGCAGCCTCTCCTCCAAGAGAGGAAAGGTCGCTCGCCTGCAGCCTCTGCTCCTGGGTCAGGGGTGCCTGGGGGCAGGACCAGAGATGAAGAGATACCCAGGACAGAAATCAGCACCCTAGTGTTTTAGGCTTCCAAAACTCAGCAGGTGCAATGCAGCTTACCTTGCCGATGGGAATGAGAAGCCATTCCTTGAGTGTTTTGTTGTAGCTGTTTTCCCCTTACCTTTTACCTGTTGCTCTGTTGATATGGCTGGCCGGGAGGGTAAAAACTTTCTCAAAGTTTTAACACGGAAGTAAGGCTAAGAGCAAAACTTTTCCCCCTTTGCCGTGTTCTCAGAGAGATGGAACTCCAGCCTGTAGCTTTCAAGGGTCCCTACTCTTTTTAACCAGAATTCCCGAATATGTGGACAGTCCCTCAAGGGAAGATGGTTTGGGGATGGTTTTTGCAGGAATCCGAGTGAATGATTAATCCTGGAGCGGTAGTGGGAAATGTCAAGAGCATAGGTTTGAGTGTCACATCAGACCTGGATTCTAGTTTCTGTTCCACCACCTGTTGGCCATGTACCCTCACCAAGCCTTAGTCTCTTCCATTTTTAAAATGGGAATAAGGGTGAGTTGGGGATTCAGCTGGTTAAATATGTGTAAGGTGTATGGCAGAGTGCCTGGCATATGGTGCATGCCCAACATAATGTTATATAACCTGTGCCTAGGTACCCAATCCCAAACCTGTATTTTTTCTTTTTTTATTAATTTTTAAAAAATTTATGTGACATCAGAATACATTGCAATTCATATTACACATATAGAGCACAATTTTTCATATCTCTGGTTGTGTACAAAGTATATTCACACCAATTCATGTCTTCATACATGTACTTTGGATAGTGATGACCATCACAGTCCACCATCATTTTTAACCCCATGCCTCCTTCCTTTCCCTCCCACCTCTCTGCCCTATCCAGAGTTTGTCTATTCCTCCATGCTCCCTCTCCCTACCCCACTATGAATCAGCCTCCTTATATCAGATAAAACATTCTGCATTTGGTTTTTGGGGATTGACCAACTTCACTTAGCATTATCTCCTCCAGATCCATCCATTTACCTGCAAATGCCAAGATTTTATTCTCTTTTATTGCTGAGTAATATTCCATTGTGTATAAATGCCACATTTTTTTAATCCATTCTTCTACTGAAAGGCATCTAGGTTGGTTCCACAATTTAGCTGTTGTGAATTGTGCCGCTTTAAATATTGATGTGGCTGTGTCCCTGTAGTATGCTGTTTTTAAGTCCTTTGGTTATAGTCCAAGAAGAGGGATAACTGGGTCAAATGGTGGTTCCATTCCCAATTTTCCAAGGAATCTCCATACTGCTTTCCATATTGGCTGCACCAATCTGCAGTCCCACCAGCTGTGTATGAGTGTGCCTTTTCCCCCATATCCTTGCCAACACTTATTGTTGTTTGTCTTCATAATAGCTGCCATTCTGACTAGAGTGAGATGAAATCTTAGAGTAGCTTTGATTTGCATTTCTCTAATTGCTAGCAATGATGAACATTTTTTCATATATTTGTTGATTGATTGTATATCATCTTCTGAGAAGTATCTGTTCGGTTCCTTGGCCCATTTATAATGATTGGGTTTTTTTCTTTCTTTTTTGGTGTTTAGCTTTTTGAGTTCTTTATGTACCCTAGAGATTCTGTCTGATGTGTGAGGGGTAAAAATTTGCTCCCAGGATGTAGGCTCTCTGTTCACCTCACAGATTGTTTATTTTACTGAGAAGAAACTTTTTAGTTTGATTCCATCCCATTTATTGTTTCTTGGTTTTAGTTCTTGCACTATAGGAGTCTTATTAAGGAAGTTGGGGCCTAATCCCACATGATGGAGATGGGGGCCTACTTTTTCTTCTATTAGATGTAGGGTCTCTACTTTTATTCCTAGGTCCTTGGTCCACTTTGAGTTGAGTTTTGTGCATGGTGAGAGATAGGGGTTTAATTTCATTTTGTTGCATATGGATTTCAGTTTTCCCAGCACCATCTGTTGAAGAGGCTGTCTTTTCTCCAATGCATGTTTTTGGCACCTTTATCTAATATAAGATAATTGTAATTTTGTGGGTTAGTCTTTGTGTCCTCTATTCTGTACCATTTATCTACCTATTTGGGTGCCAATAACATGCTGTTTTTGTTACTATTGCTCTGTAGTATAGTTTAAGGTCTGGTATAGTGATGTCTCCTGCTTCATTTGTCTTGCTAAGGATTTCTTTAGCTAGTCTGGGTCTCTTATTTTCTCAGGTGAATTTCCAGACCTGTATTTTTAGTTCGACATTCCAAGTAATAAAGGATCCAGAAAAATTTAAGCATCTCGGGTGTCATTTGAACTGGGTCAGGGTTAACACTTATCAATCTTTTGCTATTTCTGTGGATCATTGAACCCTTCTGAGGAAAACACAAAAATGAAGACGTTTGTTCTATAGCAAATAAGAGTAAATTAATTTTAATTTAATCAAAGGCATAATTAATTATATTCCTGTAAAGGCAATTTGTTTTGGTTTTGTGTGGCTTATTTCACTTTTAAATTGCATAGAGAAATGAAAAAGAGGTGCTGTAATTCTTTCTCTCTCTCTCTTTCTTTTCTTTTTGGTAAATTGACTTGAGAAAGCCCCCACTTTGTGAATTGAAGAGGTACATAGGTTGTTTCTCATGAGTAGCTGTGGAATAATTTTCATTCTTGTCACATAGTAGCAATTAAGGCCCCAGCCACTGCACTTGTTGTCACCAGCCCCAGGGACTAGGGCTGTGGCAACCAGCTGTGCCTCCCTGGGTGTTTACCTCCCACATGTTTAACATAGTTCTGATCTTGTGTCAAGGTCTCCTTGGTTCACATATGCTGGGTCATATTTCCATTTCTTCAAACTCCATCTGTGACTTTTGAAACATTTTCACTTCCAGCTATCTTAAGTAATTTCAAGACCTTTGATAAGTCCAGCCAATCGTTTCTTTGTTGCTTGTTAAGTAAACTTCACTTTCCCCCCAAAGTGATCCAGAGCTGCTGTTTTTGAAAACCCTCTCTCCAGGTGCAAAACAGTTCCAGTCTGCGGCTCTGGAGCTGCCTGTAGGAATTTGTTTGGAGGAGGAATGCAGCAGATGGGGGAGGGAGGAAAACTGGTTAAAATAATGTCCTTTGGGGGGTCTCAGCTGCAGCTATGCTTTTTTGTGTGTGTTCATATCAAGTTGTGTATACTAATATCAGCTTGCTTGGCGTCTCTGTTTTCCCATGTATAGGTAGATTCGTAATTTCAACTAAGCATAAAGTTGTAGTTAATTATGTTCAAAGTAGCAAACATACTGATTTGTGATCAAACCTTGAAAAAATATTCTAGAGGTTTCACTGAGAGTATAAACACATTATAAATAGTTAAATTTTGAATTATGTCACTTTTTTAGTATAACAGCTTCATTGAGATACAGTTCATGTATCATAAAATTCACTTTTTAAAAATGTACTACTCGGAGATTTTTAGTATATTTCACAGAATTTGCCACTATCCTCAGTATCTAATTCCAGCACATTTACATTTTACCAGTTCATTAATCTTATGAGTGGGATTCAGGAGGAGAGAGATTCAAAAGAGGGCAGCAGTTGAAGCGAGCAGCCCCTCCACTGGAACATGGGGCTGAGGAAGGAGAGGACCATGTCAGATTCTTGGCAGGAGTCCAGCGTAATCCTGCATACAAGGACATCCCAGTTTCGCAGTGTTTATGGATAACTCTAATTTGCTGAGGTTTGTTTAAAGAGTAAAATTGAATCTAGAAAGAATAATAAATCATGAAGTCATACACAGTAGGAGGTCCATGTACTCAGTAGTCCCTTTACCAGGGTGAAATGGAGAGTGACTGACCAGATGCAGTGTAGAGCAAGAAGCTGAGCATCTGTGGACAGTGCAGGTAGTGAGAAAGCAGCTCTGCGGTGTCCACAACTCCAGGCTAGGATGATTAGTGCTGGGTCCTGTGACCCTCTGTGGTACCCACTTGGGGAGTCCTAAATGAAGAGAAATCTGAGAGAGATGGGAAGATAGAAAAATTAGGATTTTTATATAATACTTGTGGGAATACAGAATGGTATAGTTGCTGTGGAAGACTGTCTGGCAGTTCTCCAAAAGCTTGGACACAGAATGAACACACAACCCAGCAATTCTAGCTTAGGTATATGCTTGAAAAGAAGGAACCCACGGGGCTACCAAATCCCTTACTGATGGTCCTTGACTTAACCATGGAGTTACATGCTGATGTTGTTAAGTTGAAGACTCATTTAATAAGCCAACATAATGTCATCGTACACTTTCTACTGAATGCATACTGATTTTGCATAATCAAAACCAAGAAATCGATTTTGATTTTATGGTAACTGACACCATCGCAGGTGGGTAATGATCAGAGCAGCATTCCTTAAAAGTCTGTCTCCTGTTCAAACCCATTTCTACTATGCTAGAAACAATCCAGCTGCCCATCTTGCAGTGGGTAAATAAAATATGGCCCATCATACAATGGAATGTTGTTCAGTAATAAAAAGGATTGAAGTTCTAATACGTGGATGAACCTTGAAAACATCAAGCTTAGTGAAGTCCCCAGATTGTATGACTCCACTTACACCAAACATCCAGAACAGGCACATCCATGAAGACAATAAGCAGATTTGTGGTTGGCAGGGGCCAGGGTGGGGGAGCAGAGTGGAGATGACAGCCAAGGGGCTCAAGGTTTCTTTTTGGTGTGATAAAAACATTGTAAAACCGATGGTGATGGATGCACAACTCTGTGAGTAACTACAGGGAGAGGTGAGAAGAGAGCTAGAAGCACAGTGGAAATGGGTTTGGACATGGGACAGAATTTTAAGGAGCAACTTGGGACTGAGTAGCCAGAGGTTAAGGACTCTTAAAGCTCAGAGAACCCCAGAGACAGAGGAAACAACTTCCAACACAAATGGCGGCCTGGATTATTGCCTGAACAGATTGCCTCCTTTGTCAGACGCTGTGCCCAGGCACTGGGGATAGAATCATGTACGGACTCAGTCCCCTACCATGAAGGAGACGGTTACCAGGCATGTGCATGCAGTCCAGCATGGCCAGGGTGGAGGCAGAGGTGTAAAGAGAAAGTTCTGTGGGCGAAGCCCCAGCACAGGCAGGAAAACCCTCTCGAGCCACAGTGGTGGGCTGAGCCTCAGCGGCAGCTGGCAGATGAGGAAACAGCACACCCACCAGCTCAGAGCCAGGACACAGCGATGAGCCGTTGTCTAGTAGCACCCAGACGGTGTGCTCCGTTTAGGCCTCATGTTATTGTAGAGAAGTCTGTGGTTGTTTTCATCTGGAGTAGAGGATGGCTCAGGAAGGGCAGAGGCTGAGGACAGTGACCAAGGGAGAAAGGAGGAGAGTGGAGAGAGGACAGAATTCAGGTCTGTTTGAAGATAGATGTGACGGGGCTTAGGTGACAGTGGGGGGGAGAGAGGAGTGTCTTCCAGTCATTACAGGGGATGTGAGCTGGGCCAGGAAGATGACAGGACCAGAGGTTGTTATCTTTCCAGGTGACACAGTTCTTGCAGCCTACAGGTGCTGCCATCCATCGGTATGATCAGCTTCTCTAAAGGGTATTTTTCAGTGGGGATGCAGAAAGCTGTCTTCTGCCCCCAGAGCACAGATCTCTTCTCCCCACCTCTGCTGCATCCCAAGGTTGTCTGTTTTTTTCTTTTCTTGCCTGCTTTTTAAGTACTGAGGTTTGAACCCAGGGATTCTCTGCCATTGAGCTATATGGCAGCGCCTTACGTTTTGAAACAGCGTCTGGCTAAGTTGCTGAGGCTGGCCCCACACGATCCTCCTGCTTCAGCCTCCCAAGTTGCCTGAACTACAGGCATGTTTATAGTGCTTTGAGAGGGAGGGGGTGAGGCAGGACAATGTTTAGAGCTGTCAGCTCCAGGCCGGTGGAGGAGGGAGGCAGAGAACCTGGCAGCTGAGGGACGCAGAGTCCATCTGAGATGGAAACCTAGTCAACCTGTCAGCAGAGCAGTGATCTGGTTAACGTGCTTATGTAACCAGAGGCGACACCTCCAGCGGTTTCCGAGTCCTTGCAGGTCTCAGGCTGCCCTGTCCACACCCACAGGTGTCAGCACGTTGTTCATGGAGAGTGGAATATCCCTTTGGAGACTGAAGGCCATACAGGTCTCCTCTCTGTTCTGTAATTTATACTGGCCTCCCCACACGCTGCTCTGTGAAAACACCATGACTGTGGCCTGGCAGGCGGAGGGGAGCGGCCCCCAGGACATCCACAGGCTAGCCCCGAGGCCTGAAAACAGGCGCCCTCACATGACAAAAGGGACTTTGCAGGCATGATTAAGGGTCTTGAGATAGGAGATCATCCTGGATTATCCAGGTGGCCCAGTTTCATCACAGGGTCCCCATAAGAGGCAGACAGGAGGGTCAGCGACAGAGAGACTGGTGGATGCTGCACTGCTGGCTGTGAAGGTGGAGGGGTGAGGCGGCCCTAGAACCTAGGTGGACTAGGCCTCCTTGGAACCTCCGCGGGAACCAGCCCTGCCACACCTGGATCTCAGACTTCTGACCTCCAGCACTGCAGGCTAATACATTTGTGCTGATTTCGGCCACTGTTAGTTATTTGCTCTAGCACCCTCAGGAAGCTCACATTCCAGGTGTCTCATCCAAAATCCAAGATCTTGAACTTGCAGACTTGACCTGGGAGTCCCTACACTTACCCTCCCTTTCAGCCTTCCTCGCAGCTCGCAGCTCAGCGGCCCCTGGTGCTCTGGGTTGGGCAGCGTTGCCCCTTCAGCAGGCTTCTGCCCTTTCCCCTTCCCTGACCTGGTCCAGGGCCCTGTCTCCTCTCAAAGGGTGGCAGCACATGACTTGCCAGCAGGAGCCTGGGCACACTCCTGGGGTGTGAGAGATGCTCCTCAGCCCACTCCTTGGCTCTCACCCGTGGGACCCGGGACATAGCAGGGCTCCTCCTTTAGTTGGCTTGTGGTGGGCGTGCGGGTGTCAGGGCACGGTGCTCATTCATTTAGCAGGCAGCTGCTGTCACAGGCGCCAGTGGAGAACACAATTTAGCTATTACATTAAATTAGAATTTTAAATTAAAGCAATTTAAAAAAAATAACTCAGTGACGAATGAAGTGTAGCAACGAATGCCATAGAGGTCCACTCCAGAAGTTTGAGGAACAATTACAAGTCAAATCTCGTAAATGTGTGCTACTAAATTTGTCATTAGCTCCACCCAGCTTATATGACCAGGAAGATCAAACCTTCCTTTTAGGATCTCTTCCTCTTTCAGAATTTTTTAAAAGCTCCAGTCAAGGGGCAGCACCCCACCACCGCCACACAACTGGCTTCTCAGCTTGCTGGGGAAAGGCCTGTCGTTCACAGTTTTTTTTTTTAATTGTAATGTTATATTTGACATAAAATTCACCCTTTTATAGTGTGCAGTTCAGTGGTTTTAAGTTTATTCACAGAGCTGTACAAGCATCACTACTAATTCCAAAAACTTTTCTTCACTCTCAAAAGAAATCCCATTCCCAGCTGTCATTTCCCTTTACCCTGTCCTCCCAGCCCCTGGCAACCTCCCTCTCTGGATTTGTCTGTTCTGGACATTTCAGATCAATGGAAGACTACAACCTACGTGGCCTTTTGTATCTGGCTTCTGTAGCGTGACATTTTGAGGCTCACCCAGGCCTGAACTTTGCTGTTTTAATCTGTAACAACATGAATGTAGAAGCAGTAGTGACAGGGACGTGCCAGAGGGGAGCACGGCTGCCCTGGGGCTGTGTCAGTTTCACTTGGTTACCCTTATCCTGTGTCTCTGACTGTGGTTGATTCATCCTTGTCCTGTCTCTGGGGTGACAGTGAGTTAGCTCCTGGCTTGAAGGGCCTCTTAGTCCTACACTATCCCATAAATACTGCCCAAATTGGAGCACTAACTGGTTTAAAACTAGAATAAACAGAAACAGCTAAGGTGAGATCCAAAAGCCTTCTACATGGTTAAACTAAACACTGAGTGTCCCTGTCCTGGAGATTTTAAAGACTAGGGTTGCAGGGCTGGGCGTGTGGCTCAGTGGGAGAGTACTTGCCTGGCTTGCATGAGGCCCCAGGTTCAATCCCAAGCACTGTCCAAAAGTGGGAGAAGGAAAAAAACAAAGCTGGCCTTCCAATGGTCTAGAAGGTTCTCCCAATAGATGAGCTTGAGGACCAGAACGGCTGGGACTCTGAGATGGATGCAGTTTCATTTTGACCATGACCATGATAAAAATGAACATTGTAAACGGTGACCCAGAAGTTTTACCAAAGAAGACTCATCTGTGTGACCCTCAACAGACCGGTATTTTCTATTCTGTTTTATTTTGTGAAAAACATTTTTTATAACTTACAAATGGGCTCCAGCCCATAATGTCAAAGTGCTGCCTGGGGATTCCAGTGCACATACAGGAGGAAAATGTGTGAAAAAGATGAAGCACCCCGCCACACAACAGGCAGTTCTGCCTCGGACTCTGCGTCCGTTTCCAAGAGCTGCTGCAGCAGATCACCATGGCGGTTTAAAACAGCAGGAATGGCCTCTGGGTTTGTTTTTCACCACTATAACAAATACCTAAGATAACCAACTCATGGGAGAACTTTGCTTTGGCTCACACTTTCAGAGGGTTCAGTCCATGGTCGCTGGCCTGTTGCCTTTGGGCCTGGGATGGCACAATACCTCTAGTGGGAGCATGGGGGAGTAAGCTGCTCACCTCCAGGAAGCAGAAAGTAAGGGGCCACCCGATAACCCCTCCAGGGACAAGGCCCCGTGACCCAGCTTCCTCCCTCTAGGCCTCACCTCTTAAAGGCTCCACCACTCAACACAGGAGCTTTGGGGGAACACTTAAAAGGCAAACTCTTGGGCTGGAGTTGTAGCTCAATGGTAGAGTGCTTGCTTAGCATGTGTGAGGCACTGGGTTCGATTCTGAGCACTGCCTATAAATAAATAAATAAATAAAATAGAGGTCTATCAACAAGTAAAAATGTAGTTTTTAAAAAAGTCAAACTCTTGCAGTTCTGAGGGTGGAACACTGAAATCAAGTGTCTGCAGGGTTGGGCTCTCAGAAGGCACTAGGGAAGAATTTTTCCACGCCTCTTCCAGTTTTTAGAAGGTAGCCAGTGGCCAATTTCTCAAGTCTCTACCTCCCTATTCACTTGGGCTTCTCCTTTTTTTCTACAAAGACATCAGTCATTGACTCTAGGGCCCACCCAAAATTGAAATTGCACCTCAGGATCTTTACCTAAGACTCCCCACAGGCTGTCTTCCCATATAAGGCCACGAGGTTCTGGGTGGGTGTGAAAGTGAGGGGGACACTGTTCAGCCAAGCGCAAGAACCTTCTGTTACAAATGACTTCAATGAGGAGAAGTCTGCTGGGTACTAGTGCTCGTGTTTTTAGGTTCTCTATGGGGCAATACAGTTTCTCTGCATTTTCAAGTCACAGTGAGTGGTAAACTTGGGCTCATGCAGAAGCCAGTTAATTGCAGAAAGAAAGAAGAAAGCTCTTGGATTCTTTCTGGAAAGCTTTGGAATCTATTCTCTGAAGATAGCTTGTTATAAAGTATAAATAGGTTCTTATATTATAATCTGTCAAATGTTTCGCTGTTTGTCTATACTCTATGTAACTATTCTCTCCCTGTGCCTTCAAACACCACTTTCACCAAATACAGATGTTAACATGGGTGCAGTGGTGTGCATGTTAAGTCTCAGCTATGCGGGAAGATGACTGGGAGGATGACTTCAGCCCAGGACTTCAAGGACAGCTCGGGCAACATAGTGAGATCCCCGGCTCAAAACAAAACAAGTCTCGTACATTTAGAAAGGGAAAGAGTTGGAACCAGCCATCACCCCTGCACCTGTCTTACAGTCTGACCTTGAGATGCAGGATATATATTAAAATATATTCAAGCTCACACTGTTGAAGTTGTAAGTGGAATATTAATGAAGGTCTTTGCAAGGTTCTGGGATTAATAGTTACATCTGCATTCCTAAGATGGGGAACTTGAGAGGCTTGGAAACCAACCTCTGGGCCACCTGTTTGCCACAGCACAGGCTGTTTCAGGACTCTGGAATTCACTAATGACTCCCCCGTTAATCCACCTTGGGCTTCCTTTATTGGGATCCCTTCTGCACTTCAGGCATATCAGTGAGCCACCTGGCGGGGCTGACTGTGGAGAAGAGGTGCTTCCTTCCAGGACAAGCCAGTTTGGTTGTAGACTATGGGATCAGCAAACTTTCTGCAGAGACCCAGAGAGTAAATATTTTAGGCCAGGCTGCTGGCCAACCCATACAGTAGTGTCAAGCTTTTGAGCTTGTTTCTGGGGCCATGGCTGTGTAGCTTTGTAAATGTCCTCCTCACCTCAGGTCTCTCTGTCCTTGCAGGGACCCTTTTTATGCTGTGGTGCCTCTTGCAGGGGAATGATGATCCTCCATGGTATTTGCAGATCAGGGAGAGGGGTCTACATGACCCACACCCCAGATAAACAATGAGACTTAGTTGTTCAAGCCCCTGCTTTGAAAAGTGGGCTCAGCCCGCCTTGGGCAGGTTCAGACTGGAAAGACAGGTGAGTCTTTTCAAAGTTCCCTACCCCGTCCCATTGCAGTTGTCTTCTTCCAGAAATGCAGTGCCCTTGAATCATTTCCCAACTCATTGAAGGCAAACAGGTTTTTTCCTGGCATTCTGATGACTCTGTGCCCTGCCTCCCCTGTGACAGAATGCTCGTTATCTGCTGAAAGAAAACCCACTGGCCTCCACCAAGTATTTGATTTCCTCTGTCCTCTTTACGGCCACCTCTACTAACATTTGCACTTTATTACCCACATTAAAATTGTCTCTGACTTAAAAAAATAAAGCCAGAAGGGTTTTTCAGAAGGTTTCAGATGTGTAATAGCTACACCTGAATTAATCTTTTCAGAATCAATTGTTTTCATTAAAATGTTTTCCAGCCATGTCATTTTGATTTCTGCACAGCCAGTTGTTTTGACATAATTGTTTAAAAGATGCCCAAAGAAAGCTGCTGCCCTTCCTAGCTGGGCCCCAGTGGGCAGAATTGTTTTGCTGAGAACCAGCAGTTCAGCCTCCAGCTTTGCTCCAGGTCTAGAGAAACACTGTCCACAGGCCTACACTTCCTCAGTGTTGGAGTACCTGTGAATGACATGGGAGGTCCTCCATCCTGGTACCAGAAAATTGTGTGAAACATGAGCCAAAGGAAGTGAATAAGCTCCGGGACAAGCCTGGGCAGTTCAGAGCCATCTCCACCCCATTCTTGGCCTTTTGTGCTTTTTTTTTTTTTTTTTTAACCCCCAAATAGGGTAAAAAATGAGATCAGACCCCAAGCTTGTCTTTCTTCTCAGTCCCTTTCTGGCCTTGAGACAGGGCTCTGGCCTCCTGATTAGATTTGCCCCTTCCCACCTCCCTCTGAAGGGCCGCTTCCTCTTAGGGTTCTCACCTCTTCCTCCTCATGAGCAGCTCCAACACTCCTCCCCTGGCCCTGTGCAGCAGTCACCTTTGCTCATCAGGAGACTCCAGACGCCATATGGAGCCGTCTTAGGTCCCCTATCTCCACTCACAGTCCTGTGATTGCCCAGGGGTTCAGTGAGTGCAGGCTTAGAGGAGGACACCTTGTAGCACAAGCCAACTCGGCGGGGTGTGCTGGAACTGATCTCTTGGGAGGCTGCCTGGGTCCTGTCACCCAGACAGCTGGCAACGGAGGCGGTAGGAAGAGTCGCGGGTGTTGTTTAGCTTCTGCCTTGTGAATGCTGTCAGGCTCCTGTAGGAAATCTAAGTCCAACCTGCGAGGAGCCACAGCTCTGAGGTTCAGGTCTCCTCCAGCAGTCACATCCTTGTAAAACGCATTTTAACCATTTCTACATGCACCATTCAGTGGCATTAAGCACAGACACCTTGTTGCACAACCATCCCACAAACTGCCACCGCCCCTGTTAAGCGCTACCCCCAGCCCCTGGCACCACCTTTCTATTTTCTGTTCTCTGGATCTGGCGATTCCATGGGCCTCCTGGGACTGGCTCGTGCTGTGCTTGTCCCTTCATGGCTGTCCTACTTCCCTCAGCATAACATCCTCGAGGTTTGGCCATGAGGTAGCAGGTGTCAGAATTCCCTTTTTAAGGCCGAGTAATAGTCTAGCAAGTGTGTGTGTTGGGGGGTGGGGTGTCATACTTTATCTGTTTTTCTGCTGGTGGATGCTCAGCTGTGTCCACTTTGTGGCTGTTGTAATTCTGCTGGGAACATGGGGTACAAATACCTGCCTGAGTCCCTGCTTGAGGTAACCCTACAGAATGGGCTTTATGAGGCAGGCTAGATTCAGGAGCCTCAGAAGCCAGCACTGATCCTTATGGAGAAGCCCTTAGCCCCTCTGGCAGATGGACATCAAGTCCAGCTGGTCAGGAAATGGGGTTGACCACATGGAAATGGACAGCTCTGATTAGATCCTGCACATACTCTTGGGGGTAGGAGAGGCAGCACAGAGATGCGGAGATCTTTCTGAGCTAATCATCCTGTAACCAGGCTCCTAACTAGCTGGGTGAAAGTTCCTGAAGCTACTCATTAGTGCACTGGTACCAATAGGAGGTCACCACAGGTCCTCTGCACTGTCGGGGTTGTCTGCTTAACATGTCAGTGAAAAAGATGAAGATGTAAGAAGCTTCCTTATCAAAACTGGGCCTTGGGGCTGGGGTAGTGGCTCAGAGTAGAGGGTTCACCTAGCATGTTCGAGGCCCTGCGTTCGATCCTCAGTACCACATTAAAAAAATAAATAAAATAAAGGTATTATGTCCAACTACAACTAAAAAAAAAAACTGGGCCTTATGCATCACATGGCAGAGTCAGGACCCAAACAGCTCAGCAGTGGAAGCAGTTGGCTGAAGCACACAAGAAGGGTCTCAGTGTAAGGCATTTGGGTCTAAATCAGGTTTCCCAACCTGGACACGGTTGCCATTGGGACCAGATCATCGTGGTGGGCTGTCCTTGGCATCACAAGGTGTGGGGCAGCATCTTTGGCCTCCACCTTTTCTGAACCAGTAGCATTCTCTTCCCCCATGGTAACAATCAGAAATGTCAAGAGAAACTAGTGGTGCAGCTCAGTAGTGGACCACGGGCTTAGCATGCAAATGGCCCTGGGAACCAGAGTAGCCCCTGGTTGGGAACTACTGGCTTAAATGAGCAACTATGTGAATATAAGATGGGGAAAACAGACCTAATGACAGCTATGAGAAAGCGTCTTAAGGCTTTTAGCTGATTAAAAAAAAAAAAAAAAAAAAAGAAGTCTGAGCCAGTGGCTGTAACTCAGCAGTCCTCCCCCTTGTCCTCCAAAATAAATGACTGATGTAATTTGGCTGCTCTGGTACCCTGACCTCTCAACAAAGCCAGACCTTCAGGACAGTCAACTCCATCTTATCTTGATTAATCCTTCCATAAAGCTGCCACCAGATCTCTAGAATCTCACCCACTTCCTATGCCCCAATTTCCATCTCCCAGTCTAGAGCTCCCTCTGATGCCAGGCTCCTGGATCAGCTGCCATCAGCTGTGACTTTAAGTTCTCATGGGGGCAGGGGCTAGACTCCTACCCACAGTGGAACTGAACTTGCCACCTCTGCCTGGCCCAACCCAAGGTCCTGGGGCCTTGCACTGCCCTAGTGTCCTCTTTCTGCTGCTCCCCAGCCACAGGCCTGGGGGCCCCAGCGGTGTCCTCAGTGCTCCCAAGGCTACCTGCAGATCCAGTCCTCATGCTGCTGCCTTTTCAGGAGCTGAGCCCAGCCACTGCTCTGCATAAACCTCTGTGACTTCAGCTTCAGGGAGAGCATCAACCCCAAGAGCCCCAAAGGCCCCCGACAGGACCTTCACAACAAGGGATCCTCTCCATTCAGGGGGACCCCAGACCAGAGACCTCCTGGAGGTCCCCTCGCTGCCTCCCTGCCTCCCTGCCTCCAGTGAACATTATCCAGCAGCACCATGTCCCAGGCCATGCCAGCGGGAAACAGCACAGAGCCCCCTCCTCCAAGGAGAGCCCTCCTCAATAAACAAATACTGTCCAAATTCACCTGCTGGGTAAAATATCTCTGTAACCCCAGATCAGTACTCGAGATGCTTTCTTGGCCCTTCACATGTGTCCCCAGGGCAGGTCCCAGCTGGGGGGAGCTGGGGCACCTGCCTCTGGTTTTAGCTCTCCTGTGGAAGGGTTGCCCTCCTCCAGGGTGCGGAGGCCAGGCAGTTCGCACTTGTGTGCTTTTCATTCATGACTTCGAAATTGAACGTGGCTCCCAAGCACTCAGGCACTGTCCAGTGTCCCTTAGGGCAATTGGGCCGTGACACACCTCACAGAAACAATGTGTTCACCAGAGAAGCTCCACTTGGGCCCGAGTGGCAGTGCTGCTGGCCACGAGTCCAGCATGGGTGGCTTAACGGTGTCTATTAAATGAGGCATCTTGGGGTGGAAACATCAGTGAAGGTCGAGTATTGACAGGTCGACAAAAATATGGTGACAGGAGGCTGGCAGGAGCCTACCCTGCTTCCCCTGGGAGGTGGGTGCAGTGTTCTCTGGTTCGCTCTGCCCGGTGACTCAGTAGGCTGAGAGTGCTCAGAGGAAAACTACAACCAGGCAGGGAACAGGTGTGTGTGTTGGCTGGGGACATTTTAAATTGTGCAATGCAGGGGCCTTGGTGACCCAAAGGAGGTGGCACAGGCAGAAGGCGCGGTCAGTCACCAAACCCTGGTACTTTTTAATGCCACTGTTGGCATAAAAATCACTGCCATCCACTTTGAGCTTTTTTGGTAACTTTTATTTTAAAATAATTTAAGATTTTTTTTTTTTTTTTTTTTTTTAGATTATAGAAGAATTTAAAGAGATTGTGCAGAGTTCCCAGGAAGGGGCGTGGGGTGGTGGAGCTGTTCTCCCTGGGGGGCCCCTTCCTATGGTCACCACCACCCCAGATGGTTCTGAACCAGTGAAGCTGTGTCCCCTTGAGAAGGTGGGCAGCCTATCACCTGGACCAGAGCTGGCCTCAGGCTGATGTGGCTTCACAGTGATGCAATGTGTGGACTCCTCCAGTTCCCCAGGTTCTCAGAGGACCACTTTGCCTTTTGAATCAGAGTTGCCAAGTTTCATAAAGAACAGCCTGTGGATAAGCGCAAAGTCAGGCGACAGCGATCACACAGAGTTTGTGAAGATAGTTACAACAGTGAACCCAAGTATTCCTGAAGAGCCCGGCACTGCCCCCATGTCCATGTCGCTAGTGTCCCTGTGATGTGTCCAAGTCGCTAGTGTCTTTGGAAACGTCTGCAAGTGTTTTATTCATGAAAGGAAAAGGAAAAATAAACATTAAAATTAAAAAAAAAAAAGCCATGGGAGCCTAGCTCGGTGGCGCAGGCTTGTGATCCTGGGGTGTGGCCTGGTGGTGGCTCGCCCGTCTCCCACACAGAGGCCCCGTGTTCCCCCAGCACCTTTCCTTTTGCAAATCCTCTTTCCTTTTGTAAATGCTCTTGTGCTGCTGGGGGAGAGGGGTGGGATTCAGCCAAGAGTGAAAGGGGAGGTTCTCCAGAGCTCCTCCCGGAGTTTCCTAGGACCCTTCCTATCAGCCAGGAATCTGGGTGAAGGTTTGCACCTCAGGCACACTGCAGGGCCCTGCTGGGAGCTGGCAGGTCTTAGGCCCGAGAGTGTTCCACACGGTTCCTTTTTTAAAATATTTTTTAGTTGTAGATGGAGACGATACCTTTATTTTACTTATTTGTTTTTATGTGGTGCTGAGGAAGGAGCCCAGGGCCTCCCAGGTGCTAGGCAAGCGCTCTACGCTGAGCCCCAGCTCAGCCCCAGTGGTTCTTTTTTCCTCCTCCTAAGAGGACTCCCGGGCCGCAGAGTGCCTTGTTAGCTCTTGTCTGTTTTAAGGGAGAATGGAGCTCTGCAGATAAGACGCTGGTGTGGAGAAAATGCCACGTTGGCGTTTGTTAGTTTCCGTCCCGAATGTGCCCCACAGGCCTGTGTGCGCAAGGCTGGTCCCAGCCGAGGAAGGTGGTGGACCTTTGAGAGGTGACGCTGGTGAAGCTGGGTCACCAGGGACATACCCTTGAAGGGAACAGTGGGACTCTGGCCCCCGCTTTCTCGCTCTGCTTCCCAGCCACTCTGTGGTGAGGAGGCCTCTGCCGTTGCTCCCACTGACGTACTACGCCACCCCAGGGCCAAGTGGCCGTGGACTGAAACCTCAAACCAAGACCAGGATGAACCTTTCCTCCTTTAAATTGACCCCAACTTAAAGGCCTCTGTCACAGCAACAGAGAACTGACTAAATGTGGTAGTAGATGTTGACTTTTTAAATGCTGTCTACACCAATGGAATGGTTCAACTAACGGGTATGCTTCCACCTTAAAAAAAAACTTGGAGGGGCTGGGGTTCTAGCTCAGCATAGAGCGCTTGCCTCGCACGTGTGAGGCCCTGGGTTTGATCCTCAGCACCACATAAAAATAAATAAAGTAAAAATATTGTGTTCATCTTTTAAAAAATCTTAAAAATGAAATGAAGTTTTAGTAAGAATGATAAGGGAGGACTGGCCAGTTCCGGGCATCACACAGGAGGGCGGTGACGTCAGCTCAGGTAGCTGCCTGGTAGAGTCCCTGGAGAGCAGAGGATGGCATGAAGTCACTTTGTGGAACCAGATGGGGAGCAGACAGCTTTGCAGGGACACAGTCGGGTCAGGTGAGGGGGAGAGCTGGCCCGGTGGACCCCCTGGTGGTGAAGAAGTGGGGACCAGCGTGCCCATGTGAGCTGGGAGGGTGGGTGAGGCCTTCATCATTGGCCTCCTCCCATGGGCTCCTCAGCCTGGGACACCTGCCTGTAGTCAGCCTCTGCCCAAGGTCCTGGGTCGCTGTAAAAAACAAGAAATCTGGATTCTGGAATATGCCATCCCTTGAGTAGGAAAGAGCAGAGCAGAGGTGAAGGGCAGCAAGCCCAGCGCTGACAGCAAATCAAACACACCTGAGCCATGTCAGCCCCATGGCTTAACCGGCAGCTTCCAGAGTCAGCCACCTCTGTTACAGTCCTCCTGCTGCCGCCCCCGACTCTGTCCCCTTCATGCCTCTGTCCCTTTAGCCCTCGACCAGCACAGGCTTTATAGGTGAAGGTTTGGCTATGTGGGAAATCCAAAGGGAGTTTGAATTAAAGAGACAGGCTCGAATTACCTTTAAACCAGCTCCAGGACGGCTTCTTGAACCCCCAGCCTCCAGCTACCCATTAAAGTAGCGAGGTTTACTGAAGAGGCTTGAGAGAGAGAGAGAGAACATGGCAGGGAATGGACTTTTATTGGGGAACAAAAAATTCTGGGGAAAATCCCATCCAATGAAGATTAAGGGGGGCAGTGTCCCAAGGTCAGGTGAGACGATTGGGTCTTCAGGGGCTGTGGCCAGGCACACCTCCACACGGACAAGCCCTTGGACCTGAGAAGGGTGGGGAAAGCTCTGGACACAAAGATGTATCTAAGCACCTCTTGCCCAGCCGGGCAGGTAACTCAGATCACGTGCGAGGATTGCCTCCCACACCTCTCATCTTGGGGCACAAAATGGCACCAAGGTTCAGGTGAGAAGAAAAGGAGTTGACACATGTGTTTGGGCTTGGCATAGACCATGTGTGCATGTTGGCTGCAGCCACTCACCTCTCCCGACTCGGCCTGGCCTGGCCAGGTCCATGTCCTAATCCCCTAATCACGTCCACGGTTCCGTCATACTGTATGGCAAGAGCAAATTGAGGGTGCAGATGGGATTAAAGTGACTTATCAGCAGACCTTGAGATGGGGGATCGTCCGGGGTCATCCGGAGCCCAGGGCTATCACAGGATCCTCATGAGAAAGAGGCAGCAGGGTTGACCGTAGTGCCTCCAGGAGCTAGAGAAGGAGGGACTGGATTCTCCTGGGACCTCAGGAGGGACCATCCCCTACCTTAATCTTAGCACAGATAGGCCCACGCCAGATTATGACCCCCAGAACTGTGCAACAAGAAGTAGGTGTTGTTTGAGGCCACCGTTTCTGGTCATGTGTTGCAGCAGCTGGAGGGAGCTCAGGACTTTGGTGAGTGGGAAAGACACTCTGGCAAGTGACGGGAGCCTGTGGTCCAAGGGGCTTCAGGTGGAGACAGCTCCGTCTTCCAGGGGCCACCTCAGGCCCCCAAGGCCATCATTAGGCGGGATTAACATGCAGCAAAGGCAAGAAGAGAATCATGGTAACCTAACAAGGTGGAATAATAAAGAGGAAAAGCCAAGAAATTAAACATAGGAGGAGAAAATAGCCTCTGACTTAAAGGAATATGGCAAGATCGTGTCAAAACTCTGGCCCATGTTCAGAATTTAAATACAAATAAAAAATTGATAAGCCAGAAAGTAACTCAAAAGTCAATGCCTGTGATAATTTTAGTGTATCCAGGTGACATTAACTCACCTCTAAGAGCACCTGCTTGAGGAAGTTGCCGACATTTTTTGTTTTTGTGAGACCGATCGGGGTGAAGAGTAACTTAGCTGATGGGGTCAGTCTTCAGTCCTGAAGAACCCAGTTCTGCTTGAGTAGCAGCAGGGTGTAAACGCATTTCCTCAGGCAGTTTCCACTCCGTTTCATTCAGCAGGTAACTCCTGGCATTTTGAGGGTGTTCCTGGTGTCCTGCCTGTCTTACTGGGTGCCCACTTGTGACTAAGGAGCCTGGTGGCCACACAGCCTGTTGCGTGGAGACTTAAGTGGTACTTAAAATCCCACCAAAGCCCTCGAAGCCGCAGTTGTCCCTGATTCTGTATTAATTTCTTTACTTTTTTCAGTGCTGGAAATGGAACCCAGGTCCTTGCACACGCTAGTCGAGCTCGACCACTGGGCTGCGCCCCAGCCTGGCTTTTCTCCTTAAGACAAGTTCAGGTTTATGATGGGGTTTGCACTGGGCCCCTGCTGGCCTCGCCTTTGGATGCCGCCCTCATCCTGTCCTCATGTAGGGCAGGGATGCAGTAGCCCATGTTTTCATGCCAAGAGAGGCTGACTAAGCACACAGATCTGATGTGATGCCGGCACCCAGGTGGGGGCATGTGGCCTCTGCCTTTGAGGTCAGGTGTAGTGATGGCCCTTGCCAGTAGTGTGCTGGGCTACAGTGTAACAGGCACACTGGCCCACGCCATGTGCCATGGACTAGCCCAAAGCTAGCCAGGCATAGGGGGCCTGGGGCAAGGTGCCAGGGGCTCTGCAGACCTCCAGTGCTGCAGGACAGTGTTGTTGGGGTCCAGGATGCAAATGATGTCAAGAGGTGAGGCTAAGAAGGATCCCAGACACCAGAGATGGGGAGATGAGAGTGAGCAGTCACCAAGAGGCCACTGCCTGGGCAAGTGACCAGGGAGCAGCCTGAAGCCCATCGGTAGGCAGAAGACAGGCAGTGTTCTGTAGGCAGCCCAGCCTGGGCTCGTGCCTCAAACATGAGGGAGGAGGTTCCAGAAGAGCCCACAGGAATGGCCATGGGAAGAATGAGGCAGAATGTCAAGTTCCTGCAGAGGGAGTGCACCATCTCCTGGGAAGTGCTGTTGAGTCCAAGTCCCCTGCAGGGGGGACCACAGTCTCCCCAGCACACCACAGTGCTCAGTAGACATCCACTGAACAAACCAAAGACTCTGAGCAAGTGCTGGGCGTGATACTGGCCAAATTATATGGTTATACAGTGTGCAAGCACAAGTATGGAGCAACAGATCCCTCATTGTGTACAACTAATGCACCAATTTTAAAATGTGAGGAAAATAAATTAAAAAAGAAAGAATTTCCGACCCTCAACCCACTTGCAGAGTTGAAAGTGCAGTGCAGTTCACCTGCAGCCTGAAGTCTAATGCTCCCAGGAAGCTTCCAGAACTCAGGTAATCTGTTAATGAGGCCAGCAGGGCTGGGCAGGAAGACGCAGCTATCCGGGCATGGGGCGAGAGCATGTCTCATGTTCCTTCTGTCACCAGCCTCCACATCCCTAGGAACTCCCTCTCAGTGTCAGTTTGCATGGCTGTGGAGGGCTCAAAGTATGAGGAAGCCATCCCTCTGGCCGGTTTCTACCAGTGAGGACACATCCCAAGGAAGTGTTCAAGATCCTTCACCCGGATGTCCTTCACAGTTGTGTTTATGCACACAGTCACGCGTCACTCAACTTGGCATGGGGATGCATTCTGAAAAATGCCTCGCTAGATGATTTCGTCACTGTGTGGACCTCATAGAGTGCACTTAAAGGAACTAAGGTATCCACAGTGTCACATGTGATGTAATCTGTGGGACCACTATCTTACATGCAGTCCCCAAACCTAAACCACGCTATGTGGTGCTCAACTGCACATGAAATGTTGGAAGCAACCAGGTATGTGACATCTGTGGAGTGCTTCCCCGTGATCAGTGCAGAGGGTTTCTGAAATCTCTTCAGCAGTGCGTGTGGCACCCACGTACCCCGCTTTCTGCCAAAAGGAGAGGCAGAGTACCCCCACCATGTGCTCGGCCAGACTGTGTGCAGTGGTCCCTTCTGCAGCTCACAAATGATTGACCCCTCAGCAATAGATTCACCCTCCTTGGAGAAACTAACAGAAGTAAGAATGGGAAGGAACATGCTAGACAGGAGTCGCGTTGATTTCTGGTTGTGAACTGCTGAGCAGTTGCTATTTAAGTGATCTCAACAGGGTGCAGTGAAGGAGATGTCAAGAGACTTGGCACAGATAGACAGGTGGGTGGGCCCCACCTGTGCAGCAGAATGAATGAAAAAACTGGGGGTGAGGGGTGATTAGGAACCTGCCAGAAGCCTCAGAAAAGTTATAGCACAGTGTGTGCAGTCCTGGGTCACTTTAGGTCATATCAGCACCAATGCAGTGACAGGAACCTGGGGGCCAAGTTGCTGGCCAGCCAGGTTCACTGGAGTTGATCTCAAGTTCAGGAAGAAGGCCCACCGCGACACTGGAAGCTGTGTCCTGACGAGCACCCTAGTGGGTTTGGATGCAAGTGGGCTGCAGATTCTATGAGGACTCAGAGATTGAACAGCGACACAGGAGTGCAACCATGACTCAAGAGGAAGGATGAGAAAATGGGGATGTGTTTGTAGAAGAAGTAGCCGAGGATGGCAGGGATGGGTCGGTTCTCGTGAAGGCTGTCCCACCAGCAGGCAGAGGACAAGGCTCTTCTAGGGGCTCTGGGTGCAAGGGCAACATTGGTCCAGACAAGGATTTCTAGTTTTGAGTAGTTCTTAGATGGCAGCTGCCCCAGTGTCTCTGCCTCTGGGGTGTGACGACTCTGGGGAGCACCTGTGGTGGAGTTGCAGTGTTGGTCCTGCTGGGATGGCTCATGTCACTGAGCATGGTATCCTCGAGGTTCTCCACACTGTGTCTGTGTTGGTCCTCTTCATGGCTGAATCATGCTCCTTGGCATGGAGGGACCTCATGGTGCTCATCTTGTGTCCATCCCCAAGTGGCCTGGGTAGTGATCTGTGAGCACACCTGTGTGGCCATAGGCAGATGGACTAGTGTTGTGCACTGCACCGCCTCTGCCCTGACGGGGACCTGACTTGTCCTTTCCTAACATGACCTGGAGTCCCCCACCACCTACCTCTTCTTCTCAAAAAATAATTAATTAATGTTATTTCTCAGCATAATGAACTCAGCAATAAACTTGGAGGATAAGATGATGGATTCTTCCTGTTGTCATGCCTGTTTGTGTTTAAATTCACTACACACACCCACACGGCCAAGACAAACACCTCGGTTTCCTTGTTGTTTGTTGATGAATGCCCCAGTGTGGAACCAGACATAAAAAGAATACCTATGATCCCATTTATATTAGGTTCAGATGCAGGTAGAATCGGCTACGTCGCCAGATGTAGGAAAGGGACTGTCGCCTGTGGGAAGGAAGGAGGGGTCTTGAGGAGAGGACATGGCAGTGCCTGCAACTCCCGAATCCCATTTCTTGACTGAATGGTGGTTGTGCGGTGGTTTGCTTTATGTTAATTATTGAGCTGTTTGTTTGGGGTACTTTCCTGTATGTGATACGCCTCCTAATTTGAAAGACTTAAAATCTTGTGAGGCCCCGCAGAGTCTCTGAAGAGGCCCCATTCCCTGTGCCTGGCGGTCACTGGTATCCCACCTCCCTCCTCCCTGTGCCTGGAACTGGCAGGTCCCATCTCAGCTCCCCCGCTCATTCGCCAAGCACCTGGGGCAAATCTGCCTGTTTCCTTGGCTATGAAATATGACAGCGATCCCTGCTGTCGAGTCACTGGGAGGATGAAGGAGTGAAGAAGTGCACAGTGCTTAGAACTCAGCCTGGGTTGGGATTGTGCCTCAGCGGTAGAGGGCTCGCTTAGCACGGGCGGGACCCGGGTTCGATTCTCAGCACCACATAAAAATAAAGGCATCGTGTTGTGTCCATCTACAAAAAAGATTCTCACTATATCTCTGTCTCTCTCTTTAAAAAAAAAAAAAAAAAAAGAACTCAGCCTGGCACATAGTGAGTCAAGAGGAGGAGCTGCTGCTACAAATTAGCACAATTTTAAAAATTACCTGGCTCGCAGTGAGGCTGAGCGGAAGAGCACTTGTCTAGCACTTGCCCTGGTTTCCATCCCCAGCACAACAGAGTAATAAATAAGCATGCAAGTAAATGATGTCGACTGGACTTGAGTTTGCAGGTGGGAACTTACAGGCTGGCTGGTTGGTGGTTGAGTGGTGCAGTCATCCTCAGTATCCACAGGGCATTGGTTCCAAGACACTCCACCAAGACCAGGATCCGTGGATGCTCAAACCCCTCTATAAAATGGTACTGTGTTTGCGTGCAACCTGCCACTGGGGGGCCATGCAACCTGCCATCTGCGGGCCCAAGGAGTGTAAGCCGTCTCTAGATGACTGCACAATGTAAATTCCCTGTAACTAGCTATACTACATTGTTTGTGAAAATGGCCGGGGAGACATTTCTACATGTTCTGTACAGAACCAAACTTCTGTGTTTGGTTGGTCACGTCTATAGACACAAAACCCATAAATTGGGGGCAACTATTCCAGTTTGAGGAAGAAGATTCTTTCTGACTCATACTTATCTTCTAATCTTCAGTGTCTTTTTAAATTTTCCTTTGTCCCCTGAGGCGTGGAGTTAAGTGGGGGTTTTTTCCTCCTATATTTTCTCTTTTACAGTTGGCTTGTGTGACATCAAAATGAGGCACAGCAAAGAAATCAATGATTTTTCTTCTCATCGATTCAATCTCACCTCAGGCGGCCAGAAAGCCAGGAACTGTGAACTGAAAACTTCATTTTGCATCAAATTCTCTCTAATTGTCTCCAAAGCACTTGTCAGTAACTGGTGCTTGCTAGAATTCTCCAGAGCCAGTAGCATTCTCAGCCTTTAACAAAAGTCTTGGTGGAAACAGAGCACAGGTGGTTGGGTGGGGATGCGGGGCCTCACTGCATAGGAGGAAAGAAGCAGGTATTTCTTAGGCTGAGTCTGTATAACTGGGAGCTGCAGGTACCCTCTTCTGGTCTGCTTTTTCCTCTGGTGGCCTTTTGCAGAAAATGCAGTGATTTCTGTGCCAGTCATTTTGCCATCAAGGGGCAGCAGCAATCTGCAGTTTGGAATTTACAGTGGTTTCTTAAACACTGGCATTTCTCGGACTGGAGTGTGGCTCACTGGTAGAGAGCTTACCTAGCATGGGCAAAGCCCTGGGTCCAGCCCCAGCACACACACATACACAAAAGCTCCTGTTTCTAGAAGCCAGTGCATTTTTCTGGATTGTGTATAAATGGTGGTTTAAAACTGAGTAAGACTGTGAATGTATATTGGATTTCTTCAAAACTTACTTTCTATGGGCAGAAGCTGTATCTTCCTCTTAACTAATCTCACTGTTGGTCCTGATTCCTGCAGGAGCTAATGGGTTTGGGGCGTCAGGAAAAAGCCTGTGACTTAGAAGCATTCGTGAGAAACTGAGTCACGAAGGAACAAAGCTGCAGAAAAGCAGTCCCTGCGAACTGGAGCTCTCTAGCATGGGCTCTTTTGCCCACCTGGTTGGAGTTCCTGGGTGGGGTCATCACACCTGCCATGTAAGCTTCCTCAGATATCTGACTTGCTCCTACAGACACTCCAAAAAATCCAAAAGCCAACGCAAAACAGGTTTTAAAAATCATCATGAGGACAGGCTGTGGTCTGAGTGTTGCTGAGAACGAGTGTATTTTTCCATTTGGGCCAGAGGAGCTTTCACACTGTCACTGTTCATCCCTGCCTCTCCTCCAGGTCCCCTTGCAGGAGCAGCTCAGTGCCGCAGTCCCAGATCAATCGCTCCTCTCAGCAGGGGCAGACAGTGTTAATTGAGTGCCAAGGGCCCCCTTTTTCCCCTTTTCTTTCTGTCTTTCTCTCGGTCCAGTGCTGGGGATGGAACCCAGGCCTCCTGCATGCTAAGCAGAAGGACTTGCTACCTCCAGGCCAAGGGCGGAACGACTGACTCCTGCCAAACACTCAACTACAAATCGAGTCTGTCCCCTGCAGAAAGGTGGTTGTATGTGTGTCCCAGCAGCTTCAGTGAGATGCTACTCACATGCCATATAACTCACCCATTCTAGCGTGCCCTTCAGTACTCTTAATGTATTCACAGAGTCGCCGTAACTGATGTTAGGGCCCAAAGAGAAACCTCATTTCCATTAGCCATTACCCTCCAGTCTTCCACAGTCCTAGACTTGGTTGGTTTCTTTTGTGGTGCTGGGGATGAACCCAAGGCCTCACGCATTCTAGGCAGGGACTCCACCACCAAGCCACATTCCCATGTGCCCATTCTGGACACTTCCATAGATAACTCATCCTCTGGGTGGTCTTTTTTCTGACTTCCTCTGCTGGGCATGGCGTCCTCGGGCTTATCTGAGCTGCAGCATGTGTGTGGTTGAACATTTCCATTGTGTGGACACCCTGGACCACATTGTATCCATCCATTCATCAGTCAATGGACTTTGGGTGGTTTCCACTTGGCTGCCATAACTTGTGCACTGTGAACAATCCTGTGTGATATTTGTGCGGATGTGTGTCTCACTTCATAGGGCGTGTAACCAAGAGTATAGAAACTGTGTACCCCTTAGGAACACCAGGCTGTTTTTCAAAGCATCATTTTACATTCTTGCTGCAGCCTCAGGTTTGCATGTGGTAACCTCCCTCTGGACTGAAGAAAACTGTCACCCGGGAGACTGGAGGCTTTCCCTCCTCTGGCAACAGACTTGCAGGCCCCTGGGCAGCAGGTGTACTAGGGGTGGCTGGGATTTGTTTTAACCAGGTATGATAAGACTCAAAAATGCAGAAGTGACCCCTGTGAAAGAAGTCATGGAGGCAGGCATGATACATCATGCAGAGCTGCACCAGGAGGACCCAGGGTGGGTCAGAAGGCAGAGGTAGTGAAAGAGGAATGTAGGCATGAGCCTTCACTGCGGTTTCTGCAGGCAGGAGTAGGCAAGGCAGAGTAAGCAGGCCCCAGGCTGCTGATGTGAGTCATTTTAGCAGGCGCTGCACATAGGGCTGGTCCTGGGGTGGTCGTGACCTGGAGTGCCAGGGCCTGATGAGGAAGGGTGGCGCCTGAGCGCTGGGCTGGCTGGGTTGCATGTGAGAGGTTCGTGTGAGTCCTTACAGTGTCTAGAATTTGATTCACCTTGGGAGGGTCGATCCCCCAGGGTCAGCAAGGCAGATGTCAAAAGCATCAAAAGAATGAAAAGATGTGATTAATACAGCTGTTGGTGGCAGAGCTACTGGCTGCCACAGTTGCAGAGATGTGATTTGTGACTGTCTGCCCTGAGCCATGAAGCTTCATGTTGTCTCCTGAATCATCCAAGGCAGCATTGAGTCAATCACCAATAGTTTATTAGCATTTTTTGGACCAGGGACTCGTACGTGGTATTGATAATGGCTTTTCTTCCAGGGACTGTGTGATTAAAGCAGAACCCATGAGACATCAGGCAAGACCTTGCTTCCCAGGAAAGTTCTGCCAGCCAGGCCAGGAGGCTGAGCCAAGGCTGCATTTCAGGATTTGTCGCATATTTGTATATTTAGGTCATAATTGCCCGGGTAGGGTTTCACGTGGTGTGAAACTGGCAGGAAATGCCCGCCCTGAACCACATAGATGAGGAACGACTTATGATTTCTTTGTACACAGGTATTTATATATGAATGACATCTTGGGTGCTTTAGTCTACCATAACAATAGTAATCATTAGCCATTTATTAACATGATGTCTGACACATAAATGGCATCGCCATTGTGCAGGGACATAGTAAGGAATGAATAGCTATGAAAAATATGCGCAGTGTGGGATCGCACAGCTAATGATTGGCATCTTCATTTACAAGCTTTCTTCATTACTCTTCTGCCAGAAAATCTTAATACATAGTGTCTTAATCCATTTTCTGCTGCTATATCAAAATACCTGAGCCTTGATAATTTATAAAGAGCAGAGATTTATTTATCTAATGGTTCTGGAGGCTGGGGACTCTAAGATAATGGTGCTGGCATCTGGCGAGGGCCCCATGCTGTGCCAGGCCATGGCAGAAGGTGGAAGGGCAAGAGAGGATGGGGCAAGAGCCACTGGGGCGGGGGGCAGCTTGCTGTTATATCAAATCCACTCTCACCACAGCTGACCCACTTCAGTGAAAGCGAGATCAATCCATTCAGAAGGCAGAGACCTGGTTTCCTGATCACCTCTTACTAGACTTCACCTCCCAATGCTATCGCACTGGGGATTGAATTTCCAACAGATGGCCAGGCGCCATGGCCACGCCTGTAATCCCAGCAACTCAGGAGGTCAGGAGGCTAAAGCAGGAGGGTCAGAAGTTCCAGGCCAGCCTCAGCAACTCAGTGAGGCCCTGTTTCAAAATAAAAAAGGGTGGGGGATATGGCTCAGTGGTGAAGGGCCCCGGTTCAATCCCCAGTACAAAAAAAACACCTCAACACATAGACTTTGGGGGACACGTGCAAATTATGCACGTACCTATCTAACATTTGCAGCCATCCAAAATTTCTACCCAAATTAGTATTCACAATGCTGAGTCCACTCCCTGGGAAAGCCCCTGAGAGAAGCATGCTTCCTCCTGGGTCAGGATCCGCGCCTAGCCCCTTCACAGACTCCATGCTGCCTAGGACCAGCCACAGCTGCCCTCTTCCAGTGACCTAGAGAAACCAGTGGGTGAGTGCACCAGGGACACAGGAGTCAGGTGGGGAAGCCACCAGATTCCCTTCTAATCCTGCTATTTGTCCTCACCTGGAGAGCACCTCCGCCACGCAGCCCATCCTGACAAGACTGGACTTCAGTGGCTGGCTGGTCAAGCAGGAGGGCGAAACTCAGCCCAGCGCATGAGCCACAGTCGAGCTTTCATTAAGAGTCACATCTTGTGACTTGATGGTGTACACTTGTAATCCCGAAGGCTCAGGAGGCTGAGGCAGGAGGATTAAAATTCAAGGTCAGACTAAGGAAATTAGTAAGGCCCTAAGCAACTTAGCAAGACCCTGTCTCAAAATTAAAAAAAAAAAAAAAAAAGAATAAAAAGACTGGGAATGTGGCTCAGTGGTTAAGCAACCCTAGGTTCAATCCCTGGTACCTAATAATAGTAGTAATTTTTTGAAAAAGAAAAAAAATTGCATCTGTCTGAGCTGGGGTATAGCTCGGTAATAGAAACCCTGAGTTCAATCACTAGCAGTGAGAGAAAAAAAAGGGCATTTTTCCATCAATAGCAAACATTTCCACCAGTGAACACGTGCATCCTCCAATCCAGACCCTTACATTGATGGGCAGACGCGTGTGGACGACCCTCTGGAGCCCCGCCGCATGTTGGGTTGGTTTACAGTCACTGTGTAAAGAGCTGGAGCTTGGCGTCTTTGATGGCAACACTCTGTTCAAGTGCTGAGAACAGGGCAGCTAAATCAGCATCATGCCCTGCGGTCCCTGGGTCTTAGCGTCGCCCTGACATCAATCTCAGACTAATTATCCGTGTGTGTGTGTGTGTGTGTGTGTGTGTGTGTGTGTGTGTGTGTGTGTGTGTGTGTGTGGTGTCCGCACGAGCCACTCCAAGCGCAGGGCGCCTGCTTCATATGCATAGGTGATTTACAGCAAGCACAGCCCACCCTCAACTCTCCACCCCCTGCAAAGACCCAGGGGGGTGTAGGAGGGTTTTATTCTTTTTTACTGTTTTACTGAAGGAGAAAATACTATGCGGTTTCCACACTAAGCGATCACAGTGGGGACCCATTTCCTGCGCTCCAGCCCCGCTGTTTCAGCCAATACAGCAAGGGAAGGCGCAGCTGTATTTTCTAGAAGGATTCCGCCAAGGCATAAAAACGGTGCAGACCAGCCTGGCACGGCGCCGGGTCCCGGAGCCCCGAGCGCCAGCATGGGGAACACACATTCCAAGGGTGGCGACAGGCACGGGGCACTCCCTGGCCACCCTGAGCTGTCTTTTTACGGCTCTTTCCCCAGGAAATGGAGCGAGAACGTCTTCTTAGATAATGAGCTGTTGACCTCTAAGATCCTGTCGGTGCTGCGGCCCCAGTCGGAGCGGGGCTTCCGGACCGGTGACCTCCGCTACCCTGCCCACTTCTTGAGCACCAACTCTGTCTTTGCCTCTGTCGCAGCCTCACTGAAGGAGCACCCAAGGAGCAGCCTTCTGTCTGATGGCAGCCCAGCCCCATCCAGGAATGTCGGCATGACGGTCTCTCAGAAAGGGGGTCCCCAGCCAATACCAAGCCCGGCCGGACCTGGGGCACGACTCGGGTAAGCCAGGTCCTCTCTGCCACCAGGTGCAGAGGGAGGGATGGGGCAATGGGTGGCACTCATCAGTGGCTTCCACGAAAGGAGGCACATTTCTTGAAAGGAGGCACATTTCTTGTCTGTGTGAATCGGCAGGGTAGCCCCCCAGGCAAAGTTCCCATTAACACTTGCTTTTACAGGATTCTTGCTTTTTGCTTTTAGAAAATGATGCGTCCTAGGGTGGATTTGGCCACCATTGAGCCAGTTTGCTTAATACCCTTGGCTCTCATTGGACAGGGCTTCTTACTGCTCAAGACGATGCTGATGCCGAGTCCTACAGCCCGGTCTCTGGGCCTTGCCCGGCTCTACAGGATGCTGAGGGCCCCTGGGTGTGCATTCAGCAGTGCTGGGGCAGAAAGTACTGCAGAAACCCAGTGCATTTGCGGCGATCTCTCCATGAGTTCGTGGAGAAAGGAGCCAATTATCTTTTTTCTCTATGAACAGACTGTCTTCCCGCCCTCCATTGTGAGGCTATGTCCTTCTAAGTCCCATAGATAGAATTCCGTGGGCTCTGGTGGGCTCTGGTGGCCAGCAGTGGAAGCCCACAAATCACACCCCTCAGATGGACCTGGCCATTTAGGTCACTGTAATGGACAAAGTCCTGGTGGTTGGTGAGTAGTCTCCTATTTTAAAAAATGACCTGTGACCAAGTTAAAGGCCTCTACTGGAATCCGGAAAGTTCTCTGATCACATCTAATCAGGTGGAGTAGCAAACTGACTTGCCTCCATAGACTGGGGAGTGTGTTCAACTCAACCTTTTGAATTGGTGGTTGTGATTATTTCCACATAGACCAGCCACAGGAGAGATGGATGAAGCTGACTCTGTGGTTCTAAAATTCAAGCAGGCAACTGATGACTCCCTAGCACTCACGTCCTCCAATACCGAGTATGTTTTTGTAGAAGGTAAGTTGGTCCCAAGTCTTAAGGCTGCCACATGGTCCCCGTCCATACTGGGAGGTGCTGGCCAGGCTCTGCCAGGCTTTGACCCCCCCAGCAGCCCCCGTCCTTCCCTCAGATCCCTACACTGCCTCGCTGAGAAGCGAAGTCGAATCGGACACCCACGAGTTTGAGGCCGAGTCCTGGAGCCTGGCTGTAGACTTGGCCTATGCCAAGAAGCAAAAGAAAGAGGTGGTGAAGAGACAGGATGTCCTGTACGGTAGGAGGCCAGCACCGCACCCCAAGCCCATTGCTTCTCTTTCTTTGTATCTTTCTCCTTTTCTGCTCCCTAGTTCCATCTGGGCGTCTGGCCTCCATGGCCACATTACCCTCTCTGCGTTACCCTAACTCTAACCCTAAACCTCTGCGCCCCCGCCCTCAGGGCAGCCCTGCCTTCCAGCCTGGGGAAGAGGTGGCCAGGAAGGGCTTTGTTAGCACAGGTCCCTGTAGTTGAGCCTGGCCAGATGCCCAGGGCTGACTCATTCTTACCTTGTTGGTGGCTGTCTCCGTCCATTTGGGTACCTCTGACAGAATTCCATAGGCCAGGTGACTTGTAAACAACAGAAGTATATTGCTCACTGGGTTCACTTTGGTTCAGAGAGAGTCCAAGGTCAAGGCGCAGGCATGTTTGGTGTCTGGTGAGGTCCACTTCCTGGTTCGCAATTGGAGCCTTCTCACTGTGTCTTCACGAGGTGGAAGGGGCAGGAGCTCCCTGCATCCCTTTCATAAGGGCACAAATCACATCCTCGGCGACTGCACTCTTGTGGTCTCACCACCTCCCCAAGGCACCACCTCTGAATAGCATCACTTTGGGGTAAGGTTTTAACATATGAAATGGGGAGCACAGACATTCAGTCCTTTGCAGTTTGGTCTGATCACAGACACACAGAGGTGTGTTACACTACAGACCACAGACATGGAGTTCCTTAGAACAACCATCTTTTTTTTTTGGTACTAGGACTAAAACCCAGAGATGCTCCACCACTGAGCTGTATCCCCAGTCCTTTTTACTTTGAGACAAAGTCTCACTAAGTTGCTGAGGCTGGCCTCAGACTTGTGATGCACCCACCTCAGCCTCCCAAGTTGACGGGGATTACAGGCGTGCACCACTGTGCCCAGCTCAGAATGACCGCCTTGCTGGAAACAGCCTTGAAAGGTCTTTGTGACTTCAGGCATGCATCTCCTGGGTCCTCTCTTTATCCAGCTTCCTTTAGCCTGGGATTCCCACAGCGCTGGACAGGGGAGGACGGGAGGCCTGGGCAATAAGAATGGCCATAGGCGCATACCTGCAGTCCCAGCCACTCAGGAGGCTAAGGCAGGGGCGGTCACCTGAGCCCAGAAATTGAAGGCCAGCCTAGAAAACATAGTGAGACCCTAACTTGAAAAAATAAATAAAAATTTTAAAAATAATAATAATTAAAAAATAAGGGGCTAGGGCTGGGGCTCAGCGGTAGAGCGCTTGCCTAGCACATGCAAGGCCCTGGGTTCTGTCCTCAGCACCACATAAAAATAAATAAATAAAATAAAGGTAGAAAAAAATAAGCTTCATTTACTAAATAAATATATAAAGATAAACAAGAAAGGCCACAAAGGCAGACTGAGGTGGAAAGCTTCCAGGCCAGCCCCACCCAGGCAGGCAGGCAGCATCCACCAGTGCCCAGCAGGACCACGGAGCCCGTGTGGGTGAGCCCGCGTGGGTAAGCCCTGCTGGCCGTCTGCACCCCACAGAGCTGATGCAGACAGAGGCACACCACGTGCGGACCCTCAAGATCATGCTGAAGGTGTACTCCAAGGCCCTCCAGGAGGAGCTGCAGTTTGGCGGCCGGGCCATCAGCCGCCTTTTCCCCTGCGCAGACGACCTGCTGGAGATGCACAGCCACTTCCTGGCTCGGCTCAAGGAGCGGCGCCGGGAGGCTCTGGAGGAGGGCAGCGAGCGGAATTACATCATCCAGAAAATCGGGGACCTCTTGGTGCAGCAGGTGGGCACCGTTGTGACCGGGGTGGTGCCTCGTGAGTCCCCGCCCCATCTCCATTCCTTCTATTAATAGAATGTAAAGGCTCTGGTTTATCTGCATGGCTATTCCAGATAATACACAGCCTTGGGCCCTCCCCTCCAGCCTGCGGCTCACGTCCTAGGAACACAGAGGCCAGAGTAGCCAACATGTCTATCTGGACACTGTTCAGAGCTGTGCTCTTCTAGGCTGTTGTTTGGTTTTTGCTTTGAGATTCTAATCGCTGTTTCTGCTGGCTAGAAACATAGTTCTGACCAGGGCTGTCCATAGAAGGCCTGCAGAGTCCAGGCAGAGGTGGACAGCGGCAGCAGCACCCATCATCTGACCCAAGACTGCTTGCCCAGAGTGTCCCAGGTCAGGCAGTAGGAATTAGGAGCCAGCGGGAGGCTCCGTGGCAGGCACCTGCCTGGCACACACAGGCCCTGGGTTCCACCCCAGCAAAGACAAAACAAATGTAAAATTACAAGTAATATTTTTATTTTCCTAACATTCTTTTGACCTAAATTTCTTTTTCTTCTTGAATCTTTGCAAGCTTTGCAGCATCTATGAGAAGCAAAGCCCTAAAGCACAGTTTTCATGTTTTACTTCGATGGTACCTTATCATTAGACACCCGAGGCAAGCACATCCTTGGTGGTGGGTGTATTAAAAGGTGAAATTGCAAGTCAATTCAATATTCACTTTAGCATAATCAGGTGGACTAGGTGAAAACATTCTGTAGCAGATTCCGGGTTTCATTTTGGTGACATTTCCATCCTCTTTCATATTAGTTTTCAGGTGAAAACGGGGAGAGAATGAAAGAAAAATATGGTGTGTTTTGCAGCGGCCACAATGAAGCCGTCAGTCATTACAAGTTATTGCTGCAACAAAACAAGAAATTTCAAAACTTGATCAAGGTAAAAAAAAAGTTGTTTAAAATACTTCTTTGCTGTGGTTGTTTTCCACCAAACTGTAATATCTTGGATTCAGAAATAGTAAGTTGTTATAAAGCAATGGTTTTCACAGTCTGGTTTGGTTTGGGTGACACAAGCGTCCTTTCACAGGGCCGCCCCACCCTGGGAACTGCCCTGCAGAGCCACTCCATTCTGCGTGCAAAGGCTCCAGCAAGGCACAAGTTCCTCTGAACTCCATCTTCTCCCCGCCTGCCCCCTGAGGCCCATGGGATTCCCTTGACTGAGAGTGTACAGCCACTTGAACTCAGAACAGAGCCCCTCCACCCAGCCACAGTCCATGGAGTCAAGCTCTCCCCACCTCCCATGTCCCAGAAACGGCACTTAGGAGCCAAGTGCCTTGATGCATGCCTATAATCCCAGCGGCTCACAAGTTCAAAGCCAGCCTCAGCAACTTAGCAAGACCCTGTCTCAAAATAAAAAGGGCTGGGGATGTGGCTCAGTGGTTAAGCACTCCTAAGTTCAATCCCCAGTATCCAAGAGGGACAAGAAAGAAAGTAAGTCAGAAACGGCATCTAGGTCAGGCCACGCAGTTCATCCACAGTTGCCTCTGCAGCAGCCCCAGCTCCCTTGGTTCCAAGCTCCAGAACAGCTCTACAGTCTGTTCCCTGGGCCCTTGGGACTTTGTTCTGAAGTGGCATTCAACAACTAATGGGCTGAAATTAAGAATGATCTGCATTTAAATTTTGTTCCAGGCTTGGTGACTCACGTTCATAGTCCCTGCTCCTCAGTAGACTGAGGCTGGAGAATCACTTGAGCCCAAGAGTTCAAGGCCAGCCTGGGTGACATAGTGAGAAACCTCATCTCAAAAGAAAAAAACAAAACAAAAAATCTGCTCCATGATCCCCTCAGTAGATGGACTTGAAAGGGAAAGAGCAATTTCAGACCAAAATTCACTCAGCAATGGCTGTCAAGTGGCCCTTCTGACAGCATGAGCCATCTAGAAAGAGGGCAGAGGGTGGCAATGGAGAGAGTTCCCTTGAAACCTGCAACCACAGATTGTCACAGTCCCAGAAGGACACTTGGGTGCTGTGGAAGTGGCTCTTTGCTATTGCCGGCATTCCTAAAATACACAAGAGTAGTGGCGCTAATCCACGGAATGCGCGGAATGCTCCATGAGCACAGGAGACTGCTCTCCACCCCCCAGGAAGTAAGACTGTCAGCCAGAGGTGTGTGTGCATCAGCAGCCACCAGGGAGCCCGTTCTACCACAAAGGCACATGCCCAGGCTAGTTCCAGGAGCTTCTGGAATGACAGCCGAGCATGCATGTCTGATGTGCACGTGTGCATGCGTGTGTGCACGTGGTGAGCAGCTCAACAGGTGATCCCCACAACTGCCCCATGACTGGACCTCATTTTCTCTTTAACTGGTCTTTCAAGGCAAGGTCACCTTTGCTTGTGTGGCCTTCTGTATATCCAGTATGTGCTTTCAGATGGCCAGTGTGTCCCCAACAAAGCAGCAGGGAGAAGATCCCAGCAAGCTGGCAAGGAAGGCACCCCAGCCCTGGAGGCTGGTGGGCACAGTCAGCGGGAGAGGAGGTGTTAACGCGGAGCGGTTCTACTTTTTGTTTCCTAGAAAGTCGGCAGCTTCTCCATCGTGAGGCGGCTTGGTGTGCAGGAGTGCATCCTTCTGGTCACTCAGCGCATCACCAAATACCCTGTGCTGGTGGAGCGTATCATCCAGAACACAGAAGGTAGAGAAGCACACACCATGCCCAGGGGCCACAGCAGGGCAGGGGTCCCTGTCCACCTGATGCAGGTTTTACCAGTGGATTGGACAAATTCCCCTAGCAATCCATTATGCTGGGTGTTGGGGTTTCCCACCTGAGGAGGGTGGGGCAGTCATCACCATGAAGGCAGGGGCTGGGTCTCCTCCGCTCGTCACCACCCCTAGTGTAAACTGGGCCACAGAAGGCGCTGGGTCAGTATCTGTGACATGGATAAATGGATTGAGACCAGGTCATTCCTGGGTTGTCCAGATATGCCTGGAGATGACCTCTGTGTCACATGACCAGGGTCAAGAAACTGAGGAGCCTGGAGCTGTAGGGGACAGAGGAGAAAAGGCTGATAGCCAGCCCAGGAGTTCTCAGGGCCAGGCAGTGTTGATCATTGGGTTTAGTCTGTGGGAGAATGAGAAAGTTCCCCTGCCACATCCTCGGAGCAGGATGGGCCAGCTCCAGGTGACAGCAGGAGGTGGAGGGAATCTTTTATGATGAGCTGGAGGACTTGGGAGGAGTTTGTGTGCCAAGGAGAGACCAGAGAGCCATGCAGGGCAGTTGTTGTCACTTAAATTGCGCCTTAGCTTCCACATTTGACAGAAGCTCTACCTGAGTAAAAATGAAACTCTAGGCTATGGCATTTATTTTGGAGACCCATTTCTACCTCAGAAACTACAGTTGGGAGGTAATTCTTGAGGGTTCCTCTGACCCAGGGAATGTACCTCACAGATCCCATCTACTTAGTGAAGCCGTTTCCATTATGTTCTTGAGCACGGAAAAAGAAAGTGCTAACTCTGCTGTGTGTGGCAGCTGGCACCGAGGACCACGAAGACCTGACTCAAGCCCTGAACCTCATCAAAGACATCATCTCCCAAGTGGATGCCAAGGTCAGTGAGTGCGAGAAGGGCCAGCGCCTCAGGGAGATCGCAGGGAAGATGGACCTCAAGTCCTCCAGCAAACTCAAGAATGGACTCACCTTCCGCAAGGAGGACATGCTACAGCGGCAGCTGCATCTGGAGGGCATGCTGTGCTGGAAGACCACTTCAGGGCGCTTGAAAGGTAAAGCTCTGTCCCTGGCCACCTCCAGTGGGGGCCGTGTTGGACTGGGGGCACTGTCTTAGAGTGGCAGGTACTGTCTTGGATTGGTGAGTGCCCTCTTGAATTTGTGGGCATCCTCTTTGAGTGATGGGCACTGTCTTGGATTGGTGAGTGCCATCTTGAACTGGCACCAAGCCAAGTGGTACAAATATATCTCACAAGATGTGACCCTTGCCCTCCTGGGGCTTCAGCATGTGGGACAGAAAAAGAAACAAGTAAACATTTACCAAAAAAAAAAAAAAAAAAGTGGTTAAAAGTGTGGTAAATGCTTTGAAAGAACCAGCAGACTGCAGAGAGAGAGAATTGGATGAAAAAGGATTTCTGACTTTGCTAGTGGTATCAAAAATGGCTCTCCCAGAAGGTAATATTTGTGCTTCCTGCAACATGAATATACCTCAATTCAGGATTTGCACTTATATGCAAAAGCCTCATGATGCAAGATGTTCATCCAGAGACAAGGCACCAAGCAGGACTAGAGCATGAGGGGACGGAGATAAGCCCTCCCTAGTCACTGCAGTAGGGGGCAGGATGGGAGCACCAGCAGCTCATGGTTGGATGACCTGGGCAGGGAGCATGACAAGATTCGTCCACACTGAGCCATCAGCTAGAGCAGCTCCGAGGCCAGGCCTGGCCATGACAGCCACCTGTCATGATGGCCTGGTGGTGAGGCTGGAGTCCTGACTTCAGCTTTGAACCTTGTCAGCTGGAGCCGGAAGGGATACCTAAGAGGGGACTCCGGCATTCACTGGTGATAAATATGGAAACCCAGAGGGTTGGGAGGGTGTGAGTAGACAGGAAACTTCTAGGCTCAAGTAGAAAGGTCTGATGCAAGAGACCTCCTGGAGAGGCAGTGACTGTCGGGCTTCCCAGTGAGACCCGTGGCTGCACAACTTCTAAGACGCCCCCTCTGTGCTCTCTGCAGATGTCCTTGCTGTCCTCCTGACTGACGTGCTTCTACTGCTGCAAGAAAAGGACCAAAAATATGTCTTTGCCTCTGTGGTGCGTACCCAGTTTCTCTAGACAAGGTCCTGTCTGTGGGGTCTGGTGGGTGTGGCCATGAAGGAGGGGACAGGGGACAAGGAGAGGAAGTGCCACTAGAAGGCTGCACTGTGGCACCCCAGGCCCTCCCTTTCCTGACGAGGCCCAGGCTCCCATCCCCACAGGCTCTCCACCTCCCTTCTGTTTCCACGCATGTTCTTCCTCTTCCAAGGACTTGGATACTCACAAACGCCAGAATCCTGGCCGGGGGAGCCCTCCCTCTTCCCAGGGACGCACAGGCCCTATTATTAGATGCAAGCCCAAGCAGCCACTGCTCTGTGAGCTGTGACCATGTGGACCCCAGGACACCCTTGTCAGGGGAGCAGCACCCGCCCGGCTGTGTCACCCAGAACCCTACCCCAACACTGGCCCAGGACACCTTGGCACCTCACAGCACAGACCCAGCTGCAGGGCAAGGAGGTCAGACCCAGCCTTCCTGGGGCTCCAGCCCCATTGGCTTCCAGGTCACCTGGAGAAGAAGGCCCTCACCACTGAACCGAGGATCACATAGCTTCCCCCAAAATGTAAAGTGGCTGCTCAGGGGCTGGGGCCATGGTTCAGCAAAGCGCTTGCCTGGCCTGTGCACGGCCCTGTGTTCCATCTCAGTGGCTTCTCAAGAAGTCCCCCACTGCCACCTGGCCCTGTTCTTCCCATCTCAACCCCTTGCAACTGTGTCAGTCTGTTTTGTCAAACAGATGTCCTGCCTTGACCCATGCACCTCAGAGCCTGCCATGCCCGCACAGGAGGGTGACATGACAGGACAGTCCGCTGCCCTAGGTGGCTCTGTGTGCCTACTTTGCATCCCAGGACAGCCCTGCTGGGGGTTGGTCTCCTGCCTTGTCCTGTAGTTAGCCAAATGGGCCACTATGTATCCCAAGAGATGGGGGCTCTGGTCAGGGGTGAGACATAAAGTAGCATGTCTTGTACCCCAAAAATATAGGGGCAGGGAGACCACATTCATCTGGGTGTAACTTTGTTTCAGAAACTTTTACAGTTCAGAAAAGCACAAAAAAGGAAATCAGAATAATCCTGTCACCCAGGGACATCGACTTGACTGTCTTTACCATAGGGGGTCTGCTCAGCCGAGCTTTATGCCTTATAGGTGTTACAGGCGTCCACAGTGACCACTCCATGTTGCCACTGCACTCTGGAAACCACAGTAGAGAGTATGTACTAAGCCACATGCCAATAAAACCCTTTACACAGTCAGGCAGTGGGCCAGATTGGCCTTGGACTGGAGCTTGCTGACAGCTGGGTCTCCAGTGATAAATGCATGTATTTTAACACTGCATCTTCAAGCTTCATATTCTCTTACAACCTGCTTTTTTATTCCTGCTCAATACACTTTGAAGCTCCCTCCTCGGTGCATCCTTACCCTGTGGCATGGTGTTTAGTGGCTGCCTGCTCCTTCTATTTTATAGCCATCCTACATTCTATTGATTCTTTCCAAACAACTTAGATAAACGGTCTTTTATTAATCCGTTCTCCTGTTGGTGGATATGTGTGTGGTTTTGCAGTTTGGAAATTGGCAGGTGCTGGAGCTGCTTTGAATATCTGTTTTGGCTGTGTAGTCACATGCTCCTGACCATATCTTTTTGAGGGGAACGGGGTGTTTACTGGTTATTAAACCAGGGGTGCCATATAACTGAGCTCCATCCCGAGTTTTTTTGTTTGGTTGGTTTTTTTGTTGTTGTTTTTAATTTAAGACAGTGTCTCACTAAATTGCCCAGGCTGGTCTCAAACTTGCTATCCTCCGCCTCAGCCTTCTATGTAACTGGGATTACAGGCAGGTGCTGTCCTGACCATATCTTACAGGTTATGAAGAGAACATTCTCATGGGTGGAAAGCCAAGGCCTGGGGAAATTAATAGTTTTGGTCCAAATGGGCTGAGATCCCCCAGGGAACATTCAGACCCCCAATAAGGGACGGTTGGATGTGTTTGCTGTGGCTGCTGTGGATGTGCCTGTACAGACCAAGTGATTCACACTGGAGAAATTTAATGTCTCACCTTTTTGGAAGCTGGAAGTACAAGATGAGGGTGTGCACAGGATTGCTTCCTTCTGAAACTCTCTCCTTGGCAGTACATGCTGTCTTTTCCCTTGTTCTCACAGGGTCATCCCTCTATATATGTCTGTGTCTTCATCTCTTCTCCTGAAGACACAGTCATGTTGAAGTGGGATCCACAGTACTTGATAAATCTCTGTCTCCAAATACTGCCACATTCTGTCATGTCCTAGACTTTAGGACTTCAGCAGGTCTGGGGACGCAGTGAGCTCATGGCACAGTTGAGAGGTGCTTTTACTGGTCTGCTACAGCATTCTCTCTCACCAGTGCCCAATGGGCTGGGTGGACTGGTTGGCTCTGGGTGGCCTGTGATACAAAAAACAGATGAGGAGTTTTTGTTGTTGTTCCATACTGTGTTATGTTGTGTCCTGAGTTTTGTAGAATGTACCTGCATTACTAATTATTTTTAAGTTGTTACTGTGCCTATAGTTCCAGCTACTCCAGAGGCTGAGGCAGGAGGGTTACTAGAGACCAGGAGTTCAGGACCAGCCTGGGCAACAACATAGCAAGATAAAATTGACACATTAAAAGGATGTTAGGATATCATTGCAGTAGTGTTTTCCCCATTTGGCAAAATATCTGTGTTTCAGGTTGTTTGCAAGGAAACAGGGCACATGGCTTCCCTCTGTGTCCCCCGCCCCCAACCCTGAGACTCTGGTCCTGCTTTGGATGCAGCAGGTAAAATGTGACCTCCCCTCCACCTATGCAGGACTCGAAGCCACCTGTCATCTCTCTGCAAAAACTCATCGTGAGGGAAGTGGCCAATGAAGAGAAGGCCATGTTTCTGATCAGTGCCTCCCTGCAAGGACCTGAGATGTATGAGATCTACACCAGCTCCAAAGAGGACAGGAACTCCTGGATGACCCACATCCGCCAGGCCGTGGAGAGGTGAGAGGGCCTAGGGTCTCCCTCCCCGACTCGGGTGCATGTTCCAGGCTTCATGCCCTTGGCTTTGAGGGAGCCTCCGCCAGTCAGCAATGGCCTGTGCGGTCCCTGAGAGAGCCCTTGTTTTCCTGTCTCCCATCCCCCACTGATGTTCTGTCCATCTGCTTCTCAAAAATGGCACCATCTCTAAGATGGTGCCATTCCAACTCCTTCCAACAACAGTCCAACCTCTCAGGTGCCAAAAAGGCCTCAATGTGTCTGGCCAGCAGGGCTGAAGGGCCAGCAGATCTCACCTGGACCTTTTTGCACTCATGGGCCACTTGGCCAAACATAATGGGCTTTGCCTGCACACAAGTCTGAGACCAGACCGTTGCCATAGGTTGTGGCTTCCTGTCCTTCTTCCACCCATGCCACGCCCTCCTCTTTCCACCCGCCTGACTCCAGGTCTGCCTGGTAGATGGGCAGGGGGAGGCAGTTCAGCCAGCTCCCTGCTCCCCCTCCAGGTGCCTGGAGGCTTCTCACCACCTCAGCCTATTCCAAGCTCCATCGATGCTCAGAAGCTTCAGCCTCCCATGCCTATTGGTCCCCAGCAAGCACTGTCCAGTAGCAGCCTCTTCGAGGGTACAGCTGGACACTTGGAACCCTTGCCTGGTTACACTCTTGCCACTTAAAGACCATATGCATTCCCTCAGTTCCCTGAGGGAAAACCACTCCCAAAATCCGAGATACTCTTAGCAGCTGAATCTACAGAGCCAGCATAGTGTCAGAGGCCCACCAGTTAATTCTGTATGTCCCCTCTCTCTGTAGCTGTCCCGATGAGGAAGAGGGACCCTTCAGTGAGGTCGAGGAGGAGCGGAAGGTCGCTGAGGCCCGCACCATGAGACTCCGGGACTTTCAAGGTATGGGGTGTCAGCGTTATGGGCATGTCCCTTGTGTGGCCATGGCTCTGCAAAGCCCTCCTGAGACAGCCAGCCCTGAGCCCCCAGCCCTCAGAGGCGTCCCTGTTCCGTTCTGTGGAGACTGGATGTGGAGGATCTCACCACTACGCGGCCAGCCACTTCGCTGTGAGCCACTCACGCCCTGCAGCTCTGCGAGGGCTTCGGAAAAGGACTGCTGACAAGGCAGTGATGTCCCAGAGGCCTCCTGGTCTCTGCAGGGGTGTGGGAAGGGAGAGAGCTGACCTCGGGGCCTCCAGTCCCTTCCAGACCCACCTGTCTGCATTCAGGAAGGAGGTGCTAGCACGCAGAGGTCAGCAATCAGTTTTGGAGCATTTTCTTCACCCTGAAAACAAAACACCCCTTAGCAGTCACTTCAGCCCCTGGCCACCACCAGTCCCCATCCCATTTGTGGACACGCCCATTCTGGGCATCTCGGGTCAGTGGAGCCAGGTCCTTGCGCACCTGGCTTCCCTCACCAGGCACAGTGTCTTCAAGCCCCATCCACATCATGACATGTCAAAATCTCACTCCTTGTTAGTGGCGGAGGGGTGCTCCAGGGTGGATGGAGCACACGGTGTTGGTGTGTCCTCCTTCCTGTGCGGCAGATTCTGTGAGAGGTGGATGTGGTGACTGCCTGAGCAGCTCCTAGTGCCCGTGGGCTCGACAAGTCCCTTCCTCCTTCCCACTCACTGTGTTATTTATTTCTTTGATTAAGTGGTAGTTAGGCGATAAGTACATGTAATTTAATAGTCTATATTTTATTTCTTTTGTGGGGAGAGGTGCTTTAAGGACTTTATGTATTTTAATAAATTTGAGAGCATTAATTAATGTCCAGAAGAAAGACGGAAAGAATCCTGTTGAACCCTAGGAGGCCTGACACCTAACGTAGTGCAGATCTCCTCGGCTTACGCTGGGGTCCCATCCCAGTAACGTTGTGCTTACACTCAAGCTGCCAAACATCGCAGCCCGGCCACAGGGCCACTGTCACGTCTTAGTTGTTTCCTCTTGTGCCCAGGAGCTGCTGCTCACGGCCACTGCCCCTGCTCAGCTCACAAGAGACTAGCCCAGGAAAGCACGAGAAATCAAAGCTCAGACACATTTCCACGAACACATAGCGCTTTCGCATCATTATTAAATCAAACTACTACAAGTTGAACCATTGTGAGTGGAGGACCATCTGCATTAATTTCGTCTCGTGCTAACTGCTATTTTCTGCTGGGTGGTAACTCGAGTTTATCCCGCAGGGAAGCACCTCCAGGTGGGCTCTGTCCTCCTGCTTGGCCCCAGATCCAAGGGCACAGAATCCAGGGGAGGCCGACCCAGCTGACCACCTCCTCCATGTCCCTCCACAGAACGACTAAGTCAGAAAGACCAGCTGATCGCCCAGAGCCTCCTGGAGAAGCAGCAGATCTACCTGGAGATGGCAGAGATGAGCGGACTTGAGGACACAGCCCAGTCGCGTGGACTCTTCCGCGGAGGCGATGCCTCGGAGACCCTGCAGGGGGAGCAGATCCTCAAATTGGCCATGAATGAGAGTCAGTCAGCACCCCACCCTGCCGAGTGTGTGGGGAGGGGCTGTGTTCTGGGATCCCAGGCCAGGCCTGAGGCTGTCTCGCCTGACCCAGGTCCCGGTGCCTCACTGCAGACACACACTTTCTCTTTCTGTTGACACACACTCTCCAGGTGCCCCCACCAGCCCTGGGGATCTGAAGTTGACTGATACAGGCCCCCCTTCTTTCTGAATTATCCCCAGGAAAACACACGTGCACACTTGGCGGGCCGTTTCAGGGAACCCCCCCAGCCCAGCAGCTGCCAGCACTAGTAGCCTTGGCAAAGGCCGCAGGCCAGTGAGGTGCTCCCTGTCTCCACGCATGCTCTGCCCTTCTGCCAGCCGTGGCCAGGCCTGCTGCTCGAGCCCTCAGAGCACAGCAGAGCTCCCAACATGCCCAGTGTGGCCGCTGCACCCTCCACTGGCCCAGCATCATACCACTCTTTCAACAGCAAACAAGACAAGCACAGCCCCGTCCTTGGTAGCTTTCCTGCAAGAAAAGAACAGAAACCAGATGGCATGGGGGTCAGTCTTTCTCTCTCTGGCTGCACCCACAGTGTCCTTCCACCCATTTCTCCAGTAGCCATTGTCCTTGGCCCCTGAGGAACTTGCATATTCTGCACCTAGGCCTAGAATGTTCTCTCCACTTCTTCAGCTGGCCAGACTTTTGGTCCTGGAGGGCTATATGTGGAAAGCCCCTTCCCCCAAGAGTTACTCCCTGTGTGGCCCTCATGACACAGCATGGCCATGCTCACGTTTGCACTAGGCCGGGTGGAGCCTGGTCACTGCAGCCAGCGCCTGGGTGGGTTAGCAGGAAGGACATGAGAAGCCAGCACAGCCCTCCCATGTGGCCACTCCTGGCCTTGGCCTCTCACTTGGGATTGGCAGGTCCTGGTGGCAGTACCAGAAGTGAGGGAGTGCAGGAAGCACCGGGAGTGCAGGAAATCTGGGCTGGAAACTGGAATTCCACATCAGACAGTGGGCGGGGTGACCATCGCCCAGTGAGCTCCCTGGGGTCTCAGCTGCTCCCTGACACCCCCAGCGTGCCTCCACAGTGTGACTCCTTCCTCCTGTCTCCTTCCACAGTCGAGGGTATCCAGAACCTGATCTGCAGGCACCTGGGCTGCAGCAGTGGCCTAGCAGAAGAGGGAGGTGGCTCCACAGGCCTGCCTCGGAGGGCTGAGACCTTCGGAGGCTATGACAGCATGGGCAGCCCTAGCAAAAGTAAGTAGTGTCTCCTGCCTTGCCGCCTACCTGAGGGGCTCGTTAGCAACAGGTCTGAGTGTCCTCTGAGGTTGCACTGTTTCTCAGAACATTCAGCACCCAGTCCGGCCTAGCCATTTCTGCTGGTCTCTGTGCTGCAGAAGCCCTTGCCTTGGCTCACACCTGTCGTCCCAGCAACTTGGGAAGCTAAGGCAGGAGGATTGAATTTCAAGGCTAGCCTGCTGAACTTAGCAAGACTGACCCTGTCTCAGAATAAACAAGAAAATAAAAAGGCTGGGAATGTGGCTAAGTGGTAGAGCACCTGCCTATCACTGGCAAGGCCCTGAGTCCAAATCTCAGTACTGGGGTGGGGGAAGCCACCATGGATTTCCTACCTGGGCAGGGCTGAGGGCAGAGGAGGGCTCCAGATCCCATGGGATCCACAGTAGTCTCACAGGCCTGGCGTGGGCTTCCCAGATGGCAGTTTTAAGAAGAAAGTCTGCAACTGGCGAGGGCCTGCCAGCAGCCCAGACTCGAAGCTTGGAAACGGAGATGTCCCTGGGGGCTGCGAGGAGTCACCGCAGGCGGTACGTGACCTCTGGGGATGTTGTTCACTCCATACAGAATCAGTCCAAGTCATTGTAGTTGTCATCAACTAGTGCGACTAACTTCTGTTAGGGTTGTCTGTTTCTCTGTCATGGTGACTTCCCCAAGTGCTGCCGTTTTATGGCAAATTAAGGTTCTCTGACCCGAATGCTGTGCAGCCGGGTAATTTTGTCCTGCAGCCCCCTGGGAAAGGCAGCCAGTGTCAAGGAGGGAGGCGGGGAGGGGACAGGCTCAGGGCATAGCCATGGCTTCATCAGCAGGCCGGAAACCCCATACAGGAGCCTCAGGCTGTCGGCACAGGTATAGTAACACCTACCAGATGTGCCCACGACTCGCCGGCTCTTCCCTCTCCTTTGACTCAGAAGGCCCATCACGTGTCTGGCCTTGCCAAGGTTTGGGCTCAGAGGCCACAGCCAGCTGCCTCTGGCCAGCTGAGGCTTGGACTCGCCTCCATGCCCAGAGCTGGTGTACAGGCTTCGCATGTGGGCCTACACTCCCATGGACTGTGATGGCTGTCTCCCACCTCCAAAGCTGCCCTGTACCTTCATTCTGCAGACACCCAGATGGGCATGTCAGGTAGCCAGCAAGACTGCCCCCTACAGCGGCCCAGCCCTGGGTGCTTTCTGTTGCCCATGCCAAGGGAATGTCTTGCTGATCTCAGGCAGACTGCACCTCCTTGAATTAGTCCTAGATGCTCTGGGTTTGATGCTATAGTCTTTGCAGGTGGAGATGCCAGGTTCAGAGACTAGCCCCCGGCTGCCCACTTTCCTGGAGTCAGAGGTAGGTGGCATCTGGTCCACCTTGGGGATGGCACACAGGCCCCATGTGCTATTGGACAGAACCCAGAATCTGCCTTTCTCTCCACAGCTTGTCCAGCGGATCCAGACTTTATCACAGCTGCTCCTCAGCCTCCAGGTACTAGGGTGTCAGGGAGGGACCAGCCACACTTGCCCTTTCCTAGTTATCTGGGTCTGGGCAAGGACGTGGCTCTCACAGGCCCGGCTCTGACCCTATACACAGGCGGTCATCGCCCAGCAGGACAGCTACGTGGAGATGCAGCGGGCAGCCATCCAGGAGCGGGAGAAGCAGTTTCGACTGCAGTCGACGCGCGGGAACCTGCTGCTGGAGCAGGAGCGGCAGCGCAACTTTGAGAAGCAGCGAGAAGAGCGTGCTGACGTGGAGAAGCTACAGAATCAACTGCGACAGGAGCAGCAGCGCTGGGAGCGGGAATGCGCGCGCCAACGGCAGGAGTTGGAGCGTGCAGGCGCACGGCTGCAGGCGCGGGAAGGCGAAGCGCAGCAGCTGCGTGATCAGCTGGACCATGAACGTGCAGAGCTGGAGCGACAGCGCCGGGCCTACCAGCAAGACCTGGAACGACTGCGCGAGGGCATGCGCGCTGTAGAGCGTGAGCGCGAGCGCCTGGAGCAGCAGCGGAGGCTCAAGAAGCAGAACACAGTGCCAGGGGCACTACCGCCCGGGGCGCTGGTGGAGGTGAGCCAGAGCCTCGTGAGATTGGACTTTTGGGGTATCAGGTTGGCACATGCATTTGCAGGTGTGAGACCGAATGTCAGAAAACATGAGCATCTGGTGTAAGAGTGAATGTGTGGGCTGGGCGTGCAGTTCGGTGGTAGAGGGCTGGCCACACACACATGAAGCCCTGCATCCTACCTGTAGCACTGCAGATGAAGATCATAGTGATGACGTGTGAACGTGGTGGCACTCCTGTGGGCCCAGCACTGGGGAGGCCAAGGCAAAAGACTCAGTTGAGCCCCGGAGGACCGACCCACCTGGGGACACAGCCACATCCTCTTGAAAAAATATTTTTAAAGAGTGAATGTACAAGCATGTGTGTGTGCATACATGTGAGATAGCTGTAAAAGTGTATCTGCACACTGCAGCAGAAAACATAGTAAATGTCGATGTCTTCTTTTTTTCAAGAAGTAGTTTGTATAAGCAGCATAAATGTGAATGTGACTTTCGTGTGTGAGAGCATGTGTGGCTGAGTGTGAACATGAGTGTGCACAGCTTCAGGTTGAGCCCAGCTCTGCATGCAGAACAGACATCCCAGGGGCCATCTGGACCAGGTGCAGGGATCAGCCCTCTCAGCCCCGTCTCCCCATCGCCTGGCTCTCCCTGTCCCCCCAGAGCCTCCCTGCCCCCCAGGGCCTCAGCCTGGCAGGACCCTTGTGCACATCAGGGAGAGCGGCCCCGTGGGAGAACTCCCTGCAGATTCAGCAGCACTGGGACATATCTTCTGTCACTCTTTCAGGCCCAGCCGCCAAGCCACCCTCCTAGTTTCAACGGGGAGGGGCAAGAGGGACCCCTGGCCTTGGCTAAAACACCTGGGACCCGGGCGAACCTGCTGCTATCCGGTGCTGGGCCCGAGTATGTGGAGCGCCCTGAGGTGGCCCGCCGGGACAGTGCCCCAGCTGAGAGCCGGCCAACCAAGAGTGACGTGCCCATCCAGCTGCTAAGCACCACCAACCAGATTCAGAGGCAGGCGGCAGTGCAGCAGCAGATCCCCACCAAGCTGGCCGCCTCCACCAAGGGCAGCAAGGACAAGGGCAGCAAAAGCAGGGGTTCCCAGCGCTCGGAGAGCTCAGGTGAGCCCAGCCCCAGCTCCAAAGCCTGGGCCTGAAAGAAGTGGGCTGTCTCCAGTGCCCCTTCCCCCTGGACCCGGAGGTCCAGCCATGGGCAACTTGTGAGAAACTATAGGGGCTCAATGGGACCAAAAGCAGGATACTAGTGCCATCTAGAGAGGGTGCCAGAGGAAAACCAGAAGGTGCAGCTGTGACATGCCAGGGCCTCCCCTCCAAATGGAGGCCTTTTTCTCAAGCAGAATTGAAATGGCAAGCCAGGCCCCATGTGCTTTCCCACAACAGGCCTCAAACAGTAGGATGGGGGACAGGGGAGCTTCCGAGAGTCACAGGCCAAAAGTCAACCTGCTCACTTAGGACCATGTAGCTAGAGCACAGGACAAGTGCCAAGGGCTCTACACAGTGTCCTGGGTTAACAGAAGGGGACACTGCAGCCCAGAGAGGCACAGTCCCTTACCCTCGGGCACCTGCAATGAGTACCACCCAAGAGTAAGCCCAGGAACTCCTCTATGCCTGCCCACTGGGAAGTATTCCCCAGGTCACAACTAGGGATGTTCTGAGACAAGATCTTAAGGAGCAGAGCCTGTGTCCTGTGACCTCTGGGGCATGAGGGTCACTGGAAAGGGATACTTCCCCGAAAGCAGTGCCTTCCCTTTGTCCAGAGGATGGCTGACTCTGAGGGTCCGCCCTGGGCACTCTCAGGTGGGGAAGGTCCGGCATCCTCCCAGTCCTGAGGTGGCCTGCCGCAGGGCCCAAGCTCCTTCCCTCTTCCAGCTTCATTCGACCTCAAGCAGCAGCTGCTTCTCAACAAGTTGATGGGCAAGGACGAGACCACCTCTCGGAATCGCCGGTCACTGAGCCCCATCCTGCTCAGCAGCCACAGCTCCACGCCTGCCACAGGTGAGCCCAGCACCCCAGCAGCGGGGCAGTCTGCAGCACCTGGTGACATCTGACACCCCGGTCCCCTCTCTCTTCCAGACTCCTACGTCCCAGCCCCGAGTCCAGCCCCAACCGACATCCCTCCTGAGGCCTTCTTCATCAAGGCTGGGGGCACATCCTTCCCACCTGTGCCCCCGGCTCCTTCCCCACTACAGGCCACCAGGGAGGAAGCCAGCAAGGAAGACGTCATCTTCTTCTGAGGGGCTGTAGCTCCAGGGGCAGGCCCTCTGGCCTGTCTACCCTGAGTCTCTGGGGACCCCATGGGGTGACTGCCTGCCCAGCTATTGTCCTCTCCTGCCCAGGCACACGTGCCCTGATGTCCATCTGGCCTGGGTCAGCCTGTTGGTGCTTCGGGTCTCGTGGCTCTGTCTGTAGGATTAGTGGTAATGCCTGGGTAATTTCATAAACCTCTTTTTTTATTCATACATAAAAGAAAGTTTTTAATGGAAAGTTGAACCAACTAAAGCAAGGAGTTGTTTTAAGCCGTAGCACCCCTTTGGGTAGGAGAAAGGTCAATTCCCAGTTGTTTGCCCAGGCAGTGAGGAGTGCCAGGGGGCCCAAGCAGCTGGAGGACAGGCCAGGCCTGGGTCTGAGGAGCCGCTGGCCAGGCCAGGCTCCACAGGTACCAGGAAGCACTGAGTGAGTCAAGTCGTGAGGGCACCAGGAGGGGCCATGGCATCCATGTGTGTCTGCGAGTCAGGCAGAATCCCCCTCCAAAGCAGCCCCTTCCACGCTGGTCACCAAGAACCTCTGTCGGCAGGGGAGGGCAGGGCAGGGCCCACCCAGGAGTAGTGAGGACCAGAGGGAGGGGGCTGCCATGGCACTTCAGGCATGTTTTGTAGGTTCGGAAGCTCGTCCTGAAGGGGCCAACCAGGCATGGCTCCTTTAATTTGACAGAGGTTTCCCAACCGCTGGTCTGCTTCTCGAGGGCACCTGCCGTCCCCACCGCTCAGCCCATCCAGGGCACCAAGCCTCGGCTCAGCCAGGGCTGGCACAGGCACCCCAGCAGAGGTCCTCGGTCTCCTGTGAAATGGGCAGATTTTCCTGGGGCTTCTAGGAAGAAGCCCCTGGGCTGTGTCCGGCCAGAACGGGAGGGAATGCCTGGAGAGGCTGCCAGCAGGTGCACAGGGGGCCATCTTGGGGCGCCTCACTTGCACTGGCCTGTTGCGGCCTGGAGTTGGCTTCCCCTAGAGGACTTGGGGCAGGGCTTTAGGGGTGGCCCAGATGGTCAGATCCACATTCCAGCTGCAGCCAAAGCAGAGCCTGGCTGCCCAGGGCAGGAGGGGCGCGTTGCCAGCCTTGCCCCACACCCAGGCTTCCCCACGTTGGAAGTGTTGACAGCAGGGCCAGGTCCTGGGCTGGTCATTCTTGTTCCCAGAAAGGGGCACTTGGGCCCAAGCCAGGGCCAGTGTCCTGGGGAGCCTCAGTGGGGAACTCAGCCCTTCTCCTGCTATGTCAGCAGAGTCACCCCCTATGATGCCCAACATAGTAAGCTGGGGGACGTTTCCACCACTGAGGGACAGGTGGGCACAGAGGAGAGGAAACTGTTAGGACCTGTGCAGCCTGCCATCAGCTCCATGAAGCCAAGGTGCCTGCTTAGTGTCCCAGGTTCAGGAGGGGACTGGGCAGGTGCAGGCACTGACCAGGAGCCAGGGCCCAGCCAATGGCTAGCAGGGTTCTGAAAGCAACAGTGGTAGTGAGTGGTGTGGTGCCCAACCTCTTCTCCAGGCTTCTGGCCTCTGAGAACCTTGACTTTTCCCACCCTGGTCCTTTTCCATCAGCAGTGCTGTCCTGTGTCCCGAGTGTCCCCCGACCCACCAGATCTCATCTGTGCCATGTTTATAATCAGTGTTTTGTATTTTTGTACTGAGACGTATTGGAGCACTTTAGAAAGGCTAAATTCCTGCTCTATCGTGAAGAGAACATTCCTGGACTCCTGCGCTGGTGGCCTCCCAGCCCGTCTGTCTGGACCACCCACCCAGACATGAGGACTCCTTGAACTTAGACAAGCGCAAGGAATTTCTGCCCAACCACACAGCGGACCATCAGCAGGAAGGGGGCCTCCCCGTCAGGTGGCCAGGGAAGGGGGGGCTCAGTCAGGCTCCACACGCAGTAGGGCAGCATGGCTGGTTCACCCTGTTACCACACCCACGGTCACTCCTGGGTAGAGCCCAATTTTATTTGTAAAGCTGGTAGCTGCGTAGTTCCCCGTTTCTGTGGGTCCATGCTTGTGGTCTTGGGTGATCGTGACCATGACCTTAGCCAACGTGACAATTATTTCACAGTGATTATGTTTCCTACCACCAGGTGTTTGGGAACCACCCTAGAACTTAAGACCAGATTCTAGCAATAAAAGTGTCTAAGATGATCTCTGACTTAAGTGGCTGTTCTCGGGAGTTTGGGGGGCTATCTCTAGTCCAAGTGTCAGCCTCAGGGACACTGGGAAGCAGGGGAGGGGCAGGCAGGAGGTGATAGCCATCTGTACAACTTCTGTGGGGCTAAGTCCAGGCATAGGGATGCTAGCCCCTTGGGGGACTTTGAGCTGGCCCACTCCCTGGTCTGTCCCCTGCTAAGTTCCCCCAACTGCAGCTGTCCCCTTGTCAGGAGATCTGCCTGACAAGCCCCTTCCCCTGAGGCGCCCCTAGGCCTTCCTCTGCAGAAGTGCACGGGCTCCTGAGAGGTCGAGTCCTCCACCATGGGGTGTGCACGGATGTTCCAAAGGAAGGCCGTGCTCGGGGTCCACAGAGGGGCCAAGCCCTGAAGTTGAGAGCTACTGGGCCACAACAGACCAGCCTCCGAGACAGTGGATTAGTGGTCACAAGCCCAGGGGGAAAGAGGGCAGCGGGCGATGGCTAAGGGTGCAAGGTTCCTTTTCAAGGAGTGAAAACATTGTCAGCTGGTTGTGGGGGTGACTGCACAACTGAATCCACTAACCACTACTGACCCGTGCACCTGGAGCAGGAGAGGGGCAGGCAGGGGGAGTGTGCTGCTGTCAACTTCAGAGGGCTGGGTGGCTCAGTGGCAGGACGTGGGCTCAGCATAAGGCTCTGGGTCTTGTCCTCAACACAAACAGAAAAAACTAAAAAAACATGAAGAGCCACTGGACCCCTCAGAAGTGGGAAGGGGGCTCCCTTTTTTGGGAGCACCTACTTGCTCTGTGCCTGCACCCCATATGGTCAGTGTCCCAGGCCTTCTGGTCCAGCTTGTATGCCTAAGCCTGGCTTCCTTCTCTGGTTTCCTGTGGCCAGGCACCACATGGAGGCCCTTCCAGGTCTGAGCTGTTTGAGGCTGCAGAGGGGTTACTGGGTGTTGCCAAGACCCCACCCCTCATCTCCCTGGTGCCCCTGTGCTGAGGGCCAGGGTAGACTCGCACCCAACCACATGGACGGAGACTGACTGGGCCTGGCCCACATGTGGGTCCTGATGAGGAGGCCCACAGATTATCAGGACAGGGCACCTGGCCTGGGGACAGGGAAGGGGGAGTGTCCGTGCCACACGAGGCTCAAGGGAACACACACTGCCCCAGGGTCTTCCCAGGGGTGCGCAGACTCAAACATCCTTCTTTGCCTTCAGACTAGAGAACGAACATGTCCCAGCCCACCACATTTCCATGGTGTGGCACACATGGTGTGACACCAGTTCACATGGCCTAGCCTCAGTTCAGAGCCCATGAAATGCACATAATGGCCCAAATGGACCTCAGTGGCCATGGGTCTGTCAACGTGATATGAGTTAAGTGTAAGACCAGAGCCACAGTGAGCAGGAGGAGGGTGTGGCATGGGCGTGGCCTGTCAGGAAGCAGCATCCCTGTCCCAAAATCTGAGGCTGCGGGGAAGGGTGCTCAGGGCTAAGGCTGCCCAGGGTGAGTGGGCAGCACTTACTCGGAGACAGAGAGAAGCTGTGGGACCAAGAACATCCTGGAAGGCGAGCTGAGGAAGTGAGGTTCCAACTGGGCTGTGTCTGCTGGTGAGAGAGCCAGTGGGTGTGGGCAGGGGACGGCCAGGGTCCAGGAGCCATCAGTGTAATCATCTCACACTTGAACTGAGCACCAGCACCAGAATGTTTAATTGATTCTCGTTCCAGCTTTCCCAAGGTCCCACTTGAAGCATGGCATGTGTCTCTCCTGCTTGTCTTCATTTGCTTATAGGACCCGGCCAGCAGACACAAGGCTCTGCAGAGGCCCACACAGGGCCTTTCCAAGCTCTGCCTTGGCTTGGGAGTCCTGGGGTCTTCCCCATTTGGCCCTCCAAGAAGAGCTTTTCCCACCAAGGCCCTGGCTGGGATTCGAGGGTCCCCATACCAGCCCCTTCCCTCCCTACCTATGCACCTGCGCCAGGGCTGCTCAATCACAGACGCATTCCCTGGCTGGCGGTTGCTCTGTGGGAAGGGGCCCTCCGTCGGGTCCAGCTGCATCCACCTGCTCCTCACACCACGTCAGGGGCTGGCAGCCTCAGGCTGGCCGCTAGCCTGGGCCGCCTGGTAGATGCTGAGCAGGGAGGAGATGGTGCCCATGAGGCCCACCAGCCAGGGGGGGAAGCGGCCGGCCCACAGGACACCTGGTGGCAGCCAGTGCACGGCGTTGGCCAAGTCAGCCAGGTTGCTGAGGAGCGTCAGCACCTCCGAATGCATCCGCACCTCGATGGCCCTCTGCTTGCTCTGGGGCAGCCGACTGTGGGAGCAAAGCAGCCACTCACAGCCCGCCCAACCCCTCGCCCCAGGAAGGCCCCAGGCTGGAAAGAGGACGGAGGCTGCCTGTGAGAGGGAACGGCCGGCGGTGAGGCCATCCTGACCTTCCATAGGGCCTGCACCCCCAACTCCCCCATAGGGAGCCCCCAGCCTCAGACCCATACTCCAGACTCCCTGAAGAAGGTGGGGAGGTTGTATGGGGGCTACAGGGTTTTAGGAAGATACGTCAGTGACAGTGGCTACTGTCCTCAAAATCTTGCCTCAAGATCATCCTCCCAGCCAGGGGCACAGCCCTGAGCACCCAGCCCTGGGTCCTTGCTCTAGCAGGTTCTACTTCCCACCCAGAGGCCAAGGTGAGGCCCTGTGGCCTGCACACACGGGCCAGGGAGGGGATAGCTGACCACCAGCAGCCCAGCGGGGCACCTTCCCGGCAAGGGCCAGGCTTACCTGGTAAGGTTGGCCATGGGGCTCCTCAGCCTCTGCCTCAGCCTCAGCACTGTCCACAGGGACCTGTAACACCAGAGACAAGAGGGAGACCCGCTGGAGCAGCAGGTACCCTGGTGGGGCAGGGCCTGGCTCCCCGAGGCCACCTGTTACTACAGCCACAGGTTCCTTCAGAGTCTGCTGAGCTCTGGGACAAGCGCTCTTCCCTTTCCCTGCCACCAAGGATCCTGTGCCTGCAGGGCAGAGCTCCGCCCCTGGCAGTGCCTCAGAAGCCCCCAGGACAGGTCACACAGCCCCACGCTGCCCAGGCCACACCATGGACCTGCCCAGGGATGAAAGGCCATGAGCCAAGTCCCCCTCTGACCTACAGCCTCTGCCACATCCAGAGCCTGGCCCAGGAGTCTCTGAGCACATAGGGAGAGACAGGCAGGCTGCACCCACAGACAGCGACCTCAAGGGGACCTCTGAGATCAAGGGGTAGCCACTGCCACCAAACAGAACATGAGGAGACAGAGTGCCGGCAGCACGAAGACTAGAGACTGGAAGGAGCTGCTCGAGCCTAGGCAACGGGGCCTACTTTAGGGGGGAAGATCTTTCTGGTTTCCAGACTGTGGACAACCAGTACCTTGTCAGGGCATTGGTAAGGATGTGCCTCATCCTGGGACAAGTGACAGCAGATGCAGACACTGTCCCCAGAACAAAGAAGGTTCAGCCTCCCTTCAAGAAGTCAGGGATGGCTCCTCCCCACTCCAGGGATCTGGGGCTTCTCGGCCATCATGAACCTGGGGACTGGAGGACCCTGCTCCTCAACGTCTTCTCTAGGCCAGGGGTTCTGAACGAACTGTCTCAGCAAATTTGCAGAGGAACACATTTAGGAGGAACCCATTACTGTGAGGTTCTAGAAACAGTCAGCTTTCAGAGCACAAAGGCAGTCAGGAAACAGCTGGCTTGTTCCTTTGGGGATTCTGCTGACAAAGCAAGCAGAAGTCAGCGTCCAGGGAGAGGTCACCCTGCCGTCCGCCTCTCTAGTTCCTTCTCCTTCCTGGGTCTGGTCATCAGAATCACAGCCCCTTGCCCAAGAGGTCCCCAGAACATATGAATGTGTGGCTGCAGGAAGGATGAAGTACCCTACGGCGGGGGTCATCCCAGATATCAAAGGGGCCCAGCTTCACCACAGGATCCTCAAAAAAGGGAGGCAGGAGGGTCAGGGTCAGGGTCAGAGAGATCTGGAAGATGCTGCTGCTGGCCCTGGAGATGAGGAGGGGGCCACAAGCCAAGGGCTGCAGGTGCCTCTAGAAGCTGGGAAAGGTGGGACCAGCCGCTGAGGCCTTGACTTTAGCTCAGTGAGTCCTGTGTCGGATCCCAGCTGAAACATGACCTTCTAACTGCAGGACTGTGACATGATCAATTTCTGTTTAAAGCTACATTTACTACAGCAATTATTAGAAATAAACATGGCAGGGTGGCCAAGAAAGAGAAAAACTCCAAGAGCTGGAGACCAGACCCTCAGGCCAAGGCAGCCTGCCAATGCCACCGCAGCCCTGCTGAGGAGACTCCACCAGGGACCACGGGGCTCCCTCTGGCTGATGTCACTCACCTGGCAACCCCCAGGAGCAGGGAGAAACCCCAGAGGGCAGTGCTCAGGGTCCACCATCTGGCAGAGTCCATGCGGAGGACCTTGGCGTCAGCGGCCCAGGCCACGTGCTCGCATGGATAGTAGAGCTGGTCAGCTACGTTGCCCAGGACAGACAGCCAGCGGACAAAGACGTCCTTCTCCTGCAGCGCCAGGGAGATGAAGGGCCCGCAGTCAGACAGACACACTGCCCACTTCAGGGCTGTGGCCACGGCACTGTTTCTCCCCAACACAGTCCCAGGATCATGCCCAGGCCCAGAGGTTGTCCATGGCCAGCTGCTGCAGATGAGGACGGCCCGGGTCCCAGGGCTCGTTTCTGCTCGGAGCAGCAGGTCTCAACTCAGCTGGGCAATGGAATCCCCAGGGGGTTAAAAAAGCCCATGCCCCAACGCCAGCCCTAAGGATCCTGCCTCCATGGCAGGCGACGCCAGCTCTGGGATGTTGTCCGTGGATCTGTATTTTAAGTTCCTCGGGGATTCCCACATACGGCCAAGTGGACACACCTGCACCAGCCTGCCTTCCTGAAGGCTTCCAGTTCCTGCACAGGGCTCAGCTGAGGCTCTCTGATGCAGGACCCTGGGTGGGGGCCAGGGAAGGCCACATGCAGGGACCAGGGGGAGGAGGGTGCAGTGGGACATGAACACCAGCTGCCACACCCCAGTGTCAGCTGCATGCCAGGCCAGCACAACAGTGCAAGGCTTGTGTCACCTCCCCAAACCCAGGAGCTCAGCACCTCACATCACAGACTGCAGATGGAAGCCCCTCGCTCCTCCTCAAGCAAGGACTGGCCTCCTGGCAGATGAAACAGAGCCCCCAGGAGCTCTCGGTCTGCCCCATGCTGGGCCACCTGCCCCATGTGTTTGTTCTTTGGGTTTTTGTTCTGTTTGCAGTGCAGCATTTGAACCCAGAGCCTTGTGTGCTGAGCTCCACCCCCAGCACCTCTGCCCCCAAGTCCAGAGTAACTACCTGTATGTTACCCAGCCAAGCAGGCTCAGTGCAGAAGCAACAGATGCACAAAGCATACCAGGTGGCCATAAAGAAAACAGGAGATCTGTTTGGAGGGATCAGAATTGGCCTCCCAGTTGAACTGTTCGGAGGAAACGGTTAAGTGGTAGAAGAGAGTAAACGGTCCAACTAGCAACAACACACTTGCGCCTGCGTAGGTACAGGAAATCTCATCAAGGAGACGAGGAGCTGACCACAGCTCCTCTGAGGAGGAACTCTGGGGTCCCAGAGATCAGGGTGGATTATATACTCATGGGTCACACAAACAAGCAAGCTTTGTTTTTAAATTAAGGGCTGGGGATGTAGCTCAGTGGAAGAGCTCTTGCTAGCAAGTATGAGGCCCTGGGTTCCAACCCCAGCACTGCAAAAAATTAAAAATAATAAAATTCAAATTAAAATGAGAACATCTGATCATCTCAAAATAGAAAGTAAAATTTAAAAGATAATAAACTGTCCAACAGGGAGCCCTTTGGGACAAGCCCATAAAACACCAGCTGAGCCCAAGGCCACAGGCTTCCCAAGGGTGGGGACCCCTCCCTACAGCCCCTGCAGTTACCTCTGACCCCAGGCCGTACTGCTTGGTGTAGACAAACATGGCCAGGTCGTCAAAGAGTCTCAAGACGGTCCTGCAGTGGCTGAGCTGGGCCGACACCACCAGCAGGCGTGTGCCCATTTCGGACCTGGCAGGACACTGTTCAACCAGAACTCCGCCAACCAGCTGGCAGCAGTACCCCAGCGTTCGGATCTGTGGGAAACCAGAAGCGATCAACATGGCCCTGCTCCTGAGCTGCACTGGACCAACCGGCCGGGCCCCCAGCCCTGCAGGACTGAAGGTGCAAAAGTCAAAACCAACAAGCATCCAACAAAAGCTCAGTCGGAAAGCAGGACAAATGGAAAACCACCGGACAATGGTCCAAAAGGAGAGTCTAACAAGAGTCCTGGCTCATGTCACTGAGAGGCACAGCCTTTGGGGACAGTGGTAATGGGGACAAAGAAAAGAAAACTACTTCCCACCTCCTTGGTCCTCCTTTCCCAGAAGGCCAGAGGAGGGGGAGGTTGGAATGTACATTTGCATCTCCCTGGCTGGGCAAAGCCCTTAGCTGGGCCGCAAGCTGGGAGCAAGTGACCTGTCTCAACCCAGTGAACAGGACAGTAATTTGTTTGAATCACTTTAGTGACAAAGGGCCCACTCAATAAGTGATTTGGAGGATCACAAAAGAGATCAGGTTCACCACCCGTATGTCTTTCATTATTTCACCTGCTTCTCAGAAATTGCTAGTTCCTGTTGTTTTACATATTACTTTACCTGTAATTCCTTTTGAGCCCAGGTGTAATGGCAAAACACTGCCATTTAAGTGTCCAACTTAGGAGCTATTAAAACCTGACCATTCACCCATAGGGGACTTGGTTGGAACCTATCTGCCTCGCCACCCTGTTCAACCTAAATGCTACCTAGGAGGGACTGGCCAAGACAAGCTAAGAGTCCAACCTAAGGGACTTGGATGGAAAAACCTTAATGCTCAACTAGAGGAGATTTAGTTGGAACCTAAAAATCCAGACATAGGGGGAGTCCTGAATCATTCTAGATGCTGATGAGATCATTCACAGCAACCTAAGAAGCAACTTCAATGACCTAGTCAGATACTCATATCCAAATGTAGGAATCTGCTTGGTTAGTAAATGTCCAGTCAGGATGGGTTGGCAGGGACAATCTAAATGATCAAACTACAGGGGACTTGGATGAAACCCTCAATGGCTGGGTTACAGTAGGGGCCTGGCCATTGTGGGCTCCCTGGTACCAAGTTGGCTGAAACAACCTAAATGCTCAACTTGAGGGGATGCGGTCAGAACCTAAATGTCCAGCCACGGGGGAAGCCCTGCAACAGCCTAAGTCCCCAGAAGAAAAACCGTTCAGGACAACCCAGGAACTAACTTCAGTGGCTGATCAGATCCCAAGGGTTCACACGAGGGAACTGAGGCAGTGGTTTGGCAGGAACAACCTGTATGTCCACCCTTAGGGGGCGTGGCTTGAGCCTAGCTCAGGCAGGGCCTTTGCAGTGAACGATCCTGAGCGACCCTGTCCCCTCTCTGGCCTCAGTTGCCCCATCTCTGAACTTCGACGGAACTCGTGGCCTCCGGCCCCGCTCGGCCCCAGCCTCACCAGGCGGTCGCGGCCCCTGTAAGACTCCAGCGCCGACGCCAGACCGTTCAGCGCCGCCATGGCAACTCCGCCGTGACGTCAGCGCGACGCCAGCGCGTCGCGCCAGGGGGCGGAGCTAGACCGCGTCCCGGGAGCTTCCGAGCGGTCCGCGAGCACTCTGCGCAGGCGCGGCCGCTGCCCTTTGTCCCTGAACTGGACTTTTGTCTGTTCCACCCGACTTTGCAAAAGTTTGGCGGCCACGTGTGTGCCGCCCGGGCCTGTGACCGGATGAGCCAGCTGGCCATCATCTGCCCCATGGCGGCCTGATCAGCTGCCCACTCACAGGGCATTTCAAAATTGTGTGCAATAACTATGGATTAGCTCGCCCAAGACTTCTCAAAAAAGTGAACACCTCTTTCCTTTTTTTTCCTTCCCCTCTTTGAGGTGGAGTTCACATAACGTAAAGGCCTCCATTTTAAAATGCATAATCCAGTGCCACTTAATACATTCACAGGTTGTGCCCACACCTGCCCTCACTGGTTTCAAAGTATTTTCATCAGTCCCAAAGGAGACCTTCAGAGGAGACCAGAACCTGCCACCACAAAAACATGTGTTCTGTTTATTTTTCTAGTTGCCTGTCTCTCCTCCACAGATCATGAACTCCACCAGGGCAATGACGTTGGTCTGTCCTGGCACAGAGTGGTTCTCCATGAGTGGGATTGCTTGCAGGGCTCAGCTCCCTGTCCAGGGCTCTCTTCCCACACTCCATATGGCCCCGGGAGAACTTGTCCACTCCCAACTACAGGCATGTGGTTGGAACTCGCCACAGCTAGAGCTGGGAGGGGATGGCAACAAGTAAATGCCCAGTTAGAAGCATTTTGGCCGTAATCTAAATGCCCATCCGTAGGACAGCATCCTGAATCCTTATGTGACATCATTCAGCACAACCCAGGAACTCACCTCGGTGGCATGACCAGAACCTAAATGGTCAAACTGGAGATTCGGTTGGTATGGGAAGGTCCAGCCCAATCCAGTCCCCAGTACTCTTCCAAAAAAACAAGATCCCTGGCTGAGTGCCGTGGTGCACACCTGTCATCCCAGCAGCTCGGGAGGCTGAGGCAGGAGAACCTCAAGTTCAAAGCCAGTCTCGGCAAAAGCGAGGTGCTAAGCAACTCAGTGAGACCCTGTCTTTAAATAAAATACAAAAGAGGGCTGGGGATGTGGCTCAGTGATCAAATGCCCCTGCATTCAATCCCTGGTACCCCTGCCCCAAAGAAAAGATCCCTGGAACCCATCTATTTCTTCCTGGCCCACAGCCCCCTCCTTCAGCAGCCCCTGTTCTTGCTCATCTAAGACCCTGACTTCCCCACAACAGCCCAAGCAGTGCACCAGGCCTGACTTATGCTAGACAAGCGCTCCACCATTGAGCTACACCCCACTCAGCCCCACAAGAAAAAATAATTTTAACTCCCACATCCAACCAGTGCCAGTCCCTAGTAAGACTTGAGTGCAGGGGAGTTTGTGTGCATCATCCTTCTGTAATTGGGGTCACTGTTTCTGCAGCAGAAAAAGATCCAAGCCAAGATCTTTTCTTGGAAGCATGCAGAAGGAAGGAGGCCTCTAGTTTCTGCTGATGCACAATTGGGGGATCCTTTCTCTCAAGCCCGTGCAGTAACCCGCGACTTTGTGATACCACAGTGCATTTCTCTGGGCAGCTGCTGGGTACCAGGCCCTGTTCCAGGCACCCGAGACACATCAGTGAGCTTTGCAGGCACTGCCCAGCCTTCCCAGCACCCGCCATCTGGTTCGAGCTGAACTTGACCTTGGAGAAAGAGACTCAAGCTGGCCTGGCCTTCACAGCTGGCCTTGGTGTTGCTAGGCACTAGTCTGGCAGTCACAGCTGGGCCCCGGCCAACATCCTCCTGCTCAACATAAACAATCCCATGGAATGCCAGCATCAGACAAGGCCACTCTGTGACCCTGGGAGGGCAAGACAAAACAAGCCCGCTCAGCGATCACATCTGAACCCAGGCAGAGCAGGAACGTGGGTGACGGACCCCCTTCCCCTAAGGAGAACCTTGCTAATCCTTCACCCGTCGCAGATTTAGTCTTGCTGCATTCCTCCAACTTCTTCCTGAAAACGATTAAGATACACAGTAACAGAATGACCTCAATCCGGCTTCCTATGAGCTCCAGATCTGCCTCCCAGACCCTCCTTTTCCCAGCAGGCAGCAGGCCTAGGCTGAAGTATGAATTGCAGCCGTCTGGCTGGACCAAAGCCAGGAGCTGGCAGCAGGTGCTCAGACCTCAACCCAGGGGGCAAAATGATGATTAGCCTGAATTCAGTGCGAAGGAGCCATCTCGAACTGCGTCAGCTTCGCCACTCTGACATCATTATTTGGTTTTGGTTTTGATGCTTTTAATTTCTCAGTCAACTGGGCACAATGGTGCACACCTGTAATCCTGGCAGCCCAGGAGACTGAGGCAGGAGGATCGCGAGTTCAAAGCCAGCATCAGCAAGACCCTAAAGTACTCAAGTAGACCTGTCTCTAAATAAAGTATTAAAAGGGCTGGGGATGTGGCTTAGTGATTGAGCACCCCTCTGTTCAATCCCCAGTACCCCCCCAAAAAAATTTTCAATTAGTTTTACTGAAGTACAATTTATATACAATAAAATTTCCCTTTTTTCTCTTTTGGGGGTACTAGGGATTGAACTCAGGGGACACTTGACCACTGAGCCACATCCCCAGCCCTATTTTATATTTTAATTAGAGACAGGGTCTCACTTGAGTTGCTTAGCACCTTGCTTTTGCTGAGGCTGGCTTTGAACTTGCAATCCCCTCCTGACTCAGCCTCCCAAGCAGCTGGGATTATAGGTGTGTGTCACCACGCCTGGCTAAAATTCACCATTTTAAGTATACAGCTTAATGAGTTTCAGCAAGTGTACAGTTATATAATCTACCATAACATTCAAAATACAGAACATTTCTATCATTTCCCAAATCTCTCTTGCCTTTCTTGTGTGCTTTCTCCCTCAGTCCTGGGGACTGAACCCAGGGGTGTTTACCACTGAACTACATCCACAGTCTTTTTTTTTTTTTTTTTTTGAGACAGGTTCTCACTAAGTTGCTGAGGCTAGCCTCAAACTTGCAATTCTCCTGCCTCAGCCTCCCCAACCAATGGGATGACAGGCATGCACCACTGCTCCTCGCCTCCCCCTCCTTTTTAAAAAATATTTTCTAGTTGTCAATGGACCTTTATTTTTTATATGCATGCTGAGAATCAAACCCAGTGCCTCACACATGCTAGGCAAGCCCTCTACCACTGAGCCACACCCCCAGCCCTTGTATTTTTTTATTTTAATTTTTTAAAAAATTTCTTAGTTGTTGATGGACCTTTATTTTATGTATTTGTATGTGGTGCTGAGAATCAAACCCAGTGCCTCACACATGCTAGGCAAGTGCTCTACCATGGAGCCACAACCCCAGCCCCGCCCTTATATTTTTAAATTCACTAATTTTTAAAAACAACTTTAGATATAGGGTTTCATTAAATTACCCAGGCAGGCCTTGAACTCCGGGTTCAAATGACCCTCCTGCTTCAGCCCCCTTAGTGCTGAGATACAGGTACGCACAGTGGGTTTTGTACACTGTATGTTCATAGGGAACACAGCACGGTGTTTTGATATGTGCATGCTGGGCAATGACCTCCTCAAGCCCGTTAACATAGGCATTATCCCACACAGTTTTTGTGGTGAGAACATTTAAAATCTACTCTCTGGCTGGCGGCAGAGCTCAGTGGAAGGGTATTTGCCTAGCACGGGGGAAGCCCTAGGTTTGATTCCCCAGCACAGCAACTTTCAACTATACAGTACAATATTGTTATGCTCTTGTATTGTATATTATTTTTATTTGTCTGATCATCTCAAAAAAAAAAAAGTAAAATTTCCAACCACTGGGTATGAGGTGAATGCTTGTCTACTTAATAGGTATGAGGCCCTGGGTTCCATCCCCAGCAGCGTGAAAAAAGAAAAAGGGAAAAAAAAGTCCAACCAACAAATGCATCCAGCACAGAACCCAGTTCAGCGTCCTTCAACTCTCCCCCGACCATTCCTGGGCCCAAATCCTCCTCAGTGGGTTCTAACTCTCATGAGACTCCAAGAAGTCATGTCTAAAAGCCTCAGGAAGCAGGATTGAGAGCCAGGTCCCCACCGCCTACCTCCAGGGGTGCCAGAGGACCATTGTGACAGAATGGTCAGGGGACGCTCTTGGTCACAATGGGCTGAGCCGGACCACACTTGGATGGAGCCCTTGGAAGGACCACATGAGTGTCCTCTGGAAGATCTGGGACGGAAGGAGTCCAAGAGTCCCACCTGTGGCCAAGTGCAGGATTCCTTAGCTCCCATGTCATCTCTTGAGGTAGGTCTCTGTCCTTTTTTTTTTTTTTTTTTTTTTAAAGAGAGAGTGAGAGAGGGGGACAGAGAGAGAGAGAGAGAGAGAGAGAGAGAGAGAGAGATTTAACATTTATTTATTTATTAATTTATTTTTCTTAGTTCTCGGCGGACACAACATCTTTGTTGGTATGTGCTGCTGAGGATCGAACCCGGGCCGCACGCATGCCAGGCGAGCGCGCTACTGCTTGAGCCACATCCCCAGCCCCCTAGGTCTCTGTCCTTGTCCCTGTCCCTACATGGAAGGATACTCAAAACTACCTGGCCAGCAATCCTGGTTGTCAGACTCCCAGAAACTATTTTAGAAAGACAAGAAAGCCCCAAGTGGCTGAGTGGAGGGGCTGTGAGTCTGAAGTTGAAGGTCGGAGAAGGAAGGGAAGGGGAAGGTGTCTGACCCCCAGGCAGCCGGGAGACAGGAGGAGCCGGTGGGGAACCGGTAGGGCCCTGACGGCGGCAGACACAGAAGGAGCACGTGCTGCTTCAACAAGACAGTCGCAGGGGCTGCAGGGCTGGGGTCGAGCAGTGGGCCCAGGTGGGAAGGAGAGGAGCCGTGGCTGAGGATGAGAAGAGGGTTCCTGTGTGAGGCGCACATGGAATGCAGTGGTTAATATTAGGTTCTAGAATCAGAATCAGTCCTGGTTTCAAATCCTAGGCAAATGGCCACCTCCCTGAGTCTCAAGGTCATATACGAAGCCAAGGCTAAAACCCACCTCACAGGGTCCAGTGTATTAAAATGGTTGCAAAGTGAAAATCCCATACATACTAGCTGTGGATAGACATTTTCCCCCATAATAGTGACCCCCTCTGTTCTAAACCCTATTACCATCACCCCAACTTCATACTGAGAAAATGAGGTTCTCACCAGGGTCTTGCAGGCCCATTCATCTCCCATCTCATTGGCTATGGTGTTTTCATTCACCCACCTTATGTGTCTCTGGGCTTTTGCACTTTCTGTTCCCTCTGCCTGGGATGCTGTTCCCCCTAGATACTCAAGTTTCTCCTTTCCAGCTTTGTCAGATAGTTAACCAGCAGTCCTCTAGGGGATATGATCCCTGCTTAAAACTGCAACCCTGGACTGGGGTGTAGCTCAGTGTAGAGGGTTTGTCTAGTACCAGGGAGGCCTCGGTTCCATCTCCGGCACCACAAAAACAAAACAAAACACCTGTAACCCACCGAACCCCCATCCCTCTACCCTGCACGACTTTTCCCCCCACCACATTACCACCAAATGTACACTGCAACTGATGTTATTATATTTATTTACAATTGTAAGTTTCCGCGGACACAACATCTTTGTTGGTATGTGGTGCTGAGGATCAAACCGGGGCAGCACGCATGCCAGGCGAGTGCGCTACCGCTTGAGCCACATCCCCAGCCCTACGTATAGATTCTTGATCTGGATACTTAACTGATGCACCTGTCCCTCCCCGGGCCTAGAATAGTGCCTGGCACACGGCAGGCACCAACCGAATAATCATCCCTCCACTTTCCCTGGGGGCAGGCACAGCTGGGCCTGTATTCTGGTGTCCACCACCGCCCACCCTCCCCCAGCGGAGTGCTTGGTGTCAGGAAAGGAGTCAAAGGCAGCATTGTCCTCGGTGGCCACTTGCTCAGTCTCGTGTCTTTGCCCCCTCGCAGGTGGCACAATGTCCGGTGCTAGCAGCGAGCGCCCTCCTGCCGTGCCCGATGTCCCAACTGGACTTCCTCAAGGCCTCGCACTTCGCACTGGGGCCGGACCCCCGGCTGCACCAGGGCGTCATGCAGTCCACGATGCACCGGGACTTCCCGGCCTACCCGAGCCCCACCCCGAAGCAGCCGAGGGCTCCGCCTCCACTCTCGGCGCTCTTCCCCCCACACGACGCGCGCCGGGCGGGACCGGAGCAGGTGTCGGAGATGCACCGCGAGTTCACTCCACGCGAGGTGCAGCCCCCGGAGGAGACGCGGGAGCGCACGCTGGCCATGCAGTCCAGCAGCCTGCGCATGCACGCGGGCGAGCGCACCGGCGTCAGCTTCTCCAACGCGCGCGCCGCCTACGGCTGGCCTGAGCAGCCCGCGCACGCCCGCGAGCTGATACGCGGCGCGCGCCTCATCTTCGACCGCGACTCGCTGCCGCAGGGAGACCGAGACCAGCTGCGCGTCCCGCCCACCACGCATCAGGAGCTCTACCCGCCTCACGACGCGTGCCTGCCGCCGCGCGCGCCTTGCCACCACCTCGGTGAGCGCGCGCCAGGGCCCCCTGAGCGATTTGAGGGAAAACTTGGCCACGTCTGGGAACCTTGTTGGTTGTCACCCCTGAGGCTGAGCGTGCCGCTAGCGGGCAGCGGGTAGAAGCCAGGGAAGCTGCTAAGCATCCCACCGTGGGCAGAGCAGGCCGCCTGCGGAAAGGGAGTCGACAGTCCCACGGTCAGTAGTACCAGGCTCCGAAAACCTGCAGTCTCCCGGAGCCTTGGTTTCTGCCTCCGTGGAGCGGATTCTCTCCAGAGAGAAGTCCCCAATGCTAGTTTGAGGTCAGACAAATCTGCTGAGTTGCCTACCTAACCCCCAGCCTTTACGGCCTTAGTAACTAGGAGCAAATTGGCCTCCCCGAGCTTTACTTTTCTCATCTGCAAAATGGGTATGATCACAGGGCCCAACCTCACAGGAGCTGGTGGAGCTGAAGGAGCCCAGGCTGCGCGGGGTAGCTGGCAGGTAGAACCATGTTAGCCACCATCTGAGTGATTTTCCAATTCTGTCACTCCAGGGGTCCTTCCCGTGGACATCAGGAATCAGAGTCCCTCCAAGCTGGACTCGGGGATTGTCAGACTTGAATTTGACTCTTAGTTCTGGCCCCTAGTTTTTGTGACTTCAAGTAAGTTGCTCGCCACTCTGAATTTCAGGCAGCCTGTAAGACAAGGAGGTAACAGGCCCAAGAAGGCAGTGCAGAGCACTAACCCTAGAGCCCGGCTCAGGACTTGGTGGTTATTCGTGGTGCTGTTACCTTTATTATCATGGTGTTTTCTGGACTGGTCAGGGCTGCCCACCTTCCTTCCCAGGCAAGGAATCAGATCCCAGGGGGCCTGAGGCTGCAGGGAATGCATCCCACTGCCCTCTCTCTCCACCTCCTCTTCCCCTCCACAGGTGGTCCCAACACCCTCAAGTGGGGCTACAAGAAACAACAAGGGACCTCCTACCGGAGAGAGTTCCAGGCCCTGCCGGGCTCACCTGCCTTAATGTGTAGGAGGGTAAATCAAGGCTGGGCCGGGCTTGCTGGGGAGGGCAGCCGTGGGGGCTGGGTGGTCTTGGCCTTCCATCCCTCTCTGTGCACAGGCCTCCTCCTCTGTGCAACTTGGAGACTGCAAGCTGGGCTATGGGCTCATGTCTTCAGACCTGAAACAGGCCCACAGGCCCCAGGGGCTGCCCCCAGACAGGTACCAAAGGACCACCGCCTTCCCCTGCTCCGATGTGGACCGTGGCTCCCAACAGCACGTGGGGGTGCCACTTAGGTTCCTAAAACAGTTGCTTTCCAGGCCTCCCTCCTGGGCTGGAAGGTCCCACTGATGGGCCAGCTCACCCGCTGTCAGGGTGCTCTGGCTTGACCAGTGGGCAGTTGCCCTCCTCCCCTTTCCTGGGAGTTGCAGGGAAAACACCTGCACCCCCGCCTCCTTACCCACAGGTATGACAAGGCTCAGGCCGCCACTCACATCCACCAGGTGAATATTCGTCCTGGGGACGGCCTCTTCCACGGCAGGACCACTGTGACCGACCACTTCTACGCCCGCGAGCCAGGTGAGAACTTCTCCCTGCCCCGCTCCCGCTCCCTCGGCAGCTTTCCCTGGCTGCTCAGCACCTGCTCTACCACTGACAGAGCCTTTTGTTCTTCATGGGGATCAGACTCCCAAGTCCCACATCCTGAAAGGAAATTGGCACCCGGGCCCCGGCAGCCTCAGCACCTCCATGCAGTTCTTCCATGGCCAGGTCAGTGGGTAGGGAGAGGTGCCGGGGCTCGTGAGGGAAAAAGACTTAAAAGGCAGAGCAAAAAGCAGGTGCAAAGGCCCTGAGATGGATGTGAGCTGGACACACATGCCAGGATCTCTGGGGTCCCTTTGTACGATCTAGGGCAAGGCACTTCACACTTCCCAGCCTCACTGGCTCTGTCCAGAGCGGGAGGGAGCCTCCAGGGCCACCCATGGGAGGACATGGGAGCTTCCTGTGGGTCCCACAGGTACCACCAAGCACCCAACCACCTGGCCGCCACATGACTCATGAGAATTTGAAGAGCCACGTGATCCTAGGAGAGGAGAAGCTGCTGGGACACTTTTTCCAGACCACCACGGGCTCCCATTATTGCCCCCAGCATGTGGAGGGGTCACAGAAGATCCCCAGCCCCCAAATGACACAGAGCAACCTACCGAAGGGCACCTGTGGTGAGGGTAGTGGCCCTTCCCCCCTAGAAAGCCCCTCCCGGTCACAGCTCTGCCCTGGTTGACAGCTGTGGCTCTGCCACCTAAGGCTTAATCCCACCCAGAATTGACTAGGCCCCCAACCCACCCCTGGGCTGCCCCACCCCTGGTAGCCTTGGCCCACCCTCCCCCTGTCCCCCATGGCACAACCACCTACTTCCTGTCCCTTATCTTATCTTCCCTTACCTCCCGCAAACCCCTCCTCCTGTTGGACTCTAGCTCCTCAGGAGCCTGCCCTACCTGGTCTTGTCCCTAGTTCACCTGGACGGGCCTGCCCCACCCCCAGGCCGACCTTAGAGCTTGGCCTCTGAGCCCTCCCCCGCACCTCAGTCTGTCACATCACCGAGGCCTCGTCCTCTGCCCTCTCCCTGGCCACCCCCTTCCACATCTCCAGAGTTCGATTTTCTAACCATGAACCAGAAGATGCTGAAGCCGCACGGAAGAGCTAAAGCCCTGGTGACCGAAGAGTTGTTACAGAAGGTGAGACGGGGGAGGGGTCCAAATCAGTGTGGACTCCGAGTTGGTGTCAAGTCCACTAGGGTCACAGCCTGGTCAGGGTCACCCCTAGCTCACCGCCAGGGTCAGGTCAGCATCAATTCAGGGGTATCTTCATTTCACCAGCCAGAGTGAAATCTCAAGCTGAGGGGACTAACTTAGAGTCACCTGGGATCACGCCAGCCCTGGAGTCATTCCAGGGCACCCCTGGTTTCTCTCCAGTACCTGGGTCAGTCAAGACTGGGGCCCCTTTTGCCCACCTCCCCCAGAAACCAGTCACCAGCCAAACCTGGCTGAGCCTGTTCCCACTCTTTGATGACCCCAGGGTGGTCCAGGGCCCACAGGGTGGCCAGAATAGGTGGATTCAACAGGCTGCCCTCCCAAACCATCCACCCTGACTTCACAGTGCAAATACAGCCACCTGGAGCCCCCGCTGGGTGGACAGCGCTTCCTGTCAACCAACTACCAGGTTGACTTTCCCTTCAAGTACCAAGGCCCCGTAGTACTGAAGATGATGAATTTCCAGGAAAGCCACGTGCCCCTGGGCACACCTCGCCAGCCAGGCTGCAGGCGCAGGAAGGTAGATCCTCAGGCCCCACAGATGCCTATGTACCCATGCCCCAGCCAGTAGTAAATGTCACCTTGGTGGCATCCTGTCCCATTCCATGAGTCATCTGTTAAAGAGGATGCTTGGATGAGTGGGGGCCAGCGGAAGGAACCACACAGGAGAGAATGTCTCATGCATTCCATGCCCGACCAGACACATCGGCAAACCTTGGGGTTACTCTGAATGATGTGAGAGTATAGAGTCACAGTGTGTGACACAGGCATTGGGGTGGGGGTTGAGGATGCAGGCTCCTGACTCCTCCAGGTCCTGACTTCCCCAAACTTTATGGGGAGACTGGGGTTAATCTTGCTGGATCCCATTTCCTAGCAACTGATCTGCACCTGCCCAGAGCGTCTAGCTTGCCCCAGGACATAATTCTGTAAGCCTCTTTTCCTGGTGAGAGTCACTGTTACCTTAACCCCTGTGAGCCTCATCTGTAAAATGGAGCAAAAGAGCTAATCTCTCATGAGATCCTTACAACTGACGGGAAGCTGAGCGGTGCCCTGGTGGGCCACATGACCAGCCCTTAGATCAGAGCAGCACCCAGGAAAAACCAAAAGAAAGCCACGAGGACACAGTGAGGTCCCAGGAGGCAGGTGTGCAGCCAACCGAAAGTCAGAAGGAAAAAAGGTGGAGTCAGGCCCTAAAGCCCCCGAGTGACCAGTACCTTGGACAGCGACTGACCTTTAAGGTCTGGGGTCTGGTGAAGAAGTTACTTCTACCTGGAATAGCATGGGCCTTGGTGGCCAAGGCTGTTATAATCCTGTTTCAAAGAATGAACCTGGGGCCAGACCTCCAAAGGCCAAGGCGCCCCGTCCAACAGCCACAGGAGCCAACCCTGAGCCTGGTCCGGTGCCCTTTCCCCCCCCCCCCGCGGCATCAGCTTTTCGAGGCCAGGCTCTCATTTGCACAGCAAGGGACCCTACAGGAACAGGATGGCCCTTCTGGCTGCACTCATAGATAGTCCCACACTGGCCCCAAGAGGGTCTGCTGGCCACAGGACCCTTCTGTGCTTGCCTGCTCTGAAGACATTTTGCAAGACGCTGCTCCGAGTTGTGCTGTGAAAAATCTGGGTTCTCACTCTGGGCCCCACCGGCATCTTGGGTCAGATAATTCTTTGTTGGAGGCTGTCCCTGTGTATCACAGGGTGTCCTCGATCCATTAGTTGTTAATAGCGTACCCCCCCCACAACAGGTATTGCCAAATGTCCCCCATGGTCAGGTGTGGCGGAAATTGCCCTGGTTGGGAACCACGGCAACAGAACATCCTGTTCTGGTGAAGCTAGTCTGCCTTTTGACCAGATAACTAGAACAGAAAGACTTTCCTTTCTGCTTTAGCTGCTAGGAAGCTCAGGTCTCTGTAGCTCCAGTTACAGGGCTGCTTGTGCTCCTGTCTAGTTCCAGGGATGGTTTCCAGCAGCCCAGAGGCCAGGTGAAAAACAATGGGTAGGATTTCAGCACAACTGGAAGCATTTCCTAGTTATGGAACTGAGCAGCCCGGGGTGGCTGGCCAAGGGAGAACAGGCCCATGACTGGAAACGTTCAATGAGCAGGGGAAAACACTACAGGATGATTCTGGGTGTATTTTTGAATTTACATCCATTCCTCTATTACATTTAGCACCCCACCACACACACACCAAGGCTTCTGGGCCAGGATGAATAAAATAAGATTGAATGTGGGAAAACCGATTAATTTTTAAAGGAAAACAATTTCATCAAGTGTACGCAGCACCTGGCAACAGAACTCAGACCTGTCATTTTCCTGCCTTGGACAGGTGGTTTCGAACTCTGAAATTCCTCATTTCCTCACCTGTGAAATGGGGACACACAATAGTTCCTCCTTGGTAGACAGAGGGATTACAAGAATTAAGTAAAATGTGGCTGTGCTTGGTACAGGGCCTGAATTATCTGACCCACAGCTCAACGAATGGCACCTAAAAATTGTCTTAAGTAAATTTTTTTATAAGGGACAGAAACCAAGCTCTAGCCAGTCCAAGCAAAAAAGAATTTTATTGACTTAGAAACAAGAATGTCTGGAATTGGGAGCTGGGAGTGCCTCGGTGCTAGGCTTGGCATGCAGCATGCGGATGCCCAGGGTTGCATTTCCAGCAGAAACGGAGGGGGGGGGACAGGAGGAAAGAAGGAGGGAGGAAATAGAGAGGAAGGACAGAGGGAGGGAGAGAGATAAAGAGGGAAGGAAGAAGGAAAGAGGGAGGGAGGGAGGAAAGGAAAAAACCAAAACAAGGTCTGGAATTGGGTCTAACATGGGGTATGCTGGTTCCCCATCTGGACTGTCTTCCTCACCATCTTCCAATCCTATTTCCCTCCAAATGATGGAAAAGAGGATGAAGATAGCACCAAAGGAAGGAGCTACCTCCCCTTCTCCCAGTAGAATTTAAGAAACACGCTGATTGGTCCATTTGAGTCACATGCTCAGCCATGAATCAATCACTATGCTCAGAGGGATGGTGTACTAGGACTGGTTGGCCCACTTGAGTAGGCCACTCTGAAATTTTTGGTTCCCCAAACTTTACCCTGAGACTGGGGTTAACCTTGCTGGACCCCATTTCCTAGCAACTGATCTGCGCCTGCCCAGAGCATCTAGCGTGCCCCAGGGCATAATTCTGCAAACCTTCTCTTCCTAGAGAGAGTCATTGTTTCCTTTTGTGGAAAGAGAGTAGAAGGTGTTTGGGAGTGACCTAGAGACAACCAGTGTCCCCCAGCTATCTATGGTCCCAGTTTTACCTCCCACAGCATTACCTGTCCACTCTTTCAACTTGGAGCAGAGAACTTACTTTTAATAATCAAAATGGAGCAGATATCAGCTTTTGCTTCATAAGAAACCTAAAAAAAAAGCTTCCAAGACCTTGCTGAAGGCTGCATGAAAGCTCCCACAGATCCCAACATCCTGATATTTTTGTTAAAAGTCCCTCAATCCACAGTCTCAGGAGACATGTGATCGGAGTTTCAAGATAAAATAGGCTACAATTTAATTAGCTGTTTTTCTTCCACATAACAGATTTCTGAGGAATGTTCTTCTACGAGGCTGTCATATCCACCCAGACAGTCTGTGTACTGCACAAGCCTAGGGAGCCCTGTTCACTTTAGAATCCATGCAGGTGGTGGCCCAGCTTTGCTTAGCCAGATCCACATTTTAAGTTATTTTTCTCAACAGATGAATGAAAGGGATTTCTCTAAAACCAGTTCAAAACCCTGGAAATTTGTTTAGATTAGAAAGAAGGCTTCGGGCTTCAGGCACAAATCTAGCCAGAGCTCTCTCCTGGTCTAACCTCTACATTCTGGTGTATATTGGCCTCATTTCCCAGGCTGATCTGAACAACCGAGGATGTGACTGCAGACATGATGAGTCCCTATAGCTCATGATCCCCGATGAAGGGCAAAACCCACCAACTTCACATCATCATCCCAGACCTGGTTCTTGTGGCCATGTTCTTTGTTAGTACATGTAGATTCATATCAAACTGGGGAGCTTTAGACACAGATCCGACCACAAAAGCAAGGTGCTCAGATGAGCTGAGCAGAGAGAAACAACAGATGTCCTTACGCATGCTGTTGCTAATGAGATTATCCGGGGGGTGACAGGATCAGGCACCAGAGACCCCATCTGACTGAAGTCATCTCAGATCATTCAGATCCACTGTGAACTGGCAGGAAGGTCTCAGACCATAGTCCAGCACGGACTCACAAGGTTCAGGAAGGGACACATGCCTGGACATCTGGTTGGTTGCTCGGGGCTGTTGGTATTTGTGGGTGGGCGGTGTTCAACACACCAAAGATTCTCAGGAACCCACCTGTAGTCCAAAAAAAAAAAAAAAAAGTGATTTAGCTTCTTTAGTAAGGAGACAACCACCATGGGGAACCTTAGGGTCCCTCTAGAAGAGGGGAATTGGGATTTGGGGAGGATTTGGGCTTATGCTGGGTGGTTTTAAGGAAAGCTGAGGCGACTCCAGAATGTGCTGTGAGGAAGCAGAGAACAAATTCGTGGCAGAGGGTTCAGCGATTTTTAGCTCCGAGGTGGGAGGATTGAAAGAGTCTCTGCTGCCATTGGCAAGAAGCAGCAGCATTTGCATTAGTGGGGAGAGGAGGGTGGGCACTCATTTTTTTTTTTTTTGTGGTTGCAGTGTGTTCTCGTCTCTATCTTGGTTTAGATATGATCACAGAGTGGCCTTGTCTGATCATTGCTTATATTCTGTGGCCGTTGTTTATGTTTAATAAAGAACATCATGGCCCAGCTGCCAGCTGCCAGGGGCTGTTTTTTCTCCTCACCCCCTCCCCAGCGGGGAACTGTGTTGCCAGGTAGTGTGTCCAGAGCCCTCCCCAGGCCTGGCTAAGGTTTCCCAGAAATCAGCAGCCAAGACAGGCACTTGGAGTCCCCCAGGGACAGCAGCAACTCATCATCTGGGTAGGAGGCTGAAGACACTAAGGGAAAGAGAATATCTCAGACTCTGCTCCCCTGGGGGTGTAAAAGGGTGTTACCCAGAAAGAGTGAGGGGTTCCACTATCAAAAAAGAAAAAAAATTTGAGAAATTCTGGATTAAGTAAAGATAGACAAGTTTTTAAAACGCTGGGGCTTCTCAGAGGCCTCACCGCGCTCCTGTGCAAGGCGAGTCTGCCCCAGCCAGGTCACAGTTGCAGTCTTTTGAACAAAGGTAGTCGGAGACATGGACAGGAAGCCAAGACAGACACAGGCAGAAAGAGAAACAGAGACAGACACAAAGAGGGGGCAGAGGCAGAGAAAGTGAGGGGACGGGGCAACGCGATGAACAGAGGACAGGGATAAATAGATGAGGACCGAGAAAGGGACGGGGAGCTAGGGACTGGGAGAGGCAGGGCCAGAGAGAGAGAGACAGAGAGGGCCCGGGCCAGAGAAGGGCCGAGAGGGCCCGAGGACAGCCGCAGGGACGTAGCCAGAGCGGCGCGGGCGGGCGCGGCGCAGACAAAGGCGCGGTCGCGCGGCCGGGGCGGCCGGGCCGGGACAAAGGCTGGCCCGGGGGGCGGGGGCAGCGATGGCGACGGCCGTGGCGGGCGCGGGCGAACTACAAGTCCCAGCAGCTCCCGCTGCGGCCCTCGGCCGGCCCCTCTCGCTCCCCGGGAGCGCCTGGCGGGGCCGCTGGGCCGAGGGGGCCGCCGGCGGGGCTGGCGGGCGGGGGGCTTCCTGCAGGCCTGGGGGGCGCCGGCGGCCGGCGCGGGCGCGGCGGGCCGGGCAGGGGCTAGGGGCGCCGGGTGAGTGTCCTCGCGAGCGGGCCGGGCCGGGAGGGGACCAGGCGGGGGGCGGGCTGGGGGCCCCGCGTGGGGCGCGGTCGGGGGCGACCTCTGATCGCCCCCCGCCCGCAAGACGCCCGCTCCTGCTGGGACCAGGGACTCGGGGCGCGACGGGAGGGGGTCCCAGCGGCCGCCGGCCTAGCGCGTTCATCCCGCCGTGGCGGGGGAGGGCCCGGAGCCCCAGCCTCGGAGCCGGAGGGGCGGGGGCGCCTGCTATTCTGGGGTGCGGAGCTCAGGACGCTCCCTCCTGGAAACCACGCGGGGGGCCCTGGGCATTGATTTCCCACGTCCAGCTTGGGTGCGGGGATTCAGGAGGACCTTTCCTCAGGAAGGGGACCCAGGGGTTCCTTCTGCCCCCAGGACCCCAGGAAAGGGCCCAGCTATTGTTTGCCTCCCCTTCTGGTCCTGGGGTCTAGAGTTGGGGAAGCTCCTTCTCAAAAGGCTATTCAGGGGCCCAGCTGTCTCCAGGAGCTCCGTGCTTTCTCCTCCCGTCTTCCACCTAAGAGCTAGGAATTGAGGAGGTCTTTCCTCTGGAAGCAGTCTAAGGGTTCCTCTGCCTCCTAGGAATCCAGGAGGGGATCCAAGTAGTTCCCCCACCCTCCAACTATGGGGTCTGGGTTGAGGGGGCATTCAGAAGCTCAGCACTCTTTGTTTGCTTACCCCCTTGCAGCTATGGGGTTGTGGCTCAGTAGGTCCCCTTTCCTAGAAGGGAAAGCCGAGATTCCCCCACTCCCAGGAACTCAGCCCTGGGGTAACTCAAGACATCCCCCAACTGGTAATCCAGCTGAAGTGGCTCCAACTATTCTTCCTCCACCTCCCCACCTCTCCCTACCCCCAGCCATGAGGCTGGATTCAGCTCAGGATTTTTTCTCCAGGGGGGAACAAACACAAGTGTAGAGACATAATCCCCACATCCAAGCTGTGGGTTCATTGCTCAGAATCTCCCCTCCCTGGGGGTTCCCCCAGTAACCCAGAGGATCCCCAGGTATTATTTTCACCTACTCTCCAGCTAAGGGTTAGAATTCACAATCTTCTAGTCAACTGGGAAAACAGACATATTGGTAACTGACCCCCGCTTTCCCCTAAGGGATCTCTAAATCTCCCTGCTTCTACTTCCCCATCAGGAGGGGTCTCAAATATGGTTTCCCCCCCACACCACTAGCTTAGGGAACAGGCCTTAGGATCATCTCTCTAGGAGAGAATGTACTCCCTAAGCTGTAAGGTATGGAATTCAGATCGCCTCCTTCTCCTGTCTTCTCCCCCAGTGACTTAGGAGGGGTACCAGATGTCATCACCCCCCCCACAGTGCCTAGGTTATTCTCCAACCATAGTTTGTAGAGCTCAGCATACCACCTAAGAGTTGAGTCAGGGGCCCTTCTTTCTACAATCTGTCACCTCCAGTTTGGGTGAGAGGAGGGCAGGAATTTGGGCCATGTGCTCAGGACACTGGAACTCTGACACCACCCTTTTCCCAGGAGGGGGGCCAATTAAAGGTGTTGGAACCTAGGACTCCCTCTTTCACAGGATCCCCACAAGAGTTCAGGATGGACAGAGGGGCAGAGCCATGGGACTGGGCACTGGAGACCTAGTTTGGGGTCCCATGCTTTCATCCAGGTTCAGGGCTGAGAAGGGAGGGTCCCACCATGTCCCACCCAAGGTCCTTCTATACCACATCCTGACTGGCAAGTGAGAAGTCTTTCTGCAGAGTCAGGGAAAGATCCATGAGTGTGTTTAGGAGTAAGGTATGGGGGAATGGCTGAATCCCTCTCCCATCCCTGCCCAGACTCCAAAGAGATTCCCTGTTTCCCAGAACCTATTTCTACCTACTCTCTGTCCTCGCTCTGCAGATCCTGTCCCTGAAGCAGTCAGCAGTTTCACACCTGGGATGCGCCGCTCAGTCCTAGTCAGGAACCCAGGCCACAAGAGCCTGAGGCCTGTTTATGAAGAGCTTGACTCTGACAAAGAGGACCTGGACCCAGTTTCTGAAGACCCAGAGCCTGATCCGGAAGACCTCAACACTGTCTCAGAAGATGTGGACCCCAACTATGAAGGTCTGGACCCTGTCCCAGAGGATCTGGGTCCCGATGTGCAAGCTCCAGGCTCCATCTTGGGGAACCAAGATTCCGATCCCCAAGATTTGGACCCCATGTCTTCAAATTTCGACCTCGATCCAGATGTTATTGGCCCTGTACCCTTGGTTCTCGACCCTGACAGCGACACCCTAAGCCCAACCGCACCAGACGTGGACCCCCTTTCCTCCAGCCTCACTGCCACCCCCCAAGTCCTGGCCACCAGCCCCGAGGTGCTCCCTCCCCCAGCCAGCCCGCCCCGGCCCTTCTCCTGCCCGGATTGCGGGCGAGCCTTCCGTCGAAGCTCCGGGCTGAGCCAGCACCGTCGCACCCACAGCGGCGAGAAGCCGTACCGCTGCCCCGACTGCGGCAAGTCCTTCAGCCACGGCGCCACCCTGGCTCAGCATCGTGGCATCCACACCGGGGCCCGGCCCTACCAGTGCGCTGCCTGCGGCAAAGCCTTCGGCTGGCGCTCCACGCTGCTGAAGCACCGCAGCAGCCACAGTGGTGAGAAGCCCCACCACTGCCCCGTCTGTGGCAAAGCCTTTGGCCACGGCTCGCTGCTGGCGCAGCACCTGCGCACACATGGCGGCCCGCGGCCGCACAAGTGCCCAGTTTGCGCCAAAGGCTTTGGGCAGGGCTCCGCGCTGCTGAAGCACCTGCGCACGCACACCGGCGAGCGACCCTACCCCTGCCCGCAATGCGGCAAGGCCTTCGGGCAGAGCTCAGCGCTGCTGCAGCACCAGCGCACACACACCGCCGAGCGCCCCTACCGCTGTCCCCACTGTGGCAAGGCCTTCGGGCAGAGCTCCAACTTGCAGCACCACCTGCGCATCCACACCGGCGAGCGGCCCTATGCCTGCCCGCACTGCTCCAAGGCCTTTGGGCAGAGCTCGGCGCTGCTGCAGCACCTCCACGTGCATTCTGGCGAGCGCCCCTACCGCTGCCAGCTCTGTGGCAAGGCTTTTGGCCAAGCCTCGAGCCTCACCAAGCACAAGCGGGTGCACGAGGGCGCCGCAGCTGCTGCCGCCGCCGCCGCAGCAGCAGCCGCCGCGGCGGCTGGCCTGAGCCTGGGGCCTGGCTTGAGCCCTGCGTCCGTGATGAGGCCTGGGCAAGTCTCCTTCCTGGGTCCTGATGCTGTGTCTGTGCTGGGTTCTGGCCTGGGTCTCAGTCCTGGCCCCAGCTCTGGCCGCAGCCCTGACCCTGGCTCTGCTCTGGGCTCCCTTTCCAATCCCAGCCCTCAACCTCTCTCTGGCTCCACATCCACCCCCAGCCCTGAGCCTGTTGAATGTTCTGACCCTAAGCCTAGTGATGATGATGACCCTGACCTTGTGCCCAGCCCTGACCCCAACCCTGAGTCCCACCCTGATCCCTGCTCTCCTATCCGTGACACTGTCAGCCCAGCCCTCCCTACTGGTGAGAGTCCAGAGTGGGTAAAGGAGCAAGGGGCACTACTGGGGCCTGATGGCTGAAGGGGACACCAGCACCACAGGCCTGGGGAAGTTGTGTGTTGTGCAGTTAGTAAAATCCTCCCACTGCCTCCCGGCTCTGCGTTGTGGCTTGCCTTCTGCGCTTCCTCCCCTGATGCACAGCCTGGCCCCTTCCCACTAGCTGAGGGAACAGGCATCAGGATCATCTCTCTAGGAGATGCTTCTGGTTGCTGGGTGAGCAGAGATGGGAGGGTGTGGCCAAGGCCAACCATACACCTGGAGCCACACCCCACAAAATTCCTAGCTTCCCCTGTCTATAAGGTCTCACATTTGTCCATCCCACTGGTCACCACTCTGCCTCTCCAGGCCTGGGTTGGGGGGTCCTAGTCAGGGGAGACTTGCCCTGCAGGTGGCCTGACAGAGTCCCCTCCCTTTAGCTTAATCTCTGGCATGTTGTTGGTCCAGGTCTAGTGGGCTGTAATAGAGGTTGACAATGGACCATGGCAGCAGCCATCCCCATTTGCTCCCTGAGCCTACCCCTTGCCCTCGGAAGCCCACTAGGCAAATGGCGGCTGCACGTTTACGTGTTCAACAAACATCTGCTGCTTGTTAGTGTCTCCACAAGGGAGCAAGATAAGTATGGCCCTCACCCTGACAAAACACATCGTCAAATTGAAACTATTTCAAAAGTAATCAGAGGATGGCACATTCTGAAAGAAGCAGAACAAGACTTCTGATTTAGGTGGCATGAACACTATCCGGAGGAAGGGTTTTACAGGTCTAGTACCACTAAATGAATAATCAGCACTGCTGCCCAGCTTTGTCAGTGATCTTGCATTTGCTCATTTATTTCTTTCAACAGCCCTGAAAGTCCAGTAATTTGCCATTTTGCAAATAAGGAAACAGGCACGCAGTGTTAAGAGACACTGGAAAACAGAAGTAGCAGGTAGATGGCAATGCCTAGATTTAAACCTGAATTGTCTACCCTGCAGAGCCTGGTGTTCTTAACTATTATGCTCCAGGGCAAAAGTGTGTAAAGGCCTTGGGATCGTCAAGAGATGAACTAGAGGCAGAGGTGGGAGCTAGACCGGAGAGTACCGGGAGGCGGTGGTGGGGAGTTGTTTCCCAGCAATGGGAAGCCGCCAGCAGGTTCTCTGGCAGAGGACTGATATGAATAATTCTTTGAATGTGCTTCTGGTTACTGGGTGAACACTGGAGTCAGCGGGTAGCAGGAGGAAGTGCGCTAGGATGGAGGAGGTTGCTTCAGAGGTCCAGGCCAGGACTGCTGGGGGACTCCGGACTGTGGACAAAGGGTGGGTGGGGCGATAAGTGGTCCTATTTGGTTTAGAAAATTGGTTTGCTGATGGACCGGGAGGAAGGAGAACAATTCCTAGGTGGGTCGCAGAGTCGCGGAGGGTAAGGGGTCAAACTCTGAACATGGAAGTCACGAAGTTGGCGCCACACGCGGGGCCTGACAGGGAGCCAGGGGTGGGGCCGGTCACTGCCGCGCTCAGAGCCAGTCCATTTATCTCCTCTCCAGCAGCGGGATGTGACGCTAGGACCTCACGACCGCCATCGGCTCGCGAGTCGCAGGCTAAGGCACGCATGCGTGCATCTCCGGGAGGGGTCGTCGTGGCGCAGTGGGCGGGACTGGACCAGTCACGTGGACACCCGGGCGCCCTCGTCACGTGACCGCGGCGCGGGTCAGCTGATGCGGGAGGGTTTGAAGCGGGGCCGCGAGGGAGCGAGGCCGCAGTGACAGCGGCGGGCGCTCGGACCCAGGCTGCCCAGCCGCGCGCCCCGGCCCCGGCATGGCAGCCCCGGTGGGCCGGCGCGGCTCAGGTGAGGGCGGGCGGCGCGCGGGGCAGCTTCTCCGACCTCGGGCGGCGGAGCTGCCGGTGTCCCTTCCCCAACTCCAGTGCGGGCTTCTCAGCTGCTCCACGGTAGAGACGTGGGCAGATTGCTCCTAGAACTTGGGCGGCGGGTGGGCAGGCACCAAGCTTCCCCCCTTCCCAAACCCAAGCTCTGCTCCGGGGTCCTGAACTCAGGCAGCCAGCGGGCCGCCGGTTTCTCCGACTTGGGTGGCGAGATGTCCAGGATTTCCATTCCGAGCCCAAATTCTGATTGCACAACTTCGCTGGAACTGGGACAGCTGGCAGCAGCTTCTCTGACCCGCTCGCGAGACCCCAGGCTTCCCTTCCTGAATGCAGGAAGCAAATGCGCAGTTTCCCTGAACTCAGACGGTGGCTGCCCAACTTCCAAACCTCTTCAGAGGTCCTCTCCCATCCGGAATGTGGAGGAAGTGTGTTGTCCTCCCCTTGAGCTGGCTGGAAACACCTGATCGGCGTCAGGACTGGTAGGGTGGCGGTAGGCTAGCTGTTACCTAGCCAAGGCAGGAGCCGCCTTCTGGCTTCCCTTCCTCCGGGCTTGTAAACAACAAGCGCATCCAAGCTCCAAAGGGAGAGGCCAGAAGCTGGGACCTCCCTACACCACAGTTCTGACAGCACCCACGCTTATCCTGATGGCTTTTGTGCTGGGTTGTGGCTCAGTGGTGGACCACTTGCCTAGCATGTTCAAGGTCCTGGATCCCATCCCCAGTATTGAAAAGAAAAAATATATATATCTATTCTGACAGCTTGCCAGACAGGGTTCCATGTCCTAGAAAGAAAAAGCAAGGAGGTGATGGGGATGTTAGGGACAGTTCTGGGACATGGTCACCATGTCACAGTCACTGTGTGACCCCAACCTTTGCTGAAACTTTGGGTCTTCCTGTTAGTTTCAAAAGAAGAACTGTGCTCAGCACCGCTTGCTCACTGAGGAATGATGGTGGTCCTTACCTGCGTGGCCTTGCTAATTCAATGCAGCTTCAGGATCTGTGCCTGGGCATGAATGTTTTTGACTTCCACTTTTCAGATGAGGAGCTTAGGGAGATGTCCTGTGAGTTCCAGGACCAGTGCCCTTGGTGAGGATGGAGTGAGTGGTCTGCAAATGTGTTCTAGGGTTATTACTGTTACTGCAGAGCACCCCTTCCACAGGCCTATGGCTTGTGACAGTGTCAGCAGGACAGCCCAGGTTGTGATGAGTTCAAAGGTCATCTATTGGGTGTTTGTCCAGAGAAGCCTGGAATGTGAGGCTTGGAATTGGGATGAGCCCATGGGCTTCATATACCCTGTGGGAACCCAGTGCACGCAGTTCCTTCTCCCCACAAATCCGCAACAGGAACATAGATGAAGTGCTCTGATACTCACCACGTACCTGTCCCTGTGATAAACACTTTAAAAGCATCAATCCTTAGCTTCCTTGTGATGATTATTGCTCTGTTTTGCAGATGAGGAAGCTAAGGGTCAGCAAGGCTGAATGTCCTGTCTGAGCTGGTGAGCGGGACCACAAATCAGCTCAGGCTTTTTTTTTTTTTTTTTGAGAGTGGGTTTCCCTAGGTGGCCTGGCCCTCTTTCCTCACCTCCTGAGTAGCTGAGGCTATTAGCCTGTGCAATTGCACCTGGTCCTTTTGATTATCCAAAATGCCAGCTCAACACCTCTGTAAAGGACTGCTGCATACAGCCATAAAATGTTGCAGGTTTTCTGTGTTTTCTTAGACCTCTCACAGTTTTTCCTTGGCAGAAGCATGGATTAGGGGCAAGAAGGCAGAGGGAGTAGCCCAGGCCTTGGGCTGAACCTGTAGCAAGTAGAGCTGCCCAGGCCTTACAGCTTTCTCCTGATTCCATAGAGACCGAGCGACTCTTGACCCCCAACCCTGGGTATGGGACCCACTCAGGGGCTTTGCCAGCCCCTCCAACCCCCTCAGAGGAGGAGGATCTCCGCCGCCGGCTCAAGTACTTTTTCATGAGTCCCTGTGACAAGTTCCGGGCCAAGGGACGCAAGCCTTGCAAGTTGATGCTACAGGTGGTCAAGATCCTGGTGGTCACTGTGCAGGTGAGACCAGCCAAGCAGGTGGCCCAATCAAACGCTACTTGAAGCTGCTATTCCCCTGGAAGGAGAGGCTGGGAATGGGAGCCTCTTCCTGATCCCTCCAAGCAGCATAACCACATTGACAGTGCAGTAGCCAGCCAGGAGCATTGGAGATTTGTGCATGCAGCAGCTCCTTTTCAGCTCACAGAGGCCCAGTGCTGTAGTCTCATTGCATATGTGAGGCCAGAGAGGCTTGGAGAGGTTCAGGGACCTGTCCAAAGCCACATAGTGACTGAGCACTAGAAGATAGCATTTGAGCCCAGGCAGTCTGACACCACATGGACTCTCAAAGAGAACCAATCTAATGGCTGAAATAGGTGATCCTGCTTCCCCAAGCCAGGCCTGTGCTGGGCTTTGGGGACCCCACAATGAGTCACGCTCAGCCCCTGCCCTCAGCTCTTGCTTCTGATCCAAGGCTGTGGCTACCCTGGGTAAAGGGCCCAGTAGTGTGCTTACTGGGAGGTTTGGGTTTAGGCATCTGGTAAGCAGGTGATGAACGCTCACCGCTGCTGTGGGCTGTACAAGTGCCCACTGTGTGCTGCACCCTGAGGACATGATGGTGGTTGTGGCATGGAGCTTAGGCCCTGAGTGGAGGGTGAGGAGGGCAGCATTTTTCACTCCAAGCAGAGATGCCCATCCCCAGGATGCCTCTGGGGCCCACTCTTCCTCTTCCTCCTCCTGTGCCCCAAGGGAGGCCCTGCCCCAGCAGAGCCAACTTCCCCTGCCCCTCTTGCCAGCTCATCCTGTTCGGGCTCAGCAACCAGCTGGCAGTGACATTCCGGGAGGAGAACACCATCGCCTTCCGACACCTCTTCCTGCTGGGCTATTCAGATGGGGCAGATGACACCCTCGCAGCCTATACCAGGGAGCAGCTGTACCAGGCCATCTTCTACGCCGTGGACCAGGTGCGTGTGGACAGTCCGGGAGAGGGACACGCGACAGAGCCCTTGGGCTAACGAAGCCTCCCCTTCTCTGCCCACAGTACCTGATGCTGCCCGAGATGTCGCTGGGGCGGTACGCCTATGTTCAGGGTGGGGGTGGCCCTTGGGCCAACGGCTCAGCGCTGGCTCTCTGTCAGCGGTACTACCACCGTGGCCACGTGGACCCAGCCAACGACACGTTTGACATTGACCCAATGGTGGTCACTGGTGAGTGATCGGGGCAGGGCTTAGTGTTGGGAGCCTGGGCTTCTGGGATTCAAATCCTGGCCCAGGGCCTGGCTGTGGTTAGCACTCACCCAGCCTGCACAAGGCCCTGGTCCCAGCCCCAGTAAAAGAACCAAACCTCATAAAATCCTGGCCCTGCCACTTGCTCATCTGTGACATGGGGTTTTGATTTGGGATCATGATCATGAATAATTTGACATGTACAATGTGCTTGGTAGAACTCGTGGACAGAAAAAAGCCAGGAATGACTTCCTCATATCATTTGTTCTCTAACTTATGGGGTCCATGGAGCATCAGGCAGTAGGGTCTCTGTAGAGAATAAGCCCTGGGCCCTGCCCTAGGGGAGACAGCAGGTTTTCAAGCACAAAGTGCAAAGTGAGCAGGGACAGCCTGCGGGGGCTTAGGGGAGACCAGCCTAGGCCTGCCCTGCTCCCTGAGGCCCTTCCCTGACTGCCTGTCCTCAGACTGCATCCAGGTGGATCCCCCCGAGAGACCCCCTGTACCCCCCAGTGACGATCTCGCCCTCTCGGACGGCAGCTCCAGTTACAAGAACCTCACGCTCAAATTCCACAAGTACTGCCTGCTCGCTTGAGGGGCTGAGGGGGCCGCGGGCGGGGGCACAGGATGCCTGGCGTCCTGACCTGTAGACACTTCCCTGCAGGCGGGGGCAGGGCTGTTGCACAGATGCCCTGTGAGCAGTTCCCCTGCTAGCTGCAGAGTCAGCACAGCAGGGAAGGGGGGCTGGCATGGGGACTGGGAGGGACGGGCAGGGCCCCTCCGCTCACCTGAGCCTCCCCCTAGGCTGATCAACGTCACCATCCACTTCCAGCTGAAGACCATCAACCTCCAGAGCCTCATCAACAATGAGATCCCTGATTGCTACACCTTCAGTGTCCTGGTGAGGACCCTCCTGGGATCTGGAGCCCCACACGGCTTCTGAGTCCCAGAGCTGGCACTTGCCAGGTCAAGGAACGTGTGGGGAGCCTTGGCTGAAGGTGGGGGTGGGAAGGCTGGGGCCAGTGGACTGTCCATCAGGCAGGTCTGGCGGGGCTTGGGGCTGCTGGTCAGTCTGCCTCTGCCCTGCCCCACCTGGCCCCTGCAGATCACATTCGACAACAAGGCCCACAGCGGGCGTATCCCCATCCGTCTGGAGACCCAGGCCCACATCCAGGAGTGTAAGCACCCAAGTGTCTCCAGACATGGTGAGCCCCTGAGCCCCAGACCACACCCAGGCCAGCGGCAGTTGGGGGCCCCCCCTGACCTGCCCAGGGTTCCCCGAGCCTCAGACCAGCACTGACCAGGAATTCTGACCCCAGCCTTCAGAGTAACCCCTGAGTCCCATGACCACATAGCCCTTCGGGTCTCCAGCCCTGGCCTGCTTCAAGCCCCAGCCTCCCATGGTCCTGTGTCACCCTTGACCCCACCATCCTCTCTGTGCAGGAGACAACAGCTTCCGGCTGCTGTTTGACATGGTGGTCATCCTCACCTGCTCTCTGTCCTTCCTGCTGTGTGCTCGCTCACTGCTCCGTGGCTTCCTGCTGCAGAATGTGAGGCCCAGGGTCCCGTCTGCCAGTGCCCATCTTGCCCTGCCCTGGGGCCCTGAGGGCCAGGGCTTCCAGGCTTCTGTGCCTGGATGGACCCTCATCTCACCTCCTCCTGCAGGAGTTTGTCGGGTTCATGTGGCGGCAACGGGGACGGGTGATCAGCCTGTGGGAACGGCTAGAATTTGTCAATGGCTGGTACATCTTGTTGGTCACCAGCGATGTGCTCACCATCTCGGGCACCATCATGAAGATCGGTATCGAGGCTAAGGTGGGTCATGCCCATGCCCTGCCCTGGGTCCTTGTGCCATCTCGTCCCAGGTCCTGGCTTCACCACCAGGCCTGCCTGGGGCCACATTCCTCCCGGGAAGGGTGGGGTTGAATGAATTGACGCTGGTCTCACCCCTAGAACCTGGCCAGCTATGACGTCTGCAGCATCCTCCTGGGCACCTCCACGCTGCTTGTCTGGGTGGGCGTCATCCGCTACCTGACCTTCTTCCACAAGTACAATGTGAGCCTCATGCCCCTGAGTGGGCCTGGGCAGGGATGTATCTGGCCCTCTGAGTGACCACCATTGCCCCCCAAATACACCCACACACATAAAGCAGCCACAGCCCTTGAATGTGCCCAGTTGCAAGTCTCTTCCTCACCTGCCCACCATACACATACCTGTCCCTGCACCTGGGCAGGACCATGGGCACCTGCCCCTTCTTGTCCATAAGCTGGTCATCCATGGGGCTCCCTTGGACCCTCCTCCCCAGGATGGCCTGCTTTCCTCCCCTGGGTTGTGGCCACATTCTGAATCCTCCTGCTCCCCACAGATTCTCATTGCCACATTGCGGGTGGCTCTGCCTAGTGTCATGCGCTTCTGCTGCTGTGTGGCCGTCATCTACCTGGGCTATTGCTTCTGTGGCTGGATCGTGTTAGGGCCATACCACGTGAAGGTAGGAGCTTCTGGGGACAGGGGTGCTCGTGAATGCAGTCCAACGGTCCCCGGCTCCCTCCCTGAGCCCCCTTACCTCTCACCTCCCTGACCTGAAACCACCCACCCTGACCCTGGTACTGTTTCTACTAGTCTGTAGCAATTTTGCTGTCTGTCCCTTTTGACCCCCAGTAGCCCTAACATTGACTTTGTGACTATCATCATCACACCTGCTGATGATCCTGTGTTGGTCCCAGTTATTCTGTCCTCAGCTCTATCTGCTGATCCCTTTTAGCCCTGGGGAAATATGTCATTTACTATGTGACCTTGTCATTAACATGACGACTCTTCGATGGCCCCATCATGAATGCTGGTACTCTGCCCACTGACCCCCTGACCCCTGGTGACCCTGCCTACAGTTCCGCTCACTGTCGATGGTATCCGAGTGCCTGTTTTCACTCATCAACGGGGATGACATGTTTGTGACATTCGCGGCGATGCAAGCACAGCAGGGCCGCAGCAGTCTGGTGTGGCTCTTCTCCCAGCTCTACCTCTACTCGTTCATCAGCCTCTTCATCTACATGGTGCTCAGCCTTTTCATCGCGCTCATCACGGGCGCCTACGACACCATCAAGGTCAGCTGCCCAGCCTGCCTCCCTGGGCATCCCACACACATGCATGGCTCTGAGCTCTGTGGCTGCCTGCCACCAAAGAGTCCTGGGGACAGAGAAGGCTGAGCAAAGACACAGAGAGAATGTGGGAGACTCTGAAGTCCAAGGGAGGCCCAAGTGGGACTGAGGTGGCCCAAGTGGGACTGAGGCTGCCCAAGTATCATCAAAATGGGCTCAGGCCAGGACGGTTCCTGGGTTTGCTTTTACTAACAGGGAATCTGAGGCAGTGTCTCAGGAGCTCACCCTGTGTTAACTCCTGAGTGTGGAGCTGGGTTCAGCCCAGGGCCAACTGAATCTGCAAGACACTCTCTCAACCCCTGTGTCTTATGGAACTTCCAAGAATGCTGATCTTCCTGCAGGTTGCAGGGGTCAGAGAAAACAGAGCAGGACATGTGGGTAGCACAGGACAGGATTCTTTTAGAAAACATGTCCCAGGGTGTATTCTGAGCCAAGTTCTGTGCTGGGTGCTGGGCATCAAGAAAAAGCAGGCCTTAACAGTCTAAGGTCTTTGGGAAAGATGGTGATACAAGAGTGGACGTCCAGTGGCCACTGACCCACTGGCAAGAGGTATGAAGGAGTGTGGAAGGTAGATGGTACCCTGCTTTAGACTGATATTAGGGTGGATACAAGAAAGCCTCTAGAATGTTCTGTCCATGACTAGGCTTTAGCCACATGCAGCTATTTAAATTTTGATTTGAACTAAAAGGAAATTCAGTTTCACACTCTGACCATCCATGGGTCAAGTGCCCAGAAGCCAGTGCGGCTCATGGCGGCCCTGATAGACAGCTTAGATAATTGAGCATTCCCATCATCTCAGTTTCAGATTGAAGAGGTGGAAAACAAGGGAGAGGGCACCTGGGGTAGGAACAGTCACAAGCAGAGAGACCTAGAAGCCAGGAAACACTTGGAGAAGAGATGGTGCATGTAGTAGGTTGAAGGGGAAAAGGCTGTGCTAGGTCCTGTGGTGTCCTGTGTCACTGGCAGATGTGTGTCCACCCCATCCTGCCCCATGCACAGAGCTGCCCACCCCATCCCGCCCATGCTCAGAGCTGCCCACAGCCATGTTCCTGCCCATCAGACCCCAGGAGCCTTGCTCTAGCTCTTGGAAGTCCTACGTGTCCGCTCAGGACCTATGCCCACAGATGTGTGCCATCTTTGCCTCACGTCATAGATGTGTGTCTGGGCCTGCAGCAGAGGGCACCAGGACTGACCAAGATGAGGCTTGTGGGTCGGGGCAAGGGAACAAGAAACAACAGGTGGAGGTCATGGCGAGAGCAAAGGCCCGAAGGTGGGAGCCTGTCTAACCATCATTGGGACAAGGACACACAGATAGCAGGAGAGGGGTGCAGACCTCAAGGGCCTCAGAGTTGGGGGCCACTTTCATGCCGGATCTCCTGGCGTCTCTCCCCAGCACCCGGATGGTGCTGGTGCAGAGAAGAGCGAGCTCCAAGCCTACATCGCACAGTGCCAGGACAGCCCCACCTCTGGCAAGTTCCGACGCGGGAGCGGCTCAGCCTGCAGCCTGCTCTGCTGCTGCGCAAGGTTGGAATCCCTGTTAGGGTTGAGAACTGGGGCCCGCCCGAGCTTGAAGGGGAGCGTACCAAAGAGAACTGACACTTTTCCTTCCTACTCCCCTCCTCCAGGGATGCCTCGGAGGACCGTTCGCTGCTGGTGAATTGACTGGACCACCACTGCCCCTGGACTTCATCCCACCCGCACTGCGGAAACCCCTGCTTATTTATTTTCAGAATTTGCTTTTAAGAATTGGCTCCCTGTCGCGCCCTGTGAGGGCCTGGGCCAGTCAGGTCGGACACCGGGAAGGGGAGGGAAGAGGGTGAATGTTAAATAAATGGGAAAATAAACTTGTTCTCATTTCTAGAGGGGAGGGGGCGGCCCCAGCGGTAAAGGGTCCTCTATCCCTTTAAGGCGCCGCCAGACTCCGCCCGGCCCGCTAGGCCAGACCTTCCTAGCGAGGCGTGGGGCGGGGCTGGCGCTAGCCCTAAGGCGAATAATTTAAAGGGGCCGCGTGAGCAGAGCCGGGCGGAAAGCTAGCGGTGGCGCCGAGTGGATCCCGGTTGCGGCCCCTGGGTGAGTCCGGGTTCCATCGGCCCAGTAGGGACGTCCCCTTTGAGTATGGTTAGAGAGCTTTGGCTTTCCCAGGTTCTGTCCTGTTAAGAGTCCCGGTAGTTCCCGACTTTCTATTGCTCCCATCCTCCTAGTTCCTTGCGGATGTTTCCGCACCGTAGCCAGGTGCGCCTGGGGTGGAAGGACAGTAGACACTTAGGAATTTTCCAGGTAACGTCTCAGGGCCCGATGATTCCCGTGATTTCCTACTAACATTCTGTCGGTGTCGGCGCCAGAAACACCTTCAACGTCCCCGGAAAGTCCCAATAAGATTCAAGTATTACTCTGTATCTTCCGAGGAGCGTCCTTCCAGGCCCCCAGTAACGTACCCACCCAGCTCCCGGTTTTCCCATTAGTAGTCTTGGATTCCTCAGAATCTCGCAGTAACTTTCCATTGCTCCCCCAATAATCCCAGCGTCCCTGGTTACGCCTCCCAGCAATGGCGCCGGTTTCATTCCCAGAGCCCCAGTGATGCTCCGCACCGCCACCGACCCCATAACTTCTCGGGTACGTGACAGTAGACCCTAGCGTAAACCATTAGCACCTTTCGAGGCCAACCCACCCCCAGGACCCCTTCCATGGGAGCCTCCGACCGTATTCCCTCACGCCCCAGGTCCTGGGTCCTTCCGGGGACAGGCTTAGGCCAAGAGCCAAGTGTCCAGCCGACCTCTCAACCCCGTAGCTTGAGGGCTCCGGTTTCCTGGGGTGAAACATCCGATTTTCGTAGGGAGTACGAAGGAGGGATGCAGCCTAAGGGACCGGGGTCGAGACTGATCAATCTTGCAGAGGGTAGAGACGCCGGTATAAGGGCCACCAGCCGGAAGGGGCCATGCCGGGCGGGACCTGCCTGCGGGCTGCTGACCGTGCCGGGCTACCCTTTGGCCTCGGGGTGGGGTTGGACAGGCGGGGCGTCTGATTGGCCCTACTCGTAGGTGAAGGGAGCCAGGAAAGAAACCGAGACCCGCCTCGCTCCCTGGCCCGGTCGGGAGGTCAGTTTACCCTATCCCTCCGTTCCCCAGCGCCCCTCCAGCCGCTTCCACTCAACCCTAAGTGAATGGAGAAGCCACCCGAGCCGGAGGTACCTAGGGGGCGGGGCCTCAGGCAAAGGGCGGGGCTGAGGCAGGGGAGGGGCAGGTTCAGGTTGACGACTTGCGCGGGTTCCTTCTGCTCCTTGATTCCCCAGGACTCTGGGCTCTCAGACTTGCTGCCCAGCCTGAAGCAGTCAATGGAGGCCCCGCTGCAAACTGGAATGGTAAGGGGGTGTGGGGTTGTGAAGGGACTACAACTCCCAGCGTGCTCAGCGTGCGCCATCGCGGTCCCGCGATAACGAGAACTTGTCTGTTCGGGCGGAACTACGTTTCCCGGCGTGCACCGCGAGCCGCGGAGCCGCAGGAAAGAGTCGCGCCCCCGGGGAGGGAGCTGCGCTGGCCCATTCTGCAGATGGGGACAGCGAGTCACGGGCTGAATACGACTTCCTCGGGGGCGGAGGCGAAGTGGGATGAGACCCGGGACGTCCTTGCCCCCTCCGAGGAGGGCCCGGCCGGACGGACATGCGGTGCGCAGCCAGTGCCGTTCGTCCCACAGGTGCTGGGCGTGATGATCGGGGCCGGAGTGGCGGTGCTGGTCACGGCCGTGCTCATCCTCCTGGTGGTGCGGAGGCTGCGAGTGCCGAGTGAGACCCCGAGGGCCCCTCTGGGAGGACTGTGGGATGGGGCGCCGAAAAGCCCGGGTCTCCGAAGCCGGAGAGGTGGAGTTGCTGGAGTCTGCGCAGAGCTCAGAGCGCCCCTCTCCCTTCCTATCCCCAGAAACCCCAGCCCCCGAAGGCCCCCGGTATCGGTTCCGGAAGAGGGACAAAGTGCTTTTCTATGGCCGGAAGATTATGCGGAAGGTGAGTCCAGGACCCCCTGAGGCCGGCGCTGACCACACAGGGGCCCTGCCTTTTCCCTGTTTACACTTGTTAGTGGACACCCTTACCCGTCTTGGTTCAGGGCTCCTGGATCTGGCTCCCCTCTTCTCAGTTGACCCGTCCTCCCCTTAATTCTCCCAGGTGTCACAATCCACTTCCTCCCTGGTGGACGCCTCTGTCTCCACCACTTCCCGTCCCCGTATGAAGAAGAAACTTAAGATGCTCAACATTGCCAAGAAGTAAGACTGTCTTGGGTGTGTGCCTGGGGGCTGTCTCAGGGGCCTTTTGAGTGCTGTGTACACCAAAGTGTAGATATCAGGTTCGCCGAGCCCCGTGGACTGTCTTGGGAATCTTCCCACATAGGAGGGACATCCCGGGGCTCTCTTCTGAGAGGTCATGTCAGAGCTCTTGTTTATCACACGTGTGTGTGGGGTCTCTGTTCTTGAGGCTATCTCAGCGGTGTTCCCCTAACCACAGGGCTACCTCTGAAGGCTATTTGCCATGTTTTTAGGGATCCACACCTGAAGTCTCCCCATACTAGAAGGCTTATTGCAGTCGACCTCAAAACTTTCTGTCATCTGCTAGAGGAACCACCCCTAGCTTCCATTCTCCAGGGGTTAGAAAAATCTCCGCAGTCATTATACATCACAAGGCATCTCTTGTCATCTGCCTCGAGTTTCCGAGTTTCCGACACTAAGGAGGCTGTTTTGGGAATTTTTCTTCTCGGAAGACTATCTCAAAAACTTCTTTCACTAGAATTATAGGAAGGGGCCCCTTAAGTATCAAAGGGCTATCTCAAAGTGTCTGAGAAGGCTCTTCCAGATATATTTTTAAGTTGGGAGCTGGCTTTGGGGGTCCTGGCATCATGGGGTCCTTCACACCAGGGGGTCATCCCAGGACTCAATATGACCAGCCATAGCATCGCAAGGCTTCCTATGATTTGAGAAGGGCTATCCAAGTTTTCCAGGATCAGTAGAGAGTCTAATATCAGGTTTCTCTACATCATGAGGGTTGTATCCCCTGACTGCACACCCTTCAGGAGCAACCCTGATTTTTTTTTTTTTTTTTTTTTTTTTTTTGGTGCTGAGGATTAAATCCAGGGGTACTTAATCACTGAACTACATCCCCAATACTTTTTATTTTTATTATTATTTTTTTAAAAAAACTTTGAGTCAGGGTCTCACTAAGTTGCTAAGAGTCTTGCTAAGTTGCTGAGGCTAACCTTGAATTTGAAATCCTCCTGTGTCAGTCCCCCTGGTCACTGGGATTACAGACATGTATCACCGTGCCCAGTTTACCCTAATGTCTTAATGACTGTCAAAGGGCTATCCCAGAACTCTGTGACCTGAGAAAGGGCTAGTTCAAGATCTCTTTTGTCAGAAGAATTACTGTATTCAGATTTCTCTACATCCCTGAGTTTAACTCATGGGTCTGCTGATTCTAGAGAATCTGTCTCAGGGATCTTGTGCTAGGAGAAGGGCTATCACAGCAGAAACTGCAATTTGTGGAGAAGGACCCTCTTGCGTGATGAGAGGTGCTGTATCTGTATTCTCCATGTGTCATGAAGACTATCCCAGGGATCTCTGTGGCCTCAGAGAGGCTGTTTCAGGGTCCCTGAGACCCGAAAAGAAGGGGTATCTTAGGAAACTTTTATCTTTTGATTCTTTTTTTTCTTTTCTCCCTTATTTTAAAAATATATATATATTTTAAATGTTTTATTAGTTATTGATGGACCTTTATTTATTTATTTGTTTACATGTGGTGTTGAGGATCGAACCCAGTGCCTCACACATGCTAGGCAAGCGCTCTACCACTGAGCCACTAAAAATATTTTTTTAGTTGTAGATGGACAAAATATCTTTATTTTGTTTATTTTTTGTGGTGCTGAAGACCGAACCCAGTTCCTCACGCATGCAAGGCAAGCACTTTACCGCTGAGCTTCCACCCCAGCCCCTCTTTTCTTTTTTTTTTAACCTGAAGGATCTTTACAGAGAATATGGAGACTGTATCTGGAGTCTTATGTAACAGAAGCAACCTCAGAGGCATGCTCAAGCTAGGAAGACTGTTTTGGGAATCTACTCTGTGGCTATTGGAAACAAAATTTCAGGGCTCTTGTGACAAACAGACCTTCTTTCTTAGGTCTGCCCATGTTTTGGAAGCTATGTCAAGGTCTGCCAGGAGAACTAGAGGGTCCATTTTAGGGACTTATGACTAGTAGAAGGACAGTGTCAGGGCTTGATATCAGGGTTCACACATTTTTTCTGTAAAGGACCAGGTAATAAGCCTTTTAGGCTTTGCAAGCCACATTCAATCTTTGTCCCAGTTATTCAGCTCTGCTATTGTAGCGTGAAAGCTGCCGTAGATTTGTGAATGAACGAATGTGGCTGTGTGCAAACAAAACTTCATTTACAGAAATAGGTGACGGGCCTAATTTGGACAGTGGGCCAGAGTGCGCTCCATGTGAACCCTAGGAAGGGCTCTCTCAGGGCCTTAGGTCTGCCTGAGCCCTCTCTCTGCTCCCCACTTCACCCTGTCCTCCTACCAGGATCCTGCGTATCCAGAAGGAGACACCAACACTTCAGCGGAAGGAGCCCCCGCCCGCAGTGCTGGAGGCTGACCTGACTGAGGGTGACCTGGCCAACTCCCACCTGCCCTCCGAGGTGCTATACATGCTCAAGAATGTCCGGTCAGTGTTGGGGCGAGGGTGGTGTGGGAGGGGCCTGCAGCACTGGGACTGTCTGACCCTCTATGTCTCCCTGCCTCTACCACCCATCCAACAGGGTGCTGGGCCACTTTGAGAAGCCACTCTTCCTGGAGCTGTGCCGGCACATGGTCTTCCAGCGGCTCGGCCAGGGGGACTATGTCTTTCGGCCAGGCCAGCCGGATGCCAGCATCTACGTGGTGCAGGATGGGCTGCTGGAGCTCTGCCTGCCAGGGCCTGTGAGTGGGACGCCCGGGCCACCACGGGAAGCTGGGTACTGGAGATTGACCCTGGGGTCAGGCACTACTGTTGGTCCGCAGAGGTGGTCATCTTAGGGAGGGAATGGGGAATGGGAGGCCCTTCGGGGTGATCTGTGACAGTGCTGGCCAGGAGGTCTGGTGTGTTCAGGGAGGGGCCTCATGATGACTGGGGTAGGGGCAGAGGGGGCCAGTGGTGTGGTCAGGGGTGGGATGCCAGTTACCAGGGGAGGCCACCTGTGGTCAGTGGTCCCTGTGTCTCAGGATGGGAAGGAGTGTGTCGTGAAGGAAGTGGTCCCTGGAGACAGTGTCAACAGCCTCCTGAGCATCCTGGATGTCATCACTGTGAGTGACTGTTCGTGGGCAGCGGGATTGGGACTGGGAGGGAGGCTGGTTGTGAGGACTCCCGTCTCTCATTGGCCCCATGCTTGCTGCTGGTGGTTCCTGAAAGCACTGGCTGGAAGGATTGAGGGAACGGTGAGATGGCTCCCAACCCTTGACCTTGTCTCTCCTGATGCCTGCTCCCGCCCTAGGGTCACCAGCATCCCCAGCGGACCGTGTCTGCCCGGGCAGCCCGTGACTCCACCGTGCTTCGGCTGCCTGTGGAGGCCTTCTCTGCCGTCTTCACCAAGTACCCCGAGAGCTTGGTGCGAGTGGTGCAGGTCAGCAGGCCTTTAGTCTCCCTCCACACACCCCAGGGGCCCCACTTCGCGCACTAACCTCCACCCTAGCTGGTCCCAGGCATCAGTGGGGCGCAGCTCAGCAGCCGGCAGCCAGCAGGCCTGGAGCTGCTGCGCTTACACTGTGGTTATCACTCCTGGGCAGCAGACCTCTCCAGCTGCTGACTCCTCCTTAACTGCCTGGCCCATCCCCTCCCCTCTCTGGCCCCACCCATGACCCAGCTGCTGGCCCCACCCCTCACATCCTACAGATCATCATGGTAAGACTGCAGAGAGTCACCTTCCTGGCGCTTCACAACTACCTGGGTCTGACCAATGAGCTCTTCAGTCACGTGAGTTGAGAAGGAGCACAGTGGGTCGGGTGCAGGATGGGACTCCTGGGACATGCCATAAGCCGCTGTCTGTCCCGACAGGAGATCCAGCCCTTACGCCTGTTCCCTAGCCCTGGCCTCCCAAGCCGCACCAGCCCAGTGCGTGGCTCCAAGAGGATGATCAGCACATCAGCTACCGAGGAGCCACGGGAGACCCCTGGCCGGCCGCCTGACCCCACTGGGTCCTCACTGCCTGGACCTATAGGTACCCACGGTGACCCCCAGGGACTGAAGGCCAGCCCAGTCTAATCTCCTGCCTCAGCTCCCAGTTCTTTACTGAGTCCTGCAGATTCGACGTGAACCTTTCCATTCCCCCAGGAACCCCTTAGCTGGGTACCTAGGTCTGACTTCTGTCTGGTCAGGAATCCCCAACCTCAGCCTCAAGGACTCATTGGGGTCACTTTTCCTATTACCCCAGTCCCTAGGGACTCCCAGCTGACCCCTCTGCAGGCCCCCCTCCTAATCCTCGCTCTGGACCCAGGGGCTCCAATGGCCGGGGTCTGATCACAGGTCTCCCCCAGGGGACCCCACGAAGCCCACATCCTTGGAAGCACCCCCAGCCCCTCTGCTGAGTCGCTGCATCTCCATGCCAGTGGACATCTCAGGTTTGGAGCTGGGGACTCCGTGTGGGGTGAGGCACTGAGCTTGTGGATTCGAATTCAGGCAGGGCTGCCTCCAGCACTAACCTGTGGGCTCGGGATGTGACAGTGTTTCCTTGGGTGCCTTCGTTCTGGGTGTTCACTGGGATGACATTCTGCCAGCTGTGCTGAGAAGGGTGCGGAGGCAGAGAAGTCATGTCTGCCACCGATTAGTCATATCGGCCATGGCTGTGGCCGTCCACATGGACTTGGGGTTGGTCTTAGAAGGTGGCTGTGGTCACTCTTGAGTTTGTTTGTTTATTTGTTTGTTTTGTGGCATGGGGGTGGAACCCAGGGCCTCACACATGCTGGGGCAGTGTCCACCGTCGAGCCGCACCCAGCCGTGTCTTTACGTTTCTTCTGTCCCCCGTTCACTCAGGCTTGCAGGGCGGCCCCCGCTCTGACTTCGACATGGCATATGAACGTGGCCGGATCTCTGTGTCCCTGCAAGAAGAGGCCTCTGGGGGGCCCCAGGCAGCCCCTGCTCGGGTAGGGCCCTGCTCCTCTCTCTGCCCCGCAGTTTCTTTCTGGGACCCTGGCCTGGGTCTGGCCTGACCAAGGGTGTCGTCCCCCAAGGAGGGAGGCTGGGGAGGGCACAGCAGAGGTGACGGGCCCTGCCCTATGCAGACCCCAACTCAGGAGCCCCGGGAGCAGCCAGCGGGCGCCTGTGAGTACAGCTACTGTGAGGACGAGTCAGCCAGCGGTGGCTGCCCCTTCGGGCCCTACCAGGGCCGCCAGACAAGCAGCATCTTTGAAGCGGCAAAGCGGGAACTGGCCAAGCTGATGCGGATTGAGGTAGGTGGCTGGGGCGGGGGGTGGGGGGGGTGGGGGGGTCTGGGACTGGTGGTGGGAGGGGAGGCTTGACTGTGCCCCTCTCAACCCTTCTCCTTCCCCAGGACCCCTCCCTCCTCAATAGCCGAGTTTTGCTGCATCACGCCAAAGCTGGCACCGTCATTGCCCGCCAGGGGGACCAGGTGAGACTGAGCCCTGACCTCTACCCACGCACCCCCAGCACTCCCTCTGATCTGATCCCTGACCTTTGATGTGATGACTGACACCTCACTCCATGGGGTAGACCCTCATCCTGTGATCTTTACCTCCTCCCCTACACTATGTCCTCTGGACCCAGCAGCACTTCACCTCCAGTCCCCAGGGCCTTTCTCCTGGGGCCCCAGCCCCCAGATCTCTCCCACCTGCCCTGGCTCTTCTACGGCCTGTGTTCTCTGTGGGATGCTACAGTGCACCCCGTCATCTTGTCTGCTTCCAGCCCTGATCCCTGCTGCAATAGGTACTCAATCAAGGGGTGTGATTTGCAATCAGCACCTGGAAACCATGAGCCAGCCCCAGGGGTGGGTTCCAGGGTCTCCTGGAAGCACCAGGAGGTGTGGGAAAGTGTATCCTATTCACCCCTCCACACTGTGTCCCAGGAAACCGAGACCCACCAAGGGGAGCCCACCTGTCCATGATCTCATGGTCAGGAGGTGCGGAGGAGGAGGTTCTGAGTTGCACAGAGTTGAAACCCCAACTCTGTCCCAGCTCCCTGTATGATATTAGGCAAGTGATCTAGAAGGTTCTCAGCTTCCTCAGTCTGCGGAATGGGAGTAATAAGCAGAAACAGTGTTCAGAGATGTGCAAGGTTTACGAGAAACACAGGAAAGGGAGTGAAAGTTTAGCAGCAACTCACAGTGGTGGGGAAAAGGGTAGCTAGGGTAACACTTCAAGTGACATGACCAAGGTGTTGATACCCCAATACCACCTCTGGGTGAGAGAGGTGGTCAGTCCCCTGTTGGCTGGCTGGGGTTCTGGCACTTGGTAGGGCAGTCTTGCTGACTTCTGGAGCTGCTCATCATAGGGTGAGCCCCTTTGCCAAGAGGATGTTGAGTAAGGCCTGAGCCCACTGTTCCCAGTCCCTGGGGGACAGGCTGAGGCAGTGCAGGGCCCCAGGCCCTGCTTATCTGGGACACTGTTGAAGTTAACCCAGCCCTGTCCTGGCCCTCAAGAGACCATGCAGGTCTGCAATCCCAAGGCCTGCTTAGGTCTTCTAGGCTTTGTTAGAGACCATTCTGTCCTCCTCCCTCCAAAACTTCAGACCAGCCATTCTCAACTAGATGAGACTTTGCCCTGAGGGGTCGTTTGCTAGTGGCAAGAGACTTTGGATTGTCATGACATGGGTGGTACATTGGGTTGCCAGTGAGTAGATGCCTGGGATGCAAGAACACCAGGCCAGCATAAGGGAGTATCCACTCCAGGTGACCCCACTGGTGTGGGGAAGCCAGCTGCACATGGTTTCATGGAACCTCTATACAGGTGTTTTTATTTTTAATTTTTAAAAAGTATTTATTTGCTTATTCTAATTAGGTATATAGGACAGCAGAATGCATTTTGATTCATTGTACACAATTGCAGCACAACTTTTCCTTTCTGTGGTTGTACACAATGTAGTGTCACGCCTTCTGTGCAGTCATACATGTACCTAGGGTAATGATGTCCATCTCATTCCACCATCTATCCTGCACCCATGCTCCCTCCGTTTCCCTCCCTCCCCTTTGCCCAATCACAGTTCCTCCATTTTTCCCAGCCCCCCTCCAATATGGATCATCATCCACTTATTAGAGAGAATATTCAAACTTTGGTTTTTTTGGGATTGGCTTACTTCACTTAGCATGATATTCTTCAGCTCCATCGATTTACCTGCAAATGACATAATTTTATTCTCTTTTAATGCTGAGTAATATTCCACTACGTATATATACAACAGTTTTTTTTAACTATTCATCTATTGAAGGGCATCTAGGTTGGTTCCATAGTTTAGCTATTGTGAACTCAGCTGCTATGAACATTGATGTGGCTGTGTCCCTGTAGTATGCTGATTTAAGTCCTTTGGGTATAGACCTAGGAGTGGGATAGCGGGGTCAATTTGTGGTTCCATTCCAAGTTTTCTAAGGAATCTCCATACTGCTTTCCAGATTGGTTGCACCAATTTGCAGTCTCACCAGCAGTGTATGAGTGCGCCTTTCTCCCCACATCCTCACCAACACTTATTGTTGTTTATACTCTTGATAGCTGCCATTCTGACTGGCATGAGATAAAAATCTTAAAAGAGTAGTTTTGATTTTCATTTCTCTAAAGCCCATTTATTGATCCGGTTGTTTGTTTTTGTTTTTTTTGTTTTGGTGTTTTTTTAGTTCTTTATATATCCTGGATACTAGTGCTGTGTCTAACGTGCATGTGGCAAAAATTTGCTTCTACACAGGTTGACATCCTTAACCTGAAAAATCTAAAGCCCAGAGTGCTTCAAAATCCATAGCTTTTTAGTCCTAATCTGACACTACAAGTAAAAATATCACATCTGGCCTCACTGGAAGATCTGTAGTCAAGACAGATAACTTAGAAATAGCACATAAAATTACCTTACGTGTGTAAGAAACAAGTGAATCTCGTGCTTAAACTTGGGTCCAATCCCTAATATATTTAATTATGTATTAAATATCTAAATCCAGAAAAAAAAATGAAATCTAGAGCACTTCTGGTCCTAAGCATCTCGGATAAGAGATACTCAGCCTGTATTGCAAATGGGATCTGTGGTCAAACGGGTTTTTAGAGGCTCCTTGTGAACACTGTTAGCATAACCAGCTTTCTGAGATCTAAACAGGCACATAACATACTTCTGTGTGTTGACAAGTGGTAGCCTATTGTTGGTAGTGCCTGTGTATATCCGGGTCTGGAATTCTGTCATTGAAGGTTCTAGCAGGCAGGTATGTGTGTATACTCCTGGGCTGTGTCCTACCCAAGGACCCCTGAATGTTGTGGCAGGTGGAGCTTTGTTGGGTGCCAGACAGGGTGGCATGGTAGGTAGGGTAGGATCTTTCCTTCTCAGGGCAATTTCAATTCCTGATTTTTAAAGGGGTGGAAAGAGGAGGTGTCTGGCTGGTCAGGCTGATGCTAGGAAAGAGAAACCTGTGTTTACTGAGCAGCTGCTGTGTCCCACACCTTGTGCTGCCTACTGGACAAGAGGCTGGGAAAACCAGTGTGAACTCCGCCTTAGGGGAAGCTGCAGTTCTGACACATGACTCAAAGCATCACCCAGACCCTCGTAAAATCCTCAGGCTGGTTGCTACAAAGGAGATGTTCTAGGAACTAAGGATTCACCCCTATTTCTAGGATGGCGCCTCTCTCAGGACTCCAAGCTAAGGAGAAATGATGAAGAGCAGTTAACTGCTTAACTGCAGGAAAGGTCGTTCTAGGCAGAGAACAGCTTGTGTGAACGTCCTGTGGTTAATGCTTGCCCAGCATGTGGGAGATCCAGGTTCCTCCCCAAAAAATTAAAATGGAAAAAAGTTTTTCCAGCGTAGTGTAGGGAGAAGAAACAAAAGGAAACCAGCAGGGATCAAGGGCAATAACTGCAGAGGAGCAAAGAGGACTTTTATTGAGGGGCGGGGGTTGTGTTAGTCAGCTGTAATGCACCTCCCATGCAATTTAAAGGGCAAACTTTAGGGCTAAGGTGGAGCTCAGTGGTAGAGTACTTGCTCCAAACTCTGTCTGGCATTCAGGAGGCCCTGGGGTCTATATCCAGTACAAAAACAAACCCCCAAACACCCGGGAGTAAGGATGCACACCTGCAATCCCAGCAACTCCAGAGACTGAGGTAGGATTGCAAGTTCAAGACCAGCCTCAGCAACTTAGTATAATCCTGTCAAAAAAAAAAATAGGTATGTAGTTAAGTGGTAGAAGGCCCCTGGGTTCAACACCCCCAACCCTAACCCTACCCCCCCCCCAAAAAAAACACCTCTTAACTGTTTGTTTGTTTTTAATACAGAATTGTGCGGCCAGTTTACTTTCTCTAGATTTGCCTGTTCTGGACATTTCATGTAAAATGGAGTCATGCAATGTGTGGCCTTTTGTGTCAGGCTCCTTTTGTTGAGTGTGGCATTTTCGGGATTCCCCCATGCTGTGGCGTGTGTCAGAGCTTCACTGCTTTTGGCTGAATGAGCCATTCTATGGGTGGAGTGCTGGTTGTCCACTTGCCTGTTGACGAACAGTTTCCACTTTCCGGCTTTGGTGGAAATGCGGCTGTGAAGCTGATGGAGAGGTTTCTGCATGGACATACAATTTCATTTTGCCCAGTTTCATACCGAGAGTTAAATTGCTGGCTCATATGGCCACTCTATCTTTAGCTTTGGGAGACTGTTTTTAACTTTTGCCAGACTGTTTGCCCCAGCACCTGCGCCACTCACATCCCCACCAGCAGTGCTGAGGATTCCAAATTCTTCACATCCTAACACTTTCTGATTCTGGCTATCATACTGGGTATGAGGTGATATCTCACTATGGTTTTATTTTGCATTTTCCTAATTTGTGATTTTGATCCACTTTTCATGTGTTCATAAGCTATTTGAATAGCTTGTTTAGAGAAGACTCTTCCTAGCTTTTGCCTATTTTAAAATTATGAATCTTTTTTTTTTTTGCAGTGCCAGGAATGGAACCCAAGGTCTCACACATGTTTAACATAGAACACTCTATCACTGAGCCACACCCCCAGCCCACAGATTATGTTTTTTTTAATTATTATTGAGTTGTGTGTGTGTGTATGTGTATGTATACACTTACATACACACACACACACACAAATACAATTTTCTGTGCTGGGGATCTGACTCAGCCTTGTGCATGCCAGGCAAGCACTCTACTTTAGAGCTGCATCCCCAGCCTTCCCTATGTAGCTTTTACAGCCTCCCACTGTTTAGAAAATAATTAATGAGCTTAAATGTAGATTGAGTTCGGTGATCCGTTGGCAATGTCTGTCAAGTGCTGATTCAGGCAGATAGTCGTGCTACCTGTAGGTTCTACATTTGTGGATTTGGCCAACCAGGATAAAAATGTAGATAGGCCTATGATAGTTGTCTGTATGGACCATGTGCAGACCTTTCTTGTGCTTGTATTCTAAACAATACAGTGTAACAACCACTTACACGGCAGGCATTTACATTGTATTAGCTATTATAAGTCATCTAGAGATGACTGAGGTCTATGGGATGATGTGTGCAGGGTAGATGGAACTACATCTACCATTTTGTATAGGAAACTCAGCTGAGCATCGTGGATTCTGGTATCTAATTACAGGTGCCAGAACTAATTACAGGTGGATACCAGGGGAAGACTGTTGCTCATATCTAGTATATTCCCTCCTTTTATTTTTTCTTCCCAACATATCCTTCTTTCATCTTCCCTGGGTGCACTGGCCTGGATTTGGGGAGGGAGTGCTGTGGCTGGCTGGGTCTGTGCTCATCTCCCAGCCCCTGTCCCACAGGATGTGAGCCTGCACTTCGTGCTTTGGGGCTGCCTGCATGTATACCAGCGCATGATCGACAAGGCGGAGGACGTGTGTCTGTTCGTGGCACAGCCAGGGGAGCTGGTGGGGCAGCTGGCGGTGCTCACCGGGGAACCCCTCATCTTCACACTGCGTGCCCAGCGAGACTGCACCTTCCTGCGCATCTCCAAGTCCGACTTTTATGAGTACGACTGGGCCCAGGGTTGGGTGGGCAGAGCGCTGGGACCAACCCAACCCAACTCCTCTCAGTAGTGGGAGAAGCAAAGACCTCATCTGTCCACCCTAGTCCCAGAGGGGCAGAAGGGAGCTCCCAGATCTGGCCTCTCAGGGCCCTTTTAAAGTAATTTTGTAACTGGGCATGGTGGTGTGCACCTGTAATCCCAGTGTTTCTGGAAGCTGAGGCAGGGGGATTTCAATTTTAAAGCCAGCCTTAGCCACTTAGGGAGGCCCTAAGCAACTTAACAAGACCCTGTCTCAAAAAATAAACTACCAAAGGGTTGGGGATGTGGCTCAGTGGCCCTGGGTTCAATTTGCAGTACCACTGAAAATAAAATAATTTTGAACCCTTCCTGTTTGACCCCCAAGCTGTCACCCACTTTCTCCACTCCCTCTGAGGTGTTTCAGGGGGCCCCAGCCCATGCACACCCTCCTGTTGCCCGCAGGATCATGCGTGCACAGCCCAGTGTGGTGCTGAGCGCTGCGCACACGGTGGCCGCGAGGATGTCGCCCTTTGTGCGCCAGATGGACTTTGCCATAGACTGGACGGCGGTGGAGGCCGGACGAGCGTTGTACAGGTGTAGCACCGCAGCTTCCCCCTCTCCACTCAGGGCCTGCCTACGCCAAGGCCCCGACCTTCCCTGACCCACCCCTCTCATCCCCACCCCAGGCAGGGTGACCGCTCTGACTGCACCTACATAGTGCTCAATGGGCGGCTGCGCAGCGTCATCCAGCGTGGCAGCGGCAAGAAGGAGCTGGTGGGGGAGTATGGCCGTGGGGACCTCATCGGAGTGGTGAGCAAGGCCCCATCCCTGACCTGCACTCTCCTAGTCCAGGCCTCCCAGTACCCCTCATCCCTAATCTCTGTTGGCAGTCACCCCTTCCCCACCTCACGGGAGGAGTTTGACGTACTCCACTCTCAGTGTACCTTCAGAGCCAGAGTCAGAAGACTAATCTAATCTAATCTAATCTCTGTCCTGTCCCTATCTCCGGAGCACTATGTGTTGTGGGCGAGACAAGATTCACTCCGCTTCCATGTTGGGGGACCCTATGGGTAGGGTAGTGAGGCCCCGGGTGCCTGTGCTTGGCTTCCCCTCCCCTCCCCTTCCCGGGCCTCCTGACTCAGGCAGCCCCAGTCATGCACATGGCCCGCAGGTTGAGGCGCTGACCCGGCAGCCGAGAGCCACGACGGTGCACGCAGTGCGCGACACAGAGCTGGCCAAGCTCCCAGAGGGCACCTTGGGCCACATCAAACGTCGGTACCCGCAGGTGTGGCCCCTTGTGGGCAGGAAGATGGGAGTGGAGGCCCTAGATGGTGGGACCTAAAGCAGGGCTTCTGAGGGTGGGGGTCTTGGGGTGGGACCCAGGTAACGGGAACTCCAGACACCCCAATAGAAATGGGAAGAATGGGGCCCGCGTGGTCACTCTCTGGTTTCACTGGATCCCTGGTCTCCACACCCCCAGGTTGTAACTCGCCTTATCCACCTGTTAAGCCAGAAAATCCTAGGGAATTTGCAGCAGCTGCAAGGACCCTTCCCAGGTGAGAGCAGACCCTGCTGGGCTATGTTGGGGGATGTAGTTCGGCGCCCAGGGCATGCTGGGAAGTGGCATTCAGTGCGTAAATCTTGTGGGGTTGACACCAGAAGTGGAGTCTGAGAACCGATGCTTGTTGGGGCTTGGAGCTCGGATGCCTGTGCATGCTGGGAAACCGAGCCCTGGACCCCGGACGCTTCTTATGGACTCCTAAATGTCCGTAGCGCTCCAGGCAGAGTCTTAAGCAATGAATCTGCCCCTGGAATGGAGTCCGCATCCTGACCATTCTAGGAAGGGGGTCGTAGGATGTGACGGCGGTGGAGCCCGTGCGATGGCGTATAGGGCTCAGCGTGTGCTAGGAGGTGGTTGCTGAAGTTCCTGGCGCACTGCCGTCCTAGCCTGTGGTTTCTGTGAACTGAATACTTGGGAGAATGCGCTGTGCCAAAATGTGGGCCTAAGGTTCTACATTATGGCAACCCAGTTCCCCCTCAGCCCTGTCATTGGGCCCCCCTTGGGAGGATAGGGGCCATGGTGGCACGAAAGACATAACGTTAAAATTAAGAGAAAGAACAGATGTCAGGAGCCAACAAGTACAGTGAAAAAGCAAGATGGGACCATGATGCCGCCTGACTTCTGGAGGGAGAGAGAGGGAGGCTTCTCTGAAGACAGGGCCCAGATATGGGAAAGAACTTGGAAGGTGAAGTGCATAGGGCTTGGTGACTTTGAAGTGCTGCTGGGAGGAGACTGACTGAAGGGAGAGATGGGGTGGGGCAAGTCACATAGGGGTGTGGAACCTTGAAGGGCATTGGACCTTAAGGCTGTCACAGAAGGGGAGAGCTGAGCAGCGAGGAGGCAGTGGGTGAGGTCTGGGCAAGAAATGGGGGCTGCTGGCTCGGTGCCAGATGTTGGTGGGGAAGCTGGGCGGGAAGGTCTGGTAAAGGTGTGTTTATTCCTCATGGTTTTGTGTTTGGATGCAGGAGTCCAGGTCAGAATGGGGTGGGGAAAGGGCAGTTCTACACACCCCCAGTGAATCTGAGTAGTTGTAGAGTCATGCAATGGTCCCATTGAAGAGATTACTGCCTAAAGTGGAGGTTAGGTGCCCAAGCTTTAACCAGAGAGGTGGGTGAAGGTGTGGGCCAGGCCTGGCGCCCTGGCCTGCAGTGTGGTGGTGTCAGGGCGTGGCGCAGCCTGGGAGGAGGGCTGCAGCCTGGAGTAGACGGGGAGGATGGAGAAGGAGGTCCATCTCTCCAGACGCAGATTGCATGGCAAACCTCGTCTATTGGGTTCTCAGCAGGCTCCGGGCTGGGTGTCCCCCCACACTCGGAACTCACCAACCCAGCCAGCAACCTGTCTACGGTGGCCGTCCTGCCTGTGTGTGCTGAGGTGCCCATGATGGCCTTCACACTGGAGCTCCAGCACGCTCTGCAAGCCATTGGTCAGTGAGGGGAAGGGGTGTGGGCGAAGCAGGCTGGGAGTCACGGGGGCCGGCCGGTCTGTGCTGTGTGCAGTGAATATGGGCTGGGTACTGGGTGAGTGTGTGGGGACAGGCCCCGGGCCACATGCTGAGTGACAGGTGCTCTCTCCCGGGAGAGGCTCCAGCCTGTTGACTAAGGTTCCTAACCTTCTTTCCTCACCTACCCTTAGGTCCCACACTCCTCCTCAACAGTGACATCATCCGGGCACGCCTGGGAGCCTCTGCGCTGGATAGGTGCGTTGAGGGTGGGGGGCATTGCAGAGGAGAACCAAGAGGGTGAGGGACATGTCTGGAGCCTCAGACTCTGGTCTGGTTGGAGGCTTTGAATCAAGGAGCATGCAGCCTACCCATGAGTCATTTGGGAGACAGTGGGGTGGATCCCAGTCTAAGGTGTGAACTTCCATTGTGGGGGCCCGGGTGTCTAAGTTCTCCCCAGCAGTGGAGCCATGGGATCTGTGAGAGGGGAGGGTTCATGACCCCAGACAGTCCCAAGATGACCCTCTGCCATCCCATCCTAGCATCCAAGAGTTCCGCCTGTCAGGGTGGCTGGCGCAGCAGGAGGATGCGCACCGCATAGTGCTCTACCAGACAGACGCTTCACTGACGCCCTGGACCGTGCGCTGCCTGCGTCAGGCTGACTGTATTCTCATTGTGGGCCTGGGCGACCAGGAGCCCACTCTCGGCCAGGTCTGCAAGCCATACTCAGTAACCCCAGACCAGGACCCCATCCCTGCCCTCCTGTAGGCCACGTGCACCTATGTGACTTGGTGTCTAGGGACCCAGGCTGGGCTGGGCAGAAGTGGGGAAAAAGGTGACCTTCCGTTCTCCCTGTTCCGCAGCTGGAACAGATGCTTGAGAACACTGCAGTGCGAGCCCTCAAGCAGCTTGTGCTGCTGCACCGTGAGGAGGGCTCCGGCCCCACGCGCACGGTGGAGTGGCTCAACATGCGCAGCTGGTGCTCGGGGCACCTGCATCTGCGCTGTCCGCGCCGACTCTTCTCCCGCCGCAGCCCTGCCAAGCTGGTAAGGGCCCTAGGCGGAGCATGGCCTCTGGGGACGGGGTTGGGGGCTGGGGCGGGGTTGTGCCTTCCCCATGCCCCTGACCATGGCTGCCATTCTCTAATCCTCTGTCCTAGCATGAGCTCTATGAGAAGGTTTTCTCCAAGCGAGCAGACCGGCACAGCGACTTCTCCCGGTTGGCGCGGGTGCTCACAGGAAACACCATTGCCCTGGTATTGGGCGGGGGTGGAGCCAGGTGAGTGGCGGGGAGCTAGCTCCAGAGGCGGGGCCTGTGCATAGGCTTCGTTGGGTGGGGCTAGGCGCCTGAGGAGCGGAGTTTAGTCCCTGGGGAACCCCAGGGGTAGAAGCTGCTTGGCTATGGGGCAGTTGGGATCTGGGGAGCTTCTGAGGGCACTGCCCAGCGGATCTCCAGCTGCCCCCTCCTCCCCTGCAGAGGCTGCTCACATATTGGGGTGCTGAAGGCACTAGAGGAGGCAGGAGTACCAGTTGACCTTGTGGGTGGCACATCCATCGGCTCCTTCATTGGGGCTCTGTACGCAGAGGAGCGCAGTGCCAGCCGCACTAAGCAACGAGCCCGGGAATGGGCCAAGGTGTGTACTGGGGTGAGGGTTGTTATATCCAGGAACACTGAGACCTGTGATTCCCCCATAACTTGACATGGGTAGGGAGGGGGTTTCCAGGCTCAGTGACCCTGCCTGGTTTAATTTGTGGACACTGCCTGGACCCTATATAGAGATACCTCTGGGACCTTGTGACCCCTCTGTGACTTCTTGGCTAGCAACCCTAGTTCCCATCCCCAGGCTAGAGCAATCCAGACCCTTAGTGACCACTTTGTTAGTGGTCAGGGGTAACTATGTCACCATCCCTGTATGCTCCTGGCTCACCCCTGACTCCTGATCCCATTGTGACCCCAAGAGACTCCCGTTTGGCCCCTAGAGCATGACTTCAGTGCTGGAGCCCGTGTTGGACCTCACGTACCCCGTCACCTCCATGTTCACCGGTTCGGCCTTTAACCGCAGCATCCACCGTGTCTTCCAAGATAAGCAGATTGAGGTACACTGACCCTCGCGCCCCACCCTGCCGCCCTCCCTGCGGGTGTCCCCTCCCCTTCCCTACCTTGGTCCTTGTCCCCATAGGACCTGTGGCTGCCGTACTTCAACGTGACCACAGACATCACCGCCTCAGCCATGCGTGTCCACAAAGATGGTGGGTCATGTCCCACCTGGCCCTGCTAAAACGGCTGTGGCCGTGTGGGAATGGGGGGTACTTAAGGGAGGGCAGCTGAGCGTCTGGGACGTTGTTAACACGAGTGACCGTCCACCCTGGCCCAGCCACCGACCACTAACCACCACCCACTAATGCCCCGGAGGCCCCAGGTATGTCCATCTTCAGGGGTGGGGAGCCAGCAGGCTTGCCGGGCACCTCACCCCCTCCCGCCGTCCCCACAGGCTGCGTTTGGCGTTACGTCCGAGCCAGTGCCTCCTACTGCCCCTACCTGCCCCCACTCTGCGACCCCAAGGACGGGCACCTGCTGGTGGACGGGTGCTACGTTAACAACGTGCCAGGTCAGCGAGCCCACGGGGCTGGCCGGGCCTCCGAGCGTGTCTGAGCGTGTCTGTGCGTGTCTGTGTCTGTGTGTCCCAATGGGCAGGCTCCCTGTGGCGGTATGTGCGTGCCAGCATGACGCTCTCAGGCTACCTGCCCCCGCTGTGCGACCCGAAGGATGGGCACCTGCTCATGGACGGCGGCTACATCAACAACCTGCCAGGCAAGTGGCTGCCTGCATGCACTGCACACGCACTCGCTGGCACACGCACTTGCAGACCTGAGCAGGCAGGAGTGTGAGGTGGGCTCAGAGAGGACACACTCAATCCCACAAGGTGTAGATACATGAGCCCATACAGAGACACGAGCCCACACAGAGACACGAGCCCACACAGAGACACGAGCAGATAGCTGATGTGCCCATGAATAGCAGTGTGTGCAGCCACACACATGGTACATCTGTGTGCTTGTGTGTTGTGTTAGACATAAGTGGAGGCACACACACAAGGAACAGATTTATGCACAAATACATGACACATAGCAGGGAACAAGACTCTTACACATGCACACCAGGTATATGTGCCCATGTGTTCTCTATGCGTTCATGTGGTAGATAGCACGCACATGTTTGCACAGACATGTGCACAGATAAACACATGCATGGATGAAATGGCATTTATCTGCACATGCCAGGGTAGTCACCTTCATCCAGCATGCGCCATCCAGCGTGCATGTGTGTACATGTGTGGATAGAACTAGGAACCTACATGACCAGGTTAAGTGTTCTTTCACACACACTGACTTTATGAGTACAAATGAGAGGCAGACAGGTGTACAATTTAGAAAGTTCACACCCCTCGCTGGGCATGGGCAGGGGCCTGTAATCCCAGCAATTTGGGAGGCTGAGGCAGGAGGATCCCAAGTTCAAAGCTAACCTCAGCAACTTAGCGAGTCCCTAAGCAACTTAGTAAAACCCTCTAAGTAAAATATAAAAGGAAGATGAGGGTGTGGCTCAGTGGTTAAGCACCTCTGGGTTCAATCCCTAGCACCAAAGAAGTTTCACACCCTTGGGCCAGGTGCAGTGGCCACACCTGTAATCCTATCTAACTCGAGGCTAAGGCAAGAGGATCACAAATTCAAGGCCAGCATGGGCAACTCAGTAAGACCCTGTCTCAAAAATAAAAAGGGCTAGGGGTGTAGTTCAGCACTCAAGCACCATGGGTTCAATGCCCAGTAACCATTCCCACATGTAAAATCTCATGGCCCTGGAATATGATGTGCAGGTAGACCTGAATTGGCCACACTTAGGCTCGCAGTCCCACAGACCCAGAGCTAGCAAACTGCAGCCCCTAGGCCAGTGCTGTATGTTGTAGGTGGACATTGTATTGGGATAGCCATGCCCAGTTGTTCACCTGTTCTCTGTGCCACAGCAGCAGGGTTGGATCATTGGGTCAGAGATGGTGGCCCACAGAGCTGGGTTATTTTTCCGGTGGCTCTTTGCGGGCTCCGCATGCACTCCTGCCACCACTGTGGATGCACTCTACAGACTACCCACTGCCTTAGCACACATATACAGGGGGGCTGGCACGCGTGGACCCAAACATAGGCAGGCCTAGGCATGGCTACAGAGAGGCAGGTACACCCAGAGGCAGGCACCTCGTGTGGATGCGACACACCTGCCCAGCACTGTGAGCTCACAGGAGAAACGTGCAAAGTCTGATGGAGACTCAGTGTCTTCTTGGGCTGGGTGTAGCCATAGGACATGTCTTTGTGCCCCAGCCCCATTTGGGGGCCTTCCCAGGGGCACAGACGTCACCATCCTCCCGGCCCTCACCCTCCCTCATCCCTCACCTTGCATTTCCATGCCACTTGCATGTCGTTTGCATGACCTTTTGCATGACCATTTGCATGGTGTTTGGGGGACTGGGTTGAACATCCCTGCCCTGGGCCCTGGTGGGGAGCAGCCTGCTGACTCCCCGGCCCCACAGCGGACATCGCCCGCAGCATGGGTGCCAAAACAGTCATCGCCATCGACGTGGGGAGCCAGGACGAGACAGACCTCAGTACCTATGGGGACAGCCTGTCTGGCTGGTGGCTGCTGTGGAAGCGGCTGAACCCCTGGGCAGACAAGGTGAAGGTTCCAGACATGGCAGAGATCCAGTCCCGCCTGGCGTATGTGTCCTGTGTGCGGCAGCTTGAGGTCGTCAAGTCCAGCTCCTACTGCGAGTACCTGCGCCCACCCATTGACTGCTTCAAGACCATGGACTTCGGGAAATTCGACCAGATCTATGTGAGCCGGTGGAGAGACTCTTGCCTGCTGGGCATGAGACCAGTGTGAGGGGAAGGATTCTAGGGCTCTGTCTGGAACCTGTGGGAAAGAGATCACAGATGGATTAGTGATGTCTGCAGTGGTTGTACCCAGGAGTATGGCTGAGCATGTTCTGTGTTTGAGCTAAGTTTCTTGTTATGTGCCAGCTGCCCTGCCTGAAGCACTGTAGTGATTTCTAATGCCATTTCTGTGTGGGTGGGAATGTGAGTGGTGATCAATTAGTAATGCCTGCCACAGGTGTGGGAAAGGGATAAGCAGTGTGTATCATATGCCGTTGACCCTGAAATATGTCACAGCCCCTGCCGACTGGAATTAACTATTGGATGGTGACCAGAGGCCCTGAGTAAAAATGTCTGATATCCTTTCTGGGCTCTCAGGGAACATATGCTGTGATGGATTAGTGATGCCTGCTTTGGGCACAGGGGAGGGTGACATCCACAGATGTCCTGCATATTTGCAGACCTGGAGATATTTTTGCTCGCACCCTCCTGGGTCATTTGGTACCTTGCACACTGTATGGGACTGAGGGGAAAATAAGTGGAGAGGTTGGTAATGCTGGGTGGGGGCACAGACGGGCCATGAGGGGCCAGTGTGCTCCAGATGGCTGACTCTGAAATAGGTTTAACCTCAGATGCCCACTTCCCAGAGCATGAGGCACTTGAGGGGCCAGAGAAGAGGCGGGCAGAATGGGGATACTCAGAGGGGTGGCAGGCGTGGCCCCAGCCCCTTGCTTCCTGCAGGATGTGGGCTACCAGTACGGGAAGGCCGTGTTTGGAGGCTGGAGCCGGGGCGATGTCATCGAGAAGATGCTAACAGACCGGCGCTCTACAGACCTCAACGAGAGCCGCCGTGCCGACGTGAGCCTGTGACCCTCTCCCCTTAGGGCTCCTCTGGCTCTCCCCCAGACCACAAGTGACTCAGTGCCTCCCTTGGTTTCCCTGAGCCCCTCAACATGCACTGGCTCCTGAGAGCTCTGTCCCGGGGTCCCCTGTGAGCCCCAGGCCCGCGGACCCCACTCCCAGAGGCTCACCAGGGCCGCCCACAGGTGCTGGCCTTCCCAAGCTCTGGCTTCACTGACTTGGCGGAGATCGTGTCGCGGATTGAGCCCCCCACCAGCTACGTCTCCGACGGCTGTGCTGACGGTGAGGGCTCGGGGACCCCGGGGCGGGCTGGCTGGAGACGGCAGACCCTGGGTCTCGGCTCACCTGCGCCCACTCCGCGGTCCAGGGGAGGAGTCGGACTGCCTGACGGAGTACGAGGAGGACGCGGGCCCCGACTGCTCCAGGGACGAAGGCGGCTCCCCCGAGGGCGCGAGCCCCAGCACTGCCTCGGAGATGGTGAGAGCCCGCGGCCCGCGCCCAGGCCAGGCCCGCACGGGGCTGAGGGGCCCGAGACGTGGGGGGTGGGTGCTGTCTGTCCCAGGGGCCTCCTGTTCGGCCGCAGACACGAGGTCTGGGCTGGGAATGCCACATGTTGGGTGACATTGTGGGGCTTCACACTTGGGAAGCCCTGCTGAGTAGCCTTCGCTGGATCACAGACGTGGAGGAGAGGCAGCGGGTGCAGCATGAAGTGTCAGTGTCATCTTGCTGGACAGTGATGACCCTCAGGATCTTGGGGCTTCTGTGGAGCCACATAAGCCCTGGGGTGAAAGCTTTGAGGGGGTGGGTAACTCAAGTTAGGGCTGGCATGGAGATGCCTCAAGCTGGGTGTCCCTCACCCTGAATGGCATGCTGACTTGCACTCAGCGGCCCCAGGTATCAGGTCCTGTAGTGGATGACATGGCCGTGTGACCTGTCCCCACAGGAGGAGGAGAAGACAGCCCTCCGGCACCGGCGCTTCCTGCCCCAGGAGCCTCCCAGCTCAGCTGCAGACACTTGAGGACGTCCCCAGGGTCCCGTGCTCCGGACCTGGCTGGGGTTGGCCTGGGGAGCTGGCGCCCCCTCCTGCTGCTATGCCTGTGACACTCCTGGGTGCCCCAGGGCCTTCACACTGGACTGACTTGCCCTGCCCCAAGGGGAGGGCAGTGCTGCACTGATGACCCTCAACTGACTGTGTCCCCCCAGTAAACTCACCTCTTGGAAGTGACCTCATGCCGTCTTTGGGTCTGGGAGGCACCTCACCCACCCTCGTGCCCAGGGGTCTGGACTGGCCTGGAGCCTGTCCTCCCACCACTCTGCGGATGCTTCCCTGCACCCACCAGGTTCCAAGGCTCTTTGGGACCCCTCTCGCACACACCCCACCCTGTCCCTGCTAGGTTTCTGTGGCCTCTGCCCCCCTGGGTCAGGCAGTATTTCGTTGCTGTGACAAGTAACTGAGGAAGAAAGGCTCTTGGCTCATGGGTTCAGAGGCCTCAGCCCACAGCTGGCTGGCTCCGTTGCTTCAGGCCTAAGGTGAGGGAGGGCCTGGTGGCGGAGAGCTGCTCACCTCCCTGCAGCTGGGTGTCACCTCCCGGGCACACAGAGACACAGAGGTACAGACACAGGGCTCAAGAACTGTCCTCTAGGGGCTCCCAGGCACTGTCCCTACTGTGTGCTCATCTGTCCTGTGTGCAGCAGCTTGAGGTCATCAAGTCTGAAACACAGAGGAAGGAGCCAGATAGAGTCCCCAGGGATGCCCTGTAAGACTCCTTCCCTTCCCTAGGTCTCCCTCCTACACTTCCTACCAGCTTCCAGTGTCCATTCTAATTATTAATTCATCAAATGGATTAATCCACTGATGCGGTTAGAGCCCTCATCAGCCAGTCATCTGGTTGAGTCTTTGGGGACAGTTCATAATCAAGCCGTAACACCCTTGGCTAGTCCTACTGTGCGCTGGTACTCTGTGCTGAATGGTGTGTGGTGTGCGCTATTGAGTCAGTTCCCAAAGGGTAGCTCCACTTTGCCCCAGACAGACACACAGATATACACAGACACAGGGCTCAAGAACTCTCCTCTGGGGGCTCCCAGGCATTGTCCCTGCTGTGTGCTCATCTGAGATCATACAGAATGAGCTGGTCCCCACTGTGCTGAGGTCTGATCCAGGACTTTTGTTCACTGCCCCTTCCGTTAAAAAAGACACTGGCTCCAGGCTCCCTGCGGGGATCCCAGCCTGGCCTCATGGGTGGCCATGGCAAGTCACTTAATCTATGAAACCTGGTCACCTCTCCTGTGAAGAGATGACTGTGCCTTCTCGGGTGTTACTTTTATGGGACCCCAGCCTGAGCCTAGATCCCTTGAGGCTCCAATCAGGGCCCCTACATAGGCTGGACCCAGAGTGGAGCTGTGGCCGAGGACTGCCTGAGGCACAGGGCCACTTTGGTGCTTTGGAAGTCCTGTAGGATGGTGTGTGTGTGTGTGTGTGTTGTAAAATAGACACACTGATGCACCATTCATTTTAAGTGTAAAAACCGGTGGCACTTGGTGTGTTTGTATTATTGTGCAGCTGACCCCACCACCCATCTCTAGAACTTTCTCATCTTCCCAAACTGAACCTCTGCCCTGGTTAAGCACTGACTCCCCAGCCCACCCCCTGGCACCCCCGGGATACTTTCTGTCTCTATTGGTCTAACCTCCTGGGGCTTCAGGATGGGGTCATTTGCCCTTCCATGACTGGCTAGCCCACTGAGCATCCTGTCCTGAGGCTGAGCCACCTTACAGTGTGTGTCATAATTTCCTCCCTCACTCTTTTCTGGGTGCCAGGGATTGAACTCAACCACTGAGCCACATCTCCAGCCCTTTATTAAATTTTTTTAAAATTTAGAGACAGGGTCTCACAAAATTGCTTAGGGCCTCTCTAATCTGCTGAGGCTGGCTTTGAACTCGTGATCCTCCTGCCTCAGCCTCCTGGGCCCCTGGGATTGCAGGCATGTGCCACCACATCTGGCTAATTTCCTTTCTTTTTGTGACTAAGCCATATTTCACTGTGTGGATCTGCCCTGTTGTGCTCATTCATCCTTTGGCTGACAGCTGGATTGTTTCCACCTTTTCCCTGTGTGGATCGTGCCGCTGTGAACACTGGCCCACAAGTATCTCTTTGGGCTTCTGCTTCCAGTTTCTTTGGAGATGTGCGCAGGAGTGGGATTCCCGGGTCATCTGGTGGGTGGGTGTTCACTGAGGAACCTCAAAACTCTTCTCGGCACTGTGTTTGAAGTCCTACCAGCTGTCGTTCTCTTTGGCCGTCAGCACCATGGACAGTGAAGGCGCTGTCCGAGGTACTCCCAAGGCCCCCGCAGCCACTCCTTCCGAGCCCCCAACATCCTCAGCCCCTCCAGATTTCTGGATTTGGGGAGCACACTAAGCTCAAGGTTCAGCCCAAGATGTGCCCCTGGTCATGCCTCCATCCCAACTGAGCCACCGCGTCGTCCTCTTCATGTCCCAACTGCACCAGCTTCTTGCCCCTCAATCTGTCCTTTGATTCCTGGCTCCAAGGCCTTTACTCTTTATTCTTTGTGTGACTGAATAAATCTGTCCTCAAATGTTACATCTTCAGACTGCCTGAAGCCACAGTCAAAAATACCCCCTGCCTCATTTGCCCCCCATTCTCTACCTGTAAAGTATTTCTTCACAGTTGTTTCCCTGTTTATCACCAGTCTCTGCAATGATACTCCCCTATAAATCCTGTCACTGCGCAACCTTGTGTATGAGAGCACCTGGCTTATAGTAAAGTGTTTGGTAGATGTTTGCTGGCTGAGATCAAGCTCTGAAGACGGCCAGTTCCTGAGGTGTCTCTGGCTCTAGGAATTGGAGACACTCCTCACCCTAAAGCAACCTCATTTCTCTTCTCCCTTCAGACAAATTAATGCCACAAATAACAATAGCAATAACAGTTTATGGACCACGCCACACATCAGGCCTCGTGCTGATATATGCCTGTTCTTTTTGTGGTTGCTTTGGAGATGGGATCTTGCTGTGTTGCCCAGGTGGTCTTGAACTCCTGAACTCGAGCAGTCCTCCTGCCTGAGCATCCTGCAGAGCTGGAACCACAGGCTCATGACCGTGCCCAGCTTGGTGCACTATGAATTCTCTGAATTCTCACAAGAGCTCTGTGGGGTGTGTTGTTGTTATTCTATTTTATAAAAATGAAAACCAGAGCTCAGAAAGGGGCTCAGTGACAAATGATTAGAACATGGAGCCAGGATTCATATTCATCCTGTGTGTGTGGAACTGGGGACTGAACCCAGGGGCTTGCTCATGCCAGGCAAATATTCGGCTACCGAATCCCACCCCCTTCCACTGGGATTCATAATCACAAACGTACCTGCCACCCTAGGCCGTTCCCAGGAAGTTTCCAGCCTGGGGAAGCCCTGGATCCTCATGGGGGAAGGCCTCCGTGGACCTAGCCCGAGTGTGCCACTAGGGTGGCAGGCCTCCTCCCTGCTCAGGCTGTGTCGACCTCCTCTGCCTTCTCTCTCCGCTCCAGGCGGGCTGGACCCTGGCACCTTATTGTTGCCACGGAGCCTGTGACGAGCTGAACTGAACTTGCCTTGGAGTCTCCTGCTCAGGACCTCACTGTGTGACCGCATCCCGAGATGGGAGTCTGTAGAGAAGTCCCAGTTCAAATGAGGTCCTTAGGGTGGCTCCCTATAGGCAGTGGTGCACCCTGTAATCCCAGTGGCTCGAGAGCGAGGCAGGAGGGTCACAAGTTTGAAGCCACCCTCAGCAACTTAGCAAGACCCTAAGCAACTTAGTGAGATACTGTCTCAAAATACAAAATAAAAAAGGCTGGGGATGGGCTGGGGTTGTGGCTCAAGGCAGAGCACTCACCTAGCATGTGAGAGGCCCTCAGCAGCACATAAAAATAAATTAACGTATTGTGTCTAAATACAACATTATATATATATACATACACACACACACACACACACACACACACACACATATATATATATTAAAGGGGCAGAGCTGGGATGTGGCTCAGTTGTTAAGTACTCCTGGGTTCAATACCTGGTAACAACAACAATAACAAAAGGAAAATTGGACACAAAGAAGACGGTGTGAAGATAAGGAGAAATGCCTTCTACAGGCCAAGAAATCCTGGAACCACCAGAAGCTGGAGGAGAGACACAGAGCAATTCTTCCTCGCAGCCCTGGGAAGGAACCACCTGGTTGACACCTTGATCTTGGACTTCCAGCCTCCAGAACTGTGAGATGATACCCTGGTGGTGTTCCGGCCACATGGTGAGCTGCGGCAGCCCTAGCAAACCAGCCTGGGACACTTGGCTGGACTCCCATGCCATTATGTGCGTCTTTTGGTGTATCAGACAGGGTAAGTGAGGTCATGTCACTCTACCAAAGGACCCCACATGCCTGTGATGCCAGCTACTCAGGAGACCAAGGGGGAAGGTCCACATTTGAAGGCAACCCGGGCACCTTAGTGAGACCCTATCTCAAAATAACAAGGGCTGGGGGTGGAGCTCAGGGGTAAAGTGCTGCTTAGCATGGGCAGAGCCCAGGTGTCACATCCTCACCACACATCCACACCCTCCCCCACACAAACACCCCGACTGTAGATCATCCCCAGGAGAGGGGACAGCCACCTCTCAATGTTTCAGGTCACTTGAGCAGAGGAAAGACATCTGGGGAGGACCTCACATTGCAACGGAATCCTCTGGCTCAGAAATGGCTCATTTTTGCTCACTGCTCATTGGTCAGAACAGATCACATGGGGCGGATCATAAGGGGCAGGAAACAGCCCTAACACACACCCGGAAAACATCGCTGGGCACCTGGCAGACTTGGCCATGGGCCTTGGCTGGAGCCTCTTGGGCATCCCAGGCTGCCTCTCTCTGTGTCCAGAGCTCGAGGCTCATCTGGTGCCAGGACATCTTGGAGTTCCGCTGAGGACCTGAGCTCAGGTCAGCGGAACTGCCCTGCAGCCCACAGGAACAGCAGGAGGTGGGGTCAGAGACTGAAGGAGCCAGACTCACAAGAGGGTTTTCTTTGCGTTTCCAGCCCAGTCTCTGGAAATGGCCAGGTGGAGACAAGCACCAACTAGGTGTGGCCCCAGGACATCTGATAGGCCACAACAAAAGACCTCCCCTAAGCAAGGCGCAGTAGCCCATGCCTGTAATCCCAGCGACTTGGTAGGCTGAGGCAGGAGGATTGCAAGTTCAAAGCCAGCCTTGGCAAAAGTGAGGCCCTAAGCAATTCAGTGAGATCCTGTCTCTAAATAAAACACAGAATAGGGCTGGGCATGTGACTCAGTGGTTGAGTGCCCCTGAGTTCAATTTCCAGTACCCCCCCCCAAGAAAAAAAGACCTCTCCTAGCTGGGTGCTATGACACACACCTGTAATCTCAATAATTCAGGAGGCTGAGGCAAGAGGGTTGCAAGTTCAAGGCCAGCCCCAGCAACTGAGTGAGACCCTATCTCAAAATATAATAAAAAGGCCTGGGGATGTAGCTCAGTGGTAAAGCACTCCTGGGTTTCATCCACAGTACCACCACCACCACCATAACAAAGGCCTCCCCTACACAGAGATCCCAGCAATACCACTCCCAGGCAATTACCCAAGAGAAAAGAAAACATGTCCACCAAAATTTTATAGCAGCATGATCCATAATAATCAGAAAGTGTGAACAACTCAAATGCTTCATCAGTGGATGCATAGATAAGCCAATCACAAATATTCCATTCAGTTGAATATTATTTGGCCATGAAAAGGAATGGCCCTCTGATATATGTGACAGTGCAGATGATCCCCAAGCCCAAGACACTCAGTGAAAGAAGCCGGCCATAAAAGACCACCTCTTTCATGAATCGGTTGATATGAAATATCTACAGTAGGCAAAGTCTTAGAGAATGCAAATTAGTTGTTGTCAGGAGCTGGAGAAGGGGAAAGGAAAGTGACTGCTAACTGAGGACAGGGTCACTTTTTGGGGTGACTGGCTTTGGGGAGCAGAGAACACTGATTAACAATAAAGACCTGGCTTGCACAGGGGAGGATTCTGATGACCTTGTCTGTAGGTGACCGGTCATAACCTCTCCTGCTCAGATTTGTTTTTATACTGGGGACTTAACCCAGGGGTAATTTGTCACTGAGCCACATCCCTAACCTCTTCCCCCCAGCTTTTTTTTTTTTTTTTTTTTTACTATTTGAGGCTCCCTAATTGCTGAGGCTGGCCTTGAACTTGCAATTCTCCTGCCTCAGCCTTCCTAGCCACTGGGATTACAGGTGTGCACCACCACATCTGGCTCCTAGAGTCAGATTTGTCACCTATATATTCTTCCTTATTGTAGTCCTAGCATCGAAAGATGTTTTTGAGATTTAAGTAAAACTGGTCCTTCCAAAGGGACACACGCCCACACCTTCCTTGATCGGCTTCGTTTTTTCTGCCACCAGGGGGCGATCCTGCTGCGTATTTTGAGCATCAGTTCCCGGGGTTGGAGTTTCCTTTGCTTAACTGGGAGTCAGAATGAAAGGGCCGCCAAGTCTTTGCTCTTTTTCTTTTTTTCCTTTTCTTCTTCTTTTTTCTTTTTCTTTTCTTTTCTTTCTTTCTTTCTTTCTTTTCTTTCGTAGTCAGTGCTCGGGATGGAACCCAGGGCATCACAGGTGGTCTACCACTGAGCTACAGCCTTTATTTTACAAAAGGATCTTGCTAAATGGCTCAGGCTAATTTTGAACTTGCAATCCTCCTGCTTCCACCTCCAAATAGCTGGGGTTACAGGTATGTGCCACTGAGCCTGGGTCCTGGCTTTTTTATCTTTCAGGAAAAACATTTAGGGAAGGATGGGGGGGCGAGGGTATGTTTCTCATTATAAAATCATTATCTGTGTGCTTAAAATAAGTTTGTTAAACAAAGAAGCATAAAAACAATGGTCATGTGTGTTCATTTGGAAATAAAGATTCACTAAAACATTCGGAGGCTGGAGATGTACCTTAGGCTTAACATCGTGGAGGCCCTGGGTTCAACCAAGCATCAAACACACAGACACAAATGCACACACACACACACACACACACACACACACACACACACCAAAAAGAATTGGAAAGCACAGAAAAAAAGTCATAGGAGTGGAGTGTGGTGGTGCACACTCGTACTTCCAGTGACTCAGGAGGCTGAGGCAGGAGGATCACAAGTTGGAGACCAGCCTCAGCAACTTATTTAGACAAAATAAGAAACACAGAGGGCTGTGGGTGTAGCTCAAAGGTAGAGTGTTTGCTGTGCACAGCTCTGGGTGTGATCCCAAGTAACACACACACATACACACACACACACACACACACACACACACACACACACAAAGTCATTGCACCACCCAGACACGAGCTCTCTTAATGGTTTCCTCCATTTTCCCATAGTCAGTTTTTATTTTGCACTCAATTGAAATGTTCTGGGTTTGCTCTTACTGAAACTCAGTGACATGAACAGAAGGCAGGTTGGAAGGGTTAAAAACACACTGAACAAAGAAGAAAAAGCAACAGTCTGGAAGGGGATGCTTGCAATAAATTATAGGCAGAAGATCAGTCTTTGTGGGGTTTTCCTTTTTATTTTTCTCCCCCACCCTGTTAATGTTTATTGAATGCTTACTACATACCAAACACAGTTCTAGACTGTTTATATATCTCAAGGAATGGAATCCTCAACCCTGTGGGATAGCTAATATTATGATCTCCATTTTACAAATAAGAAACAGAGAAGTCATGTGACTTACCCAAAGTCACACAGCCTATAAACCTTAGAGCTTGCTCATGCCTAACCCCTACATCATGATGCTTCCCTATATAGCCTGGATTGATGTCCAGATTATGTAAACAAGCTGGAAATACATGTAGCAATAAACAAACAACTGCATGCCCAACTGGAGTAGCCATCAGGCAGATCTTGCTTTTCACACCTTAATTTAGCAAAGGCAATAATAATAATAATAATAATAACCATTAACACACTGTTGGGTAAATAAATGAGTTTTTGGGGGGAAGGGGAAAGGAAATTTGATTGTCGTCCAACAGAAAAATTAAAAGCACCTCACCTTTGGGCCAGCCAGTCTTCCTCCAGCCAGGGATGCCCACGAATGTTTGCGTCGAAGGATGAATGTTCAGCTCGGCATTTGGGGCAGTGATGTCGTTGCTTGCAAAAGTGGGAAAGGGACGGGGTTTCATGACGGGCAATGAGGGCGTGGTTTTTACAAACGCGGGAGCAGCGACTGTGGGAAGGCCATTAAGAAAAATAAGCAGACCCCTGTTCCGACCCGGGGAACCAACCCGGGGAACCAACCCGGGGAACCCTGTCCGGTGCTCGGTGCTCAGTGCTCGGTGCTCGGTGCTCGGTGCTCCGTGGGGAGGAGCGCGCTGCGCTGGGCGTTAGCAAGAGCACAGCGCTGCCCGGGCGGGTGCCTGCAGGGGCGCCGAGGGGGACCCAGACTCCGCAGGGGACGCGTCCCCATCTGACTTGGCCACTCGGGACCTTTCACAGGAAGATAATTCGTAAAGCCCCAGGAAACGTCGTGCGGATTACAGTTGAATTTCCCTTTCAATCGGGACCCTCCCTCCAGGGCTGTTTTTGGTTTTCGCTGTTGTCAATGAAGCTGGGAGGGGACCTTTGGGGTTGGGTTGGAGGTGCTGGGGACAGCATTAGGGCTTCGGGATCGCCCGGTCGATGCTTTGCCCCAGCCAGGCCCCAGCCCCGGGTGCGAGTCTCGGGTACTTCTTGGGTTTCCTGTCCCTCCTCTCCTCCCTTCCTTTCCCTTCCTCTTTCTTTCCTTCCGATTTTGGGAGGTGGGGGTGGTGCTGGGGATTGAACTCAGGGGCTTCAGCCACCGAGCCACACCCCAGCCCTATTTTGTATCTTATTTAGAGACAGGGGCTCTTAGCGCCGGCCTTGCTGAGGCTGGCTTTGAACTCCAGATCCTCCTGCCTCAGCCTCCCCAGCCGCTGGGATTACAGGGAGCTCCCCCTTCCTTTTGGGGGGACAAGGTCTTGCTCTGTTGCCACCATGCCCAGCTGCATGACTTCTTCATGCCAGGCCCAGGTGGTGGTTGAGGGAATAAACCGATAGGCACCTACTTAGTGTTCCTCTACTTATGTTCTTGGTGGTCATGGGGGCGCCTACACATGGAAGTCCTGGGTCAAAACCAAATGGTTTTATTATAGTGCTTGGTGCATTTTGCCAAGTTGCCCTGGAAAAAAGTAGTAATGGCTTAGACGTCCCCAGCAATGGACGCAAGGCCTTGTTTCAGAAAAAGTTGGAAGCACCAGACACAGGGGCTGTGGGGAAGCAGCTCAGTGGGAGAGCGCATGCCTGAGGCCCTGGGTTCCAGCCCAGTGTGGACAAGAAAGAAAGAAGCCCTACCAGATAGGAGACTTATGAGCGTGTGTGTGTGTGTGTGTGTGTGTGTGTGTACACATTTTTTTTTTCTTTTTGCATTTCTACAGTAGCAGGGATTGGATTCTAGAGCCCTCTACCACTGAGCCACATCCCCATCCTTTTTAATTTTTTATTTTGAAACAGGGTCTCCCCAAGTTGCCCAGGCTGGCCTCAGCCTCCTGAGATGCTGGGATTATAGGTATGCACCACCACACCAGACTGGGATAGCAATTTAAAAATCTTCTGATATAACCTAAAACAGATGGCTCACAGTCACGTAGCGATTTTATGGACCAAGACTCATTCTGTTTCTCACTTTCTTTCACTTAACCCTTATAACAACCCTACTCTGCTTTTTATTTTTATAAGTAAACTGAGTTACGGGAGGATAAAGTTGGCTCACTGGTCAGGTTTTTAAAAGTTTGTGTGTTTGTGGGTTGCTGGGGACTGAACTGTCCCCTCTCCCCCTGAGCCACATTCCCAGCGCCCACCCTGCTGCCTTTTTTGATACAGTATCTCACTGGGTCACCCAGGCTGCCGGGAACTCCTGGGCTCAGAGATCCGCCTGCCCCAGCCTCCCAAGCAGCTGGGACCACAGATGCCCTTGCACAACTACCCTGAGCTTCGTGGTCTGCCTTCTTAAATGAGACGATGACTGTAGACCCTCTGGGCAGGATGACTTGTGGCTCTGAGTTTTGTCATCTCTGACATCAGTGCACTCCTAACCTTTTCTGTAAAGGATCCATTCATAAATGCTTTTGGTTTTGCAAACCATAGTCTCTGTTATGACCAGCTGATTCTACCCTCGTTTCAGGTATTTGCTCTGTGTCAAAGATATCAGCCCATGGTAATTTGTGTTGCAAATATTTTTATACAAACTTCTTTTTATGGCTTCATTTTAATGCTCTTAATTCTTTATTGATCTGGAATTTTTGTTGTTTTATGATAAGATTGGAATTATGCTTTTCTCCAAATGGTAAAGCAGTTTCCCAAGTCATAATTACCGAAAATTCCATCTTTTCTCTACTAATTTGAAATGCCATCCTTACTATATTATTAAATCTTATTAATGGGTTATACTATAGTTTATAGATAGAAAGATATGAAGACATAGATTGAAACTAGAGTCTAGCTGGATGTGGTGGCAATATACCCATCATCCCAGTCGTTTGGGAGGCTGAGGCAGGACGATTGTGAGTTCAAAACCAGCCTCAGCAACTTAGCGAGGCCCTAAGCAACTCAGCAAGACCAGTGAGACCCTGTCTCATATATATATATATATATGTATACACACACACACACACGTATGTATGTATATGTGTGCATGTGTGTGTACATATATATATAAAAGGGCTGGGAATGTGGCTTAAGTGATTAAGCACTCCTGGGTTCAATCCCCAGTACAAAAACAAAAACAAACCCTCTAGAGTCTATTATTTTATTTTATCATTTATTCATCCTTATCATACTATCACACTATTGACATTATCATTTTCAGGTAGTTTCATTAATTTTTTCCGAAATTTTATTTTAACTTTCTTACTTGTTATTCTTCCAGGCATTTCCTAGATCAGTTTTTGAGTTCTTTCCCCAAATACCTTCTCCAAAGCCCATTGGAATTTTTTTGAGAGGCTTTTGTTACTGGAACTTGGCCTCATGCAGAATCAGCATGTGTGGTACACCCCCAGACCCTACATAGATTGACTTAGAGGTTTATAAAATTATTGATTTGCAGGTTTAGACAGTACTGACAACCTATAAATCAATTCAGAGAAACTCAAAACCTTATGGAATTCTCCATTCAATGACAGGTTTTGGTTCTCTGCTCAATCCAAACCTTCTGTTAGGTCTCTCCTAACATCATGCCTTGTGTACTCATTCATTTTACCCTGTTACCATTGAGAATGAGCATGTAAAAAATAATTGAGGGCTGGGGATGTGGCTCAAGCGGTAGCACGCTCGCCTCGCATGCGAGCGGCCTGGGTTCGATCCTCAGCACCACATACAAAGATGTTGTGTCCACCGAAAACTAAAAAATAAATATTAAAAAAAAATTTTAAAAATAATTGAATATCTCTGGTATTTAGGAAAGCAGTTGAATTTTCATCTTTAGTTTCTAGCTGGCCATACTTATTAGTTCTAATAATTTTCAGTTGCTTTTCTAAGAGAACATGCTGATGATAACATGCTCTTCTCCCATGATTACGTTATTTCTGGTTCCTGCCTTATCGCATTGACTACCACTTCTAGAACAAATCTATATGCTGAGGGTGATATTGGGTTTCTTCAACTCTTTTTTAAATATTTGTGTGAATTCCCCCCTAGCATGGTGTTGGCTTTGACTTGAGAGTTTTTGTCAGGGAAGAGTGTTAACTTGACCAGCCCCTTCCTAATGCATACTGACAGGGATGGGAGTAAGCTGGGACTTCTTTTAGAATTCCATCTGAAGGAAGTTTCCATGAATGCTTCTCATCTCTCTGTGACCAACTTGGGATTTTGTTACAGAATGCACATGGTCCAGAATTTCTTACATTGAATCCCTTAAGTTCTGTCTAGAAGTTACATAGGTTTCATTTTCTAAACAGTATCTTTGAAAAGAAAAAATGTTATGCCACCCAAGGTCTCAAGCATGCTAGGTGAGCACTCCACACTGAGCCCCAGCTTCAGCCATTTTTGAAAATTTTACTTTCAGCCATTTCTCACTATGTTGCTCAGGCTGGTATCGAATTTGTGATAATCCTGCCTCAGCCTCCCAAGTAGCTGGAATTGCAGGCATGCACTACCACACCCAGATCTCCAATGCAATGTTGGATGTAGCTAAGAGCATACATCTTGCCTTATATCGGATCTGAGGATGAGACACTCTGTCTTTGATTCTCAGTATGTTAGCAGTATTTCATAGATGCTTTATATTTAGTAGAGAAATTTCCCTTTTTTCCCTAGGCTGTTGAGAATTTATCCAGTATCATAAGTGAATGTTGATCTTTGTCAAATTATTTTTCTCTGTCAATCAAGATGATGATTTTTCTTATTTCAACGGCTCAATATTGCAAATTCCATCACTGATTTTCAAATGCTGAGCCAACTTTGCCTTCCTGGGTAAACTACCCTTGACCATAATGTGTTTTCCTTATTTGTTTATTTATTTATTTGTAAGGCAGACTGCATTTGCTGATATTTTGTTTAGGATTGTTTGTGTCTGTGTTCGTGAAGGATACGGGCCTGTCATCTTCTTATCTTATAGAGCCCTTATCTGGCTGTGGTAATAAAACAATGCTGCCTTAGCTGGGCGTGATGGCACATGCCTGTCATCCCAGAGACTTGGGAGGCTGAAGCAGGAGGGATGGCAAGTTCAAGGCAACTTAGCAAGACTCTGTCTCAAAATAAAAAAATAAAAATGATTGGAGATGTATCTCAGTGGTTAAATACCCCTGGCTTTAATTTCCAGTACCAAATAAATAAATAAACATGATAAATTCATTTTAAAAGTTAATAATGCTTTTGCCTTCCTAGCATTGGGAGTTGTTTTCTCATGTATTTCTTGAAAGAATTTGTGTAGAATCAGAATAATTTCTTTCTAATATTTTTGTAGGATTCACCCCTGAAGCCATCTGGACATGGAATCTCAATTGTAGGTAGTTTTTTTTTTTTTTTTTTTTTTGTAATCATACATTTCATTATTTCAAATAGACACAGGACTATTCCAGTTGTCTATACCTTCTGAAGTAAGCTTTGCCAACCAGAGAACGTATCTGTGTCATGTAAATTGTCAACTTTATGGACCTAAAGGTGTTGACAGAGTCCCTTCCTTAACCTTCTAATGTCTTTAGGGGCAGAGCGATAGCCCCTCTCTATTCCGCCAGCGAATGCTTCTCAGGCCTTTGCTCGTTTTATATTGGCCCAAGGAAGTCACACGGCCAAGCCCCAGGTCAGCATGGGGACAGGCTCACTGACAGCCTTGGGTACAAGTAGACATGGATAAATTTGGAGCCATTACTTCAACGACCTATCTCACAAGGCCTCTCCCTGTGATAAGATTCTACCACTAAGACACAAGTTTGTTGGCATTATCTGTCTGGTGTTTTATCTATCTAGGTGTAACAAGGATATTGTACATCAAGACCTCCTTGAATGGGGGTTGGGGATATAGCTCAGTTGGTAGAGTGCTTACCTCGCATTCACAAGGCCCTGGGTTCAATTCCCCAGCACCCCACATAAAAGAACCCCTCTTTTCTCCTTGCTATGCTGAGTACCTGTCATCACCCCTTCATCACAGTTCTAGTGAACGATTCAGGGTGTCCCGGTTCCACTAGAACGGAAGTTCCAGGGAATACAGAGGTCTGTATTTCTCCAGGTCATACCCTCAGCTGCCCGTACATAGTACATGCTGTGTTAACGCACTCACTCCAAAGGAAAGCCCATGGTTGCCATGAGTTACTCCACACTTTGAAGATTACATCTCTGCCTAGGACACATTGCATAATAGAGCACTGAGAAGTGAGGAGAGGGCAGGGACGGAGAGGATGACAAGGTCAAGGACTGAGAACCTTCTAGGAGGGCAGAGAACAGATTCCACAAACAGCGACTGAGGACCTCCTCTGCCCCGAGGAAGGGACATAACCAAAGGGCTGGGCTCCTTGAGCTCCGGGTAAAGCTTTGGAGTGGCTGATGCTGAAGGTTCCTTTATCTCCAAGACCCTAAGAAGGAGGAGGAAGAGGGCTGTGGGAGAGAACAGCCTGGCGGCAGCAGGGGAAAGGCGGAGTTCAGGCGGAGTGTGTGTGTCCAGCTGGGGACGGAACCCAGGGCTTCTCAAACCCTGGACGTGGGCTCTGCCCCTGAGCTGCACCCCAGCCCCCTGCTGACTCCCTACTGCTCCTCCCTGAGCCTCTCACAGAGCAGCCTTGAGGTGGCTTCCTCCAAGGTCACTTCTAACACACACCTCTGGGTGCTGCTGACCACGCCCACCTTCCCCAGGCCCTACTCTCTCCTGTGCTCCTCCCCCCCTCCTCCAGGAGCCCAGACACTCCTCCTCCATCCCCCTTCCTCTCAGCCCACCTCTCCCTCTCCTTGTGGCTGCCATGTCTCTAACTCTCACGCCTGTATTCCAAGCCTTGACCATGACTGGGAAGCGCAGACCTGTGCAGCTGGGGGTCCCAAGCTGCAGGGTCTTGGCCAGCTCATGTATCTGAAGGCTGTGGGTTTGTATGTGATGCACTTTCTCCTCTGTGTCCCTTAGCTGCACGTGTAAGGGCCAGAGGGCCCAGGGACAGCGGACCCCTCTTTTCTCCCTACTGCTTCCTCCCTTCTCCTCTCCCCACCCAGCTTGGTGTTTGTCTTTCAAACTTAAAAAGTTACTGCTTTGCTTCGGTTGGCCCCCAAACCTCCTCCTACCAGAGGGAGGGAGGGGAAGAGGCCACGGGTGGACAGAATGTTTCTTCCCATCAAGGACGGGCAAGTGACCCAGGCACGCTTGCAGGGATCTCTCTCCCCGGCCCACACCAATCCTGAGTGTGCACTCGTTTGTGTGTGTGTGGAGGTGTTTGTATTCGTGACAGCATTTGTGCAAGAACCACTAGGCACATTCAGGAGTGCCCGAGCATGTCTTGGTAGAGTGTTGATGGGTCCCCACGTGAGTGTGTGTTCAGGACAGACTTCATTTTCAGAATGATTTTAGGTTCACAGCAAAACTGAGCAGAGTACAGAGTTCACGCACGCACACACACACACACACACACACACACACACACACACATTCTGTCCCCACTGTTGATGTCCCATATCTGAGTGGCACATCTGTCACCCTGATGAACCCCCATGGACAAATCATTATCACTGAAACCCGTGATTCCCTCAGGGCTCACTCTTGATGTCATTGTCACAGGCACACAGTGACATGTCCCCGCCATCATGGTACACAGAGGGGTTCCACTGCCCCCAGAATCCTCTGGGCTCCACCCACTCATCTCTCCCCTGGCAACCTTTGATCCTTTTCTGGCTCCTCAGTCTGACTCTTCCAGAATGCTCTGCAGCTGGAGTCCTGTCCTACGTGGCTTTTCCTTGGTTGGCCTCTTTCCCTTCATAGAGTCGGCCTCCATCTTTGTGTGTTCTGTAGCCTCTGATTCCACCCCCAGCAGATTAAAAATATCTGAAAAAACAATGGTGCCTGCACTGACCCTGCTCAGACTTTTTCTTGTCATCAGTTCCTAAGTGACACAGGGTGACGACTATTTCCACAGCTTCGACATTGCGTTGGTTGTGGTGCATCATCGAGAGTTGATTTAAAGCACTCAAGAGGTGTGCGGGTTCTGAACAAACATTGGGCCATTTCATACAAGGGACTTGAGGATTTGTGGATTTGGGTATGCGCTAGAGGGGCCGGAACCTGTCCCCTGTGGACACCAACAGATGCTCCAACATGCACGTGAGCGTCCTCTGTCTTTTCATAGCTTGGATGCCACTTCTCTTCAGCACTGAGCAACGCACTGCTGTGCCAGTGAACAGCCATTTCTTTCTTTCTTTCTTTTTTTTTTAAAGAGAGAGTGAGAGAAGGAGAGAGAGAGAATTTTTTAATATTTTATTTTTTTAGTTCTCGGTGGACACAACATCTGTGTTGGTATGTGGTGCTGAGGATCGAACCCGGGCCACACGCATGCCAGGCGAGCGCGCTGCCACTTGAGCCACATCCCCAGCCCAACAGCCATTTCTTTATCCACTCACCTGCTGCAGGGGCTCTCAGGCTGCTTCCAGATCTCCCTGTTTTTGCACTGGAGAGAGGGAATGGGGTCCGTCCCTCCCGGGGGATCTCATCCCTTCCCAGAGGCTCATGGGTTACCCCTCAGATGACCTGGAGAGGAGGACAAGCTTCTGCCCCTGCCCATGGCCCGCAGCGACCTGAAACTCAACCTGTCCAAGACGAAACTCACCATCCTCACCCAACCCAGCCCCTCATCTCTTGTCCCCATCTCGGCACATGGCACCGCCATCTGCCCAGTTGTGAAAGGCAGCGATCTGGGCATCTTCCAAGGCTCCTCCCTTGCTCTCCTGCCCTCCTGCGTACTTTAATTGGCAAGTCCTGTCAATTCTGAATCCACTGAATCCTGCGCTCTCTGGCTCCGGAAACCACTCCCTGAGATTGGCCTCTTTAGCTTTATGGTCCTCATGACAGCCGTTGAGTTGATTGCTTTGAAACATGGGGTCCCTTGGGGGCCCCCCTCAGATGCACAGGTATGCATGAGATAGGTCTTTCTGTCCAAATTTGCAGACTTGCTTTGTCACCTACATGTGTGCATGGTTTTCAGGGTCAGTGATTATGCCCACTGTAGGAACATTTGCACATCTGGAGACACTTTGGGTTGGCACGACTGGAAGGGGCTTCTCCTGACATCAAGCAGGATGTTGCTAAACCGTGCAGGGCGGCCCCCATAGTCAAGAACGCTGCTGGGTCCCCAGACATTGAGAAACCCAGTGCCAGCACTGAAATGTGATCCACAGACCATGCGGGTCTCAAACTGTTGCTCACCATTCAAATGAGACAGTGCAGGAAATAATAAGTGTTCAGAAACTCAACAGAAAGTGACAGTAATTTTAGGATTTCTGGGCTCGAGTTTTGCATATCTTCTAAGTTCTTTATTATTATTATTATTATACCTTTACAGGAATAGTTTTTGCCTTTGCTTTGTTTGGTTTGCAGTTCTCAGGCCTGAACACACACATTGGACACATGCTCTACACCCAGCCATGCAGAATAGTTGCAAATTTATAAAAATTTAAACAGACATTAGGAGTCTCCATATTCTCCTTTTGCCCTCCTACAACACACAAACACACACACACACACACACACACACACACACACACCAGAGTTTCCAATTTCCTTTACTCAGGATTAACATTTTAAGCTAGTATGGTATGTTTGTAACAATCAATGAACCAACTTTGATACATTGTTATTAAAGTTATTAAGGTCCATACTCTGTTCAGATTCTCCAGTTTTCCCCTAACATTCTTATTCTGTCCCAGGACTCCCTTTAGGTTGTCACATACTCTGTGTGTGTGTCGCTGGGAATGGAACCCCGGGGTCTTGTAGCATACTGGGCAAACACACTGAGCCACATCCCAGCCCCCACATGACATTTAATTGTTGTGTTTCCTAGATTTCTCTTGAATAGGACAGTTTTTCTAATATTCATTTTTTCCCAAAGGGTTTTGGCTTTGTTTTATTTATTTATTTTTTTTATACTGGGGATAGAACACCCTACCACTGAGCTACATCCCAGCACATTGATTCATTCACTTTTATTATAAGATTGGGTCTCTTTAAGTTACCCAGGCTGTCCTTGAATTTGTGGTCCCTGACTCACAGGGACCCCAGGCATGTGCCACCACCACATCTGGCAGAAATATACCTTGATTGCCTTTTTAAAAAATCATTTTAGGGCTGGGGTTGTAGCTCAGTGGTAGAACACTTGCCTCACACGCATGAGGCTCTGGGTTCAATCCTCAGCACCACATGAAAAATAAATAAATAAAAATATTGTGTCCATCTACAATTAAAAATATTTTTAAAAATTATTTTAATTGTCTGTGGACCTTTATTTTATTTATTTATATGTGGTGCTGAGAATCGAACCTAGTGCTTTACCACTGAGATACAACCCCAGCCCCCTTGATTGCCTTTTATGGATCAGAACAAAGAAGGGCTTTTCCCCAGGAAAAGGAGTTTGAAATTCTTCTAAGAAGGCGCAGCAGCTCCTTCTCTGCTTCTCCTTTCAGGCCTTTCCTTGAACAGGCCAGCTTGTCGCTGCCCAGGGCCTGTGCTTGGGGGTTCCCTCTTCCTGGAGTGCTCTTTCCCAAAGCTTCTTTCCCCTATTTCAGTGGCGGCCCTCCCTACCCCTCCAGAAAAAAGTTTCCCCCAGCTGCCAGGGTGCAGGGCTCCACCCAGCTGCCTCTATCTCCCTAGTTTTGCTTTACTATCCTCCCCATATTTGGGGACGGGGGAGGTTCTGGAAACAAAACCTAGACCCTGGCCCATGCTGAGCATGCACTTAATCACGGAGCTGCAGCCCTAGCCATATCCCCAAATTTTATCCCTAGCTGAAATGTTCTCCTTCACACTTTTCCTCGCTGTACATTGCTACTAAATGCAAGCGTCACAAAGACAGGGCCCTTGGCATGTACCACACAACACACATCAAAACTTAGGTGGACCTATTTAGGACATATCTCCTGGAGGTCCCTAGAGGTCCCAATAATACTCAGGGATTTGAACTTCAGAGGGGCTACCAGTAGCCTGGCTCTGCCGCTCACTTTGGGCTGGAGGTACCAAGAGGGGACCCCAGACCTCCTCTTCTCTGAGATCCTCAAATTTATTGCCCTTCCCCAACTCCATGTGAGGATCACAGATGTTTAGAGATGGTGACACCAGCCTTGGAATAGAAGGGCAGCGCGTGTGTTTACTAGGGGACCTGGGATCCCCGCGACTCGGGCTCCTGTAGTGTGTTCCCAGCTACCAGGGAGGCTGAAGGAGAACTGCTTGAGGCCAGAGGCTCAAGGCAACAGAGTGAGGCCCCAGGGGGACAGAAAGAGAGGAGGACAGGAGGGGTGGTGTGTGGGGGAGAGATCATTGTGTTAGGCTCCTTCTAACGCTGGAGTCATTGAGGGTTTGGGATTAAAAGCAACGGTGCCAGGCCTAGAGCGCATCAACCCTCCTGACCTGTTAATAAGATCTGCCAAATGCACACAGGCGGGATTTTGCAGATGACTTTATAGGGATCCATACACCCCCCAGACCTGACCCCTGAACCCCGGGTCGACAAACCCTCTAAGTCATCGCCACCCCCAGCCTAATAACCAGGGCCTCTAATGAGCTGGAAGGCGTGAGAGCCCCAGGAGGCTCCAGGTGAGGGAGGAGGCGGGAGGCAGGAATCTGAGGAGGGGCGGAGGGGACCGCGCACAGGGGAGCCAGTGTGTCTGAGGCCGCCTGCGCCGCAGGAACAGGCCCCCGGGGGCAGGTGGGACCTCGATTCCAGCGGGCCACGTGTGGGTGGGGCCGTCCAGCCCAGCCTGGCGTTCCGGTCGGCCCGGTGTGGGGGCTGGGCCTCAGGAGGCCCCTGGCGCCCGGGCGAGGGCACCGAGCCGGCTCCTGCTGCCTCGCCACCCCCTACGCCCCCTGCACCTCCCAGCCCAGGGCGGCCTGGGCCCAGAGCCCCCTCCTGGGGCCGAAAAGGTGCGTGTTCTCTTCGGCCCTTAGAGTGTTTGCAGCAAGCAGCTGGAGGCACCTTCCCGGGGCTTGTTCCTGGGGTCCGCGGAGGTCATGGGAACTTTCCCAGAAAGAGAAACACGGAGTGTGAGCTGGCGTGCAGAAGGGACTGAGCACGAGGCCAACACCCTTCCCTGCCCGGAAACCCCCGCCCTGAGCCTTAGATCCCCCTAAGTGCTGCAGATTGGGAAACTGAGGGCTGGCGCAGAAACCACCCTGTTCAGGTGCTAGAAGGGATTGGGACAGGATCCGAGGCACGCGACCCGTGCGTCATGCACATTCACACGTGTGTTCCAACACACACACACTGGCCCTTTGTGTGCCCACACCCAATCTGGCACAGGCACATCCAGACAGGAGGGCACACGCCCAGCTCCCCTCTCTCGCCACACCCACACCCTTGCCTGGTCACACGCTCTAGACCATGAGACCCACACCTAAACACACGCGGGCAACATGTGGCAGCAGGACTCTGGAATTTCAATTCCGGCCTGCTCAGGGGCCACCATCTGGGGTGGGGTGTCTTGGAGGTAGGCATGATGTTTTTTCTATCTTAAAGCACTTATGTAGCCCTCTGTGTGTGTGTGATTGAAATCCCCTCTGTAGTTATAGATCACATACTTACATTTGCTCAGAAGTTGCCCACCCAGTCTCACTTGTATAAGACACATAAATACACTTCAATACAAATCAATACACGTATGTATGAACACAACCACTCAGGCATACAGACCTATATACTTGAGCACAGTCATCTGCTAATATCCAGACGCCACAAACACATACATATGCAGAGGTTCATTCAGATACTTGGTTTATATTCAGAAAACACATGCACATGCATGTACCTGGTCACCTTGTGGGTTTGATTTTTTTTAATATTTATTTTTTAGTTTTCGGCGGACACAACATCTTTGTTTGTATGTGGTGCTGAGGATCGAACCCGGGCCACACGCATGCCAGGTGAGCGCGCTACTGCTTGAGCCACATCCCCAGCCCACCTTGTGGGTTTGAATGCTCATACAGATCCATGTGCATTTCCAAAAATTTACACAGATGTAAACACCCAGCTCTAACCACACAAATACACTCAGAAATTGATACATAAAGAGAACAAACTCATATACATGTGTACACTTGTTATTTACACAGTCACACCCATGTATACACACCTGGACTTATAGATCTGGAAAGATCTAATACTTGCAAACACAAACACTTGTGCATTCACAATTTTACATAGCTAAGAGTCACACAGTGGGTTTTTTGTTTTGTTTTGTACTGGGAATTGAACCTGCGGGTACTCAACCATTGAGCCACATCCCTAGGCCTTATTTGTATTTTATTTAGTAACAGGGTCTCCCTGAGTTGTTTGGGGCCTCACTAAGTTGCTGAGACTGACTTTGAGCTTGCAGTCCTCCTGCCTCAGCCTCCTGAGCCACTGGGATTATAGGCATGGGTCACCACGCCCGGCTACACAGCTGTTTTGACAGAAAACTACAATGGAACACACAAATAAATGGTGAACAAATGTATACAAATATATCCACACAATTATGTTCATGTGCATACATAACACACACCTTCATATGGAAACAATCAGATTCATATCACTCATAAATACATTCAAGTACACAAATATACATTTCTTAGATAAATGTGCATGTGTGCACTCTCATGAATGCACTCAGAAATGGGAATTCTTGAACATTTATACCCACTTCCTTGACTTACAAAACCTGTCACCCTCAGGTTCACATCATATACTCGAAGCCATAGTACACTTACATGTAAACACACATAAAGTCATCCCTTGGTATTTGAAGAGGATTGGTTCTAGGACCCGCTGCAGATTCCAAACTACAGGTGCTTGAGTCTTATATAAAATGGCAAAATCTTACATAGAACATGTGCAGCCCTCCCATGTTTTAAATCACCTCTAGATGACTTAGAACAACTAATACAATGTAAATGCTGTCTACATAGTTGTTATACTGTATCATTTATGGAGTAATGTCATGAAAAAAGAATGTACATGCTTTGTTCTTTCAACTCAGATGCATTTTTTTTTGTACCAGAGACTGAACCTAGAGGTGTTTAACCACTAAGCAACACCCCCAGCCTTTTCTGTATTTTATTTAGAGACAGGGTCTTGCTGAGCTGCTTAGGGCCTCTCTAAGTTGCTGAAGCTGACTTTGAACTTGAAGTTCTCCTGCCTCAGCCTCCTGAGCCACTGGGATTATAGGCACCTGCCACCTGGCCAGCTCAGATGCATTTTTGTTTCTAAATATTTTAATACCTGGTTGGTTGAATCCATGGATGTAGAATCTGAGAATACAAAGGACTGATTACATGTGTACAAAACTAACACCCAGAAATTGTTTCTCGTATACACACACTGGTATGCATAGCCACATTCACATACTCATATACAAATCCACTTAGACTCAAAAGTGTCCTCATCTACACAGGATCAGAGCCTTCTCCCAACACGTACTGCAGATACCCAGGTACAAAGACATTCTCAAATACGCCCATTAACGACTATACATCCACACTCCTAGATACCGCCACACTCCTGCACCAATACATACATTCACTCTCAATTTCTCTTCCATGCTCCTGCATTGACACAAACATAACCACACACTTATACAAAGTACAAACACATTTAGACACCAATGAATACACTCATATATACACTCACAAAACAGATACCCTCACTCTTTTGTTCTCAGATATCTACCTAATATTGACCTTTCTACACACGAGTTAAAAACACTTATACACACTCTTACACATACATGCAGTGTCCCACTCAGGCACACATATACACACGCAGACGTCCTCCAAGTCACTACCCAAATATATTTAGAGATGCACAGAGATAGGAGGACACAGGTTCTTGTGCCTTAGAAGCAGGTGCACCCACGCACACGCTGCCTACTGGCCAGTCTTTACAAGCCCGCGCAGGTGTTCACAGATCTGAGTGTAGACATTCAGGCCTGCACACGCATCCAGAGGGTCCCTAATCCTTTTCAGTGCCCCAGACGCGCAAGCGCGCGCGCGCGCACACACAAACACACACACACACAGACACACACACTCCTCCGCAGCGCCCCTCCCCCTCCATCACTGCAGTCCCGCCCGCCGGGCCCTGGACATCGGCAGCTGGGGGCCAGGCAAAGCCTGGCGAGGCGAGGCCAGGCGAGGCGAGGCCAAACCAGAGGACCCGCCCCGGTCCGGGTCCGGTCCGGGGGGCGGAGCGCACCTGGGCTCCGCCCCGGGGCGGGGCCGACGCAGCGTCGCCCGCGCCAGCGGCCGCACCTGGTTCAGCAACGGCGGCGGCGGCGGGCCCGGCCAGGGCACGAGCGCGGCGCGGCGCAGCCCAGCCCAGCCTGAGCGCGGACCCGGCGCCCGCAGCCCCGGCGCCGCCATGGTGGAGGCGGCGCCCGCGGGGCCCGGGCCGCTGCGGAGGACCTTCCTGGTGCCCGAGATCAAGTCGCTGGACCAGTACGATTTCTCGCGGGCCAAGGCTGCTGCGAGCTTGGCGTGGGTGCTGCGGGCCGCATTCGGGGGCGCAGGTACCCGGCCGGGGGACGGCGGGCCGGACGTGGCAGGTGCGGGGGGCGGGGCGCCCGGCCCGGGAGGCCAGGGCCGTGGGAACAATAGCCCTGGTCGCGAGGGGTCCCCGGGCCCCGGCCCGCTGCTCCGGGCCTCAGAGCTTCCTGTTCGGCCCGGGCGGTGGACTTTGCCCACTGGGCTGCGGGAGCGCGATGGGGGTGGGGCGCCAGCACAGCTCCCCTTGGGGACCCTGGCGTCCCGAGTCCCAGGTGAGCGGGGCGGGATCTGCGGGTCGGGTGGGGTCGACGGGTGCCGGCCTTTGGGACCCGCCTCCCACACCCCCTAGCCTGGCTTTGCACGCCCTCCTCTCTTTACACACATCATGCGCCCTCGATGACCCCCTCCCCACTGTCCTCGGCCTCCCGCGGGGCCGTAAGCGCTGGGGTCCACAGCTCTGCACGCTCCCCGGCAGGACACACGCCCCGCGTCGGCCCTGCGTGCGCTGTGGGCGGCGGGGCGAGCTCTGGGAGCCCCCTGCCTCCACCGCCCGGCCTGCGGCTGGCAGCTGTGACTTATTGCCCCATTTACCAGGGAGGCAGGCGAGCCCTGTAACGCGAAATGGTTTGTCCAGGGTTGCCCCGGGTGGGGGCCTCCGCCTTAGGGCCTTCTCCCTTTAGGGCATTCCCCAGGCTTGCATATCTAAATAACCTAGGCCACCCCTACGGGGAAAATGCGGGTGGGTCCTCTGGATGAGAAGCTCTGGGCTCACTGTCTTGATTTTGGGCAGCTCCAGCGCCCTAGACCAGAGCTGGGAGCAAGGGCCTGGCCTTGGGGACTACAGGGGTTAATTAAGGTCTGGGCCTTCCGGGGAGCGGTGGGGGGACGCCCTGCCTTCCCACTGGTCCTGCCTACTGGTCTTGGCACTGGCTGGGCACAGCCCATCCCCCTTCTCAGTGGCCTTCCCAGACCAACCTGTTCTGGGTGTGGGTCTCAGTGACAGCTATCCCTCTCCTGCTTCCGCTCCAGCCTGTCCCTTCCACTTTCCCCTAGTATCCTTCCATGCATGACCCACTCTGAGGCCTGCCTACCCCCAGGGGTTTACTAGAGGAAGAAAGGATTGAGGATTGGGACCCGGGACTGCCTAGCCCCTCACATCCAAGGTTATGAGGCTGTAGAAAGCTTAACTTTGCAAGTCAGAATCGAGTTTGAGTGGCAGCTTCTGTAGGATGGGGAGGAATTATCTCAGTTCTGAGCTTCTGTGTCCCTCTCTGTAAAGGAAGGCTTTCATGGACTTATTTATCTATGTCTGAAAGTGTTTGTGGGTACACACATGTGGCAGGACAGCCTACTGGGGATTGAGACCCCGTACCTTTTGGGCAAGGTTGCTGGGAGGCATCAAAGAGGTACTGACTGAGGGATCACATCGGTGTTTGGCAACTGGTACGTGCTAAATGGTTTCTGTTGGTTCTGGTGTGATTGGAAAGGTGATTTTTATTAATACTATGAATATCATTCATTGTTCCTTGGCCAGGAGACAGAACAGTGGTTACTATCCCATTTCACAGAATAGAGAGCAGATCCTCCTGTGGGGGTTGTTAAGGTCCTGATGCTCTGACTCACCCTGCTGTATTCTGACCCAGCTCCCTCTGCTGTGTAACACCCTCCGGTGGCTGCCACTACCCTGAGGGTCAAGTTCAGCCTCTTTCCTATCCATCTCCCTGAAATGGAGGGGAGCAGAGCGCTCTGGATTCATGAACTCGGCGACTCTACCAGGGCTTGTCAGGTGCCTGCCGGTGCTGGGTGCTCAGGATGTGGAGTACAGGGGAGGGATACAGGAGAGGGGGGATGGGATGAAACCGGATCGTAGCTGCTTAGAGTGATAAGCTCCACGGTGTGATGCTTGGGGGGAGGAAATCCCTCAAATCTTCCTGGGAGGGAGGGAGAAGGGAAGGATCCCCAGAGGAGGAGGAGCTTGAGTCTTGAAGGATGTGTAGGAGTTTGCCAGGGGAAGGAGTCTCTGTAAAGCAGGGGGTGTGGATGGGCAAGGAGTTCTCGGAGAAGAACGCACAGGTCCCAGCAGTGGGTGGGGGGGAGGCTGGAGATGAGGGAGACTCTGAGACTTCAGGAGGTGGGGATCTGAGGACAGTGGGGAGCCATAGCAGGTGTTTGGGAACTGACAAGATCAGACTTGCCGTTGCCCAATGGGGCTTGAGGCTGGGGAAGGAATGGTTCTGATGGCCCTGAGGTACAGAACCGAGAGGCTTCTGCAGGAATGCAGGCAGATGGCCTCAGCAGAGCACACACTTGGAGATAAGAAAGTTTCTATGTTAAATAAGTCTGGGAAATCAGAACATCAGTAAGATATGCGAGGGAAGCAGTTTCTGTGGGTTCTGCAGTTTACTAGCTGTGCCATCTTGGACAAGTTAATTCAGCTCTCTGGATCTCGGTTTTCTCATCTGAACCATGGTGTAAGGTAAGGAAAGTGTCAGGATGGATTGAAGGGCACAATATACATAAACACTGTGCCCCAGAGCTTTGCTGTCTAGTAGGTTAGCCACTAGCCCCAAATGCTTGTGAGAGCACCTGCAGTGTGGCTGGTTGAATCCAGATGTGTTGTCAGGTAAACTAGACACTGGATCCAACTTGGTACAAAAAAAAAAAAAGTGAAATATCTCATAATGGTCTTATATTGATTACATGTTGAAATAATAATGTTTTGAATACATATTGGGTTGAATAAACTACACTATTAATGTTCCTTGTTTCTAATTTTTCAACATAGCTACTAGAAAACTTCATAAAACTACTTATGTGGCTCCCATTGTATTTCCATGGGACAGCTCTGCTCTGCAGTAGATGCTCAATAAACATTTTGTGGCATAGGGCAGTGTTTCTCAGCTTGTGATGTTTTGGTCTTTAGAAGACACTTGGCAGTGTCTGGAGACATTTTTGGTTGTCACTACCTGGGAGGAAGGTGCTGCTGGCATCTAGTTAGAGACCAGGGATTTTGTTAAAATCCTAAAATGCACATGACAGCCATTCCCACAACACAAATAGGGTCAAGGAAGACACTGGTACAGAGGGAATGCTTGCTTGAGAAACTTTGGCAATCAGTAGCTTAGCTCACTTGTTTTTTTTGTTTTTTTGTTTTTATTTTTTTTAATCATCTTGAAGGTTGAAGGCCCTGAGAAAAGTCTTAGGGGAAAGAAACTTGTTACATTTTGCTGGTGGGAGCAGGAAGTGCACTGGGCTGATCTCAGGGTCTGGGGAGATAGGAGGGTTTGGATTTGGGAGATGTCAGAGGGTTGAACTAGAGGACTGATTGGATGTGAGTGGGGATAAAGAAGGAGCCCACGCAGTGGTGCCCGCCTATAATCCCAGTGACTCAGGAGACTGAGACAGAAGGATTTCAAGTTTGAGGCCAGCCTCAGCAATTTAGTGACTCTGTCTCAAAAAATAAAATGGACTGGGGATGTAGCTAAGAGGCAGAGCTTCAACCCCTGGGGGTGGGGTGGGGTGGGGAAGGTGGGTGCACTGGTGCCTGTCTGTAGTCCCAGATACCTGGGAGGCAGAGATAGGAGGACTGCAACTTCAAATCCAGCCTCAGCAATTAGCAAGATCCTGTCTCAAAATTTAAAAAGGGCTGGAGATAGAGCTCAGTGGTAGAGTGCTTGCCTAGCATGCACGAGGCCCTGGTTCCATTCCCAGCACTGCAAGGAGGAGGAGAAAGAAAAGAAAGAAAGAAAAAAAAAAGGAATGGTGATTTGTCACTGTGATGGGGACAGGGAGGAGCAGGAGGTTTGGAGCAAGATGTTGAGGATAATGAAAGATCCTTGGTGGTGGTGGGGGAGTGGAACCCAGAGCCTGGGCAGCAGCAGGTAACAATCCTCAGATATATGGAAGCAGTCAAGGGGTGAGGTGAGGCATGTCCGGGTATACGGAGACCCCAGGGGGAAGGAGGTGGTGCTGGGCAGAGAGCCCAGGCGCATACAGGCCCCAGATGTGTGGCGGGGAGGCTGGAAACCTGAGGGCAGAAGCCAGGTCCAGGGGGTTGAATCGGCAGGGAAGGGGCAGGGGGCAGAGGGAGGAGGAAGTGAGAAATCCCTCTTGTGTCAGGAGGCTGGAGAAGGATGGCTCTACACAGGGGTGGGGCTTAAGTGGGAAGGTCAAGTGCAGGTTCAAGAGGTGGGAAAGTAGCCATGGCAGGAAGGGAGTTCTGTCAAGGATGCCTGGGTCCTTGCACTGGCTACAAAAGAGATGTGCTGCCTGGAACAGCAGCATGGGCAGTGTCCCCATGTTGACCGTGGTCATCTCCTCCCGACTCCCCACATCTGCCAGGCTTTCTCCTCTCCACCCTTGAGCCTATGCCGACTTCTTCCCCCTACCTAGGATTCTGGTGGCCACCTCTGACATGACCCCGCCGCTCCTCTAGGCTCCATCCCATCATGTTCTCTGCTCCAGGGTGTCCCTAAGGCCCTCACACTCTGCTTTTACCCTCTCACCGGCTGTCCCTCCTGTTCCCCTCTCAGCCACTGATCCCATTGCCCCTCTCTCTTCCCCCAGGCCCCTTGGAGCCCTAGATGCCTCCTCCTCTTCCCCTCCGCCTCTTTTTAGTTACCAAGTTCAGTTCCCTGGAAGCTCTGACCTCTGTCACCTCCCACTTTCCATGCCCTGCCCCCACCTCACACCTCACCCTGCCCAGCCACCAAGCTGGGTGTGGGTTTGCTTCTCAGTCTGGCATTGGAGAGCTGTGTGGCCCTGGGCGGGTTACTTTCCTTCTCTGTGCCTGCTCTGTAAGGCGCCCTGGCTGCTTCCTAGGGTTGAGAAGGGCTTTTGTGAAGCCAGCACCCGGTGCGCACGGGTAGGTTTCTGCGATTGGGCTGCCAGGGTCTTGTCTTTCCCTGTGGCCTCCCCTCGCTGTCCCACAGCCCACCGTCTCTGTGAGGCACTGTCCTTCCTCCCAGCCTCTGGCCTGTGCCAGCGCAGCCCTCTCTGCCGGCGCAGGACCCTCATTCCTTCCTGCGGCAAACGGCTCGCATTCCTTCCTTTCCGCTAGGTTCCTAGATCGCCCTCTTAGTCGGGGCCCTGTCACTGTGAGTGGTGTCTGTGGCCCTGACTCCCGGCATGCCCCTCCCACATGCCCCTGCAGAGCACGTGCCCCCGGAGCTGTGGGAGCCCTTCTATACTGACCAGTACGCGCAGGAGCACGTGAAGCCCCCGGTGACGCGGCTGCTCCTCTCGGCCGAGCTCTACTGCCGGGCCTGGCGCCAGGCGCTGCCGCAGCTCGAGACACCTCCTAGCCCCTCTGCACTGCTGGCCCTGCTGGCACGGAGGGGTACAGTGCCAGCACTGCCCGAGCGCCCTGTGCGCGAGGCTGACCTGAGACACCAGCCCATTCTCATGGTAGGCTCCGCCCCTGCCCAGTGGGTCCTTCCCGCCAGGCCTGGTTCCTTCCCTGAACCCCAAGTCCTGGGGCCCACCTTCCTCCAAGGCCTTTCCACCAGGCCTAGCCCTCACCTCGGGCCCCACCCACCAAACCTAGCTGTTCCCTTAAAGCTCCACCCATCGGTTAGCTCCTCCCACAAGGCCCCACCCACCAGGGTAGCTCCTCCTCACGAAGCTCCACCCATCAGGCTGGCTTTTCCTGCCAAGCCTTGCCCCGCCCCTCACCCCTCCTACCAGGCCTGGCTCCGCCCCCCGACACACTTCTGGCCCCAAAGCTTCCCTGCACGGCCAGGCCCGCTCTGTGCTGAGGCCTAGGTCTGATGTCAAGGCCCGGCCCATTTTGAGTGGTTCTTCCAGGACCACAGCCCGCAAGGACCCGCACCAACCCCGCCCCAGGCCCGTTGATCCCCTCCTACTTCACCCCCCTTCCGCCTCTAGCTTCTAGCCAAGGGAGCCCCCACCCTACCTTCTGGTCTCATTCTTTAGCCCTTACCCCCACAGGGAGCCCATCTAGCTGTTATTGATGCCCTCATGGTTGCCTTCTCCTTCGAGTGGACCAAGACGCTGCCTGGTCCTTTGGCTCTGACCAGCTTGGAGCACAAGCTTCTTTTCTGGGTGGACACGGTAGGTGGGGTTGGGCCAGGATGGGTGGGGACCAGGACCATCCTGCGAGCAGAGCTCTGAACTTCTTCTTGGCCCCCAGACTGTCAGGAGGCTGCAGGAAAAGACAGAGCAAGAAGCGGCCCAGCGTGCATCTCCTGCTGCCCCTGCAGATGGGGCAGCCCCGGTGCAGCCCTCGGTGAGGCCAGGGCAGTGCATGCCTGAAGGATGATGGATGGTTGGCTGCCAGAGGGCTGGGTGGTCAGGACCAGGTTGGGGGTGGCTGGAGGTGACTCTCTCTTTCCCTCTCTTTCTCTCTCTCTCTCCCCTCTCCCCTGCACCGGCCCCTGCTGTACCCCTCTCTGCCCCTCAGTGCCCCACGCGCTGGTATTGGAAGCTGGTTCCTGTAAGTGGGGCTGTCTGTCCGCCCCGTCTGCCTGCCCTGCTGTTGCTGTCTGTGTGTTCAGTTCTGCCTGCTTGTGTGCATCCTCTTCTCTTCCACTAGCTGTGAGCAAAGGGGGTGGGGCTGGGGAGGACCCCCCAGTGAACCAAGGAAGGGTACAGTCTTAATTATTACCCGAGAGGGCCAGCCCACCTGGGGAACTGGCAGTCGGTGAGCTTCCCGTTAGTCACCAGGGCAAACCTCTGCCACTAACTAAGAGGGCAGACCCCTGTTGTTAGTTGAAGTGGGGGAACCCCAATCCATCAGCTGCATGGATCCTGACCCCAGTGGGCAGGACACACGGGGGATCTCCCCAGCCAACAAGAAGAGCCTTAAACCTTCCTAACCAAGGCACTCAGTTTCCCTAAGGAAAAAATCCCGGCTTTGAGAGGAGGCCCATTTCTTGAAGCTTGACATTTGAATCTCTCTTCCCTAATTAGCTGTGTGACCTCGCACAAGCATTTAAACCTCTCTGTTTCATGGAATTTGTCTTTGCAACAGATAGACAGGGGGAAAGTGGCGGGGGTTTGGACTGGATGGCTCCCCACCTTTGCTCACGCCTTACCCCCACCCTGGGGTATGGGTTGGGGGGGTTCCCTTCCTGCCTACTTGCTTCCTCTGCATCCTCTCCTCAAGCTGGGGCCTGGGTTTCATATGGGAGGAGGGTTCCCTGCATGGGAGGCTGCTCTGTGGGGTCCCTCATGGCTGGGAGGAGCTGGGGTCCCCAAAGCCGGCCGGAACACAAGTCAGGGAGCTGGACGGCCAGCGCTCAGGACAGGGGTCAGGACCACTCCCCTCCTCGGAGGTGGGCTTGGGGGCCCGCAGGTCAGCATCCCTCCCGCCCTGCTGACGGCCGCTCCTCTCCCCCCAGCACGCAATTGCCTTCTGTTTGAAGGAGTCGGGGAACAAACCCCCCATGGTAATGTATCCCCCACTCCTGGGTCCCAGGAGTCCCTGTCCCCAGCCCCTGCTGCTGGCCTGGCTGCTCGCAGACACCTCCTCTGCCTCTCGCTGCTGCCCCTCCCCTGCTCCAGGCTGGCCCCCACCATCTGGCTCTGGGACCCCCGGCTTCCCGCCCCCTCGTGGCGGAAACCCCAGGCCTCCCCACCCAGCCTGCATGACCGCTGACCTGGGGGGCCAGCCAGACCTCTGATCTGACCTGGGTCCTCTCCACAGATCCGATACCGCAAGGACCGTGCTGTGGCCCGTCGTGCCCCCTGCTTCCCAACTGTGACGAGCCTCCAGGACCTGGCCAGCGGGGCGGCCCTGGCCGCCACGATCCACTGCTATTGCCCCCAGCTGTTACGACTCGAGGGTGAGTGAATGGCCCAGGCGCATCTGGAAGCCTGGGGTCCTCAGCCCCAGCCCCCAGGCTTCTGTCCCCAGGTCTGAGAGACCAGGATGATGCAGTGGTTATGCGTGCAGCTTCTGAAATCGGAAGACCTGGGTTTGCATCTCTAATCTCTCATAAGCTATGTGACCTTGAACAAGTTTCTAAACCTCTCTGTGCTTCAAAGAATTCTGCCTGTGGCAGGACTGTGTGCCAGGGACCCTGTGAGAATAGATAGAGGCACACTTCTCACCTGACCCCACAGATGCCCGTGGACACAGGGAGAGACAATAAATTCATCTAGAAGTACCTTTGGGATCAGGTGCCCCAGGGAGTGACGGGTGGTTAGACAAAGGTTTCCGAGTTGAGCTCTTGGGGGTGTAGTATTCCAGGCAGAGTCAAAGGCTGGAGGCATGGTCCGTCTTGGTATGCCCCTTGCAGAGGGCACCTGGCACGAGACCCAGCCCATCGTAGGTCCTCAGGTATTGGCTGCTGGGTTTCCCCGGGGCCCCCTTCCTCCTCCCCTTAGAGCTGGGGACCCAGGCCTCCTGTCCCCGCAGAGGTGTGCCTCAAGGACCCCATGTCTGTGGCGGACAGCCTGTACAATCTCCAGCTGGTGCAGGATTTCTGTGCCTCCCGCCTTCCTCGTGGCTGCCCGCTGTCCCTGGAGGACTTGCTTTATGTCCCACCACCCCTCAAGGTAAGGCTGCCTCGGGGGCCTGGGCGGGTGTCCAGGGAGGTATGGCCTGTTCGCTGACCCATTCCCGCCTGCAGGTCAACCTGGTGGTCCTGCTGGCCGAGATGTTCATGTGCTTCGAGGTGCTGAAGCCTGACTTTGTGCAGGCCAAGGACCTGCCGGACGGGCATGGTGAGCTTTGGCCGCTCTCTGGGTGGGGCTGGGGGCCACGCCATGCCTGACCCTCTTTTCTGTGTCACAGCTGCCTCCCCCCGGGGCACTGAGGCCTCCCCACCTCAGAACAATAGTGGCAGCAGGTATGGTCCTATGGGGTGCATCCGTGGGCTTGTCCCCCTCCCCCCAGGGGCTGGGGAGGGGGCGGGAATACCCGGAGGCGAGAGGGTGGGGGGGAGCGGGGGCAGGCGGCAGTTCGGGTGCAAGGTGGGGAGGGGACGTGGCAGTGGGGGAGCGAGGTGGCAATGGGGTGGGGTCCAAGGTTGATGCCTGTCTCCCGGCAGTTCTCCTGTCTTCAACTTCCGTCACCCGCTCCTGTCACCTGGCGGCCCCCAGTCCCCACTCCGAGGATCCACAGGTGAGGAATGGGGGCAGCTTCTACATGAGGGACTCACCCCCAGAGACTGCCCCAGTTGACCTTATGTCTTCTCAATGACCCCTCCAGTGGCCCCGCCCTGGGTCTCGCTGTCACCCCAAGGTGACCCCCGAGACTTCCCCTGTGGCTCCTCAGCATCCCTTAATGATACCAAGGGGCCCCCGGGACCCATTTCTGGAAACTTCTCATCTGACTAGACACATAATGACCCATCAGTGACTCATCTGGTGACCTTGCAGAGGACGCTGACCTCACCCAGGGCCCCAGTGACCCCACAGTGATCATTTGCCCCTCCCCAGGCTCCCTGAAGTCCTCTCCGTCCATGTCCCACATGGAGGCCCTTGGCAAGGCCTGGAACCGCCAGCTCAGGTGAGCACATCTCAAGGGCCTGGCGCCAGTGGAGGAGGCTGGGCGGGGCAGGGCGGAGGCCGGTCTGGGGGCTGACCCCTCCCTCTGGCCGCCAGCCGTCCCCTCTCCCAGGCTGTGTCGTTCAGCACCCCCTTTGGCCTGGACAGCGACGTGGATGTTGTCATGGGAGACCCCGTCTTGCTCCGCTCCGTCAGCTCGGATAGTCTCGGTCCCCCGCGTCCCGTGCCGGCCCGGACGCCCTCCCAGCCGCCCCCGGAGCCTGGCGACCTGCCCACCATCGAGGAGGCCTTGCAGATCATCCACAGTGCCGAGCCCCGGCTGCTCCCGGACGGGGCCGCCGACGGCAGCTTCTACCTCCACTCCCCGGAGGGGCTCTCCAAACCGCCGCTGGCCCCCTCCTACCTGCCCGAGGGGGCCTCGAAACCACTGTCTGATGGGCCTGCCAAAGCGCCCGTCTACGTGTCCCACCCAGAGGCCCCCTCAAAACCATCTCCCTGCCCATCAGGGGAGGTGTTGAAACTACCAGCCCCATCCGAGGGGTCTCCGAAGGCAGTGGCTTCATCCCCCGCAGCCACCAACTCTGAGGTGAAGATGACCAGTTTTGCTGAACGCAAGAAGCAGCTGGTGAAGGCTGAGGCTGAGGCCGGAGCAGGGTCCCCCACGTCCACTCCAGCAGCACCTGAGGCCCTGAGCTCAGAGATGAGTGAGCTGGGAGCCCGGCTGGAAGAGAAGCGCCGAGCCATAGAGGCCCAAAAGCGGCGCATTGAGGCCATCTTTGCCAAGCACCGCCAGCGGCTGGGCAAGAGCGCCTTTCTACAGGTGCAGCCGCGGGAGGCCGCAGGGGAGGCTGAGGCTGAGGCTGAGGCCGAGGCCGAGGCTGAGGCCGAGGCCGAGCCAGGCTTGGCCCCTGGTGGTGAGCGGCCAGCAGGTGAGGGCCAGGGTGAGCCATCCTCACGGCCTAAGTCAGTGACCTTCTCCCCAGAGCTGGGCCCAGTGCCCCCAGAGGGCCTGGGGGACTACAACCGAGCAGTCAGCAAGCTGAGTGCTGCGTTGAGCTCGCTGCAGCGGGACATGCAGAGGCTCACGGACCAGCAGCAGCGGCTTCTGGCCCCCCAGGAAGCCCCTGGACCTGCCCCACAACCTGCTGCGTGGGTCATTCCTGGCCCCACAGCGGGGCCCAAAGCTGCCTCCCCCAGCCCTGCCCGGCGTGCTCCCGCTGCTCGTCGCAGTCCGGGGCCTGGCCCCAGCCCGGCACCTCGCAGCCCCAAACACGCCCGGCCAGCGGAGCTGCGCCTGGCACCCCTGACCAGGGTGCTCACCCCGCCACACGACGTGGACAGCCTCCCTCATCTGCGCAAGTTCTCACCAAGCCAGGTGCCTGTACAGACGCGTTCCTCCATCCTCCTGGCGGAGGGGACACCTCCCGAGGAGCCCTCGGCCAGGCCTGGCCTCATCGAGATCCCCCTGGCTAGCCTGGGAGAGCCTGCTGCCGAGGAGGAGGGAGATGGGAGCCCCCCTGGGGCCGAGGACTCCTTAGAGGAAGAAGCATCTTCCGAGGGAGAGCCTCGGGCTGGCCTTGGCTTCTTCTATAAGGTGAGTCACAGAGGGGACGGGGGAACAGAATGGCTGGGCCAGGAAGTGAGGACACATCTGGGGTGTGTGGGGCCTGGAAGAGGCGGGTGGATAGTTGGACAGACAGACAGGGCATTACTAATGGATGGGTGGGAAGATGGGTAAATAGAGGGGTTGGACAGATGCATGGATAGGTTGTATGGGTGGATAGAAGGGTGGATAGCCAGGTATGAGTGGTCAGATGGGGCTGGGTTGCCAGATAGACACATGAATGGGGTGGGTGGGGAGACAGAGACTAGATGGTAGACAGATGGACAGGTAGTCGGTGGGTAGGTGAAGGATGGGTGGGTGATGGGCACATGGGCAGGAGTGGGTAGGTGGACAGACAGGGCGAGGTCTTCCATGGCACCTCTTCCCAGTGACCAGTTCCTCTCTGTGATCCTGTCCTGTGCTCTTCCTCTTCATGGCCCCTGCTTCCTGGACCATTGTGGTAGCCAGTGCGGTCACCTCCTGACCCATCTCTGCTACCTCCTTCCAATCCCACTCACTTTCCACTGAGCATTCAGCAATTTTGGCTCTTAGGATAAAAGTCCTCCCCACGACTTTGGGCTCTGCTCACCTCTGACCGTGTCCTCTGCCATTCCCTGTGAGCTGTGCATCCCAGCCACATCATCCTCACACCTCTGCTGGGCTTGTTCTGGCCTCAGGGCCTTTGCACTTGCTTTCTCTGAAAGGCTCTTCTCACCCATCACCCCTGCCCAGTTAAGCCCTTGTCATTCCCAGGGGTGCTTCTCCCAGGAAGCCTCCTCAGTGCTCCCAGGGTAGGATAGGCCTCTCCCTGCAGTGTAGACTTGCAGGGCCCCATTCCCTCCTCCTCGAGGTATTCACCTGCCTGGTGCTCCTTGTCTTCTCCGTTGGGTTAAGCACTTGGCGCGAGCAGTGCCACAGTCCTGCCCATCCCTCTGATACCTAGCGTAGGGCAGTGTAAAGTAGGCAGTTAAATCCTTTTAGTGCGTTTATAAAAGATGGATGAGTGGCTGGCCAGCTGGGTCAGTGGAGACGAGATTCCAGCCACGGCGGGGGAGGACTGGCCAGCTGGACTGTGTCTTCTCCCAGGATGAAGACAAGCCCGAGGATGAGATGGCTCAAAAGCGGGCCAGCCTCCTAGAGCGGCAGCAGCGGCGAGCAGAGGAGGCCCGGAGACGCAAACAGTGGCAGGAGGCTGAGAAGGAGCAGCGGAGGGAGGAGTCTGTGAGGTGAGGCTGGGCCCGGCTGGGGGACCCCTGCCTTTGGTTTTCCTGTCCCCAGGGACCCCGAGCCGTTTTGACTGCTGGCTTCCCCTCCTCTGCAGACTGGCCCAGGAGGCCCCTGGCCCCGCCCCTGCAGCACCCACGGCTCCTGTGGCCCCAGTGGCCACCCAGATCCCCGCTTCCCGGGCCCCAGCTGAGGAGGAGGTGGGCCCCCGGCGAGGGGACTTCACGAGACTTGAGTATGAACGCCGGGCCCAGCTAAAGCTGATGGATGACCTTGATAAGGTGCTGCGGCCCCGGGCCACGGGGACCGGGGGGCCGGGTCGGGGCGGGCGGAGGGCCCCCCGGCCACGCTCTGGTTGCTGCGATGACTCGGCCCTGGCACGAAGCCCAGCCCGCGGCCTGCTGGGTGAGGACACTGTGGGGGTGGGGCCTGCCCAGGGCCCTTTCTGGGGCTCTCTGGGGGAGGCCCCATGGATATGTGGGAGGGGGTCTGTAGGGGTGCTGGGCAGGGGTGGGCATGAGTGGTAAGGCCCCCAAGGGGGTTGACCCTGCCTTTGGGAGGATACAGGGGGGCAAGGCCTTCCCTCCGTGGCTGGTGAGGCCCTCTTGGGGGTGTTGGGCAAAGCCCCCTCACTGCGGGGGTGTGGGAGGCCAGAGCTGGGGGCTGCAGAGGGCTGGGGTCTTGGCAGGGCTGGCCTGCCTACACCCCGCAGCTGCTGGGTCAGGTAGATGAGGGGGCTTCAGGTGGGGCTGACCTGTGGGGTCTCTTCCCAGGCTCCAGGCTCAGCAAGATCTACTCTCAGTCCACCCTGTCCCTGTCCACTGTGGCCAACGAGGCCCCCAATCACCTCGGTGTGAAGAGGCCCACGTCACGGTGAGCTCTGGTGGGGTGACTGCCCAAGCTTGTGGGTGTGTGCACCCCCCATGCCTGGAGTGGGGCGTGGCCTGGGTGTGGATGCCCCCCGGGACAGAGGCACGCTTGCGCAGTGAGGCTGGGGCTGCCTGCGTCTGGCCCAGGGCCCTGGAGCCTGCGGTGCCTAGGGATGAGCACGGATCGGGCCAGCCCGTGTCAGTATCCGTGTCCTCTGCGGTGTGCTAGGCTCGTCTCTGCTAACACCTCACTCCTTCCACCCCTTTGCTGCTGCAGGGCGCCGTCCCCATCTGGCCTCATGTCCCCCAGCCGCCTGCCCGGAAGCCGAGAACGCGACTGGGAGAATGGCAGCAATGCCTCCTCCCCGGCGTCGGTGCCCGAGTACACAGGTGAGCGTGGCCCCAGGCAAGGTGTGAGCAGCAGGCTCCTCCTGGCCCCTGGTTGCCCCTGCTGACCTCCTCCCTCCAGGTCCAAGGCTGTACAAGGAGCCCAGCGCCAAGTCCAACAAGTTCATCATCCACAACGCCCTGTCGCATTGCTGCCTGGCGGGCAAGGTGAACGAGCCGCAGAAGAACCGCATTCTTGAGGTGAGCCTGCACCTGCCCAGCTGCCAGGCAGGGGAGGGGTCAGTGGTCCCACCTGGCTGGCTCACGGCTCTCACCACCCACTAGGAAATTGAGAAGAGCAAGGCCAACCACTTCCTGATCCTCTTCCGTGACTCGAGCTGCCAGTTCCGGGCGCTCTACACGTTGTCTGGGGAGACGGAGGAGCTGTCTCGGCTGGCGGGCTATGGCCCCCGAACTGTCACCCCCGCCATGGTGGAAGGCATCTACAAGTACAACTCAGACCGCAAGCGCTTCACTCAGATTCCCGCCAAGACCATGTCTATGAGCGTGGACGCCTTCACCATCCAGGGCCATCTCTGGCAGAGCAAGAAGCCCACCACTCCCAAGAAGGGCGGCAGCACCCCCAAATAGCCCCACCCTGGGTGTGCCCGGGCTGGGCCCCTGAGCTTTGGCCGCCGCCCCCTGGAGGACAGTTGGTCAGTATTCCTGGGTCCTGTCTCCGACCTTGTCTGGGTGGGGCTGGAGTCCTCACCCCCTAACTTTTGAGTCTGGTCCTACTGTGGGGACTGAGCTGGGAGGTTCAGGGACTCAGGGCTCAGCTCAGTCCCCTTGTCTGTCCTCCCCACCTTCTTGAATAAAATAATGTAAAGAGAAGCTGAGCCTTGTCACCTCCCCGAGGTTGGCTGGGTCTCGGTCTCCTGCTCTCTTGAACTAATTCTAGTTTGTCTCTTCTGTCCCCTAGATGGCCCCAACACCCCTCCTCCTAGGGTGTTCAGTGGCCTTTCAGCTGATATCTTGGTGCAGGAGGCTCATGACCAGCTCCTCTCCCGGGGCCTCCTCCGCTTCCCCATTTTCCTCCTGTGTGGCTGTTGTTATTGGCCTTTCCTGCATTTGGTCCAGGGCCAACTTCCAACTCCTCCTGTCCTCTCGCCTCCCCCTGGAGCCAGCCTGCCTGGTTTCTGTGCTGTCGATGCCTGAGGGCCAGGGCCTCTGTGCTGCCCTCCCGAGCCCTGCATCTTAGGATCCAGTTGCCTTCCTGGCATCGCACTAGCCGTCTCAGGTGCAGGCTCGTGTGGCTACCCGGGTCGAGCAGGGCCTGGCTTCCCTGCCACTGCCCAGTCCTGGGCAGCTCACCGCCTAAAGTGCTCTCTGGCCCCATGACCACCCCGAGTCCAATCCAACAGCCTGGACCTCCTCACGTCCCCAGCTGCCTCCTGCCCACACAGCATCTTGTGTGACCTGCTAAAGCAGAAATCGGATTATGTCCCCTGATGCCTAAAACCCCTTAATAGCTTAGAGCCTGCTTGTGGCTTCCCAGAGCTTAGGACTAAGGACCACACCCCGGACATGGCCTGGCTCCTTGCCAGGGACAGAAGCACCTTGCTAATAAGTCCACAGGGCTGGGCCAGAGCCCCCTGCCCCACACCCCACAGCTCAGGACTGTGGAGAGAGCCCCAGGACAGTCCTGGTGAGCAGGCGTTGGTGAGACCTGGGAAGTGGGGGTCAGGTGCTCCCAGGCTCTGGGCTCCAGGAGGCATCTGGGAAGCCCTGACTGGAGGCCTCAGGTGGTAGTGGGACTGGCCATGCAGCGTCCAGAACTGGCTCTGCAGGGTGAGGGCAGGGTGTCTATCTGGCCTGGGGCCCGGCTGCCCCACCTCCCTCACCAGCCAATCAGGGCCCAGGGCCAGGGCGCTCCTGAACTGGCAACTCTTGAAGCACCTAGTGGCAAGGAGAAGGCACAGACTGTGACATAAAAATAGACTGTATTGTGGGGGGTTTGCGGGAGGGGTCAGTCTTCCTTCAGGCTCCCAAACACAGCGGCTGGAACGCTCTGCTGCTCCAGCCGAACCTCTGTGGGAAAGGAGGGAGAGAGGGGGTTACTCCCCTGGAGGGGTTCCGGCCCCGGGCCTGCCCACTACTTGGGTGGTCACTGACCGTTGGGCTCCAAGTCCATCTCGTCCTCGTCCTCATCTTCACCCAGCTGGATCTCCTCGGGATTGGCTTGCTGAGCCAGCTCTGCCAGCTCCTCTCGAGACGCGTCACTCCTGGGAGAGTGGCCATGCTGCTTCAGCAGGGGGCCTCACCAGCCTCCCCCGTGCCTTCCCTTGCCCAGCACAGCTGGCTCCTGTCCTGCCCAGGTCCTCACCTCACAAAAAGAATCTTGCTCTGGGCCCGTGGGGGCTGGTCCCGCTCAGCCTCGGCCGCGAGCTGCTCTGCCCGCTGCTCCAGCAGCTTCATGTCATCCATGCCGCTCTGCCCAGGGGCCAGGTCAGACACTGGAGGGACAGGGGTTCAGACACTCAGTGGTTCTCCCTCAGGCATGTCACACACCCAAGGTCCCCAAGGAGTTCCCAGTGGAGGCGAGGAAGGCCAGGTTGAGCTCTCAGTGCTCCCAGGCCCACAAGGTCAAGGCTGGACGGTGGTACGCTGAGAGCAAGGTGCAGACATGGCCACGGCAGGGGAGTGATGGAGCTGCTCACCTGTGCCTGTCGCACTGCCCGACACCTTGAGCATCTGCGAGGCCATGAAGTTGACCTGTGTGTTATATGTGGCCTGCACACTGCGACGGATCCGCAGCATCTCCCTGATGGTGTCCTCGTTGCCGTGCCGAACTTCAAAGTCCTTCCACGTTTGCCAGAATGCCCCAGTGGTCTGTGGCGGTGGGAGGAGGGATTGGGCAAGGGGACAGGGGTGCATGTATGAGCCAGCTGCTGGGCTGCACCTCCTCAGTGCCTGTTCCTCCATCCCTGCTGGCCCCAGACCTACCCGGGGGTCACATATCTGGGAGCAGAAGCTGTAGATGGCCCTGGCGCGGTCAATCTCGCCGAGTTTGCACTCCATGTCTGCAAACCGCAGGCACATCTCCCGCGCATGCTCATCTGACAGCACCTGGGCGCCGGGAAATCAAGAAGGCAGGCATGAGGCAGAGGGGGCTTGGAGGGATCCCAACACTGTCACCAACAGATTGGGATTCCAGAATGAGGTGTGGGCCCCCAGCCCCCACGTGCAGGATCTTCCTGCCTACCAGGCGCCCCTCATCCACTCAGGGACCCCTGCTGGCGGGTACCTCAATGGCCTTCTGGTAGATGCCACGGGTATGGGTGACACCGTAGATCTCAGCAGCCCTCTTGATGTAGATGTTGAACATGTCATACTGCTGAGCGGGTTCCACAGCCCTGGTGGCACGATCATACACAGCCATGGCATGCCGGGCCAGGCCCCACTCCTCTTCCAGCTGCGCATACAGTAGGTACAGGGCTGCATGATGGGAGGAGAGGGTCAGTAGCCCAGCCCGCCACACCTCCCCAGGCACCAGGGAGTCCACAGCCTCCTCACTTTTAGCGTATTTGGGTGGGCAGCCATCCAGCGCCTGCTCAAAGAGGTCCCGTGCCCGCTCCAGCTTGCGGCCTCCGTAGCGGGCGATGAATTTGGTCAGGTAGGTGCTCCAGATGTCAGACACATTGGGCCACTTGAACAGGGAGATGCCACGCTCGTAGGCCTGTTTCAGGGGAGCAAGTGTAGGAGTGTGCAGGGGGTTGACCACCCTGTCACCCTCAGGTGGTCCTGGGAGGAGGCTGCCAAGTCTCCCTCAGGCTCAGCAAACAGGCCCCTGCCGTCCACTTCACAGCCTGCCTACATACATGCGCTGCCCTGTCTCCCTCAACGCACTGCAGGGATCTAAGGATAAAGAAGTGACAGGTCTCAGGGCTGGGGACGTGGCTCAAGCCGTAGCTGGGTCAAACGGTAGCGCGCTCGCCTGGCAGGTGCGGGGCGCTGGGTTCAATCCTCAGCACCGCATAAAAAATAAAAAAGATGTTGTGTCCACTGGGGGGAAAAAAAAAACAGTGGCAGGTCTCAATATGGTGTCTGTCACCTCTTAGGTGACATTATAGGTGAGGTAGAGGTGGTTCCTGACCTCTGCAGACATTGGTGCCCAGGGTGCCCTCCCATCTGTCTGCTGATGGGCTTCCCAATCACTCTGCCGGTGGAGTGGGGCCTCACACACATGGACACGTAAGAACCCCCCACCTATAACCTGTCCCCTGAGCAATGGAAGGACAGCCACATACTGCTAGCAACATCCTGCCCCATGTACTTGGAGGCAGGACTGCCTGTTAGACGCTGAACTGTGGCCTCCCACATGACCATGCTGACATTCTAACACCCAGAACCTCAGAACACAAGCCTGTTTGGAGATGAAGGCACTAAGTTCAAATGAGCTGTTAGAGTGGCCCTGATCTACTGTGGACTAGTGTTCTTGTAAAAGATGAGGCTGGGTGTAGTGGTGCACATCTGTACTGCCAGCTACTCAGGAGGCTGAGGCAGAAGGACCACAAGTTTGAGGCCAGTCTCAGCAACTTAGTAAAATCCGTCTCAAAAAAAAAAATTAATTAAAAAAGGGCTCGGTGGGTAGCTCAGTAGTAAATTGTCCCTGGGCTCAATCCTCAGTACCAAAAACAGAAGTGAACAGTACACAAATGCACACAGAGGGCTGACACATGAGGCACAGGGAGAGAAGGCATCTCTAAGCTGAGGTGAGAGGCCCCAGAGGCACCAACCCTGCCACACCTCCAGCCTACACCTTGAGAGTAAAGCTGCTGTTCCGAGTCCCCTACTCTGGGACACTCAGTCACCACAGTGACAGCTGAGCACACACACCATGCCCCCCACACTAGGAGCAGCCAGTCTGGGACCTCCATGTCCGTGTGCCCTCACCTTGAAGCTCTCCTCAAAGTACTTGTGTTCCTCCAGGAACATGGCGTAGTTGATGACGATCTGAGGCGTGGCTATGCGCAGGTCCAGGATACGGTCGTACACAGCCTTAGTGGACTGTGGGGAGAGGCAGGGGTTGGGGCATGCTCCAGGCTGGGCAGTCCCCACCGCTCTCCCCACGGCAGCTGACCTGGAAGGTGCCCAGGCTCTCCTCCAGGTCGGCCAGCATCGACCACACCTTCAGGGACTTGTACACGCGGTTCTGCACGGGCTCTGAGCCATCAAAGTACTCAGCCCTGCGTGCGGGCAGCGCTGTCGCCTTCTGCAAGGGAGATGGCAGCAGTGGGAGGGGCACTCAGGGGTTGTCCTGCCCACTGCACCCACCGGTGACCTGCGCCTCTCCTCACCCGCAGCAGCCGCAGGGCTTCATCATAGTTCTCGTGCCGGAGCTCCAGTTCCCCGCACTGGCACCACACACTTGCCAGGTCATCCACCTGCTTAAAGTTCACCTTGGTGGCCTTCTCCAAGATGATGCGGGCCTGTCAGGGACAGGCAGAGGACAGGCTGGGACCCTTCAATCTCACCACCCCACCATGAGAGTGCACGTGCAAGTGTACCCACAGATGAGGCTGTGCTCACACCCGCTCACACGTGCACACCAGTATGGCACTTACGTCGTCCAGCTGCCCGTTGTCCTCATAAAACTTGGCAAATGCGACCCACAGAGTGTGGGGCTTGCCTGTAGCCTTGAAGGGGTCCACCGTCTGCACGGCTTCCGTATAGGTGTTGATGATCTGGGGCAAGAGAGTCAACCAGGCTGCTGGGGCGGGCCCTATAGGTGAGGGTGGGGCGGGCTGGGGCCAGGGAGTCAGTACATACCTCCCGAGGGCGGCCCTGGTGCAGGGCCACACGCTTGTGCCACTCATGGACGTGGTGTGGGTTCTGGCGCAGCAGGACACTATTGAGGAGCAGGGGCCGCCGGCTGATGAGCTGCTCAAAGCGAGCCAGGCGCAGCTCCAGGTCCACGTCATCTGGGAACCACAGAGGCGGTCACAAGGGCCGGGGAGGTGGGGGTGTGGGCCTTGCTGCTTGGCCTCCTGGCCCCTTCCAGCCCCCAGCCAAGCAACCGCCTTGGCTCCAGCCCCAGTCCCTCAGGAAGCTTCTCCTCCCTGCACCAGTCCTCCAGCTCCCCTGCTCTGCCAGGCTCTGACCTGAGCCTGGGCAGTGCATCCAGCCCTTGTTGCTCCAGGACCCCCAACACCTCTAACCACCCTCCCTCCCCCATCTCTCCCCACATGCCCCTGGCTGAGCCTCCTGAAGATGTCCCCATGTGAGACCCACTCACTGCCTGCCCTGGCCAATCAGAATTGCCCTCTCCCCCACCCTCCAGGTCCACCCAATTCTCAGTGTCTCCAGCAAAGGCTGCTGCAGGGCTCACCCTCCTCCTCCCGCCCCAGCTCTGAGGCAGTCTCCATCTTGGCAGCAATCATGCTTTCCTCAAATTGGGCATAGCTGTCAAACACTTGTGTGAAGTCCCGCACGGTCATCACAGTGCGGATGGCCTCCTCGTACACGTCCCGGGCCTGTGGGATGGGAGCAGTGAGAGGGAAGCGCTGGCAGGGGGAAGCACGTGAGCTCACCGTCCCGGGCCCACGCTGGGATCCTGCAAGGCCTTTCCAGGTGCCCCAGTACCCGCAGGCTCTGAGGGGTGGCATGAAGCACTTCCCATCCCTCCCTGCCCTGGGAGCTGCAGAGTCCTCAGTAAACTGGGTGACAGCCCTTGTACAAAGGGACTTCGAGGCTCAACTGAGACACCACTGTAAAGCATTTTGTACCCAGTAAGGCCAACACCATGCCAGTCGCCATGGTCCTCCCCGAGGAACCACACCCTTACTTGTCACAGAGGGCTCCACCTTTGCTCCTGAGTACCCCTCACGCCCACCTCACCCTTTCTCCACCTCGTGTTCTCCCAACCACCAGCCCCACCCCCTCATGGCTCCATCTCTCCACTCCCGGCCCTGCCTGGTCCTGCCCACTGCCCCTGCTGGGCTTGGCAGGACACTCTTGTGGAAGGAGCAGAAGAGTCACCCCTGCCTGCAAGGCCCTCACTCCCCTTTCCCACCCTGCACTGCTCCTGCTTCTGCTCCCCCACTCACTCACTCCAGCCCTGTTCCCACCTTTCCTCAGGCCACAGGAGCCCCAGCCAGCCCTCTGGGGATTCCCAAAGCTCCACCCACTCCTCTGTCCCAAGCTTGCCACTCCACTCCCGATGATGAGAGCACCATGACAAGGACTAGGCACACAAGACCCTGAGGGATGGACCCCCACATCAGGCACCTGCTTGGTGCTCTGCTGAACCTCAGAGATAACTCCTCACAGGCAAGGGAACCCAGGTAGGGGCAGCCAGGCTTCGCAAGACTAAGGGCACTCAGCCAGGAGCCCGATCCTAAACCCAGATGTGCTGGCCCCAGGTGTGTTCAGCTGCAGGGCTGCCCCGCCTGGCCTTTCCATCAAGATGGCGCGTGTGTGTATACACATCACAAACAGCACGTCTGCATGTGTGTTCTGCCCATGCCCGATGTTCCTGAATGTCCCCCAAGTGTCAGAGGAAGACCTGCCCCACATGCAAGGCTAAGGGGCCCAAGCACCTTCTCAAAGTGGCCACTGCGGATGTAGTAGTCAGCCAGTGAACACCACAGCTTGCCCAGCTGGTCGGTGAAACGGGTGAGGCCACCGCGGATGATGGCGTCCACGTTGAGGGACTGCACCTTGTCTGGATTCTGGGAGATGAGGTCACACAGCTCGTGCCACAGCTGGAGGGAGCAGGGTGTGGGAGTCTTAGCCTTGGTCTTGGAGGGAGGAGCCCTCCTGCCTTGTCCCCATCTCCTCACAGGCCCACCTGGTAGTTGGACTTGCCAGCCTTGGACACAAAGCGCTCATCATTCACCACAGTGGCCAGGCGCTGTGCAGCCTCGTCCAGCCGGTCACTCGACTTGAGGTACTCGATGTATTCCTCAGCACTCTCTGGACTCAGCTGGGGACCCACCAACACCGCTGGAGTCAGAGGCGCCACAGGGCCACACCTCCCTCCTGATCCATTGCCTCTGGGCCTCCTATAACCCACCTACCCACCACTGTCCTCCTGGCCAAGAGCCTGCCCTGCTGACCCAGCCCCAGCCCCAAGGTGGTCCAGCCTGGGTCACTATTCCAGCCTCAATCCTGACTGGTCTGGTCTTAGCCCTTTTCTTCAACCTTGATCCCATTGGTCCAACCCCAGTCCTGAATGCTGCAGTTTAGGCTCCCAGGGTTGCTCTACACAAACCAGGACTGCTTCTGTCACAAGCCCCTATCCAAACAACATCATGCAAAGGGTTTGCCATGTAAAAAATGGTACAAGTTTGAGCAAATGATGTCCCACCCCACTTTGTCTGTACCTCTGCCCAATAGAAAGGCCTATTACACATCCCATAGCTGTTATCTCCCATTCTTGGCCCTCCCCATGGCATAGTTTTACTATGGCTCACACAGTCAACTCCTGTGTACCTGTCTACTCAGACTGCAAGTTTCATGCAGATGACAACCATCTATCTTATTTACTCTGTCCCCTGCATCTTCCCTATGTATAATGTGGAACACGTGCTAGCAAGTTATTTGGAAAATGAAGAATCAGAAATTCTAGGTGTCTCCAGGAGCCCTCTCCCCATATTCATATCCTGTTTGCTGGATGACATCTGCATGGGGCTAGTGTCCCAGTGAACCACCATTTGTGAACTCCAACCTGGGGAACCAGCCCCCTGGGCTCACCTTGAGGAAACGCCGATATCCTCGCACAGCTGTCTCAGGCAGTGGGTGGGAGCGCAGGAAGCGCAGGTATAGGGGCCAAATACGAGAGTGCTGGGTGATGGGTAGTGCCCGGAGGGCACGGTCGAAGGTGCGGCGGGTGTGTGTGACACGTCCCTGATCCATCAGGAACTGACAATAATCTAGCCATAGACGGGGCATCTGGAATTGTGGGAAAAGATGGTCAGGTCAGAGCTGTGGGCTCCATGGCCTGGCCACAGATGCCAGAGGTCTTATGGCCCAGTCACATCTGGAACATAAATATGGCAGAGCTCAGAAATCCCAATCCCAGGACTGACTCTGCACCAACATCTCATGCGGAGGCAACAGGACTTTAATCCTCCACCCCTTCCATCCTGAGCTCATCCCTCCTGCTTTGCCCACCTCTGTGGAGTCTGAGCTCCACTTTTCCCAGTTCCCCACCTTGTGCATAAACACAAAGGCCCTCTCATGGCAGTTGTTGACATCTTCATAGGCAGGGTCAGTCACGCAGCGATGCTTTACCTGTGCCCGACGTGCCTTTAGGTAGCGGTACCAGAGTTTGTAGCTAGGGAATAGGAAGGGACAGACACTAATGAATTATGAACCCACAGAACCCTTCCTCCTATCCCAGGAGGTAACTTTGGGGAGAAAGGCACTAAGGAAGGGTGACAAATCTCAGGAAGAGAGGGAAGGACTGGGACATCAGGGAATGCACATTCAGTGATGGAAACACATAGCAATCACCTGGGATCTATTTGCCAATTCCATTATGACTGAATCAGTGGGATGGGACCTGGTTGGCAGGTCAGTTAGAGGTGTGCCTACCTGCAGGGCAGCAGCTTGAGTGCCCGCTCATACAGCTGATTGAGCCTGGGCTTGGGAGCTCCCTGTTTGAATTCAATGTAGCGGAGCCAGCATTTGACTGAAAACTGGTTCCGCATGATTTCCTCCTCATAGGGAAGGTCCTCTTCTTCCTGCAAAGGCCAGAGAAAGAAGAGAAGAGAGACCTACCCTCAGAGTCTGAGGGCAGCAGCAGCCCACCACTGGAGTTCATGCCCAACCTCCAGATTTAAACTCAGATCACAGATCTCCTTGTCCACCATCAAATCCAAATCACCAGATGCCCAGACACCAGGATGCTGGTTCAGACCTTTGCCCATGATCTGGCCCAGTTAGTCTGACTTCTCAGTAGTAGAGATCTAAACCAGATAATGAGACCATAAAGCTTTAGCCCTCTCAAATCACACCACCTACTTGCTGGTCCACATCACCAGGCTCCTTATATACCAGGGCCCTGGTCCAGATGCCAGGTCTCTGCCTTACCTCCTCACAACACCTCTTCCCACACACCAAATCTTTGGACCCTCCAGCTCCCACTGCCACAACCATTCCAAGCCAGGTGAGTAGATCTTTATCTCAGTCACTAGGGTTCTCGGTACCAGACACCAAACTGCTGAACTCCTAAGATCCTACCAGCCAATAATATAGCTCAACTCTGCCCCAAGGCTTGGAGGTCAGGCCTTTGCTCCAGAAAGAGATGTATGGACCAGACGTGAAGCCCTTAACTCTGGATGCCAAGATCTGATGAAAATGGTAGACTTGACTCCAGACATCAAATCTTTGGCTATTTAGGATCTCGCTGGTCGTTGCCTCACAGGCTCCACATCACCAATTCCTTTCTTCACACTCCAGGGTTCTTGCAGCCCCCCCCACACCAGGCCTTTACCCCAGAAACCATAACACTTGGAACCAGACATAGGACGTTTTGCCGAACGCAAGCCTTTACCCACAAACCAGACCTGACCTGGTTCCTTTGCCTCCAAACACCAGTTCTTTCAGGGTCAAGATCCAGTTATGCGACTTCCCTTCTCCCCAGTTCCCGGCGCGCCCCCCATTTCCGCCCCCAGCCCGAAACTCCTGCCCCTTCGCCTCGGCAGCAGCTCCTTCTTTAGGCCACCGGGAATCCGGTTCTGACACTAGATCTTTACTTGTGGCCAGCTCGGTTGGGACTTCACCATCCGGTTCCGTCCTTGGAAAGGCACAGTGTTGGCCTAAATCCCTCGGGCATCCCGGCCCCGATCCCCCGCGGCATCTAGGCCCCGATGCGCTCCCGCGGGCCACCCGCAGTCCCGCCACGAACTCACAAAGACAAGGTCGGGCCGCTCGGGCCGCGAGACGCGCGCCATCACCACCATCTTCCCGGCTCTCTAGGTACTGGCGAGGTCGCGCACTTAAAGACGTCTCCCACTGAAGGCCCGCCCCTCCGAGCCAGACTCGTTTCCGATTGGCTGTACCCTTCTCGACCGTCAGGCTGGAGTTGTTGACTTCCGTGTGGACTGAGCCAACGACCGGAAGCGGGGATGAGGCGCTCGAACATTACGTCATCTTGGGGTTGATGGGCCAATCAGCTTCAGCAGCTGGACTCACGAAAGACCAATGAGCGGCTGTCTAGCTGCCGCGGGGTCAGCTTTGGGCGGAAGTGGGTTTATAGACCCAGACGAGCGAGATGGGGGTGAAGCTGGAGGTGTTTCGGGTCAGTGACTCGGGAGTAGGTTAGGTAACTGGTTGGGAGATTTCCTTGGTTTTGGGGCGAAGCTGTACAGAGTGGGGACTCCAAAGAGGGAGCCGCTCCTGGGAGAACGCACTGGAGACTTGAGAGAGACTTTGACGGTTGGGAACTGAGGAGGGGGCGTTACATTGTGGGGGTCGGAGTGGAGCGTCTGGATTTGGGGAATCTAAGAGTAGGGCCTCTCGGGGCTCAGTGAAGGCGGCTCAGTGAAGGAAAGCTCCAGATCCTGGTGGGTGGGCGGGCGCCTCCGACAGGGAGACTCCGAGACTTAGGGAAGCTAAGAACTTTGAAAGTTGAGAACTTCTGGCTTTGAGGTGTTCCCGGCATCTGATTAGGGGAGTAATGAGGTCTCAAGAAGGTGTCTTTGTAGTAAATGCTCTTGTGCTGCTGCTAGGATCTGTGTGTTCTTTGAGACAAAGACTTGGAGGGGACTCACAGGAATAAAGCCTCCTGGATTATGGGGACCAGGCTTTCTGTACCCTTAGTGGGAGTTCTGGGGTTCATAGGAGAGAGCATGAGGAGCTAGTCCTGGATTCTGCCGGAGAGTGTGTCTGTCCTCCAGGCACTGCAGTCTTCCTGGGGTGATGGTCCCAGGCCCTGTTCATGTACCCACTGCCTTTGCAGATGACACTCTACCTCACTTTCCCTGTGGCTATGTTCTGGATTTCCAATCAGGCTGAGTGGTTTGAGGACTATGTCATACAGCGCAAGGTGGGCATAGAGACAATATTCGCCTGTTCATTCAAGCGGTTGGTGAAGTGGGTGGGGCACCAGCGTACTGGGGACCAGACCTAGGTGTGGGGTTCTTGAGTCTCCTGGCTTGTGCCTTCAGTTGTGACTTTGTCCCCACAGAGGGAGCTATGGCCACCTGAGAAGGAGAGTCAGGTAAGTAACCTCCTTTTCATCCCATCAGAGGGAGAGAGGAGTCTGGGTCCCCATAGCCATGATGCATTTTGAATGGAAGTTTTCCCCTTAACCATGGGTAGGTAACTGAGAGAAGAAGGGCGTATGATTTCTTTTTTGCCTTCTTGAGGGATGAAGCTAGTCTCACTTAGACTCCCTATAATTGGCCTGGGGCATCCAGTTTAGATACTGAAATCTGAAGCCAGGGACAGGGTGGTGGGAGAGGGTCCAGCACCTGAGTATGTGCCCCTTCCTTCCTTCCCATTCCATCCCTTTCCCACTCCCAGCGTCAAGAGCTAGAAGAATTCAAAGAGAGGATACGGAAGCAGCGGGAGGAGAAGCTCCTTCGAGCTGCCCAGCAGAGCTCCTGAGGCCTCCAAATGCTTGAGTCCCAACCCCTCCACCCATGAAATAACACATACTCAGTTCCTTGTTGCTTGTGCTAGTGTTTTATTGTTTGCTTTCAGGGGCCCAGTGGGGCCCAGGACAGTTTGGGCCCTCAGGGTGCTTGTGTCTGGGGCTGGGGGCTGCTGTTCCTGCGGAAACCGAGAGCACTGGGGTCCTGAGGGGTGAGCAGGGGTTGAGGGCTGAGGGTCCCAGCTCGTTTCTGCGCTCCGTCCTGTGGATGAGAAGGTATCAGCCAGAGGGAGGACCAAGGGCAGCACAGGTCAGAGATGACACAAACATTGGAGAGAAGGTATTGATGGGAATCCGTGTCCTTCCTCCTCCTGTGTGACTTCCCCCTCTGTCCCCATAGAGAAATCTGTTTACCTTCATTATCTTCCATTTAGGGTGGTGTTTGGGTGTGAGGTGGCAGGTCTTAGGGCTCTTACTGGGGTCTTGATCAGAACTCAGCTGTGCATAGGTACGTGGGAATGTGTGGATGTGCTCCTTATGTGAGTGAGCTCCCGTGTCCTCCTCCCTGAGATGTCACCCCAGGAAGGTGGCCTGTTCTCTCCCTCTTTCTTTCTTAAAACCCTCAGATAAGGTAGGGGCAAGAGCCATGAGTTTCAGCCACAGCTCTGACACTAAATGGCCCTTGTGTGACCTTGAGCCCTTCTCAGGTCTGCTGTATCTGGGGCTTGCTTGGTCTTCTTAACTGAATTCTCAGCAGAAGATGGACAGAGATGAGGGAGGGGTCCCATTCACTCCTGGCCAGGGATGAGCAAGGTTAGAGAGTACAGCCTGGTAGGTGTCATCAGCATTGATGGAACATCACCTACCTTAGGGCCAATGGGCTGAAAGCCAGGCAGGGTGCTGACTGTCACACGCTGGTCATCCATTCGGCGGCCCTGGGTGCTGGCCAGCATGTCCATGAGACTGTCGATCTCGGGTGTGGAGCCATCTTCTGCACGGAGCAGAAACACGTGGCCATGAACATATAGACAGATTCCAGAGGAGCCTGGCGTGGTCATCTCCCTGCCGCCCCCACCCGCACCCCACAGGCTGCCCCTGCACACTGTACTTCCCCCATTCCCACCACCAGGCAGCATCCCCAGGCCCAGACTCACGGCTCTCAGAAGTCTGGCCCGGTCCGGCCTGCAGCGAACAGCGCTGCTCCTCCATCCGACCACCCTGAACGTGGCTCAGCAGGTTGAAGAAACCCTCCTGGTCTGGTGAGCCCGCCTGGGGACGGACACACTTGGTTTGACTGGGGATTCCTCCCCTTCTCTCCCAGTGAGCTGGCTCCCAACCCGTCCCTGAGCCTGCCCTCTTGGCTCCGCCAGCTCTTACCATGGTCCTTGTCGATCTGCTGCTCTGCAGAGCTACTCTGAATGAGACATGAGTCTCCTTGATGCTGGTCCCTGCCCCAAGGGCCCCAGCCAGCAGCATCACTTCACGTGGTGCCACCTCTAGGGACAGGCCTGCCTGTCACAGCGTCCTGCCTGCCGTCCTAGATTGGGTCCTGACTGGGATGGGCTGGGGTCTGGGGCACAAAGGAAGATAATGGGGTTCTGGAGCCACCCCTAAGTCCCAGCACCTGCCACCTTCTAGGGGTCAGTACCAGGATCCTTGCCCTCTGCCTTGGGGCTAGGGACCAATTCATAAACCTTCTGCCCATCAGCACCTCCATGTGGTGACAAATGGGTCAGGGGACCCCGGAGACTCACTTGCTAATTAGGTGCCCTACAAATTAACTAGTCCTGTCAGTTTCAGGCTCTGTGAGTTGGAGGAGCTGAGGTGGAGGTGGGGCGCTCTTACCTGGCTCGAGGGGTCTGAGCCCCCCTCCTCTCCTTTCTCTCCCTGCTCCATCGTTGTTCTTCCACTGGACTCCACTTTCTGCTCTTCTCTGTTCCAGCCCTGTGCCAGGAAGGCCTTTTAAACAACCAGGATGTGGGGGGAGTGGATACCCTCTCTAGTCCCAAATCCCCAGCTCATGCCCCATCTGCTCCCACCCAAGCTTAAGCCCCATAAAGATGATCCAGATAATTGTTTGCCCAGAATATTGCTGGGCCTGGCACAGGGTGGGAGGGAGGGTAGCCTGGGTGTGAACCTCACCAGACCCAGCGGCACTTACTAACTAGGCCCCAAGAGCTGACAGGTGGAGCGTGGAAGAAGCCTAGAGCAGTTTTGGAGAAGACAGGCCAACAGGGGAGTGTAAGGCTGCAGCCCACCTGTGGGATCCAGTGGAGTCTATGTCCACCCTGGCCAGCCCACTAGCTCCCTCACCATACTTATGGCCTCATCCTGCTGGAAGAGCAGTTGCCATTGGCAGGGGGAAGCAGAAGAGGAAGCTGGAGCCCAGGAGCCCTTCCCCACCTCCCTGCAACCTCCTCAGGCACCATCACCCAGCCTAACTCGAGCTCTGCCACTTGGACAGCATTTCCAAAGGACATCCTGGCCACCCTGCCCTCTGCTCATTGTCCTTGAGACCTGGTTGCCTCCCCACTGGACCCCAAGACAAAATCTGTGTTCCCCTGTCCACCTGCCACCCAGATGCAAGTTGAACTGCCTCTGATCCATCACCCCAGACCCATGTGGGAACAGGAGATGAAGTCCCTGCCCCCATGCCTTAACAACTTTATTTCAGTGACCTAGGAGCCTTGTCCCCCAAACAAGATGTCTTTCTGGAAACCAGTTACAGTTTCTTCTCAGAATCTCTGTCTCCACTATCCTACCCCTGCCTGGGACACCCTAATCCAGGGCTCAAGTCCTCAGTGATGATGGGATGTTCAGCAGTGGGTGCACACGTTTTCCAAGGGCAGACTGGGTGGTTTAAAGCAACACTATTGTCTAAAGGCTCTGGAGGATGGAGGTCTGAAATCAGTGTTACCGGGGCTGTGCTTCCTCTGCAACCCGGTTTCAGGGTCTGTCTTAGCTGTACTTCTGCTAGCTGCCGGCTACCTTTGCTGTGCCTTGGCTTGTAAGTACTGCACTCCAGCTGGCCTGTGTGGGCACAGGATGTTCTCTCTGTGTGTCTTCATAGGACAGTCTTATGTGAACACCAGTCATATTGGAATAGGGGCTCGCCTCCTCTGTGTGACCTCATATTAACTAACTAATCTGTGATGATATTACTTCCAAATAAGGTCACATTCTGAGGCACTGGGGATTAGAACTTCAACATCTTTGGTGGTGTGTGGGGGTGCTGATGGTAGGGACACAGTTCAACTCATAACACTGGAGGACCCTGGTTACCCCGTCAAGTACAGTGGGAGATGAGGTGCTTCTGGCTCCTCCTTTTGTACCTGCTGCCTGTTCTGTCTCCGAGGTCTGGAGGAGGTATCTCATCTTCTCTGCTCTTAACCCTCCCTTGGCCTCCATTATTCTCAAAAGCAAACCCAAATACCTTGGAGGTAAGGGAATGGCCAAAATGGATTGGGATGGAGGAACCGCCCTGAAGGTGCTGAAAGCCACTGACCCAGGCAGCTCCTTGGTTTTGCAAGTTTGAGCCCAACCTGAGCAACTTAGCAGGACACCATCTTAAAACAAAAAGGACTGGGTACATAGCTCAGTGTCAGAATGCCCCTGAGTAGTTCAATCCCCAGACACGGGGGTGGGGGGTGGGGGGGCACTGATGTACACTTCAGGTGGAGGGAACGTGTGGCTTATGAACTACTTACTGAGATCAAACTTTTGAAGAAGACAGAGGGAAGGCTGGGGGTAAAGCTCAGTGGTAGAGCGTTAGCCTAGCCTCCCCAGCACTACAGGGGGTAAAAAGGAAAAGAGCCTAAACTCCCGCCTAGGCTGGCAACCACCCTGGTTTGCCTGTGAGTGCAGCATTTTTATCACTGCAAGTCCTGTGCCCCGGAAAACCTCTCAATCTGGGCAAACCAGAATGGGTTATTCTGACATTGTCCTAAAGAAAACAGGCTCCTGTCACATTCCAGACTGTCACCTCCAGCTGCACATGTCAACCCCCTCCCCTTTCCTCCACAGGAATGGCTGTTCCTAGATGTCATTCAGAGGTTAGTCCCTCAGAGAGGCCGCCTGGCACCTCCCCCAGCTCATGTACTTGCTATAACTAGTCTATTTCCTTCAGGGAAGGATTGCTTCTTTTACTCCTTTAGCTTAACTTATGAGAGAAAACACACGACCTATGATCTTCTGAATTTGGCTTATTTCGATAAACATAATGGTCTCAAGTTTCATCTGTTTTCCTGCAAATGCCGTAATTTAATTTTTTCAATGGCAGAATAAAATTCCATTGTGTGTATATGCGTATATATATATATATATATATATATATATATATATCCCTTTTTCCTTATCCATTCATCTATCGATGGACCCTTAGGCTGGCTCCATGGTTTTGCTACTGTGAATTGTGCTGCTATATACATATATCACTATAGTATACTGATTTTTTGACAATCACTGAGCCACACCCCCAGCCCTTTTTATATTTTATTTTGAGACAGGATCTCATCAATTTGCTCAGGAACTTGCTAAGTTGCTGAGGCTGGCTTTGAACTCACGATCTTCCTGCCTCAGCTGGGATTACAGGTGGGCACTCCTGTGCCCAGCCCTGACTTAAATTCTTTAATATAAATACTGAGGAGTGGTATAGCTGGGTCATATGGTGGTTCCATGCTTAATCTTTTGAGGAACCTCCATAGTGATTTCCATACTGTTCATGCTAATTTACAATCCCACCAACTATTTAAAAATGCTCCTTTTTCTCCACATCCTCTCCAGCATTTATTAGTTTGTATTCTTTTTTTTAATTGGTTGCTCAAAACATTACAATGATCTTGACATATCATGTATCATACATTTGATTCAAATGGGGTATGAATTCTTATTTTTCCCAAGTGTAGTTTGTATTTTTTTAAGAGAGAGAGATGAGAGAGAGAATTTCAATATTTATTTTTTCTACTTCTCGGCAGACACAATATCCCTGTCTGCATGTGGCACCGAGGATTGAACCCGGGCTGCACGCATGCCAGGCGAGCGCGCCACCGCCTGAGCCACATGGCCAGCCCCTAGTTTGTATTCTTGATGACTGCCATTCTGACTGGAGAAAGAGCAAATATCAAATTTCACTGTAGTTTGATTTACATTTCCCTAATTGCTAATGATGTCAAACATTTTAAAATATATTTGTTGGCCATTCATATTTATTCTTTCAAGAAGTGTCTGCTTAATTTATTCGCTCATTTATTAATTTGGGTTACTTGGGTTTTGTTTTGTTTTTTTTTTTTGGTGTTGAGTTTTTTGAGTTCTTAGTACATTCTAGATATTAATCCTCTGTCAGAAGAGTAGCTAGCAAAGATTTTTCTCCCAGCACTTTTCACACTCTTGTTTCCTTTGCTGTGCAGAAGCTTTTTAATTTGATGCACTATTTTCTGAGCTTTAGGGGTCCTATGGAGAAATTCTTTGCCCCCCAAGCAACTTTAAGTGCCCCATGGGTGGGCAGGCCTTCTGCTCTTATTCACTCTTGTGTCCCATGTAAGTGGCAGGGGACTCCACACCTAGGAAACTGCCCCCACCCCTAGTACTGGGGATTGAACCCAGTGATAATATCTTATGGAGCTACATCTCTAGACCTACATCTCTAGGCTGGCCTCAATCTTGTAATCCTCTTGCCTCAGCCTCCTGAGTAGTTGGGGGTTACAGTTATGGGCCACTGTGCTGGGTTTGGAACATTCTTTTTTTTTTTTTTAAATTTTTTTTTTAATATTTATTTTTTAGTTCTCGGCGGACACAACATCTTTGTTGGTATGTGGTGCTGAGGATCAAACCCGGGTCGCACGCATGGCAGGCAAGCGCGCTACCGCTTGAGCCACATCCCCAGCCCTGGAACATTCTTAACATGGCTGAGTGAAGAAACCAGTTCAGATGAGCAGGACTCCCTATTCACACGTTACATCTGTAACCTCATTTGTATAGGTGATGCTGGGACTGTGCCCTCAGAAACAACAGGAATAAGCACTCAAATTATGAGTTGAATGTAACTGTGTGTGCATGTCACTCACCCCATGTGTATTTACTTGTGAATATGAGATTGTCAGCCTACGAGGGTAAGTGTCCTATCTAGTGACACGCATTCCTTCAGGTACAGGTTCCTGGATCAAATTCCAGTAGGTTCACTCATATGGTGTTAGGGCTCCTGCAGATCCTGTTTCCTCCACTGCACCAGGCTCCCTGTTGTAATGTCAGGCAGGACTGAAAGAAAATTGGATAGCTCAAGTGCATGGCACACAATGGGTGCCCAGGCTTCCTCGCTGCTGGTGGTGCTGCTGCTAATACAGAAGCTGCTGGAATACAGAAGACAAGTGGGTCCTGGTTCCAGACCAGGAGGAGGTTTGGGAGCCCCTGTCCTCGCAGAGACACTCTGTATCTCCCAGACAGAGGAACTTCTGGACAGGGTGCTGATTGCGACTGTGTAAGGCAAAGGGGTTATTGTCCTGCGGTCCTTCTTGCTCACCGCACACAAGACAGGGAAAGTGGCCGAACTCTCGTCTGTGAGCGCATGGGTTGGGGTGTGTCCCTCCGGAGCCTGCGTGGACACACCTGCCGGCCTAATCCGCGCTGGGGTTCCTTGGTCTCCCCAGCGCCTTCTGCGAGGCGGGCCAGGTGCGCAGGGGCGGGGAAGGGGGCGTGGCCCACGTGGGTGACGCGCAGAACCACGCCCCCACCTTGGGACAGACCCGGAAGCCGCGGCGTTGCTCGAGGGGGAAGATGGCGCCCTCGGGGCTGAAGGCGGTGGTGGGGGAAAGTGAGTGCCTTCGCGGGGCCGGGCTCCGTGTCCCCTGCGGGGCGGACGCCGGGGCGCACGGTCTCTGGGAGCCCAGGACCCCGGCGGGGAGTTGGGGGCTGAACTGGTTGGTGCCCAAGCGCCTGACCCTCGAGGGGGCGGGCGGGGACTTGGTTCCAGCGGACGCCCAGTTCCTCAGTTGCTGTAGCAGAACAGAGCTGGGCCCGGGTACCCAGAGGAGCCGGTAGTGGGTGGCGGAGGCTGGAGACATGACCCCTGGGCCCCCTAAACTGCCTGCAGGAGGAGGGCATAGTTGGACCTCTCCAGACTCGGTGTCTGAGCCGGGCAAAGTTCTCGGGCTGGACTCTAGTGGCCCCACCATGCGCTGGTCAGAGACTCCAGGTGGTTTGAGTGCTCAGGGGGCGTGTCCAGGCCCCACGGGGTGATGTGGGGGGCGCCTTCCTCCTTGCCCTATCCTCGGGAGCCCCTTGCAGCGACAGGACCCAGGCGTCCAGGCCTCGCGGGCGCAGGTCCTCTACCCCTCCCCCACCTCTGGTAGTTCCGGCCTCAGCTGCTCCTTCCGCCCTGGCGGTCCAGATAACAGTGGACGTGACACTCTGGCCGGGGCAAGCGAGGCCACCCTGTTCCTTTTCTCCATTCCTTCTTCTGGGCAGGGCAGACTGGCTCAGACCTCCAGCACTTCAGCCCCAAAGGGAGGCCCTTATACAGTGGGTGATGGGAAGAGGGGATACAGATGAGGAAACTGAGGACTCGTGGTTGATGGGATGAGCACAGCTAGGCACACATTAGAGCTGGGAACTTGAGGTCTTGCAGTGTAGTCTTAAGTGGATCTAATGGAGGTGGGGTGGGGGCCTGATTGGTAGGCCCACAGAAGGAAAATTGGAAGTGGGGAGGCAGACCCTTCCTCTCCATTCATTCATGGATATATGGAATGGCAACTTGTACCCCCAGCCCTGTGCTGCTTAGGATAGAGGGTACTTAGGCAAGTTGCCTGTTCTCTCAGAACCTGTTTCCCTGTCTGTAAATTGGGAAGGGGCTGATGCCAGGAGCTACCTCTCCAGATCAGGGGGCAGGGGTGAATGGGAGTTAAGATGAGGGTCTAGCATCCTGAGCCCTCCCCACTCTTCCCTGCAGAAATTCTGAGTGGAGTCATTCGAAGCGTCAAAAAGGATGGGGAGTGGAAGGTAGGGGTAACCAGAGTTGGCCCCTTGCCCCAGTCTACATGGGGGGTCCCTCTGTACCCACAAGAAATTTTTGAGGAGGCTGTTGATCCATGGGGTGGGAGCTGGGTGTATGGGTCTTGGGTCCTCCGTCACAGCCAACCCTTGAAACTGTTGACCTCTCCACTTCCCCCTGCCCCTTCTGGGGTCAGCCATAGCTCCTTCTGCCTCTTGCCTGCCCATTGGTCCATCTGTCTGTCCATTCACCTGGACAGGTGCTCATCATGGACCATCCAAGCATGCGTATCCTGTCGTCCTGCTGTAAAATGTCAGACATCCTGGCTGAGGGCATCACCAGTGAGTGGACCCCCACCTCATGCTCTGGGTAGAACCTGAGTATGGGATCCCCTGAATGTGGGGCCCTTGGATATAACTCTTAAATGTGAGATCCCCTAAAGTTATTCCAAACTCCCAAGTATGTCCCTGTCCCTGCATAGACCACCTAGAGCATGTGACCAAGTACATCTCTCAGGTATGCAAGCTGAGGGTCCCACGAAGGACCCTGTCTGCAGTCCTTACCAGGGACTGCTGAGGGCTCAGCCTCCTTGACTGCAGCCCCATGTAGAGCTCCCAGGGAGCCTCTGAGCCTGGCCCCTTGTGAATGCATAGCCTTCTGTGGGTGACCTGCAGGGTATATGGCTGTGTGGTCCTAAAGATACAAAACATGTAGCTCCTGGGTGTCTGTCTCCTGCTTAGAACTTCAGGTGATGCAGCTCCCCTAAGCATCCAATCCCCCAAGCCTGAGACTCTCCATGTGGCCCTGGCCTATGCCACCCACGAGTACCCCTTCTTCTGTTGCTATTAGTTGTTGAAGACATCAACAAGCGGCGTGAACCCATCCCCAGTCTGGAAGCCATTTATTTGCTGAGCCCCACGGAGAAGGTGCCTCTATGAGTGAGCATGCTCATGGGTGCATGCATGTGTGTGGCCTCTGGGCATGCTGTGTCCGGTGGAGGATGGGCAGTGGCTGGGGGGCCCAGGCAAAGGATGGGTCTGGGGTGTAGGGTCAGGCCCAGAGAGTGATCTGCATTCCCCAGTCGGTTCAGGCACTGATCGCAGACTTCCGGGGAACCCCGACCTTCACCTACAAAGCAGCACACATCTTCTTCACTGATAGTGAGTGAGGAGAGTGGGGGATGTGGAAGGGTAGTGGGTGAGAATGTGGGGTGGCTCTGGTCTGATGGCCCCTCTGCCCAACCCAGCCTGCCCCGAGCCCCTTTTCAATGAGCTGGGCCGCTCTCGCCTGGCAAAGGTGGTGAAGACGCTGAAAGAAATCCACCTTGCCTTCCTCCCCTACGAGGCCCAGGTACAGCCCAGGTGGAGGTGGGGTGTCTGTGACCAAATACAAAATATGTATAGAGATTCAGAGAGGGAAGGAGCCAACCTAGGAGCTTTGTGAACCCTGCAGATCTTGGCAACTGGTGTTCCATCCCTCTGGGCTGCTCCAGGGGTCAGCATGGAGTCTTCCCAAGGGGGAGGACTGGGGGACTTACCTGTGGACTCTTACGGGCATTGATTGGTGGCTGCCCCCAGACTGCCTTGAGACTAGCAGAGCAGACTCCGGAGACCAGGGAAGGCCCAGGCAGATAGATGCAGGTAGCAGCAGCTTCAAGTTAGGCAGGTTTGACCTACAGTGGTGGCCCTGGCACTTGTGTCCCCCAGGTGTTCTCCCTGGATGTCCCTCACAGCACTTACAACCTCTACTGCCCCTTCCGGGCAGGGGAGCGAGCACGGCAGCTTGAGGCACTGGCCCAGCAGATTGCTACACTGTGTGCCACTCTGCAGGAGTACCCAGCCATCCGCTACCGCAAGTGGGGACCCAGCCCAGCCCACAGGCCCCATGCTGCCCTCTGCCCTTGACCCCATCCTGCATCCGGTTTTTAGTCTCTCTTCGGACCCCAGTCCTAGTCCTCACTCTGACCCCTAACTCCCATCCTCAACCCCAACTTTAACCTCCTGACTGTGACCAGCCCTTCCAGACCCCATATTCTAATGTCCTTGTGTCTGACCATCCCACTTCTAGGGGTCCAGAGGACACAGCCCAGTTGGCCCATGCAGTCCTGGCCAAGCTGAATGCCTTCAAGGCGGACACTCCCAGTCTGGGCGAGGTGAGGGGGTGTTGGGGAAATGGGTCAAGGCCCTGCAGGTCAGGGTCAGGGTCAGCATTAGCATCCTTATCCCTGCCTCTAACTCTCCTGAGCCACCCAGGGCCCTGAGAAGACCCGCTCACAGCTGCTGATTGTGGACCGGGCAGCAGACCCTGTGTCCCCACTGCTGCATGAGCTAACGTTCCAGGCCATGGCTTATGACCTGTTAGACATTGAACAGGACACATACAGGTGGGTGGACCTTGGAGCCTGCTGACCCCAGTTGCCCCCAACCTGGGACCCTTGTGCTTACCGAGTGCCCTGACCCTCATGTCCCCCTTCCTGCCCTTACAGGTATGAGACCACCGGGCTGAGTGAGGCTCGGGAGAAGGCCGTGCTGCTGGACGAGGACGACGACCTGTGGGTGGAGCTTCGACACATGCACATTGCTGATGTGTCCAAGTGCGTGCTCGCAGTGGGTGCTGGAGGTGTGGGCCCCGCCTGGATGCCCCTAACTCCTTCCTCCTATGGGCCCGCTATGTGGCTATGGGATCCCTGCTGCCCCCAGGCTTTGGGTCTAGGCTTTGGACTGACCCTCCATAAGTCACACCCTTCAGTGGGACTCTTGACTGTCCTCCAGCCTCATCCTACCCCCTGGACCCCCAGGGACATGTCCCTGCCTGTCATTTCCATCTGCGAAACTACACTAACCTCACACTGAAGTCACAGCACCAGCCCCTATCTCACCCTGCCCTCCCTCTTGGCTAGGAGGGTCACGGAGCTTTTGAAGACATTCTGTGAGAGCAAGAGGATGACCACTGACAAGGTAGTCCCCACCCCAACCTTGGCTGGGAGTGGAGGAAAGCCCCTCCCACTTGGATGAGGGCGGGGCCTCATCCAAGATGCTGAGCCTGGAGTGGGATCCCGGTGGGCAGGGTTTGGCTTCAAGCCCACCCCCTGCGGTCTCCCACACTCCCTCAGGCCAACATCAAAGACCTGTCCCACATTCTGAAAAAGATGCCGCAGTACCAGAAGGAGCTGAACAAGGTGATAGAGCCCGGGTGGGTGGAACCTCCATCCCGGGGCTGCTGAGGCCCTCAGCCCCAGGCTCTGTCCTGCGCTCTGCCGTGACTCCACATTTGTGACCCCAACTCCCACACCCCACTCTGCAGTATTCTACGCACCTGCATCTAGCCGACGACTGCATGAAGCGCTTCAAGGGCTCCGTGGAGAAGCTGTGCAGTGTGGAGCAGGTGTGGTGGGGCCGGCCCAAAGGGCCATCCCCTGAGAGGGATGGGGTTTGGGAGAGGGCGGAGCCTGTTGGGGGGTCCTGGTGAGCAGGTGGGCGTGTGGAGTGGGAACCTCAGGGGTGGGACCTGGTTGGGGGGTGTGGTCTTGGAGAGGGGAGACTCGAGTGAGGGGTGGAGCTTGTGGGGAGGTGGTCCTGGGGCTGGGTTGAGGCCTGGGCCTATTTGGGAGCGGCAGCCTTGGAGAAGTGGGGCCTCAGGAGACCTGTTGAAAGATGAGGTGCCCGCAGGACCTGGCCATGGGCTCGGACGCAGAGGGCGAGAAGATCAAGGATGCCATGAAATTGATCGTCCCCGTGCTGCTGGATGCAGCGGTGCCACCTTATGACAAGATCCGCGTCCTGTTACTCTACATCCTCCTACGGAATGGTGGGTGGGCCTGGGGGTTCTTGGGACTTCCCTTTCACCGGTGTCTCTTAACAATCCCGGGAAACTTTCAGCCCTACAGCTTCCCAACACCAGGCATGCTGAATCCATCACATCCCCTTTCGGGGCCCTGTGACCCTTTTCCAACTATGAGATCCTCCACAGAGCCCTTCCCTCCTCCCATTAAACATGGAATTTATCCCAAATAAGCGTTTCTTTAAACTTGGTATCCCCTCTACTGATTCTGGAGGACCCCATTCTCCCTCAGGGATGCGGATCCATCGTCTCCCTGGCATGAGAATTTCCCTTTACACTAACTCCAGGGGATGCCTGGATCCTGAGGATCTCCCAACAGTGGGACGTGCTCATCCAAGTCCTGGGATACCTCTTAGCCCCGGATCCTGTGTAGCCACTTTCTGGCCCCCTTCCCCTTCCCCAGGTGTGAGCGAGGAGAACCTGGCCAAGCTGATCCAGCATGCCAACGTGCAGGCCTACAGCAGCCTTGTCCGGAACCTGGAGCAGCTGGGGGGCACCGTCACCAATCCTGGGGTATGCCAGGAGCAGGGTCAGAGGCTGGGTGGAAGGAGGCTGAGGGCTTGTGGGGGCAGCTGGGGAGAGGGCCTAGGTCAGAGCCTGGTCCTGTGGTGTGGCTGCACAGGCATGCGTGGCCCATGGGGACAGAGTGCCAGGGCCAATCCTAGGGCACACGGTAGGCAGCAGGGTGAGGTGTGCTCACTGCCACACTGGTCCTGGTGACAGTGCAATGTGGGGTATGTGCTCTGAGGGCTAGGGGTATGGTAGGGTCACCGGTGTTTGGGCAGCAAGGCACCCAGAGGACTTGGGGCTCCCTGAGGTCACAGTGGACACTCTACCCATGCAACACACACGGCAGCTTCCTGCACTCAGCTCTCGGTTTAGTCTCTCCTGTCTCTCTCTCTGGCCCTACGTGTCCCACCTCCCCTGATCCTGCCTCCTCTGCGGGCCCTGTGTGCCCTTGTCCCCATCTCTCTCGCTGGCCTCTGTCTTCCATCTTTCTGTCTTTCTCTTTGCTCTTGTCTCTCTCCTTCCACCCCACTTCCTTCCCTATCTGCTTCTGTCCTTGTCTCTCTCAGTCTCCTGAATCTCTCTCTCTCTCTCCTGTTCCACCTCTTCATCTTTGTCTGCCTACCCGCTAGCCAGATGAGGCCCCAGTCCCATCTGTGACCCACCTCCTTCTCCCTCACCCCCTACTGGCCCCACCTGGCCCTGCCCACAGGGCTCAGGGACTTCAATCCGGTTGGAGCGGAGGGAACGCTCGGAGCCCACCTACCAGCTGTCCCGCTGGACTCCGATCATCAAGGACGTGATGGAGGTACTTGGGTGGGGGCTCGGGCCCGTTCCCCCTGATCCTGTCAGCCTCCCTCCTCCTCCTCGTGCTAAGCCTCGGGGCTTAATGGAAAATCCCTCATTACTGGATTCTCCTGACACCCAGTCTGCTCTGGTCACCCCAAACACACACCCCAGGAATTAGGGCAGCAGAGAGCCCTTTAGCTGGGGAGTCTCTTCCTCTCCACCCACTGGCCCCCTCCTCTGCATCCCCCTCTGTTATCTTCCTACGACCCCTAGATGCCCTCCCCTCACCAGCCCCTGGCCATCCTGCGGCCTGAAAGCGCAACATCAAATAGCCATAGGCCAGGGGCGTGGCTTCCGTCTCCTTGGGGAGTTCTGGTACCCCTTTCTGCTTGGCAGCCCGGCCACCTGGCCTCCCCGCCCATGCAGCTTGGAAGTCTGAATTCCTAGGTCCCAAGGGCTGAGGATGTTGATTCGTGGGTCCCCAAGGGGCAGGAGGCGCAGACAGTGGCTCCGCTTTGCCAGGATCTTGACCTCTGTGAGGACTCCAGTCCTTGGTCCCCGTTGTCTGGGGCTCATCTCCTAAACCTCCCTCTCCGGCCCCCCAGGATGTGGTGGAGGACCGCCTGGACCGGAAGCTGTGGCCCTTCGTGTCTGACCCTGCTCCCTCCTCCAGCTCCCAGGCTGCTGTCAGGTGAGGCCCTGGAGATGCCCTTCACTATCATCCAGGCCCACATCTGAGGGTGGAGTGGACGGCCTACACTGACCTCTTCCCCCCCACAGTGCCCGCTTTGGCCACTGGCACAAGAACAAGGTGGGCACCGAGGCTCGGCCTGGACCTAGGCTCATTGTGTACATCGTGGGTGGTGTGGCCATGTCAGAGATGAGGGCCGCCTATGAAGTGACCAGGGCCACTGAGGGCAAGTGGGAGGTACTTATTGGTGAGTAGCCAGGACTGGGGTTCTCAGGGGGCTAGAGTTGGACTTGGGGGTCCCTGAGGGATTGGAGCTTAGGCCTCTGGGTGTCTAGGGATGGACTCTGGGGTCCCTGGAGGTCTGGTGTGGGTCCCTAGAGATTTGGGATTAGACTTTGGGAGCCCTAGGGGGCTGGATCCTGGACTCCAGGGTTTCTGAGGGGCTGGGAGTTAGGTTGCCAGGGAAGGGGTCATCTGGGGCCTGCACTCCCACATTCTCTAGACTCCTGGATCTTAGAAAGTCAGGCTCTTGGTTTGCTGAGGGGCAGGGACAGGCCTCCAACCAGCCAGGACCCAGAGGCCAAGGAAGCACCCTGTTCCTCCCCAATCTCCCCTGCTCACCAGGCTCGTCCCACATTCTCACCCCAACCCGATTCCTGGATGACCTCAAGACACTGGACCAGAAGCTGGAGGACATTTCCCTGCCCTGACCTTGTGCCCCACCTCTGATTCCTCCCTTTACAGAGAAATAAATCTTCCCTCTCTCTACCAACGAGCACCCACCTTGCTTTCTTCCCAGGGAAGACCCTGGGAGCTGAGCTGGATCAGGCCTGTGCTGCAGGCCTTACACACACTGCCAGAACCTTCCCCTGGCCCCGGGGGCATCCTCAGCCCTGGGGGAGGTTAAGAACCCTGCTCAGGTTTGACAGTGGGTGGCCCTGAGGTTTGCCGGCTGTGAGGCCCTGGCTACCTTGCTGGGTCCCCATGCAGAAATGAGGCCATCAATAGCAGCTGCTTTGCAGAGAAGATGACAGTGTGGGAGAACTGACGGCACAGGGCGATGGCAGGTTCTCCATGCCCTTGTGACAGGGCCGTTACTGTTACATTAACAAGCACAAAGGGCTGGTGGTGTTCTCCCCTCCTCCTCCCCCAGGACTGTCCCAAGGGGGCCTGCAGCCACATGCAGCTGAGGTTGTGCCCGGCTCTGGGAATGACGTTCTCCCCACCCCAGGTGTTCACGGGCTCCTGACTGCAGGACGGATCAGAGCCTTTACTGGAGCGTTTGTTTTCCAGGGTTGCCACAGACTGGCTGGCTTCACAGAAATTTATTGTCCTACGGTTCTGGAGGCTGCAAGTCTGCACCAAGGTGCCAGCCAGGTCGATTTCTTCCGAGGCCTCTTGGCGTGTAGACAGCGTCTTCTCCCTGTGCCCTCACATGGCTGTCCCTCAGTGTGTCTCGTCCCAGTTTTCTCTGTAAGGACACCAGTCGTCTTGGATTAGGGCCCACCTTATGACCTCATTTTTACTTGTCTCTTGAGAGACCCCATCTCCAGGTCATTCTGAGATCCTGGGGGTCAGGACCTCAGCGTGTGAATACCAGGGAGTCACAAGTAGCCTCCAGCACTTGGCTGAATGGAGTGTGAATAAGAGCGCGTGAGGACAGACTCAGCCCTGCAGGCCACCAGAGGCCCGGCAGGGGGCTGTGGGAGGCAGAGGGCCCCGAGGCAGGGTTGGTTAGGGGAGACTTTCCCTGCGAAGAGTGAAAATCCAGAGGGGCTGAGGAGGCTCAGTGGGGACAAAGGCTAGAAGGTGGAAGAGCAGTCGGCTGAGCTGGAGGGAGGGTATTGACCAGCCACAAGATCTGAGAGCACTAGGGCCACGCGGCCGGGTGAGGATTTGGGTCCCCGCTGGAGTGACGGGAACCACACGGTGTAACTGGCCCCGTGCCCTCTAGAAAGAGGTCCCTGAGGAGGGCCCGGGGAAGGGGCGGGGAGGCTGGGGACAGCGCCCCCTGGTGGGGAGCTGGTTGTTTCCTCTCGGTCACCTCCCGGGTTGTGGCCCATCCCAAGGCTGGGCCAGGAGTGGACACAGGGCACAGGGGACCCTCCTGATTTTGAGTCACAGATTTGTTTGAGAGTTTAGGGAAATTTAAGGACACTTCCCCCCAAATTGCACACATCTTTGTGCAGGTGGAGCCTGAGACAAACTGCGACTCAGCAGTTCAGGTAGATTTCTGGGCCTCCCACCCAGGGCAGAAGTTGGACACGCTGATGGGGAGCGGATGGGGTGCATGCGGGCAAGAAAGAAGATTTGACGCAAGCCCCTGAGACGGCGTCCTGAATACCCTGCGGCAGGGACCCGTTTTAACCGGCGGAAGACGGAGGGAGTGGGAGGGACATGGTTTTAAAGTTACTTAAACTCAGGGTCCTGGGAAGCCGCGGCTTGGCTCCAGGTCCCGCCGGTGTAGTTCAGCGCAGAGAGCGCCAGGGGGCGCTGCGGCCCGACTTTTGGCTTCTTTGCTCCTCCGTCTGTGTAACTGAGCTGGAAGTAGGTGGAGGGTTCTTCTGTGTTTCTCAGCGAAGACAAAATCCTGTTGTGTAAACCACCTCCGTTTCTGCTCCTTATACTTAGATGACACAATGTTTCTGCACTAAAGACAAATATTGTAAATATTCACAGGTCCCTGGGGACAACAGCCTCTGGCATTATTAGTCCTAGAAGGGCATCTCACCAAGCCCTCTACGCGCCTTCGGCAGATCCTCAAAACCTCGTATTTGGGAATAAACCCCAACCTCCTCTCTCTGCATCCAGTGATATTGACCTTCGCAACTCATTGTCCACCTCTTAGGCTGATGGCCCTCTAACAGGCCACACTGTTCCTGCCCAGGGCCCTTGCACCTGCTGCTCCTGGCCTGCAACTCTCTCTTCCTGCTTTTCCATCTCTGCTCAGTTGTCACTGCCTCAGAGAGCCTCACAGTATTGATTGCTGCTTGGCACATTTTCTTTTTTGTTTTCTTCCTGGCCCGTGGACTGTCTGACTTTCTAGATTGGTTGGTTGCTTCCTCATGACCTAGTGTTAACTTTTTCTCTAAAATACACTCCCCTTTGCCCTCCCATTTCTCCTGTCAACAGGTGCTTGGGACAGCAGCCTTGGTTACAACCAGATTTAGCTGTAGCCAGAATAACACATGAGGCTGGATACTTCCTTCCTCACGTGAGGGGCTCTGTAATGCCACCTAGCTAAGACTGGTCACCAGGCTCGGGGGCTGTCCCTTGTTCTCAGTAACGCTCCACCTGAAGAGGTTAGCAGCCACCAAGTCTAGGTCTATTATCCCTTGAGGATTATTTCCAGCTGCATCCTTCCTGCCGCTGGAATTAGCCCGGAGGGACAGAATTTTCTCTCTTAGCAACTAGTTGGTTTGTCCACAGTAACATCCTGATACATTTTCTTCAGTGTTATTCATGGGGTTCCTCAAGGTCACTGGACACATGAGCTCAGCAGGGAGGAATGGAGCGGGGACAAGTCTGAAGGTCATTTGCGGTTACATTGTAAATACCTTGTAATCCCCCGCCCCACCCCAGGCTGCGGCTGCCATGGCAACAGTGATGGGGCTTCCCGGGCAAGAACCCTGGTGGGTTTGTGTATTTATGTACATCACGGGGCCCAAGGGCTTCTCTTGTGTTGAACGGAGACTCTAGAATGATTGGTGGGATAGCAAGAGGGAAAGATTGGTGGGTTTGAACTTTCTCAACTTAAAAACAAAAAAGCCAAGTGCTGCAGGTGTGGCTCCTGCCGAGGGCTTGCCTAGCCTGGGGTGTCACCCCGGGCACCTCAGGGTCCAGGGCAACCTGGAGTTTCCAGCTGAACAGGAGAGGGGGCGCTGGGAGCCCTGGCAGGACAAATAGGGTATGGTGGAGAGCCCAGGGAGGGGCTGGGTGCCCGCAGGCAGGAAAGGGAAGTTAGCCCAGGAAACGCTGCGGAAATGACAAGAGTGGCGAGAGGACACCGGGTGCCCTGGGGGACCCAAGACGGTGAGCAAGCCAGGGAGCTTCCCTTTTTAAACATTTTTTTTTTTAGGGGAAAAGTTGCTCAAAATCTTAAAACACAAATTAACCAACAGTTTCACCCAAGGACATTGTGAAAAAGGGTCAGGTGGGGAAAGGTCCCTGCGAGCAGAGGGTTTTACTCCGGTGGAACCAGAAGTGAGGCTTCCCGGGGCCTTGGGAGTGGGCAGCAAGGACGGGGAAATCTCAGTCACAGGCCCCTCCACCACAGTTCTCTTCTGAGACCCCTCAGAATCTCAGTGGCTGAGCTGGGCACCGTGGACACACCCGCAATCCCAGCGGCTCGGGAGGCTGAGGCAGGAGGATCACCAGTTCAAAGCCAGCCTCAGCCACTCAGTGAGGCTCCGTCTCTAAATAAAATATAAAAAAGGGCTGGGGGTGTGGCTCAGTGGCTAAGCACCTCTGGGTTCCATTCCCAGTACCCCCCCTCCAAAAAAAAAAATCTCAGTGGTTGGGGAAAGTTCTAGAAAACTCATGAAAGGCAAAGTTTATGAAGCCCTTACTCTGTGCCAGGCCTCATCCTAGGTGCATGTACAACACTCTGTCCTCACCACGGCCCTGTGAGGTCATCACCACTAAGGCTCCTGTGACAGGTGGGGAAACTGAGGCCCTGAGGTGCTTAGCAGTGTACTGAAGTAAGGACTGTGGCCTTGACAAATGGCCATCTGAAATCCAGCCGTCTGGGGGGCCTTTCCCACACGGCTCCCCCGCAAGTTAGCTGTTGTCTGTGCACAGCTGCCCAGGGCTCCTGCGGCCGTGCGGAGGGGATGCGTGTTCACTCCTGGATGCTGAAGAGCTGGGTAAGGGGGCGCCCAACTTGATAGCAGGAAACCAGGCCAGTCGCGTCCTGCCCGCCACCTTGCCCTCTGGTCCCGAGTTCCTCATTTGGGGGTGGGCGGGTTTCTTCACCACCAACCCTTCATTCCTTTCATACTGTGAACTTGTGCGTTCTCTGTTTTTGTTTTCAAATAGGGATACTTTATTCCTGTAATTTCCTTAAGGGGAAGAGGAGATGTGGAGGAGCAGCTCAGAGGATTCAACACAGCAGATACGATACGCCGCTCCAGCAAGTCTGAGGTCCAGCGCGCCACACCAGGGCTGTGGGGGACACTATGGTGGGCAGGGTTTTTGCTAAGAGATCTTACCTGCTCTTCCGACACACGGGCACAAAAGTTGGTAACTGTGCAACGAGGATGTGTTAATTTGACTATTGTAACCATTTCACTACCTGCATTTCAAAACCTTACATTGTGCACCTTAAATATATTACAGTAAAATTTATTCTAGCTGGGTGAGGTGGTGCATGCCTGTAATCCCAGTGGCTCAGGAGGCTGAGACAGGAGGATAGAGAGTTCAAAGCCAGCCTCAGCAACTTAGTAAGGCCCTATAAGCAACTCAGCAAGATCCTGTTTCTAAATAAAAGGTAAAAAAGGGCTGGAGATGTGGTTCAGTGGTTAAGCACCCCTGGGTCTAATCCCCGGTACCAAAAAAAAAAAAAAAAAAAAAAATTAAAGAAAAAAGGTATAGGAATAGTCTCAAAAGATTTTTTTTTTTTTTAAGAAAAGCTACCACCCACACACCTTTTGGTGGTAAGAAATGATAGTCCTAAGGCCACTCCAATTTGAGATCAAATCTGGGCTTCTGCATGTACTGGCTGTGTGACCCAGGACAAGTTGCTTAGACTCTCTGGGCCTCACACTCTCCTTTTGTGAAGCAGAGGTAATAACCATATCTCCCTAACTGGATGGTTACACGGATTCAATAAGGTCATGTGTGTGAGTTGCTCAACACAGATTCAGGCATTGCACAAGTTGTCGATGGGGTTGTTTTACAACTCACAGGTGTTGGGGAGGGTGGTGGGGGGAGCCTGAAGCCAAAGAACTGTCGGATTCTGCCGGACTTCCCTTCCCCCTGGACGGAACCTGGAGAGGCAGGAGCGGGATTCCCAGAGAAAACCTCGGGTTGTTAACACCGGAAATCTCTCACTCTGTTCCTCCTGCTTCCCTGCCCAAGGCTCGCCTGCCCCCACAGGTCCTGCGGCCCCCCCTCCCGCCCATTCTGCACACTGGTTCTCCCCGGGTCAGGAGCGTTGGCCCAGATGGGCCGAGGGCGCGCCCCGGCACACTGCTCAAGAGACCCGACAGCGGCCAGGGCTCTCATTCCCCTTCATTCACAGTGGACGGGAAGCAAATGTCCGTGGTGATTCTTTTCTGGTTTGATAGAGCCACCTGCCATTGCGATCTTGTCACCAGGGCAACAAGTTATCACCTAGTAAGACGGCCAATCAGCAGCCAGGGCTTCCTCTGCAAGATGGCGACAGTTTCTAGGCTTCTGAGTGATACAAGTCCCCTTTGTTCAAAGAAGGCGTCAAGGACAGGTGTCTGTTAACAGCAAAGAGAGCAAGTTGGTGGCAGTTATGAATATTTATAAAGAAAACCAGTTGTATGAGGCAAAAAAAAATCCTATGTGGCTTCAGGGGACACAGAAGCCATTTCCTCTGGCTTTCAGAAAATCCTTTTTTCCTCACTATAAACTGTGAGCATTAAAAGGGGGGCGGCGGGGGGAGAGGGAGTGGCACACGCCTGTCATCCCAGCAGCTTGGGAGGCTGAAGCAGGAGGATCGAGAGTTCAAAGCCAGCCTCAGCAATGGTGAGGCCCTAAGCAACTCAGTGAGACCCTGTCTCTAAGTAAAATACAAAATAGGGCTGGGGATGGGGCTCAGTGGTCGAGTGCCCCTGAGCTCAATCCCTGGTGTGTGTGTGTGTATATATATATATATATATATATTAATTCCTGAATCTTTTTTTAAAAAAAAATATTTATTTTTTAGGTGTAGATGGACACAACACAATGCCTTTATTTTTATGTGGTGCTGAGGATCGAACCCCGGTCGCGCCCGTGCTAGGCGAGCTCTCTACCGCTGAGCCACAATCCCAGCCCCTGGTATATATATTTAAAAAAAAAAAGCAGGATTAAAAAAAAAAAACAACCTGTGAGCATTGGAGGTGCTGGTTCCGTGGCTGTGTGAAGGAGTTTGCTCTCTGTCAGGGATACCTTAATAAACCTTGATTTAAATAAACTCTACTTGGGAAAAACAAGACATTCACTCAGCATGCTGGCATCAAATGGAACACTTCAGAGTGCATTTTCTTACATATAAATTGCATTTCAATAAAATAGATTTTTTTTAAAGAGAGAGAGAGAATTATTTAATATTTATTTTTTAGTTCTCGGCAGACACAACATCTTTGTTGGTATGTGGTGCTGAGGATTGAACCTGGGCCACACGCATGCCAGGCGAGCGCGCTACCGCTTGAGCCACATCCCCAGCCCTAAAATAGATTTTTTAAAATTTGTGTTTGTTATTTGTGGAATTTCCTTGGGCAGCATCAGATGCAAAATTGAGGCCAGGAGAGCCCATTTTCACTGGTTGAAATTGGCAGGATGAAAGGGCTTTATTTTTTTTTTAAAGAGAATTAAGGCTCTTTCTTGTTTCTGACCCAAGGGTTTTCAAACTGAGACCCTAGGGAACCCCAGGGATCCCACACACTACGTCACTTTCTCTTCCAGTGTTCTCAGCTGCTCAGTTCTTCTAGCCTTTCAAAAGCTCTTATCTGAAAAGTTCTGTGGATAAAGTGTTTGAAAAGAAGAACTCTTAAAAAAAAGACCCCCCCTTTCTGTGTGTGATGCTGGGCAAATGCTCTACCTCGGATTGGCACCCCCAAGTCCCCAGATGACTTTTGCTTCCTTGTGCAAACTCTGTTGTGCGCAGGCTGTGTTGGGGTCTTCAGGGAGAAGGGCTGAGCTGGGACTTGTTCTGGACAAGATCTGGCAAGAAAGTGGACCTCAAAGTCCGCACCAGGACCCGTGCAGAGGGACAGGATTTCTTTCTTCCAACCAGGCTCCCGCCTTCCTGCCTCATTAGATTGCTCTCAGTTCCTCAAAACGGGGACACAATGTTCCCTCCACCCAGAAGGCCCTCCCTGGCTTGTTCCCTGGTTAACTCTCGCCTACCCTCCACGTATCCTCAGCCATCTCTCCCTCCACTGAAACCTTCTTGGATTCGTCCACATGGGGCCAGAGTGTTACGTTGGACGTTCTTATGGAACTAGGTTCTTCTCTGTACAGGAACAGCACCCGAGTCTGCGTGAATATCCTATTGGGTCTGTCTTCTCCCAACACATAAGGCCAACCAAGTTCCGCGGTGGCAGGAGCCGTGTCCACCTGCGCTCTATTGCATGCACAATACTAAGCACAGCACCTGGCACATAGTAGATGCACAATAAATAGCACCTCCACTTTGGACCTGTAGACACTGTTGTATTTACACAGCAATCTCATACATACATGTTACTTTTATGGAAACATAACGTGCATAGAGAAAATTACGCAAATGTAAGTGTACAGTTCAAATCGTGCATTAATCCCAGAAACCTTCCCTGTGTCCCCATATCCTTACTACCTTGGATTCTCTGGAAACTTCCTTCATCATTTCTAACAGCATAGATTAGATTTGTCCTTTTTTTTTTTCTTTTATGTCTGGCTTCTGTACTAACATGATAGCATGTGAATCATCCAGATTCTCACACAAAGTTGGAGTAGACAGCCTCATCTCTAGATGGCCAGAGGTGGGATTTTTGTTTTGTTTTGTTTTTGTTTCTGTAAAGAGCCATAGTAACTGTCACAACTACTCAACTCTCTCATTGATGTGTGAATGCCATTGACAGGTGAAAGCAGCCATAAATGTACTTTTAAAAGTGGGGGCTGGCGGGTAGCCCTGTGATCGAGTGCTTGCCTAGCCTGTGCAAGGCCCTGGGTTCCATCCCCAGCACCAAAATCAAAACTAACTAACTAATTAAAAGTGGGCATCTATGTTCTAAGAAAATTTCATTTATGGATACTGGAATTTGAATCTCATATCATTTTAAGTATCATAAAAGGTAAAAAAAATTTGGATTGGTTTAAAAAAATGCCAGAATGGGTGGCTTCTGAGAAAGTGAAGCATAGCCAGGGGTGGGGGGACACGCCTGTAATCCCAGGAACGTGGGAGACGGAGGCAGGAGGATCACAAGTTCAAAACCAGCCTCAGCAACTTAGTGAGGCCCTAAGCAAGTCAGTGAGACCCTGTCTCAAAATAGAACATAAGATATGGGCTGGGGAGTGCGGCTCAGTAGGTGAACACCCCTGGGTTTACTCCCTGGTACAAAAAAAGGAAAGCATAGAACTGGCCGATGATCAGGCAGCCTCTCTTCTGCATGGTGCTAAGTTTAACAAGCCAGAAACAAAGGGATCCATGTCCTATGACTCCAGGTATATGAGGTCCCTGGAGTGGACACATTGGCAGAGTAGAAGGGTGGGTGCTGGGGAGCGGGAACGGGAGAGAAGGGGGAATGAGCGTTGAACAGGGGCAGAGTTTGTGCTCTGGGTGAGGAGACAGTTCTGGAGATGCACGCTGGCCACCCAACACGGTGGAGGTGCTTAATGCCACTGAACTGTATGCTTAAAAAATGGCTGACTTTATGCTCCCGGTATTTTATTACAACCCAAATCTGTTGTGTTGGAAACTTTAAAAATAGCAAAAATATAACAATTGTTCTTAGCTAGGGGATGGCCCCAGATAAAACGTCTACACCTGGCCACCGGCCACAGTTGGCCAGCCTGCCTCACACAGAGAGTTCCGCAGAAGCAGTGGACATGGTCTTGTGTCTCTATTCCCTTGCTGATGGGCATTCAGGCATGAACAGGCAGAGCGAGGCCATCAGGGACAGCACCCTGTGTCCCTGCACGCAAACTTCTGCTTCTCTCTCCCTCCCGAAGATCTCGGCCCCTGGAGTGGTCACCCATGCTCCCTCCTGACCAGTCCCCAGTGGAGGCAGGGGGGCTGCTGAAGGAGAGGCTGTGGCGGGTGGGGGGGGGAGGCCTCCACTCCGGGGGCTTCCTCTTGGCCCGGATGTGGGCAGGGAGGGCCCAGAGACTGAGCTGTCAAGAAGGAAGCCCCACACCCAGACGCCTCAGGAGAGCTGTGTGGCACAGGATTCCGGCTGTTTCCTACTGAGTCCGCCAAGGGGTAAGTGAGAGCTCTCCCTGTCTCGTCCAGGGGCCCAGCGCAGACCCGTGTCCCCGGCTCCGGGCTTGGGGCACGGTGGGCCTGATCCTCCCCACCTTGGAAGGGAGCTGACCCGGGGGCGGGTCTTGTCTCCCCTCACAGCACCTGCAAGATGAGGGCTCTCTGCGTCCTTCTCCTCCCTGTCCTGGGGTTGCTGGTGTCCAGCAAGTCATCGTGTCCCATGGACGAAGCCGTCGATGAAAAGATCCAGGGGGGCATCAGCTCGCTAAGTGAGGATTCTCATATCTATTCCAGGATCAAACCCCAGCTCAGTGCTAACCAGACCTCACACCCTCTCCCAGCTGCGCCCAGCCCCCCCTGGAAACAGCTCCGAATCCAGTCCCAAACTAACCCCTCCTGTCACCTCAAACTCGGGGGCTTACTCCAGAACAGAGGACCCTGGAGGTGGTGGCTTTTCCACCAGGGCCTGGACCACCTGCCTGGGCCTTCCCTAGGGAGACTGTGGGTTTCTGGGGATGGAACCCAGGGCCTCCTGCCTGCCAGGCCAGCGCTCGACCACTGAGCTGCACCTGCCGCCGTCCCCAAGGGAACCTCTGCTCCCCTGCCTGGCTCCAAGCCTGCACCTGGGGAGGGCAGCTTGGTCTCACGGCCTCCCATCCGGCTTCTGCAGTTTTTGCAGCAATGCAGAACATCCGCCTGGACTGCAAGACCCTCACCTCCAGGGGGAACCTGGCTACCTGCCCTGCAGGTGAGTGCAGAGCCTGTAAGTTTGTCCCAAGCCCCTGGGAAGATCCCATCCTGAGCTTTTACTTCCTCAGTGTCCAGATCCCTCACCCAGCCTTGTCCCCCTCCACTCCAGCTCGGGTACCTCATTTCCTCAGGGCACTGGTGTCCAGGCCCCCAGCCTCTCTGCCCCCATGGGTCCTGTACCCACTCCCTGGTCGGAGCCCGAGGCCCCCACCCCGCCCCCACCCTCCCAACCTCCTGGCTCCCGCCCCCAGGCCACGCTGTCACCGCCTGCACGTGTGGCTCAGCCTGTGGCTCATGGGATGTGCGCGCCGAGACCACGTGCCACTGCCAGTGCGCGGGCATGGACTGGACCGGAGCGCGCTGCTGTCGTGTGCAGGCCGCCTGAGGTCGATGGCGCTGCGCCCCAGGGAGGGGTGGGGGGCGCTGCCGAAATAAACAGAAAGAGATGGTGACCAGCAGACCTGGCCCCGTGCGGTTTCCTCAGCTGGGCGGGGGGGGGGGGGGGGGGGGGGAAGGGGGGAGGACGGGCTGAGCGCGCCCCTGCGGAACCTGGGGAACCCACACGCGGGACCAGGACAGGGACGCCCCCTTCTTCTGTTCCTCCCTCTCCTTTGCCTGGTGTCTCCACCTCTTCCTCTGCTAGTGGGACCCCGACTTCCTCCATTAACACATACCGCCAGCTGAGGGCTCGGGCCACCTTCAAGAGCCAAGTGAGTCTCACCTTTGAGGCCACCTTGACGGCCTGGGTCTCCTGCCGCACAGGAAACCGCTAGTGTCGGCCCCACCCCCCCAAGACTTCACGCAGGATCTGGGTCAGTCCGTTGTGGGCAGGACACTCGGGGCCCTGAGTCCCCAGCGACCCCGGGCTCCAGGATTTTGTTCTAATGATGCTAAGAGGACTAATACACGTGGTCACACAGAGATGCCATAACTACAGGCACGCCCATGTCCCCACAGACACACAGCGATAAGAAAGGCACCCCTGAATCCACGTGAAGAATGACAGACACACCCATGTCGGAGGACACAGACTAAATGTCACAAACATATGTGTCCCTGACAGACTCTTGGCTTCTGGTAGCTGGTCCCCACCCCAACCTGGATGCACACCCAATGCCCTAGAGGGCCCCCAGCCCCACCCCCAGCATCCTTTACCACAGCTCCCAGGGCAGAGGACAAATCCAGGTGACTCAGGGTCCAGGTCCCCAGGAATCCTGACCCAGGGGCTAGGGATCCAGCCCCTGAGAGGCAGCTAGAATTCCTAGCACCCACTCTTGAAAGACCCAAGACTCTAATGTCACCCTGGAGGATTAGGGATAGAATGGTCCTTCCCCTCACTGCCTCCCACCTCTCATGGTGGCTCAGCCCCTTGAGCTGAGTGGCCATGAGCAGAGATCATTCTAATCCTGGGGGCTTCCCTCCTGACTACAGTGTGGCCTCAGGACTGAGTGGGATGGTGAGTCAGAGGCATGACCAGGACCAGAGAGGGCAAGTCTAGGCCTTGCATGTCCCTCCTATTCATGACGCAGGTGGGTAGGGGAGCTCCCTGGTCCCTAGACCCTAGTGTGAAGGCCCCACCCAACTGTCCTCCTGTATCTGGACCCCAAGAAGGGCCTCTTCAGAGCCCTCAATTCCAGCACAGCCATCTGCCTGTCCTAGCACACAGACTTGGATATTACATCTGCCCATGTGACCTTGGGCAGGCAAGCCCCGTTCTCGAGTCTCCGTTTCCTCAAACGTCAATGCCCTAGCTCCCTGTGGTGGCTCAGATTCTTGTGGACACGAGGGCCACAGACCCCAGGTCAAGCTAGCTTGAGTGCAGAGGGAGGAGGGAGGAAGTTTTGGTATGTGTAACTGCTGAGAGCCCCAGTGCCAGAACAGCAGGTTCAGGAATGGCTGGATCTAGGGTCTCACATGATGGCTCCTGGACCAGATTCCCCCTCAGCTCTGTTTTTCTCGGTGCTGGCTTCCTTCTCAAGCAGATTCTCCCCGTCACAATACCAGGCTTACATTATCCCAGTCTGGAAGCCTCCGTGGAAAGAAAAAAGAAAGAACGCCTTTTTTCCCCTTGTTAACACAACAGAAATCCCACACCAGAGTTTCATTGGCCACGCCTATGCCAAAGCTTAGTTTCTGATTGGTTGAGCCTGGGTCATGTGCTCACTCTAAGCCAATCCCAGTTTTGTGACCGACTGGACCGAGGGCAATTTTCTATCTTAAAGTCGAGATGGTTATCCTATGAAAGGTGGGCGTTGGTCAGGTTACCCCAGGAATGTGTCCTGCATGACAGGGTTGCTTGTGGGCCTCCCGTTCAGTGGCTTTTCCTCAAAGGAAGTCTAGAGGGCTGGAGCAGTCTCAGGCTCATCCAAGAGAAATATGCAAAGTGCCGCCCGCCCTCTGTGCCTGGCCCTCAGAGCAGAGCCGGCCTCCAATTGGTCCAGCCCCTCTGGGTCTGTTATGAATCTCAATGGCTTGTTTCTTTCTAAGACTGGATAGAGGATCTGGCATGGAAACACTATTAAATTGATCTTTCCTGGGGATTTGGCAATATTTCGAAAACAGCATGTTATCCTCACTAGATCACGGAGTCCATTCCAAAACGATTTCGAATTTAATTTCAAGTTTTAGGCCAAACACAGAATGCTCACTTTCCTGCATGTGGTCAGAAAGTCTTAGACTTCTCACCCCCCCCCCAAGGGAACAAACTCTAATACTCTTAAAACTCACACTGTCCAATAGCAGGCATTGAACCTTGAAATCCGACCAGTTCGAAATAGAAATGGATCCCAAATGCAAGTGCACCTTTGATTTCTAAGATGAGGAAGGAAGGAAAGAAAGAAGGAATGAAGGAGGAAGAAAATAATATAAACGATCTGTAAACAATTTTTATCGACTTCTTGTTGTTGGGATGGGGGAGGGGATTGCTTGAGCCCAGGAGTTCAAGTTCAGATGGCTATGTGGCCAGGCCGGCCTTGAACTCCCGGGCTCAAGCAATCCCTCTGCCTCAGCCCTGAGTAGCTGGGACCGCAGGAGCACGCTATGCCCAGGTTTGTTAATAATTTAAAAATATCACCTACATGCTGAAATAGTAGTTTGGTGTCTTATGCTAAATAAAAATAATATTGAAGTCAATTTAGGGCTGAGGGTGTGGCTTAGTGGTAGAGTGGGTTAGCATGTGGGAGGCCCTGGGTTTGATGCCCGGCACCCGCTCCCCGCCGGTAGACATGACGAGGCTGGGTGTGTAGCTGAGTGGCACAGCATTTGTAAGACCCTGAGTTTCATTCCCAGCACTACAAAAAAAAAAAAAAAAAAGTATTTAGCTTATCAGGTGCTTTTTTTTTAAATGCAGGTGCTAAAAAATTTTAAATTAAACGTGTGGGTTTGGGGGTGTAGCCCAGTGGCAGAGCACCTACTTAGCCTGTGCAAGGCCCTGGGTTCTATCTTCAGCACTGCGACAGTAATAACAATCACTAACTAAACACGTGTCTCACATATATCTACTGGAGACACAGCTCTAGACTTAGGCAAAAGTTCTTTAAATACTCTGTACCTTTTATAGTCCTCACTTTCCAGGTCAGAGAAACACAGAAGGATGTTCAGGTACCTTCTAGACAGAGTGCAGTTCGTGTTTCTCTGGTGGCACGTGTACAAGAAGAATGACCGCAGCTGAGCTGTGATGAGCCTCCAGGAGCCGACCGGTGGCTGCAGGGTGTGTACTTGGAGGTGTGTGTAGCCGGTCGCATGCCTGCTATCCCAGCAACCTGGGAGGCCGAGGCAGGAGGATTGCAGGTTCAAGGGCAGTCTCAGCAAATTGGTGAGACCCTGTCTCAAAAGTTAAAAAGGGCTGGAGATGTAGCTCAGGGGGGGAGTGTCCCTGGCTTCAATCCTCAGGATAAAAAAAAAAAAAAATGGAGGTGCGTGTACATGTTTGTACTGTGTGGCTGGTAGGGAGCCGAAAATGAGCGTCAGGGCTTGGGGGTGGCTCAGTGGTACAGAGTTGCTGGGCATGCATGAGGCTCTGGGCTTGATCTCCTGCCCTGGAGGAAAAAAAAAAAAGAAAAACAAAAGAAAAAGACCCCGCTGGGGTCTCGAGGGTGGGGGGAAAGCAGGGGCTGGGGTGTGCTCTGACCTCGGGGCCAGCGGAGGGTATGAGTCCCCATGGTGCCCTCATGACCTCAACTCTGTTCCTGTCCGCCACAGGGTCTTGGAGAAGCAGAACTTTTGGGGTTGGGGAAGAGCTGAGAAGCGGGAGTGGACTGGGCAGGGAGGAAGGTGTGAGGGGACCCAGGAAGCCCACCTCCAAGCCCGACAGCCTTTGCCCTAGAAGATGGGGCTCTAAGGTGGCCCAGCTCTTCTACAGACAGGAGACAGAGGAGGGAGGAGGGGAAAGTCCATCCTGGTAGGCTCTCTCCCGCCCTCTCTCCTTCTCTCCTCACTGCCTGTAACATGCCAATTCTGTCTCTGGGCCAAAGGGTTCCTCTTCTTGGCCACCCCTGAGACGTGTGACCTTCTTAATCTGAGGGGCAAGGATGCACCACGATGAGAGGGTCATGGATTTCTGAAAACCAGAAGGCAAACCCCTTTCTTCCTCTTCTGCCCCCAAATTTCCTCATCTCCCCAACACTTTCCGGTGGGTGTGGATGTGTGGACACTCTAGCAGGCCAGGGACCAAGCACCCTGAAATCTACATAACCAGCACTTCAAGATGCAGGCAGCAGCCTTCAGAGACAAGAAAGGGGGAAAGAAGGGCGATCACAAAGGTCAGGAACCTGGGCGTGGGCCGGGGGCGGTCAAGAAGGAGGGTTGAGAGAGGAGAGAGAAGGGGCCCAGGTGGGGGCTGGAGGGGTCCTCCTCCGCCAAGATGCACGGTCACCTGCTCTGCTTAACCACAAAGCAGACTTTAGTCTCTCACTCCTTTTTTTTGTCCCTGAAAACTTGCTGTGTTCAGGGACCGAGTGCACCAGGGTCTCCCTGTCCCCTTCCCTGCCTCTGGGTTCTCTGTAGGTCTCCATAACCTCTCCCACCAAATCTTCCATAGATGCCCATGACCCTGAGTATGAGAATATTACCTTGACCTTCAGAAACCGGGACCAGCCAAAGGGCAGTCATCTAGCGCCCGTGAATCAAGGTGAGCCAGGCCTGACCGCCCAGGCCGCCAACCTCAGGAAGGGGAATGTGGGAGGGCACAAGGGACAAGGGGCTGCTTCGAGGAGGTGAAGGTGTGGAGTGTGGTGGTATCAAGGACTGGGATGGTGGCCGTGGAGGTGGCTTTGCAGGTGGTAATGGTGATGGCACATCTGAAATGTGGTGTGGGTGAGTGCTGGATACCACAGGCATCGATGCTGGCGGGTGTTGGTGGCACTGGGTAAGGTCTGTAAGGGGGGTGTGTGACGGCGACGTGCTGGAAACGATCGCTGGTGGTGTGGGTGAGGGGGATGTTGTGGCAGCTGGTTGACAGTGACCATGAACGCTGCTGACGGTCACAGGTGCAGTGGTATTAAGAGCAAGCCGTCCATGGTGTCAGAGACAGAGCCAGGTCTGCCTGGCGGGGGGGCCCTGGGGGTCACCGGCCTACCTCTCTGTCTCAGTCTCAGCCCAGCCCAGGCCATCCTCGGACCCTGCCCAGGTCCCTGCTTGGTTGCACAGAGCCATCATGAGCCTGTTTGTCCTTCTCGCCCTGACCTTTCTGTTCTTCATCACCCTCTCCATCTTGATGCTGCTGAAAAGTGAGAGTTCTTGGGGGGGGGGAGGTCCGAGTGTCCACCTTACTCCCTCCCGATCCCAGCTCCCCTCCCTTTTCCCCAGCCCCGCTCCCAGGAGGGCTGACCCACGCAGCTTCCAGGTTTCCCCTGCCCTTTCCTGAACAGATTCGGAGATGTCTAGGGAGCTGCTGAGCTTGAAAAGGGAGCTTTGGAATGGTGAGTCGGGGGCCCCCGGGGAGAGCCACAGGGTGGTGTGGAGATCGGGTGGTCACCCTGCCAACCCATGCCCATAGCCACCAACGCGTCTCAGGAGGGCCAGGAGGAGCAGAGGACGCATTGGAGAGCCATCCTGCAGAACTCTGGGGAGGCCATGAAGGGCATCAGTGAGATCCAGAGCAAGGTCCAAAGTGGAAATGAAAAACTGAAGACAGTGGCAGCAGGTACCTCCAAGCCCCACCCTTTGTTGGGTGAATTTGTTTCAATGCTCAGCACCAGGCTGGGTGCTGGGGCCTGGGTGGGGAGGAGACGGCTGGGCTCCTGACCTCCCAAAGCCTAGGATTTGGAAGGGGTGATGGATGATGGCTTTGAGTTGCTTGGGTTTGCTGCAATCCAGGCTGGAGGCATGCAGGGAGGGGCCTCCAATGGAGGCCCCACCCCAGCCTCATCAGTCTCTCCTTCCCTCCCACCAGAAATATCCCAAATCAATAAAAACACACAGAGGATCCTGGAGGAGCTGGGGAAGAAGATGAGCACACGTAAGCCGGGGCCCAGGCACAGGGATCAGGGGAGCCTGGGCCTGGCCTCAGTGTCTCTCTCAGGGGGCTGGTGTGCCTGACCTTGGGTCTCTCCCCTCCCTCAGAGTCTACACCTCAATGAATAGGACATTGCAGCCACAGCCTGGAGGACAGGATTGCAGCTGCCATCAAGATGCAAAATGCACTGTCAGCCTCCCCCTTGTCCCACGTATAGAAAATCGAATGTCATCATGACTGTGTTTCAGAGTTGCACGACTCTGTGTGTGTGTGTGTGTGTGTGTGTGTGAGAGAGAGAGAGAGAGAGAGAGAGAGAGAGAGAGAGAGAGAGAGAATATAGCATTTGGGGAAGCATGGGAGTTTCTGTGTCTCCCACAGGAAGGTGTTATGGGTGAATGTGAATGTCACAGCAAATGTGATGTGTAGGCCTACGTCACTCTACATACAGCACACACATAAAAGTGGCATGACATGTGAGTATAGGCATGTCCCAGCCATCAAGTATCCCCAAAGTATGCCATTGTGGGTGTGGGTGGTGGTGACAGGTGATGCTCCTCTCACTGCATGAACATGAGTGCACTGTGCTGCGCCGTGCTGCGCCGTGCTGCGCCGTGTGTATACCTGTCATGGTGAGGTGGGAGCACACAGCTGTAGATGTGAGTGTCATGTGCCAGCGTGAACAGGCTGTGTCGTTCTGCATGTGCTGGGTTTTGTCACCCTGTGTGTTCAGAGCACAGATATGCATGTGGCCACTTATTTCTGCATTCAGGCTTTGTGATTCATGAAGGTAAAAGTCAGGGGAAAACAATGTGGTTCTTGGCCTTGCTATTGGCATGACTCTGGGACTTGAGAACTCTGGGAGAAAGTGCTTGGGCCCGGGGGTGGGGCGAGTCAGTCACACAGAGCATGGATATGATGTGGGGAACCAGGGCGGGGAGGAGTCAGCAAGAATATATACTTTGTGTAGGTCCCTGGGAGTTCCTGAATGTGTACTCAGGGTGTAACTGAGTCCCTATGCCCCAGAGTGTGTGCCCATGGGCACACATGTGCCCCTAAATGCATGCAGCCTGAGATATACAATATGTCCCTAAGATCCATGCGTGTAATTGTGCCCATAAAGTATTGGTGCCACTCAGCAGTACCTATGAGTATACCTCTCCCTGTCGCTCTACCCCACCACTTATGCCTTTAATTGATATAAGAGAACATGTGCTCAAGGGCATGCATGTGCTCCAGGGGCAAGAGACGTGTGCTCATCGTGGTACCTGTGCTCCTGAGCAGGAGACCACATGTACTACTGTGGTCCCGCTCATGGGCCAACCAAAGCCAGCCAGGCGGCTCCCTAGCCTGGCTGGATACTCAGCCGCTGGCCCGGTGGATACGCGCGCCCTCCAGCGGCCATTCTCGGGTAACGCCGCGCGCGCCCCGCCCACACTCCCGGACCCCCACGCGCCTGCGCACGCAGCGTCTTTTACGGCGTCGTAAAGAAGTGTGGCCGAACCGACGGCCTCAGTTCCCGGTGAGATCCTGCCCGCCTGCCTGCGACCCCTGCCCGCGCCAAGCCTCGACCGCTCCCCGACCCCTGCCCACGGGTCTGTGCGTCCAGTGCCGGGGTATCAGAGTCCATGTTCCTGGGTTCGCCCGCTTTGGCCCACCTGGGTGGTCGCGCGCTGGGTGGGCCCCTCCTGGGTGGGCCCCTCCTGGGTGGGCCCCTCCCCGCAGCGCTGCGCACCCCCCTCCGCAGCCTGGGCCGGGGCTCGACGCTCTGCCGCCACCTCGCGCGAGCTCGTAGGCGCCGTCTCGGCATCCCCGGACCCTCCAGCTTCTGGCCCGGGCTCTGCATGGTGGGGGCGGGATTCTCCGCTTCCCTTCTGAACCCCGGTGGCGGCACCCTCACCCCCGGATGGAGAGGGTGGAGAGGGAGGGCTTCTCGGCGCCCCCTCGCCCCACTTCCCCCTTGCACCCCCGGCAGCTGTGGCTTAGTGCGCTGCGGCGGGAGGACGCCGGCGCCCTCTTCTGGCTGCCCCGAGCTCGGCTCTGACAGCGCGTCCCTTCCTCTAGTGTCCCTCCACCCAGCTGCCTTTCCAGGGTGAGGGACCCCCCACCAGACTAAACCACCCAGGCCCACCCAGGTCACCGTGCAGCCAGGCTTCCCAACCGACAATCGGAGCTGCCGAAGGGTGTGGGAATAGAATGGGGCTTTCCTTCATCCTCCTGGCTCGACCCAGGGATCTCACCTGCCCCTGTCCCTCTAGGCCTTTGGGCTGGATGCAGCCCTTTCCTCCCTCCCCGTGTATTTTGTCTTGCCTAGGGGTTAGCCAGGAAAGTTCCTGAAGGTGGTCAGTGTTGCAGCGTGCCACTCTGATGCCGACAGGTGGGGTGGGTGGTCCCCGGGTTTCCCCCCCCCTTCCCATCGTCCCTGACATGGTGTTCCGTGGTCTCCCTACAGGGCCGCAGCGGCATGGAGGCGCGCTTCACGCGCGGGAAGTCTGCGTTGCTGGAGCGCGCACTGGCGCGGCCGCGCACTGAAGTGAGCCTGAGCGCCTTTGCGCTGCTCTTTTCCGAACTGGTGCAGCACTGCCAGAGCCGCGTCTTCTCGGTGGCTGAGCTGCAGGCGCGCCTGGCCGCGTTGGGCCGCCAGGTGGGCGCGCGCGTCCTCGACGCACTGGTGGCTCGGGAAAAGGGGTCCCGGCGGGAGACCAAGGTGCTGGGTGCGCTGCTCTTCGTCAAGGGGGCCGTGTGGAAGGCGCTCTTTGGCAAGGAGGCTGACAAGCTGGAGCAGGCCAATGACGACGCGCGCACCTTCTACATTATCGAGCGGGAGCCGCTCATCAACACCTACATCTCGGTGCCCAAGGAGAACAGCACGCTCAACTGCGCCAGCTTCACGGCCGGCATCGTGGAGGCCGTACTCACACACAGCGGCTTCCCTGCCAAGGTCACGGCGCACTGGCACAAGGGCACCACGCTCATGATCAAGTTTGAAGAGGCCGTCATTGCCCGAGACCGGGCCCTGGAGGGCCGCTGAGCCCAGGAGATAAAGAATGCAGAGAGCCCCTTTCCCACTTGTGTCTTGTGTCTTGTGTGGGGGCTTCAGAGATGCACTCAGCGCTGTGACCCAGGTCCTTTCCCGTGGAGCTTGTTTATAATAGGTGGGAAGGTGGAGGATTTGACCTAGGTTGGGCTTTCAGATAAGGTAGGGATTTGGGTGAGGGGTTTGGGAGGTCCGAAGATAAGCCAGGCAGCCAGAGATGGTGGGAGTGCCAGCACTTTGTGGAATCACAGAGGCTGTCTCCAGGGTGGAGGGATGGGGGGTGGGGGTTGAGATCAGGCTAAGATGGAGCCAGGGCTGGCCGACTTTGTGCCAGGGGCCAGAGAGTAGATGCTTTATGCCCTGTGGTGTGGTCCCATCACTCTGCTGACAGTCTAAAGGAATGGGTGTGGCCGTGTGCCCTTAAAACAGGGTAAGAGTGCTTGTTCTCTCTACCCCTAGACCTTTGTTACTCAATGTGGTCCAGGGACCCGCAGCACCAGTATCACCTGGGCTCTTGTCAGGGTGCAAAATCTCTTCATCAGAATCTAAACTGTGGCAGAATCTTCTGGGGACCCCTGTGTACCTTAGTTTCAGAAGCAGTGCTTTAGGACATCAGAGTTACCTGGAGAGTTTCTTAAAACAACTAGTTGGGGCATACCCTCAGAGTCTCAGATCCTGCAGGTTTGTGGTGTGCTCAAGAATTTGCATTCCTTGAGCTCCCGGAACTGCACTTTCAAGATCCATGGCTATCGGGACCTGTCTCTCAAAACGGGGGTGGGAGTCTAAAGTCATCTTTACACTTAAAATGTTTTAATTTTAAATACATTTGATATACCGATATTTTTCTTGCTGAAAAATTAAAAGATCGCACAAGTAGCCTTCCTTTCCCTTCTGCCTACCTACTGATCCCTCTTTCTCACCAGGAAGCATCCTCCTAATTTTTGGCCAAATCTCCACTTCCTTTTGCCCCCACTGCCAGGACCCATACAAGTGACTTCTGAACGGTTGCTATTTAGGTGCTCCATCTAGCTGTCCCATGACTGAGGGACACTGGTCTGGTCAGAGAGCAATTCCAGCAACCCAGCAAGAGGCGGCAGACCAGGATGGCCTCCAGCATGTTAGCAAGAAAGTGGTGTCAATAGGATGAATAAAACTAGTAAGTCAGGTGCGGTAGCATGCACCTGTAATTCCAGCAACTCAGGAGGCTGAGGCAGGAGTATTTCAAGTGTCAGGCCAGCCTCAGCAACTTAGCAAGACCTTCTCTCAAAATGAAAATAAAAGAGCTGGGGTTGTAGTTCGGTGGTAAAGCATCCCTAGGTTCGTTTCTTAGCACTGGAAAAACAAAAATGTTGAATCTTGGAGCACAGGTGGTCACAGAATAGTTGTCTGGGGCAGGGGTGACTCTGGGAGAGGGCTTGGGTGGGGTCAATCTAAGAGGCCAACAGGTGTACCTGTCTGGGAGTTGGGATCCCTGATTTCAGGAGAGGGGTCTGGGGCTGGTGCAGAGAGGAAGCCAGAGGCCTGGAGGAAGGACGAGGGGCTGGAGTCTTGGTAAACAGAAGAAGGTGCATATGTATGGAGGGAGATGCAGGTGTTTTTGAGCTTAGCATCCTCAAATACATCCTGGGGATCCTGGTAAGAGTGGCTTCCAGGGCCTGCTGGAGAGGAGGTGATCAGATTGCAGGAGCAAGAGGCAGGAGGGGAAGTGGAACAGCCAGGTCTACCCAGAGGCAGTGAGGATGCCAGAGAGAAATAGGGAAGACGGGAGAGGTGGTCAACTGGGAATGGAGGGCCCAGGGTCTGCTGCTCCTGCTGAAGAGGAGTATGGACAAGTTGTGGGATGCAGAGCTGGTCCCTGTTCAGGACGAGAGTAGAAGGGGAGGCAGCCTGTGATCACTACAGCTCTGACTTAGGATGCTTTGGGCTGCAAGTAAACTCCTTGGAGCCCCCAGACTGGTGGGTAGGGGAAGGAGGATGAGCCAAGCACCAGTCGGTGGTGAGCCATGCAAGACACATCATCATTTCATGGGCTACAAAGCAGAGTCCATGAGAGGTCATTTGTCCATGGTCATTCATATTTATTAGACAAATATTTATTGACCATCTATTATAAGCCAGACACAGGAGACACAGCTTAGAAGGAAATGAAGGTATCTGCCCTTGTGAAGCTCACATTCTAATTGAGAGTGGGAGAAACATCAGAGTGCAATTTGATCTATTTATTTATTTTGCAGTGCTGAGGATGAGCCCAGGGCTTTGCACATGTAAGGTGCGTCTACCACCGAGCTGCACTCCCATTCAGGGGTTGCAATTTTAAGTTGGGGGTGAGTGCGGGAGTTGGGACAAGCCCCACTGAGAGCAAAAACTTGGAGGGCGGATTGAGCAGGAGGAACTCATGCAAAGTCCCTGAGGTGGGCGAGCACACATGTCCGGGGAATAGTGAGGAGGTGGGGAGGGGGAGCGTAAGGGCTTCTGCCATCATACAGGGAACCTAAAGGACTTTGTTTTTTCCTCTGAGCTGTCGGAAAACTTATGGAAGGTTTGGGGACAATGAAGAGGGAGACTGGAGCTGGGTGCGGTGTCGTGTGCCTGTAGTTTCAGCTGCTCGGGTGGCTGAGGCAGGAGGATTACTTGAACCCAGGAGTTTGGGGCTAGCCTCGGCAACACAGACCCCATCTCAAAAGAGCAGGGAAGACTTGGAGCTGGAACACACCATATGGGGGTGAGGGTGGAGCAGGACCAAGGCAGCGGCAGGGTGAGAAGGAAGCGGGTTCTGAACGAGGCATTTCTGCAGACGCAGAGGGGTCTCCAGGGAAAAAGCCGGGGCCAAGGGGACCCCAGCCTTGGCCTGACCTGGGATCTTGACCTGCTTCCTCCCTCTGTCCCTGGCACTGGCTGACCCTTGTCAGTCTGGGTCCACCTTCTGCTGCCTCAGCCTCCCGGGCACTTCCAGACCTGAACTGGCCTGAGTCACCAGGTCCCCTCGTGTCTGCCTATCCAGAGAGCACTTTGTGAGCGCCTTCTCTGCACCAGCCGTGTTTGGACACTGCCCCTGCCTCGATTGTGCCCTCCCTCTGGGGCCCTGGGGTGGGGGGATTGGCTGGGGGTCCGCTGCCTGGACCCGCAGTCTTGGTCTGCAGGCCTCACCTAGCGCATATTTCTTGTGGTGAAGGAAGAGAAAGTCGGCAGGGAGGTACGAACTCCTCCTCAGCTGGGAGGCCCGGGGCACCAGACTCTGCAGTTTCCAGTGTGGAGACCAGACCCAGCCTGTCCTGAGGCAGGGACGAGAGCAGGGGCCACCGAGGCAGGCCGGGCAGCAGGCCTGGCTGCCTGAGCTGGGGTCTGTCCTAAGGTGCTGAAGACAGGGGAGGGGACAGGGCACTCCGATGGGGTGGGAGTCACAGACGAAGCACAGGGTGGCCCGAGGTGAGAGACCCTGTGTCCCCCTCAGTGCCCCGGGTGGCAGGGCTGCCAGTCTGTCCCAGCGCCGCGAGGGTCTTCCATCCTGCCAACGGCAGCACAGGCTCTGGGGGCACCCGGCCTTTGAAGGCGGGAAGCGGTGACGACCAGCTTAGCTGAAGAGCCAGGCGCAGGCCCTCTGGGGCGCTGACGGGAGCAGGGACGGGCCAGTTTGGGGAGGGATGTCACAGGGAACTTTTAGCACAAAGTGGCACCCAGGCCTTGCTGGGGTCCTTAGGGTCCCACTCTGGGCTCGGCTGTTCCTGTGGTGGAGGTGGGGGTGGGGGAGGTGGGCAGGGGTCTGTCAGTGCCCTTCTGTGGGTGCAGGCTCCAGCACATCCCCGGAGGCTGAGGGGGCGGGTGGCCCGCAGGTGGCCAGCTGCTCGCACACCCAGGCGTCCAGCTCGCCGCGGCAGGAGGCGTCGTTCCACTTGCCGGAGCCCAGCATCATCACGCAGTCCTCGCCCTGGTCCCCGTTGTTGGGCTCCCCCAGATTCCAGTTGCTGGGGGGAGAGGCTTGGGTCAGAGGGTGGCAGCCCCTCCCGGCCCCTGGCAGGTCCCCTGAGCCTGGGCCCGCCCCCGTCGTCCTCCCTTCTTGTCCCGGGTTCCCCTTTCTGGGTCTGTGACGGCCTCCCTCCCCTGTCCCCGCTCAGCCTCGCCTGAGCCTAGGCTTGCCGTCCACTCTGGGCCCTGCCGGGGCGCCCCCACCTCTGCACCTGTCCCCCAAGGCCCCCTCTCACCTGTAGTCCAGGGGGCTCCCGTCCATCCAGATAAACTCCCCCTCCAAGTCCAGGTCCCGGAGGCCGATCCAGGAGCCCCTCTTGTTGGCACGCTTGGTCAGGAAGTCCTGGAGGCAGGACCAGGCTGGAGACGGGCCCAGTCCCTCCCGCTCACTCCAGGAGGCTGGGGTGCGATGCCCGCCCCCCACCCTGCTGCCCCAGCCTCAGCGGAGCCCAGGCCACCTGCTCCTCCTGGCTGTGGATGCTGACCAGACGCCCTTCCAGGTCGTCGCAGGTGAACCGGGCCTGGACCCAGCGCTTGGCGCCCTGGCCGAAGTAGTAGCACTTCTGTCGGAAATGGAGCCACCCCTCGGGGCACGTGTTGCACGTGGTGCCTGGGATTGCACACGGAGGAGAGGCTCAGGGTGGCAGGGCGGTGGGCACCATGATGGGCAGGGTGGATGTCCCCTGAAGCCACTTGTGGGTCCTCCCCAGAGCCTGACAGTCTCGCAGGCTGACTTCTTCACTGGGCTCTGACTCGGCAGAGCACACACTCCAGGGCACACAGGGCACACCAGCCCACACCACCTCACAGCCAGAGGCCCCTCAACTGCTGGCATCGTCACTATACGTGAACCCACAGTCACCCACACTGTGCACATAACACAAGCCCAACCATCACTACCACAAACCCCTCCCGGGCACATTAATCACCACCGCCTTCGTCACAGATACGCCATGGCCGCATCACCTCATCACCACGGACACCTCCAGGGTCAGCAGGGCCGTGGTCACCGTCACCCTCATCCCACGTCCTCCAAGGTCAGCAGCCCCTTCATCACCAATGTCATCGCCACGGGCACCAACTGCCACAGCAACAGTCTCCATGGCCCACACCAGAGCAGACGCCACCTTTACCAACCTGGCCAGCCACGTCTCTGTCACCAGCACGCTGCCCTGTGCTCTGTCACCACAAACAGCTCCAGTGACAGCGGTGGCCACCATCACTGGCAGCACCCCCAGACCAGATCTCCTGGCCCCTTTCTGGGGAGCCAAGGTGGCTGGCTTCCCTCTGCTGAGAGGTACACGGACAGAGAAGGGACCTCAGCGCCAGTCCCCAAGCGCCCGTGTGAGGCCAGCTTGGTCTCCTTCTCCCCTGTCCCCACCCTGGGGAAGTCCTCAGAAACAGTCATGGTCCCCAGGACTCCTAGGTGGGAGCTTAGGCCTACCGTTACTGGCTGGTTCTCTCTTGCTTTCAAGCAGACCCCCCCCACACACACTTTTCTTTCTTCTTTTGGTGCTTGGGGTCGTACCCAGGGTCTCATGCAGGCTGAGCACTCGCTACACCAGGGGGCTCATCTCCAGCCCTGAACTAGACTTGTTTATAGTGTTGTGTAGGGAAGGCTCTGGAGATGGGGAGGGGGCTTGGGCTGGACATGCAGCCAGTCCCCAGCCCTCTGTGGGCACAGCACTGAATGGGAAGAGAACGACTCTAGGCCCCGAGAGAAAGCCTTAGGGCTGGATGTAGTGATGTGGGCTTGTGGCCCCAGCAGCTTGGGAGGCCGAGGCAGGAGGATCGCTTGACCTGGGAGCTCGAGGTGGGCCTGGGCAGCAGTAGCAAGACCCCAAGTCAATTTATAAACTAATAATAAAAAGAAAAGTTCAGGAAAGGTGTCTTGGCTGTCACCACAAGGTCACCCAGAGGCAGGGCCAGAGCTGGGCTCAGATCCCCGGCGGCGGGGGGAGTAGACCTCAAGGTGGAAGTGGGGAGGTGGGTCAGGGGTAGCCCCACCTGGAGCCCCGCATCCGCCACCCTCCCCAGGGGACCACAGCGGGGTTTCTTGCTGGGATTCCCAGAGCCACGCCACACCCTGGGGCCTGGGACTTCTTCTTCTGAAGCAGGGTCCTTCCTCCTCTTTACCCAGGGCGGGCAGCGGGGCCTCCCCGGAGGTGGAAAAGGGAAGATGGAGGGCAGGGGTGTTGGTGGGGGGCTGACCCCCACAGTCCAGGCACATGATCCTGGGCTCTCTGCCGCCTGCTGGCCTCCTGGTCAAGACCCCTCCCTCTCCCCGGACGGGTCAGTCTACCTGGGGGCTGCGGTGGTGAGTGAGGAGTGAATCCTGCTGTCTGCCCCCACCCCACCCCGCTGAGCCCCCTGGGTGGGCAGGACAGCAGAAAAGGGAACCCAGTAGGGGCCAATCCTGGACTGATTTGACCCAGAGCCGGCTGAAGGCTTGGGAGCCCCTGGAATCAGCGAGGGGCATCTCTGTCCTTCAGCTGCCCTCCTCCTCCACAAGCCCTGACCCATCCACATCCCCCGGCAAACCCTGCCGCACACACCCCCTGTGTCCCCAAGAGACACTGCTGCACAGACACACAGACACCCGACATGCACACACATGCTCATGTGTGTCTCCAGCACAGCTCAGTGAGCCGTGCCCCCACGGGTCCCAGACACACTCACCCTTGGACGCCAGTATCTCCATCCACAGCTTGGCCACCTCTTCCTGGAGCTTTTCCAGCGAGTCGGAGGCGGCGCGCCTCTCATTCAAGTCTTGGGGGACAGGAAGGGGGCGGTGCTCAGGGACAAGTGGCAGGCCCCCACCCCCACCCCCGACCTTCCCAAGCCTCACTCTGGGACTTGCTGTCGCTCAGGTCTGCTCGGAGTCTGTCCAGGTTCCAGGAGAGCTCGGAGTCTGGCGGATGTAAGAGGGCAGGGCTGGGGGACGATGCTTAGGGGCCCGAGGGTCCCCGGGCCTGGTCCCCTGTGGCTCTGGGGCTGTCCCTCCCACAGTCTGCCCCGGGCCCCTGCCCCGTCTCTCACCCTGAGATTCCAGTTGCGTCTGCTGGGCCTGGAGCCTTTCCACGTTCCGCGACAGCTGAGCAGCTGGTTCAGAGAAGTGGCCCCTGAGTCCCCAAGGCTCCCACATCCCCACCTGCTCCCAGCCTCTTTCTCTGGGTTCTCAGGGCTGCCTGCTCAGTCCCCAGGTGTGGCAAGGGTCACACGGGGCCCTGCCATGGTGTGTGCAGAGGCCACCCAAGCCCCCCTCCTCCCCCATCCCGAGCCCCCATCCAGAAGAGGCTCACCCTGGGACTTCTGGGCCATCTGGTCACTCTGGTATCTGTGCAGGTCCTTGGAAACCTGAGAGACTGGGGCGTGCGACAGAAGCGTCCTCAGCAACTACAAAGACGGGGCCTTGACCCCCTCCTGCCCCCGAAGCCAGGGGACCTCCTCCACATCGTCACTGACGGTGGCTTTTCGTTTCTCGAGGGTTTTGGGGGGAGGCGGGCATGTACTCAGGGAGACGCAGCAGGAAGAGCAGGGACCCATGGACCCTCCCCTCACCAGGGGGAAATGCAGAAGTCCCCCAGGGCTTTGGGCGTCTGCCCAGGCGCAGCCCACGGCTGACAGGGACCCACGGCAGAGGAGTGGACGAGGCTGGCTGGGCAGCCTCCAAGCCCGCGGGGAGGGGGGCGTCACGGGGGCACACTGAGGCCCAGGGAGGGGCCGTCCCCAGTGTCAGCGGTAGAAGGGGACAAGAGCAGGGTGTCCCAGCCTCCGCCTCGGCCTCCCCTACCGTTGCGGGCAGCAGAGTCTTCCAGCTGTCTCAGGTTCCGCTCCGTGTCCCAGTCTGGGGAGGGGAGAAGGTGAGGACCACCAGCTGCTTCCACGCACCCCTACCCCCTGCCAGCGGGGGACGGAGGCTTGGGGTACAGCTCGAGGGAGTTGCTCAAAGGCTGGGGGACAGGGAAGTGTGTGCGGGGGGCTCCAAGGAGGGACTGGCAATTGGGGAAATTGGGCTCCAAAGGGGGTGGGGCTCTCCTGGTGCTAAGATGAGGTGCGGGGGGGGGGGGATAAAAGGCCTGGGGGGGTGGGGCATGGGGCTGGGGGTGTCCTTACGCCACAGAAGAAGCAGGGTGAGCAGCCCAGCCCACAGCAGTGCGGTCAGCATCCCCAACAGTACGAGCGGCAGCCTCGGCCTGCAGCATCGCCTCCTGGGGGGCTCCAAGAACCCTGCCCGGGGTGGGGGGTTTAGGGAGCAATGAGGGGCCCAGGAGGAGGCTGGGCCCAGCTCTGCTCATCTCCCCAGAGCCCAGAGCCCCAGTATTCTGAGAACATGTCCAGAAGCCACACTGCAGCAGAGGGTCTCAGTGGACCCCCAGCTTCTCCTGCCCACTGTCTCCACATGCTGCTATGGTCCAGTGCCCCTGTCCACACTGTCCAGGGTGTTTGTCAGCCCTCCTGAGCTCTGTCTGTCCGTCTCTGCCTCTCTGAGTCTGCCCCTTCGGCTCTGCCTGTCCAGCTTGGTGCCTGCTCACACTCCAGCGGGCGGTGAGGCTGATGTGGGTCCAAGTCCTTTCCAGAGGCTATCCCTACACTTGGCCCCTCAAGATGTATCCAAATGCCTGTCACCAGCCCTGACCCCCTTCCCTGGGTCCCAGTCCTCCCCTGCACCTGGCTCCCCAAGCTCTCCCTGATCACCCACTTTGGCCCTGCCCCTCTTCACTCTGGCTTTGAGGGCTCATCATGCCAAATTCCACTTGACCCGGTCCCGCTCCCCTCGGCCTCCGCTCGGGGCACCAGCTCTGGCTGAGCGGGTTTTGTGGAGAGGCGTTGAGTCAGTGCAGGGAGGGGCCTGGCTTCCTCCTCCCGCCTGGCTCACCTCCCACCCGCGGGGCCTTTCTTAGAAATGTGCCCTGCTGCCGGGGGATCCCCTCCTCCCCTGGCGGACGTAGGACAGGGACCTGCTCTTGCCAGGTGACCCCGAGAGTCCTCCCACCTGCGTATTCGTGTCCCGCCATGGCAGTCCTGCTGGGATCTTCCTGGTGACGGGGCGCTCACTGCCCGCCAAGGCAGTCCCCCGAGGGCACGTCACAGCTCCGCCTGGGACCTGGGTTTTAATGCAGCACTGAGCTCTGGTCATCGGCACAGGATAGAATCTGGGACCTGGGGGGACCCAGTGTCCATTTGCTGATGGTTTTGATCACGAACCTCGGTCAACTGGGAGATAAGCTGGTGTGTCCTCAGCCACCTGAGACCACGCTACCCTGGCCCATCACCCGTGAGGCCCCGTAAACGTGTGCCAGCGAGGTCTTGGCGCACGACTGGACTTCAGCGTTTCTTTTCTTGTCCGTAAAATGGCGATATGAGAGTGTGGGGGATTCTCTGACCCAGGCCAGCCCAACAGAAGCACCCAGATACCACCAGCTCTGACCAGGATACTGTGCAGCCTCGACGGAAGGTTCAACCTCTCTGAGCCTCAGTTTTGTCCTTTGTAAAATGGGGCTGTGCCAGGATCAAAGAGATAGTGCCCGTGAGGGTGTCAGTGTGGTGCTGCCAGCAGGGGGTCTTCAGAGCCTAAATGTTTATCAAGCAGCTACTCTGTACTTCCTCCTGCTGAGAAGTGCAGGCACTCTGTCCTCCAGCGGCTCCTGGTCCTCTGACTCTAGGGCTCCACATGTGGGAGAGTGAGCCTGGGATCACAGCTGTCCCCCTCCTGGTGCCAAGTTGCCTGCCCTCTCTGAGTCTTAGGCAGGTGGCCATGAGGGCTGGCCAGGCTCCCATTAGCTGCAGCTCAAGCAGCTCCTCACCGTCACGGGAGGAGGCCAAGTGTCCCCATCCTGGGTAGCAGGACGTGCCTGACCCGAGCTCTGGCTTCTCCCTGGACGGGTGACTCAGTTTACCCATCTGTGCACTGGGAAGAGCCACAGAGCTGCCTCCACTCCTATGAAAGAGCCTCGTAATCCGTGGGCACCTCCCCACTCCACAGGGCCCCTCTCACGGGCCCTCGGAGACACCAAGAGGGTGTCTGCCTCCCATAGTGACAGGACTGGGACGGAAACCTTGGACACTTGATCAACCATCTGGAGACACAGGCTTCTTGGAAGGGTGTCTTCTGGCAAGTGGCAGGATCCTGACACCTGGCCATATTTTCAATCTGAGAGGTCTCGTCCCTGCCTACAACCTTCCATGGCTCCCCAGCACCTCCCAGATCAGCCCCAGGGCATCAAGCTCTCCTCTGCTCGGTCCAGCCTGCTGGCTGGGTTTCACGTCCCCAAACCTGGCGGCCCAGGCCTCCTGTTCTGTCCACACCACCCACCTCTCTTCCCGGGCTACAACCTCCTCCTGTCACCCCTGGAGGCTCAGCTCGAGGTGTGTCTTCCAAGACACGCGCACGTGCACACACAATCACATACCTGTGTTCAGCCTCCTCACAGCCACGGCCTCACTCAGGCCTGTAGCGCGTCCCTGTCCCCTTGGTGCGCGGGTGCCAATCCGTGCGGTCGGCGTGGCCCAGAGCGGTGGAGAGAGGCTGGAGCCACTGGTGGCTTCTACTGTCACAGACCTTGTGGGCTTGCCACCTGGACAACCGCAGTGCACACATGGTCCTCTCTGGGGCTCCCCGCAACCGGGGAAAGTCCGGGCTATTATTATCTCCAATTCTTAGGTAAGAGAACCGAGTGAAGGCCATGCCAGCCCTCGCCCTCCAGCTCTGGGGGAGGAAGTGGTGGAGTCGAGATCAGAACCACAGGCCTGGCACCTTGGTGCCTCACACATTTGGTTTTCACAACCACCTGGGAGGTTGGTACTTTGATTATCCATGCTGCCTATGGTTAAAGGACGTGGAGCACAGAGAGGTTAAGTAACGTGCCCAGGGTCACACAGTTCATAGATGACAGAGCTGGGATTTGAACTCAGGCAGTGTGGGCAGCCCTAACCACTATACCACCCAGCCTCCTATTGACACGGACCCCTTGGCCCTTCATCGAACGTGCTCTTCGTCTGTAAAACGTCCTCTGATCCTTGATGGAGGAATGGCCTTTCCCCACCCCACCCCCATGTCTCTTGGATGGGAAGGTGCCCACCTCCCCACCCCCCACCAGGCCTGTCCAGGCTGGGCTGTCCCCTGGAGCTGGACATCAGCCTCCCCACTGGCAGAGAGGCACCTGGCTGGGCTGTCCTCTGGATGGTGCCCTTCAGGACAGCAGGGACCCTCGCATGACAGGGGCTGGGTGGCCAGGGAGGAGCAGGCGGGAGGACCTTGGAGGGGCAGCTTGGGAGCGAGTCCTGTCAGGCAGGGGTGGGGGACGGGATGTGGTGTCCCCACTCCTGTCCACGGGAGCCCACTCTCCCCCCGGCGCCTCCCAGGCTCCATGCTGGGTCCTCGTCCAGACTCCACTCAGGCAAGAGGATGCTCTGGGGCCCAGGGGACCGGGCACGCGACGGTCCTGCCCCTTCCTCTCGGGGGCATCGACCCACATCTCCCGCACACTTTGGGGGAAAACAGGAAACGGGGCGGATGTGGGCCCCGGGTCTGAGGGCGTAGCTTCTCCTTTCAGGGTGGCGGTCACAGCCTGGGGTGGGGCCTTGCTCGCCCTGCGTCCAGGCTCTGGCCGCAGCAGGAGCCAGCCTGGGGGCCAGTCTCCACTGGGATCCAGCCAGGCCCAGCCCTGCCCAGAACCTCCACTCCTGCTTGACCCCAGCGGGTTCCCTTTCCCAACCCTCCTCGGGGCTCTGCGTGGGGCCCAGCCACGTCTGCCACACAGGGGTCCGGTCTGGACTGTGCACCTGGGTGGGCGCAGCCTGCAGCCCTGACCCAGCCCTGTCCCAGGACAGCCCCAGGCCCCCCGAACTGTTGGACCACTCCTGGGGTTTCCAAGTGCAGGGGAGCGGGAGACCTGGGGGCAAGGGAGGGCAGTGGGCATGCCAAATCCAGGGAGGCTCCCTGGAAGAGGTCCTTCCAGCCGCGCTGCTCATTTTCCACACTTTTGATCTTGGGGACCATCGCTGGGGACCACCCTGGCCCCTGCCTGCTCTGTGCCACCACTGATCACCTCTGTTTAGAATCGCGATTCCTAGACGCAGAGAAAGCAGTGACACGTTGTTCTGGTTCTGCTTTAACTGTGCTCAAATACGCACAACACCCTGACTGAGCGCAGAGTGCAGGGCGTTAAGCACAGTCACACTGTGCGGCCGTCCCCAGAGCTCTCACCCTCCGAGCTGAAGCTCCCAGCCCTCCCAGCCCCTGCCACCCACCCTCCTACTCCCTCTCTGTGGCTCCTAGGGCCTCCTGGGAGTGGATCTTGTTGTGTCCTCGGGAGGCTGACTCATCCCACTGGGCATCCCGTCCCCAGGCCCATGGTGGCATGAAGAAGAAGTTTGACACCACACATGTGCGGGCCGCTTTCAGGTGGTGAAGGCGGGTGGGCCTGGCGGCAGCTGGCTCCGACCCTCGCTGCTGGAGCCTGGCTTAGGAGGTGGCTTGAGTGGATCTTCAGGGAGGAGCAGAGCTTCTGTGCCTTTAGTGTCAAATGCTTCTGCCACTGTGGGTCCCCCCAGGGAGTCCCAGCCGTCATGTCTCCCCTGGGGAGGTCCATGCAAAGCCGGAGGCCCACGGCCCCCCAGCCCTGGATGCCTGGCTCTGCAGCCTCCGCACCCCGCCCCACAGGCTGTTCTCCAGGGGAGGCACCAACACCCGAGTGCTGGTCAGCTACCCTGTGGGCCAGGGACTTAGCCTCTTGAGGGACACAGCGGGAAACTGGGAATTCTGAAGTAGGGTGAGCCCAGTGAGGTCTCCCAGGATTCGGCAGTGCAAGGAATGCGGGGTGTGGGCCCCCCAACACACAGGCACACACCAACGAGTCACAGGCACCCAGCACACAGGCACCACACAGTAAAAGGACAAGCGGACACAACACACTTGTACACAAGGTACAGACACACAAACACAACACAATCCAACGGAACACAATAAGACCCCACACAGAGATATAACCCACAGACATCTACACAACACACACAAAGAGACCACACAGCACAAACACAGATACAGTAGACATACACAGGGTGTGCACAGACGCACAGAGACAAACAGAAACACAGACACAACACAGCCAAACCACACACACATCACAAAGAACACACGGAAGCCACCCATGGACACATGCGACATATATACAAAATACAGCCAAACTACAGACACACAACCACATGAGATACAACACCGTACAACCGCTGACACACAGGCACACACACAACACACAGCATGAGCCCAGAGATGTAGACCCACGCAATCAAACTATAGGTAGCACACCACACAACAGGACCATGCACATAAACACACACACACACACACACACACACACAGATATATGCACAGAAACACATAAACGAAAAGTAGGGACATACAGAGACACACAACCCAGATGTGCACGGCAGGAGGTGGTGGAGACGCAGGCGAGCGCCCTCTGCTGGTCTTCTGAGCTGCTCATGGAGGAAGCCACGCCCCCTCCCCTTGCTCTCCTCCAGCCTGCAGGCCTCGGTTTCCCGGGGACGCTCGCTCCTCCTCTTCTCCACCCTCAGCATCACCCTCCACCTGCTGATCCCCCACATCACTGTCTTCAGCCCAGGCCTCTCTCCTGAGCCTCTTTGTTCATCTTTTCCTACCCTCCCCCTCCCCCTATTCACCCAGTGGGTTTCCTGCTGCAGCCTGGCGCCCCCCCATGGGCAGAGCAGCACGTGGACCTGTCATTCCATCAGGGCTGCAGACCCATGTCTGATGGTGACATAGGAGCTGGCTCAGCAGGCTGGTCAGCAAAGCCCTCTGTGTGGGCCACATCTGAGCAGGGACCCCTGAGCTGTATGCAGGAACCAGCCTGTGGAGGAGGGGGAGGGGTTCCTGCAGAGGAACAGCCACCGCGAAGACCCTGGGCCCTGGTGCCTGGTGCTGGAGGACCACCAAGGAGGTCAGTGTGGCTGGAGTAGAGTGAGCCCCAGGCCAGCACAGCACTGCCCCTCACCACCGCTGGCCACCCGCCAGAGGCTGCAAGTCACCTGCCTCCTCCCTGCTTCTCCCTGCTCCTACCTCCACATGCACCATCGTTTGACGGCCCATCTCTTCTCTTGAATGCCCCCAACACCAGCCATCTTCCTTTGTCCCAGACAATGGCAGCAGGACCCTCCATGGTCTCCCTGAGGCCCCTCAGCCCATTCCCTGCACCACAGCCGTCCGACCACGTCTCCCTCCTGTGGGTCACCTTCTGGCTCCCTTCTACTCTGGTCCTAAAGCCCCAGCTCCCTGCAGCCTGGTGTTCAAGGTTGCACGCGGGCCTCTCCAGCTACACCTACCCCACTCCCTCCAGGACTCTCCAAGTGCCTGAACTTCCCAGAGCTCTTGGTACCTCCGGGTCATTGCATAGGCCATTGTCCCCACCTGGAGGGCCAGTTTGCACAAAAGCTGCCTTGATCATGGAGGCTGAGCCCCCATGGTCCTCTAAATCCCCTTCTCCAGCCCTGAGCTGTGTACTCTTCCCAGAAGGGCCAGGGCGGTGGCCCCAAGACCCAGTCACACCCCCCCCCCCATCAAGTGCTTCCCTACCCTGACCCCTGAACAGATCAACAGGAAGAGGGACGGGCAGTGGGATGAGCTCTGTGGCCTTCCTGGAGGCCCAGGTCTGGAGCCAGAGCCTGTTTGTTTGTGTGATGTTGGGGGCAGGGTCTGGAGAGGCTGGAAAGGCTGGTATTTGTGGGAGGGAGTCCCAGGAGGGGACACAGGTGGATTGTCCACACCCTCCCCTCTGCAAGGCTCCCCAGAGCTCAGGAGGGAGTCCTGGGCCCACATCCCCTGCTTCCTGCCTCCCTCAGCTCCTAGACACCCCACGGAGGAGGAGGCTGGGCAGGCCCAGCTGGGACTTCTGAGGGGGCCCTGGGCTAGACTGGGAGGTTAGGGGATTTCTCTCTGAGAATTCCCGAGTTCCCTGAGAGTTGGGGACTCTCAACCTTCAGAGACCCAGAAATCCTGGACTCCAAGCTCTACTCTGAGGCCCTCCACTCCCTGGAGACCAGGAAACCAGGCCTCTGCTCCCAGTCCTCACAGACCAGCCCGGGACCCGAGCCAGAACCCTTGACCTCACCCTCAGAGATCCAGAGATCCCCGACTCCTTAGGGGTCCGGGAGGCCTGGACCCCACCCTACCCCCAGGGCCCCAGGCCCCCAGCTCCTTATGGAGTCAGGAAGCTGGGACCCTAATCTGATCCTCAGGGTCCCAGGCTCAGTCCCTTAGGCACCCAGGAAGCCAGGACCCCAGACCCTTCCCTCAGGGACCCAGGGCTCCAACTTGTTAGGGCCTTTGGAGGAGGTCTGTGTGGTTTCCTTCTCCACTCCTGCTCCTGCTCCCCCTGGGTCTGGCAGGCAGTGGGGTCGCTGTCTTCTGCTGGACCCACACCTGGCCACTGCCTCTCACTGGGGACCCGGCTGTGGATAAGTGCAGTGGTGCGGTCCCAGCTCCGCCCCTGTACCTTCTCCCGGCTGCAGGGTGATTGCTTCTTTTCTGGGACCCAGTTTCCTCGTCTGTGGGGTGGGAGCAGGGCAATTCTCTCGCAGCCGTGTGTGCCCGAAGCCCTCAGCACGGTTCTGGGTTCCGGGAGCCTCAGAAACCGACAACATGTTTTTGCAGCATTTCTGGAAACCCATCTCCCAGGATCGACCAGCCCTTTACCCAGAGGCTCTTAGCCAACCCCCCGAAATCCCTGCAGGACACGAGGACCCACAGGGTGGGCATCCTCCTTGGCCCACTCACCCCGTTTGCTCCCTCAACCTGCACCAGCCGGGAGACCAACACCATCGTTCCTCCCCACTGCTGATGGGTAGATGGTCCTCTCCCTCCAGGGCTCTGCCCTCTGCAGGACATGACCCTGGCTGACATGCCCCTTGGCCCTGACCTCACCGCTGTGAGGTTTCGGTGTCCCTTCAGGTGTCTGGTTTGCTTCTTTATCATCCCCCACCAAGACAGGAGCTCCAGGAGGGCAGGGTGGTCTCTCTGGTCACCGCTGTGTCCCCAGCCCCAGGCTCAGGGCCTGGCACATAGTTAACACATGGGCATCACACCTGCGGGAAATTCCCATGGCACTGGAGGAAGCCACCACACGTCCAGTGGCCTACACACTGAGGTGGGATCTGGCAGGTCTAGAGGTTGGGAGCCCAAGATGGCTCTCCCCGGGCTACAGTCCAGATGAGGGCAGGGCCGGTCCCCTCTGGAGGGGCTGGGGAGAATCCGTGTCCCACCCTCGCCAGCTCCTAGCGGTGCCTGCCTCCCCTTCCTCCAGCTCCAGAGCCAGACGCGCAGCATCTTCCGGTCTTGCTTTGACTCTGGCCCTCTGCCTGCCTCTCAGGAGAGCCCTGCGGTGACACGGGGCCCCTGGGATAACCCAGGACCACCTCTGTTATGATTTAGGCACGAGGTGTCACCCCAAAGCTCATGTGTGAGACAATACCAGAAAATTCTGTGGTGAAATGACTGCGCTATGGGAGCCTCACCTGATGATGCATTGATCCACCGACAGGGATGAGCAGGGTGGCGACTGTAGGCAGGCTGTGGCTGGAGGAGGGGGGTCACTGGGGACATGCGTTTGGGGCATAAATTTTGTGCCCAGTGAGGATCTCTCTCTCTGCTTCCTGATGGTCACGTCCTGAGCCGCTGTCTTCCTCCTCACCCTTCCTCCATGGTGTTCTGCGTCACCTAGGCACAGAGCAGTGCAGTTGGCCGTCTATGGACTGAGACTTCTGATGAGCCCCAAATGAACGTTTCCTCCTCTAAAATTGCTCTTGTCAGGTCTTTTGATCACAGCAGCAAAGAAGCTGACTAAAACAGTCTCCCGCCCTCAGGGTCCTTCTCTTAATCCCTTCTGCACAGTTTCTTTTGCCATGTGAAATCACATATTCATGGATTCTGGGCATTAGGGTGTGGACATCTTGATCCACGTATCCATTGATCAGGGGCTCATTTAGCTGACCATGACACACTAGGTAGATACTGGCTTTACCTTCCCCCTGGAGATGCAAAAATTGAGGCTCAGAGAAGCAAAGCCACGAGCCCGAGTCCACACAGCAAGGTCGTGGCCCGCGCTGGTTTCAAGCTCTGGGCTTTCTTTCCGCACCTGCCAGATCCATCCATTTGAGCCACCTGTGTCCAGGCAAGAGTCCTGGCCTTCCCAGGGGGTGGGGATTGAGCCCCACGTGGACAGGCTGCCAGGGGCTGGAAGAGAGTGTGGCCTGCTGCTGCTTTGGAAGCCCCCGGGCTCTTCCCCTATTGCCTCCGCCTTCCTGGGAAGAAGCCCTCGGGAGCTGAGGGGGTTTCCTGGGCTTCGGAGGGGAGAGGTGGGAGACCAGGGAGGTCATCTCCAGGCTGCTTCCTTGGAAGGTGGCAACCGGGGTTATGGTGGGGCCAGAGCAACCAGGGAACCCCGATTGGGATCCAAGCTCCCCGCGACTTGCTGATTTAGCCCCAGAGGGGGTGGTCATGCAGTGCAGCCGCCCAACAGTGGGGCCACCCACTGCCCTCCCTGCCCCCACACTCTGCTTCCCAGCACAAGCTTTCCAAGGCACACCCTGCTTCCCTTTCGCATCCTCTACCCCCTCCCCCAAGGCCAGAAATGCAGCGAAAGGAGTTTTCCTTCTCTAGAATTTTCCATCTCTAATCCACCACCCGGGCACATCACTTCCATTCAACCTCATCACTCCCTCCTTTCCTGGCCAGACAGCAAACCCCAGGAGGGCAACCCTCACCACCCAGACCCCATATTTCATTAGGATGACTTTCAAGCATTCAGGAAAGTTGAATTTTGGAATGAACCACTCATCCCTGGAGTCTCCAAGGAACAGCCCCAGCACCACCATTAGAACCACCATTGGACCCAGCTCTCTTACTCCTCGGTCTATACCCAGAGGACTTAAATCAGCATACTCCAGGGACACGGCCACATCAATGTTTACAGCAGCTCAACTCACAATAGCTAAACTGTGGAACCTACCTAGATGCCCTTCAGTAGCTGAATGGATAAAGACAATGTGGTATACATACACGATGGGATATTCTTCAGCATTAAAGAGAATAAAATCGGGGCTGGGGTTGTGGCTTAGTAGAGTGCTTGCCTAGCACACGTGAGGCACTGGGTTCAATCCCCAGCACCACATAAAAATAAACGAATAAAATAAAGGTATCGTGGCCATCGAGAGAGAGAGAGAGAGAGAGAGAGAGAGAGAGAGAGAGAGAGAGAGAAATCATGGCATTTGCAGATAAATGGATTAAGTTGGAGAATATAATGCTAAGTGAAGTTAAGCCAATCCCAAAAAACCAAATGCCAAATGTTTTCTCTGATTTAAGGATGCTGATTCATAATGTGGTGGGGGGTGCTGCATGGGAGGACTAGACAAACTCTAGATAGGGCAAAGGGGAGGGACCGGAAGGGAGGGGAATGGGGTAGGAAAGACAGCGGAATGAGATGGATATCATTACCCTAAGTGCACAAATGGTGCATCTCTACTTTATGTACAACCAGAGAAATAAAAAAAATGTGCTGTATATGTGTAATGTGAATTGTAATGCATTCTGCTGTCATATATAACAAATTAAAATTAGAAAAGAAAGAAAATTGCTGAGAGTAGATTTTAGGTGTTTTCACCATGAAAAAAAAAATGACACATAACTGAGGCAGGGGCCCATGCCTGTCATCCTAGCTACTTGGGAGTCTGAGGTAGGAGGATCTGAAGTCAAGGGCCAGACTCAGCATCTTAGTGAGATCCTGTCTCAAAACAAAAATAAAAAGGCTGGGGATGCGGCTCAGTGGTAGAGCATTTGCCTAGCATGTACAAGGTCCTGAGTCCAATCTCCAGTACAGAAAGAAAAAAATCAACCATATATGTGAGGTGATGCATATGTTAATAGCTTATTTTAGCCAGTTCACTATGTGCATGGATCAAAAATCACATCATATGCCACGCAAATACAGTCAGCCCTTCGCATCTGTGGATTCAACCAACTCAGGTGGAAAATACTAGAAAAACAATCTGCGCTGAACATGCATGCAGTTTTTCTTCTCATTTTTCCCTAAGCAACTCAGTATAACAACTTTGCATTTACGTAGCACTCTAGGCCAACTCGAGATGATTTAGCCAGAGGTGCAGAGGCCCTCTACAAAGGCTATGCCTCTGTGTGTGAGGGGCTTGGGCATCCACGGGCTCTGGTACTGTGTTGGGGGGAAAGGTTCTGGGACCAATTCCCCACAAATTCCAGGGGATGACTATTACTTTTTCTATCGTTTATTTGCCAGATAAAAACATAAATTTAAAAGTTGCCTAGAATGAAATGCATGAATCCCAAGCACGCTTTCTGCAGGTTTTGATGAGTGCGTTCACCGATATGCTCCCAAATCATCAGCAAACAGAACATCGCCCCAGAAAGTTCCTCCAGAGCCCTGCTAAGGGGACCTCTACCTCTGCTCCCAGGCAACCGTTCCTCCCGCCTCTCCCACCCTAGCGCAGGGTGGCCTCCTCTAGGACTCCCTGCGAGGGGCCCCATCAGGCCTCCGCTGCTCCTTGGAAGCCTGTGGCCCCCCAGCCCGAGGTTTCCTGGCCGAGCGACCCTGACCTGGAAGTCCAGGGCCTGGCGTGGAATCCGTGCCGCAGAGGCCTCCGCAGGCGAGAAGGGGATGGCACGAATGTGTCAGCCCCAAAGGGAAGTCGAGGACACCACGTGTGGGAACCTTAAGCCACAACGAGAGTGGCCACCTGGGCAGAAGACAGCTCTCCCCAGAGCGTGTCCGAGGGCTCTGGGATTTCACAGTCGACGCTCGCCCGCAGGCACGCCCCCCAGGGCTCGACCGCGCCCATTGGTCAACAAGGGTAAGTGCTGGGCGCTGATTGGCTCTTGGTCACTCACCTTATACATTCCAGGTAAGAACTGCCAAGAGGGAGGGGGTGATCCTCAAGGTGTTAGAAACCTGCTGCAGGTCAGAATGACCTAGGTCCTGGGTGACTTCTGTCTCATGCCTCGTGTCCCCCCCACCACCCTGACAGCTAAAGAATTTTGTGGCTTTTAAAATCCTTTCTCAAATGAAGCTGCCCCTTGGGTCCGAGAGACCTGCGCCCTGATCCTCACTGCTCGCTGGCAGCCTCCTCCTTGTTCAGCGAGGGCTCCTGTCCTTTCCCGTCCATCTACTGTCCATCCAGAAGCCCCTTCTTGGGGATCAGGCACCGATCCTTCTCTTCATCTCTATCCGGAGACTCCTGCTATCTTCCCTAGGGTGTAATTCCAAATATCAGAGTCCCCCCGGGACCCTGCTCTCCGTACTGTGCAAACCCGTGTAATCAAGAACTGCTGCTTCCTGCCGTCCTCCACTATCTGCCTACCCTTCTGGCCTCCCTTTCTCCCTTCCATCTGGGCTCTGGAACTGCTGCAGTTTCCCTGGGGCCAAAACCCCTTCCCTGTGCAGCTGGAACCTCTGGACCTTGCTGGTGAGAGTAACCTCTCTGGGAAGCTAAGTGTGCATCTAACATCACTCCTAGGTGTTTATCCCAAAGAAGTGAAAACCTACACATGCACATGGTGAGGCCAGAATGTGTCCCTCCAAAGTCCATGTGTCAGAAACTTAATCCCTAAATTCCCCTGTGCATGGAATTTGGAGAATCACCCTTTGGGAGGTGACTAGGGTTCAATGAGGTGATAAGGTTGGGGCCACCATGATGGCCCCAACCAGTGACTTTATCACAAGAGGAAGAGAGACCAGAGGGGGCACACTGGCTCTGTCTCACCATGTTGTACTATAGACCATGGGTTGGACGATGTTCCCAGGGGCTCATCTGTTGGAAGCTTGGTCCCTAGTGAGGTGACCCTAAGAAATAGTGGAACTTGTAGGAGGTGGGGCCTAGTGGGAAGTCATTAGGTGTTTGGGGGCATTTCCTTGGAAAGGATTAAGTTAATTCTGCTGAGATCCTGGTGAGATACTGGTTCTCGAGAGAGACTTGTCACAAAAGAACAAGACTAGCCCCTCTCCTCTCTCTGGCTTTCTGTCCTGCCATGAGATTTCTCCTTGCTAGCCTCATGATGTAATGCAGCCACAGGGCCCTAACCAGAGCAGATACTCGGCTGTTTGGACTTTCGCCTCCAAACTGTGAGCTAAACAAATCTCCTTTCTTTATAAAATACCAAGCCTCAGGTATTTTGTTTCAGCAATGAAAGAGACGAATACCTCAGCAAGAAGGCCTTCACTAAATGCTGTCACCTTGCTCTCAGACTTTCCAGCCTCCAGAACCATGAGTCAAAAAAACTTCTATTCTTTGTAAATTACCCAGTCTTGGGTGGTTTTTTTTTTTTTTATAGCAACCGTAAACACACTGACCTGCCATACAAAAATTTGTATAAGAATATTCACCGAAGCCGAATCCTAGTAACTTACATTGGAAGCAACCCAAACATCCATCAACGGGTAAACAGATAAGTGAACCGTGGTCCAGCCGCACAACAGAATATGACTCCGCGATAAAAAAAAAGAGAATATTATCGATTCGCATAATAGCATGGGGGAATCTCAAAAGTACTCTGTGGACAGAAAGTATCCAGAAACAGAGGGCTATATGTCGTATGTAATTCAATGTATATGGAGTTTTACAAAAGACGAGTCACATTGATGGCGATAGACAACAGGTCTGTGGTGGCCTGGAGCAGGGCTGGGGGTTGGGGCTGAGTAGGAGGGAGAGGAGAGGATTAAGTCAGGTGGGTAGAGGCTGTATCTGGGGTGGTGTTCCTCTCTTGCTGCCTCAGGCTGCCACCGCCAGGCATTCCGGGAACTAAAGCAGCCTTTAGTTATGAACTCAGTTCTGCGGGGAACTGGGAGCAGCTGGCCTGTTACTGTCCTCTGATGGATCCATCTGCTTTTTTTGGAAATTCTCAGAGAGCCCCCAAGTCCTCAGGACGAAAGCAGGGAACTTTGGGAGTGCGGGGTGAATTCAGATCAGAAGTCCCCACTCGTTCCAGCCAGGCCCTTTGCAGCCCACACCTCCAAACTCCTTCTGCCCAACTGGCAACCTCCCTCCTGCTGGGTTCCGCTTCCTACTCCAGGCTCCCTACCTGCCGCCCGCCACTTTCCTAGCTCCGCCTGCAGAAATCCCATCACTTCTCAAAAACCCAGTTTCTCTGGGATGTTTCCTGATGGTCCCAGGAGCTGGGTGCTTTGAGCAAAAGGGACCAGATAATCTCATCAGGGGAGTCCCTCCTTCCTCCCCCTGCCTCAGGGCCTTGTGTCCCGCTGTGAAGTCTGGGATGGATGACCGGGTGCCAGTCTATTCAAGGGATGGGGAAGATGGAAAAATCAAACAGCTTCCTTCTCTTTCTGGGCTAGGAAGAGAGGTGGGCTCAGGTGACCGGGGACTAGGAGAAGGGAGATTTGAAGCTGGCAGAGGGGTGTGAGGTTGGAGCAGAGGCCTCTGAGCACCCGGGACCCAACTGCGCCGGTGGGCGTGGCTCTGGGCGCTGAGCCGGGTCAGCAGCTGCGCCTCTTCTCACAGATGCAACCGTCCATTTTACTGTTGCATGGTGCGTCGTTCCAGAGCCCAGAGTGTAGCATCATGACACAGTCTTCTTGCCTCCTCGAGTCATTGGGCTCTCCCGTGTTCCAGTGGCTGCCAAGGTGAAGTAGGGCGCTGCTGCAAGTCCAGGCTCAGGACGGACCTGTGGTCCAGCCCTCCTTCCCAGCGTCTAGCCTGTTTATGGCTTGGGTCTAACCTGTTCACCCTGAGTGTCTAACTTGAGCATGCACCTGGGGTTATTACTCTGTGAGCCCAAAGTTTAACCCTCAGCCAGTTCCTAAGAATTTAGTCCAAGCCATGGAGTCCCAGAGAGGTGGTCCAAAGCACTTCCCCTAGGGTCTGATTTGTCCCTCTCCCCGATTCTCACCAGGAGTCCGTCCCTCACCTGAAGCTGAGAGGGACTCCATCGATCCACTTGTAGCTCTGAACCTCGCCAGAGTGACGCACAGCCCTCAGGCCCAGCCAGTAGCCCAGGCCGCGAGTGTGCAGACTCAGGAAGCCCTGGGAAGGAGCGGAGACCTGAACCCAGGAGTCCACCAACCGCCCCAGGACCCGAGCCACACCGCACACTCGAGGTTCTCCCGCTGAGCTCCTCCCTCTCGCTACCTGCTCCTCGAGGCCCTCGATGATCACCAGGTGGGCGCTTAGGTTTGCACAGAGGCGCTGCGCCGCCTCCCACGAGCTGGGTGGCTCCGAGAAAAAGTAGCAAGAGCCCTGGAAGGTCAGCCAGGACTTGGGGCACGGCTCACAGGAACCTGCAGGTGGCGGGTCAGAGAGGTGGGCTGTTCCCAGGTGGAGCTCACCGAGCACCGGGTGGGTATCCCCCACGGGCAGAACCACCGAAGCCAAGTACAAGGGCAGGGCCTGGTGGAGAGAGGCACTCCGAGGCCCTGGCAGGTTCTGCTTGCTTTCCGTCCCCTGCGTTGCTCACCGTTCTGGAACTTGATGCCCTCCAGCAACCGGAACAGTTCAGTGCGGACGTTCTCTCGGTCCCTGCCGGCTTCAGCCAAGCCCTGGGTCACTGCAGGGTCAAGGGAGTTGAGATTACAGTGGAGGTTAGAATCAGCCGTGTCATGGCCAGGTAAAGGTCAGGTCCCGGTGGATGTCGACCTTGACAGTGACTGTCCTAAGAGGGTAGGGTCCAGTGTGGCTGGGGTGAGGAGTTGTACTCAAGGTCAGAGTCCAGCCATTAGGATCTGGTCCAGCCATGGAGGTGGGCACGATCAGGGTCAGGGGTCAAGGTCACTGGGGCCAGGGCTGAGGGTCACGCCCCTCACCGCGCTCCTGCAGTTCTTTCAGGGCGCTCTCCTGCTGCAGCACTTTTATCTGTGTCTCCCCAAGCTCAGTGAGAGTGGTCTGCAGTTTCGCCTTGGTCCCCAAGCCTAGGAAGGACATGATACAGGTGGGTGGGACTTCTGAGGCCAGCCCGCCTGCCCCCACCAGCCTGCCCTGATCCACCTGCTCTAAGCCCACAAGCAACAGCCAGGCCCCCTTCTTACAGCAGCTGTTGCAGGCTCCGACCTCCTCCTTCAAGGCACCCAGCACCACTGTCTGTTCCGAGGCTGGAATGATGTCCCCACGCGCATGTGTACTTCGTCACCTGAAGGGACTCAGGGGACACCCTTCCCCCACTATGAGACCAGCCTCTGGGTCCCCTGTGTCCTCACCCAGCCACTCCCCGGGCTCAGGACCCTGGACATTCCCCCCCTCAGCCCCCAGGGCCCACCGCTCTGCACACACCGTTCGTCTCCAGCAGGTCCTGTTGGCCCACCAGCGCCCGGCGCTCCACAGAGGCTGCAGAGAGAAGCTCCTGCAGGCCCAGCAGGGCAACCCAGGAACATCCCCTCACCCCAGGGGTGCAAGGACCCCGTCTTGGGACCCACAGGGGAAGCAGGCCGGCGTACGACACACATGATGATCACGTGTGTGGAAGGGAGACAAACGCACGGGTGGGTGCGCCCAGCCCAAGGAGGGACAGCCATTCTATGCAGGGGTGGCACGTTCAGATCCAGGCCGGGGGCTGGGATCATGGAGGGGGTGGGAGCACATGGAAAGGGCAGACTTAGGTCCTCAAGAAGGGGTCACTCACCCTTGGACAACAGAAGGCTCAGAATGAAAGCCCATAGGATCGTGGCCACCAGGAGAAGCAGGGCCAGGAAGAAAAATCGTTGCTTGCAGTGCTCCCAGCGTCCCCAGTGCCCTAGGGGACACAGATGGACTCCTAGGGCCCAAGCACTAAACCCTAGGCTGTGGCACAGAGAGGTTAAATAACTTGCCCACCATGCCACAGCCCCTGAGCAGCAGAGTTAGGATTTGGATCCAGGTCTGACCGGGTCTATGGCTGTGGGGTTCTTTCCTGAACCCATGGCCCGGGTCTTCTTGCCTCCTCTCCTCCATTCCCCATCACAGCCCAGACATGCTCTAGGAACCCCAGGAGACCAGCTAGGCAGTCCATTACTCATACCTCCAGGGAGGTCCTGGGACCCGCCGCCCCACTTGCTGTATCCAGCAGTGTCCATGGTGAAGCAGGAGTGCAGAGAAGGGGCAGAGATATAAATTTAGCCCCCAGCCCCACCCTGGCCACACCCACTCTCTCTTCCTGCTTTCCTCCTTCCCATTTCCTTGGCCTCCATTCCTGGTAACAGGGAAACATTCGCTGACCAATCGCAGGGCCGGCTCCTTGCTGGGCTGGGACATGGTGGGGGGCAGTTCCAGCCTCCCGGGCCTGGTCTCTGCAGCACGCCCCCAGGCTGGTGCTGTGGCTTCTCTTCAGAGCTTGGTCCCTAACTCTTTGGGGGCTGGGTTTCCTCCTGAGTTGGACATGCTGATCCCAACCAAATTTTGACCCTGCTAGATCCTGAGAAAGCCCCTCCATGGGACCTCCCCAGCCAGTGCCAGATCCGCACCCCCCCTCCATTTCCCCGCAGGTGCGTCTCAGAGGCTGGGCCTGACCCTGACCTGAATTCAGTCTCTCTTGGCCAGAAGGGAACAAATTGAAAAGTTTTGGGGTGACCAGTTAAGCTCCTGGATTCTACTGCTGGGTAGGGGGGTGGTGGATGGGGTTGTATGCAGATGTAGCTTCTAGAAGCCTCAGTTTCCCCTCTGTGAATAGGAGGGACAATAACAGGGCCTCCCTCAAAGAAGGATAAAGAAGTGAGGTCATGCATGACAGACCCAGCGCCATCTCAGGTGCGAGAAAAACACCAGGTGAGCCAGGTGCGGTGGTGCACACCGACAGACCCGGCAACCAGGGAGGCTGAGTCAGGAGCATCACCAGAGCCCAGGAGCTTGGGGCCAGCCTGGTTAACCTAGCAAGACTCCGCCCCCAACTCCTAAAACAAAAAAAAATCCCACTAATTATTATGCATTTTCCCAACAAATATTGAACCCTTACTGTGAAGCATACTCTGAGTATTGGGTACATCAAGGAGCAGATTTCTTTGTCCTTGGCATACTCTGAGTATTGGGTACATCAAGGAGCAGATTTCTTTGTCCTTGGTACTCCAAATTCAGTGGGGTGGTCAGGGGATAGACCCTATACTAAATAGTCAGCAGTTTAAAAGCACATTTTATAGAGGAGTGTGCTTGCCGAAGGGTAAGTGTGCCTCTCTCTCTCAGTGGATATTTGGCAATGTCTGGAGACATTTCTGGTTGTTAGAATTTGGTGTGTGTGTGTGTGTGTATGTGTGTGTGTGTGTGTGTGTGTGTGTGTGTGTGTGTGTGTGATTGACATTCGTGGGTAGAGGACAGAGATGCTGCTCAAAACCCTACAATGCACAGGACCGCCTCTGTCCCGTGGCAAAGGGTGATCCTGCTCCAACTGTCCGTCATGCCCAGAGTGAGAACCCTAAAAACATATATTTAAAAAATCACAAGTGTTATAAAAGAACCAAACCTCAAACAGAATTAAGGGCTTGGAGGATTGGGCAGTGGGGAGGTGGCCAGGAGACCTGACTGGGAAGCTAAGGTTACTTGATAACCATTGCGTTCACTAGATTCCAGCCCTCTTGGGGATATGTGTATGCACCCTCACTTCTTAACAGGCTTTAGAAATAATGAACATTATTCACATTTCATTTAAAAAGTGAACTCAAGGGTTGAGGTGTGGCTCCGTGGTGGAGTGCTTGCCTAGCACACATGAAACCCTGGGTTCCATCCCCAGCACTCCCCCCACCCATGAGAGAAGCATTCATGGTCACATAAAATGAAGAGAAAGGAGGATCCTTTCTTTCTTTCTTTTTAAATATTTATTTTTTTAGGTGTAGATGGACACAACACAATGCCTTTATTTCTATGTGGTGCTGAGGATCGACCCCGAGTCCCGCCCGTGCTAGGCGAGCGCTCTACGGCTGAGCCACAATCCCAGCCCAGATTCTTTTTTTTAAAGCAGATGACAAAGGACACAGGAGGGTGGAGAAGGGAGCATGATTCTAATATATAGGCTTAGGCACAACATTCACACCAGGGTCCAGACTTGATAAACACAGGTCCTCGTTTTGTTACTGCAGGGAAGAGGGTCAGACACCTGGAGATGGACAAGGAACTGTTCAACAGAATCTGGGGAAGGACATGTGGATCCAAGTTCACATAGAATGTTCCAGAAACACAGTATCAGATTTTCTACTACTGGGCTGAGGGTCCATGGTATGTATGTATGAACCAAGTACGTGTAAGTTGCAGTCTGTATAACCAATCAGAGAGCATCTGTAGGGCACAGGACTCAACTTCACTGGTCAGCGATGCTTAGCCACGGCAAAGACACTCAGGAACACGAGAGGACATGGCTCCTCTTCCTAGAAGTCTTCTCCTTCTGAGATGTAAGACTCCTTTTGCCTCCATCATCAGAAAAAGGAACCGTGTCAACAGGTGCTGACAGCTGACTTACCAGCAAGACATGACTATGTGGCAGAACTTTCTGGAAAGGCACACCCCAAGTGGCGCTTAGTTAGAGGAAATTAAAAAAAAAAAAAAAAAAGATTGCAAAATTTCTGTCCAAGGCAACCATCAAAATGTGTTCTTAGGAAAGGATCCGGATGGGATTGTTTCATTAGTTGCTTTGGAGGAGAACCAATTCATTCATGCGGGGGGTCAGCACATGTTTCCTGAAAGGGATCCCATTGGAATGGTGCCTTCAAGGACAGGTACATGGTCGAGGGGAGAAGGGAGCAGGGCAGGAAGGTGGGTCTCTGATTTATGCCTAGAGCCGATGTAGCCTTGACGAGCTCGGGGGAGCTTTCCTGCTGCTCCACAAAACCCAGAGCTGCCCATCCCAGGCCCCACGCCCAGGACTTGCTGCAGGGAAAGAAGGGAGGTCCCAGGTACGAGGCTGGCCACAGACAGGGAAGGGAAACCCTTTTCTGGGTGTCGTGGTGGGTGGGAGACACGTGACCAGGGAAATTCAAGACAGTGGAGCTCACCTAGGGAGCACAGGGAATCACGAACGGACCTGAAGGATCCCAGAATGACCTCAGCACGTGCATAGATTGGAAGAGTGAAGGAACAGGGCTCGGGAAGAAGCGAGATCATCCAGGAGCAGGATTTTGAGTTTGGGGAGCAGCTGGTGCTGGGTCAAAGACTCGAGTGGCAGGGACGGGGTGGGGGTAGTACTGGGGATTGAACTCAGGGGCGCTCTACCACTGAGCCCCACCCCCAGCCCTATTCTGTATTTTATTTAGAGACAGGGTCTCACTGAGTTGCTTAGTGCCTCACCTTTGCTGAGGCTGGCTTTGAACTTAGGATCCTCCTGCCTCAGCCTTCCAAGCCGCTGGGATTACAGGCACGCACCACCGCACCCAGCTTGGTGGTGGCTTTTTTAGAAAAAAAAAAAAATTGTTTATTTTTTCATGTGGTGCTTAGAATCCAACCCAGTGCCTCACGTGTACTAGGCAAATGGTCAACCACTGAGCCACAACTCAGCCCCGCTTATTGCTCTTAATATTGACTTTGATTATTATGATGAAAAAAAATGAGTGTGTCAAGAGGTCTGCAGAACACAATGTGCCTGCCTTCCACTCCGCTGTATTCCTGTTTTGACACCATTGCATGTTTCAGATCCTTTTAAAAGTAAATATGACAAATATAGTGTGAGTCTTCTTCTAGGACTTCCAGTCCATCTCTGGTCTCATTCCCATTTCCTTCCCCAAGGCTACTTCCCCCCCAAAGCTCGGTGTTTATCACATTAAAGAACACTTTAACTGTGCATGCACCCTTGGATGATATTTTGGATTGTTTTGCCCATTTGGAAGCTAAGTAAACACGTTCCCTCGTGGTCTGTATCCTTCCGGCTCTTGTTTTTGTCTCTTCCACATTTTGAGATAGATGGATTCAATGCTCATTTTTCATTAAAAAGAAGATAAACACAAGAAAACGAATGCTGAGCAAACACAGGAGGCGATTTCCTTAAAGGCCATTTCCAGGGATCTACAGAAATGGTTTGACTTAATGATAACATGAGAACCATCTTCGGTAAAAATCAAGAACAAACAAACAAATGGAAAAAAAAAGATGCCCACTGAGTCGGGGTGGGGGTTGGTTTGTGTCCCCCACAAAAGATAAGTTAAAGCCCTAATCCAGGGTACCTGCAAATGGGACCTTATTTGGAAATGGGTCTTCACACATGTAATCAAGTTCTGGTGAGGTTAGGACAAGCTCGAATCCCATAAGCCCCTGTCCTTCAACCAAGAGAAGAGACACAGAAAAGGTGTTGTGCTGGGACAGGAGGGGAGAAGCCAGGGCTCACTGTCCGCCACCAGAAGCTGGCAACAGGCAAGAAGGGTCCCCTCCATGACTCAGAGGGACTCTGTCTTGTGGGAACTCTGTCTTGTTTCAGACGTGACCTCCACAACTGTGAGACAGCACACTTCTGTGGCGTTAAACCACACAGAGTGCGGTGCTTTGATAGGGCGATTGGCACCTACCGAACATCTCCACAAGGTCACACGCCAGGTAACCATGTTTCCATCGGTGATGAGCCACACAGATTGCAGAAGACGGTACCACCCATGACATCACAGCCATGTCAGTTTGTAGGAGCATCCTCTATGATATCTGTACACTGGCAAAAGAGCCTAACAATGCTTTTCGCCCAATGTACTGCATGACTTTAAATATGAGAAAAATATTTTGGTAAAATCAAGAACAAAATCAAGATGCTTCTCTTGCTTTCTGCCAATGCAATAAGAAAATAAATATTGGAAAGCAAAAAGGAAAGTTGACAGTCCGTCAAAGCTAGGATCATTTATCTAGAAATTGCTAAGGATTTAACCTCCGGACTAATTAAAGATTGTGGCAAGATTAACCTTTAAAAAGACAAGTTTCTCGTGTTCTAGCAATTAGCATCTGCAAAGGAAAGAGAAACCAAAGCCCCTTCGCCAAATAGGAAATACTCTTGGATGCTGAAGAAAAATCACGTTAAGAATATGGGGTTGGGGGGCTGGGGATGTGGCTCAAGCGGTAGCGCGCTCTCCTGGCATGCGTGCGGCCCGGGTTCGATCCTCAGCACCACATACAAAGATGTTGTGTCCTCCAAGAACTAAAAAATAAATATTTTAAAAATTCTCTCTCTCTCTCTCTCTCTCTCTCTCTCTTTAAAAAAAAAAAAAAAGAAGAAGAATACGGGGTTGGGCCAGGTGTAGTGGCGCACACCTGTAATCCCAGCAGCTGGGGAGGCTGAGGCAGGAGGATCAGGAGTTCAGAGTCAGCCTCAGCAATGATGAGGTGCTAAGCAACTCAGCAAGACCCTGTCTCTAAATAAAATATAAAATAGGGCTGGGGATGTGGTTCAGTGGTTGAGTGACCCTGAGTTCAATCCCTGGGACCCCCCACCCCCCCAAAAAAATGAGTATGGGGTCAGTGAGCAGCTCAGTGGTGGAACATTCATTCACCTAGCATGTGCAAAGCCCTCTTAGCACTGAAAAAAAGAAGAGAAGGAAATTCATAAATAAATCAGTTCATATGTTTGTGAAACCATCACCACCCACTATTCCCAAATTGAGACTGTCCAGTAAACACCAACCCTCCATTCTCACTTCCTAGTTCCTGGTGCCCATGATTATTACCTTCTGTCTTTATGGATTTCTCTAGGAACCTTAAATAAATGAAATTCTAAGCAGTGTTTTTGAGTCTGTTTCAGACTTTTTTTCTTTTTGGTTGTGGAAGTGAAACCAAGCGTTCGACCACCAGGCTGCACCCCAAGCCTCTTGCAAATTCTTATTTTGATATAGATTCACGATGAGTTGCAAAGACAGTCGAGAGTTCTGTATATTCTTTACCCAGCTTCTGCTAATGCTAATATCGTGTATTATCATTATACACTTGTCAAAACGAAGAGATTAATACTGGTATGAATCCACCATTGGCTAAACTGCAGGCCTCATTTGGATTTTACCAGTGTTCCCACGGGTGCCCCTTCTCTGCTCGCTCCATCTTCCCACAGGGCATCCCACGCTGCCTGTGGTCGGCGTCCGAGTTCGCCAGGGCTGCTGTGACGAATGCAGCTTCAGCCAGAGAAGCTTACTCTCTCACAGTTTTGGAGGCCAAAAGCCCGAGATCAATATGAGCAGATGTTATAATTTGGATCCAAAATGTCCCCCAAAGATTGGTGTGTCTCCAGCTTGGTCCCCCTGGGAGGTGGTGGAAACTTTAAGGGGTGGGACCCAGCGAGAGGTCTTCAGATCACTGTGTGGACACCCTCGGAAGGGACGTGGGGCCTCATTCCCTCCTTTGTTTCTCATGTCCCAGCTCTGAGGCGAGCAGTCTGGCCATGGCTGCTACCATGACGTGCTGCCCCACCACAGGCCGTAGGGATGGGGCCAATTGATCAAGGACTGAAGCCTCCAAAACTGTGAGCTGAAACAACCTTTCCTCGCTGGACATGGATTTCTCTCAGTTATGTGTTACAGTAACAGAAAGCTAGCTAGCACAGCATGGTTGGTTCCTTCTGGGCTGTAAGGGGAAGGGTCTCTTGTTTGTGTCTCTCCTTGGCTTGTAGATGCCACCTTCTCTCTGACATATCTTTCATGAAGTGGAAAGTTTTGAAGAGTAACAATCAGGCATTGCTTTGACACTTTATTGCCCTTGTAAAGACCGCATTGCCAAGTATGGTCACATTCTGAGGTACTAAGAGGTTAGGACGTCAACCCATGATTTTTTTTTTTTTTTTTTTTTTTTGCAGTTCAACCCAGGGTGCTCTACCACTGAAAAACATTCTAAGCCCTATTTGAATTTTGAGATAAAGTCTTGCTAAGTTCCCCAGTTGGGTCTCAAACTTGTGATCCTGCTGCTTCAGCCTCCAGAGTTGCTGGGATTCCAAGTGTGAACCACCATGCCCAGCAATATAGGCATTGGGTTGGAGGCACCGTTCAGCCCATAACAGTCACTTTGTCTTCTTGATCGCCTCCAGACTGTGACAGGTTCCTGCTGCTGTGATTTAGCGATTGGTTTGAGTGTGTCCCCTGAAGTTTATTGGTGTGAAGCTTGGTCTCATCTTTGTGATGTAGTGTGAGACGTGAGGGGACCTTTAAGGGGTGGGGCTTAATGGGAGGTGGTTAGGTTTGGGGGCATCATTTTTTGCAAAGGATTTATGCCAATGCCATGAAGTGAGATAGTTCTCTGGAAAGTGAATTTTTATCAAAAGAGGAAGCCTGATTAAGTATTATAATGCAAAAAAGAAAGTACATGTATAAAGGCATAAATTGGCGCGACCAAACTTTATATATGGAGATATGAAAAATTGTACTCTATATATGTAATAAGATTCTAATGAATTCCACTGCTGTTGTGTATTTTTAAAAATAATAAAATCATTAAAAGATAAAAAATAAATAAAAATAAAAAGAGAGAAAGCCTGGCCCTTCCGTATTCTCTGGTTTCCTGTCTCATACATGATCTCCTTTTCTGCTTTCTCCACGACGCTATCTGCCATGTTGTATCACAGCCAAGAGGGTCCTGGACAAGAAGCTGAACTGATGGGGTTGCATGGCCTTGGACTGTCAGCCCCCAAACTGAGCTAAACAAACTGTTTTTCTTCATGAAGTTCCCAACCTCAGCTATTTTATTATAGGAACAGAAAATGGATGGCTACACCTGTCTTCTTCTCTTGTCTTTCATGAACTGGAAAGTTTTGAAGAGTAACAATCAGGCATTTTGCATTGAATGGTCTTTGATTTGAACTTTCATGATTAGATTGAGGATATGGGTTTAGGGGGGAATGTACCACAAAGGTAATGTGCCCTTCTTTCACACGATATTGGTGGGTCCAGTAGGGAAATACATGATGTCCACATGATCATGACTTGTCACTGGTGATCTTAGTTAAGGTGGTAAATGCCAGGTTTCTCCATGATAGAGTCTCTATTCCCCCACACATACCTGTTCCATGCTGTTTGATGCATCTTCAATGGTACTGATATTGTTCCTGAAGGAGAAAATCTGGTTCTTTGGAGGATATATATAGAAAGATATATATGTCTACAGGTATCTATCCATACCTGTATCTATCAGATATCACCGTGCCTTGGCGATCTACAAAACTTGTCCTTCTCCAACAAAACCAAAATCTTTGATATTTTATTTAGAGCAACAATTAAGGAAAATGTTTCTAAAAGCCATTTGATGCTGCTCTCTTCCTTGAAAGTGAGTCACCATGTCCAGCTGCCCTCACAGGGAGAACTGGTTTCCAAGAAGAAGTAGATGTGTGAACATGTGTTAAGACCACAGTGGTTGTTAATAAGCATTGAGGGAAACGAGTTCACTGAGGTGGTGCAAATGTCCTGTTTCTTGTAACATTCTCCCCCATTAATTAGAACATCTGTCTCGAGATCTTTCTACAGCAATTGTTGATGAGATATCCTAAGGATAATCCCATATTTCCTTTGTTCCTTATTTCATTTATTAATTGAAATCATTCTGTAAGAAAGAACAGATCTTCAAAAATGGACTTTAATATTTAGATTCACAGTAAAAGTATAGATTTACAGCGAAATTACGTAGAGGGTGGGGGGATTTCCCATTCACTTCCCACCCCCACAAAAGCACAGCCTCCTCCATTGTCAAAGCCCCCACCAGGCCTAGATATTTTTGCAGCAGAGGGAACAATATGCACATGTTATTGCCACTCAAAGTCCACAGTTTGCATTTGGGCTCACTTGTGCTCTATGTTCTATAGGTTTGGACAATCCTGAAGGGGACGTCTCCACCAGTACAGTATCACAGAGAGGATTCAGTGTCCCAACAATTCCCTGTGCTCCATTTATTCACAAATAGATTTTCAACGTTCTATAGAGTATTGCAGGTAGAGTTTGAAGCCAACATGGCAAGTGGATTATTTGGAATATCATAAAGAACAGGGAGAAGACCTTTTGAGATCAGAACATGGGGAGGGAGGGCACTGAGTTTTCACTGGAGAGACTGACATGTTTTGGTCCCACGGGCACGGATGGCTTACTCAAGAGGTTAATTAAAACCTAAAGAGCTATAGTCATTTAAAGGTCATCTAAAAGAGAAATCGCCCAAGAGAAGAAAAAAAGTATTTTAATAGAGAAGAAGCACGTCGGGCAGATACCAAGACGTATTGTAGACTTGGTCCAGGTTTCTCCAGACACAGAGCCTGAGCCAAGTATTTGGATAGCCACAGTTTAGCTGGGAGGTGATTCCAAGAGAAGCAGTAGAGGAGGGGGAAGAAAAGAGGGACAGGGAGGGGAAGGAAGGAGGGGAACAGACACAGGGGAGGTTGACAGGCCTATGACTGACGTGGGCAGCTGGGACTCAGCCCCATGTGCCTCTGGGGGGTGTATGGAGAGAGTCTCTGAGTTAGCCCCACTGTTGAAGGTCCATTTACCGAGATAGGATTCAGCCTTCAAGTTATTTATGAAGGGACATCCTTGCGGTCAGTCCCAGCAGGAGGAAGGGGAAGTCTATGGAGTTACTTTCACACCAAGTCGTTTTCCACTTCTCACTACAGCTTCCTGGAGCTGGATTACACAAGTTAGAAATCTCAGTTCCACAAGACGAGCCCAGATGTCTTCTGCAAGAGGGGTGCCTAGGGGAGCCATGCTTCAGCCAGGCCAACCATGAACCAGGGGCTCCCAGAACCCACTCCCAGTTTTCCAGATGGCTCACAGAAAAATACATGCTTGCATTCACTGGGTTGTTATAAAGAACACAACTCAGCCAGGTGGAAGAGATGCCCGGATGGAGGGAAAGCGTGCGGCGGTGGGACGCTCTCTCCTAGTGGGCAGCACCTGGGACCCTCTCCTGCTCACCAGCCTGTAACTCACCAAACCCCACCGTTACCAGACTTTTCATACAGCTCAATCTCTGCCCCTGCTTGGGGGACTCTGGCACTCTGGGCCACTATACACCTCCCCAGGGCTAAGTACCAGGCACCTCCAGCCCAGAGCCCACTGAAAAGACTCAAGCTAGCCATGCCTACGCGAGCTTCCTAAACTCTGCCTCATTTCATCGGTGGAGGGGCTGGAAGTTCCCACCCTCTAAAATCCTCTGATTTCCCTGGTGACCCCTCCCATGTGGAGGCGTCCAAGTCCTACCGTCAAACACCTCATTAGCCTGAATTCAAGTGGGCGCCCAGAGGCTCACTAGGAATTTTAAAAAGCCACCCTGCCACTCAGGACCAAAAAGATATTTTTATTATGCCACTGGAAGGGAATAGGAGCAGGGAGGGGGACAGTCCAGCAGAGGAGGTCTGACAGCAGCCACAGAGGACTCCATGGGAGCTCTGGAACCTGCATGGTCCTTCAGGGGTACCCCATGTGGACCCCACGTGGACAGATCTTCACGGGCCTGTACCCATCTGGGCTGCACCAGGAAGGAGCCCGACCTTGGAGAAGGCAGCTCCCTGCAGTAGGGTCTAGACTAGAAGAGGCTGAGAGGTGTCAGCCGCCTCCAAGGAACTCCCAGCAGCGGGCCAGCGTGTCCCTCCCTGAACAGAGCTGGCAGGCAAACTTCAGGGTCCACCAGGGTCACCCAGGGAGGCAGGGCTGGGTGTTCATGCTGCAGCTCCTGGCAGTCCTTGATTGACTGGGGGAATGAATTCCTTCATGCTTCCAGCCTCCAGGGTGAGCTACGGCAACCAGGAGAGGGCCCTGGGCCAACGGGTTGCAGGGGAGGGTCATGGAAGTTGAGAAGATGGAGGAATGTCATGCAGAGGTGGGATGGGCCCTGGGGGACATGGCAGCAGCTACACATGGTCATGCAAACCCTCTGGTCTCAGCGGGGAAGACGGAGTAGATTAGTGGAACATACCCAGCCCACTATGGGCCCCACTCCTGGGCACTGGATGGAACGGCAAAGGTGAGACACAACCACCCCTTAAAGCCAGGGGCAACCTAGAGGCCCAGGAGGGAGGGCCCGTGTCACCCCACGTGGGCTCAGCCCCACAGGGATTGAGGCATCCCAGAGAAGAGTCCCAGAGCTTGTATTGAAACCTCGATGTCCATAGGCAGGGGAAGGGCTTGGCATAAACCTGGGTGGAGTTCTGAGACCTGCCGGGCTGTTCAGGAGGCAGGCGTGGCGCGGAGGAACCAGCAGTCACTCAGTGGAGCAGGAGGCTGCAAATCTTTTGCACACCCAGAATTTCTTGTAATCACATTTGGAGTCCTTCCAGCCCCTGCTTCGCACTTCCGCGCAGTCCTGTCCGCCACGGTTGTTGGGCTGCCCTGGCATCCAGTATCTCGTGAGGCTGCAAAACCGTCCACGTGGTGAGCCTCCACCCCGCCCCCTCCGTGCGCTGTCTCTGCTCCAGGACATGTGATGCTCTCACCTCTGTCCTACAAGCCTGCGGAGGTCAAGCCTTGTTCCCGACACCCAGTGACATGCCTGAGTCACTCGACCTTGGACCCTGCCCCTTGTTGGCCCCCATGAGAGGAATCCTCCTGCTAAGGGTGTGACTGTCACACGCCACCAACCAGCCTAGACTTCACACCCCAGCCACCTTGCTTGGGGGACTCTGGGCCACTATACACCTCCCCAGGGCTAAGTACCAGGCATCTAGGGCCAGCACCTCCAGCCCAGAGCCCACTGAAAGACTCAGGCTAGCCATGCTTCTTAAACTCTGCCTCATTCAATCCCTCCGTGGACACCACAATGCAGGCCCTCGCCCACGGCGCCTCCACCCGCTGCCCAGCCCTGCCCTTCCCCAGGGGGCTGCCATGGATTGAAGTTGGCTCCTTCTTTTGAGATCCAGGAGAATCTCAAGCTATCTTCTCAGTGGAATTGTCTTCTGTGCCCTTGGTCTTGCTATCCCTCAGATTTTCCAGTAACACTCTCCGTTTTCAGTCACCCACCCACGCTCCGTCCGAGCTCCTCCTGCAGCTCTGGAGGTGGAATTTCACCCAGTGGCCCGCTCTCGGCACAGGAGGATGAAGACCAGCTTCCTCAACTCAGTGAGTGCCCCAGATTCTCAGGCCTAGGGGCCAGGGAGTGGGAACCCCAGGTGTAGCCCAGGCCAGAGCTTCAGAGCATCACCCTGCTCTCCAGGGAGTGCCCTTCCCCCAGGACCTACTTGAGTGACAGAGGAGAGCCATCCACCCAGGACCATGCGCCTTCCTTATTCAGGTCTGAGAGCCCCAGCCAGGCAGAGCCTTGGATGTCAGAAGTCTGCTGCAGGAAGCTCTGGAGGGGGGAGGAGGAGTCAGGAGGAAGCTCTGGACTTATGTGCCAGCTTGTGATTCCCCAATCTCTCCGTGGCAAGTTCTGCTTGCAGTCTGGCCTCCAGTCTTCTAGCATATTGCAGCCGTGAACCCCCTCCTGTGTTCAGGAGCTTGGGTCCTCCCTCATCTGTGTGCCACGGGCAGATGTGTTTTGGATGCACACTCAACGTGCAGCTGGCTCGCCTCTCACACACTGGCTATGTGTTCTGAGCACGTTTACATGAATGCATTCATGACGGGGTTAAAGTCTAGGGTCAGACCGTCCCTGCTCGTGACAGCTGGTCACGCACAGCACCTCTTTTCAATTCTGCATTGAATGACGGCCCATTGGCAGCTTGAAATCAGTCGTGATGGAATGTCTACATGGGGAAAGTCGGCAAGTGTAACTCACGAGGACGGCACTTCTGCCAGAGAGCAAGCTGTCACCCCTGGTCAGCGCACCAGTGGGGGCCCTGAACATCCTTGTTGCTCCTCAAGCATTCACCCTTGACCAGACTTTGTGTGTCCCCTGCGAGCTGCCTGGGACCCCCTGTCCATGCCCGTCTCCTCCCTTCCACTGGAGGAAGCAGTCCCTGCTCCAGAAAACCCTGTTCTGACCAACGTCTCCTCCCACGTGGCCAGTGGCCAGATGCCTGCCCTGGACCAGGATGGGGCCCACCACGCACCTGCTCCTCAGCGCTGTTGATGACGACTAGTTGGGCCCCCACTTCCTGGCAGCCGATGACGGAGTCGTGCCAGTTCCGCTGGGACTTGGAGAAGAAGTAACAGTGTCCTTGGAAGAACGTCCAGTCCCAGGGGCAGGGGCGGCACAGGCGGTCTGTTGGGGGAGAGGGTCAGGACCTGTGCTGGGAGGCCATGTTCCCGTGTCTGCTCACCTTCAAGCCCTGGAGAGTTAGGGACCTTGCATGACCCTGCACCTGGGTGACTGTCCCCACCCTGGACCCCTTGCACCAGGAGCCCCCAGGAGCACCCAGGTCCCATCTCCTCCAGCCTGGGAGAAGCAGGGGCTCCAGAGCCCAGGAGACTGGCCTGAGTGCCTACTGTGGGCACAGCGACCTGTGAGCACCAAGGGCCACTGTCACTGTTATCCTGTGTTCCCATTTCACAGATGAGGAAGCAGGTTCAGAGAGGGCTGGTTATTTAAGCAAAGCCTCAGCACAGACCCTTTGAGGCCCCCATGAGACGCAGTGTCTGGTCACTCACCGACTCCTGCCTTCAGCTGGGTCAGCTCCTGGTACATCTTCTCCTGCTTCACTAGCTCCTGCTCCTGTTCCTGGGAGCTGGGGATCTTGGAAACTGTGCCAAGAGAAAATAAGCTACACCTGTTGAACACCTACTGTTTGGTCATCATTTCTGAGAGCCAAGGTGTTGTTTAGTTCTGACTGAAGACGAAGAAAAGTGGCATCCAGAGTAGGCCGAAGCACAAGGGTGCATGGAGCCGGGACCCTCGCAGGTCCTCCTCCCTCTCCCCTGTACTGATGTGGGGGGTGGGGGCAGGCAATCCCCAGGGAAGCTGCTGAAGGGCCCGGATAAGGGATCCCCACCCTAAGGCCTGCCCTGACCTTGGACAAGGGCAGCCACCAGGATCCCAGCTAAGACCGTGAGGCAGAGCAGCTGCAGCACCAGGGAGATGTGGCCATGGCCCAGGCACCCTAGGAAGAGAAGGAAGAGGTGTTCCAGCGTCCAGTGCCCTGCCTCAGCCTGGCCACAGCCTGCTCCTCCCTGGGGCACAGGACTCCAGAGGATCAGCCTCTGCCTGCCAGGATGCGGGAGTGGACACCAGCCTGTGTGCGTGGCTGAAGTCCTTGTCCCAGGTTCCACTCCTTTAGGTCCCACTGTCCAGGGTCCTAATCTTACTATCCCAGAACCGAGTGCTGGGGGCCCGTCCACCTCTTGGTCCCATCCCAGCTCTACCTGCCAAGCTATTGAATGCAGAAGTCAGTTGGAATCCTGAGCCTTCTGCCGAAGACCGCGTGCCGCTGGCCATCATCGGCCCCTTCTCTGAGTTGAAAGCGCGTCAGTCAGAGCCTGGGGCCCGAGCTGGCCCCTTACACCCCGCCCCAACTCCCAGACTCCCAGCCCAGCCTCACCCAGAGGACCCAGCTGCTGCACCCTGGCTTCCTTGAAGTCACTCATAATCACCGCTGTCCCTCAGTGCCCAGGGCTGGTGACACCACAGCCTTTATTCCCACCCCCTGAACTTACTGTGCGTCAAGAAGAGAAACAGGGAACTGGGTAGGACACAGGAAGAGGGCCGAGGGAGGGGGCCGAGCCTGGGACACACCACGACAGGGGCCACATTCCAGATCTCAGGGAGCGGCTGTGTGGCCTGCCTCCAGAGCAGGAGAGCCGGTCCACTCTCGGGACGGCGAAGCTGCGGATGTTCTTAACAAAACCCACGTCTTGTCAAGCTCCATATTTATTCCTTCTTCACTCACGGTGAGAGTGGGCAGCAGGCCTCCCGTCCTCCCTGAGACATGCCCCCTCTGGCCCCAGGCTTTGCTGCCTTGGTTTGCTGATGTCCTCATTTAGGGTGCTTTCTGTTGACTCGGGACTTAGGCTGAATCATCATTGCTTCTGTGTGTGTATATATATATTTAATGCATGAACTTCATCAGAAAATCCGTTATCATACTGCTTTAAAAATTTAAAGTAAAACACCCACCTCAGTGCTTGAATAGATTGAAAAAAAAATAGGTAAAACACAACATGATTCCTGATTGGAACTTTTAAAAATACTTTTATTGATTGATTGGTGTTACAGGGTGCTGAGGATTGAACCCAGGGTCTCACACATGAGAGGCAAGCGCTCTGCCACTGAGCCGCAATCCCAGCCCCTGACTGAGACTTTAAAAACTCTTCGGCAACTAGAAATAGAAATGAAGTGTCCCTAATGTGAAATGGTGGTGTCCATCAACCCCCCACAGCAAGACGAATGAGAAATGTCAGGAGCACTCTCGCTGAACCCAGGGGGAAGCCGAGTGTGGCGGTGCACATCGGAATCCCTGCTGCTCAGGAGGCTGAGGCCGGAGGATGGGAAGCTCAAGGCCAGCCTGGGCAACATGGTGAGACCCTGCCTCAAAATAAAATTTGAAAGGGTGTCATTCAGTGGTGGAGTGCTTGATTAGTATGCACAGGACCTGGGCTCAGTCCCGAGTAACACACACACACACACACACACACACACACACACACATGCACACGCACACGCACGCACACATCAGGAAAAAGAATGCAAAGAAAAACACGTGAAGGACCCCTGTCCGGAGATCACACAGAACTCCTAAAACTCAACAAGAAGAAAAGAACACACTGAGGTTTGTTTTTTGTATGTTTGTTTTGTTTGGACTTTATTATTATTATTTTTATGTACTGTCAACTTAACCTGGGGGTGCTCAACCACTGAGCCTCGTCCTCAGTCCTTTTTTATTATTTTTTTTAATTTTGAGACAATGTCTTGCTACATTGCTTAGGAACTTTCCAAGTTGCTGAGGCTGGTCTTGAACTTGCAATCCTCCTGCCTCAACTTCCTGAGCTGCTGGGATTACAGGTGTGTTCCTCTGTGCTTGGCTTTTTACTCCAAAGATTGGAAGTTTCACCCCGTTTTCATGGAATGACAGGTGGCCCCACTCTAAAATTGACCACAAAACCTATGGAGATCAACTCCGCTGTTAGCATGTTGTTCTTTGGCCGGGGAAATAGCCTTCCAATAATATCAAGAAACCAACACAAGAGAAGCCAAATGCCAAAAGCAAGGAGAAGGAACAAAACGGCACAGGTAGGAACAGAGAGCAATGCGAGTTGATTATGGAGGGACATTGGGTCGACACTAGGGCACAGGAAGCCCCGGGTGGAGGGAAGGACAGTGAGGGACAGCGGGAGACAGGCCAGCGATAAATGAAGGACAGAGACAGGCAGAGACCCTCACCAAGGTTTATTTGTCACAGCTGACAAATAGAGGCCATCCCTCTCCAGAGAGGAGAGAGGCCCCGAGATGTTCGGGGTTCAGCTTTTGTGGGGTCGGGCTTTGGAGCTGGAGCTATGGCGCTGTGGGACAGCCTGGGGATGTCAGAGCTGGGCGGTGGGAATAGCATGGGATTGGCTTAGGTCAATGGCACCTGGGGCTCTCCAGAGCCAAGGGGTCTGTCCTAAATTCAAGTGCACCTGTGCAGCCGAATACGGTACATGGGGTAGGCAGTAACGGGGTGGGGGGTCGGGTAAGAGGAAGTACAGGGAAGCAAACTTATCTCATAAGGTGGCGGTTAACATGGAAGCTGGCTGCTCAGATGTTAAGTCAAGACCCTGTGGGGTGGTTATTTTCCACCAGCCGTCCTCCAGCTCTGGCGCCAGCTACCAGGGGCAGCAGCGGATTCCACCAGGTCTGGGCTTCCTCCCACAATACTGACTTCCTGCAGGTGTCTGCCGCGTGCACGGGCTGACCATGCTTCATCAGGCCAACCACAAAGTTTGGGTTCTTCCAGCATCCTCATGTTTGGTAATTTTCCAGGTGGCTCAGAAAAAAAAATGTTGCTTATATTTTCTGGTTTATTGTAAAAGATAGAATTCAGATGCAGACAAAGGGAAATGGTGTATACAGCAGGGGAAAGAGGGAGGAGTGGTGTGGGGCTTCCCTCTCCCCAGAGGGCCGCCTGCAGCTCCTCCCTGTCCTCACCAGCCTGGTCTGACCGAGTCTCCTTGCTACAAGAGTCCTCCCAGAGCTCAAAGGCCAACACACCCCCCCCCCCCCGCTCCCCAGAGCTGAGCCGATGGGGGCTCTAAGTTCCAACCTGCTGATCATCCATGTGGACTTTCTGGTGACCAGCCTTGTGCCGAGGTTGCCAAGCCACATCCTAACTCGGCTCACTGACCTAAATCCAAGTGCACCTGTTGTCAGATCAGGCGAGGTGGGCAGCGACCAAAGGAGGCAGATTTAAAATGACCACCAAGGATGCTTTACTGAGATGTCACTCCCGGGCGGAACTCGATCAGACCCACAGAGGGGTCAGGAGAAGGGTCTGAGGAGAAATCGTGTGGGAGCTGGACCAGACTGGACTTTTATGGGGCTTACAGCAGGAAGGGGAGGGCTTGGGACAGGGAAAGGTGTTTTTAGGGTCCCGTGTCCCTTGGAGTTGGTCGGGGGAGTTGGCTGAACTCCAGGATTGGCCTGGGGGTCCTGATGATTGACAGGCTTTAGTCAGAAGATCTCGATGATTGACAGGCGTTTCCTCCGGCACCTGATTGATGTTCCTTTCCCGCCCGGGCTGCTTTGTTCTAAGTCGCCACTAAGTTGCCACCACCGACCTAACACCTGTGCAGCTGAATATGAACAAAAAGGCACCTCGTCATTCACAACCACAGCCTCAAAGCCAGAGGGAGCCCGCAGGCACAGGAGGGAGGGAGGCCATGGCGTAGCCTCTCTGGGGAAATCTCCTAGAAGAGACCCAGAGCTGGAGTTGAGATCTCCGTGCCTTCACCCAGAGAGGAGGGGCTGGCAGAAATGAGAGTGAAGTTCGGTCACCTGGCGAGGAGGTGGGAGCTGCTAGGGCAGCAGAGAGGGACTGGCTGTCACTCGTGGGAGCAGGAAAGTGCAGATTTTTTGCAGACCCAGAATTTGCTGATATCACATTTGGCGTCATTCCAGCCGTCGCCATCGAATTCCGCGCAGTCTTCCTGTCCCAAGTTGTTGGGCTCCGTTGGGTTCCAGTACTTCATGAATCTGCAAAGCCACCTGAATCATGAGCCTCTGCCCAGCCCCCTCTGTGAGCTGTGTTCTGGCTTCTGGAAACCATCTGCCCTGCGCGCACATCTGTCCTGCGCGCACATCTGTCCTGCGCACACATCTGCCCTGCGCGCACGTCTGCCCTGCGCGCACATGCATGCAAGCCTTGCTCAGGACGCCCAATGACATGCCCTGCCCCTTGTCGTCCCCCATGCTTAAAAGGAGCCCCCCAAATCAGGGTGGGACCTTCAGACACAATCCAACCAGCATCCTAAACTCCACACCCCAGACACCTTGCTTAGTGGGCTCTGGCACTCTGGGCCACTCAGATACCTCCCCAGGCCACATATGAGACGTCTGGGGACAGCACTTACAGCCCAGAGCCCACGGAAACGACTCAAGCTAGCCCCTCACCAGGCTGCTCGCTCTGCCTCTCCTCTTCCTCCCTTTTTCTGCACCCTCTGCCTCCCAACGGGCCCCACATCCTCCCCACGTGTCCCCTGTGGTGTGAGGGACAGGGACACTCCCTCTCTTGGGACCTGGGAGTATAACAATCTGTCTCTTCCCCAGAAATGGTGTCCTGTGATTTTCCTGTGTTAGGCCAGGCTGGAAGCTGCTCCTGCAGCTCCGACAGTAGAATTTGGGGCACCGGGCGAAGGAGTGGGGAGCAGCCCACCGACAAGTCAAGCCACAGCTTCGCAACCCCACCCTCCTCATAGCGTGTCCTCATATCCCAGGATCCACCTGAGCGACAGAGGGGAGCCGTCCACCCAGTGCCACGTGGCTTCCTTATTCAGGTCTGACAGCCCCATCCAGGTATGGCCTCTTTTCTTTGTAGTCAGCTGCAGGAAGCTCTGGAGAGGAAGAGGAGGAGACAGGAGGAGCCTCTGTGCCCCATTGTCCTGCTAGTGTCTCCCAATCTTTTGGTGTAGGAAGTGCTTCTTTCAGTCTGACCATCAGCTTTCTAATCTACCAGACCAAGACGCTCTCTTCCAACTTGTACTCAAGTCGTCTGAGCGTCTCCCACGTCTGTATGCTGTGGGCAGTGTGTCCGGCCTGGCATACTGTACACACACAGCCGGCCTCACAACACACGCTTGGTAATATTGCACGTTCGACACGCCTGTTCTGAGCACGTCCATACAAACTTGCCCATGACTAGCGCTGGAGCCAGATTGTATCTGTGCATGACGGCTGGTCAGGCACGTCACCTCTTCTAGCTCTACAACAAGTGACATCCTATGGGTGGGCTGACCTCAGCCGTGGTGGGAATATTTACACCAGGGAAACTGGCAGAGTGACCCACGAGGACCTCGATCCCCACAGACTGAGTTGTTGGGCACTGGGTCAGCACATATGTGGGAATCTCTCGGCATTTCAGGTGTCCCCACACATTTAGAGTTTGTGTGTGTCCCCTGCAAGCTGCCTGGGACCCCTTGTCCATGCCCGTCTCCTCCCTTCCACTGGAGGAAGCAGCCCCTGCTCCAGAAAACCCTGTTCTGACCAACGTCTCCTCCCACGTGGCCAGTGGCCAGATGCCTGCCCCGGACCAGGATGGGGCCCACCATGCACCTGCTCCTCATCGCTGTTGATGATGACTAGTTGGGCCCCCACTTCCTGGCAGGCGGTGACAGAGTCGTGCCAGTTCCGCTGGGACTTGGAGAAGAAGTAACAGTGTCCTTGGAAGAACGTCCAGTCCCAGGGGCAGGGGCGGCACAGGCGGTCTGTTGGGGGAGAGGGTCAGGACCCCTGCTGGGAGGCCATGTTCCCATGTCTGCCCACCTTCAAGCCCTGGAGTCAGGGCCCTCACATGACCCTACACCTGGGTGACTGTCCCCTCCCCATTCCCTGATGTCCCTTCCCCCCAGGAGCCCCCAGGAGTCCTGGTCCCATCTCCTCCAGCCTGGGACGAGCAGGGCTCCAGAGCCCAGGAGACTGGCCTGAGTGCCTACTGTGTGCATGGCCCTCTGTGAGCACCAAGGGCCACTGTCACTGTTATCCTGTGTTCCATAAAATAGCCCAGGAAACTGAGGTTCAGAGAGGACCAAGGACTCAAGCAAAGCCCCACAGCACAGACCCTCTGAGGCCCGGGAGACGCAGTGTCTGGACACTCACTGACTCCTGCCTTCAGCTGGGTCAGCTCCTGGTACACCTTCTCCTGCTTCGCCAGCTCCTGCTCCTGTTCCTGGGAGCTGGGGACCTTGGAGACTGTGCCCAACAAATAGATTGCAACTATTAAACACCGACTGTGTGCCACAGCCCGCACGGGACCCCTACGGACATCCCTTATGTCTAATTAGTTAATCCTGTTGGAGGATGAAGACACCCAGATACACCAGATACACCAGGAGGGCGAGTGGCCCAGGAGCCTCCCTGTGCCTCCCTCGCTCCCCTGCGTAAGAACAAGCATCCAGAAGAGGCTGAGGGACCAGATCCTGCCTCGCCCACCTCCTCCTGGCTCCAGCTGAAGGACCACACCAACCCTCAGGCGGCCCTGACCTTGGACAAGAAGAGCCACCAGGAGCCCAGCGAAGAGCGTGAGGCCGAGCAGCTGCAGCACGAAGGTGTGGCCGTGGCCCAGACACCCTGAGGAGAGAAGGATGGGACTCCAGCGCCCGCGTCCCTGCCTCAGCCTGGTGCGGGGACCGCCTGGCCCCCGTCTCCTGATCCCCAGGGCACCGGATCCCAGGCCTTCATCTCGACCTTTCTGCAGCAGCCCAGCTCCCAATTTCCCCCAAAGGGTCTGGGGTTTCAAACTCGGGGTCTAGAGTCCCCGACCCAAGTGTCCTGGAGGAGCTGTCCACTCCTCCTCAGCCGCATGCCGGCTCTACCTGCCAAACTATCGCAACCAGAAGTTGGCGTCATCTGCAGGTGGACGTGCCTCTGGTGCTCAGCCGTCCTCGTCCGCACTGGCAGAGTGCCAGTCAGCGCCTGGGCAGACTGCGACCACGCTGGCCGCCCAGGCCCCGTCCCCAGCTCCCAGAGTCCCAGCCAGCCTCACCTGGAGGACCCAGTGGCTGCATCCTCACTTCCTTAGAATCAGTCATGGTCGCTGCTGTCCCTCAGTGCCCCGGGCTGCGGGGACCCAGCTTTTATTCCCACCCCACCCCTCTCTGGATGCACTGTCAGGAAGAGGAACAGGGAACTGGGGAAGGGCCCCGAAGAGGGTAGAGGGAGGAGCCTGTGCCTCTTCCACCCCACGGCAGGCAGGGGCTCGAGGTTCCAGCCACTTCTGGGAGGGGTTGGAGGTGGCCTGGGCTCTGAGGCAGGTAGAACTGGTTCACTGGTGCTGCGGCCAGGCTACTGTCGTCTTTGAAAGCAATGACTTATTTTTCTAGAAAGCGACTCTTCATTCCTTCTCCACTGTGGCCAGGGTGGGCCGGCAACGCCTCTGTTTCCCAGAAACACCTCCCCTCTGACCCAGGCTTTGCTGACATCCTCACTTACGGTGCTGACTTGGGACTTGGGGCAGAAGCACGCTTGCGTCCATGTGCTTCATGTCCCCTACAGTGAGGCTCTTTTCTGCTGCCCGTACTCCCTTGTTGAATCTCTCCAGCCTGTGATGGATGATCTGACCTCCTTTTTTACAGTTTGGGTCAATTGGAAGCCCAGCATGGTCAGGACACTGGCTCAAGGTCACACAGCTGGTGAATGGTGGAGCTGGAAATTAATCCTAGACAGTCAGTCCCCACAGTCCACACTGTGGACCAAAGGGAGTCACCTAGTCTTCAGGAGAAAGTATAAAAGAGTTCCGAGCAGCTGAACTCACCACAGTCCAAAATCATGAGAACCCAAGCAGCCACCTACAGACAAATGAAAGAAAACATTGGGTCTTGGCAGATGGAAGTCTATACAGCCAAGAAAAAAAAAACTATCAAAGCATGAAACAACATGCACTTATCTCCCAAAGGAGTAAAGGCCTTCAGACATCCAGAACACGCCCCTAAGACTGGCGTTGGTGCTTTTCCATTCCAAGAACCAATCTTGAAGGGGGCTCTGAGTGGGACTGACATGGAGGAGGATCAAGGACATCTTCAGTGTCCTGAGATGTTTTCACTCTTCTCCGAGAGGAGGCTGGAGGTGTGCTCTCATTGATAAAAGTGACCTGAGATATGGATTGAAGACTTGCACCTTGTACCGGAGGAGTGTTATGTTTAATTTAGAAATTAAAAACACGTGCACAGGTTATGATGAAACACTGGATTTGCCGCCTTATTTTTAATATTTACATAGGAATTTTATTTTATACTAGTTTTGGTAATTTTGCAAAGGTAGCATAGACCTTTCCCGAGTCTGGCTGGGAGGTGGAGACCTGGCAGGTGCCCCATGCTGACCTCTTCCTGAGACAGGTACACAGTCACTGGAAGTGGTAGGTGGGTCTCGCCGTTTTCTCCAACCTCCTTCCTCTGCTACAGAATCCACCCAGGACACTGCTGGGATCTGGACATCACATCCCCTTTGGCTCCTCTGGACGGTGCCAGATGCTGTGACTCTCCTGTTTGGAAGATGCTGACCACGTTGACGTTGACCACAACAGGTCAGCTGTTTGTGGGATGCCCCTAAATCCGCCAGCGTCTGATGTTTACTCCCAGTGGGACACGAAGCACCAGGAGGAACCGGCAGGCAGCACCCGAAGTGGCGACATCAGGAAACGGAGGCAGCAGGGCCAGGGCCAGCTTTTCTGGGAAGAGGGGGGGCGTGGCTAGCTCACCGCCACCAGATGGGCAAAGCTTAACCAAGCAGCTTAATTTGACAAGTGACCCATTTCATTAATGGCACCCAGAGTGGCCTGACCAGGAGGGGGCCGGTTCTTTCAGCCAGGGACCCAAAACCTTGCAGCCCTTCCCTGAAATTCCGGGAACACAGGGCACGTGCTGCACTGTGACAGGTGTTTGGTCCCCTCCCTGTCGCTTCTTCCGAAGTCCCTACCCAGTTTCCTGTTTCTTCCTGAGGGGGAGTAGCCACAGGCAGGGAGTTACAGGGGTGGGGATAAAGGCTGTGGTGCCAGCCGTCCTGGACACTGAAGGACAGCAGTGACCATGAGTGACTTCAAGCAAGTGCGGGTGCAGCAGCTGGACCCCCTGGGTGAGGCTGGGCTGGGACTCGGGAGCCTGGAGGGCCACGGGCACCAGCCTGGGGGGCAGCCTGTCCCGCTCTGACGGATGCTCTGCCCACACAGAGGAGGAGCTGGCGGCCAGCAGCGCCAGAGGCTCCCTCAGCCACCACGTACTCCAGCCGCCCTCCAGAGCAGGCAGCTCTGCAGGTAGAGCAGGGAGGGGGCTGAGGAGGGACAGGGCTCCTGGGCAGCTGCGTCCCGGGGACGAGGAGGTCGGTGTCTGGGCTCTGGGATCCTGGCAGGCGGAGGCCCAGACTGGAGGCTGGAATCTGGGCTCCTGGGTTCTGGGAAGGTGAAAGCTGAGACCTGGACTCCTGGGTCCGTGGACGAGGCCCGGGCCAGGCTGTCCCTGGGCCAGGCCGAGGCAGGGGCCCTGGTGTGCTGAGCCCCTTCCTTCCCTCCTCAGGGTGCCTGAGCTCCAGCTATGCCCTCCTGGGGCTGCAGCTGCTCTCCCTCATGGTCTTGGCTGGGCTCCTGGTGGCCGTCCTTGCCCAAGGTCAGCCCCTGAGGTTTGGAGCTCTGTGGTCTGGCCCTTGGACTTGGGCGGCCAAGGCAGGAGGAGGTGGGATGGACGCTGGGATTCAACCCTTAGCAGGTTCTAGGGTGTGCTCGGCCCCCACACCTCTGGTGCAGGGGTGGGGAGCAGCACAGGAGGGTGCTGGTCCCGCCTTCCCTGGGTGTCAGGGGTCCTCGACTCCAGCTGGGATTAAGAAGGCCTTGGCTCTCAGACACCAGGTCCCTGGGGGCCAGGGCAGTGCATGGAAGCCAGCAGGTCCAGCACTCGGGGCTTCTTTTCTCTTGGCACAGTCTCCAGGGTCCCCAGCTCCCAGGGACAGAAGGTGTGCCAGGAGCTGACCCAGCTGAAGGCAGGAGTCGGTGAGTGACTAGACACCGCCCTCCCAGGGCCTCAGAGGGCCTCCATGCGGTGACACTTTGCTTGGGTCACCAGCCCTCTGGGAGCCTCAGTTTCCTGGGCTATTTTATGGAACACAGGATAACAATGACAGTGGCCCTTGGTGCTCACAGAGGGCCGTGCACACAGTAGGCACTCAGGCCAGTCTCCTGGGCTCTGGAGCCCTGCTCGTCCCAGGCTGGAGGAGATGGGACCAGGACTCCTGGGGGCTCCTGGGGGGAAGGGACATCAGGGAATGGGGAGGGGACAGTCACCCAGGTGCAGGGTCATGTGAGGGCCCTGACTCCAGGGCTTGAAGGTGGGCAGACATGGGAACATGGCCTCCCAGCACGGGTCCTGACCCTCTCCCCCAACAGACCGCCTGTGCCGCCCCTGCCCCTGGGACTGGACGTTCTTCCAAGGACACTGTTACTTCTTCTCCAAGTCCCAGCGGAACTGGCACGACTCTGTCACCGCCTGCCAGGAAGTGGGGGCCCAACTAGTCATCATCAACAGTGATGAGGAGCAGGTGCATGGTGGGCCCCATCCTGGTCCGGGGCAGGCATCTGGCCACTGGCCACCTGGGAGGAGATGTTGGTCAGAACAGGGTTTTCAGGAGCAGGGGCTGCTTCCTCCAGTGGAAGGGGAGGAGACGGGCATGAAGGAGGGTGGTCCCAGGCAGCTTGCAGGGAAAATCTCAGAAAGTCTGGACATGCATAAGTGCTTTGGGAGACACACCTAGAGGGTGACCTGGTGCGCTGGCCGAGCCGCCTGCTCTCAGCGATAACTCGGGGGCGCCGTGCCCATCTCCCTGGTGTAAACCTGCCCCCCCACCCCGTGGTCGCATTCCATGACTAAAACACTCAGGTTCCTCCAGGTGAACTGGGCTGCACAAAATTACTATCTTTGGGTTCTGTGATGGCTCCTCTGACCTTAGGTGTCCTTGGAACAAGAGAGAGAGAGACAGAGAGAGAGAGACAGAGAGAGAGAGAGAGCTGAGCCCTTTTATTGGGGAAAAGCCATTCAAATGAGGCTGGGGTCAGGATTCAGGGGGCTGAGTCTGGCTTCCTGAGGTCTGCTGTCAGCAGGTTGACTGACATCTAGGAAGGCCACACCCAATGGCAGAGCAAGAGAAGGGGACACACAAAGGGCATTTCCATGGAACCTTCTATCCCAAACAGGACAAAGGGGAAGTATTACAAAATAATAAGTGAGTGTAGCTCAGCCCCGGGGGTGTGTCTGCTCGGAAGACTGGCCTTGCTATCTGAGCAGGGGAAAAGCAGAGTCAGGAGCCATGGCTCTACCACAGACCGCAGTGATCTTTCAGATCCCCGTGGTGCATCAGGACCGGAAGGCGTGGTCACTCAATGTGGCTCCCCACACCCGTGGACGATGGCACATGCCTGTAATCCCAGTAGCTGGGGAGTCTGAGGCAGGAGGATTTTGAGTTCAAAACCAGCCTTAGCAGCTTACCAAGGCCCTAAGTAACTCAGTGAGACCCTCTCTCTAAATAAAATACTAAAAAGAATGGGCTGGGGATGTGGCTCAGCCGTCAAGCACCCCTGGGTTCAATCCCTGGTACAAAAAGAAAAGTAGTGTCTGTTTAATACACAAGTTTTAGAGAATGACCTGTCTTGTCTCAGTTACCGATTTCTAGTTGGATTCCCTTATAATCAAAGAACATACTCCACACAATTCCAAGGATTTAAATGTATTGAGGCTTGTTCACATCCCTGGACATCATCTACCTTGATGAATGTTGCCCCGGAGAACGTGGAACTTGAGAAAGCTGTGTACCGTGTGTGTTCTGTAGTTTTGTATTGTGTGTGTGTGTGTGTGTGTGTGTGTGTGTACTAGACTTGATTTAATTTAAAAATTCAGTACAACACAACACCTATTCATGATTTACATTAAAAATTCTTAGCGAGGGGCTGGGGATGTGGCTCAAGCGGTAGCACGCTCGCCTGGCATGCGTGCGGCCCAGGTTCGGTCCTCAGCACCACATACCAACAAAGATGTTGTGTCCGCCGAGAACTAAAAAATAAATATTAAAAAATTCTCTCTCTCAAAAAAAAAAAATTCTTAGTGAATTAGAAATGAGTGAAATGTCCTTAACATGGGAGTGATGTCCCTCGAGAACCCACAACTGTGATGTCTCTCATTACTACTGGAGAAATGTTGGACGGTCCCATTGAAATCAGGAACAAGCATAAGAATGAAATCTGCAGTCTGTAAATCACGTAAACCGCAAAGGGTTTATCTCAAGAGTACATTCACGACTCATCAAACTCCATGAAAGGAAAATAAAATACCGAATTTTCAAGTGGGCAAAACGACAATCCTGCAACACAAGAACACGTAACCTCGTCAGGGACAAAGGGCTTCAGTGGCTATGTCTCTTGAGACTTTTAGGGAGTAGGAGAAAGCCCCCTGACAAAGACATCACATACATGTATTTTAGATGTATGGATGCACAGGGCCACATACATCCCAAAGGATCTGGTACACACATAAGCAGGAGCACACGCGTGGACACACACACACACACACACACACACACACACACACACGCACACTTTTCTTTTGCTTAGATTGGAAAAGAGGTGTAGGTGAAATCCCAGAAGGTTACTGTCTGAACTAAGCTTCTGCTCCAGGCCCCAACAGAGTCACTTATGCTAACGTTCCTAGTCGCCCAGCTGAAAACAAAGTGCTTCTCTCGCTTTCTGACAAGTCTCAGTTCGAGGGATGTCTGCCCAATTTTACAGCCAGGCTGGTATCCACAGGCCTGAAAACAACGCTCTCCCTGCCGTGATCCTCACACAGAAAAGGCCACCTGAAGTAGCCTCAGGTCTGTCCTGGCTCTCGAGTTCTGTCCCCCGGCCTTCGTCCGACAAGGAACGCAACGTGGAAGGAACGGTCCACTTGGGTCTCGTTTCTGCTTTCCCCAGCCCTCCCTCTCTACCCGGCCAGACGTCTTGGCTCCGAGGATTAGAAAATCTGTCCTACTTTAAGCAAGGAAAGTGTTGCTGTGCTCTATGTCGGCACACAAAGCCGCCGGAGATTCAATCCTCAGAACTGGTGCTTATCAGAGGAAAGATCTTACACACACAATCTCAAGGAACTAATTTTAAAAAGAGTCCGATCGATGCCAAACAAGCCCAGAGAAGGAAACAGTGAAGGCAAGAGAGGGAATCAGCACCAGGGGAACCATCGGGAGAGTCCAAGAAATAAAACTGCCTTCAAAATCGGCTTCTGTCAGGGCGAGGGAATTCAGCACACAAGCTGTTCACGAAGGAGCATTTTTGGGGGCCATCCTTGGTGGCAAGGAGCCTGCAGAATTTTTTCCAACAAGCAATCCTGCCCTTCTGACACTAGTCACCAAGAGGGAACATCAGATTCCTCAAGTCGGTCCCCTGAGACTAACCCCTCTTCTGCTGCACCCTCCTGGGGGCCCTGGGCTGGTCAGGCCCCCGCGGGCCAGCCCTCTGGCTTTGTCTGCCCAACCTCCACTCCAGATGGATGCACAGGAACTCAGAAACACACACTTTGCTTGCACTTACAGGTTTATTTTAAGGACACTGATAAGGGAAACACTGGTTTATTATGAAGGAAACCGACACACGGAACAGGTGAACCCAAGAAGGGAGGGAGAGAACCTTGTGGGGTGCGTCTGTGCCTCTCCCAGGGGCCACCCTCCGACACTTCCTCATGTCCCCCAGCTGTGGAACTGCCAAAGCTCCTCTTCCGGAATTTGTATAGCTCCGTCTCCACGCCCCTCCCTGGAGATTTAGCGGTTGTTCCCATCCTCAGGTTCCTAGAGACGCCCGACTAAGTCACCTGATGAGTCTAAATTCAGGTGTGAGGGAGCAGACTAAAATACCCAAGGGCACACCCACGGCTCAATATCGGCGCCAAGAGCAAACAGATCTTCTGTTATGTCCGCCAAGGGGAGCACGGTGGGGCAGAGGAAGAGGTCTGACAGAGCCACCGCTGACCCCCCGGGAGCCATGGCACCAGAAGGGTCCTTCAGAGCTGCCCCATGTTGGCCCACCACGGCCACATCTTCACCCTCCTGCACCCGCATGGGATGGGGCAGGAAGGGAACCCACCCACAGGAAGCAGCTCCCTGTAGGAGACCCGAGGCAGGAGGGGACTGCCCGCAGCCAGGCCGCTTGTCCTTCCTTGAAGAGAGATCCGGAGCCGGGCTGCAGGGTCCACTGGGCATCACAGGAGAGGGAGCGAGGGTCATCATCCTCCGACTCTCTTGAGTCGTTGGCTGGAGAACCCCTTCCCGGCGGCATCCAGCCTGCAGGAGGAGCTGCAGCAACCAGGGAAGGTCCCCGGGCCAGGGCTGCAGGGAGGTGGACGGAAGTTGAGCAGATGGAAGGAAGGTATGCAGGGACAGAGGACAGGGGACAGTGAGGCTGCACCTGGCCACCAAACCCTACAGGGAAGGCAGAGTAGATGAATGGACTGCCCCAGGTCCTGATGCACCAGACACCTGGTCACCGCATTCAACCATAAAGGGGGACCAGAAACCCAACCGCTAAGCCCGCGAGAACCTGCAGACATCGAAGGAAGGACCCTCGCCGTCCAGCCCCTTAGATGGCGAGGACTCCAAGACAGGGAATCCGGGCTTTGCTAAGATCCAGGGCTCACAGGCAAGAGGAGGGACACTGGGGTCAAGCTCGACCACCTGTCCGGCCAGGTCGGGTGGCGGTGACAGGTGAGAGAAACCGCGTTCAGGTGTTGGGGCAGGAGGAGGAGGAGGTCTTGCAGACCCAGAATTTCTCAGCGTCACACTTGGCGTCATTCCAGCCGCTGTCAGTGATCTCCGCACAGTCTTCCTCCCCCACGTTGTTGGGCTCGCCTTCGTTCCAGTACGTGAGGCTGCAAATCCATCCACACCGTGAGCCACAGCCCCCTCCGGGGACAGTCTCTGCTCCGGGACATCGGATGCCCCCTCTCTGGCATCTGCCCTGCATGCACACGGCAGGCCTGGCTTGTGGACGCCCAGGGACGTGCCTGGGTCAGGACCTTGACGGACCCCGGTAACCCCAAGCTGGGGGTGGGATTTCCAGTCTGCACCGCGCACTGCCCACGCTGTGCTCAGTGGGCCCTGGGCCCCTTACACCTGCCACCGCCACCCGCTGACCAACACCAGACATGAGGGGTGGCTCTTCCCCAGAACCCACCGAAAAGGTTCCAGGTGGCCCTTCCCAAGCCGCTCGCCCTGCCTCGCAGGTCCTTCCGGTGGACGCCACAATAAAGGCTCTTGCCCGCAGCCCCTCCCTCCTCATCCTCTGCTCCTGCCCTTGCCCTGGGGGCCCTTCGAGGGGTGAGATTGGCTGCTTCTCTTGGGGTCTTTGAGGTCTCACAAGCTCTCGACCCTAATCTGGTGGCCCTCCCAGACCTCAGGCTTCCTACTAGGACCCTGGTTCTACGTCACCCACCCAGCAGCCAGGAGCTCCTCCCGAGGCTCTGACAGTGCAGCTTCGGGACCTGCCCTCCCGTCTGAACGTGGGCATGAAGACCCCCTTCCTCAACACAAACGACGGACTCTCGGGACCAGGGCAACAGGGAGAGCAGGGGACCCACCAGGATAGCTCAAGAACCCCCGTTTCAGAACCCACCCCACTCTACCGCCCGCCCGTCCCCTCATCTGAGGACCTACCTGGGTGACAGAGGTGACCCATCCACCCAGTGCCATGTGGCTTCCTCGTTCAGGTCTGACAGTCCCATCCAGGTGCTGCCTTTATTCTTAGAAATCTGCAGCAGGAAGTTCTGGAGGGAGAGGAGGAGTCAGGGAGAGCTCTGCCTCCATTTCCACCTGCTGACTCTCCAGTCTCCTGACAGGAAGTTCTGCTTGCAGCCTGACCTTCAGCCTTCTAATGTTCCAGGTCCCATCCATGTTCAGGAGGTCTGTGTGGCTCTCATAACTGTGCCCTACGGACAGATGTGTCCTGACTTGCACACTGACTGTGCACAGCGGCCTCTCGTCACACACACTTGGCGACGTGACATGTTTAGCTGGGTGCTGAGTTCTGAGCATTTCCACAGGAAGTTACTCATGCGTGACAGGGTTCAATGTGCGGAGCTGGATGGAACCTTCGTGCCCGCCAATCACGCACATGCCCTCTTTGCAGCTCTGCACGGAGTGAGTCCCAGGGACGCAGGAACATGACCACGGGGCGGGGGCAGGTTTACACCAGGGACATGGGCACGGCGCCCCCGAGTGCTTGTCATCCCTGAGAGCAGGCGGCTCCCCTGGCCAGCGCACCAGGTCACCCTCTAGGTGTGTCTCCCAAAGCACTCACGCATGTCCAGACCTCCTGTGAGGCTCCCTGTGAGCCGCCTGGGACCCCCTGTCCATGCCCGTCTCCTCCCTTCCACTGGAGGAAGCAGCCCCTGCTCCTGAAAACCCTGTTCTGACCAACGTCTCCTCCCACGTGGCCAGTGGCCAGATGCCTGCCCCGGACCAGGATGGGGCCCACCATGCACCTGCTCCTCAGCGCTGTTGATGACGACTAGTTGGGCCCCCACTTCCTGGCAGGCGGTGACAGAGTCGTGCCAGTTCCGCTGGGACTTGGAGAAGAAGTAACAGTGTCCTTGGAAGAACGTCCAGTCCCAGGGGCAGGGGCGGCACAGGCGGTCTGTTGGGGGAGAGGGTCAGGACCTGTGCTGGGAGGCCATGTTCCCGTGTCTGCCCACCTTCAAGCCCTGGAGTCAGGGCCCTCACATGACCCTGCACCTGGATGACTGTCCCCTCCCCATTCCCTGATGTCCCTTCCCCCCAGGAGCCCCCAGGAGTCCTGGTCCCATCTCCTCCAGCCTGGGACGAGCAGGGCTCCAGAGCCCAGGAGACTGGCCTGAGTGCCTACTGTGTGCACGGCCCTCTGTGAGCACCAAGGGCCACTGTCACTGTTATCCTGTGTTCCCACAAAATAGCCCAGGAAACTGAGGCTCCCAGAGGGCTGGTGACCCAAGCAAAGTGTCACCGCATGGAGACCCTCTGGAGCCCTGGGAGGGCGGTGTCTGGTCACTCACCGACTCTTGCCTTCAGCTGGGTCAGCTCCTGGCACACCTTCTGTCCCTGGGAGCTGGGGACCCTGGAGACTGTGCCAAGAGAAAAGAAGCCCCGAGTGCTGGACCTGCTGGCTTCCATGCACTGCCCTGGCCCCCAGGGACCTGGTGTCTGAGAGCCAAGGCCTTCTTAATCCCAGCTGGAGACGAGGACCCCTGACACCCAGGGAAGGCGGGACCAGCACCCCCCTGTGCTGCTCCCCACCCCTGCACCAGAGGTGTGGGGGCCGAGCACACCCTAGAACCTGCTAAGGGTTGAATCCCAGCGTCCATCCCACCTCCTCCTGCCTTGGCCGCCCAAGTCCAAGGGCCAGACCACAGAGCTCCAAACCTCAGGGGCTGACCTTGGGCAAGGACGGCCACCAGGAGCCCAGCCAAGACCATGAGGGAGAGCAGCTGCAGCCCCAGGAGGACATAGCTGGAGCTCAGGCACCCTGAGGAGGGAAGGAAGGGGCTCAGCACACCAGGGCCCCTGCCTCGGCCTGGCCCAGGGACCCAGGAGTCCAGGGCTCATCTTCCACCTTCCCAGAACCCAGGAGCCCAGATTCCAGCCTCCAGTCTGGGCCTCCGCCTGCCAGGATCCCAGAGCCCGGACACCGACCTCCTCGTCCCCAGGACGCAGCTGCCCAGGAGCCCGTCCCTCCTCAGCCCCTCCCTGCTCTACCTGCAGAGCTGCCTGCTCTGGAGGGCGGCTGGAGTACGTGGTGGCTGAGGGAGCCTCTGGCGCTGCTGGCCGCCAGCTCCTCCTCTGTGTGGGCAGAGCATCCGTCAGAGCGGGACAGGCTGCCCCCCAGGCTGGTGCCCGTGGCCCTCCAGGCTCCCGAGTCCCAGCCCAGCCTCACCCAGGGGGTCCAGCTGCTGCACCCGCACTTGCTTGAAGTCACTCATGGTCACTGCTGTCCCTCAGTGTCCAGGACGGCTGGCACCACAGCCTTTATCCCCACCCCTATAACTCCCTGCCTGTGGCTACTCCCCCTCAGGACGAAACAGGAAACTGGGTAGGGACTTCGGAAGAAACGACAGGGAGGGGTCTGAGTATCTGTCACGAGCCCTGTGTTCCCGGAATTTCAGGGAAGGGCTGCAAGGTTTTGGGTCCCTGGCTGAAAGAACCGGCCCCCTCCTGGTCAGGCCACTCTGGGTGCCACTAATGAAATGGGTCACTTGTCAAATTAAGCTTCTTGGCTAACCTTCGCCCACCTGGTGGTGGTGAGCTACCCACACCCCCCTCTCTCCAGAAACGCTGGCCCTGGCCCTGATGTCTCCGTTTGCTGACGTCCCCACTTCGGGTGCTTTCTGCTGACCTGGGACTTGACTGAGTCATCATTGCCTCTGTGTATTTTAGGCCTCCTGTAGGCACGAACTTTTCTAATTAGTTATACACGACAGCAGAATGCGTTTTGACACATCATACATAAGTGGAGTGTACCTGCTCATTCTCTGGTTGTTCATGACGTAAAATCACACCAGTCCTGTCATCATGCATGCACATACGGCCATAATATCTGATTCATTCCACTGTCCTTCCCACTCCCACAGCCCCTCCCCTCTTACCACCCCCCACCCCCGTCTAATCCAAAGTACCTCTATTCTTCTGCAGCCCCCACCCCCAATTGTGAATTAGGATCCGCAAGTCGGAGAAAACATTCAGCTTTGGTTTTTGGGGGGCCTGGCTTATTTCACTTAGCATGATATTCTCCGGTACCTGGTCGATGCCATAGTTACATTCTTCTTTAAAGCTGAGTAATATTCCTTTGTGTATATATACCACATTTTCTTTATTCATTCATCTATTGAAGGGAAGGTAGGTTTGTCCCACTGTTTAGCTATTGTGAATCGAGCTGCTCTAAACATTGATGTGGCTGCGTCCCTGCTGATTTTAAGTTTTTTGGGTATAAGCCTAGGAGTGGGATACCTGGGTCAAATGGTGGTCCATGCCAAGTTTCCTGAAGAATCTCCACACCACTTTCCATAGTTTGCAGTCCCACCAGCAATGTATGAGTGTACCTTTTCCCCCACATCCTAACAACATTTATTGCTGCTTGTGTTCTTTTTTTTAAAAAACGATTTTTTTAAAAGAGAGAGAAAATTTTTTTAATATTTATTTTTTAGTTTTTGGTGGACACAACATCTTTGTTTGTATGTGGTGCTGAGGATCGAACCCGGGCCGCACGCATGCCAGGCGAGCACGCTACCGCTTGAGCCACATCCCCAGCCCCAACTGCTGCTGCTTGTGTTCTTGACAATTGCCTTTCTGATTGGAGTCAGAGGAAGTCTCAGTGTAGTTTTGATTTGCAACCCTCTGATTGCTAGAGATGGTGACCATTTTTTCGTATATTTGTTGATTGATTGTATTTCTTCTGTGAAGTGTCATTCAGGGACTTTTCTAACTATTTTACATACTCGTTCATTTAACCTCTCCACCCCATAGTAGATGGTCTGCTGTCTGTTTTACAGTTGTGAGAAACTGAAGCCCTGCAAAGTTGGGCTACTGGCCACAGTCACAAAGCTGGTTAATGGTGAAGCTGGAATATGAACCCAGAGAGTCTGCCCTCACACTCTCCCCTGTAAATCAAAGAGAGTTAAATAGTCCCAAGAAAGAAAACCAAGTCTCCCAGAAACTTTATTCAGAATTATTCCAAGCTGAAAAACCCAAGTGGTCACCAGTAGATAAATGGGAAAAAAAAAAGTATATTCACAGAATGGAATACTATACAACAATTAAAAAAGCAGTCTACTGAGTTGGAACACATATGAACCTCTTAAAAATGTGAAAGAGCCAAAACATGAAGTGTATTACTGTAAGATTTTGTTTTCTGTGGATTTCAATAACAGGTAGAAATAATCTTTAAACAATTTTTTTTTATTTATCAATGGACCTTTATTTTACTTTGTTTATTTATATGTGGTGCTGAGACTCAAACCCAGTTTCTGGCACTTGCTAGGCAAGCACTCCACCACTGAGCCACAGCCCCAGCCTCTAGAAATAATCTTTGATGAGATGATGGGGTGACCAGGAGGGCTGAGTGGAGATTGACCAGAGAGGGTGTAAGAAAGTGCTAGAAATGTTCTCTGTTTGGACCTGAGAGGCGGCCACAGGGGTGACCTGCATACTGAAGGCTTGAGCATTGCATGGTGCGCTGTGTATCTCAGTCTGAAGATGGCAGATTCCTTTGGGCATCGTGACCAAGAGCAAGGGTTTCTTCTTCTCTTCTTTATTGTTTAATAAACGGTTAACTAACATTTATTTTTAAATAAACGATTAAGCAGATTTAGATTTGTGGCGGAGGTTTCCAGTCCCCTGAGGCTGACCCTCTCCACAGCAAGAAGTGACCACCGTGGTCTCACCCGCTGCCGTGGCCCGCGATCCGCATTCTCTCGCTGCACCGCCGTCCGTCCTCCGCCCATCGCCATGGAAGAGGAAATCGCCGGGCGCTGGTCATTGACAATGGCTCCGGCATGTGCAAAGCTGGCTTTGCCGGCGATGACGCCCCCCCCCCCGCCCCGGGGCCGTGTTCCCCTCCATCGTGGGGCGCCCCCCGCCACCAGGGCGTGATGGTGGGCATGGGCCAGAAGGACTCGTACGTGGGTGACGAGGCCCAGAGCAAGCGTGGCATCCTGACCCTGAAGCACCCCATCGAGGTCACCAAGTGGGACGACATGGAGAAGATCTGGCACCATACCTTCTACCATGAGCTGCGCGTGGCCCTCGAGGAGCGCCTGGTGCTGCTGACGGAGGCCCCCCTGAACCCCAAGGCCAACAGAGAGAAGATGACCCAGATCATGTTGGAGACCTTCAACACACCGGCCATGTATGTGGCCGTCCGGGCTGTGCTGTCCCTGTACGCCTCTGGGCGCACCACTGTCATGGACTCTGGTGACCGGGTCACCCACACAGTGCCCATCTATGAGGGCTACGCCCTTCCCCACGCCATCCTGCGTCTGGACCTGGCTGGCCAGGACCTGACAGACTACCTCATGAAGATCCTGAGAGCGCTGCTACAGCTTCACCACCACGGCCGAGCGGGATGGTGCACAACATCAAGGAGAAGCTGTGCTTCCTATCGCTGACAGGATGCAGAAGGAGATCACAGCCCTGGCCCCCAGCACCAGGAAGATCAAGATTATGGCGCCCCCTGAGCGCAAGTACTCTGTGTGGATCGGTGGCTCCATCCTGCCCTCATTGTCCACCTTCCAGCAGATGTGGATCAGCAAGCAGGAGTACGAGGAGTCGGGCCCCTCCGTTGTCCACCGCAAATGCCTCTAGATGGACTGAGCAGGTGCCAGGCACCTGCTGCATGAGCTGAATCTGAAGTATAAATTTGCTCTGTGTAGAGAATCAGAGGTAACTGCGTTACTATTACTGTCCTTGATGGAGTCTGCCTGCAAACGGGATATTCTGTCAAGGTATAGATAAGTAACAGCAGACATGCTTGAAAACGAGGTGTCTGCTGTCCTTGGGAGGGCCTACTTGCAAACGAGAGGCTCCTTCAAGGTTTAGATAAGGCAACAGCGGACATGCTTGAAAACGAGGTGTCTGCTGTCCTTGGGAGGACTTGCGTGCAAACGGGATGTTCTGCCAAGTGGGCTAGGAGGGCGCTGAGAAAAATTTTATTATCTGTTCTTAACAAAGAGCAGAGCTCAACATACTCCGGGCCGAGAATAGATGAGCCATAAGAAGCGGGTCACTTGTGATTAGAAAGTAAAACTTCTGTGTGCTATGTTTAATTAGCTGAAAGACCTGATTTATTGATGTTGGAAGGCTGCCTTCTTTGTTCACAATACTATAAAAAGATTGCTTGTACACAATAAAGGACTTTTTTTCTGCTGCTGCTTCGCTTGCTCTGCTTCTTCTTCTTCTTTCTTTTCCCATGCTGACCTGCAAGTGAATTACTGCAACACTCTGGCAAATGTATACACCTCATGCTAGCCTCATGAAACTGGAATAAGCCTTTGAAAAGAAATTGTCCTTGAAGCTTGTATCTGATGTCAGCACTGGAACGTAGAACTCGTTGCTGATTTTGACCTTGTATTCAAGTTAACTGTTCCCTTGGTGTATGTTTAATGCCCTGTGCATATCTTTGATTTAAGCCTTTAGTCCATGTGGCTCGGTCACCTGGTACCTGAGGTGAGAGCGTGCATAAAGGAGAAGTCTGTGGCTTAACCAATCTGAGACCACAGAAGTGATCTGGGCGGGGTATTCATGTGTCGGCTGACAGACCTCCAGGGTTGCTCGGGCTGGCAAGAGTTCCTGGGCCAGCTGTCACTTCTTGCCGGTCTAACAGGGTGGGAAAGTCCGAGCCTTGGGACCCAGTTTCCGTTCTTACCCATGTTCTCCCGCCTGACCACCATTGGTTATGACTTGCCTTGAGTTGGAAACGGTTTGCATTTACATCTGTAAATTTATTCATTTGAATTTATGTAAGGTTTTTTTGTACTCAATTCTTTACCAGATGACAAAATTTTTGGTTTTCTACTGTGATGTGAGAACATTAGGCCCCAGCAACACTTTGAGTAAGGAAAAATAAAGTGCTACAATACACTGGAAAAAAAAAAAAAAAAAAGAAGTGACCACCGCAGCAAATCGCCCACATGGGCTGCTGAGTTAGTCCAAGCACAGAGGAAGCCGCACCCGTCACGGGTGGCACTATTTCCCCTACCCTTCCTCCTCTGCTCCCGGGTCCCATCAAGGAAGCACATTACGGTCAGACTTCTCATCCCTCAGAGCTTTCACAGCTGACAGTTTCTCTGGCTTCGATTTTGATTCCCTTGATCATTTGAGGACTGCAGCTAGGTACCTTGCAGAACGCTCTTGGTTTGTCCGTGTCTGGTATTTGGGGTGGGTGAAGCGCCGTTCTGAACACCTCTGCAGTTCAGGGTGAGGCATCCATAGGGCCTGCAGAAGAGGAGGTGAAGCTTGGTGATTCGGCTCAGGTGAGGTTTGCCATGTTTCCTCACCATTACCTCATGCTCAGCTCATCATTCTGGACACTTCTATAAGCAGCATGAGAAAACTGACCACTGCACAAACCATGTAGAGCATAAAATCCACCTCAGAATCCCAATGCATTGAATGCAAGCATTCAGTAAAACTCAAAACTGATTCATGGGTTATATTTTTATTCAACACTTTTATTTAAAAATAATAGTCGATTAGAAATGCAATGAAATGCCCAGTAGCTTGGGAGGCTGAGGCAGAAGGATTGCAAGTTCAAACTCAGCAACTTAGTGAGGCTCAACAAGATCTGTCTCTAAATAAAATATTAAAAGGGCTACAAATGTGGCCCAGTGGTTAAGTGCTCCTGGGTTCAATTCCTGGAGGAAGGAAGGAAGGAAGGAAGGAAGGAAGGAAGGAAGGAAGGAAGGAAGGAAGGAAGGAAGGAGAGAGAGAGAGAAGGAAAGGAGAGGAGAAGAAAGGAGAGCAAGAAGGAAAGAAATGGCCCTTAATGTGATAGTGGTGTCCATCAAGAACCCACAGCCAACCTCTTCCTACTGGAGAAACCTTAAAAACCATTTCCACTGATGTTGAAAAAAAAAATGAAGTGAAACCCGAAAGACTAGAAGAAAATGCTTGGAAATCATGTATCATACTGATTTCATACCCAGAATGTGTGCACAACTCCTAAAACCTAAGAAGAAGAAAATAACACAGCACACTAGTTTTTAAATGAGAAAAAATACAACTGAAGAACAGAAAAATAAGTAGCTCAAATAAGAGACAAAGGACTTGAGTGCACTTGTCTCCAAAGAAGATATGCAAACAGCTGGTGGGAACATGAAAAGGTGTTCAACATGGTTCATCGTCAGGGAAATGTGCATCAAAATCACAACGAGGGCTGGGGTTGTGGCTCAGGGATAGAGCACTTGCCTGGCATGCATGAGGAACTGGGTTTGATCCCCAGCATCACATAAAAAAACTAAATAAACAAAGTAAAGGTATTGTGTCCATCTACAACTAAAAATATTTTTTTTTTAAAAATCACAATGAGATATCATCTTGTACTCACAGGATGAGAGCTATAAAAATAACAAAATTACAAATTTTGGAAGACTGTGGAGAAATTTGATCCTTTGTAGAGTGTTAGTGGGGAAGTAAAATGGTGGAAAACATATGTCAGTTTCTCAAGAAATTACAAATAGAATTACCACATAATCCAGCAATCACAATTCTGTGCATATAGCTAATAAGACAAGAGCAAATATTCAAAAATATTTTTTGTACCCATGTCATTGGCAGCATTATTCACAAGAACCAAAACATGGAAGCAACCAGTGTCTGTCAATGGATATGTAGAATCATTAATGTGGAATGCAGCTAAGGTAGTGATGAGAGGGAAATTCATAGCACTAAAATGCTTTTATACTAGGCCTGAATCAACAGGACTAAAAAACAAAATGGAACCACTCAGACTAAAGTTTCTTCTCATGAAGCTGAAATTAAGCTGTGTATCTAATGCCAAGAAATCAATATCAGGAAGATAAAGTCCGGGGGCTGGGGTTGTGGTTCAGTGGTAGAGCGCTCGCCTAGCATGTGTGAGGCACTGGGTTCGATCCTCAGCACCACATAAACAAAATAAAAGTATTGTGTCCATCTACAACTAAAAAAGAAATCTTAAAAAAAAAAAAAAAAAGATAAAGTCCAAATTTTTTAAATGGGCTAGTTTCAATCGTTATGATATGGAAGTTCCCTCTGCTTTAATGCTTACACAAAAATGGGCACCTGAAGGAACCTCAGTTAAACAAACCTTTAGTCCTCTGTTGTCCTGTCTCCCTGTCCCCATCTTAGGAGGAATCTGGCTGGAAATGAGCAACGCACTCTGTGTTGTTTGTGTCTGCTTCCCTCACGCCCCTCTCGGTCCTTAGAACCAACCCATGTAGCTTCTGCCATCGGAACACCATCTATACTTCATGGACCTGAGAGTTGCAGGTTTCTAGAATCGACATGAAGCCAACCAAATCTCTAAATCAAACTGCCTGGTTTTATCCTTGATAGAGGAAAGATCTCAAGCCCTTAGTTTAAATTTCTTCCTCAAGAAACTTAAAATGTCATGGGAAAAATCAAACCAAAAGCAAGCAGGAGGGTGGGCTAGAGTGGTAGAGAGCTTGCCCAGCATGTGTGGGGCACGGGGTTCGAGTCTCAGCACCACAGGTTTGTGAGAATCTGAAACTTGTTTTTACTGTACTGTTGCTGGGAAAGCGTTTATTGGGGGGAAGAATCAGTCCTTTGGTTTCCTCCCAGAGACCTTCATTCTAGGCTGCATGGATACCTCCTTCCCGGGGACGGTCTGGTCCCTGGATGGTGTTTTCGTCCCTCCCGGGAGTTGTCGTGTCACTAGGAAGGGCTGTACTGGGAAAGGAGCCATGGTATCCATGTGCTGCCCCCTCTTGCTCGCTCCCTCCTCCCAGGCCACACTACACGGGGGTTTGCCATTTTCCATGTCTCACAGTGACAGCAGGGACGGCCTCCAGGGGAGGCTGGCTGGAGCTCGGGAGTTGGAGTCCTTAAGGAAACTGGGTCCCCTGTTTTTGCCTCAATCTCCTGCCCCCTTGATCATTCATTACCCTCCCAACAGCCCTCAGCAAGCTCTCTTTGATGTTTTATTTGCCAGGGTGATGGGGGGGGGGTGGCAGTTAAGGTGACAAGGGAGGGTCCAGGCCACCTGGTGGAGTGTGATAGGATCTTGGAACAATAGTTTTTCTCACTGGGGATGTTTTATGAGTTTTATGAGTTGTCCCTCCCTGCGCCCCGCTGAGTAGCTGCCTGACAGCAGAAGGGAAAAGAAGCTTGTGGGATTTTTTGATGCCAAGCAAATCTCCCTGCTTATATTAGGTACCTGGAGCTTGTCCCGTGAGTAGGAGGACTCAGTCCCAACAGGCTAATCTGGTTCAGAAGGCAGGAACAAGGGGTGCCCAGCAATGGGGGATTCCCAAAATCCCCTCTCAGACTCCGTAATTTCACACCAGAGTCACACCAGAACTCGGAACTCATTCTGCTGCTATGTGTTCATCTATTACAAAAGGCCAAACTCCCAAACACTCAAACGGGAGAGTCACGGAACAGGGACGAGAGGAAGGAGCTGCCAGGGGCCCCCAGGTCTTCTCCAGCTCCCCCGGTTGGCCAGCCTGGGACCCGCCCATTCTTGTTCAAGAGTTTTTATGGAGGTCGATCTCCAACCTGCCCTAAGCCTGGAGGTTGGGGGGGGGGGGAAGGGGACTGGCATTTTTTTTCACCTTCAAATCAACTATTTGTTCTTTCTGGTGACCAGCCCTAAGCCCTACTGTAGTTCACCTTATTGGCATGAGTCCAGTGTGGTCAAAACCCAAAGACCAAATAGCTTTTCTTATGATGCTACAGGAATGGAATGGGTGTGGTCAGAGGGAAATGACCAGCAGAGGAGGTCTGGCAGGGCCACAGCTGACCACACGGGGAGCTTAGGAGCCTGAATGGCCTTTCAGTAGGTCCCCATGTTGGCCCAACATGGCCAGATTGTTCTTGTCCTACAACCGTGTGAGCTGTACCAGGAGGGAGGCAAACCTTGGAGAAGGCAACTCCCTGTGGGAGAGTCCAGACAGGAAGGGCTGACCAAAGAAGGTCCAGAGGTCTATCTTCAGAATATAGTATTTAGCCTTAACTGGGGACATAAGATGCAATGGTAGCCATTTTAACATAGCCCTCCCCTTTGCCCACCCCGATTTTAAAACTGGCCAATCCTGTAGATTAGGATCCTGAGCTCCTCCTATCAGAGCTAGGGGTGGAGCTTCATTGTGGATGAAAACAGGTGGACGGCCCACCCAAGCAGGCTTCCTTGCTGGACTTTGTCAGAAGCACTTCATCATTAGCAGTTGCTTCTGCAGAAGCAAAGTTCGCCTTGCGCCCAAGCACCTGTTAGATTCCTCAGTCCTCGGGCACTTCTAACACGGGCCGCACCTGCCGAGACTCGATGATTGACAGGGACAATGGGTTCCCAGGTGCTTCCAGCCTGCAAGAGGAGCTACAGCAGTAAAGGAAAGTGCCGCGCAGATGGGTGCAGGGGAAATGGGTGGAAGTAGAGTAATGAAGGAAGTCGTTCAGAGCCCCAGGGGACCCAGCGGCACCTACACATGGCCACGTGCACCCTCTGGTCTCAGCAAGGAAGGCGGTGCATTAATGGCCACAGCCAGCCCCTGCGTGCATCTCCCACCTGTCACTCTATTAAACTGGACCAGAGCCACTTCTTTGGGAGTTATCTTTGGCAGTTATTGTCACTTTCTCCTTCCACAAAGGGTTTCCCCTCCCTGATCCGTTCGTAAGCATCAGGCCTCGTCCCCTTGGTCCTGCGTTCTGACTTCTAAAGGAAAGCAACCCCCACCCTGCTGAGTGGTCTTAATGTTCATTGCTGGGGAAATCTTGCTTTCGGTTTACAGAACCCCAAACACCTGGCGAGCTTTGTGATGTCAGTGCTTATCCTTTTATTTCTATGCATCAACTAACACAAATCAGGTAAAAGTCTTCAACTTGCAGAAAAGGAATATGTACATTTCAATAAAAGAAACACCCCGAGAGGTTGAGGTTTACTGCCATGTCCAGCCAGAGGAGAAAATGGAGACCCCCGCCCCCGCCAGGTGATGGAAACTCCGTTCAGCAGGCACCCTTCCTGCCGGCCGTCTCAAGGTCCCTCTTTTCCCTCCTATAAAAGCTTTTGTGCTCCCGAGTTCCCCAGGTCAATGCTTTGAGGACAGCGGCCCCCTCCCTCCTCCAAGGTGCCAGGTGAGGAGTAAACCTGATTCCTTCCTATTAATCCTTCCTATCAATTCCTTCCTATCAATGGATATTCGCTCTTGAGCTGCCAGCAGCTGCTACGTTAGAACAGAAAATAGATTCCCAACCACAACCTCAAAGCCAAGGGGAACCCAGAGGCAAAGGAGGAAGAAGCACCAGGTACAGTCAGTCCCCTGGGAGAGGAGGAACGTGATAGAAGAGCCGCAGAGTCTTGCTCAGCTCCTGATGCCCCAGGCCTGCGGAGGAACTCGCAGGATCAGGAGGGTGGACGGGGCCATGGTGGAGCCTGGGGAGAGACCCGCCTTCACTCGTGGGAACAGGAGCCTGCAGACTTCTTGCAGATCCAGAATTTCTCAAGGTCACATCTGCTGTCATTCCAGCCGTCCCCTCTGAACTCCGCGCAGTCTTCCTCCCCGTGACTGTTGGGCTCCCCTTCGTTCCAAAACTTCATGAATCTGCAAGCCAGACGAGCGTGAGCTCCGCCCCAGCCCTACTCGGGGAGCCACGTTCCTGCTCCGGGACATTGGACGCTCTCCCCGCTCCCCTTCAGACCTACGGCAGATAGGTGAGTCCAGTTCTGGACCCCCAAGGCCCCTTGTCCTCATGCTTGAGGATGAGAACCAACCAACCGGCGGAGACGCCACATCCCAACCGCCTCCCTTACTGTGCTCTTGAACTCTGGGCCTCTGTACACCTCCCCCGGGCCAGGTACGATACAGCCAGGGACAACATCGACACCCCAGAGCCCACTGGTGATCTGAACCAGCCACCCCCAAGCTGCTTACCCCGGCCTCCCCACAGTGTCTCGCCCTCTGTCTCCTGGCAGACCTTGGCACACTCCTGGGTAATTCCCCGCGGCAGGCTGTGTGTGCCCTCACTTGGGATCGATGAGTGTAACAAGTCACCCTTCCAGGGACAATAGCCCCAGACTGGCTGGTCTTACGAAGCCCCAGGCTTCCGACTCAAACACTTTACTGTAGATCACCACCCCCGGCTGCAGACTTCTTGCATATCAGAGCCTCCTACACCTCTGACAGGGGGGTGTGTGAGGCCGCCCTCCCAGTGCGCGTGCGGCAGCTCAGGGCAGAGTTTGGGAAACCCAGCCCTCTCTCTGGGGAGTGCCCTTCTCCTGCACCTACCTGAAAAACAGAGGCGACCCATCCACCCAGAGCCACGTGCCTTCCTTATTCAGGTCTGACAGTCCCATCCAAGTGCTGCCTTTATTCTTAGAAGTCAACTGCAGGAAGTTCTGGAGGGGGAGAGGAGGAGTCAGGAGGGAGCTCTGACCCCCAAATTCCAGCGAGTGTCTCACCAATGTCTTGATGGCAAGTTCTGCTTGCAGTCTGACCTTCAGCCTTCTCGTGCACCAGCCAGCCCCCAGGTGTGCTCAGGAGGTCTGAGTCCCTCCCTCACGTGTGTGCTGCGGACAGGTGTGTTTGGACTTGTGCACACGACGCACAGAGCCGCCTCGCGGCGCACACGCTTGGCAACACCGCATGTTCACCGACCTGTGAGTTCTGAGCATGATTCCCAGGAATATCCCCCCGCCCGGCCTCCATGCAGGGCATGTTCTGCATCGAGTGGTGCCCAGCTCGATCAGAAAGTAACGGCGGAAAATTTTCGCCAGGGAAAATGGCAAAGGGTGTATATATATCAAGGCTTTTTGTCTCAACAGACCAGGTTGCTAAACACCAGCTAGCACGACACCAGGGACCACTTACAGTTTAGGTGACCCCCAGAGCGGTCAGCCACTTCCAGAACCTGTGTGTGCCTCCTATGTAAGGCCTTAGAACCCTCTCACTCAGAGTCTCCTCCTCCTCCCCCTAAATGGTCCCGAAAATGTGTCCTAACCAACCACCTCCTCCCAGGTGGCCAGCGACCAGATGCATGTCCAGGCCGGAACAGGGACCCCCACCAGACACACCTGCTCCTCAGCACTTTTGATGATGACTAGGCGGGCCCCCACCTCCTGGCAGGCAGTGACAGAGTCATTCCAGTTCCGCTGGGACTTGGAGAAGAAGTAACAGTGCCCTTGGAAGAACGTCCAGTCCCAGGGGCAGGGGCGGCACAGGCGGTCTGTAGGGGGAGAGGGTCAGGACCCCTGCTGGGAGGCCAAGCTCCTGTGTGTGTCCCACCTTCAAGCCCCTGCGGGTTGGGGGCCCCTTCCACTGCATCTGACGGCTGTTCCCTCCCCTCTGCCTGGACCTCTCCCCCCAGGAGAACCCAGGAGTCCCGGCACGGCCTCCTCCAGGCTGGGAGAAGTGGGGGCTTCAGCACTCAGGACCGAGACCAGGGGACTGGCTTCCCTGGGCGCCCACTGTGCGCCTGGCCTACTGTGGGCAGCGAGGGATGTTGTCACCTTCCCGTTTGTTTCCATTTCTTGGTTGAGGCCACTGAGGCTCAGAATCGGCCCCGTGACTCAGGCTGCGCCACCCAGGCCCTCTGAAGCCTGGGGACCCTGTTCTCCTGTCACTCACCCATTTCAGCCTCCGCCTGGGTTAGCTCTTGGTGGATGTCCTCCTGCTTGGATCTCTTCTGCTCATAGAAGTGGGAGACCTTGGAGACTGGGCCAAAAGAGAGAGAGAGAAAAAAAACTGCACTTATTGAATACCTTCTGTGTGTCGTGGCCTGCACGGGGTTCCCAGGGACACTGTTCTGAGGGGCAGCATCTCGTTCAATCCCATTTGAGGATGAAGAACCCTGGCACCCAGGGGAGGCTGAACCTCAAGGGGAAGTGGAGCCAGGACCCTCCCCTGTAGCTCCTCCCTCCTGCTCGGCCCTCAGGAGTGCCGAGGAGCCGCTGAGAGACCCCGTCCCGGCTTTCAGCCCACCTCCCTCCCACACCCAGCTGCCCCAGCCGTGGGCCTTCCTGACCTTTGAAGAGGACGGCCATCAGGATCCCGGCCAGGAGCATGAGGCACAGCAGCTTCAGCACCAGGGGGATGTGGCCACGGCCCAGAAACCCTGCCGGAGAGAAGGATGGGTGGCCCGGAAAGCCAGCGTCCTTGCCTCAGCCTGGCCCAGGGACAGCCTGGTCCCAAACCCCTCTTTCCCAGGGCACAAGATTCCAGTCCCTTAACCTCCAGCTGTCCACAGCCCAGAGGTCCCCAGGCTCCAATTCCCCAGGACCCAGGAGTCCAGTTCCCAGATTCCTCCCACCTAGAACCCAGGAATCCAGGCCTTCAGCCTGCACCTCCACAGGACCCTGTAGTCTGCTCCCCCAGACTCAAGGACCCCAGAACTCTGGTGTCCAGGTTTCCAGCCTCCGTCTTCCCAACACACAGGGGTTAAGACCGTCAGCCTTCACCGAGCATCAAGTCCTCAACGTCCACCTCTCACTACCCAGGAGTCCACTCAGGAGCCCAGTCCTCAGCCTCAACCTCCCCAGGACCCAGGACTCTGGTCCCCATTCGGCACTGCCAAGATCCTGTAGTCCAGTCCCCAGCCTCCACTACCTTAGGACCAGAAACCAGACCCTCAGCCTCTGTTTCCACAAAACCCGAATATCCAGTCCATTTCCACCTCTCCAGAACCCAGGGATTCACTCAGCCTCCACCTTCACCAGACCAGTGGGCTCCTGCCCTCTATATCCACCTCCCCGAGACCCCAGGAGTTCAGACTGCAGTTTCTATTACCCCAGTCTCCAGGAGTCCATCCCTGGCCTCCACCTCCCCAGTACCAGAGTCCAGGCCCCACCACCACCTGCCCAGGACCCATTCTCCAGTCCTTCAGTGTCTATCTCCCCAGAACCAAGGGATACAGACCCACACTCCAGAACCCAGAAGTCCAGACCCCCCATCTCCTCCTCCCTTGGACACAAAATCCAGATTGCCAGCCTCCAGCTCCCCAGGACACAGACATCCGGGTGGACCTGTCCTTTACTGCCCACGCCCCAGCCCTGCTCTACCTGCAATGCTCCTGAGGCCCCCCGGGGGCCGGAATCCAAAGCGTTGAAAGGAATGCTTGGCGCCGCTGGCTATCAGCTCCTCCTCGTCTGAACGGGCAGAGCGTCAGTCAGAGCCTGGGCAGCTGAGACCCAAGCTGGCCTCCCATACCCCTCCCAGCTCCCAGAGGCCCAGCCCAGCCTCACCCAGGGAGCCCAGCTGCGCGTCCACATCCTTGAAGTCACTCATGGTCACCGCTGTCTCTCAGTGCCCAGGACTGCTGGGATCTCGGCCTTTATTCCCACCCCCTGTCACTCACTCCCTGAATCGCCTGAAGGTCAGGAAGAGAAAGAGGGAACTGGCTAGGGCCACCCGAAGATGCTAAAGGGATGGGCCCCCCCATATTCCAGGAATCTCGGGCAGCCGTGGGAGTGGCCTGGTCCCGTGGCTGAAAGGACTGGTCCACTCACGGTGTGGCCAAGTCATGGGGTGCTTTCAACAGAACCAGGAACTGGCTGCCTCAGCTTGCCGGGTCCTCACTGAGGGCGCCTCCTGCTGGCTTCGGGCACGGGGCTGAATCATCATGGCTCCAGTCTACCCTGCACTGCTCAGACCAGGCTCCTTTCTAACTGCTTCCTAGACTCACGAGTCCAGTCTCCCCAGGCCCGGTAGATGGTCTGACCTGCACCTTACAGTTGACAGGCGATGAGGGACAGCGTGGTCAGGTAACCGACCCCAGGTCATACACTGGTGAACAGCAGAGCTGGGATTTGAGCCCAGAGATTCTGCCTCCAAGTCCACACCATGAACCAAAGAGGGTCACATAGTCTCAAGGAGGAAACCAAAAGATGCCTAGAAGCTTTATTCAAAATAGTCCCAAATGGGACCAAAAAAAGAGGCCACCAGCAGGTGAATAAAAACAAAAAAATCCTGGGGCTGGACTTGTGGCTCAGTGGTGTCCATCAGGAATCTGAGCACACTCCTTCCTACTGGAGAAAGGTCAGAAGCACTCCAAGTGGCCCAGGAAAAAGAGTGACAAGAAAATCCACAGGTCTAGAGAAAATATTTGCAAATCACAGGTGAAGGTGAAGGTCTTGCATCCAAAGTGCACTTATGACTCTTAAAACCCAACTAAGGAAAATAAGACAGCTGGTTTTAAAATGGAGAAAAGCTCAAATCAAGAACAGAAAAGCCAATAACTCAAATAAAAAATAGGCAGAGGATTGAATAACACATCTCTAAAGACGCACAAAGGGCTAATAAGCACACACGTGCTTTACGTCATGCATCTTTAGGGAAATGCCAATCAAAACCATGCTGAGATATCACCTTGAAGCTGTTGGGTGACTGCTACAAAAAATAACAAAATGCCAGGCGTGGCTGTAGTCCCAGAGACTTGGGAGGCTGAGACAGGAGGGTCGCATGTTCGAGACCAGCTTCAGTGATTTAGTGAGGTCCTCAGCAACTTAGCAAAACCCCATCTCAAAACATATAAAGCACCAGGGATGTGGCTCAGTAGTTAAAAAAAACTACTAGGTTCAATCTCCAGTATCTCCCCAAAGCTAAATGAAATGACAAATGTCGGCCCGTTCAGGGAGAAATGAAAACCCTTGCACACTGTTGGTGGGGATGAAAAATGGCACAGCTACAGTGGAAAACATGCTTCGGTTCCTCAGAATATTACAAATACAACCAGCATATAACCCAGCAATCCTGATTCTGTGCATATACCTGGAAAAAACTGAGAGCAAGGATTCACGAAGATATTTGCACGCCCACATTCACTGCAGCATTACATGCAGTAGCCAAGGAGTGGAAGCTACCCAGTGTCCTTCAGGGAGAAATGGATACACTTTATGCACCATACAGCGGGATGTTAGTCAGCCTTGAACGAGGAAGAAAATTCCCACACATGCCACACTGTGGCCGATCCTCGAGGACATTATGCTAAGCAAAGTACACCAGTCGCAAAAGGACAGACACAGAATGGTTCTGCTCATAGCTGATCCCTAGAACGTCACCTCTACAGAGATGGGAAATAGAACCGTGGCTTTAGGGGCTGAAGGAAGGACAACCAGGGAGCTCTTGTTCAAAGGTTCAGAGTTTCAATTTTGAGAAACAGAGAGCTCTGTGGATGAGTGCCGAGTGGTGGCTGTGCAGCCCTGGGAATGGGCTTGATGTCCCCAAACAGCAGACTTAGAAATGGCCTTAGACGGTACAGTCTCTGCTCTGCGTATTTTGCCACAATTGAAATAACACTTTTTAAATTTTTTTAGATGAAAATGGACACAATACCTTTATTTTATTCATTTATTATCATGTGGCGCTGAGGATCGAACCCAGTGCCTCCCACATGCTAGGCAAGCGCTCTACCACTGAGCTACAGCCCCAGTGTAAAACAACAACATTTTTAAAGGGCAAAAGATCTGAACAGACACTTTACCAAAGGAAAGAGCGCATAGAATGTCCCCATCCGTTGGGTTTTACTACCCCACTGGGGAGAGACGCCTGAAGGTACAGCCGCTACTGTGGGGTGGCAAGGTGACAGTGATCTCTCCCCACGTACGCTCCATACCTGCCCGGCACAGGCGGCAGGATGGTGTCCACCATGCAGACCACAGGAGGATGCATCTGGAAACAGAGAGCCACCACAGGGTGGGGAGGCCGACTCCGTGGTGACAAACAGCATGCTGGGACCCACGGGGACAGGATTGGCTGGGCTGAATGGCTGCGGATGGCAGGGAACTAAAACTCACCACTGGAGGGGGAACAGAAACCAGGCCTTGCCTTCTAACAGGCGTCGCTTGGCCAGGGGACATGATGGCAGAAGCTGCAGGGTGAGGGAACCTGTGGGCCGGCCATCCCAGGGCCTCCTGCTTGGCCCCAGATGGCCCTAGTGTCAGGTCTTACACCCCAACTGACCCTTCGTTACATGACATCGATTTCCACCTTGGAGATGACTAAGACTTTCAGGGAGTAGGAGAAATACCCCACAGGAAAAGAAACCCATACGTGTGTTTTGTATGTAGAGAACCACAAACAACCCAAAGCATCTCACACACACACACACACACACACACACACACACACACACACACACAACCACCCAACTACAGTTTTCTCAGTTCTCATGGAACATTCACCAAGGGAGACCCTATCCAGGGACATAAAACACTTAAATGAATTAAAATCATTTTAAAACCATTATATTCAGGCTCTTAGATACACAGGACCATAAGGGGTGTGTGTGTGTATGTGTGTGTGTGTGTGTGTGTGTGATTATTAGAGGGGACTTATTAGCCGGGCTTACACAGTCCGGGGCTGGATGTCCCACCATGGCTCTCTGCACACTGGACAGCTGAAGGAAGGAACTTCTCAGTCTGAGAAGCTGGAGCCTCAGCACCAGAGGGACCAGTGAGGTTGTCCAGGGCTGAGACCGAAAGCCTGGACACTCCCTGGAGAGCCACTGAAGAGCGCCCACCCTGGGAGAGGGAAGGAGTCAACTCCAGGGTCCACGGGTGACAGCAGCAGCCCTTGCTCAAGCAGAATGAGACTCCCATCCGTGAGACCTCCTCCTGCTTCCAGCTCAGGTTCCATCGGGGCCCCAGCCTCTGGACAGTGCTGTCCACCGGGTCTCCACTAGTGGGCTGTCCTGTCGCGTTCCTCACGACTGAAACACTCAGGGTCCCTCCAGGGGAACTGGGTGCTCAAAATAACCACACAAGAGACAGAGGGACCTTTTTTCTTTGGGGTCCTGTGATGGCTCCTCTGACCTTAAGGGTCTGCAGAAAGAGAGAGCGAGCGAGCGTGTGCTGACCCTTTTATTGAGGAGAAGCCATTCAAATGAGGCCGGGGTCAGGTTTCAGGGGGCTGAGTCTAGCTTTCTGATGTCTGCTGTCAGCAGGTTGACTGACATCTAGGAAGGCCACCCCCAAGGGCAGAGCAAGAAAAGGGGACCCACAAAGGGTGTTTCCATGGAACATTCTATCCCAAACAGGGCAAGGGGGTAACATCACAAAGGAACAGGTGGGCGTAGCTCAATCCATGGGCAACACACCTACGTCTGAAGACACGTCCTCAAACTTCCAGGACCCAGGCAGTGTCCAGGTCACTATGAGATGTAGTGACAGTCAGAGCCCCTCCGCTCAAGGAAGGAGAACGTGAATCATTCAGCGTGGCCGCCTCCCACAGCGTCCCACGTGCCAATCACCTCCTAATCCTAGACATCGCTCAATCTGACCAAATTGACAACCCAGATGAACCATCCCAGGGACATTCTCTCATCACAATGGAACTGAGTGACTAAGATTTCAGCCATTAGAACCAAAATCCTGAGATAATCAGGTGACAACAACATAAGCATTTTTTTTTTCTTGATTTTGATCGTTCTAGTTCATGATCCAACAGGACCCAACACTTTCAGGCCTCTGAAGGTTGACAAGTGCAATTGCAAGGAGCACATAGTGGAGCAAAGCTGTTTGCCTCATGGCCAACGAGGGCAAAAGAAAGAAGGCTAAGGGTGTCAATGACCCAAAGACCTCACACTGGGTCCCATCTCGTAAGGGATCCACCACCTCCCAATAGCATCCAGGCCTGGCTGCAAAGCCTTTAGCATGTAGGCTTTGGGGTAAGGCTTCACGTCCAGACTACAGCAAGAATCCAATGAGAAATCAGTAGCAGACATGAGAGGAAACTTCCTAAAACTTTTAAACTCAACAACACTCTGCTAAATAATACAGCATTCAAAAAGTATGTATCAAAAGACAAAATACCGGGGCTAGGGTTGTGGCTCAGTGGTAGAGCGCTCAACTAGCATGCACAAGACACTGGGTTCGATCCTCAACACCACATAAATGTAAAATAAAGACATTTTTTTAAAACAAGACAAAATACCTAGAACTGAATGAAAAATTGTAGGATGCAGCTAAAGCAGTGCCTAGAGGGAAATTCACAGTTGCTAAAATGCTCTTGTTCTAGGCCTGAACTGATCAGACTGTCAGGAGCCAGCCGTGGGCTGTGTGTGTGAGTTATGCACATTTGAGCGGATGAGGGGACCGGCCTGACACTACTGTCTGATTGAGCTGTGCAACATAGGTGTGCCTTTCCTCTCTCTCTGCCTTTGATCCCACTCAACACTGAGATGGGTGTGGCTTTCCAAGATGTCAGTCAATCTGCTGACCACAAGACATCACCAAGCAAGACTCCAGCCTTCGAAACCCAATCCCTTTCCTTATTTGGGTGGAACTTTCTTGAATGTCTTTTCCCCAATAATTCTAAGGTTTCGGGTGTGCTCGCTCTCTTGCTCCTTCCAGCTCTGGAGCTGATCCTTGGGTCACCAAGCCGTCCTGCTTTAAAAACTGATGTTCATGTCCTGCGTGGTTTCTTCACCATTTTCTTAGTTATTGATAGAGCCAGCTCCTTTGAACCCCACTCATATCACCAGTCCGGCCAGCTGGTGCTATCAGACCAAAAGTCAAAATGGAGCCATTCATGCTGAAGTTATCCCTCATAAAACCAAAGCTTAGTTGTATAAATCACTTCTCATCAGGCTAAGTTCAGTCTGTGTGCTATTCAAATTCCTTTTGCCTTAATCCTTATACACATTTTTTTAAAAAAGGACCTGAAGGAAGCTTGTGTAAACTAATTGGTTCATTCTCTACTGTCCAGGCTTCCTAAAACTTTTTAAACTCAACAACACTCTACTAAATAGTTCAACATTCAAAAAGTATGTGTCAAAAGACAAAATACTTAGAACTGAATGAAAAATCAAAGAAATATATCAAAATTTGTAAGATGCAGCTAAAATAGTGCCTAGAGGGAAATTCATAGTTGCTAACATGCAACTGAGGAGGAATCAGGCTGGAAAGGAACAACCCACTCTCCGTTTTTGTGTTTGTGTGTGTGTGTGTGTGTGTCTTCTTCCCTGCCACCCCTCTCTGTCCATAAAACCAACCTGCATGGCTTGTGTCATCATATGGGGTGACAGTCAGCATCTTGTTGGGGTGTTCTTCTTCCTGCCAAGGAGGGTGTAAGCCACCTGAGAAATTAAAGTCTAGAATAATTAGTGAAGAAGAAAAGACAAAGGGGGTCAGAAATGTATTTTCAAAGGCAGAGCCCCTGATAGATCTAGTCCACACAAGAGCTGGAGATGGCTCCAGTGGTTTCTTTAAGGGGGTCCATGAAAGGCAGGGATAAGGTTTCCAGGGCAGAGTCTTGCTTCCTGATGTCTTGCAGTCAGCAGGTTGATTGGCCTCTTGGCAGGTCACACCCGTCTCAGGTGCCGTGTGGGACACAGCAGAGCGGAACGGGATTCCCAATGTCTCTGGGCAAACTTACACTGGAAGTTCCCAGACACCAGATGCTCCTATTCACTGGGCTGCGATGATGACAAAGTCCACACACAGCCCACGGTCAGCTCGCAACCCCGTCGGGACACATATTCTGTCCATTCATGGGGCGGAGAGTTGCAGGATTCTGGAACTAAACATGAAGCCCACAAAATCCTTTACATCAACTAGTCTAATTTCATCCTTTGTCAGGGGAAAGATCTCAGGTCAACCATTTAAATTCCTTCCTCAAGAAACTTGGAAATGAATGGGAAAATCAAAGAAAATCAAGTCTGATGAAGGAAGGATGAAGGTAAGAGGAGAAATCATGAAATCAAAAACGAGAGAGAGTCGAAGAAACAAGACCTCTGAGGACTGACCGTGGGGAAATGGAATTTAATATGGAGGCTGCTTCTGAAAGGCACCTGGGGCTCAGCACGGCTGAAGGGCGGGGAGCCTGGGGGCTTATTTTCTGCCAAGCGACCCTCCATTCTGACACTGGCTCCCTGCGGTTGACATCAGATTCCGTGAGTTGGAGGACTCAGTACCCCTGCACTGACTTAGCTCAGGTGCCAGAATTGAGGGGTACCCAGCTACCCAGAGTTCTGCCCAGACGAACACTAACTGGGGATTTCCACAATCCCCTCTCAAGTTCGATCATCTCACACATGACTCACAGAACTCCAGAAAGACACATCTCAGGGGCTGGGGCTGGGGCTCCGCGGTAGAGAGCTTGCCTGGCATGTTCAAGGCCCTGGGTTTCAGCCCCATAAAAATCAGTAAATAAAATAAAGGGAACGTAGCCAACGACAATTAAAAAATAAGTAATTTTTTTTAAAGAAAGACACATCCCTTACGTTTCCTATCGTATGGTACAAGATGTGACTTAGAAATACACAAAGGGAAAATATTTCCAGAGCGAGAGTGAGGAGGCTGCAGGGAGCTCCAGCCCTCTCAGCTGTGCCACTGTTACTGATGGCTTGGACCTTGTCCCTGATGCCAAGCCAGCAACCAGGACACGGTTTTGAGAAAAAGGAAACTGAAATGTCATTGCTTTGCCAGCAAAGGAGAAGCAGAGGGCACTCCTGTCCTAGAGGCTGTGATTCTCCCCACCAGGGGAAACGGGGTTTTTTTAAAGAGGTGATTCAAAGGCTGCATTCCTGGGGTTCTCTGTTGGAGTTGCAACTTGCTGGTTAATAGGAGAGATGGTCATTTCTGAGATCATCCGGTGCCATCTCCAAATCTGAATTTCTTCATTCCTGTGGTGGGTATGTGCTCAGGGACAGATTAACTCTGCCTGAGATTAGGGACAGGGAGAGATTAGAGAGGAGCAGGGAGAGAGGAAGAGAAAGAAACATGTCCATCTTAGAAATAAGTTGCAGGGGGACTGGGGCTGTGGCTCAGCGGTAGAGCGCTCACCTGGCACATGCAAGACTCTGGGTTCGATCCTCAGCACCACATAAAAAAATAAGTAAAATGAAAGTATAAAAAATAAATAAATAAGTTGCAGTGACCGAGCAGCAAGGGCCGTGCTCAAAGCATCAAGTGGACACTGCTACGTTTCCCCATGTCCATGTCTACATTCCATTTCTGTGGAAAATGGGCAGCGACTGCTCCAAGCTGCTTCCTGCTGACAGAGGGTGACGTTGGGGTGAGTGATCTGAAGTCCTTGTTCTCTATCAGGTGGGGCGTGGACAGGGAAGGGTATTCAGCCTCAGAGCCTCGCAGAGGTCCATGGGGTCAGTTGGTGGATAACTGGACAAGGCATACATAGGGCAGGGATCAGGTGAAGACAACAATAAACAAGACAGCAAAGCATTTTTTGGTAAACAATTAGCCCAAAATCAATTACTATTTCAGCCAGTTTCTGAAAACCATGAAGAGAGTAACTCATAATTGTATTAGTGAAAAACAGATCCAGTTTATCTATGTAGGAGGTTAGGAAGATTTGTAGGTCTATGAGATCAGGCTCAGATTGACTCAGGACAGAGTTGTGTCACTAGAGTCTTTTGTGATAGTTATTGTTAAGCACTCCTACACAAAACCTACCTTTATAGTCCCCATCTTTGCTCACATTTGGTAGAGCTGACACAGTTATATCTTAAGTTACATTTAAAAAAAAAACATTATTTTTCCTTTTAAATGTCCATGTGGGACTGTGCTTTGGCTATACCCTCCTGTCAGGTATTTAAGACCAAGTTGGTCAAAACTGACCTTGTTTCCATCTATTCTTAAGAGTCGGCTGAAGCCAGGCGCACGCAGTGGCATACACCTGTAATCCCAGTGGCTTGGGAGGATGTGGCAGGAAGATCATGAGTTCAAAGCCAACCTCAGCAAAAGCAAGGTGCTAAGCAGCTCAGTGAGACCCTGTCTCTAAATAAAATACAAAACAGGGCTGGGGGTGTGGCTCAGTGGGTGAGTGCCCCTGAGTTCAATCCCTGGTACTCACCCCCACCCACCCCCTTAAAAAAGTCAGCCAAGTTTCCTCAGAGATCACTCTTGGGGGATGTGTGAGAAGCCTCTTCTCTCCTTTAGCTTTCCTCCAGCAGCGGTGCCATCGGCCAGGATGGGTCAGAGTCTGGCTGACCACATGTGGCTTCTCTTGGAAGAAGACATTTCCCTCTCCAATGACCCTTCTCTTTGCAGAATGTGCACTGGTTGGCTTCCTGTTCCCTAGGATTCTCCCCATCTCCCTGATCAGCAGACCAGGGGACACACCAGAGTTATTCTCTGGGTCCTGGCTGACCTTAGAGGGCAAAGGCCAAATATTGGCTGTTTTTCCTTGTCCCTTCTACTTCCTTGACTCTGGTCTCCAGCCTTTTGGTTTTAAACATCCACTAGGCCAGTTTCACCAGTCTTCAAGTGGGAGCAACAGGTTGGAACTTCAATATCTATACTTCTACAGTCATCCCTTTCATTTAATTCGAGTCAGTATTAATGCCACAAGTCAGCATTATATCCCTATCTGTCCTGTAGGTGATGCCTTATTGTCTCAGATTAATTCAGGTTGTTCCGTTAGAAGTAGTACTTCTGTGAAACACCAACAGGCAACAGTTATTATAAAGTTTTACAAGGAAAATACAAAATGGACACAAATGTATCTTTGGTGTCTATTCAGCCTCTACAAAGACCCAGGTATTTATCAACTTAATTACGTACAAGTTTTACTTTAAAAAAAAATCTCTTTTACAAACCTAAATACATTTTACAATATACTCAAAACCTTACTTAAGTTTTGTATTATTATATCTATCCCCTGTTTACTTTGAGATCACAGTGACCTTTACAACAAAAAAAATCTCTCTTTGATCACAACTTTAGAAAAGCTTAACTCTGCCTACTTCAGAGCCATCCTAACATGGAGAAGGATGAGAGACAGAGCCTTAACTCAGGAGAGACTGGCCTCCTGACAAGTCTTTAAAAGTGTTTTATTTCTGAATCTGATCTTTGCCCTTTTTAAAAATATCTTTCTACAAAGTTCTCATGTTTTGCTTCTGAGTCTTACCTGAATATCAGTTAACAGCATTACGTCGGAAACATATCAAATATAAAGGCTAAGAAATCTCTTAACTTCTCTCTTGTGAGAAAAGCAGCAGAATGTTTTCATGTTCCACATTACCAACCTTTGAACAAATCAGGCTCTCCTTATTGCTTTTTAAAAATAAATTTATATTCCCTCCCCGGTGTAAAGAGTAACACCAAATATTATCCATAACTTATGGACAACAGGTTAACTTTCCAGTTATAAAGTGTTAAATGATGCAAATAAATACCAACCAATTTTTTCATATCTATATAAGTCTAAAGGAGACTATTGCTGCAGACATGTTAGTTTGAAAAACACCAACTTGGTAAAGCGCTCTCCTAAGCTTTACATTTAACCAAGCTTAACTTTTAAAGTAAAATTTAGAATCTGTAGTGTACTGAACAATAATCACAGGTTTGCACGGGTTAGCAGTACTAGGAAAAAATCAAAGGATAGCCTTAAAACTCTTATACACTTAGGAAACACTGTTAATGATCAGAAATCAACAAAGTCAAAGCAAAGAGATATAAAACATGTCTTCAGGTAGCACTGTGGCCCTTCTGTGTCAGACGCAATGTATGAAAGAGAGCACTTATCAGTTGCTTTGCCAGTAAACCTAGATAAACTTTCATTTTGTAAGCTTTTCATAACATGTAGACAAGGCTCAGACAGATATAGTTCTCAGATGTATACATATAACTAGTCACTTAAATTTATAGTGTAAACTATATTGTTGTAATCTAAAATAATAGCTGATTATTTATCTGTTATGGTGTGATCATTGAAAGGACTTATAAACAGGTACAAATCCTAATTCCTTTAAGACTTAGTATCCATTAGTAATAAAACCTAACAGATACAAGAAAATTACCTTGATAAGTAAGAGCAGATCAAAGCAGACTTTGCTTCATGTCATTACATTAAAATCTAAATAACCTTGACTGACTTTGCTAATTATAGCCAGTTTAATCATACACGCAAACTTTTTTGAAATTCACCTTACACAAGCCTGCAACTTACCTTAGACGTTCGAAACATTTTTACTCCCTTGGTTTTGTCCTCTCTTTCATCTTGGACTTTAGCACAAGAATATTACTTTATCAGAAAAAAAAAAATACTTTCTATCCAGAAACAGCTTTACTTTTAGTTTTCTGTACTAAGATATATTTCCATACCTATAACTTTCTTGTGTCTCTTTGCTAGTTTCAGACTTTTTTAAAAATTCATATTCTGAAACAATCCTTATGAATGTTATCTGTGAATTTCACTGGCACAACAAATTTCATCCCGAGAGAGGAATCAGACAATCTGGCATATGCAAAAACTGAGCCCCAGTGTTTTTTTTCTCCCACGTTGTATTCACGGGGTTGGAGCCTAGGCTATTTTTGAGACCTGTCTCCTTTATCTTTATCACAATGCCATCAACTTTGATTTCCCCACTGTCCGTTGTACCCAGGGGCTCCTCTGGGGCCTTTTTCTTAAACTAGGCATATGGATAGTCAACAGAAGAGGCCCTTTCCATCCTTTTCTGTAGGTTTCCTTGAAGATCCCTTGCTGCACCCGACCTGCCAGGGCAGCTGAACTTAAGTCGCTCGTGTGAATTTCCAGGGACACCGATAAAACACAGACACACACTTTTCCCTTAGACAAGCTTCAGGACGGCTCCTCCACTCTCAGCCTCAGGCTCCCCAAGTGGGAGAGCAAGAGAAAGTCAGGAGAGGCTGGCGAGAGAGAGCGAGCACGTTCAGAAGTGGGCTTCTGTTGGGGGACCCTTATTCTTAGAAAGTTCCATCCAAAAAAAGATCAGAAGGGGCAGGGTTACAAGGATAGGTAAGAGTAATTCGACCCAAGGGGCTGCAAGGTGACATGCCTATGTCTGAAGACCGGGGCAATGTCCAGGTCACTACGATATTTAGGGACAGTCAAAGCCTCTCTGCTCTGGGATGGAAGGCGTGAGTCATTCAAGAGTGGCTCCCCACATATTCCCTCTTCTTTCTTTGTAAAAGCAGGTGATGGGTCACTATTTCAAGTCCCTGAATCCTTGTTTTGAAGGCTCACCATCCTACAATTACAATTCAAGAGAGAAAAATAGAACAATACAAGGATATACCGTGAAGAATGTTTAAAAATGTTTCAGTGTTAAAGCCATTCAGTTCTTTTACGTATTTGATCAGCTGAAGAAGTAGGATCCAAAAAACCAATCTTACTTTTTTGTATGTCTTGAATATGATGATGGAGCTCCAAAAGATCCAAGCTGTTATTATTATTTTGCCAAATACCCAACAAATGGTTTTTAACCTTCTCTCAATCCCATTGGGAAGCATTGTGATTGGCAGCAGTAACACACGCATACTTATAGCTAGAGTGACATTTAAGTCTTTCCTTGAATTTCAAAGCTGAAAGTTCATTACCAATATTTGTGACAGTAGCTTCTAAGGCATTTAACTTAGTCTCAATCCTTTCATCAGTATTTGTTTGATTATGAAGAGTCTTGGAAGTATTCTGAGCCAAATTATTAAGAAAATTTGCGTGTTGAATATTTTGAGATAAGGCCACCGAAGCTGTGACTGTTGAAGCAATAAAGGAAACTAAGGCAACAACTCCCACTATTACTAGCAGGGTGTGTATTTGTTGTAAGACTTGAAAACCAGCATCAGTGTACCATGGCCCTGAAATATTAACTGGCAATAAGACCAAAGAGAACTGATGAAGTATCAGTGTTCCTTTCCCTCTATTATATCTGGTGATACAGTTAGTTAAATTACATTTATTACATGCTACAAGATATCTATCATCTTTTCTTTTAACTTTCACATTTTCAGAAATTAAAACATAAGGAGATTGAACACAGGCCTGTAGGCCATAACAAGAACCTTCCTTACAGTTTTGCCTACAAAGTCTAGTAAAGGTTTATCAGTAAAATGTAAAAATCCTGAGGCATCAATTAAGCGCCAAACATCTTTCTGAATGCCACCTTTGCTGAAGGTCAAGATGTTGCTAACAAATCCTCCATGAGTCATGGCAATACCCTTGCACAATTGCCTTTTGTCAATTTTAGGAGACCAGTCCAAAATGTACCCACTATTTCTAGACACCTTATGTTGTATTGGAAAAGTGTTATACAATCCATCCACTTAGGAAAGGTGCCAATTTCTATTGCAGAACAGTTAGGACAATGAGGTACTGGTGGATATTCTGCTGAGATGACTGGTTTATTATGAGAAAGTACCATTTTATTTTATTTTGAGAATTTTTAACATTTATTTTTTAGTTTTCGGCGGATACAAAAATCTTTGTTTGTATGTGGTTCTGAGGATCGAACCCAGGCAGCACGCATGCTAGGCAAGCGCACTACCACTTGAGCCACATCCCCAGCCCCTAAAGTCCCATTTTAATAACTGATCTGATCTAAGGTTTTGAGTCTCCAGGAACAGTATGATTAGCTGGTCTAGGTCTCCCAACTGCTGTCTTTTCCTCAGATGATACTTTTAGAACACCAGCATGTTTATCGTGGGCCCAATACAAAGGTAATTGAGCACTATAGCCAGAATAATTAAATCCAGTCACTCTCCTGCTCCAAACTCCTAATAGCTCTCTGAAGCCCTTTCAGCAGGTCCTGTTCTAGATCATCAAAAAGACACATTTCTAAAGCGGTCCAGACCTTCTGAACACTCTCTATTGTACTTTTAGACAACTTGGCAGAGAGACAGCCTTTATATAATTTTCTACCTAGCCTTTCCCAAGTACGAAATCTGATGAATCTTGCTGACAAAACCACAGGCACACCTCACTAGCCGTCTTCAGGAACTGGGAAAGCTGGACCCTCTGACTTGTTTTCCTCTCCAGTTGATGATCGTCTCCAGAATTATTAAATACATCTCTTCATCTGAAGTCATCGACTGCCCATGATAATTCTTGAACGTCCCTGGCTCTGAAAATGTCTGCTTCCTCTGTGACCCCCCCCCCAAAAAAAATAAAAAACACAGTTCACTAAATTTCTATAGCATGCTGTCTCAGACAACCTGGAAATTCTCCCTGAGCAATTCCTGGTTCTGGGCGCCACCTCCTGCCCCTGACCTGCACGGGCAGCTGAACTTAAGGTGGCTCGTGTGAATTTCCAGGGACACCAAATAAAACACAGACACATACTTTAAATAAGCTTCAGGACGGTTTCTCTGCTCTCTACCTCAGGCTGCCCACATGGGAGAGTGAGAAAAAGTCACAAGAGGCTGATGAGAGAGAGCGAGCACGTTCGGAAGTGGGCTTTTATTGGGGGGACCCTTATTCTTAGAAAGTTCCATCCAAAAAAGGTCAGAAGGGGCAGGTCACAAAGGATAGGTGAGCGCAATTTGACCCAAGGGGCCATGGGGCGACACGCCTACATCTGAAGACGTGCCCTCAAACTTCCGGACCAGGGCAATGTCCAGGCCACTAGGAGATGCAGTGACGGTCAAAGCCTCTCCGCTCCGGGATGGAAGGTGCAAATCATTCAGAGTGGCTCCCCCAGTCCCTTTGCAGAAGCTGCCTACAAAACACAAGTGGCCTTGACTTTGTTTTTTCTTTTCTATATGCAGTAGTTTTTCCTGCCAGTCTCCCCAGGCATTTAGTTTGATGGGATAGTGTCATAGCAAGAACTGCTTTGCCCCAGTGATGGATAGCCCCTGGCCAAATGGGGTGTCCTGTCAGATCTTAAAAAAAAAAAAAACAAAAGAGAGAGACTTTTCCTGTCCCCAGGTCCTAGACTAACAGTGCTAGAATCTAAGGCCACACCCTTTGAGGCCAGCAGCCTCCATCCCCTATGGGCAAAAGGGGCTGGGAGGCAGGACAGAGGCGAGGTTCTCTCTTTGGCCATTTTTCTATAGCCCAGGCAACTTTCCTGGGATTTTTTCCCAGCCCAGGGCTGGTATCCTGCACACCAGAGGCAGTGCTTTTTGGCATCTTCAACTTAATTCCTTACTGTTCAGATTCCTTATCATGCAACTGTATAAATGCCTGTACGTGCAGAATCTCTACTCTTCCTCTGACAGACCAACTCTAACTGCAAGATGGACGAATAACCCAGAAAACCATTCAAAGGCCAAATTGTGTTACAGTAAAACATCTTTCTCTCAGACAGGCTTATACCTATAGTGGCCCATTCAGCCAAGATCTCTCTTCTCAAGAGACTCCCAGCAAGATCAATGCAGCATGACCACAGTAACAGACACAAAAAACAGAGACGGACAAGAGAGTTCCCTGAAACCATGACTGACAAACAGAAACCTTTAAAACAGACAGAGCTGCACATCCACGTTGCTTCCACTTACTTTACCCCCGAAAGACCAACTCCAATGACAAGATGGTATAAAAAGAAACAGGCACACAACCAGAAAGGGTCCCCCAAACCATGGCCAACAGATGGGAAGCTTTAAAACAGACCAGCCAAGCTCTTTCCCAAGAGACTACCTACAGGATCAACACGGAATTGCCCATGTCTTCAAAGGGGCAGCAACAGATAAAAACAAAAACAGACAGACAACCAGGAGGAATTCCCAAGACCAACAGTCAGTTGGTTGAGTGCTTGCCTTGCATGCACAAGGCCCTGGATTCAATCCCCAATGCCACAAAAATAAATAAATAAAATAAATCACAGTGGCAGAGAGGAAAGGGCTATATTAAAAGCATAAATTGGACCACTGTTACATGGTGACTCCTGGAGTGGAGTGATTGTATTTTTTATTGTGAGAAAGATATGAGTTTGGGGGTGGGGGGGTGAAGCAAAATGCTATGATTTGGATATAGTTTTTCCCCCCAAAATTCATATTGAAATCTGATTGCAGATGGCAGTGTTGGGAAGCAGGATCTTCCAGAGAAAACACTAGAAATGCTGCATGTGTCTTCTTGCAATAGTAAGATTACCCACCTGTACCATAATATCCATGAAAATCTCAAAGCTCCCCACAATGGGAATGGATGTAGTTGTTACCAAACCAGGCCCATTTTGCCCACCAAGCAGTATGCTGATAATTGAAATGTGGAATTTTGCAAGAAAGGATTTATTCATGAGGCTGCCACACATGGAGATGGGAGGAAAAAATCTCAACTCTGCCTCCTCATGCAAGCGTTTTGGGGATATTTATGGGCTGAGATGCAGGGAAAGGCGGTTGGAGCAGGCATCATCCGACTGCATCAGCTGCTACCATCATGACCCACACATTGGCAGTGTTGTCGATGCCTCTAAAACTCGAGATGATTCAAGTCAAGTAAAAACAAGTAACTAACAACAGGTGAGGTGGGTTAAGTCTAGAGAGTCTATGCAGGTTAGTTTTCCTTGGTTTCATTAATGCCACTCTTGAGGGACTGGTTGATTCTCCTGGGACTGAGTTCTCTCATGGGGTTAGATTCGTTACTGAGAAGTCAAGTTATTAAACAGCAAGGTCACCCTTGCATTTTGCCTCTTCTACACACTGCTACACATGCCCTTGTCCGTCATGTTCTGAGGTATCAGGAGGCCCTTGTCAGATGCTACCTTCTTATCTTGGACTTCCAACCTCCAGAACCATTAGCTAAATAAACTCCTTTACTTTGTAAATTACCCAGTCTTTGATGTCCTATAATAGCAACAGAAAGTGAACAAAAATGATGTCTCAGCTCCTGTACCCAAGAAGCTACTGATGATGGCTGGTATTGATGACTGTCTTGGGGCTAGGATGTAGCTCAGTGGTAGAGCACTTGCCTCGCATGCATGAGACCTTGGTTTCCTCCCCAGCACACACACACACACACACACACACACACACACACACACACACACATACACAGAGCCAATCTTTAAAATGCACAGCTCCTAAGAAAGGTAAAAACAGAAAGAAAGAAAGAAAGAAAGAAAGAAAGAAAGAAAGAAAGAAAGAAAGAAAGAAAGAAAGAAAGAAGGAAGGAAGGAAGGAAGAAAGAGAGAGAGAAAAGATCTAGAAGCATATAGGGGAAACTCAGCACCCTTTAAGACAAAAGAGGATCACAAAATTGGATGTTGTTCAACTCATCCCACCACTAATAAAACATTCATCCTACTACCAGTGAAACAATCCACTAAAATAAGTTGATGCTGTATTGACAGTAGAGGGCGCCATGAAACCAGGTATCTTACATAACACCCAGGTTTTTAAAAATTAACATAAGAAAAATGGTAGGACTGGGGATGTAGCTCTGTGTTAAGCACTTGCCCAGCCTGTAAGAGGCCCTAGGTTTGATGCCAGGGGTAGAGGGATCCATAGAGAGTCATTGCAGAAATTCAGTAAAAAAAAAAAAAAAAAAAAAAGTCCACACCAATCAACTAAAGGAAAGTACCCCACCTCCACCCCAAAAGGAATCATAAAACAGAACACTGCAAGTCAACAAACAAATTGTAGTCAAACAACCTGATAAACTAAGTACTGAAGTGAGCAGAAAAGAAAAGTACTGAGGAATGAGAGAATTGAATCAATTCAGTAAAGAAATGAAAGAAAAAGACAAAATTATCTGAGATGCAGAATAAAAGGTAGAGGTTCCATATCACTCAGGCAACACCCTCCAATGCTCTGTTTGAAACTTTCCAATATGTTGAAAGGTTATATCCACACAGAAACCATCACATGGATGTATTTATAACAGCTTTATTCTTAACTGCCCAAAGTTGGAAGCAACCAAAATGTCCTTCAGTTTGTGATTCTGTTTGTTTCATTGGTAGCAGGATGGAAAAGAAACTCATTATTTTCTTTCCAGAAAATTAAAAAGAACAGCTTTCAGAATATGTATAGACATGGAGGAGCCTTAAATGCACATTATTAACTGGGAAAAAACAATCTGAAAAGGCTACATCCTGTATGATTCCAACAGGGAATTTTCAATATGTTGTATGATGCCATTCTGGGAAAAAAAAAAAACTGGAGATAGTAACAATATTAATGGTTTTTAGAGACTAGTGGGCAGAACACAGAGGATTTTTAGGGCAGTGAAAAAATATTATTACACATTTGTTCAAAGCCACAAAATGTGCAACACCAGGAGTGAACCTGATGTGAATTGTAGACTTGGGGTGATAATGATGTGTCAATGGAGGTTCATTGATTGTAAAGTACATGACACTCTAAGGTGGGATGTTGAAAAAAGGTGAATGCTATGTATGTGTGGAGGCACAGAGCATATGAGAAATTTTTGTATCTTCCATCCCATTTTTATGTAAAATCTTCATTTTTAAGTACTATTGTCTAATAAAGAAAATGAGAGCTCATTGGAAATATGATATAGTCAGACTTCAGGATGAGGGCCAGGAGCAGTGGTAACCCCCTCCCTGACCACCTAATGGGATGGTAGAGATCAAGGAGCAGAGCTGGGACAGAGAAAATATAAGGTGAATCTAGCGTGTAGAAGGACACATGAAATGATGGTGGAATGTAATGGAGATTATTATCCAAAATACCTGTGTGAAGACATGAGTTGGTGTGAATATACTTTTTATATAATCATAGATATGAAAATTGTGCTCTATATGTGTAATTAGAATTGTAATGCATTCCTCTGTCACATGTTAATTTAAAATTAATTCTAAACAAAAGAAGAATGCATGAGGCAACCTGATGGGGTTCCCAATGGCCAAAGCTGGAATATTTGAGCAAGAAAATAATGTTGTATTGGATTATAAGCCATGGGATAAAATGAATATCTTGAGTACATATTGATCTAAATAAATAAGTATATATATATATATATATATATATATATATTATAAATAGTATATATATCTATATATGAATTATTTTATATATATGAATGCCTGGATCATTAACTTATTTCATTACTCACCATTATTTCTTGTCATCCATCAAATGATTCATTTAAAATTTCTAAGTAGAAAGTCATGCTAACTGAAAAATAATGACTGATTTATCTTTTCCTTTTCTTTCCTTTTATTGTATTGTGTTGGGTTTTCTTATCTTATTGCATAGTCTGACACACTAAGAAAAGTTCTCAAACACATTTCTTCTAATTCTTAGATACTTTTTCCAAATTAAGTCACTGATATGATACATCTATAAAAATCACCATGAATGAAGGAGTTCTAGCAGTGTGGGTATGAGCAGCAAGACCTAAAGGAAGATCAGAAAGACCAAGGTTTCTGGGTTCAGGGGAAACCTATCCTTGATCATTCCCAGTCTTACATTGTAGGAGTTAGAGACAAGGCAAAAAAAAAAAAAAAAAAACCCTATCTCAATAGAGAAACCTCCACTTGAAAGAGCAACAGAAGGCATTGCCCTGCCAGATATACGTCTGCAGCCACCTGAAGAAGACACAGGGTGGGAGCAGGGGCTATCAGAGAGGAGCACAGAGCTGCTGCCAGGAACAAGCCCAACCCCTCTGCAGAGTGCTCATTGGGACATGACCTTAAGGGGTCTTGGGAATACACATGTAAGCATCTGGGGAAAACGTTTCAAGGGAAAGACCAAGATAAGTAAGTGGAAGCTCAAAGACGTGAGATTTGGGGTGAATAAGACCAGTTTAGGTTCACCGGCAGGAGTAACCTGTACCTTCCTCCAGCCAACCCCAAACCCTCGGTCATGCCCATCTGGTTAGGAATGGAGATACCACAGCCACTGAAGCAATACAGAACATATCTGCAAAACGTTAGGTCAGCAAAATTCTCAGTGTTCTCATACTTCTTGTTGATCTAGTCTCTCATGTGAACATCTTCGGCCACCTGTCTCCACAGACTCACACTCACCAGATAGGTGAGTCTTCTGCTCTGCTACAGGACCCATCAGTCCTCACAGGTAAAGACCCAGGGCCATTTGGGGGACCTTGGTGCCCTGGAGAACTGGAGCATAACTCAGGTGGAGGTCCTGGATGCCGAGGTGCTAGATATGAGAAGTCCCCAAAACTGTCAGAACTTGGATAAACCATGACTTCTTGGAGTGCTGAGGTCATCAGGCACAAAGGGTCAGGATTCTGGTCCTATCAGTCCTACCAGACTTCAGGATCAGGGCCAGGAATGGTCGGAACCCCCTCCCTCCTTACCAGGTGGGATGGCACAGATCAGAGAATGGGCAGAGTTTCCTCGGAACGTTTGGTATAAGAGAAAGGTGAGCCTCCTTCCCTTTGCAAAGGGAAATCTTGGAGAGGAGGAGAGGGGAAGGTGTCTGGGCAGGGCTGTGGGAGAATCTGGGACCGCAACACCCTCTGGGGCCCCAGTGAGGGTGCTGGTTCAGAGTCTGGGGTGTAGGGCAGAGAGTCATCTCAGGTCTCCAAGAGCCTCTGCCTGAGCCGGGGAAGCTGTTGGGGATCTGAGAGGGCCTGGGCTCTCATATTTCTTGTTGATCTAATCTCTCATGTGAACATCTTCTGCCACCTGTCTGAGGAGGTGTGTAGAAGCACTGAGCAGTTGTGTGTGTGTGTGTGTGTGTGTGTGTGTGTGTGTGTGCACATGCATGTGTCTGTGTGTACCTGTGTAGGAGTTTGTATTTAAGGTTGAAGGGTGTTTTGGACTAAGAGGAAGGGTTGCAAAGAAAATGCCTGAGATGGGAAATGATGAGGCTCAAGGATTTTTTGCAATGAGGAGTTGTTGGGATGTTCCAGGAGGCTTGGGGTGGGACCTCCATGGGTTTTAGGGAGTCCCAGGGGACAGGCTAGGTGGAAAAAGGGAAGCATGTAGCCCAAGTCCCAATGCCTTCAGAAAAGGTGACATGGGAGTTTCTCGGTTTTGCCTCCAGTTATTTCACGAAAGCACAATGCCTTCAAGTTTCATCTACTGTAAGGGTAAAATTTCTAAGCTGTTTCTAAACTGCAAAGCCTGAGTTAAAGTGTAAAAGACGGGACACTGTAAAGTTTCTAAACTGCAAGGCCTGGGTTAAAAAGTAAAAGACCAGGTATTGTTAAAATTCCTCTGCTACCCCCAAAACCTGTAATCCCTGTAGCTATTAGGACAATACTGGAACTGCCCAGTAAATATTTCCACCGACTCCCTGGTTGTCTAATAACCTGGGACTCTGTGTAGTTTGTCACGTAGTTATTTAGGCCCTAAAACCAATCAGTTTGAATGTGTACCCCGCTTAGAAGTGACCAATCACCCCTACCCAGCCTGTTCCCACCAATGAATGTACTAATCATGTCTCAGAGTTGTTGTTCAATTTTCCCGCGCCTCATGTTGATTTGTTCTGATGTATGCAAAGCTCCCCCCCCACTCCCCAAAAAGTGTACTTAAGCTCTGCTTGACCTCTGCTCTGGGCTCTGGGCTGTTTTCCCTTCCTGAGTGAGCCTAGAGCCTCAGCGCGCTGAATTAGGATCCTCTTCAATAAAAATCCTCTTCTGCCAATTGCATGAAGCTGGTCTCTTGTGGTCTCTTCCTCCGACGCTTCGCCGGACCCTTACACTACGTTGTGCCATGAGCCAGGCCTGTGTTCCTCTTTAAGGCTGGATGACATTTCATTGTATGGGAGGACCCTGTGTTGCTTATCCATTCATCTTTTATTGGGAACTTGGGTTGCTTCTGCCTTTTGTCCATTATATAAATGATGCTGGTGCGAACCCAGGTAAACATCTCTTAATTGTCCCCTAATTCTTGTCTCTTCTGATCACATTTACTTATTTTCTTTAAAAAAAAAAATACTATCTGAATGTTCAAGGCTGTTCACTTTGTCTTCCAGCGCTGAGATTCTGTCTTCAGCATGGTCTACTCTCTTAAAGAGACTTTCAACTGAACATTTTATTTGATTTATTGCATTTTTTTTTTCATTTCCAAGATCTCTGCTTCTTTTTCAATATCTCTATCTCCTTATTGAATTTCTCTTTCATATCCTGTACTGACTTCCTCAATTCATTCTGCTGTTTTTCTGTATTCTCTTGGAATTTGCTGATCGTTTTAATAATCATTCTTTTTAACTCTTTATCATTTCAATATCTTTGGAGTCAGTTTGGACAACATAGTGAGACCCTGTCTCCAAATAAAATAAAAATGTCTGGGAATCTAGCTCAGTGGTAGAGTGGTCCTGGGTTCAATCCCCAGTAAACCACCCCCCCCCCCCGAAAAAAAGTGCTGGGTGCTTCAAATTAGGCTAATCAACATAATACCTCATGTACTTATCTCTTGGTAGTGAGAATATTTAAAACCTACTCTTGCAACAATTTGGGATCACAAAAGAAATGGGAAGGAAGATGAAGAAGAATCTACTAACTTTGAAAGCACCAGATGGTCTTATAGGTTTTAGTTTCATGGACCAGTCTAGACCTCTACATTTGGCTGACTGCACTGTGGCTGGTTTCTCACTCAGCTCCTGGCCTGGCGCCTTCCCCTGACTGAGCTGCCCCTGCACCCTAGGGCTGGCTCCACCTCTGGAGAAACTCAACCATCAACCCAATCCTGGCTGTTTTGGGGGGCCAAACTATATGTGCCTTGACCAGACAAACTCGATTTTACCCTGAGACTCCATTTCATATAAGAAATGCTTCTCCCATGAGAAAATTCTGCCTCTGCCACCTCCTGCCTAGCACGCCCTGTTTGGCAAAATGCATGTTTGAAAAATGTGACTATTATCGTCATACAATGGATTATTAAGAAACGCTTTTGTAAGATGTTCTCCATTCAGTTCCCATTTTTCTTGGGCAGTGTACTGTGCCCTGAACTGGGTCATTCTGGCCCATTTCCTACTATGGTTTTGACTTACTGGTAGCTTGAGGTTTGGGGCTATGAAAGAGCTACCCTGCTTTCTTCAAGGGGTTGAAGTGTGCAGAGAGGTGACTTGCCTGCAGCCCTTTCGAGCCAAAGGCAAATAAAAGTTCCATGTCTTGCTCTAAGACTGACCCAGTGATTTACTTCAAACACGTCACAGCACGGCCTGTGCTCCTCACCTCCCAACAGCAGGAGATGGCAAAGACTCATGATGACAGCAGTTTCCAAGGTCAGGCAGAAGACCAAGAGTCCATGAGGGAGACGGGGGTGGGGGTGGGGGAGCATCCAGAGAGCTAGGAAGAGGAGCAGGAGGGGAGGCCATCAGGGGAGTCCTGGGAGACAGGAGTTTCAAGCAGAGGGAGAGAGGAGCCACCCTGGACGTGGGGGAAGCCAGGAGAGAGACCAGGGTGTGTTGGTTCCCCAGGTGATGGTAGACATCATTCTCTGTTGGCCATTTAGGAGAGTGAGGGGTGGCAGGACAGCCAGGAGAAGGTGTGAGGAGCAGGTGCAGGCAGGAGTGAGGAACCCTTTTTCAGGAAGTTTGGCGACACCTAGAGGACTGAGAGAGGATTTCCCCTAAGAAGCAAAGGGCTCACCTGGGTTCCTGGAAGTCTCAGGAATGCCAAGAGGTGAGGCTCAGCCCTCTGCCTCAGCAGGGAGTGGGGCCTTTGGGGCTGTGGCCACAGCTGGCTCTGGAGCCAGTGTCCCTGCAGGGCGATGCTGTGCGGGACACACCCTCCTTGCCACCACTCTCAGGGCTGCTGGGTGGAGGGAGGCTGAGGCTGGATGTGAGGGATGTGAGCAGATGTAGCTGACAAGGATGTGTCTCTCCAGACTATGGACAGTGTTGGGCAGAGGGGGAGGGGCATCCAGCTGGGCACAGGCCCAGACCCTCCCGAGGCCAGGAGGCAGGAAGTGTGGTCTCTGCCCTGTCAGTGGGTGGCTGAAGTCACCTTGGGGGTCTGGTGGTGCTGTCCAGCCTGGAAAGAACCAGGGGGCTGCCCATGGCCCACCTCCTGCACGTGGCCCACCTTGGTCCGTGCTGAGAGCGAGTGAGGGGCCAGGGAGCGTCCGCATCTTGGCTGCGCACAGATCTCTGGTACAAGCCCAGGGACCAGAGAACTCCTGTGCTTGGCACACCCGAAGCCCTCAGCCTCCTCCCCACACTGGCCCCCACAGGCTGCCCTGTGCCTGGTCTGTGGACATTAGCAGGAGAGTGGTGAGTGGCAGGACAGCCAGGAGAAGGTGGGGGGCAGGTGCAGGCAGGAAATCTGCTCTAGGCAAGTTTCTCGGATGCCCCCGAATCCTGTTCCACGTTCCAGAAGGAGAGGCTGAAGCCTCAAAGCCATTGACAGGCCGAGCCATGGACAGGTGATCTGAGACAGATCCTCGTGAGGAAATACACCTGTTCTGAGATCAAGTCTCACAGAGTGTGACAGGATCTGTGCAGCCCGAGAAGTTTGGAAGAGACTCCAAGTGGGACAGGAAGGAAGGCTGCCTGGAGGAGGTGGGGTTATGTCAAGGGTGTGGGATTTGTAGCGGCAGACGGAGTTGAGGCCGTGGGCAGGGATGCAGGCAGAGTAGACAAGTGTGTCTGTACCGTGCGGAGTTGAACGGGCCATGGAGTGACCATTTTCCTCTCTGGCTTCATTTTTTTTTTTTTTTTGGACTTCTGTTAAACACCTACTGTGTACCCGGAACTGCTGGACGTCAGGGGTACAGCATGAACCACCCCAGCATCATCACCCATGTGGAGCCCAGGCTGAAGGGGGAGATGGTCCGAGAACAGGAAGGTTCTGCCCGGCCTCCACACAAGTGCTGACTGGCAGGGTCCCAAGGAGGCACTCGAGCCTGTAGTGTGGCATGTAGGGGACCGGGATGGTTACCTGAAGAAGGTTACAGTCTGCTTTGGGGGGAGGAAGAGGGTGGGGTTTTTATTTTGGTTTTGTAGAGTTTTTGTTGTGGTGGTTGTATTCATTTGTTCATTTTGGGTGCCTCTCTATGCTGCCCAGGCTGGCCTCCTGGGCTCAAGCCTCCTCCTGCCTCAGCCTCCTGAGCAGCTGGGACCACAGGTGCACCACACCCAGCTGGGGGGCACTTTCTGAAGGACGGTTGCAGGAGTGGAGATGGAATGGGATGGTGGAGGAGAGGGTATTCCCGTTACGGGGATGAGTGAGCCAAGATCAAGAAGTGAAAAGACCATGACCTTCCAGAGGAACTGAAAATCACTTGTCCAGACCCCAGGGCCCTGGGACGGAAGACCGGAGGGCTATTCCGGAATCCAACCACGAGTCAGCCGCTGCCAGGAGGAAGATTTAGTGACTATCAGGGTGAGGGGAATACCCCACCCAAGGGCGAGCATCCTGTTTGCTTTCCTGGGAGGGTGGCCATCTGGTTCTGCTGAGGGGTCAGGGAAGTCCCGCCCTTCAGGAAGCCCAGCTGAGCACCAAGGGCACATCAAGCCTGGAGGATCTGGTTTCCCACCCCTGCTCTGCCTCTCACCGGATCACGTGAGCAGGTCAATGCAACGCCACGCCTGGGCTTCCCCGTCTGTGAAATGGGAGCACAGTTACCTCTCGGGGCTGATGTGAGAAAGAACATCGCGCGGGTCTCTAGGCACCAAACAGCTGCCCCTCTCTTCACCCTTAGGAACCAAGAGCAGCGCCAGCAGATCGGCCACCCATTCCCAGGTCGGACCTCACGTGCTCTGTTCAGCCATTCCCCCCAAATGGGTCCCTGTGGATGTGACAACCGCTTCCCTACCATGAACACCCAAGCAATGATTCACTCCTTAACTCACAGGGACCGAGAGCCTGCCACACGCTGGACGCTGTTCTCGACACTGGGGGTGTGGGAATGATGAGGGGACTCCGTTTCCTCCCTGGAGACAGCCTGCCCCTGTTGTTTGTGTGGATGGTTTTTCAGTCGTGTGTTGATTAATGATGAAGATAACGTTCTGAGAAATGCGTCATTAGGTGATTTCATGGCCGTGAGATCACAGGCTGCAGACACACAGACCAAGGCAGCAGTATGTCACCGGATGACATCATCTTAGGGGACCCAATGTCACCTATGTGGTCATCATTGACTAAAATATCATTATGTGACATGTGACTGTATTTAAAAATAATGGCAGTTTTAAGCCCATGCGTTTCCATATGTAAAGCTTCCCTGCTCCAAAGGTAGAGGTGTGCAGAGACCGTAGGGTCTGCAAGACCTAAAAAGTTGTTATTATTGGGCCCTTTCCAGAAAATGCTTGTCAACCCTTGGTCTGCAAGGTCACACTCTGGGAGAGACAGACAAACAGACGGCTGAGCCTGAATCAGTCTCCACTCACCCTCCTTCTCATTGAGGAGAAGCAATGCCCTCCCCCACCACCTTTTCTTTTTTGGCAGGGGATGAGGGAGTACTGGGGATTGAACTCAGGGGCATTTGGCCACTGAGCCACATCCCCAGCCCTATTTTGTATTTTATTTAGATCTGACTTTCTAAGTGCCTCGCTTTTGCTGAGGCTGGCTTTGAACTCGTGATCCTCCTGCCTCAGCCTCCTGAACCAACCGCTGGGATTACAGGCGTGTGCTACCCTGCCCAGCCCCCCTTTTTTTTCCTTCAGCTGGTTTGAGTCGGGAGCATGAGCGCAAATGAAAATGAAGTGGTTCTTTTTGCTTCCACAGTTTGAAACTCAGTTCCAGGGTTTTTAAGCTGATGGGCTGTGGACAGGTGACACAATATTTGAGCTGCTGTTCATTCAGAGGTAAAATGGAAACAACAGTAGCCGTGTCATGGGGATTCATTGAGATACCTGCAAAAAGTACTCAGCACAAAATAGGTACTCAAGGCTGCTGGCAGGATATTGCCACTTCTGGCTAGAATGCTCAAGAACTCCAAAGACTCGTTTCCTTAGTGACAACTGGAAAAACTTGGCCCCGTATCTTTCAATAGGGCTAATTAAGACATGGAGTCAATCAAGGTATCTGCCAATGATCGAATGGATAAAGGAAATGTCACACTCACACACACACACACACACACAGCTGTGTAAAAGAATAAAATATTGCCATTTGCGTCAACGCAATGGAACTGGAGGACTTCATGTTAGGTGAAATAAGCCAGGTTCAGATAGACAAATTCTACATGCTCTCGCTCAACTAAAACATTGGTCTCATAGAAGAAAAGAGTGGACATTAGAGACTAGGAAGGGTAGATCAACAAAAAAACACACAGGTACCAAGATGCTGCTGGGCAGGAGGATGTCCTGGTGTTCTGTAGAGCACAGCAGGGTGACCATAGTCTCCACCATCCAGGATATGTTCTAAAATGACCAGAGAGTCTGAAAGGCTCCCAACACAGGGAAATGATAAAGGTTTGAGGAGATGGAAATGCTAGTTCCCCTGACCTGAGCTTTACACCTTTACTCGCCCCCAATTATACTGAGCCCCTTCAGTGTGCACGGACACCGTGTGAACTTACGCGAAAGCACGAGGAAGGCAAGCCCATCTCTGGGCTGAGTTGCAGAGATAAAATGAGCCTTCCCAGGTGACTGCAGGTGACGAGCTGTTCCACCCAGGGTCGGGGTCGGGGGCAGGCAGACCTGGCTCTCAATATGGGTGGGTTTGCACAGAGACTGACAGGGACAGGCTGAACCAACCAGTTTGGGGGTGACAGGGCAGGTGTTGAGAGGAGAGCGTCTGCACGGAGGGGTGCCCTGCACAGGATGCCGGAGCCCAGGGAAGCAAAGGAGGACCACAGAATCAGGTCTGTCCGCCTGGGGTGAGGTGCAGATCTGAGCAGGTGAGAAAGGCATCCACAGGGTGGGGACAGAGGGAAAGGGAGCTGGTCCTGGCCAGCCGGGTGGGTGAAATTCATACACGTGTTAAGAAAAGTGGCAGCCAGGATTGTCACTGTCAGAGGAAGGCGTTACAAATATTAAAGGCAGAAAAACTAGACTGAGCCCTCTGGTCCTGAGTTGGACATGTTGGTGTGGATTTTTGATTTTTGAAATGGGTAGATACAGAAGTGTGCATATGTGTGTCTGTATGGGTACGGGCATGTGTGCTGATTGTGTGTGTGTGTGTGTGTGTGTGTATGGGTACAAGCACCTGTGTAAATGTATGTGTAAGCAAGTACACATGTATGTATTGATATGCGTATACTGTATACATATGTGTGTGGATACGTGTGTATGTATATACATATGTGTATGTTTATGTGTGTGTGTGTTTGCGCATGTGTGTGTGGGTGAGTGTGTATGTGGTTATTGTGTGTGTGTATACCTGTGTTCCTATGTGTATAAGAGAGTGTGTATGGATGTGTGTGGCTGTGTGGTGTGTGTGTGTGTGCTCCCATTTGTCCACCGGAATGCCCGGAAACTTCAAACCCCACTCACCATCAGTACACCTGACACCCAGGTCTGGGTGTGCAAACACTCTTCTCCACTTCACAGCAACCAAAGCTCTTTCGGAAGGCTTCTGATTCCAGGGTGAGGAGAGGGAAAATCCAGACCATCTTGGTCCAGAGAGCAAGAAAAACTGATCAATAAAAAAACTGATAGGGATGTGTGTCGCGATGGGCTAAAGCTGCGACTTATGCCGTCGAGGGGGAGAAATAAAGAATATCCTCACGCCTTTGCCCTTTTCAATGCTTTATTCACTCAAATCACTCAACACAATTTCACTCTATAGGTTCTAAATCAAGAAAATGACAATCTTTAGTGCTAGGCACTGCAATAGACAGAATCAACTTCACAGCAAACAGTTCTAGATCAATTCTAAGCCCTGCAGACATTCCCTCTGCACGCTAAGCTCGAGTGTCACGTCAAAAGTCTCAAGCCTTAGGCTCTGAGTCCAGCAGATGCACACACCCCCAGACCGCGGTATTCAGATCAGGAACCAAGGCAGCCTCTCCTGGCTTATGTGCACCAATGTCAGCTGCCTGAATGTCTCTTCATCTGCTCCATCATTTATACAAATTTTGGGGCTTCTGACCACCCTTCCAATCCCTATCAGCTGCTACCGGATTTCTCAGTGACATCATTGGTCCTGAGTTAAAGCATCTGGTCTGGTGGCCCCACCCTGACTTATTTGCCTTTCCCTCTTATCAGGGCGAGTGCAACATGCCAGAGACTTCACTCTGAGTTTGTCAGGGTGGGGAGAAGTGACTTGTTTGTGCCTGAGGGCCACACTGGGGGGCTCCATAGGTGTGCCTGGTGAGACTGCAGGTTCCAAACTGGAGTTTTAAAATGGAGTTGCTTAGGCTCAGGCCTAAGGCCATCCTTACAATAGGTCAAAAGCACACAAAAAAACCAGCATGAAAGGTTTCTGCTGTCCAAATTAGTCAATAAGTATTAAAAAAAAAAAAAGGAGGAAAAGAGAAACGTCAGCAAAATGGCGGCGTCAAATTTGCCTTTCTACACAAATGAAGGGGAAAAAAATGGCAAGATTTGACAGAATCAGCATTTTTCAGAACGCTGGAAGTTAACCAAAACTTACTGTAGTTTTAGGAGCATTTAGTAAAAACAAACAAACAAAAGCTCCATGGAATTTTAACTAACCCTCATTCTCTTCCACATGCGAGAAAGAACATGTGCTGTCTTATTGACTTCACGGGATGTCTTCCAGTTCCCTCCATTTTTACGACAAGATTCAATTCTTCTTTTTTTTAATGTTTATTTTTTAAAGGACACAATACATTTATTTATCTATTTTTATGTGGTGCTGAGGATTGAACCCAGGGCCTCCCGTGTGCTAGGCAAGCTCTCTATCGCTGAGCCACAACTCCAGCCCCCAAGATTCAATTCTTCTTTATGGCTGAATAATATTCTATTGTGTATATGTACCCCATTTCCTTTCTCCATTCAACAGTTGATGAGCACCTAGACTGGTTCCTTATTTAGGGGAGAGAGAGAGAGAGAGAGAGAGAGAGAGAGAGAGAGAGAGAGAGAGAGAGAGAGAGAGAAAGAGAGAGAGATTGAATCTAAAGGAAATGTCCCAAGCCATTGAGATGCAGAAAGCACAGTTGTAAATCTTGAGCAACATGCCCTTGGCCCATGCCCTAGGAAAATGGAGTAAAGACACCAAGTACAGGGAAAACTGGTTAGAAATTATGCACCTCCACCTCCAGTCTGGCCCCCTTCTATGAACATCGGACCCCCAGCCCAAGGCAGGGCTGCTCCCCACTCTCAAGATAGCCTGCATTCCCCCTTGAATGGGTATGACCTTCCTAGATAGACCTCTGTCTGTGCCTCTGTCTGACTGTGCTGAAACTCTTTTCCATCACAAATGCCAAGAATCCCACGGGTCCCCAGTCAAGTTCCCGCTCTCCTCTGGGGACTGCAGGACCCATTCCTGGAGACATTGACAGTGCCACACTAAACATGGGCCTGCAGGTATCGTTTTTGTATGCTGATTTCATTTTCATTTTAGCCAAAAAATCTTAAAAAGGAAAAATGAAGGAATGAGATGCCTTTAGAGATTTTGAAAAGTTCTGACATATTCTTGGGAATCTTGGAAATCACTGGTGTGCATGTTCTAGAAAGATCTTAGGAAGCCAAAGCTCTCAGCTCTGGCTCACTTTGAGGTTCTGCCCTAGCAGGAAGTGAAGGCTAAGACAGAGTTGCGAGCCCTCTTAGTGGGAGGTAAAGGTGTGCTCCAACAGGCACACGCCACACCTTAGCAAACAGCCAGAGAGACCCTTGCTTTCGGCACTCAGGGAAATTTCTGTCCAATCATGAGCCAATCACTAAGGGAATCAAGTACAGACTTCAGTGACTCTGATGGGGAACATAGATTTACAGAGTTCATTAGAAAAGTCCTTAAACAAATAACTGTACCAATCAGCAGCAACAACAGGGTGGAGAATGTGATTTTCATAATTGTTATGTTGGGGGCGGCTGGGGTTGTGGCTCAGGGGTAGAGCGCTCGCCTAGCATGTGCAAGGCGCTGGGTTCGATCGTAGGCACCACATAAAAATAAATACATAAATAAAGGTATTGTGTCCAACTACAACTAAAAATAATTTAAATAAATAAAGCAAAGTTTAAAAAATATAATTGTTATGTTTTACTGTTTGAAATATCCAGTTTTCAGAAAAAAAAATATGAAACATGCCAAGAAACAGGCAAACATTGCCCAAACACAGGGGAAAAAATTACATGGCAACTATCCAAGTATCTCTGAGAGAACACAGATGTTGGGCTTAACAAAGACTTTAAATCAACTAAACAGAGCTAACAGAGCTAACGGAGGTTTGGGTATGTAGCTCCATGGTGGAGCACTTGCTTAGCATGTACAGGGCCTGGATTCACTCCCTAGCAAAACACCCACACACACACACACACACACACACACACACACACACACACACATGAACCTAACGAAAATTGTATCTAAAAACTAAAGGAAAGTAAGAGAACAGCATTTCACTAAGTACACACTATCAATGAAGAGAGAGGAATTACAAAAAGGAACCATAAAGAAATTCTGGAGCTTGAAAGTCTAATACATACACATATCATGAGCTCAGCAGAGGTGAGCAGGCAGAAAACATATTCAGTGAATCTGAACATAGATCAATTGAGCTTGTCCAGTCTGAGGAACAGGAAAAAAATAGAACAAAGAAAATTTAAAAGAGTCTCAGAGACTCTAGGACACCATTAAGAAGGCCAACATACCCACATTAGAAGTGTCAGCAGGTAAAGAGGGAGGAGAAGGTGCAGAAAAGAATTTGAAGAAGTCGTCACCAAGGGCTGGGGTTGTGGCCCAGTGGTAGAGCGCTCACCTCGCATGTGGAAGGCACAGGGTTCGATCTTCAGCACCACATAAAAATAAAATAAAGGGGTCCTGGGGCTGTGGCTCAGTGGTAGATCCCTTGCCTAGCATGTGTGAGGCACGGGGTTCAATATATGCACCACATATAAGCAAATAAATAAATAAAGGTCCATCAATAACTAATAAAAATATCATTTAAAAAAATAAAATAAAGGTATTGTGACCATCTACAACCAAAAAAATATTTAAAAGAAAAGAAGTCATGTGTGATGGTAAGTATTGAGTTTACAAATCCAGACACTCAGAGAACTCTAAGTAGAATAAACAGGGACAGTGACACTCAGACACATCAAACCAAAAGGATGAGAGAGGCTCTGGGGAAGCATCTGACCATGCCCCAAACCCTTCCCTAAGACCCTTGTAGTAACCATCACATATAATTCTACTGCTAAAGACTACTGTTATTTTTATAAGCTGATTTCTCTTCAAAAACCATGGAGGTGAGATGACATATTCAAAATACTAAAAAAAAAAAAGAACATCAACCAAGAATCCTAAATCCAGCAAAGGTATCTTCAGCCACTGAGAAGAATAAATTACTGATACACAGCCCATGTGGATAAAGTGGAAAACTACTCTGTCAGTAAGAGCAGACAAAGGTTGCTGCTCACTGTGTGACCCACTGATAGGAAATCTCCAGAACAGGCAGACCCACAGACCCAGAGAGCAGTGCTCTGTGTCCTGGGGCCTGGGAGCAGGTCATCTTCCTATGGGTGAGATGAGAATGACCTGAACTAGGTCGCGATGACATCTGCGTAACGCGGTGAAGGTCCTGGGAGCCCTCCGTGGCCCACTTTTAATGGTTAATAGCGTAAATGTTGCATGATGGGGTTTTTTATGAGAATAAAAGAAAGGATGGTTCTCCTTCAGGAGAAAGTGAAAGAACAGCAGAAGGTAACTCAAGTGGAGGAAAAAGGAGCCCCTCCCACTGCTGCAACTCCTGTCCTGGCCCTGATGAGTGCCTTTTCCCTTCGTGTTTCAGGGTCTGCTTAGTGGGAGGGCTGAGCGTGAACTCAGGGGGACCCTGCCTGGGTTCAGTGCCAGCCTCCCACTGCAAGCTGTGTAACCACAGACCGTTACGACCCTCTGTGCCTCGGTTTCCTCATCTGCAAATCAGGGCAGCATCTGCATCTGACCCATAGGGTTATTGTAAAGAATGTTATTGCCCTGCCCCCACTGAAGACCACCAGGAGCATACCTGCCCCCAACAAATTCCAGGATGTCACTTGTCACATGCAGCGAGGGAGTGCACACAACAGGTGACCAGAGGGCACCAAGGCAGAGGCAAGAGGAAGCACTGGGAGGACTAGCCTTGTGAAGGTGCTTTGGGGAGAGCCCTAGGTTAGATGCCATCAGGAAGAGGATGACCCTTGCTCATCCTCTTTCGTAAAAGAAGTGGGACCAGACCAAGGCTAAAGCCATGGTTTGTGGAACAATTGTTCACCCTAAAATCCATTCATTGAAATCCTGGCCCTCAACCAAATTGATAGTATGAGGAGGTGGGGCCCTTTGATGGGAAATTGGGTCACAAGGACAGAGTCCTCATGGTGGCATTCTACCCTTACCAAAGAGACCCCAGGATTCCACCAAGATGGCGCCCAGGGTGAAGAAGGAAACTCCTGCCCCTCCCCACTCTGCAGCCAGCTCAAAGCCTCTGCAGGCCGACGGCAGCGCTGAAAGGCGTCCAAAGCCAGGGAAGGAAGAAGGAAAGAGGGGAAGGTCGCTCCACTTTGGGCAGCGCAAGACCCTATAGCTCCAGAGGCAGCCAAAATATCCTGGAGGAGTGACTCCCAAGAGACACCCTTGACTCCAGGCCATCACCCAGCTCGCTGTCCACGAGGAAGATGGACGGCAGCATGCTGGTGTCCACTGTGGCTATCAAGCATGGAGCACGAGGCTGGGACGAAGCTCTGGGACACGGACGTGGCCAAGGTCCCATGCCCTGCTCCAGCCTGATGGTCCCAGCCGCGCTCTCCTGGCTGATGCTCTGGGGCTTTGCGGCTGCCACAGGAGAGCGTGGTCCAGCGGAGGGCAGCAGCACGTGCTGTGCTGGGCTCGCCCCGCCCTCCTTACCTCGCGTGTGCAGGTCTGGATTTCAGGATCACGCCCACGCTAGACAGGAGCTCTCCGCTGAGCTACACCCCGGCCCTAAAATACACTTCTCACCTCAAAGAAATGCATTAATTATAACAAAGAGGAGACCATGACCCACCCCGACACACCTAGACACAGTGACAAGATGCCATCTGCCGACCAGAGGCCAGCCCGCGCTGGACACTAAACCTCACACCAAGGTTGCATGGGCTTGCACATAGGCCGGCCAGGCTGGGGTGCTGCGTCAGGGCAGCCCAACAGACCATCAGGGGCGGTTGCTGCTGTCGATCAGGGTGTGGGGGTCGGGTCGTGTGTGGCTGGACTGTGCCGGCTCTGCGTGTGCTCAGCCTGCTCCCGAGCGCTGCCCAGCACGTCAAGGTCCATCACAGGTACCCGGATGAGTCTTCTGCGGTTTGCGGACATCCAGCCGGCACAAGGCACAGCCCAGCAGGGAGCACCAGGGGAAGTGCCACAGTACCTTGTCATCTGGGAGGGCCAGACAAGCTTCCCAAGCACTCTGGCCCCTGGGAAGGCCCTCGCAGCACTCACAAAATTAGATCCCACAGTGGCCCTGGACATCAGGGCTCCCCTGCCCCAGCTGGAGCTGGCCATGTCCTGAGCCCCCTGAGAAGCAGTGTCTGTAGATCTTAAGGCCGGAGATGGCCAGGACCCTCCACTGGAGCGCGAGATTTCCACCCTCACCTGTACCCAGGAAGAAGCACCCACCCAGGTCCCGGCCAGGAGACCCAGCTGCCCTGAGGTGAGGCCCAGGTTCTAGTGCTGGTGGGGGTTGAAACAGTGCCACTGGCAGCTCCTGTCCCCACCCAGAGCCCCCTCTCCTCGCTGTGTCAGGCGCTTCATCTCTCCCCACACTTTTCCGGGGTGAGGGTGCCTCCACCCTGTTCCTTTTTTTCCTGAGTCAGGGAGGCTGGTCCAGCTGGTGGTGGTGGCACTATAAGAACCTCAGGGCAGAGGGGGACCAGAGGGGCGGTGGACACAAGCAGAAGATGGCAGGAGAACATGATCCCAGGGTGCTGGGCCTCCCGGGTGAGGCTGGACCTCCCTGGGTGCTGCAGGGGAGGCAGAGCCTCAGGTGGGGGGGTGAGCGGGGCCTCCAGCTTGGGCTGGGGGAGGTGGCTGAGTTTCCAGCCCTGGCCCTCCACACTCAGCTCAGAGTGTTGTGCCCCCTTCAGAGGAGAAGGCAACATTCAGAGGCCAGAGATTCACTGAGAAAGACCCCGAGATGCTCACTCAGAGGCCAAAGAACTTTCCAGGTACTGGGGTGGCAGGTTCAGGGGTGGGGTGGCAGGGGGTCCTCTCCAGCAGAGAGCTGTCCCTCAAGCCCAGCTCTGCCCATCTGCAGGTCCTGCAGGCTGGCTGACCCGAGTCCCCTGGATTCTGTTGCTGCTTCTCAGCTCTTTGTGCCTCTGCTTTGTGCTTTTGGTGACCACCCTGGTTCAAGGTGAGTCAGGGAGGGGGCTCTATCTGCTGGGCTTGGGGGTGGGACTCTGGGCTCCTTTTAGATGTGTATTTGGCTCCCCCCATTTCCTTGCCCCAGTGCCCAGAAAATGCTGGGACCAATCCCTCGGCCTTGCACATGCTAGGCAGGTGCTCAATCACTGAGCTACACTCCAGCCCCTGGGGTTTCCCTCTGGGATAATCCTTGTCCTGCCCCTAACCCACTTGGGCTGGGACATCAAGCTACACATCCTTTCCTGTGTGGCTATGGGCAGCTTAATGTCCCTCTCTGAACCTGTTTCTTCATCTGGGCTATGGAACTTATCCTCCCCTGTGTGCAGCTTAGGCACAGGGACAGGCATACAGTCGGTGCTCATAGGAGGGGTATGCTCTTCTCTCTTGCAGTTTCCAGGACCCCCGGATCCCCGCAGGCAAAGGTCCAGGATCATCAGAGCAACTTCAGCTTGGGTGAGGGGCTGGAGTCAGGGTCCTGTGCAGGAGAGGGCTTCGTGGCCGTGTGACATGGGCAAGCCACTGCTGTGGGGGGGACACATATGTGATGGCAATGTTGGGCAAGTCTCTGAGGCTCAGTGTTCTGGCCTGCAACGTGGGGCTCCTGTGGTCACTGTGAGTTCCACAGAGGACATCTGCATGGGGCCCTCTCTGCAGAACCACACAGCCAGTGATGAATAACAGAACCCCTTTTGTTGCAGGGGCTGCTTCTCAGGAGCAGGTACTCTCAGGCTTGGAGCAGGTCCGCCAGCAGCTGACCTGGATCAACACCTCCCTGGGTAGGTGTCGGGGGCCTGGGACAGCAGGGAGCTGGGGGTCTGAGGAGCAGGTACTCTCAGGCTTGGAGCAGGTCCGTCAGCAGCTGACCTGGATCAACACCTCCCTGGGTAGGTGTCGGGGGCCTGGGACAGCAGGGAGCTGGGGGTCTGAGGAGGGACTGGCTACTGTGTGAGGAGGGCAGGGCAGGGCTGGGACCTTGCTCCTGGGACTCTTGCAGACTGAGCGGACAGCTGAACATAAGGGCCGGGCCCTGGGCCAGGGCTGGGGCAGGGCAGGGAGTCCCAGGAGCCCAGCCTCGTGTCCCAGCCACACTCCTCCTCCCCAGCTGCCCTGTGCCGACCCTGCCCCTGGGGCTGGGAGGCATTCCAGGGAAACTGCTACTTCTTCTCTCGGACCCTGGGCACCTGGGAGAATTCCGTCTCCTCCTGCCAGGACATGGGGGCCCACCTGGTGATCATCAACAACGCTGCAGAGCAGGTAGCTGCCTGAGCTTCTGGCCTGGGGCTGGGCTACCAACGGGTCCAGGAGAGGCCTCCCACACCCTCCTTGGCCCTCAGGGTTGGAGGCCTGGTGGGCAGGTGGGCAGGGTTGGAGGAGATGCAGTCAGGGAAGGCTTCCAGGAGGAGGTGTCCTAATGGCCTTGGGAGGTCTTGAAGGAGAAGGGAGCACAAGAGAGGTGAGCATGGACAGAAGGGAAGCTCAGAGCACCCCTGAGACCAAGCTCAATCCCTTCCTGCACACAACTCTGAACTGAGACATGTCAGCACATTTCCACGCGTGTGTGCATATCGATACACACCCGCAGCCTGACACATACACTCCAGTGCCTGCAACTTGACTAGGGGCTCTGGGCTAGACTGCAGGAAGAATTTCCATGGAAACAGAGCACAGTGTGAATGTAGACAGACAGGGAAAGGGGTCCTCCTCCTGATGCTCCCCCTCTACAGAGGTTCCTGAGGTACTGGGACATCAGAAAGAGCCAGCGTACCTGGATCGGCCTCAGTGACCACAACAATGAAGGTTCCTGGCACTGGGTGGACAATACCCCTCTCCAGCTCAGGTGACACTCCCCAGAGACAATAGTGCAGAGTGGGCGGGGGAAGGACCCCACCCCTAACTCATGCTTTGGTGGAAAGCCATCGAGAGACTTGGTGTAGTGCCCGTCCTTCCCCGGGGGGTCCTTGTCCCAGCAGCCTCCCCTGGGGCCCCAGAACCTGCACTTTTCCTTTGCTGGAGGTGATTTTCACGAAGGTGAGGTTGGCGCTCACCTTTTGGAAAACCTCGGCACTGACTGGCCCGAGCCAGGTCTTCCTGCGCTGAGGCTCAGGAGCAGCTCCTGGGGTGGCTGGGCTGGGCTCACGAATCTCTCGATGGGATTTGCAGCTACTGGAAAGAGGGGGAGCCCAACAACGCCGGAAACGAGGACTGCGCGGAGCTCTTCGTGGAGGACTGGAACGACAACAAGTGTACCGCCCAGAACTTCTGGATCTGCGAGCGGCCCTCCGCCCGCTGCCCTGGCGCCTAGCGCCCTGCTCCCAGTCCACGGAGACGGAGCCAGTCGGGGGCGCTCCGCTGGCTGTCCTCCAGCCCTGTCCCTTCGCTGCCCGCTGGTCCCGCTGATGCCTTTGCATCCTGACAGAACCCTGAGACTCCCTCCCTGCAGCCCGGCCCTCCACAGGGCACCGCTCAGGCCTCCGCTTGCAGGAAAGGCCTGGGCACATCCATCCGCCCAGTCGTGACACCACTTGGCTAAGTCACACGCGGGCTGAGGTGCGGCTCAAGGGGAAGCCCTGTGTCCCACCCCCGCTCTGCAAAAACTGAAATAAAGCAAGTTCACACGATGTGCTCCATCCAACGCATGCTCTGTCCCCTCGCCACTCCTCCAAACACCACAGTGTGAAATGTGTGTGACATTAACTAGGCGTGTCCCTCTCAGCCCCCCACCCCCGCTCTGCTACTGTGTGTTTCACTTATTCCTCACTCTGCTCCGCATTGGTTGGTTTGTTTGACATGTCCCCTCTCCATCCACCGCACGCTCATGTACCAGTTACTCATTCAGGTCCCTTAAAAATGCCTTTTGGTAAAATTTTATGGTTTTCTTCACATGCACTTATTTTTAAAAAAAATCACTTTGCAGGTGTGCGTGTGTGTGTGCGTGTGTGTGTGTGTGTGTGTGTGTGTGTGTGTTGGTTTCCTGCGGCTACTCCAACAAGCTCCATAAGCCTAGTGGGTTAAAACACAGACCTTTTCTCTTACAGCTCTAGAGCCTGGAGCTCCCTGGCCCCTCACTCGCTCTCAGCACCGACCAAGGTGGGCCACGTGCAGGAGGTGGGCCATGGGCAGCCCCCTGGTTCTTTCCAGGCTGGACAGCACCACCAGACCCCAAGGTGACTTCAGCCACCCACTGACAGGGCAGAGACCACACTTCCTGCCTCCTGGCCTCGGGAGGGTCTGGGCCTGTGCCCAGCTGGATGCCCCTCCCCCTCTGCCCAACACTGTCCATAGTCTGGAGAGACACATCCTTGTCAGCTACATCTGCTCACGTCCCTCACATCCAGCCTCAGCCCCCCTCCACCCAGCAGCCCTGAGAGTGGTGGCAAGGAGGGTGTGTCCCGCACAGCATCGCCCTGCAGGGACACTGGCTCCAGAGCCAGCTGTGGCCACAGCCCCAAAGGCCCCACTCCCTGCTGAGGCAGAGGGCTGAGCCTCACCTCTTGGCATTCCTGAGACTTCCAGGAACCCAGGTGAGCCCTTTGCTTCTTAGGGGAAATCCTCTCTCAGTCCTCTAGGTGTCGCCAAACTTCCTGAAAAAGGGTTCCTCACTCCTGCCTGCACCTGCTCCTCACACCTTCTCCTGACTGTCCTGCCAGCCCGCACTCTCCTAAATGGCCAACAGAGAATGATGTCTACCATCACCTGGGGAACCAACACACCCTGGTCTCTCTCCTGGCTTCCCCCACGTCCAGGGTGGCTCCTCTCTCCCTCTGCTTGAAACTCCTGTCTCCCAGGACTCCCCTGATGGCCTCCCCTCCTGCTTCTCTTCCTAGCTCTCTGGATGCTCCCTGCCACCCCCGTCTCCCTCATGGACTCTTGGTCTTCTGCCTGACCTTGGAAACTGCTGTCATCATGAGTCTTTGCCATCTCCTGCTGTTGGGAGGTGAGGAGCACAGGCAGCCGGGATTAGATTGGTGGTTGAGTTTCTCCGGAAGTGGAGCCATCCTGAGGGTACAGGAGGCAGCTGGGTCAGAGGAAGGAGCCAAGGTAGGAGCTGAGTGGGAAACCAACCAAGGTCTAGTCAACCAAATCGGAAAGCCCAAACTGTTTGTAGAAACTTAGGGCCACAAGTTGAGTGTACTGTCGGTATTTTCAAAGATGCAGAACCAATAGGATACATTGGGGGTTATTTTCATGGGGTTGGCTATATGATCATGCAGGCTGAGAAGTCCCACACCAGACCGTCTGCAAACTGGAGAGCTGGGGAACTGTGCAGAAGTGCAATCACACAAAAAAGAAGTGTCATCCATACTTGAAAGGAAAATGCTAAAGTGTCTCAACTTGCATGACACTATACATAGAAAACCCTAAGGAATCCTCAAGAAACCTACAGAGCTGTAAACAAGTTCATCAAAGTTGCAGGACACAATATCGACAGCAAAAACATCAGCTGAATTCCCATATACCTGCAACGAACAATCCAAAAGGTAACTAAGAAAACAATTTTAAAAATCAATTTAATTAAAGCAGGGTGTGGTGAGAGCGGAGGATCAGTGGTTCAAGGCCAGTCTGGGAAACTTAGCAAGCGCTTGTCTTGAAATGAAATTTAAAAAACACTGTAGATGTAGGTCCGTGGTAAAATACTTGCCTAGTATGTACTTGGGTCCTGAGTTCCATCCCCATGACTGCAGATACATTTTTTAATTAAGCAAAATAAATAAATGCAGTTCCATTTGCAATAGTTTCTAGTAAATCTAGGAATAAATTTAAACATGGAGGTAAACACTAAAACCACAATGAAAATTACAAAAAAAAATATTTCTGGAAGAAATGAAAGAGCTCCTAAAGGGAATGCCGTATACATCTGGATGAAGAACAGGAAAACTTATTTTCTTAAGATACTACCCAAAGCTATTGACAGATTCAGTACAAACCCTATCAAAATTCCAGCTGTCTTTTTTTGCAAAAAACAAAGCAGCCAATCTTTAAATTCACGTAAAATTACAAGAGGCATCCCAAGGTTGGAAGACTCACACTTTTTTTTTTTTTTTAAAGAGAGAGTGAGAGAGGGGGACAGAGAGAGAGAATTTTTGCATTTATTTATTTATTTATTTTTCTTAGTTCTCGGCGGACACAACACCTTTGTTTGTATGTGGTGCTGAGGATCGAACCCAGGCCGCACACATGCCAGGCGAGCGCGCTACCGCTTGAGCCACATCCCCAGCCAAGACTCACACTTTCTAAACTTAATACAAAGGAGTTGTGGGTGGAGCTCAATTGGTAGAGTGCTTGCCTGGCTTGAACGAGGCCCTGAGTTTGATCCTCAGCACCACCACCACCAAAAAAAAAAAAAATCATCATCAGCCTAACCTTAATACAAGGCTACAATAACCAAGTCATGTGGTTCTGCTGTAGGAGAAACATAAATCAGTAGGCAAGGATTCAGGGTTCAGAAATGAATGACCCAATATGCAAAAATTAACTCAAAGATGAAACCCTAACTCCAAAGTGACAGAGTTCGGAAGTTCAGCTTTTGGAAGGAGCTTAGCTTTTGAGGCTGATTCCTTATCAGTGATCAATGGGATTGGTGCCAGAGAGCTCCCTTACACCCAGTCCACCTCATAAGAACAGAGCTGGACAATGTCATCTGTGAACCAGAGAGCAGGTCCTCACTGATACTCAAACCACCTTGATCTTGGACTTCCCGACCTCCAAACTGTGAATAAATGAAATAAATGTCTGTCATTTATAAGATACTCAGTGTATCATATTTTGTTATATCTTTCTGAACAGACTCAATTCGAGCATTGTTATTGTTTCTTTGTTTGTTTGTTTGTTTTAAGACAGGTTCTCACTAAATTGCCAAGGCTGGCCTCCAACTTGCCTGGGTAGCTGGGATTATAGGCTCACACCACTATGCCCAGTTTAGATACAATTTTTTTAAATGAGGAAGAACAAATATTGGCGAGGCTGTGGAGAAATTGGAACCCTCAGGCATTGCTGGTGGTCATGTAAAATGGCAAGGCCACTGTGGAATATGGTTCTGCGGTTGCTCAAAAAAAACTAAACATAGAATTACCATATGACCATAAATACTCCTCCGTGGTGTCTACCCCAAAAGAACTGAAAACCCAGAGTCAAAGAAACACTTGTGTGTCATTGTTCATCACAGCACTATTCCCAAGAGGCAAGGCGCAAAAACAACCCAAGTGTCCATCAGCAGATGAATGAACACACAAAATGTGGTTTATACATACAACAAAGTGTTATTCAGCCATAAAAAGAAATACAGTTCTGATACATGCTACAGTATGGATGAATCTTGATGACATTGTGGTCAGTGAATCAAGCTACAAACAGAAAGACGATATCGGTTGATTCTACTTATATGTGTGCTATAGTTTGGATCTTGAAATGTCCCCCAAAGGGGCTGGGGATGTGGCTCAAGCGGTAGTGCGCTCGCCTGGCATGCGTGCGGCCCGGGTTCGATCCCCAGCACCACATACCAACAAAGATGTTGTGTCCGCCGAGAACTAGAAAATAAATATTAAAAATTCTCTCTCTCTCTCACTCTCTCTTAAAAAAAAAAAAAAAAAAAAAAAAAAAGAAAAGAAATGTCCCCCAAAGGCCCAGGTGCTGAAGGCTGAAACCTGGGAAACTAGAAGCCAAACTAAAACTTTTTTCCTTATAAGATAATTTTCTCAGATATTTTGTCATAGTGACGAAATACTGACTAACAAAGAGATATCTAGAATAGGCAAGCTGGTAGAGATGGAAAGTAGAACAGAGATTACCAGGGCTGAGGGAAAGTGTGTATGTTACAGGGTTCTGTTTCCATAGTGGTTGTGATTGTGCAACTTGTAAACACAACCAGTGCCATTGAACCGTAGGCTTAAAAAGGGTTAATGGTGGTGGTGGGGGCCCAGCTGTAGAACACTTGCCTGGCACATGCAAGGCCCTGAGTTCAATCCTCAGCATCACATAAAAATAAATAAATAAAATAAAGGTATTGTGTTCAACTACAACTAAAAAATAAGCTAAAAATAAGGGTTAATGGCAAATTTGATGTTATACATATTTTACTACAGTTAAAATTTTTGAAATAACAGCAGCAAGAGAAAAAGCCACCAATACTTTCTAAGGCCCTGGCCCAGAATGGGAAAGCATCATTTCTGAGGCAATCTGTTGATTAGAATAAGACTCAAGGCTAGTTCAGGTTCAAGTATAGGGAAAGAGACTCCATATCTTAAGAGGAGTTTGTGGGAGGTTTTGCCAACTGGAGGAAAGTAAGAGCTCCATGTCCACGTTGATCAGCAATCATGAAAAAAGAATTTGGATCCAAAGTTTAACCCAGAAAAAAAAAATTTTGACTGTAGTAAAATTTGATATTACCAAACCCCTAATACAAGAGTTTTAATAAAGTTAAATATGCGGGCTGGGGTTTTGGCTCAGTAACAGAGTGTTTGCCTAGCATTGTGAGGCACTGAGTTCAATTCTCAGCACCACATAAAAAAATAAATAAAATATTGTGTCCATCTACAGCTAAAAATATTATTTTTTAAAAAAAAGTTAAATATGCAAAATTTGACTCCAAAGTGACACATACATACACCCAGAAAAAGTCACAATAGCAGAATTAACATTTCCTTAAAAACTGGAACAAAGCATCCCAATTAAGGGAAGCGAGATAGAAATAAGTTGGATAAGGGCTGGGGCTGTGGCTCAGCAGTAGAGCGTTCACCTAGCATGTGCGAGGCCCTGGGTTCGTCCACAGCACCACATAAAAATAAATAAAATAAAGATATTGTGTCCAGGGGCTGGGGATGTGGCTCAAGTGGTAGCATGCTAGCCTGGCACGCATGCGTCCCGAGTTCGATCCTCAGCACCACATACAAACAAAGATGTTGTGTCCACCGAAAACTAAAAAATAAATATTAAAAATTCTCTCTCTGTCTCTTAAAAAAAAGAATATATTGTTTAAAAAAAAAGATATTGTGTCCAACTACAACTAAAAAATAAATATTAAAAAAAAAGAAATAAGTTGGATAACAAGTACCAAAATACAGTTAGATAGGTGGAATGAGTTCTAGTGTGTTCTATAGCACAGTAGAAAATTAACAACAAACTGTTATATATTTTATGAGGAACTATAAGAGAGGAGTTTGAAAGATCCCAACACATAGAAATGATAAATATTTGAGGAAATTAAATGCTATTTACCCTGACTTGATCATGACATATGATCCTATATCAAATTATCTTACCACACCCCATAAACATGTACAATTGTATGTTGATCTATTTTATTTATTTATTTATTTATTTATTTATTTATTTATTTTGGTACTTGGGATTGAACCAAGGGGTGCTTAACCATTGAGCCACATCTTCAGTCCTTTTTAATATTTTATTTTGAGACAATGTCTTACTAAGTTGCTTGGGGCCCCGCTAAATTGCTGAGGCTGGTTTTGAACTTGCAGTCCTCCTGCCTCAGCCTCCCAAGCCGTTGGGATTACAGGCATGTGCCACTGCACCAGGTTTCAATTTAATTTTCTTTTAAGCAATGATTTTAGAAAAAGTTAAGTTAGTAAAATGAAACACTGCCTCCACAGTATAAGAGCTTAATAAAATACAAATATACCAAGCTTTTTAAAAAAGATCAACTAATGCATCAAAAGTTTACTAAACATTGCATTTTCCCATTGCATGCTCATGGAAAAAAAAAAAAAAGTCTGTAGACCAGCTGAGCTCACCAGCAGTCACCTGTAGCCCCAACTATTTAGGAGGCTTAAGCAAGAGGATTGCTTGAGCCCAGGAACTCTAGCCAGCCTGGGCAATGTAGCAAGATCCCATCATTTGTGGTGCTAGAGATTGAACCCATGGTCACTTGCCTAGTGTGACTTAGACCACTGAGCTAATCCCCAGTGTCACCCCAGCAAAATGACTTCTATCAACTGAAAATGAAACTTGAAAATGTTTCAAAATGGTTTCATCATACTAACTAGAAAAGTAATCCAGGAATCTAAGGGGCTAAATACAGTTTATGATTGAAAAATCGTTTCAACAAATTCATTGGATTTTTTTTTTCCCACTCATGCTATTCTAAACGGAACCAAAGTATCCCCAGAATAAAACCATCCTGTGTGTGGACACAGTAGAGTGAGGAGAGGGCCAAATGTCTTGTGTGCCCTCCTTGTGTTGGGTTTTATTTCCCAGGCACCAACTGCTTCTTGTCTTCCAGGCAAGGCCCTAAAAACTAACTGGCCACGACCTCTTTCTGGGGGCCCTACACCCTCCCCAGACCTGAGCCTCTGCAGACCCCTCCATCTCCACATCCTGCTTAGTACCAGAGGTCCCAGGCTTTTCTGTTCCTGGGAAGCTGTGGCTCACACCAAACTATTCTTTCCTGGCACATCACTGCTGGGAAGAATTTCTCCTACTGGTGGCCCTTGAGATGGCTCCTCTGACCCCCACACTAAGGCACCACTGACAGCCAGCTCTGGAATTGTTTCCTTGCAGCTCCTTGGCACCCACCAAATCCTAGCTTCATTCTTGCCCTCCCGACCTAATACCATGAGGATCACTAACCTATCCATGGGGTCCACAGTCCCTGCCTAGGTCCACTCAGGAATCAGGGGACAATGCCATTGAGATTCACTTCAACTTGGTACTCTGCATTAGAAGCCCAGTACCTAATCTGGCTTGAACAGGAGGTAGATACAGATTTCTTTTTTAATTGGGGAAGGGGATTTGGGAATATAAAGGGGATAAGGAATGCATTATATTTATTTTTACCACCAGAGTTTTTAGAAATGTTTTGGCTTTTCTTAACAGTTCTAGACTTTTAATAGGTACAACATATACAAGAAGAGGGAGGGAGGGAGGGAAAGTTTTTGGAGGTAAAGGAGAAAAGCCAAGAGTGGGTGTGGATATCACACTTTGAGACCAGAGAGACCCCTGACTATACAGAAGGTTGAAACCTCAGATCACAGAAGGTCCTGACACATCCCCCACCCTGGAAAAAGGATGGTTCCCATTTCTATCTTCCCATTTGCATCTCCCATTCCTAATTTATAATGTCACCCTCTCTTCTATGACATAGTCCTCCCCTGCCCCACCCTGCATTTTGGAGTGAAAACTTATCCTTTTGCTAAGTCTAGACCACTGTCATTAACTATATGATCCCACCCCTAGCCTTCCCTTCCCTGTTCATTGGATTTTTTTTTCCCTGTTAAAAGAATCATGAGCCCATTTATTCATTCACTCATCAAACGTTTATAAGCAGTTCCTAGGTACAGGACCCGGGAAAACCTGACCTCTGTCCTACCTCCCCCTGGGGGTGGGGAGCTATCAGTCTGGGAGTGTGAGGGATGGGAGGGCTGTGTAAAGTGATCACACAGCCATTGGAACGCTGCACGCCTGAGCTTCAGAGAAGATATTTAACTGGTCTTGGACTAAGGCATGGATCGGGTGTGACTATTTATGCAATTGTCCCCAAACCAATCACCCCACCCACAGCACAGAGAAGGGTTCAAAAGACGCGCTTTCTGGCAACAGCCCTTCTGAGATCCAACTCCAGAGCAGGTCCCTTATCTGATCCCGCCCTATCGTTGACTCGGGCCCCGCCCACCTTTAGCCACGCCCCCATTTCATTCAACCTAGTCCTCAAGCCTCACAGCCCTGGACACCAACCTCACTACAGTCTCACAATCCTATTGGTTAAAGAGTGTCACTTCCCCGCCCTCCTTGAGTATCATTGGCTCCCTAAATGTCAATCTTCATAGCGCCCCAAACAGTTGCCAGGGCCGAGATTTGAGGGGTAGATAATAATGGACATCGCAGGACGTCCCGTTATTGGGCAGAAAGCTCGGCTCTGGGCGGGGCTTAGTGCCTAACGCTTGGCGGCCTCTGCCTAGAGCTCCTCGGGGCTGCAGCCTTCCCTAAGAGACACACCCCCTTGTACTCGCTATTGGCCCCTTCACGTGTTGATCAACTGGATTTCTCATTTCAATAGGCAAAAACACTCGTCCTTCACCGCTCCCCTTAATTCAATTCGCTTCTCTCCTCAGAGGCGGCAACCTTCTGACCGTAGCCAGGGCCCTCCTCACGGAATGGCCACGGATTGGTCAGATACCCCGTCACTCCTGGACGGTGGGCGGAGCCAGAATATCTGGGGGCGGCGAATTGGTTGACTCGGCTTTCAGGGGCGGGGCAGCGGCTCCTGTCAGCGGGTGAAATGGCAGCGCCGGAGCCGGCGGCGGCCGCGGTCCCGGGGGGCGGCTGAGGGGGCCGGGCCGGGGCTGCAGGGCGAGCGGCGCGGCAGGGATCCGGCGGCGCGGCCCGGGACGGCGAGGCTCGGCACGGTGATGGCGGCGCGCTCAGCGCAGGTAGGGCGGCGCGGGCCGGGCCTCCCGGGCGCCTGCTCAGGCCGGCGGCTCTGAGCTGCGGCCCGCTGGGACGGGCCGAACCACGATTCCGACCATCTTGCCCAGGAACCCGCGCTGGGAACCTCGGCACCCCCAGCCCCAGCCCCTCGGGGCCCAGCCCCCGCCCACCCTCGTTCCCGATCCCTCCGGATCCCTCTCCGGGAGCCCCTACAGGGCTCCCCCTCCCCCACCCTGTCCGCTCCTCGTGGGGTCCCCGCAGACCGAGGACCCCCACCCACTCTTTCCACAGGCCCTCAGGACCCCTCCCAGGAGCCCCTTCAGGGTATCCCCATCCCCCACTCGGCAGACCCGCCCCCCACCACCGCCCCCACAAGCCCAGGACCCCTGCCCACCCTCTCCCCATCCCTCAGGACCCCTCCTATCTGCACGTCCCTTGCCTCCGTGTCCCCCAGCCCCTCCACTTGACATCCTGTCTTCTGCCCCTGGCCTGCCCCCCTCTTCTCCCCAAGGAGACCAGCCTCAGGGCCCTATCCCCCTCCCTTTTGACCCTACAGAATCCTTGCTTCGACTGAATTGAGATTTCTACCCCTACCCATCGTCCTCAGGTTAACTTGCTGGTCCACCTCCCCCTAAAGTCCCCTATGCCCAAGGGCACCCCTAAAAATCACTCCTTAAGGTCCTCCCAGCACACTCTGATAGCTCCACACACTGCCACTGATCTTGACCCATCTATATCCCAGCTTCCTGAGAAATCCACCCTCCCCTCATGCTCAGAACCTCCCAATAGATATCCTGAACCAGCCCCCCTCCCCACCCACAGACACACCCTCTCCACCCATCTTTCTGGAAGCCCCAAACACATGGAGGGTCACAGATTCCCCAACACACACACAGAAACTTAAGAGCTCCAACACAGACCCAGGCATTTGGGGTCACACACACATGAGACTGCTCAGTGCTTTTACACACCTTTTGTATCCCCCAGCCCAGAACCCCCAACAGCTCCTCCAGCTCAGGCAGACTTGGGAGACTGTGAAGTGATGTCCTGGCCCTCCACGTCAGCTTCCCTGAACCAGCACCCACACTGGGGCCTCAAGGGTATCAGGACCCCAGAGTCTCCTGGGACCCTTGAGAGCACCTACCCCAGTCCTTTTCCTCCTATCCATCTCTCTCATAGTTTCCCTTTACAAATAGAAGGAGGCTCACTGTCTCTTACAACAGAGTGCCCCCAAAGGAACCACTGCCCACCCCCAGTGGGGAGGGAAGGGGTTCCAACTGCTTCTGACCCTGATCCTGAAGGTCTGCCCAGACTGGTAGGACCAGCATCCTGACCCCATTGGGCCTGCTGACCTCATATGGCAGAGCCAGCACAGCCATCCAGGCCGCTCATCAGGGCTAGCCTGACAACCCTCATGAGTTCTTTCACCCACCACCAGTGTGTTTGACCAAAACAGAACAGCTTCCTGCTATCCTGACATTTGGGATCTGCTGGGGCTGGGTTGGGACCTGCCAGAAGCAGAAAGCTCTTTGTGAAGGAATATTTTCAGAAGGGAAAAATGTGCTGAAGAGGCTGGGGTGGAGCATGAGGGAGAGCTCTACGCGGTCTTCTCTGCTGCAATTGAGATCTCCCCATGTTCCTGCCTCTTTCTAGGTTGTATTGGCTCTTCCTGCCCAGCCTGCTGCCTCACAGCTTTTGTCCTGGGGTCCCACCTGTGGGTTTCCCTGGGCTTCTGCAGTTGACTACCAGTGGTTTGGAAGGAATCACAGGTGGCTTGGCCCTGGCACAAGGGATGAGGCAAGACAAAGAGGAGAGGAGATCACAGAACTGGCAAGAGGCTGTGGTTTAGGACTGCAGGGAATTAGGAGGAATCCAGATCAATCCAGCCCCAGCACAGCCTGGTCACCAAGTGTTTAGGATCCTTCTAACAACATAAATATGCCCAGAAGTTCCCTCTCCACCAGCCTCCTTGTGGATATTCACAAGCAGATTCTGGACAGCCTAGGAAAAAGTTCATCTTGGCTCAGAGACTCAACTTCCCCATCTGAAAAATGGGTAGTTAAGTGCTTAGAACAGTATTTTGTACTTCAGGGGAGCCAGGGAGGTTAAGGTGCGGTGTTTTGTGGTGTTTTGTAGAAGGAGACAGTAGGGTCTTTGAAGATAGTCACCCACCTGTGGGTGTTAGCGCAGGCCTCCCTGGTCCCTGGCCTCACTGGATAATGGCTCTCTCTCTAGGGCTAAGCTATATTTTGGGGAGCCTCTTGAATAAGAGCTGAAAGAATGAGAATGAGAGATAATTAGCTATGGGATTTGTGACCATGCAGAGACCCTCAGGGAGGACTGAGGGGAGTAGAGTGGAGATGGGGGCTGCTGACAGGTCATCCTAATGTTCCACATAGACCCTTGACCTTGGGTTGGAAGAGGTTTGTCCTCTCCACTTGCTGAAGGCAGGAGTGGATGAAAAGACTCTTGAAGGTCACATGGCACCTGGGAAACAAACTCCAGAGCCTCCCCAGGGTGGGACTTTGTACAAATGCAGTAGGGTAGAAAGGCTTCCCACCTTGGACTCTGAACTCTGTAGGAAAACATAAGAAGGCTCCCAAAGAGAGCCTGTGAGTTGTGCAAAATCAGCTTTACCCTCTCCTGAGGGTATGGATCTGTGTCTTTGTCTGTGCTTAGATTGGCCAAGGAAGGATGAGGAAGACGAGGAGGAACATATGTTTCAGTTTCCTCTTGTAGAATGTAGATGCCAGTTGTTATGGGTGAAGCCCCACCCCCTTCAGAGAATTGAATCAGGTGCTGGGGTACAAAGGAATGTAAATGTGGCCCCTGGCCTATATCTGAAGCTGTGCTAGCCAGCATGAGAGCTGAAACCAGAAACACACATTGATCAAGCCTGTGCCATGTGCTCGGCCCTGTGCCAAGCATCATTTGCATATTATCTCATTTAATCCTCCGAACAACCTGGAGGAGCCAGGATTCCAGCGGGTGCCCTTGCCATCACGTCCAACTGCTGTGATAGAAAGGCATGAGACAGAATTATGTGCAGAGTGCTGCTGCAAGAGCCCAGAAAAAGGGCCTGGCACATCCCTGGAGCACAGCAAGGCGCGGCAGGGGTGACGTGTGGATGCAGTCACCAGGCAGGCGTGGCAGAGAAGGGTGTTCCAAGCAACGGAAGTGCTTGGACAGAGGCCCAGGAGGCAGGAGCTAGCGTGGTTCATTCAGAGATGTGTGACTTCCTGCATGCCGTGTGAATGGGCTTCATCAAATGGGCCTTGGTGTCACCAATGCCATCCACACAATGGGCGCATACCGTGGGGCACTCCCTGGCAAAAGGGACCCGAGGTTGGAAGAACTTAGAGAAGGCAGCAAACCTCACTCCCTTGAGGAAAGTTTCTAGCATGCATCTCTGGAAGCCAAACACAGGCTGCAGGAGGGAGGGAGGTCAGAACTAACAAGCCCCCCAGGTTAGGGAAGGCATCCAACCCTTCGAAGGGGATTTGAAAGTCACGTTTAGCACAATTCACTTGCTCTTTAGCTCCATTTCTAAGCATAGCGTAGTGTGCTTGTGAGACCACTTCACTGAGATCTGTCTCCACACAACTCCCAGGAGGGCAGGGTGCTTGTCTGCTTTTTCTCAGTTGAGTCCCAAGCGAGTACAAGGCATGTAGAGGGTGCTCAGCAGAGACTTGTTCGGTTTTAGGAATGAATGGGCTTCCCTACTCAACTGTTTCTGAAAGAGAAGAGAGGTGGTATCTGCCTGCCTCTGACGGCTCCTAAAAGCAGGGCAGCCCACCTCACTCCTTCCCTCTGGTCTGCCCAGTGAGCATCCATAGGTGGTACTGGAAACAACAACCAAAAACACCATCTTGGCCTCAAAGAGCCAAGAACCTTTACAAGATGCCACTTCTCTTATTTACCTGCCCCTGGAAGACCTGATGAGAGCCTTAATTTTCTTCTATTGTCATTCTTAGGGACACTAAGATATAGAGAAATGAGAAATTTGCCTGAAATAAACCTGTTATGGTAGCAGAAAATAAACTGGTGGGGATACGGGATAGTCAGCCTAGTATTATTACTATTATTATTATTTTAAGTCTAAAAGGATTCCACAGGTCATAATGGTTCACCCCTCAGGTTTTAGCCTGAAGGTTTGTGCTATACTGCTGCTGCTGTTATTACGAATAATAAATGATTGCAGTTTTGCTGTATTTAATCCTTAACAGGGTCACCACGTGAGGGACAGGCCTGCCAAGCAGGAGATGGTTATTTATTCATCCTGCAAATGTTGCAAATAGCTCCACTCCCTGCCCTCATGGAACTTTCCATCTAGAGGGAACAAAAATCGTGGGCCACGCCCTGTCCTAAACACAAGACAAGTTAAAACCCATTTATTCTATCAGCAAAACTTGTGAGGCAGCTACCAGCATTAACTCTATTTGAAGATTTTAAAAACTGAGGCCAACCACATGGTACCCAAGATCACAGAGGGGTTAGGGAAGGAAGGGTTAGCTGCTGGCTCTGGAGGCCTCATGTGAAGCCAAGAGAGCCACACTCCAAGGGCAAGGATGTATAAATTCTCAGAACAACATGGAGCAGCAGCAGAACTGGGATGAGACGAGGGCAGACAGTGACCTCCGAATTCCAGCTGCCATCCTTATTATTCCCGGAGTCACTCAGCCTTTGGCAGTTCACCCCTGGCCAAGGAAGAGGACCCAGAACACTAGAGCAGGCCATTTCCCCAGGGATTGGAGCCAGCCAGGACATGGTGGTCTGCTTGCTGGTCAGGCTGGGCACACGTGGCATCTTTCAGAGCTTCAGGTCCAGAATTGAGTCTGTGCTACCAGTAGTCATTGGAGAAGAAGGATCAGAAATGAGAGGGAGGGAAGGAAGGGAGCCAAAACTGAAAGGGAATTTGAGGTCTTTATTCCTGCCTCTGAAAATGCCAAATGCTTTGTGAAAGATGGCTCATGCACACTCGCTCACTCTCCCTGTTGAAAAATAATGACTGATTTACTGAGTGCCCACTGCACTCTGTTTTACGTATATAATTTCTAAAATAAAAATGTGGAGAAAGCGGCAACATGGTGGGTGGGTTTAGGACAAAGGCTCTGGAGTGAAAAATCCAATTTCAAATCCTCCTTCCCCTACGGCCTAGTCAAGGCACCAGCAAATGGCCCCTGTTCAGTACGGCACTTCTCATGCATTATAGCCCTTGTTTACTAGCCACACTGGTACAAAACCTTTTTTATTATTATTTTTAGAATGAGATGTAGCTCAATGTGACTTCAGCACATGTACAGTGTTGTACAATCATCATCGTTATCTAATTCTAGATATAGCATGTATAAGGTGTCCTAGGTCTGATCCCCAGAACCACAAAAATTATACACACACACACACACACACACACACACGTGTGTGTGTGTGTGTGTGTATATATATATATATATAAATATATATATATTTTAAAATGGAGTTTATTTGAATAGTTTTATATTTATGGAAAAACTGAAATGATCGTAGAGTACCCATATGTCCCATAACCAGTTTCCCATTATTGATATTGTATATTAATATCATACATTTATTATAATTAATGGACTAGTGTTGATATATAATTATTTATCAAAGTCCATATTTTATAGATTTCCTCAATTTCCCTAATATCTTTTTCTATCCTAAGAGTCCTCCAGGATCCCAGATAATATTTAGTAATCATGTCTCCTTACACGTCTCTGGGCTGAGACAGTTTCTCAGGCTTTCTTTGTTTTTGATGACCTTGACAGTTTGGAAGAGGGCTGGTTGGTGTTTTGTAGAGCGTCCCCTAATCTGGATCTGCCCACTGTTTTTCTCATGGCCAGAGTCGGGTGATAGGTTTGGGGGAGGAAGAGCACCAAGGTGAATGTCCTTCCCATGCATCCTATCAAGGGCACATGATATCCTCATGACTGGTCACTGTTGACATTGACCTTGATCACCTATCTGAACAGCACAGAAATTTTTGTCTTCATTTATTCAACAGATGTTTACTGAATACCTAGTGAATGCCGAATAGTGTATTAGGGGCTTGAAGTAGAAAATGAAGATAGCTCTTTGTCCTCAAAAGTTTATGACCCCATAGGGCGGGAAGGCAGGTATAGAAGTCATTGCCACCAAACACGAGTCGGGCTGGGTGGAGGTGGGGTGGATGTCTACAGGGAGAGAGCCAAGTGATCCAGGACCCTGGAGGGAACAGGGTTGACAGGTAAGCATGCTTGAACCAGGTCTTGGGAATGCCTTTCCAGTCCCAGGGAGCAGTGTGCAAGAACAGGCAGGAGCAAACCAAAGTGCCCAGGGGGTGGAGCTGGAGGATGGGCAGGGCTGCAGGAGGCTGTGGCTGGGAAGGTCACCAGCCTGTATAAAAAGGTCCAGGTTCCACCTTGCCATCAGGGAGCCACTAAAAGTTTGGGTCAAGTGAGTGACACAGCTAGTACTGATTTTCCACATTGTCCTAGTGGCCCATCTGGATGCAACAGAGAGGACAGAGCCCCAACGAGGAGGGTGTTTCCCGGGCCCAGGCAGGAGGTGGCAGGGCTAGAGAGGTGGAGCCAATGAGATCCACTGTGGCCTTTGACTATCTGCAACCTGACAGGGAAGGAGGGGAATACCCAGGCCCAGCCCAGCCTGGTGGGTGGGTAGACAGATGTGGCCCTGTTGCCCAGGTGAAAGGAGGAGCCCGCTTTCCTTCCCTTAGGAATGTTGGGTTCAAAGAGCATGTCCATGTGGGGGTCCAGAGATTCTTCCTAAAATGCAAACCTAGCAGGTTCCTGCCCCAGCCCACAAGCTAGTCAGGGGAAGGCTCTGGCCCCTGCAGGATTTTCCAGCCTCTTCTGGAGTTACTCCACTTTGCTTTTACCCAGTGGGCCCTCTGCCAGCCCACCTCATCCTTTATCTTTTTAATTGAGATATAATTCACATAACATAAAACCCAAATCCTCAAAGCATGTAACTTATATGACTTCAGCACATGCACAGTGTTGTACAACTATCATCGTTATCTAATTCTAGAACATTTCCATCATCCCAAAGGGAAGCCTCAAACCCATTAAGTAGTCATTTCCCTTTCCCTTCTCCCAGCCCCTGGCAAGCACCACTCGACTTTCTGTCTCTATGGATTTGCCTATTCTGGATATTTCATTTAAGTGGAAACATACAATTTGTGACCGTTTGTGCCTGGCTTTCTTTCACTAAGTAATGTCTTGAAGGTCCACCCATGTTGTAGCCGGTGTCAGCACTCCATTCTTTTTTGTGGCTAAGATTTCGTTGTGCGAAGGATCACATTTTGTTGACGCGTTCATCCAGTGATGGACATTTGGGGTGTGTACCCTTTTTGGCTGTTGTGAATATACTGCTGTGAACATTCATGTACAAGCTTCTGTATAGTAACAGTTTTCCCATTGTCTTGGGTAGGCCTCTGGCGGGGAATTGTTTAAGTATTTGAGGAACTGCTTGCTATTTTCCATCCTTCCATACTTCTAGCGTTTATCTCAACCTGTGAAGAAAGTTTGGGTGATTATCTCTTGATCTCTTCCCTCTGTTACTCTGAAAGGGCAGGGTGATTCTTGCTCTGATGGGGAAAACAGAAACATATGAAGGAGGGGTGTGATGGAGCTTTTAGGAGGTGGGCTGGCAATCTTTGCAGATGCTTAATGGAAAGGAAAAACCGGAAATGAGAGGTTCATAATTGTGGATATATATTTAATCATTTAAGCTCCAAGAGTGAGATCCTTAAGGATGTGAAGGGACAGGGCCCACGTAGGAACTGTGGAAGAAGAGATGCCACACGGGAGCCTAAGAAACCCTGGCCAGAGAGGTGGGAGGAAAAGCAGGAGCACTGTCTCTTTAACCAGGTGGGAGAGCAACTTCAGGAAGGAGGAAGTGGGACCGGCAGCATCCAAATGCCCTGGACAGGGAAAGGGAAGTTGAAGGCCCCTCCCATCTGGACTTCTCAGCACCATCTCCTCCTGCCCTCTGTCCTGGTTCAGCTTCAGAAGCTGCGGACTGCCCTCTGGAGGTGTGGCAGGTGGTAGTGCTGCCAGGGACAGGGTCTGGAGGCCCACTGCCACTCTGCAACTGAGATCCACCTTTCAGGCGACTGAAGTGGCACAGGTGAAGCACTGGGGTTAAGGGCACGCAGACTCTGGGACTCCAGACTCAGAGGCGGGCAGGCAGGGAAGAGGGAATGGCTTCAGGTCCTGTGGAGATGGGCCTCATGCACCTTGCTCCACTCCATGTCCCCTGCCTACAACAGTGCCAGGCCCTCAGATAGCCCCAGTTAGTGCCAGAAACAAGGGCTTGTGCCACCTGACTGGGACAACAGAAGCCATCCCCCAAGCCAAACCTACTCAGCTCCCAGGGTGGCAAAGTCTGGATGATGCAGGAAGTGTGTTCATGTGTGTGTGAGTGTGGGTGGGTGGGTGTGAGAGTACTGTGTGTGCACGTGTAAGAGTGTGAGTGTGAAAATGTGTAGGAGTGTGTGTAAGTGTGAATGTGAATGAGTACATGTATACCTGAGAGTATGTGTGCATGTGCATGTGGGGGGAGGTGAATGGCATATGTGGACAGATGTGAGTGTGTGAATGTGAATGTGCGTGCATGTGTGTGTGCATGTGTGCTCAGCACTTCTTGTCCACAGCCCTGTCTGTCTAAGGCCCCACTTGGAGGGACACCCCCCCCAATGCTGAATATATGCATCTTCGGCCCCCAGACAGACTGTGACATTGCACCACTCTCAACTCTGTGTGCGAATGAGTACTTGTGTATGCCTAAGTGTATGTATCTGTTGTGTGTGTGTGAGTAGATGTGTCTCCCAGTGTCTATGTGTGTGTGAGAAAGAGAGTTTGTGGATGTGAATGAATATGGGTGTGAGTGGGTGTGGGTGGTGTGAGAGAGAGTACGTGCGTGTGTCAGCATGTGTGTATCTGTGTGTACACTCAGGCTTCAGGAGGATGGTTTCCGGGGCTGGGTGGTTTTAAAGAGTCTGAAGATGAGTCAAAAAAAAGTTCCAGAGAGATCAGAAGGTTCCTGCCTCTCAGACTGTAAATTTCATCCCTGTGTATTTAATACATTTTATTTCCTGTATGAAATACATTAATATGTGATAAACAGCTGAGCAAATTCTGCCAGTGGGTGGTCCCTGGGCTTTGGGGTATTTTATCAGAAACACAGAGCTAAACCATTTTCTCTGGCTCCTTGTGGGAGGGAAGGTAGGACCAACCCGCTCTGAGTCTGGATCCCTTCTGCTCGGCAGGGAGAAGGTGGGCCCAGACCACCACTCTGACACCACCACCCCAGCCACATCTGCTCTTTCCCTGAGCTCTCACTGCTTCCTAAGTCCAGCCCTGATCTTCACCTTTACCACCTTCTCCCCATTCCCCCAGCTCTGGTGCTGCCTTCCCAGTCTCTTCCTGCCTGGAAAGATCCTTCTGTTCAGCACTTGTTGTCCACAGCCCTGTCTGTCTAAGGCCCCACTTGCCACAGACTTTGACTCTGCAGGAGGCCCCAGAACAGCACCCTCTGAGGAATGATTAACTCTTGGTTAGGTGGTACACCGTGGCTTGGTCTTTGGGGCAAGTGGACCCTGGCCAGCCAGGAGATGGAAGGGTTCCTACCACTTATCAAAATCCAGAGTTAGCACCCAACAGACTAGGGGGGCTGTCAGGGACAGGGCTTAGAACAAATAGCCCTGGGAAGCCACATTCCTGAGGAAGGAGGATTCTGGGTTCCCTACAAGCTGAAAAAAAAGAATGGTGTACCCCACCCCTGTGACAGGGCAACATGGCAGGAGGACAGAAACAAGTACATGACCAGGGTGAAGTCCAGCCCAACATGGTCCCCAAACATTGGTCTAGAGCTGAATCTGGGCTATGGGAAGGTACCCAGTGACCTGAGGATGGCCAGCAGGTGTAAAGTGGTCTTCTCTAATCCTCTTTGTACCCCACTGCCCCCCAGGGGCCCCATGGGACCCCTTCTGTGGCCTAGCTGTCAGAGCCTGGTCAGGTGACATCCCTAGGCAGTAGACTCCAGGACAAAGCACATAGGAAGGTGTGTGGGCATGAAGCTGCCATGCAAAGAGTGAGGCAGGAGCAGAGATTTTGTCTTGCCTCCACCACCCTGGCACCCTTATCTTCTCAGACCCTGGGTACTAGACTGGATCAACAGAAAGAAAGATGGCTGGACAGAAGGAACACCACTCCCAGCCTCTGCCTTCCATACCAGGGCCATTTCTGACCCTGGGAACTTCCTATTGGGAGATACCAACTTTGCCAGCATCCCCCACACTGTCCATGGCAAAACCCAGGAGTCTGGCTCCCAGTGAAACCTGGCCCTGGCCCCAGGATGGATGGTACTGACTGACATTTATGGGGTGAACACTGAGTGTTGGGCACTGTTCTAACACTTCATGTGCCACACAGCACGCTTGGTTTTCACAGACACCCTCTGAGGGAGGTCTTGTAGGATCTTGGGCTTTGCAGACCAGAGAAGAGGAATGGCTGGCCAAAGGTCACACCGCTGGTAGAGGGGGACCCCAGGCTTCAGACACAGGTCCATTTGAACCCAGAGCCTTGGTTTTCAGCACAGTGCTAATTTGCCTCCCACCAGGTTGACAGAAGGTAAAAGGCCAGTGTCCTTGAAGTCCCCAGAAGGGCCAAGCAGACCACCCAGGAAGATGGCAGGCCAAGATCAGGATCCCCATCAGAGCTTGTGTGTGCTGCTGTGTGGCTGCCAGGACACAGTTTCCCAGCACTTTGACGCGTCACTGGCTTCCTAGCCCTGAGGGAGTCAACTCTTCCGGCCATCAGCAGTGCCAGACAATTAACAGTGGAGAATAAATGTTGTGGCTGTGCCAGCAGCCCACTTTGGTTGATGAGATAGGGAAGGTCAGATGCTGATGCAGGGCTCCCAGTGCAGGCACAGCAGGGGACAGAGACCACTGTCAAGAAGGGCTGCCAAAGCAATGTCTTCTGTTCCCCAAGCTTCCTGCAGGGTCCTTGGGACCTCAAATATGAAACCTGCCCAAGGCCCTGCCACAGACTCAGGGTACTAAGTTGAGCCTGAGACTTCATGCGTAGGATCAGCAGGACAGCTCCCATCTGGCAGGGATCCCTGTAGCCAAGGTCCGAAATAGCAGGAACCAACCTGGCCATCAGCTGGGCTGGGGCATCTAGGGGCCAGGGATGCACCAAGTGGCAGGCCAGAGTAGGAAGGCAGAAATGAGGAAGTGTTCTGAAGGGGAGCACAGGCTCACCTGGCCCAGAGCCAGCATGCAGTGTGGACACCCCCCCTCCAATTCTGACTATATGCATCTTTGACCCCCAGACAGAGCTGTGACGTGGCACCACTCTCAACTGCTGAGCCTGCCCACCATGGCGAGCCCCACTCTGAGCCCCGACTCCTCATCCCAGGAGGCTCTGTCAGCCCCCACTTGCTCTCCCACCTCTGACTCTGAGAACCTCAGCCCTGATGAGCTGGAGCTGCTGGCCAAGCTTGAAGAACAAAACCGGTGAGTAGGTGCCTATAGGTCAAGGTGGGGCCTCAGGGTACAGCTTGGGCACCTGGCAGAAGTTCTCAGGACCCCTCACATTCGGACCGGGCCCATGCTGTGCAAGGTAACAGCTACAACCAGACACATTGTGTGTTTCCTTTCATCTTCCCAACCCCTGTCCCCCTGTTCAGATGAGGAGACCAAGGTTTCGAGAGATCAAATGAGTTTGGCTCATTAACCGAGCCATTTTTAGAAGAGATTAAAGCTGTACTCCTCTCCACCATCCTTCCCCTGTCTTAGAATGTGGGGACTTTTTGGGGTGAGGTTTGTGTGTGTGTGATGCTGGGAATGGAACCCAGGGCTTCACACATGCTGGGAAAATACTCTGTCACTGAGCTACAGTTCCTGCCCAGAATGCCCACTTTGTCATTGTTCAGGTATAGTCATTAGGACCTCGTGGCCACTGAAAGGGTACTTTGGAACTCACAGTTTCCAAAAGGAGAGGGCACACCAAACCATTCAGGGAAAGTACTAGGGCCCATCAGGAGGCAGAGAGAGCTGGGGTGGCAGAGAATGTGGGCCATGGGCCTCTATGGTGGTCTCAATGGGAAGGATAGGCAAGGCTGTCGCTAGTTGTCTAGAACCTGGTGTGGAGATGTTGTGGGCAGGTGAATAGTGAACAGAGTGAGAGCCTGATGGAGGAAGTGGTTGGGGTGTGGGCTCTGGGTTGGTTGGTTTGCATAGGAAAACCACATGCTTGGTTTGCTAGCTGTCAGGTCATTTTCTATCTCTAGGAACTGCTAGCCCTGGAAGAGACCATCCCTCTCTCCCTCCAGGGTACACAAGGCCCAGCTGTCAAAGCACCAGAAACGCAGAGTTAATACAGCTCCTCAATGGCTGGGTGCCCTCAGCCAGGGCTCGCTGTCTACCCCCCACCTCTAAAGTGGAGATCATCCCCAAGTCTGCTCCACAGGGCTGGTCTGAGAATTAATGATACACACTCACATGATGCTCAGCCAGTGCCTGTCATCGAATAAGAACACGCAAATGGAAGTCTCTCTGGGGCTAGTGCTTGAGGACCATGGCTCAGATAGGCTGGGTCACTGGCCAAGGTTGCTCAGCAAGAATGACATGGACTGAGTCCCTGGTGTCCTCTGAGACCTCCCCCCAGGGGAGGGTGTGAGTTCCCCAGAGGATCCCTGTCTCCAGGGAGCCACCTTACCTCTGGCCCTTCCTGCTCAGGCTCCTGGAAGCCGACTCCAAGTCCATGCGCTCCATGAATGGCTCGCGGCGGAACAGTGGCTCCTCACTGGTGTCCAGCTCCTCAGCCTCCTCCAACCTGAGCCACCTAGAGGAGGACACATGGATCCTGTGGGGCCGTATTGCCAACGAGTGGGAAGAGTGGCGGCGCCGGAAAGAGAAGCTGCTCAAGGTGGTGGGGGGTGGGGGGTGGGGGGTGGCTGGGCTCCTGGGAAGACAGGCAGTGGGGGCAGTGGGGTCATTCAGCTATGAGGTAGTACCAGGGGGCCAAATCCTGGCAAAGGGGCAGAAATAGAGATGTATCGACTGGGTGTGAGGACAGGGAGGCCTCAGTGCTGCAGGAGGCTGTTTGCTTACTGTTCTTAGTATCCACGACCATGCACAGTGCCCAGCAACCTCTGTGCCATGGGAGGAGGTATGGGCAAGCCAACAGCTGAGGAGCTGGACTGGGATTGAGTCTAGCCCAGCCTCCCCTTCCCGGCCATTCTCTGTGGCAGGAGCTGATCCGCAAGGGCATCCCGCACCACTTCCGGGCCATTGTGTGGCAGCTCCTATGCAGTGCCACGGACATGCCAGTCAAGAACCAATACTCAGAGCTGCTCAAGATGTCCTCACCATGCGAGAAGCTGATCCGCAGGGACATTGCACGTACTTACCCAGAGCATGAGTTCTTCAAGGGCCAAGACAGCCTCGGCCAGGAGGTCCTCTTTAACGTCATGAAGGTGAGGCCCAGCAGCCCGCAGCCACCTGAGGGGCAGTCCCCACGTGGACCCATTTTGCCAGACCAGAGGTATTCTGCACTCACCCCACATTGTTCCCTTCCAGGCCTACTCCCTGGTGGACCGAGAGGTGGGCTACTGCCAGGGCAGCGCCTTTATTGTAGGCCTGCTCCTCATGCAGGTAGGTAGCCTGGGACCAGGCCCTCCCCGGGCTGCACTTCCAGGAGGTGGACACAAGCAGGCTTTTCTCTCTATCCACCGACCTCCTAGGTCAGAGCCTTCCTTTCCAGCCACCCAAGAACTTTTACAGTTCCCAAGCCAAAACTCCTATGGGTGGACACAGAGCTTCCAGGCACTTGCCCTGGCTTTGTCCTGACACTATACAGTCCAGGATAGAGAAAGGGGCCTGAAAAGCAGCCTCCAGGTTTGGACCAGGAGAGACCTCAGACCAGGGACTTAGATCAGCCATTGTGGTGTTTATGGGGCCTGGGGATTTCCTCCAGAGAAACCAGAGGCCTAGGATGGGGGGAAGGGGAGACAGCTGGGAGTAGACAGGAGGGTGTCTCCACCCAGTGGGTGAGACATGGGCTCTGGCAGCTGCCCGATCTGGGTCAGCTCCACTGTTTCTAGCAGGGCCACTCTGCTGAGGCTCGAGACTGCAGCCTCGAGTTTCCCCTCCATAAAACAACAGTGACTCTGTTTACCAGTGGCTTGTGTGGCAGGTCCAGATAGCTGGGTATCAGTGCCCACTAAATGTAAGTGGAACAGAAACAGGCCCCAGGTACACCAGGGCTCTGCCAAGAGCCACAAGCATGCCCCTGCTGCTACCCTGCCCACCTTCAGAGCCCCCCGCCCAAACCCCCAGATGCCTGAGGAGGAGGCCTTCTGCGTGTTCGTGCGGCTGATGCAGGAATACCGGCTGCGGGAGCTCTTCAAGCCCAGCATGGCCGAGCTGGGGCTGTGCATCTACCAGTTTGAATACATGCTGCAGGTGAGGAGGATGGGGAGCCCCAGCCAGGTGGCCATCCTAGGCTGTCCTAGGGAATTTCTTAGACTGAAAATTCTAAGCCTGAGAAATCATGCCCAGAAGTCGCAGAATGAGGACCATGGGCTCCAAAGGCACTGCCCTGAAAGCTGCTTGGAGGGTCAAAGAAGGGACCTTCCACTCACACCAGGGACTCCCAGAGGTGCTGAGGCCCAAGGAGACACTAGGTTCAACAGACACACGGGGCCTGTGGGCCCATGCCTGTGTACTCTGGGAGTGGTAGAGGGAGGGAAAGTGTTGTCTGCCTGCCGCTGCTGATTACCAGGAGCTGCAGACAACTCTGTTTATAAATAGCAGTCCCGAAGGGCCCACTCCTGGTCGGCAGACAGAGCTGCCGTGTTCACGCATGCAAGTGCGCTCTCTCCCTCCCTCCCTGTCTCTCTCTCTCTCACACACACACACATACACACCTGCTCTGGAAGCCCATGGCAGGGAAACTGTGCAATAGGTGAGCTGAGCACCTCATTTCTGGGGCCTGGAGGACCAGGGAGCCTGGTGGTATCCCAGGTAGGGGGCCCAGGCTCACTGAGAAGCAGCCCCCACCCTAGAATGAGTAACTGAGCCTTCCCACAGCCAAGCAGAAGTCTAAATCCTGGGCTCAGAGACCCCCTGCTCTAGGAGGAAGCCCAGGGTCCTCCTCCGGCCTCAGTTTCTCAGGGTCTGCCACTGTCCACAGTCTGAAACTGGGCCAATCCAACAGGCATTCCCTGAGCATTCTGCATACAGGGCTGCATGCAGGGGGCCATGGGTGGACACAGTGACCAGCAAGTCACCTTCCACAATGTGAGCTATGACAGCTCTGACCAGGGGCCATGGGCTTCACCTCTTTTTTTTTTTAATGTATTTTTATACATTTATTTTATTTATTTTCATGTGGTTCTGAGGATCGAACCCAGTGGCTCACACATGCTAGACAAGCACTCCACCACTGAGCTAGAACCACAGCCCCTCCACGTCTGGATGACCTTAGGAAGTGACCTAACCTAACCTCCTGAGTCCCAGAAGCTCCCTGTGTGGTGGTCAAGAGACCCCATTGGCTGCTATTAAGCAGTCAGGTCCCACGTGTTGTAGCTTTTGCCGCTTTGGCCACCCCTGCCTTTGACCCTACCTCATGCTATTCAAACTCTGGGTGGGTTTGGCCACCCCCAAACACAGTGGCCAGGGAGTACTGATGAGGGGAGCCACAGGCTGCCTAGGCTGGTTATGGAAGTTTCCTAGAAGCCAGGGAACAGAAGCCCAGCAGCCCTGAGTGGGAGGGAGCCAGGTGGGTGTGGACAGCACCCATTCACCATGCCCTCTGGGCCTCCCCACCGTGTAGGAGCAGCTCCCGGACCTGAACACCCACTTCCGCTCACAGAGTTTCCACACGTCCATGTACGCCTCGTCCTGGTTCCTCACGCTCTTCCTCACCACCTTCCCCCTGCCCGTTGCCACTCGTGTCTTCGACATCTTCATGTACGAGGTGAGGGCCCTGCAGGTTACTCCACCCAGGCCACTCAGGATGCAGCAAGTCACACCCCACCCCGGAAACAAACCCCAAGCAGCTCACAGACCGGGCAGAGGAAGGGCCAGAGCCTGGGGAGGGGACTGAGCTTCCTGTGGGCCAGGACAGGAGGCTCACAGCCACAGCGGCCACATTGCAGGGCCTGGAGATCGTGTTCCGGGTGGGCCTTGCCCTGCTGCAGGTGAACCAGACGGAGCTGATGCAGCTGGACATGGAGGGCATGTCCCAGGTAGGCCAGGAGGGCAGGTGGGTAGGAGGGGTCAGACACATGGGAGGGTCAGACACCATCTAGCACCAGCAGCCTGGCAGCAGGGAGAGAGGAAGGTACAGGCCCAGGCTGAGCCCTGGGAGGTCCCTCCCTCTCCCTCCTGCTACTCCAGGTCCCCAAAGCTTGCTGGCAAAGTAACCCTGGCCAAACCATAAGGCTTTGGTCCCCAGCCCCTTGGCCAGCCAAGGGCACAGGAAGAGGCAAGGCACCTGGAGCAGCCTTCTGCCCTGCCCTGCCCCAGCCTGCCCTGGTGGCCCTGCCTGCTAGAGAATGGCTGACCTGCCTCTCATGGCCATTTCCCCATCATGCAGGCCCCTGCCCCCTCCCAGCATCCTCCAGCTGGTGCTTCAGGGAAGAATGCACAAAGGCCACGGTTGTGTCCAGGAACACGAGCGTCCATTGTCCGCAACTGCCAGAGGGGGCCAGCTGGGCTGGGGAGCAGGAGCTGCGTCCACTGAGGCTTACCTTAACCCTTTGCAGAGGCTCCAGGGGCCCCAGCATGCCTACCCGCTTCCTCCATTAATGTCCCTGTGCTCAGACTGCCCCCGCCCCCCAGCCTTCACCCTTAGGCACTTCCCAAGTCTGATTTTCTCTGGAAACTGAAGCCCTGGCTGCAGGCAGTGGGGGAAGGCCAGCCCTCCCTTCTTAGCCTCTGGTTTGCTCCACAAACACTGATTGAGCGGCTACAACAGGACAGGCCTGTGCTGAGGACACGGTGATGCCTCACGCAGCAGGACGCAACAAGGGCTCAGAGGCAGGGCCTGTGTGGCGGTGACCGCCTGTGTCCCCACAGTACTTCCAGAGGGTGATCCCCCACCAGTTTGACAGCTGCCCAGACAAGCTGGTCCTCAAGGCCTACCAGGTCAAGTACAACCCCAAGAAGATGAAGAGGTCGGTGCAGGACTTTGGGGTGTTGGAGGGGAAGGGAAAGTCCCTGGGGGGTGGAGCAGTGATCACACTGGCCTCGCCCTCTGCAGGCTGGAGAAGGAGTATGCAGCCATGAAGAGCAAGGAGATGGAGGAGCAGATCGAGATCAAAGTGAGGCCCGGGCCAGGGGGAGGGGCAGGGCCGCGTCCTTGGGGGCTCCCCTCCTACCTCCAGAGCTGGCCGCTAGAGGGCGGCCCTGCCCAGTGCACTGGAGGATCAGGCCGTCCTTGGCAGACGGCCGCAGGCTCTGATGATCCTTCCTCTGCCCACCTGCCCCTTCCTTCACCTGCCAGGCCGGCGTGGGAGCGCCTGCCCCAGCCGGCACGTTCTCATCACTGGTGACACAAGAGTAAACAAGACAGTCAAGGTCCGTGCCATCGTGGGGCCCCTGTGTCGTGGGGAGACCATCAATAAATCACTAAAATAGTGTGAACTCTACAGAGTGCTCTGGATGCAAATGTGCAGGGGAGGAGGGGCAAGGGGTCCCCGGGAGCCATCCAGGGAGTCCAGTGCAGAAGGCCTGAGGCAGAATCTCACCTGGTGGGCAGGGGGATCATCCTGAGGGAGCAGTGAGGGATCCTCTGAGGGCTGGGGACAGTGAAAAGAGCCAAGGAAGGCAGGGACCAGATGCTAGGGTGTGTAGGCCAGGGTGTGTGTGGGTGCCCACACAGGGAACTGGTACCCTGGTGTCCAGCCCACCAGCCCCTTCAAGGTCAGTGAGTTCCCTGAGCATGCAAAACCTCTGAGCCCAGGCTGCCCCCTCTTGCCTTTTGCTGCTTCATCCTCACACCCATGATTTTAGTTATTCACTCAACAAGCATTTATTGAGTATCTGCTGTATACCAGAGTCACAACCAAGAGTGAGAGGCCCCTGGCCCAATGCTAGGGACAGACAGGGATACAAATTCCCACACAGACTGGCTCTGCCCTCTTCAGGGACAGAACTATGCAGTGATTGAGACGGGAGTCCTGCAGAACCAAGTTCAAATCCCTGCTCACCAGGGACCAGCTGTGTAACCCCAGCAGGTGAATTCATCTCTCTGAGTCTCTATGGCCCTATCTGCAAGATAGGGCAGGGGCAGACCTAGATCAGACTCCAGGTCACCTGCCACCCATCCCTGAGAAGCAGTAAAGGCATCATTGTCCCAGCCTGTTCCTATGGTTTCCAGAAATATTTCAGTATTTGGGGTTTTGAGCATCCCCCTTTCTTGGTTATGGCAGCTTGACTGATGCACCAGTCCAAACGTGTTTTGCTCTTGGTCATGTACAGAAAAGAGCCTACTCCCATCAGGTGACTGAGAGCCCAGCAGTGAACAAGGACACAACAGACCCTTGATCCATTTGCCAGGCTGGAAAAATCTCCTGAGAGGCCTTCTCATGGGGCCCTGCCCTCCATTCTTTCACCTTTAGCTGTTTTGAAATGTCTCAGAGATTTGTTTGAACCGGATAAGGCAGGACAGCAGAGACAAGTGCTTTTAGAAGAAGCTCCAAAAGAGGAGGGGGGCAGGCTATGCCAGATTGGGCACATAAGGGCAAGAACCAGGGTCTGTCAGGAAGCACAGAGAGTGAGGGGGACATCGTGACTTAGAGTGTTGGATGTGGTTTCTGCAGGAGGACCACGGGGTAGGACAGGCCAGTGTGAGCAGCCTCAGCATTAGGCAGTTTGAATGATCTCTGCAGCTCTATCCTGCAGGTGTGATCCCTCTTGTTCCCATTCTTGCCCTGGGGTAATTTAGGATGGGGAAATACTAGCTTGGTGTGTGTGTGTGTGCACGTGTATGTGTAAAGGAGGTGACTTCAGGTTTAGGCTCTGGTTTGGGTGGTTTTATGTGGAAGATGCAATCTGTTTAGGACTTAACTAGTCCTGGAGGGGACAGTCTCTGGAATTAGTAAGGTTTCAGATGTCAAAGCATCATGATGTACAGAAAAGAAAAAAATGTAAACCCATGATTAGGAGATAGCTTCACATACTGCTCACTCATTCTTCTGCTCATTTTTACCTTGGAGGAAGCAGAAAAGAGGAGTTATAGATAAGCCTGCTCACCCCCACCCCCGCCCCAGGGATGACTCTGCTTGGTGCAGTGCCAGGCTGAGGCCAGAGAAAGCAGAGCAAGCCAGGGCCCAGAGGTCCTGACCCCATGCCTGAAACATCTCAGGCCTGGCCATGCTGGTAGGCGTGAGCAAGACCCTGCCCTCTCTGACTCAGTTTCCCCACCATGACATAAGTCAGGAACATCAAGTCCATGAATTATTGATTGCAGTTGCTTCCTGGAAATGTTCTAGGTATTTCCATTACCATTTCTCCCCAAAAGCAACCCAGAAAATGTTCTGTGTGACCCACAACAAGGCAGGACCCTCCTTCATCTACAGATCCAAATTATTTCTTTACCACGTTGCAGGGGAGACTAGATACAACATGTATGTCAATGTCACCTGCTTCCCAGAGGGTCATGGGGGAACCTAAAACTACAGATATCTACTCAGGATCCTTCAGCATAGAATGGAAAGCAAAAGCAAGGGCAGGTCTCCAAAAAGATCTTGGAAATGTAGCCATGGAGCTGAAGGAAGCCTGCATGTTCAGCACACAGGATCCAAATTGTGAGAGGGCCTTGTCCCAGAGAACTTAGCTCAGGGGTAAAGCAGGGAGGATGGGGCTGTCTCAACAGCTTCACCCTCAACAGCTTCACCCAACAGCTCCAAGGCTCTGTCCTTGACAGATCCAAGCATGGGCTGGGCTTCTGAAGAGAATGTGGGTGCTGACTACCCCACAAACATAGTTACTGAAGTGCTCAGGTTGTTTTTACTGAAGAGTTGTTATAAAAAAAAATCCCCCAGTGCTAGGGTTTGAATGCACACATCATAGGCAAGCACTCTACCACTGGTTACATTCCCAGCCCCTAAAATGTTTTTTAAATGGACCATTCTGAATAAGAATGGACCCTGTTTTCTGAAATTGCTGACCCAGAACATAAGATGCTGGCTCTGTCCTGCCTGGAGGTGGCTTGGCCCCCAATGGGCCTGACCTCAATATCCTCCATAGTTGAATGGGGGTGTGTGCAGGAATGGGAGGCAGGTTCTGATGTGCTTTCCCTCCCCTTCCACAGAGACTTCGGACAGAGAACCGGCTCCTGAAACAGCGGATTGAGACCCTGGAGAAGGTGAGAGGCGCAGACTCCAGCTGGGACTCCAAACCCTCCAGGACTTTTACAGGGCACAGCAGACTTTAGGCCCAAGCCCAGGTTCTGCTCCAATAAGAGTAGCTTAAACTCCCTAACCTTGAGCTGCCCTAACACTGGGATCTCTGGGGAAACCTCACCTTAGATCCTGATTCATGATTAACCCTGGGGTTGGGGCTGAGTCACGACTTGTGGACTATAAACACAGCAATCCTGGGCAGCTTGGGTGGGGGAGAGGAGGCAGAACTGTGGGGCTGAGGAAGGAGCCCCATCCCTGGGCCACAAGATATCCCACCCTGTAATTTGGAAGTCTCGCCCTTGAAAGAAAGGAAGGAAAAGAGATGGAAAGGAGGAGGGGGCAGTCTTACCACTTGTGATGGAGAGCCTTGGCCTTGACCCTGGCCCTGACACATTAAAGATGCGGGTGGAATGGGCAGCTTATCTGAGCCCCAGCACCAGGGCCCCCACTTCCTACTCCTCCCTTGTCCTCACTTGACCCTCCACTGACCACAGGGAGTGAGTTGGTGGCAGATAGGACTGCATTGCTCTTGCCCCACAGCCTCCGTTCTTGCTCTTCCTCAAAATGAAAATGCATTTCCCGTCCCAGACCGCTCTGGAGGACACCTCACTCACAGTGAGGCCGACATCACCAGCACTGAGGTTCCTGTCGGCCTCAGCCCTGTAGCCCCCACAGCGTGGCTAGCCCTGGCCTTCCTGTTCATACAAACCCTCTCCAGGATGGAGCTGGCTCTGGCTTTGGTCTTCCTCTGGTCCTCTCCTGCTGGTTCTCTGGTCTTCACTCCTCTCTCCCCTGCTTCTAGAGATAGTCCATGGCATTAGTGACAAGTGGTTCTTGTGTGTCTCTCCCCTCTCCTGTCCCTGTGCCTTCCGCTCTGCCTCCTCCCCCTGTCGCTCGGAACCCCCTTCGCCCGCCCGCCCGCCGGGTAGGAGAGCGCTGCTCTGGCTGATAGGTTAATCCAGGTACTGTAGCTTTTTGTCTCCCTCTCCAGTTTCCTTCCTGGTCCCTTCCCTGGTCCTTGCACATGACAGCCAGTAACCACCTTTTCCCTGGCTGCTGCCATTTCTGGGGGCAAGGGGGCAGGCGTGGCACAGTGCATGGGGGCAGCTGGGGCTCACTTCTAGGAAGACAGGCTTTCCTGGATGGGGGCTTGTGAAGTGAGAGAAACACGGGTGTGGGGAGAGTCTGAGTATGTTTGGCATGAACTTACACACACAGGGATAGAAAGTTCCCTCCCGGAGGGACACAATAGGGGCTCGGTTGGGCTCAGGACTGTAAGAGCGTCACTGCGCTGAGCTTACCATACACCCTCTGTGCTCTCACGCTGCTCCTCTCTCCTCCTACCTGCCAAGCCTACTACCTTCTCTCATTTGCCTGCTTTTGTTGCCACTTCATCTCGAATGGCTTTATCTGGAAGCTTCCGCACAGCCTGGAATGGGGGGCCCAAATTGGTTGGGGGAAAGTATAAAGTGGGGTCTTTGCCCCAGGCAAGCAGAGGCCCCCAGGCCTTAACCCTGGCCTATCCCACATCCCAGCCCAGTGAAGACTCTGGGGAGCTGAATTCTGAGCCACTGGGGCTTTGACTGTCCCCAGAATACCACCCTCCCACCAGGGCTCAGCATGAACTGGTAGAGCTCCTGCTGTGCCCTTGATCCTGGATAAGGGCTACTTTACCTCACCTGGGTCAGAGGCCAAGAGTCAGAATCGAGAAGGAGAAGAGAATGTTGGCACTTTCAGCTGGCAGATCCTGACAAGTAGAGGGTGAATCTGTTCCTCCCAGGTTCCTCCTGGTATGCTTTCTGGGCCTCTGCCTATCCCTAGGCCACAGTGGGCACTCCATCCCAGGCTCCAAGTGTGGGAAGCGTTGCCCCTCTCACTTCCCCACTCCTTCACCCTCTCTGGGCCTCTCTCTGTGGCCCGAGGCAGGGTCTGGGATGGAAACAGAAGATCACTGTCCTCCATCCTCACTGTGCTCAGGGGCAGGTGACACGGGCGCAGGAGGCTGAGGAGAACTATGTCATCAAGCGGGAGCTGGCAGTGGTGCGGCAGCAGTGCAGCTCAGCAGCAGAGGACCTACAGAAGGCGCAAAGCACTATCAGGCAGCTTCAGGAGCAGCAGGTAGCTGCAGGAGCCAAGGGTGGGTGGTGCCTGTCCAGACCACGCCCTCACCCGCCACTCTGCAGGGCTTTCAGGACTCAAATCAGCCCTGCCTCAGCCCCTGGCCTTCCTGTATAAAGAGTGGGGGTACCCAGAGGCCAGTACTGATTCCTCCCCAGCTCCCCTCTTATAGGAGCTGCCCAGACTTGGGGGCATCCCGAGATTTTCTAGGGACCCCAGCACCAAGGCTTCTGAGAACCAGACTGCCCCAGCCAGATTCTCTAAGCTCCCACTTTGTCGGGGATGAAGAAATGAGTGAGGCTCAGGGCCATGTTTCCAGGCCCAAAGAGAAGCAAGAGGAAGTGGCCCAGATGAGGCACTTCACAGCCTGGCAGAGGCACCACTTGGGGCTTGGAGTCCATCAGGCCAAGGAAGGGCCACTGGTACTTAAGGATATCAGAGCCCCATGGTGTCAAGGGATCCTGAAGCAATGTCAAACCCCTTCAGAGCACCCCCTGTGTAGCTTTCCTGGGAATGTGATGGGCCAGTTTGCTACCCCAGGGACAGGATTCCTAGTCATAGGGCATTAGAGTTCCGGCCAGGATTCCTCACCCCCCAGTTGCAGCTGGGGACCCACACAGCCCTCTGCCTCCCTCAGGAGAACCCACGCCTCACTGAGGACTTTGTGGCCCACCTGGAGACAGAGCTGGAGCAGTCACGGCTACGGGAGACAGAGACACTGGGGGCCCTGCGGGAGATGCAGGATAAGGTTCTGGACATGGAGAAGGTGCGACTGGATGGGAAGGGGCTGAAGGTCCTGAGGAATCTTTGGGGGACACACAAAAGACCTTATCCAAGGAAAGGGGAAGCCTGGGTGCTCCCCCACACCAACCATCAGACCCTAGGAGGAGGCAGCTTCTGCCTCTTTTGAACCCAGGGTCCTCTGGGCCCACTGGACACCTGCCCCTTCACCATGGTCTCCACATGAGGGCCTGGAGACACTATCCTGGAGACACTGGGGCCCTCGTTCTCCTATCTGCAGCCCTATCTGATGGGGGCATCAGGCCTCCTGCACCTCCTCAACTGCTTTCTGAATTGACTCAACTCTCCCACAAGCTGCCAGAGGAAGGGAAGGGGCCAGGATCCACTCACATGGTGCAGGAGCTGTGCCCGTCCCCTGCAGCCTGCACTGTTGAGCCCCCCCCAATGTCTCTGCCACCGCTGTGTGAGGAGCCATCAGCCTCTCAGCCCCCACCTCCAGCCCAGGGCAGGGCTTCCCCTCCTACCTCACTCCACCTGGGAGGGAAACCTGCATCCCTTAGATCCTGCTGCCCTGCCTCCCACCCAGACACAAACAAGAGCCAGAGAGGACCTGGTCCAGGATTTTGGCACAAGATGCTGGGGCACAAATCCCCATCACTGAGCCCTGGGGATGCTGGGACAGGATGTAGGCTGGTCCTCAGCCCATTTATTCCCAAGTAGAGGGTCTGTTTATTCCCCCTGGCCCAGCCTGGGGAGCACAGGGTACTGCCCACCCAATCTTCTCAGCCCCTGCTGGGGCAGATTCCAGGTCTGGTTATAGGCCCTGAGGTGGGCTCCCTGAGTCTACCCGCTGTGCTCAGTAATAACATTAAGGAAACTCCACAATTTATGGGGGCAGAGGACAGCCCCACGAGAGAGCAGGTACTCTTATGGCAGCCATTTTAGGGGTGAAGATCCCTGACCCGGGTTAGATAGGTCTCTTCCCATCCACCTGATTCCTACTCCCGGAGTATCCTATGGTCCAGGGTGCCACCCTTCCCCCAGCTGAGTCCAGAGGCCGGCAGTTCTCTGGGGTCAGCTGCCTGAGGCTCTGATGGCCTCTCTCCCCCCAGAGGAACAGCTCCCTGCCTGACGAGAACAACGTGGCGCGGCTGCAGGAGGAGTTGAAGGCGCTCAAGGTGCGGGAAGGCGAGGCGGTGGCCTCTGCACGAGAGCTGAAACTGCAGCTGCAGGAGCTATCGGACACCTGGCAGGTGAGAGTCCAGGGAGCGGGGAGCGGCCCAGGCGCCCCCTCTGGCAGCCCTTGGAGGAAGGCCAGCGACCCAGGCCTGTGGTCTCCTCTGAGCACAGACTGAACACGGACACCCCTACCCTCCACTCCGTTCCAGGCGCATCTGTCCCGAGGCGGCCGCTGGAAGGAGTCCCCGCGGAAGCTGGTCTTGGGCGAACTCCAGGACGAGCTGATGAGCGTGCGTTTGCGTGAGGCCCAGGCCCTGGCCGAGGGTCGCGAGCTACGGCAGCGTGTGGTGGAACTTGAAACCCAGGTGGGCGCTCGGCCCCAAAGCCCGCCTACGTGGGGGAGGGTGCTTGGTGTTGTTGCCCATTGGCCAGGCAGTGATCCCCGCTGGCCCGCCTTCTTTCCCACCCTTAGGACCACATCCACCGCAACCTGCTGAACCGCGTGGAGGCCGAGCGCGCCGCGCTGCAGGAAAAGCTGCAGTACCTGGCCGCGCAGAACAAGGGGCTGCAGACGCAGCTCAGCGAGAGCCGCCGCAAGCAGGCCGAGGCGGAGTGCAAGGTGCGGTCCCTTGCCCAGCCCTCCCGGCCCTGCCCCAGCCCTCACCGCCCCCCTGACCGCCCCTTCTGTCCCATCCCCAGAGCAAGGAAGAGGTGATGGCCGTGCGTCTGCGGGAGGCGGACAGCATGGCTGCGGTGGCTGAGATGAGGCAGCGCATCGCGGAGCTGGAGATCCAGGTGAGCGGGGTTCCGGGCGGGGATGTGGAGGTCAGACTTGGGGGCCGGGCCCTGCCTGCTCTGACCGCAGGTGCCCTGGCCCTCCCCGCAGAGGGAGGAGGGCCGCATTCAGGGCCAACTGAACCACTCAGACTCGTCGCAGTACATCCGTGAGCTCAAGGACCAGATTGAGGAGCTGAAGGCGGAGGTGAGCGTTCGGGAATACCGGTGACAGGCCAGACGTCGGTGCAGTAAGAAGGATGCTTCTAGGAGGGCGGGGGAGGAGGGTGCCTGGCAGCTGGACTCCGCGTGGGTACATCGGCCCACACCTCCAGCGCGCCGGTCCCCGCCCCAGGTGCGGCTGCTGAAGGGCCCGCCACCCTTCGAGGATCCACTGGCTTTCGATGGACTGAGCCTGGCCCGACACCTGGATGAGGACTCGCTGCCGTCGTCAGATGAGGAGCTGCTGGGCGTGGGCGTGGGCGCGGCTCTACAGGATGCGCTCTACCCTCTGTCCCCGCGCGATGCGCGCTTCTTCCGACGTCTGGAGCGACCCGCCAAGGACAGCGAGGGCAGCTCAGACAGTGACGCAGATGAGCTGGCCGCGCCCTATAGCCAGGGCCTGGACAACTAAGACCCGGTTCCCCGCGGCGGAGCCGGGAAGCCACAGCCTCGGTACACGGGGCAGTCAACCGCCTGCTGCTCCGCACACGCACTTAAGAACTCCACGCCTCGGCGGCTCCGCCTACCCCAGGGCCGAGTCAGCGAGGCAGCACGTAGAGGGCAGGGCCCCGGCAGGCCCTCCCTCCCCAGCAGTGTTTACCCTTCTTGGTGGTATCCCTCCGGCCCTCCCGTGTCCCACGGGTGGTGCCTGAGCAGTTACCTGGAAGGTGTGCCCTCCACACTGAGGGCAGGGGCGGCGATGAAGAGATGGCAGGACTGGATGAGTGGGCTTCCTTCAGAAACAAGGGCGGCCCTGCTGGGAAGGGCTCAGGAGCTAGAAGAGGCCTGAGGAAGAGGGGCAGCTCTGGGCTAGACATTAGCACCCCATGAGGATGCCCTCAGGACACAGTGACCCTTGATCATCCAGCTCCTGGCTGCCAGGGACAGATGACCAGGCTAGGCTTTCCTGCCTGGTGCAGGCATTGTGGCCCCTGTAGCAGAAACCAAAGTCCCCCCTATGTAAAGGACCACCTGGGGTGTGAGTGGCCAGCAGGGGCCAGCTCAAGCCTGGGCAGTATCTCCCTGCTTCTCTGGGGCCAGAGAAGCTATAAGGAAGCAAAGAGATCCCTCTCCCCAGCCCCCCATCGTCTTCTGGGAATTACTGGCATCACCTATCTTGGCCAGTGATGGAAGGGGACTCTTTCCTTGAGATTCCTCAGCCTCATACACTTTTCTTCCTTCCTGTGGCCCTAGCCCCACCCTCAAGCTAGGGTCAGGCCTATGGGTGGAGTTTCCCAGCAGAGTTGCCTCCTCCGGTTTCTGCTGAACCCAAGTTGAGAACGGTGCCAAAGTCCAATGATGCCCCCCCAGACCCTTTCCAAGTCCCACCCGGGGCCTCCTGACTGTCAGGGCTGACCCCCTCGGTGCTCGTGGAGCCTCGAGTAGAGTACCATCACAAGCAATCTCCCTGGCACATCCTGGGGTGGGGACCCCTGCTCAGTACCCCCTTCCTGGTCACCCACTCTTCAGTGTTACCAAGCCTGGGGACCAGGGCAGGCACCTGCGGGGCTGTCCCACATGCCACCCACACTGCCCACCACCATTTTGCACACTGCCTGTTCACACTCCACATGTCGCCCAGGCGAGAAAGATGGAAAATAAAGTGTATTTACACAGTCATGGACAAGGGGCTCTGAGTGGGGCAGGCCTGAGGTGGAGAGGATTACAGCAGCAACAGGTGCCCTGGCCCTGGCCAGCAACAGAGCTGAGAGGCAGTGCTGTCCTTGCCCTCCAGAGCTTCCTGCAGTCTAACACAGTTGCCAGGAGAGGAAAGGGCATCATCTGTGGTCGCTGGTTGGTGTGAGCAAGGCTGTGGGAGAGGTGGGACAGGATATGACCCCCCACTGAGGCCTCCCCTGGGACACAAGCAGAAAGCCCAGCTTCCAGAAGAGCAGGATCTGGTTGCCTTCATTCAGCACACACTTCAAGATGCTTTCTAGGGTGCTCTGTCCTGTGCCTTATTCAAGTATGGTGAAGATTGAACTGCCACTAATGTGGTAAGTGCCAAATAGACACCAGTTTGAGGAAATCAAGGAAGGCTTCCTGGAGGAGACAATGTCAGAGCTTTCTTCAAGGGCAAAAGCATGAAGGCTAGATGTCACTGGGACCAGCAAGGAAGGGACAGGATACCCAGGAAAAAGAGGAAAACTTGGGTGTGGCCAGAAAAGGAAGGAGTTACTTGGGTTAGGATGGAGAATTGGGGCTTTGAACTGAAGGCAGTGGGAGCCAATTGAGGGCATGGGGAGAAGGACACCATCAGATAGACGACGGCGTGTTTGGAGGTCAGTGAAGAAGCTGGTGCAGAGACACACCAAGCCAGGCAGTAGGGAGAGTGGGTGGAAGCACCTGGGAGAAGAGGACCCAAGGAGGCAAGAGTCCTTTGTGGGGCTTCCTATGAAGCTGAGCTGGAGTCCCAGCTGGTGTGTGGAGGGACGAAGCGGGGATCACAAGGAAGGCTGCAGAGGGGCAGAATCTTATTTGGTCTGGGCAGATGACAACCAGGCCCTGCCCTCTGCACCAGTGAGGGCCCCAAAAATGGCCCCCTCTGCTACCTGATGACTGCTGGGCAGCCAGACATGTCAGTCTTTGCATGCCAGGATCACCAAGTTCACATCTTGTCCCATCACGTGGGATGCCTCGGGGACAACACCATCATTACCAGATTTACCCACAGGACAACTGGCTCCACCCCAGTCATCTCCCCAGGCTACAGCAGGGCTCCTGAGGAGCCATCGGAGCTTCTCCCCTGCCTTTTCCTGGGGCTGGCCTTCAGGTCCTGGCTGCCCAGCATATGGCCTCTCCTGGGCTTGTCTCAGTGTCTGAGAACAAGAAACTCTGGTTTCCCACCAGGGCCCAGTTGGAGAGGAAACTATCTGAATGAGGGAGCTGGCTGGCCTTCCATTCTACTCACTATTGGCTCCCCAGGGTGGAGATAACACAGCCCCTCTGGGCCCATTTATCTTTGGACTCCAGGCTGGGAGGTAGCTGTTTTGAGGTAGGGACAGACACAACTTGGTGATCTTTCCTGACAAGGGCCTGGTCACTGGGTGGAGTAAAGAGACCAGGTCCAAAGGTCCCTTTGCCCCATCATTCCGGGTGTCCAGCAGAGGCCCTTGAGGAGGAAAAGCCTAGGGGAAACTCCTTGCAGAGGTGTTTGGGAAGGTGGGAGGGCCTGGAGTGGAGCTAGAAGGGATCGGGCATGGGAGTGTCTGGGCTGGGTGCAGGGCAGGAAGCACAAGGGGACAGGGGATGTCTCAGGTAGGGCACAGGGCAAGAATGTTCATAGGGCTATGATGCACAAAATGGCCCAGTGAGGACTGCCCATCTCCCACCCAGCCCTGGCAGAGGCCACTTCTTCCTTGCAGGCTCCAACCAGGTCAGTCAGCCCAACACCCTACATCCAAGAAGTGTCCTTTAAGCCCCTGGCCGGGCTGCTGGTTTGCCTTCTGCACTACAGTCACGGAGGGCGGAGTGCCCAGGGTCAGGAAGGTGGCAGGGGAACAGAGGACGCCAATGGACCCCTTCCTCGGCCTCCAGGCCCTACTCTGGGTAGGGGAATCCCTACCCAGAGGATGCATAAGGTAAGGGGATGTACGCTGTGGGAAGAGGGCCAACCCTCCTCGCTTTTAACCCAGGAATGGGGAGAGCTCAGTCGCTTCTCCACTATAGATACGCATTGCATTCGCTCATCTGTTCGCTCCCCTCTTGAGCCTAACTAGAAGTAGGACCTAAAGAACTACAAGTTCATGGACTTGGGTAGGCCTGTACCGCGGAGTGACCAAGGCTCCTCTGCGGCAGCCCCACCTCTCCTGACCCTTCTTTTCCTCCGGTGAAGAGGTTCAGCCAGAATTCCCACCTCCCCCCGGTAGCTGCCAGAACCCCTCGCGCTGGTCAGCTGCCCGCTGGTTCTGCGGAGGCCCCCCAAGTCCCGACCCTGCGGCGAGATCAAGGGCACACAAACTCCAGCGTCCCGGTTTTATTGCAAACTCGGGCTGCACCAAGTAGACAATGCTCAGGACGTGGGATGGGAGCAAGGCAGGACTCACGGAGAGCAGAGGCGCGTCTTAGATTAAATGGGTAGCCTCGAGGGGAGGTCCTAGGCCAAGGGTGTGGGTGGGCCCCAAAGATAGAGGTGGAGCTTGGTCCCAAAGACTGCCACACTAGGGGCTACTAAAATCAATCTAACGACAGAGGGGCTCCAGGGCAATGGGGGCGGGGTCTAAGACAAAGAGGTGTAACCCGGAGGAGCGGACCCTAAAACAGGGGTGGTTTGGCGGGGCTACCGTCTGGCTTAGTGGAAAGTCTCCACTTCCACCACAGTCCAGTCACCCTGTGGGGAGGCCACGTCATCTGGAGAGAAGCTGGTGACCGAAGTGATGCTGGCACGGGATTCGTCCAGAGGAGACAACAGTTCGGCCCAGCGGCCCAGTTCGGCGTCGCTGAGCGGAGCTCGGGAGCTCCCGGTGACACCACCACCTCCCGCACCCCCTGGACCACTGCCGCTGCCTCCCGCAGTACCCTCGGCCGCCGCCAGCAGCAGCGTCCGGCTCAGCAGGTGCTGAACGACGCTAGCCTGCAGCGCCCCCAGCGGCAGCTCGCCCAGGCGCGCAAGCTTTGGGCTCCGCGAAGACACCCCAGTCCCGGACCCCGTCGCAGCCTTCCCACCACCAGCGCCGGACTCGGGCCCCTGATCCAGTGCTCCTGGTGTGGGAGTCGCCGACTCGGGCCCTTCCGTCTCATAGATGGTGCACAGACCATCAGTTGAGCCAGGCCCGGCAACTGGAGGCCACGGCAGGGCCGATCCTGCCGGGAAAGATTAGACCTTGAGCAGAGAGAGCTGGAAGTTCGGTCCCCAATCCAACTGGCCCGCCCACAAGCTGCGAGCCCCGCCTCCTGCCCCACCCACAGCCCGGTCCGGCCCACAATCTCCCTTACCTGGCGCGCCGCGGATTGCCAGTGGTGGAGCCGAACTTCGGCTCCAGGCGGCCGGGTGGCAGGCTGCGAGCTCCGCGTCTGCAGGTGGGGAGGCTGCGGCGCCACCTTCGGGCCCGCTGTCGTAGCCGCGCAGCTCCTCGGGCGTGCTTGTGGCGCTGCTACTGTGGCCGGCCAGGTCCGGGCCGCTCAATGTACTGGACGGGCTGCGAGAAGGTGGCGGCGGCGCGGCGGGGGCCAGTGCCAGGGTCAGCCGTGGACCCGAAGTGGAAGCATCTGGACCTGGGGTCGGGGGGCGGCGTGGAACCTGTGGAGGGGGCGAGGCAGGGGTCTGCAGAATGGGTGAGGACAGTGAGGGCGGAGCCTGTGGGGGCGTGGTCACGGGAGAGGGAGGAGCCTGAAGAGGGGACAAGGCCAGAGATGGGGCATGCTGAGGGGGCGTGGTTATGGGAGGGGCCTGCAGAGTGGGCAAGACTGAAGGAGAGAGAGGGGGAGAGTCCAGAGGTGGAACCTGTGGAGGGGGCGGGGCAGAGAGAGACAGAGGAACCTGCCGAGGAGGTGAGGCGGGAGGAGAAAGAAGAACCTGCAGAGGTGAGGCAGGAGGAGAGGGAGAGAGAAGAGCCTTCAGAGGAGGTGAGGAAGGAGGAGAGGGAAGGGGCAAATGGTATGTGGTAGGGGGAGAAGGGGCCTGCAGAGGGAGCGAAGTCAGAGAAGGTTGGGTTTGTATCGGGGAAATGGGCAGGAAAGAAGGTGTGGCTTGCAGAAGAGGGGAGCCCAGAGAAAGTGAGGCCTGCGGAAAGGAGGAAGCCAAAGGAGGGGTGGACTGCAGAGGTGGTGAGGCCAGAGAAGTTGAGGCCTGTATGGGTGGCATGGTCAAGAGAGAGGGAGAGGGCTGTAAAGGGGGCGTGATCAAAGAGGATGGGGCCTGCACAGGGGGCGTGCCCAGGGAAAAGGAAGGCGACTGCAGAGGCTGTGAGGCCAAAGGAGAGGGAGAAACTAGGGGAGCATCCTGCAGAGGGGATGTGACCGGAAGAAAAGGGTCTTGTGAGGGAGGCATGGCCAAAGTAGAGGGGTTGGCCTGAAGAGAGGGCGGAGGCAAGACAGGACTGACCAGTGGAGGGCTCACAGTCAGAGTGGAAAGGGCTGGCAGAGAGGGCATGGTCAAGGGAGAGGAGGGATTCTGTGGAGATACTGGTGGAGAAATAGGGGCTTGTAGAGGGGCCATGGCTAAAGGTTGAGGAGCAGACAAAGGAGGTGTGGCCAAGGGAGTCGGAAGAGGGGACCAAGCCGAAGCCTGGGTGGAAAGCACATTCTGCAGAGGAGGTGAAACTGATGTAGCCATGGGCAACGGGGAGACCGAGGCCTCTAGAGGAAAGGCTATATCCTGGCATGTGGATGGAGCTTGCAGGGGAGGTGTGGCCGGTGGAGAGGGGAGAGTCTGCAAAGAGAGTGGAGCATCCATGGCTAAAGAAAGGGGCGTGGCTGTCGGGCCAGTTAGTGTCTGTGAATGGGGCGTGACCTGTGGGGAGGATGTGGCAGGAAGATTCAGCAATGCAGGTGGAGGTGGTGTGGTGGGTGGAGAGGGAGGGAGTGTGGCCAGCAGGGGAGCCCCGGAGACTTGGGGAAGTGGTGCCTGTTGTACTGTGGAACCAGGTGGCGAGGATGTGGCCAAAGGAGGAGATACCAGGCCCTGCACTGAGGCTGCGTCCTTTCTCGCTGATGTGGCCTGCAGAGGGCGTAGAGTGTGCAGTCCTTTGGACTTGGGCTGCGAGGAATGTGCAGGAGCTCGCGGAGTTCCACGGGCCAAAGCCCCAGAACGAGCTGGGGAGGACAGTGGAGTAGCATTGGAGCCCAGGGGACGAGAGGCTGGCTTTTGGAGGCTCCCAGCAGCATTGGGGCGCCTCCTGGTGGCTGGGCTGGGCTCTGTGGTACTGTGTTCTGTTGCACTGCTCACTGATTTCCTGGGCAACTCAGTTGGAGGACGTGGCCGGGCACTTGCAGCTGTTCGGGGGAGTCCTGCTTCTGTGCCCATAGCCTTGGACCTCCGGGCGATGGCTGGGGAGGAGGCTCCTGAGGTGGGCCCTGAAGAGTCTGGAGACAAAGCAGAAAACCGAGTGCCAGATACCTCCTGGCTAGTCCCCCTCACATCCAGGAACCACCTCATCCCAGATCACATACCCTTCCGTGCTCCAGAGCTCAGGACACTCTTTTTGGGTGCTTCTGGGGTTTTTCCTCTGGCCACAGGTTCCTCAGCTGGAGGCCTGAGCCCCTTCTGTCCAACAGGGCCTGGCCTGGGGACAGGAGGGACCAGCTCTTTATTAGACCTCCCAAATTTACATTTTTCCCAAATGTAAAATGGGGCACATACCCTCTCTGCCATCCCCAAATGACTTTCACCCAATTTGCACCTATTTATGTGCAAACGTTCCTAAGCCCCTAACTCATGTGTAACATTAGAAAGTTCAGCCCAGCAAAGTGACACAGCCTAATCCCAGCAACTTGGTAAATTGAGGTAGGAGGATCACAAGATCCAGGACATCCTCAGCAATTTGGCAAGACCCTGTCTCAAAATGAAAAATAAAAAGGGCTGGGGATGTAGCTCAGTGGCAGAGTGCTTGACTAGCATGTGTGAGTCCCTGGGTTCCATCCCTAGTTCTGTAGAGACAAAAGAAATTAATAGCAGTTTAGACGGTGACGCTAACCCTTGCTTAGGGAACTAAGGAGGTGGGGCAAGTTACCTGACTGTCGCGCTGGCACGCCCGGGGCTGGAGATAGAGCCCTGGCCTGGGGTCTTGGCAGAGGCCCTTTCCCCTCTCCCAGCCGCTGCGGGCCTGGAGGCTGCAGGGAGAAAATTTTAGTTAAGGTGCCCTGGAACGGAGTCTCAGAAGCAAGAGGGATGGGTCGGGGTGGGGTTATGGGCTCAGAACTGAGGGAGTTGGGTACCTGGGCTCTGCGGACCTGCTCCAGCGCTCCGAGTCGGTGCCACTCGGGCTGCAGCCTCGGGAACAGCGGCTCCGCTGACGCCCCCACCTCGTTCCGCCAGGGGCCTTCTTCCCATAGCTCCCGTTGCTCCCAAAACTCGAAGGGCTGCGGCGGTGACTGGGGGAGGAGGTCGAGGAGACCCTGGGGGCCTGGGGGTCGCAAGACCCGGAGGGCGAGAAGCCGGCGTCCGCACGGCAGCCCCAGCCTTGGCCTTGTCCTTCTTGTCCATCCCGCACCTGATGAGGAGACCGTCGGATCAGTATCCCAGCTCCTGACCCCCTGCGTTGCCTGTTGGGATCTGGACCCCCGCACCTCGCTGCCCTTCCCCAGCATCGCCACCCAGGGGTGGGCAGGCCTCCGCCGGGCCTGGTTCCCCTTCCTTCCCACACACCCACACCCACTCACGAGCCGGTCTGCTCACCCGAGCGCTCGAGTCCCACCCAACCCCTTTCCCCAGAGCCGAGCGACGCGGCCCGCCCAGCCCCCTCCCCTCCCTCGCATCGACATCCACGCCCTACCCTTGGCCCCGCGGGAACCCAGAAGATCAGCCTCGGCCCGAGAGGGCAGTCAACGGGTCCAGATGCGGGGGTCCGGAACGCACGCCCCCGTCTCCCCACCGTCCCCCAGCGCCATCCCCCATCCTCCCTCAGGGATGCCAGCACCTGCCACGAGACAGAGCGGCCCCTCGGCCCCGCGAACTGGCTACCGGAGACAAAGAGCCGCGTCCCGGGCCCGCCCCCTCCCCCAGCCGGGCCCCGGCCCGCGCCCGGCCCCTCCACCTGCTCGCGGCTCGCTCACCTCCGGCTCCGGCCTCCCGCCGCTCCACCGAGGGTCGCCTGGGGTGGGGCGGGGCCGGAGCACCGCGAGCGGCCCGAAGGCCAGCGGAGGGGGCTGCAGGCGGCGGCGCCGGGGGAGCCTGGCGGGCCCCGCCCCTCGGCCGCGGGAGGGGAGCCCGGGGCGCGCGCGCTGGATCCAAACCCGGGAGCGCGCCGAGGGGTGGGGAGAGGCTCGCGTCGGAGGAAGGGGCCGCCTCTCGTTGGTCAGAGGGAGGCCTATTTCCGCGACTCCGCCTAAAGACCCCAAAGATTCAACGAGAGGGACTCGGCGGGGAAATCACTTGGGGACCCCCAGTCCTCCCCACCTGCCCGCACGCACCTGCTCCGACCAGCACCCCAACCACCTGGAGACCAAGGCCCGCCTGGACGCGGATAGGCTGAGCCGTGGCAACAAGGGGGCGGGACCACCGCGCCTCTGGCCCACCGACCAATCCAGACACTGTGTCCCTGGTCCCTGTCGTGGCCTTCGCGACTGTGGAAGCCTGGCCGCCCAGGGGTGTCTGGGGGAATCTACCCCAAGGCTTTTCTCAGACCCTATGAAAGCCTTTAGCTAAGGTGGGACAGGTCTTGTTGCTAGGAGACCACAGCCCTGGGAAACTAGAGGATGCTAGGCAGACCCCAGATTTTTGGAAGAGGAGGAAGGGAAGGATGGGAAAGAGACAAGAAAAACAGTATGGTGAGAGTATGATATGGTGACAGTATGGTGACCCAGTCTTCTGTAGGGCAGAGCTCTTCCATTTCCACACCCTCCCAGCTCTAGGTCACAGAAGCCAAGGCTTCCCACCAGATTTGGGCTTTGGGGAGACCAGACTACCAGGGGCTGAGTGGTATCAAAACAAGTGCATGAAGGATCTGAGGACATCTTTTCCGACTGCCTGAATCTAGCTTGAGCAAGTGGGAGGTGTCCTTTCAGCTATCTTCACCTGACAGCACAGGGGCCTCAGCGGAGATTGACATGAAGGGTGTTCAACCAAAACTCGAGAGGTCTAGTGGCCTCTGAAATAAAAGGATTCTTGAGCCATTACAATTGCTAGACAGAAAAAGGACAAGGTCCTGGAACAAGTTCCCATAACTTTCAGAAGCAGAGCTGGATAGAAGTCGGCAGTATGTCCACTGGACCTAGAGATAAAAGCCTTTTTATTACCAAAAATTGGGGGAAGGCAGGCATGAATTGTTTCACTGAACTTTCATGGCTATAGATAAAAGGAACAGGGTAACAAAATCATGTAGAGTTTTCCGATAGGAAGTCAGTCCACAAGGGAAAAGTCTTGCTGCTTCTAGAATGGTCAGAATAGTAAGCATGATGCAAGTGGTGTCCAGGGGTAGCAATGGGATTTGCAAAGGTTTCAACCTACATTCAGGAACATGGTTTTGTTGTTTGGGGACCACTGTTAACTTACTAACTCCCTTATCTCTCCTCCTCCTCCACTCTCTGGCCCTTTCAATTAAATTGAGGATATCTCAAAAATTTTCTCTAATCAAGGGGGTGTAGACTAAAGCAGGCAATGGCCATTCTCAGCTGCCCTGTGCTGACCTCCTGATGAACCTCCCCTTGTATCTGAGGCTTTGTCACCTCTATCAGCCAAGTTCTCTCTCCATGTTGTGCTTTTCTGCCTTGGTGCCTCCTGCCTCCCGGCTCACAGCCCCTCTTCACCCCATCCCACAGAATCAGCTCCCTGTCACATGTGCACACATGCATGCTCACACATGCACCACTGCACACGGGTATGCACTATGCACGCATGCACAGAGACATGAGCAATCCATCTTCTGGAACTCAGAGGGCTTCTTTATGAGGGTGTGGCTAGAAGTAGGAGACTGAGCTTTCTCCATTCAAGCTTGGTGCCCATCTGAATTTCCAAAGATGGAAGAAAGAGAAAGATGGCAAGCTCAGAACTGAATGCCCTTAGCCGGGTGTGGTGGCGCATGCCTGTGATTCCAGTGACTCAGGAGGCTGAGATAGGAAGATCCCGAGTTCAAAGCCAGCCTCAGCAACTTAGGAAGGCACTTGCAACTCAGTGAGACCCTGTCTCTAAATAAAATATAAAAAAGGTCTGGGGATGTGGTTCAGTGACTAAGCCCCTCTGAGTTCAATTCCCAGTATGGGGGGGGGGGAGAAAACTGAATGCCTTGCCTTATCCTCCTGATTGGATCATTCTAGGCCTTACCCCCTCCCCAGGTCTCCTGATTGTCACCTATGTCAGCCACTTGTGGCATGACAGCAGCTTGGCTCCCGGTTCACCCATCTCCAACAGCACTCCCCTTCTGGATCACTGCCACCTGCCAGAGGCCTGATCTCCTGCCTTCTGACCGTGATGCAGGGGATCCTCCAAGGCTACATTGACCCCACCCTGTATTCAGCTGGGATCTGGACTCTGTTCTCCTATAAAAACACTCCCCAAGTGTCGATGAACAGGGGAACGGAGCCAGGTGCAGCGGCATGTACCTGTAGACCCAACTCCTGGGAGGCTGATACAGGAGGATCACTTGAGCCCAGAAGATCTGGGCCAACCTGGGCAGCGTAGGAAGACCCAGTCTCAACACAGCCAGGAGAATAAACAACACAAACTAAAGTACGCCTGCAAGAGAATAGGACTCAACAATTAAACAAAGACAACAACACAGAATACTGGTGAAAATAGTAACTGATCTGAAAAGCATGACAAAGAACACACACACACACACACACACACGCACTCTATGATTGCATTTAGAGAACATTCTAGAAAATGCAAACTAACCTATAGTGACAGAAAGCAAATCATGGCTTGCTTAAGGATGGTTGGGGGGGGGGGGCGGGGAGGTTAAATGAACCACCCAGTACAGCCACTCTCAGGTTACTGACCCTCAGAAATTATGTGAAATAATAAACACTTGTTATAAACTGTAAAATTTAAGGGAAATTAGTTACTCAGAAACAGATCTGTGAAATTCACATTTACAAAATCTTAGGGTATTAAATAACAAGTATTCTTGAGAATGTGGAAATACTGGAATCTTTGTGTGCTCTTGGTGGGAGCGTAAAATGGTGCAGCCCCTGTGGAAGACAGTATACAGGTTCTTCAAAACATTAAATAGATACCACATGATTCAGCAATTCCAATCCAGGACTTACAAAAAAGAATTGCAAATGACAATTTAAGGAGATTGTACCCCCCACCATAAGCAGCATTATTTACAATAGCCAAGTGTAAACAGAATAATCAGAATGTGGTCCATCCATACAATGGGATTTTATTCAGTTTTAAAGAAAATTCTGCCAGGCATGATGGTGCACACCTGTAATCCTAGCTGCTTTGGGGAAGCTAACTCTAGAGGATCACAAATTTGAGGCCAGCCTCAGCAATTTAGCAAGACTCTGTCTCAAAATCTAAAAGGTTTTTCCACCAGGCACAGTGGCACACACCTGTAATCCCAGTGGCTCAGGAAGTTGAGGCAGGAGGATTGTGAGTTCAAAGCCAGCTTTAGCAAAAGCAAGGTGCTGCTAAGCAACTCAGTTGAGACCCTGTTTTTTTTTTTTTTTTAAACTTTTCAATATTTATTTTTTAATTCTCGGCGGACACAACATCTTTGTTGGTATGTGGTGCTGAGGATCGAACCCGGGCCGCAGGCATGCCAGATGAGCGCGCTACCGCTTGAGCCACATCCCCAGCCCCGAGACCCTGTTTTTAAATCGCCCCCTGTACGAAAAAAAAAAAATCAAAAGTTTTTTTTAAAAAAGGACCATGGTAAAGTGTGGCTGGATTCAATATTTAGTACCAGAGACAGGGGCGGAGATAAAAAAATAAAAAAATAAAATTTTAAAAAGATGGAAATTCTGATACATGTTACAATGTGGATGAACCCTGAGAACATTGTGCTCAGTGAAATCGGTCACAAAAGGACAAATACTGTATGATTCCACTTCTATGAGGTCCCTAAAATAGACACATTCATAGAATCAAAAAGTAGAATGCCGGGTGTGAAGGCTCGGGGAGGGGAAGGGAGAGTTAATTTCAAAATGAACAAGAGCCTGGCAGTGGATGGTGGGGACGGATGCACAAGAATATAAATGTCTTCCATGCCCCTGAGCTGTGCACTTAGAAACTGGAGATGGTAAATTTCACATTATGTGTATTTTACCAATTTTTTTAAAAGCTGGATATTACCATTAGGTAAGTTGCCATAGGAATGGGATTGCGAAGTGGGAGCTTCCCATAGAACACTTGGAAGGCATTTTTAGAATTTGACCTACAACCCAGCCATTCCATTCAGACATCTGCAACTGCAGCAGGTCCCCTGCAGTCCTATCAGTGTCCCTGAGCACTCTCAGAGCCCATGCCCAGGGAGGGCCAAAGGGCTAGTCTCCAGAACAGCTCTCAATGACAGATGGGCTGGTGGCTAGATACTTCCAATTCCCTCACTTCTTTGGTGGAAGAACCTGGAGGTGTCTCCATCATCTCCTAGATTTCCCCCAGCACAGTGGACTTCAGACTGCCCACAGCACTATCCAGCCTTTTATCCTCATTAACAATAAACTGGCTTCTTGCTCCTCCCAGTCTCACTTTCTCATTTCCCTACTGCTTTATCCCCAGGATCACCTGCCAGATAAACTATTTGCATCAAATTCCTCCTCTCCGAGTGTGAGGTTGGAGGAGATCAAACCAAGACAACTTTCCATTAATCACACATCCATCAATCAATTATTAATGCCGGCTGTGTCAGGCACCATTCCAAGGGCCAGCAGGAAGCAAAAGCCAAGTGACTAGGGCTGGAACTCCACTGACTAGGATTCTTGCACAAGGGGAGAAGCATTTGCATAGATTGCAAACAAACCTCCGGGGCATGGATCCCAAGGACTACCTTTCTGAAAGGTCGGTGCCTCCAGGAGGTCCTCAGAACACTTTTTCCAGGGCCACTGATTCAGCCTGATTTTTTATAACTACAGCACTATCTGGCACTATCTTATTCCCGCAATTGTTTGTGTACTTGATGTCTGGGTCTAGGATGTAGCTCAGCAGAAGAGTGGCTTGAGTAGCACAGGTGAGACCCTGGGTTGCATCACCAGCACCAAAAAAACAAAACAAAACAAAAAAACAAAGAATCTAATGAGCACCCAAGAAGTTTCTGGACTGCCTGCGGTAGTACCCAGAGGGCCTTTGATTCGGTGATCCTGGCTCTAAATGCCTCAGGCGGTCTCAGACATTTTCTTTTCCTCCATGGGGGAGGGGCTGATGGGCTTTCCCTGGGGAAGGGATTTTAAGACCAAGAGTAGATCAAAGTTCAAACCTGGCCGCCTCCAGGTCTAAGAGAGAGGTCTGCCTGATTTGCTATTCTGTGACCCAGGCCAGGCTCCCCACTAGGTGACGGCATGGTTAGGGTGGTGGTGGGAAGGCAAAGTCTTGGTTTCCAGAAGTGGGGTTCCCAGACCAGAACACCCTCCCCAGCTACCAGAGTTCTCTGGCCCCTCCCTGCAGCCCCCAGGATCTGGGAGCAGCCTGCCCCAACTTCCCCGAGGGTGGGCCACAAGCCTGGACAGGGACAGTCAGGCTAGGACCCCCACTGGGCTGGCTGCTTTGGGCTAGGCCCAACTCCTACCCCAAGGCCAGAACAGAAGAGGGGCCCCCTCTCCTCTGCTCCTCAAAAAGGAGCCATCTTCCATCTGAAGACTCCGGTCACCTGTGTCTTGGTCTGCTTCGAGGCCAACTGGCAGCGCCTTCAGTAAGGGTTGGGGGAAACTTTTCCACCCATTGCTGACACCTGTCCAGAAAGACGACCGTAACGTAGTTTTGAGAGCCCAGGACGTCCCGTTTCCTCAGTTTCCCTCCTTGCAGCTGGACTGCAGACTCCTAAAGCCCCTCCTGCTGGGGTCGGCTCTGTGCCCACCTGGGCAGAGCAGGATGACGACCCCTCGCCTGTCGGCGATCGTGTGGCGCCCGCAGCCGCGAGGACCAGCGAGGCGGGCCGAGCTGTCCGGGGGCGGGGCGGGGCGGGGCGGCTCTCGGGCTCCTGGCCCGCCCGCTCGCCCTGACTCACCCAGGCGAACCCGCCCGGGAACTCTGCGGGAGTCCGGGCTGCTCCGCTCCCAGAGACCTAGGAGTTGGGCCCAGCGTCCACCCAGGAGCTGTGAGTAAGGGGCTCCCCGCCCGCGGGCGTGGGATGGCCAGGTGGGGGTCGGACTGGCGCTGGAATCCCGCGGAGGGAGGATCGCTCAGGTGCTGCAGACTCTGTGGCCTGGGCGGGACGTCCGGGACACACCGGGAGCTGGCGGGTGGGTGCGCAAACAGAGGCAGGCCCCAAGGTCGCCTGTCCTGGGAACCAGGCAGACCCAGCCAAGTAAGGAAATCTTCCACCGTCAGGGGTCGACCTCGGGGGTCGCGATCTCCATACCCTGTACTGGGGCTGGTGACTGAGAGGTCAGACAACTTGTCCCAGCGAGTTTCTCAAAGCCCCAGAGCCTTTCCACTGGGGGTGCGTGCGCACCAGCGGCTTTCTGAGATTTTTGAACATCAACACTCCCCAGACCCCGAGTTCCTGCAAGGGAAGCTTGGAAACTGTGCTGGTGGGCTGAGTCCACAGGCTGGCCAGAGATCTGCTAAGTGGGCCATGCTCCCCCATTCCCCACCTCAAGTTCCCCTTGAGAAAAAAGCAGGAGGTGAACTTTGTGCTCTTCAAGGCGGAAAGCCTGCTGTTTCTTCCTGGCTGTGGGTGAGGAGGGGTCTGCCTCCCGCCACCCCCCACCTCTACTCCAGCAGTAGGAAACTGACCACCACATCATGAGGAGGCAAGAGGCCGGAGGGGCCCAGGGACAGGGAGCAGGAGTGAGGCCCAGGAGAGGGGCCTGGTGGTCCTAGATGGTGAGACCCCCATCCTGGCCTCCTGGAACACCCCTTCAGGGTTCTTTTTGTGGAGATGCCATATCACTGTGGGAGGTGCCTTCCTGAGACAGAGCTTTGAGGGCCGTCAAGCAGACAGGTGAGGGGATTGGGATGGAAACCTTGGCAAGTCACATCTCTCCTCCAAGTCTGGAAAACAAGAGCCCAGCACCCAAGCTCTCCAAGTCGGGAGAGATGACGCGCTGAGAACATCTGATGGCACACATTGAGCGTGGTCTCCATTGCCATTTTTTTTTTTTTCTGCCCCTACCCCAGTTCCATCAGCCCCTCTTTCTGGGTTCTGCCACCAGCTCTGCTCAGACGTGGGGGGGGGCACCCTGGTGTCTGCGGAAATTTAATGGCAGGTTTGGGACCAACAGGTTTGAGTCATGGAGACGGATAATGATAATCCCCTGCATCCGCCTCCATTCATCCGCCTCCCCTGGAGTCACTGAGAAGTCCAAGGGGACCCTGAGGGTTTCTGTCCTTTTGCCTGTGGTTGTACACCCAGGAGGGTGGGCAGGCAGGGGGTGAAATTTACATCAATGTGAGGCGGGTCCTGAATGGTGACCAGGACAAGGAGTTGGTTCCTACCACGTATGTGGGTGGCATTGCTGCCACTGTCCCCAGCAAGGAAACAGCATTCCTCAAAGGCCACCCTGGGCGAGTGGCTGGAACTCAACACTGATGTTATAGCTCCCTTGTTCTGGGTCTTCCCTCATACACAAATGTGTGTGCTCCAAAATGTCCCCAGGTGTCCCTTTTGGTGGCTACCATGTACAGTCATTCCCTGAGGTTGCTGAGCTGCTTGGGCTTTTCTCTGGAATAGATGCTACTGATGAAGGCTGGAAATATTTTTCCTTGGCTTTCGGGGAAGGCCTGGGAGTGTTAGTGAGCGTGGGGGATGGGCCCCTGTGAGAGGATCCTGCACTCTGGTGAATGGGGCGGGCATGAGTGTCCAGAATGTGCGGGAAGACCCTGGGCACCTCCTTGCCTGCAGACCCCCCATATGAAGGTGGGTTAGCCTCAGAGGAAACGAAGGGAGTTGTGGTGAGGCACTGCCAGCCCTCAGGCTGGTGGGCAAACCTGCATTCCATGTCATCATCCCCACCCTGACTTTATCACTCAGAAGTCATTACAAAACCTTTGGGGACATGGGGAGGTATGAGCACAGTTGGCTGAGGGATGAGACAAGAGCCAGGGCTTCCCTTCTCTACCTAATCCAGCCTGTGCCCAGTGACAGGATGGGGACAGGAGACTCTTAGAAGCCTGCTTAAGAGAGAGGTGATGGAGATGGGTAAGCTCCGATGCTGGCAAGGGTGAGCTGCCTAAGGACCCCTGCGCTCTCCTCCCCCCAGCCGTGGCAAGTGGCTGCCTGCCTCAAAGGGTGACGTGCCAGCTTTGTGCCCCTCACCCCCGTCTGTGACTTGGGCTGGCCAGACTGTATTGCAGTAATGATACCTTGGTCCAAAAGGAAGCCAGGGACAGAGGAGTGGGCCGGAAGCCAGGAGCCTGGCAGTGCAGCTCCCTGCCAGTTGTAGGTGTCACCGGGGAGCATTCCACTTGTGGCCCTCCACCCTTGGCCAAGCCAACACTCCCCTCCCTCACAGAGCCCAGTCTCTAGTTTGTACCTCAGGTGCTGGGTACAGCCCCCTTAGAAACTCTGGTGTCTTGGTCACACACCACCCCCAGGGCTGACTACCTTGGCTGGGCCACTCCCTAACCCCGGGGGCCCTGGTAACCAGAGCAGAGCCAGGTTCCAGCCAGGTTCCAGCCAGGCTGCCAGCCGGCTTTTCAGGTTGGAGGTTGGAGGTGGTGCCCAGGAGCACCCCTGGAGGGGGTGGGGGACCCACACCCCGGAAGTCCTGAGCTGTGGGGCGCTCTCCTGCCCGGTGGCAGTGAGATTCTAGGCTGGAGTCAGGCAGCCCCAAGTGGGTGTTTTGGGGCTTCCAGCATCAAGGGTGGGAGGGACATGCTGGGTTTGGGGAGAAGGCCACATGGGAAGGCCGGGGGACAGGAACCCTGTGGACTGTCCCTATTGAGCTCTGAGAGGGCTACAGAGTCAGATCAGGGCAGGAGAAACAGCAAGATCTGGAGCCCTGGCTCTGGGAAGGAGGTGGGGTCTGGCAGGGGGGAACCTAAGAGGAGAAGCTGGGCACATGGCTCCTGTCAGGGAGCACAGGCTGTGTCTGCCCCCCTGCCAGGAAGACACCCCTTCCTCATGATCTCTACACTGTCTCCCTGTTTGCTGTAGGCAAGATGATCCCCGTGGCCGAGTTCAAGCAATTTGCGGAACAGCAGCCAGCGTTCAAGGTGCTCAAACCCTGGTGGGACGTGCTGGCCGAGTACCTCACCATAGCGATGCTCATGATTGGGGTCTTTGGCTGTACCCTCCAGGTAAAGGACCGGGCCATCGAGGGGCAAGGCCGCACTAGAAGCCTTCCTGTCAAGCCCTTGCCCGCCTGCAGACCGATTCTGGCCCCTTACCTCCCCTCCTCCACTGGGGGTGGCCTCTGAGTCCTCCTGAGGTGTCCCCTGCTTTCACAACACTCTGTCTATCCCTGGAATCTAGAAAGAACTGCAGTTGCTGACTTTGGTAAGACTGTTGACATCAAGTAGCACAGACCGAGTGGCTTGAACAGCAGAAACTTGTTACGGTGCAGCTGGTCCTAGAGGGCAGTAGAGACCAAGGTGCTGAGGCAGCCGGGTTCCTCCAAGGACTGTGAGGGAGAATCTGTGCCCATCTTTCTCCTAGGCTCTGGCAGCCCTGAAATCTTGTGGCACTCTCCTTGTGTCTATGTCAAAATGTCCCCTTTCTATAAGGACATGGTCCTGCTGGATTAGGGTTCGCTCTCACGGCCTCATCTTGATTACTTCTGCAAAGACCCTTTTCCAAAGAAGGCCACATTCACAAGGGGTTGGAGGTTGAGGACTTCAACATCTTTTTGAGGGGAGGGACACAATCCAACTCAACTCCTTTTTTTCAGACAAGGACCGATGTGGAGGTTTGGCACCCACCCCCACAGACAGCCAGCTGGCCAGGGTCTAGGACCAGGGTCTCTCACCTTCAGCCTGCTTCTGTCCCCTGCCCCCTGCTTCATGATCCCAACACTGCTTTGCCACCTCCTCATTCTCAGGTGACACAGGACAAGATCATCTGTCTGCCCAGTCATGAACCCCGGGAGAACCTATCAGAGGCTCCGTGCCGGCAGCTACTGCCTCGGGGGGTCTCTGAGCAGATGGGAGGTCTCCGGCAGCTCAGCGGCCTCAAGAACAACCTGGACCTGCAGCAGTACAGCTTCATCAACCAGCTGTGCTACGAGACCGCCCTGCACTGGTACGCCAAGTACTTTCCCTACCTCGTGGTCATCCACACACTCATCTTCATGGTCTGCACCAGCTTCTGGTTCAAGTTTCCTGGCACCAGCTCCAAGATCGAACACTTCATCTCCATCCTGGGCAAGTGTTTTGATTCACCGTGGACCACACGGGCCTTGTCTGAGGTCTCTGGAGAGAACCACAAGGGCCCGGCTGCGGGGCGGGCTGCAGCGACCGTGGTGACCACAGCGGGGACAGGGACAGGGAAGACAGGTGAGGGAGAGAAGGAAAAGGTGCTGGCAGAGCCTGAGAAGGTGGTGACTGAACCTCCTGCCGTCACCCTGCTGGACAAAAAGGAGGGCGAGCAGGCCAAAGCCCTGTTTGAGAAGGTCAAGAAATTCCGAGTGCACGTGGAAGAGGGTGACATCCTCTACACCATGTACATCCGGCAGACGGTGCTCAAAGTCTGCAAGTTCTTAGCCATCCTGGTTTACAACCTGGTTTATGTGGAGAAGATCAGTTTTCTGGTGGCCTGTCGGGTGGAGACCTCAGAAGTCACCGGGTATGCCAGCTTCTGCTGCAACCACACCAAGGCCCACCTCTTCTCCAAGCTGGCCTTCTGTTACATCTCCTTCGTCTGCGTCTATGGCATCACCTGCCTGTACACCCTCTATTGGCTATTCCACCGGCCCCTCAAGGAGTACTCCTTCCGTTCTGTGCGGGAAGAGACAGGCATGAACGACATCCCTGACGTCAAGAACGACTTTGCCTTCATGCTGCACCTCATAGACCAGTATGACTCGCTCTACTCCAAGCGCTTCGCGGTCTTCCTCTCAGAGGTCAGTGAGAGCCGCCTGAAGCAACTCAACCTCAACCACGAGTGGACGCCTGAGAAGCTTCGGCAGAAGCTGCAGCGCAATGCGTGGGGCCGGCTGGAGCTGGCCCTCTGCATGCTCCCTGGGCTGCCGGACACTGTCTTCGAGCTCAGTGAGGTGGAGGCGCTCCGGCTGGAGGCCATCTGTGATATCACCTTCCCCCCGGGCCTCTCGCAGCTGGTTCACCTTCAGGAGCTCAGCTTGCTCCACTCTCCTGCCCGGCTGCCCTTCTCCTCCCAGATCTTTCTGCGGGACCGCCTGAAGGTGATCCGCGTCAAATGCGAAGAGCTCCGCGAAGTGCCCCTTTGGGTGTTCGGGCTGCGTGGCTTGGAGGAGCTACACCTAGAGGGACTGTTTCCTCCAGAGCTGGCTCGGGCTGCCACCCTTGAGAGCCTCCGGGAGCTGAAGCAGCTCAAAGTGTTGTCCCTACGCAGCAATGCCGGGAAGGTGCCAGCCAGCGTGACTGATGTGGCAGGGCACCTGCAGCGGCTCAGTCTGCACAATGACGGGGCCCGCTTGCTTGCCCTCAACAGCCTCAAGAAGCTGGTGGTACTGCGGGAGCTGGAGCTGGTGGCCTGCGGGCTGGAGCGCATCCCCCATGCCATCTTCAGCCTAGGTGCGCTGCAGGAGCTGGACCTCAAAGACAACCATCTGCGGTCCATCGAGGAGATCCTTAGCTTCCAGCACTGTCGGAAGCTGGTCACACTCAGGCTGTGGCACAACCAGATTGCCTATATCCCCGAGCATGTGCGGAAGCTCAGGAGCCTTGAGCAGCTCTATCTCAGCCACAATAAGCTTGAGACCCTGCCGACTCAGCTCGGCCTGTGCTTTGGCCTCCGGTTGCTGGATGTGTCGCACAATGGGCTGCGTTCCCTGCCACCCGAGGTGGGTCTCCTCCAGAACCTGCAGCACCTGGCTCTCTCCTACAATGCCCTCGAGGCCTTGCCAGAGGAGCTGTTCTTCTGCCGAAAGCTTCGGACATTGCTTCTGGGTTACAACCACCTGAGCCACCTCTCACCCCACATTGCTGCCCTCAGGGCCCTCAGCCGCCTGGAGCTCAAGGGCAACCGTTTGGAGGCACTGCCAGAAGAACTCGGCAGCTGCACGGGACTCAAGAAGGCGGGACTGCTGGTGGAGGATACCCTTTATGAGGGTCTTCCTGCAGAGGTGCGGGAGAGGATGGAGGAGGAATGAAGACACGGTGGAGAAGGTGGAGGCAGAGGCCTTTGGATGCTTCTGCCCTAGCACCTTCTTCCATGAGAAAGGGCCACTGGGTCCAGCCAGGAGAGGAGAGGCAGACATGTCAGCTTTGTGGGGTCCAGGAAAAATCCTGGGACTGGTTTGTCTAGAGAGACACAGGAAGTTGTGGATTTGGGGTGGAACCCCATACAGAAGGATTAACTCAAGAATTCTCAGACAAAAGCCACACCTGTATCTTTGGCTGGTTGGCATGCCCTCCCTCTGGACATTCCAGCTCAATTAGTGTCACATGTGGGAGTGGGGACACATCCCGATGGGATTTCCAACCCTCCCACCACCAACAAGCAGCTTACATCTGGGGTTCTCTCCCAAGGAGAGGACACAGACACAAGGGACCAGCTCCCCAACTTTGATGCTAAGTCTTTATTTATGAGTCCTTTGCTACAGACATGTGTACCAAGAACAATCGTCCTCCTATCTGGCTATGTGCCAAAATCAACTGAGGGGCTAGGACAAAACAGAACATCTCAGGCCCCACCCTTGAAAGACTCATTCAGGAGCTTGGGTGGGGGCCAGGGACCTGCTAATAAATAAGCATGCTAAGTAATTATGATGCAGGTAGTCCTAAGCCTCTATGATGGAAACACTAACCTAAAGAATAGCTACCTGAATGTCTAGATTCTGTGCCACTTTGAGATTCTGGCCCTTTGAGAACCTAGTGAAAGCTGGGCACCTCCTTCCTTAGGAAAAAAACCGCTCCTGTCACGCACATGCAAAACTCTGCCAGCCACCTCAGGCAATTGACAGTTCCCCCAGAGGACTATTCATGGACTTCCTAAGGTTGGCCAACACCTGCTGTGGAGTCTACATTCTTCTGAGGACAGGCAAGGGCTTTGTTTTTTGGATGTTCCCTGGGTGGGGGGACATGTACCTTTGGGTGCTTAATAAATAATCATGATTCTGATCTTTTATGTACACTCCTGATATTGTCTATGTCAGATCAGGCGAGGTGGGCAGCGACCAAAGGAGGCAGATTTAAAAAGGCAGCTGAACGAGGCTTTATTGAGATATCACTCCCGGGCAGAACTCCATCAGACCCACAGAGAGGACAGGAGAAGGGTCTGAGGAGAAACTGCGTGGGAGCTTGACTAGACTGGACTTTTATGGGGCTTACAGCAGGAAGGGAAGGGCTTGGGACAGGAAAAGGTGTTTTTAGGGTCCCTTGCCCCCTTGGAGTTGGTCAGGGGAGTTGGCTGAACTCCAGGATTGGCCAGGGGATCCTGCTGATTGACAGGCATTAGTCAGGAGATCTGGCTGATTGACAGGCGTTTCCGCCACAGGCATCTGATTGATGTTCCTTTCCGCGCAGGATACTTTGTTCTAAGTCACCACCAAGTCACCACCACCGACCTAAGTCTAGACCTATTTCACAGAACTAAGTGGCTACACCTATCTGCCAGAATCAAGGATGCCTCTGTCCTAGGAGGAGAGGCACCAAAGGGGCTCAAGAGGGCAAGGTAGAGACCTTCTCCCATCAGAAGGAAAAATCTGGTGGTGTCTTCTGCCTGGATGTTTTCCCAGAGAATCCCTTTCCTTTTATCCTCTTAAATCCACGTTTGAGTGTCTGCTCCACCCTCAAGTCGTCACCAGGAGTCTGAAGCCTTCAAAGCCCATCCCAAGGTGTTCCCGTGTTGGACTCCAGAGTGAGTAGGGCACTTGGCACCGCTTCACCTCGTGGGTTTGGCCACTTGCCAAGTGCCTGCAAAATGTCGATTTTCCCCTGGCACCTTAGAGCAGACACAAGCTGCTATTGAGGGACCCAGGGCTTCAGACAGGGGCATTTCCCCAGCACCCACCTTACCCCTTAAAAGGATCTATCTAGGCTGGGGGGCGGGGGGAGGGCATCAGACAGAAGCACGTAACCCCAGGGCCCACACTAATTCTGGAGGTCCTGAAGCGGGACAGATGGGGGTGGCACGTCTGAAGGTCCCATGCTAGTGTGGCCAGGAATTTTGGCCTTGACCTTGGCCCTGTCATCGAGGTGAGAAGTCACCCGGCTGGATTTCCAGAGCCCTTGCCTCCCGCCAGGTCTTGTCCAACCCTGAGCTTGCTGGGACTAGTTGAAATGGAAAGGGCTTCCCAAGGATGCGTAATTATGGTGAGGAGGCCGCACCGCACGCCAGCGGGCGTCCAGTCCGCAATTAAGCATAACAGGATCCTAATGAAGCACTGAGGAGGAAGCCAGTTCCGTGAGGGTGCGGCTGCCAGGACCCGACTCGGGTCGGGAAGAGCGAGGAGATGAAAACGCACTGCTACGGCAACCACAGGAGACAGACAGCTAGTGCACTCGCTCAGTAGAAGCCGAGCGCGCGACCGCGTCCCCACCTCTTTACGCACGTGCGCCGTTTACCCCACACACCGTTCACTAAATAAACGTGGGTTTACACACAGCGCCTCTTGGCGGAACGCTCGGGAATTTACGCATGCGCACCCCAGTGGTAGTGGTGCGCGGGTGTGTTGCACGTTGCCCGCCGCGAGCTCTAGGAGGCGTTCTCCCTGGGTTGGGACTAAATACGCACGCGCGGAGTTTCGCACGCGGGCAGGGCGGGTGCGCGCTGCGGGCATGCGCCATCCAGGGCGAGACGGCGGCTCGGCGGGGTCATCCGGGCGCAGGCGCAGTGCGGTGTTTGTCTGCCGGACTGACGGGCGGCCCGGCAGTGCGCGGCGGCGGCGGCGGCGGCGGCGGCGGCGGGGAAGATGGCGGCGTCCTCCCTGGAGCAAAAGCTGTCCCGCCTGGAAGCAAAGCTGAAGCAGGAGAACCGCGAGGCCCGGAGGAGGATCGACCTCAACCTGGATATCAGCCCCCAGCGGCCCAGGCCCAGTAAGCACGGAGGCGTGGGGGAGGGGCAGGTGGGGCGGGGCGCGCGCCGCGGGAGGCCCCGCCCCCGGGACCAGGCCCCGCCCCCGCTTCCGGGGCGCTTGCTGTGCTCCTCCCCGCCCCCGCTGTCAGCCCGCAGGGAGAGGGTCACAGTGACCCGGGGGGCGTGGGGCCGGCGGGTTCCCGAGCTGCCGTTCCCAGGGCCTGGGGGTTCCTTCTTTGGGGGTCTGGGAGCTAGTTACCAGGCCGCAGGCCAGGCCTCCGTACCCATTGACCCGCCCCCATCGCCGCAGTCACCGGAGTATCTGTCACCTGCACTGAACTACACCCGTACCCACGCGACTGTTATCCCATCCGGGCCCCCGGAAAACGTGGTCATGTCCCAAAAGGATTCCCGTCAGTCCCTCTGTAGCAGTGACTGTCAAGAGTTCCACTGTCCAGCCTTGGGTTTAACTGACAATCCTTTAACGCTCATAGTCACACAGCTGGCCTGGGAACACCCGAGGTCACCCCACACACACACATATAATCCTTCTAACTCCATTCTCCCATTTGACACCATGACTATATCAGGTGGTCCTTTCTTCCCAGCCTGGGATGACCTTGTCATTGGGCTCAGTGACCCTCTCCCACATAAAACAGGCCTCCCCATGCCCCTGTGACTAACTTCAGTGCCACTCTCTTGGTGAGATGTCTACCCCTCTGGAAATACACACCGTCTCCTAGGGTGGTGACTGTCTTCTGGATTCAAATGACTGTTTCCCTCAACACACACACACACCCCAGGCCTGGACAACTGGGTAGGTCTAGCTCCCCAGTACACAAATGCCTCCTTTCTGATCTATGCCTTCCTCCCTGGCATCTTGTTGTCCTGGATCAACAGCTGTCTTCCCAGCCCTTCACACACACCTGGCCTGGGATATAGCCTTCTCATTGTGTTTCACAGATACCTATCTCCCAAGTCTTTTCAGCTAGAAGAAATTGCATTTTTCTCCCTCCCCATGGACCCTGTGACTGGCCCCCTCCTCATGATGACCCTTTCTGTCTTTTTACCTAGCAAAAAAAAAAAAAAAAAAAAAGTTGTCATATCCTCTTTGGTATGACCCTGGAAGTTACATAATTCCTTGTCAGGTTGACAGGAGGAGGAAGGCACTCCCTGATATCTCAGAATTCTGTCTACTCCCTGGTCACTGTCGCTTGACCTTCAAGTCTTACCCTCCCTCAGTCCTTATTTAGAGTCCATCCATCCCTCTTTAGACATGGGTTGGTTCGGTTTCCTCCCTGGGGAATCTCTTGGGGGTCCAGAGAAATCCTAGAGGTGAACATACTGTTTTTGGATGTTATTGGGGACTGGAAGCCTGGCCAAGACCAGTAAGGTCCCTGCTGGGTCCTGCAGGACTGTTGTATCCAGCCCAGCATGAATGAGACAGGATTGGGTATGGGTTCCAGGGTACCTTAAGAGTGGCTGTTCCCAGTGCAGAGCAAGGCCCAGTGAGGCCCATGGCGGGCAGGTCCCAAGGAGTCCCCCCCCAGGTGTCTGTGTCTGTCAGCTCCATCCCATCCTCCCCACCTTCCCATCTCTGTCAGTTTCTACCCATCTCTGCAGTTCGGTGCCTCGCGTCTCCCCTCCTCCTCATTATGATTTGATTTCTTTTCTTTTGGACAAATCGGCCATTTCTGTTGTGATTTATCGTGGTGTTGTTTTTTTTCTTCCTTTCCCATCCAGTTATTGTGATCACTCTAAGCCCTGCTCCTGCCCCGTCCCAGCGAGCAGGTACCAGCCTTTTTATCATCGCCGCTTGGACATCCGCACCATTGACCTAACCGCTGCCCTGGCTGCAGAATGCCATCCCCCTAGCCCCATGCTTCATGTGTATGTTCTGTCTCCTCTTCTCACTCTTACTTTCTCTGAGTCCACCAGAGCAGTGTGGGCCCAGCCCCATCTTCCTCTGTCCTCTCATCCCTCCCTCCTTCCTCTTGAGCTCAGGTTTGGACTCCCTAGAGGAGGAAATGGGCTCCCCTAATGAGTGAAAGTCTGTTGCCCACTGAGGGGGTGTGTGAATGTGTGTGTGCACATGCGTGTGTGCGTATAATGGAGAATGTGGGACCAGGTGAGTGCTTTATGCCTGTTTGGTCCATCTCAATAATTGGATGAATGAATATTGCCCCTGTGTGCTGTGCCTGCTCTCAGTACCAGGGATACAACAGTGAACAGAACAGACCCAGTCCCTGCCCTGTGGAACTGAGGATGCAGTGGAGAGCCATCAGTGGACAATGAACACATTCCTGGTTAGGGAGAACATTCTAGCTGGGAGACAGGCTCTGCATGGGCTGGCTCAGGAAAAGCTGCTGGAGAAGATAGGATTTAAGCAAGGTGTCAGGGAAAGAGGCAGAAGGGGACAGCCCTGCAGATGCCCCTGCTCTGGTGCCAGCATGTTTGGGAGTAGACATAATGGGCAGTTGGGCTGTGCTGGTTCCTGGGTATGGTGTGGCCCAGTGGGTAGGAGAGAGCACCTGTGTTGGCAGAGGTGGGGTCTGCTTTGTAGGTGGTTGTGTGCGTGTGGCTGGTGGGACTGTTGTATGTTCTCAATGTTGTGTGTGTGTGCAGATGTGTCAGAGGAAAGGGGGTGCTGGCTCTGCCTGTCTGCATGTGGTGGGGAGGTCATGCCATGCTGTGTTGTGTGTGTGTTCGTGTGCACGTGGGTGCACTTGCATGTGAGTGTGCGTGCATATTGTGCTGATGGCTTGCACATCTAAGGCTCCTCTTGGTTTTCTGTCACTCATTTTCACCATCCCTCTCCCTCTCACCCTCTTGCATTTACTCTGTCCACATCACCACGTGGCACCCCCTCTGTGATCTCTATTCTCAGGCCTTCGTGTGTCTTCCTTCCTCACTCTAGCCCACCTCAGATTCCTACCGTGCTGCATTTTCTGGGGGTGGCAGCCCTGGAGGGCTGGTGGACTGTTCAGGGAAGGGGACTGCTTAGGGCACCTGGGGGCGTGGTCCTCACCCCAGAGAGCTGATGATACTGGACAAAGGGGGCCCAGATAGCTCTAGGGGCAAGACCTGTGTGGTTCCTAGAGTGACAGCTCATGGGGTTGAGAGCCGAATGTGAGGGAACACAGGTACCCTCAGGTGCCACCAAGGAATCAGGACTGTAACAGGACGGAGCAGAGGCACAGGGACATCAGAGCCTGTGCAGTCATGAGCAGTGGGAGGTGAGGATAGTGAGTGCTGCCCCAGCAATGCCCCCATGGCTCTGGCAGGACCTGCATCCTTTGTTGGACTTTGAGTCAGGGTCCTCTGCATGCCCTCTCTCACTGGCTAAGGTCAAGGTCCCGGGCCAGCAGGGTCAGGAAAGGGCTGGAGCATATTTGTCTTTCTCTGCCCATTGGTCACTGGGCCCAAATGGCAAGGCAGGGGATATGAAGAGGGGAGGGGACATCTGTGGCGGGTTTTGGGAGAGTGGCAGGCTCTGGGATTTCCTGGGAAGGTGACCCTTGGAGGGTTCTTATAGCCAGTTGCCAGAGGTAAGCAAGCTTGTTACCCTTCTGGGGCACCAGGTCCTCTGGAGTGTGAAGGGTCCAGGAGCCACACTGGCCTCCCAACCCCTGCTTCCCACCCCTTGACAGACCAGGCAGGGAGACCCTTATCCTCAGGGAACCTGCTCTGCTGTCCTGGGCCCCTCTCTGGCCTGTTTCTGCAGTGCCTCCTCTATACAGCTGGGCCCTAAGTCTTGGCTCCTGTCTATCTGTCTGTCTCCTGCCCTCCCACCTCGTAATGCCGCCTGCCCGTCCTGGGTGCCTGCTGCCTACCTGCCTGCCTGCCCGCCTGCCTGTAGCATGCCCCAGCTGTCCGCATGCAGGCCACTGGACAGCACCAAATCCCCTCCCTGGCCCTGGCCCCAACCCTGCCCAGCCTTACCAGCCTCTGGAGGAGCTGTGCCACCCAGATCTCCTTACCTTGAGGGTACAGGCCTACAGGCCCAGCTTGGAGTTCTGCCCCTGGCCCCTTGGCCCCAGCTCTGTAGGCTTGACTGGGAGGCACCTGATGGTCAGAGGGTGGCTCTCCCTAACCCTGGAGCAGAACATGGGGCAAGGCAGCAAGAAGCCAGGGGCCTGTGCCCCCTGTCTCACCAGGGTGGTCTACCCCATTCTTGTTTGGCTGCGTAATGCAGTGCTGGTGGCAGGGCCAGGGCCCAGGCTGGTCCAGGGGAGTAGTCCATCCTCGCATGAGCCACTGTGGGCACTGTGACTCTGGGCCCGTTTCCTGGCAGAGGAGGGGAGAAAGGGATGTGTCAGGGAGGTTGCCTGGCCACAGGTCCCTACCAGGTCCCCACCTCACTTCTTTGTTATCATAGATTTTGGAAAAACTCCCAGCCTCTGGGGACCACCCTCTCCCACCAGCCTACCTCATCCTTCTAGGACAGGGGCCAGGAGAAGGCACCCTAAGGATGGCCCCAGCCAGCAGGGCAGGTGGCTGTGTCAGCCTGGCTGAAGGGTACGAGGGAGGGGAAGATGAGGGTCCCTACCCATCCCCAGAATGTCAGGCCTAGAGCTGAGACCATCTGGGTGCTGACCCCCTCCCTGCTTCTGGTTCTCAACCCCCCAGCCCTGCAGCTCCCGCTGGCCAACGATGGGGGCAGCCGCTCACCGTCCTCAGAGAGCTCCCCGCAGCACCCCACGCCCCCTGCCCGACCCCGCCACATGCTGGGGCTCCCGTCAACCTTGTTCACACCACGCAGCATGGAGAGGTGAGCTGTCAGAGCAGGCTGGCAGGGGGTCAGGGCCCATTCAGCAGGGCAGCATGGGAAGTGTTGCTGTGCCAGCCCCGGTGAGAGGGTGGTGAAGTCTGGGGAACACTGGTGTGTGGGCTTGGGTTGCTTCAGGTTGGTTAGGAACCCCTTCACCAACTCCTGCTCCCTGTCCCCAGCATCGAGATTGACCAGAAGCTGCAGGAGATCATGAAGCAGACGGGCTACCTGACCATTGGGGGCCAGGTACCTCCCTTGCTCAGCATCTGGGTGGAGGAGGGCAGGGGGTGGAGGAGGGTAGGATACGGCTGGGCCAGGGGATGGAGGTGGGAGGACAAACCCTGGGGACCCTCCAGCCTTGTTCCCTCTCCCACCTGCCAGCGCTATCAGGCAGAGATCAATGACCTAGAGAACCTGGGCGAGATGGGCAGTGGCACCTGCGGCCAGGTGTGGAAGATGCGTTTCCGGAAGACAGGCCACATTATTGCTGTCAAGGTGAGTGCAGTCCTTGCCTTTTGGACCTCTGTCTCATTCTCTGTGTCCCTGGTGCTAAGGTTCCCTCCTGGCCATCCCTTCTTGCAGCAAATGCGACGATCAGGAAACAAGGAAGAGAACAAGCGCATCCTTATGGACCTGGACGTGGTGCTCAAGAGCCACGACTGCCCCTACATTGTGCAGTGCTTCGGCACCTTCATCACCAATGTGAGCAGGTTCTTGACTGGCCCAGCCCATGGGGAAGCCTCAGGGTGCCCTTTGCCCCCACAGGGTCCTCTTCCCTGGGGATCAGAGCATGACTGGGGTGGACAGGAAGGCACAGTCACCCCAAGCCACATGTGCCACCCCTCCGTCTGCAGACAGATGTCTTCATCGCCATGGAGCTTATGGGCACATGTGCTGAGAAGCTTAAGAAACGGATGCAGGGCCCCATACCTGAGCGGATCCTGGGCAAGATGACAGTGGCGGTGAGCTGCAGGCCAGGGCTCATGTGACTGGGTTGACGGCCCCAGGCCATGTCCCCCCTTCACAGGAGTCTTCTGCTGTCCATGCTGCAGATCGTAAAGGCACTGTTCTACCTGAAGGAGAAGCATGGTGTGATCCACCGCGATGTCAAGCCCTCAAACATCCTGCTGGATGAGCGGGGCCAGATTAAGCTCTGTGACTTCGGCATCAGCGGCCGCCTGGTGGATTCCAAGGCCAAAACACGGAGTGCCGGCTGTGCTGCCTACATGGCGGTGAGTTGGGAGCCTGTGGAGCTGGGAAGGTGGAATGGGGTCTGAGACACTAGCCCCTATCCTGAAGGTACATCCTTTTCTCCCTCCTGGTAGCCTGAGCGCATTGACCCCCCGGACCCCACCAAGCCTGACTATGACATCCGAGCAGATGTGTGGAGCCTGGGCATCTCATTGGTGAGCTGGGACCCTGCCTCCACCCTCAGGCTGGGAGTAAGGAAGCAAAGGAGGGCAGGATCTCCTTCCCCGCCAGTCCAGCCCTGCCTGTCTCCCTATCAGGTGGAGCTGGCAACCGGACAGTTCCCCTACAAGAATTGCAAGACGGACTTTGAGGTCCTCACCAAAGTCCTACAGGAAGAGCCCCCACTCCTGCCGGGTCACATGGGCTTCTCGGGGGACTTTCAGTCCTTCGTCAAAGACTGGTGAGCATCCCTACTTACCCTGCCCTTCTGTTCTGGGAGGCCTCAGGAAGCCAGGTGTGGCCCATTGCTCAGGGCTGCTAGAGAAGGCTGGCGTAGGAAGAGGAGGGAGAGGCCACCCAGGGATGGTACTTTGGCAGCTTCAGGCCAGTTACAACCAGGGGCTGTGTCAGGAGTTGAAGCTGGTACAGAACCATGAGCTGGGTTGGGACCTGTTGATACCTGGCCCAGTGGGTAATTGGTGGTCAGTGGGCTTTGCCACAGGATATTGTGAATGAATGGTGCTGCTTCGGGGCCAGCAGCCCTAAACACTCTACCTTAGCAAGGAGAGTAAAGTCTTCAGGAAATCATGCACCAGTCTCCTGGGAGCCCACCCAACTCTCTAGTAGGACCTCCCATTCTAATTCTAGGTCCCAGGCCAGGCCTTACAATATGCCCTGGCTGGGAGACTTCAGGGATACACAGCTTGGCAGGTCCCAGCCATGAACAGATCTGGAAGACCCCTGGCTCACCAGAGAGGGCTCACACGGGGAGGCAGCCCAGCCTGCCCCATCAGACTCTCACCTCCCTCCCCTTCCTCCTCTTCCTCCAGCCTTACTAAAGATCACAGGAAGAGACCAAAGTATAATAAGCTACTTGTAAGTACGGGGGCCCTGCCCTGCCCTGCCATTTGGGAACCCAACCCCCACTCTAAGCCGAGGCTTGGAGGAAAGACCCCTCATCCTAAGCCCCGCCCCTCGGGTCCACAGGAACACAACTTCATCAAGCGCTATGAGACTATCGAGGTAGATGTGGCATCCTGGTTCAAGGATGTCATGGCGAAGACAGAGTCACCGCGGACTAGTGGAGTCCTGAGCCAACACCACCTGCCCTTCTTCAGGTAGCCACACGGTGGCTGCCAGCCCCACAGGGGCCAGGGGCATGGCTATAGGCCCCCCTTCCCCACCTGGCCACCCAGCTGCCCGCCAGGGGAAACCTGGGTTCTGGACGGCCACTGAGGGCTGAGGACAGAAAGTAGGGGACACCCATCACCCCTGACTCCCTGCCCACCAGCCGTGGACAGATGGGCCTACTGGTCCCCAGCCCTCCCCGCCCGGGGTCAGCCGGCTATGTGCGTCCGGTGACAGACACTGTGAATGGAAGACAGCAGGCCGCCAGCAGACTCGCTATTTATTCAGCCGAAACCTCTGGGCTGGGCAGCCCCCAGGGGCCAGGAGAGAGCTCCCACATCTGCACCCCACACTTCCAGCACCTGCCCTCTCTCCCCCCCCCCCCCCATGTGCTTGCTCTCCATGTCTCTCTGCCCTGTTCCTCTCTACCCCTCTGTCCCTGTCTGGCTTTCCCCAGTTCCTTCTAGTCCCCTGTTCTCTCCTGGCTCAAGCCTGGGCTCGGGCACCCCACCCCCCTGTGGGAGCTCTGGGTCTACCTAGGTCTCCTTGAGTCCTCACCCCAGGATGGCGGAGTGGTCATTGTGACTGCAGCCGGACCAGGACTGGTTTCTCTCTCTCTTTTCTCTTTCTCTCTCTCTCTCTCTCTTTGATCTCAGGGGGTCCTTTTTGGAGTTTATTGTATTTTATTGTACTTGGTGGGGTGTGGGGGGAGGGGGATGAGGAGTGTGTCCTCATGGGGTGTGTCGGTACCTTCAGAAACTTTTACCAAAGTCATGTTTAGCTGCTTGTGCTGGGGCCTCCAACTGCTCTCTGGCACTGGGGGGGCTGGGACTGGGGGCTGAGCCAAAGGGGCCTGGGCTACTGCTCCTTGTGGGTCCCAGGCCCAAAGAGGCCAAATACGGGCTCTGGGGGTTCCTCCACCCTTGAGGCTGGAGGCTGGCCGCAGCTTGGGGGTAACTTGAGAGCTTAGGCAGTGGAGGAAGCCCAAGGGGCATCGGCCATGCAGGATGGCCTTCAGGGAAGGTGGTGAAGGGTGTAGTAGGGAGCAGCGGGCATCAGGGAGGTGGCTGGAAGGCAGGAGTGGGGCCAGGGAGCTGGGGGAGGGCAGGAGGAAGTCAGGATTGAGGGCAGAGGGAGCGGATGTGGAGGTTTGAGGATGTGACAGGGATAGGCTTGGCTGGAGTGTCAGGGGAGAGCAGGCCAGGGTGTGGGAGTGTCAAGCCCCTGAGCAACCCTCAGCTTGCCCGCTGGAGCTGGCCAGCCCCCAGGCCACCTTGAGGCCTGGGATGGGGAAGGACTGGGCCAGCGTGCCCTGCCCCCAGCCCACCGCAGCAGCCAGAGCAGGATGGGTGTGTTTCCTTTTTGTTGGTGATGCATGCAAATCAAGTGGACAAGAAAACAAACAAAAAAGAAAAAAAAATTAAATCACAAACATAAACCAACCAACACCAAAGGTGAGGAACCTGGCTGTGCACAGCTGAAGCAGCATAGGCCTAGGCAGCCGGGCCTCTGACCTGTCTGTTGACTCATTACACTATTATATTCACACATGCCGCATGTTTAAAACGAAATAGAAGTCACCTTCTCTCTGCCCCCCAGGGAAGGCACCTTCGTCTCCTTTGTGAGGGGATGGGGGCAGGGGTCAACAGGCCTGGCCCCTGCCTTTTCGGGCAGCTGGGCAGCTGGAAGGGCCCTTGGCTGGTCTCACAGCCAGCACAGGCCTGAGGCTGGGCTGCCTGGGTTTGTTTTTATTTAACTTTATTTTCTGTTTTGTGTGTGTCCACCCATGCCCTCCCTTCAGTGTTGAGTGGGAGCTCCGGGGAGTCGCTCCTGCCTCCCAAGACTTCCCCTCCGTCACCAGCCATCCCTCTGGACCAGAGGACAGTCGGGTGGGCAGGGTCCTGGGGTGGCCTGGCCCAGCCCACCGGCCCAAGAACCCCTTCTCAGGCCACCAGTATTGCCCTGTTCCTTTTTAAAATAAAATGCCCTCGTTTGTAAATCCTTAGAAGCTTGAGAATAAAACCCTTCCCTTTTCTTCTGAGTCTGTCGTGTCATGGGGCTGGTAAGACCTGGCAAGGAGAGATGGGAAGGGGCCAGAGGAGGGGCGCCATTCAGGTGGATGAGACCCCTGCATTGAGGGGAAACTGAGGCAAACTTGGGAGGGGGTATTTGTAGTGACTGAGTATCAAGTGGCCTTTGTGAGGTACAGGTACCCCTTCTCCCCAGTGATCTGGAACCAAGCAAGAGAGAAACCCCTAATCCCTGCAGGCCTTGGACACCAGCTCTGGTATCAACCCTCAGTCCTCCACCCCCGCTCCCTGCTTGCCAGGGTGGCAGCCCATCCAAGGCCAGGGTTGCCTGCCCACCTGCTGACCTGAGAACAGCCCAAGTAGGTGCCACTGCTGCTGGCCCTGCAGTGCTCCAACCTCAACCAGTGCAGCATGCTGGGCACCAGACTCCTGCTGCTGGCTCTGCTCCCAGGGACCTCCCCCTTGCCCAGTGGGCCGATTGGTATGTAGAGGCTCCGGGCATCCTGGGTGGGTCATGCTCTCACTCCCCTGTTGTTACTTTTCAAGACCTCTGCTTCTGGCGATGGGGGTCTGGCTCTGTTCAGGCTGGCCATCTTCACAAGCCCCGGTAGCCACTATGAGGATCAGGGCTGGGGGAGTGGAACCTTCTTTACAAATGCTTTTTGCTTTTTGGGTGTGCAGATTGTATTTGATAGGGACCCCACAGAACGTTGTGAAGGTACTGTGTGTGTGCAGGGTCACAGGATAGAGACCCCTTTCTGCTGTCCTGTGCTGCTGCTGCCCTCAGCCTGGGAGCAAAGAGCCAGAAGCGACAAACAAAACCCCAGACTCTGGCCGTCTGGCTGGACTATGTGCCCCGAAAAGCCTCGGGGAAGGGCACCCCTGTCACCACTTTCCCGTTGGCGACTGCACCGACCTTTTGGGGAACAATACGACCAACATCTCTAACGAGCTGCCTGGGTGAAGGGAGAGACCTCTGACTTCACCCAGTTGACCCTCCGCCACCAGGCGCTCCTTGTCCCTCCTCCGCCCCGCTCTGCAGAGGGAGAGAAAGAGGTCTCCCCAAGGGCGCGCAGCCCTGCGCCCTGCCTGGACGGCTGGCTGTTAAGCTCCGGGGCTCACGGGGGCTGTCTTAGTAACTCCCCGCAGTCAGAGAACTTGTGGAAATCCGGGACCAGAGCCGCGCAGGTCCCTTTTCGGAAGAAGGCAGTGGGTGGGGGGCAGGAGGTCGGGACACTTTCCTGGAGGGTTTAAGGGAATGCGTCTTCCTCCTCTGTGCTGCCCTTTTCCCGCTCCCGCCAGCGCCCCCGTTCCCCGGGGGACCTGGCCCCTGGCTGCGCAGGCCCCTTTTCAGTCTGGAGCTGTCTGACGCCGAGGACGCCTTCCCGCGCCGCGCGGGGCCGCTCGAGGTCCCGGCAGATAGCCGCGTGTTCGTGCAGGTGCGGACCCTGGTAGCACCCAGGGCAGGTGGGTACAGGCGGGAACCGGGCGACCCTGATGGCACCTCTGTCCCTCAGGCGGCCCTGGCCCGACCCTCCCCGCGCTGGGGCCTGTCCCTGCACCGCTGCTCAGTAACGCCGTCCTCACGTCCGGCCTCCGGGCCTGCTCTGGTGCTGATAAGCGGGGGCTGCCCTGCTGACGCCTCGGTAGCCTTCCCGCCACCGTCGCACCCCGATGCGACCCGCCCCGCACGCTTCAGCTTCCGGCTGCGCCCAGTGTTCAACGCCTCGGTGCAGTTCTTGCATTGCCAGCTGAGCCGCTGCCGCCGCCTCCAGGGAGTCCGCCGGACGCGGGAGGCTCTGACCTCGCCGCCGAAACTGCGGGTGCGGAGAGTAAAGCCGGAAATTTGGGCGCTGGAGACCCTCTGGGAGCACAAGCGTCTCAGGCAGCCAGAGAGAAGCACCTCGGGGTTTGGGCATCTGGGTGTTAGGGTCTCTTGGGATCTGGGGCAAGAATCCCGTGAGGGCAGGGGTTTGGAACGGGGGTCTCTCTCTGGCTGGGTGCGCTAGATGCGGAGACCCCCCCCCAAGGGACCTTTAGAATTCCTCGTGGGGGAAATGAAATGGACACCGAATCCCCTCTGGATTCAGACTGGATGCAGAAGCCTGCAAAGGGACCAATCTGTGGGCCCTTGAGGTGGGGCTCCCAGGTTCGGTGCTGAGAGCGCCTGACACTTGACATCTTCTCCCGTGGGCCTGGAACCCTAAGGGCTGGATTTCTAGAGGGTCTAAAGGTGGCCTCCTGGCTGCCGTGGGGAACTGGATGCTTAGGGGCTACGCCCCCCCCCCAGGGGCGGTTACTGGGGACTGAATCCAAGGGTGCCTTACAACAGCGACAGCCCCGGCCCTAAAATCTGGAGATAAGGTCTCCTCGCGGAGTTGCTGAGGTTGGCCTCAAACTTGCAGTCCTCCCCGCTGAGTCTCCGTAGTCGCTGGGATTACTCCGCACCGGGTGCTTAGGTGTCTTCAGAGAGACTTGAGGACCAGACCCGGGATCGCCGACCTGACGTCCGTTTCCCTCCCTCCCGCCAGTGTCTGCCCCAGGATGAGGCGTGCGCGGGCGTTGGCAGCGCCAGCGGCGAGAGCCTGGGCGCCGACAGCCCCCACCTGCACACGCTGACGCAACCTATCGTGGTCACAGTGCCGCGGCCGCCCCCCAGTAAGCACGCCGGGTGCCCTGGGGCCGGGGAGGGCAGCACAGCAGCGTCCTGGGCCCCGGCTTAGCGCTGCACTCTCCCACAGGGCCGCACAAGAGCCTCCCGGGCAGGGCCGTGCTCCCCCAGCCGCCCGCGCCGGCCCCGGGGGCCCTGGAGCCCGCGCCGGTGGTGGCGCTGGTGTTGGCGGCCTTCGTGCTGGGCGCCGCCCTGGCCGCCGGGCTGGGCCTCGTCTGCGCACACTCAGGTACTCCCAGCCTATTCCCCACGTCCAGCCCTGGGAGGCCTCAGGCTTCTAGATCTGCCTCCGCTAGGCCCCAAGCTCCCCCCAGGGGGCGCTCTTCCCCTGGCTCAGGAGCCTCTTCTTCCAGCGCCTCCACTCCCAAGCCAGCCAACTAGAGCTTCGCCCAGTGGCCCTCAGCCCCGGAGGCCCCAGTGAGGCAGGTAAGTGTGTGGGGGGAGATCTGGAGGAACCTTTCATAGCGCTAACTCCAGCGGCAGGCATGGCTCTGAGTGTTTTACACACATTAATCTTTCAAATAACCTTCAGGTGGCTATTATAATCCCCACTAGAGAAAATGAGGCCCTGAGGTCTAGTAACTTGCCAAAGGTCATAATGTTTGGTGGAGCCGGGACTGGAATTCATGGACTGGGGTCACTGAGGTGGACTGTGGGGTCTGGATGGAAAGGTCCTCAAGCCTTGGACAGGTATTAGGCAAGGAGAATTTGGGATTCAGACCCAGTTTCCACTCTCCCCGCCACACAAACTGATATAAGGCCAACGCCTGCTAGGAAGGGGGTGCGTAGTTTCCCCACCTTCGCTCAGCCTGCTCCACTCCTCCCCAGCGATGGAGCCTTGCCTGCAAGGGGCACCCAACCATGGGTTCAGGAGAAGGCTCTCCAGGACCTGATCCGCAGTTCTGGACACAGCACTTTGGGGCCTCCATCCCTGTGCTTCTCTCCTCTCTTCCTCCCACCCCCGCTCCCATCGAAGCTCAAAATAAACTTCCGGACTGATCCGCTTGAGTTCTGGTGGGGTCAGTGTGTGCGTACGGCGCGGGGGACAGGCTTGGGCTTGTACCTGAGACTAGAATTTGCGGGGGAGGGGATGGGGCGGAATCCTATGCCCATACACACGTGTGCTGGGGAGTCAAGGGCGATCCGTTCCAAACAGAAAGTAACACTCAACCCTGCCATCTTAAGTTTAACATAAGCTCCGCCTTCTCCCACCTCCACTCTGCAATCCTTCGCTCTCCCCCAAACCGGACCGTCTCTGCTGTCCACTAGCATCGCCCGGATCCTGCCTTAGCTCCATCCTCGACCTTCTGCCGCTGCTCGGGTCTTCTGGCTGAGCTGGACTCCACCCTCCTCCGAGGATCCATCAAGTCTAGAATTCCTTAAATTCCTTCTCTGAGTTCCTCCCTCCCCTGCGCATAAACAAAAGTAGGAATATTAGCCCCGGCTTAGAGAGGAGAGAACGGAGGCTCGGCAGCCTAAGCCACTCGCTCAAGGTTCCCAGGGCTACCCAACTCCACAGGCTTTTGACCACGACCTGACAACTGCCTACCCATCTTCGGGAAGGAAAGCATACAAAGTAGGAGTTTTATAAGTTAGTTCAGGAATGTAGAGAGGACACGCGATCCAAAGCGTAGGCTCCAGTTCATGAATGACATAAAACGCGGAACGTGGGTCAGACTCGCCCCCGCCTCAATTCTGGTGCCAGTCTTATCATTCCCAAAGGAGATTCCCTTCGGCTCGCCAAGGTGAAGCCACGCCCCCATCTGCGCCCTTCCCGACGCGGGGCTTTCTGGTCTCAGCGGCTTCCGTAGTCCCGCCCTCCGGGCAAGCGGTCCTAGAGCGCCGGCGCCTCTCAGTAGCATGAAGCCACCGCAGCGGCGGCGAGCGGCCCCGGCACGCTATCTGGGAGAGGTGACCGGCCCCGCGGCCTGGAGCCCCCGCGAGAAGCGGAAGCTCCTACGACTACTGCAGGCGCGGCGGGACCAACCAGAGCCAGACTCGGCCGAGCTGGCCCAGGAGCTGCGGGGCCGGAGCGAGGCTGAAGTGAGTCCAGTACGGGTATGGGCGGGGCCAGGGAGTGGGCGGGGCCGCGTCCACCCCTGCTGGAAGTGTGGGCGTGGAGGCGTGAGGCTGAGGGGTGGGGCTAGGCTGGAGACCCAGTGGGTGCCCTTGGTGGGCGGGGCGTGAAGCTGAGGGGAGGAGCCGTGCTGCGTGGGGGAATGGGCGAGCTCGCCCCTAAGGCTGGGACCTGGCGTGAGGCTGAGGGGCGGGGCGAGGAGAGCTGGAGATGGGGACCAACTCCGAGTGAGAAGCGGTGGAGACTGGGGACCTGGCAAAAGTCGCAGTTAGACGGAGTGGGAATGAGGAGGAAGCAACAGTCAGGAAATGGGGTGGAGTGGACATGAAGAGGTCAGTTTCAGCGTCCGGGCAGCTCTGGGCTGCAGGAGGAACCAGAACAAGCCTGGCCCTTACATCTTTACTGCCTCGCTGTTCCCACTCTGGGGCCTTCTTCCGGAGCCCCCGCTGAGCCTCGCGGTTCCGAGGCCGGGCCACGCGCAGGCTAGGGACTGTGGCTGCGTGTGAAGTAGGCAAGGCTGTGGACTTCGTTTCTCCTCTGCATCCCTGAACTCAACAGGCCCATTCGGCTTGCTCTTTTCCCCTCAGATCCAGGCCTTCCTCCAGCAGCTGAAAGACCGAGTGGTCCGGGAGGCCATTCAGAGGGTGCATCCAGGTGGCCCAAAACGCAGAGAGGCGGAGCCCCCAGCCCCCATAGAGGTGAGGCAGGTGGGCAGGGCAAGGCTTCTCAGGGCTGGCCTCTGTGGGAGCGGGGACCCCCAAGAGGGTCAGGTCTTGGGAGACCCTTGCTGTCTGACGCCTGCTGACCATGTGCCTTCGGACTTCACCCAGGTATGGATGGATTTAGTTGAGAAGATAACAGGCCCACTGGAGGAAGCCCTGACAGCAGCTTTCTCCCAGGTACAGCTGGACCCCCAGGCCATCAGGGTTGTCCCAGGAGACAGGTTGTACATATAAGCCCAAGTAAGGTGGGACTGGGGACGTGGTTTCAGTGGCAGAGCACTTGTCTAGCATGCAAGAGGACCTAGGTCCTGGGCCCTTTTGTCAGTTCTGTGCCCCTGACCAGGCACTAGACACCTTGATCTTTCGTGGTGGTCCTGTCTTGGAGGCCATCTTCTATCCGTTGCATTCCTCAGAGTTGTGGGGAGGATTTGGGAAGCTGGGGAGGTGGAGTGCTCAGCCCAGGCCCCATAGGGCAGAGGGAAATGGGGGACTTTCCTGTTTCCTCTCTGCTGGCTCCACCTGCCAGGTGCTCACCATCGCAGCCACAGAACCTGTCAGTCTCCTGCATTCCAAGCCCCCCAAGCCCACACAAGCCCGTGGAAAGTCACTGATCCTGAACATCACTGGAGGGCAGGGGGACACCACCCCAGAGGCCCCTGGTCCCGCCTCTGAGACGCCTGCCAAATCCCCAAATGGCCCTGCTGTTAAGGGAGACATCACCATGGACTTTGAGAAGATTTACAAGTACCTGTCCTGCTGCTCCCGGGGTGGTCATGTCCCAGAGCTCTCAGCAGCTGGTGAGAGGAGTTGGGGAGGGCAGGGGGTATGGGACAGGGGTCCTAGGTGGCAGGTCTTGACTTCCCTTACTCCTTCCCTTTCCATCTATCACCAGAGTCAGCTGTGGTCCTTGACCTGCTCTTGTCGCTTCCTGAGGAGCTGCCCCGCCTGCCCTGCACAGCTTTGATTGAGCATATGACTAAGACATATGCTCACCTGATGGCCCCACAGCCCAGTCCCTCTGGTAGAAGCCCTGGACCTGGGGCTGAGGATGGAAGTGCTTGCTCCCAGGGGCCAGAGGAGCCCAGCCAGACCAGCTCCCATGCCCCTGAGCAAGCCACACCAGGGGAACCGAGATCAGCCTGGCAAGCAGCTGGGATCTGCCCCTTGAACCCATTCCTGGTGCCCCTGGAGCTCCTAGGCCAGGCAGCCACCCCTACAAGGTGAGGGGCACAGCAGGTGGTAGCAACACCCGATCTAATCTGGCCCTTAGTGTTTTGTAGCCATCACTGGGTTGTCATGAGGATTATTTTAGAAGGTCCCTGACATGGTACTCTATGTGGTCTAGTCTTTGGATGCTTTACATGTCAGGGATCTCAGAAACAGACCTAGAGTTGTGCAGGGGTCCCCTGGGGATGGCCAGGCAACGGGGTTAATGGAGAATAGGGATGCAGGACTCTACAGACAAGCACCCTGAACCCCTGGACAGACAGATGGAACTGACCTGCCAAGCCCAGAATCCTTGTTCTCAGATAGCAGAGCCATAGCTGGTTCCCCATACTGTGACCTCCTCACGTGCCCTCTTTGGTCCAGGTTTTCATTATTTTCTTCCCTGAGCCCTCTTCACTCCCCTCTATTCAATGCCCACCACTGCCGGCTCCTCATTTCTTCCTGGGGTGTCCTATGGCTTCTAATAAAGTTCTCATCTACCTGTCCTGCTCTTTTCCCCATGACTAAACAATGGGATTGGGGCTCTGAGCCTGGGGTCATGTGTACTTTGGGGGCCACACCAGGGAGGAGGGTGCAGTCACCAGCACCAGTTGCTGCCTGGCATGACCTTAGTTTGGCCATGAGGATCCCCTTGGCAACTGGGTGGAGGTGGGTCTTGGACAGGTGTGGTTGGGTAGGGCTTATGGGGAGACAGGTGTCAGACAGGTTTTGAGCAGGGCAATGTCACATCATACATGTGGAAGGTAGAAGGCAGCAGAGAATACTGATGCCAACCTGGAGGCACAAGGCCATGGGCTGTGGGAGGCTTAAGTTGGGGGTGAGGTGTCCCAAGCAGCAGGAGGCCAGAGGAAGGGGAGTGAGTCCCCAGAAGTGGCCTTAGAGCTTCAGAAAACCCTAGGAGAGGAGGAGAGAAGCAGAGTTGGAGGGGCCTTAGGAGGAGAGTGAGGAGCAAAGCTGAGTGGAGGAGTAGGATCAAGTCCTGGTCAATCCCCAAGATCCCACATTCCTGGGGGTGTTGCTGTGCTTCCACGGACCAACTACACCTGCCCTGCAGGCATGGAGTAGGGCCGGTCTGGGGTAACCAGGTGTCCTCCCACAGCGCTCCCTCTCCCACGCCTGACTAGCTGCCGGGGAGGGGGCAGGTTGTCTGCTGGCAAGCCTGTGCCTGCACACAGCTTTCCTTTTATAGAAACGCTCATTTCTCCCCACACACTGCACACAGCTCCCCTGGGGCACACAACACATCTCCTGGGCCAGCAGTGGAGCGCAGCCAGCCTACTCAGTGGCCATAGCCTACAGTGCCAGGCCCACTGGTTCCAAGGCACACTTGATGATGGGGGAAGGAAAGACAAGGCCCAGAAGGTTTGGGGCTGCAGGTGTGGTTCCTGGGGATAGTCCCCAAGGTTGGCTGAGGGTACCCCATCCCAGTTATCCACAGCTCCCAGCATCTCCCCTGATCGAGGGAAAGAGGTGTGTATTTATTTTAGCTGTGCCTGGTGCTGGGGGACAAGACAGTAAATGTCTCCCCCTAAAGCTAGAGAATTGGGTTAAGATTATGCAAAAGCCAGACCTGGGTTCCACTTCCAGCCCAGCTGAACACGAGGCAAGAAGCTAACAGCAAGTCCTTCTTAAGTGCCTGGACCTCAGTCCCCTGACCTGTAGAATGGGGATGCTAACAAAGCCCAGCTCATTCTCACCATACCGAAGAGCAAATAGGCTAGGAAAAGGAGGCCCTGAATAAACACCCTGCTTACCACACAGTCAGCGCTCCATAGTATTTATTGTCATCATCATCATCGCTCTGGCAGGGAGAAGTGAAAAGGCATGAGAGGTGGGGTAGGGTGGCAGCAGGGCCAGCGGGAGGAAGCAGGGGGGCCGATGGGGACGGAGGGTGGCATGAGGAAGGGCGCGCTGACCTGTACTGGGGCCCAGGTTTGGGGCGGGGATGAGCCTGCCCCGCACTCCTCTTCCACCGAAGGCTCCACACATCCTGGACACAACAGCCACAATGGGTCGTCAAGGGTCCCTCTCCGGGGCAGGCCGCGCAGGATATTATTAGAAGCAACCATCCAACCCGTGGGCCCGAAAGAGCGCCATTAGGGCCGGAGCTCAAGGAGGGGCTCAGCACTCAATCACGATGAAATTGAGGATGGTCAGAAGACAGAGGTGTGGAGGACAAGGAGTGTCCCTACTTTCAGGAAAGGACACGACACTCATGCCCACAGGCAGGACAATAGCAGAGCCACTTACACGCTGGAAATGACGGGGATCGGTGCGGGAATCCTTTTCCCACCTGGGATTCAGAGTGCAGCGGAGAAGGGGCAGGGCAAATAAAGGCACGAGGCGGGACTCCGGCCAGGCCAAGGGGGAAAGGTGGGCGGGGTTAAGGGAGGGCGGGGCTTCTCTTAACGCCCGGGCCCCGGGCTGGGGATTCCGGGCCAGGATCCTCAGCGCAGTCCTGGCCAGGAGGTGCCCCTGCCCTGGTGACCCTCGGAGGCACAGTTAAGGGCCGGCCCGGGACGCCGAGCCCCTCACACCAACGCGTAGTCAAACTGCCCACGCTCGAGCGCCTCCTTGTGGTCGGTCCAGGACGAGGCGGGCATGCGGCTGTAGGGGTCGAGCAAGATGCGCACGCAGCGCACCATCAGCAGCACCAGCACCACGAGCAGGCAGAGCACGAAGGCGAACACGGTGCGCTGCTCTGCGTCCAGGCCCGCACCCACTGGGGGTCCTGTCGATGGCGGCAGTGGCTCCGGTGACAAAGTCCACGTCGCGCTCATGGCTCACATAGCCGCACGCCCTGCGGAGGAGGGGGCCCGCCCAGGGCTCACGGATGAGGCTACGCCCTCCCGCGCCTCCGCGTTGCCCTCTCCCGCCGCCGCCGCCGCCCCCAGGTCGTGCCTCGCAAATCCCCCGCCCGCGTCGCCGTCCCCGGGCTACGCCCATGGCCAGACCGCGGCTTACCACCACCACCACGCGGGGACCCAACTCCGGCAGTGCGCGCAGGCGGGGGCGCTGAGAGCCGGGCCAGGAAGCCCCGACCGGCCCAGCCCGCGCACAACAGGTGCGAACGCGCGGCCAGTGGCCCGAGCTACACCGCGGAGGCGAGTCCCCGCTTCCCCAGCCTCACTACCTTTGTTCTCTGAGGCCGGGGACCCCTTCCCCCACCCACGCCGCCCTCTCCCCGCGCGCCCCTCACCCTGGCTTCAACCTGGACCCGGACGGGCCACCCGGCGGCCTCGCTCTCTCCAGGGACCTATACCAGCTCCGCTCTCGGTCTTTCCCCGGCGGCGGCAGCAGCAGCGACGGCGGCCCCGGCTCAGCCCACCCCACCCGCCCCTGGAGCGGCGGAGACCGAGGCAGGCGAGCCGCGCGCCAGCCGGGCCGCCGCGGCTGTTCCCATGGAGACGGGGGCGGGGCCGCTGCGGGGGGCGGGGCTGCGCAGCCAGCGGCGCGCGGGCTGGCTGCTCTGTAGTGGCCTGCGCCGGGACGACGCCCCCACCCCAGGCCTGGGCAGACACCCAGCTCCAGGACTCCGCGAGCACTTGGAACCTCACCCGGGAGTGAACAGCAGCCACTCCTCTCCCACCAACACCTCGGACCTCTCGAGCTGGGCGACTGCAGCTCCATCCTCCCCAACAGGCCCTTCAGCCAAGACCGGAGGGTCCTAATACCACCAATCACCACTCAGTATGGGCGGCCAAGTTACTCCATCCCTGAGGACCCCAGCCCAGCAGATCCCCTAGGGCAGTTGATCCCCCTACCTTTCCTAGGCACTGGTCTTCCTGTCAACAAGCAGGCAGGGTCCCAGCCAGGGCAAGTCCCTCCTCTGGGGCTGCAGTTTCTTCTCTGACCTTGAACACCTGGCCTCTCCATGACAAGCTGGCCGGCTCCCAGTCACCAGCCACCACCACCCCCAACCCCAGAGAAGCACACAGACCATCCAAGCTGCTCTTCTGCACTTTGGTGTTTTATTATTTCCAAACCTCAGGCTTATGTACAGGAAATAAGAGCACTGATAAAGACAGACCTAAAATGGCCTGGCTGGTGTGGCCAGCAGGCCCCTGGGAGCTGCAACCTTAGCCCCACCACCCTGTCCCCAGGGGGAGTTCCCCTCCTGAGAGCCTGTTGGCACTGTGTGGTTGGTACACCCATCACCATGGACCCGCTGTCAGCAGCTCCAGTCTGGTGCTGTGGGGCACATCTCCTGCCACCAGACACGTGGCACCTGCAACCCCTTCCTTGTCCAGCTGGTTCTCTAACTCCCTGTCTGAGCTCCAGGCATAGACCAGAGTACTGTCCCCAGAGGTCTATAGTTGCCAGGGGTGATGCCCCTGTATATGTGACCCACATGATCCAGCCGCAGAGCTCCCTGGTCACTGCTGCCTTGCTCAGAGGATCTGCTCTGAGCCGGAGGCAGAGATGTCCAGGAGGCGCCAGGCTGCGTAGGGGTTGAGCTCGTCCTGATCTCGGCAGAGGGCCCACATGTACAGCATGCGCAGCACCTTGTCCTGTGGAGCAGAATGGGGCATGAGGGACTGGGGCTCAGGAGGCAAACTGGGACAAGGGGCTATTGAGAGGCAGGGGAGGACACATGGATCAGGGAGGAATCAGGGTGCTGGGCTGGGTCCCACTGCTCAGGTCTTGGTAAAATTGGACAACTGATGATGCATCCTCTGATGACCAGGCCCAAACTCCTGTCCTGGGTTTCTCCCCATTCCCACCAGGTCACAGAAATTACTGGTTCCAAGCTGGCATCTGTGCAGGGTGGCCACAGGCAGGGTCTTGCGGGTGGGAAGTTGTGCCCTCTCCCCCCAGAGTTCCCCCACTTACCGGGTCACCCTCAACCACCTCGCCTTTGGGATTTCTGATCACCATCACCAGCTGGGCCTGGAAGGTGATGATCAGCACGGGACCCTGCTCCATCATCTTGCCCATGGCCAGCTGCAGGTAGCAGAGAGGGCAGCAAGCCTCAGAGAAGGGCCTAGCCCTCCCTGCTGCTCCTGGAGGTGGACCCCTGCTGTGGCCCTTCCTCCTGAAGCACTGCCACTCAGACCAGGACTGGTCCACTTCTAGGAGTGGGGGGACATTTCCCATGAGACTCTTCCCATAATTTCAAAGACCAGGACTTATTAGACTGTGAATGTGCATGAAGGCCACAGGGGGGAAAAGAGGGAGCTGGCTCTGACATTCCTACTGCTCCCCAGAGGAAGGAAATCGGGAGGGGGGGTAGACCAGCCATTGGGGGCTCTCAGGAATGCAATGTCTGGGCAGTGCCCCAAACCTGCCTAATGACACAGGTGCTCCTGGAAGCATGATGGAGTTGCATCCTGATAAAACCATCAGAAGTTAAAAATTGGGGCTGGGGATGTGGCTCAAGCAGTAACGTGCTTGCCTGGCATGCGCGGGGTGCTGGATTCGACCCTCAGCACCACATAAAATAAAATAAAGATGTTGTGTCCACCAAAAACTAAAAAATATTAAAAAAAAAAATCTCTAAAAAAAAAGTAGTTAAAAATATCACTGCTGAACACACACCGAATGCACCCAGCCTACTGCGCATCCTGGCGTAGCCCAGCCTGTCTCAGGCACGCCATGACACCTACGTTAGCCTACATTTGGGCAAAATTCTAACACAAAGCCTATTTATAATGAAGTTATTACAAGGAATTTTAAATCAAAATTCTAAGTACAGTTTCTACTGAATGTGTATGCTTTTGCACCATCATAAAGCAAAAAAATCTGAAACCACGGAAGTGGGGGATCACCTGTATCCCAACCACAGGACTATGGAAGTCCCTTTCTGCAAAGGAACCCTGCAGCTCATTTAAACGCCTGCCTATACTGAGTGTCGGTGCTAACCAGCAGGTTGTCCCAGTCCAGGTGAAGCTTCCCCTGTCCCCTGTGTGGACCACAGCCCCCACCAGTCAGGGCTCCACCCTCAGAGGCACTTACGTCAATGTTGTCAATGTCTAGGACGCGTGAGTGGAACTGGAGGCCCAGGGCCTTGGCCTGCTGGATCGGGTGGGCCAGCTGACTGTAGGTCTGCAATGAGAGGCCAACATGCCGGTGTGGACGGCCATCCAGGGCAGGTCACAGACTCAGCACCACTTGGAACCAATGTCTACACACCCTGGCACCTGGGTGAGCAGACAGTGGGAGCAGAGGCCAAGAGCATGGGTCCAAGAGGAGGTAGGTGCCACCAACCTGCTGGCCTGAATCACACACTTTCCTCTTTATGGGAAGAGTGTGTCTCCCAAGTGGAAGCTGTATTAATCAGCAAACGAGTAATTCTGCTGGAACGCCATCCAAAGCACTCCCAGGGCAAGGGGGCGGATCCTTGGCTGGTCTCTAACACTGGGTATTTACCTCCGCTGGACTCTTGGCCTGGAACCGGATGCCTTTTCTAGGATTTGTCCTAAACCTAAGGGTGTCTCTCTCATGGACCAGCCCCAAAAGACACCCTCACTGCTCTATGCCTGCTCTCAGACTGCGGACACGGCCCCCAAGACACATGCAGTTATGGACACATTCACTAGAAGCTTCTCTGGGCTGGGCAGGCCCCTAGGATGCAAGACACTCTGAAGGCATATACTTTTTATGGAAATAAATGATTCTCAGAAGAAAAAAAAACCGTGCCAATCCTGCTTTTGGCTTTTTAGAGATGACATTTCAAAAACACCTCAGTGAGCAGCTAGAACTTCAGCTGTGTTTCCAGGAGCACCAGCAGCTCTCTGGCAAAGATGATCAGCCACAGCTTAATGGTCCCAAACTAAAAAAAAAAAAAAAAAAAACCCACAACTCATAAATGCCTGCTGGATTAGTCACGGTGCAGGGGAGTATTTAAAAGGGAAACCTGACAGAATCTTCTGCTTTTTCCAAGTTGTTTGTGAGCAGGGTGCAGAATAGAATGAGCCAAAAAAAAAAAAAAGTCCGAATTGCTTTAAAGAAGCTGGGGAGGAAAAACAAAGCATATGGCCAAAGAGGCAGCTCAGGGAGAGTGAGGAGGGTGAGGCAAGATGGCCTGAGCAGACAGGCGCTGGGAGCTCCACAGGCATGGGGAGGCTGCCAGGAGCGGGGCAGACAGTGTCTGCTCTGGGGATGCCTGCCCAGCCTCCTTGTGCTGACTCTGATGGTGGCCCCAAGGCCCCGAACACTGACCCTGGGAAGCAGCCGGGCCTTGTCAGGACGTGCTGCTCCTCCCTGGGCAGTAGCTCTTGTAAGAACAGCCTTGTTCTTGTAAGACTGTAAGACTGTAATCTTGTAAGACTGCCAGGTGCTTTGTACATCTAGGTTGGCAGTGTACCCTTGCACCCCAGTGAGGTAGGTGTGGTGATAAAGTCTGGCTCAGGGGACAGGTGAGCCAGGTTAGTGTGGTACCCGCCATGCGTGAAATTCAGGAGTGCCAAGGGAACATCTGGTTTCTTTACCCAGGGTAATTCACTGACCTTTTTCACCCTCTGCTTGACCCCTGGACTCCAAGCCTGTGCCCCAGGCCACCTTGGCCACAGGGTCCTGCATCATATCTTTACGGCCACCTGACCAGAGCAGGAAAAGATGCTCAACAGGCCATCCTGGAAACCTTACCTTTACTCCATAGCTTAAATCAATTATGGCTCCTTAATTAAAAAAAAAAAAATTGTGGTATTGGGACTTGAACCCAGTGGCACTCTACCATTGAATCACATCCCAGCCCTTTTAATTTTTGAGACAGGGTCTCACTGACTTGAGATCCTCCTGCCTCGGCCTCCAAAGCAGCTGTGATGACAGGCGTGCACCACATGCTTGGCTCTTAATCAAAATTAATTTAAGATGGGGGGGGGGGTGGGCAGGAGGCCCAGGAAAACTGGCAGCTCTGTGACATCAGGTTGTCCCTTGGCACTGAGTAGGAGGAACCCTTTCTTACTGAGGAGCTTCTGTCTGCATGCAGAGGACCTGACGCCCACGGGCAAAGATGCATGTGCAGAGGGAGGGCTGGAAGGCTGGCCCTGGGCTCTGCATGGGGCGAGCACCTCTGGTGTGGCACTCAAGGGCACAGACACATTTGCTGAGGGAGAGATGGGGGGCTCTGTGCCAGCGAAGCATCTGACACAGACTCGCTCCCTTCCAGAGCCAGGGTCATCCTGCTGTCCCATCCTCAAGCTAGCTAAGCAGCCCTTCTTCACGTGGTCTTTTGGGGGGTGGGGGGCCTGGGGATGGAACCCAGGGCCTTGCTGGGCAAGCACTCTACCACTGAGCCACACCTAGCCTTTCTGGTTTTTTTTTTTTTGGCAGAAAAAGAGAGAAAGAAAAAAACAGTACTCACAGCTTCATAGCACCAATCTTTGAGAATGTCGAGCTCTCCAGAAATCATGGCCTAAAAAGGGAAAAGAAAAAAAAAAGTGTGAGAACTAAGTGGGCTTTTGAGGTAGAACTCTTGAGAACATTCTCTGGTGGGGGCCTTTCCTCAAAGACCCCTGGCCCCTCAGCCTGTGAGTCTAGAGAAGGACAGTTCCACAGGAACCTGGCTCAGGGTTGGATCTAGGAAGGTAAGGGAAGTGCGGGGAGGGGGGCGAGGGGCAGGAAGGAGCCAAGCTCTGAAGGAGAAACTGTGGCCAGGCTGAGGCCCAGCACCCAACTCCCCCACCCTCCTCCCTGCCTAAGTGGTGAAAAGGACATGGGAGCGGAAGGACTTCTTGTGGTCCCACAACAGGCCTGAAGAAAGCCTGGCCTTGGCAGGTGGGTGGCTGCAGTCCGACTTAAGCAACACCCCCCTCCTCACAGACGAACGGGGGAACAAGAGCACTTCAATGTGGATTGTGGGATTGCCAGGGACAAGGCCCAGGAAATGTCCCTCGGTTATGGGTGTGGCTGGGGCACCCTATTAGAGCATGAGTGCGGTGGGTGCCTGCTTCTCCCTGACCCCGGAAGGCCACTCCTGGGCACCTGTGAGGAACAGCCTCAGGCAGGGAGAAGGGAAGTGACACTAGGAGACGCAGGACAGGGTTCCGGGGAGGCAGGGTGCTGCCTGACGACAAGGAGGAAGGAAGACTCATTCCTGGAGCAGCCAACTCTGGGCAAGGCTCGACCCCCAACTGTCACCATCCCTGGAGCAGCGTGGACCACGGTAGGGTCAAGCCCCCTCCTGAGACCCTGTCATGGGTGCACGTAGTTAGGCATCTGTACCCTGGACAAGGCAGAGGGCAGGCCTGTGGGGCAGCTGCAGCCAGGTAGGAGCCTAGAAGTATCTGCTCAGAAGACAGCTCCAGCGGCCACGCTCCCCTGGGGACACTAGACTGGGACCCAGAGTGCTGCCTGGGTAGGAAGAAGTTGGCCAGAGCACCAACCACCCCAGGAGGGGCCCTGCTAGGGCGTGGCAAGCACCTCCAGGACGTTGGGGATGATGTCATTCTCGCACTGCTTCAGAAACCGGTCCTTGTCGAAGGCCGGGTCCACCCGCAGGATCTCAGTGAGCACCTCTGACATCTCCGTCTTGGAGAACAGGCCTCCTATGGGAACCAGAGCCTGGGGTGAGTCAGGACCCTGGTTCCCTCCCCACTGCCTGCCAGGTGTGGGGGACCCCTCCTGCAGCACAGCACTCACCCAGCAGGTCAGTGACCCTATCGGTCAGGGCCCGGGATGCTCGGATGAGCACGTTGTCACTCTCATCATATTTCATCTTCATCTCAAAGAACCCTGTGGGGGAGGGGGTTGAGAAGGGCCCTTTCCAGAAAGCTGTAGGACTCCCTACAGCCTCTGTGAGACCCACCCCGGACACGACTGTGCCCCAGAGGGGATCTCTGAGCCTGCCTCCTTATCTGTGCCCAGGACTGCTGCCTGCTGACCTACCTGGCGAGGTCACGGAGACCCTCGGCTGGGGCCCTAGAGGGGCTGTGCAAGTTATGGGTTGCCACCCCTGCTGGCTGTGGCTTCCACTACAAAGGAAACAGAGGCCTCTAGTGGTCCTCCCAAGACAAGGGACAAGGGCAAGTGGCCTGGTGGCTCTCTGGCTCAGCACCTGGGAAATCCCATGCCCAGCACAAGGCAACTCCAGCCCCAGTGGCTGCCACGGGGCCCTGGCTGGCCCTGACCTCTGAAAGCACCAGGGTTCCTGGGGTCCTGACCATTCTATGAGGGGGCAATTGCCTGGCATCTTGGTAGCAGAATCTATAACTGAACCATCAGGTGGCCTCATAAAGATGACCAGCCCTTTGGAAACCGTCTCCATTTCTACAAAATGGAAATCTGTCCAGTGGCCAGAGTGGGCACACTGACCAGTGTCTACTACCATCACCCCGCCAGAACTTGACAGGAGGGCTGTACTCACGATTGAATACCACGTTGTTGTCTTTGAAGTCCTTCCACTGCTGGTACCACTTGGAGTCCTTGTGCAGCACGACTCCCAGAGCCTCCCTGGGCAGGACGCTGGTGTAAGCTGTAGCCCTGGTGCCGCTGAGCCCTCCCATTACCATGGGAGGGACAGCAGAGGGCGACCCTAGGCCCACAGCCACGATGACCCCATCCTCACCTCCTGCCCTCTCTTCTCCCTCTGTCCCACCCTTCTGGCTCCTTCCATTTTTCCTGAGGGAGCCAGAAAGCCCAAGCAGAGACCAGGCCGTGGCAGACCACAGGCATGATCCTGAGGATGGCGTCAGGGCAGTCTGGGACCTACTCGTTGGGCTCAAAGACTTTCTCTTCTTTGAACTTCTCTCCTGAAAACTCCGTCCTTTTCCTCAACCGTTCAGGCCTGCGGTAAGGCCCAGTCTGCCCCAGAACACTCTGGTCGATCTCCTTCTTCACAGACTCTACCCCCTGAAGGAGAGCAGCAGACCTGTGAATGCCTGGGTGACCACCAGCCTCACCCGGACGCCACCCCGGCTGCCATGCTGCCTGGCTCAGCTCCACTCACCTGGGAGAGGGCCTTGAAGGCCGCCGTCTTGCCCAGCTTCTCCCCTCCCTTGGACACAGTCTCGGCAGACTGTTTGGCTGTCTTGGCAGCTTCTTCCATCCCCTCCTTGATCTTTCGGCCAAGGTCACTCTTGCTGACTTCGTCAAGACTCTACTGAGACAGATGTAGAGATGCGCATCCACACAGCACCCACCCAGACCTGGACAGGTCCACCACTTAAAGCTGGGACCAGCAATACACACTCAAGAACACTGCATTCAGTTTCTGGGGTACAGAACCCCTGGCTCCAGGCCAAATACTGGGTTTAATGACCTCTCCCCCAAATAGGTAGGAGTCCTCCAGAGGGCAGGGAACCACCTGCAACAGGGACTCCAAGGAGCAGCAGTGCAGGGTGAGAGTGGCCGTGAGGGTGCCCGATGCCAGGTCCTCAGACCTGCACCCAGGCTGTCCCTCCTGGTGTCTCACATCCACCTCACCCTTAAATGGGGGCAACGTCATCAGCGTCCAGCAGATGGGCCATAGTCCTGCCTCTCCCCAGCTGACCTCGACTCCAGAAGCCTCCCGGACAGTGTGGCTGCCACCACAGTCCTCCGCACATTCACCACACCACTGCCAGGCCAGCCCGTCACAAGCCGTTCCCCCTGCTGTCAACACCCCCTGACCCAGGGTTCCTGTGACCCCAGAGGACTCCTGGCCACATCTGCCCATTACCTCCTTCACTGTTCCCGTCAGCTCCCCCAGCTTCTTTTTTATCGCCTCGCTGGTTCGCACAGTCTCCGACTCGATGGTTTTCTGTGATAAAGAACATGGCTTCTTTTTATTCCTACACAAGTGAGCTTTACCTTATAACCAAAGGCCCCAGGAGGCGCTTTCTCTATAGCCCAAACTCCCCACAGAGGCCCAGAGGCCTCCCCCACAGGTTCCACACAGCCCACAGCTGGGCTGGTGTCTCAGCAACTGCAGGCTCCTTGCCAAAGCCAGCAGCCTAGGTCCACCTGGCAGCCACCTCTAGAGCACGGGCACCCCAGCCCTGGGTCTTCCTCTGGGTGGCAGGAGGTAGTTCCCTTTCCACTTGGCAGCAGTGTTATCTTGAAGGGCGGCTCTTGGCGTCATCTTCTCTTACTCTGCCTTCCACCCTGGCCACCTCCCCCAACCTCAGCCTGCTATCCCCAAATCAGCCCTTCCTAATGATTTGCCATCTAGCTGAACACTCAGTGAGGCATTCCATCCTAGTGAGCAACTTGGGGACACTCAGGGAAAAGGCCTCTTCCATGACCTGCTAGGGATCAATAGAATAAAATACCAAACCAGATGTGGTGGTACAAGCCCATAATCCCAGTAACTTGGGAGACTGAGCCAGGAGGATCGCAAGTTCAAATAGTTTCAGCAATTTAGCGAGACCCTAAGAAACTCAGTGAAACCCTCTCTCTAAATAAAAACACTAAAAGGGCCGGGGATGCGTCTTAGTGGTTAAGTGCCCCTGGGTTCAATCCCTGGTACATTAAAAAAATATATAAAAATAAAAATAAAATAGAATACCAAGCAACCTGGGGCAAGTATGCCCTGAGGCTCAGCCACTCATCTTTAGGATGGGTAAGCTGTCCTCCTGCAAAGCCCTTACATGGTGTTCACATAAAGGTTGCCAAGTCAAGTCCAGGCTGGTACTTGGTAGCTGCTCAATAAAAGTCAGCAATGGTAATTGATAATGACCCTGGCATTGTAACCCAGTTTCTACCACTACAAACAAAAGTTCTCAGGAGGAGTACATCTAAAAGATCATGTGCCATAGATGACCCAATGTAGACCTGACCCAGCTGGTTAGGAGATGAGACTCCAAGACTGTCTCACAGTTCCCAGGAGAAGCTGATGCTGATGATCTGCGGACTGTGTGGGTGGGAGTCGGGGGTGGGGAAGGCGACAGGGGGTGGAACCAGAGCCCCGTGCATGTTAAGCACAACTCTACCACTGAGCTACACCCCAGCAACGACACAAAGTGCACTGCAGAGAAACCGCAGAAACAAGAGACCTGGGCAACCCACTCCTGTCCTCTGGGAACTCCTCATCAGTGCAGCAGCCTCACCTCCTCACAAGCAACCCCTTCCTCAACCACAGGGCCCTGTCCTGGAAACAAGTGTGGAAGGGGGGCGGGGTTGGGGGACAGAGCAAAGGGACTCACATATTTCCTTCTGGCTTCCTGGAGCGCATCAGACTCTTCCAGCTTCTTGGCTTCATCCCGGAATTTTTTTATACTTTCTTTCATCTCTTTGTTTTTGGCCAATTCTTGTTTGATGTTATCTACCAAGCCAGACAGAAAACCCTTTCTGTTTCCAGAGGAATATGATTTGGACTAGAACAAATGTAAAATAAAAAGTTAGAGACTGGAAGAACACATATGAAAACACCCAGTAACTACTGAGGGACTGGAAGGCATTCTAAAATTTTTTTATTGATTCAAGTTCAAAAATGAATCTCTTATCTATTTCTCTCCTTTTTGCAGAGCTGGGGATCAAACCCAGGGCCTTGCCATGTCAGGAAGACACTCCACCATGGAGCCACATCCTCAGAAGATGAATTAAAGAAATACCTGATCATAAAGTGTGGTACAGTTAGCCCTTTGTATCCACAGGTTCCATATTTTGGAATTCAACCAAACACACATAAATACATTTTAAAAAAGAAGCTGGGTGCAGTGGCACATGCCTATGATCCCAGAGACTGGGGAAGCTGAAGCAGAAAGATCACAAGTTCAAAGCCAGCCTAGGCAACTTAGCTATAACCTGTCTTAAAATAATAAAATAAAAAGAGCTGGTGGTAGAACACCTCTGAGTTTAATCCCCAGAAACTGCATCTGTACTGAACATGTACAGACTTTCTCCTTATTATTCCATAAATAAATGCTATCTCCACAGCATTTACTTCACTAGATATTTTAAGTAATTCAGAGATATTTACAGTCTAGGGGAGGACTGTGCAGATTCTATGCAAATATTGTGCCATTTTATTGAGCCTACTCACATTGTGTTATCTATAGGGGTCATGGAACCAATCCCTGGCAGATACCAAGGGAAACTGAACATCCAACAGTGGAATATTGAGAAATGAACTCTTAAGCCACAAGGAAACCTGAAATGTACACTACTAAGTGTTAATGAAGTAATCTGCAGGACACAGTGGCGCATGCCTGTTAATCCCAATGGCTCAGGAGGCTAAGGCAGGAAGATTTTGAGTTCAAAGCCAGCAATGGCGAGGGCGCTAAGCAACTCAGTAAGATGTTGTCTCTAAATCAAATACAGAAAAGGGCTGGGGACGTGGCTCAGGGGTTGAGTGCCCCTGAGTTCAATACTCTGTACCAAAAAAAAAAAAAAGAAGCCAATCTGAAAAGGCTACAGATTGTATAATTCCAACTCTATGACTCTCTGGAAAAAGTGATCAGTGGCTGTTGGGGATTGGGGGAAGGAGCGATGAAAGGCAGAGCACAGAGGATCTCTAGGAGTGAAACTACTGTGTATGAACCTGGACACATGTTGTGGTATAACGGTCAACAGGATTCATTTGTCAGGAGCCACAGAATGTACAACACAGAAGTGGTCCCAGCCAGGCAGGGGTGCACACACCTGCAATCCCTGCAATTTAGGAAGCTAAAGCAGGAGGACAATTTAGCAAAGCCCTCGACTTAGCAAGACCCTGTCTCTAAACATAAAAAGGGGGCTGAGATTGTGGCTCAGTGGTAGAGTGCTTGCCTAGCACATGGAATGCACTGGGTTCAACTCAGCACCACATAAAAATAAACAAACAAAGATATGATTCCATCTACAACTTAAAGATTTTTTTAAAAAATGAGGTAACTCTTTTCATTGCCTTATTTTATTCATTTATTTATTTTTTTATGTGGTCCTGAGTTTTGAATCCAGGGCCTCACATACGCAGGGCTAGCACTCTATCACTGAGCCACAACCCCAGCCCAAGATTTTAAATATAAAAATATATAAAAAGGGCTGCAGATGTAGTGATAAAGCACCCCTGGATTCAATCCCCAATGCCCCCCCAAAAAAATCCCAAAGGTAAACTATGGACTTCAGTAAATAACAATGTATCAATACTAGCTTATCAATTGTAACAGATAATCCCACATACTAGACTTGAATAACAAGGCAAACAATGTGCCCAGGGAGGAGGTAGATGGGAAGTCTCTATACTTTTTGTTCAGTTTTCCTATAAACCTAAAACTGATTTAAAAGAAAGTCTATTTAAGGCAAAACAAAACACAGTCTCCTTCCTCACCAGAAGAAACAAAGGACAAATGGCTAGGCTAGGTCCTCATGAACATTCAAATATCCTCACATGAACCCAAAGCAAAAGTCAACAAGACGGAAGGGACTCTCATCCCAGGGATAAACTGTGAAGAACTCTGTAGGTCCTAATTCCAAAATCCAGCACAGGGCTTCTACTCTTCCTGGCCCCTCTAAGAAAACTTTGGCCATTTCTGGTATCCAGCTCTCATCCATGTCACCCAAGAGCCTGGTGACCATCACAAACCTCCCTTTCTTAGCCCATAGGAGAAGAGTCACAGAGAACCTGCATCTTGGGGAAACCCAACACATCCAGATGCAGAGAGAAACCAAGGTGCAGCTGCAAATACAGGAGCCAATGTCACACACTACTTAGGGGTACATGCTTCGGGTCAAAGCTGGACTTAAATTCTGCTTTGCTATATGTATAGCAACAAAAGGGCTCAATAAAAATAATTTTAAAAATGCTTAAAAAGTGATGTAAGAGAGTCAACACAGGGAAGTGGCCAGATGTGTTTACCTCATTTAGGATATGCCACAATAGCTGAGGGGCTGCTTTCCCAACATCAAAGTTGACTGCCTCCCTGGCCTTTATCAAGCCAAAAGAGAAAGCAGCAGCTACCCTCGTGCTGCTCTTTGGAGAGATGGCCAGGCCTCTGGTTGGTAGGCCGCAGCCTCATTCCCATCCCAGCCTTTCTCCAAAGGAAGTCCAGGTCCTAAGACCTTCAGGGATTCTGCCATCTTGCACCAGCCCTTCCATATATTCTAGGGCTGCAAACTGTGGGTGTAGGGGACTGCACAACTAAGGAAAAGAACCATGGGGCCTGTCCTATATCCGCAGGTTCCAGAATAGAATCAGGGGGCTAATTAGCTGCCTGCAAGGAATTAGCTGAGTTGAGGCCTTGGGTGTAGGAAGAGAGGGTGTAGGTTGCCCTAGCATACATTGGGGCTTCCGGTCTCACTCATAGTGTGATACTAACAGAAGCATGGGCAAAGAGAAGTGACCAGGACAAAGTGAAGTCCAGAAACATCAGAGTGACTCTGATTCAATGCCTAAAGGGCTGTCTCCCAAAAAAGGGGACAACTGTGTCTGATGAGGGACCCAAGGGCAGAGGCAATGGGGAGAAAAAAATTTGGCGCACACAGGGGCCTTTTCTAGTCATCAGAGCACTCAGTGTGCTATTCTGTGAGGTACGAGTACCCGATTCCCAACAACATCAAGCAGGATGCTGCCCAAGCACTTCCTGGCATACTGAGAAGATCTGGCACACTAGGCTCTACATCTTCAAACAACCTGGGCACAGAGGCACACCACTGACATACCCCTGGTATCATGAGCATGGTATCGGGATGCCACTTACCAGTGGCAGCTCTCCACCTGGCCGGCATATCTGGTAGGCTGAACCATGGGGTAGATTGTGGCTGGAAAGAAACTGGACTCCACTGCCAAGGCATCTCTAATTGGAAGAAAAAGGAGAAAGGTCCATTCAAACAATTGTTTGTCTAGGAAGTAAGCAGACCACTCAAAAATGCTGGAGTCACCTGCAATGCATTTGCCAATTTTGATGAAGTGTTTGCCATATGCTAGAGAATCTGCAACCTTCCCAAGTCTGAGAAGCCAATGGAATCTGACAGAAAAGAGAAAATACTACATCTGCACTTCCAAGGCATATTCCTGCCTCTGAAACTGGGAAGTAGGGACTGGGGGTCAGAGGTCCCAGGAAATGTCAACCTGTGGGGAAGAAGGCTAAATATATCAGTACAACTTAATCCCTTAGCCTGAAAGAGGACATGCTAAACTTCCATGCCAGTGGCAAGCAGTCTTCTGTCACAAACCCACCCCACTCTTGCTAGCCTCCAAAGACAAGAGACCTGAATTTTCAGAGGCAAACTCATAACTTACTGCCCCACCGACAATGCTGAAATAAACCTGCAATGTCCTGGTCAAAAGTTGGGCTGCAAGCAGAGCAATTTAGTGGAGTCATTCTGGGAAAAACCCCAGTCAATTTCATGTGAAAGGCACTTTCTTCTCTTACCAAATGATGAATGTTAAGCTGGATTCTATTCTACTCTGCACCCTAACATCAAACACTGAAGCCTAGTGCACTAAAATCAAATGACCTAATAGAACCACTCTTCCATTTCCTGGGCCTTTTCTTTTTTTTGAGAGAGAGAATTTTTAATATTTATTTTTTTTAGTATTTGGCGGACACAACATCTTTGTTTGTATGTGGTGCTGAGGATAGAACCCGGGCCACACGCATGCTGGACGAGCGCGCTACCACTTGAGCCACATCTCCTGGGCCTTTTCTTTCTCTATTCCCTACCAGTTCTGGCAACCACCCGCAACATCCCAAATTTACACAAGTACCACTACTGCCTAATGGTTAGTCAAGGATAACTCTTGGGAATGTAAATAACTTGTTTTACGTCTCTATATGCTTACACCCACTGATTCCAGAAGCAGTAACATCAGCAATCCTATGAAGTAAAAGAAGCTATTTAATCTGGGAGAGAAATCTCATGCTAGGATGAAATCTGAGTTTAGTTTCACCTAACCTCAAATTTGCCCAATCCAAATACGTGTAAATTCAACCTCTAAGGAGTAATCAATACTGATTCAAAGACACTATTTATCCTGATATTCACTTCCTGTGAAACATTTTCCTTCCTCTTAATCCAAGACTCTGTATTCAGGTTGATCCATGTTTTGGACCTGTCAGTCACCTAATAGCTCTAGGACTGAGGGCAGGTGGCTTAACTCTTCTGAGTTTCTAGTTCCTTCAACTAATGAAACAGGACGAAAGGATCACAACATGATACACTAGCTTCTGAGTGTGCATTACAAGCCCCGATTCCCATCGCCCTATGGACCCGAGAGTTCTCAATCTTAGGGCGAGAAATAAGTCCCGCACTTCCACGCTGGGCATGAGGAGAGGCAATGTTGGAAATGCCCTCGGTAGAAGACCTGGCATTTGAACGCAAGCTGTGAATGTCACTTTCTTTGCTTTCACTTGGCTACTTTTTCTCCAAGGGGCACTGTCGCTCGAACCACCATTCACTTCCCAGTGCACATGGAGTCTGATGAGCGAGAGGTGACTAGCTCCCCTTCAGGCTCTGCGCACAGCCGCCCCCAGCTTGGTGTGCTCGGTCCCCTTACTCAGGCCTCGCTACGTGCTCTCTGGCCCGGCCTCAGGTGACCCAAAGACCCAACCCCAAGCCTCCACGGGAAGGGCTACAAGAGCCGAGGGCCTGAGGAGGAGGCCTCGGAGGCTGCTCACCCAGAGCCCCCTAAACCCACTCGCCAGCCCCGCAAGTCCGCTCACCCGCGGACAGCGGCACCAGCCACCCCGCAGCGCCGCCGCCGCCATGTTGGAAGATCCCGTGTGACCTTCTCGCGGCGCGGCCGGATGGCGTCAACCGCCGCGACCGCCTAGTGCACCGTGGTCCCTAGAAAAGCTGGCCCAGCGGGCGGGGTTTCAGAGAGGGAGAGCTTTCTGATTGGGTATGACGTAATTGGGGGCGGAGAGAACGCGAGCGAGCAACAAAGCCGTCCGTGGTAAGGGCGGGGCCTAATAGCGGTCCCCCGGGAATTTCTAAAGAGCTGGTCTTCTGATAGGGCAGGGTTTTGGAAAAACGGAGCATATGACTGGATGTGGGTGGCCTCAAAGGAGGCCCAGGGGGCGGGCACTCCTGTGAAGTTCAGACCTGTGGTTGGGCGACATCGAGAAGGGGCGGAGCCTGAGGGCGAGGATTGAGTCAGTTCGGTGATTCCGCTACAGTCGGTTCAGGGATCTGACAATGTTTGATTGACAGGGACTGACATCCGCAAACTGTTTGCTCCAAGAACGAGAGCGAAGGAGCTCGCTCTTATACAGCACTTTGAGAAGACACCTATTGGTTCCGACCCAGAACAGGAGGGCGAAGCGATACCAGGCTGGGTGTGGACTAGTCTTGCCCTGAGTTTGTTTTTCATTTGGAGAATGCCGCCATCAAGTGGTGGCACATTGACATGGTTATTCTGGGGAGGAGGAGGGATGATACCTTGGGGGAGAGAATGTATGTTGCCTGGTTGTCCTCTTGAAGCTTTTTGCATTGTTAACCCCTGATGTGGACTTGTGGAGCTCAGTTCCTTGAAAAAGATGCCGCTTGTGCTGTAGAATATTGAGGCAGCATCCTACCTTGAGGTTCTATTCTCAAATTCATCACTCCCTGGTTATTTTACTACATGTTATTAATGTCTGCTCTCGTGAGGTTATTTACATATAGTCACATGCCACATTATACCACCTCGATTATGGACAGACCACAAATATGACAAACCATGGCCCCAGAAAATTATGACATTGTAATTGTATCACCTAATGACATTGTAACTATCCTAACAGCCCAATACATTACTCATCCTACTGTGCTGCCAGTTGTTTAAAAATATAGCACATACATTTGTGTACAGTACATAATACTTGATGATAATAAATGACTATATTATTGGCTTATTATTACTGAAGTGTACTCCTACTTATTGAATGTTTATTGTAATCCCAGTTCATTGGGAGGTTGAGGCAGAAAGATCACAAATTGGAGGCCAATCTCAGCAACTTAGCAAGTCTCTGGTTCAAAATAAAATAAAAAGAGCTAGGGATGTAGCTCAGTGGTAGAGTACTTGCCAAGCATAGTGGGAGGCACTGGCTTCAATCCCCAGCATGATAAAAAATAAATAAATAAAACAGTTCACTGTAGAACAGTTAGCCATGTCACACCAGCAGCAGGTTCACACATCTCATGTTCACTGAGTGCTTGATCACATCAAGAGGCCAAGTTGAGTGATTGGCCTAACCATGTGGGTTTGTGTAAATGCACTCTGTCATTCACTACAATGAGATCGCCTAATGTGTCTCCCTCATTAAGCAAGGCATGGTCACATGTTGTTTCTGCATGCTGGAAACAGGATGTATGCAGCTACATCTCTTAACAGTTCTTGGATGGTGCCCTATTATTAGTGGAATCAGTCACAGTGGGAGTATTTACACCACAGGAATTGGCAAACATTACAAATCAAAAATTTTTGGTTTGTTTATTAGAAGAGCCAGTTACTAAACACAGCAGAGGATGAGAACATGAAGGACAGTGAACATAGACTCTTCCCAAAAATCTGCTGTGCATAGAAAGTGAAAGGATGACAGCTGGAGGAACATATGGAGAGGAGCAAGAGTGCCTTGTTTGTTTTCCCCAACTTCTTATTTTGCAGAATTTCAAAGCTGCAAAACTTGAAAGGATGGTATGAAAACTCACAGGCCCTTCACCTAGATTCACTTATTCGTGTTTGCTATAGCATCCTCTCCCCACTCCCTGTGTTTGTTTGTTTTGTTTTGTTAACTTTTTAACAAATTTTTGCAGTGCTGGGGATGGAGCCCAAGGCTTCACTGCATGCTAGCTAGGCACGTGACTACCACAGAACCACACCCTCAGACCTGATTTTGTGTGTTTCTTTTGCTAACCCATTTGAAGGAGAGTTACAGACATCCAGAGGTCTCGTCATTCAATACTTAATCATGAATCTCTTCTGGACACTTTTTACAAGATGACAGCATCATTAACCCCCAAAATATTCATTAACATTGAATAACTAAAAGTAATTAAATAGCTCAATATGGTGGTGATTTCCAATAATCCCAGCTATTCAGTAAACTGAGGCAAGAGGATGGCAAATTTGTGGTAAGCCTCAGCAACTTAGGGAGGCCCTATCTCAAAAATTAAAAGGGCTGAGGGGTGTGGCTGTGTGGTAGAGAACCCCTTAATTCAACTCCCAGAATCCAATCCAGTTTCTCTTATTGCATTTGGTTTTCCTATCTCTTGCGGTTTCTTTTCACCTAGAAGTTCCCGTTATTTTTTCTTTCATGATTCTGGCAACTTGGAAGCCCTGTTGTGTAAAATGCTCCACATTCTAAATTTAACTGACTTATTAAAAAATGATTGGTTTCCAGTTTGTCTAGAAGGTGGGAATGGCTCTTTCCTGATGCACCCTAACAGGAGGTCCATCAAGTAAATGTGTTCCACTTTGAAGGATGCTAAATTCCGTGATTTGGTTAGGGTTTGTTTTTACCTTCACCTTTATTTTAATATTCTTTCTAGTGCTGGGGTTGTTTTTATTTGTTTGTTGTGATGCTGGGGATAAAACTCAGGGCGTACACAGGCTCATCCAGCTCTCTACCACTGTGCTACACCCCAGGCCTCGAGCAACATAGTTCCTTGTGGTTGTTGGACTGACAACCAGTTTTCTTGCTGCTTCTCAGCGGGCCACTCCCACCTCCTAGAGGTGGCCTGAACTCCTTCTTATGTAGCCATCAGAGTCCCTTCCCAACTTTCCCAAGCTTGAAATCTGATGTCCTCTTTTGCCAGAGAAATAGTCTTTGCTTTTAAAAAAGGCTCTTGTGATCAGATTGGGCCCACCCAGGTAATCTTCCTTTTACCATAAAACATTACCTCTGGAGTCTCTTCAGGGCTGCTCTGCTTCATAGATGATGACTTGTAAAGGTGCCCTCACCGGTGGAGGGAGTAAACTAGCTCTCTTGGCCCTGACATCATTCAGGAAGATGGAGCCTCACTTCTAATCACCACAGCATTGAGGATCAGCTTTCAACATATGAATTTTAATGGACACAACTTCAGACCAGAGTGGTTTGGCAGCCTAGGCTGACTGAGACATCAGTCAACCAACCATGCACCCCAGAATGCCTGGTGTAGTGGCTGGGGACAAGGGACCTTCCCCCAGGAATATGGTGAATGTGTGGTAGAATGGGACAAGGATGGTCAATGGCAAGGTCAGAAGTGGCTGAGGAAAAGAGGCAGTGAGGGAACCATCTTTTGAAGAAATGTCTGGAAGGTCTATTCTTGGAATTATTTCCAAATTTGAGCAATATTTTTTTTGGCATTATTTACCTGCTACTAGGTGACAAGTCACTCCAAAGCTTAGCAGAGAGTAGGAAGTGGTGGCCAGGGCTGGGGGAGAAATGGAGAGTTGCTGTTTAACATGTATAAAATTTTAGACGTGTAGACTAAAGCTCTGATTTGGATATGACTTGAATCTGTCCCCCAAAGGTTCACGTGTGGGAGGCCTGGTCCTCAATGTGGCAATGTGAGAGGTGGTGGCACCTTTAAGAGGTGAAGTTCAGCAGGGCATAGTGCTGCATGCCTGTAATCCAGAGGATGGGGGTGGGGACTGAGGCAAGAGGATCACAAGTTTGGGACCAGCCTCAGTAACTTAAGTGAGATTCTATTTCAAAAAAATAAAAATAAAAAAAAATAAAAATAAAAAAGGACTTGGAATATAGCTCAGTGTTTTTATAAAAGCACCCAGGGTTCAATTCCCAGTACCAAAATCAAAAAAGAGTTGGAGCCTGGTGGGAGATCCCTGGGGGTACTGCCCTCAGAGGGGATTGTTCTAGTCAGCCTCTGCTACTGTAACAAATACCCAACAATCAACTTATAAAGAGAATTGGGTTAGTCAGGTGCAGTAGTGCATACCTGTGATCCCAGCTACCTGGGAGACTAAGGCAAGAGTATAGAAAGTTTGAGTCCAGTCTAATGAATTTAGCAACTGAAATAAAAAGAAAATGGAGCTGGGAATATACTCAATAAGAGGCCCTGGGTTTAAAAAAAAAAACATGCTGGGGATATAGCTCAGTTGGTAGAGTGTTTACCTTGCATGCACAAGGCTCTGGGTTCAATCCCCAGCACCACAAAAAAAAAAAAAAAAAAAAAAGAAGGTTAATTTTGGCTCATGATTTTGAGCAGCTCAGTCCATGAACAGGCAGATCCATTGCTTTTAGGATTCTGGGGGTGTCAGATGGCAAGGAACAAAGCAAATTGCTCACCTAGGGCCAGGGAGCAAAATAGAGTAAGGATTGGGGTCCCACAGTCCCTTCAAGGGCACACCCCCAGTTAAGGACCTCCCACTATGCCCCACCTCCAGGAGGCTCTGCCACCTCTGCAGCACCACTTCAGGGACTGAGCTTTCAGTGCTTGGGCCTTTAGGGAAGACTGAAGATCCAAACTGCAGCAAGAACTATGGGAGTCTCACGGGACCCCAAGTTAGCTCTCAAAAGGGTCATCATGAAAAGAGCAAACTGTGCACAACTGTGATCCCTGCTACTCAGGAGACTGAGGCAGGAGGATTACAAGTCCGAGGCCAGGCTTGGCAACTTAACAAGAGCCTCTCTCAAAAGGAAAAAATAAAAAGGGCTGGAGATGTGGCTCAGTGGGAGAGCACCCTTGGGTTCAATCCCTAGTCTCAATAAATACATACATAAATAAATAAGGCATTAGAGCATCTCTAATCCAATATGGCTGGTGTCCTCCCAAAAAGAGAGTAGGACACATACAGAAGGATGAAGAACAGGAAGACACAATCTGTAAGCCAAGGAGAGAGAGAGAGAGAGGCCTCAGTGGGAATCAAGCCTGCCCACAGGGTGATCTGGGACTTCCTGACTCCAGAGCCATGAGAAGATGAGCCAGCCAGTCTGTGGCTCTTTATTACAGCAGCCCCTCTGCGTCTTCCCTCACAGCTCCTGCTGCCTAGAGGCCTCGCCATCTGCCTGCCTTCTCTCAGGCTCCTTCTGTCTTCTGCGCTGCCTTCTCCCTGGCTGAAGCTCTCCATCTCTGGCTCAGGTTCTTGAAGTATGATGGCTGCTGGCACCAGCTGTCTATCCCCTCTGTGCCAGAGCATGTGCTCAACCCACAGGAGCCAGATCTTATTTAAGGTCCCAACAAACCTTTAGGGGAAGGTGCAGTCGTGAGCTCTCTTATCCTGACAAGTCACTCAAAGCTTTCAGAGGGGAAGGAAGTTGCCTAGGGCCACAAAGCTAGGGTCAAAGAGATTCGAGCTGGTATGCAACGCCTTTGTCTCAGGCTGTGGTGCAGATGCCAGGCTGCTGGGCCCTGTGTGGGCAAGGTGCTGTGGAAGCAAGTGTGGGACTCTATAGTGGGCCTTGATGCCTCAGAATCTGTGGTCCAGCAGTATTATTCTCTATGAGCCTAAAATTGCTATAATATTAATAAAACTGTACCTGTCATTCTGCATTTTGTAGGCAAGGAAACATAGGCCTCCAGATTTTAAATGAGTCAAGTGTTCTGATGGGAGAAATCCAAGGTGTCAAGAACCAAGGTACAGCTGAACTTGCAAAAAGAGTGTTTTGGCCAGTGTCATTGTTGGGAGAGCAAAGCTTGGCTGGAGAGCTTGGGAGGGAAACTGCGGGTACAGGGACAAGAAGTTATCTTAAGAGTCTGGGCTTTATACTGAGAGAGTGACCAGGAGCTATTGCAGGGTTCTGTGTGTGTGTTTTTTAATACTTTATTTTAAAAATTATTTATTTTGCGCTGGAGATATAGCTCAGTTGGTAGAGTGCTTGCTTGAATACATAAAGCCCTGGGTTTAAGCCCCACACAAAAAATTATTTATTTTGTAGTGCTGAGGAATGAACCCAGAGGCTTTCTCATGCTAGGAAAGTCTCTATCACTGAGCTACTCCCCTGCCCATTTTGAGACAGCATCTTGCTAAATTGCCCAGGCTGGCTTCAAACTTTTGATGCTCCCTTCTCAGCCTCCCAAATAGCTGGAATTACAGGTATGCACCACTGCACCCATCCAAGTCTTTTAAGAGAAATTTGGGGTTCACAGCACAATTGAATGGAAGGTACAAAAGATCCCATATCCTACCTGGCCCCCACTATCACCATCCCACCTGGGAGCAGCACACTTGTCACAATGGATTAACCTCCATGGACACATCACTATCATCCAAAGCCATTCACTTTAAGGCTCACTCTTGGTCTTATTCATTCTATGGACTTAGAAAGTGTTCAAGGACATGTCTTTGCCATTATAGTATCATACAGAGTATTTTCACTGCTCTCAAAATCCTGTGCTCTGCTTATTAATCTCCCTTCCTCAGCAACCCCTGAACTTTTTACTCTCTCCAGTTTTGCCTTTTCCAGAATATCATATAGTTGGAATAACACAGTATTGATCTTTGCAGATAGGCTTCTTTCCCTTACTCGTATGCATTTAAGGTCCCTGAGATTTTCATTGCTTGATGACTCATTTCTCTTCAGTGATAAATAATCATCACTGGATGTACCAGAGTCTACCTAGTCATTCACCTACTGAGAGGGATACCTTGGTTGCTTCCAAGGCTGGGCAATTGTGAATCATCCTACCATAGACGTCCATGTTCGGGTTTCTGTGCAGACAGTCTTCAACTTGTTGGAGAGCTTTAGGTGTGGTGTGTGGCGGGGTGTTGTGCAAGGGCCAGAGCCAGCTGTTTTGTGGAAAGATCCCTCTGGCTGCTCTAAGAAGCCTGCAGAAGTTCCCAGGGAGACAGGCGGACTGAATTTGGTGACTGATCTTGTGACTCCAGAGCCTGTCCTCCTACTGAAGGTGGGTGATATATTCTATTATGAAACCAGCAGCCCTCCAAGTGTACCCATGAGTATGGAACACCCACTTGTCCCCACCCAGGCAGAGTTCCTAGCTCCTTCAGGTGGTCCACTGCTCCAGGCTCCATGGAGGCATTTGTGGTCAGCAGGCCTCCTCTCCCTCTGCAACCTCATCTCACTTCTTCCAATTACTTACACTTTTCAGAGTCAATTTAGGATGTGAGTGGGAGGGTGGGAATAATCAGCAGGTGCCCAAAGCAGATCCTCTAAGACTATCAGCCCTTGTGAAGAACCCAGTCTGACCTCTTATCAGGCCTGGTTTGTCTCTTGGTGTCTAAGGCCATGATACTTTTGGGGCCCTTGATGGTATTTTGATCTTGTGAAATTATAAGCAACCTTCATATTCCAGCTTGGATTATGCTGTTATAGAATACGATAGATATGTTGTAATATATGTGTATATATATATTGTAATATATATACATACATAGACACACACACTTTGTGTGTGTGTGTGTGTCTGTGTATTTCCTGACTATTGAACCCAGGGACATTCTACCACTGAACTACATTCTTAGACTTTTTTTTTTTTTTTTTTTGGTGGTGCTGGGGATTGAATCCAGGGCTTTGTGCACGCAAGGTAAGTACTCTATCAACTGAGCTATATCCCCAGTCCTACACTTTCACAAATTTTAAGACAGGTTCTCATTATTGAACCCAGGGCCAGGCATAAAAGGTCAAATACTGCAGGATTCACTCATAGGGAGTCCCTAGAGTAGTCAGATCCACAAAGACAGGAGGTGATGGTTATACCGATAACCTAATCACTACACACTCTGTGTGTGTTGATATCACACTGAGCCCTGTGAATAAATATATTATGTGTCAATTAAAAAAAACAGCACAAATCTGATGGCCTCACTTCCTACTTAAACCCACAGGGCTGGGGATGCAGCTCAGTGGTACAGTGCTTTGCCTGACATGTGCAAGGTCCTGGTCCAATCCTCAGTTTAGTGAAAATAAAAATAAACTTAGGGAAAGGGGAGTCAGTGTTTAATGGGAACAGTTTCAGTTTGGGGAGATGAGGAGGTGGTGGGATGGATGGTGGTTATGACTGCACCACAATTTGAATGTACTCAATGCCACTGGACTGCGTATTTCATAATGGTTAGGAGTTAATTTTTATGTTCTATATATTCTGCCATAATAAAAACAATTGTGATCAACAACAAAAAAGATTCAGGAGTTAGACTGCTCCTCTAACTCTGGACAAGGCACTTTACTTTTCTGTGCCATAGTTTGCCTGTATGTAAAATGGGGATAATATTAACTGCTTCATAGGGTTGTTGTAAGAAATGGAGGAGTCAGCCATCTTTGGTGACATTCATCTTTCAGGGACATGAGTACCACACTGCTGTGTTATTAAGACTGAGGGAGAAGACAAATGAACGGAGAGCCTTGGAGCTCACCCATCAGTCTATTAGTTTCCAATTCTGCTGTTGACAAATCGTTGCAAACTTGGTGGCTTAAAACACAAATTTATCCTCTTACAGTTCTGGAGGTCAGTTTCAATGGCCTGAAATCATTATGTCAGCAGGACCATGCTCCCTGAGGCTGGACATTCTGGAGAAGAATCCATTTCTCACCTTTTCCAGCTTCTAGAGAGAGCTAAATTCCTCAATCCCATGTTGTGGACTCTTCCTACCAGTAGCACAGCCTGTGATCCCAGTGGTCACAGTGTCTTTGGTCAAATCTTACTTTACCTCTCTTTGGGACGATGTTGGGCCATCTGGATAATCAGGGACCATTACCCCTTCTCAAGACCCTTAACTTAATCCCATCTGCAAAGTCTCTTTGCCATGTTAGGGAACATATTCAGATTGAAGGCACTAGGGCTTAGATATCTTCGGGGACCATTATTCTACCAAAAATGTGGGTCAGAATCCACCCACACCTCCAGGGTGGTCTCTTTTTTTTTGTAAGCTCTGGTTTCCTAACCTGGGAAATAAACCCAATAATCCCTGGCCACATGATTGCTGTGAGGACCCATTCTACCCCAGTACAAGGCCAGGCCGAGTGCCAACCTACTCCATCCAGGCCTTGCTTGGAGGACATGCAGGATTTGGCAGGCTGGTTTCAGGACCTTCCGCTGTGACCCATTCTGCACCCTGCAGTAGCCAGAAAAACCCCAAAGTTTCAGGAAGACAGAACTGGGATGGGCGCCTCTGTGCACTCGTGGATCACAGGCTGTCATCACGGTCGTCTGGGACACTGGGGTCACCTTGGCATTTGGAGCCTCTACCACCTACTTCAGCCCAAGAACCTTCAAGAGACTGACAGACCCCACTGCCTCCCACCCCAAATAGACACATGTACATACCTACACTTGCTTTCAGGGCATCTGGCCCCTGAGATTTTTGTTCAAGGCTCCATTTTTAATTTTTATTTATTTATTTGGTACTGGGGATTGAACTCAGGGGTACTCAACCACTGAGCCACATCCCCAGCCCTGTTTTGTATTTAGAGACAGGGTCTGTCTCACTGGGTTGCTTAGCACCTCACTTTTGCTGAGGCTGGCTTTGAACTCGAAATTTTCCTGCCTCAGCCTCCTGAGCCACTGGGATGACAGGCATGCACCACCATGCCTGGCAAGGCTCCATTTTTAAAAATCAGCCTTTATGTGTGGGGTCTTGAGTGTGCGTGGACTAAGCTGGTGCTCTCTGAGGGGCCCTGGTGTGAATTTCTTGTTTGCCATGCATTCTGTACATCCAAACAGACCACCCCTAGCATACCATCCATACTTGGTGTCAATCCAGCCAGCTGTCTTCCCAGAAGCAGCACTTTTATTATGTAGCGAAGGAGAAAGTTTATGTTAATCTGTAAGTAAAAATAGCAATCAAGTCCTCCCACCTGGATTCCAGACTTTCCTGAGGGCCCTCAGCCCTTGGTGGCTCTGACAACTTTTGGGCCTAACTCTCCCCAAGCCTTCTACACCGCCCATGGCTGGTTATTTGGCTGGGGTTTGGGGTGTGCAGTTTACACATCTGACCCGAAAGGTCAGTCTCTAGGTCTGACCTGACAGAGAGAAAAGGACATTCATGTGTGCACCACCAAACTGGTCCCCCTTGTCATCTTCCCATTCCTATGCCTCGGCCCCCAATGCCCTGCCTCTTGTCCTGGGTTCCTTCAACTGATAAGGGCCCTTCAGTGGCCTGGTCCCTCTTACTCCCTCCATGCAGTGGCTCTGACTGCAATATTCTCTTCAGACTCGGACCCTCACTCGTGACCAGGAGCTCTCTTCCTCCCTCTCCTCCACTTACTCTTAGGACCCTACATCAGAAGTCTTCCACTTGGGAAAAAAAAAAACCAAAAAAACGATTAGACAGCATGCAGCCTTTGGGAAGAAGGTGAAAGGCAGATTTTGAAACTCTATACATTCCATAAAAAGTACAAAAATAACCTGAAAACCCCTGAACAGAGACTAAGAGAGAATTCCCCAGCAAAGGCCATCAGCATCTGCTAGGAGGGGCCCTATGGGAAGAAAGCTGGCCAGGAGCACAGGGAGAACAGGGGAATGTGGGGGAAAGTTGGGGAGGGCAGGCTGGTGTGGAGAGTGGATGAACAGGCCACAAGCAGAAACCCCAAGGTAAACCCAAGGACTGTGAATATGAAGTGAAATGAAACAGACGAGAAATCTCAACTTTGAGAAGCCGGGCCTCTGGGCTCAGAGGGGGAAAGCCTGGCTTGTGAACTCATCCATGAAAGGAAGATCTGGTTCGAACCAGGAGGGCCATGAGAACTGGTCACGGAGCACACCTGGGCTGTCTGTGGGCTCCATCCCCACCCCCCACCTCCACTCCCTGTATGGGTTGAGGCCGTGGCCGGCCCAGGCTTACCAAGGAAGGAGGACGTCACCTGGCGCTTTACTTGGCCATGGGCTGCTCACGAGTCACACACGATCACCCCTACACCATCACATCTCAATTATCCCACTTCATTTATTACCAAAATATCACAGAATTCCAATCATTGGTAACATACAGTGTTTGACACAGACCTGATACCTGCAGAATGAACTGAGTGTCGGACAGTTGAGTTGTTTGGAATCATCAGTAACACCCGAACCATCACTCCATACTTCAAAAATACGCTTTTGAGAGCTTTGGAAACTGAATTAAAATGTCTACACAGCTATGAACAATTGTTTAATAAAACTTTTTCATGTTTCCATTACATGTAAATATATCAATTTGGCATCTCTATAAAAACTCTGAAAATGGTGCAAAAGTTTCATTCTCTTTGAGAAAGCCATTGACAAAAAATATTCACACTTCACTAAAATTTTGAAAAATGGTCTTCTTTCAAAGCTTCTTTATTAATCTGAAATCTTCTGGATTATCAAAATCTAGGTTTGCTTTTTCCTCCTAAAACACTAAAGAACATTTATTCACAAGGATTTAAAGGAAAAAAAGAAAAAGGCAATGGGGAGATGGAAAACTGATAAGGGCTCCCCCCACCCTCTTCTTCTGAAAATAATTTTAAAAAGCTGGTTACATAAGCATCCTCAAAAGAACACAATGGGATTCATTTTATTGTTGACTTTTGGACAGCAGTGTCAGACTTTATTGAAAACAAACCCATGTAAAAACAAAGTTAAAATGAAAAATGGTACCTGAAAAATAAATTATTTCATATAAAACAAATCAATAACTTAAAACACACTAGTATACAAAATGTCTAGCCATCTACTGTACAACATGGGAATCAGTTGAGAAGCCCCCCTCCCCCAAAAGCAAGCCACTGTAAACGGAACATCACGTGGGAAAGGAGGTGGCCCCAACCAACGGACAGGCCATCTCTTCTGGGGGAAGGAACACAGTCCTCCCAAGTCTCCACCAACCTAACTTAGGTACTTGCAGTTGCTGACTTACAAGTTTTTTTCTTTTGTTTTGTTTTTAACGACCAAGAAAAAACTGAACTATATCGCAGAAAAGTTGTGGGAAAATGTACTATAATCATCAGAGGGCAGGGGAAAATCCCTGTTGGGATCGAGATTCAGGTTCAACTGCTCTCATAAGAATGTGTCAATAACTAATGCCACTCAACAGAAAGCACTTGTGACTTCAGGGGGCTGTCTTGGGAAGAGTGGGGACAGATCCCTGGGAGTAGGATGAACGCTGGGGGTCTCTCCTAAAGAGCCGCCTCAGGTCCCACATAGGTGAGGCAGGTCCTGGGAAGATGGGAAGGATGGAGGTGGAGGGATAGAGTAAAAGCCCTTGCCGACTTAATTCTCATTCTCTTCCATCTAATGCAGGGAAGCCGGCTGCACAAAGCTTGCAGAAATAAAATCAGGCTGAACCTAATGAGAATCAGAATATCCAAGAGATGTCAACTCTGATTTTCAAAGTCATGGGGTAGGTCATGTCTTTAACACCTTATAGACAAGTGGCTCTCGTCTGCAGGCAATTCAGGGCAGGTAACCAACTGCCACTAACCTTCTTGGGGTTCATCTGCTTGTGTGACCCAGCAGGGACCCCCTGACTGCCAGCTCCGCGGCATAGGCCTTGGCTCCCTACAGCAGCACGGTTTAGTCCCTGGATACACAGGGTTTCCTGAACTAATGCCAAGTGCAGACTCTCAAAGGTTAAGGCAGCTGCCCTTGGCAAGGGGGAGGCTCACCTGCCAGGAGGAGGCAGAACCCACTTGGCACAGTCCATATCGGGGGCCCCAAGGAAGCCCAGCTTTCAGAAAGTCACATGAGATGGTGGCTGTGGAGAGGGAATAAGTCCCCCAGGAGGGAATCAGTCACAGTACTTCAACTAGAGGCACAGCCAGCACAGAAAGCCACTGCTTGGCACGCTACAATGGAAAGACAGACCAGGCAGAGCCACGCGGGGAGACACAAATAATCCAACCAGAATCAGGTTCACAAAATTGGAGCTGTTGAGGGTATAAGAACTACCATGGGAAGTTACTAGGTCAAAAGAGAATTCAATCAAAGCCTCTTTGGTATTTATTAAACCAAATTTTTGATAAACTAACATTATCTTATTTTTGTCATCAAAATTCCCAAATTTCTCCCACAGAAGAGCACTCACTTTTGCTCCATGTAAATATGATGAATCTTTGTAAAGATTTTAATAAATGGTTTGTTTTGTGTTGGAACTTTTTCTTTTATGGCAGGGGGACTGGGGATGGAACTTGGGGCCTCACATATGCCAGGAGAGAGCTCTACCACTGAGCTACAGCCCAGCTCCCAGGTTGTGACTTTTAAAAAGAGGGATTTTCCCTTTGAAAATGGGCCTAGATAAGACTCAAAGAATTCTCAGAGCCCAGGGCCAGCATCTAGTGCCTCGGTGGGAGTGAAAGTTGCTTTTCAGAAGTGCCATTTCAAAAGCTGACTCCTTCCACACACTGGCACATTAAAACTCCCAGAGAAATGCCTTGGGTTTTTTTTTGTTTTTGTTTTTTAAATCTAGAAGACTGTTCAAACAGTGAAGAAATGAGGATTTCACCCTACTGAGAAATTCCAGGTGATTCCCAAAGGCTCATGTGCTCCACGGTTCCCTCTCACGGTGTCCCAGCATCAGAATGTTTGTTATGGTCCAAGCAGGAGGGCGAGGGCGGGAAGGAAAGCGGTTGAGGCGCGCTAGCTGCTAGCTCACCACGCTCTTCACAGTTTAAGCTTAAGACAGAATTCTCTCCAGGGGTGGGACACTAGTTAAGGTTGGCAGGAATGTGCAGGGAGTGAGGGGCCTGCAGGCGAGGTTCTGGGATCAGGAATCCCACCTTCCCTCACGGGATGTTGGCCTGAGGAACCTGAAAGGCCCATTTTTCCAGGAAAACATTCTGGTCCCATGGGGAGGAGTGCTCTGGGGCAGCAGAGCAGGGACCCTCTTTGTGTGGAATCTGGGCAAATGGGCCTTGGTTCTGGGTTCCAGGAGGAGGCCCAAGGGCTGGCTTGGAGTAAGGAGGGAAGTGTCTGGGGAGGAGAGGGGGTCACACACTGCATTGGCCCACTTTTATGAGACAAGGCCTGGTGCAGAGCAACCTCTTGGATTTGTGAGGACAATGCACACAGCCCCTCTGTGAGGGATCAAGGAAAGAGGGTGGGGGACAGGCAGCCTCAAACGGTCCAAGGGCTTCTGGAAATGCTGACTGCTCTGGAGATGGCTATGCCTGTCGCTCAGCTTTCCACTTAAATAAATAAGAAAATAAATAAGTAGCTAGCTAGCTAAATAAATAAATAGATAAATAATGCTGTCATTCCATGACATTGAAGAACTAAAAAACAGCCTGTCATTACATGCTTCAGACTCATGTCAAGGTTAAAAGTTGCTGATACTGGGTTATCCTGGTTTTGATTCCCTCCACACATTAGTTACTTATATAAAATCAGATCACATTCCTGAGGAGCTTCGGGGATCGGGCCCTGTTTACTCCACGGGCCTTCCCTCAACCCTTCCTACTAGCTTCCAGATTAAGAACTACCAATCAGTGGGCTACTCGTTCCTGAGTCTTGGATCCAGAAATTCTTTTTCTTTGAGGCAAGTGTTTGTTTCTTAAGGTCTTATGACTCCTCCCTGAATGCTGGGCTGTCTGTGCCTTCCCTAGCCAAAAAGAAAGAAAAGGTAAAACAAAAAACAAAACAAAACTCGAGCAAAACAAAATCAAATTTAATGGTCTTAAATGCAAAAGTAAAAACAAACAAAAAACACAAAAAAGCAAAAGAAAATTAACAGAACAGAACAACCCAAAATGTCAAGGCAGTTATGAAGAGAATTTTGAGGGTTAATCTTTAAAACTACAAATCAAAGGTTTTTGTTAATAGATAACTGGCAAGAAGTAAGTACTTTTCTGCTGAGTGTCCATACGAAAGCAAAATTCCAAAACAAAATTTGACTAAGATAGAAAAAAAAATCTAGCACTCACAAGGAGGGATGCGAGAAATACAATGCTCAAATGTTTATGTGTTATTAAAAATAGAGCTATCTTATGTAGTCAAGCTATGTTAAATGCTCTTGGAAACTGGAGAAATCATTGTGAACAATAGTATCTGATGTGTGGGGCACTGTGCATGCAATGTGTGGACAGAAATTCGGGATGTCAGAGCAGCGACACATTTTCAGGCGTGCCTGGAGCTCAGGTCTGACTCTGGAATATACTGGAGTTTCCCTGAAACTCTTTGGTCCATTCCCATTGGTGCCTGGGCTTATGAAACACCTCTGTGTCCTTCTCTGGAGGGCCCAGCCTGGCCTGACGTGTGGGACCCTCCCCTCCCTGGTGGTGGCCCACGTCGTACTGGCCCGCTGCCACTCCCAGGACCACTTGGCAGAGCCCAAGACTGAGTGAGCAGGAGGTGGCAGAGGGACCCGCTTGGGAAAGCCATTTCCTGTCAACCAAAGCATACATTGCTTAAAATGTTGAAGCGGTTGAGAAAACGCACACTCGGCATCTGTCTAACATCTTTAGATTAAAAACTAAAACTAAAAGATCATGTTTTTTAATCCAGTTTGTGGAGACATCAAATGAAACGAGTGTTAGACAGTCTTAGAAGTAAAGCATGCTTCAGTTTCACCACCATCCAGAGGGACTGGTTAGTCAACGCAGTCTACTTAGGTTTCTGTTTAATATATATTTTAAAGGAAATAACTTAAGAAACTTAAAATTGGTCTAACATTGTGGGATTTCAAACATTTGAACATGTCGGTTGCATCCCAGAGTATAAAAACCTTTTCACTTCTCATTTAGACTAAGACAAACACTTGGTGAAAATTGGCGCAAAATGAGTTGTACACTAACAAAAAAGTTTCAACTTCTTCACTCTTAATTATCTATTCCGTACAAAAAAAGCATGAGCGAGTTATTTGTGGGACTTGTTGGTTTTGAAGGAAACCTGTAAGATTTTGTCCCCCAGGCGGTAGCCATTCAGACTTGCTATGGCCATTGCAGCTTCTTCATAGTTTGTCATGGTCACAAAACCAAACCCTTTGCACTTGTTGGTGTTGAAATCGCGAATCACTTTCACATTGGTGACTGCACCAAAGGGGCCAAACATCTGCCAGAGGATCCCCTCATCAGCGTCTTGCCCAAGGTTGTAGATGAAGATGCACCAGCCTGAAGAAGCGTTTCCTGGGACATTGACACCAGAAAGCCCACTCATGTGATCTACACCCATAGGGGAGAACCTAGCAAACAGAGAGCACAACGTTCAGGTCAAGGTCAATGCAGGCCAGCACAGGAACGCAGGAGGGTGGGGGCGGCCAGGATGGGGACGGACAGTTCAGGCACTCTCGAGCACTGGGCCCCTTCCTGTTCTATGTAGCTGGGTTCCCCCAAGCTTGAGCTGCTCAAGAATGGGGTAGGTACTGTGTGTGTATCAAAAATGATTTTTCTTTAAAAAAAAAAATCAAACCAAGATGAATTCAGTACAGCAGTGGAAGGGTGGGATCTCTACTCCGCAGGGCCTCAACTGCATAGCCCCATCAGTGACATCTAGCGACAGGTGTGTATGTGTGTGGGGGCCTGTTTAGCTATTCCTGAATTTTAAATGATGGGCACCTCTTCCACATCCTCCTATGAAAGCGAAAGCCCCTGTAGACACTTAACATTGCCCATCCCCCTGGGGGATGTCTTCATGTTACCTGCATATGTGTACACGTGAGGCTGAGGAGTTTTCATTTTCCATCTTTGTACACACCCCTCATCATGACACTGCTCTCCCAGGGTCATGGCCCAGAGGTCTCTGGTTAGAGCACAACCCTGTGAGGGGCCACTTGTAGGACATAAGAACTTCCACACACAACTCCAGGCTGGCTCCACTCATCCCCCAAACCCAGGGCTGAACAACTGAAGGCTGTGAACTCAAGGGTCAAGTAGGTAACCCCAGAAACCACAGGTCACCTACTTGACCAATACATGGAACCCCTTCCACAGCAACACTTTTATTTACATAAACAACAATCTTGAAAACCATGGATGTTGCAGTAAGAATTAAGATAAATAATAAAACTGTCAGTGTAGCTGTGCTGCCCTCTCATCTAAAATTTGAAAAGTGACAAACTTAGGGCCAATACAGTACAGCAGCTGTGAAGCTGACAGTGCAACTGGAAAAGTCTAGCCTGCTCCAAAGTAACATTGGGTTTCCAGCATGGGTCCCTGCAGCTCAAGCCTGCTCCCTGCAGGTCCCACTGGGGGATGGGCAGAATGCTTCAGGAGCTACTAGGTAACAGTCACTCTTCTGACAGACACAAAAGAAAAGAGACTGGCCCCTGAGATGTAGCTCACAAGCCCAAGGGTTATTTTCAATATAGCGAAGAAAGAAAATAAGTTAAACAGCCCACACCAGGATGTCTGAATTGGATAAATGTCCCTCATGGCCCTCTGGTGGTCCTGAGGCTGTCTGCGACCACAGTGACACAACAGTGTGACTGACACAAGGTCAGAAGAGGCACCCAGGTATCTGTGGGACACTAAGCCAAGCAGGTTTTCAATGAGAACTGGAAAGAGGTGCCAATTTTACAGTCCTGAGTCACTCATGTCCCCTGCATTTTCACACAATTATTATTGACAGCCCTCCCTATCCATGGGTTTTCCAACTGGGGTCCAACCAACATCCCATGAAGAAGACAGGTAGATGGAAACAATGGCATCTGTCCTGCACTTGTTCAGACCTTCCTACACATCATTCCCTAACCATACTGTACAACTATTTATGTAGCATTTACATCCTATCAGGTGTTCTAAGTCATCTAGAGATGATGTGAAGTACAGGAGGATGTACACAGGTTCTACACAAATACTCATTTTTAAAAAAATGGTTTTAGTTGAATATGGACATAATACCTTTATTTTATTTGTCTCTATTTTTATATGGTGTCAGGTATCAAACCCAGTGCCTTACGCATGCTAGGCAAGCGCTCTACCACTGAGCCTCAACCCTGGCCCCGCAAGTACTCGTTTTATATAAGGAAATTGAGCATCTAAGATTTCCGCATCTGAGGGTTGCCCTGGAACCAACTCCCCACAAATACTGAGGGACCACTATACACTGAAAATAATCTGAGGTTCTACTTTACCATCTTTAATTCAAATGACTCTCATTATCTTTGTTGGCTGTCTTTCTCCTGCTGATTGGAACTGGTTTCTTTGACCCTAACATGCATGAATGCCTTTCCGCCTCAATCTTGTCTCTAAGGGAACAGGAGGGGAACTGATCCTTACTTGATCTTGGGGCTTTTCTGGATGCTCCAGGACCTAACTCCAGTTCCTTGTTGTTCTGGGTTTCTCTTCCTCCCTTTCCTCAGTTGTCCTTCTGGTGATGGCGCTCTTTCTCCTTCTCTCCTGACTCTCCCGTGCTCCTTCTTCCTGTCTCTAGCCATCATGTCTCTCTGGCTATTCCATCACTTTCCTGCTAGACCAGTGATGCTGTCTCCTGGTTTCCTCTCTTTTCCAATTCTTCTAACTGTGACCCAAGTCCCCTTCTCCTCCTCCAGCCTCCTCTAGTCCTCCAGATGCTGCAGAACTCCTGCACACTACTGGCCACACATTCCACATTTTTAGGAGCACAGCTGCTTATGCTATTGGATTGCCAAAGTCGGATTTTAAAACCTAGCTTCTGTCCAAAGATGCTTCCCCAGTCCTGTCTGTGAACCAGGAGGCTGAGACAGACCAATTTCAGATGGAGCCAGGCTGGGAATGCTGTAACTCCACTGTCAAAATGACACCTCACAAGGTGGCATGTGTGCAAATGAGCAGAGTCTACTCATCCTGACTGCCTGTCACAATAGTGAGAAATCTGTAAAATCACCAAGAAAAACTACCACTCCCAAGAGAAGCCCTGGGCCACTTCTTGACTTTCTGAGAATAAATAAATAATTAAAACAAAGTGGCAGCTTTAAATTGTGCTCTCTAATATGTCAGAAATTTTGTCTTAGGGCCACTGAGTGAACATCTGAAACCTGTTTTAAAACTCTGGATGGGGCTGGAGGTGTGGCTCAGTGGTATAGCCCAGTAAGCTCAAGGCCCTAGGTTCTATCCCCAGCACAGCAAAACAAAACAAGACCCAAAACTATCTCTGAACCAAGAACAGCTCTCATCTAAAAACACCTCCAGGGGCATTTTTTTCTCACACAGACAGGGAAGGATCTTTTTAAGCTCATGGCTCCACTCACGTGTTACTAGAAACTGCTCTGGAACACTAGCCACTGGTCCACCCCATGGCTGGTGCCATCCTTTCAATTTCAGCAAAAGACAACACCCCAAAGGAAGTATGGTCAGCTCTCTGTACTCACAGATGCAACCAATTGTAGACTGAAAATGTCAGATCAAGTAAGATTGATCTATACTGATCACAGACTTTTCTCTTGTTCTAGGTTCCCTAAACAATATAGTACAGATAACAATTATTTAAATACCTTTATATCGTATCAAGCATCACAAGTCATCTGAAGATGATTTAAAGTATATAAGAAGATGTATACCATTTATATAGTAAGCATCTTGGATTTTGGTATTTGCCCTAGAACCAATTCCTTATGGATACCACAGGGCAATTGTAAATGGCTTAATGGATTTTGTACAGATACTGCTTTTGGTGAGGGGCAGTGGTAGTGATTTAACCCAGAGGCTAGACTCTGGAACTAGACTCCAGCCTTTTTCATTTTGAGACAGGGTCTCACTAAGCTATCCAGGCTGGTTCTGAACTTTCGATCCTTCTGCCTCAGACTTCTAAGTAGCTGGGATTATAGGTGTGTGCCACCATACCCAGTTATATAGTCACATTTTTGATGAAGATAGGGGAAGAGCTGGAAAATGATCCTGAGATACAACTGTCTACTAAGATCAGCTAGCATTCCAGCATTGCCCAGCTTGTATGGTCACCCACCCAGCAGGGCTATGTGCAGCTTGAAAGAGTGTGGCTGGCCCAGAATAGAGAGCCAGAGCGCCAACCTCCAGACCCACCTGAACCTCTGCGCCTGGTGATGCACGGGGCCTCCGAACCGCCTCGCAGGCGAGTGGTACAGCTGCGAGAGGAGCGCCACGTTTTTGTTCTGGTTGGGATTGGCTGCAAACTTCACTGTGATGGGCTCGGAGGAACCTGGGGGTTTATGACCATTGAAACTGGTAATTGCCTCTTCTGCTTCCGACCGTTTGTCAAACCGGATAAAAGCAACCCCTCTGGACAAACCTTTTTAACAAACCAACAAAAATGGAGTTAGGGGGAAAAAAACGCAAGGACTTTTAAAACTGAAAAGCAAAAGTCAAGTCAGTCTACTGTGGTTTAAACTGGATGTCTGGTTAATGAAATAAACAAAAATTAAACCTAAACAGAAAAGCAAATAAATGGATTAAAGAAAACAAACAATGACCAACAAAAGGTTTCAGACTTCCAAATTGAAGTAAGGACTCCATAGTCTCAGTGCCAAAAGATATTTTGGTGACAGATATCCCAGACACCCGAACCTACTTTTTAAAAGAAAGCAACATCAGGAGAGAGATGACATCCACTGTCACTACTGAGCTGCCACCTGCTCACCAATGTGGGTTCACAGACATGTGAGGAAGGGTGGGTAGCCAGGTGTGGCAGCAGGGACCAGGTATGAGAACTCCTCCCTGGTTCTGGGTCTCTGTCCCATGGGTGTGCTGTGAGCAAGGAGCGGAGGGTATGGGTGGTTATGTTTCTTCCCAACTTGCCCTGAAGGCCCCATCAGTTGATTGGTGCCTGGTTCAGTCTGCACACCTTCTCCTTCACCCCAGGAAGGCATGGGGTGGAACCAACTCTTTCCCCAGCTCTTTCTTCCCTATCATCTTACCCCTTGCAAACTCCTCTTTGAGACTATGGGTTCTCCAATGACTCCCATCTGTTCTAAGAAATAGATGAGGCCACTTGTCCTCTTGCCAGAATACTGCTCATGCATGTACAACAGAGCAGAGCCCACCCAACTCACTGGGTGGATCAGTCACTGCTGGAGCTCCCTCTGGTCCCATTTCTGAGTGGGAAGGGTGTACAGCTATCTGAAGGAAGGCCCCAGGCTAGAACCCAGTCCCTCAGCCAAAAAGCCTGAGACCTGAGGCCTGCTGAAAGTAGCATCTATCTGGTCAGCCTGGATGGGGTTTGAGATGCCGACCCAACTGGGTGAAGAGAGCTTAGGCATCCTTTACCCCACTGCCCATCCATACTCCACGGCCCTGGGAAGGAGAAAATAAGTATACCCCATCCCTTAAAGAATTTGAGGAATGGATTAAGGCTGGATACACTGAAAGGAGCAGCCAGCAGTCCATCGGCTCCTTCTGGGGAGAAGAATGATGAGGGCAAGGGGAAGACCATATTGTGGGAAGTGACGGCTACAGGGCCTAAGTGACATCTCTGGATTGAAATCATGGGCATGCTCCAGTGGGAGGGGCTGCCCCCAACTTAGCTAAGCACCCTTATTCCTAAGACCAGCAAAGGTTAAGATGGAGTTTCTTCCTTTCAGCACACAGTGAATGACAATGACCAGAGCAGGACAGCCTGGAGTCTTAGATGTTCTGCTGAACAGGCATACCACCAACCCACCCCAAGTTTGCTCCCTACTTTTGGCACCCGTCTTGTGGGACCCAGGAAGGCCTGATTGCCCTCACAATCGCGACACTGAGCACCCCATGTAAGCACATTGACAGGGACTCACAGGCCAAGGACTCTTTCTTTATAACTGTGAGATACCATAGACACCCCAAGCTAAGTCCTAGAGCCTACACCTCAACTATCTAAATGGGACTCTCCCCTAATTCTGGGCCATCAATCCTCTGCAGTGTTGTCTTAAAGCTGTGCCCAGCTTGGCACCATAACTGTTTAAACCTGCACAAAAAATCCACCTACCCAGAGGTACTCACTGTCTTAGTAAGGTCAGACCTGGCAATATGCCCACATGCCAGAAAATTTCTAGGTCCTGAGCTCATTTTCAAACTTCAGGTTAGAAGGAATCCCTGAAAACAACACACTTGGCAGGCACTGTTTTTATTTACCCTTATGCAGCATGAATGACAGCTTATTCAGTCCTGGAAACCTAAACATAAATCTAACTTTAGGCAAATATGATTGAAAGCTGTAGCTAGCTAGTTCTTAAACAGAGCTGCCTTCAGGTATGTATGTATGTATGTATGTATGTATGTATGTATCTATCTATCTATCTATTTATTTTTGGTACCGGGGATTGAACTCAGGGGCACTCAACCACTGAGCCACATCTCCAGCCCTACTTCGTATTTTAGAGACAGGGTCTCACTGAGTTGCTTTGCGCCTCGATGTTGCTAAGGCTGGCTTTGAACTCGCAATCCTCCTGCCTCAGCCTCCCGAGCCGCTGGGATTACAGGCATGCACCACCACACCCGGCTTGCCCTCAGGTTTTGTACAATGGCTTTCGAATGAAAACTGCCCAGATCAAACAAAGAAAACCTGAAAAAGAGAATAGTATTTCATATAGGAAGACAGAAATTCATTAAATTATTTGATGAAGGTATACTTTTTTTCCCCCCAGCCCTGGGGGTTGAACCCAGAGTGCTTGACCACTGAGCTATACCCCCAGCCCTTTCTTTGAGACAGGGTGTGGCTAAACTGCCCATGCTGGCCTCAAATGACAATGGTCCTGCTGCAGCCTTCCAAGCAGCTGGGGGTTATAGGCATGTATCACTGCATACAGCAAGGGCAGATTTTGAAGATGGCTCTGCATTTTTATTTTTTCTTGTGTTTTTAGGATTAAGAGTAGAGACCAAGAAATGGCACAATCTTAGATGAGTGAACTACTAAAGTTCACAATTAATTTTAGATAAAGAAGCAAAGAAAAAAATAAAAATTAATTTCTATTGGCTCAGGATGTGAAGATTCTTTTTTTCTTTTGGTATAAGACATTGAACCCAGAGGCACTTAACCACTGAGCCATATCCCAGCCCTTTTTATTTTGAGACAGGTTCTCACTAAGTTGCTTAAGGCCTTGATAAGTTGCCTTGAACATGAGATCCTCCTGCTTCAGCCTCCTGAGCCACTGGGACGACAGGTGTGGGTCACTGTGCCCAATTAGAAGGTGAAGATGCTTACGAGAATGTCCCAGTTTCTTTCTTCGAAAGCATGTCATCTGAAGGTGAGCTCAAAACAAACCCACCTGCTACACACCTCCTCTCCCTCCCCCCTTGGGCCTTACAAGGATCCAGCAAGAGCAGGCTCTGTCCCCAATGCAGATAGCACTGAGCAGCAGCCTCCTTGAGGTTCACAGCCCTAAGCAAAAGGCTATGAAGAGGGAGATTCCTGGGATACTTCGTTGCTTGGCAGAAGTGTGGGTGGAAGCATCAGTTCCCTTTGCAGAACTGGCTGAGACTGACAAAAAAAAGCCCAAGGGAGAGAGCAAGGGACCTTGTGTGCCACCTTGAGGACCATGGCCAACTATGGGGGGCAATACTAAGGTGTTATGGATACCCTGAGAGATACTTCCTTGCAGAGGAGGAAGAGGTACAGATGAGGAAGCTATCTGCAGTCACCATTTCCGGCATGCTGGGTACATGTGTGCTCAAGATGTTGAGGGGAGCTTCTGGGAAAGCCAGGTGGTTGGGATTCCCAGTGGTAAAGTGTTTTACTTGAGAGAATCTGCTTCATTAAAAGAAGTACTGACCATGGCTAGACAACGACAGGCCACAACAGAGTATCCTGTGTGCTAACTGGTCATCCTACTTAGATGCTATGATGTGGGGTGGGGTGGGATGGGACTAACCCTGTGCACACTGGCCAGCTAACTAAATCATGTTAACTGACACTTGAATGTTAAGTAAAGAGGACTTCAGGGACCTCAGGAAAGTCTTTTGTAACAAGGAAGGGATCCCACCAAGTAAAAAGCTGTCCCCACTTACTCCAAGGCAAGAGCAGAATGAAGGGGTCATGTGAGGGACCTCAAATTACTCCAGCACAGAGTGTCTACGTCAGACTTCAGATTGCACCCAGAGCCCCCATGACATACCAGTGCCCTGCACCTGGGAGCCCCACTACAGAAAGTCCAAAGCAAGTCTCAGTTTTGACAGCCCCAGCCCATGATTATAGCCCAGCAGCTCACCAGGCAGAACTGCCACCTCTGGATAGGAGAGGCGACCAGTCCTACAGCAAAAAGCTCAGAAGGATGTGGCTGAGTGTGTGAGCATCCATCACTGACTGTCACAGGCACACCTCAGAAGAGCAAGGGCCAGAGGGGCACTGCTGGTCTCTCAAAAGGAAGGTTGCCTCAGAGCTGGGATTTCTGTATCCCACCCACCCACTGTGCCAGAACACCGCAGCCAAGGGTGGTGGGCACAGTTTGCAAGAAGAATGTAAAATCCAACCATGGATGACTCAGTAGACTTTGCTGAGCCATGTGAGCAGAGAATCTTCCTTTGAGGTCTGTCAGCAAATCCCCATTCCTGCTGGGAAGACAGTGGAGAAATTCTAAAGCAGAAGTGGCCTGAGCCCTTGTCCTACAGATGGGACCACACACAGAGCCTGGCAGAGAACATCCTGGTGCCCGTCTTTAAAGCAGTGGGGCAGGCAGTCAGGCTGGAACAGCCATGGATAGGCATCTGTGTGCAGGTTCTAAGCTTATCTGTGCCTGATGGCTTCACATACAGCTCAGAGGCCCAAGACCTGTGATGAGATGGCCTAGCAAGGACCACCAGGTGGCCAGGATTGCCAGTGAGGAACTCACTGCCCTTGCACTCTGTGCTTCATATGTACTCCTTGGAGTGGGGTAACCCAATCAGGGAGCCTGAGGAAGGGCATCTGAGTCAGCCAACTATGTTACCTCAGAGTAATGAAAAATGGAGACTTGGGACCATAAGAGACAGCTGCACACCAACTGCCTGCATTAGGACATGCAGTGGACAGCAGAGCAGCAGCCTTTCTACCCCGTTCACAGGCCCGACTTTGGGTGCCTAAGAAAAGGTGCCGGGAGTTCTTGGTGTTTACACCATAGAACACTGGCCTAATGCTGGAGGCTCCTTTTAATGCCATCTTATTAAAAGCCTCAAACCAAAGTGACTGTCTTGTCGTTTCAATTTTGCCCTTGTTAGGAGAATAACTAACGACATCTAAAAACCAAACAGTACTGTATCTTCCCTAGAAAATCTGGCCCCGACCTGGAGGAAAGCCCTTGTCATCTGTCCCAGACTGCCTGTCGTACCTGTGGTCTGATCCACAAGGACCCGGGAGTTGATGATTCGCCCGAACCGAGAGAACATGTCCTCCACATCCTTCTGGGTCATGGTCCTTGGGAGCCCGCTGATGTACAAGTTGGCATCTTTGATGACCTCTGAGCTTGGGCGAGCATATGACACCTTAAAAACAAAAACCGACTTCCTGGGATTAGGGCAGATACATAGTCAAGGCATTGAGGATAGGGGCATCTGTGTGCAGGTTCTAAGCTTATCTGTACTTGATAAAATCTAGGGTTAAGAAACAGCACACAGGACACTTTCTCATTATAAACACTTGCCACCCACAGTGTTTTCTCACTTGGGCCTCTCCAGCCCCAATAAGGTGAACATTATTTATATTTCACAAAATTGAGAGAATGAGGGCCTCCTATTGGAGGGCTATAATCCGAACCTGGTCACCTATTCTCCCACCAGGGCCTTATGCTCACTTCAATGTGCTACACAGTGAACCAGTGCTGAGGACAGGACCTGGTCTCTGCCTGAAAAGAGCCTGTGGGGTGGCAGGTACAAGAACTGGGAGTCCCTTCAAAAAAATGTATTACCCCCTGCCAATAATCAAGCTTGTTACTGAATCCCAGAGGGGACCCATAAGTTTTGGGGGCACCTGAGTCCAGCACTTAAGCATTCAGTATTAAATTCCTGTGCTTGAGGGGGGGCAGGGGACAGCTGGAAAAGGTGTTCAGTGCTTTCCCTGGCAAGGCTGATGGCTCTGTGGACCCCACAGCCTAGAACAGAAACACACTGCCCTTGTGCTCTGTGCTTCAAATGTACTCCCTGCAAGAGCATGGAATGGGAACTAGGCCACCTCTGATGAGAAGGAGCAGTTGGCAGGACAGGGCACTCAATCAAGTCAGAAGGCTGGGGAGTGAGGAGGGAGCGGGGGAGCATGTGCTCTAGAAGGGGTAAGGCTTGAATCTGTGCAGGAGAAAAAACATTCCAAGGGACACAGAACCACACACCACAGGGAACAGACGACTTCTCAGATGACAATAGAGAAGGATACTAAGGGGCACTGGGTTCCCTCAGGCAGCTGGAGGTCCTTGAGTGGGCAGAGCTGCATATGCTGGACATTCCCTGTCAGCTTTCCTGTCTGCTCCAAGGCCCAGGGTACCTTGGTTCAGCCTTTGCTCTTCTGAGGCCCTACAGTACATACCTGGTCACTCCATTTTTTAGGTTGGGGGTTGTTGCACTCACAGTACTGTCTCACCTTGGCCCACAGCCTCCCCAGCATCCCTCTCCATAGAGGCTGCAAGTGTCCAGGTCAACTGTCAAGTCAGCCCTAAAGAATACCCTACTCATGCTATTGCCAGAGGACTGCATCCCCAACCAGTTACCTCCAACTCTACTAAAAGTCTTAGTGAAAGGCACTATACCTTGACAGGATGGCTGAAGAAGAAAGGGAGCCTTTCTCACCCCCAGGAATTCCAGCTATTTTCTGCTTTCCCAAGATCAGGATAGATTGGCAAGAGCTGTCTAGACCTCCCCGTGCTGGGCACTAGCCTCTGCAGACTGTCTAGCCTGGGCTATACTTGGGACCATTCCTTAGCTTATAATGGACTTGCAGGGGCAACAGGCATTCCCAAACTGTAATCCTTTGGCATCAGTGAAGCACAACTCAGGCTTTATTACCATGCTTAGACAAAGCCCCGAGGAGAAAGCCCTTTTGGAGACAAATGTTGGAAAAAACTTCCATGCCACTTCTAGGACATCACATATCTTCAAGGACTGTGATAACTACCTTCCTCTTCTCTCCAAGTTCAGAGTCAAATTAGAATCAAGGACATACCAGAGCACCTAGTACTCAATAGGTGTGCATGGACCCTGTGGGCTCCCTGGGTGCTGCTCTAAGGCACCTTGGCCAGGAACCCCCTGTATGAAGCTCCTGGTAATACTTATTACCTCAATTTGGTCTCTTCGTGTCCTGTTCTCAGGAAATCTTTTGTAAGGGGATGAATTTTGTGTCCCCATGCCCCAATCCCAATTCATATCCCAATTCATATTCAGGGTCTCAGAATGTGAACTGATTTGGAGATAAGATACTTGCAGATATGCATAGTTAAGATGAGGTCACATAGGAGGAGGGTGTGTCCTAGTGTCCTAATACAAACAGAAAATTCAAGCATAGGCACACACCAGGAGAATAGAATGTCAGGTGACAATGAAGGCAGAGTGAGGAGATGCTTCAGCCAAGGAATGCCAAGGACTGTCAGTGACCACCAGACGCTGGTGCACAGACAGATCCTTCTCTATTGCCTTTGTAAGGAACTAGTTCTGCTGACACGTTGACCTTGAACTGCAGCCTCCAGAGCTGGGAGCTGCCTGGTCTGTTACAGCTGCCCTAGCAAGTACATACATTCCCCTGACCACATGATTTCCATGAATCCCTGCACCCACTCATGACCCAGCCCCCTCTCATCCCTATTTAGTTAGCTCCACTGTATTTATCACACTGTGTATTTTAATTAACTGATTCCACAGGGCAAAACATAGGCAATCACTGATGCATCCCCAGCACCCAGAATAGATTCAGATGAAATGCAGACATTTAGTAATATCCTGCCAAATGGGTAAATGACAATTGCTGGTGGTGTTGAGGATGCTACCTGTCTACATTTCCCCTGGTGCTCCACTCCATGGGGAACAGATGTTACACTGCTCTGGCTCCTGATGCAGGGTCTCCTTCAGTGCAGCTGCCTGGTACTGTGCTGGGGAAGCCACCAGACACTGGTGTTTAGTGCCCAAAGTCACAGTACATCTTTATTTACTTACTTAATTTTTTTAGTTGCAGATGGACACAAAACCTTTATTTTATTTGTTTATTTTTTTAATGTGGTGCCGGGGATTAAACCCAGTGCCCCATGCATGTTAGGCAAGCTCTCTACCACTGAGCCATAACCCTGGCCGTACAGTACATAGTTTTAAGCCCTGACTTTAAAGTTGATGTTTCAGCATTGACAACAGTATGTACCTCAGCACTCTCTAAGAACAGGCCATGGGCCATAGAAGCCATAGGACCTGGTAGTGGGTATGGACCCATGTCATATTTACTGTATGGTAAAAAATTTGGTCTTTGGCCTGTGTTCCTGGTAGGGAGTTCCTAAAACCCTTGGAAGTCCCTTGTTATTTAGGAGACCTTGGATCACAGCTGGTCAGGGTTAGTGCTAAGAGATGGCTCAAGATGGGGTTAGTCACCAGAGAAAACAAGCAAATGATTAGAGGGTTGAAGCTTTGAACCATGACAGCAGTTCATCCACAGGGCAGGGGTGTAGAGGAGGAGGACTAGAGATGGAGTTCAGTTATGTGGCCAGCTACTTAGTCATGCCTACAGGAGACCCCAATAAAAATCCTATATACTGAAGCTCACTGGGACTCCCCTATGGTCAATACATGACAGTGAAGGGAGGGTGATGCTCTAATTCCACAGAGCAAGGACTCTGAAGCACTGTTTGGGACCTGCCCCCCCCCAATCCTGTGTATTTCTCCATTTGGTATGCCTGAATTGTGTGATCTGAATAAAAAATAATCAGAAATGTGAGTTCTGAGAGTCATTCTAGTAAATTATGGAACCCAAATCCCCAAATTTGAGCCTGTGGATCAGAACTGCAGGCAGCCTGGGGAACCAGAAGGATATGTGGCATGTAAGTGATCACAGTCTCGTTGGGGACCATGCTCTTGAGTTGCAGGGCCTATGCTAACTTGGTGGCAAAAGTGCAGGACACAGTTAGTATCAGATTAATACTGAATAATCTGCAGGAGAACAAGTTCACAACTCCGTGATGGCTTTAATCATATTGTACAGACAAGTTGTCCTTAACCCAGGGGCTCTCAAAGGCAGGCCAGGGCAGGTCATTTGAAGTCTCTTGATCTCCAAGTACCTGCCCAGCACCAGGCAATGGCCATGCTTCAGGAAAGGTTTGCTCTGAATAAAGGAATACACTCTCAAAACAAAGAACATCAGGAGAACTGCTAAAAGATCCAGGCCTGTACAGTCTCAGGAGTGACAGAAAAAGAAACAATGACTAAGGGCTATCATGTTCACAAGGGACTGGATTCTAAAGAACTAGATAGTGATGAGAAGTAACTGGGAACCAGATTCAACTGGCCAAAGGCAGGGCTACCAATGGTGGAGTGGGCTTTCATGGGTACTTGGCCAGGGTGGCAGGGAGAAGCAGACCTGCCCAGGCCTGCTTCCCTGGAGTTCTGTGAGCTCCTGGTTTCAGCCTTCAAAAAGGCCACTTCTGCCAACATCAATTCCAAAGAGGATCAGATTCACACATGGCAGGTGAGTTTTCGAATTTGAGGAAGCAAAACTCTAAAATGGTCTGCTCTCCACTTTGACTTAATGCCTCAGAAACGAGAGTGAAGATACTTCCCCAATGTGGGAGACAATTACTAAGAGGTGGGAAACCTTAGGTCAAGGATAAACAACCCAGGGCTGGGTTTGAAAAACCAAAGCCTCTGCTCAGGGGCAAACACAGGACACATGGCTGCCTTCATCAGCTTCTGCTTTGGAAAGGGCCTTTGGGAGCCTGTGCAGGGTACAAAAAAACAAGAGCTATGCTCTTGGCCTGGGGAGCTCACAGCATACTTCTCGCCCAAAAGGCACAGGGCCTGTTGTGAGTGAGCAGCTCTAGGAGGGTTTGGTCACTGAGTTAACCAAGATGGTGGAACAGTTAAAGAGTAGGAACAGAAGGCCACCCACCAGCCTGAACAGGCATGCTCCAGCCAGGTCAGTGTGCTTCCCTGGTAGACTAGCACAAAGGTTCCCAGGGCCACCCCACAGACTGATTGGGGAAACTGATAGCAGCCCTGGGTACCTGTATTTTATAACTTCCAGGTAGTTCTGGTGATTAGATTAGCCAAGGAAGCATGCCACAATGAAAGCACCCGACGTGAATTGAAGAAAACACCTTATTAAGGAGTGGGATGAAAAGGTCAATCTCGTTCTCAATGGCTTCAGATCAAGATGACTCCAGCAGGCGTGTATCTTAAGAACAAGAGGTCAGTGAGCCAGGGGGCACCTTGTGAAAGCTCACCCTGACATGTAGTAGCCCTGCGGATGGCTAGCTGATGCAGGAAGCCGGGTCACAGGGAAGGGCCATGGTCAGAGAAGCCAAAAGGCAGACACTCAGGGTTGAAGAGGAGGTAGGGTTCCAGGCTGAGAGAATTACCATCCAAATGTAGGGAATGGCCAGGAGCAGCAGATTCAGGAGAGGAAGGAAAAGGAATCTGGCCTGTGTGACTAGAAAGTACTGACTATCCCAGAAGGGCCACTGCACAACTGGCTCCCTCATCACCTGCCACCACAAACAAAGCCTTACCATAATACCTGCCACTGTCACATGTGGCTTTTGTATTTCTGGTTTACTATCTGCAGCACTTATACCCCTGGCCTCAGGTTCTACAAGGACACTGAATCTGTTTTGGTCACTGCTTGGACAGTGGGTGCTCAATAAACAAGGATTCAATGAATGTTAAACAAACTGGTTTTGATGGGATGTGATGAAGTAGGGAGGGAGTGCTGGGCAGGGTGGGACTGTGCTGCTGCCCCCATAAGCCAGAAGCCCATGGCAGGAGGGCAAAGTAGGCCACACACTTGCAGGATGGGAGCCACATGGGGATGAAAAGATGCCCAGGTAAGCCTAAGAGACAGGTGGGAGGTCTATGGAGGAAACCGCTTGTGAGCCAGCATCCCCTGGAGAGACCCTGGGCTAGGGGACTGACCCGGCGGTGTACATTTCTCTCTTTTTAATTTTTGGTGCTGGGGATCTAACCCCGGGGCCTTGTGCATGCAAGGCAAGCACTCTACCAACTGAGCTGTATCCCCAACCCTGTACATTTATCTTCATGGGACACTTTATTGGTGGGGCTCAGGGAGCCACAAGCCACCTATATAAAGTCTGGGATGGTCACCACTGAGTGCACATCTGACGGAACCTCCAGATTCCTTGAAAGCATCAGGCCTTGGAAGAGTAATCATGCTAACAGTCCCTGAGATAGTGAGAGAGGGGCCAACTAGGACTTAGCCAGTGCAGAAACAGATGAAGTGTGAACAAATCTCTTTACCTTAATGGTTTTTGACTGAAGCCTCAGGCCATTCAGCGTGTTGATCGCTCTTTCCGCGTCCTTGGCAGTCACGTAGTTCACAAAACCATAGCCCAAGCTGTGTCCTGTGGAGAACAAGAGGACACCAATAAACCAGCAGGCAGGTGACAGTCCTAAGAACAGCCAGTGGGACTTTTCAACTGGGGACAAGGGCAAAATCAGAAAAGAGAAGACCCAGGTGACACACCAAAATGTTAAGAACAGTGGCATCTAGGGGCCTGGATTACAGATGGTGGCAAACCTTTACATTTTTGCAATGAACATAGATAACACTTATAAACAAGTTATTTAAACAGTAATAGCATGCTACTGACTGTATCTGTAGAATGCTGACGACAGTTCCATGGATGCTGGCTGGGATGACCTGGGTGGGCGAGGACAAGAAGAACCACAGAGGGATAGACTAGGGGGCAGAACCTGAAGGATGATGGTCTGTGTCCCCATTGATTCACTGCCACCTCATCCCCCAAAATGGAAAGCCTTGCTGAACTCTGGCACCACCTAGTGCCTGTTCCATTTACCTTACCAAATATAAGGCCAACTGGACTTAGTGGGAGGAGCAAGACAGAAAAGGGAACACCCAAGAAGAAGCTAGAACTGAAAGAATCCCAGCTAATTTCTAGGACTTCTCCCAAAAGCACAACAGGGTTTTGCTAAGTTACTTAGAGCCCCAATATTGCCAAGGCCGGCTCAAACTTCTAATCTTCCTGCCTCAGTCTCCTGACTTGCTGGGATTAAAAGTGTGTGCCACTATTGGTCCACTGTACCACCACCATTGGCTCAAGTTTAGGGGAGTCATAAGGATGTAAGAACCCAAGTTCTTCGAAGAAAATTAGGGTGACAGGTAGGGTGAGCCCAGCCTCTCTTTGTGAAATACACATGTCAAGCAGGACACTAAAGAAAGACATGGAATGGCAGGAGGAAAGCCCAGAGAGACAGCTGCAGGGGTGTTAGAAAGGAGCCTCAGGGCATGTCCAGTCAAACCCTTTCACTGAAGGAGAAATGAGAGGCCCAGAGATGAGCACAATCCACATCCTCCTACCCAGCTCACGCCAAGACCTGCGATGCCAGTTAGCACCCGCTTCATTCTGTTCCAGAGACCAAGCAGCCCCCTGTGACAAAGTAGAGCAGAGATCCTCTCGGCTGTTAAGCTGGCTGCAAACAGAACCCAGACCTCTCTCACTGATAACAAGACCACAAACCTAGCACTCACCCACTGTGAGAATCTTAGGATCTCTACCTCTGTGTGGCTCCACGCCTTTGTCACGAGATTTCTGTGTCTCCAGTCAGCAGAGCAGAATGAAGCAATGAAGTGGGTGCTGACTGTACCACAAGTGTCTGCATGAGCTGGGAGGATGTGGATGGTGCTCATCTCCAGGCCTCCTTCCTTGCTGATAACAAGACCACAAACCCAGCAGAGAACCTAACCCAGTTTTTATTTATTTTAAAAAATTTTTTTGGCAGGGGACGGGAGTTCTAGGGGATTGAACCCAGCAGCGCTTTACCACTGAGGTGCATCCCCAGCTCTTTTTTTTTTTGGAGAGAGAGAGAGAGAGAGAGAGAGAGAGAGAGAGAGAGAAAGAGAGAGAGGGAGAGAGAGGAATTTTTTAGTATTTATTTTTTAGTTTTTGACGGACACAACATCTTTCTTTCTATGTGGTGCTGAGGATCGAACCCGGGCTGCACAGGCGAGCGCGCTACTGCTTGAGCCACATCCCCAGCACCCCCAGCTCTTTTTGAGACAGCATTTTGCCAAGTTGCTGAGGCTGTCCTCAATCTTGCAATCTTCCTGCCTCAGTCTCCCGAACTGCTGGAATTAAAGGTGTTTGCCACTGCACCTAGCCTAATCCAGTTTTGCTACTTTCTGTTTCAAATAAAGTTTAATTTTTTAAGATAGTTTTAAGATTTACAGAAAAATTATAAAGGTAACACATGTAGAGTTCCCAAAGCCCCAGTCCCTTCACTTACTCTCCCCTATTAGTAACATCTCATATTAGCAATGGTACATTTGTTATATTTAATATATGAAACCACTAAAGGTATGTTATTAACTAAAGCCCACACCTGGTTGTCTTTAACTTCTCCTTTAAGGTTTTTTCCCTTCCTAGGACTCCACCCAGGATTCCATACTACATTTGGTCTTTGCATCTCCTCTGACTCTCTGGGCTGCGATGGTTTCTCAGACAGTCCTTAGTTTTGATGACCATGACAGCTTGCAATAGGGCTTGTCAGTATTTTGTATACCCCTACTTTGGGCCTATCTGGTGTTTTTTCTCATGGTTAGACTGGATGATGGACTTGGGGGAAGAAGTCACGGGATGAAGTGCCCTTCTCATCATGTCCTATCTTGGGCCAAAGACACAGGCCATCAACATGACATCGCTGTTGATGCTGAACTTAATCACCCAGTTGGGCAGTGGGCTTGTCAGGTATCTCCACTGTCAAGTTCTCCCCTAGCCCCTACCATATTATCCTCTGGAAGGAAGTCTTAATGTGCATCTAACACTTAGGAAGTAACCCTGTGAGTTATGCTCCTTCTTCTCCTCCTTCACAGTGTGCCAGCTACATGCATTATCTGCAATTCTGTGCAGGCCATTTTCTTTTTTAAAGAAAAGAACACCTCTTCTGAAACACTTGTGGAAAAGAGGAAGGGAGAGAAATAAAAGAAGGGAGGGAGGGAGTAGAGAACAAAATCTGATCCTCTACACCCACATTTCTAACAAAAACTTCATGGGTCTGAGGGATTCAGTTCCACAGTCCTGTCACAGTAAGGAGCTACTGCAGCAGCCAGGGACCATTGAGCACAAGCAGTTCAGACTAGAGTCTGAGAGCAGACTGTCTGTGGCAAAGACTACCAACCATCACTCTAGCCAGGCTGGATTTATATATATATATATATATATATATTTAGTTACACATGAACATAGTATTTTTAATTAACTAATTAGTTAATTCATTTTTAAAGTTGTGCTTAGGATCGAACCCAGGGTCTCACACATGCTACACAAATGTTCTACCACTGAGCCAAAACCCCAGACTGGATTTTTATTCCCAAGCACCTGCTCTAACCCTTCTCTGCTGGTCCCACTGTGCCCAGGCCAGAGAGCTTGTCCTATCTGTCCACAAACCCCAGAGCATCTCAGCTTCACTTTGGTAGGTACCACTGCTTTGGGGCCTTCTTGTCTTTCTGATCCACCCATGACCCTGGACCACCTGTCTCCTTTGCTGCCAGTTCCTTAGGTGGCCTATGGGGTTCTAGGGAAAATCAGACACCACTAAGGACTAGTGTCCCAGGCTCTGTCCCTATGTCTTCCACAGTTGATCCCTGCCTACCCCATTCCTGCTTCCTCACTTCCCACCTACTTGGTGGCCCCCCTCCTAGCTGGTCCCCCCGGGTGGGTCACTGCTGCCTCTGGGGTGCCAGCCCATGGGTCTTCCTGAACTCTTGGCAGCACTGGGTACTGCTCACCTCTTTGGATGCCACCTCTTCTAAGGCATGAAAATACCACCAGGTTTTCTTCTCCTGACTATCTTCCTTGGGCTCCTCAGTCATATGAACCTCCTGACTATGCTTGCACCCAAACCTGCCAATGTCACCAAGGAAATCACTCATCCTCAGATGGTCACAGCTTTGTGGGGCACCTCCAAATGCACGCATCTTTAATCCTGATGCACCATGGGGATCTGAAAGATCACTATAGTCTGGCCCAGTAGTGCCATGACTCCTGACTCGGGCTCTTCCCCTCTCAGGAAACAAGGTGTGGCCCTAGGAGTAGGCAGCACCCAGAGGGGTTGAGCTACACTCAACTGTTCCTTTGTAATCCAACCCCTTTGCTCTTTTTGGGATAGAATGTTCCATGGAACCCCCCCTTGTGTGTTCTCTATATAAGAAGAAAGAATCCCAGTGGCTCTCTCTCTCTTTCCACAGACCCCTAAGGTCAGAGAGCTGTCATAGGACCCAAAGAACAAGGTATTTCTCTGTCTCTGTGTGATTATTTCATGCAGCCAGTTAACCTGGAGCAACCCTGAGTGTTTAGTCGTAAGATGCGATACAGCTTCCTTGGCCTGCTTCTTCTCCATCCTCTTCAATGGCTGACATGCAATTGAGCACCTATTATGGTGTCAGGTCCTATGTCTAGCTAGGAAACTAATGAGCAGAGCCCCCCAAGATAAAGCTTGGTGGTGAGGCCTGCCTAAGTCACAGCTGGGGATAACCAGGGCCCCTGAGATGAGCAATTCAGTGGAGAAGATGAAGCAGGGAGATGAGGGAAGGAAAGAGGAGGGGACAAGGAGGGTAGGACAATAAATCTTACAGGTAGGATTGAATAAATCTTACATCTAGAATCTGAAGATGTCACAAGCCTGTGGTCTCCTGACTCTCACTTCCCAGAATTGCAGAAACACAATTCTGGCTTCAGGTAAGGTTCTGGGCTTTGGTTCTCTGTCCATCATTAGCATTAATCTCCAAGATGTTAAAACTCAGATTCTGTCAGTGGTGATTTGGTATATTTAGGTGGAGCCTCAGATTTACACTTTTCCAAGTCCGCAGATGATGTAGGGGTCACTGTATACAGCATGTGGAGAGACACTACTCTGGAGAAAAAGAGGCTGCTTCTCCATGGAGCATCATTTGTGTGGCCCTGTCAGGCCTCCCTAGGAAAACCTGGACCAGTGTTCTTGCATTCCAAACATATTTTTCTCTGACTTTAGACAAGGGTTAAGACTGAAGAGACAATTTTTGGCCTCTTGTCTTATGTTGCCAGACATAATACTTTATTCCCTTGATGCTTCTTGGAACTGGGAGCCTTGGCTTGATCTGTGGTGCGCAGCTAAGAGAAGTGAGGCCTCCTCTGCAGTGTGAGATGGCAGATGCTATGAGCTCATTCTTTTAAAGGTCTGGGGGCTCCAGGAAATACTTCACTGAGAGACAGAAACTGGATCTTGGGGTGGTGAAAAGAGTGAATTAACTAGGTAATAAAAGTAAGAAACAGGTAAGGGCCCCAAAAGAAAGAAAATGGGCAAAGAATAAGAAGAGTATGTTACAAAAGCAGAAATACCAATAGCCAGTAAATAGATGAAAACGATGATGAACTTCACCAGAAATTTGAATCAGTGCCACGATCGAATGTCATATGTTATTTCAGAGGCTGGTAAAGAGGAGAAATCCTGCTGGGCTCTGGGGACAGCAGGGTTGAGTAGAAGAGAGGGCAAATTGGCAACGGGGACCAAGAGTTCTTAGAAGGAACAATCTCCTGTCCACTGTTTCACTTCCACGAAGGCTTTCTATGGAAATAAACAGCGAGCAAAGATATATGCCAGGATATTTATCTTGGTGGGACATAATTATAAATATGAAAAAGTGGAAAACAGATTACTCTGTACCCACTGTGGTGATGGGATAGTGCAATGCTCAGTGACAGGAAATGTTCAGATGCAAAGTTTACTGTATATCTTGTGGGGGTGCCAGCTCACTTCTATAAAAGTGCAGGGTTATTTATGATAATTACTTAACAAAGTCTGGAAGGACATGAACCCAAAAGGTAACAGTGGAAGGATTATTAGTAACTTAAACCTTCCTTCCTTCCTTTTTATCTCATGCTTAAATTTTTTCTATAAGAAACAAAGACATGGGCTGGGGTTGTGGCCCAGCGGTAGAGCTCTTGACTAGCATGTGTAAGGTACTGGGTTCAATCCTCAGCACCACATAAAAATAAATACATAAATAAAGGTATTGTGTCTTCATTACAACTTAAAAAAATATATATATATATATAAAATAAACAAAGGCATATCAAGGAATAAAACTGCATAGGCAGGTCAAGTGTGGGGGGGCATTCCTGCAGAGGGAACAGTGTTTGGGAAATACAGAGAGCCCAAAAGTGTGCATTACTGGGAAATGACGGCCTCAGTGCAGCCTGAGAGAGTGGGAACAGAGGATGGGAAGAAGGAGCATCTAGGAGTCTTGAGAGCCATGGGTGGGCTTCATCCAATTAGAGGTACATGGCCAAAAGACAGAAGTCAAGAGGGCTTTAGGGCTTGAGGCTGGGTCCATGAGGTTGAAGGGTGGACTTCACTCCATGTGGGTCATAAAGAGTCACTGCAGAGAGACTAAAACACCAGAGCCAAGAGTAGGGCAGGACTGGGCAGGAAAGTACCGAGCAGCAAAGCTGGATGCCAGAGGCTCCCTGAGGCTAGCGTTTATGAATGGGACAGCCACAACACACACCACAACTCCATCAAGGGGACTTGCCCCTGGCTGGCCAGAAACATTCTGAATATTGAGGCCAGAACACTGGCCATCCCTTTTGTCCCTGACCCTCAACAAAAATATGGTAACGAATGATGTCTGCCAGCATGCACTCTCCTCAATCCCTAGCTCCTTTCCCTCTTCACTTACTCAAAGTCACTCATTCAGCACTGCGGCTTCGTGTAGGCTGCAGAGTTAATAAGGCTCCTGCTTCCTGGAACTATTGATGTACTAGATGAGGAAGTTGTAACCTCAGTGCAGTGTGGGAACCTCTTGGTGCAGGCCTTCCTGGTTGCTATGGGAACCCATAAGCAGAACATCTGCCACAGACCAGGAAGGGCCAAGAAAGGCCTCCTCAAGTAAATTCAACTCAAGACCCAAAGGGTTTTAGAGGAGAAGGCTGAGAGGGTCACACTCAGGTTAGGGAAGATGTTCCTTTACTGCAGTGAGGAGATGATCTGGAAGGAGGACATAGGACTAGTTAGGAGGTCACAGTGATGATATGCAGGCAAAAGCAATGGTGTGCTAAGTAGGATGGCCTAGGGAGATGCAGGAAAGGGGTGGACTGAAGAAACATCCAGGAGGATGAGTGTTAGGTCACAGGTCAGAGGCTACCCCGATTTCCAACCACAACCAGTAGGTAAACAGTGGTGCCATCTACCAAGACAGGAACACTGGACACAAGTGGCCAATTTGCAAGATAAGATCAGTTTAGGATACAATCCATCTGTGGTGATGAAGAACATGGAGTTCAGGAGCACTTTCTGGTCAAGACATAAGTGGCAAACTTGGGATATGCTGAAGCCAAGGGGATTGAATCTGCTCCTCCAAGTGCCAGCTTTGAAAGAAAAGGAGGGCTATGAAGTAATTAATCCTGGGGACTGCCTACCTTCAAGGCTATAAAAAGGAATAGCTGCAAGAGAGAAAGCAAGCGAGCATGGCTTCAAGGGTAGAAAGATAGCCAGGGTGGGTGGTTTATAAAAGCCAGAGTAAGCCAGAGTAAGGGGATGCTTCTAGAAGGAAGTCATGGGGAAAAAAGGAAAAACAAAATGGAGTGGAGATGGAGAATTTGACAGTCTATGCATGGAAGAATATGCAGATCCATGGCTCTCACCTAGGGGCCATTCTGCCTCCAACAGGACACAGAGCAGTGTCTAGGGACATGATTGGGTTTTTACAACTCCAAGCAGGTGGAGGCCAAGGATGCTGCTCAACACCCTTCAATGCACAGCCTGGCTCCAGATAGAATTATCTAGTCCTAAATGTCAATAGTGCTGACACAGAAAACCCTTGAGCAAGAGGAAGTTGGAGCTGGGCATGGTGGCACCTGCCTGTAATCCTAGTGGCTTGGGAGGCTGAGGCAGGAAGATTGAGAGTTCAAAGCCAGCCTCAGTAACAGTGAGGTACTAAGCAACTCAGTGAGATCCTGTCTCTAAAGAAAATACAAAATAGGGCTGGGGATGTGGCTCAGTGGTTGAGTGCCTCTGGGTTCAATCCCCAGTACCCCACCTTCGCCAAAAAAAGAGGAAGTTGGGAAGTCCAGAAAGAACTGTTGAACAATGATGGGGTGATCCTGCAAAGACCCAGACAAGCTATTGGTTCCATTATGAAGTAGGAGGTAGTCATCAGCTGAGAGTGAGTGTGGTTATAGGCCAGAGGAAAAACACATTGAAATGGTAGTTATGGAGGTTGGAGACACCCAAAGAATAAACTGAATAGGCCAGGATTGGACTCAGCAACATGACTATCTGGCTGGGGGTAAAAGACTTTCTTGCTGGGGTGGGCAGCTGTAGTTCTGATCAGTATAAAGCAAACTGGTGTCACAAAATGACAGACAGACAGTGAAATTTAAGTCCATAGCCCCAGGATCACCTAGTGAAGAAGTTACCATATGCTGGTAGCAAGAGGAGAGAAATGAGGCTCAGCAGGTACAGTGGTGCACACCTGTCAGTCATCCCAGAGGCTTGGGAGGTGGACACAGGAGGATCCAAAGTTTGAGGCCAGCCTCAGCAACTTAGCAAGGCACTAAAAACTTAGCAAGACCCTGCCTAAGAATAAAAATATAAAAAGGGCTGGGGATGTGGCTCAAGAGGTTAAGTGCCCCTGGGTTAAAAAAAGAAAAAAAAAAAAAAAAAGAAGAAATGAGGGCTCACTGAGCTTTAGATAAAGCTCTGTGTGAGGACTCTAAAGATGACGAAGTAGAGCTGGGGGCCCATGTAAATCTCCTCTACAACCCCTAGCTCACTGACCACTGCCTAAGAAGAAGATAAAACTTATCTCTGAATTTTCATATCATACTTCCACTGGATTCTTTGGCTCCCAAAATCAGTTCATCAAGCCTAGTTGTTCTACTTGCATAGCTTATATTTCTCTGAAAACCACAACAGATCAATGAACATCAAAGAAATCAGATAAAGTCAGGTAACCCTTACAAATCAGATTCTAATGCTGGGAATATCAATTGTGCTGATATTCCCTTCCACCAGAACACAAATGGGGAAAGGCAAGACTTGTTAGAGGCACTGGAGAGTTTAAAACCTTTCTGACAGGATTCTTCTTTTTTTTTTTGTGTGTGTGTGTATGTGTGTGTGTATATGTGTGTGCTGGGGATTGAATCCAGGGGTGCTTTACTTCTGAGATGCATCTCTAGCTTTTTTTTTTTTTTTTAATTTTGAGACAGGGAGAAAAAAAAGTTGCCCAGGCTGGCCTGCCTCAAAGTTGCAATCCTGGGCTGGGGATGTGGCTCAAGCGGTAGCGCGCTCGCCTGGCATGTGTGCGGCCCGGGTTCGATCCCCAGCACCACATACCAACAAAGATGTTGTGTCCGCCGAGAACTAAAAAATAAATATTAAAAAAAAAAAAAAAAAGTTGCAATCCTTCTGCCTCAGGCTTCCAAGTAGCTCGGATTATGGATGGGTACTACTGTGCCTGGCAGGACAGGATTCTTATTTAGAATGGTGTTCTAAAACATTCTAATACTGTTCAAATTTTCCTTCTTCTTCTTCTTCTTCTTCTTTTTTTAATATGTGGTGCTGGGGATCGAACCCAGGCTCTTGTGCATGCAAGGCAAGCTCTACCAACTGAGCTATATCCCGAGCCCAAGTTTTTATATTATCTAAAGTTTCTCTTTAGAAAGTGTTTATTAAATAAGACTCTCAGATTAGGATGAAGAAGAGGCTTTTGGGTTCAATGCCTCCATCTGATGAGCTAATTCTCTGGATAGCCATTAGACAAACTTTATAGGGGTCATCCAGGGGTCAGGTGTCTTGAAGTTACTGGGAAAATGTTGAAGGTTGATGAAGCTAGACCACGAGTACACTGAGTTCACTATGTTACTCTTTGTTCATGTATACTTGACATTTTTCATAACAAGAATGAAGGTTGTTTTTTGTTTTTAAACTTTAAATTTGTTTATAGGATAGAGAATCCTCACTCCTAAGAGGACTGCTCATTCCCCTCATTAGGTAGGGGGGGTGGGGGAGGTGAGAAGGAGCAGGAAGAAGATGAGAGCTCCTCAGAACAACAGTTCTCTGAGGAGAAAAGAAAGAAACAGTGCTTTGGAGCACTGGGTCTTTTCTTTGCTCCAGAATCCCCAAAGCCATACTCTCAGAATGGAGACCAACTCTTAGGTAGGGCCTCAACAGAAACCTGGCCTTCTCCAAACACCTGCAAGCCAGGGAATATCAGGCCATAAGCGCTGCCACCTCTGTTTCATGGACAGGGACAGGGAGCCTAGAAGTCATACAGTGAGGGAGCAGAGGAGCAGGGATGTCAGTTGCTCTGCTCTTGCCCCACAGTGTTCAAGCCGGGTAGAGTGCAGAAGTTCAAGTTGATGGCGTGAAAATGAACAACAGGGTCCTGGTGCCAGCTGGACTGTGCATGGGGGTCTGTAGAGACACAGGCACAGGCCTGACAGTACCTGCCCACAGCAGGGAGTCACTCCCACACATGGACTTGATTAACCTGTGCAGAACAAGCTGCTGGCCCCTTTTAGCTTTCAAAGCATTCTGTTTCTGCTGGCTCCTCAGTTTTCCTCTGCTCTCATGTCTTAATTTTGTACGTGTACTCTGTTTTACAAAGAATCTTTCATCTTTTAGAAACCTACCCAATCTTATGCAAGGGCAGTGGAAAAAGAGAGTTTGAGATTAAAAATAAAATTTCACAGCCATTGCTCCACAGCTATGGCTATTCTGCACTGAGGAATGTGACAGAGTCACAGGCAGGCAAGTGAGTGCTTAACAGGACAGCCGCCGGTACCTGCTTCATAAAAACCTCTCATGTCTTTACCTGCTACTTTATCCCGAATAAGTTTTGCAGATTCAACTTCACCAATGCTGCTGAATAGACTTCGCAACTCGTCCTGGGTCATGTTCTGAGGGAGGTAGTTGACAATTAGATTTGTTCTCCCAATGTCGTCCCTGCAGTCTTCGGCCATGTGGTCTTCATAACCATTAGACATTGTATTTCTTAAAAATCTGTAAAGAAAAATAAGATCAAGTAAGTTCCAAATGTTCACACTGCAATATATAAACGCAAAACTAATGACTAGGTTCATATTTGGGAGATTTTGACTGTGGCAACAAAAAACCTGACCATGAATGCTCATGGCAGCTTTACACATAACTGCCCAAACCTGGAAGCAACCTGAACACTTCTCCTCAATGCATGGACAGAAAATAAACTCCATTCCTATGGTACATCAGAAAATGAAGTATTATTCAGTGCTTAAGAGAAATGAGCTATTAAGCCACAAAGACCAGGAGGAACTTTATTTTTTGTTTATTTTTTATTTTTATTTTTTGGCGGGCTGGGGATTGAATATAAACCCTCGCACGTGTCAGGCAAGCACTCCACTATTGAGCTACACCCCCCAGTCCAAAAGGATGAATTTTAAATGCATATTGCTGAGTGAAAGAAACTATGACATTCTAGAAAAAAGGCCAAAGTATGGAGACAGTAAAAAGGTCAGGGATTGTCAGGGATGAGGATGGGGAGGGACGAATAGGTAGAGCACAAGAGATTTTTAGGGCAGCAAGGGTTCTGTAGTATTTTCTAATGGATGCAGGACATTATATGTTTGTCAAAGACCACTTGACATATAATACAAAGAATTAAGATTGATGTAAATTACAGGCTTTAGTTAATAACAATTATCAATATTGGCTCATCAATTATAACAAATGTACCACACTAATATAAGATGCTTTTAGTCCCAGGTGTGGTGTACACAGGAGAGGTCTGAGGGAACTCACTATAGTTCCTGTAAACCTAAAACCACTCTAAAAAGTAGTCACAAAATAGAACAACTCCAAGTTCACCCACGTCCACTGACAGGGCTTTAAAGTAACTTAGACCCAATTCCAGTACCATGAATCAAGTTCCTGTGAAGAGTGTTTGAGCTTTCTCTCAAGAGCTTCTGGCTGCTTTCTCCCTGTGTCCAGTGCTGATTCTGGCTGGCTACTGCAAGCCTGTGATGTGTACCCCAACATCCCAACCACGGCCACCCTGTCTGTTATCACGCAGGCAGGCAAAATTCCTTGTGCCCTTTATCTCCAAAGACCCAGGGACTGAGCTGGAAAGAGGTTGGTGTTTCTCTACCAGTCAGAGGAGCCTGGTTTTCATGGCTTTCTTAGAAACACCCAGCCTGCCACAGTCTTCAATTTCAATGACCAACATCAAAGCCCAAGATGGATTTAGAGAAATGTCTGGAGTGATGTATCCTAGAGCAGGAAGATCACTCTTCTTAAGTGTAGCCTACACTGGTTTATTGGCAAGTCAGAGCGATGCCTAACATAAGCAGTTCCACGTCCCCGCCTCTGAATATGTAGGCACCACCCACCTACCACCCAGAGGTCTCAGAGGGCAGCCCCCCTTTTTCTGGATCCCTGATGTGCAGTGTTAGGTTTGAATACCCAGAGCCCACGGTCATAAGCCCTTCTTTAAAAATAGCCTTGCCAGAGTTACATAAAACTCTAAACATCTCTTGCAGAGATTTCCCACCTAGCCCTTGAATCAACACTAGGAGAGGAATTGGGCCTGGTTGCTTTATTCCTGGTAGAAATGTTCAGGTCTTCCCTAGCCTACCTACTCTCAGGCAAATGTGCATAATTAGTACACTTTCCTAGCATTTCTGCTACTTATTTGAAGGTATCTCTGTTCCTTGCTCTTTATAAAGTAGGTTCACTTCGAAAAAAGACTAGAAAGTTAAACATCATAAAATTAAAAACTTTCTGTAGGGCAAAAAGCATCATAAACAAAGACAAGCAACAAAAAACAGAAAATATTTGCTGCACATTATTTACATCAAGGGTTCTCAGGTTGGGCAATTCTTTTTTTTTTTTTTTAGAGTATTGTAATTTTTTTTTTATTGTTGGTCGTTCAAAACATTACATCTAATTTGATATATTTCACAGTTTGATTCAAAAGGGTTATGAACTCCCATTTTTACCCCGTATACAGATTGCTGAATCACATCAGTTACATCAATTACATTTCCATTGATTTACATATTGCCATTCTAGTGTCTGATGTATTCTGCTCTCTATCCTATTCTCTACTATCCCCCTCCCCTCCCCTCCCCTCCCCTCTTCTCTCTCAACCCCCTGTACTGTAAAACACTTCTTCCACTTGTATTATTCTTTCCTTACCCCTCACTTCCTCTTGTATGTAATTTTGTATAACCCTGAGGATCACCATCCCTTTCCATGCAATTTCCCTTCTCTCTCCCTTTCCCTCCCTCCTCTCATCCCTATTAATGTTGATCTTCTTCTCCTGCTCTTCGTCCCTACTCTGTCCTTAGTTACTCCTCTTATATCAAAGAAGTCATTTGGCATTTGTTTTTTAAGGATTGGCTAGCTTCACTTAGCATAATCTGCTCTAATGCCGTCCATTTCCCTCCGAATTCTATGATTTTGTCGTTTCTTAATGCAGAGTAATACTCCATTGTGTATAAATGCCACATTTTTTTTATCCATTCATCTATTGAAGGGCATCTAGGTTGGTTCCACAATCTTGCTATCGTGAATTGTGCTGCTATGAACATCGATGTAGCAGTGTCCCTGTAGCATGCTCTTATTAGGTCTTTGGGGAATAGACCGAGAAGGGGAATAGCTGGGTCAAATGGTGGTTCCATTCCCAGCTTTCCAAGAAATCTCCATACTGCTTTCCAAATTGGCTGCACCAATTTGCAGTCCCACCAACAATGAACCAGTGTACCCTTTTCCCCACATCCTCGCCAACACTTGTTGTTATTTGACTTCATAATGGCTGCCATTCTTACTGGAGTGAGATGGTATCTTAGGGTGGTTTTGATTTGCATTTCTCTGACTGCTAGCGATGTTGAGCATTTTTTCATGTACTTATTGATTGATTGTATGTCCTCCTCTGAGAAGTGTCTGTTCAGGTCCTTGGCCCATTTGTTGATTGGGTTATTTGTTGTCTTTTTGTCTAATTTTTTGAGTTCCTTGTATACTCTGGATATTAGGGCTCTATCTGAAGTGTGAGGAGTAAAGATTTGTTCAGGTTGGGCAATTCTGCTCCCAAAGGACACTGGGCAATTTTTCTGCAGCCATTTTTGGTTAGCATCACTTGGGGGCAAGGATGCTACTGGCATCTAGTGGATAGAGGCCAGTTTGCTATCAACTAAACCTTCTACAAGGTGCAGAAGAATGCCCATAACATCCAGCCTGAAATGTCAACACTGCTGAGGTTGAGAAAACTTAATTCACAGCATCTAATTTAAAAAACGCAACATATTACATAGGCAGGCAAGACACAGCAAAGTGGACAAGGATATGGTCTACAACTTATGGATGCTGGCAATTCCTATGATGCTAAGCCCATGAAAAGCTCAACTTCATGAACAATGAAGAAAAATGAAATGAGACGCTGCTTTCTGCCAGTCAGAAGGAATAAAATCCAGGATAGACAAAATCTACTGAAAGTAAGGATAAAAGGGAGAGACAGACTCATTGACTGTTGACAGGAATGGAAGATGGTCCAGCCTTTTTGGAGGATAACCTGGCAGTGCCTACCAAAATTTTTCAGGTAAATGCTACCACATGACTCAGAACTGAAGGAATCTATTACACAAAAACAAGCACACATGTGCAGGTTAATAAGCAAAAACACAACACACGCCATGGCTTGTAGAAGTATAAAATTGAACATAACCTACATATATATTAAAAGGGGATGGCTAATAAATATCAACTTTCAATAGAAAGTATTAAAGTTTAATCAAGAAAACCTCCATGAATCTGTTAAATCATCTGTGGCTATGAGATTTTAAAATAGATCATGAGCTATAAATGATCAAAAATAAACAAATGAACAAAAACATCTGCTGAAGCCTGATCCAAAGAACACAGGTTAATGTGAAATTAACCTATGAAAAATTAAAATGCACACTGAAGTTTTCTTCAAGATGTATTCAAACATTTGTCTTCTTTTATCCTTTAAAAAGTTTTTAATTGTAGATGGACACAATACCTTTATTTTATTAATTTTATGTGGTGCTGAGGATGGAACCCAGTGCCTCACACGTGCTAGGCAAGCATTCCACCACTGAGCTACAATCCCAGTCCCCTTTCTTCTCTATTTTTTCCTCTTTCCTCTCCTCACTTTTTCTCTAAGAGTTAGGCATCTCCTCTTCTGTTTTTCCCTCATCCTGCTTTCATGGAGCATGAACTGGACAATGGTTACCCCCACTCTTATCATTCTCCTTGCCTGGTAAAAAGTAGACCTTCTAACATGGGACTGCTCACCATGCTCTGCAGGATGAGTCCAGTCCACTGCCTGTTTATATAAAGTTTTATTGAAACACAATCCCTCTTACTTGTTTACATACTGCCTGTAGCTACTTTTTGCTATCATGACAGAGCTGAGTAGTAACAACCTAGTACCGACCATATGGCCCACAGAGCTGAAAATATTTACCATCTGGCTCTTACAGAAAAAGTTTGCTGACCTCTGTTCTAAAATGCAAAAAATCCAAAAAATCTTTTGGATTTTGTGACATTGAGTTAGGCAAAAATTTCTTAGAATAACAAAAGCTTTCTTTTCTAAAACACTGATAAACTGACTATCATAAAAATTTAAAATACAGGAAGAATTAAAATCCAGTCTGGAGAAAATATTTGCATAAAAGAGCTTGTATTCAGTGTGTGCACACACACACACACACACTCACTCCACTTTTTCTTTCAGTGCTAAGGATCAATCCCAGGGCCTCATTCATGCTAGGCAAATACTCTATCATGGAACTACCTCCCCAGCCCCAGAATGTTTTTTACAAGTTCTCAAAACAAACAAACAAACAAAAATCCAATTTCAAAATTACCAAAAGATTTGAACACTGCATCAAGTAAGATAGACAGATGGCAAATAAGTATATGAAAACATGTTTAACATCACTAATCATTAGGGAAATGCAAATCTGGGGGGGGGAATGCAAATTAATTATCAGAATGGCTAAAACAAAATTAAATAATAAATGATGACATAATGGACAATGTCAAGTGCTGGGAAGAATGGGGAGAAATCACACCTTTCATGCACTGCTGATGGGAATACAAAAAATATAGCCACTTTGGAAAGCAGAGTAATGGTTTCTTAGTTAAATACAGACTTAGCACATGATCCAGCAATCCTACTCATAGTATTGGTGGAAGAGAAGTGAAAACTATGCTCATACAAAAACTTACATACAAATCCTTATAGCAGATTTATTCAGTCACCAAAATTTTGAACACCACAGATGTCCTTTAAGCTGCTCAGAGATCAATTATGATATACCATACAATGGAATATAAGTCAGGAACAAAAAAGGAACTACAAATTCATGATTCTTTTATAAATCTCAAATACATCATGTTAAGTGAAAGAAAACAGACTCAAAAGGCTACATACAGTTTGATTTCATTTTTATGACATTCTATAAAAGGGCCTAAGCACTAAGCACTGATGGTCCCCAACTTATGATGGTTTTAAGACTTTTCCAGGCTGGGGTTTGGCTTAGTGGTAGGGTGCCTGCCTCGCACATGTGAGGCACTGGGTTTGATTCTCAGCACCACATAAAAATAAATAAATAAAATAAAGATATTGTGTCCATTTACAACTTAAAAAAATATTTTAAAAAGAGTTTTCAATTTTGGGCTGGGGATGTGGCTCAAGCGGTAGCGCACTCGCCTGGCATGCGTGCGGCCCGGGTTCGATCCTCAGCACCACATACCAACAAAGATGTTGTGTCCGCCGAGAACTAAAAAAAAAAATAAATATTAAAAATTCTCTCTCTCTCTCTCTCTCTCTCTCTCTTTAAAAAAAAAATCCAATGAACAATACCTTTCCCATCTGATTCGAAAGTATGCAAATAACATTAGTGAGAACATTTTAAAAAAAAAAGAGTTTTCAATTTTATAATAATTTGAAAATCTCATTCTCACTTGGATTATGGATTTTATTCTTTTCCTGAGCTAGTGGTATGCCATCCAATACTCTCTTGTGATGCTGGACAACAGCAGCTCCCAGCCAGCCATGTGATTATGAGGGTAAAACACCAATACTCTACAGTGTACTATATGGTGGTAATAGTGTATTACATGCATTTTTCAACCATCATTTTCAAATAATGATGAATTCATCAGTATGTAATCCCACTATAAGTCAAGCAGCATCCATGTAGGGATAGATCACGGTTGCCTGGAATAGGGAATGAGGGGAAGAATTGACTAACAAGAACAGCAAGAGGCAATATTTTTGAACAGTGAACTTTCCAGTATCTTGATGGTAGTAGCAGTTACACAAGTTTATGCATTGTCAAAACAAACTAAGCCAGGTATGGTGGTACGTGCTTAATAATTCTAGCCACTCAGGAGGCTTCAGGCAGGAGGATCAAAAGTTTGAGGCCAGCCTGGGCAATTTAGCAAGATTGTTACAAAATAAAAAGAGACAGGAGTATAGCCCAGTGATAGAGCCTGTGACTAGCAAGTGTGAGGCCCTGAGTTGAACCACAGTTCTGGTGAGGGGTGGGTCCCAAAGAACAACAACAACAACAAAAACAAACAAACAAAAAACCCTTCAAACAATCCTATATCAAAAAGAATAAATTTTCCCCACATGCAAATTAAAAAATAATGATTTCAAAAGACAACTTCTGCTTTTCTACCCTGCTTCACAGCCCACTCTCTTGTCCTGACATGCAATCAAGCTGAACAGCCCCATGCAGGCTAAGGCTCTGGCCAATGCAACAATGGAGAAACAAACCCCTCAAAGTAGTCTCACTGGGGTCATTATGCCCTGCTCTCTACCGCCCTGTTTTTCTTTTCCCTAATATTTTTTTAGTTGTAGTTGACACAATATCTTTATTTATTTTTATGTGGTGCAGAGGATTGAACCCAGTGCCTCACACGTGCAAGGCGGGCACTCTACCGCTGAGCTAAAGCCCCAGCCCCTGTCCTTGATCTTTTCCAAGTCTGCATGGCCTGTGACCTGGGCCCAGCCAGTCTTGGTATACACTGGATCTAACCACAACCTTACCACCATAACTAGGCCTTGTAATCACCCAATTATCAGTGATTCCCAAGTCACTGCTGCCTCCTGTCAGTTCCAAGTCAATTTGCTCAGCCCCTCTGGTTTTCCCTGTTGGCAGTCACAACCCACTGAAGCGCAGAGGTCACACTATTTTGCTGGTTCTCTTTTGAAATCATTATTTTTTTTTAATTTGCATGTGGGGAAAATTCATTCTTTTTGGTATAGGATTGTTTGAAGGTTTTTTTGTTTGTTTTGTTGTTGTGGTGGTTTTATCGCTCTATTAATAAGTGGCAGGTCTTGGTCTGAGCTGTTACTACAGAGCGGTCTCCCCAGCATGAATCATAAGATTTCTGTGATGAGGCGCCCACTGGGTCCTGCCTTGGCCTTGCCTGCCCTGGCTTTGCCCCAATGTGCCATCCTATTTTGGGGCCTGTTTTGGCTGCTCCCTTTACACAGCATATCCACCATCCTTCTCCCTGCTCACCTTTTAAAAAGTCACCTCCACCAGAACAACAGGTGGCAATAGGTCTCAGTGCCTTATGCCATTGCTGTAAACCTTTATTACTGCTCTAATCATTCTGCACAATAATTTACTTGCTTTGCACCACTGTCAAGGGGAAAGCCTTGAGGGTCGAGGGCACACTAGTATCGTTTAAGGGTTTCCAGGTAAACCCAGGGGGCCTGGCAAATCCAGCATATATTACACAGAGAGACTCCCCATCTTCTTTGGAATCATGTGTATCAGGAGCATATTTTTTATGCTAAAGAAGGCCAGTCAGAAACTGTCCTGTCATTCTATTAACACATTCAGTACCAAACTTTCTTGGGATCATCAGTAAACATAATCCCAAAGAATCAGAGTCAACTGCAGGAAGTAGAAAGGGAAATTTTGTGTTAAGCAAAATTATTTCTGCTGATTTGGAAAGGTTCCCAGTAATTGGAAGCATCAGGGAGAGAAGTCTTGCTTAGATGATCTCGAGGTTTTCAACTCTATCACAACTATTTCAAACAATTTTGGTTGTGCTTGTGTGTAATACCAGTGACATCCACATGTGTGGAAAACTTACCCCACACAGAAGATACATGCATATTTATACGTGACATAAAAGCATACACAGGTGGTCTACCAGTAAGTTTGCTTTCTATTAGGTATACACAAGAATCTGTCTCACTTTATAGTGATGGAGCAGGCTTTTTAAATGACTTAAGCCAGAACAAAACTAGAACAGTCAAATATACCTTCAGGCTCAACCTTGACACTTCACACATCATCTGACAGGGCTTGGACTCAATTTCTAAAGTCCTTTACAGATGTCTTCAAGGTAAAAGTCTCAGGTCACCAGGAAATGCTCTGATGCCAGGAAAAACTAAGGATACCACCTGACCCAATTACGAAGGCTTGGGTGGATACAGCGCACACAGCAACTTACTGGCCTCTGTCTGCGGCCTACAAAGGGGAAAGCAGCCTGGTCGGGGCGGCTTCTGCTAAGTTAGAGCAATTCTGTATCAGCCAGGCTGAGAAGCCAATGTGGGGGCAGGGAGTGTGTGTGTGGGGGGGGAGTGTGTGGAGAAGCAGGTCAGATGCAGCCAGAATATGGCACAATCCAAATGCTCTGTGCACCAGAGGGGACCTGATCAGCTCCAGAGCCCTGCTAAGAGTCCCAGCTCTCTCTAGCTGTTAAAGCTCTGTAACAAAAGCAACACAGCATAGCAGGAAAAAACATGGGCTCTGGAGTCTGACAAGCCTGAGCTCCAACACCAATCCTACTGCTGACCAACTTAACTACAGTAAGTCACTTTCTTCCCTGAGCCTGTTTCCCAACATGCAGATGGAATGTCAACACCTGCTATACAGCACCTGGCACTTGATAAATGTATTTCCCAACCTCCCTGTCTCTAGATACAAGCACCCTCATCTCCTCTCTTCCTAGTTCCTCTTCAAATCCCTCCACCCCAAATTACTCCAAGGGTGACACCTCCAACCTGTCCTTCAATTCACCTCTCTCCATTTTTTGTACCTCATCAAGCACCAAGTCCTGCCAGTTTGACATCTGAGATATCTCTACCCCACCCCCACCTCTCTGCCATCATCCTTAATCAGATCCCTGTCACCTCTTGCCTAGACCAACTCCTAAGGGGGGTCTCTAAACCCTCCAAAGGCTCCTCTTCCTGTCTCTCAGTGTCTTGTTCACAGTGACACCAGCCTTGCCATTGAGTTGTTCTATACTGTTCCCTCTCCTGCGAATACTTCCTTTGGCATAAAGGTCTCTTTGATGGGTAGCTACATCCAGCCCTTTCTGAACCCACTGCTAACCCTGCCTTTCCTCAGCACAGATGGAGTGCCAACTACGTGCCAGGCACAGAACAAAGCACAGGGCATATAAAGCACAAGAGCACTCTTACCCTGCCACACAATCTTCCAGGATCACTTTGACCAGGCTGAGAAACTCACTACTACCTGACCCTTCTGGACCTGCCTGGTCAAACCAGTCCACACAGGGCTCCAAAACTGCCTCTTGGTGCCTTCCTTCTCTCTTACTCTCTCAGGCCACTGGCTACCCCTAGACAGCCCTCCCCACACCTCTCTGGTCACAACAACATATTCAGACAAAAATAAAACCTCAACAACAGATAATCATTCCTTTCAACACATCACCAGAGACAGGCCTCTTCATCCTTAAAATATGGCACATCAAGATCTCTTCTCCCAATCTAAGTTCTAAGTCTTTAAGAAAGCAATTTCTTTTTCTTCCCAGTGATAATGAACAAGTAGCTAAGTTCTGTGTTTCCAAGCTACGACAGTGCGAGTGCTTTGCGACTGACTCTGAGGCTCTGAGTGGAGCGGGGATGGATCACTGGGCATGCGAGTAAGTCTCTGTGCATAGACCCTGTGCCTTGTCCCACACCTAGCACGTGGTTAGCACTCCATCTGTGCTGGGGGAAGGCAGGGTTAGCAGAGGGCTCAGAAGTGCAAGCAGACTCTTCTGCCACCTTCCCACTTACTGCACTCTGCTCCAGCGATGTGTTTCTTGTCTCAAAACTCACTAAATCACAACTCTTGCCTTCTTGGTTTCTTTTAACAACCACTCATCTTTGGGTCACTCAAGTGTATGCACTTGCTCACTTCCCACACCTAAGCACCCCCAAGTCCTGTGACTCTGAACCCCTAATTATGTCTCAGCACTTTCCTCTCTGTCCTGACCACTGCAGCCTTGAGCCATATTCCTAACTTTTCTGACCTGAAGGAAAGAACTGCCTCCTAATTGGTTTTCTGACCTTCAGCTCTCTCTCTCTTCTGCTCTTTCTATGCATATCTAACTGCCTCTTTGGGGACTAATGGTGCTCAGTAGTCCCTCATAACACACAAGCCCTATGCCCAGCAGACCTGCAATTATGGCCACTATTCACTTCATCCTTCTTACCCCAGAAGTACCACATCCCATGTGTTTCTATAATAAATGGAGAAGTTTCCACCTCCATGTTTATTTGCCCCTATGATCCTGCATCCCACAAAGCCCTTCCCTCTGGCCTTTGCCTGACCACCAAACCTGTTCTCCACTCTGGGATTCTGTGCTCACCTAAGTCTGGATAACAATTCCATTTTCTGTGCTTCCACATCAGGCCGTGTATAACCATCACACTCAGCAGAGTGGCTGAAATGATCTACACAGCCATCATATATACCACTGGCTCCCTAAAGCCTACTGTGGGGCTTGGGACACAGTAGTAGAGCAGAGAGATTCATTCAAACCAGGAAAGCCAGGCTCACTTCCTTCCATAGGCTTGTTTCCTTTGGTCTTCCCCTGACTCCAGTCTCAGGTTAGGCTCTCTACTTCACTACTGCCATCTAGGGGTGAGAAGCCAGTATTGCGCCTCTCTAACCATTTAGCATTCAATTTGATTCAATAAATTGAATGGGATGAGAACACAAACAAGGAACAGTTGATTCCCGTGGGGGTGGAGAAAGGGTGGCAGTCAGGGTTGGCTTCAAATGGTGAGTGTGCTCTGGGATGGGCTGTGTAGATCACCAGGTGATAGAGAACAGCATTCCAGACAGAGGAAGAAATAGGCATAGAGGGTCAGAGTTGGGAGTCTTTGTGCAGATGGACAGAATAGAAGGGAGGGTTTGAGTATGTAAGAACTGGTATTCTAAGCTCAGGGCTTCTGACTCTCTTTCAAGTTACTCAAACAGATCAACAAAATTTGCTTTTTCCCACTCAGACTTTTAATAAGGAGGGACAAAACCAGATCCACATTTACAAAAGACAATCTTGCTGCACTGTGGAAAGAGGACAGAGACGAGAAGCAGCAAGTGAAAGAAGTGACGGAGCAAGCATCAGAAGACAGCATTTTCATAATTCTTTTCTTTTCTATCTGATGCTCTGTTATCCCAGACTCAATATAACCAAAATAAAATTCTGCTCCCTCAAACAAGTGCTTCAACAGAAACATTATTTCCTGCCACATCTGGAGGTGTTTATATATCTGGGCCTCTTCGTGGACCCCAAGTTTCAGCATTTTAAAACAGACCTCAGCACAATTTCACACACAGATGTTCAATGGCAACAGAATGGGACTCCCTAAAACACTGCTTGAAAGGGTGCCCTAGACCCCTGTGATTATAAGAAGTGAAGCCCAGTGGTTCAGGGTAAGCATCAGTGTTCAAATCCTGCTTCAGCCACTTTAGTGCATGAAACAAGTTATACCACATGGTCCATGTAAGCCTCAGTTTCCTCATCTCTAAAATGGCAACTATAACATTTCCTACCTCTAAGGCTGAAGACAAATGTCTGTGAAACGTCAAGACTATGGTAATCTGTCAATAAATACTGGCTAAATAAATAAGTACTGACAATTATTTAAACATCAGGTATTCCATGTCTACCACGCAAAGGCCATGCACAACACAAGGGACTCCTCACATACTTAAGTGTGCACAATACTTTTGTCCTTACCATTTCAGAGATAAGAAGACTAAGGCTAAAAACAGCTGAGCTTATTCAAAGTCTTGGGAGCATCTCCCATGGTGGAGGAAACTTTTAAGTTCAGGGATGGTTCTTATGGGGGTGGGGAGGATGGAGACACCCCAGGTGTCATCTCGAGATATTCTGGTCCTCACAACTGGGGGCAGGGACAAGGATGTTGCTAGCACCTAATGGGTTGAAGCCAGGGATGCTACTCAACTTCCTGCAATGTACAGGGCAGCGCTCCACAACAAAAAATTATGTGACCCCAACTGTCAGTAGAGCTGAGTTTGAGAAACTCTTTTCTGGCTGGTTCATCCTCCCTATCTTCCCCCTTCTGCAGCACTGGCCATCAGGATCTCATATGAACACTTTTGATGAGGGGGCTCTGTCGCTCCGGGGGCAGCCCCATACAAAAGTTCTTCTCCACCTGCCCTGTACACAGTAGGTACCAAAACCCATTTTAATAGGCCTAGCAGGAGAAGACAAGGCAAAAGGAAGACCATCCGTCCCCCATTGTTGAATGCCATTTGTTTTCAACATATACATATATTTTACAAATCTAAACATCCCACGCCCCACTAACAGCATTGTTAGAAATGGCGATCAGAAAAAAAAATTTTTTTTTCTTTTCTAAGACTCCCATAGGCACTGAAAGGTTTACACACTTCTAAAAGCACTTCAGACCGGCGGCGGGACTGACAACGACCACAAAAGAATCTGTAGGATTTCCCGGGGGAGCGAGCCCGTGGGCCGTGACCTCTGCGCGGTAAAGACTCTTGCCCCACTCCCCCGCCTCTGGCTCCACTCTCCCGCCCCCGGATGCCGGGCTTCCAAGACTACCGGGGCCACCGCTGCGGAGCCCGGCCCCCAGGCGCGTGCCCACGCCGAGTCCCTCTCGCCCGCCTCTCGTGGCGCCCGAGGAATCCAGTCCTGGGCCTGTCGCTGGCCCCCACGCAAGCCAGCTCCCGCCCGCCCGCCATTCTGCCGCGGCCCGCGCGCGTCCCCTCCCGCCTCGGCGCGGCCTGGGCCTCGGCCGGTGCAGGCCCGCGGGCGCCCGCGGCCCGGCCAGGCGAGCTCAGGCCTGCCGCGGCCTACCCTGTCGGGCGCCACCGAAGGTTCCCCGCCTCACCTGGACGCGGGCGGGCGGGCCCGGGGCTGCTCCGGGGCGGGCGGGCGGCGGCGGCGCGGCGCTAACGGCTCCGCTCGGCCTCGGTAGCGGTGGCGGCGGCAGCGGCGACGGCGACGGCGGCGGCGGCTCCTCCTCAGCGCGCACGACCCGCTCCGGCCCGCGGCCCGGACACGCCCCCCCGGCGCGCGCGCCCATTGGTCGATGTCCGCCACGGCGCGCTGTTCATTGGTCGGCGTGGCTGTCGCGGCACCCTGGGGCGCGCGGCGGAGGCGGGACTTCCGGTCGGCGCCGCCTGCGAAGAGCTCGGCGGCCGGCAGAGACGCGGGTGGCCAGCGATGGCCGCGGAAGGGGCGAGCTGGGGCCCAGTCCACAGAGACTGACTGGGCTGAGGATTGGAGACCCTTGTCGGACGTATATCGTGTGTTCCTCACCTGTCTGTTCCGCCGCCGCCGCCGCCGCCGCCGCCGCCGCCGCCTCCCAGTAAGGTAGGAACGGTCAGCGCGCCAGGGGTAGTGGGGACAGGACCCAGGTTCGAATCCCGGCCCCGGCGTTGGCGCACTACGTGTGGCTGGGCACGAGCTGACGTCACCACACCAGGCCTCAGTTTCCTCATCTGGTGCTGTGAGGAGGCGGGGCATGGTCGTGGTCACCACTCCATCAATTTAGTTATTAGAGCAAGCCGGTTCCCAGAAGCTCAGTCTCTCATTCATTCATTACAATTTTATTGAGAGCCTACTAGCTGCCACATACTGTCTGGGCAGCAAACAGATGAAAACGTACCTGTCTGTTTGGATTGACATCCTAGGTCGGCGCTGCCCAGGAGAAATACGTACAAGCCACATGCTTAATTTTAAAATTCTAGTAACTGATATTCTCAATCATTGCTGTGCAGTAGAAATTTAATCCGGCCACAAGTTTGTCAGTTATGCCTACAGTTTAAATTGATTAAATTGTGGGCTGGGCGTGCAGCTTATAGTAGAGCACTTTCCTGGCATGTGCGAATCCCTGGGTTCCATCCCCAGCACTGCAACAACAACAACAAAAAAATTTGTTGATTAATTAAATTATTACCTATGTTTAAAAAAAGTAAATAGTTGCAGGTGGTGTCCGATGTTAATAATATGTTTTATTTAACACAGTGTGTCCAAAATATAATTTCAACATGTGATCATTGTAAGAAATTAGGAGATGTTTTACATTCTGAACTTTTTTTTTTTTCTTAATATATGCTTTTGAAATCTTTTACATTTCAAATTGAACTGACTGCATTTCAGGGACTCATCAGTCATCTATCACCTGTCACCACCTGTGCAGTGGAGATGGGGAGGCAGAAGAGAAAGCAAGTGGATCCCACCTCAAGTGATGAAAAGGGTAAGAAGAAAAATAAATTGCGGGGCTGGGATTGTGGCTCAGTGGTAAAGCACTTGCCTAGCACATGTGAGGCTCTGAGTTCAATCCTTGGCACCACATAAAAATAACGTAAAGGTCATTGTGTACACCTACAACTAAAATAAATATTAAAAAAAAAAGTAAATTGGGGAAAGGGCATGAGAAACATGGGGTTGCAATTTGAAAGAGGGTGGTCAGCAAGATTGAAAAGATGGCCTCTGCAAAAGGAACCAAGGAGACAAGAACACTGAACAAATAATCACATTCTTCATTGTTCCGTGTTATCCCGAAGAACTTTCTGATAGGATGGCATGTTCTATATCGACACTGTTTAATCCAGTAGCCTCTGTCTCCATGTTGCTTGTGGACATTTGGCTAGTGCCACAGAAGAACTGAATTTTTAATTGTATTTAATTTCTAACTAAATAATCACGTAGGGATAGTGTCTGGTGTCGTGGATGGCACAGGTTTAATGCTGTCATAGCAGATGCTCAGAACTGAGTATGTACTTGATGCTGAAGGCTTCATGTACAATCCCCTGTGGTGAGTGCTATCATCATTGTTACCACGAGTAAGAAGGAAGTCCTTAGTTCGGACGAGGTAGTACTCGTCTATAGTCCCAGCTACACGGAAGGCTGAGGAGGGAGGGTTACTTGAGCCCAGAAGTTCAGAACCAGCCTGGGTAACGGAGTGAGACCCATTTCAAAAAGAAAAATAGGGAAAAAAAAGCAGTCAAAATTCATTCATTCATCACTCCATTATTAATAATAGACTATTTTTAATTACCATTTCAGATTCTCAGGGATAATAGAGTTACCATTATTCACTCTACCTGGTTCCTGTTAGTAGCATCTTTTATTAATATGATGCCATTAAAATGGACCAATACTGATAACTTTTGGTTTTGTTCTTTTTCTTTTTTTTTTTTTAGTACTGGGGATTAAACCCAGGGGGTGCTTAACCACTGTACTCAGTGATACTTTGTTATTGACTAAAGTTTATAGTTGATTTATACTTAACTTGTTTTTCCTCTGATGTTCTTTCTCTCCTCCAGGATCACATCCAGGATCCCATGTTACATGTAATTTAATTGTCCTATCTAATCTCTTGCCTGTGGAAGATTCAGATTCTCCTTGTTTTTGATGGCCTTGACAGTTTTGAGGAGTGCTGCTCAGGTATTTTTTAGGATGCTCCACTCTTGGAATTTGTCATGATAAACTGTGATGGTAGGTTATTGGCAGTAAGACCAAAGAGGTCAATTGCCATTTGTATCATGTTGTGCCAGGTCCAGCAGTCAACATTATTTGAGTCTGTTGATGTTAGCTTTGATTACTTGACTGAGGTAATATTTGTCGTGTTTTTCCCACCATCAAACTACTTCCACCCCTTTCCTTATCGTATACTTTGGAAGAAGTCAGTAAGTGCAGCCCACACTTAAAAAGTGAAGGGTTATGCTCTGCCTCCTGAGGGTGAATAACTATGTAACATAAATTATTTAGACTCCTTCTGCATGGGAGATTTATTTCTTCTCCATTTATTAGTTCATTCAGTCATCTAGTTATATTGGCAAGGACTCCTAGCTATTTATTTTATGCTTTAGGTTATAACTCAAAACTACTTTATTTTGTTGCTCAAGCTGTTCCAGCTCTGGCCATCTTTTGGCTCTGTTAATTGGCTCCTGTGACCCTTGGGTGTGTCCATCATTGGGTTTTTTGTGTATTTGGTTCCCTCCCACTCTCCACAGCATTTCCTTACTCCCTGGCATTGTAAGATGCTACAGTCCTGGAATCAGCCATTCCTGTAAGGGGACACTGGTTCCTTTTTCAGAGAATGGTATTTGAAATTGAGATCTGGGCTCTGGGAGTGCCTGTGGCTAGGGGTGTTGTTTCTTTTAGATCATCAATACTTTTTAACTGCCCATAGTACATGAGGTGTAAGTGTACACAACAGTAACCATGTCACACATGGCATCTAATCTCATGGACCTTGGTCAACTTGAAGAGACAACTCGCAGTGTGGCCTTGGACAAGTTGTTTAATCTCTGAGCTTCAGCCTCCTACTCCATAAAATGGGGATGATGTACTTCCTGAGGGCACTATGAGAATTCAATGAAATAACCCACTTTTAGAAATTCTGGAACAGAGCCTGACATGAAGTGCTTATTGTGTTTTATTCTTATGAAGAGTAACAGTGAGTTACACAAATGACTATAATCTGCAAAAGCCAGAGTTCCAGAAAAGCATGCAATAGGAAGAGTTAACTAATTTGTGGGTATCTGGGAAGGCTTCCTATGTCAGCAGCCTTGCAGCTGAGGCACGAGGAAGCAGAATGTTACAGGCAGAAAAAAATAGCACATGCAAGGGCCCTGAGTCAGGGGGGCCCAGCACACTCAGGAGTAAGAATGGGCCAGCTGTGGAGACACTGGCCACAGAGTAGACTTGTGGAACTGGCAGGGGCAGGTCCTATGAGGCCTGATTGACTGGTGAGTTCGGTCCCTGTCCTGAGACAAAAGAAGTGATTGTCCCTGTGCACATATCTGGTAAGGGCAGAGTGGTGCTCTGAACCCAGATCTGCTCAGTCTTAGAGATCTTTTTTTACTGGTTGAGATTTGAGATATGAAGTTGTTGTCTTCTGTTTTGAATTTGTTTTTTGTTTTCGTCAGAAGCATAGTATCAGCCCTCAGGGTATCAGGAATCAGAGCGCACTCCAGCCAGGGTTGTTCCAGGTTGTCCTTGCCACCCCTGCAAGTCACCCTCTCTTCCTCCAGCACAAGCTGTGGAGGCTCCCTAAGTCAAGATACACTGAGGAGGCCCAGTTGGGACCTGGGACACTGTTGCCCTGAGGGAGAAACAGCCACATCAGAACACAAATCCATCTAGTGTGACAAGGAACGGGCACAGATAGGCCTCTGGTGGAGGGTAACATCTGACCAGATGAAAGCACAAGAGAGGTCTGCTAGGTAGAGGTGGGAAGCTGGGACTGGCAGGAACAGAAGCACAGATGTCCAGGAGGATTGTTCAGGGCCAGGGGTGGAGGTGGGAAGGGAGAAGGGAGTGACTTGGGACTAGAGAGGTGTGTATCCCCAGCTTTGAAGGGCCCCAGAGAGTCAGAGAAGTTGGAACATTATCCCCTAGACTAGGCATCAGCAAACAGTGATGGGGTTCTGCCCATGCCTGTTTTTGTGCAGCCTGGAAGCTAAAAATGAGCTTTACATTTTTTTATGTGGTTGGGGAAAAAAAGAACAGTCAGTATTTTGTGACATGTAAAAATTCCATGAAATGCACATTGTTGTCCATAAAATTTGACAGTTACACAACAGAGCTGCTCCCCTGTGGATTGCCTATGGCTGCTCAGAGCTACTGTAGCAGAGGTGAAGTTGCCCCGGCAGGGCCTGTGTCACAGAGGTGCACACTGTGCATGGAACTGACCGTTTTGAAGTTTGTAATAATTATGAATACAGGGCCCCACACTTTTGAAAATTAGGTAGCCAGTCTTGGCAACAGGCCATGTGCACACAAAGCATCAAATATTTGCTCTAGGACCCTTTCTAGGAAAAATTTGTGGATCCTCGCTGTGGCAGGCAGAACCATGGCTCCTCAAAGATGTCTGTGTCCCAACCTCCTGGAAACTGTGACCATATGACCTCATACAGCAAAAGGGACTGCGAAGTGATTGGAGTAAGGAACAGGAGATTGAAAGATGATCCTGGGTCATCGGGGCCCAGCGTCACCACAATGTCCTCATGAGAGGAAGGCAAGAGGGTCAGAGGCAGAGAGGAACTGGAAGACACAGCAGTGCTGGCTTTGAAGACAGAGGAAGGGGCCACGAGCCGAGGGATGTGGGCTCTTCTAGACGCTGGGAAGGGCAGGATGTGGGTGGGTTCCCCCCTGAGCCTCCAGGAGGGACCGACTTGTTAGCATCTTGGTTTTTAGCCTGGTGAGTCTGATTTCAGACTTCTGAAGCCCAGGGCTGAGATATAACGAGTGTGTGTTGGTGTGAGCTGCCAGGGTTGTAGTGGTTAATCACGGCACCAGCAGGGAGTAACAGGCAACAGGCCTCTGAGAGAATTCATCCTTTAGCCAAAAGGATTTTTAAGTGGGAGACTTACATGTGATTTTTGTCTTTCTTTGTTGGAAGGAAGGGAACAGAAGTGAACATGGAATTCAGCCTGAGAAGGAGGGAGGCACAGAGGCTGTGTGCACGAGGCAGGTGGAGTGTCAGAGCACAGGTGAGCTGGGGAGTGATGGGGGTCGAGAGGAGGGGGATTCCAGATGTTCACAAGGTGAGCAGTCAGATGTGGACACAGGTGGCTGTCAGATCAATTGAATACAGAGATATGGGGAAGGTCATTCTATCTCAGCCATTTATAGATCTCAGTATGTGGGTTGGGCTGACTTGGGGGACGTCAGAAATGGATGTAATGAGATAAGTTCACTGGTCAGCCCTCAGACAAAGCTGAGGCGGAACAGCAGCCAGGCAAGCTCAGACAAGCCCAGAGAACCTTCAGGAGGCTCAGGATCTCAGAGGACCTGACTTAAATCTGATTCCTCCTCAAGTGCTAGCAGGTCAGTCACAGGGGCAAATAGAAAGCTTGACTCGTTTTTTTCTTAGGCAGCCGAGTTGACTTTCAGGTTAGCAACAGCGTGGAGCCGTTTCCCTGGTGAAGTCACCCTTGAGGTGGCCTCAGTCCCTACCTTCCAGGCATACTTCATTTGCCATTCCTGTTTGTGCACAGTGTGACCCAAAGGGGTCAGCCCTGGAGCAGTCACAGAAATGCTGGCTTTCCCTTACGAATTCCTAGGCTAATAAATTCACTTCCCCCGGCTCAGGGTGCTTATCTATGAATGCAGATGTTACAGCCACCTTGAGTGCAAAGTAGAGACTGAGTACTTGACACATCATCACAGCACCCATCCAGTAAACACAGCTGTGGTCAGCATCCCCAAGAACAGCAAGGGCTGCCCACCTCTGGTCTTACCATTGCAGCTGTAGGTAAACGTGGGTCTTGGAAGTCCCGTTTCCCAATTCATCCCATGTCATGTTCCCCACGACTGAAACACTCAGGGTCACTCCAGGGGAACTGGGCAGCACGAAATAACCACACAAGAGACAGAAAGAGAAAGAGCGAGCTCTTGCTGAACCCTTTTATTGAAGAGAAGCCATTCAAATGAGGCCAGGGGTCAGATTTCAGGGGGCTGAGTCTAGCTTCCTGATGTCTGCTGTCAGCAGGTTGACATCTAGGAAGGCCACACCCAAAGGCAGAGCAAGAGAAGGGGATACACAAAGGCATTTCCATGGAACATTCTATCCCAAACAGGACAAAGGGGTAGTATCACAAAGGAACAGGTGAGTGTAGCTCAATCCATGGGGTGACGCCTACGTTTGAAGATGGGTCCTCAAATTTCTGGGACCAAGGCAATGTCCAGGTCACTCATTACAAGATGTAGTGACGGTCAAAAGCCTCTCCACTCCAGGCCAGAAGACACAGATCATTCAGAGTGGCTCCCCACAATCCCACTGGATCCAGCCTGTGACACTTGCATCCAGTGTCTTTGTGGCAAGAACAGCAGTGGGTATTTTATCCTCTCTAGAGTCAAAGGATAGGGAAAGCCCCACAGCTCTGGTTCCTAGGGTCATTGGAGTAGCCTGGTCTGTCCTGTTGTTCCAGAGCAATATTGGCATTGACTGCATTCACTCTCAGCGTCCCCAAGTGGACCATAGTCAATAAGTCACACTCTTGCCCTCCCTGCTTCTATAGGGACTTAGTTGGCAGGAGCCACCACCACTCCTCTTTGTAAGATTTCTGTGTTTTTTTTGTATTTAACTTTTCTTTTTCATGTCATGAGTTCTCTTTCTTGTGGTGTCTCTCACTGTTTCCCATGTGTTTGGTGGTCTTTTGTAGGCTCCTTTGTATTTTCAAGTGAAAATTCAGTGGTTTCTAATGGAGTCGCAAAGGAATGCGACTGCCAGCACTCTCGTTCCAGAACATTCTCATCTCTCCAGAAAGAAACCCTGTGTCCCTTAGCTGTCATTCCCTGTTCTACCCCCCACAGCAACTAGCAACAGTTAATCTGCTCTCTGACTCTCTGGATTGCCTCTTCTAGATACTTTGTATAAATGGAGTTTTATAGTATGTGGCCTCTTGTGACTAACTTTTTTTCACTAAGCATAATGTCCTCGGTGTTCATCCATGCTGTAGTGTGTCACTGAACCATAAAAAGGTTCATTCCTTTTTATGGATAAATAATATTCCACTATATGAATAGACCATGTTGTGTTTATCCATTCATCCATTGCAAGACATTTGGGCTATTTCCATCTTTTGACTACAGGGACTAGTGCTGCTATGAACATTCATGTATAAGTTTCCATGTGAACATAATGTGTTCATTTTTCTTGGGCATATACTATCTGGTAGTAAAACACATGGGCACTCTGTTTCACTTTTTTTTTAATATTTTTTTTTTAGTTGTAGATGGACACAATATCTTTATTTCTTTAATTTCATGTGGTGCTGAGGATCAAACCCAGTGCCTCACACATGTAAGGCAGGCGCTCTAGCACTGAGCCTCAGCCCCAGCCCCTGCATTTCACTTTTTTTCCGCAATACTGGGAATGGAACCCAGAGCCTTGTGCATGCTAGGCAAGTGCTCAACCACTGAACTGCACCCCCAGCCTTTATTTTCCACTTTTGAAGAACTGTCAGATAGGTTTCTCCAGTCTGCTATTTATAAATGAGAAGAAGACTTCACATGCTTATCAGTCATGGTAAGCAGTTTACAATTTTAATGTCTCCATCCTAGGCTAGAGAAATAGCTCAGTGGTAGAGCTCATGCTTGGTATGTGCAAGGCCCTGAGTTTAATCCTCAGCACCCCAAGGAAAAGAAGGGAGAAAAGGAATTCTAGCCTTGTTCCTCATCCAGCAACCGAGAGGATGACCCACAGGCATTCCCAGGTCTTCCATAGGTCAAGCAGCCTGGATTCTGGGAGTTTGGACACCTCTTTCTCTTACAGATGAAGCTGACTTGGAGGTCTGGTGGAAGGACCAGTCACTGTACGTCAGGGACTCAGCCTTAGTGAGGGGCTATCTGCAGATCTAGAGACTGACCAGGGCAACTGCACCCTTATAGCAGGGACAGGGACCTAGGAGCAGGCAGCTGGACTGGATGTGCCCAGGTGGGAGCAGCAGCCATCTCCCTAGATCAGCTTTCCCACTCCCAGAGGTAGGGCCCATGAATTTGCCAGAGTTTACTTGCAAGATGGCTGCAAGCTGCAAGAGCCCCTGGGGAAGGATGAGTACTTAGGATTCCAGGTTCTGCCCTATCCTGGCAACTTCCACACTCTGTATCACAAGACCCTCTCAGTCCCTCAGATAGGAGACCAGAAAGCCAGATAAAAAACCACAGCCAGTAGCTGGGTGCAGTGGTGCTCGCCTGTAATCCCAGTGGCTTGGGAGGCTGAGGCAGGAGGATCACAAGTTCAGTCAGCCTCAGCAAAAAGCGAGGTGCTAAGCAACTCAGTGAGACCCTGTCTCTAAATAAAATACAAAATAGGGCTGGATGTGGCTCAGTGGCTTAGTGCTTCTGAGTTCAGTCCCCGATAACCTCCCCCCCCCCCCGCCCCCGACCAAAAAACCCCTGCAGCCCGAGCATTTCTTGGAGCACTCCACAGGCTCACCTCCAGGTGTTCAGAATGAAGAGCAAGTTGCTGGATGTAAGCAAAGCCAGATGTTTTCAGTCCGTTTAAAGCTCATACAAACTGATAGGAGCCAAAAGGGCAAAGGCCAGGAACAGATAACTCACCAAAAACAGGAGTCCACTAACCTGAGCCTGGGTTAGCAAGTGCCAAGGTTGGGGCCCAGGAGTGGGGATTGGCCAAGGCAAAGGCTTAGTCCAGCACAGGCAGGACCAACCCTCACTTCCTCAGGGGTGGTGCCCACTTTAATCAGAAAGACCCTTTGAGGACATTTACCCACCATATTATAGGGTTTGTGGTCTAACAATGAAAATCACTGGTGAAAGGGCTATCCACAGGAGGGCGTTTGTTCCCATCTTTAAAAGGTCATCGTCAAGTGGAGCCTAGTTCAAAGCCCAGAGATGGGACTGATTTGGTGAGTCACGTAGTTTCCACTAGAAACCACAGTGAGGAAGCCTACAACCTGTGGAGTGACAGTGGCCCCCAAACCCTGCGGCAGGCGCAGTCCAGATGTCCCTCAGCACACACTTGCTCACACACTCTGTCTCTGAAAAGTGGCCAAAAGCGGTGGGGGCTGGGATCAGTAAACCCTGGAACTTGGGTGTGGAACCTCAATGCTCCAGTGCACATGGTATAAGAGAAAGGAGCAGGGTCCCAAGTAGCACCTGCCCCCTTCATGGCCTTACTTTGGCTGCAAAAGGTAAGAAGGGCAGTGGAAGAAGAAATGGGGGACCAGTTGGTGGGCTCCAAGGGCAGCACACAACAACGGACTGATGAGAGGTGTAGGGGTCAAGAGAAGAGAGGAAGGGGCTAGAGGGACAGTCTGAAATTGGCCACTCTGGGGAAGGAAAGGAGCCCAGGAGGGTGGGCTCCTTCATGTTGGCATTGGTGGGTGGAGATTTCCACTCCATCCAGTCAGGGCCCCACAGCTTGAATTTGAGGGGAAAGAGGCATCCTTAGTAGTATGGTTACCACAGTGGCTTCAGGTGCAGCTGAGAGGGAAAGGTGGGGATAGGGAAAGCACCTTTATCTTTGGTCCATCTGTTAGACAACTCATCCACTTGTCTCACTGGGTTGCACTTTGGGTGGTGGGCTCTGCTATAGCCCAATGGGTCTCAGCAGGAGAGCTTGGGTGGCCCTTGTCACCCACAGGCACTGCTGGGTCTTCCACATGTCAAGGAACCAGAATTCTGGGGGCTGGACACTCCCTTCTCTTGCAGATGATGCTGGCCTGGATCCCTGACTGGGGGACCAGGGACCATACATCAGGACTAAGGCTCAGTGAGGAGCCCCTTAGAAGTCCAGAGGCTGACCTGGGCAACTGCAGCATTGCAAGGACAGGGACTGAGGAGCAGGCAGTTGGATTGGGTACACCAGGTGGGAGGGGCAGCCCCCCACCCTCACCTTCCCACTCCCAGAGGTGGACTCACCTCCAGGGCTCAAGCTTCCCTGGGCACATGCTTGCCTTCCTCTTCCTCCCCCAGATCCCTGCTGCCTGCCTTCCTTCCTCCCTCTGGACTGTCACCTCTGTCCTGCCCCAGGAATGCTGCTGTTCTGCTCTGGCAGAGAATGGCTGTGAGACACCTAGCATAGGATCTGGCTCTCCACTAAGCTGTCAGCAAACCGAAATGCTGCCCTTCCTGGTCCCTGTGGCCTGAAGGAAAGCAGCTCAAATGTGTCCATCTTGGCCTCTCCGGCTCCCTACACCGGGCCTGGTGCTCAGTAGGTGGCAAAAGTCTGTTGACCAAATGAACAGCAGCCAGCCCTTGCTCTTAGGGGCCAAGAAAAGGATACCACCACCCATGTTCATTACAATCCCACACATTGTAGCTGAGCCCCCACCCTGTGGATCAGGCCTCCCCAACTCTACAGGAAATGGGAGGGCATCCTTCGCCCACTTCAGGGGGAATCTGTCAGAGTCCAGGGGTGGCAGTTGGGGAGGGGATCAGTGACATGAATCATGTAGAGGAGGCAGCATTAAGGAGCTCAGAGAACAAGGCAGGGCAAAGGAGGGGCACCCTCCACCCCAACTTGCCATCTCCTTCCCTGACCCATTGCCCACTGACCATCTTTAAATGAACTAGCTCATACCTTCATCCAGTGACTGGCACAGGGTCAAGAAGTTTCCCCAAGACATTGTCCTCCCCTGCCTCAGCTCTCCCATATATCAGGGGCCTGAGAACCAGAGGCTGCGCTCATCAGGCCTTTGGGTGGGAGAGAAAACATTATTATTATTACTAGATCTATCTTCCTCAGGGACCAGGCATGCCAGGACTTCACGTTCCAGAATAGGAGCATGTTCAACCCACACAGATGCTTCTATTCCAGGGGCAGGCCAAAGTCATGAGGAACTAAAAACTGCTTTTCCCAGAAAGGCAGTTGGGGAGTATTGAGTGGAAGCCTTCCAGCTGTCTGTGGGGTCAAGCCCCTCTGAGTCCAGTAGAGGGGGTGGAAAGCTGTGGGCAACATACTTTAAAGAAGGGCATCTCTCTTTACACTGTGCACATCTGGGCTGGGTGACTCCTTGCCACAAGGGACTGTCTGGTGCATGATAAAGATATTCAGTAGCATCTCTGGACCATTCTCCTCCGTTGCAACAGCCAAATATTTCTCTGGGCATCACCAGGTACCTCTTGGGAGCCCTGGTGAGAATCATCACTGTGCAGAACAGAACCTATGTGGATGTTGAGGTCCTTGTGCCACATTCAGGTATCTAGGGAGCCTGCTATTCACTTGGATGTTCTTTGATGCAGGGACCAAACCCAGAACCTTCTGCATGCTAAGCATGAGCTCTACAGCTAAACTATACTCCTAGCCCCAAGCCTCCTGTTTTATGTGCCCTGTCCCCTCTGCCTGGAGTCCTGTCCCCAAGCCCTACCTGCCATCTTCCAGAACTGAACCCACATCACCACTCCCAAGAATGTTCTGTGGACCTTCTTATAAGTTTGATTAACATGGTATTATGGAAGGCAAAATAGTGCCTCTTCCCCAGATGTCCACATCCTCATCCCCAGAACCTGGGATTGTGTTCCCTTACTTACAAAAGGGAGCTTGTGGGACTGAGGATATGACTCAGTTGGTAGAGTGCCTGTCTCACGTGCACAAGGCCCTGGGTTCAATCCCCAGCACCGCAAAGAGGGGCGGGGCGAGTGTGTAGATGGAATAAGTTAAAAGAATTTGAGATGGGGGGTCATTCTGGATTATCCATGGCCCAGTGTCATCACAAGGGTCTTCATAAGAGGAAGACAGGAGGGTCAGAGCTAAAGAGGGAGACGTGGAGGTGGAAGCACAGGTCAGCAACTGGAAGACACAGCACTGCTGGCTCGGAAGACCGAGGAAGGGGCCACGAGCCATGGGATGCAGGCGCCTCTAGAAACTGGAAAAGATAGGAGAGAGAGGTTCTCCCTGAAGCCCTCAGAAAGAACCAGTCCTGCTGACACCTGACTTTGGGGCTTGGACCTCTGGCATTGTAAAATAACAAATTTGCCTTTTTCTCGCCAATTAGAAAAAAATAAGTTACCTACAAAGTCTCTGTGTTTGCATTGTTAAAATAACTGGGGCTGGGGTAGTGGCTCAATGGTAGAGCACTTGCCTAGAATGTGTGAGACACTAGGCTCAATTCTCGGCACCACATATAAATAAATAAAGTTCCATCAACAGCTAATAAAATATTTTAAAAATATATTCAGAAGCCTGGGGCAGATGATGATGGGGTATGGGTGCTCCAAGAATCCCATTTCCTGGTAGAACCAAGTGGCTCCATTCTAATTTATTTTCTTTGTGGGGAAGGGTTCTGCATAGAATTTAAGAGTTGCACACCACCCCTCAGACTTGACCCCCCCAACCCTGTGGAAATGCTGTGACAAGGTGGAGGCCTCAAAATGCAGAGGGTGGGGGGGTGGAGGGCGGGGTGCTTGGCTGGGACTGCCCTGAGGGAGGTTACAGTCCTATGGTGACAACCAGAGGGAGCTGCAGGTTCTGACAGAGTTCCCATGGCTGGATGGCCTCAGCCCTATGGGAGGAAAAGATTGGACCTGCTTCCAGTATTGGTGGCCTTGGACTTCTGTTTGATTGGCTATTGGAGGTCCCCTGCAATTCTGTAAGAATGTTAGGATCTGTTTTTACATTTCTGAAAAAAAAAAAAAAGAAGAAAGAAAGAAAACATTAGTATTCTGATACAGCTTGCTTTGAATCTGTAGACCAATTTAGGGAGCATTGCTAAATTAATCCTGGTAGATCTTCCAATCCGTGAACATAGGATGTTTTTCCATTGATTAAGTTTATTTAAATTTTTTTTTTTTTTGTATCAGAGATTGAATTCAGGGGCACTCAACCCCTAAGCCACATCCCCAACCCTATTTTGTATTTTCTTTTTTTTTTTTTAAAGAGAGAGAGAATTTTTAATATTTATTTTTTAGTTTTTGGAGGACACAACATCTTTGTTTGTATGTGGTGCTGAGGATGGAATCCGGGCCGCATGCATGCCAAGCGAGCGCGATACTGCTTGAGCCACATCCCCAGCCCCTATTTTGTATTTTCTTAAGAGACAGTGTCTTACTGATTGCTTAGCACCTCTCTGTTGCTAAGGTTGGCTTTGAACTTGCACACAATCCTCCTATCTCAGCCTCCCAAACCACTGAGATTACAGGTATGTGCCACCATGCCCAGTTTTCACAATGCTCTTTAGTGTTTGGTGTATTAATCCTGCAACTTCTTAGTTAAATTTATTCCTAAGTACTTATTCTTTTTGATTCTATTCTGAAATTGATTTTTAAATTTCCCTTTCATTGCTCAATGCTATTGTATGGAAAGACAACAGATTTTTGTAGGTTAATCTTGTATCCTGCAAATTTCCTAATTTCATTTTTTTAGCTTTAATAGTCCCCTCTCTCTCTCTGTCTCTGTGTGTGTGTGTGTGTGTGTGTGTGTGTGTGTGTGTGTATTCTTTAGGATTTTCTACATAGGAGGTCATACCATTCACAAATGGAGAGTCTGTCCTCCATGGGTTCTGATCTAGAGATTCAACCAGTTGTAGACCAAAATATTCTTTAAAAGTTGCAACTATTCTGAACATGTGCAGACTTTTATTCTTGTCATTATTTCCTAAACAATTATTTAGACAGAGTTTACATAATGTGCATTCCAAGCCATCTGTAGATGGTTTAAGTGTGCTGGAGGATGTGTACATTTTTTATGTAACTGCTCTGCCATTTTATATAAAGGACTTGGGCATCCATGGATCTGGATATCTTGGAACCAGTCTCTTCAGTTCCAAGGGGTGACTCTAGTTTTGCCTCTGTTACCCCTCATGAATGGGATTACTGCCTATCAAAGAGCCAGAGTGAACGAGGTAGGTCCTTTTATCCTTCTGCCATGAGAAAATGCAGCATGGCACTATCTTGGAAGCAGAAGATAAGCCCTTAGCTTCAGAACCAAGTGCAATAAATTTCTATAATTTATAAATTACCCTGCCTCAGGTGTTGTTTTACAACCACACAAACAGACTAAAATAACAGGTCTTCCCATCCATTCCCTTGACTTAGGGTGTGGCTACATGATTGGCTTTGGCCAATACAACCTGGGTGGAAGTGACCCCCACCAGCTCCATTTGCAAGGCTGGAGAATCATCATGTGCTTCTGGTGCTCCTCGCACATTCCCATTGCCACAAAACAAACACCTGGGAAACTTCCAAATGAAAAGACACATGCAACAGTCATGAATCCAATTCACAGACCAGAGCAAGGCCCAGCAGGGCTGCAGTCACTTCCTGGACCCACAAGGGAAAGTAAATGTTTGTCCTGTGACAAGAAACAACATAAGCCTGCTTCAGCTGTCCTGTTGCAATCACGAAGTCCTCTCTGAAGAATGGGACAAGCATATTGCTTGTCACTGTGAGGCTCAGGAGGAAAGCTGTGCATAGTTAACCCTGAGCAGGGAGGGCACACAATTAGACAGTGAGCGGTTTGGGGAGGTGGCAGGTTGGGAGGGCTGGGCCTGCAGGAGCTCCCCTGGGGCTGGCAGGAAGGAGAGGTGGCCCATTGTAGAGGGTTTGCTCAGACTCTGTCCACGAGGGTGCATCTGTTCCATGAGACCCGATGGCCGAAAAATGGAGGTGGATGTGGATACATGATACCATTTCAAGGAATGAAGCCAGGTAAGCTCAACGTGGGGCCCAGGCTGTCAGGGTAGCAGGGCTCAAAAGCCTAAAATAAAATCCAGGCCAAGCTGGCTGCCTAAAGATGCTACTGAGTGAGTGCGGAGGGGTCTCAGGCTGAGGGCCCTGCTTGGCAAAGGCTGGGCAGGAGCCCTGGGGGAGCAGCAGGAACCACAGGGGTGATGAGCCAGTCCCCCTCCCCAGTCCCTTAATTGGCGTGTGCTGAGGATGACCAGAAGCCAGGGAATTGGGGCAGGAGACATGAAAAGGTAGATGGGCAGAAGCCTGTTGCTCTCCTGTGGGCACCAATGGCCTCCTGGACCCCTTCTCATGCATGGCTGGTATGCACTATACTGCCAAGGTCCCCAGATTTGAGATGACTCCCATGGGTGCAGTCTGCCGCTTTTGCCTGCACTTTTGAGTCTCCTGCCCAGTGCTTCCCTCTCCAGTGCATCTTCCGCAGGACCTTGGCAATGCTCAGACATTTGACCACAACCTTCCCTTGGCTAAATGAATTTCAGCAGCTCCCCTGTCCCCGTGATGAAGGTCACCTTCCTTGGCTTAGCATGTGAGGCCCTGAATAGCCTGTCCCTCCCACCTCATCTTCCGCTGTCCACCCCTGCCCCACTCTCCCACCCCAGCTGTTGTGGAATTGGCAGCTCCTTCTAGCATCCTGTTCTGCTGGCCTCAAACACCTGCTCATCTTTCAGGTCTCCATTCAGCTATTGTTCCCTATGGAGGCCCGGTGGGTGCCCTAGGCATCCTGCACCCTGCGGCTACCTTCTCCAGGAGGCTGACCTCCAAGCCTTGCTGCATCCTGTGAACATCCTCTGGAGAATGGAGTGTCGGTTATTCCCCTCATGCCCAGCTCCCTGCATATTACTTGCCACCTGTTTTTAAGTGTAGATTTTACAATTATACAAGTATGGGGAGCCCAACAGATTAGGAGATGATTGACATTGAAAAGATAACTTTGTTATTCTCAGTTCCCAAGAGGAGGGGCACACCATGCCACACAGGGCCACGTGGGGAAGCACCAAGGGCCCATGAGGAGGCAGAGGGTACAAAGGAAACCCGTAGGCACAAGTCTCCTCCACAGAAAGGAGCAGGTGAGGCAGGTTAAGGAGCTTAGGCTGGCCTTGTTTAAATCATTTCCTAGGATCTGGGCACACAGAAGGGAATTGTCTGGTACCTGGCCCTGAGGTGACTAAGGCAGGTGGATCAGAGTTGCGAATGCAGCTCAGTGGCAGGTTTCACCAGCAGCACCACAAAAATAAAAATAGTGTTTTTTTTAAATAAAGATATTTTTGTTTTACATTTAATGATCATTAGTAAGCTGGGTGCAGTGGCACTTGCCTGTAGTCACACTCCAGAGGCTGAGGTCTGAGGACGGCTTGAGCCCAGGAGTTAAAGGCCGGCTGCGTTAGCTTTTCATTGCTGTGACAAATACCTGAAAAAACTACTTAACTGAGCAAAGACTCCTTTTAGCTCATGGTTTCAGAGCTTTCAGCCAATGCTCTGCTGGCTCCATTGCTTTGGGCCTGAGGGAGGCAAAACCTCATGGTGGAAGGGCATGAAGGAGGGAAGATGTCCTAGTGGCAACCAGGAAGCAGAGAGTCAGTGAGGAAGAGGCAGGGGACACAATATACCTCCAGTGACCTCTCTTCAACTAGATCCCACCTCCTAATGTTTCCTCCATCTTCCAACAGTGCCATCAACTGGGGACCAACCTTTAGCACATGGCCTTTGGGAGGACAGTAAGATCCAAACCATAACACCAGCCTGGGCAGCACAGCAAGACACTATCTTCCAAAAAAAAAAAATCATTTGGAAGACTAGATTGGCCCTGTCAACTTAAGGTTGGCTAAGCCCCCAGCCCCATGCCTGGCACACAGTAGGAGCTGAGTGTTTGTTGAATGAGTGAAATATCAAATGACCTTCAACAGGTGATTAATGAGGAGTTAGTGACATCACCCTCATCTGTGATGGCTGTGACACACCCACTTGCCTGCCTGAGAGATGCGCAGAAAACCTGTCTCATCAGGGAAGCAGACCTCAGCAGCTTCAAAGAGGGACTCAGGGCTCCATGGAACCCTCTCCTCGGGGCCCACCATTCTCCACTCCCTCCCCATGCCATCCCAGCCCCAGCCTCAATGTCAGCGCGTCAGGCAGTCACCCTTCCCTGATGTTCATCCACACTCATGGGAGAAGCAGGAAAGATACGAGGACTTGGTCTATGGCCAGGACCGGTGCTGGTAGTCTGAATCCCTCTGGCTGGTCGTCCCGTGGCCTGTGCCCAAGGCCATTGCTGCAGCTGTTCCTGAAATAGGCCACCTGTCAGCCTAGGGCAGGAAGTCCCTTGAAGCCAGACTTCCAGGAGGCAGCAGGACTGACTGCATTGAGGACATAGTTAAAGGGGTCACACAGACTGTCCATAAACCAGGTCCCTGAGCATCAGGCCAGGGGCTTACAGAGCATCCTATTTTCTTCCCCTCCTCTAGTTGCCAGGCAACCACAGTGCATCCAGACCAGAGCAAGAGGCAGCTGGTTTCAGGACATACATAGACTGAAAGTGAAGGGATGGAAAAAGATATTCCTTGCAAATGGAAGCCAAAAGAGAGCAGAGGTGGCTATGCTCATATCAGATAAAATAGATTTTAAGCCAAACCCTGCAAATGAGACAAAGATTATTACATAATGATAAAGGGGTCAATTCATCAAAAGGATTTAACAGTGGTAAATATAGCTGCACTCAACATCAGAACGCCTAAATATATAAAGCAAATATTAATAGAACTGAAGGGAGAGATAGACTCCAATATAATAAAAGCAGGGGACTTCAGTGTCCCACTTTCAGCAATGAACATATCCAGACAGAAAATCAATACTGAGACATTAGACTGGAGCCACACTCTAGACCAAGTGGGCCTCATTAACATGTAGAGAACATTCCATCCAATGGTGCAAAATACCCCTTCTTCTCAAGTGCACATTGAACATTCCCCAGGGTAGATCATATGTTAGGCAAAAAACAAGTCTCAACACATTTAAGATTGAAATCAGTTTAAGTATCTTTTCCATCCACCATAGTATGGGATTAGAAAGCACTATTAGGAGGAATTTCAATAATAAGTGAACAACACACTTTTGAATAATCAATGGATCAATGAGGAGATTAAAAGGGAAATTTAAAATCAAGCTGAGCGTGGTGGCACATGCCTGTAATCCCAGTGGCTCCAGAGACTGAAGCAGGAGGATCAAGGATTCAAAGCCAGCCTCAGCAATTTTTCAAGGCCTAAGCAACTTAGCTGGGGATGTGACTCAGTGGTTGAGTGCTCCTGAATTCAATCTCCAGCATCAAAAAGAAACAAACAAACAAAAAAACACTAGGCATGGAGGTGCACATGTGGCTCAGGAGACTGAGGCAGGAGTATCATGAGTTCAAAGCCAGCCTCAGCAAAAGCAAGAGTCTGTCTCTAAATAAAATACAAAATAGGCTGGGGATGTGTCTTAGTGGTCAAGTGCCCCTGAGTTTGGTCCCTGGTACCAAAAAGAAAAACAGTTCTCAAATGAACAAATTCTTTTTTTAAAAAAAAGAGACTGCTTTAGCCATACCTGGCAGACAGGCACCTGGTATCATAAGCCCCTATGAGATGCACAGATAGTGTGGGAGAGGGCCTCCAGCTGCTTCTCTCAGAGACCACTAGAGCCAAGACTCCCAGAGGACACCCAGGGATTTGGAGGCACGAGAGCTTCAGGATAGCTGTGGGCAGCCAGCGTCTGATATGTAAAAGCAAAGACTCACTTCAGCCTGGAGCATTCACCCAGTGCCCCTCCATCTTTGCCAATGATGATCAAGCTCCTGCTCTGAGCCCTCCAGCATTAGGGGACTGTCACACTTTCCTTCATGGTATTAAAAAAAAAAAAAAAAGTAAATGACATAGCCTCCCTGACCCTCAGTCTTCTCCTCTGTACATCTGACTCTTCCATCTGTGTGCACACACTAGAGGTGCCCTTCTCTGGGCAAGGAATATTTCCAGAGTTGAGCCCAGCGCCCCCCCCCCCTCCACCTGGCGGTTGCCCTTGGCTCAGCTTGTAGAAGAACCCTACCAGGCTCTAGGATGTGGTCAGTACCTGACTTTGATTGAGCTGCAGCTGGAGACTTTCCACTTTCCCCCATCATTACAGCCGAGGACCAGAAGCCAGAAGGGTGGAGATTGTGCCCCACTCCAACCCCATCTGTTTTCATTTCACACTTTCAGAGAAGGCTCTCTGTAGATACTAGTTTGGCTTCCAGAAAAGGTAGAGATGGGAGAGGGGCGGCCTGCCACACCATTCAGCCCTGACTGCAAAGATCTGGCCTTCACATTTGTCAGAACTTCTCAGAACCCCAAAGCTTTAGTTCAGAGCCTCTTCTTGAACAGCTTGTCTCCCACCATGACCCTTGGGTTCGGGCGCGTGCACAGCCCTGTGTAACCTGCATCCTGGTCCCTCAGGGGACCCCCTCCCTCCGTCCCCCTCCTTCCCATGAAGGCTGCTGGTGGGACCAACCCTGAGGGTAGGTTGGGAAGGTGGGCTCACATTCCAGGGACCTCCCAGATCCCTGCCCGACAAAGGCGCAGGTAGGAGGGCAGTGAGCCACAGCGGGTAGGCCAGCCCTGGCCCGCCACGCCGCGTCCCAAGCCCGCAGCCACGCGGAGCCGCGTCCCCGCCTAGCATCACCCACCCAAAGAAAGGAACCTGAGCAGCAGGAGGGCGCAGGAGGTACACCTGCGGCAGCGAAGGGGAAGAACTGAACCCGTCAGCCCCGCCCCACGGCCAGGCTCCACCCGCCAGCCTCTAAGCCCCGTGTAACTCCCGCCCCCAACTAAAAGTCTCTCCCCACCCAGCTGCAGGGCGGCGAGCCCAGGGCCACCACTAGGGACCCCCCCCATACCCCACTACCCCCACCCCCATCCCGCAGAGCCCGAGAAACGGAGGCTGGGTGAATAGCTCGGTGGTAGAGCGCTTGGCTAGCGTGCGCAAGGCAGTGGGTTCCATCCTGAAGCACCGCAAAAAAAAAAAAAAAAAAAAGAGGAGGGATAAACTTTCGGGCCATAAAAAAAAAAAAAAAAGAAAAAAGAAAAGAAAAAAGAAAAAAAGAAAAGAAAAGAAAAAAAGAAAAGCAATGCTATGTGAAGTGTCCGCACCGCCGGCTCCGCTCCTTCCCGGCCCCTCGCCTCGGTTGCAGGTGAAGGTTGCTTTGCTTCCCGTTGTCATGGTTACCTGCGGCTCCTGGCTTTGCTTTCAAACCAGAGTGCTTCTTCGTGGTTGTGGTTACTAATAAGTTTATTGGGCTCTTCTTCATCTCCGTGGTCTTTGTTCACTTCTACCCCACCCCACCCCCGCCATCCCCGCAGGGTAAGGGGATTGAACCCAGGAGCGCTCTCCCTCTGAACTCTACCCTCTTTTTATTTGGAGAAAGGCTCACGCCAGTTCAAGGCTAGCCCCCTGCTTCATTCTCCCACGTCGCTGGAAATACAGACGTGCACCACATTTCCAGTTTATCGAGATTATTCTTAAAATACTATTGGAGAAAATTCACAGGTCATTCACTTCTCCATTGAAAGTGTACCTTTCGGTGGTGCTCATTAGACTTAGTCAATCATTGCCACTATCTGATTTCAGAACAAAAAGATGCACCTTGAGCAGCCATCCCCCCCCCACCCCAGCCTATGGCCACTACTAATCTACTTTCTGTTTCTATGGATTTGCCTATGGCAAACCCACAGCATATCTGTGATATATAAATTGCCCCACTGTGCAGGAGGGGGAGACGGGTGAAGTTCAGGTCCCTCCTCTACCTGGGAGTAGGCAGCCAGGGAAAGGCTTTCTTTGGAGGCTCTATCAGCTGAGGCTTGTGTGCAGGCTGCCCGGGTGTGCAGGTGAGGGGACAGGAGAAGACAAAGGACCCTTTGGGGACAGTGAAGTTTGTTGGCCCAGAGGCCTGGGATGGAGGAGGTTCCTAGGGCAGCCAGACTTTGAGAGGAGCCAGGTGGAAGTTAGGCTTGGTCTATCTATAGTGAGGGAGAACCCTAGAGTCTCACCCGAGCATGTGGGATGAGAGAGGGAGGGAGGAAGGAGGGAGGGCCAGAGGTTGTGGGGTGGGGCTCTACCTATAAGAGAGAAGCTCAGCTGCCTAACCCCACACACAGCACACCCACCTCAGCAGGCCCTGGCTCTGGGACCCCGTAGGCATTGGTGAGTCGTTCGTCTGGCCATGACTGAGAGCAGCAGCAGGTCCCTTCTGTTCAGCTTGTCCCTATCCTGAGTCACCTGCTTCTCTTGCAGAAGGCCCTGGGCCCCGGCTGTGCCTGCTGCTGTCTTCCTTGGGTCCTTATCATCCCTCTCCACCTCCCCAGGCCACTCTGTCTATCCTTGAAGTGCCCAGAGAGGAGGTCCTGCCTGCACCATGAACCCTTGGATCCTTGCCAGCCTGGCAGCCTGCTTTTTGGGGGCCTGGGTCCCTCCCATCCACACCCAAGGTACTGTATTCGGTCAACTGTACTTACCCCAAGCCCCTGGTCCCTCCTTTCCCTATCTAGCCTCACCGTCCCCTGTCCGTCCGTTTACCCCTCTCCTCTTCCAGATCCCTTACCACCACTGAATTCTCCTATGGCTCCTGTTCCCAACATAGCAGAGATTCCTGTGTTTGTGCCCTGGAATGAAGGGAGACAGAGGGACCCCAGCTCCTTCTTCCAGAGTCCTCCACCCCTGGGTACCTCCTTGGCAGGACTCCAGTGGCCTAGGGAATGTGGGAGCAGAGGGTGGCTTCCAGCTGTGGGTAAAGCCACTCGCAGCCAGGAATACACCTCAATGTCCTGACTCTGCAGAGCCAGGGATGGGGTTGGAGACCAGAGCCCTGCAGACCTTGGGAAGTGGTTTCCCATCGGGGCCCTGCCCAGCTTACCTGTGCAGTGCAGCCGAGAATTGCCACTCAGCCTCTGTGAGCTTTGGTTTTCTCGTCTGTGAGGTGGGAATCTGAAGTTCCCATCGCCTGGAGCAGGTGAGAGGATCCAGTGCCCAGCAGCCCCAGTGAGGGAGCCATTATTGTTGTTAACGGGAGCCCTTCTGTCTTCCTCCCCGTCTCCACCCCAGAGTAGGCACTTGAGGATTTTGGTCACCAAAGGCCAGATGGAGGCATGCAGACTCCCCCAGGATCCCTGAGACGGGCTCCTACATTCCTGTGGCAAGGCCAGTGAGTCCTCCCAGATGGCCAAGCGGGGGCCAAGCAGGGTTGAGGAGCATGGCCCCACCCTCCTGCTCTGCCTGTCCCCATTCTAGGTCTGGTAGGACCCGGCAGGCAGAGCTTAGCCTTTGCCCAGGAGGAAGGCTGGTCTTTGTTCCCATTGTCCTGCTATCAGAGCCAGGCCCAGCGCCTGCTCTTTGATCCTGGGGGAGGGGACAGTGGCCCCCAGCATTGGGAGCCACCTGCTGAGGATCACTGGAGCCGCAGGTCCTATCTAAACACCATTGCTCCTTGTCTTCAGGAACAGGGTGGGGGAAAGAGAACTGAGCCCTCCCCCTGCTCCACCGCTGCTGTGCTCTGCTCTGCCAGGACCCTGACTCAGGTGGGCTCTGGCAGAGGCAGATTGCAGGACCTCCAAGACTGACTGGGCGAAAGAGCCCACCTCGGCTTCCGCCACCATCCCATCGCCCCCTCGTCTTCTCATCCATTCCATCTGCTCCTCTGCCCAGATCTTTCAAGCATCGTTACCTCCTCTTCAGGCATCCCCCGAGCTGTGTAGTCCCCCTCCCCACAAATGTCAACTTCCTGTCTCCCGCCACGCCGGGAGCTCCCAAGACAACATTAATTCCAGCTCTTCTCCGTTTGGGTATTTGGCACATAGTGGGAACTCTTTAAGTGTTTTTATTAGATCCTCTAGAACTCCTAGTGTCTGGCTGGGTCACTTGAGTGGTCACTGATGGGGACAGAGAGGAAGAGGGATCAGAGCTAGGTCCGTGTGGAGACAGACCAGCCTGGAGAGGATCCAGGACCTCAGCAGGAGCTAACCAACCTCATTTTTAGGAGAGTGGCACTGGGGACACTACACTTCTGATGCCAAATGTGAAGGGGCAGCACAAACCAAACAACTCAAGATTGTGTCAGATGCCATAGGTGAAGGCTCTCTGTCCCACAAGACTGCCCTCCATTAAGATGCCACCGCCCTGAGCCTGTCTTCCCTCCTCAGGGTCTGCGCCTGTGCTCCCAGAGCAGAGAAGCAGCTTTGGGCTGTTTCTTGGGTGGTCTGCTCCTTTCCAAGCAGGGCCCATGGACCCCACCAACCCCTGACAGCTGTCCCAGTGGCAAAGGCTGAGAAGCAGTCAGGCAGTGCGCCTGCCTCGGTCGGGGCTGCAAGGGTCATGGTGTGCGTTTCCACGTCTGTGACTGTCCCTGCCAGTGCCCGTGTGCAGGTTTGAGCGTGTGGGTGGCCGTGTGATTGCAGGGTCCTTTGAGGACTGCTGTCTGGGTTACTACCCTAAACCCAAGTTGGCTGTGCTCCGTCGCGCCAGCTTTTACCGGATCCAGGAGGTGAGCGGCAGCTGCAACCTGTTTGCCATCGTGTGAGTGGGGCCGAGGGATGGGAGTGGGGAACACACACAGCTTTGCTGCCCCTACCACCCTAACGTGGGCACCCCTTCCCCACCCACTGCAGATTCTACTTCCGCCAACCAGGTAAAATGGTGTGTGGGAACCCAAGGGACATCAGGGTACGGAAGGCAATGAGATTGGTCTCCCAGAGGTCTGACAACCGGCTAACCATCCAAGGTGGGTGAGGCCCCAGCCCAGCATCCAGGGAGCCCACCCTCCCTGTCTGCAGGCCCCTTTGCTTCTCAGTCTCTGAGGGAGAGAATCAGAGCTCCACATTCTGGCAGCTGCCCCTGCTCCAGAGAGAGCTCATTCCTGATGAGCGAGGGATGGACTGAGTGACCAACCCCCCAGGTCATCATCTAGCTCTTTTAAAGTCAGAGTGTTAAATTGAAGCACACGGAAAGTTCAAGGAAAGGGGAAATTCAGGGGCTCAAATAACCAGCAGTGGCTTCAGGCTTGGCTGCATCCAGAGGTTCAGAGGCTGTGATGAAGCTCCTCTCCCTCCCTCCCTCTCTCTCTCTCTCTCTCTCTCTCTCTCTCTCTCTCTCTCCTTGTGGATAGACTCTCAGGCTGGGAGGAAGAAATCTCGGCGACCATCGTCCAGGCCAAAGTATCTCAGCAGTAACAATAGCAGCAGCAGCAGCAGCAGCAGCAGCAGCAGCAAAAGAAATGCTTCCCTAATCTAATCCAGGTGAGGACTAGTCACATGGCTTCCTCCATCCGTTACTGAGGATTGAAGGCTTATGGCTGAAGGCTCATGATGGGTCCAGACTCGGGCAGGACGTTTGCCTACAGGACCAAGGAGGGCTGGCTATGTGGTCAGCCCTGCAGATCCACACAGGAAGGTCCTCAGGGGCTACCCGCAGCCCCAGCCTAGCCAGGTGGGGCATTGATAAGAGCTGAATTGAAAGGCCAGGGAGGTGGACCAAGAGCTCCTGGGCCCCCATAAGATGAGAAAATAACCACTCTGCACAACACTCTGATGACAGACGTGAAGGGGCAGCACAATCCAAGCAACTGGAGACTGTGACAGTTGCCACAGGGGAAGGATCTCTGTCCCACAAGACTGTCCCCATTAAGGGGCTGGGGATGTGGCTCAAGCGGTAGCGCGCTCGCCTAGCATGCGTGCGGCCCGGGTTCGATCCTCAGCAGCACCACATACCAACAAAGATGTTGTGTCCGCCGAGAACTAAGAAAAAAATAAAATAAATGTTAAAATTCTCTCTCTCTCTCTCTGTCCCCCTCTCTCACTCTCCTTTAAAAAAAAAAAAAAAAAAAAAAAAAAAAAAAAAAGACTGTCCCCATTAAGATGTAACCTCTCTGAGCCTCAGTTTTGCCAACCATAAAATGGGGATCGATGACACTGCCTTCCATTGAGTTGCAGAGACAATTGTAATTTGCAGTGTCTGGTATGTAGTACATGGTCAGTAGGTTGCCACCTCCACTTTGACCAATCAGCTTATAAATTGGGGATCCCGTGTCTGTCTCCTTGGGTTCAGTCATTTGCTAGATCCACTCCCAGGACTCAGGGAAACATATTTAGCAGTTTATTATAAGGGATGTTACAAAGGATCTGGGGTACAGCCCGATGAAGGACAGTGGTAAGCAAAGTCTGGAAGGGTCCCAAGCACAGGAGTTCTCGTCCTCTTGGAGTTGGGATGCACCACTCTCCTAGCACACCATGTGTTCACCAACCCGGAAACTCCCTGAGCCCCAGAGTTCAGGGGGTTTTATGGAGGCTTTATCACACAGGAATGAAGGATTATTAACTTCCCTGCCAACCCTTCTCCCCGTCTCTGGAGAGGGAGACTTGGAGCAGAAGCTCCCCCGCTTCGAATCACGCTTGATCTTTCTTGTGACCAGCCCCCATCTAAGAGTCCCCTCATCAGAACAAAAGAGGATCCTATTGCCCAGGAAATTCCAAGGGATTTATTAGCTGTGTGTCAGGAATCGGGGTCAAAGACCAAATGTTAGAACAAAAGATGCTCCTAACGTCCTTATTGCTCACATTACAAGGCTCTGAGGAACTAGGTGCCAGGCAGAGACTGGTAAGTGTATTTCTTATTATTTTACAGCCCCCGAGGCCACTGCAGTCCCACCTCTAATCCCTCCTGCAGGGCCATGAGCCTGCACATCTCCAGGATCCAACAGCAGGACAGAGGCCAGAGGGATCTTGCTCCACCAGCGGTCACCCTGCAGCCCCAGCTGCCTCTGCCCCTCGTCCTTCAGCCCCAATCCTAGCCCCTGTGCCCGGATTGGTTTGCTCCTTTCTATTCCTACCACCTCCTGCCCCTTGGGCAGCTGGGAAGAGGGACAGCTCCTTTCTACTCTGGGATAAGTACCAACCTTGGGCAAAGGTTCTTGGAGACAAGATTCTTTTGGACTATGTCACCCACCTGCAGCTTCTTGCCATTCACCCCAGGCCACCTACTGTGTCCCTCCAGGTCCTTGCAAAGTTTTGATTGGTACAAAAAACATCCTCCCAGTCTAAGCTTTTAAAATAATTTCAAATAAACTTTTGGTAAAAAAAAAAAAAATGTCATTGTTTCCCCTGTCACTTTTTATTTTAAGATCTGTGGCCCCAGCCTTCATGACAAGTGGGTCCTGAGGGGCTGAGCACTGGACAGGTGGGATGCGACCTGCACTTCCCAAATGGTGACCTTGGGCCAGCTGCTGACTCTCTTGGTGCCTCTTTGTTTGCCTGTGAAGTAGGGATCATTGTGTTTGCTCTGCCTAGACTCTGGGACTGGGGAGTGTGGAAGGTCAGAAAAGCTCTCTACAGGCTGTCGTAGGCTGCCCAGGGGCCAGTGGGTCAGGACCTGGGCAAGGATAGTGCCCTGGGACCAGGCACTTGAGACGGCTCTGCAGGTGGAGGTTTGAGACACCTGGCTGAACTGTTCCCAATCCTTAATAGCCTAAATTTCCATCACAACTGAGAATGTCCCAGATGCAAGCCAAGTATATCCTCTGTAGACGACACGCTGGTGGTTTGGGGCCTCACCCCACACCGTATGGGTGACCCAGGAAGGCCTTCTCTAAGCCTCAGTCCCTCCTGCCCTATGCCCCCATAGGACGAGGCTGATAATACTGCCTGCCTCAGGGGGGGGTGGTTTGCTGGGGATCAAATACACGACTGTGCCTGCAGGCGCAGTGCTTGGCATGCACCAACCATTCAGTAAGGAGGTGACCATCCTGGCCATTGAGCTCCCCCTCAGATTTCCACGGAGCCAAGTCCAACCCAGAGCCAGGAGTCAGGGACCACCACAGGGAAGAAGGCACGTGCACTCCTGGGCTTGGTTCACAGCCTGACAGCCATTTAAAGATTTCACCTTAACTCACAGTTTGTCAAACACCAAACCTGCCCCATCGGCCCACCCTAAAACAGTCCTGCTGGCTTTAAAGACCAGGTGCATGATTAGAGCTGGGTGCGCTCACCACCACCCTTCAGTGCTGAGGGTGAAGCTGCTGACACACCGAATGGCAGACTCTCAGGGCCGACAACCTGCCACTTGCCCTTTCGTTTAATGTTCTTATCACAGGGCAAGGATCTGGGGTTCAAGCACCCACACAGGTCGAAGTGCACCTGAAGCCAATTAACATTCCTAAGCCCCAGCCCACCCCTTCAGGCCACCAGTAAGTCCTTTCTTTGGTCCCAGGGAGCCAGCGAGCTTTCCCTGTAAAGGTTGACTATTTGCATTCTCACTACTTGATTTCTTTTCTGTCACTGAGGCCAAGCGCACAGGACAGCATGGTGGTGGACAGTGCAGGTGCTGGCACAGCTCCCTGACTTTCAGTCTGGCCTGACCTGGGCCACAGTTGCATAACTTCTGAGCCTCAGCTTTCCCCTCTGTAAAACGAGGCCGATCATACTACCATTCCGCGGGGTTCTAGTGACGATAATGTTGTTCATATTTGTAAAGTACTTAGAACAGTGTGGGCATGCAGTACAGACTGTGAGCCATCATCCTCATGACTGAGGAACCTGTAAGGGCTGCCAGCGGCTGCCACTCACAGCCTGGCTCTGGGTTTGTGTCAGATGCACAGGCCTGAGGTTGGGGGAACCCTTCCTGCAAGACTCTCACTACATTTTCTCCTGGGTCCTGGGACAAAGCCCATCCTTTCCCAAACCTGGGCCTCTCTGGGGCTGCAGAGGTCCCTTCTGGCTCTCCCAGGTAGGAGCTTTATGTGGCTCTGCCAAGGACAGCATCTCCTTATGTGAGAACTTACCAAAGAGGCAGGCAGATTTAACCCAAAATAACTTTATTGTTGTTTCCACTTTTGATATAAAAGCATCCTTCACACCCAGCCCAGGCCCCAGGGGAATAATTAATCACTGGCTGCCATGAAGTCCAAGCAGTCAGGGCTCCTCTCTTTGCTCTAAAGGATGAGCCCATGCCCACTCCAGCAACCCATTCCCATATCCCACCATCCCCGGGGGGGCGGGGGAGGCCACAGTGCAATACAGAAGTTTAAGCCTGAGATTGACCAGAAACAGTGACCACTGGGCCCCCACTGACCCTGGCTGTTGGGGGGGGGAGGTACACACAACAACGTCCAGCTGTCTCCAGGAAAGACTGAGTACTGGGGTCCCCTGGCTGGCACAGAGGTCCAGCCTGTGCCTGGACCCATCTGAGGTCAAAGTGTAGCGTTCCTCTCTTCCTGAGTTTCAGGATTTGACCTGGTCAGCTGCTGCTGCTGGGGACCAATCCTTCCAGTTCCAGAGTGTCCACCTTTGGGTGGCCCAGAAGCTTGGGGCCCATGGAGGCTCTTCCCAACTACAGCAGCTGCAATTGCACTTTCAGCCGCAAGGCCCGGCCCACCGAACCTGGCCAGACACCCCGGGGCCCTGCTATGCTCACCACCTCCAGCTGGTACATTCCAGGCCTGGGCCTCCGTCGTCCCAGCTGCAGGGAGCTGAGGCTGCCCAGGTGATGCATGCGGAAGAAACCTCGCTTGTTGCTGTGAGCAATTACGTAGTGCACCCAGCCTCCCAGGCCCTCCAGAGCTGGGCGCAGCTCCAGGATATGCTCCGACTGGCCCAGATGTGAGAGGTTCAAGGCCAAGGTCAGGGGGACTTCGGTGTCAAGGGTAGCCAGGCTCACCTGGGGAGAAAAAACAGGTGGGTGATCAGAGGCTGGTTGAACAGGGATGCAGTGGATAAGGGGCCCTGGGGTCATGGCCAGAGGGATTTTAAACAATGTCTAATGTGGAAGAAAACATCCTGCATGCCATGTACTCTGCCCTTGGCCACTTCTATCTAGCCCTCTGTTTGCAAGACTGAGGTCAGCCTGGGGCTGAGGACATAAGGGCACAGGCAGAGGCTGGTTTTCAGGTGAAAAGGCCAGCAGGCAGGCAGCCACTTTTACACAGACTCCAGATCCTATTCTCAGCTGAATCACCATGGTCAGGCCCCTACCTGGGTGGAGGGAATTAAGTATTCGCCCCAAAGACCCAACCAAAGGGTCATCCAGATGGCACTGGGCCCCTGAGTCCCAAAGGTCACTCAGGCAGCCTGGGGTGCCTGGTGTTATGACCAAGGGCCTTTTCTGCAGAAGACAGTCCCTAAAGGATGTCAGAGCTGACTTCAAGACAAATAGGATACCCAGCTGGGCCAGAGAGAAGAGAGCAAGGGCCAGACTACTGCTAGCTTCCTCTGTACTTCCTGCATCTGGCTCTGATTAAGAGCCCCCTGTGTGCAGATGACAAATCCTTCTTTATTCAAGCTCCTCTGAAGTGCCTTCCTGGTCCTGGCAGCTGGACAGAACCCTCAATAAACCAGTGAGATTCAATGGCAGGCTACCCAGGCCTGGGTGACGTATCCAATCCCACAGAAGGTTATCTGTTTTCTTCCCCTTTGCTCTGGGCTGTGCTGTTTTGTTTCACCTCATTTATATGCCCATGGGGCATTCTGTTATATCCAAGTGAAAGCTATTCCTATCTCCCAGCCCCCTCCTTCTGGGAATCTTGGGCCTGTCCCAGGAGTGTGGTTCAGACATATGCACTTATTGACACCTGCTGGCAGAAAGTGGGAATTGCAGGCAAAGGCACCAAGCCTCTGTTCAGATTTCATCCCAATGTGCCCAGCCCAGGAGTCATGAACAGGGCAGAACTTGGGGCAGAGGCTGTTATCTGGCTGCTCTGAACAGTGCTAAATCTAGAGTAGTTCTGATGGAGGGCTTCACTAACCAGGTGGTAAGGGTCGACATTCCAGAGTGCAAAGAGGGTTTAGAGAGACCAATGTATTTCTCCTGCCTCCAAATGCCACCAAAGGAGGGAATCCACAAGAAGCACCCCAACCTAGCCAGGGTCAGTATAGGAGGTATCTGAATTCTCATCTGGAGTGAGGCAAACTGTTTGGGGGCCCCAAGAGTCCTCAAGGGAAAACTAGGGCTGAGGAAGTACAGGGAGACCTGGGCAGGCACCACGACACGAGGGCCAAGCTGGCACCTGGAGTCTAGTGCTCTCTCTTGGGGGGCCACAGCCCTCTTCCCACCCTGGGGCAGTCCCCATGGTTGCCCCCTCCAGCACTGTCCCTGTGGCACCTGGTGGCCTCTGTGAGCGCTGCGACGTGGTCGGTCCTGAGGGGAGAGGCCATTGATCTTGCATTCATAGCAGGCTTCGGGAGAGAGCTGTTCCTGATTTGTGGTGTCCCAGGATCCAGGACTGAAGCCCAAGCCAGAGACACAGTGCCTAGGCCAGGATCAGGTGGGTGGCTTTCAGGAGTGGGCTGGTGGGACCTCCTCAACCACACCCTACCACCCTCACATTCTATTCTGAGCTCTACTGCCCCATGGGGGCAAGGGTTGCATTGCAAGTACACCTGTGTGTGTGTGCTGGTGAGGTGCCACGTGTATATGAAGCATGCACAGTGGTGTGTGTGTCCTTTGGTTTACCTGGACATAGGTGTGAACACAGGAGGAATGCTGGGACAGATGAATGTACTCGAGTGCCCATGGGCATGTACATGTGCAAACCCATGTACATACATGGAGGATAACATGCAAGTACACGTGCCTATTGCAATGAAAGAACCTGCATGTGTTTGGAGATGTGAGCAGGGTCAGCTGTCCATAATCATGGGTTCTGCATCCTCATATTCAACCACCCAGGTAATGAGAGAATATTACATTGTTGCTGTGTGTTCTATGTAGTTCAGTCATCTGTACTGAACACTTAGTTTTTTTCTTGTCATTATTTCCTTAAGCAAAACATTATAGCAACTATGTACATACAATTTACCTTGTATCAGTTATTATAAGTCATCTGCAGTGTAAGAGTTTGTGTGTAGGTTCTACGGCAAACAGTTTGCCATTTTAGGAAAGGGATTTAAGCCTGGTCAGTTTTGGTATCCATTAGGGATCCTAGAACGAAACTCACAATGCCTTAGCTCACAATTGCTGCACCCATGGTAGATGTCCCTCAAATACCGAGGGATGATCACAAAATGTGAGCCAGCATGAGCAAAGAGCTTGTGATGTGTGCTTCCTCACACGTGCAAGCCAGGATGTATGGATGGCACACAAGTGTCCCCAGGGATATGGCCACATGAGTCTGCAGGCATGCTGGATGACATGGACACATACACATGTACACACTGGGACCTGGGAGTGCCCGAGGATGCCCAGGCATGCTGGCATCTTGTCAACCATGTGGATAATTACACATAAGGGGTGTGCACAGATGCAAGCACCTCTGTGTGTTCAGCTCTTCATACACATGTGTACTGTACACAACTAGGGGAGGGGTGCACAGGCCGAGGTGGCTCTTCTGGTGGGTATCTGGCGGCTGCACCAGCCTGCATGTATCTACACTTGCAGGGCATGGAGTTTATACTCGCCCCTGCTTGCCCCACTTGAATCTCTCACCCTTGCCCAGCGCGGAAGTAGCCTCGGGGGCAGCCGCAGAGGAAGCCGCCGGGCGTGTTGGCACAGCCGTAGCTGCAGGGGCTTCCCTGTCCAGCACACTCATCCACGTCCTCACAGCCCCCAAGGGCCTGGTCGAAGTCAAAGCCAGAGGGGCAGACGCAGCGGAAGCCTCCAAGTGTGTTGTGGCAGGAGGCGCTGCCACAGGCCGCAGGTGACAATGCACACTCATTCTTGTCTGTGGAGGGAGGAGGAGAGGAAGGATGGGGCTTTGCCCCCTCCAAGCCTTCCATGCGGGATGCTGCTCCTTCAGAGCCCAGGCCCAATGTCAAAGCCTGCAGCAAGCTTGCCAGGGGCCCTCAGAACACATCTTTCTCCATCCCCTGCCTGTTATCCTCCCTTATTCCCCCAGCTCCTGCCCCAAAGCCTGTAATTCTCCTTCATAGCATTGCTCCAAAGTTCCCCTAAATCCTGAATCGCAGCATGTTCCAGAACAAGCTTCTGCACCCTCCCTATATTGGCAGGTGGGGCGGGGTCATTCTCTGTGGTGAGGGATGCCCTTGCACAGTGAACGCTGAGCAGCATCTGGGGTCTCCACCCCCTCTGTGCCGGGAACACCCCTCCCCTAGTTGTGATGATCAAAAATGGCTTCAAGATATGACAAATGTCCCTTAGGGGGGCAAAATGGTCCTCAGTTAACCCAGGGAGTGGTCTAGCAATCCCCATCTCCTCTGCTAAACTGGGCAACTCAAGGCGAGGGTGGCGTCTGTCTGGGGCTCACTCCGGCATCCTCAGGGCCTGGAGAAGGGCAAGTCCTCCGCAGAGAGTTGGGAGAAGGGATGATCAAAAACATGCAGAGGAGGAGACAAGCAGAGAACTTGAGAATGAGGATTTGCCAGCAAAGGCCAGTGGTCTGTGACATCCTGAGGTCCCTGGGACAAACACGGGGGGGATATAGAGACAAGGAACTTAACTAAGACCTACCACGAGAGACAGGAAGTGCCTGGAAGGCAGCAGGAGAGTGGGGAGGGCTGCATTACAGAGTGCAGAAGGAGGGAGTGTCCAGGGGGATCAGGCCACAGGGCCCATTACAGTGGAGGTCAAGGGGGGGAGCTGAGGAGACGTGACAGAGAAGGCTCTGGAGAGCAAATGAGGCCAACAAGGTAGAGGGTGAAAGCCAGACTGTAGGACAGAAAGGCAGAGAGTTGGTTAGGAGGAGGCTATTATTAGAAAGGTGTTGGGCAGCAAAAAAAAAAGAAAAGTTGGGGGGCAGAAGGCAAGCTCCCCAGTTGAAGAGCCTCTGCAACAGCTGTGGCAAAGATGCAGCATGCGTGCCTTCACTCACAATTGCCGCGTCCTTGGCAGACACCACTGATCAACCATAGCGCTTCCCCCCACTGTCTCAGGAGTGCTCTCAGAATCTTTGTCAACTGAGTCTTGCAGGCCACCACTTGCTAAGTAATGGGCTTGAACACGTGCGGAGCTTGCTGAGATGCCCCCGAACTCCTTACTGGGAGGCCTTCTAGGCTGGCCTGGTAGCTTTTTTAAACAGCTGTGCTTGTCACAGCATGGCGGGGAGGTGGTTCCCAGCCCCCCACCCCCTCTGGAAAGACTCCAGTTGGGGGTCCAGCTTCCTCCCCAGCCCCTGTCACTTGCCACACCATGAAAAGGAGCTGAGCAGGACCCTTAGCCTTGAGCGATGGAAGTGTGGAGCCGGCTTCCCTACACGGGAAGCAGGTGGATCCCACCTCCGCTCCGCAGGGGAATGAGGCCATGGGAGTGGGCGTCACCCAGCGGGACTGGGCGACACCCCGCTGAAACCCAATCCCTTGCCTCCTTCAGGGGGAACTTTCTGGAGTACCTTCCCCTCAATAAACAGGGCTTCGGGTGTGCTGTCGCTCTCTTCTGTCTGCCTCTCTGGCTTCCCTTGTGGGAGCTGGGGACAAGGAGCCGTCGCTGAACCCCAAGGGAAAGGTATTTTCTCTGTCTCTGTGTGATTACTTGGTGCCAACCCCATTCACCTGGACTGATCCTGACTGATTGCGTCACGTGTCGCGACAGCCACTCACCCACACACTGGGCCCACTGGGAATGCGGGGTGAAGCCCTGGGGGCAGCTGCAGCGGTAGCCCCCCAGCTCATTCTGACAGCCGTGTTGGCAGTGATGTGGCCCACCACATTCATCCACATCTGAGACAGAGACAGGGTGTCACCAGTGGCCCCCAAGGGTCCACCCCCAGCCTGGGACCCACCCAACCCTGCTCTACCTTCACAGCCGTGGCCTGAGCTGTCCGGGGTGAAGCCTTGGTAGCACTCGCAGTGGAAGCCACCTGGGTCATTGTGGCAGAGTCCATGGGTGCCACACGGACCAGGCTGCACCAGGCACTCGTCATTGTCTGCAGGGGACAGAGAAAGGGCAGTTCCTGGTGGTGAGGGGACGCATGACCCACCGTGTGACTTCAGGCAGGTCACTACTCCCACCTCCTGCTGGTTTCCCCTTCGGGGAAGTGAGATCCCTAACAGTTCCTACCTCCCAGAATTGCCACCAACACTTGAGATGGTGCACATAAAGGACTTTGCTTGAGTCTCATCTCCTTGCCTTCTAGAGTAACAATTAACCTAACCACACGCGTGGCGGAGGGCAGGGCCTGGTGTGAGGACAGAAGAAAACCAAGACTCCTTTGGGCACTAGAGGTGTAGCCCAGGGGTAGAACATAAGCTTAGCCCATGGAAGGCCCTGAGTTCGATCCTCAGCACCCCAAAACAGACAAAACAAAGCAAAAACCCTTTTTGCTTCCCCCATGGGAAAATGACCAGGGGGCCCCCGTTGAGCTTTGTCCTTTGGGGAACTTGACAATAGAGTGAAGTCAGCCAGCGCCATGGATGGAAAATCTGTGTCCCCTAAATTCATGTTGAAGTCTCAACTCTAAATGGAACAGTATTCAGCCTTTGGAAAGAAGTTAGTGTTAGATGAGGTCAGAGGTGGGACCTCACAATGGCACCGGTGCCCTAATAAAAATGAGCACCAGAGAGGATGTGCTCGTTCTCCCTACCCCCGTCTCTCTGCCGTGTGATGACACAGCAAGAAGCTGCAAACCAGGAAGGGAGCCTCACCAGGAAGCAACCGTGTTGGCACCCCGATCTCAGGCTTCTCAGCCTCCGGAACTCAGACAGCAAATCTCCGTAGTTTAAATACTCAGTGTGTTTTTTTTTAAGCTTTCAAAAAACTTAATCTGTGAATATCTTTCCATATCTTTAAATATTTTTAGTATCCTTATTCATTTTTTCTTTTGCTACTGGGGATTGAACACAAGGGTGCTCTCTATTCCCAGCCCCTTTTCAGGTCTAAGTGGCCTGGGCTGGCCTTGAACTTGAAATCCTCCTGCCTCAGCCTCTGGAGTCACTGGGATGACAGGTGTGCACCATGCTCAGCCCACATCATTTTTTTTTTTTTTTTTTAGTTTTAGGTGGACACAATATCTTTATTTTATTTTTATGTGGTGCTGAGAATCAAACCCAGTGCCTCACGCATGCTAGGCAAGCACCCTACCACTTGAGCCACATTCCCAGCCCCCCCACATCATTTTTAACGGTCACTTCATCTTTGGTTGGTTAGATGAGCTCTGCTTCTTTTTAACCAGATACCAATTAGAAGGCACAAAGATTTTTTTTTTTTTGCCACTTTAAACAAAATTAAAGACTAGGTAAACCTGTGTGTGTGTGTGTGTGTGTGTGTGAGTTCCTTAGAACAGATTCCTTAAAGTGGAATGGTGGGCACAGAGATCCATATCTGTGAATTTTTGGATATGAATTGCAAAACCTCCCTCTTTCCGTTATGGGTGTCTTTGTTGCAGCAATCTAAGATGACTGGGAGCCGGGTTTCCAGGCAGCTTTGCTCTGGTGGTAATGACCCGTGGATGGTAAACTGCATTTGGACAGGTTTTAAGGAATGAGCAGTAAACTCCTGTGTGGGAATCCAGTCTGAATGATTCTCATTCTCCTTCCCCTAGCGGAGAGGCTCTGACCGTCACTGCATCTCGTAGTGACCTGGACATTGCCCTGGTCCCGGAGGTGGAGGACGCCTCTTCAGACGTAGGCATGTCGCCCCATGAATTGAGCTTCGCTCACCTGTTCCTTTGTGATATTACTCCTTTGCTCTGTTTGGGATAGAATGTTTCATGGAAATGCCCTTTGTGTGTCCCCTTCTCTTGCTCTGCCCTTGGGTGTGGCCTTCCTAGATGTCAGTCAACCTGCTGACAGCAGACATCACGAAGCTAGACTCAGCCCCCCGAAACCTGACCCCTGGCCTCATGTGAATGGCTTCTCCTCAATAAAAGGGGTCAGCACGCGCTCTTTTTCTTTCTGCGGACCCTTAACGTCAGAGGAGCCATCATAGGACCCTAAAGAAAAAAGTCTTTCCGCCTCTTGAGTGGTTATCCCGTGCAGCCCAGTCCCCCTGAAGTGACCCTGAGTGTTTGAGTCATGAGGAACTCGGCACTCCTGGTTTTGCCTTCCCTGATCACAGAGATATCTGACACCAAACATTCCTGTAGGGATGTAGAATTGCCTTAGTTACAAGAAACAAAGGGGACATGGAGCTTTGGGTACAGAGCAGTGTCTGCAATTGAATGCCTGAGCTGTCCCCCTTGAGAAGCTAAAAACAACAACAACAACAACAACAAACCAACAACAGAAAACAACCTAGTATCCAGATTCTCCTTAGAAACATCCAGCACCACATGTTGTTTCTTTCCCTTGAATCCAGAAAGACAACCAAGTGTCATAGTCGTCTGCTTTGATCACGTGTATTTGATTTCCTAATTCAGCTGTCAGCAAACTGGGGCCCTGTGGGGCAAAATCTGGCCCACCTTTTGCTTGTGCAAATAAAGTTTTATCGGTACACAGCCTGTTCATTAGTTTGCGTGTCATCTCTGGCTGCTTTGGTGCTACAATGGCAGAGTTGAGTCAATCCGACAGAGACCATATGGATGGAAATCTGAACACATTTACTCTTGGGCCCTTTACAGAAAGTTTTCTGATTCCTGATGTAGCTGAGCCTCAGAACATGAACTGCCTGGCAGAGAACCTAAACTATTCTAGAGAGAGAAGACATTTGTGAGCTTACTACATGTATGGGACACTTGTGCAAGGGTCCATGTGCCTCCATGTTTAGGCATGTGCAGCTACACACACACACACACACACACACACACACACACACACGCACAGCTTTACTGTTGCAGAAAAATCGAAACACATTATTTCAAATCTTTGCCCCAATGTTCCCTTCGGATGAGGCTCCACCCGAGTTCTCTTTGAAAACTGCAACCTTCCCTGTTAATTTCCCGACTCTACTTGTACTGTGTCTTTCTCCCCAGCCACTTAGCACCTGCGGACATATTTCATGTTATGTCAGTTGCAGTCTGACTCCTAAAAGAGAAGTTCCCTGATGGTATCAGGTTCCGCTGTCCTGTACTCCCAGGACCTGGAGCAAGGCTCTGTAAACCGTGTCTGAAATGGTTCAGAGTAAACATTTTTGGCTCTGCTGGCAAAACTGGACTGTCTGGATTCTGTCATTACAGTGGTGGGACAAAAAAAAAAAAAAAAAAAGCAGCCACAGATGATAAAGTGGGTGAGGTTGAGTGCCAATAAAACTTTATTAGCAAAAGCCAGCAGAGACCAGCTTTGGATGGTAGGCTGGAGTTTGCCATCCTCTGGTCAAAGCACTGTCTGGTACACAGTAGGTGATCATTAGGGGCTAAGAGGATCAATGGGAGCCTGCATGGGCCAACTGTGGCTGGGCACAGCCTCAAAGGGAGATCTGGTTCCCTCTGGGTCACAAGACACCAAGAAGCAACACTGTGGCAGGTGATTCTGTGGCTCTGACTTTTGAGCTAACTCTCCCTTTGAGCTGTGAGAGGTTTGGGGAGCACTCTGGGAGACCCAGCAGGGACTGGTCAGGGGCAGAAGGAGATGGCCTGGACCCAGGTAAGTGGAACTTCTGAGAGTGGACCTTTCAGAGACTTAGGGCAGGAAGGAGGAAGTCCCAGATGCCACCAGGATGGGAGCACCCAGGAAGCAAGCGCTTTGTTCCACCCTGGCCCACGTCCCCAAGGTCTGGCACCCACAGAGTGCCTGATACTTCCATGGTGACAAACTTGAGAAGGCTAGGTTTGTGTGTCACCTGTCACACGAGCAGAAGGGGCACTCACCAAAGCAGGCCTGGTGGCGCTGGATGAAACCAGGGGGACAGCGGCAGGTGAAGGAGCCAATGGTGTTCACACAGACGAACTGGCAGTTGTGCTGCCGGGAGGAGCACTCATCCAGGTCTGCGGCACAGCATAGGCGTCCCAGCAGGCTCAGGGGTGGGACTCAGCAACGGGTGGGGCCAGGACTGGGGCAGGGCTCAGGGGGTAGGGACGGTGGGGTGGGCAGGGCTCAGTGTGAGGGCCCAGGGTGCTCCTGCCACCGTCAGGCAAAGGAGTGGCAGGAGAATGACCCCATTGAGTCCCCAGCTCTATGCAGGTGGAGGGGGTGAGACCACAGGTGACCTCTCTGGGGCATTTGTCCCGGACAGGAACGGCCCCCAGAAGGTGTTAATGGGAGGGAAGGAGGTCACCTTTGCAGGTTCTGCCATCTTCCTGCAGCAGGTAGCCTCGGGGGCAGGCGCAGAGAAAGCTGCCCTCTGTGTTTTTGCAGAGGAAGGAACATGGCTTGGGGGCCTGGCTGCACTCATCTACATCTGTGGGGAAGGGCGGGGTGTGAGGCGGGTCCCATGGACATTCCCTGGGGGACTGAGGGTTGAAGTCTCATTCCCAGCTTCTGGCCACCTAAAATCTGTGGACTTACGCAGGAGTTGGTACTTTTCTATAAAAAGTCAAATAGTGAACAGTCAGTCTTGTGTACCTGTGGATTCAACCGACTGCGGATTGAAGATACTGGGTGGGGAACTGTATCTGCGCTGAACATGCGCAGGTTTTCTTGTCAGTATTCCCTAAACAGTGAGCAGAGCAACTCTGTCCTTAGCATTTACCTTGTATTAGTTACCGTGAGTCATCTAGAGATTTAAAGTGTACAGTCGGAGGCTGGGGATGCAGCTTCATGGTACAGCACTTGTCTAGAGTGTGCACCAGGCTCTGATGGAACCATCAGGTTCCATCTCCATCTCCACAAATGAAATGAAACAAATGAAAACTAAAATAAATAAATAAATAAAATAAAATAAAGTAACCAGGAGGGTGTGTGCAAACACTACCCCATTTTATGTCATGGAGAAGCCCTGGTTTTGGAGCCAATCCTCCTTGGACACCAAGTGGCTACTAGATGTTTGGCTCCTCAGGCCACACAGTCCCAGTTACAACCAGTTAATGCAGCCTTCATTTCAGAAAAGTAATGGTTAAAGGAAACGTGGCTAGGTGCCAGGACCACTATTTAAAAAATAGTAGAGGGCTGGATTTGGCCTTCAGGCTGCAGTCCGCTCCCTCCTGACTGAGATGAACAACTACTACACAACGTAACTGGAGAATCTCAGGATGCATCAGAGCAGGGGAGGAACATGGCTCAAGCCGGGTGAAGCTTTGCTTCTGGCCTCCACTTTCTGGTTTCCTTAGGCTGTAGTCGCCGGTTTGGAAACGAAAAGCAAGTCTTGCCAACTTGGAGAGGCACAGGGAAGCGGGGCCAGGAGCTATTGACAGGGCCCGAGACAGGCTGGGGCACGCAGGCGGGGGGCTGTGGCTCACCCAGGCAGGCAGTGGCAGCAGCATCTGGTGCATACCCAACTTGGCAGTGACAGCGGAAGGAACCAATACTGTTGATGCACTCGCCGTGGGGACACAGGTGAGCAAGCACATGACACTCATCCACATCTGGGGACAAAAGGGCAGGGTGGGGTCTGGCTGGCCACCAGGGCATGCTCGCTTCCCTTTGCCCACCAGTCCTCACCCTAGAGGCAAACCCACACATGCACTCGCACACACTAGCACTCACCGGAGCACAGACACACAACCTGGAAACCACCTCAAGGACACCCACCTTGGCCCTCGGCAGTGTAGCCTGAGCCATGGGGGCACAGCTTCCTGTGGGCGGAGGTGCCAGGCAGAGGACAGAGCTCGCAGTGGGGTCCCCAGCCCCGGCCGCCCCCGCAACAGCACACGGCCCTGGGCACAGCTTCGTTGTTGCTCGACCGCGCCTGGCACGTGGCCTGCAGCACCTCAGAGAAGCACAGGCCCTGCCGGATGTCTGCGGAGAATGGGTAGGAAAGGTGGGCAGGAGAACCGTGCCACCTAGGACCCTCCTCCCTGGGGTGTAGGGTGGCTTTGTGTATTTGCACAGTGTGAAATCTTCCAAGGCACTGCCACCAGACACGGACACCTCCTCAATGGGGTGGGGGTGGGGCTGGGGCAGAAGCTACAGGCCCAGTCAGTGACCACCAGGGCTGGGTTGTAGAAGCTGGACAGCAAAAGGCAGCCTTCTTTGGCTACAGAGGGAACAGATGGCCAAGAGGCAGCAGAGAATGCAGGGAATATCAGGAAGGGGACCAGACATACTGATGCCCAGGATGAAACATCAGGGACAATGAGGAAAAATGACGTCCAGGGACAGATGGGAAGTGGGGAGGGCTGGATGCAGACTGGTCATTAGGGTGAGGAAGAGGAGGCTTCCCAGTTACTCTGGGAGGTGGGCTTGGGGGCCCATCACTGAGACAGGGTTTGGAGGTGAGCTGTATCATTGGGGGTAGGGACAAGGATGTCCCTGAAGCAGCTGGATGCACACATCTGGCCTGAAGCTGTGGGGTGGATATCACACTCAGGGAGGAAAGAAGAAGGTGGGAACAGGAACACACAATTCACCAGGACAGATGCTACTGGTGTGTCACCTGCTGGGTTTGGCTCCCAGGAAGTGGGAAATCCGGGAGGGCTCACTCCTGGGTATTGTCTGGGGGTTGGCGGTATCATGGGCGACAGGCTGTGTGCACACTGGCCATGTGTCCTCGGTGGCTCACAACCCCACATGCCTCCCCAGTGCCCCGACTGCTCCCCTGATTCAGGGAGCTCCTGGGCAGGAGGAGGCACGGGTGGAGAGTGGCCGCAGCCATTTTGTTTACGCCTGGTTACACTCACCGTGGCACTCAGTGAGGGTGGGGCTGGCCTGGAAACCCTCGTCACAGTCACACCGGAAGCTGCCCACGGTGTTGATGCAGCGGCCATTGGTGCAGGGGCTGGGCTGGGTGTGGCACTCATCCTCATCTGAGGTGGGAGGGATGAAGGAGGCCAGAGGGGAGGACAGAGTCCGGAGCCGGCCTCCCCCAGCCCTGGAGCTCCTCCCTTGGTTCTGCCACTTCCTCTTGTTCTGGCCTCTCCCCCATACCTGTGCAGCCCTCCCCAGAGCTGGGCTGGGGCCGCATCCCCGGGGGGCAGATGCACGCAAAGGTGCCGATGAGGTTCTTGCAAAGCATGCCTCGCGCGTGGCAGTCCTGCGGCCCGTCTGCACACTCGTCCACGTCTGTGGATGACCAGGGACAGGTGTTGGTCAAAGTCAGCTGCCTCAAGGCCTGGCCCTAGGCTGGAGGGCCTGGGTCCTACACTCCAGCAGCCTCCTGCTGGACCAGAATGAGGGCACTGCAGGTCTTCCCAACAAGGGAGCCACAAGATCCCAGCCAAAAAGCTCAGGATGCCCCCCATGCTCCACCTCCCCTGCCCATGCCAGAGGCTGTGAATCTGTCAGGGCCTCCTCATGGCTCCTGAACATGGACTCTGAAACAGCCCTGGAGGGATCCAGCCCCAGCCTCAGGTCTTTCGCCCTTGACACTATAGACATTTGGAACAAGAAAGTCCTTTGTGGTAGGGGGCTGGTCTGTGTGCGCTGTAGGGTATTTAGCAGCATCCCCCGCCACCCAATGCCAAGACTCTTCAGCTTTCATTGTGACAATGAGAAACTCACAGACACGAGCACATGTCCCCAGGGAGGCATGATCTCTGTCCCTTCTGACCTATGCCACTTAGGGCAGGTCCAGCCCCTGATGTCCTAGTGGACTCTGGGCCCAGGGAGCTATTCTTATCCCATTTTTAACAGCAAAATGACAAAGCTCACAAGAGCAAAGTCAGAATCACGGGTGTGATCCGAATGTGTCCCCAGGCTCATTAAGTTGGAAGCTTAATCCCCAAAGCCATATGTTAACAGTGTTTGGAGCTGGGCCCTCGAGGCCCGGGGGGACTCGGACTAGATGAGGTCAGGAGGGTAGGGCCTCCGTGATGGCATCAGTGGCTTTGTAAGAAGAGAGAGAGCCAAGCTAGCACCTTGCGCTCTGGGATGGGGTGCCCTCCCCCGCAGTGTTGTGGGGCAACAATAATGAGCCCCACCAGAGGCCAGCACCATGCTCTTGGGCTTCCCAGATCCCAGAACCATTAGCCACACCCACTTCCACTCTTTATCAGTGACCTGAACTGTGGTTACAGCAGAAGAAAGTGAACTAAGAAGACTACCCCTCCCAGGAGGTGCCCCGCCTGCTCACAGGGCCAGCTGCACCGGCCATGCTGCTCACACCCACCTGTGGGGGCTCATGGCTCTTACTTCCCCATTGTGTGGAGGAACAACCGAGGCTACACCTAAGTCTGCTGGACTGCAGGACTCAGGATGTCACCTACACACATGGGGATGATGAGGCCAAGGACGAGGAGTCCCGGGGCCCTGCCATTGGGGCCTGTGTCGAGCCTACCTCGACACATGGCCCCATCCTCTCGCAGGGCATAGCCAGCCGGGCAGGTGCACAGGTAGGAGCCCTCTGTGTTGTGGCAGCGGAAGGCACAGAGCAGCGGGTTCAGGGAGCATTCGTCAACGTCTATGGAGGACAGTAGAGGCGTCAGGTAGGTGAGGTCTGCCTGCAGGACCCCTGCTCCCTCCCAGGGGGATGGTCCCCATCACACATCCCAGGTCCTGGGCAGACAGCATCGTACCCTCGCAGGTCATCATGGGGCCAGGCTCAAAGCCATCTGTGCAGGCACATTCAAATCCGCCAATGACATTGGTACATGTACCTTCTCCACAGGGGTGGCCAACAGAGCATTCATCTATGTCTGGTTGAGGATACGGAGTAGTCAGTAACTGCAGAGAAACTCCTATCCTTCCCATCCCTGTCTGCCTCCCTGGTGACTGCCACAGACTAGACAGGGCAAGATCTGCTGCCTTCTAAGCTGGCTGCAGGGCAAACACAGGTGCACATTCAAAGAATGAATGAATGAGCGGATGAGCAAGGGGTGAATGAGTGAATGACCAAGTGATGAATGAATAAGGGAACACATAAGATCATGAGTGACTGAATGAGTGTATGAAAGTAGGATGAATGAGTGGAAAGTGTGAATGGATGAACAAGTGAATGGGTGAACAGGTCAACGAACAAATGAATGAATGAATGAGCAATGGGGAAAAGGGTGAGTGGGAGAGTCAATGAAGAACAAGGGAGAGAATCAGTGAATGACGAAGGTGACAGGGGCCAGCCAGGGCTGGTCACTCACCCACACAGCTGATGCCGGTGAAGTCCAGGCTGTAGCCAAAGGGACACTCGCAGCGGAAGGAGCCGTCGGTATTGATGCAGACGCCGTTAGCGCAGACGCCAGGGTTCTCTGCACACTCATTCACATCTGCACGTGGCAAGGGTTGCAGACCGGGCGGCCATCACCGTGGGGACCCCAGGCCACCTGCGCATCTGGGAGGGAGCCTGAGACTTGGGTATCCAGGCAGAGTTGAGAAGGGCAGGGCTGGGTAGCTCAGGAGAGGCTCCCAGCACCTGGGTGAGGGGCTCACCTTCTCGAGAGTCATCCGGGCCTGGGACTGCCCCGTGGCCAAAGGGACAGAGCTCCTGAAAAGCAGCTGGGCAGGGAGGGGGTTTCAGAAAAGGAGTCAGAATCCAGGGCCAGTCACAACCCCCAGGATCAGAGCAGAGGGACAGAGCAGACTCACCACTGCCCTCCTGAGGACAGAGCTCACAGGGGTCACCCCAGCCCTCCCCAGGCCTCTTGCTGCAGCAGCATCGGGTCTTGGTGGTGTTGAAAGCTTTGGGCACTAAGCACTTTCCAGCCTCAAAACGTGTGAAGCAGAAACTCTGCCTTGTGTCTGTGGGAGAGAGCAGGCCGTTCGGGTGTTAAGCTGATAAAGGCCAACATACCGCATGCGCTCCCCTCCTCTACATTCCTGATGAATGAGTGGAGCTGAGCCTACTAGCCGCCAATCAGAACACTCCACGCCCCCCAGTCACAGTGATTGGCTCAGAAATGAACACGTGATCAACACTGATCCAATGGGGGTCAACCCTGGGCTTTGGCGGGATAGCCAAGAATCCCAGCAATATTCTAACCTACTTCACTCCTGTAGGGTGTCCCTGTGCCTGGAAGAATGGGCAAACTGGCTACGATGCTCCTGAATCAGAAGGCCCTTTCTTCAGAGGGTGGGAGGACCTTGGACTTCAGACCCCAAACCCTAGATCTCTGCTCCACCGGCACTCAGCAGGCTGGGGGTGGCTCGCTACTGGGCCCTGGGCCACCAGAGCTGGTTGAGTTGAACTGTGACTCTGCTCACACCCTTATTGCCCCTAATCTATAAGTAAAGGCTAGCTCATGTTGGCTAAGGCTAGCCCAGCTGAGATGAAGCCAGCCCAGAGTGACCTCAGCTACCTCAAACTAGACAACATCTGCACAGCAGGAGAAGCTCTGGTTAATAGTGAACAACCCGGGGGGTCTAGGCTAGCCAGGGATGGTCCAAGTTGGCCCTCTGTAGAGGAGATCAGTTTGGCCAAAAGGTTGTCTGGACTGGAATAACCCCACTAAGCAGAGAGACACTTCTGCTTGGTCAGAGCCCCTGGAGTGTCATACAAGAAACTGTGGCACTCCTTTCTGGGTGATCCAAGCCCTTCCCACCTCATCTCCCACCACCCTCTTCCCTAAGCCCCGGGTGCTCCCTGCTCCCAAACTCACCAAAGCAACGGTGCGTGTTGTCAGAGAGGACAAAGCCAGGTGGGCAGAGGCACCGGAAGCTTCCAGGACTGTTGGTGCAGGTACCAAAGAGGCAAAGATTGGGCTCCTCCAAGCACTCATCAATGTCTGGAGGGGCAGGGACATGAGCGGGGAAGGAAGGGTGTTTGCAAGGAGGACCTGAACCAGGGTGGGGAGGTCTTGGCTGTGAAGAAGGGCAGAAGGAGTAGGGGCCCAGCTGAGTGGGTCGCGGGCTGAAGTGGGGCAAGAAGCTAAGGCTCAGTATAAGCTGCAGCATCGGGTGCGCAGTGTGTATGGGGTGGGAAGGGGTCTTTCCCAGGAGATGCAAGAGTCATAGTCTGGAAAAGTTCATTGCTAGAGACTAAAATTGAACAAAGCTAACCGAGACTGAATAAAGTTAGCCCATACTAGATGGAGGTAGCTCATTTGTATCAAGCTAGTTCGGATACAATAAACCAGAAGAGGCCAGGGCAGACTGGTCCAAGTTAGCCTAGAATATACAAGACTAGCCCAGTGGAAGCCTAGACAAAAGGGCCATCCGTCCAGACCAGACTAACGCAGGTTAGCCCAGACCATATGCAACTAGCCTGTCTGCTCGGGCCAAATGGTCCGGTTAGTCCACGTGGAATGAGGCCAACCCAGGTGAATGAGTGGACCACAGAGGTCAGGCCAGACTGATTTAGGTTAGTCCAGAGTGTACAATCACTCCTATGGGTCATTATACCAGTAGAACCTGGGCCAGACTTGTCCTTGACAACCATTCATTGGAGTGAGAACTTCTATGATTAGATTCCTGAGGTGCAGTGAGACCCCCAAACCCATGCCCATTTTATAGGATTCACAAGGAAGACTGAGGGCCCTAGAGAGAAAGCCCTGAGGTAGGAGTGCAGAAACATTAATACTGATAATAGCGCATGGAGCTGGGTTTGGCGCTATGCTAAGTGCATCTTCACCTCACTGTAACCCCAACTGGTATTCCCATCTTACAAGGGGCAAAGAGAAGCTCAAAGGCACCTCCTTGGCCCCAGAGCTGGGAGGTTGGGCTGGACACTCACCTATGCATTTGTCGCTCTGCACCTGGAAGCCAAGAGGGCAGATGCAGCGGAAAGAGCCCTCCAGGTTCTGGCAAGTGCCTGGCAGGCAGGTTCCCGCAAGGCTGAGACACTCGTTGGTGTCTGTGGAGAGGAGAAGGAGGGGATCCCAGCACCAGAGAGGAGGCGGAGGGCTCACCCAGGTTTGGGGCCGTCACCCGCTGTCACTGCATGATGGCTGAGGGACCTAGGAGAAGCCCTTCCAGTGGCAGTTCTGGGTCCAAGGGAAAGGCTGAGATTCCAGAACACAGGAATAGCATGGAAAGGATTATCTGGCCCTGGGGGGGCGACAGGTGGAGCCAGATGGTGTCGGGGGCGCGAAGAGGGAGCCCGGTTCCTAATCTGGAGCCACTTGGAGATTCCTCTGGGATTTTCCTGGCATCTACTTAGCACCCCTACTATTCCTGATTTCAGAAAACTTACATTTTCAAGACAGCTTCACCCTAAATCACAAAATTGTGTTCTAAATATATAATAGAATGTGCTAGGTTTTTAAAAAATACTTTTTATGCATGGATGACGAATGGAACCGCGCTCACTCAAAAGTACCAACTTCAGGTAAATGTGGAGCAAGGACTGGCTGAGATGGGTCCCAGCACTGCGGTGAGACTCACCCACACAGTTTCTCCCATCGGCTGTGAGCTCAAAGCCATCCTGGCAGAGGCAGTTGAAGGAACCAGCTGTGTTAAGGCACTGGCCAAATCGGCACACTTGCCGAGTGGTACACTCATCAATGTCTGCAGAGGGGAGATAAGCAGGTAGGGTCAACCAAGGAGCTTGAGGGCACTGAGCCTCCCTTGCACTTCCTTCAGTTTACTAAGCACTCGTGTAGACTCTGTATTCTAACCTTCCTACTACCCTATGAGGTAGGTCCTGATATTTTCTAATACAGCCATTATAATACTATGAATTTGCCTCCAAATCCTCTCTTAGCTGTATCCCACATATTTTGATATGTTGTTTTTATTTTCATTTAATTCAAAATATCTTCTAATTTCATTTATGATTTCTCCTTTGATTTATAGAGAAATCCTCAGCACTACATAAAAAGATATTGTGTCCAAGATATTGGGTCCATCTACAACTAAAATAGATTTTTAAAAAATTTTAATTGTCAATGGATCTTTATTTTTATTTATTTATATTCGGTACTGAGAATTGAACCCAGTGCCTCACACATGCTAGGCAAGTCCTCTACCACTGAGCCACAACCCCAGCCCCAACTAAAAATATTTTTTAAAAAAGAATACATTGTTTAATTTCTTAATACCTTGGGACTTTCTGGGTATCTTCTGTGATTGATTTCTAGTTGTATTCTCTTACTTCCTGAGGACTTAATTTACGTGACTACAATTTTTTAAAATTTGTTAAGGGTTGCTTTAACAAACCAGGATATGGCCCCAGAATATGGCAAATATTCCTTGGCAAATGTCCATGTATATTTGAGAAGAATGTGTATTCTAGAATATTATATAAATATCATTCAGGTCAAAATGGTTGACAGTATTGTTGGGGTCTTCTATATCATTACTGATTTTCCACCTACTTGTTTTCTTTACTACTGCAGGGGACATGTTGGAGTTGCCAACCATAATTATGGATTTTTCTATTTCTATTTCAGGTGTATTGATTTCACTTCATATGTTTTGAAGCTCTACTGTTGGTTGCTTATGCATTAATGATCATATCTTCTCAGTAACTTGGTCTTCTGCTCAATATAAAATCTATTTCAGGTAATATTTCAGTTGAGAAGCCTATGTAATCTGATATTTTCTCTGGTAAGTACTACTGTTAATCTCCATTTTACAAATAAGAAAATAGAGATATTAAGAGGTATATGACTTGTGTAGGGCCTTGTAGGTGGCAAAGTTGAGATTTGAACTCATAGTTTCTGATCTTGGAGTTCATGCTTTAACCCAGTGCACTTAATTGGGTGGTGCCATACCATCAAGGTCTTGCTTTCATTCTTCCCTGCCCTGTTTTATAATTTCACCAAAGAAGAAATTATAAGAGAGTTAGAAGATATTTGGAATTAAAAGGAAATGAAAACACAAAATATTAAAATTTGTGGGATGCAGTTAAGAGAGCACTTAGAGGCAAATTCATAGCATTAAACTATATTGCCGACCTGCCTCCCATCAACCTCAGCATAAACTCTTAACAAGACTCCCACACAGACTCCCACTGGTACTGGAAAATTGAGTGGGTATGGAGAATTTTGTAGTTAACTCATTTTCAGAGGAAACGCCAACCCCTTGAGTTTGCTCAGGGTCAAGGTCTTTTGTTTCAGAGGACCCCTGAGGATCATGTATCTCCTGTGCAGTGGAGAATATTGAGGCCTCCCCACCAACCCAGGTGGCTCACCCACACAATTCCCGTTGTGTGTTGCTGCAAAGCCAGGGAAACACAGGCAGTTGTAGGAGCCAATGATGTTCTTGCAGGTCCCATTTCCACACGGTTGTTGGTCACACTCATCAAGGTCTGAAAAGAAAACCCCGCAAACCCACCAATTCACCCTAGGGCATTGGGTGGCTCAGGGACAGGGACCTGGCTGAGCCCAGCCTGGCTCCCCTGCACCTAAGCCTTCCCAGATAGCTGGGTAGTGACCTCTAGAGGGGACGACTGAGTAGTGACCTTTAGAGAGGATGGCTGGTTAGTGACTTCAAGAGGGGACAGCTGAGAAGGACCCCTGGTACTGTTTACGACCTCCATTTTACAGATAAGAAAACTGAGGCAAGAGAGAAATGAAAAAGTCACTTACCCAAGGTCTTAGTGCCAGGATTCAAACCTGGGTCTTTCTGTGAATTGGGATGGTTAGAGGAGCCATCCCAGCCCCAGAGATGGTGCACACCCCAGGCAGAGCTTAGGCTAAGAGAACGGAGCGGAAGAGGCTCTCACCCATGCACAGGGTCTGGTCTGCCGATGCCCGGAAGCCACGGTGACACAGGCATGCGTAGCTGCCCTCTGTGTCCACACAATCGCCATGGCTACAGACATTTGGGATCTCTCGACACTCGTTCCGTCCTGAGGGGTGCAGGTAGCATGGTGTCCCCAAGCACCTCACCCTACAGAGGGTCAGCCTCACCCCCCTTTCCCTGAGCTCTCCCTTGCTGCAATGGAGGAGCCAGAGCCTGCCTTGAAGTCCCACATCCAAGCTCCCACCGGGGGGCTTCAAGCTCTGCCCCATCACACCCTGCATGACCCTTGTCACTCTCCTGTGGACAGGTGCCCTCAGGGCTAGGGGAACAGCTCAGTGACAGAATGCAGGTCCGCAGCATGAGGCCCGGGGTTCAGTCCTCAGCACCCACCCAAGACAAGGGAAAAGAGCCCTGCTCCACCAAGTCACGGAGGCAACAGCCCACCCCCTCCCCTTCCCCTTGCTGTCCTGGGCTCTGGCCTCTGGCTCCCTGGCGACCCCACTCACCCACACAGGCCCCGCTGGGTGACAGCTTGAACCCTAGGGCACACTCGCAGCGGTAGCTGCCGGGGATGTTGGTGCAGTCTGCGTTCCTCCGGCAGGGGCCGCCCCCACTGGCACACTCGTCTACATCTGGGGAAGCCAGCCAACAGAATGGGGGTGAGAGAGAGGCCCGCCCTGGGAGAACCGAGCCCCAAACCCAGCTAAGCAGCAGGTGGTCTCTCTGCACACCGCCAGAATTAGAGGGAGGGGGTGCTTACTTGGGATGGAGATGCTCTGGAAGGTGTTAGCCCAGCTATGCAGACGGGAAACGGAGGCTTACAGAGTGTCTAGACTCACCCAGAAGGCACAGCGGGGAACCAGTCTCCTACACAGAACCCAGCACTGGGGACAGGGGTGGGGGTGGGAGGCACCTTCGCAGGCCAGCAGGATGCTGTTGTAGCTGAAGCCCTGGGGGCACTCGCAGCGGAAGCTCCCCACCTGGTTGATGCAGACACCGTGGGCACAGATGGCTGGGATCTCCCCGCACTCGTCGATATCTGGGGAGGGCAAGAGCCATCCATGGTGGCCTAGCCCCAGGGACTTTCTGGGGACCCTGAACTAAAAGACCCACTGGCCATGTGGTCTGGTAGAAGATGAGGCCAGAGACCCACACATGGTCCCAAAATCCTGCTGTAGCCAAAATATATCTACTCACACCAGAAAGAGGTCAGGATGTGGCAGGAAACGCAAAGGCAGGAGAGAGCCTCGCTTTCTATGGAAAATGCACATTTCCATGTACGATGGCACGAATGGTGTGACTCTGCTTTGTGTGCCACCAGAGAAGTGAAGACCTGGGCTCCGTTTGTGTACAATGAATCAAAGTGCATCCTGCTGTCATGTATAACTAATTAGAAAAATTTTTTAAAAATTTAAAAGTCTAACAAAAATAATAGTAAAATTTAAAAAAGAAAGAAAGAAAGAAAATGCACATTTTGCTGCGTGGGAGGTTGAGGCAAGAGGATGGCAAGTTTGAGGCCAGCCTGGGCAACTTAGCAAGACACTGTCTCAAAATAAAATTTAAGAAAGGGTTGGGGATGTAGCTCACAGGTAAAGCACCTGCTTAGAATGCTTAAGGCCTACGGTCCAATCCCCAGTACTGAAGGGAAAAAAAAAAAAAAGAAAAATACATTTCCCGTGACCTAGCACCCTGCTTTTCAGGATCTAACCCTGAAAGTGACATTGAGCAAACAGATCCAGGTCAAAAAATAAATAAAGCAAATATCGTAGAACTGCACTTATAAGAAGTGCCCAGAATTAGCAAACCCACGGAAACATAAGGAGTGTGACTGTCTGGGGGTCGGGAGAGGGTCAATGACTGCTAAAGGGGACAAGATTTCTTTCTTTTTGCATAATGAAAATGCTCTAAGGTTTGATGGAGGGAATGTCTACATAGCTCTGAATGCACCAAATCCACTGAATTGGGCACTTAACTTAAAAATTTATATATATATATATATATATATATATATATATATATATATATATATATATATATATATATCTGGTACTGGGGATTGAACCCAGGGGTGTTCCACCACTGAGCTACATCTCCAGCCCTTTTTGTTTTATCTTGAGACAGGGTCTCATTGAGTTGCCCAGGCTGGCCTCGAACATGTGATCCTCCTGCCTCAGCCTCCCGGGTAGCAGAGATTACAGGTATGCACCACCACGTCCAGCTTAAATTAGGCGCTTTCAGTGGGTATGCATACACATACACAGCTGGCCTTCCGTAGCTGAAGTTTCCACGTCTTCAGATGAAACCAACTACATTTTGCAAAAATTCAGAAATTTTTTTTGCATCTGTACTGAACATGCACAGAATTTGTCCTTGTCATTATTCCCTAAGCGAAAAGACAAACTGCATGATTCCACTCACAGGAGGGCCCTAGAGCAGGCAGTTCAGAGTCGTGAAGCAGGATGGTGGAGCTAGGGCTGGCGGGGGGGTGGGGGTGGGGGACACGAGAGTCAGTGTTGAATGGAGACGGGGGTTCAGTTCCGGGAGGTGAGAAACGGATGATGGAGATTGTCACACCAGAGTGCAAACTGCTCCATGCCACTGAATGGGCACTGAGAAAACAGTCACAATGATGAATTTTATTGTATGTGTACTACTGTTGCTCCAGAAATGATGCACAGTCTTATAAAAACACCCTCACTGTTCAAAAAACAGAAAGGAAAAAAAAAAAAGAAAAGAAAAAGGAAGTATTTTGGGATCAAAATTCCTGGGGAGTTAGAGATACAGGGAAGAGGGCGCTAAGAGAATCAGGGACGCTGGTCACTCACCGAGGGGCTTGCCCGTGTGGATGTCAATGACGAAGCCCGGGACTTGGTCCCCACACAGGACCTGGTAGTCAGCTGCCAGAGGAGAACAGAGCTGCAGCCCAGCCCCCCCACCCCCCACCCCCGCACACCTGCAGGGACGGCCCCTCCCTGCAGCCCAGCCCTCACCTGGCCTCTCACCACCCCCCTGCCTCCTCCCTGGTGGCCATACACCTGTGCAGTGACTTTCTGATGCAGGTGGGACTTGGCCACCTCTGGCTAGCATGGGCACACCAGCCACACCCCTCGCCCTCATCAGAAACAACAAACTGTTCAGCTGTGACCTCAAGACCTTCGCCCCGGCCCCACCATCTCTCCAGCAGAAACTCCTGCACAGGGCCATCAGAGGACCTGCGTGTCTGAACATGACCCGCTCCTCCAAGCTGCCGCACCTCTGCCCCGACAGCCCTTCTCCCTTACCCTCCCCAGCACTATGGTTTGAATGTGTCCCCCAAAAGCTCATGTGTTGGAAACAGAATCCCCAAAGTCCTATACCGATGGCATTTGGAAGTGGTGAGATGTAGATGAGGTCGTGAGGGGAGGCTCCCCATGACAGCATGAGTGACTTTATAAGAGAAAGATCTGAGCTGGCATGCTCACTCCTTTTATTTATAAAAACGTATCCAGTCTCAGGTATTTTGTTGCAGCAATAGAAAACAGACTAAGACACCTAGTGAACCCTGCTTCAAACTTGAGCGTCCACGGCAGCCAATGGATGAATACCCCTGCGCAGTCACTCTGGCCTCAGGCAGTGGGCCCTGGGCTTCCTGAGCAATGTATCCTCCAGTCACAGTCAGAGCTCTCTATACCTGCAGTTTCTGCATTTGCAGATTCAACCTGCCTTAGATGGAAAGTATTTGAAAAAAAGAACTGCATCTGTACCGAACACCCACTGGTTCTGTGTGTCTTCAAGAGCTTTTCCCACCCTGAAAGCTCCATCGATCCACCCTGAATTCTCAATGTCTGCAAAGGAGGACTGAGTGCCTTGCCCACTGTCCACACAAGGGAACCCAACTGACTCCAGCTCATCAGAACAAGGCAGATTAGCCTCAGAGCCCTAAGGACACGGTGCTGGGAGGGGCCAGGCTGGCAGGAAGGTGGGGAAGGGGAACTCACGGCTGGCAGGAGTGGGGCAGGCCTCGCAGGGTCTGTTCCAGGCCTGGCCAATGTTGTAGGAGCAGCAGCAAGTCTTCCGGGTCACGTCGAAGGGCAGCTCACTTCCACATGTTCCATTGTAGTGCCGGAAGCAGGCACTCTTTCTCATGTCTGCAGTGTGGGAAAGGGTCTCCCAGGTGAGAGGAAGAGAGGACCAAACAGGAAGGGATTCATGGATCCATTGGAACACAACTGGATTGGTGTTTCCCCCCAGCACACTTGGGGGCCTCATTCATATTTCAGACTTAGTGCACAGCCTGGGTGACTGTTCGTGGCAGCTTCGTGGCAGCCCTGGGCCCTTGAGTCCTGCAGCCTTGTTCACTGACACATATCAACACCTCAGATACGCTCTCCCTTCCTCTCTCTCAAACACAACTCTTTGCACTCTTCCAAGGCTTGGAGGCAGCTCCTCCCATGCTGCTCCGGCCACTGCCAACCCCCTGGTCAACCGCGCTTCCTACCCATGCAGTTGTTGCCACCGTTGACTCGCAGGTACTCCGCAGGGCAGACACAGGTGTAGTTCCCCAGGGTGTTGTAGCATGTGCCAGGGCCACAGATGCCCGAGTGTGTGGAGCATTCATTGATATCTGCAGGGGAGGTGGGGCAGGCGGGGTGTTCGGACCCTGTCCAGGGACATTCCAGGTAACTCCTATCCGGGCCCAGGAGGCACTTCCGTGGTTTGGTTTTAAAACCAGCTTAACATTATACAGATATAGTAGGGACAGGACATGAAGAAACACTCACTGTGACACCACTTACACTAAGGAAATGACCTGAACCCACATGGGTTGTGCCATCACCAAGGGGCAACCACGTCTACCCCCTGCGATGTGATAGAGCGCAGGAGCCCCATGGATAACGCAGAGCCGTCCCCCTGTTTGGACCTGGAATGTTCCCTAAAGTCTCATGATGAAAGCAAGGGCCCCTATGCAGAGAGGGGCTCTGGGTAAGTGACTGAATCATGGATCTATGAACTGGTGGCTGAATGGAAGGCTGGGAGGAAGGAGGCCCTGGGGGCGTGCCCTGGAAGGGTCCCTCCTCTCCCTGACCGCGCCCCTCCCTCTCTGTTCCCTGGCTGCCCTGAGCCGGGAAGCTTCCTTTTGCCGCGTCCATCTGCCCTGATGGCCCAGACTTGGAGCCGGCCAACCCTGGACTGGGTCCTCTGAAACCGAGAGCCAAAATAAATCTTTGCTCCTCTAAGTTGATCTTGTCGGGTATTTTGGTCACAGTGATAGAAGATGATGCACCACCAAGACCCCGGAGGAGGCTTAAACACTGTGGAGAGTATCGAACTCTGTTTTTTTTCCTATACAGGCACTCCTATGATGAAGCTTGATTTTTAAATTAGGCACAGTGAGACATGAACAATTGTAACTGCTAAGAAAATGAAACTAGCATAACCAGATGCTGTAATAAATGTTATTTAAAACGTACAAATAGTTTATCTCTAGAATTTTCCATTTAGTATTTTCAGATTGGGTTGACCATGGGTAACCACAGACGTTGGCCATGGGTAAAGAGGACCACCATATCCTGGGGTGGGGGGGTCATGATTTTCAACCTGATCAATTCCTCCCATCCAGAGGCAGAGCTTTGGCTGTAAAGGGCCACGTTGTTTTGCAGTTTTTGAATCAAGAGGAAGTCTCTCCTGATTATCTGGTCTGTCACTGCAGCATAAAAGCAGTCACAAACAGTGTGAAAATGATCTGTGGTACTGTCCACGCTCCAAGAAAACTTTACTATGGACCCTAATATTTCACTTTCATATAATTTTCATGTGTCAGAGGATATTATTTTGATTATTTTCCTAATCACTTAAAATATGAAAAAAAAAATTCTTAGCCTGCAGGCTGTATAAAAACAGGTGAGAGAATGTTACACTGAGCGTGACATCACCAAAAATGGCAGAGCAGAGAACTCCCAGGCTCCACTCCTTCACAAAGGCAAATTAAACAGGCAAAATCCTGGGGGGGGGCGGGGGGAATCAACATATGTGGAGCTCTAGACTCCTGCGGAAAACTTATAACAAATAATTTACAATAAATAGTAACCGTGCTGCAGTGTGAGAATGCTGCTGTATTTGTAAGTGCCCCTGACAATGTCACGTCCCTCCCTTCTCAGGGACCACAGCTGCCATGAGAATCTTAAAAGCAGGAAGGGAGAAGTGGCATATTGAACACAGGGGACCCTCGGTAAGGTTAATAGCCAATCTCTCCTCAGAAACCGTGGAGGCCAGAAAACAGTGGGGTGAAGTAAAGCCCTGGAAGAAAAAAAGACTCTCATGGAGAAAAAGAACTGACCACCGAGAATACTGAGGGCAAAAGTGTCCCTCAGAAATGAAGGAGAATTTCTTAAGACAGTCTGAAATAAACAGAAATTGAAGGTGTTCATCTCCAGCAGGCCTCCCAAGAAATACTTATGAGCCCCTCCAAATGGAATGAAAATATCCTAGACAGTAACCCAGACCCGTATAGGGAAATAACGTACAATGAAACAGCGGGCTACCTAGGTAAATGTAGGACTCAGTAGTATTGCATTGTTGGTTATCAACTCCTATTTTTTCTTTAACTTTAAAAGGATACAGAAAAAGAAACAAGAAAGAAATTAAGATGGTCCATTAGGAAAAATATCAATCAATCGAAAAAAGAAACAAAAAAGTTAATAGGGTTGGGGTGTGGCTCATGATAGAGCACTTGCCTAGCATGTGTGAGGCCCAGGGTTCAATCCGAAACAAAACAAAATGGAACAAACAAACAAAAAAATACAACATATGTAGGAAATAAATAGAAAACGGCACATGTAAGCCTTTCCTTACCAGTAATAGTGTGTACATAGATTAGAGTCTCCAATGAAAAGTCAGACAGTGACAGAATGAACAAAAAATGAAAACATGATCCAACTAGGTGCTATCCACAAGAGACTCAGTGTAGACCCAAAGACACAAATGAGTTGAAGTTGAAAGTTAGGGAAAAGATATTCCATGCAAATAGTAATTGAAAGAGATCAAGGGTGGGCTGGGGTTGTGGCTCACCGGTAGATCACTTGCCTAGCATGTGCAAGGCCCTGGGTTTGATCCTCAGCACCACATAAAAATAGAATAAAGATATTGTGCCCATCTACAACTAAAAAATAAAATATTTAAAAAAAAAAAAAGAGATCAGGGGTGACAATAGTTGTTTTAAAAAAATAGACTTAAAGCCCCAAATTACCATAAGAGACAAAGAAGAATACCATATATTGATACAATGGTCAACCCACCAAGAAGATATAACAATGATACACATGTATGCACCTAACAAAAGAGCCTCAAAATATGTGATGTAAAAACTGACAAAAAACAGTCAGAATTCTACAAAAACAATTGAAGAATTCAAAAGCCCACTTTCAATAAGAGATAAAAAGAAACTAGCTGAAGGTGGACAAGACAAGAGAGGGCTTCATCAACATCATGAAGCACTAAACCTAAGAAAACCTATAGAACTTGCAACCCCCAAACAGCAGAATGCACTTTTTTTTTGCCAAGTGGACATGAAAAATTCTCGAGGATAGACCACAGATCAGGTCACAAAACAAGCGTGAATAAATTGTTTTAAAATTCAAATCATACAAAGCATTTCTCCAACCACAATGGAATAAAACACTGACCCTAATCCTAACACACCGTCCTGGGCACCAGCTAGCTGTTGACCATCCCTGTGATGCTCAAACAAGAATGACAGACAGGGCTGGGTTTGTAGCTCAGTGGTAGAGCACTCGCCTTACATGTGTGAGGCACATAAAAATAAGTGAAATAAAGATACTGGGTCCATTTACAACTAAAAAGAAGGATAGACAGGTGAAGTGATGCTTGAAGGAAATGTGGGACTGTTCCTTCTCGTGCTTTTTCTTTCTCACTCTTCGCTTTGGGGCTTGGTCGGTTTGGCTTAAGAGAAGAAGGACAGATGGATGGACAGATGGATGGACAAATGAAGAGGAGAAGGAGGAAGAGCAGAGGGCAAACCAAGGCAAACCAAACCTCAGGTAAGGACCTCCCTTCCTTATCCATATGGAGCTTGGCAGGACAGGAAGTCAGGGAGGGCCTGGCCCAGCCTGGGGGAGAATCCACACTCACCCTCACAGATGCGGGTGCCCTCATTCAGGTGGTATCCCGGTGGGCAATTGCACTGGAAGCTGCCAAATGTGTTGACACAGTCCCCTCCCTGGCACAGCCCTGGCAGCTCCTGGCACTCATCAATGTCTGTCAAGGAAGGGAAAAAGCTGATCGTGGGAGCTTCCTGGGCTTTCCTGGGCTCCTTCAAGGATCCCCAAGAGATACCCCTCATGGCTGTCGAATATTTGGAGGTCTCTCTCAAAGGCTAGACCCAGACTCTCTTGAGTTCAACTCCTTTCCTTTCATTGTGAGGAAGATGTGGGATGGATGAGTGGATGGATGGATGGATAGGGCATGGATGAATGGATGGATGGGGATGGATGAATGAGGTATGGATGAATGGATGGATGCGTAGATGATAGGTGGATGGATGATGGATGGATGGGGATGGATGAATAGATGATGGATGGATGGGCATGGATGAATGGATGAATGAGGTATGGATGAATGGATAGATGGATGGATGGATGGATAGATGATGGATGGATGGAGCATGGAAAATGGAAGGATGGGTGGATGGATAAGTGGAAGGTTGGATGAATAAGCCAACAGATGGGAGAAGAAATGGCTGAAAGAATAAATTAACAATGCATTGCAAAGTGGAAGCATGGTTTGGTTCTCCCGTCAGTCCTCCAGGTGAAAAGATATGCTCCCCAGGCAGTCCAACTCAGTACTTGGGTGAGATACAGAGAAAGTGGAGCCAGTTGGATGGTCTGCCAGGAACTCACCTTCTAGAATGACAGTGACCGGGTTGGGCCGGAAGCCCTCACCACCTGGGCACAGGGTTCTGTACTCAGCTGCAAGAGAAACAGGCTCTTGTGAGGGGCTATGGGGTGGGGCATTGGATCAAAGCCTAGGGGAAACGGGAGGGGGGTCCCTTAAAAAGTGCTCAAGAGCAGCCCCCGTCTGGTCATCCTTGGCCTCTTGGAGTCAAGAGACCTTAGGTCAATGTTAGGGCTGCTTGGGGATTTGGTGTGTGTGAGTGTGAGTGTGTGTAAATGTGTTTTCACATTCAATATGGCAGCAGACGGATCACAAGGTAGCGGCTTTGCACAGGCTGTTCTCACTGCCTTCACATCCTCCTCCTTCTCTTCTAGGGAAACTCCTACTCATCCTTCAAAACCTCACTCAAGCCTTCTCCCTGGGAAGCCTTCTTTCACCTGCTTCCTCTCTGTGGCTTTCTCCTGGACCATCCCTAAGCCTCAACAAGCCCTTTGGAGAGCTCTACCCTCGCAATCCTGAGACCACTGGTTCCCAGGTGAGGAACAGATGTGGCTTGTCTTTCTCTCAGTCCCCGGACCCTAGCACAAGGCACAGAGGAACTCCCAGTGTTTGTTGACTGGCCAAGTGATGGAGTGAAGCACAGAGAATTGGAGAGGCCCGACGCATGGGCTGCCCAGAGCATGCAGTGTGTCCCAGGATGCACTCTTCTCCCTCCCTGGTGTTCAGTTTCCCTGTCCCTCAAAGCCTTCTGTTAGCAGAAATGACCCCGAAGATCCTGGTTCTGTGGCTCAGGCCACAGTGCCTGCCCTGCAGAGGAACTCACTGGCATTGGTCATTGGGCACAGTTCACAGGGGTTGCCCCAGGCCCGGCCCAGGGAGCAACAGCAGGAGGCTCGGGTGACGCCAATTCCGATCTCAGCACTGCAGGAAATGCCACCATCCCCTCGGTCAAGGGTCTCCAGGAAACAATTCCCAGCCCGGGTGTCTGAACAGGCAGAAAGGGGTGGTTAGCAAATGGCAGGAGAGAAACCATGTGCATGTGTGCTTGCTATGTGTCTATGCATGTGTGGCCTCTGAGTGTCTCTGTGTGCCTGTGTGGGGGTTGAGGGGGACAACTGTTGACTGACGGTCTCAGTGTGTGTGGCCGTGGGTGTGTGTGTGTGTGTGTGTGTGTGTGTGGCCATGTGTGTGTGGTGGTGGCTGGGTGTTCCTGAACGCATGAACAGGGAAGGGCCGGGCAGGGAAGGTGTGTGCTTGTGAGACTGTCTGCATGGGCGTGCAGCTGGATCTAGACCAGAAGGCTGTATCTCTCTGGGGGACAAGGATGATCCTGGTTCCAAGCCAGCAAGTGTCCTCTTGTCAGGAGCAGGTGCACAGCCTGACATCCAGCTGGCTCCACAGACCCCAGGTCCCCCCAGCTAGAGCTGAGCATGGACTCACCAACGCATCCCACCCCACTGGGGTTCAGCTCGAAATCCTGGGGACAGTTGCAGAAGTAGCTGCCGGGGGTGTTGACACACAGGCCGTTGATGCAGTTCACAGGGTCTGCACACTCGTTGGCATCTGTGGGGGGCAACAGCACCATCAGTAGGACTTCCACCCTCCTTCCATCCCCCTCCCTCCTGGCTTGCTCCTGGAAAGCCATGGCCCTTGCTTAGGTGCTGGACCTTGGAACAAATCCTTGACCTTCACCGGAAAGAAATTGAAGGGGACAGGCCTCCAGAGTCTGCACTGGCCCTTCCGACCCCCTCCTCTTCCTGTTCCGTTCAACTGGGCTTAGAGGTTTCCCCTTGAAAACTCTCCCCACCCTGCGTGCCACTCAGCCAACACACAAAACCCAGATTTAGAAAATGCTTTAAAACCATGGGGTGGAAAACTCAAATCTGGCCCACTGCTTGTTGGTGTCAATAAAGTTTTATTGGCAAATGGCCATGGCCATTCATTTACATGTCATCTGTGGCTGTTCAACAGCAGCGGAGTGGAGTACAGCCAATGGAGACTGGCTTGCAGAGCTGAGGTCAGGCAAGCCCGCTCCCAGGGGCAGCGAGGGAGCAAGCCACGCCCCCACTCTCAGTCCTGTGTCCCCGCTTCCCCAGCCTGGCTGACCCCGCACCTGTGCAGTTGCCGCCACTGCGGTCCAGCTCAAAGCCATCGTCACAGACGCAGCGGAACATCCCGGGCAGGTTCTCACAGGTCCCGAACGTGCAGAGGTTCCCGAGAGCACACTCGTCCACATCTGCAGGAACCCCAGGTCAGCCCGCCTGGCTGGACAGCATGTTTGGGGACCCACCCGCTCTGCCCTCTATCCGGTGGAGCCCGGGCCTCACCCTGGCAGGCCCGGTGGTCCTCGGTGGGGCTGAAGCCCATCTCACATTCGCAGCGGAAGCCACCAGGTACATTGAGACACTGCCCGCTGTCACAGAGGTCCATGTCCGCAGCGCATTCGTCCCTGTCTGAGGAGCCCAAGGGGCAGAGGGCTGGGGGCCAGCTGGGCTGGAACCCCTCGAGGTGGGTGGGAGGATCCAGACACTTGAACACTTCAGTGTCCCCAGGGACCCAGGAATGAAGCTCTAGGAACTTGGACCCCAACTCAGGGTGGGATCAAGACAGGGGCCAGGGAGAGGAGAGGGGGCTCTGGACATGCAGACTCCAGCAGACGGACAGAGAGGGATTTGGTCACACCTTGGGCAGAGGGCAGCCAGGTAGTAAGCAAGCATCCCCAAGCACGCGGGGTCCAAGGGAGAAGACAACCTTCGCAGGTGGGTAGGCGGCCGGGGGGCTGCATCCCCAGGGTGCATCCCCAGGGTGGGAGGTGGCGAGTCCAGCCCCGTGGCTGTCCCTCTCTCTGGTGCCTGCACCTGCTTCCTCTCACCTTCACAGGAGTAGCCATCCCCAGCAAATCCCTGGCGGCAGGCGCAGCGGTAGGACCCAGGGGTGTTGTGGCAGTCGGCTCGCGGGCTGCACCGGTGCTCTCGGAGGGCACACTCATCCAGGTCTGTAGGGGACAGAGCGTGCAGTCCCCCAGTGTGCATGCCAGGGGCCGCAGAGAGGCAGACCCTCCAACCCAGCCCTGCATGGTCCCACCAGCCCTGGGCCCAGCCACACCACCTCCACCTTGCACCCCCCTACCTCTTCTACTTTGTAGGGACCCCTGCCCCAGGTACTCACCCTGGCATCTGAAGCCATCTCCCACCCAGCCTGGCCGGCACCTACAGCTGAAACTCCCAGGGACGTTGAGGCAGGAGGCGTGGCTGTCACAGTTGTGTCCCCCAAGCTCACACTCGTTCACATCTGAGTGGGGAGGAGAAATTTCAGGGCCCAGTCTCAGAGGGCAAGACTTGCTGTGGTAGCAGTGAAAAGAGGGAGGAAAGCCCCCGGAGAGTCTCCTTCCGCCTACCCCAGGACCTTCTGTCTTTATCCAGAGTCCAAGAGAGAAACCCCCAATCCAACAGGCATAACTCTTAGCAGCCCTCAGAAATGATCTAAAATGGCAACATGAGAGACTCAGGTAGACATTAAGAGTAACTGTCCCAATGAAGAGTTAAACCAGGATTTCCTTCTAGTCTGTCATTTCTGAGTCAGTTTTGCATCACCTTTATCATCTCTGCAGTGCTGATGCACCACCTAAGTGAGCTACCGTTACTGAACCTTTCTTTACCTGGACTCTCAGTTATACTTGCAAAAATGTATTTTCAAAGAAAAATTTATCTCAACACTGACAAACTCAAAATCATAGTTTTGGGCTAGGGGTGCAGTTCAGTGGTACAGCACTTGCCTAGCCTGCACCAGGCCCTCGGTTCCATACCGTGCATGGGAAGATAAAAAATCAATCATAGGGCTTAGTGTTCTGCGATGCAATCTTTGTATCTAACACACACTCAAATAACTATACAACTAGAGCGTACAGGGCTGTGGGCCCTTGCGACACCCAGTCAAGTCCTAACCCCTTGAATCTGTGAACCTGATCTCATTTGGAGACGGGTTCACCTTTCACTCTTCCACATGCGGAAATCCACCCAGTACCATTTGTCAAAGGGGCTGACTTTCCCTACCATACGTTTTTGGCCCCTTGGTCAAGCATCAGATGCCTGTAGCTGCGAGGGTTGACTTCTGAGCCCCCTGGTCTATTCCATGAGTCTATGTGTCTGCTTTTATGGCAGTACCGTGCCGTGTTTGTGGAAGGAAGAGGTCAAAGTGAAGCCATGGAACCCCAAAGATTGTGAGCAACCTTCAGAAGCTAGGAGACATGCGTGGGACAGACTCTCCCTCTGAACTCCCCAGAAGGAACCCAGCCTGGCCACACCTTGATTTCAGGCCTTTTGACCTCCAGAGCTATTTTCTGGAGGGAGGCTAAATCTCTGGGATTTTATACCAAGAGGCAGATGCTCATCTGACAGCCCTAGGAAGCGGATTCTGTAACAATTCGGGTATTTCAATGTGCATGTAAAGCAGAGGCTCCCCTGCTGTGTTGGGAAGGTGCTGTGGGCATTTGGGGCTGCTCTGTCCAGCTATTTAAGGGGACCCCGGGGCAGTGCATTCACACGAGGCCTCATCAGTGGAGATCCATCAGAATGAGTTCTGGCTACACTCTGCCTGAGGCCTGGGGCAGCCCTGATGACCATCAAGCTGGCCCCTGGAGTCCCTCTCACCTGCATCACTGACCACCAGCTCACCTGAGCAGCCCGTGGCCCCCTTCCTGACGACGTAGCCTGGCTGGCAGTGGCACACAAAGGACCCCTTTGTGTTCTCACAGATCCCGTGGATGCAGATGTAAGGGTTAAGGTCACACTCGTTCACATCTGTAGGGTGAGAGGGCAGGAGGTGTGAGGATTAGGTGCTGGGGGAGGGCAGGACGGAGGCCAGCAGCAGGCTGGGTGTCCTGTGATGCGTGTTTCACAGCATGTGCTTCATGGAACACAGGAGCCAGTGAGCCATGACAGGCCTGCACTATCCAGGACATTTAGGGAATGAGTCCCATAAGACAGCCAGGCTTACTTCCAGCAGGACTTCACGTGAGGTCTGCAGCAGGATTATGTGGACAGCAGTCCCTATCTTTACCTGTTCACAAGGCTTTTTTTCTGAAATCCCGGTGCATGGGACTCAAGTTCCACTGTCCAAGTAAGTTTTGGTCAGGAGTCACATGGTTACTTCTGGAACTTCCCACTCTCCCCTCAGCTCTGCCCTGGTAGGGCACCCAGTACACATCTCCTCCCCAGTCCCCAGGACCACCTGTGGCTAGGTGAGGACAAGGGTTGCAAAACCCCAAACAGGGCTCACAGAACACCGTTCTGACTCTCTTTCATCCTGTTTCCCCTCCCCTTTGCCCGGGATGATCTTAAAGCACAAACCCCCAGAACACAGCATGATTTTCTGGTTGGTGCTGGGTTCACAGTGAATGCTCAATAAATGTGACCCCTAAGGGGCTGGGGTTGTGGCTCAGTGGTAGAGTGCTTGCCTAGTATGCATTGGGTTTGATCCTCAGAACCACATAAATGTAAAATAAAGATGTTGTGTCCACCTAAAAAACTAAAATTAAAAAAAAAAAAGGTGATCCCTAAGAACAGGCTTGGCGGGCTCTGCTTCTATGAGTGTCTCCAGGGCTTTGGAGGCAGGTCTCAGTGCTGGTGGCCTCCAAGCAGCCCACTGAGCACTGCTACCAAGCCTCACCTCCCTTTCCTGACAGGGATGGGACCTCAAACTTGTGCCTTCGTGCCTCCTGGTAGGGGGAGTGGGGGCTCTGATGTTGCCTCCTCCACCCCACAGTCCTGCTTCTCACCGACACACGTTGTCATGTCCAGAGTGGCTGTGAAGCCATCATAACACAGGCAGCGATGCCCCCCGGGCGTGTTGGTGCACTGGCCCCGGTCACAGATGTCTGGGTTCTCTTCACACTCGTCCACATCTGGAAGAACAGGGGTGGAGGATGGGCTGCAAGTGCACAGGATGCGGGGAGATCTCAGGATCCTTCTCCCAGAGTCAGCAGCCCACAGGCCGGGCAGGGATGCTTTGGCTTTGCCCTGGACTTTGTGTGATGCTGGCCTCTGGGCCACTCTGGGGCTTGGCTAATGCCAGCAAGTCCCCATCCCAGGCAGAGAGAGAGGCCAGGCCCACCCACCTGCACAGGTCCTCCCATCGGGCATCAGCAGGTAGCCTTGTCCACAGCTGCACCGGAAGCTGCCTTCAGTATTAACGCAGTGCACGTCACAGCCACCATTCCGCACTTGACACTCATTGATGTCTACAGGAGGCAGGGCAGACAGGGAGCAGCTGGAGCAGTGCACGGGGCTGGGCATGGGCAGGGCTGGGAAGCAGTGTAGTGGGGCAGTGGGAGGGGCCATGTGTGGGTTGGGCCAGGGAAGTGGGAGGGGCTGGCATGGTTTGGTGGGCGGGGCTGGGAAGTGGGAGGGGTCTGGTGGGGTGGGGGTGGGACAGTGGGCGGGGCTGGGGTGGGTGCGGCTCATTCAGGGGCAAGAGTGGAGTGGGATCCGAGAGGAGGCCAGCAGGAACTGCAGCGGCTGCCATTGGGCTGCAGCGGGGATCTGGGGCAGGCGCAGGCTCACCCACGCAGCCCTGGCGGTCAGGCGTGCCCTGGAAGCCAGCGTGGCAAGAGCACTGGAAGGCACCAATGACGTTGACACACTGGCCGTGCGGACACAGGCTGTCACTCAGGGCACACTCGTCGATGTCTGCGGGGTGGGGGGAAGCACAAGGCTGGTGGGGTTCCCTGGTGAAGGAGGGACCTGTACCCTCTGCCTCTTTGTGATGAGACACACCTAACCAATCAGCTCACACTCCCCACATCAGCACTCCCTCCACGGGCACCTGCCTACTCACACAAACACACACTCACACCATGCACACTCGTCCCTGGTGCACACAGCCACAGATACACACTCCATTACAAACACAAATACACAGACTCAGACTCACAAACACACCTCACTCTAACCCATACTTATGCTCACACTTGTACACCTGTATGTATACTAGCACTCAGGTAGATTCACACCGTTGTGCATGCTCTTGCATACCCACACAAGCTCATACACTCACATACAAACACATCTATCCTCTATAGACACATTCACATCCAGATACACACTCACACCCTCTTACATGCTCACACACATGCACAACCCCTCACATCTGCACACATGTGAACAGCCTGTATAGGCACACACATACATCCTCACAGGCACCCTCACTCATATAGATGCATTCACAGGTACACGTGCACGTTCACAGACACACATTCCTCCCATCTCACTCCTATGCACCCATGGAGACACACAAATGTACACTTCCACCATCCGGTGCATGCAATCACACACATACACACACATTTGCACACTCATACATAAGCCCATCCTCAGATACACCAATACAATCACCCGCCATCTCACACGGTAGACACTGAGACACACACTCCCACTAGCACATGCAGGGCCCGTGCACATATACACACCATGTGTGCAGGATGCACACTCACCCTCACAGGCAGTGCCCTCGGCCACCAGTTCATGTCCTGTGGGACACCGGCACTCGTAGCTCCCATCCGTATTAGTGCAGGTGCCTCCCCGGCACATCAGCGGGTCCCTTGCACACTCGTCCACATCTGAATGTATGAAAAGAGCAGGCTGAAGACGCCAAGTGGAGGAGGCGGTGAAGTGGCTCCTGGAAGCTTCCCCTGCTGCCTGGGAGTAATGTGTGTCTGTGTGTCTGTGAACGTGCACGTGTACCTGTGAATGCATCTATAGGCTCCCTCACCCTGGCTGAAGCCAGGACAGCCCAGAGGCTTAGGGCTTGGATGACCGGGGACAGTGAGGTCTGAGCTGGGAGAAGCAGGGACAAGTCAGATCTGAGGGAGAGGGACTGGAATTCGCAGAATTGGGACAGGAGGCGGACACTTGGAATCACTGACAGAAGCCCTGAGAAGCCCCTCCCCTCCCCTTTGGACCAGGCTCAGCCCTGCAGCCACCTTTGTCTCCTTCTAGCCCTAGGCCCACCTCAGGGCCTTTGCATATGCTGTTCTCACTCCAGGCTGCCCCTCTAGCCTCTCTTCACCCCATTTTCTCCCACTCCTCTCAGCCACTCCCCAAGTCCCACAGGATGAGCACGTCTTCCAGGTCCGCAATCCTATTGGAACTTGTGCATTGCTTTGGGGATTCGTTTTAACATCTGTTTCCCCACCAGGCCATGAACTCCAAGAAAACAGCTCTATCGCTAAGCTCTCTGCAGTGGAATGTTCACTGAATGAGTAACAAAGGAACGATGAGGCTGAGGCCCCTGAAGGGCAGTGTCTCCCAAGCTTCTCTGTGGAGCCCTGTCTTTTTCATGCTGCACCCCTCCTGGGAGACCTCACTGTCCGCATGTCCCCACCCAGGTCTCAGTCCCCAGGCCTCTCTCCTAAAGACGACAGCCTATGGCAACCAGAAATGCTCTTCCCTAGCTGGACGGCAGCCCCTCCCATGCCTTCCCTCCCCCCAGCAAAGCTCCAGGCCCCTCCTCTGGACCCCACCCCGCCCTCACCCTGTGGCCGCTCACCCATGCAGTTCTTCATCAGCACAGAGCTGCTCTCGTAGCCAGGGAAACACTCACACTCAAAGCTGCCCAGAGTGTTGACACAGGCACCCTGGCCGCAGAGGTCGGGGGAGATACGGCACTCGTCGATATCTGTGGGGACAGAGGGTGTGGGTGTGGGTGTGGCATGGGGGATTGGGGAGGAGGATCCCTAGGGGTCCCTGGACTTGACCCAAGAGGAGATCCAGGGCAGCGTCTCCACCCCTGTGGACACAAGGGGCTGCACGGGAGCCCTGGACGCTTCCCTGGGGAAGGGAAAGAGGTGCTTGCTCTGAACACTGAGCAAGGCAGGGGTCTTTTTAGCTTGGAGGCCCTGAGTGGTCACATTTGGAGCCTTTCCACAGGGACAGAGGGTTCCTACAATCCAGAGAGGCTAAAGACCTCCCTTAGGTCACACAGCACACAGGTGGGTACAAGAGGCACCTACATGGGTCATGCTTCCACCTCTGACTCAAAGCCCCCATCCCTGCATGGATGACTCCCCTCTCCAAGAGGCAGAGGGGACACCTACCTGTGCAGTTCCTCTCCTGGGCATCCAGGGAGAAACCCCCGGTACAGGAGCAGTGGAAGCTGCCCACGGTGTTGCGGCAGGTGCCGTGGGTGCAGATGCCGGGGAACACCTTGCACTCATTCACATCTGGAGTGGGGGCGGGTGTCACACGTGGTCAGACCACCCCACATCCTGAAGCTGGAAATCGTCAACCAAGCCCTCCAGGGTTCTGACCCCTGAACTTTCTCACGGCCCCTCTCCAGGCACTTCCCATCTCCAGGACTGTCCCCATCCTGTCCCCTCCTCTGGCTTCCCCATCCTGCCAGGGCCTCTCCTGCAGGCTCCCTTCCCACACCCACCTTTATAGAAGGGCCGGCCAGACAGGAAGTCCTGGCTGGCGAAGCCCCGTCCTCGGGGGCACAGGCTGGCGAACTCCGGGGAGTCGGGCCCCGCACAGGCCTCACACTCAGCACCCCAGGCGGCCCCAATGGAGCAGCAGCAAGTGTCCATCCGGTACTTGCCGGGCAGGGGGACCCCACAGTCGTCCTCGTCCCAGCGCAGGAAACACAGCTCCAGCCTCACGTCTGCACAGAGTAGCCATCGCCAGGTCAGACCCCTGCCATGCTGCGGGCGGGGGCTCGGGACCCCCTGCCTGAAACTTTCTCCCCAACATGGGGGGGGGGAGAAGGAAAAGACGTGGCTTCCTCACGCTGAGGTTCCGTGTCCTCCCACAGTAGCACCCGATAATAATAGTGCTCACTGCCTGGATGCTAACCAAGCACTCGATCCATTTAATCCTCAAAATAATGCTGAGAGGAGGGGCTGGGACTTCAGAGACTTTGACACTGAGAGCAAAACATTCCAGTGACCTTGAGCCCGAGACTGAGGGAGGGGTGTGAGCAACCCCGCTGGCTAAAGGCCTCCTGGAGGGGCTCCTGCTCAGGGCCCCCCGTGTACACTTTATTGGAAAAGAGAATAACCAAGCATGCAGATGCGATTTCAGGAGGGTTTTGTCATTTGCAACGCTCAGAGAGGAGGCATATAAATTCTCAGGGAGCACTGAGTGGGAGTAGAGGGTCCTGGAGGGATCTCTAGTCGCTGCAGGTGGAGGGAAGGAGGGGAGGGATGTGCCTGGACTCACCCACGCACAGCCTGCCCGAGGTGTCCAGCTTCAGGCCCTGGGGACACTCGCAGCGGAAGGAGCCAGCCGTGTTGAGGCAGCGCCCGTTCAGACAGATGCCGGGGAAGGACTCACATTCGTCCACATCTGGGCAGTGGAAGGCAAGACAGAGGCCCCCAAGAGTGCTGCAGGTCATTCCCCTGGGAGCTCAGGAGGCCCAAGCTGTCCTTGGGGAGGAAGGAGGGGACCATGGCAAGGATACGGGGGGCGGGGGGGGGATCCCGGGAAGACCTGGGTACCAGGGAGGGAAAATTTCGGTCTCTATCTCAGGAGGATCCCCAGGAGCACCCAAGCATGACACACACCTGCCTGTGTATGTGGATTTGGAGGAGAACGGGAGAGAGAGGGTCAGCGTTACCTTCGCAGGTGAGACCCTTCATTCGGGCGAATCCACGTGCACAGGTAGGGTCTGTGTTTCGGTGAATGGGGATGGAGAGAGGAATCACTCTACGGCCAGCCCCAGGGTACCAGCTCCACCCGATGCTCCTAATGGGCACCAGAGCACGCAGGCGCAGTGGCCCGGGAGGCCCCCAGATACGCTTTACCTATCTCGCAGCGTTCGCAGGGGCTCCCCCAGGCGACCCCCAGGGTGGCGCAGCACTCAGACCGCAGAGCGGCCCCCTGCAGGTTCACCTCACAATGGCCGTCCTGGATCTGCAGCCAGCAAGTGCCTCTTGTGCTGTCTGGGTGGAAGGGGGTGGGATCACTGACTCACCTGCAGGGCTCACACCTGCACCTCCACCTGCAGAGGCCCAGGATCTGCAACCCCTCTCACCTACACACAGGGTACCAGAGGGCTCCAGCCGACTGCCAGGGGCGCATTCGCAGGTGTAGGAGCCCGCCAGGTTTCGGCACACACCGTTCACACAGGGGCTGGACAGGCACTCGTTGATGTCTGCGGGGACAGCCCACCGCCACTTGCTGAGCTGTGGGACGGGGAGGCACACCTGGCCGGGGCTCCCCCCTCCCTGGGGGGCTGCTGCACCCGAATGCAAGCGGAAGCAGGCAGAGAATGTGGGAATAGAGTGTGCACGCAAGCAAGCGTGTTCAACGTGTGTGTGTGTGTATGTGTGTAAGAGACAAGAAAAACCACACTCTTTTTCCCACTCTTACCTCAATGAAGAGCAAAACACTCCAGTGACTAGACATGATTTTTTTTTCCCCCACACTGACCAATTCTCCCACACCAGCAAGGTGCCCTTTAACTCAACTCAATGATGTCATTGTCTACCTGAGTTACAGGCAGATGCCACAGGTGAAGGGTTCAGTCCCATAAGACTGCCCCCCACCCAGGTAGGTGCCATTCAAATCCAGGCCTCCAGAGCTTCTGACCGGCTAGCCAGGAACTGCGGGTTCCCAGAGCCTCCTCCATGGTTCGCTAGAGGCTCACAGGACTTCCGTTTCCTAGCACACTCCAGGGGAGCTCACAAGCATGGCCAGAGGATGAGGTATCGGGAAGCAGGTGGGGAGCTCAGCTGTCTGAAAGCTCCCCGGGCCACATAATTCTGGGATTTTGATGGAGGCTTGGTGATGTAGGCATGACTAACTCCATCTCCAGCTCGTCTTCCATTCCCAGAGGTTGGAGGGAGCGTGGAAAGCTCCCAGCTTCTAATCATGGCTTGGTCTTTTCTTCTCATCATGGCTGCTTCATCAGAACCAAACACCTTTCTACCACCCAGGAAATCCCAAGAGATTCAGAACTCCATGTCGGGACTCAGGGCCAAAAACCAACCATTAGGGCTCAAGATGCTCCTAGCGTCTTTACTGCTCAGATTACAAGAGGGTTTGAAGCACTATGTCAGGAAAATGGCCCCAAATATATTTATTATCAGTCAAACTCAGCCCCTGTGCATGAATGCTGATATGCAGGGTCTCAGGAGCATGCATGGTGTGGACCGGTGACTCTAAAGGGGGTTATGGCATGAGAGAGATAAAGTGAGACATAGGAGGAAAATGGAGAAAGGACAGAGGTCAGGGTGTGGCAGGGGGTCAGCCCAGGAAGGGAGCAGGTGGCCCGGCCGTGTAGAGCCTGTGTGTGCACATACCACATGCAGCATGTGTATCTGTTTGTGTGTTTGTGTGTCCTGTGTGTGCTGCTAGAAGTGTGCCCGGTACCCTGTACCTTCACAGGTCTCTGTGTCCTGCCGGAAGCTGAAACCCTGGGGGCAGGAGCAGCTATAGCTACCAGGGCTATTCCGGCACCTCCCGTTGTCACACAAGAGACTGTTGAGGGCACACTCGTCCACGTCTGTAGGGTGGGGTTGGAGAGAGGGGTCGGGGGTCTGCCGTGGGAGGAGCCCACCCCCTGTCCAGTGGTGGGCATGCTCACCGATGCACTCCTTGCCCGTGGCTCCTGCCTCATAACCCAGGTTGCAGATGCAGCGGTAGCTGCCCCTAAGGTTCTCGCACATGCCGTTGGTACAGACCTCGGGATCAAGGGCACACTCGTTGATGTCTGCAGCAGGAGGAGACAGACAGCAGCTGCATGGGCTCTCCGGGGGTCTCCAGAAGCCAGTTCCCCACTCCAGGTTGGAGTTCCAGCCCAGACCTTGCTTCACTTCTCCCCTTACCAGGGTTGCCCAGCCTTGGCCCTGTTGACCTTGGGGGCAGGATCATTCCTTACTGTTGGTTGGGGGGGGCATCCTGCACATTGCAGAATGTTGGGGCAGCATCCCTGGTTTCTACCCATGAGATGCCAGACATTGCCAAGTGTCCCCTGTCCCCAGTTTGGAAGGCATGGAGTAGACATTTGTAAAGCATCCCTTAATAAAATACAGGTGGCACTCAGTGTCTGTGGGTTCTACATCAGTGGATTCAACCAATCCAAGATGGAAGACATTCAGAAAATAATTGCATTCATACTAAACATGTATAGATTTTTATTGTGAGTGGTGCTAGGGATGAATCCCAGGGCCTCGAACATGTTAGGCAAGCACTGCACCACTGAACTGCTGCCTCAACCTTTTTATTTTATCTTGAGACAAGGTCTCACTATATTGCCCAGGCTGGCCTCCAACGCGTGATCCTCCTGCCTCAGCCTCCTGAGTGTTCACCATCATGCGGAGATTCTCCCCCTTGTCATTATTCCTTAAACAATGCAGTGTGACAACCATGTGTACAACATCTACATCGTATTAGGTGTTCTAAGCCATCTAGAGATGATGGAAAGTCTATGAGACTTCCACAAACCAAGGAATGCCAAGGATCACTATCAAATAAATCACTGAAAGCAAGGGGTGAGGGAAGCCTGGAACAGATGCTCCCTGGTGGCCTCAGGAGGACCCAGCCCTGCCTGCACCTGGATCTTGAACTTCTGGCCTCCAGGATCCCCAAGAGGATGAACTTCCGAGGTTGGAGGAGCCAGTCTTCAGTACGTGGTTACGTACTTGATTATGGCAGCTCTGGTGGACAATACAGTTCCCAGCCTCACCCCGCCTCTACCTGGCAGCACCGGTCAGCAGCACGTTGGCCCAGGATGGAGGAGCCGCACCCCCTTACCTCGACCATCCGTGGTGATGCCAAGTCCGCTGCTGCACAGCACCTGGAACTCGGCTGCGGGGGAAGAGCCAGGGAAATGGGTCGGGAGGTCAGCCACTGTAGACTTTCAGCCACATTCGTGACCCTGACTCCCCAGTCCTGGGCAAGAGTCTGGGGCTAAGATGTGCCGCCCACATCCCCAAAGGGAGATCGACCCCCTTTAGTCTCTTCTTGGGGAGAGGCTCAGCAGAGACGCCACCACCCTGGGAGAGCCAAGACCTGAGTCCCTTTCCAGGACCAAAGAAATGGCCCAGGACCAAGGAGGTGGGTGGGGACAGGCAACCAGAGGCTTACCAGAGTTCTTGGCGGGACAAGGTTGGCAGGGATCCCCAAACCCATGGTCTGGGCTGACACAGCAGCACTCAGATTTGGTGACTGTTCCCGGGAAGGGGCGGGCGCAGGATCCCTTATGCACGGCTCCGAAGCAGGTGCTGCGCACGTGGGTGTCCACACAGGTGCGGCCATCCGCGCCCACCGCCAGCCCCCCCAGGCACTGGCAGAGGAAGGAGCCCTGGGTATTGGTGCAGTGGCCGTTCATGCAGATGCCTGGCGTCTGGCACTCGTCCATGTCTGGGATAAGTGGGACCCATTGGGACCTGCCCCCTTCCCCCTCACCTCCCATCGCCCGTGCTTCCCTCTCTGCCCCCTCCTCCTCCCCCACCCTCCTTTCTCCCTCCCCATTTTTCTTCCCTTCTTTTTCCTTCTCCTTTTTCTCTCCCCACCTCCTTCTCCTAGTCCTTCCTCTCTTCTCCTTGTCCCTCTTCTTCCTTCCCCCTCCCGGCCACCCTCTGCTGGTCAGAGTCCAGCCTCACCCTCACAGTAGCGGCCACCAGGTGCCAGCAGGAAGCCAGGTTTGCAGAGACAGGTGAAGCTGCCGTTCTCATTGACGCACACGCCGTTGAGGCACATGGTGTGGGTGGCACACTCGTTGTGGTCTGGGGACACGGGGAGAGGCTGGGTCCAGGGAGGGAGGCCACCCTATCCTGTTGACCAGCCCCTCTCTCTCTTCTCCAGGACTCAGGGCCGAGCCTTTGAAGGACCCTCCCTGGGATGTGACATCCCGTGACTGTCCGTCAGCTTGTTTCCTTTACTAGACACAAGGATGCTCAGGCCCCGTAGGTAAAGGGGTGGCGTCGGCCTGGAGCCTAGGCACAACCTGCCGTAGACCTTAATTATCTCTAGACGACTGACAGTAACCAATATGATATATGTACCATAGCAAATTTTATATTATGTTTATTTTGCCACTTAAAAAAAAAGTGCAAAACAAAATTTTCTTTTAAATAGGCGAAATGATGATTGTGTAACACTGGGAATGTACCCAAAGCCACCAATTATTCAGTTTTAAATGATGACATTCAAATAAAGTACATTGAAAAAAATTTAAGTAAATTATTCACTTTAAAGCGATTCAATTTATGTCATGTGAACTTCACTTCAACTTTAAAAAAAGGTGAAAGTCAGCTAATGAGAAAACAATCTAATCTAAAGCAACGTGGCAAGTGAGGAGATGAGTCGCTTCCCAAAGTGTTGTTATGGACACTAACAGATAGCACATATGCAAAGGGGTAAAAAGGGGTGAGGATGTGGCTCAGTTGCTAAGCGCCCCTGGGTTCAATCCCTAGTAACAAAAAAAAAAAAATTCCCTTACAAAAATTGGTATGTGAATGTTCATAGCAGCATTATCCTTAATATTGAAAAGTAGATACAGTGTATAAAACTGCTGCAAACCCCGGTCTCCGGGCCTCTCAGCATCACCAGTTGCTGTGTGCGAATGAAGGACCGAGCTAGCTCGCAATGAACACCTCTTTGCTGCTTTAAAAAAAAAGAAAAAAGGGCTGGTATGTGGCTCAAGCGGTAGCGTGCTCGCCTGGCATGTGCGGGGTGCTGGGTTCGATCCTCAGCACCACATGAAAATAAAATAAAAATGTTGTGTCCACCGAAAACTGAAAAATAAATATTAAAAAATTGTCTTAAAAAAAAAGAAAGAAAAAAGAAAAGTAGATACAACCCAAATGTCCATCAATGGATGAATGCAATGTGCTTCCTTCATAAGGAGGAATATTATTCAGCCATGAAAAGAAGTGAAGTGAGGCTGGGGTTGTGGCTCCACGGTAGAGCACTCGCCTAGCATGTGCGAGGCACTGGGTTCAATCCTCAGTACCACATAAAAATAAATAAATAAAATAAAGGTACTCTGTCCATCTACAACTAAAAAATATTTTTTTTAAAAAAGAAAAAAAGTACAGACACATGCTACAGGTGGAGGATGCTCAGCAAAAGAAGCCAGACATAAAAGATCACATAGTGTGCGATTCCATTTATAGAAAATGTCCATAATAGGCAAATTCAGAGAGAGAGGAAGTGGATCCGCCTGATGTCCAAGGCTGGAGAGGGGAGAGTGGATTAGGAAGGAAGCAGTGATGGACAGGGGCTTTATTTTTTTAAGTAGTAAAGATGTCCTAAACTTACATTGGGGTGATGCTTGTACAACTGTGCATTTACTGACAACCACTGAACTGCAGGTTTTCAATGGTAATTTATGGTATGAATATTATACAAGAAAGATGCTTTAAAATCCTTCCATAGAAGGGACTTTGGAGGCAGATCTTCTCACAAGGTGACTAAAGAGAGGAGGGGGGGCCCCACTGGGCGGATCCAGACCCTACCCAAACCCCTCGGGTAGCGAAGAGCCGGGTGCTCTCCAAGGTCCTGATCCCACCCTCTCTGCAGCCAGTCCCTCTGGGCTGTCCTGGGACGGGGAAGGTCCCCAGTTCAGGCCCAGGATTAGGCATTAGACTGCTTGGTCTCACCCAGAGGTCCCTTCTTACAGTTCATGGAAAGAATTTGGGACGATGGAGAGAAGCCATGTTTAGGGTGGGCAGGAGTGGAGACAGGAAGGGTCTGGGGTGGGCTCTGGGTCAGGAGTGGACTCCAGGTGCTGTGGGGGCCTGGAAGTCCCCTGCCACCCGGCCAGCCTCTACTCACCCACGCAGTCCCTGCCGTCGGGGCTGAGCTCAAAGCCCGCGTGGCAGACACACCGGAAGCTACCCTCCGTGTTGACACAGCGGCCAAGATGGCAGAGGCCGCCACTCACGGTGCATTCATCCACATCTGGGAGGAGGTGGCAGGTGGGCGGTCAGGAGGGGTCCCACCCGGCCGGGCTCCCCTCCCCTCCCTCACTCTCAGGTGGATGGGGCGTACCCACGCACGCCTGCTTGGTGAGTGTGGCCTGGAAACCCTCGTGGCACCGGCAGTGGTAGGAGCCGGGGGTGTTGACACAGTCACCACGGTGGCAGGGGCTGCTTGAGCACTCGTCCACGTCTGCAGACAGGGGACCCTGAGCTCCAGCCGGGCAGAGCACGCCACCCTGCCCACCCCGCCCACCCCACCCTGCTCTCACCAATGCACTCGCCCCGCACATCCTGGGTGTAGCCCAAGTTGCATTCGCAGTGGTAGCTGGCAGGGGTAGGCAGGCAGCGGCCATTGAGACACAGGTTGGTGAAGTGCCGACAGATGTCAACGGTTTGGTTCAGAGTGGCTGTACCTGCACCGGCAGAGGCCCAGCCAGAGTCTCCAGGCTTCGCCTCTTGGCCCTGACCCCATCCCGTGTCCTAGCTCTCACACCTGAGCCCAGAGTCACACCTTAGATTCAGATCCCCACCCTAGAGCTAGACCCCACCCCCTGGGCTAAGACCCCCAACCCAGGCCTAAGGAAAAGGAAAGACTAGCAGCCTGGGTCCAAAGCCTGATCTTGAAGGCAAGCTCCCCAGCCGACCCCACTCCCAGACCACTGCCAGGCCAGGCAGCCCTCTGTATCTCAGGGTGGGGTCCAGGGACCCCCACAGACACCAGAATCCACAGACGCTCAAGTATTTGCATGAAACCTACACACAGGCTCGCAGACATTCATTCCTCTCTGGGTGTCGTGATCTCTTACAACACACGTGCTATGTAAAGAAAAACACCTGTGCCTATTCAGTACAGATGTGATTTTTTTTTCCCCAAAAATATTTTCTACCCACGTTGGTTGAATCTGAGGCTGAGAAACTCCCAGATCCAGAGGTTGACTGTCCTTTCATCCCTGCCACCCAGGCCAGGACCCCCACTCCAAAGCCCTGACGGACTCAGAGAGCAGCCCCCCTCTCCTTGTCCAGGGCCTCTCCCCTGGTCTTGGAACCCTCCTCCCAAGACCCAGGACTTACCACTGTTGGAGGTAACAGGGCCCAGACTGGGGACCCCGCGCCCACCGGAGCTGTGAGGCCCGTGTCGTGCCGGCCCCGGAACAGGACCCACACCATTGGGTCCGAAGCCCGAGAGGCCTGGGAAGGGTCCTGGGTGAGAAGGCAGCAGCGGGAGCCCCTGAGCACAGAGTCGCTGGAACTCAGCTGCAGGAAACAGGGTTTGAGGTCAGGCGCTCAGTCCTGCCCAGGGGCCACCAACCGAATCTCAAGCTCTCACTCACCAGAGCCCCGCGGAGGACACAGCTCAGGGACGGGGCCAGCTGCCCAGCACCGGCCCTTGTCACAGCAGCACTGCTGGTGAGTGTAATGACCCGCAAGGTCTCCAGCACAGAGGCCCCCGATTAGTACGGAGAAACAGGCGCCCATCCGGAGGTCTGCAACGGGGCAGAGGTGGGCCCATCGGCACAGGGCAAGGGTGGGAGCACCAGTCGCCAGACCTGAGTTCAACCCCAGGTGCACCCACGCCGCCTGCGGGTGGAACGGACCTCCCTGACTGTGCCAACACCCACCGCCCCTCAGGAGTGCTGCTTGCCTGTGACCAACCCTGGAGCAGCCAGCTGTCATTCTCAGGGAGAGTAAGAGGGACATTTGACCTTATTCAGATGAGGGTTCCAATATCTAAAGCTGGCACAGGTAGTAAGCTCGCCGTCAACACAGGTCCAACCACACCCAGGACCACCTCTTGACCGGGAGGGGCTGCCCAGCGGGACGTCGGGCAGGCACACTGAGACTGCCCTGTGTGTCCTCCCTGGCCGGCCTTGGGTGTTACAGAGAAGCCCAGGAGGCTGCGACTTTGAGAAGGGTCCCAGAGGGACCAGGTGGTGGGTCGACAGCCACAGCCCCAGGGGAGACAGAGGCACAGGCTTCCTGGGGATGACCAGAACGGACACTCGGACACTCATCCGCTTCCCACCAGGCCGCCGGGCCCCCTGGCTCTGTGTGGGGGTCAGATTTCTCAGGCTTTGGCTGAAAGAGCATATTTTTAGTTTAAAACCCTGCAGATCTTGGCTGGTGGCCCATGGTTGAGAAAACCCTCCCACCGGCCGGGAGGGCCGCTGGCAGCTACCCCTGGCCAAGCTGGGAAAAGTGGCGAATGTTTCCACCTCCCCGGTCCCACTCTGTGCACCTGGAGCCCCCCAGGCACATGTGTGGGTGTAGGGGCTCAGCAACAGCTCAGCCTCGAAAAGGGGGCCGGGCCTGCCCAGACAAGGAGAGGTCGAGAACTCATTCAAGGTCACCCAGCTGCTAAACCTAAAGAAGGATGGGAAACCAGATTCCCAGCCCCAGGGGATCCAACAGGAGGCTGCCTCTCAAACCGGGAAGAGACAGCCTAAGAATTTTAATGAAGATGCTGCTGCTCTGGCTGTGACCAGTCCCTGCCGAGTGGCCCTGCTCAGCTTCCCCAGCTCCCTCCCTGTCTTGATGAGCTGTGTCAAATGCCCTCTAGGAACCTGCAGATCTCAACTCCTACCTTACTTAATCCCCACAGCTCCATGAGGTCGGGACTGCTATCACCCCATTTTATAGGTGAGGAAACTGAGGCACAGAGAGGTTATCCAGTCACCCAATGTCACAGAGTCTGGGAGCAGCTCAGCTGGTATTCAGAACCCAAAACGGAATGCAGAGTCCCTGCTCTGTGGCAACCAGACTTGGCTCAAATGCAAGCTCTGCCCTGAGGAGCTGGGGGAGGGTCCAGGGGATGTGCCCACAGGCGCCTCTCCATGCCAGCCACGATAACCCCCAGAGGTGGAGGCCTGGCCACACTCCAAACATAACACCCCCGCCCTGCCTGGTACAGGCCCAGCCAGAGGGGTCTGGGTGATGCTGGGAAACCGCCAAGTCCCCTCCCCTGCCCACCCCTGCCCACACCGGGACCCCGACCCCCCCAGCATCCACATTCCCAGCCAACCCCGTGGACCCCACTCGACTTCCAGGGCCTGACAACCAGCTCCTCCAGAAAGTAGGGAGAGCGGGTGGTGCCCCCAACAGCCAGGTGGGGTGTGGGGAGTGCAGGAGGGCGGGCATGGGGGGGCACGAAGCCAGAGACTCCCATCCTGACTAGGGGTCTGAGGAGTGGCTGTGGTCCTTTCTCTGTTCTGAACTTGATCCTCCAGCTTCAAAATGGGGTGGGGGAAGGAAAGGAGGTGCTTCTGATGAGTTGGGAGAGGGACGGGAGGGACAGAGCTGCAGGTGGACAGCAGGGCATCAGGAGGGGGAGGGAGGGAGGGCAGGGAACAGACATAAATTTGAAAGTTAGAGGAGGGGGGTGCATAGAGATGAGGCTTAGGGTCAGTGGGGGGCTCAGAGATGGAGGCTAGATGGCAGGGGGCATGGAGATCAAAGCTAGAGGGTCAGCAGGAGGCCTAGAGATGAAGGCTAGAGGGTGGAGGGACACAGAGATGAAAGGCAGAGGGTCAGAGAGGGGCACAGGGATCAAAGCCAGAGGGTCAGGGGAGGCCTGTGGGGGAGGGGCGGGGAGCCAGAAGGGCCGAGAGTCTGAGGGGCAGAGGGCCATGGGGCTGGGTCAGTGGAGTAGAGTGCTGGAGAGCAGAGGGCCCACAGCTCCCCAGCTGAGGCTCCGGAGAGCCCAGAGGCTCATGGGTAGGGAGCCAGGAAGCCTCAGAGGATGGGAACCGGCACAGGGACCGGAGGGCAGGAAGGGCCGAGGACCAGAGCGTGGCCGAGAGATGAGCCAGGGGCCTGTCTCCCACCGGCCCTCTCCCTCAGCCCCATCTGGAGGGCCTCACCCAGGCAGCGGGTGCCATCCAGGCTGCTGATAAAACCTCGGGGACAGGAGCACACGTAGCTGCCAACGGTGTTGGTGCAGTCGCCCCTGGAGCAGAGACCGGGGACGCTGAGACACTCGTCCACATCTGCGCAGACAGACCTGGTCAGCGCGCCTCCCCAGCCAGGCCCTCCACCTCCCCGGGGGGAAGCCCAGGTGCCCGGGCAAGAGCTGGTCCCAGGCCGTGCTCCACCTTCACACTTGGCACCACTGTCGCTGAGCCGGTGTCCAGCTGGGCAGCGGCACTCAAAGGAGCCCACGGTGTTGATGCAGCTGCCCCCCTGGCACAGGCCTGGCACCGCTCGGCACTCGTCCACATCTGCAAGGAAGAAACCCAGGAAGGGAGCGAGAGGCCATCAGAGGGAGGACCCAAGGTGCCACGGGCTCCAACCCGTCCTGGCTCCCAGGGCTTCTGCTCCCTCTCGGCGACACCCCACTCACCCTGGCAAGCCCCGGTGCGTACACTGGGGATGAAGCCGCGGCGGCAGGGGTGTGGCTGTGCGGGGCAGAGCTCACAGGGAAGGCCCCAGGCACGGCCCACGGTGGCACAGCAGAGCGCCTTGGTGCACACGAGGCTGGTGGGCTGGCGCTGGCACCCTTCAGGGCCCACTTGGCTAAAGCAGGGCCCTGTCCGGTAGTCTGTGGGGCAGACAGATGTAAGCAGCTGGCCTCAGACTTACCCAAGTCCCTCCCCGGTGCCTTCCCAGCCTCTGTACCAGCACACTGGGCTTTTTCCTGCCCACAAGCCTCTGCTCCTCCATTCTCTCTCCATTCCCTACCTAATGATCCACTCATCCTTCAAAATCCTTTCTCTTCAGGACTCCTCAGCTAGCCTCCAAGCCAGAGGCCACCATCCCCAAGCTCACAAAGCTCAAGGTCTGCCTGGACCCCGTCCTCCCTTCCAGCAGGGACATGGAAGCCAGCTGGGGAGGGTCTCAACCCTGAGCATATACCTGGCCCTGCCAAGTCTCCCAGATTTTCGAGGGAGTCACCATCTGCCCCAGTGCTGCATCCCTGAATCCCAGGGCCCACCCTGAGGAGCCACAGCGTTTCCCCAACTGCCAACTGAGGTGACTTCCCGTCTCCACCTTCCAGATGTTTCCAATATAGAGGCTGGCAGTCCACCAGGAAAGCCCCTCCCAGAAGAAGCCAAAGTCACCCTCTACCCCGGCCTCTCATGGAGAAGGGGCTTCAGAGACCCGCTGTGGGCCCAAGTCCCCAAGACCTGCCCCTCCCTGTCCACTGCCCACTGCTGACCCCTGGCCTCTCCTCTCTCCCCCCCCCCTGGAATCCAGGTCACCCCCAAGCCCCTGCAGCTTCTGATTCATCACTATACTCTCTCCACCCAGCCTCCGTCACGGATGGGAGGGTCCCTGCTCCCTCCCATGACTGCATCAGTCCCAGGCCCCTGGCGGTCTTCACCTTCCTGGGCTTCCTGGTCACACCGGGTGCCCAGATGCCCTCTGCATGGCCCAGCATCCCCGGGCCTTGCACTTCTGTTCTTTCCCTTTCTCCGTCTCCTCGGGCTCCCTGACCTTTGTCTGCCCTGAAATGCCCAGGCGGCCCCCTCTCTGCTGCCCCCCTCCATCATCTCCCAGGGAACCTCAACTGACCCCTGCAATTCCTCAGAGGGCACAGTGATGGCTCTGTCTCCCCCTGCCCCGGCCCCTGCTGCCCACCCTCTCCCCAGCTGTCAGACCAGACCTGGGGTTCCCGGCTCACTCCATCCGACCTCCCCCGACCCCAGTCTTCCCCAAGACATGGAGACAGTACCGCTTCCGCCCTCTTAATTTAGGTGACCCCACGTGGGTTTGTTTCATGAGCCAGGGTTCAGCCAAGGGGGGATTGTTTACCTCATGAACTCCTCCAGATCCTCTGAGATCCAACTGAGGGGGCCCCTTCCCTTAGGAAGCCTCCCCGACCCCCTTCCCTGGACCCCATGGTTTCTCTGCCCTTCACAGTCCCCTCATCGTGGCACTGACCCCTCCCCAGAATTTTCTGTAACTGGCTGCGTCCTCCTGTCCCTCAGACCGACATGTTGCTTGGGCTCCAACACGGGGCCTCGCACACAGCCAGGGAATAACAGATGTTTTGGAAAACGGATGAGCAAATGAAAGAAATGTCCTCAGACTGCCCCTGCAGCAGGACACAGGCCAGCTGGACCCTCTCAGGGGCCAGGCCATATCTCAGCCACTGCCAGGAAACACCCTTTCCTCCCCTGGGTCCCCTTGGTACCTCTCTCACACTGAGGCCCCATGAAGCCGTACACACAGGCGCAGTGGTTGGGGCCAATGCAGCGGCCGCCATTATAGCAGCCCAGGGCACAGACGGCTGTGGAAGGAGAGGAGAGAGTGACAGAGGTCCCCTGGCCCGCAGAGGGAGCTGGGGCCCCAGCAGGACTGTCTGCACCCAGGAATCCCCACCATCTGACCCAGATCGAATGATAAGGCTGTGGCCCTCCAATCCCTGGTCCTCCATGAGGGACGTGTGGGCGGTGGGCAGAAGCTGCAGGACCCACCCTCTGGGAACCAGTCCTGGGGGTACTCACGCTGTCCGCACACAGTGCCCGTGTAGCCTCTTTGGCACAGACAGGACTCTCCCTGGCAGCTGCCCCCGTTCATGCAGCTCACACTGCACCCTGGCCCTAGGGTCCAGAAGGGACAGACGTGAGGTGAAGCTGCCCAAGGAAGATGGCCAGGCCAGGCGGCCCAGCCTCGTCCAGCCTTCGGCAGAGCCAGCCAGGGCTCCTCGGGGCACCCTGCAGGAGCCCATTTCCCTCTCACCTCGGCTCACCCCGCAGCTGGGGGCCAGCATCCCATCGGCACAGGTACACAGGTTGGGCTGGGAGCAGAAGCCCTCACCGCAGGCGTGCCTGCAGACGGCTGGAAGGGCAGAGTGAGGCGATCAAGGCCAGGGCGGGTCCTGTGCCAGCCCCCTCCATGGGACCCCGGAGCACTGGGCGGATATTGCCTGTCACCCAGCTCAGCATCCACATGGGATGTCCCCCAAGTCTTGGCCTGAGTTGGGCAGGTGGTGTGACCCCAGCTGTAGCTCTGGGGTTCCACTGGAACCACTGGGAGAGATCCCTGGGCCAGAAGTACTGAGCACAGGGCGGAGGGTGGAGGGGCTGGGCCTTGGCGTCATCTGGGAGGGGACTCTGGGGGGTGGGGGGTAGCAGAGACAGACGGAGAGACCAAGAAAGGGACCCAGACTTAGGCATAGGAACAGAGACGAAGAGACAGGCAGGGAGACTGGGGGGCAAAGGAAGTGAGCTCGGGGACCCAGGAGGCAGGCGCCATGCCTGCCATTCACCAGAGACCCCTACCCCAGGGTCATTGGAGAATAGGGCTGGGCTTGCTGGCAGAAGGCAGGTAGGACAGATGCCCCAACACCCCTGCGTCACCCCCATTTCCAGCACTCACGCACGACACACTGGTTCCCGCCGGGCAGCGTCCTCCAGCCAGGGCAGCAGTAGGGGTGAAGGCGTGAGCCACACACATTTGGCCTTCAGGGAGAGCACAGCAAGGCTGAGAAGTCTTGCCCTTCCCCTGGGCAGTCCTCCAGGACAGCCCTGCCCACACCCAGGGGTCTGTCAGCATCCTAGGTTCCACGCACGTACCCCTGCAAGATGCCGGGGCTGCCTCGTCTCCGCACACGCCCAGGAGCTGCAGGCTCCATGGCCCCATCCCAGTGGCCATGGCCACCCACCACGCATGACAGGACCACCCAGGCCAGCAGGAGCTGAGCTTGGGGTCCCCAGGCCATGGTGAGAGCTCCAGCATCTCTCCTTGCTAAATGCAGGTTCTCCCAAGTCATGATGTGTCCTTTGGAGGCTGCAGAGAGGAAGCAGAGTCAGCCCCAGGGAACACCCTGGCAGAGAGGCACTGCACAGAACTGGGAATGGTTGGGGAGGTTGCTAGGATGGGGCAGCCCTGGGAGACCATGTGGCTCCTTAGGGAGCCAGGGGATACATCCAGCCCTGACTTGGGAACAGGCAAGCCATCAGGGCAGCCTTCTTGGAAGAGATGTGATGCCTCAGATGGAATGAGCCAGGACAAAGGTCCTGGGGTAGAAGGAGCACAGCAAAGCAGAGGCAGGGTATGTGTGGAGGAGGAAGGCAGGGGAGAGGGGGTCAGGGGGGGCCAGGTGTTGCAGGAGTGGGTACAGCGGTGTAATGGAGCTTCTACTTATGTCAGGGGGGACGAAAAGCCTTTGAGAAGCTTTGAGCAGGAACAACAAGGGGAGACATGGTGTTAGATGGAGCCAGTCAGGGCCCCAGAAGGAGACAGGGAATGGGTGGCAGAGCTGAGCTGCAGCTGAGCAGAGGGAGGGAAAAAGGACCCGGGTCCCCTCCCCCCACCCCGCCCCAAAGTGTCTGGCTCTTTGCTTGTTCACGAAGAACATGGGGACATGGACCATGGCCGGTGAAGATGACCAGTCAAAACTCTGGAGAAGGAAATACAGTACGGGGAGGTGAGAAGCTAGACCAGGTGGAACTCCGGGCCTCTTCCAAGGTTCCACTTTCCAAATCTGGGAGAGGAATTGGCCTGGGGGGCGGGGAGGGAACGGGCTGGGAGAGCTGGGTGGGTTTGAGGGTCCCCCTCTCTGGGCCTTGGGGTCCCGTAAAAGTCGGACCAGATGGCGCCAACTCTTGTCAACTTTGGAGGACAGGCCGGACGGGCAGGGGCGCCCTTTCTGACTTCCAAGTTGGCCGGGCCAGTTGTGGCTCCGAGGACGCCTTCTCCAGGCAGCCCCTGGGACTGCGGGCCCTCGCTCCCTCTGGCTGGGGGTCTCCAGCCTGGCGCGACACGACCCCCTACCCTCCCTGCATCCGAGAGCCGCGCCCCGGAGTTGGGCAAATCAGTGAGCCTGGACGGCGCACGCGGCGCGGACGCGGAGCTGCGAGGCCGCGGGGCGCAGAGTCCCGGGCTCGGCCCTCGAGGAGCGAGCGCGCCCCCGGAGTCCGCCGGCCGCGATCTCCACCCGGCAGGGCCGAGGATGCACGGTCCCCCGGCCACCACCGAGCCCGACTCCGCCTTCACCTGCGGATCGGGGACCGAGCCCCTCCCGCCACCCACCCCGGCGCCGAGTGGAAGGCGGAGAGGGGAGGGGGCTGGGCCCGGGGCTGCCCGCCGCAGACAAAGGAATCCCCTCCCCCCTCCCGCGCCCGCTCCCCTCCCCCGCCCCCGCGCTCAAGGTGTCGCCCGGCGCTAGCCTCGCTCCCTCCCTTACCTGCCGGGCGGCGCGCGTGGAGGCTGCACCGCGGGCGGACGCGCGGGGCTCGGCTCTGCAGGGCCGGGTCCCGCAGCGCTGGGGGCCCGGGGCAGGAAGGCGAAACCGAGAGGCCGAGCCCGCCGCGCTCCCGGCCCAGAGTTGGGGGCGGGAGGAGTTTGGGGGAGGGCGCGTTTGCACCTCGCAGCTCCCGGGGCGGGGGCGGGGGGCTCCGATCCTGGGCGGGGAGAGAGGCTGCTGCGGGGGAGGGCCTGGGGCTCCGGGTGGAACTCGGGGAGCTGGGGAGCTGGGACGGCGCTGGGGGGGCCGGGGGCGGCGTTTGGGGTTAGCGACTGAGTTGGAGGTGGCCCGGAGGTGGGGCTCTGACTTGGGGCGGCCTGGACCACAGCCAGGACGGGGAGGTCCGGGCCTTACCTGGGAGGCCCTCCCACATTGCCTCCCCCTCCCTCGGGCAAGGAGAATTCCGAGGATGACGAGGGAACCTCACCTGGCACCTGGAGTCCGGATTCCTACTGAGACTGATCCCGCGGCCCCGAGAAAACCGGCAGGACGATGAGCGAAGATGGGACGCGGTCCTGAGAAGGTCCACATTTTTTCATCTGATTCCCAGAAATTCTCAGAAATGAAGAATTGGAAAGAGATAGACTTTTTCTTCTTCTTTTTTAAAAATACATTTATTATCATCATTTTTATTATTTATTTTTGGTGCTGAGGATGGAACCCAGTGCCTCACATGTGAGGGGCAAGCCCTCTGCCACTGAGCCACAGCCCCAGCCCAACAGCGAGACTTTCAAATCTCTCTTAAACTTCCTTTTCTCCACCTGCCAAAGAGACCACACTTCAGCATTTTGGCTCCCTGTCTGGAATCCACACGCTAAGTGGAAATTTTTAAATTTCCCCACCATTTTCCTACCTTCGGGAACAGAGACCCCACCAGTGGCAGAGGCTGTTGAACCTGCAGCTATTTCTCCATCCCGCAAACTCTTATGCAACTGGCAAAAACCAGTTCAAAAATCCCCTCACTATTGCAGATTGTGAGTTTACCCTATGGAAGTCCCCAAGCTGCCAGTGCTGAATGGTGCCTCCATCCCAGAACTTCCAGAACCGTCATATATAAATAGCATTTATTGGGTGTGAGACTCACAGCTTGTCGGACTTGGTGCTAAGAATTTCATACACATCTTATTTAATCGCCAGAAAAGCCTGTGAGGGAGATACTCATATTATATAATTCCCACTTTACGGAGGAGTAAACTAAGGCACATAGAATGGAGTGGCTTGTCCAGCCTCACAACACGACTGGGTGGTGGATCTGGAATCCAAACCTGATCTCTTTGGGTCCGTCATCTTTGCTAGACTGATCCCGAGGGGTCTGGGGGCTCCTTTCAGGGGAGAAAAGTGGGTCCCTGGGAAATAGGCCACAGAGACGGACTTGTGGAGGATCTTCCTAAAGAGGTTTGGGGAGAGCGCTGGGGTGGAGGGAGAAGTCCCCCAGTCCTACAGACTTCCCTGGTGCTGCCCAGCGTCACACAACCCAGCTGGGATTCCCCAGCCTGGGTCCCAGGAAGCAGCCCCAGACCCTGACACGCCCAAATTAGAGGGATGGACCCCAGGAGAGGGAGAGAAGAAGGAGCTGGTGAAAACCGAGGAGGCTCTGCAGAAGGGAGGATATGGGAAAAGAGGAGGGAAGTGGGGGGTGGGGAGGACACGGCCCAGGCAAAGGCCTGGAGGCAAGAGAAGGAGGAACAGGCCAGGACTGAGTGCAGCTGGAGCTTTGGGGACCGCAGGGAACCACAGTGCTGAGAAGGGACCAGGAGCACTCAAGAGCCCCCAGGAGGCTCCTGCCACCTCTCAGGGGAGTCCTAGCAATCTCACAGGAGGGGCATCTGCCACCAAGGCTGCACGGTGAGGACCCCAGGGCAGAGCTGGGGGACAAATTGAGGTCATTCAGGCTAAGGGAGCAGGGTCCCTGAGGCCTCTAAAGAAGGTCAAGTGGGATGGTGGGGCCTAGGGAGAGCGGGCTCAGAGGGAACCCCAGGATCCCAATGGCTTGGCTGTGACAGAGCTGTGGGGTTCCCGGGCGGGAGGGCCAGGGGTTATTGGGGACAGGGCAAGCTGCTTGGGACACTGCAGACACCCCTTCCCAGGCCCTTTGCCAAGGTCCACCTTGGCCAGTTCTTCAGCCAACAGGTGAATCCTACATGGGCACTGGGTCAGGTGCCAGGTGCTATAGGAGCAGCCCAGCCTGTGCACAAGGTGGGAGGGGACAGTCCCACCAGGGACACAGCATGGCCAAGGCAGCAGTGACAAAGCCCAGAGGAGGCTCTTCTGGGGGAGGGGTCTGGAAGCCCCCCAGGGCTCTCTGGAAGAGAGGGCAAGGGAGCCCCAGGGTGTGGCAGGACAAAGGAGTGTGGGGCTTCTGGAAGTGAGGGCGGCAGCTTGCTGTCACTAGCCCCCCACTCCTGTCCACCTCGTCTCCCCCAGTGGTTCTGCCCGCGGGATGCTGTCCACTCTGTTCTGTTACATTGCTGCCCATATCCATTTAATCACACTGACGGGGTTCCCACGTGACACATCGTCACCAAGGGACATCCAAGATCTAAACAGACTCTCCGTATCTCAGTGCCACCCCAGGACTGTGACAAAGATAAAGCGCATCACACACTCTCTCCATCAAAGTGACACCACCAGCAAATTCTCATTCCCAGACATCTCTCTCAGTGTCACCTGTCATCGTAACGCTGGCTGTTTTCTGGTTGCTTCACTACCTGTACCGTGCGTGACATCTCTGCCACCTCTGCAACTTCCCTTTGTTGCTGTGACGTTGTCAACTGTGAATGGTCAGTGGCACCTCATCCAGAGCACTGGACGTTGGCACTGGCCAGTCCCAGCAGAAAGGGCTCCGAGTCACTGTAGAAGCCCCTCGGAGGCTGGGAAATTGGCAGCCAGCAGCCTCCACGGCTCTGGCCTCACAGAGACACAGCCTGTGGCCTCCAGCTCTAGCCTCCAAGGCTGCTGGAAGATCCTGGAGTTGGGAACCAGTAGCAGCTCAGCAAAGTGGAGCCCAAGGGCAGCAGGGCCTCTGACGCCTACTTCTGTAGGGGACTGAGGCATCTGCTGGCCTGCATGGGGCATGTGCCATGTTCGTGTTGCAAAGGGAGCTGAGAAGATGGTGCCTTGGGGTACCGTCGCGGGCTCTGCCGATTTCTCAGACTCAGGGTCCCCTGATAGCTGGAGTTGGCACGGCCCCCCCACTGTGTGACTCCCTCTCAAAGTCAGCCCTACAGCTCCCGCTGCCCTCTCACCATACCCCATGCCTGCTATCACCTGGCACTGTCATAGGCATTGTCCTTTGTCACCGAAAGATGGCCCCTCTACTCATGACACCAAGTCTTGGTGGTTATTTTTTTAAATTACAATGTCACCTGTTGCTGTCAAACTGTCTCCCTATTGTTCCAGTTCCAGCATTGCTTTGTCACCTGTTGCTGTCACATTGTCACACCATTAATGTCACCATAAGTCCTCCCCCACTGTCATCCTGTTCAGGTCACTCAGTCATTCCCATCCCACCCCAGCCCTCATCCTGCTCCTTTCCTTTCTGTGCCGTCCCAGAGCCCCTCTTGCCAACTCCACTGCGGGGGCCCAGAGAGCGTCTCCCCAGCGTCCATGCTCAGGGATGGGGACAAGCCGGGCCTGGACAAGGAGACATGGCAGGAAGGGAGGTAGATGGCTGCAGTCTATGGTGTGTGGGGTGACCGTGCCGCCCAGGCGGGGTGGCCTGGGGACAGAGCCTTCTTTGTCTGAGCTCAGGAAGCAGCTGGTGGAAGGGAGGATTGAGCACGTGGCCTGAGTTTGGCCGGCTGCCTGGGAATGAGGCTGGGGGACTGGAGACCCAGGGGAGGCCCTGAGGAGGAGGCCAGGCTGGACGGCGAGGGCCAGGGAGAGAGGGTGGCCCTGGGAGCTTCCCCTCCCCACCCTATTGGTGGACCCTCACAAGGACCCCAGGACGGCTCTGCTGTCCTCTCACCACACAGATGGGGAAGCCCAGGCGCAGAGCCACCAGGGGCATTCACCGGTCCCCCGGCCAGGACAGAGCACAGGCGATCTGGATGCACGCAGGCCACGGGGCTGGACTCTTTCCCCGCTACGATTCGCATGTGTCCCTCGAAACTCAGTTACTGGAGACTGACTCCTCAAATCCCTGTTAATGGGGTTTGGAGGCAGGGCCTGGGGGAGATGAGGATCAGGGGAGGACCCTGGGGGTGCATCCCCCCAAGATGGAATTGGTGGCTTTTTTTTGAAGGTACGGTCTCCGTTTGTTGCCCAGGCTGACCTTGAACCCCTGGACTCAAGTCATCCTCCTGCCTCAGCCTCCTGAGTACCTGGGGCCACCGGCGCAGGCCACCGTGCTGACTGCATGAGAGGCTTCATAGGAAGAGGCGCCAGCAGCTTACTGTCCCTCCACACCTGAGGATGCTGAAGGAGGCCCCGCCCACAGCGGGCACCTGCTGCCTCCCTGTCCTGGATCTGGAATCAGGAGCTCAGTCCGCAGTTCCATTACAGCAGCAGAAAATGAACCAGGACGCTTCCCGGGGCCTGGTTCTCCCATCCCGACCGACCCGGGCCTCAGGGCAGGGGAGGGTGGGAGCGGCCTGTCGATGCCTGATACACACATGCGCGTGGGTTGTGTTTATGAAATCAGCGCAGGGGCACAGCGCGGCAGTGTAGCGCTTGCCTCGCGTGTGCAAGGCCCTCGGGTCGATCCCCAGCACTGTAAGAAAACAATGATCAGAAACATAAGCACCCGTGTACATCATTCTTCCCTTTCTTCCTCTTTGTGAAATAAATTATCTTTTTGCAGATTCAATCGGCGATTGTCTTTACTTCCCATTTCCTTTCATTGAGGTAAAATTCATATAACATACAAGTTGCCCTTTCAAGGGGCCCTGGATACATTCACAGTCTTCTTTACACACTTCCTCTATCTAGTTCCAAGAGGTTTCCACCACCCCAAAAGGAAACTGTGCAGATCAGCAGTCTGTCCCCAGTCATCTCCCCGTCCCTGACAGCCACTAACCTAGATTCTGTCTCCGTGGGTTTGCCTACCCTGGATGCTCCTATAAATGAAGGTGTGCAGAACGTGACCTTCTAGTCTGGTTTCTTTCACTGAGTGTCATGTTTTCAAATATGGGCAGCATCCCCCAGGGGCCCACAGGTAAAGGTCAGGTCTCCATGAAGGTGCTGTATACTGTTAGGAGGTGGGGCCTAATGGGAGTCTCGTAGGTAATTGGGGGCATGTCCTTAGAAGGGACTGTGAGACCCAGGCCTCTCAGCCTCTCTCTGTTCTTGGTTAGACATGTGACTACTCGCTCTCACCATTGCCATCAGCACCCCCACCACAGACCCAAACAAATGCGAGTCGCCCCATCTTGGACTTGAACTCCAGAACTGTGAGCTGATAAGCCATTTCTCTCTATTAAGTTGGCCACTTCAGGTATTTCCTTACAGTAATGCGAAGGTGACTGGTACAGACGGCCAAGCTGGGCAGGAGGAGAGGTTGAAGAGTCGTTGGCCACAAAAACACTGCAGGAAACCCCAAGCAGAGAGGAAATCTGAACATTCTAGAGTGAGAAAAGGAAGCAGAGGAGATAAGGGAAGGCACATTCCCCTGATCTGAAGACAAACAGGAGTCCTGAACTCAGAAGTCCCATGGGGGAGGGACCTGCACCTGCCACATGCAGAAGGTCAGGATTGGAGGATTCAGCGGCAGTCTTAGGAGACTCTTCTGCCTCCTAAGACTCCTGTTAGGGAAGCCCTTCTGCAGGGTGAAAGGCAGGAGGCTTGGCCCCCAGGAGGTGCTCCTCACACCCACCAGGATGCCATCGTCAGTAAAGTGGTGAACTGTGGGGAAGCCGGTCCCTCCTGCATGGCGGCTGAGGGTGAAGATGGGGCAGTTTGCTGTGGTAAACAGCATCGGGGTTCCTCGCAAAGTTCAGCCTAGAGCTACCCTACGACCCAGCCGTTCCGACCTGGGCACGTGCACCTGGAAGAATTACAGGGCTCTAAACAAGATACCTGCACACAGGTGTCCACAGCAGCATGACGCGCTGCTACCAAAGGTGGCAGCTCCCGAGGCCACTGATGGGTGGAGGGGCGGACACACGGTGGGTATCCGTGCAGCGGGGTGTGAGTCGGGGCTGCATTTTGATTCTCTAATAATCTATGAGATTTTTATAAAACTGCCCTGGCCTTTCCTGTAGCTTCTGGTGCCTCTGGCGTTCCTCGGGCCATGGATAGCCATCTTCTCCCCGCGGGTCTCCGTCTCATCGTCCTCTGTGCTTATCTGCCCCTGCGTTTAGCACGTCCTTTTAATTTTCTGTGTCTGATTCTTTGACATCTAGCCCCTCCCAAGGCCGGCGGGTCCTAGAGATGGCCAAGGACTCATGGATGCACCTTTCAGGGGCTACGTCACCGAACTGGGAGCCTCGGAGGGCTTTAGTGCGGCAGGGGGAGGGGTCCCCACAGGGGTGGGTCCTGCAAACACTGGGACCCTGAGCTGGGCATGGCTAGTCCCGCTTGGAGGAGGGAGGACCCCAGCACCCATTTCAAGCCCTGTTGTCTGCACCCACGGATCAGGGGCTCCAGGGCCCCCCCCAGACTTTCCGAGTGTGTGGTCCCCTTCCTGAGGGTGGGGGCTCCACTTGAAGCTTCCTGCCCTGCCCCAAGCCTCAAGGATGTATAAGTGGGATCAACATTTATAAAGCACTTCCTGTGTGCCAGGTCTTTACATTCATTATTGCACAGAGTTCCCCCAGTGATCCTGCATGGAAGGTATGAGGGTCAGACAAGAAGATGGAGGGCAAGGTAAAGTGGGTTGAGTGCAGGTTGTCAAACCCAGAGGTGCAAGCGTGACCCAGTCAGGAGACGTGCATGCGCCAGGGCATCCGCATCGCCATCTGTCCTCGCTGGAGACCTAATGCTGGGTTCACAAAATCGGACTCTTCCAATAACTTCAGAAAACGACCAAGCACGCCAACCCACAGAAGTTCCGTTTCAAAATCCGTGATGGCTCTCCAACCTTGAGGGTTTGTGGAAAGAGAGCCACCCGAGTTCTTAATTCTTAGGGGACACACAAGGGGAGTTTCCACGGAACATTCTGTCCCAAAAAAGGGCAAAGGGGTAGGATTACAAAGGAACAGGTGAGTGTAGCTCGACCCCAGCCGGTGACGCCCACTCCTGGAGCCACGCCTTGTTATCCGGCTGGGGTAACGCCAAGTTACTGCCATGCAATAATTGTTCAGAACCCCAGTGCACCAGGATGTAAAGGCATCTGCATCCAGGGCAGCACTCAGTAAATGCTCACTGAAGGAATGAGTGACGGTGGGCAGGTCAGGAAAGGAGTGGCAAGAGCTCGGGGAGGGCTGAGAAGGACTCAGATTGAGTAGGACCTTGAAAGCCAGGAGCATGGATGTGACCTGGAGGCAGCAGGGAGCTATGGAGGGTTCTAGGGAGAGAGCCATACAGTCACATTAAGTTTGAGGACTTAGTTTGCCAAGAAGGGTGGAGTTCGTTGGGTTGTCACTAGAGGGCACTCCGGTTTTAGCATGGACTGTCCTCAGCGCTGCACCGCCCACAGGAGGCTACACCATGCAGGTGATCCTTGAGTCTTTCAGAAGAGGCCAACCCAAACCCAGATGTAAGTGCAGCATACACCAGACCCCAAAGACATTGTGCAAGAAAACTATTATAATGGCCTGAAGCTGATTGATATTCCTTATTCCCTGGGAATTAAAATACTACCTGCTAGGCTCCAATTTTATGATTTGGTAACTTACTCCCCAAAGTCCTCTGTGAATGGTATTTGAGAGGTGGGACTTTGGAGGTGGTGGGCTCTGCCCTCATGAGCAGATCACTCTGCTCATGGATTAATGGATCGTCATGGAAGTGGTTCATGGAAGTCACGCTGGCTCTCTCGGGCACACTTGCCCTTTCTCACCATGGGAAACCCTCTGCCATCTTGTGATGCAGCAGGAAGGACCTTACCAGATGCTCCTGAACTTCCCAGCCTCCAGAACTGTGGATGAAGCAAACCTCGGTTCTTTATAAATTACCCTGTCTGTGGGATTCGGTTACAGACAAGGCACTACCATGTCACCTTTTTTCCCATGTAGATTCACATCTGTGCTGGGATGTGCTCCTACATTTCTGTTCATTCGCTATTTACCTAATTCTTCATTCCACTTTAATAACTCGTCCATTGGTTCACCCCCATTCTTCTGTACATTTGTGTCAGTTACCTCCACACACTTTTTCTCCAATGCAAGAAAAGTTATTCCTTTCCCATCGTGATGCCGAACGCAATTGCACTAGCTGTATTCCATGAAGATGTGGAGAGTTCATATTTTATCAGTGATAGCAGTGTCACCCCTTCCAAGAAATGGCGTGTCTTTTCAGAGTGTCAGATCTTGCTTCAATCCTTTCAATGGACTTTTTTTTTTATAACTTTGCTTATATATTATTTGTGCCTGTTTCACTCAATTAATTCACAGACAACCCATATCGTGTCATTTGTGAATGGAATATTTCCTCGTTTCCATTTCTAATTCTTCATTGCTAGAATAGAGAAATATAATTTTTTAATATTTATTTTTTTAGTTGTAGTTGTCAATACCTTTATTTTATTTTTTTTATATGTGGTGCTGAGGATCGAACCCAGGGCCTCGAGTGTGCTAGGCAAGCGCTCTACCACTGAGCCACCGCTGAGCCACAACCCCAGCCCCCAAGAAACGTAATTTTTTGATACGGTATTTCTACGATCAGCAAAAAAGTAAGTCTCCATCTCTTCTTTTCTAACACCTTAGTGCTCTTTTGTCCTACTGCATCAGTTAAACTCTCCAAGACAAAGTTGGATAGTGATAGTAAAACTTGGCCTATGGGTCTTTTTTTTTTTTTTTTTTACCGATTTTGTGTAATATTCATTGTTACCTTCAGGGAAATTGTTTTTAATTGTGTTTAAGCAACTTCTCTTGAACTTGCAAGGCTCCTGCTTCAGCCTCCTGAGTAGCTGGGATGGCAGTTGTGAGCCATTGAACCCAGCTTCTATCTATATCCTCAAGTGATATAGATCTGTGCTTGTCTGTCCTGTATTATCAAGTTTGGGAATTGAAGTCATGAAATCAAATCTATAAATCGAAATCATAAATCAATTGCCGGGAGTTTTCCGCAATTTTCCTATGGAATAGTTTAAGCAAGTCAGATATTTCTAAATGTAGAAAAGCTTTTTCACTGTGATTCTTTAACCATCTGGTTAATTTCTTCTATGATTTTGATGGGTCTTGGTACCGGGGATTAAAACCAGGGATGCTCTGCCACGGAGCCACATCCCGGAATCTTTTCCATTTTTTTGAGTTGGGGTCTTGCTAAGTTGCTTAGAGCCTCGAAAGTGGCTGAGGCTGGCCTTGATCTTGTGAGCCTGCTGCAGGACAGGCATGCACCAGCAGCACATTTTGCTCTTCTGTGGTCATTCTTCAGGGTAGGTGAAAAGGATGTGCTTTTTCTCAGGAATCCTCCGTTTCCTCTGGGTTTTCTCATCCTGCTTCCCGGAGTTGTGTGTAGAATTCTTATTTTACTTTCTAGGTCTACCCTTTGACCAAATCTCCTTTCGTTTGTTCCGAATCTTGTTTATTTTCTGTGCGTTTTAAAATCATTCCGTTTTCTGGGGGATCGTCTCTTTCACGGGTCTTTTCCAGAACCCCACTTCCTCATGGAGCCCCGTGGCTGCCTCTAACGCTGCTTTTTCTATTTTCCGGTGCTGGTGCAGCCTGGGGCTGTCTCCTGTTGGGTCAGCATCTACCCTGAGCCGCTCCCCAGCCCCTGGTCTTCTTATCTCTCTATAAATCCCATCTCCCTGCATTTGTTTTGTTCTTTGTCACACTTGTTAGAACAAGTTCTTATTTTCTCTATTTTTGCCTTGGTCTTCAACAATGAGCTCAGGGCTGGGGGTACAGAGCCCTTCCCAGTGTATGCCCCGGGTCCAATCCCAGCACCAAAAATAAATAGATAAAAATAATAATGAGATAACTGAGGTTTTGAACATTTCTCGACTTTTCATCTTCTCCGTTTCAATTTTAAAATATGAAATATTCTTTTCCCTGGTTTTTCAGAGAGCTTACAAGTTCCCTTCTATCCTTCCCCATCCCAGACAGCCTTGCTAGAAAGCTTGACGTGTATCTTTTTCTTTGTTATTGATTCTGCTGGATGTACAGTAGGGTTTTGTGTTTTCCATTTACTTAAATGGTTTTAGATTCTCTCTCCCCACCCCCTTTCTCTCTCTCTCTCTCCCTCTCTCTCTCTCTCTCTCTCTCTCTCTCTCTCCCTCTCTCTCTCTCTCCCTTTCTCTCTCTCTCCCTTTCTCTCCCTTTTTCTCTCTCTCTCTCTCTCTCTCTCCCCCCCTCTCTCTCTCCCTTTCTCTCTCTCCCTCTCTCTCTCCCTTTCTCTCTCTCTCTCTCTCTCTCTCCCTCTCTCTCTTTCTCCCTTTCTCTCTCTCTCTCCCTCTCTCTCTCTCTCCCTTTCTCTCTCTTTCTCCCTTTCTCTCTTTCTCCCTTTCTCTCTCTCTTTCTCCCTTTCTCTCTCTCTCTCTCTCTCTCTCTCTCTCTCTCTCTCTCTCTCTCTCCCTCTCTCTCTCTCTCCCTTTCTCTCTCTCTCTCCCTCTCTCTCTCTCTCCCTTTCTCTCTCTCTCTCCCTCTCTCTCTCTCTCTCTCCCCCCCTTTTTTAGTACTGGGGACTGAACCTGGAGAGGACCTCAAGCATACTAGGCAAATGCTCTACCTCTAAGCTAATCTCAAATCCTTTTTCTTTTCTATTTTGAGACAGGATCCCACTGTTGCCGAGGCTGGCCAGATCCTCCCTCCTCAGCCTCCCCCCCCCCCCGCCCCCGCCCCCTCAGTAGCTGGGATGACAGGCATGTGCCACTTGTTTCTTTCTCTCTCTGTCGGCATTGTTTTTAGTGTGGGTCAGAATCTACACATTTTTTTTTCCTTGAGACATAATTCATGTATCATGGGCTGGGGATGTGGCTCAAGCGGTAGCGCGCTCGCCTGGCATGCGTGCAGCCTGGGTTCGATCCTCAGCACCACATACCAACAAAGACGTTGTGTCCACCGAGAACTAAAGAATAAATATTAAAAATTCTCTCTCACTCTCTCTTTAAAAAAAAAAGTGTTTGTTTCCTTGGATATCTTGTCACATTTCTATATCTGCACTTTATAATAATAATAATAATTCATGTATCATAAAATTCACCCTTTCCAAGTGTACACTCTGGTGGTTTTTTCTGTGTCCACGAGATAGTGCGGCCATCTCTGCAGTTCAACTCAGAACACTCTTCAATATCTGGAAAGGAAACCCCAGCCCCCTTAGCCGTAGTCACCACCACGGTTGCCACCCTCCCTTCAGCCCTGGCCAACAATGCTATCCTTCCTGTCCCCACAGAGTGGCCTGTCCTGGATGAGTCACATCGGTTTGTGGCTTTTGTATCTGGCTTCTTTCACTTAGCAGAATGTTCTCCGGGTTCATCCACGTTGTAGCATGTTGCAGGCATCGTTCCATTTGTGGCTGGATAACAGTCCACGGGGGATGGACCACGTGTGTCACCCACTCGTCACCGGGCAGATTCGTGGTAATTTCCACTCTGGGGCTAGGCAGAAGCACCTTGAAACATCCACCCACGTTGCTTGATGCCGTCTCTCCCTCCCAAAAATACCAACAATAACAGGCTGCATTGCTTTTGTTTTGTAAGTTTTCTTCTCTTTGCGTGATTTTTTTTTTTCTTTTGGTGCTGGGGATCAAACTCAGGGCCTTATGCATGCAAGGCAAGCCCTCTCCCAACTGAGCCATATGCCCAGCCCTGATTCCGGTATCTGGAGGGCCCCCTGCCTTTCATTTTGGAAGTTTCCCTAAATCTCACATTGGAACGTGGTGTACAGAGCAAACAGTGTTCGTGTCAATGGGGAGCTTGATGGCAGGAGATCTTTCCCACAGGGGACCCAGTGTCAGCCCTCTGGGGCTCCGAGGATGCTCCTGTGTGGGGGCAGCAGGCAGGGGCTTGCTTTGGTTGTGTCACCTTGGGGTGGACAGGGAAGAACCTGGCTCTCTCCCCTTTCTGTCCAATCTTCTGTTCCCAACACCACACCTTGTCCCCCCTCCTTACACCCCCCCACACATTCCTGCAGCCCATTTGGGAGCTAGTGTTCCCAGAGACCCAACTTCCAACCCATTAGGAAGCCCCTGCCCATCCTGTCTTCAAGTCCCGGCTCTCCTCCACAAGGCAGGGGAAGGAGGAAGAGGCCCCCTAGCGCCCAGCTCTTCAGGGTGTCTGGCTGCATCTAGGAACCCAGTTAATAAGAGAGCTACTGCTGGAGGCCAGGGGCAGTGGTGCACGCCTGTCCTCCCACCTCCCCCGGGGCAGGGGGACCACGCGTTCAAGGCCAGTCTGGCCACTTAGCAAGGCTCTATCTCAAAATAGGAGATAAGAAAGAAGGGCTGGGGATGCAGATCAGTGGGTTCAGTCCCCCGTTCAGGGGGCAGAAATTTTACATGCACATAGAAACCTTCACAAGACAGTGAGATCTGAAGAAATCGCCAGAGCACGACGACGCTCTTATCCTTTTTAGACAAATAATCAGCTTGGAAAGGGACGACGGCACAGACGGATCTCTGAGCAAGGGCAGTAAATTCAAGGTGTGTTACAAAGAGCTGTTCAGAAGCTGTTGGAAGATAAGGGTTGTTCACTCAAGTTCATTACGACTCAGTTCCCCAATCTCCAGTAGTCAAGGCGGTCTCCAGGCTTGCTATGAGAAAGACATCCCTCCCCCAAGGAGCTTTATGGCTTGCCGTGTTTTCAGAGTCAGGCGCCCTGCCTGCTGTCACCTTGCTCAAGTGACTTCAGTTTGAAATAGTCAATTCTCGGATTAACTCAGCTCCTTCAACAGCTGTTTATTGAGCATCTACCAAGTGAAAAACACCATGCTGGCTCCTGGCAATATCCTGCTGAGCAGATTTGAGGAGGACTCAGCCTTGTGGAGCTGGAACACTCCGGTTCCTTCTGGAAACTTCCACTTGTGCATAGCTGGGTTTATCCCCATCGCTCACTACCTTGCCTTATCTCTAGTCGGTTCTTTTTCCAACCACCTGTCTTTGTTCGATAGTGGCAAATATTTTCCCCGTCTATAAACGTAGATCTGTAACAGCAGCAACGACTCCGCCTTTTGGTTTACACCACCCATTCCAGATTAGCTTGACTCTGTAAAATTGCCCCTTGTAAAATTACTCTTTGTTTTTTTCCCTTTTACCCAGCATTGTAACTTCTGAGATAAAAGCTCCTTTAAGTGGCTGTGATATTAATTAATAGAGTCGAATATTCCAGGAAGAAAGAATAAAGAAAAAAAAATGGTTTGCAGACCTCCTAATCAGTAACCTGTACTTTAGTTTTTCGGAACCTGGAACACTGGTGGGCTTCAAATGACATCAGGGGTGAGTCCAGGACTTGCTAATACGTTTGGATACATGTTACACGTGGCCTTCCAGAAATGTTCTCTAATTAAAGAGAGAATAATGTTTAACTTGCGTAAAAATAAAGTGTTTATCTAGAGGATTACAGAACGTGCCCCAGGGGCCAAAGTTCATTTGTAATCACAGGAATGTTCTTGTAATTTTTGCTCGAAGAAGAAAAAAACCCCCCCCACAATACACACCTAGGGCCAGGCACAGTAGCACAGGCCTGTAACCCCAGCTGCAAGGGAGGCAGCAGAAGAATCGCAAGTTCAAGGTCAGCCAAGGCAATTCAAAATAAAAAGGACTGGGGATGTAGCTCAGTGGGAGAGCACTCCTGGATTCAGTCCCCAGCAACATACACACACACAGTGGATTAGGGATGTTCAATCTACTAAGCACATATACACACAGATTAAGCTTCCCTAAACTAAAAACTGATTTTATATCTGTTACTCCATGTGTATATAGTATCCCCCATATACACACACACACACATATATGTATAACACACACGCACACACACACACACATTTATATAAAATTGTAGGCTAAACTGGGTTCAGTAGTGCATACTGGTAATCCAAGCAGCTCAGGAGGCTGAGGCAGGAGGATTGCAAGCTCAAAGCCAACCTCAGTAACCTAGAGAGGCCCTAAGCAACTCAGTGAGACCCTGTCTCTAAATAAGAAATATAAAAACAGCAGGGAATGTGGCTCAGTGGTTAAAGTGCCGCTGGGTAAAATATCTAGTGCAAAAAAAAAAAAAAGAAAAAAGAAAAAATTGTGGCTAAAACTTTGTCTAAGTCTTTAACTATTTTCTTTCTTTTTTTTTCAATATTTATTTTTTAATTGTAGTTGGACACAATACTTTATTTTTTACATGGTGCTGAGGATCGAACCCAGGGCGCGCACCTGCTAGGCGAGTGCTCTACCGCTCAGCCTCAACCCCAGCCCCTTTAACTGTTTTCATAAAATTAAATCCTAGCAACAGAATGTCTGGGTCCCAGGCTACTCACTCAGCTTTTGGGTACATGCTGCCCGTTTGCCTTGCAGCCTGGGCTGTGATGCCACCTCTACAGAGACTCGGGACAAATCCACAGAAACCTGCATGCAGTGGCCTGATAGCCACAGGAACCGCCCAAGCCTCTGGCCCCAGATGGGGAGCAGCCCATGAGGAAGTATCTTCCTGGAACCAGGAGAAAGAGCCAAGAGCCCCTGGTTGGAATAAGGGACCCAGTGGTGGCCTAGAACCTGTCCCTGGGGACTCGGCTGTTCCGGCACCACTCAGAGACCAAGCACCATTTTCCTCTGGCTGCGCTGGTCAATGTGAAGGACAGCCCCTGAGCCTGGCATGGTTGAAGGGCTGGATCAGTGCGCTGCACGGTCACTCCCTGGCTCTGGGCTCTCGGACTTAACTTCTCTGAGACTTACTTTTCCATGCAGCAAGCAGAGACGATAACAACGCCTGCCTTTTATGTCCGCTGCAGGGCTTCGACTTTACGTTTAAGTGTGGGGCATCGTAGAACATGATGGTGATCCTAAATCCACAGCTGATCTCCGGGAAGGCTTTTCCTGGGCAGGCAGTACATTTCTTCTCATCCATATTTACGTTCAACCGCCCCACAGAACCTGCTGACACAGTTTTGCTGAGGAGCGAACTTTGAAGCTCCGAGGTTGGGTAAGGCCCAGTCTGCCCAGCTCAGACATAGTGGACCTGGGACTGAGCCCTGACCTGGGACCCCACAGGTGGGCACTGTGCGCTCCTGCTCTCGGGGTGCCATGAGGCCCTGGGGGTGCAATTTACACAAAGGCCCCTGTGTCCTAGCAGGGGTCCTCCTGTTCCTTTGATGGTGGAATTTAGACACGGAGTAATTTTATCACATTAACAACGTAACGTCACAGGCCCTAAGTGTGGGTACACACTAATCTCCTCATTCACTGCTCCTGGGCCTGCCCAGCATCGGCCCTGATGAGGTCAAGCTCCTGGGCGGCCACAGTCGACCGGTTCCTCTGTGGCCCTCGAGGAGGTAGATGCTCTCTGCTCACCCCCAGGCCCCGCCATGTCCACCACTCCTCTGGGCCTGCGCCTCGGTGGGGTGGGGTGGGGTGGGTTCGGTTCATTCAGGATGTTCTTCCACCTGCCCTGGTGGAGCGGAGGACCACCAGTTGGAAAGGGGGCTCTGGCCCAGGTGAAGCCTTTCCCTTCCCAGCCAGGGCCTGGTTCTACCTCTGACCCGGTCACCTCATACCACTTCTTGGGCAAGATCCAGAGCCTTCTTCTTCCTTCCCTCTGTTCCCAGCTGGCCTGGTCTGTGGGTCTGTGGTGGGGAAACCGCCCGCACCTCCTCCCACACCCTCCGCCTGGAGGCAAGACTCCCGAGCCTTCGCCAATCCCACTCGTCTGACAGCTGCAGATACTGACCTTGGTCAACCCCGAGGATGCTCTGGGTGCCCCTGGGCAGGGCTGGCAGGGAACGGGAAGGGATCAGCTAAGACGAGAGGGAGCCGGCCTCCCTGGCCCTGCCCACTCTGCCCTGGCTCATAGCAGGCCTGCCCTTCCCGGTCACTGTGGTCCAGGCTCTCCAACCTCGAGGACTGTTCCTGCCCCTCTGAGTCCTCGTCCCCCCCTCCAGGGGCCTGGTGTGGCCCTGCACTTGACTTTTGCTTCTTTTTCTCTGCTCCAGCTTTACCTTCCTCAGGGAAGTGGGAAGGAGGTGACAGGACTGAGATCTGATGTGGGTGCCTGCCCAGGGTCTAGTAGCCAGGCCCGGGAGCAGGGAGGGTGGATGATTCAGGTTCCCTTCCTGGGTCCCAGTCAGGGTGGGGGGAGCTCCTTCCCCCGGTGGTGCACCTGCTCCCAGAGACGCGGAGCCAGGAGGGGCAGGAGGAAGGGCCCTGGAGAGAGGAGAAAGGGCTGTAGGAGGTGCCCACCCCACACCAGCCCTGATGGGGCGCAGGTGGCGCCAGGCCACAGGGGACGGGCAGAGGGGACAGCTTAGACTTGGCTCCTGGCTGGCCCCACACATGGCAAAAGCGGGAAACGAGGACCCAGGGTGGACGACCCAGTGAGCAGAGGCAAGCGTGGGGCTCTAGAGACCCCTAGGAGGTGCCCAGTGCCTGGGACATCAGGACTTCCAGGAGGAGGTGAGGAGTTCAAGGTCACACCTGGGTTCCCCCAGAAGGAGATTTGAACTCTGTGTGTGTGTGTGTGAGTGTGTGTGTGTGTGAGTGTGTGTGTGTGTGTGTGTGTGTGTGTGCGCGTCCGCGTGCCTCAGCTGCATTAGGCACATTCAGGGCACTTGCCCCCATCGCCACCATCTATCTCCAGAACTCTCTTATCATCTCAGACTGAAACTCTGTCCTCATTAAACATTAACTCCCTTCCCCTCCCGGAGGCCCTGACCCCCACTCTTGCACTTTCTGATTCTAAGTGCTATGATTTGAACTTTAAATAGCCCTCAAAGGCCCGTGTGTGTGACAGCTTGGTGCCCACTCTCCCAGACGGGGAGACTCTAGCAGGAAAGACCTAGTGGGAAGTCTTAGGTCATTGAGGGCCGCCCTTGAAGGGGACTGTGGGACCCCAGTCTCTTCTTCTTCCTCTCTTTTTTCGTCTGGACCATTAACTGAGTGATTTTGCTCCAACACACACTCTTTTTTTTGAGAGAGAGAGAGAATTTCAACATTTATTTTTCAGTTCTCGGCAGACACAACATCTTTGTTGGTATGTGGTGCTGAGGATCGAACCCGGGCCGCACGCATGCCAGGCGAGCGCGCTACCGCTTGAGCCACAACCCCAGCCCCCAACACACACTCTTTCCATGATGGGCTGCCTTGTCACAGGCCCCAAATAACAAGACCAATCAATAGAGCATGGAAACCCCTTAAACAGAGCCAGAATAAACCTTGTCTCTGCGTAAGTTGGCTCTCTCAGGTCTTGTTATGGGATAGCACACAGCAGATGGGACGGTGGCGGGGACCCACTATGAGGACAATCACGTAGCATCCGTTCTCTTGTGAGTGACTCGTTTCATTTCGCCTGATGTCCTCAAGTTTTATCCACTTGGTTACATGTCAACATCTTCTTCCTTTTTAAGACTGAATAGCATCCGACTGTACAGACGGACGGCGTTGTGTTTTTCCGTTCATCTGTCATGGACGGGGAGAGCTTCCGCCTGTTATGAACACAGATGAACACTTAGCTCTTTGAGGTGTTTGTCTTTTTCATCAACTTTTACTTTGGAATGATTTTAGGTTTAAAAAATTGCAAAAATGCACCGAGTTCCCATTTCTCTTCACCTGGCTTCCCTTAAATGCTAACATTTTCCAAAAACATTTCCTGCTTTTTAAATGAACAACCACCGAGACATCTTTTGGTGATGCCCCAGCAAAGAGAGGCGGCGGAGCCGGGAGATCAGCATCGTGGGCTGGCCAGCTTCACCACGAGTGGCCGCGTCCCTTCTCCCTCTTGACTGTGGGCAGGTCCCTTAGGCCCCCGTCCGCTGGCGCTGCCCAGTTCTCTCCTCACCTGGAAAGTGTGGAGAATCATGGCACTTAATTCCTAGGGACAGATGGGATGGGTGTTTCAATGCACATGAAGAAAAATCACAAGGCACAGGGGCGCACGCCTGTAATGCCAGCGGCCCAGGGGGCTGAGGCAGGAGGATCACGTGCTCAAAGCCAGCCTCAGCAATGGCGAGGCACTTAGCAACTCAGTGAGGCCCTGTCTCTAAAGAAAATACAAAATAGGGCTGGGGATGTGGCTCAGTGGTTAAGTAGTAGCTCAATCCCCAGTACCAAAAATAAATAAAATAAAATAAAAAAGAAAGAGGAAAGAAAAAGAAAAATCACAAATCAGGCCAAGGTACTTGGCAGTGACCCAATGCACCTGAGCTTCTGTCACTGGCCAAACTTGACTCACCTTCCACACAGTGACCCCCATTTCACAGAGGTGCCACTGTTTGTCCTGAACTGGGCTGTGACGGGTGGCTATTTAGGCTTTGCTACCACAAAGATGCAGCACAGACTCACTTCCTGTGAATTCTCTCGGGTGCTCAAGTTTATCTGCAGGATACAGGCCCCAAATAAGGTGGCTGCATGGAAGGTGGCTTTTACAGCCTCGTCTAACTGCCCTGCTCCAAGGCTGTTCCCATTCTGGGTCACACCTGCCATGCCCGCACCCACACCCACACTCACACCCACACCCACACCATGACTTCTCAAAATTTGCTCTTCATTAATCTGATAGCAGAGAGGACGTGACTTTGAGGCAGACAGAGGACGTGTTGGCATGGTGATGAGTAAGCCAGGGGCCTGTGGTCTAGGCAACAGGAAACCCTCACAGAGTTTAGCAGGGAAGGGCTTGTGGCTCCATCTAAGAGGCATGTGTGCTGTAACTACAATGAGATCCTGAGGCTGAGTCCTTTATAAAGAAAAGAGGGTTCCTTAGCGCACAGCTCAGGCGGTTCAAGGGCGTGGCACCCGTATCGGCTCTCCTAGGGGTGCATCACAGGGCTTGATTGTTTTTTTTTTTTTTTGTACTGGGGATGGTGACCCCAGGGGTGCTTTACCACTGAGCCACATCCCTAGCCCTTTTTATTTTTTTATTTCAAGTCAGGGTCTCACTAAATTATTTTGGGCCTACTTCCTACCTCCAAGTTGCTGGGGTTGGCCTTGAACTTGTGATCCTCCTTCCTCAGCCTCCTGAGTTGCTGGGATCGAGCTGTGTGCCACCATGCCCGGGCCAGACCTGCTCTCTTTATGACCTTGAGAACTGGTCCTCTGATGAGCGCTAACCAGAGTTCCACAAAGCATGGGGTCCTCTCTAGTGCCCTCAGTGAGCTAAACCACCCCCACTGGACCCCAACTCCCAACAACCTGTCATCTCTCAGCACCCCTGTCCTGGGGGCCACCCCTCCAGCGCAGGAGCCCTGGGGGACAGAGCAGAGTCAGGTTGAGCTTTCTTCAGGGCAACAGGCCTTCTAGGCGGGGGTGGGAGATGCCCTCCGTGACTGTCTCAGGGTCCTCTCTGGCTAATGGCTGAGGCTGGGTCTGGGGACCGGCAGAGTCAGGTGCCTGTGTCTTGGAAACACGGGCACTGGGACAGAGAAAGAGGGACTCCGAGAGGTGAAGGAGGGAAACCCATCAGATCTGAACGGGGCCCTGCTGAGAATGTTCCCTCCAAAGCTCCTTCTGGAGTTTGTCTGTTCCAGGACTGGGGACGGACTCCGGGCCTCCAGCCTGCCCGACAAGTGCCCTGCCTCCCGGCCACAGCCCCGCCCAGGTAGCGCAGGGTGACTGCCTAACAGTCTTAAACCTCTGTCCTGGGATTGCTGATTGCAGTAGCAGGTCCTGTTAAACAGGGCAAGTGGGGCCCGGTTCCATCTCTTGCACACTTCCTGGCCCTTCTGCCATTTGGGACTCACCGCTAAGGCCCCTGGCCGGATGATGGCACCAGGCGCAGGGACTCCCGGGCCTTCGGAATAGAGCGCAGATGCCCTTCCACTGCTCCTAATGGATCCAGTCTGGGGCGCTCGCTGTAGCGGCAGAAAATGGACTGAGACAGTGGGCAGCCGGCTGCAGGGGAGGAAGGCCAGCCTGCTTTGCCTCCAGGCCGGCATGGCCCCCTCTGTGTCCCTCAAGGTCACGTGCTCTTTGGAGCCAGACGGGCAAAGAGCCGATTTCTGAGAAATCGCGGTGTGCTCATGTCTTTGCGTGACTCAGCCGCGGGAGCAGCCTTGGAGCCGGGAGGGAGGCTGCTCAGCCCCCACCTGGGCGGGGCACAGGGTTGAGATGAGCTCTGGGGATGACAGACACGGGGGCATCGGGAGGTGGCTGGACTCCTGGGCCCAAGGCTCCAGGAGGGACCCAGAAGTCCCTGGGGTGAGTCTGATGGCTCAGGACCTGGGGAGGCAGATAGGACGGGGGACAGAGCCCTGGCATGGAAGACAGGCAGAGCAAGGGTCTGAGCCGGGTCAGGTGCGCGCGCGGGGTCGGGGGAGGCAGCTGGTGGGCAGAGGGCAGAGGGAGGAGAGGTCTGTGTGCCAAGCTCCTCAGGTTTGATACTATCTCATGTTGATACTATCTCTTGACGCTGCCACCCTGGGCAATGACCCCTCCCGCAGTTAGCTAAGTTCCAGAGACAGTAAACAGCTGGTGTGCCCAGGAACACGCCTTTCCAAAGACCGACCGTCCCAAGTTTACACAGCACAGGACGCTCTGACCCCCGAGGCCAATATTCCTCTGTCCTAGTTACTCAAGGGCCAGGTACCAGGCAACCGGGGACAGCCCTGTGCCCTAGAATCTGCTGAAATTATCCAAACTTGCCAAACCCTAAACCTAACTCTGCACGATTGGGCTTTCCCATGGAGAGCACAATAAAAACTCTAGCCTACATTTTCCCTCGGTTCTCTCTGCCTCAACTGACCCCTGTGCCACCCTGTGTGGCCCTGCATAGTGGGCCATGCCTGTCCTCTGAGGGGAACTCTGAATAGGAACCTCTGCCTTCATGATCGCTGTTTCCATGACTATGTTACTTATGTATGCCTCAGTCCGCTTTCTGTTGCTATAACTGAGTACCACAGGTGGGGTTGTTTATAAAGAACGGAGGTTTATCTGGCTCATGGCTCCGGAGGCTGGGAAGTCTTAAGAACCTGATGATGGCACCTAGTGGGGGTTCTTCCTGCGGCATGACAACCTGGCAGAGGGCACCACATGGCAAGACATAGGGAGCGTGGCAGAGAGAGCCCACTTGTACACCAAAGCCACTCCCATGATCATCCATTAATCCATAAGTCCATGAACAAAAACCCGCACCAACTGGGCAGCCAGGCAACCGAGCCACCTTCAAAGTGAATCCCCGTGAAGCCTTCAAAGGACAGCATCCCCGGCTGACATCTGATTGCCACCCAGACCACTCCTGAACCTCAGATCTGGAAGGGTAACACATGGGCACTAGAGCCAGGCATGGTGGTCTGACCTGTCCTCCCAGCCACCGGGGAGGCTGAGGCAGGAGGATGGCAAGTTTGAGGCCAGCCTTGGTAACTTAGCGAGACCCTGTCTCCAAAAGAACATTTTTTAGAGGTCTGGGTACGCAGCTCATTGATTGTCTGGCACTGGCTTCAATTCCCAGTACAGCCAGGGGGAAAACACGGAAAGAGCTCATAGGAATCCACTTATGATGACATTCCAACCAAGGGATGAAAGAGATCACGAGCCAAGAAATCACAAATAACCTGCGGAGGGTTGGCGTGTGGCACTGGCCCAGCGTCCCCGCCCTGGGCCCATCCATCCCCACACCCAAAATACAAACAAAACAACAGAAAAAAATCCTGGTTTCTGCAAGCGAACCTGAACCAAGAAATCCTGCAAGCAGCGAACCAACATCTCCAGTTCACCAGGAAACAGACGCCAGCCTCAGGCCCTCAAAGGCGCTCCTGCTCATCTCAGTCAGAAGGTGGAACTTTGTTTACGGAATCTTGCTCAGCTCCGTGCTTTCCGGGGAGTAGCTGGCTTGGTACCGAGAGCCTCCGGGGGCCGGCTTTTCCAGCCAGGCTTTCAGACTCCATTCTGAAGAAATTGGAGAAACGGGTAAATATTTACACATCCCAACACCTGTGGGGGATTATTCTAGTGGCCAGTTGGCACAAAGCCTGCGGTGCCCAGTCCAGTCCAATGTTCAGGGATGTGATGAAATCCCGCGTGCGCCCAGCCACTCGGGAGGCTGAGGCAGGAGGACTTAGTGAGGCCCGGTCTTAAAATGAGATGGAAAGGGCTGGGGCGCAGCTCAGTGGTCCAGCACCTGCCCAGCCCAGCGCAGGCCCTGGGTTCCACCCCACGGTGCTGCAAGAAAACAGAAAAATCCATGACGCTGTCATTGGAAATGGTTTCAGATTCTCTTTAACAATATAAAAATGTTTTTATATGGGGCCGGGGCTGGGGCTCAGTGGCAGGGCGCTTGCCTCGCACACGTGAGGCACTGGGTTCGATCCTCAGCACCACATAAAAATGAATAAATGAAATAAAGATATTGCGTCCATCTATAGCTAAAAAATATTTTTTTAAATGTTTTTATATAATATTTTAGGAAGAAAGCAGGATATGGAAGGAACTGGTTTCCCCCCCGGAGCAGAGCCCCTGTTGCTGATAACAGCACCCTGGCGCCAATGAGAAGTGGCACAGCCACCGGGAAGAGCCTGGCGGATTGCAGAACCAAACACGCTTCCCCACACGACCCAGCGCGGGAGTGCCTTGGCGTGGACCCCGAGGAGCCGGGGACTATGTTCGTGCAAAAACCTGTCCACAGGTGTCCATGGCAGCTTCCTTTGTTGCCCGCCGTCGGCAGCAGCAGAGACGCCCTTCAGCAGGGGCACCGACACGGTGACCGCTAGACCCTGGAAGATCGCTCAGCTGTAAAAAGAGGTGCGCTCCGGAGCTGTGAAAAGACACACAGGGAAATTTAGATGCTCATCACTAAAAGAAGCCCATCGGAAAAGGCAGCAAACTGTGCGATTCCAACGATAGAACATTCTGGAAAAGGCAAAGCCCCGTTGACAATAAGGTCGATGGTTACCAGGAACCTGGGGAAGTGTGGGATGAGCAGGCAACACACAGATGCGTTTTAGGGCCACGATGCCACCCGCCGCAATGGTGGGGGCACGTCCTGGTACCTTTGCCCAAAGACAGAGAATTTCCACACGTGCCCCTCTGGTAGGGAACATTGGCAAGGGTGAGGCTGTGTATGCAAATGGATATACAGGACCTTTCCGGGTAGTCCATCCAATTCAATTTTGCTGGGAAACTGCTCTAAAAAAATACAGTCTGTTAAAAAGCAATCCTAGGCTGGGCACAGTGGCGCCCGCCTGTAATCCCAGCGGCTCCAGAGACTGAGGCAGGGGGATCATGAGCTCAAAGCCAGCCTCAGCAACTTAGTGAGGCCCTAAGCAACTTGGCAAGACTCTGTCTCAAAATTAAAATAAAGAAAAGGCCTGGGGAATTGGGGTCAGTGGCACACTCCTTTAATCCCAGCAGCTCAGGAGGCTGAGACAGGAGGATCACAAGTTCAAAGCCAGCCTCAGCAAAGGTGAGGCACTAAGCAACTCAGTGAGACCCTGTTTCTAAACTACAAAATAGGGCTGGGGATGGGGCTCAGTGGTCAAGTGCCCCTGGGTTCAATCCCCGGTACCAAAGAAAAAAAAAAATCCAGTCTTGGGGCTGGCACTGTGGCTCAGTGGAAGAGCACGTGCTTCCCAGTGTGAGGCCCGGGGTTCGATCCTTGCACCGTATAAAAACAAATAAAGGCCCGAGTCCACAGACAACTAAAAATAAAAAAATTTTAAAAAGCGGCCAGATTCCACACAGAAATTCTATTTTTACAGCACAGCCGTCCCGGAAGGGAACATTCCCGGCCGAGCGAGAACAGACTGGCCGCTGTCAAGGACGAGGCAGGGAGGATGTGACCCTCCAGGGACAGTGCAAGGGAGTTTTGGGGAGTGACAGAACTGTTCTCTATCCAGGGCTATATGCCCCGATGAGAAAACTCAATCTTGCTTTACCATCATTAGAAGTAAGTTTTAGGAAAAAGAGAGAGAGAGAGAGAGACCCTGAGCTGGGGCTGGAGCTCAGTGGCATCTGCGAGGCCCTGGGTTGGAGCCCCAGTGCCTGGCCCCTGCTGCCCTCCATGGACCCGTGGTACCCGACGTGTGCCCTGATTCAAGGACGGCTGTGTCTGGTCGTCCGACGCCACACGTCACCAGCTTGTCCATGGGGCCCCCGGGACCTTGAGGCCTCGTTTCCTCTGCTCTTGCTGGCCACCTTGGTCCCTGGCTGCACTGAGCAAGGAGATCACATTCCACTCTGGCCCCTGGACTCCCTGGCTGCCCTCCTGCAGCCGTCCGTTCTCTGTAGCCCCTGCAAAGAGACACGCTTGAAAACCACAAGGACCCAGAAAAGAAATAACTGTAGTCCCCTTGGGACCCCCCTTCCCATCATCCATATCGGCTTTCCCACGCAGGGAGGCATCTCTACCCAACAGACAGTGCTCTCCCGTGTGTAGAATTTATATAGACGACCACCCTGTGCTGGTGTTCCGTAACTCGGCTTTCTTTCGCACTCAGCAGAATGTTCCTGAGCCACGTGTGCGTGGAGGCAGAGCTCGTGCTGAGAAAGGGAGCAGAGAGGACCACAGAGGTCTGTCCTTTCCCCTCCTGCGTAATATTCCACCGAAGTCAGCCCTCCTTCCCATGGCTCTGCTCCCCACCTGCTGGACAGCCCCGGGGTTCACTTTCACCCTCACAAACTGCAAAAAGTCCTGGCATCTGGCTCCTTGGCACCCACTGGAAAGAGACTTCCTTTCCAAAACCTCTGTCCAGCTAAGCGTGGCGGCACACTCCCGGCACACTCCCAGCGGCTCGGAAGGCTAAGGCAGGAGGATGGCAGGCTCAAAGTCAGCCTCGGCAACTTAGCGAGGCGGGTAGGCAACCAAGAGAGACCCTGTCTCAAAATAAAAAAATAAAAAGGGGCTGGGGATGTGGATGTGGTCAGTGGGTCAGCACCCCTGGGTGCAATCCCAGGTTCCAAAAAGCAAACAAATCAACAAACGGAAAATACTGCCCTCTTTTCCCGCCACCTCTGCGAGGCTGGGGGCAAATCCCGTGGCTGTCTGTGGACGTCCGTGAACTACTCCCCTCACACCTTCACCTCCTTGAGCTGCAGCCACACTGTGCACCCTGAGTCCCCCAGTCATGTCCTCAGGCTCCAGGTGCAGGCAGCCCCAGCACTTGGCCTCGTCTTCTCTCTGAGAGGCACAACCTCCTCCCACTCTGGATCCCTGGAGGAGACATCTTGGTCCCTTCCTCCCCATTTCCTCTAGTTCCTTTAACCCCCCCCCCCGGACACCCGGCTCCTGCCCCCACTGGTCCAAGGGAGGAACCCTGTATTAGGGTTTTCAGAGACAGAAACGGCTGGTGGCCGTCAGTACAGACGGAGACAGAGATGGATCAGGAATCGGCTGGCACGGGGCTGTGATTTGAACGTGTTCCCCAGAAGCTCACGGATTGGAAATTTAATCCCCAAAGCTCAATACTAAAGGCAACTGGAGGTGAGTCGGGCTAGATGAGGTCACAAGGGAGGGGCCCCGTGATGGCGTTAGTGGCTTTTCAAGAAGAAGAAGAGAAGCCTGAGTTGGCCCACTTGATCTGTCGTGCCAAGGGATGCCCTTCGCCATGTTGTGACTCAGCAAGAAGTGCCCTCCTGATGCCAGTATTCCATGTTCTCGGACTTCCCAGCCTCCAGAACCATGAACAAGGTGGCTTACTTTTAATAAATTACCCAGCTGGGCGCCGTGGCGCACGCCTGTAATCCCAGCAGCTCAGGAGGCTGAGACAGGAGGATCGTGAGTTCCAAGCCAGCCTCAGCAAAAGTGAGGCACTAAACAACTCAGTGAGACCCTTGTCTCTAAATAAAATACAAAACAGAGCTGGGGATGTGGCTCAGCGGTCATAGGCTCCTGGGTTCAATCCCTGGTTCAAAAAAAGAAAAAAGAAATAAATTGCCCAGCCTCAGGTATTTTGCTATAGCAACAGAAAGCAGACTGAAACACGTTACAATGGAATAAGCAACTCTCAAGACGGACAGAGTGAGCTGGCCAGCTGGAGACCCACTCAGAGAGCCAGTGAAGTGGCTCTATTCCAAAAGCTGGCAGGCTAGAGACCAGCAAGAGCCAAAGTTCAAATCCAAGGAGGAAGAGGCCCATGCACAGCTGAAAGGCAGTGGGAGGAGGAATCCCTTTACTCAGAGAAGGATTAGTCCTTTTGTTTATCCCAAGCCTTCTCCTGATTGGATGAGGCCCACCCACATAAAGCAGGGTGATCTACATTACCCAGTCAACTGATGGAAATGTTCTTCTCATCTCCCCCAAACTCACAGGAACACACAGAATCCTGTTCTACTGAATATTTGGGTCAATCAAGTTGACACAGAAAATCAATCATCACAACCCGGGGTGGGGATGGCAATTTAGTGCTCTGCCGCTCGGTAGCCCTTGGCCCCCATGTCACCTCCTTCCTTCCCCATCTCCCCACCCCAATGTGCAGATTGAACACTGAGCCAACAGGAGATGTATTGTGGGAACTGGCTCACATGATTATAGAGGCTGAAAAATCCCACTATACACCATCTGTCACCTAAAGAACCAGGAAGCAGGTGACAGGACACAGTCCAATTCTGAAGGCCTGAGAACTGCTGGGGATGCTGGTGTGTGAATCCCAGAGTCCAAAGATCCAGAAACTCCAGTGTCCCATGTTGGAGAAATTGATGTCCCAGCTCAAGAGGAGAGAAGGAGAATTCTCCCTTCTTCCACCATTTTGTTCTGTTCTGAGCCTCAACAGATTGGACCTGGCCCACTCACCCTGGGGAGAGGGGACCTTCTTTACTCAGTCTGCTGATTCAAATGCTAATCTCCTCCAGAAGCACCGGCCTGACTCATCCAGAAATAGTGTTTTACCGGCGGCTATCTGGGCATCCCTTAGCCCAGTCAAGAGGACACATAAAATTAACCAGCACAACCCCAGACCTGAACATATCCATCTGCAAGCTGGTGTTCTCTCTTCCCAGACTCCTCAGATCTACCAGCACTTCCCCCACCTGTGGATCCTCCCATGCTTCTATGTCCAGGATGGCTCCATTAGCCACCAAAACACTTAGCCAAGGTTTGGGTGCCTCATTCTCCCCTCCTTCTTCCTCACTTCCAGTCACACTCATCTATTGACCTAACTTCCTGAATGTCTCCCCAAAGTTTCCCTTCAAAAATGTCTGCCTTAGAAATATCTGCCCAAGGACCTATACTAGAATATATAAAGATCACCTATAAACCAACAAGAAAAAGGTAGAATCCCCAAAGGAAAAAAAAAATGGACCCTTCACACAAGGTCATCTCCAAATGGCTAATAATTGAAAAGATAGATGCCTGACATCATGAGTTGCTGAGGGCCATTGCCAAGTAGGAATGACGCATCGAAATTTCCTTGCCAGCGTACCCCATGTTGCTTAGAGGAAGGACTCGTGCAAATGGACTTGCCTTGGACATTCGTTGTGACATTGCATGTATGTTTGAGAAAGGTGACCCTGCTCAAGGACCAGGGTGGATCCGGGTTTAGGGTGTATCCTGCAGGTTTTAGGAAGTATCCCGGTTTAGGACAATTTGTGTTTAGGGCGTTCCCGGTTTAAGATAATCTGGGTTTAGGGCGGTTCCAGGTTTAAGGTTATCCTTCTGGGAACAGGGCATATCCTGCTGCCTGAGTTCCCGTTGAGTTCTCGTGGAATTCAGAAAGTATTCGGGATTAAAAGCCTGGTGGAGTACGTGAATTTGTGTGGGCAGAACCTGGATTTCCCCAGAACGTGTGTAGAGGCCGGTGTGAGTTCGGGAATAAAGAATTGCTGTTTGAATCTACAAAGCTGTGAGTGGCTCATGATCTTGTGCCCAGCCAGACTGCAGCAATGAGTCACTGGAGAAATGCAAATTAAAATCAATGTATGGGCTGGGTTGTGGCTCAGTGGCAGAGTGCTTGCCTGGCATGGGCAAAACACTGGGTTCAATTCTCAGCACCGCATATGATTGAATAAAACAAAGATCCATCAACACCCTAAATAAATAAATAAATGGTCGATGTATGGCAATACCCTACACCTACCAGAAGGCTCATGTGAAAAAGACAATACCAGGCTGGGGTTGTGGCTCAGTGGCAGAGCGCTTGCCTCGCCTGTGTGAGGCCCTGAGTTCGATCCTCAGCACCACATAAAAAAAAATAAGTAAATAAAATAAAGATACTGTGTCTATCTACCACTTAAAAAAATTTAAAAAAAAGAAAGAAAAAGACAATACTGAGTTACACCCTATGCTTCTGGTGGGAGCATAAAACTTTGTCACTAGTGCTTTGGAAACTTGTTTGGCCATATCCATAAAAGTTGAACAAACACCTACCCTCCCGCGACTCAGCAATTCTATTCCTATGTACCAACTCAAAGGAGATACGTACTTAGGTTCACCCCAAAACCTAGGAGGTTGTCCACAATGACTCTGCTCAGCTTAACAGAAGCCGAAAATAACCTAAGTGTCCAAAAAAAAAAAAAAAAAGTGGCTAAATAAACTGTGGCGGATTCACAAGATAGAAGACTACAGCACAGTGACTCTCCGTCTGGGGGGACTCTGCTCTGATGCATCACACACAGATGGGACATAACTGGCCACGTGCAGAGGTGGTTTGGTTGTCACGACTCGGGGGCCACAGGGATCGTGTGGTGGGTCGCAGCCAGGAACGCTGCTGAGTGCCGGGACACACAAAGAGCTGGGAGGAGGTGACGGTCCTGGCAAACGTCAGGGCGTGCAGAGAGCCAGACACTGTGTCCTGCTTTCGACCATTAATTTAAAGTTCAAACAGCAGGTAAAGGGATTGCGAGCTGCCGGGCATGGAGAGGAGGGTGGCCCTTCACAGGGAGCCCCCTGAGGGGCTGGGGATGTCCCTTCTTGGATCTGGGCACTGGCTGCAGGGCACATTCACATGGTGACAGTTCATCAAGTGGCTCATGTATGACTTGTGCATTTTTTTTTCTATATTCTTGAATAAAAGGTTCTAAAAAAAAACACCTGCGTCCTCCCACCTTCTGCAGCTCTGCCCACGCTGGCTTTATCAGCTGTGCACGGGGCAGTGCCTCCTGCCGGCCGCTTGCCCCAGCCCACCCCAGGAACAGCGGCCAGGGAGAAGCTCTGGAGGTGCTAAGTGCAGGACCAGGTCCCTCCCTGCTCTACTGCCCCCAAGATTGGATCCAAGGCTGTAAGGAGACAACCCGGCCCCTCCAGACTGACTTTCTTCCCCCAGCCCTGGTCCTCTTGCAGCCTCTCTTCTCTCTCTCTCTCTCTCTCTCTCTCTGGTTCTCGCACTATTAACCTCCAGCCCAGAGAACAGGAGAACAAGCCTTCAGCCCTCCAGGTTTTCACACCTGCTGGACGCCTCGCCTCGCTTGACTGCCTGCCTGCCCTGCACATTCCTACCCTTTGAAGTTCAGCTCCAGTGCTCCTACCTGGAGTGCTCTCTCTCCTCTCTCTCTCTCTCTCTCTCCTCTCTCTCTCTGAACAGATCTAGGAACTGTGTTGATTTTAATTTTTTCAACACTCACACGTTGCCGTTTGCAAAATCAAAGAGAAGGTGCTGAGTAACCAGCACAAGCTCTGCTGCCCCCCCAGGTTCCTTCTCTCCAGGGCACCCAGCCTCTCAGGCCCCCCCAGGCTGGAAGAAAAGCCCAGGCCTCCGCTCACACCCCTCCTCTCCTCCCTGCCCTCTGAGCCGAGAAGGGCAAGATGGATCAACCATCTTGATGGACCCGGGCAGCCTGGCGGTCAAGCAAAGCATACAGCAGGTGCAAAAACCTGGAGAGCCACTCCAGGCTGCATCCGTGCCAGCTGCCGTGAAAAGTCCCGCCTGGCCCGGGATGTCACAGAGAGGCAGGGTTGGTTCTGTCCCCTCTGCAGGTCACACTCCAGTCTGGGAGACTCCCCCAAGCCGGTGTCCAGGTACTGGCTCCAGGGGGCAGCTCCAGCCAGCATCCTCCTGGGACCAGCCCCCGCAGGCTTCCTTCAGCCTCTCCGGCCCAGCTCCACTAGAGTCGGGAGCTTGCTGCTGACCCCTGGGCTTGGGTGGCAAGCTGGACATCTGACCACGGACCCACTGCCCACCCTGGGCCAGACCCACCTCCTCCCACAGCCTCCTCTTGGGCATCTTCCCTCCAAACCTGCGGTCACACTGCGCGCCCCCCTGAGGGATGCCCACCCTGGCCACTGAGCCAGAGAGGGCATCCCGCGAGGCCCCCTGCTGGGCACCGCCCAGGCCTGCAGGTGAGCCCTCCCACCTCCTCCCCTTCTCCCGGGTCCAGCAGTGCCCAGTCACCCTTGCCCTAGCCGGTTGGTCCCACTGCCCAGTTCTCTCCACACACCTCCCCCGCTGCTGCCCTGGCCAGTCTTCAAATTGGGAATCAGAGCCTGACCAGTCCCCAGGAAAAACTTGACCAAGAGCTTTCTGAGGCTCTGGGAAATCTGCCCCCTCGCCCGGGCCCTCAGGCCTGTGTGGCCGGTTTCTGGTCACACTGGGGTTTTTTGTGTGTGTTTGTTTTTTTAACAGGGCACCTTCTCAACTCCACCACCCTGTCCCCGGTTCCCATCTGCCCCCTCTTGGGGAAAGCTGGCCTCTCTCTGCTTCCCGAACACCCTGTCCCCACTTCCCTCCCCACAGGGTGGTGCTTACCACCACACTGACCTGGATTTTCCAAGGGCCTTCTGACGCGCTTCAGCTCACTGGTCCCAGAAAAAAGGTCCCCTCCAATTAAAACATGTGCCAAAAACCCAGAACAGGGGACAGAAGATAAGACGGCACTGTATTTTTCAGAAAGTACAAATTACAAAAATGAATGCCCTCTCTGTTGGAGTTAATAAGGTGTGGGCTGTAACTGCAATGACAAGCTGATTCTCAAAATTAAAAAAAAATGATACAATGATCTAGGGGATTTTTTTTGGCAGGGTGGACAGAGGAGACACGTCAACCCCATGCACGTTTGTACGCCATAGATTACACTGAGCTTTCCAATATGATTCCGAATGGAGTCTTTTTTTTTTTTTTTAAGTTGTTGATTGACTTTTATTTATTTTCCTATGTGTGGTGCTGAGGATCGAACCCAGAGCCTCCCACGTGCTAGGCAAGCGCTCCACCACTGAGCCACCACCCCAGCCCTGAACAGTCTTTTTGGGGAAAAACAGACGTAAAAACAAAAATGTTTGTTGGGTAGTGCGGTTTGAATTCTGTCTTTGAAAAAGATCTGTTGGAGTCCTAAATTCCCACTCGCCCGTGAATGTCACTTTATTTGGAAAGTGTCTTTGCCGATGTCATTCAGTTAGGATGAGGTCACACTGCCACAGGGAGGGGCTAAATCCAACGGTGGGTGTCCCAGTGAGTTGCTGCTGTTGGCTGTGAACTTGCACACCTCCAGGCCCCCCACCCCAGGAGCTAGGATTCCAGGCACGGCCACCACACCCCACCTGACTGGTCTTTAAAACAGAAATATGGACATTCAGAAACAGACCGCATCGAGGGAAGATGTCAGGTGAAGATGGGGGAAATCCAGGAATGGATCCACACATCAAGGATGTCCTGATTGCAATCATTTCCTGCTATTATAACGAAATGCCTGAGGCTGGGAAACTTACAAAGAATGGAGGCCAGCCCCTCTTGTGCCTAGGAAACCCCTCGAACCCCAGGTCACTTATCTCCTCCTGCTCCAGAACTCAGGGAGCTCCTCTTGGGTGCATCTGGGGCTTTTCCTCCGGCCACAGGTTCCTCATCTGGGGCCTAGACTCCTTCCAGCCAACAGGACCTGGCCTGGGGACAGGTGGAACCAGCTGCTTATGGGACCTCCCAAGTTTGCATTTTCCCATCTGGGATATGGGACACGCACACATACCCTCTCTGCAGACCAAAAATGACTTTCACGTGGCTGGGGCTGTACCTCAGTGGCAGAGCGCTTGCCTAGCATGTGCAAGGCACTGGGTTCGAGCCTTAGCACCACATAAAAATTAAAAAAAAAAAAAAAACCAAGCTGGGCGGGGTGGTGCACGCCTGTGATCCCAGCAACTCAGGAGGCTGAGGCAGCAGAGTCTCGAGTTCAAGGCCAGCCTCAGCAAAAGCGAGGCACTAAGCAACTCACTGAGATCCTGTCTCTAAATAAAATGGAGCTGGGAATGTGGCTCAGTAGTCAAGTGCACCTGAGTTCAATTCTTGGTACCCGCCCCCGCCCCCCAAAAAAAATAAACAAACAAAATAAAGTCATGCTGTTCATCTACAACTACAAAAAAAAATTTTTTTTTTTTAAATAGTAAGAATGACTTTCCCCAATTTGTACCCACTGAGCTGCGGCTGCTCCGGAGCCCCTAACTCCTATATCACAGTAAAAGGTTCAGCCAGGCTCCTGGTGCAGCCTGTCAACACAGTGACTGTGGAGGCTGAGGCAGGGGATGGTCAGTTTGAGGCCAGACCAGACCACTTCGTCAGACCCTGTCTCAAAATAAAATAAAAAGGAGCCGGGGATGCGGCCCAGAGGTAGAGCAGCCTGGGGGAGTGTTTGAGTCCCCAGGACAGAAAACGAAAACAAAACGCGGGTTTATTTGGCCATGCCCCCCGGGCTGCACCCCCTTGTGGCAGAAGGCTGTGTGTGTGTGTGTTGGGGCAGGGGAGGGTGTCACATGGCAAGACAGGAAGCCAGAGTGCAGGGAGGGGCTCTGGAGACAACTGAGCCAGGCCCCGGGAACCCCCTGAGCCCCCCGGTGACCTCCACAAGGAGCCACCTCTTAATGGTCCCACCGCCTGTCACACTGAGGACCAAGCTGTCAACGTGAGCAGGAGGGTCCTTACGGAGAGTCTTCAGAGGACGTGGGCCCGGCAGACACCTCGGATCTGGTGTCTAAGGCACCTGCCGGTAGCTGGTGCCCCCCCTGGAGCAGCCCCTCCTCCGTTTGCTGATGACAATGACACCGTCTCTGCATCTAATGGTGCCTGGACTGCCCACCAGGTCCTCCTCCAGCAATGACTCACCTGTATTTTGCGCCCTGATGCCGCCACCTCGCCACCTCCTCCCACCACCTGAACTCCTTCCAAGTGTCAGGTTCGTCATTCAGGTTGTGATGGCACAGCTGGGCCTGCTGTTACTAGTGTTTCAGGGAACATTATGACATTCCACAACCAGTCCCTCTCCCAAACCCGGTCTCCTCCCGGTGGGTATGGCTCAGCTGGTGCCAGAGCTGGAGGCTGGGAGCAGGTTGATTTCCCAAGTTTTCAATGGAGCGACAGTTTTCAGGCAGGACAGCTTCAGCTTCCCGTCACACCTCAAAACTGCCCCACAAGCCTGGTGATCTTTCAAAATTGCTCATAAAAAAAAAAAAATGGGTGTTGCAATGAGTGTTTTGGGGACAACTGAGAAAACAAGAATTGGGTCCCGTCTTTGTCCAGCCTCAGCAACTTAGCAAGACACTGAGATTCCATCTCACTCTAGTCAGAATGGCAGTCGTCAGGAATGCCAGCAACAATAAATGTTGGCGAGGATTAGGGAAAAGGTACGCTCAGACAGTACTGCTGGGGCTGCAATGAATCCGTAAGAAGATTCTTCAGAAAACCTGGAATGGAACCACCATTTGACCCAGTCATCCCACTCCTAGGTTTATACCCAAAGGACTTAAAAATCAACATACTACAGTGAGGCAGCCACATCAATGTTTATAGCAGTTCAATTCACAGTAGCTAAACTATGGAACCAACCTAGGTACCCTTCAACGAGAGATGAGTGGATAAAGCAAATGGAATATTACTCAGCCTTAAAGAAGAATGAAATTATGGCATTTGCCAGGACATAGATGAAACTGCAGAATATTATGCTAAGCAAAATAAGCCAATCCCAAAAAACCAAAGGCCAAATGTGGATGTTAATTCACAATGATGTGTGGGGGGGGGAGTAGAGGTATTTGGAGGGGAATAAAAGGAGGGGAGGGGTATGGGGTAAGAATGATAGTAGAATGAATCAGACATTGTTACCCTATGTGCCTATATGATTGCATGACCTGTGTAACTCTACATCTGGTACGACCGGATGAATGAGAAGTGCACTCTACTGCATGTATAACTAATTAGAATAAATTAAAAAAAAAACTTTTAAAAATAGAATTAAAAAAAAAAAAGAACTTCTGGGGCTAGTCATGAAGCTTAGTGGCAGAGCATTTGCAAGGCCCTGAGTTTCCATGCCCAGCACCATAAAAAGGGGGAAAAAAATGTCTACATGTATTTTGCCACAAAGAGTCTCTCTATATAAAGAAGAAAACACCTGACAATTAAAAAAAAAACAGTTTCCAGGAAAAGATAATCTCAGCCTCACTAAGAATAATACAAATGCAAAGTAGAACAAGCTTCTTTTGAAACTTTCAAATTAGCACAGATTTGCAGTGTGATAAAGGTGATAGCACAGAAGGTGATGATGCCTTTGGCAATCGTTATCAACGCTACAAATGGTTATCAAAGTTCACACCCTGAGACTAGTCATTTCACTTGTAGGAATTTATTCAAATCTCCCCAGGGGTTTGACACCACTTCTGTATCAGATTTTTCATTCACCGTTGCTTGGATCAGAAGCAACCACTTTGGGCTGGGGTTGTGGCTCAAGCGGTAGCGCGCTCGCCTGGCATGCGTGTGGCCCGGGTTCGATCCTCAGCACCACATACCAACAAAGATGTTGTGTCCGCCGAGAACTAAAATAAATAAACAAATAAGCAACCACTTTGCCCAACAACAGGGGACTGGTTACTCAGAGACAAACAAAGATGTTGTGTCCGAACAGGGGACTGGTTACTCAGAGAGTCCCCTCATACCGGTACCAACGTGTATGTGATATATATATATATATCACTTCCCATTTCACAAGCAAGAGAGAGAGAGACAGACTTCTTTTTTTTTTAAAAAAAGATGATTTTATTGATTTATAAAGAGAGAGTGAGAGAGGGTGATAGAGAGAGAGAATTTTTTTAATATTTATTTTTTAGTTCTCGGCGGACACAACATCCTTGTTGGTGTGTGGTGCTGAGGATCGAACCCGGGCCGCACGCATGCCAGGCGAGCGCGCTACCGCTTGAGCCACACCCCCAGCCCCGAGAGAGAGACCTCTTTAAGAGCTCCTAGGAATATTAAGCGAGGTCTTGTCAGGCACGGGGTGCAGTGGCCATGACTGTCACCCCAGCAACTCCAAAGCTGAGGCTCAAGGCCAGCCTGGACAATTTAGTGAGACCCTGTCTCCGAAATAAAAATAGATAAATAAAAAGGGCTAGGGGTGTGGCTCCGTGATAGAGTGCCCCTGGGTTCCACCCCCAGCACCACAAAAAGGAATAAACAGAGCCGAGGTTCGTGTTTCTCAAAAAGTTGAAATAGAATTACCATGTGATTCAGCCATTTCTCTCCCAGGTACACACCCAAAGGGATTGAAGGGCCTGGAAGAGTAGATACTTGGACACCACATTCCCAGGTGCACGATTCACAGCAGCCAACGGTGGAGACAAGCCCATGTGCACAGACGGATGACTGTCTCCACACCACGTGGCCGTCCCACAGTGGGTATGGTTCAGGCGTGATCAGGGCTGACATTCCAACACATTGCAACATGGATAGACCCTCAGGACAAGACGCTCAGCGAAAGGAGCCAGAGGCAGAAGGTCAAATGCCATGTGATTCTGCTCCCAAGAGGTCCCCAGTGCAGTCGGATCCCCAGAGACAGAAGGTAGCATGGTAGGTGCCAGGGGCTGGGAGGGGCTGGGGATTTAGCGTTGAAAGGTTTCTGTTTGCAATGAAAACGATTCCAGAAGGATTCCAGAAGTCAACAGTCACGGTGCTGATGCGACATGAAGGTTGGCTTTCCAGTGCTGGGGACGGAGTCCAGGGCCTCGTACTTGCTAAGCAAGAGCTCCACCACGGAGCTCCACCCCAGCAGCCCCATGAACACACTTTGTATCACCAACCGAACACTTAAAAATGGAACCTTGGTGGGCTGGGTTGTGGCTCCGTGGTAGCGTGCTCACCTAGCAGGTGTGAGGCCCTGGGTTGGATCCTCAGCACCACATAAAGATAAGTAAACAAAATAAAGGTATTGTGTCCAACTACGATAAAAACTTATATATTTTAAAAAATGAGAACTTGGTACAAATAAAAAAAATAAGGTGCAGAAGAATGTGCAAAATGAAATTTTTTTTAAAAAAAAAAAAGGTCCATATTTTACACACAAAGGCTCTCCCAGGAAGGAGAACCAAGAAATTGAGCCTGCAGGAGCCTGGGAGACCCAGCAGGAGAAAACGTTCCCTTAGTCAACGTTTTTGCAGCTCTTGAATCTAATGTGTTGACTCGTCCAGAAGAGAAACATTCGAATGCAGACTGGAGACTGCCATCTCCTGTTTATATATTTTATTTTTGACACAGCTCTCTCTTTGCCGTTGGCTTGACTCCTACGCTCACGCGGTCCTCCGGCCTCCGTGCCTGAGCGGAGCACTGCCCAGCCCAGGGTCCCATAGCTCCCCTTAGGTCCCGCCCTCTCCCAGTCTGGTTAGGAAAAGGGGGTGACATCTTGGACAAGCAGGTGTTGGCCTAGGGACTCTTGTCCTTACTGTGTGTCCTTGAGCAAATCTCTTCACCTCTTGGTAGGGTGGCCAATCATCTCAGTTTGCTCAGGACTGTCCCGGCACTACCCTTGAAATCCCATATCCCAGGACACACCTGAGTCCTCCTAGTCCAGGTTTTCTTATTTGCAGAATAGGGAGGCCCATGGGCGGAGCTGAAGCCAAAGAAATCTATTCCCCCCAACCTTTGGCTGTGTGGCCTTGGGCAGCTTACTGAACCATTCTGAGCTTATCTGTAAAATGGGAATTTTAAATCACCTGCTGCTCCAGGTCATGATTTCCCCCCATCCCTTCCGCTGGGTTTCTGGGGCCCTTACCTCATGCAGCCTTTGGGAACCACAGTCTGGCATGGGGCTCCGGGCTGGCAGGAGGCATCACCATTGTGAACTGGTTCTCCTTCCCTTGCACGTGCTGGGTGCCAGCTCGCCCTGAGGGACTTGAGCAAAGAACAGGAGGAGGTGGAGGGAGGCTGGGTGCCAAGCCTCTACTCCGGGAAGGGGAGGAAGGAGAGGCAGAGCCCAGAGGGTGCTTGGGAAGAGGTGAGAAGCAGGAAAGAAGGGCAGGGGCCACACCAGGCCTCCAAGGAGACAGAGTCCACCCGGAGAGAAGAGCGCAGGCTCCAGTACCAGCTCCGCCGGGGAGGGCCAGGCCGAGCGGGTCCCTGCTCGGAGGTCCCCAGACACATGGAGACAGACCACACCCAGGCACACAGAGACACACAGAGAGGGTCAGGCACTCACACACCAGAAACCGCGATGCGCACGTGTGACCAGACACACAGACAGAGTCAGGACGCACCAGCCCAGAAGCACAAATCACACCCAAAAATGCACAAAGACACACACACACACACACACACACACACACACACACACACACACACACGTCCCCAGAGACAGACACGCACCCAGGCACACTCAGACGGTCACACGGAGGAACACAGAGAGGAACAGGTAGGCACACAGACGACACCTCCCACAGTCCCAGCCTGTCACCCTGTCACCCCGTCACCCTGTCACCTTGTCACCCTCTTTTCTTGCACGGGGGGGGGGGCACCAGGCACTGCCCTGGGGGCTGGACCACTGGAAGGGGCACCCGTGACCGACAGGGAGTGAGGGGCACTGTGGAGGGGGAGCAGGCTACAGGGAGGGGAGCAGGACAAGGCCCTTCCTCTGATGGCAGAGGGCCCCAGGGAAGGGCCCCTGTGGATATGCAGCAAGATCAGCCAATGCGGAGGCCTTTCCACCCTCACCCTCCCTTTCCTGTGCCCTCGCTGCTCCCCTTCCAGGCCGTTCGGACAGGGCCCTGTGAGGACAGTTTTCTCTCCACTCCACTGCTTCCCCCGGCCCACTCCACCCATTATGATCCTCTTCCGTCCCCCAGAGGAGGACACTGGGCTCAGAGAGGGTGTGTCAACACTAACAGTCACACAGCCCAAATGTGGGTCCAACTCTGTCTTAATTGAAGGCTTCTGTCTTTGGGGCACAGAGTCCCCCAACACAGAGAGCAGGACTCTTGCTTGGCAAAGGTTGTGCCAGAGAGGACAGAGCAGCCAAATCTGGGAGGGCAGAACCCTGACCAGTACGAGGGACCAAAGGAGGCCAGGCTAGGGGCTGGAGGATGAGGCCCAGGGGTGGACTTGGCAGGGCCAGCAGAGAAAGGGAGACGTGGACATTCTGGACTTTGCTCTCCACACCCACTAGAACAGACAGTAGTCCTGGGGATGGCAGAGGGCTGGGGTCCCAAGCACTGGGCCCTGGACATCCAGGAAGACCCCCATCTCAGGGGCCTTACAGTCTCTCTGTCTGTCAGAGGCTGGGGTGTGTGGTCACAGCAGAGGGCTCCGCATTCCACCTCACACAGGTCCACTGTCAAGGGTCCGGCCTTCGGGCCTGGAAAAGGCCCTGTGCCTAGGGCCAGCTCACAGCGGGCTGGGAGAAGTGAGGTCACACACACCCTCAGCTGTCCTGCGGCTTACAGTTCCCTTCATCTTCTCTCAGTCCCACATTTAATCACCAGATCACAAAGAGTATGAAGGGGGGGGGGAGCGGGGGAGGGAGGGAGCCCTGGCCTTCCTCGGCCCTCACTGACGCTGGACTCACAGGCTCCAAAGCTCCATCGGCCCACTCCAGCCACACCCTGGCCTCCCACCAGCCCCCAATTCCTGGCAACTTGACTTCTAAATCCTCTGGAGTCTCTTCCCTCCTGTCTGCCAACCCTGGACCAGGCCCTCAGGGGTAACTCCCTCCCCGATATCCCATGCAACCCAATTCTGAATTCCATGGTGCCTCTCCCCAGAGTCCTGGGGGCCCCTGGGACAGACCCTCATCCACCCCATCCACTCATCCCTCAGGCCTGAGAAGTCACCTCCTCCAGGAAACCGTCTCTGAACCGAATGCCCGTCCATTCTCAGGCTTGGGGTCAGGCCTGGGGATGCAGAGGAGAAGCTGCCCAACTGCGGGGGGTCCCGCCTGCTCTCTCCTGCCAGGCTTCTCACCGACCTTGGTAGCCCTGGACTCTTGGGTCCAGAGTTATAGAAAGAACAGTGGACCTGGAAATTATCAAACACAGGTGGGGCTGTGTTAAAGACTTCTGCTCAAGCCAGAAGGGACAGGACATGGGGGACAGAAGCCCCAGCAAAGAACAAAGGGGTGTGGCTTTCATGGTATCTGGGGGGAAGGCAGGACCTCCATCTCTTGATGCTGTGCCATGCAGAGGTGGGACTTCCGTCACTCATGCTTCTTCACGCCACCTTCAGTCTCCACCAAAGGTGGTGCTGATAAGGTGAAGGTGACTGTGGGTTATGGGTGACTCTTCTGCACATGTGACGCCTCTTGCCTCACCACCTGGAGCACCCTTCCTATCTGGGAAAGTCTCTGTGTTATGTTTTTAGAGCGGGCACTTCTGCCCACCACATGGTCGCAGGAGGATGAGGGACTCTCCCTGCCTCCCTTCTCCCCATTGCTATCTCACTCCCGCGGCCTTGAAGACTGAGCACCTTCTAATGCTTCATATTCTAGTTTGGCTGCTCACCCACCAGACTAAGAGCAGGTTTGGCTCTTATTTCCCCTGTGAGATGTCCATTCCTTTGTCTTTAGGGGACTTCTTTTCGGTAAGTGGTCACTCTCTGTGTCAGACTCATCTCTGAATCCTTGCGCCAGCCACCCGGCCTTTGCCCCACACAGTATCTTTCACCCCCAAAATCTCTCCACTCAAATCCCCCACTACTCTGTGGACCTGGGGCTTCTTCCCGGAGGCTTGCACTACCTGGTTTCACAATATCTCTCCTGTTACTAGCAGTATCACGGCTGCCATGTTCCAAGTACCTGAGAAAAGTCACGCTTCGGCTTTCTTTTTTTTCTGGATGTGCAAAAGGACTTTTGGAAGGATGGGGGGAGAATAAAGGTGAATGTAGTGTGTGGGAGCAGGGGAGGTGATACCTTGAGAAGGGTCTGAGACCTGGGGGAGAGGGATGCACGTTTTCACTAGGGGCTAGCAGAGGGATCACGATGGAATTGCTAAAAGCTAGACTGGGGCGACAGGTTCTGCTGCCTGCCAGCAGAGGTCTCCAGCCCCTCCCCCTTCCTAGGCCAGGAAATAAAATCTCAGTGAATTTAAGCAACCCGCCTACGGTGCCAAGGTCAGGAAGATCTAAGATCTCAACTTCCTGCATCGGCCCTGGGGTCTGAATCTCGGATTCTCGGATTCACGACAAGGTGACAGACATCCCGTTGGAAACCTCTTCCCTTCAACGAGCAACAGCGGGGCTTGGGATTGTCTTCTATTTGGTTTCACCAGGCAAGGGGAGGCCCAGCCTCCTTCCCTGTTGCCCTCGTTCAAGTCAAGGCTGCAACCACCACCCACACTTGCCTATCTCCAGACTTTATCTCCCCCGCTCGGCTGCCTGACCCTTGCACTCCACCAAACCGCAGCCTTGCTCAGGATGCCCTCTCCACCTCCCCAACCTGCGACTGAACCTGCGCGCGCCTCACTTCACGAGGTCCCCAGACTTGGGGCGGGAGATGGTCACTGAGGCCTGTGGAGGGGTATAGGCCTCTCCTCCAAAGCCTAGCAGTGCACCCCCAGGGTTGGGGCGGCCGCCGGGGTGTGCGCAGATGCGCGGGCCAGAGCACACTGATCAGAAGAGGGGACCTAGAAAGGGCCGCGAGCACATGCCGCGCGTGGGCAGGGTGAAGCAGGGGCCAGAAGGCGCCCACAGAAGATGCTGCGGGTTGCGCAGACTTCAGACGCGTGGCTGGACCAGCGCCTGGCGCGCCGCGGGGCGGGGCTGGGGGCGGGGATGGGGTGGGGCTGGGGCGGTGCCAGGCGGATAGGGGCGGGGCCAGGGGAGAGGGCTGCTTGCGCGGGGTGGGGGCGAGCTCCGAGAGGCCCTGGCGCTCCGCCCCCTCTGGCTGCGCCCTCCAGGCCCCGCCCCGGCCCCGCCCCGCGCCCCCCTCCAGCTTTCTTTCCCGCGGCTCGGGGCCGCTGCCCCGCCGGGAGCAGAGTCCGGTTGCCTGGCGCGGGCGGTGCGTCTGCTTCCTCTCCGGGTCAGCTGCCAGGCGCGCCGTCCCCCGCCCCGCCGCGGCCCTCGGTGCGCCCGGCCGCCTGCGCCCCCAGGTAAGAGCGCCCCGCGCCGCGAACACCGCCCCGAACACCACCCTCGCGACGGGCTCCGGCCCCGCCTCCGCGGCCATGACCGCCCTGGCCCCCAAACGCAGCCCCCGCGTCCCCCAGCTCTCCTCCCGGGCTGCCTCTCGGGGCTTCCCATCTGGTCTGCGGCCCGGGCCACCTTCCCGAGAGAGCCCTGGTCCCCCGAGGACCCGGGCGGCTCCGGTGCCCAAGGACGAGGCTGCGAAACGGGCGGGAGCGAGTGGGGGCGAGCCTGGCCCCGTGACGCGGGGAATCCGGATGTGTGAACGGGCGGAGCGCCACCGGAGTGTGCGCCGGTCACGGGCAAATCGGGGCGGGCGCCCACTGGTGCCACCGACGTACCAGGGCTGGGGACGCAGCAGGGCCCCAGGCCTACGGAGTCCCTGCTGCGTGGACGGTTTCTAAGAACCGTGTAAATAGAAAATCTCATCATTCCACGGTGCTGGGAAGACCACCCATCAGGGAACTAGGGGAAGGGTGGAGGTGCCCGGAGGGACGGCAAAGGAGGTTCTCAGGGAAGGTGCCAACCAACCTAATGGGACCCTGCAGCGAGGGCTTTCTGGGCCCAGCAAACAGCATGATCCCCCAGGCAGCGCCCAGCTGGGTGCTTCTGCACAGCGAAAAGAGGCCAGCGTGGCCCAAGTGTGGACAGGGAAGATGAAAGGTGCGGCGAGGTCTGGCCAGGGTTGGAAGGTGGAGGAGCCCCGGTCCGTTCTCTGAATTGTGGGTACCGGAGAGAATTGGGCCAGCAGGCTAACACCATCGGATTGTCTCAATCCTGAAAAAGAGAAAAAGACCCTGTAGTGCCCTGCCTGCAGAAGGGTTGGGAAGAGGCTTGGGAGGAAGCTTGGACCCTGCCCGAGGGTGTGATAGGAAATGAGCCAGCTCCGTCTTCATTTTGGCAGAAGAGCATCACCTAGATTCTTGTCTGCTCCGAAGGAGAGTATGAGGAATGCGCATGGAGATTTCTGACCTGGAGATGGAAGCATGGAGGGAGGGGCCTTTTCGGGGATGGGGAGACTTGCTGGGGGTACACAAACATGGCTGGGGAGGCTGTTGTGGCCCATCCCACCTTGCAAAATCTGAGATGGGGGAGGCTCCCCAAGACCCCAGTCTGGGCCCAGGCAAGGTCTCAGGCATCTGGGTGCAGAGGCCAGGGTGGCCCCACTCTGGAGCAACCGTAAACCTATGGGATGGGACCCCCCAAGATAAGAATCCTGGGCTGCGGAGTTGTCTTAGAAGCTGTCGGGCTTTGCAGCTGATCTCTTTCCAGGAGCAGATTCTGTGGATAAGGGACTGGGTGGGGGTCCTAGAGGCCTTACTCACTCACCTGGGCCCCAGCAGGACCAGCCAGGTCTCAGGAGACACTGGGGATCCTTGCTGCCTGCCTTCCCAGGCCCCCAGTCCTGGCTGAGGTGTCTTGAGGGAGGAGAGAATGAGGCAGTGGAGATCAGCTAGAGGCCAGTCATTGAACTGGCCTGTGGTCCCAGGAAAGACTTCAGAGCTTCAGTTCCCCTCTCCCTAAAATGGGTGAATAGTACCTATCCCTGGGAGTGTTCTCGGGTGTCAAAGGAGCCTGGCCAGGAAAGGGCTTGGTAAGTCTCCGTGGCATCCACATCCCCAAGGGGATGAGGGAGAGCGCCCGGGCCAGGTGGGAGTTCAAGTTCCCATCGGCCCCCGTTTCCTGCCCACCTCCAGACCCAGGACCATTTGTAGGTTGGATAAAGTGTTTGGTTGGCCCAGTGCCTGGCACAGAGTGAGCAGTTGGCTCGGAAGCCGTGGGCTGACCGTAGATGGCAGCAGCAGTGGGCTAAGGTCCCCTCCTCCCATGGTGGGATGACACAGGAAGGCGGGCGCCACGGGGCGCACCCCCTCTTCTCTGGGCACCTCAGTCTGCCCCCTTTCCGGTGTCTGGGCTCCAGCCTGCCGCCTGCCTTGTCCTGCCAGTTGGAGATGAGGAGCCCTCAGGCCAGTGACTTCACCTCCTCGTGCTGCCTTTCTCCACCTGTGAAGTGGGCCTGACCGCCTCCGTCACCCCACAGGTTAAGCACTCAGCACGATGCCGGCGGTGATAACTACCTGGTCGGCAGAGGCTGTTAAAATGTGGAAACCTGGCAGAGCTGATGCCCTCAGGGAGGGAGCCCAGGAGGTCGCCTGGCTGTGTCAGGAGCGGATCCGGGGAGGCATCTGGATGAAGGGGAGGGAGAGCAGGGAGGCAGAGCAGGTGTGGAGCCCCGAGCATGGCGGGGGGGCTGGGAGGAGCTCCTGGCCGGGCCACAGAGAAAGTCTGCAAGGCCAGGGCTGGGAGGTCCAGCCGAGAGAGGCCGTGGGCGAAGCCAGCCTGCTGGCCTTGAGAGGCATTGGGACGCTGTTCTGAGCCCAGGGAAGAAACTGTGGGGCAGGGACGAGGACAGGAGTTAGAAGAGCAGGACGGAGGCTCCTGTGCGGGCCCTGCTGAGCCCAGTGCCGTGTGGCTAGGTGAGGAGGGGAGGCGGGGAAGGCCAGCCATAACGGGGAGCAGGTTTAAGTGGAATCAGTCTCTTTCCAGCATCTGCAACTTGGGGTGCCGCTAGATGCCCAGCTGGCAGAGGCGTGGTGCGGGGCGGTTTGGAGAAGCGGGACAGGAACTGGCCCAGGAGACATTCTTCTGCATGCGGCTCCCTTCCTCCCCCCTTTCCCCCCTCCCGGTCCCTCCAGCTTGGGCTTTTCTTCAGCCCCTTGAACAGGTGCCTCAGATCCAGCCTCACTAACCAGAGTGGGGTAGAGGAGGCCTCTGTCCTCCCCAGGCCGGACTCCATCTTGGTTAATAGGATGCTGTCCCACACGCTGGACTGGCCAGAGCCCACTCTCTTCTCTCCCACCCCTCCTGCCTCCTGAAGCCACATTTTGGCTGCGTCTAGAGAGGGGTCCCGTGGTAGGCTCCCCCTCCGCCCTGTGCCTGGCTCCTCCTCCCGTCCCTGTCTGTGGTGCGTCATTTGTTGGTCCAGCTCACTCTAACGCAGCTTCTGCATTGGGACGCATGGTGGGGGCCCTGGCAGTGAAGGACATGAAGCTCCTGGAGCCGCTGTTCTTACAGAGAGAAGGGGACAGCAACAGGGATGAGACCTGAAGACGGAGGAGGAGCTAGCCAGGTGGCCCTCTGGAAGGAGAGCATTCCAGGCAGAGACCAGCAGGTACAAAGGCCCTGAGGCCAGGACAGGCCCGGTGTGCTGCAGGCACAACCGGGAGGCCCATGTGGCTGGCACGAGTGAGTGAGGGGAGACCGCAGAGGAGTCCATGGAGAACTGTGGGTCCTAAGGGATGTTTTTGCTTTGTCACTTTGGCCTCTAGGTGCCAAAGTGGGGCCATCCACCCCAAAGTCCTTGAACCCTGAAGAAAGGGAGGACCACCCTTTCCTGGGGGAGGGGCAGGGCTTCTGTCCCTCATTCCTACCTCTCTGCCCTCCCCTGCAGCCACACCAGCCATGTCTCCGGAGGCCCTGCCTCAGGTCCTTTGCACTAGCTCAGGTCTTCTCTGGTTAAAATGCTCTGGCCCCTGGCTTCCTCCCTCACCTTCTTCTCAAACGTCAGCTTCTCCAGGAAGTTACCTGACTCACCCTCCCCTCCTCACCTTATTCTCTCCACACCTGGGGTCGCCGCCTGACATGATGAAATAAATCAACTATCAAAATATGTACTATGCGTCTCCCTCCCCGCCCCATCCGGAACATCAGTTCCTGGAAGACAGGAATCCTGTCTCCTCAGTTCCCCACCGAGACCGAGGGTGCAGGTCCTCACCTGGCACAGAGCAGGTACCAGTATGCACGTTTTTGAAGTGATGCAGGAATCCAGGCATTTCTGGCTACAGCCGGAGAAACTGGGCTCAGGTGGGGTGGGGTGCAAGTTCTGGAGACACAAGCCCAGGTTCCAACTCGCCACTCCCTACTCCATGCCCTTGGGGGGAACCCCATGCCTCAGTTTCCCCAATTATAAGGTGACAAGTGCGTGATACTTGTGCCTCTGCTGCAGCCCCCTGGAGACAGCCGGAGGCTGGAGGGAGCTGGGCTGGATGCTCAGAAACGGAGGCAAGATGTTGAGGGCTTCCCCATGTATTGTTGGAATTTTCCAGAAATGTGATTAGACCAAGGAAGGTGACTTTATTTGAGGAGGTCAGGGCCTCTCTGAAAAGGGGACATTTGAGTCAAGGCTGACTCCGAACCAGCGGTGGACGCTGCCCTCCTGGAGCCCCCACCCTGGGGAGCCTGCCCGGCTCCTGGCGGGGACAAGGCAGAACAGCCCGAGCCCAGTGGAGGGTCTCTGGTTGCTGGAGGCAAGAGGAGGTCCCTTCCCGGCCCAGGAGGCCCGAGGCTTGGGGCGGGGGCAGGGGGGGGGAGTGGCAGCAGCAGGCAAGCTGTGCCAGGAGCCGGCGGGAATGGTGGACAGGGGCTCAGATGGGGGACACCCAGGCAAAGGCTGGCATCCTGGTGTCGTTAAAGTGACTCTTCTGAGATTTGGGGATTCACGCACGGACCCCAGCCTGAGAACCCCCGGGTCACTAGCTGTGGGAGGTCAGTGGGGTGGGGTGGGACGGCCAACGGGACCAGGTCACCATGGGGACCTTGAATGCCTGGCGAGGAGCCACGGGGCCTCTTGTGCAGGGAAGAAACGGCTTGAACTGTGAGGCTCTCCTGGGCCACCAAGGGAGGGGTGGGCAGGGCCAGGGAGGGTGCCCCTCTGCCCTCCCTCTGCACCTGTCCCTGACACCTCTGGTCTTTATAAGGACTGTGGCAGCCCCCTGGGGGCCCCTCACTGAGCCACCCCATGGTCCTGGAACCCCCGTCCCTGCTGCCCCACCTGGAGGGCTCCGGAAGGACATGCGCCCCACAGTGGCTTCTGTGGCTCTTTCCCACCAGGCAGGCAGGTGACTTGCTTTCTCTGAGGACTCTGTCCAAGGCCAGCAGGTCAGGAGCAGATCCCAGACCCCCCCCCCCATTGCAAACTCCAAAGGCCACAGCTTGCCACTGTCTAGACCTGCTGCCCGCCACTCCTCTGGGATGGGGTGGTTCTACGGCCCACATTCAGACAGATGACCCCTTGCCCTGTCCCTGTGGTCACTCCCATCTCTGAGACAGTGCCTTCCCAGAGTTCCGTGCCCAGAGCTGGTCTTCCCGACTCTCCTCCCACCTCCAGGCCATGTTCCTGCCCAAGCAGGTAATTCACCCCAATATATACCCCCCAATTCTGACCCAGAACCCCAAGACCAGCCCAACACCTCCTAGCGGCCAGCCACAAGGTGACCAATGGAGACGGCTTACCAGCCAGGGGAGTTCACAGAGTCTCCTCTTCTGGAACGTCCGCCACCTTCCTCTGACAGAGACCCAGGCTCCCCAGGCTGCTGCTGTGTCTTTAAGAAACCACGGCAACAGACACCTGCCCACCTCCCCTGGAACCGGCCTCAGGGACTGGCTGGCACCAAACTTTGTTTTGTTTTCCTCTTGCTTGTTTTTATGGCCACTCTGCTCCTGGTGTGGGCACCGGCTTGTTGAGGGAGGAGGGAAATAAATGTACAGTCACGCGCCACTTGCCAACCAGGACGGTCCTGAGAAATGCATCCTTAGGCCCCTTCGTCACTGTGTGACCATCGGGAGCATTTTCACAAACCCAGATGAGGAGGCCAGTCCCCGATGTGGCCTCCATGCAACCAAGGGGGGCGGGAAGCAGGAGACACAGAGGCTCCTGTGGCGTAAGGTGACAATGGTGTCGAGAAACTTTCCTCAGTGAGTGGAAGGAACATGCTTCAAAATAACAATAAAAAGGAGATGATAGCAGAGGCTCGGGGTGCAGCTCCATGACACAGAGCTTGCCTAGCATGCCCGAGGCCCTGGTTTCAACCCCCAGCACCAAGGTAAAAAGAAATGTGCACTCACCCCCAAGCTGGGCACAGTGGCCAGTGCCCGGGAGTCTGAGGTAGGAGGATTGCTTGAGCTCAGGAGTTAGAGGCCAGCCTGGGCAACATAGGAGGACCCATCTCAAAAAAAAAAAAAAAAAAAAAAAAGAAATTACACAAACCAGTAACAGTTATTTGTTATTATTACTGTGTTAATTTTTTATTACTATAAAAAATACCTGATGTGTTCAGTTGGTGCAGAGAAAAGGTGTGTTTGGCTCACAGTTTTGGAGGTTCCAGGTGGACCATGACTCTTTGGCCTGGGCCAGGAGTGAGTGGCCAGAGCCAAGCCATTGACCTCGTGATGGTGAAGCAAAAACAGAGCAAGCGGAAGGAACCAGGGTTCCACTGACCCCAAGATCTCCCACCAGGCCCTACCTCTTAGAGAGTCCACCACCTCCGGTCAGCACCAAGCCTTTAAGAACGTGGGCACTTAGGATCAGACCGTCGTGATGCTCGGCATTATGCACCGCGCACAGCATGTCCCGCCACCCTTGTAGAAGGCTGGCAGCGCCACGGCATGTTTACACCAGCTTGCCACGAATGCACGCACTTCGGTGTTCCCATGACTAAGGTGTCACTCAGCCATAGGAACTTTTTGGCTGCATGATAATCCCATCATAAATTCTGTCCATCAGTGCCCAAAATGTTGTTATATAGATTTCTTCCTTTTTAAAAATTTCTACTTTATTTTTGCTATTGCGGCTTGCTGTGTGGCCCAGGGGCTGGTCTCAAACTCCCAGGAGTCTCCCACCTCAGCCTCCCAAGGACTGGGCTACAGGCCGCGCCACTGCACCCGGCTCGTCCTAGTCACTTAAGGGAAAAAATGAGCCTTTTGAAGGAGACGGAGGGTGGGTGGGTGGGTGCCTGTTAGAGCAGGTGGGGGGGGAGTGGGAAGGCTCAAAATTGAGGCAAAACTGTTTTCTGGGTCCTGGTGCCTGGGCCTCAGTTCCACCTTCCATTCATCCATTCCACAGCTTCCTGCCCCCCGTTATGTGCTGGAAGAATGGAGAGGTCAGGTCAGGACGCTGGGGAAGGCAGACAGTCGCCCTCCAATTGCTAAGAAAGATGGGGTAGGAGGGTGTCTTCGTTGTGCATCACTGAGACCAAAATACGTGACAAGAACAATTTAGAGGGGGCTGGGGATGTGGCTCAAGCGGTAGCGCGCTCGCCTAGCATGCTCGCCTAGCATGCGTGCGGCCCGGGTTCGATCCTCAGCAGCACCACATACCAACAAAGATGTTGTGTCCGCCAAGAACTAAGAAAAAAATAAATAAATGTTAAAAATTCTCTCTCTCTGTCCCCCTCTGTCTCTCACTCTCTCTTTAAAAAAAAAAAAAAAAAAAAAAAGAACAATTTAGAGGAGGAAAGATCTATTTTGGGCTCACAGTTTCCGAGGTCTCAGCTCATGGCTGGCCGGCTCCGAAGCTCTGGCCTGAGGTGAGGCGGAGCATCATGGTGGCAGGGAGCCACAGAGGAGAGCCACTCCCATCAGGGAGGTGGGAAGCCGAGAGAGCATCCAGGGGGCCGGGGACAGAACATAAACCCCAAAGGCACTTCCTCCAGCCACATCCTGTTGACCTCGTTACCACCAGCACAGTAGCCCTATCAAACTGTTCATCTATCAACTGGATTAATCCACCAGTTAGGTCACAGCTCTCATTGTGACCTAATCGTGGCCTTCGGGGGGACACTTCATATCTAAACCGTAACAGAGGCTCCTAGCCCAGCCCAGGGGTAACTGGCAAGGCCTTCCGGAGGAAGTGTCCAGAGAGCAGGATGGCACAGACCCGGAGCTGGCCAGGCAGAAGACATGGCATTCCTGGTAGGGCTGCAGCTGGGCCGAGGCCCGGAGCTGGTCTGGGGTGCACCGTGCCAGGCCCATGGGAGAACTTTCAGGATTCAGTGCCTGGTTTCCGTCACCAGCACCAAAGGAAGGAAAAAAAAAAAAAAAAAAACCCTGTGTACACACACCCACAACCAGCTGGGCACCGTGGCCCAGGGCCCGACTTGCAGGTTAGAAGGACAGCCTGGATGCCGGTGGGAGGGGCGGTGGCTGGGGCAAGACTGGAGGCAGAGAGGCCAGGGCTGAGGCTGCCACAATGATTCAGTTGTGGGAACTGGGCAGAGGAGGGAGATGGACCCATCTCAGGACCCAGGGAGAAGCAGAGCGTCAAGAAGGTGCCAGGAGGCGTGTGGAATGACTCAGATTCCTGTCCTCAAAGGTGGCGTGGATAAGTTCTCAGCCAAGAAGCCACAGGTGGAAAAGAAAACGGGTTTGGTGGAGGATGGCTTTAGCGTGGTGTGTCCGGCCCAGAACAGCCAGCTGGTGTTGGATTCGCAGGCTTGGTCCTGGGGGAAGAAACCAGAGGATGGAGATGCTGGTCACGGCTTCCGGGGGTGAGAGTTCTCAGCGAGGGGAGGGTAAGAGGAGGGCCAGCGGGGAGGAAAGCAACCTGAACTGCAGACAGAACAGCAGAGAAGAGGTGAAGGGGAGGTCCAGTTCTTGGACACAAACCCCATTAGGGGGCACAAATACCAGATGGGCTGTTGGCCACTGGGGGTGGCTATAGTGGGAAGAAGTGTCCTGGACCAGGAGAGGCCACAGTAGTTAGGGTCGGGTAGAAACAGCAGGCAGAGTCCCACTCTCCAACAGTGCACCAAGTTTCTCTCTGTCCTAGAATGCCCAGTGGCATCCACAGAAATGAACTCCAGCCTGGCACAGACCAGCTGCGTGACTCTGGGTAAGGCATTCAGCATCTCTGAGATGCAGTTGGTTCATCCGTGAAGCGGAACGGTGATGGCATCTTTCTAAACCGTGGCTGACGTTTCCAACACAGGGAGGCAGTCCTGGCCCCTGGGCAAGGCCGCCGTGGTGCCGGGCTGCTGACCAGTGGTGCCTCGGGCAGTCCTGACGTGGGTGTGGGCAAGGTCCATTTTCCCGGAAAACAGTCTGGCTTTGCCCTACCTGAACGTACCTCCTGGAACGTGGTCACCAGGGGGTGGCCGAGAGGCCCAGCCACCAGCAGGTGGGAAAGGCAGGGGCCGCTGGTCGGCCAGGTTGAGTGAATGAAGGCCCCAGCAGAGCACAGCCTGGCACCGCCGTTCCCCCGCCCTGAGGGGCCGACCTGGGCTGGGAATCGGTTCCTAAGTGGTGAGCTGGGCCTGGGAGCTCACTCCCCACCCAAAACGCCCTGCGGAGCCCCTGTGTCTTCTGCCAGCCATCCCGCCTTTTCGTCTCTCTCGTACTAATGCGATTTGCTGTTTTAAAAGTCCCCCTTTGAGCCGAGTGTGGTGATTGTGATCCCAGCAGCTCCGGAGGCTGAGGCAGGAGGATCGTGAGTTCAAAGGCAGTCTCAGCAATGGGGAGGCGCTAAGCAACTCAGTGAGACCCTGTCTCTAAGTGAAATACAAAATCGGGCTGGGATGGGGCTCAGTGGCCGAGAGTGTCCCTGAGTTTAATCCCCGGTACCCCTCCCAAAAAAGTCCCTCTTTGATTGTGCACACACACACACACACACACACACACACAGACTCACACACTTGGAATGCTATTCAGCCCTAAAAGGGAGGAAATTCTGGCGCTCCAATGTAGATGAACATGGGACTTGCTGTTGAGCTAAGTCAACCAGTCACAAAGGCAAATCCTGTGTGGCTCCACTCACAGAGGTCCCTGGAGCCAGTTCCTAGAGGTGGTGGGAACCAGGGCTGGGCGGGGGGTGGGGATGTTGGATGGGGACAGTGTCAACTTGGGAAGATGAGGAAGTTCTGGAGAGGGTGGTAGGGACGGCTGCAAACACGGGAATGCGCCTCAAGCCCCTGGACTTGAGGCTTCAGAATGGTGATGGCCAAGTCTATTATGTGGATTTTGTCACATGCAAAAGAGTTTTTAGAAGCCATCCTCAGCCACACTCCCTTTATAAAAACCTGTGAAACATGAAGCACGCTCTGGCTCCTGGCTCGGCCCTCGGGCTTCCTGGTGCAGCGGCCCCTCGGCCCCTCGGTGGGGTGCTCCTCACAGCCCTGCTTGCTGTGTTCGCGTGTGCGTTTGGGGCCGTGGACACAATTAGAAAGTCTTCTGTGTTTTTGTCTCTTAAACTGCTCTCGGCCCCGCCCTCTCCTCTATCCTTCCTCCTTCCATCCTCCGGTTTCATGCACGTTGGACCTTTGCAGTGGTCCCTCAGGTTGCTGAGGCTCTGAAAGCCACCGTTGAACCCGCGTGACAACAGCTGGCCGCCTTGCCCACGCGAGGTGTGCCCTCAGGACACTCACAGTATTGAGCGCTGTCACCGCTGTCACCACTGTCACCGCTGTCCGCTTCCAGATGCACCTTTTCCTTGAGTCCCTCTGTTCTTCAGGGTGGGTATTTGCTATTAACTGGTCTTGGAATTTGTCTTGTCTTTCTTCTCCCATCACCGATATGCCATCAGACTCACACGGTGAATTGTCAATCTCAGAGATTGCCTTTTTGGGGTTTTAACATTCACCGTCTGTCCACTTCTATAGTCTCTACTTCCCTGCTGAGTTTCCTCTTTGTTCATTCGCCTAGAGCTAATTTCAGCCGGGAGCTGTGGTGCGCACCCTGTAATCCCAGGGTCTTGGGAGGCTGAGGCAGGGGGATGGCAAGTTTGAGGCCAACCTCAGCAACTTAGCAAGACCCTGTCTCAAAATAAAAAATAAAACGGCTGGGGATGGCTCAGTGGCTAAGCACCCCTAGGTTAAATCCCCCCCAGTGCCAAAAGGAAAAAGAAAAATTAATTTCTGAATATATTTGTAAAAGCTGCTTCAAAGTCCTTATCTGATAATCCCCATATCTGAATATCTGGGTCATCCCTGAATCAGCCTCCATTCTTCTTCCTCCTTTTCTTTTCTTTTTTTTTTTTTTTTAAATGATGCTGGGGATCGAACCGAGGGCCTTTTGCATTTGAGGCAAGCACTGTATCTGCAGCCCCTCCTTCTACTTCTCCTCCTGACCCAGGGTGCTCTGTCATACCTACATTCCCCAGCCCCCACTCTTTAGTTGTTTTGTTTTGAGGCACAATCTTGATAAGTTGTGCAGACTGGCCTTGAAGTTGCCATCCTCCTGCCTCGGCCTCCCGAGTCCTGGCATCGCAGGCGTGAGCCACCCCACCCGGCTCATTTTCATTCTTGACCGTGAGGTCACGTTCTCCTGTTTCTTCACATGTCCAGTAAATTTAGATCACATTCTGGACATTGTGCCAGATACTTGTCAGGTTGTGGGTTCTGGTATGTTCCTCTGAACAGTATTGATTTTTAAACATTTTAATTACTTTTTATCAGGCAATTAACCCAGCTGGACTCAAACTCCGAAGTCTGGTTGGCAGGTGAAACGTTGGTTTTTGGGGCTGGGAACGGAGCTCAACCTGGAAAGAAAGCCCTTGCCTGCCATGGACACAGGCCCTGGGTTCCGTCCCCAGCATCACAAAAACCAAACAAATTAACAGTTGTTTTTTGAGGCGTATCTAGACTGTTCGAGGCCACCCTGCATATGTGTGGTTCAGGGGTCAGCAGAGGCACAGAGTTTTGTGTGGAATTTGGGGTTCCCATCGTTGGCCGTTCCTAGATCCTCTGCCACATTGTCTCTAGTCTGTCCTCTTATTCTTCAAACCTTTTTTTTCCCAGTGCTAGGGCCAAACCCAAGTCCTCACGCGCTAGGCCAGCGCTCTCCACTGAGCCTCTCACCTCCGTCCTCCCCACCTCCCTTCTTGCTGGTTTGGGTCACTGTGTAACCCAATATCCTGCAATGACGGGAAGCTCCAGTCCTCTGCTGCCCGGTGTGATGGCCACTGGCTACTTGTAGCAATTAGGAACTCCCGTATCGCTGATGCAACCACAGACCTGAATTTTAAATTTAGCCTCTGCCCTGCTGGGAATGGAACCCAGGGCCTCCTACACCCCAGGCCCCCAGCCCCAGTTCATTTCGCAGCGGCCTCTGGCCTCTGACGCCCCATTAGACAGCGCAGCCCGGGAGCTTCCAGGTCATGGCTTTATGTTGAGTCCCGAGCTGGTCACCTGGGTCTGAGGCGCTACCAGCCACAGAGCTCTCCGGGGGTTTTCTATTAGCGTCTACGCAATTTGCTTTTCTTGTTTGGCTCAATGATCCTCCCAAGTCAGGGAGCGCAGCGCTCTTCCACCTCCCTCCCACCCCCACTCCCACCTCCCTCCCACCCCCACCCCACTGTGGGTCATTTTTTTAAATAAAAAAAATATCCTTTGGGTAAAGTGTCAAATGCAGTGTCCTCACCGTTTCCTGCGCTCACTTCAGTGTGGCCCAGTGTCTGGCTGCGGCCCAGCAGCCCACTCCAGAATGGCTTCGTCTTTCAAAATCAAAATTCTCCTCGGTCAGCCTGCTCCCCTCCCCCAGCCCTTGTCATCCGCCATCCCAGTGTTTGTGGATGTGCCTTCTCTGGGGACCTCCTGTAAGTGGGATCCTAACGGTCTTTGCCGGTCTTTGTCCTTTCGTGACTCATGACTTCACTCGGCCCAGCGCCTTCCAGGTCCATCCCCCTGCCTCTTCCTCCTCCCTTTCCACTCTCCCTCGGCACCTGATACCACAGAGTCCTGAGGTTTCCCATCCCCAGCTGTTGGACACAAGGTTGCTTCCAGCTTTCGCCGGGAGGGAAGGAGGGGCCACAGGGGAGCACTCTGGGGAGGGATGGGTGTGTTTGTTGTCTTGACTGAGGGGACGGCTTCACGGGTGTGTGCCTGTCAACGCACTGTGTCACCCACTGAGCGCAGACAGGGCCTTGCGTGTTGATTACACTCAAGAAAGCTTTTTTTTTCTTTAAACCACGTGTTACTCTGCTTTCAGTCACTGTGACAGGGACCGGAGATAGACAGCTCAGCTCAGGAGGAGGAAAGGATAGCTCTTAGAGGTTGGGGTCCACGGCTGGTGGGTCTCTGCTCTGGGCCCTGGGTGGAGTGACCTGGCTAGCCTCTCGGCTGCTTGAAGCAAAACAAGGAAGGGCTGGGCCTCCCGTCCCCTTCAGGGCAGCCCCAGTGACCTCACTTCCTCTGGACGTCCCCCCGCCCCCAGGAGCCACAGATTGGGGAGCAGACCTTTAGCATCGGCCTCTGAGGGACCATAAAGCCTCGCGGGCTCCCTCCACTCCTTCCTGTGCGCTGATCACGTCCCCAGAGAGGTGACAGTCGTCCTCACCGCCCGCTCCTGTCCAGGGACTGGACTCTCAGAGCTGCGACCCCTCCTCCCTCCGTTCTGAGCCTCCCTGACTCCCCTGTACACACCCAGCCCCGCTGGGGGCTCCTGGGGGTCTCCCCCGGACCTGGCCCTCGCTGTTTGGAGGCTGCCCCGGAGCCAGACATGCCCTCCAGGCCCCACAGAGCCAGAGATGGACCAGGGGGACCGGGGGGCTGGGAGAGGGCTCTGCCCAGGAGGGAGGGCAGGGGCGCCTCTTCAGTGGGGGATTCCGTCCGATCCAGGGCTCGGAGACAGGCAGGACTGACCCAGGGGAGGAGGGGGCCGTTTCAGGAAAAGGCCCCCGTGGGTGGTCTGGGGGCTCCTAGGTCTGGACCCCAGGCAGCTGAGGCAACACAGGGACTTGAGTGGAGCTGTAGAAGGTAGAAGATTCTAGAAGGGCCAGCCGGCGGGGGCCTCTCTTTGCTTCCTCGTGGCAGCCAGTGCAGGGCAGCGTTGACCAGGCGGCTGTGGCTCGACCCACCCCCAACCTCATGGCCCCAGTGCCCGCTGTGGGGTTTGGGGGAATAGGGGGTCAAGGGGTGGCTCCAACAGGAGCCACCGGGGGAGGAGGCTGGGGATCTCAGGGAGCCTGGCTCGCTTCACAAGACCCTGAGGCTGTCAGGAGGCGTGAACCCGAAGGAGTTCTTCCCTGGCTCCTGGCCCCCTGAAAGCCGGAGGGAGGGTGGAGAGGAGGCCGCTCCTTCAGGACCTCCCCGGGCAGAGGCAGGCCTGGGTGCCCAGAGCCCTGAGCCCACCGGCGGGCGCAGCAGCCCCTCCCCTCCCCACGGAGGGAGCTGGCAACCTTGGCTGTCCCCTGTGCTGACCACGCGCCCTGTGACCAGTGTCCAGCCCGTCTCTCCTCGAGCCTCGGCCTTCCCAGCCCCCCAGTGGCCCTCCTTTGTGAGGACAGGGTGGAGGTTGAGGCCACCCTGCGTCCTCACAGAGGTGGGTTGTTTTTCTAGCTCAAGTCCTGGGTGCCCACCCGCTTGTCCTCTGTGTGTCTGACCTGCTCCTTGGCCCCCTTTGCACACATGCAGTCGGCACCCAGCTGTCACACCAGGGCCCGTTGGAAGCCCTGAGGACACAGCAATGGCTCAGAGGACATTCTTGGCCTTTGTGAGGCTTGCGCCTTGCAGTGAGCAGACAGTAAGTAAGAAAACAGATGCAGCAGGGCCAGAGGGCCAGGGGGACCACCCCGGTCAGGCGACAGAACACTGGCTGCTTTGGTTTGTGGTCTTAGAAGATTTCTCAGGAAGTAAAGTGTGAGCTGAAAGGAGAGTGACAAGACAGCTAGACTCAGGGCTGGCTGGGGAATTTGTTCCACTCCAGCACTTTGAGCCGATCAGTATCTATGTTGAGTCTATGTTGAATCTCTGTTGAAGTGTCACTGGGAAGTCAAACAGCGTGAACCTGGTAAGTTGAATGGCACGTGCAAAGGCCCTGAAGCACGTTGAGTTGGAAGTCCAGAAGTGAGCTATTGCAGTGAATCAAACAGGGAGGGGGAGGCCAAGAGGGTGCCTAAGTATGAGAGGCCCGGACAAGGCAGAGCCCCAGACTTAGGGCCCTCCTTGGGGGTCTTTGGGAGGGAGCAGCACGGTAGTACCCTGGAGCCATGTGCCTTTCTGCAGAGTGCTGCTGGGGCTCGGGCCATCTGGAAGGGACAGCCAGGGCCCAGTGCAGAGGTGGCTGTGGTTATCTACAAACAACCCCTTTGCAGCACATCATGTGTTACTGCCTGGGCCTCGGGCCACAGGAATCAGGTGACCCAGGCAGCAAGCCCGGCTGGGGAGGGAGGGGAGCATGCGTTGGGGGCAACAGAACCAATTTCCATTTTCTTGATCTGGGCAAGTCCTGCCCTCCAGCTGGACTGAAAACAAAACCAGCCTCTGTGCACAGTCCTGCTGTTGGGGTGGTACCGGGTTCCTGGGGTTCAGGGAATCCCTGGGGAAGGGCTTACACAATCTCAGGCCCCCCAGGACCAGGGGAGAGATCAGCTCTTCCCACCCCCGTGCCCTGTGCCACACAAAGCCCTAGTCTCTTTCTCCCTCAACCCAGGGATATTTTTAGCCACTAAGAAGGATTATCAGCTGCCACCCAGGTGGCAGGGCAGGGCTGGGAGCCGGGCCAGGAGGCTTCAAAGAACAGGCAGGCTGGGGGACCAGGGGCAGCCGAGGTGTGGGGATGCTGGAGCAGACACACACACACACACACACACACCCCGGTTACTCTCCAGATGACCTGGAGGCCACCCCGGGCTGCATCCGGGGGAACACAGGAGGCTCAGGGAGGGCTCCCAGGCTGTGTGCGGCCACTTGGATGCTGGGGACCACCCGGCCAGCACCTCCCCACCCCCATCACAGCCCCTAAACCTCCCCCTGGCCCCACCCCAGGCATCACTCCCAGCCTCCCCCATGGAAGGGGCCACTCTAGGTCCCATTTTACAGATGATGACACTGAGGCACAGAAGCCAGGTCACCTGCCTGAGGTGGCACAACTGGTGAGTGAGGCCAAAAGCAAGTCAGAGGTGATACCTGCGTGGGTGTCTGTAGGTTCTCAGCCACTGCCCTTGACCCCCTGGCCCAGAGCCTAGGACCTGGCCATGACCACTGTACAGATGGGTAAGCAAGGCCCAGGGGGGCAGCGCCACTGGGAAGAACTAGAGGAGCTGGGGTGCCAAAGGTGACAATCCAGGGGAGCACAGCTCAGGGCTCTTCCCTCAGGAGGATAATCTGGGTCTTTCCTGCCAGAGACGCCCAGTGACAGCCATGCCTGAGCCCCTCCTGCATGCCAGGCCCTGCCTGGGTCTTCCTGTGCAGGGTCTGGGGTGGGGCGCTGCTGGGTGTGCCTCAGGAGGATCCTGAAGCCCTTGAAGCACTGGGGACAGGACTGCAGTCTGCTGGCTCCAGACCCTGCTCTCCTCTCAAACCACAGCATCACTTATTTATGCATCAAGAAAGGAAAGTGCGGGCCTGGGGTTGTAGCTCAGTGGGTCGAGCGCTCGCCTCGCGCACAAGGCCCTGGGTTCAATCCCCTGCACCACAAGATAAAGGAAGGAAAGTGGGCAGGGACGGGTGGGTCAGGGGGCAGGGCTCCTCCGTGAGACCTCTGCTGTCATGGTTCTCTGGCTTGGAAAGTGTGTTTCTGGTCCCCTTTGTGGCTTTGGACCAGAAGGGGCTGGGCCTGCTGCAGCTGGGAGGACTAGGTTTGAGAACCACGCTGCCTTCCCCACCCCAAGCCTGGCCAGTTCCTGACCGCGCGGTGAAGGAGGCAGAGCTGGGGAGGTGCTTTAACTGGACAACCATGGCCACGAGGTGGTTCCTCCAGGAGATGGGGCCGACTGAGCAGGGCTTTGGAGGAGGCACGGGAGTTTTCAAACAGACCGGGAGGCCTGCAGGCTCCCAGGGCAGAGGCCTCACCTCCTTTCCCACTGTGTTGTGTCCCAGCGCTCAGCACAGTGGAGTGCACTTGTAAAAAGACGGCTCTGTGTGCAGGGTCACGCGGTGCCTGGCGTGGGTTTTGAGGCTGGGGGTGTAAGTGGAGACCTAGAATCATGGGCAGCTCAGGGTGGCTCCATGCACCAAGGACCCCAATCTGAAGACCCTCAGGTTGGGGCAGAATCATGGAGCTGGCCCGGGACTCCTGGGATCTGGCTCCAGCTCCCGCTCCTTCTGCTCTCGGGTCTTTCGGGTGGGTGGGAGAGTCCCTTAGAGGAGGCTGTAGAGGGAGGCTGTAGAGGTCCCCCGTGACCTTGGCTGTGCCCGTGAGGCTGGGTCCAGGCGCAGCTGGGGGCGCCAGGCAGGGCTGGAACACTGTCAGGCGCAGGATGAGGCAGGCTGCCAGTCAGGGATGACAGCCGGCTTCTCTAGAGAGATCAACCCTCTGGCTCTTGCCCTGGGTCTAGACGAGCCACTGTCACACACCCGCGATGCTTGTTAGCTGCTGACTCCGAGAACCCCCACAGGATGTCCAGCACGTCACTGGCGCCTTAATGACCTGGTTCATCGCAGCCCCTTCCTGGGGACCAGCCATCCGCACGGGTCTGAACCTCGGCCCCACACTGACCGGACCTCCCTGCGCCCACCTGCTCCCATCCTGGGCCCCTGAGTCTACCCCGCCTCCTGTGTCCGTGGGGACACCGAGGCCCTCCTGCTTGTCTTGTCCAAGGCAGACAGAGCCAGCTCATCCCCTGACGCAGCCCACTCCTCGGGTCCCTGGCTCTTCAGTCTGGAAGGCCAGTTTCGGGCAGGGTCACAGCGAGGGCGCAGACGGAATTAGGCTGCAAATCGGCTGACCTTGAGAGGGGGGATCATCCTGGATTAGCCAGGAGGCCAGTGTCGACAGAGTCCCCTTGGAGGACAGGCAGGGTCCAGGGAGAAGTCGCTGGAGACCAGGAGCCACACCCCCCACCTACCGAGGGCTGTGAGGCCTCCAGAATCTGCAAGAGGCCGGCGGGAAGCCTCCTCAGAGCCTCCCAGAGCCCTGCATTAGCCCAGGGAGACCCGTTTTGGACTTCTGACCCACAGCACCCTGGATCCTAGATTCTGTGTTGTTTAAAGCCACCAAGTTTGCGGTCTCTTGCGAGAGCACCCAGAGGAGACCCGCCAGCATCACAGGCTGACTCCTGGGTTGGGATTTCCCATCAGTAGCGATACCCGTGTGGCGGTGTGCTCTTGGGCAGCTCCGGTCCTTTCTGTTTCTGGGGGCGTGGGGGACACTGGAGGTCACCCAGGCCCTCACGCACACTAGCATGTGCTCGGCCACCGAGCCTTTTGGTTTCAGTGTTTATTTGTGTTTTCTTTTTTTAGCTTTTTTTTTTTTTTTTCCCTCTTTTTGCAGTGCTTGGGGAAGGAACCCAGGTCCTTACACATCCCAGGCACCGAGCCACCATCCCCAACCCTCAGTATTTTAAATTTTATTTTATTTTATTTTTGCTGATGTTTTTATTGTTTGCAGTATTGGGGGTCAAACCCAAGACCTCACGTATGCTAGGCAAGAACTCTACATGAGTTCATTTTTTAATAGACAAAAACTGTGTGTGTGTGATGACTGGGCTCAGTGGCACATTATCCCAGGGACTCGGGAGGCGGAGGTAGGAGGATTGCAAGTTAGAGGCCAGCCTTAGCAGTTTAGCAAAACCTTGTCTCAAAATTTAAAGAAGGGGAGGATGTAGCTCAGTGAAAAAGCACCCCTGGGTTAAAAACCCCAGGACAAAAAGAAACATGTATATATTTGTAGCGAGTATTCATTGTGCAGTGGCTACATTAAAGCACCTAGGCATTATGTCACAGGGGTACCTTTTTGTGTGTGCTGAGAACACTTAAAGTCCACTCAGGAGCAATTTTCAAATATATAATACATTGTTACCGTGGTCACCATGCTCTTCAAGAGATCCTTGAGCTTACCCCTAACTGAAATCTTGTATTCTTTGACCGCTGCCTCCCCACCCCTCCAGCCCCCGCTCACACCTGGGCCTTTGCTGAAGCCTTAGCTCTTGGCCCTTCCTCACCCCAGATTCCTCTGCGTCTAGACCCTTCTCACCACCTCGCTTCATTGGGACAGTCCACAGCACTGTCTAGAGGCCACCCCATGCGTGGCATGGCCGGCAGCCCTAGTCTCCCATCTCAACGCCAAGGACAACAGCACCTCGCTGCCACTGACGGAAGTGGTTTTAGATAGAGTTGCTTTAGATAAAGTGAAGCCCACAGCTGCGACCCGGGGAGTGGCCCCGAGAAATGGAACACTGCCACCCACGCAGGACACGCGGACGTGCTCACGGCAGCTTTGCCCCTAATTACCCAGAGCTGGAAGCAGCCCAGGTGTCCATCAGCAAACGATAAGGAGCCAACTCTGGCTCATCCGGACAGTGCACAGGAGTCACCCCATGGACACAGAGGCGTAGAGGAGTCCTGGCAGCAGGACAGTCTGTGGTGTGCAGGACACCAGACGCACACAGGCAGCGCGTGCAGCCATTTATCCAACGTTCTAGAAGTGACAAAACTAATCTGTGATGACCGATATTAAAAGTATGGGATAGAAGTTAACTTTGGGCAGCAGAGGTGGAGGAAGGGACACATGAGAACTTTCTGGAAAGAATGTGGGTAGGAGGAGATTGGGTCACCTAGGTGCGTAGATTGGTCCAGACTCAGCCACTGTAAACTTGAGATGCATTCCCTCCAGCAAATTTTACCTTGAAAGAAAAAAACAAAGGGTAAGCAAATATTGAGCCCGAGTTAATGATCTGCACACCGAGATGTTTTGGGGGGTGTGGTTTGATGTCTGCTGCTTACTTTGAAATGCATCCAGGAAAATGAGATGAACTGATGGACGGGTCATTGGGACGGACGGGCAGGCGTGCGATGAAGCAGACAGAACAAAATGTGAAGGGCAGATCCAACGGTGGGTTCACGGCATTCAGAGTAGTCTTTCAGCTACTCTGCAGGGCTGAATTTTTTCATTATAAAATGTTGGGTGAAATGATCCAAATCTCCCTTCTGGCCCCTGTTCCTTGCATGCCCTGCCCCCCTCACCTCCTCCCTGTGTCCCCCTCACTCACTCAACTCCAGCCACATGGGCCTCCTTCCTAGACCTCCAGCACCCTGAGCTCCACCCTACCTCGGGGCCTTTGCACCTGCTGCTAATCTTCTGAAAAGCCCCTTCCCCAGGCCCCCTTCCTTTCCTACACTACCCTCTTTCGCCGTGAGTCTCGGTTCCTTCCAGAGCCCTCCTTGCTCACTACCTTCACAGCCACCCACTCGGCGTGTTGTCTCAGGCTCCATCACACTCTGGTATCTGGTCTTTATGAATCGGCTGCCTTCCTGCAGGCCTGTAAGTTCCACAGGAACAAAAAATGTCTTTCCCCCTCCCCCACTGTGTCTAATGCCCAGCCCCAACCTGGCATGAACAGGACAAATCAAACCAGGGACATCTGTGGCCTGAAAGCAATGGTGGGTGGGTGGGTGGGTGAGTAAGTGGGTGGGCTGACAGATGGGAGGATGGTAGAAGATAGCTGGATGGGTGGACAGACGATTCATGGACAGACGATGAATGAGTGAACAAAGACTTTCCAACTGGTGACTGGCGCTGTCCGCTCTTGGCTCAAGATCTCGGGACTGAAATGCAAATCAAAACCACCCTAAGATACCATCTCACTCCAGTAAGATTGGCAGCCATTAGGAAGTCAAACAACAACAAGTGCTGGCGAGGATGTGGGGAAAAGGGTACACTTGTTCATTGTTGGTGGGACTGCAAATTGGTGCAGCCAATTTGGAAAGCAGTATGGAGATTTCTTGGAAAGCTGGGAATGGAACCACCATTTGACCCAGCTATTCCCCTTCTCGGTCTATTCCCTAAAGACCTAAAAAGAGCATGCTACAAGGACACTGCTACATCGATGTTCATAGCAGCACAATTCACGATAGCAAGATTGTGGAACCAACCTAGATGCCCTTCAATAGATGAATGGATAAAAAAAATGTGGCATTTATACACAATGGAGTATTACTCTGCATTAAGAAACGACAAAATCATAGAATTTGGAGGGAAATGGATGGCATTAGAGCAGATTATGCTAAGTGAAGCTAGCCAATCTTTAAAAAACAAAAGCCAAATGACTCCTTTGATATAAGGGGAGTAACCAAGGACAGGGTAGGGACGAAGAGTTTGAGAAGAAGATTAACATTAGACAGGGATGAGAGGTGGGAGGGAAAGGGAGTGAGAAGGGAAATCGCATGGAAATGGAAGGTGATCCTCAGGGTTATACAAAATTACATATAAGAGGAAAGGAGGGGTAAGACAAGATAATACAAGTGGAAGAAAGGATTTACAGTAGAGAGGGTAGAGAGAGAAGAGGGGAGGGGAGGGGAGGGGAGGGGAGGGGGGATAGTAGAGAATAGGACAGACAGCAGAATACATCAGACACTAGAAAGGCAATATGTCAATCAATGGAAGGGTAACTGATGTGATACAGCAATCTGTATACGGGGTAAAGTTGGGAGTTCATAACCCGCTTGAATCCAACTGTGAAATATGATGTATTAAGAACTATGTAATGTTTTGAACGACCAACAATAAAAAAAAAAAAAAAAGATCTCGGGACAGAGGAGCTGCCCGGGTTCCTCAGCAGGTGGGGCCGGCCGAGTGGGCCGCTCACCAGGTGCTGCCCAGCTGCCCCCTCAGCCGTCACTCCCCGCCTGGCAAGCTCGGGCATGCGGCAGCTCTGCCCTGCTGTGGCCCAGCCTCCGGGGTGGATGGCCTCCTGCCATTCCTACGGGGAGTCCACCTTCTGAGGAGGGCCTGGAGGGACTCTGGATCCCCTCCGTCCTCTGTCTTCGGGGGGGTATTGGAGCCGCTTCCTGCAATGAAGGGCACCTTCCTGACATTAGAGGATTCAAGTTTATGACCCCAAGTGGCCACTCCCTTGACTTGTGGCCACCGTGTTGGCGCCTGAATAGTGCAGAATAATAACCCTGAGGAGCCGGGTTGTGCAGGGTCAGGAGGCCAAGCCCTTCCTACCCTGGGGCAGGCTGGGCTGAGAGGTGGGTACGACTGTCCCTGTTTTATGAATGAACCTGAGGTTTGGAGAGGTCAAGTCACCTGCCTGAGGACACACAGCCCATGTCTGCCCTGACGACTGGCCCTGACGCTCTGTTGGCTGGAAACGAGGGCCGAGGGTGGACTGTGACCAGGAACCCACTCACTGAGGCCGCAGAGGAGCCCCCGTGAGCGGGGCGGGGGACAGTGAGCGGGCCGAGGGTGCTCTTGTTCTGTGGCTCCCGAGGCTCAGTGCAGAGTGCTGACCACGGCACCTGTGTCCGCAGGATGCTGTCCAGCCTGAACGCGTGGCTGTGGCAGGAAAAGCTCTGGTTACCACCAAACTGCTCCTGGGAGCAGCTGGAGGACCGTGATGGCCGCGTCTTCGCCCACCCCCACCACATGCTGGCGGCCCTGCCCCTAGCCCTGGTCCTGGTGGCCCTGCGCATTGTCTTCGAGAGGTGAGTGTCCATGTGTGCTACCTCTGGCCGACCCTGTCACCTGTGTGTCCCTGCATGCGTGGGGTCCCCATCTGCAGTGTCCTGGGTGGGACCTGGCTTGGCACCACTTCCCTCTAGTGGCTGGTGGCTGGCTTACCCTGGGTGTGCCTCCACCTTCATGGAACAGGGCTGGGGACCTGGGAGGACATGGGTCTGGCCTTCAGAGGTGAGTAGAGGGACACCTGCCGGCTCCCTCCCGCCCAGGGCCTGAAGCTCCTCCCTCTGCCATGGGCTAGTCTGACCCGCCCCACCCCCTCCCCCTCTGCTCGCTCCTCCCCTCCCCCTCCCCTTACACTGGTCCTCCCCCTCCCCTTACACTGGTCCCCCCTCATGCCCCCCATTTGCCCCCAACCTCTGGCAGTCTGGTACCTGTTCCCCAAGTATGTGCCACCTGCCCAGATTCCCAGTGACCTGGCTGCCAAAACCCCTGGATTTTCAGTCATTTCCTGCGTGACCAGTGGGAGCCAGGCTCTCTCCCCTGAGCACCCTCTCTGGTGGGAGTCTTTGCTCCTACAGCTCCCCCCTGGGCAGGGCCCACAGAGACCCTGCTGCGCTGCAGTCTCGGGCACACAGACAGACCCCCGCCAGCCCCTCTCCTGTCCCGGCCCTGCCTGGCTCCCCACCTCCCAGTGGCCCTCCTAAGCCTGCACCCCACAGCCTCCCCACCACCCGCCACCGGCCCCTCACACCTGGGTCCAGTCTTGCCGCCTTCTGGGTGACCTCCGGCCTTGGCCCTGCTCCTGCCCTTGGGAATCAGGACCCCGGCGTCTGGGGGACAGGCAGTAAGGGACTCTCGACTTGGTTGGGGATGGGCGAAGGTACCTGGGAACCCCACATCCTGACGATGGTCCGGCTCCTACCCCCCACCCCCACGCCGTCCAGTACAACACGGGGTTCTGGGGCCCAGCGTGGGAGGCCAGCGCGGCAGGGGAGAGTTCTGACCCTGCCCCACGGTTCCCTGGGCTCCGGGCCTGTGGACCTTCCTCTTAGAGGGAGAAGAAAGACCCCCAGCCTCACGCCCTGCTGTGCGCCCACCCCTGGCCCTATAACGTGTTCCCCGCCACCTCCCCCACGCTCACCCTTCTCTCCTGGGCGCTAACGGGCTCCATGTCCCCTGCACTCAGATTCGTAGGCCTGCCCCTGGGCCGGTGGCTGGGAGTGCGGGATCGGGTCCGGAAACCTGCGAAGCCCAACGCCACGCTGGAGAGACACTTCCTGGAGACAGGGCGGAGACCCCAGGAGGTGAGTGCCCGTCGCCACCGCCACCCTGCTGCCCGTCGTGGATGGTGCCCGGCAGCGGTTTGTGACCACTTATTGGGGGCCAGGGAAGCTACGGTGTCCTCTGGCACTCCAACAAATGCCCAGCCTGCACGCCACCTGGATGCCCTGCTTGCCTGGGAAGCGAAGCCTCGCCCCCTCGAGCTGGGTGGGGGCGGGGTAAAGAAGTGAATCCCGCCCTCCATCCTGGGCATCAGCCGACACAGCTGCCCGCTGGGCAGATTCTGGGCTGGGAGGAGAGGAGTAATTCTTTCCCGGCTCTTGGGAAGGAAAAGAAGTCTGGCTGTGCCTGGGGGTGGTGACAGGCAGCCCTGTGACCGACCTCCGTTCCCACCCATGGAGTGGACTGCTCAGGGGACAGGGTCTGGGGGTGTGGGTCCTGAGAGGAAGGAAACTGTTTTCCCTGGTAAGGTCAGGACAACTCGGAAGAGCAGAGAGCTTTGCGGTCCCCCTCCCTCTGCAATCTCCTCTGTAGGAAGGGCTGAGGGCAAGCTCTCCACCGCTGCCTGGGGTGTAGGAAAGCCTCTTCCCCAGTCCCCTTCTCCATCAGTGTTCTGCTGCACTAGGGACGGGTCTTGGTCCTCACCAACCCAGTGTTCTGGGGCACACCCATCTCTCAATAGTAGACATGGCTACCTCACAGGCAAGATCTGGGGCTGCCAAGAGGGGGAACAGAGCCAGGTCCTGCTTATCCAGGGACCAGGGAAGGAAGCCACCATCAGGCCTCAGTGGCCCTGACTCCTGACACCCCTTTTCAGTCCCAGATGGCCCTCTTGGCCGCCCAGTGTGGCCTCACACTGCGGCAGACTCAGCGCTGGTTCCGGAGACGCCGGAACCAGGATCGGCCCTGCCTCTCCAAGAAGTTCTGCGAGGCCAGGTACCAGGGCCAGGGGAGGGCCAGGGAGGGGGTCTGTTGGGCAGCTGCCTCATGGGCTTCCTCCTGTCTGCAGCTGGAGGTTCGCCTTCTACCTGTGTACCTTCGTCGGTGGTGTCTCCGTCCTGTACAACGTGAGTACCCCGACTGCGCACTGTCCCACAAGCACCTGCAGGGCCTGTGCCCAAGACCTCCTGGGCACCAGGTTCTACAGTGAATGAACCACCGTGGGGAGAGAGGGGCAGAGGTGGAACTAGCCAGGGAAGGGTGGAAGGGTCTGCGCGGGAACCTTGGGGAGGCCCTGGCCCCTGGGTGGCAGCTGGTGTCTGACCTTCAGGACCTTGAGACACCCGTTTCTTTGCAGGAGTCATGGCTGTGGACTCCAGTGATGTGCTGGGAAAATTACCCAAACCAGGTGAGTGGCAAGGGTGACCACAGGCCCAAGACCCAAACTTGTACAACACACCAGAAATTCCCCTGAGTGCTGCTCTGGCTCTCTTACTCCTGTGTTCTGTAGAGAGGGGCCAGGAGTGAGGAGACTCCACAGAACCGCTGGCCTTGACCACCTCCTCACTCATGGGCGTTCAGCTGTGCTGGTTTTAAGCAAATGGGGAGGGTCCTGGGCCGTGGGCCTGCCAGGTAGGCGCCTCCACTGCCCACAGCTACCCTTGCCGTCCTTCCTGTCACAGACCCTGCAGCCAAAGCTGTACTGGTGGTACCTCCTGGAGCTGAGCTTCTACATCTCACTGGTCATCACGCTGCCCTTTGACATCAAGCGCAAGGTGAAGCCATGGGGAGGGACACCACGGGGAAGACGTGACCCAGTCTCTGGACAGGGAGCTGGGGTGCGGTGGGCTGCGGCCCCACCACCAGGAGGCCTGGGCTCCAGAGGTCACACCAATCTCCTGCGAGGGCCTGCCCCCAGCCCTAGGGTGGGGGCCCCTCCTGGCACCAAGGCTTATCTGGTGACCCACCGTCTCCTGCAGGACCTCAAGGAGCAGGTGGCGCATCACGTCGTGACTATCACCCTGATCACCTTCTCCTACAGCGCGAACCTGCTGCGCATTGGCTCGCTGGTGCTGCTGCTGCACGACTCGGCCGACTACCTGCTGGAGGTGGGCTGACCCGCACGCCCTGGAGATGAGGCCCCGCCCCCTCACCTCCTGAGGGGTGAGGCCCCGCCCCCCCGGTCTTCCCGAGCCAGGAGACCCTGCCCCCCACCTCCCGGGACCTGAGCCCCGCCCCCGCTCCCTAAGAGGGGACGCTCTCGCCCCTTTTCCCGTGAGAGGAGGCCCGCCCTGCCCTGCTCGCCCTGCCGCCCTGCCGCCCTGCCCTGCGTGCCAGCCTGGGTCCTGAGCGGCGCCCTCTGTCCCCCCCAGGCCTGTAAGATGTTCAACTACACGCGCTTCACGTTGGTGTGCGACGCGCTCTTCCTCATCTTCTCCTTTGTCTTCTTCTTCACCCGCCTCATACTCTACCCCACCCAGTGAGTCGGCCTCCCTCTCCCGTGGGGGCTAGAGGGGGGCGGGCATGTCTGAAACCCCGGCCCGCCTCGCCCTGGGTGCCCCGCCCCGGGAAGAGCTGGAGGTATTGGCTGGATTTTTCCAGGAGGCGGCAGGGAAGGGTGTGCCTGACACAGGGCACAGCATATGCCAAAGCTCAGAGGTGAGAGATCGGAACTGGGCTCAGGCTTCATGGGGCGCAGCCCTGGACACCAAGTGGGAGGAGGCGGACCATGGCGCAGCTTGCTGGAGTCCTCTACTCAATATTCATGGAGCCCCTCAAAGATGCCAGGCGCTGGGCATATGGCCGGGGCAGCAGTGCAAAGCCGCCTGCCCTCTGGGTGCTGGCAGTGTGGGTGGAAGCGGGCAGAGGGGCAAGGAGCCAAGTCTAGAGAAGGAGAGTGAGAAGGTAGGGTGAGAGGGAAGCTCGCGAGTGCATAGCTGGAAGTCAGCGGAGGGAGGTGAGAGAAGGACCGCGCTGACCCCGAGACGGGTTCCGGAGGGAGGGAGTGGCCGGCAGAGCCCGCGACTCAAAGACAGCGCGGGGGAGGAGAGGACCAGGGCCAGGCCGCAGGGAGGAGGCACCGGCGAGCAGCTCACGAGCGCCCTCGGGTGGCTACAGGGGACAGGCGGTGGGAAACAGGGGGCCGAGGGCGAGAGCGAAGCCACTGCCTTGGTACAGTGAGGTGAGGGTCGTGCAGACTCGGGAGGGCCACCAGGGTCCAGGCTGGGAACCGGTCCAGGAGGAGCTGCCTGGGGCATCGGGCTCCGTGGGACCTATGGAGAGACAGGGAGGAGGCAGGTCGACGTAGGCCTTCTGTAGGAGCCCCCATCTGTAGGAGCCCCCATCCGCAGCCGGTGACTGAAGACACCAGCCTGGATGGATCAGCTGGGGAGCCAGTGTGGACAGTGAGGCCGAGCCCCCTGATGTCCTCAGGCAGAGGGGGGCCTGGAGAGACTGGGAAGCAGCAGCCAATGACAGGCACAAGAGGAAAACAGTCTGCGCGGCCACTTCAGAGTCTCGAGGGAAAGGGGGGTCACCAGAGGGACAAAGAAGGGTGGAGAGAGGGTGTGTCGCTCTTCCTTGCATGAGAAGTAACCGGGGATTAGCAGGTGAGCCAGCAAGGAGGCAGGTGAGGGAGAAACAGGGCGAGAGAGTGGCCAGAGGTGATGGAGGGCAGGGGGCAGGGCACTCGGGAAACTTCTCTCAGGTTGCATCCGAGGGGTCGAGGGGAGGAGGGGCTGGGGCCTAAGGAGATACAAGAAGATGTGAAAGGGCCGCCTAGGAGCGGGGTGGGATACTAAGCATCCCTTTGGGGCTCATGGTTGGGCAAGGCCCGCTGACAGTGTCTATTGTGCTGACCTAGTTTAGCAGGGAGCAGAGGCTGTGTACCCAGCGGAAGTGGGTAAGTATCTTGAGTCTGGGACAGCACTGGGGAGCCACAGAAAGTTCCAGAGCAAGAAAGACTATGCAAGTTAGGTGTTCCTAGGACTAGGGTCTACAGCAGCTGGTGAGACCCCTTCCTCTCTCCCTCCCTCCTGCTGCAGGATCATCTACACCACCTACTATGAGTCCATCATGGACAGGGGTCCCTTCTTTGGCTACTACTTCTTCAACTTGCTTCTGATGATGCTGCAGGTGTTACACGTGTACTGGTTCGGCCTCATCCTGCGCATGCTCATCAACTTCTTTAGGAAGGGTCAGGTACATCTGGGCAAGGGTAGCTCATGTATGCCTCTGGAAGCCCCCATCCCAGCCTGGCCCGGCCCTGCCCCTAGCTCCTACCTGCTCTGAGCTTCCACCCGGCTCTGTTCCCCAGATGGCAAAGGACATTCGCAGTGATGTGGAAGAGTCTGACTCCAGTGACGACGGGCTGGCCCCAGAAGGTTTACAGATGAAGAACGGGATGACTCACGAGCCCTGGGCTGCCCCAGCTGACGGCCCTAGAAGCCGGGCAGCCAGACGGCTGGCCAATGGGCACGTGCCAGGCACATAGCCTGCCAAGAACTGGCAATGAGGGGCTGCCCCCAGCACCTTGGGTACTTGAGGTGGCTGGACTGGCAGCCTCTGAGCCAACTCACAGGGAAGCCCGGCCCCAGATGGGCCAGAGGCTGATGATCTGTCTCCAGCCCCTCCCCTCCCCCTCCCTCTGGGCCCCTAGACAGAGCCAGAAGGCAGCAGCAGGACACTGCTGCCAGCCAGAGCCACATCCAGGCTGCAGCCTGGTGGCCATGGGGAGCCCTGGATGAAAGAGGTCCAATAAAAGCTGAACGGAGCTGAATTCTCTGCCTGAAAACTTGGGTCTGGTGCAGCTCCCTGTCCTTCCGTAAGATCCCCAGAAGACCACCATCAACCAGATACTCACTGCCACCACCAGGGGACCCAGGGGCATGGAGGTGCAGCTACCCCAGGGCAAGGCCACCACCTTCCACCCTGGTACTGCTCAGCCAGCTGCTCACATCTGGCTTACACACTAGGCAAACTAAGCACAGGAAGCCGCAGACTTGCTTAAGGTCAGAGTCCAAGCAGGAGGTGGGAAGGGAGCTTGTGCCTGCAGCCCCTGCTCAAAGCCAGCTGGAGACTCCCTCCGGCCAGTGAAGGAGGTCTGGGTGGGGGTGCAGATTCCCACAGGCTTCCCAAGGGTCAGCCTAGGTGAGATCACTGTCCCCTCAGGAGCCACACAGGAACAGGGTACCTCTCCAAGAGAGGCTGGAGGACCTGTGTCCCCCACCCCAGAAACAGCCACAAAGTCCACATGTGGTCAGCCTCCACTGCCCTCAGGGACGCACCCAAGTGGAGCTCAGTCATGACGCAGAAGTAAGGGGTGGTGGGGGCCAAAGAAGCACTGTGGGTACACTAGAGAAGAAACTGGTAAGGGACAGAGGAGGGACAGAGGACAGGCCATCAGGAAAAATAGAGGGACAAGATCCAAGAGAGGAGAAATAGCTGGGTAAAGTGGAGGAGTGAAGGGTCATGAGGGTCAAGACTGGGTGGAGGCAGAAAGTGAGGCTCATGTTTTCTCTCCTTTGTGGAAGATGCAGGGGGAACGCGGGGACCCCATGGAGACAAGTGGAGGATGGGAGGGAAAGGGGCAGTACTGGGCGGCAAAACTGACCAAATTAGGTTATATGCATGTGTGACCATACCACGACCCGCTACTGTAAAATTATGACCATCGAGAAAGAGACGGCTAGGGGCACAGTGAGGAGGGACGGAGCCCTTATCTTTGGTGCTTCTCAGCAAATAGGGCAGACGGGAGAGAGGAGAGGGCTCCCTGTCTCCACCACCGAGGGCGGCAACAGACGGTGACAAGATCAGACAGTGGTGAGAGATGCAGAGAAAGGAGCCCGAAGCAGCGCAGGAATGAGACAGCCAGCAGGGAAAGAGAAGGAGGGGCCCTGGGGAGAGCATGATGAATATGGAGGCGGAGAAGGAGAGAAGAGCCGGAGAGAGGAAAGGGAAGAAGAAGGGATGATCAAATCGGGACGTGAAACAGCAGATCACGGAGAAGAGAGGGCTGGGGTGGCTGGATGGTGGAGCATCCGTCTAGCACCAGCTGAGTTGGGTTCCGTCCTCAGCACAGAGGGCAGCTGGAATGAAAAGATGAACTGATGGACCCCAGGGGAAACAGCAGACGGCCCTGACACAAAGGACGCTCAGCCTTACACAACAAAAAGCAGAGTACGAAGCACAGTGACAGTGACATACTGGCCAAAAAAAATTTTAAAAAAAGAAAAAAGAAAAAAAAACGATAATAAAGGTTGAGCATCCTTTATCCAGAATTCGAAATACTCCAAAATCTTTGAGCACCAATATGATGCTACAAATGGAAAATTCCACATCTGACCTCGCCGGAGGGGTCACAGTCAAAACGTGGGCTCACCGAAAACATTGTATAAGATGACCTTCAGTCGTGCATATAAGGTGTATGTGAAACAGATGAATTTCCTATTTAGACATGTATCTAATCTCCAAGGTATCTCAATATGTATCTGCAAATAGTCCCCAATCCAAAAACATCCAAAATCAAACATTTCTGGATCCAGGCATTTCGGATTAGGGACATGCAACCAGTACCGGCAAAATGCAGGGTGATGGCGCCCTCTGTTGGTGAAACCTGTAGGAAAGTAGAGCCGCCAAATGGCACGCCCCCTAGAGGGGAACTTGGCAATAACTAGCAATACTACAAACGTTTCCTCTTCTCTCTGAAGATACACTTAGATACTAACGTAGCTACTGTGTTATAAGATATTAGCGTTTTTCATACCCCTGAAACTCAACAAGAACAGGACAACTAACCTTATAAACCGAGGACAAAACATATGATGAACACATATAGATGGGAAAACCCATAAACTTATAAAAACACACTAAACCTCACAAATAACCAAGGAAATGGAAAACAAGACCACAAGATGCCATTTTAGATCCACTCAATTGACAAATAAATCAGACAAGCCCGTGCTTTGGCGCACATGTGAACTCCCCTGAACCTGGGAAGCTGAGGCCAGAGCATCACAAGTTCAAGACCAGACTGGGCAACTTAGCAGGATCCTGTCTCACAACGTAAAAAGGGCTGCGGATGTAGCCCAGTGGTAGAGTGTCCCTGGGTTCAATTCCCAGTACTACCCACCACCACCACCACCACCACCACCACCACCACCCCACCCCCCCACCCCCTCCCACCCCCGGCAAAAAAAAAATCAAGTGTTGGAAAGAATGAGGTCAAAAGAAATTACACATCCATTACTGGGAGGAGCTTCAATGGGTACACCACTTTATAAAAGTGACCTTTTATAAGGGTCACTTTGTGGACCTTCTATAAAGTTCAAAAATGTTATACTGGGTTAGGGGATGTAGCTCAGTGGTAAAGTGCTTGCTTAGCACATGCAAAGCCCTGAGTTCAGTCCCTAGCACCACAAAAATAATAATAAAAAATAAAAAAGGCAAAGAACTTGAATGGACATCATCCACAAAATATAAACACACACACACACACACAGCCAAAAAATACATGACAAGATATTCAACATCATGAGATATTAGGAAAATGCAGGTCAAAACCAGTGAGCTGGGCACAGTGGCACACACCTATCATCCCACTGACTTGGGAGGCTCAGGCAATAGCAATATCACAATAGCAAGCTCCGGTCTCAAAATAAAAAGAGCTGGACCTGCAACTCAGCAGTAAATAAAGCTCAATCCCAGTAACCCCCCTCACACACACACACAAAAAAAAAAGACCTTAAAATCGAAATGAGATACTACTTCATAACCATTGAATGAGTAAAATTAAAAAGAAAAGTATTGTTGAAAATGTGGAAAACCAAAATAATCCATGTTCGCTGCTGGTGGGAATATAAAAAGGGTTAACCTCTGTGAAACAGTTTGGTGGCTTCTCAAAAAGTGAAACACAAAATGACCACATGATCAGAGGGACTGAAAGCAGGGATTCAATTAAATGTTTGTACATGAATGCTCATAGCAGCACCACTCACAATGACCAAAAGTTGGAAACAGCCCAAATGTCCACCAATAGGTGAATGATAAATAAATTGTGGTATATCCATATAGTGGAATATTATTGAATTATGAAAAGGAAGGAAGTACTAATATGTGTGAAATATAAATGAACCTCAAAAATATTCAGTGACAGAAGGGGCCGGGGCTGTGGCTCAGTGGTAGAGCGCTCGCCTAGCACATGCAAGGCCCTGGGATCGATCCTCAGCACCACAGAAAAATAAATAAAGATATTATGTCCAAATACAACTAAAAAAATATTTGAAAGGAAAAAAATACATTCTGTGACAGGAGCTAGGTACAAAAATTTCCACATTTTTATGACTCTATATATGAACTATCCAGAAGAGGTAAACATATATAAGTAAAATGCAGATTTATAGATAACAGCTTCTGGGGAGTGAGGGGTAGGGAGTAACTGTTTAATAGGTACAGAGCTTTTGTGGTTTTGTTTTGCAAGAAATATCACATTTTATTTAATTCAAATACCATTCTGAGCCCTATTTCCTCTTTCTTGTGTATTTCATTATATATATATATTTCTGGTGAGGATGGAACCCAGTGCCTCACATGTGCCAGACGAGCACTCTACCACTGAGTCCCAGCCCCTCTTGTGTGTATTTCTTAAAGCAAGCTTTTTATATTTTAAAGTTATAACTATTAGCATGTATTAATTATACAAAACAATGGGTTTCATTTGACACTGTCATAGTGCATGTAATATACTTTGATCATATCCATCCCGTTTCCTTCTTGGTTACTACCCCAGCCCCAGCCCCTGAGACAGATGGTTCTTTTGGTTGGTTGGTCTTAGTGATGGAAATGTTTGTGGACTAAAATTGTGATTCTATGACATTATGAATATACTCAATCCTACTGAATTGTTCACTTTAAGATGATTGGGGTTTTTTGGGGCTGGGGATGTGGCTCAAGTGGTAGCGCGCTCGCCTGGCATGGGTGTGGCCCGGGTTCGACCCTCAGCACCACATACAAACAAAGATGTTGTGTCCGCCGAGAACTAAAAAAAATAAATATTAAAAAATTCTTTCTCTCTCTCTCTCTCTCCCCTCTCTCGCTCTCTCTTTAAAACAAAAAAAAAGATGATTGGTTTTTATGTTATATGAATTTCACCTTAATAAAAATGCATGAAAGGGGAGTTTGCATTGAACCGATAATTAACAGGGTCTTGTGAAATGAAGACTATTCCAATTCCATACACCTGGTGTCCCCTACCCAATGGCCCCCACTCCCTGTTTTCCCCAAAACATACAAACAAAACCTCTTAAGGGTCAAAAACGAAAACATGATGGATATTAGAAAATACACATGATCAGATGAATAACAAAAATATTCCACAGCTGTATTTGTGGGATGCAGTTTAACCATCCTAAGGTGAATTTGTAACCTCATGTGCTTGCATTAGAAAATGAAAAACAAAAAAATTTAAGAACCGTAGAATAGGCTCAATAAAGGAAAAATAAAGGAACATATAAATAAACAGAATAGACAGGCAACCTCAACACTGGTTTTGTGAAAGACTAATAAAATAGACAAATCTGACGAGAATAAAGAAGTCAGGCTGGTGACATGGCTCAGTAGCAGAGTGTTTGCCTAGCATGCAGGAGGCCCTGGGTTCCATCCTCAGCACCACAATAAAAAATTAAAAATGAAGCCAAGTGTGTTGGTGCAAGCTTTTAATCCCAGCTACTGGGATTATAAATTCAAGGCCAGACTCAGCAACTTAGCAAGACCCTGTCTCAAAACAAAATAAAAAGGACTAGGGATGAAGCTCGGTGGTAGCATGTGTGAGGCCCTCCTCGATTTAATTCCCAGTACCATGAAATAAATAAAACTGTCCATTATTTGCCTAAGACATCATATCTGTGCCAAAAGCCCAGACCAGGGCTGGGCATGTGAGAGTGTGTGCTTAGCATGCACCAAGCCTGGGGTTCAGTGCCCAACATGCTGGTAGACCCACACGAACATGTGTGCATGCACACACACACACACACACACACACACACACACACACAACACAGCTTATGCAGATAGGTTAATAAAAGTTTAAAAGTTTGTTTAATCTAAAAATCTGTATAGAAACATTTTAATCACTATATAATAGACATTTTTATTACTTAACAACAATGATTTAGAAAAGATGCCATTTATAATATGAGAAAAAGACTAACTACTTAGAAGTAAATCTACATAAGATTTATCGATTTATACAGATTAAGCTCTATATGAGTAAACTCTTGCCTGGGGTGGTGGCAAACACCTGCAATCCCAGCAACTCCAGAGGCTGAAGCAGAAGGATGGCAAATTGAGGACCAGCCTGGCAATTTAGAGACCCTCTCTTAAAATTAAAGAGGAGAGGAGGAGGAGGAGGAGGAGGAAGAGGAGGAGGAGGAGGAATAAGAGGAGAACTAAGGATGTAGCTCAGGAGTTGAGCACCCCTAGGTTCAATCCTCAGTATGGGGGGAGGGGCCCCCAAAAAGGATCTATTTTTTTAACATTTAATTTTTAGTTGCAGATGAGCACAATACCTTTATATTATTTTTATGTGGTGCTGAGGATCGAACTCATGCATGCTAGGCGAGCACTCTACCTTGGGCCACAACCCCAGACCCCAAAGAATCCATTTTGCAGAACACAATAGGCTGACCCTAGAATGTATGAAAATGCAAGAAGCCACACACAGCCAATGTTCTCAAAGAGCACACTGGAAGGTAAATGGGAAATCAGTGGAAGAGTTCAGAGTTTGTTTTGAAGAGCAGGAAATGTAAAAGAGGCAGAGTTGTTATTTTTCATAGCAAGTTTTAAAAGACTGACTTCAATTATTTGCTAATCTAATTTGGTTTGAAAAGAAGAGTGCTCTCAAGTTATCAGAATAAAATATAAGGAACTATCTTTATGGCAGTAAGGTGGCAAACTATTCAATAAGCTCAAAATATAAAGGAAGGGGCTGGGGTAGTAGCTCAGAGGTAGAGCACTCACCTTGCATGTACAAGGCTGCTGGGTTTGGTCCTTAGCACCACATAAAATAAATAAATAAAATAAAGGTATAGTGTCCAACTGTTTTATATATACATAAAGGAAAACCTTGACACATGAACAACATTCAAAATGTCAGAACAACCCAAAGATTCCTGAACCACTTAGGAATCTTCCAGTCACAAGTGACAAAAACTTAACCACACACACATTCACACACACCCCTAAAAAAAAAAAACTTAACCCAAAAACCTAGCTCAGTTTTTGAAGAGATATTAGCTTCCATGACTGTACAGTTCTGAAACTAGGCTACCATCAGGCATGGTTGCTGCAGAAGTTCATGACATCACCCAGGCTCTGGCTCCCTTTCTTCTGTTTTCTTTCTTTCTTTCTTTTTTTTTTTTTAACTTTTTTTTTTTAAGAGGGAGAGAGGGAGAGAATTTTAACTTTTTTTTTTTTTTTTTCAGTTTTCGGCGGACACAACATTTTTGTTGGTATGTGGTGCTGAGGATCAAACCCGGGCCACACGCATGCCAGGCGAGTGCAATACCTCTTGAGCCACATCCCCAGCCCCCTTTCTTCTGTTTTCTTGGCTCTCTCTTTCTGTGATTGAAGACAATGATGGAACACAATGGTTTCAGACTTCACACCTTCCCAGAAAAAATAAATAAATAAATTATCTCAGAAGGCCAGAAAATATCTTGGAGGACCACAACCTAAACTTGGTACGTGCTGCCTGTGGACCAACCAGGTGGCCAAGAGAAAAGTTGCTTACCAATGGAACCCACTTCTGACTTGAGGATGAAGCCAATCTCACCCAACCCCAGGACTGAGAAGGGTTGACCTCCAAGTTCCCTAAGGAAGGTAGTCCCCTAGGATGCAGAGAGGATGACACCATCCTAATAAAGAGCTCCCAAATATCAGAAAACGAACCTCCAAAGAAAGAGGACGAACAGGCATATACAGGCAAGTCATAGGAGTGGAACTTTTTTCTTTTTTGTATTGGGGATTGCACCCAGGGGCGATTTACCACTTAGCCACATCCCCAGCACCCACCTACCTTTTTTGTTGTTGTTTGTTTTTTTATACAGGGCCTTGTTAAGTTGTGATGCTGGCCTGCAACTTGCAATCTTCCTGCCTCCCTAGTGGCTGTGATTACAGGTGTGTACAACCACGCCCCATTGGAACTTTTTTTTTTTTTTTTTTTTTTGGTGCCAGGGATTGATCTCAGGGGCACTCCACCACTGAGCCCCGTCCCCAGCTCTATTTTATATTTTATTAGAGACAAGATCTCACCGAGTTGCTTAGTGCCTGCCATTGCTGAGGCTGGCTTTGAACTCGTGAATCTCCTGCCTCAGCCTTCCTAGCCACTGGGATTACAGGCATGTGCCACCATGCCAGGCTAGGAATTTTTTTTAAATATGGGAAAATACATATTAGAACATTAGCTTTAGAAAGAAAAGGAACTGGATGAACTCTAATGACATGACAGGCAGACAAAAAATGTACAATTCCATGCATGCGAGGCACCTGGGACAGTCAGATTTGCAGAAAAGAACGCAAATGGATGCCAGGGACTAGGGGAGTGGGAGGTAGGAGTTAGTGTTTATTGGGTACAGAAGTTCCATTTTGCTAGATGAAGAGTTCTGGAGATGGATGGTGGTAATAGTTACACAACTCGGTGTACTTAATGCCACTGATTTGTACATTTAAAAACAGTTAACATGGTAAAATTGTATTAGTGGTAAAATTGTATTTTACCACTAATACAATTATTTTATATATTTTTATGTGGTGCTGAGGATGAAACCTCGTGCCTCACAGGTGCTAGACAAGTGCTCTGCCACTGAGCTACAATTCCAACCCATCACTATGCTTTTTAATAGGGTAGGATGGTCAATCTCACTAACATGCAAGAAAATGACTACTGAAATATCTATGAGCCAGCACAGTACGTTTGTCCACACAAACATCATTATTATTATCATTATTATTTTTATTTTGAGACAGGGTCTTGCTAAGTTGCTCAGGACCTCACTAAATTGCTGAGGCTGTTTGAATTTGGCCTCCGGGGTAGCTGGGATTATGGCAGTCTACGCGAGTTCAGTACTGACGCGATTCTACTTCCAAATGGTTCCCACCCCAGGTCGCACTCTGGCCTCAGAGCTCGGGGGCACCGAAGGCTCAGCTCTTCCACCCCTCCAGCCTGCACTCCTCAACAAAACCTTCGTCACCAAGGCCACCAATGGCCCCCACGTTACGTTACGGCCTGCTGCACCTGACCCCTGGCAGTTGGCGACTCCGGTGGCGGCCACTCCCTCTCATTTGACTCCTTCCCTTCTCCTGAAGTCCCCGGTGTCCTTCCCTGGGTGCCTTCTCCCTGGGCTTCTTCCTCGCTTTCCAAACCTCTAGACCTGGCTCCTCTCCTGCCTCCACACACATCCGCCTGTCTTTACTTGGGTTTCCAACCCAGACCCAGGGCCTTCTCCGTCTCCCCCATCAGGTTTCTTTCTCAAAAGAAGCACCCTCCAAGCTGGATTCCTAAGGGCCCCTTCCAGGGCCACGCCCCACTGCGGCCACGCCCCACCGTGGCCCTGCCCAGCCTCAAGGTCACCGCTAGCCTACCGCCATTCACTCAGCCCCTGCATCTGGCTTCCCCACGCCCACATCCCAGTTGGCCATCAATCCTGGTGCCCAATTGCCATTAATTTTTTTTAATATTTATTTTTTAGTTTTCGCCGGACACAACATCTGTTTTGTTTTGTTTTGTTGGTATGTGGTGCTGAGGATCGAACCCAGGCCGCACGCATGCCAGGCGAGCGTGCTACCACTCGAGCCATATCCCCAGCCCCCCCAATTGCCTTTAAACTGTTCCAGAATCCAACCATCTCCGGTCATCCCCCCAGGTTCCACCCTTCCTGCGCTTCCTGCCTGATCTCCAAGCTCCCACTTTGGCCCCTCCCGTCATATCCTCTGTCCTCCAAAAATACTTCCTCCCAAATTTGGAGGTCCATTTTGTTAATGACTGTACTGAGCACCTAGAACAGTGCCCCATACAATCATGTCTGCTGGGGATTGGATGCAGGGGCCCTGCAGATACCAAAAACTGCAGGTGCCCAAGTCCCTTTAAAACGCTCTAGAATTTGCAGTCCAACGTACAATTAGTACAATTATCCTCCCGCATCCCGTCTCCAGATGACTATGTTAATAGAAAATAAACGGTATACAAACAGTTGCATTACTGTGTTGTTCAGGGAATAATGACAAGCGAAAAAAGAAAAAGTAAAGCCTATAAATGTTTAAGTCACATGTGTTCTTTTCTTTCTTTCTGCTCCTTCCCATTTTTCATTGCTAAGGATGGAACCCAGAGCCTCACTGAATATGCTGGGCAAATGCTCTACTATCGACCTACACCCCCAACCTAATCACCTTTTTTTTAAATTGGTACATTCCTTAAATCACCTCTTCAAATGTCAACTTTACAAATATAATAATCCCATCCTGAAGAGGTTAAGAAATTCCTGTCTCTGCTTTTTGTCCCTATGAACTATTATAGAAAATGTGACACAGACTAGGGAGAGAGTATGGCTGAGACAGGGGTGTGACTCCAGGAGGCCACCACAGTGACAAAGGTATTGGGCAAGGGGCCTGCAATGGAGATGAGCAACAGACTAAGAGCAACAGACTAAGCATGGTGACAGGGGACAATAGGATGATAACAGGTACCAAGGGAGGGCAGAGTTGCCAGAAGTCAGAATGTAAGGCGTTAGCTTAAAATTTCTGGCTCAGCACCAAGGAGCTGGCACCTAACATTCCAGGTTATCCCAGCCAGGCTGAGCTATAGCCTCGGCACAAGCTGGATCCCAAACCTGGGCAGAAGCAGCAGGCAGTACACAGCCTCCACATGCCACCGTGGAAGCAGGCCCTGGCGAACCTGTGCCTGGTCTAACCAGGACCTCACACCGTGGCGAAGGACCACTCTGTCTCCACTTGACCACTACCCAAGGCATGGGGACCTGGCACCAAACAGCCCAGGTGCACTCTGGGTCTGTGGGGCTCCACTCAGTCTTGCTTTTGACCTTAGGGAGGGCGAGAGAACAACTGGGCACCGTGGTCCAGAGTGCCCTACCGAGGTTCAAATCCCAGTTCAGATGCTACATGACCTTGAGCTCACGGACCTTAACTTTCCCCCCTGTAATCATGAGCACAGCCAGTGGAAACAGCCAGAGAGCCTAGCAAGCAATGAACAATCAGCCAGGACACAAACTGAGATACTGCCCAGCAGTGGAAAGGAGCAAAATGCTAACACTGCGACTCGAACAAACCCTGAAAACATGCTCAGTGGAGGGGACAGCACAGATCAGGTGGTACCATCCGACATGAAGCGTCTAGAACAGGCAAACCCACAGGGACAAAGTACTCAGTGGTTTCGGGGGCTGGGGAGAGCGGATGTACAGGGACTGCTACTGGACACAGGGTTTCCTCTGGGGATGATGAAAATCCCCTGGATCTAGACAGAGTGATGGTTGCACAATGTTGTCAGTGGGCCAGGCACCACAGGACTGTACACTTCCAAATGGTTAATGGTTAATTTAGGTTATGTGAATTTTCCTCAATATCAAAAAGGGGTGGGGGAAGACTGGACAAGGACACTCTCACAGGCTCTCAAACTCTCTCTCTCTCACACACACACACACACACACACACAGCTTCCTCCCCTCCCCATCTCCCCACCCAGCCCCCAGGCCACCCCTTCCTGGCCACCTTGAGCCCATTTGGAATTTGCCAAGCACTCATCCGCCAGGTGCCGGGACCTCTGCCCACCTGGACCATGTGTAGCCCCTGAAACACACTCGGAGGTCCAGACCACAGTCCGTGACATGGGGTGGGAAGAACACTGGAGCTGCCTGGGACCCTATCCTGTTCAGCCGGAGACGAGGCTACCTTTCCCCTCAGCATGAGTAATCAGAATGGGGCACAAAGAGAAAAAGGGCAGCAAACTTAGGGCTCAGCTCCAAGACAAGGATCCGGGTGGCACAGAGTGATACGACTGGACATTTGGGGCTCCTTACTGAGGAGGAGAAGGAAAGGACCCACTGAGCTGCCGCTGAGGGTGGGGCACTTGTCCCCAGTCCTGGCTGCAGGCTGAGACCAAGTGGTCAAGTGGGAAAGCAAGATGCCTACAGGTCTGGGCTCCCAGGCCAGCAAGACGTGGAGTCCCACATGCAAGGACCCTCCATGCTCACACCACTTTAAACTCGGATTTCCTGGAAATGACTCTCTAGGCCGATTCTGAGGACAGGATGGGCAGCTGCCAGCACAGAGTCCTGCTGGAGGAAATAGCTCACGCACGCACACACGACAGCAAAGCAGAGCTACTCGCCAGCAGGCAGGGAGCACTCACCTCAGGCCTGCCCCGTTCCCGCCCACTCCTGCCCTCTGCCCCACCTGTGGCAGTTGGTAAAGAGGGCCTGACAAACAGGGCCTGCAGCTATTCATACCTTTACGTGGTACACACACACACACACACACACGCTCACACTCACACACCCACTCACCCACACTCTCACAGGATACACGCTGAGCTAACTAACACCCTAAAGCAGAAATGCTGCTGGTCCAGCAACTTCTGCTTTGCACCTTGGAAGCCCCAACTTCCCAAGGACCAAGGACAGTGCAGCAGGCCTGTTCGGAAGAGCACAGAGAGCACCTGGCTGTCCCAGCATTTCCCCCAGGGTACACGTAAGACATTCCACGAAGTGACACTCAGCCAGCCTATCTCAAGAGCATGGAATCCACCATGTGGAACAAAAGAACCACCAGTGAGTCCAGGAACTGGAACTATGACAGAGAACACTAAGGCACCCCACTGACCCAGCAAGGGACAGCCCGGCCCAGCGCTATCTAATTCCTAAGGACAGGAAACAACCTGCCTACCTGGGATCCTGCCTTCCACAGGCAAGCCACACTCCCTTCACTAGGCTCCTGGACACCATGCCCCAGCCCCACCCCAGAGCCAAGAACCAGACACCTCAGAAGAGCCACCGGCAGGCTCCCCCAGGCACACAACCCTCCCAAAATGAATGGAACTAGCCACTCCTGGGGCTACTTATCCTACCTCACCCACTGCTTCCCACAGAAACCACCATAAGGGCTTTTGCCCGAGGTTTCCAGCCTTCTCTGCCTCCTGACCAAGGACATCCCTCACTTGAAGCTTCTTCCCTGTATGACTCTGCAGCCTGACAGCTACCTGTGACCCCACCGCCACTGTAAGAATCTGAGTTATATCTTCTTCCTTTTTTTTTTTTTTTCTTTTGGTGCTGGGGATTGAACCCAGGCTCTACCACTGAGGCACACCCCCAACCCTCTGTGAGACTGGGTTTCACTAACTTGCCATCCCCCTGCCTCAGTTCCCCAATTCTGGGATCACAGGCGTGTGCCACCATATCCATTGAGTGTGACCTTTTCAGGGGCCTTCTTTCTTGATCCGTAGGCCTCACCAGCCCTGATAATAAAACCCATGTTTCACAGCAGGGTGGAGCTGGGGCCAGGGCCACCCACAGCCTCTTCTCACAGGGGGAGAGGCCATGATGGACGAAGGGCTGCAACTCAAGACGGGAGGTGCTGCCTGAGCTCTGCTCTTCCTCCATGAGGCCTGCCATCAAAGCTGCCATCGATGCAGACCTCCCTGCCACTGCAGCCGCGTCACCCCTGCTCTCAGGAGGCGAGAGGAGGAGGGGCCGAGAGGGTGCTGGGCATGAGGTCCTGCATCCCCTCCTCTCTGGAACCTCACAGAAGACGGGTAAAACAAAGGCCCCAGGCTGCCCAGACCAGGAAGACAGAGGCCCAGAGGCAGGGAGAGGACGTGGAAGAACTTTAATTGTCACCCTAGCAAGGGTGGCAGGAGTGTCTAGGTGCAGGGCCATCCTCGGCCCTGGGAGGGGCTGCGGCCAGCCCCTCGTCTCTGGCTGTGGTGTGTTCTCCATCCAAACTCCTCCTGTGCACAGGGAGTGTCCCAGCCTCCTGGGCCACGTCTGCAAGGTTCTAGGTGGCCAGGAGCACCCACGTCTCTGAGGGCTGGGGCCCCAGCAGCTGCCCGCAGGTTCCCATGCAGACAATCCTCATCTGGCTGCACTCAGGCAGGGGCAACGAGGTGTGAGAGCGTGTCCTCAGAGCACTGAGGTCTTCCGTTCTGACAGCGGCAGAGACTCCTTCACTGCCACCAGAAGCCCCCGCGCGGGTAGATACCCCTGGGCTCGGAGCCATATCACTACCAGGAGGATGGCAACAGCCAGGCTGGCACTCAGCACTGCTGTGGGACACAGAGATGGACAGAGGGGTAGTGGGAGGAAGGCACAGGCTCTCACAGCCACTGAGCTCCCAACATATGGGGCTGGGTGGCCTGCATCCCGTCCCCACCCAGACCCAATTCCCCCAGAACAGGCCCAGGGGCAGGGAGGCTGAGAATCTCACCAGCAGCAACAACGGCCCCGTGGACACCTGGGCTTCTGTACTGGTGCCCAGCAGAGTCGTCTGTGGCATTCCTGAGAGAAGTGACAATCTCCAGGGTCCCAGGGGTCATGGTTATGGCACCCCCTCCCTGGAAAGTCTTGTTGGTTTCTGCAATAAAAGCAGGCACTCAGTAGTCACCCAGGGCACGGGGCATGTGGAGGCTCCTCTTGAGGTTCCTCCTGATCCCAGATCAGGTGGGCTACTCCTAACAATGCCACGCCACCCAAGGAGGCGGCCCAGGAGAGTGCCGTGTCCACACTCTGCCAGTCACGAGCACCCTAGCAGATATCAGGTGCTCTTCACCAGCCCTAGCCCTCCCCACTCCCACAGGTGCCCCGAGGTCCTGGGGATGTACCGCAGCCAAGCTCATCACTGGAGTCCATGCAGTCTGAGTGGCCATCGCAGCGCCACGTGTGTGGGATGCAGGTGCCCTCCTGTGCGCAGTGCAGATGGTCTGCGGGGCAGGGCTGGCCACTGCAGTTCTGAAGGTGCTTGTAGGTGTCACCAGAGCAACCACTGATGTTATCGCAGGAGCAGGGGAGGCCAGGGGGTGGAGGGCACTGCCCATTCTGGGTACACGGCTCGATCCCTAGGGCACAGTCAGGTCCCAAACACCCATGCAAGAAAGCCCGGCATTCTGCACAGAGCTTCCCAGTAAGTCCCGCCTTCTGAGAACAGCTGTAGGAAGACCCGCCTTGCGCTAAGGCTCTGCCCTTGGCTCCTGTCAGCTCTCCACCTTCCGAGGTCCTGCCTCCCAGCAAGTTCCTCCCCACGAGACCCCACTCACTCCACTTCCCAAAAGCCTAACTTGGATTGAACCTGGGGCCTCGAGCAAGCTAGGCAAGGACTTTTTCACTAAGCTTCGCCCCCAGCCCAGACCCCACCTCTTTTCTTTTCTTGGTACTGGGGGGTTGAACACAGGGGTACCACTGAGCTACATCCCCAGCCCTTTTCTCCCCATCTGCCCAAGAGTATAACCTTCCATTCCCAGGCCCCACCCCTGAAAGCCCCGCCCCAGGATATGGGCACTTACTGCACTCCTCCTCGTCGCTACCATCTGAGCAGTCCCAGTCGCCATCGCAACGCCAGGTGAGGGGCACACAGAAGCCACTGCTGCGGCACTGGAAGTGGGTGGGCTGACACGAGCCTGCACTGGGGCCTATGAGATATGCACAAGTGACGCCTGGGAGACCCCAGTCTGAATCCTCTCCACGAGGGCCAGGGGTCACAGGCTGCAACCACTGGGACAAGCCAGTCCCAGGGAGCAGGAACTACACAGGTGGCCACCCTTTGCAAAGCGCTCACTCACTGTGTGGGGGGTTTGAAGCCCTACTGGGTGGGCACTGCTGTGATACATAGTCTATAGAGGACCCTAAGAGAAAGCCACAAAGCTAGTGGCAGAGTCAGAATTTGAACCCAGGGCCTGGAGTCTACAAGGTTCCAAATGGCCAGTCTACCAGAGAGACCTCTAATCTCTGTGGTTCAACAGACTAGGGGAGAAGCCATCCCCCACATGTTCCAGATAAGACGCATGGTCAAGGTCATCAGGGTCTATTCTATTCCACCTGCTTAGCAAAAAGGGAAACTAAGCCCCTAGGCAGAGAACCAGCTCTGTTAGCAAGCCCTGTTGCCTCACCTCCTAAATCCTTCCCTGACCTGAACGCATCATCTCCTCACTAAACCCTTGGCTCCAATCTCCACTAGAGTCACATCATTCTGTCACCCACACTTCCCTGGCTCCTAGACCCTCTCACTACCAAATCCAACTCCTCCACATTGTCCTCTTTATCAGCTCCTCTTCCGGGCATGCACATGGCTGGGCTAGGGGGCCTGGTCTTTTGCTCCACAGTCTTTGTTTACACCTTTCCCTGGCCCAGAAGCTCCCCACCCCTTCAATCTACACCTGTGATTTCTTCCACAGCCTTCAGATAGCAGCTTACTTCCTGGGAGGGGTCTCATGTCCCCCTCAGAAACCCACCAAGCTCTGCCTCCCGTGTAAAACAACAGTCCTTATACCAATGACACCTACCCTCCCACAGATCACAGTCAGCAGAGGTCATGGCTGTGACCTCATGACCCAGGCCAGGGAAGTCCCTGACAATGCACAGGCAATGGGTCATAAGAGGGTCCAAGATGAGTACAATGAGACTTGAGCCTTCCTTGACTCTGAACAGGAGGCTAGAGCTAGAGCTGTTTGCTGACCTGGAGGAGCACAGGGGGGCCTGAGACCTGCTCTAGCAGGAGGAAGCCTGAGAAACAAAGACAGGAGGTGGCTCTTAAGGCTTTCTCCTGGTTATAGCAAGGAGAGGTAAAAATACCCTGCCCTGGCTTGGCCTTGCTCCATCGGCTCGACCTGCTTCTATTGTCCTTTCCACCTACATTCCCTGGGCCTGAGTCTCCAACCCCCACTCCCCAGGCCTCCAGGCCCAACTGGGCTCTGGCCACAGTCCCTGATTTCTGTGGAGCTGGAAGAGCTAGGGACAACCAGGTACCAGCTTCTTTCCCTACCCATAGGAACCTGGCAGCCTCCAGGTGCCACTTCCTCCCCAGGCCTAGCTACCAACTGCTCTGAGGGCTCTGACCTCCCTTGGCTGGCCTACTGGACTGTATTTCTCTGTAAAGTAAGTAGCAGTGGGTAGCCGATCAAAGAGAAGTTGGACAGGGCAGTGATTTACCCTCCCAGCCTCAGTTAGGAAAATAACAAAAGGGGTAGGCCAAAGACCTGCAAAGCACTGCCTCCCACGTGTAACAATGGTCCTCCCATAGACTGGACACTCAGTGGAGGTCAGGGCCACATGTCAGAGAAGGGAGTTCCTACCTCAGCACTCTGAGAAAAGGAGCTATTTGTGTGTAGAGTTCTAGTGCTTGGTTAAAATGAGCCCAGCTTCACTAAAGAACCAGGAGCATTTAGTTTGAAAAGCAGGGACTTTGGGGGTAAGTCTGCCATAAGAGGAGACCACATGGAAGAGTGGAGGGTATAAACCTGTGCTCTCAGCTGAAAGTTAGGGATCCTATAAGCACAGGGAGGCCACTCTGACCCTCCAGCTGCCTCTGAAGATCTCAGAGAGAGCTCCCCTGTCTCTGGACACCCAGAATCACGTGGGCCATGGGCGAACATGCCCAACCACTTGTGAGGTTGGGGTCACAAGTGAACCGTGCTTAACGCCTGGAGAGGGAGAACTTTCATCCCAGAAGGCAGAAAACCGAGGAGGAGAGAATGGGAAAGTGAGGCTGGTTGTCCAAGAAACAGCCACAAGGCCTCGGGACGAAGATTTTTTGGAAAGCACAGCTGCTGTGGAAGCACTAGGAGACTGATCCTGCGTGGTTAGAGGTCGGAAAACCTGTGCCTGCTACAAGTCTTCCCGACCATGCTGGACTGAAGGGCGGCTTAGAGGTGACAATGGGGGCATAATACAGCAAAACAGGTCATGGGGGGAAGGGAAGTGGTGCACAGGGCAGTTAGAGGCAGGCGGAGGCGCCCAGGTGGAAGGCACCCCATTCAGGCTCTCAAAGCACCAGTGCCCGCTCCCCGCACACTACTAAATCCAAACCCATGTGCTGGGGGAGTGTCCACGACCGACAGGCGGCGCAGCCAATGGAAAAGCGCTGCGGAGTGCGCGGGGGCGGGGCGCAGCCCCAGGAGGGGCGGGGGCGTGCTCTGAGGGGACTCTCTCACCTGGAGCCTGGGCCGACGTCCGGGTTCGGGCTGGGTTCGGGGCGGCCTCCAGGCCCAGCCCGAGGCAGAGCAGTAGCCGCAGCGCCAGGCCCAGGGCCGCTATCCGCCGTGCTCCGCCCCGCGTCATCCAGCCGCTACTCGTGCCGCCCCAGCCGCTGTACCCGCCACACGCCGTCTGCCCGGGTTCTTATCCCTGCGCACGCGCACGCGCACGCGCGAGCTGGGCGGGGCCTGCGCCCCTCGCTCCCGCGGCGCGGACTGCTCTGTGTACCGTAAATGTCAGAATACGAGGGGCCCCTAAATTGAAGCTCTTCCCCACTTTTCCATTGGCAAAGTCCATTGAATGGTATACAGCCTACTTGAAGTTAGGTAAATGGTTTGGTTTGGTTTTTTTAAAAGGATACAACATTACCTTTATCTTATTTATTCATTCTCTCTTTTTTTGTAACATTGTGCACACATGAGTATTTTATTTTAGAGCATTTCCAGATAATGTCTTTTTCAGGGTAAGACTCTTATTTATTCATTCTTTTATGGTGCTGAGGATTGAACCCAGTGCCTCGCACATGCTAGACAAAACGCTCTACCACTGAGCCCCAGCCCCAGCAAAAGTTTTTTTGTTTGTTTGGTGTGTGTGTGTGTGTGTGTGTGTGTGAGAGAGAGAAAGAGAGAGAGAGAGAGAGAGACCAGGGATTGAACCTAGGTGCCCTTTACCACTGAGCCACAACCCCAGACCTTTCATAAAAGTATTTTATTTATTTAGAGACAGGGTCTCACTGAATTGCTTAGGGCCTCGCTAAATTGCTGAGGATAGCTTTGAAATCTCGATCCTTCTGCCTCAGCCTCCCGTAACAGGCGTGCGCCACTGCGCCGGCCGAAGCTTTGTAAATGTTATCGGCTTCTACTTAAACTCCTTTGCGTTCCTCATGCACACTGCCACTAATGTTCTTGCCTAATGATCTTATTTAATACGGTAGCAACTCCCCTCAGGCACTCCCCATCCCCTCCTTCCTATTGCCTCTTTGGTGCCACCGACAGATTTTATATTTTATTTACTTATTTTGGTTTATTTCCTATTCCCCACTAGAACGCCACCTCCACCAGGGCAGGAATGCTATGTGTACTGCTGTTATCTCAATGCCCGACACAGGATATCTTAATAGATACTTGGCGACTAAATGTCTCCTCTGTCGCTCTCACCAGGATGCGATCAACTCATCCTCGTTGGCTTATTTAGTTCTCACATACCCAGGGAGCTGGCAACCTCCTCTTCATCAAAGAGTTATGCAGCCTTTGGGTTTTCTCTTCCCACTAGCACACGTCTTTCTGTCCAATCTGACTACAATATTTTTGTCTTGAAAAATGTCATTTGCAGTTCTGCCTTCAGAAGATGCAGTGACTCCAACTCCCAGCAGGGCCCCAAACAAATCACTGACCCTCAATACTGACACATGGGCAAGTGTTTGCCACTCCCAGCCCTAAGTCTCCTGTGAGGTTGCAATCACCCATATTTCCACAGAAAAGTCTTTGTTTTGCCCAGGAATTGAACCCAGGGGCGCTTCACCAATGAGCTACATACCCAGCCCTTTTTATTTTTTATTTTGAGATTGCAGGGATGGGCCACCACACCAGCTAGAAAAGGTTTTATTTGCAGGTTAATGGCATGCTTCCCAATTTGAAAATGTTAGAGGTTGTATATCTTCTTTTGGAATGTTTTTTTGTTTTGTTTTAGTTTTTATGTCTTCCTGATTACCATGGGAAAAGGAAATAAAAGGTGATGTTGTTCAGATTCACTCACAGATGGAAAGGTCAGTAGGGTAAATAGGTCTGCCAAGGGGGGAAGGGAAGGGATTGCCCCTGCCTTTGAGGATCAGGGTCTTGGTGAGGAGGTTTCGGGGATCCAGTCATATAAGCAGAGAAGGAGCCCTGGGACTGTGGTCTTTCTCCCCTGGCTCTAAGCTTCCAGAAGCCAACAGTGTGACACTCTTGGCACATAGCCAGATGTTCTGCACCTACTGGAGGTTACAGGGTCATTCGGAGGGGCAGCCCTGACACTCCCCCTGCTCCAGGCCACTGTTCACGCTCTGCAGCCTTTTCTCTTCTGCTCACTGCTCCACAGGGACCAGCAACCTTCCTTCCCAACCTTCCTTCTGGCTCAGGAAAGCTTTTCTGAACCCACTCCAGGTGAGACTTCTGTGAGCTGCCCTTGCTGCCCTCTGTTTTTCCCACTGAGCTGCAGGTGGCCAAGACCAACTGGGGGCCTCAATGGGGAGATGCCTAAACTTCCTTCCCCATGAGCAATGATAGGGGTAGTTCTCAAATGAGCATCTGTTTGGTCTTCTAAGTATCACTCCCTCCCATGGGCCTTGGTAGTCATTGCTCCCCAAATACCCAGAGGGCTGGAACCCAGTCACCAAGAAGGAGCCACCCCACTCCCTATTTCCACGACCCTGGGAGCAGAGTCAGGCCTCCTGCACCACATCATCAGCTCTGCATGCAGGAAGCCCAGGAAACATTCCTTTCCCACCTCTGAAGCACTGACATGAGTTAAACTTGGCACCAACTTTACCCCAAATCCAAGTAAGCTGGGGTCACTTAAAAAGCAAAAATTCCAGGCTTGGTGATACATGCCTATTGTCCCAGGTACTTGGAAAGCTGAGGTAGGAACATTACGTGAGACCAGGAGTTCAAGGTCAGCCTGGGGAACAGAGAAAGGCCCTGACCCTTATTTAAAAAAGAAGAAAGTAAAAATAGAAGTGATATGGAATTCCTTGTATTTTTCATAAATTAGGTCACAGTATCCCCAGAGGGAATCCAGGGAGGAAAAGCACTCAGATGGCCCTGGAGACATGGCCAAGTAGCCTATGAGCATGCGGGCAGTGTCACAGGTAAGGCTCATCTGTGGACAGCTCCCACCTCTTCATGGGAGGGGCAGGCGTCACTGCTTTCTTCTCAGTGGCTGCCACGGCTGAGCTGGAAGAGGAACACAGACTTCAGTTAGGGCTAGGTTTCCAGAGAACAGTACAAAAGGATCTAAGAGGAGAACACACCCACACCTGGTACAGACACACGTGCTGGGACTTTCTGGTTCTGGAGACAGAAGGCAGGTGTCTCAGACGACTCAAACCCCTACAATGGGGGTATACTTCCTTGCTTCCCCAGCCCCCTGCAAAAGACAGTGAACCTGCACTGGTTCCTGGGCAGGAAATAGCTGGGTTCTTCCCTTCCCACTTAAAGCCATCTGGTGTGGACAAGGCACCCAACCATTCCTGCTGCCCCCAAAGAGGATGCTGGCAAAAGGACCTAGTAATCAGGTGACAGTGTCCACTGGTCTTCCTCAAGGTTCTGCACATGGGCACAATGCTAGTAAAAGAAGGTCATGTGCTTAGGGATCTCTTAGTCTGGTGTGGCTAAAAGTTAATATGCAGTTGAACAAGGGCTGGGGATGTGGCTCAATCGCCTGGTGTGCGTTCGATCCTTAGCACCACATACAAAACAGAGATGTTGTGACCGCTGAAAACTAAATAAATATTAAAATTCTCTTTCTCTCTCTCTCAAAAAAAAAAAAAAATGCAGTTGAACAAAATGCTGTTTAGCCAGGTGCAGTGATGTACACCTGTCATCCCAGCTACTCAGGAGGCTAAGGTGGAAGGATGACAAGTTCAAGGCCAGTGCAGGCAACTTAGTAAGACCTGTCTCAAAGTAAAAAATAAAAAGAGCTGGAGGAGGAGCTTAGTGGTAAAGCAACTGCCAAGCATTGCCAAGGTCCTCAGTTCAATCCCATTACTGGAAAGAAAGAGAGAGAGAGAGAAAGACAGACAGACTAACTGGAGCCAGTCCAGTGGCTCACCACCTATAATGCCAACGACTTGGGAGGCATAGTTCAGTGGTAGATCACTTGCCTAGCATGCATGAGGCCCTGAATTCAATCCCTGGCACCACCACCAAAAAGAAAAAAAAAAATTATAAAAGCAGTAAAATGTCCAGGCTTTTCCTAGGACCCTTGAAGGGACATCAGACTTCATCTGAAAACACGCACCCCCAACTGAGGTACTAAACCCTATCATGGGTTGGGGCTGGATTAAATGAGCTCTGGAATGAAAAACCGTCAGTAGCACAATTCTTCATTCAATTAACATACACAAGGCATTGGTTCAATGCTGAGAATTGAACCCAGTGCCTTGTGTATGTTAGCCAAGTGCTTTACCACTAAGCTACACCCCCAGCCAGATAAACAGAATCTAGAAAAGCACCTTTCAGCAGGGAAGAAAGGTCCAGAGGCAGGAGAGACCACTGTAGGTCTCTGGGCAAGTGATTCTCAAGGTCCTCACCTCTCTGCTGTCTTGCCTGACACCAGTGCCTTCTGTGAGGACATGATGATTGAGGGGGGCACAGCTTCCCGGCGGCCATCACGAGTACAGTAGTAATTGTTGGAGAGCTTATGGCTGGGGCCCACAGGGAGCTTGGGAGGAGGCTGAGTCCTAAGGAGAAAGAACATTGGCACTGAATGAAGCAAACCAACAGTCTCTCCCATTGCCTCACTGTGGTCCAATCAAGTCAGTCAAAGACTCAGGGTCTGTGGCCATAGGAATGGGCTGCAAGCCCAACATGTCTCTTGGCACAGTTATGCATATATGCATGGGTAGGGGCCCAGAGCCCAGAAGCAGGTAGTAGACATTGCTTTGGATGTGAGGGTAATACAAGGTCAGGTCAAAGTCTGCCTTACTTCAGGCTCCCCCATGGTAGGTAAATATGATAGGTATGAAGGACGCTTGGTGAGACTCCCAGAAGGGGAGCCCATATCTATGTAGAGCCAAGTTTGGCAGCTGGCCTCACCTCTACCTGCAGGAGCTCAGGAAACTGAAGAGGCAGAGAGCCAGGTTATGGCTACCACCTATCCATCAACTGTAAACACTTGGACAGCAGCACTGGATTTTTGTCTGCTTTGAGTAGCTTTTTCCCAAAAGGCCAATCTATGGAATCCCTGGGTTTCCTGTCATCTCAGGAACTCTTTGAAGAATCCTGCTGGGATCAAAGCTTATTCCCCAAAGAACACCTTGCCCTTGGAGCCTGTCCAGACCTCTACATTTCCTGCCACTGTGTGGTATGACGCCAAGACTCTTGCACTAAATCCTGGACTAAATTTACCAAGAAGTCTGAGGCCTTAAAAGGAAATGCTGAGTTCTAAACAAAAGAGGAGCTTCCCAGAGGAAAGTGGGAAAGAGGGAGGGGACAGAGAAGACAGGGAGAAAAATCACAAGATCTGGTTTTGCCAGGGGCAGTGGTGCATGCCTGTATCCCAGTGACTCGGGAGGCTGAGGCAGGAGGATTACAAGTTTGAAGTCAACCTCAGCAACTTATGGAGGCTCTAAGAAACCTAACGAGGCCCTGTCTCAAAAAATAAAAAGGGGAGCTGGAGTTGTGGCTCAGTAGTAGAGCGCTTGCCTTGCATGTGTGAGGCACTGGGTTCGATCTTCAACACCACATACAAATAAACAAAATAAAGGTATTGTGTTAATTTACAACTAAAAAATTTTTTTAAATATAAAATGGTCTGGGGATGTGGCTCAGTGGTTAAGTGCCCCTGGGTTAAATACCCACTACCAAAAAAAAAAAAGAAAAGAAAAGAAAATCTGGTTTTTATTTAGTTACGTTGTTGAATAATATTTTTGTCTGGTAACTGTTGTGTTACAACTTAAATATCTGTGATAGTATTTGTATTTTTAAAATAAGAAATGCAGATATAAGGTAAACATTTTAAAACATGACATGCAATATATTATGTGACAGAATTTTCCTACTGAATGCAAAGATGCCCCTCTAAACTATAGACCTTAGGTTTCTGCATCCTTGCACAGAAAGGTAACAGTTGCCCAATGAAAGGGCCCAAATTAATCACTACAGGGCACCACTATCCTAAAGAAGTTGAAAAATTCACAAAATCATTTTCTCAACTGGCCCACTAACTACCCTGATAGAAAAGCAATTCAAGCTGGGCACACTGGCCCAGGCCTGTTAATTCCTGAGGCAGGAGGATCAAAGTTCAAGGCCAGCGAGGTGGGGATGTGACTTAGTGACAGAGCACCCATGGGTTCAATCTCCAGTACCACCAAAAAAAAAAAAAAAACAATTCAATATTTTAGGATATTTGGAACTAATCACAACATGCAGCATTCACATAAATTTGATTATTTTAATGCTATTAATGCTAGTTTACTTTCATTCATGATAACCTTGAATGACTTGGGAGGGATTGTTCAGTGGTAGACACTTGCCTAGCATGCATGCTGCCCTGAGTTCAATCCCAAAGTCCTTTCCCTGGATGTATTCCCACCATACTAACTTCCTTCCTACTTCAGACTCTGCCCAACCTCACAACCTCGGTACTTGCTGGTCCCTCTGCCAACAGCAATATGCTTTTTCAATGGTTATTCTTTGGTTCCTTCCCATCATTTGGGTGACTCAACGGTAAACCCTGAAAAAAGACCTCTCCCAACCATCTAACTCCGGATAGCCACCCTCCAGCTTATTCGCATTTATTGTTTTATCTTGAAAACATTTCAGAACCATGGTACTTGCTATGTTTATTTCCCTATTGTTTCTCCCTAGGAGGTGAACACCACCAAAGAGATGTGGATAAGAACTTCTCTTGTTCATAGAGTATCCCCAAAGCTGAGAACATGGCAAGGGCTTGTATATATATATATCAACTACATGAAAGAGTTTGAAATCGGGACGCTTTGGGGTTCAACCCCCTGCTGTCACATTCTAGTGTCCAACTGATTGTAGACAAATGATTTAGCCTCTCCAGGTCTCTTGTTTTTAACTCTGTAGCTTGGGGGTTAAACAGTAAGGGGCCACATCGAAAACTGAACACCTACTCAAAATTCCAAACCAGAATACACGCCCAGCCTCCCTATTACAAAGAAGCCGGCTCCATGGAGAGTTGAGCAAACTTAAAGGCATAGTTTTATTTCTGCCTCCATAGCCTCGCAGGCGGTGGAGGCAGGATCCCTGCCCAGCGCTCCAGGGATCTAACAGCACACGGATTTTGCATTTGGTGGAGAAAAGACCAGACTGGAGGCTGGGCAGCGAGCGGGGCCGGCTCACCGCTTGGCGATCTCCTGGTAGCGCAGCTGCAGCTTCGCCTGCAGGTCTTGCTGTGGGAGGAGAAGGGAGGTCAGCCTGCGGGGCATCGCAGGGGAGAAGAGGGAAGGGGATGAACAGCCAGGACAGGTCTATGGGCCATGCTGATGAAGAGGAATGCTAGGGCCACGGGGTCCAAAGGCAAGGTGGGGAGCGAGGGAAATCCCAGACTTGAGTCAGTCCCGGGCCCAGATAGTGGCGGTGGGACAGTAAATTCCAGGCTAACAGGGTCAGAAACTGGGGAATCTAGGAGACATCCTCCACTGAGCGAAGGCCCGGCTTAGGAGGGAAGTAAGTAGCGAGTATGGGGTACTCAGAGCCCACAGCCTCGTCCCTGTCCCCATCCCCTCCAGCGCGGCCCAGCCCATCCCGCGCACCCCAGATGCCCAGTTCCGCAGCTTCTGAATAAAGCGGGTAGCGGACGCCATCTTCCGTCCGCGCTGAAGGGCGTCGGTGACGTCTCTACCGCGAGGGATACTGGGAAGTGCGCGGCGTCATATCGCGAGAGCAGCAGTGGGCGTGGCTAGAGCGTTGTATAAAAGCTATCCCGGAGACACGTGATTTCTCTCCACCGACAGCCGCGGCGCCGCCATCATGGACACGAGCCGTGTGCAGCCCATCAAGCTGGCCAGGGTGAGGCGGGCGCCCGCCTTGGGGCTCAGAGGAATTGAGGGAGTGGGTAGAAGAACCGGGAAGTCCAGGTCTGATTGTAGCTTCTTTCCGCCAGGTCACCAAGGTGCTGGGTAGGACCGGCTCGCAGGGACAGTGCACGCAGGTGAGCGGGTGGGGGCGCCCGGACGACTTGCGAGGATCTGAGCCCTGATGAAAACCCTTTCCCTGCCTCAGACCCTACCTAAGGGGATCTGAGAATCGACATTCCCTTTATCCCGGGGCTCCGAGCCCTGGCCACCTCATTCCCTCGGGTTCCGATGGTCCCCACAAGTTTTCTCAAGTCCGATCCCGATACGTCCTCTGAACCCATGTCAGCTTTCCACCTCGTGGTAACTTTTGACTCGTCCACTCTTACTCCTGCCCTCCGGTGGGCCTGTAGGTGCGCGTGGAATTCATGGACGACACAAGCCGCTCCATCATCCGCAACGTGAAAGGCCCCGTCCGTGAGGGCGACGTGCTAACTTTATTGGAATCAGAGCGAGAGGCTAGGAGGCTGCGCTGAACTTGCTGCTGGTAGGTACAGAGGCAGCCTTCACCCTGCCTGTGTTATGGGTTGAATTATGTCCCTATTAGATCCACGGCTTAGGTGGAAGGGTCTTAGGAGGTGGAAAGGATCTGTAGATAACTGGCAAGAGTGAAGAGAATTTTGCTAGTTGCTGAGGGCTCTGCCGGCATCTCATATTCTACTCTATTTACAGGGTCCTGGATCTGTACTACTTGGCCCACAGGATGACCTGCATTTGTTAAAATAAAGAGTTTGTATGTATATAAACTCCAGTTTTTGTCTGGGCTGTTAACTAGATTTTCTTTTGGCCCTTTGCTGTGTGACCCCCCCCCCCTAGTGGTCATCAACCCTCTGCAATCTGCAATTTGAGGGGGTGTGGTTTTTCCCAAGAACCGTGCTGGGCTGGGGTTGTGGCTCAGTGGTAGAGAGCACACCCTACACATGTGAGGCACTGGGTTGGATCTTCAGCACCCCCTAAAAATAAAGGTATTGTGTCAATCTACTATTGAAAAAAAAAAAGAAAAAGAGGAACCATGCACATGTGTCCCAGCCCCCCACGCACACACTCCTGGGGGCAAAACAGAGTTTAGTAGAAGTGTTTTATTTGGGAAAAGTTTGGGGGAGTGTGGGTGGACCAGGAGATATATTACTCCCCAGGGCCCACCTCACCTTGGTGGGTTCAGCATAAGGCTCCCTCATGCTGCACCATCTCAGCTGAAGCAGCTTTTCTGTCACACTAGGGCAGGCATCTGTACTGAGGACCCTGGCCCTGTTCTGATCCAGAGGTGAGGTGGGGGAAGGAACGATCTCCCTCTTCCCCACCATCCAGGTCATGTGCTGGGCAGCTCACTGAGGCTGGGATTCCCCTTCATTGTCATTGCCTTCTCCAGGTGTAGCTGTCTGAGAGTCTGGGGGCAGCTGGCTCTAGAGACAGGAAGGAAAGGGGTCCTGCTGCAGAGTCTTGCAGAAGTTGGGGGTTTTAGCCCCAGTCTTGAGGACCTAGCAGACCCCTTTGTGGTCATTCCTAAGGAGAAACTTCAGCCTTTATTGTGGGCTCTGCCTGCCTGGTTTGAATCCTGGCTCTGCCTCTGACTTGGAAGAGATACTTGACCTCCATTCCCACATCTCTAGTGGGATGAGTGTAGGGTGGGTGGCTGGGTTGAATGAGTTGAGTAAAGCCCTGAGAACAGCCAGGCACTTAACATCTAGTATAAGCCTCTACCCCCTAGACCCCTCCCCCTCCCACTGCTGTCGAGCTTTCCCCCAAAGTCTGCACCCCATTACTCTACCTGCCTCTCACCTATGGGCTCCTTTTGCTTCAATATGAATTTCCTTGGAGCAGGTAGCAGAAGCCCACCAACACCTTTTTCTCTTTAGGACTTTGGTTTCATGACCCTATGTCTACCTCACAGGTCAGTGTTTTGCAGGTTAAATATCAAACCATAGCCACATAGGGAAACCCGGACACAGATACCCCACCCCATGGTCTCCAGGAAGGGAAGTCTGGGGCTTGCTTAGTATTCTCAAACCTGATCTGCAGTTGGGAGGCTGTGCTCACCTGGAAACCAGGCTGGCTGGAGCTCAGGTGGGTGTGCAGCAGAGCAGCCACCTCATCCTGCTCGGCCTCCAGGGCAATGGCCAGGGCACTGGTGCCCTCCTGAGGAAAATTTAGACATCAGGTCCCTAAGCCACCATGGGCACACATACACCCTACCATTCAGCACCATGACAGTGGCTCACATTGTCAAGGATGGCAGGGTCACAGCCTGGCTGGGCCAGCAGCAACCGAACAGTGTCTAGTCGTCCATACTCGCTGGCACACATCAGTGCTGTGGCCCCATCTGCATCCTGTGCATTCACATCAGCCCCACACTCCAGCAGGGCTGCCACCATGTCTTGGCGGCCATGACTGATGGCCAGCATGAGGGCTGTCTGTCCTGTCTAGGGAACAAGGAAGAAGTGGGGAAGGAAGGTGAGAAGCTGCACTTAATGTAAAAGCAATCCTAATCTCAGCCTAGTGGGGATGTCCACACACCTGGCTGGCTTTGGCATTTACATCACCCATTCTGAAGAGTCTCTGGACCACTGCCATGTCCTCCGGTCCCACAGAGGTGAGTGCAGCCAACATGAGTGCAGAATAGCCAGCTCGGTTCTGGCGGTTGACCTCACAGACCCCTGTTGAGGGAGAGGGGTGATCAGGCAACAGGTCCATATCGGCAACTCAGCCTTGTCCACACCTCCCTCCAGGGCCTCAGTTCTTTTTCTGCCTAGTGGCAGTCACCCTTTTGCCCTTTGCCTCCCCCCAATAACTATATGGCTCTTCCCCCAGGGTTTCTCATCTCAACTCAGTAAGTCCTTCCCTGACTCCCTATTTCAAACTGGTCTTGTTTTGTTGGCTGTTATATCCCTCAGTGCTCTGAACAATACCTGACACCGTAGGTGCTCAAAAAACATTTGTTGACAGACTGAATGGATGTCTGTTCTGATGACTAACATCCACCAAGCCATTATCATTACTGCCCTGGAGAATGACCAGCCACCATCCTGGTCTCAGTCCACTCCACTTTCCATGCAGCAGCCAGAAGCAGTGTTTCGGAAAGGTTTTGGCCCAGTCACCTGCCTATAAAATGCCTCTGGTTTCCCCCCTTGCTCCTGGAATGCAGGCCCTGGCCCACCATGACTTATGAGACTATTAAATAGCTTCTGATCTTTCCTGGGGGTGTTTTGTTTTCTGGTGCTGGGGATGCAACCCAAGGCCTAGTGCATGCTAAGCAAGTGCTCTATCACACTATAAGCCCACCCCTGATCTTTTCTCAGAAATCTTCAGCACCCCCACACCAGTCTGTGTTATGGGTTGAATTATGTCCCATAAAAAGATGTTGAAGTTCTACCCCACCCCCAGTACTAATGAATGTTAACTTATTTGGAAATAGCCTATGCAGATGTAATCAAGTTAAGCTGAGGTAGTTATGGTATGCCCTAATCCACTATGACTGATGTCCCTTATTAAGGAGGAGAAACAGACAATGCCATATAATGATGAAGCAGAAATTGAGGGTAAGCTACTACAAGCCACAGAGTACCAGAAGCTAGGAGAAAGGCTTGGAACATATTTTCCCTCCAATCCCCAAGCAGGAACCAATCCTGCTTACACACCTTGGTTTCAGATTCCTGAGCTAAAAGTAAATAAGTTGTTGAATTAAGCTCACATCATGGGGCTGGGGATGTGGCTCAAGGGGAAGCTCGCTCACCTAGCGTGAGGCACTGAGTTTGATTCTCAGCACCACGTAAAAATAAAAAATAAAGATATTGTGTCCACCTAAAACTAAAAATAAATACTTAAGAAAAAAAAAAACTCACATGGTGGTACTTGATGGCAGTCCCAGAAATAAAGCCTGACTGATGCTGCTCAGAACTAAACACATCAGCTTGGTTTCCTTGGTCAGTTCTGTTGCCATCCAGGCCCTCTTCATTGGGACTACATGTACTGGAGTGGGTTTTGGTTTTGGGAGTTTGTTTGGCATTGGGGATTGGACCCAGAGGCACTTGACCACTGAGCTACATCCCCAGCTTTTTATTTTGAGACAGGGTCTCACAGAGACTGGCTTCAAACTTGGGACCCTCCTGCCTCAGCCTCCTAAGTGGCTGAGATGATAGATGTATGCCACTACATCCAGCTGGAGTGGCTGTTTTTGTGCCTGTTTCCCCAACATTCTGGAAGCTCCTTGAAGATAGAGATGGTTTGAGGAGCTGTACAGCTGGGAGGAACATATCATGGGGGGTCTGAAGTAAGGAGCTGGATCAGGGATGTGAAGGAGGGACTTTGAAGCTATGGACTGGGGAGTAAAAGGGTTAAGTTAAGAGGAAACCTGAGGGTATAGCTCAGTGGTAGAACACTTGCCTAGCATGCACAAAGCCCTGGGTTTGGACCTCAGCACCACAAAATATTAAAAATTGGGTGTTGTAGTTCAATGGTGTGCCATGTGGATGTTGTTTTTTCCACAGGTTTCTATGACACAGTGGAGAATGTCAGGTGGAAAGAGGGACACAAAAATGTGCAGAGTGGGGTCTCCTTCTGCAGGCTAGCCACAGGACCAACCCATCTTTTTTTTTTTCCTTTTTTAATATTTTATTTATTTTTTAGTTTTCGGCAGACACAACATCTTTGTTTGTAAGTGGTGCTGAGGATCAAACCTGGGCAGCACGCATGCCAGGTGAGCGCGCTACCGCTTGAGCCACATCCCCAGCCCTGGACCAACCCATCTTAACCTCTTTCCTTTCCCTTCCCAGCTGCCCCTGAGACTTCTCCTGAAGGATCACCTTTTTTGTTTTTTCCTTTGAGACACTTTTTGTCTCACTAAGTTGCTGAGGTTGGCTTTGAACTTGGGAATCTCCTGCTTCAGTATCCCAAGCTGCTGAGACTATAGGTGTGCACCACCATGCCCAGCCCATTTTTTGTGGTTTTTGTGTATGTGTGTGGTGCTGGGGATTGAACCTCACAATTCCAGGCAAGTGCACTAGCACCGAGTTACACCCAAGGATCAGCCCATTTCTTGATCTCATCCCCTGGTTGTTTTGTCACGGCCATTATCCCTATCTGGAATTATTTAATAGTTGTCTATCTCTACTCCCCACCATTACCCACAGAGCCATTCATTGATGTTCTGTTTCAACAAATACTGGAGCATTTACAGTGTGCCACACTGGGGTTAGTCCAGCATGCAGTGAGATGAGGGGTACAGGGGGAGGAGTTCATGACAGGCCAAAGCTGGAACAGCTAGGAGGCAAGGAAACAAGGGGCGAGGTAACAAAATGAAGTAGAAGCATTTGGTTTTTTTGGGGGGAGGGGCGGGGTACAAAGGATTAAACCCAGGGGCACTTGACCTCTGAGCCATATCCCAGCCCTTTTGAGATAGGGTCTTGCTCACTAAATTGCTGAGGGCCAAAGTTGCTGAGGCTGGCCTTGAACTTCTAATGCTCCTCCCTCAACCTCCAGAGTTACTGGGTGTGCACCACTGCACCTGGCAAATATTTGTTAATTCTCCCCATTAAGAACCAAGGGTTATTGGGGTTTGGAACCAGAGCTAGTGAGCTGAGAAGTTAAGATGTGAGCGTCATGAGGAGAGGTCATGGGAAGTGAGACTGGAGGGGACACAGTTACTGATATCAAGGTCAAGGGAGGGTAACAGGCCACGGCACTGGGAAGCCAGAAGGTTTGGAGAATCAGGAGGATAATGAAACTGGAAGTGCGGACAGTGGTTGGTGTGGTCCACCATCACATCTGTGTTTGGTCTCCCGTGGAGAATCTCACACCCATTAGGCTCCCAGTGAATGTCTGTGCACCCTGCAGTATCCAGGGCTGTGGATCCCTACAGAAGATGCAGCCAGGATGAGCGAGCAGGAGGCAGATGAGTGGGGATAGCATCCCTGTCTGGGAGGACAGTCAGAGCCCTGCCCTGGAGGCTGGGCATTGGGAATCAAGAACTCAGGGAATGCCAGGGCTGGAGATTGAGGGACAGAAGGCATGGTGGCCACATACTGACCTACTACATGCTCAGCACCTTTTACATGTCATTTCAGCTGCCCAGGAGGAGTGGCATTGCCATCCCCATTTCACAGATGAGCATGCTTAAGGCTGGTGAGATTAAGTCCTAAAATGAGGTCTGTCAAATCCAAAAGCTGGGAGGAAGGTCAGGGCAGAGCTGAGGGTTATGGTGGAATCAAAATGACCTTGGCAATCAATCCATCCATGATTGAGGAAGAGCCAGTGGTGCCCCCTGCCGGCCATCCCTTTCCTACAGTTTTCCTCCAGGGTCCTCTAGCCTGAATGGGCTCTGGCCCTGCCCTCTATGGGTCCCCCATTCCCTGGTCTCCCACCCACCCTTCCTTGACTCTGACCCGTATCCAGCAGCAGGCTCGAGATGGCCAGGTTCCCATGGGACACACTGTAGTGCAGCGCGGTGTTCCCATTACCATCCGCCAGGTTTACCACATGTGCCAGTAGGTCGCTTCCCAGATGCCCTACCCCTTGTAACACCCCAGCTACGGTCTCAGCCTGAGAGCGCCGCTGACTGGACACTCGAAACCACTCCTGGGCCACAAGGCGCGCCGCATTCTGCCGTGACAGGGACAAAGATGTCAGTGACTTCCCAGGACAGGTTGGCAGAGGGAAGGTGTAGGGCAGGGCTGGCAGGGACAGAAGATCACTGCTGGTGAGTAGAAGGGAAATGGGAACCCAGATGGAGGGTTGGGAGCACACCCCTTTCAAAGAAGTGCGGTCAGTGGGGTTCCCAGGCTCAAGGGGACACAGGTCCTGCTCTTCTGGGGAAGGATCTGTGGGAAGAATCCATGGAAGAACTTGGAGTGGGGGAAGGAGGGAGCTCCTTTGGAAAACAAAAAAGGTTTGAAGGTTTGAGAGAGAGGTCCCTGGCGAGAGGGGACTGGTCTTGGGACTCCTATTTTAGGAAACTCGTCTCGCTTACCTAAGAGGGCCTAAGAAGTCACTGGTGGGGCCGCACGGTCCCCATGGGAAGGGTTTCCCTTTACTCACGCCATCACGGGCAATTCCGCGAGGTCGGCCCAGCTGGCGGTGCAGCGCAGCGCACGCCTCTCTTAAACGGGGGCTCAGCTCGCACCTGCGGAGGAGGCGAGGCGGGGTGCAGTTCAGCCGCTATGCGAGGCAGCAGTGACCTGAAGGAGTGCAACCGCCTCCACTCCAGACCTCTGGCACCTCTCACCTCCCCTGTGTTCCTGGCTGAGGTACTGCCTCTGTCTCAGGCTCTGGGTCCAGGAAGTCCCCGCTGCTGGGAGGACCAGGGGTGCCAGAGTCGGATCCTCCGCTGCTATCCTCCCCGGAACCTGAAGAGCTATTCCTCGGAGGCTCTGTGGCTCCCTCTTCGCTGTCGCTGTCGCTGTCGCTGGCATCCTCGCTGGAGGAGCTCTCATACCTGGGGGCGGGGTGGGAGGCGTCGCTGAGCCTCCCCTGTGGGCTCATTCTGGCTGTGGGCTCATTCTGGAGTGCTGAGAGGTGGGAGTAGCTGTCACCATTTTATAGGTGAAGGAATTGAGGGTTGCTAAAACCACGCTGCGAGCAGAGAGGCAGAAAGGGATTCACACCCCTTCCAGGTCCCCGCAGCCACTGCCACGTGAAAGGGGGAAAGCGCTCACTCTCCGTTGAGGACACCAACGAATTGGAGGCTCTTGGGTCCAGGACTGGGTTGAGCGCCAGGTGTACCGTCTCTCTTCTTCATGATAGATTTGAGGATACCTGGCAGAGATCACAGAGGACGTTAAGTTTGGGTTCAGAGTGGCCAGGTCAGAGCTCAGCGAGGGGTTGGGACTCACCCGCGGGGGCCGTGGCCTGGTCTCCAACGGTGGGTCCGGGCGGGTTTTCCAGAGTCAGGGAGGTGGCCTCCGCTGGGGGCTCCGTCTGTATAGCCTTCTCAGCACAATCCCACAGAGTTTGAGTGGCAGCCTCGCGTGGCTGAGAAGTGGCCGCCGCCGCGATAGCAGCAGCCTCGCGGGCATTCTCCAGCTCCTGCAGCCGGCCGCGCAAAAGCTCGCTCACCCCGCGCTGGTGCTCCAGGCTGGCGCGTAGCAGCTCCAGCTCGCGCTCAGCGACCTCAGGGAGCCCCAGCAGCTCATTGGTCACCCACGCGTCCGCCTCAACGGTCTTGGGAGCCGCCTCTACGCCGACCTCCCGGGTCTCCGGAACTGCCTGGGCACCCGCCTCTTCGATCTCAGGCACGGCCTCGGTGCCCACTTCCCGGGTCTGGGGTGCTCCATCGGGAGTCCCGGAGGGCCCGTCAAAGAGCTGGAGCGCGCCCTCGCTGTGCCTCGCAGCCAAACCGTCGGGGTGGTCAGCCCGGGGGCTGGCTTTAGGGCGGACGCCGCGCTCGGAGGTGGCCAGGCGCTCAGTGAGCCGCCTCAGCTGGGCGAGCTTGTCCGGGCGCGCCTCGACCTCCCTATCGGGTTCGGATTGCGCGCGCCCCGCCAGAAGACGCGCTTTCTCGGCGCGCAGCGTGCGCACCTGCTCCTGCAGCTCCGGCAGCGCGCGTGCCTGATCCTCAAGCTCGCGCAGGCGCCGCAGAGCCGCGGCCATCTGCTCGCGCACCAGCTGCAGTTGCGCTGGGCCAGGTGAAGCGGGGGCGGGTTTGTGGGCAGGGCTGGGGGCGGGGCTGCTACGGCCGGACCCGCGGGGGCTAAGCCGGACCGCGCGGGAGGGGCTGAGAGAGCGCTCGTATGCCTGCGCCAACTCCAGCCGCCGGCTCGTCTCCAGCAGCGTGTGCTCTACGCGCGGGTTACGCACGAGTGAGCCCGGCGAAAGCGGCGGCAACTGGAGCCCCAGGGGCGCCCGAGGGGAGAGTGCGCCCGAAGCTCCACCGTCATCACTGGCCAGGGACTCGCTGGATGTCCAGGCGCCTGGACTTCGCGCGCCCGCGAGGCCGGACCGGGGCGCGCGAGGACGGCGCGTGAGCTGGGGTCCCAGGGTTCGGCGGCTGGTGGGGCCGCGCTCCAGCTCCTCCACGTACTTAAGGAAGTCCAGGTCCAAGTGGAAGCCATAGGGCGTCTCCACAGAGTAGGGCGAGCTCGGGCTGCGGGCACCCCCAGTGGGCCCAGGGAACAGACAAGGGGCTCCCAGGTCTGCGGGAATGACAGGAGTGTGGTGGTCAGGCCAAGGAAACCCCGGAGAGAAGAGACAGAAGCCTCACCAGGATTCTGCACACCTGCCATTGCGCATACCCACACCCCAGGCTGGCACGTCCATCTGCACCCAAATAGTCACGCACTCACGAGTCTATTGAGCGACTACTGGGTACCAAGCACTTTTCTAGACTGAGCCCTCTGGTAGGGAAAAGATAAATAAACACAATCATTCCAGACGGTGAGAAGGGCAATAGTAATAATAGCGTCTAAATGAATCACTGGAGGGAAGGAAATTGGCCCTGGTATTAGAGAAGGATTCCTGTGGAGGGAACCTAAAAGTTGAACACTGCATGATAAGATCTAAGCAGCTGCAGGCAGAAGGTCAAGAAGAAAACAGTCCATAAAGACCCTGGGGTAGGGGTGGGCAGAGCCAGCTAGGGTAACAGTGGGGTGTTCCCAGCAGGGAAGGAAGAAGGTGCAGTGGAGGGAGAGAAAGGGTAAAGGCCAGACTGCAGAGTCCTCCAGGGCCACCTTGGAGAGTTGGGATTTTAGTCAAGTTGTGATAGGGTGCCATGGGTGGGTTTTAAGCAGGGTCATGGGGTTGTTCAGTGGGCCTTTGGAAAGGGCCTGTTTTAAAGGAAGGAACTGTAAGGCCGGGTCCACACACAGGAGCACCAAGTGTGGATCTCTGCATATCATATATTCCATTTTGCACACTCACCAGGCAGGTTCTGATTCAGGGCAAACTTGGCCATGTTTCCTGGAGTAGCTGCCAGGCACACCCTGAAAAAGGACCCCAGAGAGATGAGGGTGAGGTCCCAGCCCTGTCCCTGCAGCTTGAGCCTACCCATGGGCTTTTCTCCACCTACCCGTCCACTCATCTCAAGCACAGACTCTCTCCCTCCTCCTCCCTCTCAAAGACCTTGAACAGTGGATTAAATGAATGTAGGGATCCCCACGTCTCAGATCTGAGCAAGAAGGAGGCAGGAAAGGCATAAAATGATGAAGAAAACAAGAGCCTCTGGGAGTGGGGGAGGCATTCCAGACCCACTGGGTTTTCTGTCAATCCCTGGGGAAAATTAGAAAGTTATGCTCAAGAGCATGTGGGCTGCAATCCTTTAGAAAAGAAAGGGGAAAGTTGGAAGATCGAGGGCTTGTTAAAATCTCATCTGGTGAGATTGTGCAGATTAAAAAAAAAAAAAAGATTTCTTGGGGCTGGGGATACAGCTCAGTGGTACATTTTTTTTATTGAGAGAAATGTAAACAAGATATAAGTGCACATCTGGATTTTTGCACAGAGGGACTCTTCTAGGAATGATGGAGAATTGTGGGCCGGTTGCAACCAGTGAATACCTCTCTCTCTGAAAAATGTCTCCAGTGGAGCACCACAGGCTCTTTCCTTGGCTTGTAAGAGTCTATAATAGAACCAAAAGTACTTTGATGATCAAAGCTGTAACTATATGTGGGGAATGGGAGGAGGGTGACACTTTAGGTGACACAATGGAGTGAAGGAGGTTGAGTCATATCTAATAATGTGACATTTAATGAAGACAAATATTGAGTCCACAATTTTGGTTCAAAAAACACAGGATGGCTAGGTGCGTGCGCAGGCATGTACCTCTAATTCCAGCTACTTGGATGGCAAATTGGAAACCAGTCCGTCTCCAACTTCATGAGACCCTGTCTCAAAAATTAAAAAGAGGGTTAGGGATATAGCTTGGTTGATAAAGTTCTTGCTTTGAATGCACAAGGTTCTAATCCCCAGCACCACATTTAAAAAAAAAATGCCCCTGTGGTGGGCTCAATAACACATTGAAGGCAATGAATGAAGAAAAAAAAATCAAAAAGCTGAAGATATAGCTCAGTGATAAAGCACCCCTGGGTTCAATCCACAGTACCCTACACAAAGCACTGAATGGGGCCAGGCATAGTGGTGCACTCCTGTAATCCCAGCTACTCTGGAGGCTGAGGCAGGAGGATGGCAAGGTCTAGGCCAATCTGGGCAACTTAGTCAGACCCTGACTCAAAATAAAATATATATATAAAAAAAAAAGGACTGGTGGTATAGCTCAGTGATAGAGCACTCGTGGCTAAATCCCTAGTTGAGGGGAAAAGAGAAGGGGAAGACTGGGGTTGTGGCTCAGAGGTGGAGCATTCGCCTAGCATGTGTGAGTTACTGGGTTTGATCCTCAGCACCACATAAAAATAAAGATATTGTGTCCACATATAACTAAAAAATAAATATTAAGATATGTTTAAAAAGAAAAGAGAAGGAGAAGAAGGGAGGAGGGGTAGAAGGGGGATGAAGAAGGAGTTGTTGTGGAAGAAAAAAGGGTGGGGGTGTAGCTCAGTAGTAAGGTGCTTGCCTAGCATTCATGAGGCCCAGAGTTGGTCCCTAGCACCCATACACATAGATGGGGTTTTGGAGAGCCCACATAGAAAACCCTCAGGAATAGGAAGCAGCTTGTATCAGTGCCTACTGTATGCCCTTCCTGATTAAATGTAACCCCTGATTAAATATAACTGCAAGACAGATGTTATCATTTACGTTTTACAGATGGGCAAACTGAGGCATAGAGCAATTAAGCCATTGACTGTAAGAAAACACATATTGGGCTCTCCCACCTTCTAGAGACCCCTTGCCAGCAGAACCCAGCACAACTTCTCACTACCCCTTGTCTACCCAGCTCTCCACTGGTACCAGTCAGACCCAATCCATTCTCCCCCTGGCCCACTGGGCATCTGTTCTAACCACCTGGCAACCTCCTAGTCGCCCCTTCCAGCCTTTTGCATTCTGATGGCTAACTATGTGCCTAACACCACCAGCCACTTGGCACCATCTGCCTGCCAGACTCATCACCCTGACCTACTGCAGGGGGACCCCCTTCCACTCCCCATCTGTGTCCAGCCTTAGTCCCTGACATCTCCCTCCAAGACCAGGAAGGGCTCCTTCCAGTCCCCAGGCAGCTGTTTCCTGTCCCCTCACACCGGCACAAGGGGCGGGCCAGCAGGGCAGCAGGTCATCACTGAGGACAGCCAGTACCTCTCACAACTTGTTTTCAGGAAATTGCTAGGGAAGAAACAGGTTTTGGAAAAAGCCTATATTAGGGTCTGGATCTGCCTCTCACACAGCTGGTGCATGACTGAATGGGGTCAGCCCCCTCCTCCAGTGACCTGGCCACACCCAATCTGGGGCTCTGGGAATGGAAAACACAGCTGTGGTCATCCCTAAGACCTAAACCAGCTGGAGCAGCTGGATCCAGAAGCTGAACTGAATAATGGGTGGATGGCCCCAGTACGGTAAATAACCACAACAACACTTTTGCATCTATTATGGGCCAAATTCTTATTCTAAGGAATTTATGACTATTAACTTTTTTTTTTTTTTTTTTCTGGTACCGGGAGTGGATCCAAGGGCCAGGCACATAGCTAGGCAAGTGCTCTACCACTAAGTTACATACCTGGCCCTTTATTTACGTATTTATTTATTTGAGACAGAGTCTTGCTAATTTTGCTCAGGCTGGCCTCGGACTTGGGACCCTCCTGCCTCAGTTTCCCCAGATACTGAGCTTACAGGATTGCGCCATATTACCACTATAATTGCCTGCCTTCTAGAAGGAACTCCTTCCCGTCCCCAGAGCTGAGACCTTTCCAGCCTGCACCGGTCAGTTCCTGCCTGTGTCCCTAACTGAGGTCTAGGGGACGGTGGAGGGACAGACCCACAACCAGGCTGCCCTAGAGGCCGCAGACTGACTGGAGTGGAGCTGGTAGCCGCCCTCTCCTCCGCTGCCCGCCCTGGCTGTCACAGCTAGATCCGGATCCTCCGCCGGAGACCCCTTATTAGGCCGTCAGAGCTGACGCCACACGCCCCCATTCCCGCCCCTGAGACTATTTCCAGATGCGGAGCTGCATCTGAAACCTGAGGGAGAGCGGACGCGGCAGGCCATGCGGGTCCGGGTCCAGCCCTCCCGGACTGAGGCCCCGGTGGTGGCACCCTCTCAGGTCCCCGAGGTGGGGGTGGGGGCTGATGACGCGGGAGAGGAGGGCGCCCGGGTCAGAAGCCCCCACCGCTGCCACCCGCAGGTCAGGTCGGCCTTGCAGAGACAAGGGCAGTTTCCTACAGGAAACGCCGCCGGGCGGTCCCATCCGCTGCCCATTGTCCGCGGGTCCCCGGCCGTCGGTCCCTCCCCCCAACACCGTTTCCGCCTCCCCCCACCGCACCCCGCCGCCACCCGCACCCATCACCGAGCCGGAGGCTGGTCTGGGTCCCCAAGCCCACCGGGAGCGACTCGGGAAGAGCCCGTGGTGGCCTGGGGCACGAGGAGGCGAGCAAGCCCCGCAGGTGGCTCTTGAGGAACGAGAGGGGGATGTCCTGAACCCAGAGCCCCGCTGCCCGCCTGGCTCGCTACCACCGGGGCTCCCCAGGTCCGAGGAGTCCCCGTCGGAGGACACAGCGCCCACCCGTCGCAGCACGCCGAGCCCGCGACGGACTGGAAGTGCAGCGCCCTCCCTTCCCGAAGCGTCCCCTGATCCCCTCCAGGTCCCCAAGGGTGTCCCCGCAAGCTGGCGCTTTACCTGAAGCGGCAGCCCTGGCCTCGCCCGCACCCGAGCCCACCCCCTCGAAGCTCGGGGACGGGTTATCAAGGCCTTGACCCTAACTGACGGCCACACCAGCCAACCAGCTCCCGTGGCTTCCTAGCTGTCCAATGGTGAGGCGGGGTGGGCTCTGTGGGCAGGGCTGGGACCGTGGGGCGCGGCTGGGGGTGGGTCCTGTGGGACTGCTGGAGGGCTGGGGGAGGAGGCAGTTGTGCCCTAAGGGCGGCTAAATTCCGCCCAGCCCAGGACCAAGAAGCATGGATTTGATCCACGGGACACCAGGGGGAGCCACAGGAAGACTCTCAGCAGAAAATAAACGGGTGTGATTTGTTTGACTGGTACTCAATTCCCAAGGTCTCTGTGAGATACCCCATCCTTCCCATTGCAGGGCCTTTGCATATGCTGTCCCGCCTTTGAAACATTCTTACTTGCACACGCTCTTGTAACCACCTTCCCTGATTTTTTTTTTTTTGGGGGGGGGACGTGGCTCAAGCGGTAGCGCGCTCGCCTGGCATGCGTGGGGCCCAGGTTCCATCCTTAGCACCACACACAAACAAAGATGTTGTGTCCGCCGAAAACTAAATAATAAATATTAAAAAATTCTCTCTCTAACGGCCTAAGTTGCCGCTCCCCAATCTCTTTCCCCCTCTCTCCCTTGCTCCCTCTCTCCCACTCACTTCTCTCTCTCTCTCTCTCTCTCTCTCTCTCTCTCTCTCTCTCTCTCTCTCTCGCTCTGGTATAATAGGGATTGAACCCAGGATCACTCTACCTCTGAACTACATCCCCTTTATTCATTTATTATTTTTAAAATTTTGAGACAAGGTCTCCCTAAGTTGCTTAGGCTAGGCTTGAACTTGTGATCCTCCTTCCTCAGCCTCCCAAGTAGCTGGGATGAGTAGCTGGGATTACAGATGTGCACTCCTCACTGGCTCTGATAGCTATTTCCATCGTGTGAAAAACAAAAGTCTATATGTATTTGCTTGCCATCTGTCTCTCCCACTAACATATCAACATCAAATATCACAGAAATGGGGGAACTGATTGGTTTTGGTCACTGCTTTATTCAGTGCACCGGGCACATAAGTAGGTGCTTCATAAATGCTTGTTGAAATAGCTATCTAAAATTACATTTAACTTTTTAAACCCTTGGGCATATATTATGATCTAAAATGACTATATTGATCTTTTTCTGTCAATTTAACATTTGTTGAGTACCTACTGAGTGCCAGGTTTCTGAGGGGATACAATTTGTGCTATCCTGTACCTTTCAAGCTAAGGTTCATGTTAAACTAAGAATTATGTTAAGGAGTGTCAGAGGGTAGTCTGTAGGAGGAAAAAAGTTGGAGGCAAGGTCCTGACCTAGCCTGAGAAGGAGGACATAGAACTTGGGGAGAAGGTTCTAGAAGGCAGCCTGCAGAGTGACACTTGAGGAAAGGTGATCTACCAGAACTGCACAAGCAAAGGAAAAAAAGGAGGTGAAGTTTACATATGGGGACCTTTAGGGCACAGGGCTGCTTTAAAGTAACTCAGACCTTAATAAATTAAGGTTCATCTGGAGGCAGGAGTTTATGTTCCCAAGATGCTTCTGTGTGACCCAGTTCCCCTCTGTGTTGAGGTACTGCAGTGAGACCCCAATAGTATGTCAACATATATTTTCATATCTAGTTCTCTTTTTTCACAGAATTCCTGGGCTATTTTCATTATTGGATAAACCAGAAAATTCTGTCACATTTCCCCGTGGAAATTCCATGGGAATTTAGAAAAACATTCTTATTGCAAAATAGAGCACTTGCTTAGCAATGTATGAAGCCCTGGGTCCAATCAATCCTCAACACCAAAATAATAATAATAATTTTTAAAAAATATTTATTTTTTAGTTCTAGGTGGACACAATATCTTTATTTTGTTTTTTTGTGGTGCTGAGAATCGAACCCAGTGCCTCACGCATGCTAGGCAAGCGCGCTATACCATTTGAGCCACATCCCCAGCTCCAAATAATAATAATTTTGAAATAAAATGAACACATGTGAACACACACAGAGCCAGATCTATGAAACCAGATAAATCAAATTTATATGGCTCAAGGAGTTACTCTAAAGTGGAGTTCTCCAGGGGTGATTTTTCCCTGAGGGGACATTTGGCAACTTCTAGAGTGTTATTTGTTTGGTTGGTTTTGGTTTTGTGTGGTTCCCCCCAGCCTTGGGATGCTGGGGATGGACCCCAGGCCCTCACCCATGTCAGACGCTCTGTCACTGAACCACACCCCCAGCTCTAGAGGCAGTTTTGATTTTCGTGACTAGGGAAGAGGGTAGAACCCAGGGGTGCAACTAAACATTGCCCAATGCACAGGGCAGCTCCCCCAACCAAGGATTATCTGACCCAAATACGGCTAATGCTAAGTTTGAGTTTATAAGGTAAGCAGCATTATAAATCGCACCCAGGTCCTCAATTAGCACTTTGCCAGCTACCCCAGAAATCCTCCAGGGACGTGTGCATCCCAATCACAGCTGCCCTGACCCAGGTGACCAATGTGACTCTTGCTTCTCTCCCACTGGGGATCCAGCCCAGGGCCTTGCCCCTGCTAGTCAAGCGCTCTGTCACTGAGTTACAAACCGCCTTTCGGTCTCATTGCATTCACAGATTCTCCTCTATCCCTTGCCTTGATAATAATGAATGGATTTCACAACCCTGGCTGTCTATCCAGAAGCATTTCCATATGTTGTTGATCCTACACCCATAGCGCAGGTAGTCAGCATTCTCCTCTGTCCTACGCATCCCCTACAAATTGGCAGTTGCTTTTAGAACTGGGATGTGAGTCTGATTGGATCCCTTTGGTGTGACCACAGGCGTCTGTCTGGGGTACATTCAGCAGGAGGCTGTGGATGTCTGACTTTCTTTTTTCTTGAAGCTAGTAGCCACTGAGGATCAACTCATTGGGAGTTGCAAAAGAATGACCTCTTTTGCATTTCTTCCTCACCTATTAGCATGAGTTCTTTCTTTACAATATTATTCCCTTATGTACTATTTGGTTACTCCAAGGTAGCTTCATAGTGGGAAGCTAAGAGTTTGATTCTTTCCCTTTTTATACTCATTTTCAAAACATTATAGTCCATTCCCCACCGCCCTTTAACCAAGGGCTTAATTTCCATGGTTTTTGTTAGCTGTAGTCAACCACCATCCAAAATGTTCAATGGAAAATTCCAGAAGTAAATGATTTATAAAATTTAATTTGTGTACTGCTCTGAGCAGCATGATGAAATCTCATGCCATTTACTCTGTTCTGCTGGAGACATGATCATCCAGTGTATCCATGTTGTATACACTACCTGCCCATTTGTCACTTTGTAGAAGTTATCGGATTGATTTTTGTAGTATATCACAGAACTTATGTCCAAATAATTCTTTTTTTAAAAAAGAGAGAGAGAGAGAGAATTTTAATATTTATTTTTTTAGTTTTCGGCGGACACAACATCTTTGTATGTGGTGCTGAGGATTGAACCCCTGCCAGGTGAGCGCTTGAGCCACATCCCCAGCCCAAATAATTCTTATTTTACTAAATAAGGACACCAATCTGCAAGAGTAGGAAGGCTTGCAATTTTTATAGTATATTTTTATAATTGATCTATTATTAGTTGTTGCCTAATTTATAAATTGAACTTTGTCAGAAGTATGTATGTATGAATAAGAAAAAAAAAACATAAAGTGGGCTTGGCACTATCTTCAGTTTCAGACACCTACACGGGTCTTGGAACATACTCCCCTCAGATAAAGGGGAACTGTAGTACTGAATGGATTCCCCATCCCCCTCTGAAGGTAGTGAATTACGTGGTTTTGTTTTTGTTTCTGTTTTTCAGTATGGAAAAAAATCACTGACATACACCTTCAGCCCAGTTTTTATTTATTTTGAGACAGGGTTCACTAAATTGCCCAGGCTGACCTTGATCTTGCCATCCTGTCTCAACCTCCCAAGTCACTGTGATTACAGGCCTGCATCACTTTGCCTGGCTGAATCAGTGTTTTTTTGTTTTTTTTTTTTTTAATTTTTTGGTACCAGGGATTGAATTCAGGGGCATTTAACCACTGAGCCACATCCCCAGCCCTTTTTTATTTTTTATTTTGAGACACGGCCTCACTGAATTGCTGAAGCTGGCTTTGAACTTGCAATCCTCCCGCATCCGTCTCATAAGCTGCTGGGATTCGAGTGTGCTTGGTTGTTTTTTTAATCATTATGAACTTATGGATTTAAACACGTTGTGCCTCACTTCTTTGGAGTCGCCCTTGCCGATGCCCTCATCAAGCCAACGGGATGCTCTTCAGGTTGGCACCTGTTGAAGCCACTCTGAGAACCTTGGGAAAGTTTTCTTTGCTCTCCGGCACCACCGCAGAACAAAACAAAACCCTTGCTGCCTCCTTAGCGTGGGCAAGGTCCCTTGGATTCCCAGCACTCCAAAGCAAAAGAAAAACCTTGGTCACGGAGTGAGAGGAACTGAAGGTGAATCTGAGCTCTCAGCAGACCACGGATTTCTGATGTGTCCTGCAAGACCGTGCCATCCTGTGGTTGGAGATAGGTGACAGGGAGAAGGGACTGTACCTGGGTGAGGAGAAGAGGTGTCATGATCTTAGGCCTCTTCAATTATGTCTTTTTTTTACCCCAACTGGATTCCTAACACCCTTCGTGTTCATGGTGGAAAAATGAGACTCTTTTCTGTCCCACCACATCCCAGCGGAGGCTCGAGTCAGAAGAGTAAAGGAGAGAGGAGGCTGCTGGCTACTCCCGACGGCCTGTGAGGCCCTCGGAAGCCACTTTCAGCCCCTTCACCATTTCAAGGACCTCCTAGAAACTCCAGAGCACCCCTCGCCCACGTCTGGAATGCCCAGCTGCCCCAGAGAGGCCATACCTGCCTCTCCACGTGTCCCCTGCCCCCAGCCTGCGGGCGGAGGCTCCTGGTCGGTGCTTCAAAGGGCATCTCTACCCACTGGCTGCTGCCTGGCTTCACCCCTCTCCCCAGGCTCCAAATCCAGCTGCTGCGTGTCTTGTTAGTTTCACCCCCTGCCTCCCACCTCCCGCATCATCCCTGCGCGCACCCCACCCTGCTGCCCTCCTGCCCCACGCCCCCAGCTTTGAATAATTGATCTCTTTCCCCATACAGAAGCCCGCTGGGTTTCCTCTGCCCTGAAGGTCAGAAAGCAAGACTTGATGCCAGGGAGGAGCACCAAGCCTGACCCTCCCTCTGCCTTTCTCGGTTAATGGCAACTCTGTCCTTCCAGCCGTGCCGGCCAACAGCACCAGGATCACCACAGGGCTCTCTTTCTCTTTCCCCTATGTTTAAATAAACCAGCAAATCTCGTGGGCTCCATTTTGATTTCTCACCCCCCAGCCATTTCTCACCACTTCCAGGCTCCCACCTTGGTCCAGCCCCCATGATTGTATGTCTGGACCGGTGAAGTCGCCTCCTTCCTCATCACCTAGATTCCACGTTTCACCCCCACGTGTCAGCCAGGAGGAGTCTTATCATCTAAGCTTTATCATGTTTCCATGGCTCCCACCAATAATTGGTAAAAGCCTAAGTCCCTCCAGTGGCCTGTAAGGATCTGCCCCATCACCTCCCTGCCATCTCTCTTCCCTCTCTACTCCTTACTCTCTACTCCAGTCACTCAGGCCTCCTTGCTTTTCCTCCAACAGACACACACACACATCTGCCTCAGGATCTTTGCACTGGCAAGTTTCTCTCCTGGGAATGTTCTTGAACTTTCACACCTTCACCTCCCTGCTCCAACACCCTCTTCTCAGTGAGATCTGGTCGCTCTATTTTACATCTTTTCATACATACTTTCTCCCATGCGTATCTCCCTCCTTGGGTTAATTTTTCTCTTTAGTGTTTATCACCATGTAACATGCTGTATATTTCCCTAACTTATCTTGTCTGTTTGTTTTTTTCTACACAGTAACTGTGTCAGCTCCATTAGGGTAAAGACCTTTGTCTCAGGTGCTTGGAACAGGGCCTGGTGGCGCAGCAAAGGTGCTTCATCAGTGTTAGATGGATGGATGAATGAAAGCATGCACTGCTGTTAAACATGAGATGGCTTGAAAGCAGGAGGAAGTAGGGGTTTGGTGAAAGAACTTGCCAATCACTGCTTCCATTCCCCCCTTGGCTCTGCCTCAGAAATCTCTAGATCATCTTCCCCAAGGCTGTCTCCGGTGGATCTGCCGCCTTCAGAAGCCGAGGTAGCGCCGGTCCTTCCTGTAGCCTGGGAACAGCAGTGCGCCTGGGGCACCGCCACAGCTGTCGTCGGATTTGCCACCAGGGGGCGCCTCTGTCCCTGTTATATCCCGGGGGCCCCCTGACCCTGTGAATGCGTGTGAGAAAGAATCCTCCAAGGAAACCAATAGCAAAACGTCGTATCTTGTTTTTATCCTTATCGTCATAAAAATAACCACTAAACTTCTAAAGAGATTAGCATTCATTATATAAAATTAGGAAATTCTGAAGAAGTTAAAAAAATCCCTGCACTAAGAACCTAACCACTCCCAGAAACTCAGGATCACCTCTACCAAGACTGTACTTTGCTTATTGTCATTTGCAAAACCGAAACTTTTATTTTGGAGAATTTTTAACAACAAAAAGTAGAGAAATGTACTTACTGCTACTAAGCGGACTCTTAAAAATGCTTAAATGCTCAATTTTATATTACGTATATTTTGCCACAATAAAAAAAAACAACAGAGAAGAGGTTTTAAAAAATAAACATCCTGTGCCCATTTCTTAGCTTCAACAATAACCGACTCAATTTTGTGCCAGGTGTGGTGGAGCTCACCTGTCATTCCAGAAACTGGGGTAGACAGAGGCAGGAGAATGGCAAGTGACCAGCCTGGGCAATTTAGTAAGACTCTGTCTCAAAATAAAAATAGGAAAGGGCTGGGGGTGTAGCTCAGTGGTAGAGCACCCCTGGGCTAAATCCTCAGGACCACTTAAATAAATAAATAAAAAGGACTGGAGATGTGACTCAGGAGTGCAGTGCACCCTGGGCCCAGTCGCCAGTAGCATGCACAAAAAGGTACTCATAATAGCATAAATGTAGTTTTAAAACTGTGTTTATTCAGTAAATGTTCGCATTTTCTCATTTTCAACCATCTCATCAATGCTCTAATTCACTTTGTGACTGTGTTTGCCCGCCAGGGCTGTCATGATCAAACACCACAGACGGCAAGCCTCAAATAACAGAAATGAATTTTTTTTTCATAGTTCTGGGAATTCTAAGAGCAGCAGTGCTCCCTTCTGATGAGCACTTGGTCTCAGCACGCAGGTGGCCATGTCCTCACTGTCCTCTTCATGTGCCCTCCCTGGGTGCTGACTCAGAGAAAGAGAAAGATCTTTGTTCTGTTTTGGTTTTGCTGGGGATCAGACCCAGGGCCTCATGCACACTAGGCAAAGGCTCTACCTCCGAGCTGCTTCCCCAGCCCTGGTGTCTCTTCTTATAAGGTCACTAATCCTATCAGATTAGGGACTCCATCCTTATGGTCTCCTTTAGCCTCCTTAGAGGCCCAGTCTCTACATACAGTCACCTCTCCTGGGGGACTGGCTCCAGGACCCCTGTGCCCCCCACCCCCCGCTTTATATAACAATCTTCTGATGCTCAGGTCCCTTACATAAAATGACACAGTGTGTGCAGAGAGCCTACACAAGCCTCCTGTAGACTTTAAATCACCTCCAGATGATTTATAATGCTGGAAATAATTGTTGCACTGTGTTGTTCAGAGAGAAGAGGAAAAGTCTATACATGTTCCCTACAGACACATGGTTTTCCCTGAGGACTTTGAAAGTTGGTTGAATGCAGGGGCTGGGGTTGTGGCTCGCCTAGCACTTGTGAGTCCCTGGGTTCAATCCTCAGCACCATATAAAAGTAAATAAACAAAATAAAGGTGCTCTGTACAACTAAAAAATAAATATTTAAAAAAAAAAAAAAGAAAGTTGGGCTGGAGCTGTAGCTCAGTGGTAGAGCGCTTGCCTAGCATGTGTGAGGCCCTGGGTTCAATCCTCATCGTCACATAAAAATAAATAAAAAATAAAGGTCCATTAACAACTAAAAATAAATAAATAAACAAAAAGAAAGTTGGTTGAATCCATGGGTGCAGAACCCACCGATACGGAGGGCTTTGTACAGCTGATATTGGGCGCTGGGGTTTCAATATGTGAATTTGAGGGGAACAGAGACACCAAGCGCAGAACACTGTTTGTTTTATTGTTCTGGAGATCGTTGGACTCAGAATCACAAGGTACCTAGCCATGGCACTTAGCTGAAATGCCTTTTAAATATCTCCCGACCTAAAAATTCTCTCCTCACCTGTTTTCCAATGTCTTTGTTAGAGAAATCAGGTTTGGGTGTTGAGCGAGAGGCAGCCTTCACAGTGGCTGTGTTCCTCATGATCCAGTTGCACAAGACCACCATCAGGGACTGTGTAGCCGCCGACACAGGTCGCGGTCGAGGGCCTCCTCCCCTGGCAGGGGCGGTACAAGGACCACTAGCTTCTAGAGGAGGCCCAGCTCTGGCGGGTGTGGTTTCAACAGCACATACCTGTAATTCCAGCTGCTCAGGAGGCTGAGGAAGGAGGATCCCCAGTTAAAAGCCAGCCTCAGCAACAGTGAGGCCCTGTGGCCATCCAGCCGAGCTGGTGATCTATGCTGGCTTCACAAATCTGACTATTCCAATAACGTAAGTCAAGGGTGAGAGAAAGCAGGCAAACACACAGGGGTGCCTTTTCCAGCTGCGAGGTGGCTCTCCAGCCTTGTGGAAAGAGAGTGCCACTGGAATTCTTTATTCTTACACAGGGGACACACAAGGGGAGTTTCCATGGGGCAGTCTATCCCCAAAAGGGCAAAGTGGTAGGATTTCAAAGGAACAGGTGAGGGCTGGGGATGTGGCTCAAGCGGTATCGCACTTGCCTGGCATGCGTGCGGCCCCGGGTTCGATCCTCAGCACCACATACAAACAAAGATGTTGTGTCTGCCAAATACTAAAAAGTAAATATTAAAAAAAAAAATTCAAAGGAACAGGTGAGTGTAGCTCAACTCCAACAGGTGACCTCCACTCCCAGAGCCACGCCTCATTATCCCTGCGGGAGTAAAAGTCCAATGTATTGCGGGGTGCAATAACTGCTCAGTACCCCTTTACTCAGGACTTAAAGGTGTGTACATAGCTCCTGACCAGAGTGGCTCCCGACAAGATCCTTCCTCAAAATAAAGTACAAAATAGAACTAGGGCTGCGGCTCAGTGGTCGAGTGCCCCCGAGTTCAATCCCAGGTACCAAAAACAAACAAACATTAAAAAAAAAAAAAAAAAAAAGACCGGATCCTGGAATTCAGGGAGATAAGGATGATTCCCGCTAATCATAAAATCTGTAAAATAGGTTCCAGTTAGAACCAGTCAGAATAGACCTAAGGGACCTGAAGTTGTCATGCACAGGGAGTACTCAAAAGTCTGATGTCATCCTGCTGGATTCAGTCAAAAGTCAAAAGATGGAACTGATCCAGGCATGGTGGCCCACACCTGAAATCCCAGCAGCTGGGGAGGCCGAGGAGGCAGAAGGATAGCCAGTTCAAAGCCAGACTCAGCAACTTAGTGAGGTCCTGATAGTTAGCAAAATAAAAAGGGCTGGGGGTGTGCCTTAGTGGTTAATCCCTAGTACCAAAAAAAAAAAAAAGAAGAACTCTCTACAATCTTCCTTGAGACCCCAATAAAACTGAATGACAGGAGAGCAAAGCTGTCCCTCTTCTAAGAGGACCCACTTTCTCACTTGAGAGTGTCCCCTTTCCCTTTGATCCTGATAAACTCATGCCTGTTACTCTGAGTGACATAGATGAAATCCTTCTGACTTGATCACAAGAATCAGGGCTTAACGGGGGAGTTGTCCTGCCATCTCAGTTTCCAGGAAGGCCCCTGACCTGTAACACCCTGTCTGTCTCCTAAAACTTGGTACAGAATTCTAGATCAATATCCAGTAAAAATATGATCTGAGCCACCAAGAGAGCCGTGAATATAAAAACTTTCCCGTAGTCATTTTGATTTAAAAAGGTAAAAAGCATGAAATTAATTGTAATAATTTCATTTTAATCCATCACACCTTAAATTTGATCATTTAAACATGTGGTCAATATTTTTTAATTAGCCAAATAGTTTACTTTAAAAAAAAAACTCATTTTTTCCTGATCTGATAATAATGTGATATTTATTTTACATTTATAGCATATAGAAATTTGGACTGACCACCTTTCCAAGTGCTTGCACAACAGCCACATTTGACCCATAGCCACAGTTATGGACATATTTTGGACACTGGGCATTCGAAATATTTTTTTCAGATTCAGGTTTGTCTCTCAGCAAAAGCAACATCATTACTACTGGTTTGTTTTTTATTAAGAGTCATTTACTGCCTGGCTGCATTTTTTTTTTCATGCATCTTTGATAAATATCATTCCCTTCTCCTTTAAATGTAAATATAAGAATCACATATACTTTTCAGTTATTTTATTTTATTTTGATATGGGGGAGGGTGTCTTGCTTATGTTGCCCAGGCTGGCCTGGGCTCAAACCATCCTCCTTCCTCAGCCTCCCAAGTAGCTGGGACTACTGGTGCCTCGGTCCATCTAACTCCAGGTGTATCCAGGAAAACAGTACATGAGATTTTTCACTCATTTGTGTCTCTCACCAGTCTCTTTCCTCATAAACATGCTTTAAAAAAAAGATGTCACTGGATACACAGTCAGTTTTTTATTTGTTTGTTTTTTGTTTTAATTCCTGTTAAATACACTCAGTATATTGTCCCAGATCCAATTTCCAAGTATGTTGTATCTCCTGGCTGTCTCCCACGGTGGGGCATTTAGGTTGTTTTCAGAATGTCATTAACACAAATCAGTGGAGTCCTTGCCCAGCAGTAGAGTCCTTGTCCAGCATGCACAAGGACTGTTACATCCCTGGCACCAAAAGAAAAGAGAAAAAATAAAAATAGAAAAGCAAGATAGGGCCTGGCGCAGTGGCCCAATCTGTAATCCCAGTGGCTCTGCAGGTTGAGGCCAGAGAATCAGAAATTCAAAGCCTCAGCAACTTAGTGAGGCCTTCAGCAACGTTGTGAGATCTTGTCTCAAAATTTAATAATAATAATAATAAAATAAAAGGGCTAGGGATGTAGCTCAGTGGTTCAGTACCCCTGAGTTCAAATCCCAGTTCCCCCCCACCAAAAAGAAAGCAAGAAAGGAAAGAAAAAACATGGATAAATTCACTTGTCAAAAAAAATAAAAACAAAGTCAGAAGACAGATGACAAACTGAAAGAGAAAATGTTTGCAGTTCATATCACAAAGAGTTAAATCACAAAAGAAAAACAAAACAAAAAAAGAGTTCATCACCTCCTAAAGAGATTCTAGACATCATAAGGAAAAGAACATACCAGAGCTGGGGAGAGGGCTCAGTGCAGCGCACTCCCCCGCAGGCAGCAGGCCCCGGATTCCATTCTCAGCCCTGCAAAAGAACAGAAATAAAAATAAAAATCGGCCAAAAGAAGTATTAATGGCCATTCAATATTTGAAAAAGTAATCTCATACTCTGATGAAAATTAAAACTAGGTGAGATATCATTTTCCACCTATCAGATTGGCAAGAGTTCAAAAGTTTAAATAACAAAAAAGAAAAGAATCCAAAAGTTTAAGAAAACAATGTGTTGCCAACGGTGAGGGGAAATCAGCCAACTCACATTGCTGGAGTGCAGGCACCCACGGAGGGCAGTTTGGTGACATTCACCCGACTTACAGATACTCGTCCTCTTTGACCTAGTGATTCCACTTTGGGGAACTTACTGTACAGGTATAAATGTACACGTGTAAAATAACAACCTGCGAGATTATTCATTACTGCCTGGTTTCCAGGAGGAAAAGATGAGGAACAAAGCAAGCAACCCTCAACAGGGACTGGCAAAATAAAGCACGGTACAGACATAAAATGGGTAGTGTGCTGCTATCAAAAAACGAGGAGTGCGGGCAGGGGCCAGAGCTGGGTGGTAGAGTGTTTGCCTAGCATGTGCAAGACACTGGCTTCTAGCACTACAAAGAAAGAAAGAAAGAAAGAAAAATAAAAACTACCAAGGACACTGGTACAGAGTGATTTGAAACGAGCTTTGATATTTATGTCAAGTGAAAAAAGATGTAAAATAGTGCTTGGGCTGGGATGTGGCCCAGTGGGAGAGCGCCTTGTGACAGGCACAGGGCCCTGGCCATTCCCACCGCCCCAATGCAAAAGAACAATGAGAACAATATTCTGCAACCCATGTAAAACTGGGGGATATTGCTGATAACTCTCTAAATAAACTCAAGGTGGAGAGAGAAGGAACTTATTTTTCTTTTTGTTGTACTGGGGATTGGACCCAGAGATGCTCTATCACTGAGCTACACTCCCAATCCTTTTTATTTTTTATTTTGAGGCAGGGTCCCACTAAGTTGCCCAGGCTGGCCTCAAACTTAGATCCTCCTCCTATCTCAGTCTCCCAAATAGCTGGGATTACCGGTGAGTGCCACTGTGCCTAGCTGATGAAGGAACAACTTTTTTTTTTTTTTTTTTTTTTTGGTACCAGGGATTGAACTCAGGATCCTGTAACCACTGATCCACATCCCCAGCCCATTTTATTTTTAGATGGGGTTTCATCAAATTGCTCAGGGCCTCACTAAGTTACTGAGGCTGGCTTTTGAACTTGCAATCTTCCTGCTTCAGCCTCATAAAATACTGAGATTTACAAGTGTGCACCCCTGTTCCCAGTCCTTCCCGCTATTTTAAAATTGAAAATGATTGCACATACAGAACAAACAAACAAACAAACAAAACCCTTGAAAGTGATTATGAATAAGATATTCTTGAAATTGGGCGTGATGAATCATGTCTGTAATCCCAGTGACTCAGGAGGCTGAGGCAGGAGGATCACAAGTTCATGGCTAGCCTCAGCAAATTTAGAGAGATCCAGTCTCAAAACAAAAAATAAAAAGGACTGGTGGGCTGGGGATGTGGCTCAAGCGGTAGCGCGCTCGCCTGGCATGTGTGCGGCCCGGGTTCGATCCTCAGCACCACATACCAACAAAGATGTTGTGTCCGCCAAAAACTAAAAAATAAATATTAAAAATTCCCTCTCTCTCTTAAAAAAAAAAAAAAAGGACTGGTAAAGTGCCCTTGGGATCAATCAATGTATACACACACATATTCTTGAATTATATTTTGTGTAGATACATGATTAGAGTAAGGCAACCTCTCTTACTATACTTTTTAGAGTTTGGGGGTTTGGAGATATGCAAATGTATTATTCATGCAAAACTCTCAATCACAAAATGACAACAAGCTGTAAAAAACATTCGGTGGTTTGGAACTTGGTTCAAACCTTGACCCTTAAAGACTGTGTGTGATTTTGGCCAAATGCCTGAACAACTCAGATGCTTACTTTCTCTTGTTCTTTACAAAAAGGGAAGAAAGACCTCTCTCTTTTCCAGAGCTGATCTAAGGATGACACAAATAGATTGTGCAAGTGTCTGCTGGTGTAAACGTTCACTACTATCGTTGTCATTATTTCCTTGGTGACTTAGTTCTGTTTGCCTGTTGTGTACAAGATGCCAGGCTGGGGGCTGGGGCTGGGGCTCAGTGGCAGAGCACTTGCCGAGCTTGTGTGAGGCACTGGGTTCGATCCTCAGCACCGCATTAAATAAATAAAGACATGCTGTCTGTTTACAACTATTAAAAAAAAAAAAAGATGCCAGGCTGGGAGGAAGCATGGACACTGGGTGGAAGAGGGCAGAAGCTGCTCATCCTTTTCTGAGTCCTAAGTTCAGGTTCTGAGTCATATTTTCTGCCTTGAGCCTCTGAGCTCTCTCCTCTGGGGCTGCCCTTTCCTGGTGACCTGGATGTGAGCAGAGGGCAGCAGGAAATACCATGCTCGGTTGCCAGGGACAGTGAAGGCCATTTCCTGGGCAGAGTGTCTGAATAAATACCCCCAGTGATCTTACAGCCTCCTCTGAAATCTTACAGCCTCCTCTGACATGTGTGTCAGGCCAGAGTGCAATACCCCCCCCAACCCTACTACTGGGGAATAAACCCAGGGATACTGTACCACTGAGCTATACCCCAGCCCTTTTAATTTTTATCTATCTATCTATCTATTTACCTTTGGTACCAGGGATTGAACCCAGGGCCACTTAACCACATCCCCCACCTTTTTTTTTTTTTTATTTTGAGAGAGGGTCTCCCTAAGTTGCTTAGGGTCTCACTAAATTTCTAAGGCTGGTTTTGAATCCACAATCTTCCTGCCTCAGCCTCCTGAGCTGCTGGGATTACAGGTGTGCACCGTCATAGACAGAGTCTCATTAAGTTGCCAGGCTGGTCTTGAACTAGAGATCATCCCGATTCAACCGCCCAAGTCAATGGAATCACAGGTGTGGGCCACCATTCCTGGCCAGGGTATGTTTTTTACACTCTTTCCTACACCTGGATCACCTATTACCTAGATTCTTTGTCTGGATACCTCCCAGGAGACCGTCAGCCTTGGGGCCCTTCTCCAGCTCCAAGAAGCCTTACCTGGTGAGATCATTTCCTTTTCTCGTGGGTTTCCCCCAGAACATTACTGATCATCCTGGATTCAAATTATGTGGTTAAAAGGATCAAAAATAATGGTGCTAATAAGGGACAAAGGAACATCGAGTGCCACTTGGTATCAGGCACTGAGAAGGACACGGCCAAAAACTGGGAACCTGCTGGGGAACCCCAGGCAGATGCACAGTGAGGGGTACTCTACAACTAGCCGGTGTGTGCATCTCAGAGACGTCAGTGTCCTGAAGGTCAAAGGCGAACCAAGGGGACATGACAACAGAATGCAACCTGTGATCCCTGGATGGGATCCTGAAGAGAAAAACACAGTTGTCAAAGGACACAATTGGACATGGATGGACTGGAATGTGAACTGTAGATTAGATAAGAGTACAAGGTCAGGGTTACGTTTCCTGAAGCTTCTCACTGTACTATGGTTATGTAAGAGTGCCCCTTAATAAGGGGCAAAAGGCACACAATCCATGTGCAATACACCCACAAGTGGTTCAGGCATGATGTCAGTGTGTTTTCTCTTTCCTTGCATGTCATATGTAGGTATGTAGGTATGACATATAATCTGTGCACGTATTTACATATGTATGCACATTGTATATATTTGTATGTTTCTCTGTATATATGACTCCACATAAATGTGTGTATGATATATATGTCCCTATATATATGTGATTTATACACACATATCTGTCTGCATGTATTGTGTATCTATATATAAATGTGCTTTAGTCCACATATATATGTTTGCGTGGATTACACATACATGTATCTGTATATGTATTAATAGATCTCTACATATATGCGTGTATGTTGCATACGTGTGTTTTTGTATAAATGTATCTCGTTGGGCATGGTAGTATATATACACAATGGAACACTGCCTAGGCTTAAAAAGGCAGAGGGAGCCCAGTGTGGGGGCACAGGCCTGTAATCACAACACAGAGGACAGATTCATGGTGGGAGCATATATGAAAGGAGAGTCACAGGAGAGGCAGGAACCAGACTTGCTCTTTCTATAACAAATTGCTCTCATGCGAACTAACTGGCGTCCTCCAAGAACTACAGAAACCCTTTCTGAGGCCCATGACCTATCCATCTTCCTTAAGGCCCCGCCTCTTAAAGGTTCTGCTCCCTCAACATCACCACATCGGGGATGAAGCTTCCCACACTGAATCTCTGGAAGAAACACTCCAACCATATCCAAACCCCAGCAGCATGTCTTGCAACCACAACTCCTTACCTGGTGGTGTTGGTGGTGTTGGCGGTGCAGTCTGTGAGGGTTAAAGTTTATGTATTGGCTTGGCTGAGCTAAGGGATGCCAAGATAGCCAGGATAATTTTATTTCTGGGTATATCTGGGAGAGTGTTTCTGGAATAGATAGTATTTGTGTCAGTAGACTGAGGAAAGGAGTATTTGTGTCAGTAGACCAAGGTGGCTGGGCACCATCCAACCATTGAGGACTACATAGAACAAGAAGATGGAGAAAGGAAAAATTCTCTCTCTCTCTCTCTCTCTCTCTCTCTCTCTCTCTCTCTCTCTCTCTCAGCTGAGACATCCATCTTCTCTTGTCCTCAGTCATTAGAGCTCCTTATTCTCAGGCCTTCAGACTTGGACTGAATTATACCACCTGCTTTCCTGACTCTGAAGCTTGCAGATGGCAGATGGTGGGCCTTCTTGGGCCCCATAATTATATGGTACTTTGGTTCAGATGAGTGTTCCTCAAAGGTCTATACATAAAGACCTTGTCCCCATGATGATGGTGATGGCTGTCTCTGTGGACCTTTAAGAGGTAGGATCAGGAGACTGTGGGTGTTGCTCAATGGTAGAACACTCACTTGGCATGTGCAAGGTTCTAATTTCCATCCCCAGCACCCCAAACAACAATAACAGTAGTATTTATTATATTGTAGTTCTATGGGTCAGGACTTTGGGAGTGGCTTAGCTGAGTTGTTCTGGCTTGAGGTCTCACGTGGCTACTGATGGATGTCAGGTGAGACTGTGGTCATTCATAATTTGGTGTTGGAGGACTGCTTCCAAAACTGCTCACTCACATGACTGACAAGACATTGGTTGTTGGGTGTGACCCTCAGTCTCCTCCTTGCATAGGTCATTCCAAAGGACTGCTTGAGCATCCTCACAACATGGTGGCTGCCTCTCTCCAGAGCAAGTAATCCAAGCAAGATCAAGATAGAAGTCATAGGTTTTTTTCCCCCGGCCTAATTTCAGAAGTCACATGTCCCAATGAGTATGGTGGTGCATGTCTGTAGTCCCAGTGGCTCAGGAGGCTCAGGCAGGAGGATCACAAGTTCAAAGCCAGCCTCAAAAACTTCCTGAGGCCTTAAACATCTTAGCAAGACTGTGTCTCAAAACCAAACATAAAAAGGGCTGAGGACCTGGCTCAGGGGTTGAGTGCCCCTGGGTTCAATCCCTGGTACCAAGCCCCACCCCCTTAAAAAAAGTCATACATCCCATGGTTTCTTTCTTTATACATTTTTTTACCGTCCCATCATTTCTGCAGTAGCCTATTGGTTATAATACAGAAGGAACTCCATGAGGTTGCACATATCAGGAAATGTGAACGATTTTTATTATTAAAGAGAGGAAGGACAGGTTGGCTGCTAAGAATACAGCTGTCTTGGGGCTGGGATTGTGGCTCAGCGGTAGATCACTCGCCTAACACAGGCGGGACACAGGTTCGATCCTCAGCACCACAAAAAAAAAAAAAATGAATAAAGGCATTGTGTTGTGTCCATCTACACCTAAAAAATAAATATTAAAAAAAATTTAAAAAAAAGAATACAGCTATCAGGCTGGTTTCAAATCTTACCTGTGTCTAGATAATTGTGTGGACTTGGATAAATGTGCAATCTATCTTGTTATCTATAAAATAGAATAATTAGATTATGTAATTCAAATAGAATTGTTACAACAGAATAATTAGAATATGTGCTTCAAACAGAGTTGTTACTGGGATTAAATGAATATGGCAACACTAAAGAACAATATGTGGGGGATATTAAGTGTTCAGATGTTTGCTGCTGCTTTTATTTTTATTGTTTTTAATATATTTATTTTTTAGTTGTAGTTGGACACAATACCTTTATTTTATTTATTTATTTTTATGTGGTGCTGAGGATCGAACCCAGGGCCTCGCACGTGCTAGGTGAGGGCTCTACACTGAGCCTCAGCCCCAGCCTTTGCTGCTGCTTTTAGTCTAAGCAGCTCCTCAGGGTGATTGACAGATCAACTTCTCTCCTCCCACCCACCCACTAGAAGTCCCCAAGACTAGAGTTGGAAGGGCACTGTTCAAGAGACCACATCCTACCCAGGCTAAAATATCCCAAAGGCAGAGGGTTGTCTCCTTCATTCAGCTGGACACCACCTGGTAACAAGAGTCACCTCCCTTGCTTTATTTTCTGATGACAGATTCGAGTCCCCAGCCCACCTTTCTCAAGCCATTTACTTTTACCAGAGTAGCTTGGGGTCAAGACTGGGGAGTAGGGGCTGGGGCTGTAGCTCAGTGGCAGAGTGCTTGCCTAGCATGTGCAAGGCACTGGGTTTGATCCTTAACACCATATACAAATAAAATAAAATAAAGGCATAAAGGCATTCTCTCCATCTACAACTACAAAAAGTTTAAAAAAAAAAAAAAAAGCCTGGGGAGTAAGACTGAGTGCGGTGGTGCACACCTGTAATCCTAGGAAGCTGAGGCAGGAGCATTGTGAGTTCAAAGCCAGCCTCAGCAACTTAGTGAGATCCTGTCTGTAAATAATATATTTAAAAGGGCTGAGCATGTGGTTCAGGGGTTCAGTGGTTAAGAGCCCTGGATTCAATCTCTGGTACAAAAAAAAAAAAAAAAAAGCCTGGGGAGTAGAGGACAGGCTCATCACACCAACACAGCCCCAGCATAGTGCCTGGCACACATCAGATGCTTAAGGGACCATCAGTCAGGGTGACTGTGTTATGGCTGAGTCAGAGAGCACATTCCAAGCAGCTGATTTTAGGATAAAATCCAGGGCCAGCTTTGGTCCCCAGGGGGATCATAGTCTTAAAAGTTGACTCCTAGCAGGTGCCGCCAATGGCCTTCTGCAAGTCTGGTTTGTTCTAAAACACAGCACTGAAGTTCCTGAGAAGCAAATCACAAAGTCCATGAGGTTAGAAAATAACTGATCATCTTCCTTGATGCAAGAAGCTGGGAAAGAGGATACTGCGGTTGGAGATTCCCTGGGATAGCTATGTTCACCACTCAGATGCTGGAAATAGGGGTGGACAGGCCAGATGGTGGCCAGCTGAAACTATCCTTGCTGGGGTTTTCCTCCCTGCCTGCCCTTCCCGTTTGTCTGTCACTGCTGGGATCAGCCAGGCTGGCATGTGGCCCAGGCAGGCCAAGTGCATGAGTGGTGGCCTGCACGTCAGCCCTGGAGTGTGCAGTTTCAGATTCCAGAGGCCAGGGCTGCTGGCTCCCAGCCATGCTGAGTCAACTCCATTCTTTATTATTATCATTTTTTTTTTTTCTGAGTAATCGGCCTAGTGGTTCTTCCTGGCAGGAGGGTTTTCTGTGCCAGGCTAACCTTCCTGGCAAGGTATAGGGGAGTTGGTGGGGAATGCATAGGTGACACCTGTGCGTTTTTTATTGAATGAAAGCTTAGCCTTGTGCCATGAACAGGGCCCACGGGTTTGCTTGGATCTTCCTCTGTCCCTCCCTCAGGCTCAGAGTGTTGGGGTTTCTCCTCCAGCCAGGGAACTCCACATAGGGTCTGGGCTGAGCTCCTCTTTGTTGAATGAATGAATGAATGAACGAACGAATGAATGAATGAACAAAGAGAAAGGGTGGAAGGGAGGCCTTCCTTCCATGTGCCCTGGGTTCCTGCTTGCATACGAGCAAAGCCCTGGCAATGGAGAGTGGGCAACAGGAGGGGAGGCTCTGAGCAATACAGGCCCACACCCTGCCACTAGGGCGCTGGCAATTTGGATGGGACAGGAGGTCCGGACAAGACAGAATCTCGTAAACCTACCTGCAATGACGAACCCTTGTGCGGGAAGGGGCGTGGGAGGCCTCAGACAACCCTGGGAGCCAGGAGCCCCAGTCTGGTCTTGGAATTGGAGATCATAGGAAGCCTCTGAGACCAGGAGGCTGAGGTGTCCCGGGGCTCCCCGCCCACCCCGCGGAACTCTGCGCACCAGGGAGGGACCTTCCTCGCACGCAGTACTCACTGCTCTCTTCCCCAACTTCTGCCTCGCAAAGGGGTTCAGGAATGTCCCGACAGATGCGATCGGCCTTTCCCCCACTGATCACAGCGGGGGCAGCACGGGGGTCTTAGAGGAGGCGCCAGTCACGTCTCCCACGGTTCACAGAGGAAGGCCAACCAGAGCCTGGCGCAGGGCGAGGGGAGCCAGAATTTCGCGCCCCAGAAGGCTCCCCACCCTCTATAACCACCACACACAGGACCCCACCCTAGGCCGCTCGCCCCGCCCCCAGCACTCCCCGCGCCCCGCCCCCGAGGTTCCCCCTCCCACTCCCGCACCCGGTTTATAAGAGAGGGCGTTGGGCGTTGCGAGGTCAAGCCGAGCCTAGCGGACCTGAGGCCGAGATCCATTCCTTCCCGCTGCCTTCGGCACCCCAGCGAGTCTCCGCCAGGTTCTCCACGTCTCCAGCCCTAGCATTTCGAGCCACTGCGTCCCTGCACCGAGTCCCTGTGTCCCCACATCCAGGCCGACCAAGAACATGCGCTGCGTTCCGACGGCAGGCGCAGCCCTGATGCTGTGCGCCGCCACCGCCGGGCTGCTGAGCGCTCAGGGCCGCCCCGCGCCGCCCGAGCCGCCTCGCTTCGCGTCCTGGGACGAGATGAACGTGCTGGCCCACGGGCTGCTGCAGCTCGGCCACGGGCTGCGAGAACACGTGGAGCGCACCCGTGGACAGCTGGGCGCGCTGGAGCAGCGCCTGGCCGCCTGCGGGGCCGCTTGCCAGGGGTCTGAGGCGTCCTCCAAGCCCTCAAAAGCCCCCGAGAGCGTGGTTCCCGGTGGCGAGGCAGTCCCAGAAACCCGGGTTCCCGGAGGCGAGGCGGTCCCCGAGACCCTCCGCAGCTTGCAGGTACGTGGGCCTGCTAACGCGGGCTCTTGGGCACTCTTGCCAACTCCCTTTCTGGTCTGGAATTGTGTGGGTGGGAAGGGAGAGCGCAGCCCAGGCTCTCTGGGTACCACTGCCGGGGGCTCAAAGCATGGACATTTGGAAGGATGGGTGGGTGGCTGAAAAGGGAGGTTGGAGATATAGGACCGGTCCTCACCAAGATTTGCACCCTTCCCCAGACGCAGCTCAAGGCTCAGAACAGCAGGATCGAACAACTGTTCCAGAAGGTAGCCCAGCAACAGCGACACCTGGAGAAGCAGCACCTGAGAATACAGAATCTGCAGAGCCAGGTACCCTAAGCCTGACCCAGGTGGGGAGAGAGGTCAGAGCTGGACCCGAAGGTCCCATCATGGAGCCAGGCAGGTAAGGCAGCCGAATGAGTCAATCCACCAGACACCCTCCCCCTTCTCCTGTCTTGTCCCAGGTTGGCCTCCTGACCCCCCCACACCTTGACAATGGAGTGACCAAGCCTGCCAAAAGAAAGAGGCTACCCAAGATGGCCCCACTTGGCCTGGAGCACAACACCACCCGCCTGCACAGTGAGTGTCTGGACCTCTGCTGTCCTCCTGCACTTCCCTGCCCCTCCATTTGCCATTCCTGTTCCCAGCCCCTTGGTCAGATTCACTGTAATAAGGAGAGAGGTTCTGGTCTTGGGTCCCAGCTCCTGAGGCTGATGGCAGCACCTCCTTCCTCAGCCCTGACCTGTGCAGGCAGGCCACTGCACCCCTCTTCTCAGCAAGCCAGAGGGCTTTTCCTGAAATCCTGCTGGCCACCAACTGGAGCCAGGGTTGGAAGAGATACCACAAGGAACTTAAGCTTCAGGGGTGTTGGGAGACGGTAGTATCCCTCAGGGACATCATCCTGAGGCGGAGGACTTTATGGGAGGGTATGATAGAGGGAGGTACCAGGTGGGGGTTTCTGAGGTTTGGCACCCCAAGAACTCCCATGGTGTGAATCTAGAAGGGAAACTGTGGCAGGGCCCCCAGCTCCCTGGCCACACACTGACTCTTTTTTAAAAAAATATTTATTCTTAAGTTTTAGGTGGACACAATATCTTTATTTTACATTTATGTGGTGCTAAGGATCGAACCCAGGGGCTGGGGATGTGGCTCAAGCGGTAGCGTGCTCGCCTGGCATGTGTGCGGCCCAGGTTCGATCCTCAGCACCACATACCAACAAAGATGTTGTGTCCGCCGAGAACTAAAAAATAAATATTAAAATTTCTCTCTCTCTCTCTCTCCCCTCTCTCACTCTCTCTTTAAAAAAAAAAAAAAAAGGATCGAACCCAGTGCCTTGTGCATACTGGGCGAGCACTCCACTTCTGAGCCGCAACCCCAGCCCTCACACACAGACTCTTGCCACTTATGTCCTCAAAGTCCCCATTGAACCTATACACACACACACACACACACACACACACACACACACACACACACCAGGCTTTTCCTGCCATCACAGATTTTAGGTCTTTTATTGTGTATGTCCCAAGTTCCCCCCAATCTCAAATAACAACATGTGTGTGTGTGTGTGACACAGGCTCCCAGTTCCCACCCTTAAGTTCACAGCCATGCTGTCACCCTGCCCAGCATCTGTGACTGTCTACAGCCAACTGGGTGAAAGTGTGGATCCCCCGCCTCACACCCTGGCCTGGTTGCTGGCCTCCAGCCCTGCAGTCTTGAGGGCTCCCTTGCTCCCCAGACTCCTTCCCTCTTCCCCGCGGAGGGCTGGCGTTTCAGCATGGTGAGGGTCCCAGGGAGCTCTCCCGAGCCATCATCTTGGATGAGGAGTTTCTGAGGCCAGCAGGCACAGGTCCAGGCAGGGAGATGTGGTGGAAGAGAAGGGGGGTGTGCGGGGTGGTTTAGGACTCCCAGACTCAGCCTGGCCAAGTCGGGGAAAGTTCAGAGCTCTGAGAGACAAACAGCTGGAGCTAATGGAGACCACATTGGTGGCTTGGCTTCATGCCTGTCCTGATTGGATGAGAGGAAAGTAGGGGAAAGGGGAGCTGCCTGAGGGGCCGGGAAGTGTCCTTCTGGGCCTGCCCCTCTGCTGCAGTGGACACACTGGCTGAGAATCCTGGCCCTGCCCCTCCCCCTGGTGACCTTTCCTCTACTTTCCCGGCCCAGCTGGGTTGGGCTGGGGGCCGTCCTTCCCCAGTCTCCATGACCCAAGGCCAGGTTCCTTCTCTCCCCCTTTCTTCCTTCCTCCTTCTCTCCTCTATCTTGAGCCCTCTCCCGCTCAGAGCTGGGACCCTGGGCAAAGTCTCTATGTCGCCAAGCCTCATCCAGCTATGATCCGTGTTCCCTGGTATGAGCAGAGAGCCATTTTGCTCAGCTCACCCAGGCGGTTGCTTCCTACCCCATCAAACTCCTGCAATCATTCATGCATCAACTCTTCACTGAGTACGGGCTGCAAGCTAAGCTCAGGGTAGAGCCTGGTGCCTATGGACAGAGCTGCTCCTTATCCCTGGCCTCATGGAGCCCCCACTCAGTAGGAGGATGGGGAGCCACTACCAGATGACCCTAGTGTGGGGGAGCAGGAAGCCTTCATATTCATTTTGGGAGATCAAGTCTGGTCTAGGGGTGAGGGAAGGCATTCTTCTGGAAACTGGGACCCACAGCGGGGACTAAGGGAAGAGAGTCCCAGACAGAGGGACCAGCATGTGCAAAGACCTTGTGGTAGGGGGATATGTGATACAAGGAAGGTGGTGGGGAACAGGAAAGAAGCTGATTTGGCCAGGAAGGGTGGAGGTGCAGCATTGAGAGGAAGGAATGTGGGTACAAAGGCTGCTCCTGAAGGCCTTATAGATTACACTGAGAAGGCCAGAGGGAGCCATGGAAGAGTTTAGGCAGAGGTAGGAAAGGGTCATGAGATCAGGGTTGCATCTCACCTACTCATCACCCACATACAGCTTGCCTCCTGAGGCCTCAGGAGCGTCTCTCCTGCTTCACCTCATCTCTCTGTTTGCCTTCAGGGCTGCCCCGGGACTGCCAGGAGCTCTTTGAAGCTGGTGAGAGACAAAGTGGACTGTTCCAGATCCAGCCTCAGGGGTCCCCACCTTTTCTGGTCAACTGCAAAATGACCTCAGGTAGGATGTACTGGCCTTCCAGGGAACCCTCTTGCCATTCACGGGCCCTAGTGTCTTTCTCTAAAACGCAGCCCTGTGTGTCTCAGGGTAGAGCATGTGCTCAGCGCCCATAAAGCCTGGGATTCCATCTCCAGCACCAGAAACATAATAATGAAAACAAGCCCTTTCCCCATTGCCGTCCAACGCAAGCTCACAGATAGGTTCCTGGAGTTACCACCTGTAGCCTAGCAGGGAACGGTAGGGCAAGACTATAATTCCAGCTACTTGACAGGCTGAAGCAGAAGGATCCCAAGTTTGAGACCAGCCTCAGCAATTCAGCAAGCCCCTGTCTTCAAATAAAAAGGTTCAATCCTGAGTAAAACACACACACACACACACAAATCTGAATCCAGCTTTGCAGATAGATGCCTGAGATCCAGCTCGAGCCCTTGCCTGGTGGCCCACAGTAGTCATCCCTCTGCCTCACCTTCCTTCAGTCCTCCTGGGAAGAGTGAGGGGAATGTGACTCTCCTGGGTTTGGGGGGTCTCAGGGTTGGTTGCCAGGGTCCCCTGTGAGGAGGGGCCTTCTGGTGACCTTGTGCCTCTCTGGGTAGATGGAGGCTGGACAGTGATTCAGAGGCGCCAGGATGGCTCTGTGGACTTCAATCGGCCCTGGGAAGCCTACAAGACAGGCTTCGGGGATCCCCAAGGTGGGTGTTTCCAGCAGGACCAGAGGCAGGGGAGGAGGAGGGTCCCATGGAGGTGGGCCCAGCTCACCAGGCAGCCCCTCCCGCTGTAGGCGAGTTCTGGCTGGGCCTGGAGAAGATGCACAGCATCACAGGGGACCGTGGCAGCCGCCTGGCTGTGCAGCTCAAGGACTGGGAGGGCAACGCCGAATCGCTGCAGTTTCCTGTCCACCTGGGAGGTGAGGACACAGCCTACAGCCTGCAGCTCACGGAGCCGGTGGCCAGCGAGCTGGGTGCCACCACCATCACGCCCAGTGGACTCTCTCTGCCCTTCTCCACGTGGGACCAGGACCATGACCTTCGCGGGGACCTGAACTGTGCCAAGAGCCTCTCTGGTGAGCAGCTTTGCCCCTACCCTGACCAGCCAGCCTTCAGCCCCCAAATGCATCTGTTTCCTTCCCCCACTTTCTCCTTACTTGCTGCGTGTGCTTGGGCTGCTTGCTGATGTAACTTCTCCAATCTCAGTTTCCCCATCTTTAAAATGGTGCTCAGTCCATAGGATCGTTAGGGAAATCCAATGAGACGTTAGTGGGAGGGGGGCTGGCATGGAGCAGAACCACCCAGATCACCCTTGCTTTGTGTTTTTGAAATCAGAGACAGAGCCTGGGTTTTGTGAAGTAAAACAGGGGATCACCTTCTGATGGGTCAAAAAAAATGATGGAATGTTGATCATTTCATATGGTTCAAGCTAACCCAAATTAATGCAATGTATGCTGGTCCTAGAAAGCAAAAAATATTAGCCATGTGCCAGGAATACACAAATAACTGGCTGTGGTCACAGACTATGAAAGCAGGTCTACTGCAGTTATGGGTAGGGGATGCCCAGGGCCCCTGAGATTGCTTTTGTCATAACCTTGGGTATCTTGGAACACCATTTGACAATTACTGCCAGACCCTTCCCATTTAAAATGTGAACAGTCTGAGGCCCAGTCTCACCCCCTACCCCATCTTCATCTCCATCCCCATGTGGAGACCCAAGGACTTGACCAAGTCCCCTCTCCTCTGCCCTCCTCAGGTGGCTGGTGGTTTGGCACCTGTGGCCACTCCAACCTCAATGGCCAGTACTTCCGCTCCATCCCTCGGCAACGGCAGCAGCGTAAGAAGGGAATCTTCTGGAAGACCTGGCGGGGCCGCTACTACCCGCTGCAGGCTACCACTATGCTGATCCAGCCCACAGAGGCTGTAGCAGCTTCCTAGCCACCTTGCAAGGGCCTGGTCCCAGGCTCTAGAGGACAGTGACTTTGGCTTTGGCCCACGGATATGGTATTCTCTGCCTGAGCAGGAGCTCTAAGCAGGGGCCACCTGGAGCTTCTTGAACAGAGATGAAGCCCACGACTGGAGAGGCCCCTTCCTGAGTGGGGGCCACACACGTTGCCCTCTGAGATTAGAGCTGCAGGGCACACACAGACCCTGGAAACCTGGGTCGAGGGGCATTGAGTCCCATTTCTCGCCCGCCCGAGGAGTGGGGGACACAGAGGGACCACTTGGGGCTGGCCAGGCCAGCCCTTGATGGCGGACTCAGTCACATTGACTGGTGGGGTTCAGGGCTCCCTGGGGCCCTGGATGCCCTCATGGTGCTGTTGTGTGTGGGTGCTGTGGCATGAGCTGGCACCAGTGATGGTGTCCGGGTGGAGTCCACAGAATTCTTGGAATAAAAGCAACATTAGAACATTTTGTTCTTCTTTGTCCTTTGGTTTGTTTTAAAAAACGGACAGTTTCAAAGTCCACATAAACATGTTCCTAGGGTGGAGAACATGCTTTCAGGTCCCCTAAGGTCGGCACTGGTTTTTCCTCCCTCCTCCGACAAGTGAGCTCAGCTTCGTCCACTCAGTATTTCATCCTGTGGATCTCCCTTGTTTTTATCTTGAAAACTATAAAACAAATCCCTCATAATAGAGAAAAGGAGAATCCTTCCTGCTCATACTTAAGGATATGAATCATGATTAATTTTTTAATATCTTGCTAGTGGATAGAAATACAATGCATGACAGCATATAGACAAAAAGTACAATGTGTGCTGTAAGTTTAACTTTATTTTTTCTAGTAGCCATGTTTTAAAAAAGTTAAAAAGAGCCAGGCATGATGGGGCACGCCTGTAATGCCAACGGCTCAGGAGGCTGAGGCAGGAGAATTGCCAGTTCAAAACCAGCCTCAGCAACTTGGTGACGCCCTGTGTAACTTAGCAAAATAAAAAATAAAAAGAAGGGCTGGGGATGTGGCTTAGTGGTTAAGCACAGGGTTCAATCCCTGGTACAAAAGAAAAAAAAAAATATGTGTGTGTGTGTGTGTGTGTGTGTGTGTATGTATGCACATGTATTTTTATAGTAAATATAAATGTTTATATATAAACTTTATATATATATATATATATATATACACACACACACACATACACACACATACATATATATGAAGTAGAGCATGGTGGCACATACCTGTAATCCCAGTGACTTCACAGTCTGAGGAAGAAAGATTACAGGTTCAAGACTCACCTTGGTAATTTAGTGAAAGCCTGTCACAGAAACAAACAATCAAAAAAAGGGCTAGGGATGTGGCTCAAGCAGTAGCACGCTCACCTGGCATGCGCAGGGCGCTGGGTTCGATCCTCAGCACCACATACAAATAAAAAATAAAGAGGTTGTGTCCACCGAAAACTAAAAAAATAAATATTAAAAAAATTCTCTCTCTCTCTCTTTAAAAAAAAAAAAAAAAAAAAAAAGATGAGCATGTAGCTCCGTGGTAAGCACCCCTGGGTTCAATTACCAGTAAAACACACACACACACACACACATACACCCCAAGTACATTTTAGAAACATCTTATCTGGGTTGGGAATGTGGCTCAGTGGTAGAGCACGAGTTCAGCACGTGTGAAACCCGTGGTTTGATCCCAGCACCACTAAGGGAAGGGGAAAAAAAGAAAGTGAAAAATATTTTATTGAATCCGTCCTATTCAAAATATTACTAATTGGCTTCTAATCAAAATTAAAATTATTACTGAGATATTTGGCTTTTTGTGTTTGATAAGTCACAGGAAACTGGTTGGTGTTTCACACTTTGGGCACATCTCAATGTGGACCAGCCGGGTTTCAATAGCTCAGTAGTCACTGTCCACGGCTGGTGGCTGCCACATTGGATAGCACAGCTGTCATGTAAACACTAATATAGGATTTGTGGCCAATTACTCACATATCTACTGATAACCTATTCTGGAATTTACTTCAAGTTTTCCTTAAATTTATTTATTTATTTTTGTTTTTGGAAAATATAAATTCAATCAATATTTATTGTGCAACTACTACATGCCAAGCCCTATGACAGGTATCTGTGATACTCTAGTGAACAAAAAGATCTCTGCCCTCCCTGAGTTGCCCTTTTCAGCCCCTCCCATTACAGATACGGTGACCTAGAACTGATGGTCCAAACTGGGACACTTTCAAGAGTGAAACTGGTTGCTGTTAATAATTAATCTGGACAAGAGATGTCAAACAGCTCACTCCCAGACATCAAAACTTACCAACCCAGTTTTTAAGAATGTAATCATATCTCTACCACTGGAAAATGATCTGCCATAAATAGGTTAGTAAAACTAAGGTTGAAGACAATCAAACATGCCTAAGCTTTAAAATTCCAGCTTGTGGGCTGGGGATGTGGCTCAAGCGGTAGCGCACTCACCTGGCATGCGTGCGGCCCAGGTTCAATCCTCAGTACCACATACAAACAAAGATGTGTCTGCCAAAAAAACTAAAAAATTAATAAATATTAAAAATTTCTCTCTCTCTCTTTTAAAAAAATAATAAAATAAAATAAAATAAAATTCCAGCTTGCAGTCTGGTGTGTGGCTTAATAGGAGACTGATTGCTGTGCATTCTCCAGACCCTGGGTTCCATCTCCAGCACACCCAAAACCAACCAACCAACCAACCATGAACTCTGAAAAGAGCCACAAGTAAGTACTGAGCTCTCATCAATGACATGTATGCTGACATTTTAGAGGTTAAATGGATCCATGTCTTCAATTCTCCTTTAAACGTTTCAAAAATAAGACGATGGGGTCTGGGAATATAGAACTTAGGCTGTGTGCTTATTACATGTGCAAGGCCCTGGGTTCCATCCCCAACACCAGAAAAAAAGAAAAGATGACAGAAGGGTGGGTGAAAAAGTGGGAGAGATCAAGCAAAATATCAATGATGGAACTTTTTTGTAAAATTCTTCCCATTTGGGCTGGGATTGTGGCTCAGCGATAGAGCGCTCACTTTCTTCAGCACAACATAAAAATAAAGGCATTGTGTTGTGTCCATCTACATCTAAAAAATAAATATTTAAAAAAAATTCTTCCCATTTTCCTGAATGTTTAATTTTTTTCATAATAAAATGGGGGAGGATTCTTAGGTCCTATTGTCCTCTGCTTTTTTGTTTTGTTTTGTTTTTTGTACTGAGGATTGAACCTAAGGACACTTTACCATGTCTCAAGCTCTTTTAATTTTTATAATCCCCCTCCCTCAATTTTCCAAGCATGAGCCACTGAGCAGAGACTCCTATTGCCTTCTGAAGGCAATGCACACTATATTAACTATGTAAGTTAATGGGTAGATAAGTTTGCTTAACTGTGGTAATAGTTTGATATTAGCATTTTTGTACATCTTAAATATATAAAATAAAAATAAACATACACTTTAATATTAGACAGTGATAAACCCTGTAGGGGTTAAAGTAAAACAGGGTAAGGAGGCAGAAAGGGAGAGGAAATTATGTTGGAAAGCGCCTGGCACCCAGCAGGGATTTATTATTTATTTACTCATTTCGGTGCTGGGGATGGAACCCAGGGCCTTGCCCATGTTAAGCATGCGCTCCACCACCGAGCTACAACCCCAGTCCCTAAATAAATTTGCTTAACAAAGATTTTATGGCAGAGGACGGTTGATTCAGTATGAAAGGAATGATCCATATATTCTCAAAAATTATTCCATGAGGCCTATCTTCATTGTTTGCAGAGGCTGACACTCAGAACAGACAGGTAAAGTAAGAAGTCCTCAGGGTAAGGATGGAAACTGCAAAGGAGAGGAGACACCCGCCCACCTCTGCGCAGAGGGTCCCCGGAAATGGTCATTTATGGCCTGGGGGAGGCCAAAACCGCTAGCCCTGACCTATGACGTCATCGGGACGTTAAGCAGCGTAAAATCACCTGGACGTAGCCACATTTCCCTTCCCGGACAAGTCCTCTGGTTGTAGGGTAGGGTCTGAATCAAGCCTCTCATTGGCTATCCACTCCGTCAATCCGACTCTTTCTTCCAGTCTTCCGTCCCACCTTTCCGAGGCTGCCTCTGATAGGCTGTTCCGGCAGTCAATTTACAAAGATCCGCATTCCTTCCGCCTTTCTCCAGGAGACCGAGGGCGAGGAGGGTGGATCCCAGGAGGCACCCACCCACGGGGTTCTACTTCAACCTCTGATTGGTTGTACTGAGTGCCGGTCGCTACTACTTCCGCTGTTGATTGGTCATCAGACCGCCGCTCTGCGCGGCGCCGGCTCCGCCCCCGTCGGGTGTTTGTGGTGGGGCTGCGGAGTCGCCGATCCCGCCGGAAGCGCCAGGACAATGGGGACCCGGGACGACGAGTACGACTACCTATTCAAAGGTGCGGCCGGTGGGGCAAAGACGGGCGAAGGGGCGGCGGCAAGGCGGTGGGTAGGCGGACCAAGGTGGCACTCCAGGCCCCTGGACCCAGGATGGATCCCGGGGCTTGAGGTCTGGCGCTCAGACGGCCAGAAAGGCTGGAGTAGGCCGGTTTCTGTCACTGTGTGGTCGGAGTGTGGGGCAGTGAGGAGCAGGAGGCCGGGAGAGGCCTGGGGGTTGGGGATGCGCCGGGGGCGGGGCCGGGGCCCAGTGGGGTGGGGCCCAGGGCAGTGGGAGAGGCCGTTAGGGGCGGGGCCTTCGGGGGCGGGGCGGCCTCAGGATTTGGCGGGCCGGAACCGCTTGAAACCGTGTTTCGGGTTGGGGGCGGGGCCACTAGAGGTAGGGCCTGGACGTGTGGGCGTGGTAGAGGTGGATTGGACCTGGGCGTAAGGGGGTGGAGTTCTCGCGGCTCAGCCAGATTGGGGATAGTGGGGGCGGAGTCCCGTAGGGAAGGGGCGGACAATGGGGGCGGGGCCGAGTTGGAGGCGGGGAGATGGAGAGGAGAGGATCCCTAGATAAGAGTGCGGATCAGAGTTAGGTGGAGGGGTGCTTGTGTGTGCAGCACCAATTCGTTCCCTTAAATCTGAACAACTCTTGATAGCACTGACCCAGTACCTGCACTTTTCTGAGCACTTTACATTAATGAATTCATTTAAATCTCCACTTCCCTGTGAAGTCGATATTACCTGGCTTTTCTTTTAAATTAATAAGGGTTGGAATAGGATAGAATCCAGGCTGGTTGTGGACTTTACCACTTAAGGAATGAGTATTGGGGAACTTACAGTCTGGATCAGGGATTTGATGTTGTCAGACTTCCTCCCCCAACACACAGTGATGACTTAGGCCCTTGTCAACCTGCAGATCTTCCCCACCTGGGGACCCAGGGCTCTAGGCATATTGTATGAGGCTTAGGCAGGTCAGGCAGCCATTGCCTGGTGAGACTCCATGTCACTGGAGTCCTTCATTTCTCAGCTGGACAGGTTTAGGGGTCATTGGCTTCTTGGCACCTTGTGTGCCACGCTGGACTTTGGCCAGATCCTCTGCTGGGCTCCCTGGCTGAAAGTGGCTGCCCTTGAGAACTACCTCCTGGGCCCATAAGGCACCTTTGCCCTGCTGCCTGTTGTTTGAGTGGCTACTAGCTATGGACATCTTCCCCTTATTGGGGGGGCCTGACTATACCTGGGAATGTGTTCTGTTCCTAACGGCAGCCTTGGCTGACCATGGTGTCTGTGACATCATCTAGTATCTTGGATTTATAGAAAATAGAAGAGGTCATCTTACCTATGGGATATCCAAATCTCCTTGGCAGTGGGGGAGAGTGCGCCTCTGTAAAGATCCAGCGTCATCACAGAGCACCATGGTCTACTAGGGGCTGCATGCAGGCTGTGTGGTCAGCAGGTGTATGGTCTCTGATCTCACTCCAAAAGCAGAGGGTAGCTTTGGAAGGTTTTTGGAGATCTGAAAGACCCTCTGGTGACAGGTGGATCAGACTCCAGTCCTGCTGCAGCATCCCCACTTAGCCCACTCTATGGCAGCTGTTCTCAGGTCCAGGTTGCACACTGACCCACATGTGGCCCTCCTGGGGCAGGGGACTTTCCTCCTAAGTTACTCTATCCAGATGTCTGTGGCCATTCCTCACTTGTTATTTTTGACCTTTTGTTGTTATAAATAACCTAGCTCTGATTGTTTGCCTGAGTCCTCTTTTTGCCCTTTGGGTTATTTCCTTGATGTGTGTTCCCATAAGTACAGTTACTGGGTCAGGGGCAGCAATGCAACAGACATGTGGTTCCCGGGACTTGTCTCCAGAGCCTGCTTCCTGGAAACACTGATCCAGCTTCTGCAGCAACTGGCACGGGGAAGTGCCCGCCTGCCCCGCTGCCCTCCCCCACTGGCCTCCTTTCCCTGAGCAGAGCAGGTGTCTTGTTGACCTTCTCAAGTTGGATGGGAGCAAAAGTCTAACTCACAAGGTCAGCATTTCCCATTGTGCCCATCCCAGGTCTCCCCTTCACAACTTGTATCCTGTCCTGGGACCCTCTCTGTTCTATTTCAATGTTTTTCCTCAAGTCCACTTTTTTAATTATATATATTTTTTTATAGTTGTAGATGGACAGACTGTCTTTATTTTTATTTGTATGTGGTGCTAAGGATTGCACCCAGTGCCTAGCACATGCTAGGCAAGCGTTCTGCCACTGAGCTACAACCTCAGCCCCCTAGAAGTCTTTTTTTTTTTCTTTTTTAAAGAGAGAGAGAGAGAGAGAGAAATTTTTTAATATTTATTTTTTAGTTTTTGGCGGACACAACATCTTTGTATGTGGTGCTGAGGATCGAACCCGGGCCGCACGCATGCCAGGAGAGCGCGCTACCGCTTGAGCCACATCCCCAGCCCAAGAAGTCTTGACAAAGACCAACTTTGTCACCTTGTGGCTCTCCAGCCCTGCCTGCTGTGGGGAGCCTTCCTGGAGGCAGAAGGGACAGCAGTCTCTATCCCCCCTCCTGTGGCAAGCCAGCCTTCTCCTCCTTCCACCCCCCTACACTGGGCTTTAGTTGCCTTCTGCTGGCTGAGCCCCTGACATGGGGGCCATACTTTTCTTGGGACCCTGGCTGCCCTCTGTTCAAGAGGTTCCCTATCCCCCACCTTATTTTTTGGCAGCCATATCACACGTTAGCTCCCTTGACTTCAGCAGCCAAGGCCAGCAGGTCCTGCAAGTGGCCACCATGTGCTATTTGTTTTCCTCCTTGAACATTCTCCCCCACAGGAGTGAGGTTGTTTATTTGTATCTAATTATAGATCTTCACATTATCACTCTAACATTTTATCCTCCCATCCGTGGCTATTTCCCCAGCCTGTTGATTGATCCCTGGAGGTACCCCTCACTTCTCCTCTGATGGACACTAGAATGCAGGGTCCACAGAGGGAGCAGCTGTGTCCCCAGGGGCCATTGAGGCCCTCCAGGGGTCCTTTCCCTAGAACTTCTGGCCAATCAGTGCCCACCTGACCCTTGAGGACATGGGTCATTTGGAAGCTGGCAGCAATGGCCCGGGCTCTCTCCTTTGGATTGTGTCCACCCCTGCTTGAGGAGGGAGGGAGTGGTCCCCAGGGAACAGTCTAACTTCAGGGCTTGCTCTTCTCTGCTGAGTGCTCCTGAGGTAGCTTGTGGCCCTCCAGCCTGGACAGGGCCCTCATCAGGCCTGCTGTTCTGGTTGCTGCTCTGGGACCCAAACACCATCTTCCCCTATTTGGATTGAAGGCCTGCCAGTGTCCTGGCTTTGGATGCCTGTCCTCAGAGAATAGCTGAGGCAAGAATGCTTCCCATTGCCAGCCATGGGGTCCAGGATGGTCCAGGCCCTTGTCACAGAGAAGGGGCCCTCTGAATGGCTACTCAGTCTGCCTGAGTGCCTGTCTGGGCCCCTGGGGTGCCACACTGTCACGGGGCAATCCAGTGCATCCAGGACTTTCAAGAGGTTCCAGCTCTTTGTTTTTGCCAACAGGGCTTGCCTGCTGGACGAGCCAAGTGACATGTCCAGGGGGACCATTTCCTGGCCAGTGAAGCCACCAACTTCTTTGGAAATGCTGGGGGCCATGTCCTCAAGGGCTCTTTATTTCCCCAACACAACAGATCATTTGTACTCTTGACAATGCCATTTCATTGCCAGCCTGCACCCAGGGTTGGGCGCCTCGGCCATCTCTCTGCATCAGGTTCCTTGTGCCAGGGACTGCTGAGGCCATCCAGCCACTACTGTTCACCTGGGCAGTGACTGGCTGGTCTTCATCCTGCTCTGAGTGACCTTGGACTAGGGACTTGGGCACTCTGGGGTGAGCGTCTGAGCTGTTTAGTGGGATATGGGTATTTACAGATGGTCCCTGGGAACTGGAGAAGCTGAGGTCTGCAAGGTGTTTAGGAGCCAGCCTGGCCCAGGGTGTGAGGAGCCTGTTGGCCAGGGTGGGGCGGGACTCACAGGGCCCAGGCATGAGCTGGGCGAGGCTGGGAAGGGAGTGGGCAGTGGACAGGGATTGAGTTTCCTTCTCTGTTCCTGAGGACACGAGGACTGCGAGGAAAACTCCTGGTCAGGCTCTTGAGGCCAGCAGGGGAGGGAGGTGAAGGGCAAGTGGTACATACCGTGGTCCCCACAGCGAGTCCAGCCTGGCGCTGAGTGGCCTGGGCCTGGGCGCCGGTTGTTGCCCTCTGCATGGCTGCAAGCCCCTATGGCTCTACCTCTCCATCTTTCTCTGAATTTGGCAGTCTTGTGCTCGGCACCCACATTCACGAGAGGATACTGGCACTGTTGTCACATGTCTTGTGGGCCAGGCCATGTGATGATCTGAGGCAAAGTAGAGGCCTGAATTCAGGGTCCTGGAGGATGAGCAGGAGTTTGTCAGCTGCCCTAGAGCTGGGTGTGGTGGGAGCTGGAGAGAGGGCAGGCTGAGGTACCTGGGGCCTCTGTGTCCCACATGAGGCAGAACCAAGACTCTTGAGCCATATCCTGGGGTGGGGGTGAATAGTCATTGAGGACATGAGCTGGGAGGGAAAGAATTCAGGCCTTGACTCAGAAGATCTGGGTTCAAATTCACCTGGCTGCTTCCTAGGCCGGCAGCCCCAGATGGGTCATTACTTGGGGACATGGTTGGGAGGTGGGGGCAAGCCCACAGATACGCACAGGTTTAGACTCTTGTTGTCCTATTCCTCTTACCATGTGTTTTGGGCTTGTCATTCTGTGTCTGAGCCTTAGTTTCCTCTTCTTTAAAATGGGCCATAAGACGTGTGTGGTGACACACCAGGAACTACCTCGCACATTCTCTTGGAAGGTTCTTTTTGTTCTTGTTCTTATTATTCTTGGCTCTAAATTGTCCAGTCCAAAGAGGGTGCTGGGTCAGGTTGTGGGGAACTGCCTGATCTCCCCGTCCTCATCTCTGGCCCAAGGGTGCAACCCTGGGCGTTTTCCAGGTGTGTGGGGGAAATCTTAGATAAGGTAGTCCTGCTAGACTCTGCCAGGGCCTAGAACTACAGCAGGGAACAAAACTGTCTGAGATTCCCGCTCGTGGGGCAGACTGGCAAATGTGAGAGGTGACAAGATTTCTGGAGGAAATGTTGGGATGGATAATGGGGAAATTTAGCAAAGTGAGGTTTACTAGGGTGGCATGGAGGTCCTTCTGGACCAAGCAGTGTCGAGGGACCACATGAAGAAATTAAGTAGGGAGCCAACATGGTGCCTGGGATGTGTGGTCAGGCAGAGGGAGAGCCCATGCAGAGGCCCTGAGGCAGGACTGAGCCTGGTGTGCTGAAGGAAGCAAGAGTACAGTGAGCAAGCTGGGTGTTGTGGTGCATACCTGTAATTCCAGCAGCTCGGGAGGCTGAGGCAGGAGGATCATAAGTTCAAAGCCAGCCTCAGCAATGGCGATGCCCTAAGCAATTCAGTGAGACCCTGTCTATACAAAATATAAAATAGGGCTGGAGATGTGGTTCAGCCATCGAGTACCTCTTTTTTAATCCCTAGTACCAAAAAAAAAAAAGAGAGAGAGAGAGGGAGAGAGAGAAGAAACTAGTACAGTGCGCAAAAGGGAGAAAAACAGGCTAGGGTGAGCAGGGCAGGTCATGCAGGGCCTCTTGGGTCCCAGGGAGGACTTGGGCTTTACCTAAACTAAGGGAGGTGGACCGAGACTGTTGGGACTTGACTTGGGAAGGCTCACTGGCGCCCTCCTGTGACCGTGAGGAAAACAGGCTTTGGATGAGATGAGAGTGAATGCTGGGCCACCAGGGAAGGTGCTTGCTGGCTTTGCCCCTCAGGGAGAGAGGACAGTGGCTTGAACTGTGAAGGTGGTAAGAAGTGGCAGGAATCTGGAGACACCCACACAACTTTTTACCAACTATTGCATTCAGATAGAAAAGCACTTATGTGAGCGCATAGCTCAGTGTGTTTCCACCCGCTCACCCCCCCCCAACCTGAGTAACCAGACAGATGCAGAAGCAGAACGTTGCCAGCTCCAGAAGTACCTGCGTCATCCTTGCCCTCGTCCTGTGTTGAAGGGGCTGCAGGAGACAGCCTAAAGTGTGCGACAGAGAAAGGGATTGAAAGGGCTCCAGGTGTTTGGCCCAGGCACCCAAAGGCCCCAATCTCCATTAGCTGAGATAGGGAAGGCTGGGGGAGGTTTGGGGGTGATCAGGAGTTTAGCTCTGCTGCACTGGCCTTGAGGGGCCCATGAACCCCAAAGAGATGTATAGGCAGAAGGAAGGTCAGTCTGGGCTTGCAGGAAGAGAGGGAAACGTAGGAGTTGCCAGCATGTGGGCCTGGACAGGGTCACCTAGAGACCAGATGTGGACACAGAGGCCAAGCCCTAGGGCTCCCTGATGATTGCAGGCCAAGGGGGATCCTGCAGAGGAGACTGGGCAGGAGCAGCTAGCTGTAATATGGGGGGTGGTATGAGGGCCTCGAGTCCTGGGAGGCTGTGGGAAGGAGGACTCATGGAGAGGTAGAGGCAGACATGTGCCCACTTCAGGTCCCAGAGGAGCTAGGAGGACAGGACGGGGAGACAGTGAGTATGGACAGTGCCTTCTAGGGGTTTGGAGCCAGAAAGGAGACAATTAGGGTGTTGCTTACAGCAGGAAGTGGGGTCCGAGACAATCTCAGGAGGAAGAATTACCAGCATGTGACCACAGCCATGCACCTTGGTCCAGGGGAGCCGGACGGCCTGGTGACCTCTGGGCCCTGTTCCCTCAATGGGGCAGGACTCCTAGGAAGGGCCTGGGGTCCTCTGTGTCAGCCAGGGCTGACAGGCTCAGCCTGCATTCCTGCACCTTACCACACTCAGCAGGGCCTTGGGCTCAGCCTCACTCTGGCTCGCTCATGCTCCCTCTCCTACTCCCCAGGGCTGTGGACGACCAAGCCTGCAGCCCCCATGACTCCACTGGGTAGACCCACGCTCAGGTACCCGGGTCCAACGCCCACACTTGGGGCCTGGTTAGACCGCTTCTTGTTTAGCTTGAGAGCATGTGTACACACATGTGCACGCCCTGATCTTCCTTGGCAAAGAACACCCTGGGTGTGTTGAAAGCCTGCTCAGGCCCTCTTAGACCATCTCCCAAAGCTTGGGCAGTTGGGTCCCTAGAGGCAGTGCTTCGATGGCTGGGTAGGACATACTTTACAGCCCGGCTAGCCTGTGCTAGCGGCCTCTCAGGGCTCTTGCTCCCAGTGTCCTTCAGCCTGCATGATGCAGTCCTGCTGTACATCCTGCCTTCCCTGGGGTTGGGCCTCACATCCTGGGGAGCAGTTGTGTCCGTTCTGGACATGTGTGCATGTTAATGAGCTGCTCCAGCCACAAGCAGGTGTGGGCTGGGCTGGGCGGAGACTCTCCCTCCTCTCTGGCCACCAGAGGGAGCTGAAGGAAGTTGTGCACACTTGTGAACTTGAGGACATGCACTTACACAGCCTTGAGGACCTCCCCTTGCACCAGGGACTTGGCCAAGAGCATGCTGCAGCTCAGCAGAGCGGTCCTAACCTGGGGCTGACCCTTTTGTGTCGCATCCAGTGGGCACATTCCTGTTCCACATGGGGGGATTGGTACTGGAGCTAAATGTGGGTTTGCCTGCCGCAGCTGGAACAGTACAAGCATGGCTGAGGGATGGCTTTTCATTACTCTCACTTAAAGCATCAGATGCAGACCCTCAGGTAAAATCCCTGCAGAGTCTTGATCCCTCCCATGCCTGAACCAAAACCACACAGTAATGACAACTGCTTACTCATGTCCCTTCTTCTGTGCTACACACTGACTGGGTCCTGACCCCAGCTGCTCTCTCTCCCTCCTCCTAAAGGGCCTATTACTGCCTACATATTCACACATGTAGAAAAGGTGGCCAGAGAGGTTAAATGACTTGCCTAAGGCCACACAGTTCCAGAGCTTTTTCTAATCATTCCCAGTAACTCAGCCACCAGGCTGCAGGTGGAGGTTTGAGACTTGTTAGGTTTCCATCCCCCCTGCCTATGGGGTTGCTTGGTGTGTCCCTGTGACCAGCTGGAATGGTCATCTTGAGGATGAGAGACAAGCAGAGATGCCCTGTTCCCACAGACTGTTTCTGAAAAATGGAAGCCTCCATTCACTTCTGCATCAGTTCCTGTGGTACTCATGGTGATGGGCTCCAGGCATCTCCAGCTCCTCCACCACACATTTGTGTGGTGCCCAGGGAGCTGCCGTGAAGGTTCTGTGGGTGGATGTGAAGGTCACATGGGGACTCAGATCCTCAATCTCCTCTCTCCCTGCCCCCAAGTGGTGCTCATCGGGGACTCAGGCGTGGGCAAGAGCAACCTGCTGTCACGCTTTACCCGCAACGAGTTCAACCTGGAGAGCAAGAGCACCATCGGTGTGGAGTTTGCCACCCGCAGCATCCAGGTAGACGGCAAGACCATCAAGGCGCAGATCTGGGACACAGCCGGCCAGGAGCGCTACCGTGCCATCACTTCTGCGTGCGTGTTGGGCTGGGGCCTGGACGTAGCATGGGCATGTGGAATGTGGGCATGCAAGGGTGTGTAGGAGTTGGGTGAGAGAAGGGGTAAGCTCCAGAGATCAGGGACACCCTGGACACTGCCCTCAGATGCCCCCAAGAACTATAGGACTTTCAGCAGACTGGTGTCCAGCCTTGACCATCCTTGATACTGGATTTACTGCTGGCGGCACAGTGAGAGTCTGGCTTGGACCACTCCACTGTGTCCTCACCCCAGTGCTGCCACTCAGCTGGTCCAGCCTGGCCACCTTCTCCGTCTTCCTGAGACCTAATGGCCATCCAGGCTCATTCAGTCTGGGTGTGATGGTCATGCCTGTTACCCAGCTACTAGGGATGCTGAGGCAGGATGGTTCCAAATTCCAACCCAGCCTGGACAACTGAGCCTGTCTCAAAATAAAGAACAAAAGGGGCCAGGCATGGTGGTGTGTGCCCGTAATCCCAGTGGCTCAGGAAGTGGAGGCAGGAGGATCACTAGTTCAAAATCAGCCTCAGCAACAGCGAGGTGCTAAAGTAAAAAGAACATTAAAAAGAAAGACCCACCAGGTTGCCTCTTCCTGGCCCCTCCTGGCTCCCTGCGGTTCCCTGCACCCTCACTCCTTCCATCCCTCACTGTCCTCTGGACTCCCTTCACATAGCTTTGTCACTTCCCCATCCTTTGTCCTCCAGGCACCCACGAGTCTCTCCTCTCCATGGTCCAGCCTGTGGGCATCAGAGTACTTGCCTGGCAGTGGCTCTTTCCTGCACCACGGCTCCTTCCTTCTTCCCTTTTGTCAGTGACCTCATTGTTTCCTCTAACACCAGACCCCAAACTTCCTTCCCAAGTCCCCACGTCCTGAGCTAAATCTGGGGGATAAAGCTGGGGCCTCAAGACCTAGGACCCTCAGGGTCAAGATGGCTGCCCCTCAGCTGGGCCCTGTGCACAAACCAAGAAGCCTGGGTTCCTGAGACAACTGCTGTCCATGGAGCCCGTGGCTCAGCTGGACCTGCCCCACAGGTACTACCGCGGCGCAGTGGGCGCGCTGCTGGTGTATGACATCGCCAAGCATCTTACCTATGAGAACGTGGAGCGCTGGCTGAAGGAGTTGCGGGACCACGCAGACAGCAACATTGTCATCATGCTGGTGGGCAACAAGAGTGACCTGCGCCACCTGCGAGCCGTGCCCACTGATGAGGCCCGTGCCTTTGCAGGTAAGGCATACTGGGGAGTGGCAGGGCCATGCCCAAGAGGAGCTGAGACTCAGGCTTCACAGCATCTGGAAGGCAGGCAGTCCCACGTGTTGACTTCCATGTCACAGCCCCATCTTCACCTCCCTGAGGAGTGGACCTCTTGGTCGTCCTGTCTGCTCAGCACCAGCCTGTCACGTCCCAGGCCAGGCAGTTGTTAGGCAGGTCTCCCGGGAGCCAGACGTACACACCCACTTACCCTGGCAGTATTCTCTCTGTTCCAGAAAAGAACAACTTGTCCTTCATTGAGACCTCAGCCTTGGATTCCACCAATGTAGAGGAAGCGTTCAAGAACATCCTCACAGGTGGGCCTGGGGCTAGGTGGGCACAGGGAGGCCACTGGCTGTGCAGGTGCAGTGCAGCCCCTGGGCCTTCGCTTTGTAACCTGCTCATCAGTCTGGACCTGAGGACAGAGGTGGCACGTTCTGTGGGATCAGGTCCTTGCTAGCACACAGGACACAGACTCCCTTGCTCAGTTCCCCTGTGGGTCCTGTTGGGGCCAGCAGAGGGGGCAGTGGCCTTCCAGACCTCCGTGGCTCCTAGGAGTTTGTTTGAGAGGACAGGGGAGGGCTCTGATGTCTGGAAACAGGAGCCTGGGCTGGTTGTGACCCAGCACTGGGTCAGCTGGCAGGAGTCCCCGGAGCCCAGCTCTTGTCACTGTTACCCTTGTGTGATGGAACACACAGGGCACAGTGGGGCCCTTCGAGGGGACAGTGAGCCTGAGTCCTTCAGGGAGGCGGTTGCCTTGGATAGACACCCGTGGCGCATTCACTCTGTATCCTCCCTATTGCAGAAATTTACCGCATTGTGTCACAGAAGCAAATCGCCGACCGTGCAGCCCATGACGAGTCCCCCGGCAACAATGTAGTGGACATCAGTGTGCCGCCCACCACGGATGGACAGAAACCCAACAAGCTGCAGTGCTGCCAGAATCTGTGACCGCCCTTCGCCACCACCCCAGCGTGCGTGCACGTCCTCATCCTCGCCTGCTCCTCACCATGTCCTCCTGCCCCTGTCCCGGTCCTCTGTGACCAGCTCAGTCCCACCCTCCAAGTGAGCTCTGCACGCCAGCCAGAGCCCAAGAAGAGCAGGAGTTGGGTGGCACCTCCCTTCCTGCCCGAGGAAGCCTAGAAGCCCCTGCTTGCTGCACCTGCTCTCCTCGGGTCCCTGTGGGCATCTTGGCAGGGTGGGGAGGTTGGCAGGATGGACAGGGCTGGCCGGAGGCAAGGAGGACGAGTGGATGGAGCCGACTTCTCTTTCCCACAGCAGACTCCAGGGAGCCGTCACCTCCCTCCTGATCTGGCCAGTTGGCCTCTCATCCCTACCCAGAACCCCTCTTGGGCTACCAGAAGAGCCTGGCAGCGCAGACTGGGCAGGCAGACGCTCCCAGCTCTCGGCCTCCTGCCTGCTCCTCCCGCACAGCCAGCGCCAGCACGGCACTACCACTCCGGGCGCGCGACTCCAGCTCCCGCCTGTAGATTTACACTGGGAGGAGACCCTCGCCTTCTCACCCTCCTCTTGCACGCAGCGCGCTCTCCCCCACTGCCCGTCCTCCCTTCTGTCTTGTCTCCCTGTCTGGTCAGGAACCTGTTTGCAAGTGAAGCAATATCTCCGTGTTTTGTATATACAACCGCTCTTGTAGCCTTTGGTTTTTGTTATTGTAGAGAAACACAGATTCTTTATACACTTTGTAAGATTTACGCCAAACCCCAGCTCTCGATCTCTTATTCTCCCTGTGGCCCCTGCACTGTTGCCCGATACTAAATGTATAAGCCGACTTCCTGTACAGAAACCTGCCACTGCGCTTCTGTCTTCTTTCTCTCCGCCAGGCAGCACTGCAGAGCGAGCCAAGGTCGCTTCGTGTCCCCCACGGCAGGCTGGACTTCCCTGGCTCAACTCATGGGGAGCTTAGGAAACCAGGCCTGAACCCCGGGGACTGTTGGGCCCAGTACCTGCAAGGGCAGTTTGGAGGCTCACGTGGCTATCAGTCCTGGAGTAGGGTGAGCCTCCTCTCGGCTGCCCCTGTAGCAAGGAGGAAGGCTGGGGGCCATGGCCCACCGCGGATAGCTTTCACTGGAAACTAGGACTGCCAGACGGGAGGGCCCACGGCGCCCTCTGGTGGGGATGAGAGGGGTGGCCACGCCCACTGCTCACCATTTCCGTCTACTACCCACTGCTACCACCTCACCTGGGGTCCTGGCGGGGGCTTTGGGTGGTAGATATAGGGTGACTTCAGCTCTATCCAGCTCTCCGCCTCAGACTGACACTTGAGAAGGGCCAGTGGGGAACACTGGCAGAGGCAAAGTGGGCGGCTCGAGGTCCTCTGCCTGTTCCCAGGATGTTGCTTTTCCCTAGACCACATGGGCGGGGCTTGCATAATGAGGAGACCTGACCCTCCACTCAACTTCTACAGGGACTTTGGGACCTAATGTGTGTCCCCCCTCTTCTGAGGACTGGGAGCTGTTCCCGAAGCTCCAGCCTCTGGTTGAAGAGGCGACTCATGCCCTGAATATCTTGGAGGCCCATCCTCCTGGTTGCAGGCTTGGGCCTCCTTCCCTGGAGGACAAGCAGTCCCAGACACATCTCTGGAGAAGAGGTCCTACGTGGGAATGAGCCTGGTGTGTGTGACGATGGAGTTGGGAGTCTGGGGGACATGGGCAGCCAGACATCATGTGCTCTAGGACCCCATCCACACTGACCCCAAGGCTCTGACAGCCCTGGGTTGGGGCAGGATAGTGTGGAGCATGTGAGAAACGGGCTTCAGGGAGCCAGGTGAAGAGATACTGCACCCTTGAAAGATTTCCAGCAGTCATAAAGATCAATTATTTCTGGAGCCCTGATATTTGCAAAGCCCAGAGCTGTTGGGAACCACAGGCCACAGATGCTGTTTTGAACACCCTGATTTCATATCAGACTCTCTGATACCAAGTCCTTTTCTTAAAGTCTTTTATAATTATGGAAAATGTCCATAACATAAAATTGACTATTAACCATTTTAGATCCACAGTTCCATGACATTAAATACGTTCACATTGTCCTGCAAAAAGCACCATCTATCTCCAGAACATTCCCATCTTCCTAAACTGAAATTCTGTCCCCATTAAACACCGACATCCTCTCCCCCTCCCCAGCCCCTGGCACCCACCATTCTCCTTACAGTCTGTGGGGTCTTATGTATCTAGGGACCTCCTATTCGTGGAATCATGCCATATTTGTTCTCTTATGACTGGTTTATTTCACTGAGCATGAGGTCATCGAGGTCATCCTGTTGTGGCCTGTGTCTGAATTTTCAACTTCCTTCCTTTTTAATACTGAATCTTTGTGTAAATATACCACATAGAGTTCTCTATTTATCCATTTGCGTTGCTTCTACTTTTTTTTTTTTTCTTGTACTGGGGATTAAGCCCAAGAATGCTCTGCCAATGAGCTATACCCCAGCCCTTTATATTTCTTATTTTGAGACAGGCTCTCAGGCTAGGCATGGTAGCACACGCCTGTAGTAATACCAGTGGCTCGGGAGGCTGAGGCAGGAGGATCAGGAGTTCAAAGCCAGCCTCAGCAACAGTGAGGCAGTAAGCAACTCAGTGAGACCCTGTCTCTAAATAAAATACAAAATAGGGCTGGGGATGTGGCTCAGTGGTTGAGTGCTTCTGAGTTCAATTCCTGTACCCCAGCACCCCAAAAAGAGAGAGGATCTCTCTAGATAGTCAAGGCTGTCCTCCAACCTGCAATCCTTCTGCCTCTGCCTCCTAAATCATGGATTATGGGAGTGCACCGCCATGCCCAGCTGCTCCCACCTTTTTGCTAGCATGAATAATGCTGCTATGAACATGGGTTTACAAATATCTGAGTCTCTGATTTTAACTCTTGTGTATATATACAATTGCTGGGGCATATGGTAATTCAATTTTTTTTTAGGAACTAAATTAAGTCTATTATTGCACATTGTTATTTGGTATTCTCAACGATCCTAGGAGGTGGACATAAATACTAGCTTCATTTTACAGATAAGGAACAGGAATAGTGAGTGATTCACTCAAGGTCCTACAGTTGAGATGCAAGCAGATTTCACACCTGGAGTTGTGTGTGTAACCATCAAGTTATGGGCCTCTCCCATGGTTGATTAAGGGCATGCTATGAGCCAGAAAGCTCTAAGTGAATTAAATGTTCAGATAAAGACTGGGAAGAGGGGCTGGGGTTGTTGCTCAGTGGTAGAGCACTTGCCTAGCACATGTGAGGTACTGGGTTTGATTCTCAGCACCACATAAAAATAAAATAAAGATATCGTGTCCAACTACAACTAAAAAATATATAAAATAAAATAAAGATATTGTGTCCATCTGCAAATAAAAATATTGAAAACAAGAAAAAGACTTGAAGGAAGTATAGTGATTTCTCAGTACTCACAGAAGAAGAAACCAAACAATGAAGATGCTCTGGACCTTAAGTAGAATGGGGTAGTATTTACACAGAACCTTTTATGTACTTTTTTTCTTTTTTTGGTGGTGGTGGGTGTTGCTGGGAATTAACCCAGGGCCTTGCATATATTAAGTAAGCTACCACAGAGCCACACCCCAGCCCCATTCACTGTGTGTGTGTGTGTGTGTGTGTGTGTGTGTGTGTGTATGTTACTGGGATTGAACCCAGGAACATTCTCCACTGAGCTACAACCCTAGCTACCCCCACTCTTTTTAAAATTTTATTTTTAGGTAGGATCTTGAACTTAGCATTTTCCTGCCTCAGCCTCTGGCTGCTGGGGTTACAGGCAACCCAGCCCCGGCCCTTTGTTTTTTGAGACAGGGTTGCACTAAATTGCTGGTTGTCCTTAAACTTGTAGCCTCCTGCCTTAGCCTCCTGAGTTGCTGGATTACAGGCATCACCAGCATGTCTTGCTCCAGTCAGTGGTTTTCAGTATGTTCAGGATGCTGTGCTAGCTCCACCATATCTAATTCCAGCACTTTCTCACCACTCCAGAAGAAACAGCACCCATTCCATGAAGAATTGCTCCTCATCTGCCCCTTCCCAGCAAGCACTCAATCTACTCTATCTGCAGGGACCATGGTGTCATTTATCATCTGTCTTTCTAGAAACTTGAAGCTAGAAGCTTGATCAGATTCAGGATGGGGCACTTCACAGGTTGGGTGATGCATGTACACTAGGAGGCACATAATGTCAGTGCATCTCTTGTGTTGTCAGCAGCTGCTGATAAGCATTACTAGGATTCATAATTCATTGGTAGTTACAAAATGGTTGTATTAGAATCCTATTCATTTTTTTATGTACTCTGATTCCTCATCCACTATGTTGGTGACCTTGAGATACAGTGTATGCAAATCTGCATAAAGACTTAACTCTTTCCTTTGTTCATCAGCTTTCAAATGTCATGATTTTCAAGACTTTGAGTAGCCTCCCAAAGTGACTGACTACTTAGGTTTTTTAAAGATAAAATGTATGTTTGCCAGTCAATGAATGGAACTGAAGGCTATCATGCTAAGTGAAATAAGCCAATCACAAAAAAGTCAAGGGCTGGGGATGTGGCTCAAGCGGTAGGGCGCTCGCCTGGCATGCGTGCGGCCCAGGTTCGATCCTCAGCACCACATACAAACAAAGATGTTGTGTCCGCCGAAAACTAGAAAATAAATATTTAAAAATTCTCAAAAAAAAAAAAAGTCAAAGGCCAATTGTTTTCTCTGTTATGTGGATGCTGACACACAATAGGCAGAGGTGGGTGTGGAGGTGAAGTTTCACCAGATTGGATGGGGGAATGGGAATAAAGGAGGGGAGATGGGAATGGGAAAGACAGTAGAATGAATTGTACATAACTCTCCTGTGTTCATATATGACAGTCTGTGTATATGAATTACACAACCAGTTTAATTCCACATCCCATACAACCACAAGAATAGGAAGTTATACTCCATATATATATGATATTCAAAATACATTCTACTGTCCTGTATTTAAAAAAATGAAAAAATGCATGGTTTAATCCCCTTTGTGGGTCAAGCTTCCAATGGTGTGTCCCATGGGGACTAGCGTGGCATCAGAGGCTGTACATCTAGGGCTGAGTCTTGGCCAGTGCTAAGGTGTGACATCTGAAATTCACAAATTGGCAACTTGGGCTGGGGTTGTGGCTCAAATGGTAGTGTGCTTGCCTACCATGCGTGAGGCACTGGGTTCCATTCTCAGCACCACATAAAAATAAAAAATAAAGATATAAAAAATTGTCTCATCTTAAAAAAAGTTGGCAACTTAATCCCCAAAGTCATATATTAATATTGTTGGGAGGTGAGGAGCTCACTATAATTAGATGAGGTCATCAGGGTGGTGATAATTCTGTGATGACTTTAATGGGTTCATAAGCAGAGGAAGAGAGACTCAGGACAGCATACTGGGTTTATTACCATGTTAAGCCCTCTGCCATGTTATGATTCAGCAAGAAGGCCCTCACCAGATGCTAGCCCATGCTCTTGAACTTCCCAGTCTGAAGAACTGTAAGATAAATAAACCTCTATTCTTGGTCTGGGAATATAGCTCAGTTGGTAGAGTGCTTCACAAAGCCCTGGATTCAATCCCCAGCAGTACAAAAAAAAAAAAAAAAATGCTGGGTACAGTGGCACATGTCTGTAATCCCAGGGGCTCGGGAGGTGGAGGCAGGAAGATCATGTGCTAAGCAACTCAGTGAGACCCTGTCTCTAAATAAAATACAAAATAAACCTCTATTTTTTATAAATTATCTGTGCTCAAGTATTTTATCATACCAACAGAAAATGGTCAAAGACAGCCAGTGTGTATCCATATGTCCCACATATGAGCTGGGAGGTTGGGTAAGCAATCAAGTAAATACATTAAGGATAATGCTAGCCAGATTTCTCATAGTCAGAGAAGGAAGTTAAAACTAAGGGGATTAGAATAAACTTGGGTGTTGGATTAGGATTAGAGTTCCCTCATGGTCTTAAAGATAGGTGAGTGGAGGGGCTGGGGATGGGCTCAAGCGGCAGCATGCTCGGCTGGCATGAGTGCGGCCCGAGTTCGATCCTCAGCACCACACACAAACAAAGATGTTGTGTCCGCCGAAAACTAAAAAATAAATATTAAAAAAAATTCTCTATCTCTCTTTAAAAAAAATTTTAAAAAATAAAAAGGTGAGTGGAGAATAGATGGATGGATGAATCAATATGCAAATGTCTATGTATATGTATTGCAATGAGAAAACCAAGTAGTAATCAAACCATGGTGTTTATGACACTTAGCTTCAAAATTTTGGTTTCTAAATATCATTTTCCACTTAAAAGGACAGAGTTATTTGGAGACATGTTTGATTCCAGGGCAGAACCAGAGAAAAATACAGGTCATCCTGGAAATCTTGTTGAGCCAGTAAGAGAGGGCTCAAAGATGGAATTTTTTTTTTTAAAGAGAGAGTGAGAGACAGAGAGAGAGAGAGAGAGAGAGAGAGAGAGAGAGAGAGAGAGAGAGAGAGGAGAGAATTTTTTTAATCTTTATTTTTTAGTTTTCGGCAGGCACAACATCTTTGTTGGTATGTGGTGCTGAGGATCCAACCCGGGCCGCACGCATGCCAGGCGAGCTCGCTACCACTGAGCCACATCCCCAGCCCTCAAAGATGGAATTTGAGTAATCATCTTTTGGCAGCCATCATCATAATAATTAATCGACGCAAGAATCATCAATAGATATTAAATTGGTGGCCAAACATTTGTTGAGAAACAGGATATTTAATTAGTGTCAAAGTGTCTTTCCATAAGGTATTTATTGACAAATTCAATATACTAACTCATGCTGGAGAAACTGGGAGACATATTTCAAACAAGTTAGCAAAATCAGTAATGGAAGAAATCAATGTCCTATGTATCCTGAGAACATAATATAATTTCTGTGGTTCTGGATATAAATGCATAATTGTGAGGAAACCTTGGATAAATCTAAATGGAGGGACTTGCTATAAAATAACTAGCTTGGCCTGGGGAGGTGGCTCAAGCAGTAACGCGCTCCCTGGCATGCGCAGGCGCTGGGTTCAGCACCACATAAAAATAAAATAAAGATGTTGTGTCCACTGAAAAAACTAAAAAATAAATATTAAAAAAATTCTCTCTCTCTCAAAAAAAAACTAGTTTGTAGATTTCAAAACTATCAAAGTCATGAAGATGAGGAAAGTTTGAGGAAATGTTGTAGATAGAAGGGGGATAAATTAAAGTCATAATAGCAAAATAAAACACATGATTCTAGGATGGATTTTGGACCTTTAAGGACTTTATTGGAAACTTTGGGCTTTGAGAATTATGTGATAATACTGAATCAATATTAATTTCTTGATTTTGAAAATTGTACTATGATTATGTAAAAAGGTATGCCTATATTTAGGAAATATATAATGAAGTATATATAATGAGATACCAGGACTGTAATATTCAAAGGACTCAGAAATGTTAACAGATGGAAAAATCTGGGCAAAGGGTTTGTGCAAGCTCTGTGTATTATTTCTTTTTTTTTAATATTTATTTTTCAGTTTTTGGTGGACACAACATCTTTGTTTGTATGTGGTGCTGAGGATCGAACCCGGGCTGCTCGCTTGCCAGGTGAGCATGCTACCGCTTGAGCCACATCCCCAGCCCTGGGTATTATTTCTTTTCTTTTTTAAAGAGAGACTAGAGAAAGAGAGAGAGGGAGAAAGAGAGAGAGAATTTTTGAATATTTATTTCTTAGTTTTCAGCGGACATAACATCTTTGTTGGTATGTGGTGCTGAGGATCGAACCCGGACCGCACGCATGCTAGGCAAGAGCGCTACCGCTTGAGCCACATCCCCAGCCCCCTGTGTATTATTTCTGTAACTTTTGGGTAAATTCAAAATTGTTTTTCTGGTACTAGGATTCAACCCAGGGGCACTTCACCACTGAGCTACACCCCAGCTGTTAATTTTTTTTTTTCTTTCAATTTTGAGATAAGATCTTACTAAGTGTCTCAGGGTGGCCTCAAACTTACAATTCTGCTGCCTTAGTCTCCAGAGCTGGGATTATGGGTGTGCCTAAATTTACCATCCACACTGGGTTAAATTAAAAATTATTTTAAAACTTAAAAGGTACACAGATTTATGCATTTTTTTTACTTGTTTTGATCTATTTACAATCAATACCCTTATTAAAAGTCTATTTGTCCCATTTGTGGCCAGCAGAAGCTTCTAGTTTGGCTCCTATGAACACTAGCCTTTGTTGTTGTTGTTGTCTTTTGTTGGGGGGTGGTATACAGTGGATTGAACCCAGAGATGCTTAACTGCTGAGCCACACCCCCAGTCCTTTTTGTATTTTATTTAGAAATAGGGTCTCCCTGAGTTCCTTAGTGCCTCACTTTTGCAGAGATTGGCTTTGAACTCATGATCCTCTTGCTTCAGCCTCCAGAGCCACTGGGATTACAGGCCCGTGCCACTGTGCCCAGCGAACACTAGCCTTTGATAGTAACATTCCTGCTTTCTGTTAGATGTACCAGATTCATGTATTCATTTCCTGCCTCAAACTTAGTGAAAGGGAAGTGAGAAACAAGAGACGGATAAGCAAGAAATGAAAGATGGAGACCAGGCAGAGATACATACAGGAGTTTCTTTGTCAGAGCTGACAAATGAAGGCCATCTCTGTAGGAGAGGCAAAACAGGCCTGGGGTTCTGGGACTTCTATGGGGGAGGCTCAAGAATCAGAGGGTTGGGTAGTGGTGAGGGAGTGGAAGCCTTTCTCAGAAAGACCCTTGGGTGGGAAAGTGGAACTTTTTCCTTAAAATGGCAGCTGTCACTTGAGATGGCTGTCCAGATGCTAAGCAAGGATCTTATACCTAGAATCAGATCTTTCCCCAAGATTCTCTAGTTCCTTCAATTGGAAACTGAATTTAGAGATCATAATTTGAGCTTAATAAGTGCTCATTGCAATGAAATTGGTCTTCGAAATGTCACTGACCTTTTCAGTGAACAGAGCTAGGAAATGTTTGCTTTTTATAAAGATAAAATATGATACTCTTAAGAGTTTTTATTTTTTTATTTTTATTTTATTTTTTTTAGTTGTAGTTGGACACAACACCTTTATTTCACTTGTTTATTTTATTATTTTTTTAAACTCATTTTATTTTTTAGAGAGAATATTTTAATATTTATTTTTTAGTTTTGTTCAGCGGACACAACATCTTTGTTTTGTATGTGGTGCTGAGGATCGAACCCGGTCTGCGCGCATGCGAGCGTGCTACCACTTGAGCCACATCCCCCACCCTCACTTGTTTATTTATTTATTTATTTTTATGTGGTGCTGAGGATGGAACCCAGGGTCTCACATGTGCGAGGCCGATTGCTCTACCACTGAGCCACAACCCCAGCCCCAACTTAAGAGTTTTTATATACGACTCAGTTCACATTTGTATCTCTATTCCATCTGAAAATTCCAGTTCTTTTTTTTTTAAAGAGAGAGTGAGAGAGGAGAGAGAGAGAGAGACAATTTTTAATATTTATTTTTCAGTTCTCGGTGGACACAACATCTTTGTTGTTATGTGGTGCTGAGGATCGAACCCGGGCTGCACGCATGCCAGGCAAGCGCGCTACTGTTTGAGCCACATCCCCAGCCCAAAATTCCAGTTCTTGACATCAATGTAACTATTCTTTACCTTCATCTCATATGACTTAAGCAATAAGTTCAGAACAATTCTTAATTGTAGGCCTAGGGATCCAACCCAGGGTCTCACACATCCTGAACAAATGTTCTATCACTGAGCCACAGTCCTTCAGCATAACAGTTCTAACACCACCAGTAACATAGTAGTGGCTTATGTTGTGTTTTGAATTTACCAGGAGTTTTATCCCTGGATTGTCTTATTACCATATGCATATATGTGTTCATTTATTTTATTCTTCAGGGATCTCTTTAAGTCTGTATTTTAATTAATTTATTTACTTTTGGTGGTGCTGGCAATTTAATAGGACTTCATACAGGCTAAGCATGTGCTTGACCCCTTAGCTATACCCCTAGCCTCTTTTGATGTTAATTAAGTTTTATAGTTACATAAAATATTTATAGGGTTGTAAAGTCAAAATCTAAACAAGGTATGTTAATTTTTTATTTCTTGAAACTGGGGATTTAACCCAGGACCATTTACCACCCAGCTACATCCCCTAGCCCTTTTTTATTTTTTATTTTGAGATAGGGTCTCACTAAGTTGCTTAGGGCCTTGATAAGTTGCTGAGGCTGGCTTTGAACTCGTGATCCTCCTGCCTCAGCTTCCCTAGCCACAGTGATTACGGCTGTGCGCCACTGTGCCCAGCTCCTTCACTCTTGTTTATCTAAATAATCTACAAAGAAATATTCTTTTTGTTGTTGTTGTTTGTTTTAGTTGAGAAATACTCTTAAAAGATTAAGTTTGGAGGGCCAGGGTTGTGGCTCAGTGGTAGAGTGTTTCCTAATATGTATGGGGCACTGGGTTCAACCCCCAGCACCACATTAAAAAAAAAAAAAAGTTAAAAAAAAATAAATAAAAAGTACTAGGCCTGTTTGTAATCCCTACGGCTTGAGAGGCTGAGGCAGAAGGATCATGAGTTCCAAGCCAGCCTCAGCAAAAACAAGGCATTAAGCAACTCAGTGAGACCCTGTCTCTAAATAAAATACAAAATAGGGCTGGGAATGTTGGGGATGTAGCTCAGTGGCAGAGCACTTGCTAGTATGTGTGAGTCCTGGGTCCTGGATTACAGCTCCAGCAACACTTAAAAAAAAAAAAAGACTACATTTATTCAGGAAAAGTGTTACAATGGGAATACCTGTGCCATAGTAATCATTGTGTATATTCAAGAAGGTTGAGACAAGGGGAAGTTTTGAGGGGGCTGCAAATGAAACCCTAGGCCTCACAGATGTAGGCAAGTGCTCCACCACTAAGCTACATCCTCAGCCCTATAGGTAACCATTTAACAAATGTTATGATTTATCTTCCCATTAAAAAATATAAGCCAGGGCTGGGGATATAGCTCAGTTGGTAGAGTGCTTGTCTCGCATGCACAAGGTTCTGAGTTCAATCTCCAGCACCAGAGGGGATTGGGGAGAAATATGAATATATATCTATATCTCCATCCATCCAATATAACACAACAGAATTTAACTGAAGTAATTGACCAGATCTATATATGTAACAAATACAGTGTAGGAGGGGGGGAGAGTACTAAGCAATTTTTCCATTTTCCATCCTACCTTAGATCTTTGCATATTCCAAACACTCTGTCCAGGACTCTTTCCCCCTCTCATTTTTTTTAGGTAACCTCTACTCAGATATCTTTGATGTTAGCTCAATTGCTTCTTCTGTGTTTTATTTTGTTTTGGTACTAGGGATTGAACCCAGGGGCACTTAACCACTGAACTTCAGCCCCAGCCTTTTTATATTTTATTTAAAGACAGGGTCTCACTAAGTTGCTTAGGGCCTCACTCAATTGCTAAGGCTGGCTGTGAACTTGTGATCCTCCTGCCTTGGCCTCCCAAACTACTGGGATGACAGGCGTGTGTCACCAGCCTACTCGCCTCAGTTGTTTTTTCAGGAAAATGTTTCCTAGCTTCTCATATTATTCCAAGTTCTCATAACATGATAACCTTCCCTTACTACAATGTATCACATTTGTAATTAATAATGGATTACTTTAAGAATGTCAACCAGCCAGGGGCATATGGCACATGCCTGTAATCCCAGGGCCTCACAAGGCTGAAGTAGGAGGATCACAGGTTTGAGGCTCTGTCTCAAAATAAAAAATACAAAGAGGCTGGGATTGTGGCTCAACGGTAGAGCGCTTGCCTAGCACATGTGAGGCCCTGGATTCGATCCTCAACACCACGTAAAAATAAATAAAGTAAAGGTATTGTGCCCAACTACAGCTAAAACAACAACAACAACAACCAAAAAAAAAAAAAAAACACAACAAAGGGCTGAGAATATAGCTCAGTGGCAGAGCACGGAGGGGTTCAATCTCCAGGGCCCCTCCTCCCCAAAATTCAGTGGCTAGTAAGGCAATAAATATTCTGGTTTCAAAAACAGTAAGATTGGGGATATAGTTTAGTGGCAGAGCTCTTGCCTGGCATGCACGTGGATCTGGGTTCAATGTCCAGCACTGTGAGAAAAAAGTTGATTACCAATGTCCGTCTCACTGACTAGATTGAGGTCCACGAGGCGATTATTTGTCTACGTTAATATTTGTCACCAGCGATTAGCACAGTGCCTGGCTCGTTGTAATCCCTCCTATTGATGTCTGCTCTGTCTACTGAACGGATCTGTCGCGGGAATTCATGAATGACACATAAGTGAAGTTGGCTTTGGAGTGCTCCACAGCTTCCTAACCCCGCTACCTAGGTTTCTCCTCCGGGAAACGTGAACCTACAGTCCCTCCCACGCCCGGGATCGACGAGAAGTGTAAGGGAGGTGATGAACACTTACAAATCACCTGGCAAGTGTCATGTTTAATTCTGTAAGGTCCTATTTACTTACAACACGGCTGTTCTGCAGGTGGCGTAGCCGGCTCCGCTACCGCCCTGGCTGGCGAAGGGGCGGAGCCGGGGCTGGGGGCGGAACCAGGACGCGGCAGGGGCGGGGCCACCAGCCGCGGCGCCGCGGGGCCTGTACCGCCCAGGACGTCCCCGTCGCCTCCGGCCCCGCCTCCCTGGGCGGGACATGCACGCCTATTGGCCAGTGCAGTTGAGAGGCGGTCGTCATTGGCCCGCGGCGCTGTCGGCTTGGCGGGCGGTGCCCGGACGCAGGTGCCGGCCGGAGCCGAGCGAGCGGCGCAGACGGGCCGGGCCGGGCTGGGACCCGGGCCAGGGCGAACTGAGGGGCCTGCGCGGCCGCCCGGCCCGGCCGCGGATCAGGTAAGTACGGGACTGCTAGTAGGGTCAGAGTACGAAGGCGGGTCCCAGATCCCGGGTTCGAGGCCCGAGGTCGGCCCCCGGGCGGGACAGGCTCGGACCCTTGGCCTCATCCTTCCCCTGGGACGTGGGGACATTAACTTCCATCTCAGAGCCTCGGGAGGCCTCTGGGCCTCGTCACACAGTAGGAGCCTCTTGGAGCCTCTGTTTCCCATTCTGTGAAATTGGGTCATCCCAGCGCCAACCTGATTCAGGAGGTTGATGATGAGTAAAGCGCCTAGCACACAGTAGGCAGTCAATAAGTGGCTGATGTCCTTCCCTAACCTTTTTTAGAGGGGCTTTGCGTGAAAAGTAGTAAATTTTATAACGAGTCAGGCAGTGTGCATAAAGCTGCTCGGACAGAGTGCACTGTGCTGAAATGGTGCACAAAACAGGGTCGGCAGAAATTACATGACTAGCTGCTCCTTCAGTCCTGCAGGAACCGGAGTAGGTGTAAGTGCTAGAAATGGTTCCTGTCATAGATGAGGAAGTGAAGGGTCAGAGAAGTGAAGTCTCTTGCCCAGGGTCACACAGCAAATAAGAAGTAGAGCTGGGATTAGAATCTCGCTGATGCAGGGCGATGGAAGTGCTGAAGGGCACACAGGAGATTCTCTATGGTGAGTGATGAGGAATGAATGCATTTGGACAGCTTCTACATTTATCCTAAAAAACAATAATGGTGAGCCCTGCCAAGACTGGAGCATTTACCATGTTCCAGGTGCTGACTGTTTCCTCTCATCAAATCTTCCCAACAGCTCTGATGATGGTAATTATATTAGAGCTAATATTTATTGACTTCTTATTTACTGGTTGACAAGCTAGGTATCATTATGGACCTACCATTTTACAGATGAGAAAACTGAGTCTAAGAGAGGGATATAGCTGCTCAAGATCACACTGTGGGGAGTTAAGGCCCTCTGATTGCTATTTCTTCAATTTCCTGCCCTTTGGAAAAGGAGGTCAGGCAGGCATGGAAAAGATTGGGTGCCCAAGTGTCATTCCAAGCCTAGCCAAAGGTAGGCTAGGCTAGGCCTGGAGGCTTCTTCTCAGGAGATCCCTCTGACCACCTAATTTACTAGGTCCATCATATTTGACAGAGGGGAAAGATGAGGTCCAGAGAAGTAAAGTAACTTGAACCAGGGTTCACAGCATTAGTGGCAGAATCATGATTTAAAGAACCAGGTCTCTTAAGGCCCAGACCCACTCACGACTAAATTCAAATCCTAGCATTGTTTCTTCTCTGGGCTAGTAGGTGTTCCCCTTTGAGCCTTAGCCTCCTCCGTGGCTGAATGGAGGTAATTATTGAACTTATGCTGTAGGTTTGTCATAAAGATTTTATGAAACTCATTTCCTGGGCACTGGGCCTAGTTTGCCCAAGATATTCTGTTCATCTCAGCAGCTCCAGAGCTAAGTCTAACCGGCAGCCTCCCTATTCTTCTATCTAGTCTCAAGTTTGACCCCTTTTAAGTCCAAGCTTGTGTGGTTTGCATGGACCTATAGCCTCTGAACCTCACCCTGGGGGCTAGCAGGCCAGGGCCTGAGGGTCACAAGATCATGTTCTCACAGTCTGTGCTGAGAAACAGATACAGCAACAATGTGTGCAGAGCTCTCTGCCAGACATAGGGTCAGGAACTTGGGGACTGCAGGGATCAAGTCTGACCAAATCTATACTTCCCAGAGTTCACTGAGGTGTGGGATGACAGAGATGGTTAAGCAGGTTGAACAAATAGCCCGTTTCAGAGAGGGTTTCATGCCATGAGGGTAGTAGTATGGACATCAGTGGTAGGGAAGGGTTTTCCAGGGAGGTGACCTTTGAAGGGGACACTTCTAAGAACTGTTTTGAGTTTAATGAGATGGTAGATTGCTTGGCACAGTGCCCAATCCTTGATAAACCTTAACTGTTATGGTTATTTTGGTGATTTATGAGCCTGGTGTTAACAGATTTACTAGTTTGTTGTCCCCTGTCCCCAAGTCTGATAGTACTAATCTACAGGAGCTATGATGACTCTTGTAATGCCCAGCTATACAGAGAAATGCTAAGACTGACCCTTGAAGGAGCAAAGGATTGGACTGCCTTCCACATGCATTTGCCTGGAGGGTCCAGCAGCTTTTCCGCTGATCTCTGAGCAGGAGTTGGGTTGTAAGCACTTGGGAGGGACAGCAGTGTACACAACATGTTGGGCCTGCGCAAGGGATGTTATCTCAGACATGCAGCCTTCCTCCTAGGCTTCTCCTGCCTTCAGCTGATAACTTGCTTATCTGGCCACAGTGGCCCAACTGTGGAGGCTCAGACATGGTGGGTTTTTGGCTGAGCTGTTCAGAGGGCACTGTCTGCCAGCAGACGGACTGTTGCAACCCCAAAAGTCAATCAATGTATGTGGATTTTACTCCTCTCTTTGGGTCTCAGACTTTGACAGGCAGCAGCTGGTCAAAGCTGACTTGGGATGGAGGGGTTACTTCAATGAGTGCCCAACTGGCTGCTCACTTGGTTTCTGAATACTACATGGGTTGCTTCAGGCTCTGGACCTTAGCTCATGGAGACAAAGTCCCCAGGTATTAGACAAGTTGGAAACATACTTGTACTGGCATCAAGGGACCCTCTCTAGAGACATCTGTTACTTTCATGATATTCTCAGAGGGAAGCATGCATAGGGATCTGGAAGCCCTATTTCAAGTTTCGCGCGAGCAGTGGGGAGACTACCTATGCTTCCTTTTTGCTGTTGAGACTGTGGGGCAGAGGTTAGAGTTCTGCTGCAGTCACCAGAACAGACTTCAGAATTGCTACCCAAGGCTCCAACTGTTCCCACAGACTCCCCTTGGGGACCAAGGCATAGCTCAGAGCTACTGGTCTGGTGAGGTCAAAGGTTGCCACCATCCTTTCTAGCCTGTGTCACTTCCTTGTGATGGTATGTACAGCCTAACAAAAGGCCAGGAGCCAGCAGGACACGGTGGCTCATGCCTCTAATCCCAGCAACTCAGGAGGCTGGGGCAGGAGGCACACAAGTTCGAGGCCAGCCTGCACAACCTAGCAAGTCTCTGTCTCAAAATAAAAAGTGCTGGGACTGTAGCTCAGTGGTAATGTGCTTGCCTAGCATTTGTGAGGTCTTAGGTGCTAGGCGCTAGCCCCCAAACCACATACACCCCAGAAAAGTTAAAAACACCATGAGGCGCTGGGGCTGGGGCTCAGTGGTAGAGCACCTGCCTTGCATGTGTGAGGCACTGGGTTTGATCCTCAGGAACACATAAAAATAAATGATTATGTCTATCTGCAACTAAAAAAAAAATTTAAAAAACACTATGACTAAGTTGGGTCAAAATGACTCACCATTCAGGTCTGTGAGGCCAAGTTCCCAGCTCCGTTCTGCTCCAGTCAAAGGCTGGCTTCTTGCTCTGAGCCCAGCCCCATCCTCGGAGACCAAAACTAAGTGGTTAGCAGGCACAGGATAGTTCTGGTCCTGACACAGAACTATCATAGGGCCTGGCACACAGTAGGCCCTCAATAAGTGTCAGATGGCATTTCCAAGTCTGTAAAGGTGATGTGTGTGGCTTTGAAGGTGAGGCCTGGCATGGCTTTTCCTAGGAAAGTGAGAGATAATGCAACCAAATGCCTAGTGTCTGCCTGACATGGACTAGGTTGTGTGTATCATCTCAGCATCTTCATGGTTCCCCCTTAAGGCCCCATTTTACAGATCTGGCAAACTGAGGTTCAGAGAGGTACATCTTTGTACATAGTTCCTAGAGCTAAGAGGGGAATCAAACCCTAGTCCACTGGGCTCATAACTTTGTCCTTAATCTTTCTGCTGACCTCTCAGGCTCCTGGGACCATGGGCCTCAGGCCCTGAGGACACAGGGCTCCCTGTGGCCATGACGACAGGTGACTGCTGCCACCTCCCTGGCTCCCTGTGTGACTGCTCTGGCAGCCCTGCATTCTCCAAAGTTGTGGAGGCCACAGGCCTTGGGCCACCCCAGTATGTGGCTCAGGTGACTTCCAGGGATGGCCGGCTCCTTTCAACTGTCATCCGGGCATTAGACACACCAAGGTAAGTGGTGACTGTGTAGTTCTTGGCCTTTGTTCCTTTTTCTCTCTGTGGTGAATGATTTCTTCCTAGTCTGAGGTCAGAAGTCCAACCACTGAAAAAGGCCAGGCAGTGAATACACCAGAGAGCAGAGCCCAAATGGTAATCACCACTCGGAAGCAGAAAGACAGGCTAGCCAGGTCTGATTGTTTAGGAAAAGCCAAAATTCCAGATTCTTTTTTTGTTTTTGTTTGGTAGGGCTGGGGGTCAAGCCTGGGGTCTCACATATGCTAGGCCCAAACTCCGGATTCTTATGCAGAATCTGTAGGTTATGTGTTGGCAAGTAACTCCAGCTTACGGGAGCAGCGGAGGGAGCTTATAGGAGTATAGACTGCCCGTGCGCGTTGAGCGGACTCCTCGGTCTCTCTTGGAGTGTCCCCAGAGGTTATTTCACCACTGTGTCTCTGAAATGGGGACACCTTCCAGTTGGGGTTGTTCTGGGAATATGATGCCATGATCCCTAGAAAGTGAGGTTTGCTACTTAGTAAACATTTGATAATATGCACAGATGTTCCTTGATCGATAATGGGGTTACATTGTGATAAGCCCACCATAAGTTGAAAATGTCACAAGTTAAATGCATTGTGCTGGGCGGGCGCAGTGGCACACACCTGTAATCCCAGTGACTTGGGAGACTGAGGCAGGAGGATCACAAATTCAAAGCCAGACTCCGCAATGGTGAGGTGCTAAGCAACTCAGTGAGACCCTGTCTCTAAGTAAAATGCAAAATAGGGCTGGGGATGTGACTCAGTGGTTGAGTGCCCCTGAGTTCAATCTCTGGTACCAAAATCATAATCATAATAATAAAATTTAAAAAAATTTGTTGCATCCCCAACCTATTGAGCTGCGTCACTTAGAAACAGTGTGCTCAGCACAGTAGAGCCTCTGTTGTTCACCACGGTAACCTGTGGCTGTCTAGGAACCACCGGTCACTGCTGCTGTCCAGCATCAGGACAGAGGACCTGGGAGAGATGAAAATGCAAAATTCAAATGATTATTTCTACTGAATGTGTACTGCTTTCACACCATTGTGAAGTTGAAAATTTTTAAATCAAACTGTTTTAAATTGGGAACTATCTGTAATTAAAACTCAGCATGAAGGGCCAGGGATTCCACTCAGTGGTCGGGTGTGTGTTTACCATGAGTGAGCACCAACAAGACAAAAGTAAAAGCAAAAACAAACCTCAGTGTGAGCCTCGTCTTCCTGACCTTCTATGAGCTCAACTTGTCTGGTTTGCCAATTTGTTATCAGTTCCAAGGAAAAGGATTATTTATTTATTTAGAGATACTACCTCACCATGTTGCCCAGGCTGACCTCAAACTCCTGATCAAGTGATCCTCCAAAGTAGCTGGGACTACAGGTGTGTTCCATGGTGCATCCAGCTAGGAAGAGTTTTAAGGGAACCCCATGAACATTTATTTTGTCTTGGGGACTGGCTCAGTGGTAGAGAACTTGCCTAGCATGTGTGAGGCGCTGGGTTTGATCCCCACATAAAAATAAATAAATAAAATAAAGGCATTGTGTCCAACTATAACTAACTAAATAAAAAAAAATATATGTGTGTGTGTGTATGTATATATGTGTGTATATGTATATATGTGTGTGTGTATAGTTAGTTGTAGTTGGACATGTGTGTGTGTGTGTGTGTATGTGTGTGTGTGTGTGTGTGTGTGTGATATCTGGGCACTCTATCATGGACCTATGTCTCCAGCCTTTTATTTATTGAGACAGGATCTTGCTAAGTTGCTCGAATTTGTGATCCTCTTGCCTTAACCTCTGGAGATGCTGGGATTTCAGGCATGTGCCACAGTACCCAGCTATTGACATTTAAATCTATTTTAACTCACTTAGATTTAAAATAGCCACCAAATTGGCTAGGGGAATAGAATTGTAAATTATTTTTCTTTCACTTTTTTAAGTTTTACATATTATATTTATTTCATACAATTTAATAAATAAGCTCCTTTTTCTCGATTTTTTTTACTGTGGTAAAATACATGATACTATTCATCTTACCACTTTAAATACTTTAAACATACAGTTCAGAGCAGTAAGCTCGTTCACATTGTTGTTCAGCCGTCCCCACCCTCCATCTGTAGAAGTCTCTCATCTTCCCACACTGAAACTGTCCAATTCAACAGGAACTCCCATCCCCTACCCCTGGCTCCCACCATACTACATCCTGTTCTGTGGATCCCATGATTCTAGGGGCTTCCTGTGTGTAGAATCATACAGTGCGTCCTTTGAGACTGGCTGGTTTCATTGAGCATCATGTTCTGAAGGTTCGTCCGTGTTGTACTGTCAGAATTCATTCATAAGCATTTTATGCAAAAAATAAAAATAAGTAGGAGTTGGGAGTACATCTTAGTGGTAGAGGACCTGCATAGCATGTGAAGGTCCCATCCCTAGCACTGCAAAAACCAATAAGTAGATAAAATTACAAGCAGCAAATAGAATCCTTGAATTGCCCTTGGAGGGGGAACTAAAGGCTGCTCCCTAAGTCTTCGCCTGGTGTCCCTTCCTTGTCTGAGCCCAGATCAGATCAGGTAGTCTCTTTCTGAGCTTCTGAGTGTTCTCTGAGGTTTTCGCTTACAAGTCTCCATTTCTGTTAGAAGCCCTGGGGCTGGGTGTATATATAGCTCAGTGGCAGAACCTGAGATGAGCATGCTCAGGCCTGGGGTTCTGTCCCCAGCACCACATGCATATAAACAAAAAGGAGGTAGAAAGGGGCTTGTGCTGGTAGAGGCAGGCGGAGAGTAAGGAGACCCTTGTTGGGCTCCAGGCCTCCCAGCCAGGGCTGCTAGGGCAGGGCAGTGGGGAGGAGGCCTACTGCAGCAGAATGTCCCCACGTAGGATTTCTGAGGAGCTGTGTATGTGGAAAGTGCTGATCCAGTGAGTGACCCCTACTTGGCCTGCTCTCCTTTTTTTTTTTTTTTTTTTTTGGTACCAAGGATTGAACCCAGGGCACTTAACCTCTGAGCCACAACCCTAGCCCTTTTTTAAAATTTTGAGAGGGGTCTCACTAAGTTTCTGAGGCAGGCCTTGAACTTGAGACCCTCCTGCCTCAGCTTCCTGAGTCCATGGGATTACAGGCTCCACTCTCCCTTTTTACACCTGGGAAAACTGAAGCCTCAAGGGAGATGGACACCTGCCAAGGTCACTGAGTAGAATGGAAGCTTGAACCCAGGGCTGCACCTTCTCCTACGGTTCTGAGAGACCCCAGTGAGCAGTCTGGCAATTCTTGCTCTTGTCCTTGGTCAACTTGTACTGCTTCTTGGGTCCTGTCCAATTGGTATGTGACTGGTGGTCAGGACAGCATGGCACCTTGAGACCACAGGGCCCTCCCGGCTCTGCCCATTGGCTTCATTGCCTGCGGTGCAGTTCAGCTCTCCGAAGGTCTCCTTCTCCATCTCGCATCTGCCTTTGGAAGCAGCTCAACTCAAGCCAGTCCAGCCAGGGGAGAGGTGCTCCATCCAGACCTCCATAGAGCAAACACCCCTGTTTGTCCAAAGGTCAGCATTCAGGAATGTGACCTTCCTTCCAGCCTCCTGACCAGTCCTCCCGAGGGTAAACAGGGGTCCTTCCCTGCTGCTGGATGGCTCTGGGCTTGGCAGAGGCTGCAGACAGCTGGTTACCATCCTCCTGCTGACTCCAAAATTTCTCCTGGGGAGCTTCTGCTTGCTACTGAAAGCAGCAAGCACAGGACCCAAAGATATCATACCCAGCACCTTGGCCAGTTCCATGACTGTAGATATGCAGCCTTCACATGTCTTCAAGTAGACCCCGAATCCTGGGGGCACATGGCAAAGATCTTGGCAGAGGTTAATCAGGGCAGAGAGTTTTGGACTCAGAAACCTATAGAGATCAAAGAAGAAGGTCTAAGGAGGAATTGTTTCCATGACCCAGGACAGTCCCCACAGGCTCGGGTACAGCATCTGGGTGCCTTTTGCCTCTCTGTACCTTGGGCTGTCTGCCCCACAGGTTGTGAGTGAGCCCAGCCCCTTCTGGAGGCTGCCTCAAGCATTTTGGCATCCCCAGCCCTTTGCCTGCCCTCTTCCCTGGGATTTTCTCTGTCACTCACACTGACCTTTCCTTGCTCCTGGAGTGCTCGCTGGGCAGCTCCACCAGGTCTGTGGATGTCTCACCTGCTCTTCCATCCCATTGCCTTCTGGGCTGTGTCCCTTGCATTATTACCCTGCCAGAATTTCATGAACAAAGCCCATTTCTCTTGCCTGTCATTTGCAGAAGGCAGTGTTACAAAGCAGCCTAGTGTGCCCATGCCCTGGAGTGAGACTTCTTGGTTCAAATCTGGCTTTGTAGATGTCTAGCTGTGAGTTCACATGATCAAGTCAGAACGCCTCAGTTTACCATCTGTAAAATGGGGGCCAAACCAAATGAATACTGCCATTGTGAATTTTCTGTTGCTGTGACCAAAATACCTGACGTGAACAACTTAGAGGACAGATTTACTGTGTCTTAGTTTCCGAGGTTTCAGTCCGTGGTCAACTGGCCCCACTACTTTGGGCCTGAGGTGACCGCCATCATGATAGAAGGGTGTGGCAGAGGGAAGCTGTCAGGTCCTAGCAATTGGGAAACAGAGAGAGACAGAGCAAGGAAGGAACCAAGATCAGCATGTACCCTTCTAAGCTGGGCTCCGTGGCGCACACCTGTACTCCAGTAGCTCAGGAGGGTGAGGCAGGAGGATCATGAATTCAAAGCCAGCCTCAGCAACTTAGTGAGGTCCTATGCAATTTAGCAAGACACTATCTCTAAATATTAAAGTATTGTCTAGAACGGCCCCCCCACAAGTGACCTACTTCCTCCATCTAGGTCCCACCCCCTGTAGTTTCCCCGCCACTTCCCAGTAATGTCATTGAAGTTTGAATCCATCAGTAGATTAATACACTGATGTGATTAGAACCCTCAGGATCCAATCATTTCCCAAAAGTCCCAGTCTGAGCATGGCTGGAATGGAGACCAAGTCTTCAACACATGAGCATTCAGGGGACAGTGCAGATCTAAACTGTAACAAGCCCTTTCCTTACCAGCTCATTGTGAGAATGAGACAAATTAATCCTGATGTTGCCCTTCGAATAGTGTCTAGTTCACAGTAAGTGCTCAATCAATTTTACTTTATTTATTTGTTTATTTTTTTGTACCAGGAATTGAACTCCACCACTGAGCCACATCCCCAGCCCTATTTTGTATTTTATTTTGAGATAGGGTCTCACGGAGTTGCTGAGCACCTTGCTTTTGCTGAGACTGGCTTTGAACTTGTGATCTTCCTGCCTCAGCCTCCCCAGCCGCTGGGATTACAGGTGTGCACCACCGTGCTGGATCCCCTTTTTGTTTTTTCTGAATGCCCTTCCAGAGTTTTACAGGATTTCCCAGAACAAACTACAAACTGAGGTTTTTGCCACTTCCGTTTCCCTGAGTTGGTTTCTGGAGAGGGCTTGTCTCCTGGGAACTTCTGGGGGGGGTGAGGGCAGGATCAGGGTGTGGGATTGGAAAGGAGCAGGCCTTTTGCCCTTTAACTTTGCTAGAGAGAACGGCAGCTTGGGGCTAGGGCTGACCAAGAGCAGACGACTAGGCTCTATTGAAAGCAGCCAGGCCCCACCCCATAGCAGGAAAGCCTGAGAAAGGGACCGAAAACAGTTTCCGAGGGAAACTGGCTTATCTGGAAAACAGCTCTCCTACTCAGTGTCCTTTGTGTGTTCCTGACAACCTCTGCTTCTGGGCCGAAGTATTTGGAAAACAATGACTCATGCCTGGATGGCCTCTGGGCTCACTGAGGCCACACCTCTGCCTCCTGAGCTGCCTCTGGAAGGACCTAGCCTCCCCAGAGACAAGGTGGGGGCTGGAGACTTTCCCAAGGTAGCTCTCAGTGGGTGGCTTTATCTGTTTTCCCCCTCACAGGGGCCAGGAGCCCAGGAGCAATTCTCTAGGGATACACAGGTTTCTTAGGCTGTGTGGCCTCAGGTGCCGTTGTATCCAGGGTTTCTAAAGATGTCTTTAATAATCTGCCTTTCCCCTCCAGGCATGGTGGCACATGCCTATAATCCCAGTGACTCTGGAGGCTGAGGCTGGAGGAGCCATGTCAAGGTGTAGGCAGCAAGTTCAAGGTCAGCCTGGGCAATTTAGTGAGATCCTGCCTCAAAATAAAAATAAAAAGGGCAGGGTCGCAGCCCAGCAGTGAGCAGCCCCAGGCTCAATCCCCAGTACTGATGAAACAGAGTAAAAAGGGAGTCCTCTTGCCTGGTCTTGGCACTCCTTTCCTCTGTGCTGGCATCGGTCAGCTCTAAGCTACTGCCAGCCTTGCTGTTTGGTAATTTTAGAGATTGATTCTTGGTGGCTCTGATTGTATTACACGAGCCCTCCTCTGAGTCAGTCCCCCCACCACATGGGATGTATGATGTTCTCATTGGTCAGGCCTAAGGTCATCAAGATGTCATCAGTTCTGCCCTGGTCCTTGAGAACCAACAGTTGAGGGTGGTATTACAGGAAGAGAGAACTTTGGGCAGGCAGGTACTCAAGATACTCACCTTGGGCCTACAATGCCCCTGGAGTCCTGGGAGGGAGTACATCCTTCCCGCTGTGGGAGTCTGAGAAGGCTTCCAAAACAGGAGGCTGTTTGGAGCTGGGTATTGAAGGATGAAGAGGAGTTCAACAAATGCCAATGTGGGGCAATGATGAGTTTGTGATCTAAGAGTGTGCAGTGAAGCAGGTGTAGGCATGAAGCCCGGTCATTGCTCATGGGTCCTATCTCTGTAATCCAGTGACTGTCCCTTCTGCCGGATCTGCCATGAGGGAGCAAATGGGGAGAGCTTGCTGTCCCCGTGTGGCTGCGCTGGCACGCTGGGCGCCGTGCACAGGAGCTGCCTGGAGAAGTGGCTTTCCTCATCCAACACCAGCTACTGCGAGCTGTGCCACACGGAGTTTGCAGTGGAAAAGCGGCCCAGACCTCTCACAGAGGTACCCTTGGGAGCCTGAGCAGGGGGAGGGGAGGAAAGGAGGCCTGGGGCACAGATGGGGGCTGCCCTGGGGCACAGCTTCTCCCTGGGGGAGCCTCCCTACTGCCTTCTGGGCAGACTCTGTGGATGGGGCTGGGGGACCAAGCCTGAGGTTGCAGGTCCACCGTGCCTGCTCCCTGTTCAGGTTCACTCTGTCACCAGCAGGTACTCCTTGAGCACCTCCAGTGTGCCCACTGCCTGTCGGGTGCTGGGGACCCAGCCACTGACAAAGGCCCATTTGGCAGTGCTCATAGAGACGAAAGTCCAGGCAATCAATGACGTGGCCCGAAAGTGTGTTGCCAAGGGTAGGGCATGTAGGGGACAACAACTTGGGGGTCAAGAGAGGCCTTGACAGGAGGTGAACCCCAACCTAAGACCTGAGGGAGGAAAGAGCCCAGGGAAGGGTAGTGCCAGCAGAGGGCACAGCAGGTGTGAGGGACCCAGGCCAAGCCGACTTCAGTACTCCCAGCAAAGCCTGAATGGCTGGAGTGGGTCGAGTTAAAGGAGGAGCAGAGTGACCTAGGAGGAACTGGCTGCAGCCACACCAGGCTGTGTGACCTGCACCCAGACACTTAGGTTTTAGCCTGAAGTGTGACAGTCAGATTAAGACAGGACACTCCAGGCGTGGTAGTACCTCACTGCTGCTGCTTTCCTTGAGCCTGCCTGGGTGCTGCCCAGCCTGGCATGGGGTGGCTGAGAACTGCAGAGTGGATGTCACTGGGCTGGGGAGGGAAGAGCAGAATCTAACCCTGAGACTGAGGAGGCTCCCTAGAGTAGTCAGAGCATCACAGTAAGCTTGGGAGTCTGTGGGACCCCAGAAAGACATTGGGAGGGAAGGTCCAGTTCTTGCCTGAACACCCCTCTTGTTCCTCTTTGGTTCTCATTTTCCAGCTGAATAGTACTCTTCCCCAGTGTACCTTGTCTAGGCCTCCCATGCCTACCTCAGGGCCTTTGCACCCGATGTTCTTTAAAGGGGAGCTCTGTACCTGACTGCCATTCTTTTGCTCATTCCAGTCTCCTCATCAAGGCCTTCTCTTCCCTGAGTATTCATTCCATTCATACCTTCCCTGTTTGCAAGGGAAAGCAGGGACCCTCTCTATCTCACTCACTGATTTTGTGAACAGTGCCTATCTCTCTTGGTCCATGATTGCAGAAGACAATGTCAGATGGTGGCCAAGGGTGCTGGGCCCTGGAGCACCACTTCCCGGGTTCCAGTCCTAGCTGGCTTTGTGGACCCCAGGTTGAATATCCCTTATATGAAATGCTTGGATGGCATCCAAGTTAAAGTATGACATTCAGTTGTGTTTCATATACACCTTATACACATAACCTGAACTTCATTTTATATAACATTTTGAATAATTAAATGCATGAAACAAAGTATCACGGTATGTAACTTTTCACTTATGGCAACATGTCCCCACACAAAAAGTTTCAGAATTTGGAAGATTTTGGATTGTAGTTTTTGGATTAGGGAAAGCTATATAGCTGTATTAATTTGCATAAATGAATTAACCCCTCCATGTCTGTTTCCCTTTCTGTAAAATGGAGGCAAAAGTGACTTGTGGTTCACCATTGCTTAACAGCTAAGCGCACACCTAGCTAGGCGCACACCTGTGATCCCAGCTACTGGGGAGCCTGAGGCAGGAGGATCACAAGTTGGAAGCCAGTCTGGGCAACTTAGGAGACCCTAACTAAAAATCAAAAGGGCTAGGGATGTGGCTCAGTGGCAGAGTGCTTCTGGGTTCAATCCCCAGTTCCTAACAAACAAACAAAGGTAGCATGGAGGACTGTCCAGGCAGGGCCACCTCTGGCTCCTTGGCCACTCTCTCTATACCCTGCTTCTCCTCATCTCGCACCCTGCAGTGGCTGAAGGACCCAGGGCCTCGAACAGAGAAGCGGACTCTGTGCTGCGACATGGTGTGCTTCCTGTTCATCACACCACTGGCTGCGATCTCAGGCTGGCTCTGCTTGCGCGGAGCCCAGGACCACCTCCGGCTCCATAGTCGGCTTGAGGCCGTGGGGCTCATTGCCCTTACCATCGCCCTGTTCACTATTTACGTCCTCTGGACGCTGGTGAGTGCCGTCAGCCAGGGAGCAGGCAACTGGGGGGTTCCAGCTATGAGCAGCGGGGCCAGGGGTTTGGTCATGACTTGGGAGTCTTCTGTGCAGGTGGCCCTGGGTGGAAGCTTCCCCTGAGCTCACCCTGCATCTCATGGAGCTCCAGATTCTGAGCATGGCAAAGGTCCAGGGAAGCCCCAAGCCGAGGGTGAGCCTTTTGCTTCAAAGGCGTAGTAAGGGCATCTGATCACCATTCCCGAGTGGAATCCTTAAGCTCCAAGTCAGAGAGTGGGCATGGGCCACGGAGGGAGGGGCAAAGGTTGAGCAAGAGGCAAGGATGTGATCCCAGCTCCTCGGGGCTAAAGGAGGAGAGTTGTCTGAGCCCAGGAGTTCAGAGCCAGTGTGTCCAACACAGTGAGAGTCCATCTCATCCCTCAGCCATAACCGTTGTTGTTCAGCTGTGGGGTAGTCTCCTTCATAAATGTTTTTCAGCCTAGGGGTGTAGCTTGGAGGCAGAGCCCGTGCTTAGCATGAGGGAGCCTCTGGGTTCCGTCCCCCAAAACAAAAGAAGTCTTTTTTCTTTTAAGAGATGGGATCTCACTGCATTGCCCAGGCTGAACTTGAACTCCTGGGCTCAGTGCCTCAGACTCTGGAGCACCTGGGACTATGGGTGCATACCAGCATGCCTGTTTTCCAGAAGTAGATGTCAGTGTATCCACCAGCATATACAAGTCACATGCTGCATAACAACATTTCTTTGGAGAACACAACACATGGATGACTATGGTCCCATAGCTTACATTGCCTAGCTACACCATACCTGCCTTAGATTGTGTCAGCACACTCGAAGATGCTTGCCCAGTGACAACACTACCCACTGATGCACTCTCAGGACATATCCCTATTGTTAAGTGACACAGGATTGTATTTTTTTTTTAATACAAATAGGTTGAAACTGGCCATAGGTACTGTTTTGCTTCTTTTTCTACTTTGCTAACATCCTTTAGAAAAAAATGCAGCCTCCCAGCAGTCGTTCATTTTATGGGTGTACTATATTTACCTAACCAATCCCTTTTGACAGACACTGGTATTTTTTCCAGTGTTTGTGTGTGCCTCTCCCTCCACTCCTTTTTTTTTTTTTTCCTCTTATGAACAGTGCTTTGGGCAACACCTGTGCAATTATTTCCTTGTTTATTCTTGGTTGTGCTGGCTGTGGAATCCAGAGCCTCATTCATGCTAGACAAGCGCTCTTCCACAGAGCTACACCCCAGCCCTGCATATATTTCTTTCTTCTTTGTTTGCATTCTCAATTATTTTATTTTTATTTATTTATTTTTAAATATTTATTTTTTTAACCTTAAGTGGACACAATATCTTTATTTTATTTTTATCTGGTGCTGAGGATTGAACCCAGTGCCTCAACACATGCCAGGTGAGCGTGCTACCACTTGAGCCATATCTCCAGCCCCTCTCATTTATTTATTTATTTATTTATTTTTTTTAAAGAGAGAGTGAGAGAGAGAGGGGGACAGAGAGAGAGAGAGAGAGAATTTTAACATTTATTTATTCTTAGTTCTTGGCGGACACAACATCTTTGTTGGTATGTGGTGCTGCTGAGGATCGAACCCGGGCCGCACGCATGCTAGGCGAGCGCGCTACCGCTTGAGCCACATCCCCAGCCCCCCCTCTCAATTATTTTAATGAACATTTCGGAACTAAACATGGTACATTGCCCGGTGACAACATAAGATGATGATGATATCATTAATAAAGTCAATTGATACTACATATCTGAAATTATAGAGGGGATTTGTTTCCCAACACTTTTGCATCACTATTTCATTTGAAGACCCCCTCCTGCTAACATACGCTGTCTCCAGATCATGTTTCCAGCTCCATTTTATAGATTCTAACAAGGATTCCAAGACAATGATTTGACCCACGACTCTCACATATCTGATTCCTAGTTTACTGCTTCTTCTACCCCTTTCAACAAAAATATGATTCAAGTATCAGTGATGTGTCTTCTGCTTCTTCTATTCCTGAGTATAACTGCTCTATCTTTTCAACCAACAATAACTATATAAGTAATTTCATGTGGCTTTTATAAAAAGAGAAATGGGACAAGGTAGTAAATAACTCTGCTTATATTTCTTGAGAACTTGGTCAAAGATTATAAACTACTGACATTTTTTAATTTTGAAAAACAGACTTTATTTTTTAGAGTAGTTTTTGGGCTGATAGAAAAATTGAGCAGAAAATACTGGAATTTCTACATATCAACTTTGTCCCCCACAACTTGTGCAGTGCGCGTCCCCCCCCCCCCAAACCAATGTCAGCATCTTGCACTGAGTGGCACATTGATGCCAGGACACATCCTTATCACCCAGAGTTCATAATTCACCATAGAGCTCACTCGTTGTACATTCTATGACCTTGACAAATATATGGTGTTTCCTCCTTTCTAGTATCACAGACTGTATCTTTTTTTTTTTTTTTTTAGTATCAGGTATTGAACTCAGGGGCACTCAGCCACTGAGCCACATCCCCAGTCCTATTTTGTTTTTTATTTAGAGACAGGGTCTCACTGAATTGCTTAGCTTCTCACTTTTGCTAAGGCTGGCTTTGAACTTGAGATCCTCCTATCTCAGCTGCTGGGATTACAGGCGTGGCCACTGCACCAGGCTCAGAGGGTATCTTTATTGCCCTAAAAATCCTCTGTGCTCCACCTATTCAGCCCCTCCTCCTTCCCCACAGATTTTGGCAACCATTGGTCTTTTTACTCTCTCCATAGTTCTGCCTTTTCTACAATGTCATAGAGTCATACAGTACATAGCCTTTTTCAGATGGGCTTCTTTCAAGTAGTCATGTTCATTTAAGGTTTCTCTGTGTCTTTATGGTTCGATGGCTTACTTCTTTCTAGCACCGAATAATATTTCATTGTCTGGATGCACCACCATTATTGAGGAACATCTTCGTTTGCTTCCAAATTCTCGTGATTTTGTGACTGATTGACATTAACCCCTTGCAAAAGGCTGAATTACTGCACTCCTACCAGACACATAAAGGGAGTGCCTTGCTTCCTGCTGGGGTGGGTAGGGTCTCTCATTTTTTAGGACTGAAGCTCAAGCAGAATATCCCAGGAGAGCCAGTGAGTGATTGTGTGCACAGCCTGCTGGCTGTGCTCCTGAAAATGGGAGCTGGACCCTGGATCAGGCTAAGGCAGGTGTCATGGGGCCCTTTTCCTCCCTTGGGGGTAGGGGCTGCTTTGGCCTGCCCACCCACTACAGAACTGCCCTGCAGGTCTCTTTCCGCTACCATTGCCAGCTGTACTCTGAGTGGAGAAGGACCAACCAGAAAGTCCGCCTGAAGATCCGGGACACAGATGGCTCCGAGGATTCCCACCACTCCCCGCTGGCAGCTGGACTCCTGAAAAAGGTGGCAGAGGAGACGCCTGTGTGAAGGCCAGGCTGAAGGGGCCCTGTGGCAGAGATAGGCCAGAGGCAGCTGGTGATGCCCTGGTGTTTGGAAGGACAGAAACTGCCCGACCCTTCCTGCATGGCCAGAATGCTTCCCAGGCCAAGAGCCATGCCAAGTGGAGCCTATTCTATGATCCTATGTGAACATATTTTTAGGTTTTTTGCACACTGTTGTTCATGACAAGGACAGATGGACATGATCCTGAGCTTCAGATGGAGCAGGCACCCTGATCTCAAATTTGAGGTCCATTTGGCACCTTCTGGGCCAGCAGCTGTGGCCATGCATCAAGGGTGCCCACTGGGCTGGAAGGTCCCAGCTTCTCTTGCTTCCTTGCACCTGGCAGGCTCGCTCTCCTGGCACCCTTGACTTTATGAAGTTGCACTGCGTTTCAAAAACCCATCCCTGAATGAATAAAAGGAGCCCTTGCTGGACAAAATGGACTCGTTACTTAAATTTCTAAGTCACTCAAAGTGAAAGACTCCATGGAGGTAAAGAATAAACAATGCTTGGCTTATTTTGAGGGATCCATTATGAAGCCCACAGGAAGAGGCAAAGTCTGATTTTTTAAGTGAAGAGCAGGTAGCAGGGTTATGTAATAAATGATTTTAAGAATCTATATGAGGCTGTGGCTGTGGCTCAGTGGTAGCTCATTTGCCTGGCATTGTGAGGCACTGAGTTTGATTCTCAGCACTGCATATAAATAAAAATAATAAAGATCTATCAAGAACTAAAAAAATATTAAAAAAAAAATACATGTGGACCTGGGGCATGTCAGTGATAGAGTACATGCTTAACATGTGCAAGTCTTGGGTTACATTCTCCAGCACCACCAAAAAGGAAAAATAACAGTTAAGAACAGTTTCCACTCATTTTGCATCTCCCATGCTTCAGATATTATACTGGGCCCTTTATGCTCACTAAGTAATCTTGATACTATCTGTACTTATGAGAGGTCACCATGGATGAGGTCCAGTTCTAAGCCTTCTCAGAAATCCTCCCTTTCTCTGATTCTTGCTATCACCCTCTGGGGTAGGAATAGCTATTATCTCCATTTTACAGGTGAGAAGACTGAAGCCCAGTGCAAGAAAACCTTTGAGGTTCTATAGCCTTAGGAAGCTGAGTTGGGAACCCTAGGTCTGCAATGCCTCAGTGCTGAGCCTTGTGCCCCACCTTCCATAATGACTCAGGAAAGAAGCAGAATGTGGTCATGCTAATAACAGCACCTATTTCTGAGCGCTTTTTGCTTGCCAAGCTTTATACATTCCAGGGCTCAACAGTGGCCTGCATTTAATGCTCAGAGAAGCCCCTAAATATGGGTTCTCTGGAGTCTCTTATTAACTCTACTTTCAGATGAGCAAATTGAGCATCAGAGCAATGGGGTCACTGGTTCAAGGACAGACATCCCTGATGGATCTAGTACAGTGTCTGGCCCTTCTTATTGTGTTCTGCACAAATTCCTGCCTGATACATAGCTCACCCACAAAGAAAAACCTTTTCTGTTCTGACTGGGAGGGCAAGGGGATGCTAGTTTTGCAAAGTGCATAGACCAAGAGGCTGTAACTTGCTTGGCCTGTAGTACAGAGTAGAGGACTTTGTGGCTGGAACAGTGTGATTAAGGGGCAGGGATCAGAGAGGTAGGCAGAGTATCCTAGGAATGGGTGGATGGTGAGCTGGTGGTCTGCAGAAACAAAGGATCACTTCCAAACACATTAGCTCTGCTTGTCCTTGAGGGTACCCCTGGCCTCAGCAATCTGCATAGTCTTGCACCTATTCCTCCTCAGGCCAGCTTTGGAGTGTGGTGCCCCAGGTATGCCAAGAAGAGAAAAAAGCCTTCGTACTTCTCTTCTAATAGTTTAAATTACATAGAGAAGAAAGTTTTAATGTGGTGTTAGCCTGTCTCTAAAAAGTCCTCTAAACCTTCCAGGAACCTCCAGACAGAACTTTCGCTGTCCCTCTCCCCAGCTCTGGTTACAGAAAGCTGGGCGTGACTAGGTCCAGGTGTGTACACGTAGGTGTGAAGGGGAGACAGATGCTTCCCCTACAGGACTTGGAGCGCATGCGGAACGTCGGGTAAGTGTTTTAACTCAAACTTGTTGCGTGAATGAATGAATCCAAAGCGGCCGGTCTGCGCCTGTGCCCGGCGGGGGCGTGGCCTGGCCAGAGGCGTGGCCCGGGGCAGGAGGGGAGGAAGCGGGAGCGGATCGTGTCGCGCGCAGGCGTTACTGGTCGCTCCAAGTCACGTGAGCGCGCAGGCGCAGCGCCGCGCAGCCCGCTCCCTCACACAAAGCCCAGACGCGGAGAAAATGGCGGCAGGGGTCGAAGCGGCGGCAGAGGTGGCAGCGACGGAGCCCAAAATGGAGGAAGAAAGCGGCGCGCCCGGCGTGCCGAGTGGCAACGGGGCTCCGGGCCCGAAGGGGTAAGTATTCCATGGGTCGATGTCCCGGGGCAGGCTCCCTCGGGGCGGCCGGCAGCGGCTCCGTTAGGTCTGTTGGCGGCCTTTCCTCGGCGCGGCCTCGTCCCTGGACTTCCCCCGCCGAGTGCGGAGGTGGCTTAGGCTACGGGGAGGGGAGCCGCGCGGCCCTAAGAGCGCTGAAGGATCACCCCCTACCGGCAGGCATCTCGTCTCCACACCTGCCGTTCCCCGGGCCGGGTCCTACGTCGCTAGCGAGGCCTCAGGCCGGGTCGCTGCGCGCGGGCGTGATGGCGCGGGCCCCGGAGCCGGAGAAGCGCGGAGTCCGAGGCCCGCCGCGACGCCCGCCTGTTGGTGACCTTGGACGCGTGATTTCACCCCCCCCCCGCCGCCCTACCCCGGGTCTCAGTTTCCCGACCCGTGAGTGGGGGAGGGGAGGGAGTGCGCGCGCAAGGCCTCGCGCGGTCATTCCCGGTAAACGGCAGCCGAGCGGGGGAGGTGTCGCCAAGGGCCGCGCGGCCGGGGCCAGCTCTTGCCCCCCGCCGCCCCCGCCCCCCCAGCGCGCAGACCGGGTTCCCAGGCCGGCGGGCAGAGTCCCTCGGAACTGGCTCTGGCTTTGGCTGGAGGCCGCCGCCACCGCTCCGCGCGCCTTCTCCCCAGGTGCGCAGTAGGTATTAGTAGAAACCAGCAAAAAGCGGGAGAGAAACCTCTTTGGTGTTTCAGGGGAAAATGTTCCGTTTTAGTGGGAATCGCCCACTTCTAGACTCCCGTCACCTTTTCGAGTCCTATTTCGGGATTGTTTAGAATCCTTGTTTTTCCGAAGTTTCTTTAAAGAAGTAGAGCATCAACCTGTGCCCCGATGAAACGCACTCATTCAGATTACAATCACTTGACAAACGTGGAGGATGGGGAGGACTTAGGCACCCATTGGATTTCCATTTCCGCCATTTATAAGATTTGCTGTTTTCACCATTTTCAGGTGTGCATTTCAGTGGAGTTGAGTCCATTCGTGATGTTGTGCAACTTCCACTGAATCCAGAACTTTCTCATCATCCCAAATATAAATGTAGCCATAAAACACTACACAATATTCCCCTCCTCCCCTTCCACACTGTCCCTGATAATGCCTATTTTGTTTCTCTATGAATTTGTCTTCCCTCCACTTTTTGACCTGTGAGGCTTGATGAGTTTAGGAGGATCGACAGTGAAGTAATTAAGCACTTAACCTTAGTGAGCATTCACCATATAAATCAGGAGAAAAATCCAGATTCTTTCTCTTTGATGAGAAAGAATGATGGGCAGAAACAAAATAATTATACTATGGTTAACTGGTCCTGTAGAAATCTAGAGAAAAACGTATATATATATCCCCAGCACTTTACTTTGGAAGCTGAATAGCCATGCATTCATTTCTTTCAACTTTCTCCCCCTTTTCCACTGAGCTACATCCCAAGTCCTTTTTATTTTTAATTTTGAGACAGGGGTCCCACTAAGTTGCTGAGTTTCGCTTCAAATTTACCATCTTGCCTTAGCTTCCCCAATCACAGGGATTACAGGCTTGCATCACCCACCACATCTGGCATGACAAAAGTTGTTGAAATTTAAACTCTTTAGAGGCCCATATCCAGAGGTGTTATGCAGATTGACTTTTTTAAAAATAAACTTTTAAAAATTGTTGATAGATCTTTATTTTATTCATTTATTTGCAAAGCTGAAAAACGAACCCAGTGCCTCAAACATGTGAGGCAAGTGCACTATCACTGAGCCAGAACTCCAGCCTAAGAATTGACATTTTTGTAGTATAGTAATTAGGCTTTTAGAAGATGATCAGTGAGGAGCATGAAGGAACCCTCCCCAACCTTTGGGAGCCTGATGTCCTTCCCCAGGAAGAGAAAAAAGTGATTGAAGAGAGGCAGAGAAGACCGTTGAGCAAAGACCAGGGATTTGGCTATGTGCTTTATTTTTTCAGGGCTGAGGACAGAACTCTGGGCCTTGTGAGTGCTAGGCAAGTACTCTGCCACTGAGCTAAATCCCCAACCTCTATGTGCTTTATTTTTAAGAATAATTTTTTTATGGTGTTAGGGGTTGAATCCAGGGCTTCATGCTTGCTAAATGGGCACTCATACTCCCAACTCTCTACTTTATACTTTATTTTTTAAAAACTGAAGTTAGGGCAGAAGGTTGGAGCACTGAGGGCCATCTGGTGGACACTGAATTGTAAGCTAAGGAATTGGGATTTTTACTTTAAAAGCCTTTAAGAGATGGGAGGAAAATATAGAAGCTGCTCTTTTGACTTACCTCTGCACCAGTAGAGGGGTGTGCTACAGACCAGAAAGGCAGTCAATAAGCTTGATAGAGGACCCTGTGTTTTGAAGCATGTGAGATATGTGTCCTATTTATTTATTTTGGTACCAGAGATTGATTAGTGGGGCTTAACCAGTGACCCACATCCCCAGCCCTTTTTTTATTTTAGAGACAGGGTCTTGCTGAGTTGCTTTAGGACTTGTGAAGTTGCTGAGGCTAGCTTTGAATTTGGGATTTTCCTGCCTCAGCCTCCGGAGCTGCTGGGATTACAAGAGTGTGCTACTGTGCCCTGCAAGATGTGTTCTATTTAGAATCAGGATTTAGAATTAGATTATATAGGGGGGAAATAAGTAATGTGGTTTAGTTTTTTTTTTTTTAATTAAAGGTTATATACAGTATTTAATGTCAGTGACTTGACCTGCTTCCCTTCCTGATTGAATGGAGTAGTTTTATATTCTTTATTTTTTACTTGTTCTAAACAGTTATCAATGACAATAGAATGCATTTTGACATATCATACATAAATGGAATGTAACTTCTCATTCTTCTGGTTGTACATGATGTAGAGTTACACCAGTTGTGTAATCACATATGCACATAGGGTAATAATGTACAATTCATTCTATTATTCTTACCCCTGTACTCCCTCCCTTCCCTTCACTCCCCTCTGTCTGATCCAAAGTACCTCTATTCTTCCCTAGTCCTTCCTCCCTATTATGTGGAGTAGTTGTTTTAAACATAAGCATTAATATTTAGCATAGATTTCTGAGGAGGTGCTGTTGGTGTTAATTCTATTCTACATTGAGAAAGCTTTTGTTTGTTTTTGTGGTGCCTAGGGATCAACCCAAAGCCTTGAGTTTACTAGGCAAGCATTCTATCCCCCAGTGGGAGAACTTTTTTTAAATAATTAAGAAAACAAGTTGACCAGAAACTGTGGGTGAGACCATTTTGACATTAAGTCCTCTGCTGCTTCCTTAACACTACCACTTAACAGACATTTGAATTGTTTTATTTAACCCAGATTCTCTATCCTTTGTATTGTTGATTACTTTAAAAAAGTGATTTTAGGGCTGGGCTTTTAATTGCCTAGCAAGCATAAAAATAAATAAACAAAACAAAGATATTGTGTCCATCAGCAACTTAAATTTTTTTTTTTTTTGAAAAAATGATTGTATACTTGGTGAAAAGGATTTTTTTTTTTTTGGTAGCATTTGATTGAAACCAGGGGCTTTTCGACTGTTGAGCTGGTTCTCCAACCATTTTTAATTTTAATAGGGGGTTTTGCTAAATTGCCCATGCAGACCTTGAAGTTGTGATTTTCTTCCTTACCATTCCAGAATTGCTGAGATTATGGGTATGACTGGGTTGGGACAAGGAATTTTTTTCTGTACTGGGAATTGAATCCAAGGACATTTAACTACTGAGCGACATCCCCAGCCCTTTATATTTTATTTAGAGACAAGGTCTTGCTGAATTGCTTAAGGCCTGGCTAAGATGCTGAGGCTGGCTCAGCCTCCCAAGTTGCTGGGATTATAGGTGTGAACCACCGTGCCTGGTTGGGACAAGGAATTTTGAAGCACATCAGAGTGTTCTGGTTTAGAATGGGAGTTTTGGATTATTTGAATGCATGTTTCCAGAGTTTCACTTTGTCTTTTGATTATATTCATTGCTGGGAAAAGAAATAATAGCCTGCAAATATTAGCTTGCTTTTTAACGTAGGGAGGATGTTTCTCAAATGGACTTTCAAATTATAATGATTTGCAGTCATAGGATTAAAAGCAGAGTTTCCCTTTGGTAATTTGCAATGGGTTCAATATCTAGGTTTCCTCAGCCAGGACTCTGGTTGGTATCAGTAGATGCAACATTAGAATCTATTCCCTTCCTCCCCCCCCCTTGAATAACCTTTTATAAAGGTATAGCATACATATAGAAATGTGCACCAGTTACAAAAGAACAGCTCAATGAGTTTTCACAAATGGCACACAAGAGCTTTATTAATCTGCTTTTAGTTACTGTAACAGAATCTGAAGCTTGAGTCTTCCATTCCCTTCCTTAACCCTCAAGAAAATTATTGGTAGGTAATTTTGTTATTGCAACAGTTACTGTGTGCCAAGTCTCTCCTTGTTAGGGAGTAACCTTCATTTATGGATGAGATAATTGAGGCCAAGTAAAAGACACAGTTACATTGGGGTAAAGACCTTGACATATGTCACCTGCAGTACTGCTCTTTAGGTATTTTGCTTTAAACATTTACCAGTTTTGCCTTTTGTTGGGCTGTTCTTTATTGATTCTCACAGCACTTTTGTGAGCTACCATGGATACAGGTTATGCTGGTTTTGCTGGTAAAGAACCAAGGGCTGGGGCTGGGGTTGTGGCTCAGCAGTGGAGCGCTGGCCTAGCGCGGGCGAGGCCCTGCATTTGATCCTCAGCACCACATTGAAAAAAATAAATAAAGGTATTGCGTCCAACTACAACTAAAAAATAAATATATAAGAAAAAGAACCAGATAGGTAAAGAGTTGAGTCACATGGGTAGGTAAATGGTGGACTTGAATCTTGAAATGCTCTCTACATCTTGCATGCATTATAAGAACTCAGGGTTTAAAGGATTTCTGTGAAGAATCACTTAACATAAGGAATGGTTCTTAAGTGGAGAGGAAGGATTTTGCCCTTCAGAAGATGTGATCAGAATTTCAGGGTATTGAGGAAATGATCCTTCAAACTATACGTTCCTTGATTGAGAAATTACAAGTAATGAGAGTACATATTATACATGATAAATCATTGCTTTAATGTAGTAAATATAGCAGTCCTTTGTGGAGTAGGCATTCAAAACTTTATTAGTTGTGATCTTTATGTATTGTACTAGAATTGTATGTTGGAGCAGTGATTAGATAAAGGTCAGTTTTCAAGGAAACCAGTCAGTGAAATTATTCCAAAACCATATTATATATAATTAGTCTTATTTTAATGGTTCAGGACATATTTAAGATATTTTAGACTTTGTTTATCAGCATATTATTAATAACAATTTGATAGAGTGTCAGCATTTTTATTTGACTGTGTCTGTTTAGAACTTTGGATTGATAATTGGGTGCCAGAATCTAGTTTTCATTGGCAAATTGGAATTAAGAGAGCCAGTTGGCAAATACAGTATTGGTAAAAAATTTAGCTGATTTAAGTAGATCTGCCTATTGAAAGATTACAAATTTTGTTCCTCTATGTTGAAGTTACGAAGTCAGGTTACTGGGATTAGTATTGAAATGTAGCAAACATGATAGGAAGTATAAGTCTATTTTATAATTGATGCAATGATTTACACATTTAAAATGTACAGTTTGATAACTGTTAGCTTGTGTGGATTCTTCACTGAAATCAACATGAATGTATCCATATTCTTCACAAGTATCTTCTTGTCCTTTTGTAATTGCCAGTTTGTAATCCTATCCTTCCAACAACTCTTCCCTGCCCCCTTCTCCCCTACCCCTGGGCAGCCCTTGATCAACTTTCTATCGGTGTTCTCTGGGGATGACCCTCCCATGCCTCTGGGAAGTTTGGAAGTGTCTTAAAGAGACATTTTTTTTTAATCTTCACCTTCATGACTTAGGGTATTGAGTAGAGGCTGTAGATGCTGGTAAACATCCTGCAATGCTCCAGACAACCCTCTGCAACAAAGGAGTATCTGGCTCATAGTGTCAGTAGTGCTGAGGTTAAAAAATACTCCAGTTTGCTATGTATGATTTTCTCATATGTTGAATCACAGTAGTACTCTTTTCTGGGGGTTTGGCTTCTTTGAGGATAATTACTTTTGAGATCCGTCTCTAATTGCATGTAGTTTATTACTTTTTGTTATATAGATAAACTACAATTTGTTTATTTACCTGTTAGATATTTGAATTTCCAGCTTGGGGATATTAAAAATAATGCTGCTGTGAATATTTGAGTACAAATATTGGTATGGCTGTATGCTTTGTTTTGTCTTGGGTAAGTAGTTAATTGTGGGTGATTGGGTCTAGTTGAATATGCAATTATTTTTTAAGGTAGTACCAAACTTTGCCAAAGTGGTTATGCTATTACATTCTTACCAGTTCCTTCATATCCTTTTTATTGTTTGGTATGAATTTATTTTTATTTAGTTTTTTGATATAGGGGATTTAACCTCTGAGCTGCATCCCCAGTCCTTATTTATTTATTTATTTTTTACTTTGAAGATAGGTCGTTGCTAAGTTGCTAAGGCTGACCTCCCAACTTGCAGTCCTCCTGCCTCAACTTCCTGAGTTGCCGGGATTGCAGGCATATACCACCATACCTGGCTTGGATGTTCTTTTTTCTTTTTCTTTTTTAAAAATACTTTTAGTTGTAGTTAGACAGAATACATTTATTTTATTTATTTATTTATTTTTATGTGATGTTGAGGTTTGAACTCAGCGCCTTGCATGTGCTAGGCGCGGGCTCTACTGCTGAGCCACAACCCTTGCCCCCCACCCCCCCATACTCTTTCTAATGTTAGCTCTTTTGACAGATGTGTAGTGGTATCTGGCTTTATTTTGCATTTCTCTAGTGACTGGTGATGTTGGATTTCTTTGCATGTGCTTATTTGCCATCCATATATCTTTGGAGAACTGTCTTCAGAACTTGTGTCCATTTTAAAAATTGTGTTTTTATTACTGAGTTTTGAGGTGTTCTTTGTATATTTTTGGATATAACACCTTTGTCCAAATACTGACTTTGCAAATATTTTCTTTTTAAAATTTGCATTTTTAATTTACATTTTATATTTTTATTTTTGTACATTTTGATAAGGGTCTTATAGTTTGTGGCATGACTTATTTTAAAGGCTGATTTATCACTTTTTTAGATTTATCTATTTTAAGTTTGGTTTTGTATGTGATGCTGAGGTATAGAGTATGGGTAGAACTTTATTTTCAGACAGGGTCTTACTGAGTTGCTTAGCTCCTTGCTTTTATTGAGGCTGGCTTTGAACTCAAAATCCTTCTGCCTCAGTCTCCCAAGCCACTGGGATTACAGGTGTGCGCCCACCATGCTTGGTACAAACCTCATTTTAAATGTCTATGATACTCCAAATATTTTAGGTGTAAAGCAATTTGTTTTTATCAATATAAAAGTATAATCTATCTAAAAATGTCATTCTAAAAGGCCTTCAAAATTAAATGTGTATATTTTAGGGATAGAAATATTTTCCTCTTTTTATTCTGAAGATAAGTAAGAAAATAGGATTGGACATTTAAAAATGAACTTTCCAGAATATCACTATCAATATCCTCTATATACGAACATATGTCTTGAGTGAAATTTCTTTGAGGGTCCTTTTCTTTCTGCAAAGAATATAATTGATGGTGATCATTAGATATTCAGAATGGTTAATTTTTTAAAAGCTGGAAGTGACAAGAGAAAGTTCTTATGAGGAAAATTCATGGACAGAGGAAATGGTTAGCCAGAGCAGGATTTGTTTGCAGTGAGCTGCTTTCTCAGTGTTGAGCCATGTGAGATGGATTAACCCTAAAACAAATACTCAGTTCCTGGTAAGATTGGGTAGTTTATTCTTAGCCATTTGTGGATCAGCAGACTGTGGGCTAGACATTTTGTTCAGTACTGCAACTTTATTTGTTTGTTTGTTTGTTTGAAATTAACAGGTGAGGAGTATGAAAACAAACTATTTCTGTGTCAATTTTTTTTTTTTTTTTAAATACTGGAGATTGAAGTCAGGGACACTCACCACTGAGCCACATCCCCAGCCCTATTTTGTATTTTATTTAGAGACAGGGTCTCACTGAGTTGCTTAGTGTCTCTCTGTTGCTGAGGCTGTCTTTGAATCTGTGATTATCCTGTGTCAGCCTCCTGGGCTACTGGGATTACAGGCATGCACCACTGCTCCTGGTTCAAAATAATTTTTTAATGTAAATCTAAGTATTTAAAAAGAAAACAATATTATTAAAACATTTTCATCCCCAGACCTTTTAGTGGACCATGGCATGTTGATTCGTCAATGTTTTATGATTTTTAACACTTATCTGCCAGGAAGGAGAAAGAAACGCTTTGGCGGATATTTTCTGTTTGGCAGACTGGTGCAGGATTTGACAGAGTAGACAGGTGGGCTTTTGTGACAGTTGTGGGTTCTCTTTGTGATGTTTAGCCACCCTAAGCAGAGATCTGTTGTGAACTCAGGTAGACTGAGTGAAGAATTCTGTGAATTGGGGGATCAGAATGGTTATAACATACCCCATCTGCTAGCCTGTTTGAAGAGAAGCCTGCGGATGCTGTGCTGATATAGCTCAGATCACCAAGGAGGCTGCTTTCCTTATATAGTTTTTTTTTTTTTTAAATTATTAATATTGTGCTGGTATTGAACCCATGGCTTTATGTATCCTAGGGAAGTGCTCTACCACTGAGCCAAATTCCCATCCCTGCTTTCCTTAGTTTAACCTTTTATCAAGTAGGATATAGGTCACAGTTATAGTGTACCTTCACTGCCATACTATTTGTCACTTTTGTGTTTGCATGTGGAGGACCAGTAAAGATGATTTTGGGGACTATAAAAAATTAGCTTTAAGTACATTAAAAAAAAAGTCCTTCAGGTACCATCTGGTGTTTGAAAAGCGTTCTCCCTCAAGAGGAAGCCAGATCCCAGAATAAAGATCAGCCCTTTAATTAAATAAAGGTAGTTGTACAAATCATCAAAACCATAGTCTTGGCGTTTTTGTTTTCTGTTTTTTTTAATGCTAGAGCCTGTGGTTTGGAAGTCACTGGTGTTTTCTCACTGGTGGAAAGCCTAAGGCTCAAGAAGCAAAAAGTGCAAGAAAGACTTAGCCCCCTGAGGAACTCTCCAAAGCTGCTGCTCCCCACTTGTCAGTCTCCATATAGTTATGGGGGGCTGAATTTGAACAGGCATCTGAGAGAACAGCTCATTTAGCTGTGATTCTATACACAGTGGTTTCCAGACTGATGGCCTATGCTGTGCTTTGGAAATGTATGTGTTTTTTTTTTTTTTTTTTAACTTTTTTCTTTGAAATCTGTTCATGTCCCACTCAACCAAAATTATTATTGGTAGCGCTTAGAGATGAAATGTTAAAGCATGGAAGACACATGCTTTAGTCCCAAGACAAACAGGCAAAAAGAAGGGAAGATTAACAAAGGTAAAGAGTTTTACAGGGAAAGCTAAATCAAAAAAGCATCCACCCTTCTTTGTGGAAGGTAGGATTGTTAGCACTGTCTCCTGTCTACAAGAGTTGCTCAGCTTCAGTTTCCTAGCTTCAAAGTAGTAGAGTTGAATAGAGAATGGTTCCCCCCCCCCTTTTTGGCACTTGTTCCACCACTGAGCTACACATCTTTGGTTTTGTATTAAATATACCATTTTAACCACTGTTAAGTAAATAGTTAAGTGCGGTGTGGTGCAGCCATCAAGACTGTCTATTCAGGACTGGAGTGATAGCTCAGTGCTTGCCTAATGCCTGTGAGGCACTGGGTTCAATCCTAGCACCACATAAACACAAAGGCATTGAGTCCATATACCCATATACAACAACAACAACAATAACAACAACAACAAAAAAGACTTGTCTATTCTCAGAATTATATCATCCCAAATTCTACACCTTAAATATGTTAACTTCCCATTCTACTAAACACCAGACCTTGGTTATCTGTTTTTACTTTCTGTCTCTATGAATCTGCTTATTCTAGTTATCTCATATAAGTAAATCATACAGTGTTTGCCCTTTTTTGTCTGGCTTATTTCACTTAACATCATGTCCTGAGGTTCATCCATGTAGCATGTGTCAGAACTTAGTTCCTTTTGGAAAATTTCACTGCATGGATGTGCCACATTATGTTTATTCCATTTACCTGTTGATGAACACTTTGGTTATGTGAAGCCTTTATGTATAATGGTGCTAAGAACTTTGGTGTACAAATATCTTGAGTTCCTGCTTTTAAATTTTGGGAGGTATGTACTTAGGAGTAGAACCACTGAGTTATGGTAATTTTTTTGTCTAATTTTGAATAATCACCAAATTGTTTTTCCTAGTGGCTGCACCATTTTATCCACCATACCCCCAGTAATGAAAGATTTTCATGAAGTGAAAATTGCTTGGGACTTTGTGCACTGTCTTGTATTTCCGTCCCATGAAATTTTATTAATCTTCCCTTTTGTTTCTGTCTTGGAATTAACACACCTTGGACAGGTAATTGGCCTTACTTTCCTGTGTTACAGCCATAGGAGCATTCATAAGCCTAGGAAAGTGCATTTTTCTAGGGAATGTTTTGTTAATAGGTGGGTTTTAAGGAACCACACTACTGCAACTATCTGCCCTGTGGAACACTTTAGGTTTCAGAGTCTCAAATCCAGTATTCATTTTGTGTGGAATTGTAAACCTATCAAATCAAATATTGGCTCTCACCTTGTGCTAACATAAACCCTTTGTATTTTTTCTCTTTTGAATTCAGTGAAGGAGAACGACCTACTCAGAATGAAAAGAGAAAGGAGAAAAACATAAAAAGAGGAGGCAATCGCTTTGAGCCATATGCCAATCCAACTAAAAGATACAGAGCCTTCATCACAAACATACCTTTTGATGTAAAATGGCAGTCACTTAAAGACCTGGTTAAAGAAAAAGGTAATGGTACTGGTGGTTGAGTAGGGTAAGAAGGTTGGTGTGTCATCTTCTGTGTGGCTAATTCCTTGGTTAATTTTTGTCAGTGGAAGCTGCTCTGGGAAGAGTGTGTGTTCTGTCCAAGCTTAGAGTTAACCCCACTCCACTTTTTATTGTGATCTTGCCTATGTCAAGCAGAGTGGCTTGTATGGTCCCTTGGCCCATAAATAATTTTAGTGGTTTGATATGGTTAGTAGGGCTTTGGTTAGGCTTGAGGGGGGCTTTTTTGTTTTAAGGTAATTCATAAATTCTTCATTATTTGGGGAAGATTTTTATCTTTTTAATTTTTTTTTAAGTCTGGCAGGAAGGTAGTTTGTTTAAATTTTGTGGATGTCCTCTTGGGTTCAAATTTTGGTAGCTGAAATGTATGCTGTTTAGATTTTAAACTGTAAAATACTAGCTTCTGTTTTCCTGCTTTGGGGAAAAATAACAACAGATTGGCAGTTGGAGAGCTCAAAAATAAAATATTTGCTTAGTAATGTGCCTCGAAAGATGTACATTATCTGAGCTCAGGTATCCAAATTTTAGCCTAGGGATGGAAAGCAACCGAGTTCTGCTGCCACCAGGAGATCTGAGGAGGCTGCCCCAATGTCCTCTGTCTCACCCCCATACACACTACATGTGTTCTCCTCTTCTTCACTCCTGTTCTGCTATTGTCTTCCTTTCTTTCCTCATTCTTGGCCCTGCTGGTGGCACTGAAGACTAAAGAGATGGCTTTGCCCTGATTTAGACAAAACTGTTGGTAGAGAAAAATTTGTATGATGCCTTGAGCTCCCTTCTCCCCCCAAGGGAACCCTAGAATCAAATCACCCTTCATGGAGTCTTTTTGAAGGACTGAAAGGAATCGGTTTTCTGGAGCATTCATCATGAAGAGAGATGTGGGCTTGATTTGTCAAATGATGAACATTTCAGTGACAAAGATGCCACTTGGATAGGCCATTTTGGTATGTGTACTGGTGCTCCCTGCATTAGGTTTTGAAACTCTGAATGGCCACTGCCATCATTATCCCATCACTTATTTTGACCATGACATGCAAGAAGCACTAGGCACCGTGAACCTCTCTGTATAGTCATGTGTGCTGCTCCCATGTGGTATTTCTCCAGATAATACAGATGATGGAAAAATGTTTGGTGTGAGATTTGTTTTCCTGACTTGATCAGCCAAATCATTCCTGCCAATACTCCTAGGGCAAGAGTGAAGTTTCTTTTGTCTGAAGGACGTGTCATGTGGCATCCCAGATGCAGTGTTCTTGGTTTTTGGGACTGCTGCTTCAATAGAATTTCTGTACAGACAGTTGGGTCTTATTCGAATTAGTTCTTGGAATAACCCCCAAATTTGTGTTCTTGTGATTTGGTTGAACCTCTGAATTGCTATTTCCATTGATAATAAGGTATAGTAGTTCCAAGAACCAGGAATGTGGCTTTGAAAATGCAATTGTTAGAATTTTGTAAGAGATTGCAGGCCAAATTATTTTTTCATTTTTAGGAGTGTGTGAACCAGTTTTGGGACATGATGGATAAAGTAGGTGACATTTTTACTGCTTTACCATTCAGTAATTCAGTTTTGGAAGCCTTAAAGCTGGTAGCAGCAGCAGCAGCAGCCATGACGTTTCTGGATGTAGAAGCAGTTCACCTCAATTTACTATTTTGCACTGTATTAAGTGTGGAGTCAGCCTGGTGGTTGATTTGGATACTTCCAAACTGGTTCTCATATTCTCCTGGCATACTGCTATGAATGCCTGGGCTCAGCCCTTTTCAGTGTATTTTTGGTGGTGTAATTTAGAATTACAGGTGTGCAGTAAATCCGTCATTTTTAACGAACCTTAAAATGTTCTTGTTTAGAGCTCCCCTGTATTGGTTAATTACTTAGCCATTTAATTAAATTATTAGTAGTATTGGATTGTGGGTAAAGTGATTCATAAGAGAAAGGTAACTTTATAGTAATGCTCATTTTCAGTATATGAAACCTAAAGAAATGGTGTTTACGTACATTTGACTCCTTAAGAAATGTCCTCATTCTTTCCGTTATGAAATTTTAAAAATAAACTTTTATTCATGTCTTAATATACCAAAACTAAGTCTCAATAGTTATTTTAAAGCTGTTGGCAATAGTCGTCAGATTTTTGAAGACTTAACACAGGGAAAATGGCAAATAGAGGCACTTTCACCCTAAAAGAGTTAAATCACTTTTCAGTCCATAGAGTTCATTCCTGATAAAATCTTAGTCCTATTATTTTGAGAAACTAGTATATAAGAGCTAGAATTAGTTGTCCTCGACTTGAATTTTCTGTCATTGCAGCAGTGTCTAATTGCAGGTCTCAGAACTAAAGTAGTAGCTTTGGCAAGAGGGAAGCTTTTCTCAGGGTAATTGTGCATGAAGTTATCTTGTGTACCAATCCCTGATTCCTGATCTTTTCCTTCTTTTAAACCTTCTTTGTTTAATTTTAGCTTTTAGATGCATTCTAGGAGATTCTGTTAATAATCTGAGATATTATGTGAGCTGGTCTTGTAAATATTTTTGTTTACAAGCTTATTTGGTGGCACTATCGTGAAAAATCAGCATTGCCGATTTTAAAGGGAAAATGTGTCAGAGCTTTTTTGTCTTGAGGCAGGCTGCTGTTTTGTTCAAACCCCCTTCTGTCCTAGCAGTCAGAGAGATGTAGGTTAGACACTGTTTTTGTGATTGCTCTTGCTCTAAGCACCTGCTTCCTGCCTTCCCCTTCCTCCTGCAGGTGTCCTGATGAAACAAAGGGGAGGTTTCTATTGTCTTTCCTTTGGACCATGCATATATATTTTTTTAATATATATATTTTTAGTTTTAGTTGGACACAATATCCTTATTTTTTATTTTTATGTGGTGCTGAAAGTCGAACCCAGCACCTCATGCATGCTAGGCGAGCGCGCTACCACTTGAGCCACATTAACAGCCCCCATGCGTATTTTTAATGCAGATATTGTGGAACAAATGGCTGCTGTGAACACTGGAGTTGCTGGATTGAAAAATAATTGAGAACCAACCAGTGTTATATGAAATTTGAATTGGAGTTTGCCAGACTATCTTTGAAAGTGCCTTTAACAGTCCACAGCTAACCAGTTACATCATGACTGATAATGGAATACATGACTTAAAGCATTTAACCATAAGGACTGGGCAGAAAACAATCAAGATTTCTGAGAGCAAAAAATGATCTTAGGCACTTTAAACTTAATGTTGTGTTAAGTTAGTGGGATCCTTTGTGGATAAAGGAAGGCCTAGTCTGGGCTGCTTGTTTTCCTGTCCTAACCAGAGAGCCTCTAGGTGGGGCAGCTGCATCTCAAGTAGTGCTGAGCTGCACCAACCCTCAGTAAATACAGAGCCCAGTTTGAGGAAGAAAGGAAGGTCAGTGATGTAGTTTACTTTCAGATCAATCCCAAGTTTAGCAGCAGTCAATTTAACTTATGTAAGCAAAGATTTCTTTAAGCACTTAATCCTTCTGTTATTATGTACTGCATCACTTTAAGTAAATTTCAGATTCTAGCTGACAATAAAACTGAGGCCCAGAGGGCAAATGTAGTCTAATAGAAAGCCTCCACTGGCTCCTAAAGGTAATCTGCTTTTTTAGGTCTGTGAGGCAGAACTTCATTTTCAGTTTAGATAAAATCCTTACCTAGTCTACATGCTTCTTCATGTTTTCCTCTGTTGGAAATTCAGCCTGCACTTCAGAAAGGCCCATTATGCTAAAGCATTCATTTGTATGAATACTGAAGTTGATCTCCAGCAGCGCAACCTGTGTGGCTTACTTTGATCTTCGGCCTAGTTAGAGGTCATACTCTTCTATTATTACCATGAATTGGGAACAAGTATGGGCTTAGTCATCTTCTGACTTATAATAAGTCAAGAAGTAATTGTGTAGAATAATTATTTTGCTATGTTTCAGATTCTTTGTTATATCAAAGAAAAGCTTTTCAAAATAAAACGTGCATTTTATTCTCACTTAGTGTGACTACATGAGAGTTGTCCACTATTGAGGAAAGGAAGTTTGACAACATGCCTCTGCCTTGGGGATCAGGGTGCAACTTAGTGGTAGAGTAGGTACTTAGTATGTATGAGGCTGTGGGCTTTATCACTAGCACCAAGTAAAACAAAGATGGAGAAGGCCTTACCACATATATGAATTCTCTTCAGTGAAGTTTTTGGCCTCTGTATTTCTTCTGTTATTTATCTCTTTCAGATTTGAGCAATAAATGGGAGCACAAAAACAAATGCTCATTATGATAAAAATTTGTATAAGAGTGAATCACAGTAGTTGAGTTCATTTTGGGTTGCTCATTTACTTATGATACATCTCATTTTGGGGGCAGTACTTTTATAAACCACTTAAATGTTGGTTAAAATGGTTTATTGGGGCATTTTTTTTTTAATGAAGGTAGAGGTTGACATTTGGTGTTGAAATTTTGTCTTAGTTTTTTCATTTAGATGTTTTTGGTGTTTGCAGTTGTAATTGAATTTGTCTTAGCAGCCTATTCTCAACTATCATAGATTCCATCCATATTCAGAAGGGGAGGGGAGCAGCAGTTTCCTCTTTTATAACTTCAAGTTCCACTTCTGTGAGATTGGTGCTACTACCTGTCTGTGTGATCTGCTCTGAATGGTTCACTCTTTTAAAACTTCATGTCATGGGATGGACCAGAATATGCCTTTAAATTCTTATGGATAGTTGTATTAAAGGAGTCTTTTGAGTATTGTAGTGCTAAAAGACAAGTGGTCTTTTAAAGGCTTCATGATTATCTTCCTGTAGGGGGAAGTATGATTTGGAAACAATTACAGATCTCAAAAGGCTGAACTGATGAAGTCTCTCAGGGTAGGGATTGGAATGTTATGAATATGGAACATGGTTATTACTACTGATGTTCAAGGACAGTACTAATGCTGGAGCCACAGCTGTACCATATGGAGGAAAAAAAGTAAATTTAAAGTAAAGTTTTAGTGCAAAGGATTAAAAGTTGGGTGTGTGCTATCACTACAATGTTAAGTGGAAAAAGTTGTAATTTCTAAACCTGTTATTTTGTTAAAATGATTATGACTGCAGAAAAAAAGTTTGGTTTGGACTTGCTTGTTTTCTAGGTTGTAATAACAACTTTTTGATAAAAGTGTCTTTATGGACACAGGCTGGGAACTTCAAATGCAGCAGTATTTGAGTTCTGATAACATGGTTATAGCTGTCTTGAATTAGATGTTGTGATTTTTTTTTTTAAGGTTATTAGGTGGTAGTCTTAGCTGGTAGGAAATAAACCTGGGGTATCTCTTTACTGTTTTGACACTACTTGGCATTTTCATCAAAGTGGAAGCAAGGGCTCTTGGTCCTTGAATGACTGCTACTGTTGAAACAGATGGCTAACATGTCCTCAGGCATGGCCACACCATTTTTGGAACTGCTTTACTTATAAGTTTAAAATAAAGCCAGGATATAGGACTATCCTTTGGCTGTGATCAGTTTTTAATTGCCCATTGGAGTATAAACTCCAAAAGTTAACTATACTGGTCCCACCTATTTCTTCATTTCTTTGCACTGATTCGCCTTCCTTTTTTGTGCAAAGTGCTAGTTTTATAGTATTTCAGGAAAGGACAAGGAAAGAGGCTGTAGACTTAAACTTTGAACATTGCCACCTTGCCTTAAACCATGTTGCAAATCCATAAGTAAATATACCCTTCAAAATGTTAATTTTATTTTTGAAATAATTTTGCTTTTCAATAAAATCTTTCCTTGATATAGTAATGTGAAATCTTTTATAATTTCAATGTCCTTTGAACAAAGGAGTTGGAATAGTCTGGACCTTTCAAGGGCACTGAGTGGGTTAATTTTACCCTTATACTGCTAAATGAACTGAAGTGAATTGGAGAATGCTTTAACATCAAAAATCCTTAAGAAAAGATTTCTGAGAGCAAAAGCCCTTTCTTAACTTTGAAGAGCCTGCTTAGAGATTGTTTCTCCAAGTTAAAGCTTTAGATTTGTTTTTGTGTGCCATCTTTAAGTTCAGCAGCCATTTTGGTGGTTTTCTTGATGGATTCTAATATCTGGTCATGGTGGTCATGAATTGGCAATCCAAACCTTGAGGAAAATCTGCCGAAACTTTTGAAATGCTTTGATCTTTTACCCTTTGTGTAGCTTAGAATTATGAATCTGTTTAACTGTTTAGTTGCCAACTGAGCCCTAAATTTGAATTTGTGTCCTTTCATTGGGAGGTTTAGAAAGCAGCAAGATTAAAGCCTGACTTAATTCACTGAAGAGAATCCAGATGCTGCTCTTTATTTTACGATTGTATATTCTAAATTGTGGAGCCTAGCGTTGTGTATAGGACCAGCTACAGAATTGGTGGGGCCCGATGCAAAATGAAAATGAGAGGCCTCTTGTTAACAAATTAATTATCTCATGGTAGCTCTAAAAATATTAAAACAAGCACAGGTCTCTATGATTACACAGGTTGCCACTCATGAAGCTGACCTTGGGACTGTGTGTGTGTGTGTCTTTGAGCGTCCTTGTATATACAGCATTTGAGCTCAGTGCAGTGGCATTGCAACCTGTGGATTGTTTATCTGCTTTCACTAGTAAGACTGTATGTATAAAACTTCCTCTCTCCCCCAAAAAGTTAATCATGCAGACTTCTTTCCTATAGATTTGGATTGCCTCTAGTCATGAATGAGTATTCCAGGAAGGGAAATAGATAATTGAAATCTGTGGAAGTAGCTTGTTTGTGGTGGGAGGAAAATCAAGGACATATTGTTAATGAGTTTTCACTTACTTTTACTGCACACCTGTAATGCCTAGTTTGGTGGCTTAGAGAATATGGAGTGTTTCTGGGCTTTCTTATAAGGCAGAGGCTCCATACAAGGTTGCTGATGATTGTTCTAAATTCCCATTGTTTTCTTGGCTTTTCTCCCTTGGTTTATGTGTCGTCTGGAAACTGATTTGTAGTTGGTGAGGTAACATACGTGGAGCTCTTAATGGACGCTGAAGGAAAGTCAAGGGTAAGTGTCTGAGAGAATTTCTTCTGTGGATTTACTACATGACAAATGTAATTGTATGGTGGCGTGGACTCGAATGAAATCAGGAAGGCAGTGAGTGCTCATGTTATAGTAGCTATGTTTGATTTTGCCAACACTCCAGTTGGGTGGGAGGGGGTTTGCAAATGGGAGTCCTGTCCCGCTTTTCCAAATGGCTGGCCAAAGAGCTTTTTGGTATTCTGTTTGGATGCCCAATTTGGATAACTGGGGACCAATAGCAGCATTGTCTCTTTGTTAACAGAGGAATTGGCTGTGTGTGAATTATGCATGGAATTTTAGCGGTGGTATAATTAATGTAAAACGTGTGTTCTTGTCTAGAAAATGTTATTCTTGGTTGTTTGCTGAATTTGAAAGTTGTGTGAACCAAAGATTCCGAAAAGTTGCCTTTGTGCCAGTAAATTGTAAACCAAATACTATAAACCTGAACGTTCCAAATTGGCCTAGTTTAATGAGAACATAAACTATTTTCTGTTGTGCAATAGAATGGCTTAGAATAATCAAAAGGACGGGCTTAATTTATGGAAGGGACGGATTTAGTAGGAGTATGATAAGGAATTGATTGAGTATAGAGGGAAGCAGATCTAAAGTTTGTGTGATTTCTTGGAGAACCTGAATTTAGGTCTGCTCATTATAACTTCAGCAACTATAGTGCAATGCTGGTAATGTGTAGGAAAAGGAAATATTAAGGAGTTTTTAATAAGGAAGGCTAATAGGCAAGGCATTTCTGTCAGCTTCCCCTTAGACAGGTTAATTAAAAAAAAACTAACTTTGTTACATAAATCATATTTTAAAATTTGTCTATAACTGTCATTGATATTTACTATTTCTTTTTTTTTTTCTTCGCCTTTCCTTGCTCTTCTGATTGATCTGTGGCTTCATCCAAAGGGATGTGCGTAAGTATTGTCTAGTTACTTATTGGCATTAGATCCTTCCAAGTTGTAGGACTGGTTTCACTAATTTCCTTTTGACTCTTTGTAGCGTTGTTGAATTCAAGATGGAAGAGAGTATGAAAAAAGCTGCTGAAGTTCTAAACAAGCATAGTCTGAGTGGAAGACCACTGAAAGTCAAAGAAGTAAGCTCTTCCCTTTTCCTTTCTTTCTTTGTGCTGGGCATGGAACCCAGGGCCCGGTGGCTTGCTAGGCAAGTGCTCTACCACTTGAGCTACAAACATCTCCAGCCAAAAGTAAGCTCTTGATAAGCTGTGGATACCATGTGTAATTTTTGAGTGTCCTGTTTAGAGTGAGAAAACAAGAGTAGTCCTTGACTGCATGTTATAGTGCAGACCAACTTGTTGTTTTAATAAAGAGAGTTAATCACAGCTTCAGCCATCACTCTTATAAGAACTTTGGAATAGCAGCCAAGCAGATCCCAAGTGGCCTAAGCTGACTGCTTTCCTTTGGTGGGGTTGTCTTGGGAACACTCCAACTTAGTCTTGTTTTTTTAATTGGGCTCGTGTAAGAGACTATTACATCTGTGTAAGAGATTATTACATCTATCAGTCTGAATGCTGTTATACAGCATTCTTTTTTTTTTTTTTAAAGAGCGAGAGAGAGATAAAGAGAATTTTAATATTTTATTTTTTAGTTATCGGCAGACACAACATCTTTTTGTTTGTACATGGTGCTGAGGATCGAACCCGGGCCACACGCATGCCAGGCGAGCGCACTACCGCTTGAGCCACATCCCCAGCCCTATACAGCATTCTTCTCCTGCTTCTCCTTTTTTTTCTTCTTTTCCATGTATGGCACCAGAGGTGGAACCCAGGGCCTTGTGCATACTAGGCAGGTGCACTACCACTAAGCAATACCCCTAAATTGCCCTTTCTTTTCTGGTTTTTCTTTTTTCCTTTTTATTTTCGTTTTTCTTTATTTCTTTGTTAGGGATTGAACCCAGGGTTGCTTTACCACTGAGCTACATCCTAGTTTTTCTTCTTTCTTTTTCTTTTTTTTTTGAGACAGGACTCAGTTTCTCAGGCTGGCCTTCAACTTGAAAGCCTCCTGCCTCAGGCTCCCACGTAGCTGGGATTACAGGTGTGCACCACCACACCTGGCTCCCTTTCTTCTTTTTCTTTTCCCTTTTTTTCTTTTTTAAAGTGAGCTTCTCATCATTCAAATCCTCTTTCGTGTCTTACTTTACTAAATATCTTTCTTTTTTCCTCTAGGAAGAGGTATAGTTCGTTGGTGATTAAATCACCCCATGACTTCTTTTTGTCTCTTGGGAAGGAGGAGCAATATATTAAGAACTTAGGGAGGAAAGCATGGTTGGGTTTTTTTAAGGTCCTTTGTGTGTTGATGGTGGAACATAACACAAAGAGTTAAAAAACTGTGTCCATATCAATGCTTCATAAATCTGTTCTGGGTGCTATTAATATGGTTTAAACTTTACATACTGAAGTTCATCGCCTAAAGCACTTGAGAAGGTGGGGCATCTGGGGATATAGAACTGTACTTTTCAAACTTTTTTTGGGAAAAAAAATCATTGATAGATTTTGCAGAAATTACACAAACCCCAAGGAATTAATTAGTAAGAGTCAATCATACTAAGCCCATGAAGATCTTCCTGCAGTCTGGAAGTTCTGCATCAGGTCAGCTAATCATGTAATTTCTGTCTTTTGTTTTTTATTTAGTTAATTTGAAAGCAGTATTTTCAGTACTGAATTTTGTGCCTTTCTTCCTCTCTTGTTTCCTTAGCTGGAACACTTTATTTAGTTCATTTTAATTTCTTGTTAGTAGGTTTGAGAAATGAATTCCAGCAGCTTTTTAATCTCTTTTGGCAGTCTCAGTTATGGTGCAATTGTCAATGGTTCTAATCGTCACTGGGTTGGTTCAGTGTAACACTTCTGTGCTTGTTTCAGGATCCTGATGGTGAACATGCCAGGAGAGCAATGCAAAAGGTGATGGCTACGACTGGTGGGATGGGTATGGGACCAGGTGGCCCAGGAATGATTAATATCCCACCCAGTATCCTAAATAATCCTAACATCCCAAATGAGATTATCCATGCATTACAGGCTGGAAGACTTGGAAGCACAGTATTTGTAGCAAATGTAAGTATATGCATATGTTATCTAGAGTAAAAAGTGTGCAGAATTTTATGAACTCAATCTTCTTACTTTATTTAAAAACCAGTGTTGGGGGTTGGACTTTGTACCTTAGTGACCATTGTGTTAAGTCACCAGCTGGACCATGGTCCCATTGGGGCTGAGCTTGCTTAAGTTTGCATGTGTTTACAAAAGTGGCAGCTGGGTCTGCATTCTTGTTGGGTTTCCTTTGTGCAGTTTCAGTGCAGGGAAGGAGTGAGCCGAAACAGTATACTAACACCTGCCTCTTTGTGTCATGTCTAGGGTGAACAGTGATACCTTTGTCATCTGCAAGGAAAAATATTAGAAAAAAGTGGATTGTGGGCAGTGGTCAGCCTTTCTGGGGGGAGGGTTAATGTTCAGAAAATAAATGTTACTTTGGAAAGTATGAGGGAACTTAGGCTATTCCTCCCAAGAAAAGAGATAAGTAAATAACATAGTTAAGGCCAAGCTTTGTAATCCTGTTTGAAAAATGACCAATGCAATCTATTAGTTTTTGTGATATTGTCGGATGCTTGTTTCCAACTAAAACATTTCTCATTCATGTAATAAAAAATGTTCCTTTTTAAGATGTTTATATTGAGGTTTTAACTACCCCCTTCTCTTGATTAGCTGGATTATAAAGTTGGCTGGAAGAAACTGAAGGAAGTTTTTAGTATGGCTGGTGTGGTGGTTCGAGCAGACATTCTGGAGGATAAAGATGGGAAAAGTCGTGGAATAGGCACTGTGACATTTGAACAGTCCATCGAAGCTGTACAAGCTATATGTATCCTTCTGCAGGAATTCAACTTATGGTGAACAGGGTGGCCACAGCACTGTTAGGCAGTAAATTATAGTTTTGTATAAAGAAGAGATAACTGTGTTCATATTTTTCTGTATAACTAGAGGGAATGTATTACTGTGAAATTTTGAAAGTTTTCAGGCTGAATTGGTTCCATAGTGTGTGGATAGAAGAGGAGGTTAGAATGTAAACTGTATCTGTGAATTTTTTTTTTTCTAATGTTTGCTTCTTAGAGGAATCTGGGTTTGAATGGAGATGCCCAGAAAATACACCTCTAGAGAGAAAATGGGGTTTCTATTTATACATAATGTGCTTATAGGACCTTGTCTCTCCAGTGGATAGGCATCATTTTGAAAGAGAAACTTCTTCTGGACTCTGTGCTCACCCTAGAGTTACATTTTTAAAAATCATGACGGTAAGTGCCACAGATGATTGCAGTCATTAAACTCAGGCAAGACTGTCACTGAGTATCTCACCCAAAAACCATGGTACTTCAGAAAGTTAGTTCATCTGGCCCATTGGATCCATATAGAAAACTGTGATGCGGCTGCTTACGAGGAACTTTGGTAAAAAGTGTAAGATTTTGAGTGAAGCTTCGTACCTAAGGAGTGAGGTGAAGCTTTAAATTCTTCTTCCCTCAAGCTTTCTTTGTTTCTCTTATGCTTACTGTAGAAGCAAATGCTGAAACATAATTAAGAATTGAAATTGCTTGTAAATTCACCACTTAGATCAGTAGCAGTGTAGTATTTTTTTCTTTTGTATTTCTCTTGTTGTGCAGTTTTACAATTGTAAGAAATAGCCTTAATTTTAACATCAGCTATGTTTAACGGCCAACTGCTCTTTGATAGACCAATGCACGTCAAAATGGTAAGTTAATAAAATCTTTCTCTAACAATATACTTATTTAAGTCTAGTGAAAATGTGGCATTGAGTATGCATACAATCCCTGTACTAAACAACAGATTAATTTAAATTAAACAGGGTATATAGTATGTTAAACACATTTATTACAGACAAAAACCCTTTGCTCATGCAGCTCTTGTTTCTGGGTTTTTCTTCTTTCCATAGTTGGCTGTTATTGGCATGTTCAGGAAGTCAGTTGAGTATGCTGAATGAGCAAATGATCATTTTCAAAGAATGGTTATATATGTGGATTCCTAGTTTTCAAAGTATAATGTTTGATTAACAGTGTATTTGTGAACATAATTGACTTTGATTCAGACACTTTTTTTTTTTTTTGAGAATTATAATATTTACTTTTTAGTTTTTGGCGGACACAACATCTTTGATTTGTATGTGGTGCTGAGGATCAAACCTGGGCCACATGCATGCCAGGCGAGCGCGCTACCGCTTGAGCCACATCCTCAGCCCTGATTCAGACAGCTTTTAAAGATCTGTTGGAGTATTTAAGTCCTAATAAACATTGGCCCTGCTGTGGCAGTGCCAAAGATAATAGTTTATTCAATCATGACCAGAATGTGCTGAGGGCAATCTAGTTTGAGACTCAATAGGAAGAAGATAAGGAACTGTAAAACAAAGTTTTAGTTTCTTTAAACGTTTACTTTAGTTTTTTGAATAGATAATGGATTCACAGACTCAAAGGTCAAAAGGCCTGAAAAGATTGTGTGAGAGTTTCACTTGTATTTCTTGCCCAGGGGCCTGGTCACCCCATCCCTACCTCTAATAATACACTTGTGTGTTTTTATCACACAAGGTGACAGGCATGCTCCCATGTGTCTTTCCACCCTTGCATAGTATTTCATGACATAAATAAACATACCATAATTTATTTAACCAGTTCTATGACAACACAAATTGTTTCCTCTTTTGCTGTTGTAAACAGTACTTCAGTATATACTGAGATATATTAATTTTTCTCTCTTTCAGGATGAAAGGGCCTTACCAAAGGGAGACTTTTTCCCTCCTGAACGTCCACAGCAACTTCCCCGTAAGTATTTCAGAAAACTATGCTATAATTACACTTGAACTTGTCAGGTTAGTCTGGAGCTCTCTTGACCAGTTCTTTTCTATAGATTTTTCAGAGTGAGATATGAGCAGAGAATTCACAACCTAAGAAGGGCTTGTTAGGATGATTTCTGTGGTAAGGCAGGCTGCCAAGATGTAAAAGACAAACATAGTGGGCATTTTGAAAGTATCCCGCGCAGAATCTGCAAAGGGAATGAAAGCCAGGTTGTACTGAGGGTCAAAATACATTGGTTGTATTTTGACCTAAAATACCATATGGCCCAGCAGTTGACTCAAAAAAGTCAGGATGTAACTTATTAGATGATAAATATGTAAGTGAAATATAGTAAATTTATATGTTGAAACATTTGCCATAAAAAGGAAGGGAATACTAATAAGAGCATGGATGAATTTTGATTGCATCTATTGGAAATGCATAGAACAGCAAATTCCATGAAGGCAAGAAGTATATTAGTGGTGCTGGGGCTGGGGAGGATTAAGTGAGGAGTGATTCTTACTGGGGATGGAGTTTCTTTTGGAGTGATGAAAATGTTTTGAAATTAAATAACAGCCATGGTTGCATAGCTCTGAATATGCCCCAAATCCTTGAATTCTATAGGTGTAAAGATAACCAACCATGTAATTTTTATGAAAAATAAAAAAGTAATTGGCTGTTTGCAACATCTAGGTGAAAATCTGTCTTGTGACAAGGAAGGCAAGTTGATTGGGTGTGGTTGAGTGGTGCTTATCAGCATGGTGTTCTAACAAGTGGGAGTCTGAACACTGACTATAGTGGGAGTGAGGGCCTGTGGCAGCATGAGATCTTGGGGAGTTGGTGGTACAGGCAGGGATAGCCTATGGCAAGAAGGTTGGTGGTAGGTATGAGATCTGTGTGCTATGCTAGGGAGGACATTAATCCCACAGGTGGGCAGAGGGCTGTCTGTCTAGAAGGAGAGTCGGTGAGCACTGCTGGTCTGCAGCAGTAGCTCTAGCCACAGTCCTTTCTGATGGAGATTGAATAGGAGCTTAAATAGAGCATCAGCTCTCAATAGTGGAACATAATACACTTTTGTGTGTGGGGTTGGGGGCTACTGGGAATTGAACCCAGAGACTGGCTACCACTGAGGTACATCCCCAACTATTTTTATTTTGAGACAGGGTCTCCCTAAATTGCTAAGGCAGGACTTGAACTTGGAGATCTTCCTGCCTCAGCCTCTTGAGTTGCTGCACCACTACAGCCAGCTAGAGGTAGATCTTGAGCAAAGTTGGTGGCTTAAAGAATAGGAGATTAGGACTGGGAATGTAGCTCTCTGATACTTGCCTAGGAGGCCCTTGGCTACCAAACACACACGCATAAAATATTACCAGTAAAGAATAGGCGATTAGGGTTGGGGGTATACTCGGTGGTAGTGTGCCGAGCATGTGTGAGGCCCTGAGTTCCGTCCCTAGTACCAAAAGTAAATAGGATATTGGCTTAATCTGTTGAAAGGCACCATTATTTAGAGAGGGACCACATTTCCGTGCCTCAACACACCCACGTCCAAGTAAATGATCACTTGCCGTGCTTCTGTTGACTTTTGTGCCTGGAGGAGGAGGAAGATGAACAGGCACATTGGGCCATAGGGAGCCCATTATTCCTGGCTCTTGGTCTCTAAGCACAGTTCAGATGGTCAGCTTCAAAGCCTAATTGCTTTGGGAATAAGTAAACTTGGTGATTTCTTGCTGCTGTTGCTATGCCATTAAAAACAAGGATGTTAATCAGATTAAATGCCTGGGAACTTGTGGAAGGTGCTTTTTTTTTTCCCCCTCAATCTCAGTTTAAGCCTCACACTGTGGTTATGCAGTGCATTATATAGGTATCAGTTCTTTTGACTGTTTCCATAGATCACTCTGTATTATTTGTGTCCTTGTTTGTGCTTGTGGGGCATGGAGCTGAGGGTAGATTAGATTGCATATCGAGTTGGAAGCTTAGTGGGCAGGGAGATAGGTTTCTTGAATATATTAGCCTCATTGTTATTAAACTATCCAGGTTCATAGTGTGGCGCAGTGTGTAAATTGGTTTTCTCATGAGAGTTCTTTGGGCTGCCAGGTCAGGAGGCAAGTGTTGGCACCAATATTTGTGCTCCTTGCCACCTGGTTTCTTGAGTTACTTTTTAAATTTAGTTTTTGGTATTGGGGATTGAACGTGGGGCACATGCATGCTGTATCACTGAGCTATATTCCTAGCCTTTTTATTTTATTTTGAGACAGTGCCTTGCTAAGTTGCCTAGATTGGTCTCAGACTTGTGGTCCTCCTTCCTCAGTCCCCAAGTAACTTGAGATTACAGGCGTACCCCACTGCACCTAGTTTGAGTCACTTTTTTTGATGAAACTTTTCTCAACTCATGGTGTAGGCAAACAAATAGCTGCTCAGGATTCTTACTGTATATTGTTAATTGCTCCTGGCAGCTTTGAAGTAAAATTGATTTTTTTTTAGCTGCTTTTGTCATGTAGTACACACCATATACTCCAGTCTGATCACATGTAAATAGCTATGTCTTAATAAAGGGCAGTACTTGCTAGTCATATTGGTGTACACTTGAAACACCAGCAATTCATGGAGCTGAGGCAGTAGGATCACAAATTCTAGGCCAGTGGTGGAGCATCCCTAGGTTCAGTTACCAGTACTGCAAAATAAAAGGGAGTGTACCAGTATTGAAATCTGAATCAAGTATTGGATTTGCTTGGGGTCAGGGGAGGGAACAGGTCAGCTATAACACATAGACTCTTGTCTTTGAGGGTCAAGTTCTGATAAGAAGGGTAATGTATGCTTCTGACTTTCTTTTTTCCTTCCAGATGGACTTGGTGGTATTGGCATGGGGTTAGGACCAGGAGGGCAGCCTATTGATGCCAATCACCTGAACAAAGGCATTGGAATGGGAAACATAGGGCCTGCAGGTGAGAATTACAGTGTACCTTGATTGAGGATTTGGGGAGGAAAGTTTAAATTATTGAAGTTAATTATTTGGATAAGTATTTCAAATGGAATAAAGATTTAATCAGGAAAAGATTCCCTCGTCGTTATATCTAAGCTTTATTTTAATATTTTGTAGTTATACATGGACACAATATCTTTATTTTATTAATTTTTATGTGGTGCTGAGGATCAAACCCAGTGCCTCACATGTGCAAGGCAGGCACTCAACCACTGAGCCACAACTCCAGCCCCTCTAAGCTTTGTTTTGATAAGTAATATTGATAAGCAGTGTTTTTTTTTTTAATGAGTTGACTCCTTTTTTAAAAAAAAAAAGCAATTTTAATTTTCATACCTTTTCCTTTTATCCTCATAATGACTTTCTGAGCTGAGATAGTTATGCCATTTGATAAAAGGAGGCAAGTCAGAGAGTTAATTGGTCTTGCCCAAGGTCACACTGTCAATGACAGACTGCATTTCTCCTGACAATGGGACCATAGCACTGCTTTCAAAGCCTGTTAAGTTTGATACCAAACCATCCTGGGCTCTCGCCTGATGTTGGAATGGCTTCTTCTAGAAGTAGGAACACTGAGAGATGCAAGAAGGTGTGGAGGGCTTCCCTGTATAACATAGCTGTCATGGGTCACAAGGAAGGATGAATGTTTATCCCCCCCCCCAAACACAATACCTTTATTTGTTATTTGTTTATGTGGTGCTGGGGGTCGAACCCAGTACTTCACACATGCTAGGCAAGCGCTCTACCACTGAGCCACAACTCCAGCACTGAACATTTATCTTTGTTCAAGAAGACAGGGAACAGCTAATGAATTGTAAAAGCTTGGACTTGTAGAATAAACTTTGTTGAATAGCATTTTTATTTTGGTACAAGGCATTTCTTTATGCTTTTAAGGAATATTTCATTTTTATAACCCCAGACTTCAGTTTTTCTTTTTTTCTTTTTTAAATTTAAATTGTGATACAGGTGCCTCATCACCATCATTTTTTGCATATCCCTGGTCTTTGTTCCAGAGTCAGCTCTGAAATAAACCTGAAATGTATGCTGAGCAGTCACAACCTGAAGTGACTCTGCCACCTAATCTACACATGTATATACATACTTCCTTGTCCGGCACTAAAAAACAGTGAATGCAGGAGGAAGCTTCAGTGTTCAGAAACTGTTTTAAGGATTTTACCTTTAACAGGGATTTTAGGAAAAGTTCACTTCTGTTCCATTAAATAAAATTCTAAAAAGTGAATGTTTCATAATCTGTGTCTGGTAATTATATTCCATATTTAATACTATCCAATTTGGTCATTTAATAAAACTGTGTAGAATTTTAACTGCCATAATGATTCTTTGGATAAAAGGCTTAGAAAATTTTGCTTGGGATATGATTTTTGGCAACTGAAATGGTAGGGTGTCTCCCCCCCCCCCCCGCCTTTTGACAAAAAATATTCATCATCAGAAATATTTTTGTTTATTGGTTTGGAATTTTGTGCTTTCTAAGTTTAAACACTACTGCTTTGACATAATTTTAGTTTGCATTGACTTTTTCTTTTTAAGGAATGGGAATGGAAGGCATAGGATTTGGAATAAATAAAATGGGAGGTAAGAAATTTAAAACGAAGTACAAATATAATTACTTTTAGGTATGGTTTTCCTCCCCCCCCCCCCCCCCGCCTTTTCTTTCTTGTCTTTTAAACCCTGCATGAAATTCTCACTTTGTTTCTAAAAGGTTTGAGTCTACAAATTACTTTTCTTAGCTGCCCATTATTTTCAGTGGTTATTGTTGGCTTTTGGTTCTGGCTTTCTCACTAGTAGCTCTGTGACCTTGGGCAACTCACTTCATCTCTCTGGACCTCTTTTTGCTTGTGTATTCATGAGGGGGTTGGATCAGGTTAGCTTTCTGAGGATGGTGATTTTTAAACAAGGGAACCAGTATTTTTTGTTTTTCAAAAGCCCTTTAACTTGGTAAGTTCTTGGCAGAGAATGCCTAAGGTGAAACGTGAAAAACCTTTCCCTTTCCCTGATCAGTCTTTTCAGTCTCCTTGGGATGGCACTGAAATGCAGATCTCTCTTGCAGGCATGGAGGGACCCTTTGGTGGTGGTATGGAAAACATGGGGCGATTTGGATCTGGGATGAACATGGGCCGAATAAATGGTAAGATTTATATATTTCTTCCTCCTTAACACCTGCCCTTTGCTGACTGAAGCTCTCAGGTGACCTTTAGGCTGCAGGCCCACTTTCAGTGACATCCCACTTCTGTTTTTCTGCTGAATCCCGTTGTCTTGAGATTGCCTTAAATATTTCAATAGGTAGACTTAGTTGGACTTAATAATAGGATTACTTTGTTTAGTCACTCTTAAATTGTCCCATGTTTCTAAGTCTTCTTAGTAATTATTCAGTAAAAATTTAGTAAAATTTTTAGTAAAAATTTAAAAACTTTCATTTTGCCTTTAGCACTGAAGCATGTAGACATCTGTGGTTGTGTTTTGCACACCTTAAAAATGGTCTCCAAGACAAAAGATTCTTTGAAGTTTTTGATCAAGTTCTTCTCAGGAGTGCTGGGATGGGTAGTTCTTGACAATTTGCCCTGATGATTCCATGTTGTGGACAGAGAGACACATTATAAAAACCATAGATTCCTTTAATTTATCATTTACATAACACAGATTCTCATTTGTTGTCATTCAGATTTTAGAGCCCTCCTCTTAACAGGAGTATAATGGTGATGATGATTATAATAATGTGTTCTAATAGTTCTTGCAAGAACCACATGACACGTGGCTACTGTTTTCCCCATTCATCAAAAACTGGGGCACAGAGAGTGGCTTGCCTAAGGTTATGTGGCTAGTAAATGCCAGGATATGAATGAACCCAGGCTGGCTCCAGAGCCTGGCTCTTCATCATGCCTCAATCCTGCCTTTTGGAACTGCCTCCAGCACAGCGTTATCTCTAGGGCTGAGAAACCAGAAGTCATTCTTTTGAAGCTGTCTCTATGCTGGTTTACTCTGTGATCCTCATTTGCTGGAAAGCTGCTTTTATACATAACATTTATTGGAAGGGAAAGTAACTGAGAATTTAGGTTTAAATGTTTGCTGGTCTGTGAAAATAGTAAAGAGCAAGTGTCTTTACTAGAGTAGACAGTCAAACTTGAAGGGAAGAGATATTCCTGATGAACAAACCAGACTACCCTTCTTCCAGAGCATAGGAAACTAAACTATGGGAAGGGTTTGCCTTCTTCTTGGGTGCCTTGTTTTAGAAGATGGTGGAAAATCATCACCAAGGACAGAGGTCTGTGTTTCCAGTGTGCTTTAAGGTTTGCCTGTTGTTTGTGTGTGGAGGATTTTAATAAAAAGTAAAAATCTGGAAAGTCCGATTTGATAAAATGTTGACTCAGAACCTATTAGTCATTAGAAATAAGTTTGTTTGTTGTTTTGGGGAGTGGAGTTGTACAGCTTTGAAGTTGATGAGAACAGGAGTAGGGACAGCCCTGGAACCTCTGCTGAGTTTGTGACTTAAGTCTTGTGTAAGCTAAGCTAGCAGGTGTAATCCATCAGTTAAGAATTCTGAGCCTGGTCATAAAAGATTCAAAGGATTCTGTGAGAACTAAAAATGGAGCCTGTGTTCTTAGACTTTGCCCTTAGATGTAGATATTTGGTGTCCTCCTTCTTTGTCCTCTGCAGTAGAGAATAGGGACTTCCTTATACTGGATTTGGGTTCTAAGATTTGGGTGAAATAGAACCTTTAGGTACTATGTCAAAGGAAAATTTAAAATCACACTGAAAAATTTAAAGCTGTTTTGAATTTAAATTGTTTAGTTGATGATGGTGATAATGCGTTTATTGTGGTTCCGGGTGTTGACATTAGACTGAATTATGGAACTTTTTCAGGGCCAGTGAATTAATATAGGTCTAATTTTGATAGAATGGCTCTGAAAAGTAAATGACTGTCAGTTATCAAATGTAGATGTTTAATGCAATATTTGACAATGAAATTCTCTCAAGTCCCCCTGCCCAATTTGCTCCCAAATTGAAGTTCTCACAGGATTCCCTGTCAGCATTTGGGAAGATAGTTTCCAAGGTCTTTGCCAATGCATCAAGACCTGCATATGACTTTTCCTTATCTGAGGAGGGGGATTGCAGCCTTCACAGGCTTATCAAAGGGGTTAAAGGAGAGCATCAGTTCCCCAATTATGATGCCATTTATGATTTCATTTTGGTTGTTCTTTTGAGCCACTTCTGCCCACCACCCTCAAACTTGCACGAGTGAGATAACATTTTGAGCAGATAGCACACCACTAATCTAGGGTTTTACTTTGAGCTTGTTTCAAACTATGCTTAAGTCAGGCTGGGCACGGTGGCACATACCTGTAATCTCAGCGGCTCAGGAAGCTGAGATAGGAGGATTAAGAGTTCAAAGCCAACCTCAGCAACAGTAAGGCACTGAGCAGCTCAGTGTGACTGTGTCTCTAAATAAAATACAAAATAGGGCTGGTGCCACTGAGTTCAATCCCCAGGACCAATAAAAAATGAAACAAACAAACAAAAACTATGCTAAAGTTGACCAATGCCAGAGGTCTTCTTACTTTATAATGCTGGTTTGAGCCTGCTTCCATATCTCTATAAAGTGCTGCTCCTTGAAAGGGTAGGAATGCGGGCTACTTATAAACATTTTTTTGTAGTTGTATAATAAAATGTGTCCTGTGTACCTAATACTTATAAAGAGTGAGATTGATAATACTAGATTATTGAAGGACCTTTCAGTATGGGAGGGAGACATGGTGTGATGCATTATGAATCTTGGATGAGATGACTGTACTTTAAAGAAATAGCTAATACTAGGAGTCACGAAAGGCTTTCTCAAGCATCTGTCAGTTGTGGTGGGCCATTTTCCCAGGAAAGATCAGCTTTTTTTTTAAAGGACATTAAAACATCAGAAGCACAGTGTGGTGGCATACATCTATAATCCCAGCAACTTTGGTGGCTCAGGTAGGAGGGTTGCAAGTTCAAAGCCAGCCTCAGCAACCTAGGGAGACCCTGTCTAAAAATAAAAAGTACTGGGAATGTACTTTAGTGAAAAAGCACCCTGATTTCAATCCCCCAAACACCCTCTGATCAAAAAGAAGAGAAGTTGTCCAAATCCTATTTTGTAGATGGGACCAGTGCACTAGTCAGTGGACAGATGTTATATGCATGCATATTTCTTTCTTCTGCTTGGGTGTACTTTTTTTTTTTTAAGTTGGACACAATATATTTATTTTATTTTTATGTGGTGTTGAGGATCGAACCCAGGGCCTTGCATAGCTTATACTAGGCAAGCGCTCTACCGCTGAGCCACAACCCCAGCTCCAAGGTGTCCTTTTTGTGTTATAGCAACCTTCCATCCACCCTCACTAGGCAGGTAATTCAGGAGCCAAGGTGGTTGTGAGGATTATTCAGTACAACAGTAGTTCCAGGCAGGGCATATGTTAAGTGCCCAGTAGGTGTTGTTACTGTTACCAGCAGAGTCCTCTTCCTTTAACTCTGTATGCACTGTAGGTGAACACTGCAGGTAACCTACTAATTATTGTGGTAGTATGTGGTGTACCTGTTGTGTGGTTGTAATAGACATTATAGATACATCCTTTTCTAGAATTTGTGACTTTGATTTTTTAAAGAATCAAGGGTGAATGATGGTTTCCTGTAGAATAGTTACATAGGTCAACTTGGTAGTGGCTGTTATGTTTATAATTCTTGTTTAGTTTTTAATGTCTGAAACATAATGTTTATTTCTGGAAAGGCCTAGGGTAAAATATATGTGAATGTGTATGTATATGTATATATTCCCCCCCTCCACACACACACACAGTTGGCGGGTGGTTTAGGTGGAGGATTTGAAAGAAACTTTGCCAGAAACAAGATGGGAATATCTCCAAGCTTTGGAGAGCAAATGGTTAGATCCTTGGCAGAGGGATGGTTAGGATGGCCCCGTGGATCCCCATGTGGGTGAAGTCCACTACCTGGACTGACAGGCTGCTGAGGCTCAGCCTGGTGTTGGGGCTTCTTTCTAAGGCAAAGTCTGCTGGCTTTCCTTAGGCTTTTAAAATAGTCATATGCTTATCAAGAGGATTAAAGGAGAGTGAGGGCTCCGTGGTGATTGACAATATGGGATTTCTGGTTAGGAATAGTAGCATTTTTCTAGTAGTCTTTCAAATGGCTTAAAAAATTTGGCATAAGGTTTTTGCATGTTTTGGGAATTAGAACTGCCTCATGCATCTCTTGCTATATAACTCTGTTAACACTTTCACTCTGGTAGAGTTTTGGAGGCTCTGCTAAGTGGACAGTAGTCTTTCTCCTCCGTGGTTTGTGGTAGGTGTCCCATTTAACAGAATTTAGTCTTGTGCGCTTGCCTTTGGAAGGAACCTAGATTGATCATGGAAACCTCCTAACATTGGAAGGTCTTGAATATTGGGGTCTGTTTCCTTTTCGGTTAGATGGCAAAGCAGTTTCTTCTTTATTTTTCCATGGATGTGGACTTTTGCCATTTAGGTCCCTGTGTTTCTTAGAATCTGTCAGTTGAATTTTCCTTCATTATTGGGGAGGAAGGAGATCAGATGTTCTTGGGCTCTGAAGTTGTTTTTCTCAAAGGCAGTTTAGAGCATGGTAACCTCCTACTTATTTCTGTCTCCTTGAGGGTACCATGGGTGAGGGATCAGGATTCTAAGATTTTCACTGCTAGTTGGTATTAGTTGTTCTCCTAGAATTTATGAAGGCCCTAGAAAGATTATCTTCAGAGTCATCCTTAAGTCTAGCATCTCAACTCTTCATGTTGTTATTAGGCCTTCTGTCCTTCATGTTTTTTCTTAAGTTTAACTACTGAAACTGTTTCCTAGAGAGTGGTCTATTGTTTGGTATATCCTTGTTTCTCTTTTTTCTCTTACCATGGTTAGGTAACTCGAATGGTTTTCTTTGATTTTACTAGGCTGCTAGTGTTTTACTTCTGGGCTTGCTTGGTCTGCCTACCTATATCTTTATCTTAGATTTAATAAACCTTTAGAATTTTGAAGGGTGAGTTCATATTTGTATGTGACTAGGGTAGGTATTCTCTTGCCATTACTGGCCTCATTTTCATGTCCTGAAATAGTAGGTTATTTTAAAAAATAACTTAGCATAATTTGGCTTCAGATATCAGTTTGGGGATGCCTCTGGCAAAGACCAACAAGACGATATGTGACTTTACACCTATAGTCACTTTTTCTTGTTCCTAGCCTTTAATCATGGCCAGTCTGTGACTCTGATATACCTCTGTGATGAACAGCTTGGCCTCATTCCTCTTCCTACAGGGGTATACTAGCAGATGTGGGCAACAGGGAACTCTTACTGCCTGAACCTGAACAGAAATATCATCCGCAGGGTTTCCTGTCCTGCTGTTTTGGCACCTTTTTAAAGATTGGGACTGTGTAGTCTCTGTCCTGGAATTCCCTGGTATTATTTGTGATCAGACCCAAGGGAGTAAAATAGTCTTTGTCCCAAATAAAATATTTAAATTGGGTTTTCAGAGTATTTACCTGGGTTTTTGTTTGTTTGTTTGTTTGTTTAATTCTTTGTGTCCTTTTTTGTAGCACTCTTCTGCTCAGTGTGCTTTCTCATATCATATTAGTAGTACTTGGTGCTTCAACGCTGTAGATAGATCTGTGGTCCTTGACCTTGAAAGGATATGTTGCAGTCAAAGAGATGATACTCAGTAGTGGCCCAAGATAACACCAGAGGTTAATACTTGGCAGTGGGCTAGTGAGGAGAACTGTGTGAGGTCCTCAGGCAGTCATATGAATAGCATGTGAAATATGTTAGAACTTAAAAAGGCACCTCTCTGGATAGCTACTGGACATCCTGTGTTCAGAGCAATAGTATAGGAAGATAGTGCAGGAGGTGCAGTTGCAGCTGGAGGGCTGAGGGTCTGGGTGTGTTTGGCATAGTCTGTATATTGGCAGACAGGTTAGACAGTGTCAGTACAGAGGCTTGGAAATGAGGGTCTAGCGGTCAAGGAATACTGGAGAGAGAACAGTATCAAACAGGGAAGGTCTGTGAATACCCATGGAAATAATTCGGCTTTTCAAATACATGGTGCATCAACTCAGTGTTCTTGCAGGGAATTGTTTGTTCTAGGGGCTGTGATCAGAAAGCATAGTGAATCTTGGCATGGCAAGCTGACCAGGATCTCTGGTGTCATGGAAGAATAAGCCCCATGTTTGCTGGCAGGCAGGAAGTCCGTTATTTCTTGGTGTGCTTTCCTACCTCCTCCCTCTAGTGGTTAGTTGGAGTACAAGAACAGCCATGGGGTAGGTTTTAACTGCTTATGAGTTTTTTTGGTGTGGGATTGGATGGGGGGCTACTGGGGATCGAACCCAGGGTCACTTAACCACTGAGCCACATTCCCAGCCCTTTTCATTTTTATTTTGAGACAGGGTCTAAGTTGTTTAGGGCCTTACTGAGTTCATGAGGTTGGCCTTGAACTTGAGATCCTCCTGCCTCAGTCTCCCAAGTTGCTGTGTTTACACACATGCACCACACCTTCCGGCCACCTTTGTGGTTTTTGATGATAATGAGATGTGTTTTGAGTCTGTTGTCCAAGTTGCTGATTTTCTTCAGGACCAGAGAAGTTGGTTTCATTTTCTCCCATATACAAAAGACTGAAGAGAAACTTTAAAAGGTGACACTAATGACAACATTAGGCTAAACTGAAGGATGTTTGGATGAGCTGTTGGTCAGCAAGCCCCAGTGCTTTTTGTTTGGGACAATTGGGGGTGTGTATGAGTGTGCATATGTATGTGTATGTATTTTCTTTAAGTTTTGTCTGTTGCTAATTCACCATCTCATCCAGCTCACGCTCACTTCAGGTGGGGCTGGCACAGTCAGGTTGTTATAGTATTTTTATGCCAAGCATGAAATTATGTAGTACGCTCAAGCACTGTGTACAGTGCTGTTGGTTTTCACCTTTTAGATAGTAAGTATAACTTTGGTTTTTATTTGATCTATAATAATGAATGCAGGCTTCAAACTTCTGAGTAGTTCCAGAGAGGCCTTAGTTTTTCTGCTTGGGTGAAATGGGAAAGCCTAATTGCTGAGAATCTAGACCAGCTTTAGAAAACTGTACTGTATTGAGCAAGGACCAAGGTTCCCGTTCTTGCTTTGACTTTCTGAGTTCAGCTCCCAGATGCATACAGTTCCTTGCTCTGCTGGACGCATTTGCAGGTGACCTTGTGAACTGGGCCTCAGACTCTGGAGCTACATGGGATGCTAGCATTGTGACCCATTATCAAGGGTGCTTCAGTTTCCTATAAAATGATCATGTCTGTTGTATGTATTTCTCAAACCCCTTAACCTTTTTCCTTTTTATTTCTTTTAAGATTTTTTACTAGAAGTGTTTCTACTCTGAGATCTGTTAAGAGCAAGTTTCTATTGCCATAGAGAAATTTGGCTAATTATTTTTTCTTCCTGATTTCCTTAGAAATCCTAAGTAATGCACTGAAGAGAGGAGAGATCATTGCAAAGCAGGGAGGAGGTAGGAAACGCTTAGTTTGATGTTTTGATTTTTAGAACAGGTTGCTACCGTGGGGGACAGCAGAGCATAGTGGGCTCTGACACAGACTGCCCAGGGTGGGGTGTCTAGTTCTGCCTCTTCTATGTGACATGTGGCAAGTTACTTAACCTCTCTGTTTTCGTATTACCTTGTAATATGGGGATGCAGTAGTATCTACCTCAGAGGGTTGTTGTGAAGAGTAATTGAGCCAATGCATATAAAAAAAAGTACTTAAATGAGTGCGATGTGTGTTAGCCATTGTTATTACAATACTGATATTTGGGGGTTTTGTTTTCTTTTATCTGACTGTAAAAGTACATCAGCTAATATACAACAAATGCTTACTAAAATGTGTGCATGCACTCATTATAAAAACCTGGAAAATGCCAAAGAAAGTAATTATTATCTGCCGGCCCACCACCTAGTGGTGAGTGCTATAAACATTTTGGTATATACCCTTCCATAGAATACACAGTTTTTTGGGCACTTAGAACTAAATGTACTTTTTTTGCCCGATTTTTCCTCAAGGCTCTTGAGGGGTTAGCCATTGCCTTGGCTCCCCACTTGTTGGGTATTTCTGTTTGTGTGGGGGGAAGGCTCTACCTGGTGCTGTCTCTTCCTACTTCTGTTGGCATTGGGTGCCAGCCTCATTTCTGCTGCTACTGGGCAAGCACCTTTTTCTTTTATAAAATGTTAGGATATTAGATAGTTGTTAACCCGTTTCTGCTATGAAAGTCTAATATTCTTAAAGTTGTGCTTATTTTTTTTTGCCATTTGGTGTGCTGCTATTCAGCTAAGGAAACGGGCACAGAGAGGTGGAGTGCCTTGTGCCAGGTCACATTCTTGGTCAGCTATAGAATCAGTTAAAAAAAACTGCTGAATTTCTTCTTCCTGAATTTGCATCTTCAGTTGGGTCGCTTGAGTCAGTAACTGGGCTCCCTGTGGTCAACAGACACATGTGGGCAGTATGAAGCTTGGGAGGAGCCTGGAGCTCTGTGAAGTGCTTGATGGTGGCCTTGGTCCTAGAGCCAGTCTTCTCTGTCCATAATTGCAAGCTCCATGTACAGGGGTTGCTGGGTACTGACTCTGGGTCTATTTCAGAGCCTACCATGCAGTACTGTCATCATTTTCCTTCCAAGGCCAGCAGAGTTATAGATAAACTGGTTGGTGATTTCCCTGATAGAAACTAAGGTCCTCCAGGAAATGGCCAGTTGTGTGCATTTGTACACAGAGGATCTCTTGTGGGTGTTTTTGTTCGTTTTCCTTATCCCTGCTTGGTTACATGACTATAAAATTGCTTTTCTGTGCCTTGGAAGTGCTAAGGGAATGCAGCCAGATTGGCCACCAGCAGGCAGGTTAGAGGGACAGATTGAGAGAGTATAGAAGTTGTGACTTTGAATGACCTCCACATAACTTCTGTTTGTGTGAATGAGTGTGGGGTTTCGCTTGTCACAGACACTAGCACCTCAGAAACAACTGTGGTGTGGGTGTTGTTCTTAAATTTTATTATGGAAATTTCAACTGCAGCAGGACAGGAAGAATGATTATAATCACCCCACATTACCTATTACTTAGTTTTAGTAACTGTATGATTTGAGGGGTCTTTTAATGTTAAATCACTGTGGGGCTAAATTGCTAATCTGTGGGTGAGCTTGTGAACTGAAGTGCCCAGGCGTGGCATGGTGTACACACAGATACCTGACATCTCCTGTGTTTTGTGTCCCTGTTTAAGGTGGAGGTGGAGGCAGCGTCCCTGGGATCGAAAGGATGGGCCCTGGCATTGACCGCATTGGGGGTGCTGGCATGGAGCGCATGGGCGCAGGCCTGGGCCATGGCATGGATCGAGTGGGCTCCGAAATCGAGCGCATGGGCCTGGTCATGGACCGCATGGGCTCCGTTGAGCGCATGGGCTCTGGCATCGAGCGTATGGGCCCACTGGGCCTCGACCACATGGCCTCCAGCATCGAGCGCATGGGCCAGACCATGGAGCGCATTGGCTCTGGTGTCGAGCGCATGGGTGCCGGCATGGGTTTCGGCCTGGAGCGCATGGCCGCGCCCATCGACCGTGTGGGCCAAACAATTGAGCGCATGGGCTCTGGCGTGGAGCGAATGGGCCCTGCCATCGAGCGCATGGGCCTGAGCATGGAGCGCATGGTGCCCGCAGGTATGGGGGCCGGCCTGGAGCGCATGGGCCCCGTGATGGATCGCATGGCCACTGGCCTGGAGCGAATGGGCGCCAACAACCTGGAGCGTATGGGCCTGGAGCGCATGGGAGCCAACAGTCTAGAGCGCATGGGCCTGGAGAGAATGGGCGCCAACAGTCTGGAGCGCATGGGCCCAGCGATGGGCCCAGCCCTGGGCGCTGGCATTGAGCGCATGGGCCTTGCCATGGGTGGTGGCGGTGGTGCCAGCTTCGATCGTGCCATTGAGATGGAACGTGGCAACTTTGGAGGAAGCTTCGCAGGTTCCTTTGGCGGAGCTGGAGGCCATGCTCCTGGGGTGGCCAGAAAGGCCTGCCAGATATTTGTGAGAAATGTAAGTGGCTCTTCAGGAACTCTTTGGTGTTGTTATACACAGGGGATGATCTCAGTGGACTGACGACTTGTGGGCTGAGGGTAATGGGTATTCCTCTGAAGAGACAATAGAGAGCACACCTTACTCTTGTCCCCAGAGTCTGGTGCTAATTCATTGTGAAGGCTCACAAAGGAACAGTAGTTCTGCAATTGCCTGGGCTTCCTGATGTGTCTGTTGACCAAGCAGACTATGAGCTGAAAGATTTTAGTTTCTGATCCCTTGGCTTGAGGAGCACCAGTGTTTTGGTATAGTGATTCAGAGAGAGGTGGCTATATATTGAATTATTTGTAACGACTGGACCACCTGTAGCCACTGTTGAGTTCTGTAATCTGCTTACATCAGGCTCTGTATGTTCTGCTCCCTGCATGATGTTCCCAGACACTAGAGATAAGGTGACAGGGAGTGAGTAGCTGTGCCACTTCAGAACCTCATTCTAAATAGACTTATTTGTTCTCTGCTGATCAATATCAGTGTGGAGTTTGGCCAGCTTCTCTATGTATATATAGGAGCCTCCTCCCCAGGGATGCAAGTGCTTTACCACTGAGCTGCATCCTTTGTCCCAGGAACCCTCATAGATGATTGTGATGTTTGTGCATTAGGATTTGGTTGAATCACACATTAGTCTACCTTTTTTTCCCCCCTCAGCTCCCATTTGATTTTACATGGAAGATGCTAAAGGACAAATTCAACGAATGTGGTAAGTGTCTGAGAAAGGCTCTCTAGGTGCTTTCCTGTACCAGTGGTGCTGTTATGTTCCTTCTAGTCTGCACAACCACTGCTCATCAGCTCTAGAGGACTGATGGGTCTTGCCATTGTTCTGCTTTTGCAGATACCCAAGCATGTATTGAGTGTCCTGGTATGTGTTTGCCTGTCTCTCTCTTTCCCCCTCCCTCTCTGTCTCTTGCTGGGGATTGAACCCAGGGCCTTGGGCATATGAGGCAAGCACTTTATCAATTGAGCTATATTCCCAACCCTTAGCTTTGCTTTTCTTTTCTTTTTCTTTTTTTTTTTTTTGCTAACAGAGTACTTGAAAGGTAGTATTTCCCCCTTTTACAGAGGAGTCAGGTAAAGCTACCTTCTAAGGTGGCATGACTTGTAAGAGATAAAATTAAATAAAATACTCCCAAGACAAGGTTGCTTTCTCTCACAGCAAGCTGGTTTGGTGTGTCAGCAAGCGCTTGTGTGCCCAGTAGGTGCCATGAGTCAGGCTTGCAAGATCTAGGCACTTAGCATCTTGTGTGGCAGTAAGTCTCTAGTGGAAATTTCCTAGCATACAAGATGACCCTTCTAGAAGGCCCCCTTGTGGCTGAAAGAAGTTATCTTCATAGTTTGCTCTTTGGGGTGATCCCCAAGCCTCCATCCACTACCCACCCCTGTCCTTTAAACTAGGTCAGCCTTAAGCTATAAGTTCGATGGCTGCTGGATCAGGGCCTGTTTTGTTTTTCTCATCTCTGGTTTCAGCAGTGGGTCACGACTCACCATTATTGCTGCTTCTCTCTGGTTCTTTGGGGTAAGCAGTTGTGTCAGAGCCTACTTTCTTGTCCCACCCCACCCCCATCCTTGCTTTGCATTTTTCCACATTGTATCTAGATACTTCAAGAAATCAGATTGGATCATACCACTCCCCTCACCTCTTAGAAAGTAAAAATACTTATGAGCCCCTGGAGGACTTGATCCCAGCACCTACCTTCATCTCACTGCTGTCCTTGAACCTGAGCTTACAAATACTCTGACTCCTGAAGTGCTCTGGTGTGAGCTGTTACAGGCCAGAATCTGTCTTCTGGTGAATTTTCACTGAAACGCCTTTTTTTTTTTTTTTAATGGTACCTGGGCACTCAACCACTGAGCCATATCCTCAACCCTTTTTATTTTTTTAGTTCTACATGGGACACAATATCTTTATTTTGTTTGTTCATTTTTATGTGGTACTAAGGATCAAACCCAGTGCCTCACTTGTGTGAGGCAAGCACTCTGCCACTGAGCTACAACCCCAGCACCCCCAGCACTTTATGTTTTATGTAGAGATAGGGTCTCACTGAGTTGCTTAGGGCCTTGCTAAATAGCCAAAGCTGGCTTTGAACTCATGATCCTCCTGCCTCAGCCTCCAGAGCTGCTAGGATTACAGATGTGCAAACAAATGCCACACCTGGCCACTTAAAACTCTTTTAGAACTTTACTGTGAGAAGCTCCCTGGGATGTTTTCCTTCCCCCAGATGGATTTGGTGGCTTTAGAACTGTGAGCCCCTAGCACTGACCATAATGTGCTATCTCCTTGGTCCTCATTGGAGTGGACCTTGGCCTCTGGGCTCTTAACCCTCTGTATCTATTTCCATGGTGCTCAACACATACTTGGGGTGTTTAATAGGTGTTTGAAGGAATATGTGTAATCTGCTTGCTAATTATTATATAGCTTACATTTGGACAGTTAGAAGTATCTATTGTATTGATGGCTTTGTGACTGAGGGTAGTGATATATTGAAAACAGCCTCTAAAATTCTCCTCTCAAGTTGGCTTCACAGGACTCCTCCTGTTTTTGAACTTAAAAGGCAAGCACTTTAAACCCCCAGGAACGCTTTTCATGGTGCTGGATCAAATTGTACTGATAGCAGAACAATGGCAACATGGCCAAAGGACATTTGTCACTGACTCCGGCCGTGGTGTTCTGAGCATTTGTGCTCTACACATGAGGGCCTCTTTCCTTTTTGACTCTGTCACCAAAATCCAACAGGTGATCTGGACTGAGTGGAGCCCAGATTGAGGCTGAGCTCTGGGTTTGCCTGATGCGTATGGTCTCTTCTTCCCTCCCTGTGCCAGGCCACGTGCTGTACGCCGACATCAAGATGGAGAACGGGAAGTCCAAGGGGTGCGGTGTGGTTAAGTTTGAGTCGCCAGAGGTGGCTGAGAGAGCCTGCCGGATGATGAATGGCATGAAGCTGAGTGGCCGAGAGATTGATGTTCGAATCGATAGAAATGCTTAAGCAGTTGCCTTTTTTAAACATCAATACCAGACCTCTGAATTTGTATTTTTTCTTGTTAACCATTTTAATTTGTTGGCTGGATGTATAAAGATGTTTAAAAAATTCAGTTGCTTTTTGGGGTAATTTGAATTACTTTTTTAATGACTGGGGTTCCATTTGACTGTTTGCATTGAGATTGCAATGTGCGCAATTTTTTTTGTAGTTGTGGCATCTTGTTGACATCGAATATGACTTTGATAATAAATACCAGTTCCTGAAAGTGGCTTGCTTTTGCGTGTGTGTTGTGGGGACAACCATCTGAAATTTGGTGGCCTGGAGCCACTTATGCTTCCTTCTTTCCTTTGACCCATGATCACCAGGAATCTCACCTTTGCTATTGCTCATCTGTTCCTTGGGTGGGAAAGGCCCTGGCCAGTTGTTTTCCACAGAAAAACTCTTCTGTGGAAACTGAATTTTGAGGGATCTTTTGTTCACTGCTGCTGATAATAAGAGCAATTCTGAAAGCTGTCCTGTCTCTTCTTGTGCCTATCCTGTGAGACAGAGATGGTGTCAGGCTCATTTCCAGTTTGACTTTAATAAAACCGACAGGGAGGAGAATATGCCAGTTTCCAAGAACGGATGCTCCCTCCAAAGTCTTTCAGGTTGGGAGCCCCTGTCAGTGAAGTGCTTTCATAGACCCACTTAGTAAAACAGGTATTTGCAGCACATGAGGGACTCCATCTGCTACTTGCCCTTTTGGGGTGTGGAGTGGCATTAAGTGCAGTGTGCACCTTGCTTCCCAGCTCCCTCCCCATTCCTGTGGCAAGCAGCTGAGGAGTGAGATCAGGATTTGGTGATGAGACCTCCCACAGAGAGAAGAAGGGGGAGACACACACACACACACGTTTCCTTGTGTGTGCCAGCAGTCAGGATGGAAAAGAAAATACAAGAAGCAGGGAAGCTTTTTTTAGAGAGGCTTTATGTGGTCACACATGCACCTGGGCAGCTCTGTCTGTCAAACTGGAATCCAGGATCCTGGGTTAGTGGGTAGCTGGGCTGGCAGGCTGTTCTGGGCCCCACCTGAGGGCCCTACTGTCCTTGGGGAAATGGTTGACTCTCCAAAGGGTCTGCAAGGAGGGGTGATTTCCAGTGACCCCTCTCCATAGAGGCATTAAAAAAGTGGTCCACCAGGTGTCAGTCTGGTCCCTTCTAACCCGTCCTGCAGCATCTACATACCCCAGAAGCTGACGTCATCATACACCTCTGTTTCCCTGGTAGAGAGCACAAATGTCAGCTGGGAGACCCTGGCCCCCCACCCTCTCCCAGACCCCAGCAGAGTCAGCACTCACAGTGGCAGAAGAGCTGTTCTGGGCACATAGCCATCTGTGAAGAAAGTAGACATGGTGGGTTCTCAGTCTGAGGTGTCCTCCCTCCCCAGGGTTTTGGGGCTAGGTTCACTTACACTTGCCCTTGGGGTCCCGACACAGCATCTCCTCCTTGCTGGTGAACTCGATCACCTCCAGAATTTCTCCACGCCGGATTCCCAGGTGTTTGCCACCTCCACGACGGGTCTTGGCATTGGGGTCAATCATCATCCTTGTGTGAACCACAATCTCCCCTTCAAACTTGGGGACAAGATATTAGAGCTTTTGCTCATGCGGTCACCCCACATACACTCCGTCTTGTTTCTGAGGATGGGACTCCGGGGATCTGGTCCCAGCCCTCCCAGACTCTTGTGTCCCTACCTTGAACTTCTTCCGGAACTCCCTCTCAGCTTTCTCTGCTTTCCTGATCTGCTTTAGCAGCTTTGGATCCGTAGGTGGCAACTGCTGTGTCTGTGGGGCCTTCTCCTTCCTCATTCCCCCAAGAATTGAGGTGCTCATGAGCAAGATGGGTTCTACTTTCATGCTTCTGTTAATTCAACCTCACCTTTATCCCACCCCTTTGCCCTGGAGTACCTGAGCTCTGGGTCCTGTGAGTGCCTCCTGGTGGCTTGCTGAGCACATAGCACTTCATCTGGGGGCAGTCAAAACACCAAGTCAAATCACAGACCCCCAGCTCAGCCTACTCCAGTGGCTCCATCTTGAGTGAGACTACTGTGTGTTGGTTCTGTCTAGGGTCATCAGATCATAAGTGGTTAAAGGAGGGATTTATTATAGACTTCTAAGGTGACTTTGTTTTTGCTGCCTAGAACAGGTTGGGAATTGTAATGAGATTTGGGTCAAAAAGTAAACAAAGGCAAGCATTCCTAGAGGCAAGCAAATACCACCTCTGAGAAGGGGATACCCAGGTGAGTTCCTTATCCTGGCCTGGCTGATAAGGAGACGGCATGGAGGAGTCACCCCAGAGTGAGGTCTGACTTATGCCACTTGGCAGCAGTGGTTTACCAGGCTTTGGGGTACAAGCCCTGCTGGTCAAGGGTACATCTTATGGCAGGATCTTCCAGAAGCTCAGGTGAGTGAAAGGCCTGAACCTGGGGCCACAGCTTGTCCTCTCTGAATGACCTGTTGTGTCATTGGGTGTTTCAGGTCAGCAGTGCCCGTCTGCACCCTCCCCCGCAGCCTTCTGAGTGGCATCAGCATTGTACCCACCCACCCTACTTGCACTCAGCTTGACCTCCTTGCCAAGACCACAGTGTCAGCCAGGCTTCAACCCAGCAGCCACAGATCCTCCCAGGAGCGGAAATAGAAGGGGCCTTGCCAGGAAGCTGTGTGCTAAGGAGGTGTTGAAAGCAGGTCTTGGGGGTCACTCAGGAGAAGCAGAAGGGGGCCCACGAAGGAGCAGGCATCAGGGACTCAGGAGGCAGCCAGCTACGTTTTGAACCAGAACCTCTGGCTGGGGGGCAGAGCAGGAGCACCCTAAAGGCCAGATTCTCTGTAGAACGCCTCCCTGAGAGATGGTGGAGTGGAGCAGGAGGGTCTGACTGAAGCTCCCACATTGGCTGTGGCTTGAGCAACTTTCAGATCCTCAAACTGCAACTTCAGTGAAATGGCAGGGGGTGGGGGAGGTGATACTTTCTTGGTGCGGGATGGGAGTATGGGCTGCAGGTTCAGCAGAGTGCTTGCATGGAAGCCCTTACTGTTGCCAGGGAAGGTCCTTGCTGGTTTTGGGGGCTGTTCTTAGATTAGGCTATGGGAAGAGAGTCTGGTCAGGGCTGCTGCCACTTCATTCTCAGCCAAACTCTCAAAACTCCTGCAGCCTGGAGGCATAGGCCTACTAGGGTTGACCCTGCCCTCCAGGAGCAGGAAGGAAGGGTCTTTTAGAATCTAGAGCAGAGTGGCCTCTCTTCCCACCACTGCTATACCTGTCTCTACCCCTGTCTCTCTCCCGAGTTTAGGCTCGGGCATCCCTTGGTACCTCAGACACATGTCTAATGTGGAACATAGCAACTTGTCCCTAACCCTGGGTTGGTTCCACTGTGTACCTGAAGACTAGGCTTACTTTATACTTGGGACCCAACCATGTGTTCGGCTCACTCACACTTGTTAAGTCCCATTTGCATCTTTGATCTCTGGATTCTTCCATTGTTGTACATGCCTTCTGCTATCACCCTGGGCTACACTGCTGCCTACCTTTTCTCAACCGTGAGCCTCTGGGGTCCCGTGCTTTTGGTTCCTTATACCAGGAACATGGCAGAAGATGCCCTTGCAACCAGTGCCTTTACAGGACCCTGAGCAGACCACCAACAAACCTCTGCCTCTGGGGCTGGGGCCTGAGTCCTCCGTGGGCTCTACGTTGTCATATAGCTCATAAGTCTCGTCCGGGTCCCTGCAGGGATACCTGAAATAAGGGTCTCCTTCAGCCCATAAAGGGTGCCTGGCCTCCCCCTTTCCTCCCTTCACTCACCATGGGAAGTCTTTAGGTTGTTGGGCCAGGAAGTGGGTCCCAGCGGATGAGCGAGTCCTCCGCAGAGCTGTGGAGTGGGGGTGGGGGGAGAGCATGAGAGGGAGATGGCACTGCCCAGGAGCCTTAGCCCCCTCATTTCTATTTGTGCAGCCCATCTTGACTCACCTGTGGATGCTGCTGAGGATCTCCGAAAGCTCTGAATATCCATGGGGACTGGGGGCAGTGGGGGTTTGGCTGGAGGTGGTCCCAGGATGCTGGCTGGGGGCAGTGGCCTCCGCTGGGGTGGGTTGTGAGCTTTGAAGTCTTCTGACCTCCAGCGGGTTGCCCCAGTGGCTCCAAATCTAGGGCCGAGTGGGTACTGGGGGCTGGAGCCCAAGGTGGCAGAGGGCAGTGAGCTCTCAGAAACTGAGCCCAGGAGTGGGGGCTTTCTGGAAAGATCCCTGAAGAATTTAGGCTGTAGGTGCTTCTTGGGCAGATCATTGGGCTCAGGCTGGGAGAACTTGCGAGGTGGCCCTTGGCGCTCAGGCTGCTGAAACTTCCTGGGCAATGAGCTGAACTCTGGTTCTGAGGAGGTCCTGGGGAGACTGCCGAGCTCTGTCTTTGGTGTCATCTTGGAAAGTGCTTTGAACTCAAGCTGCCTTGGCTTCTTGGGAAGCACAAATACTTCAGGTTCTGAGGAAGTCCTGGTAAGGTCACTGAATTCAGGCTGCAGGACCTTCTTGGGGAGGTCACTTGGCTGAAGCTGTGGGGGCTTCTTGGGAAATGCACTGAGGCCTGGCTGCAGGTAGTGGGGATGGGGTTTACTGAGCTCAGACTTCTCCAGGGGGGTCTTTTGAAGGACCTCTCTAAGCTCAGGCTGTGTCAAGAATTTATGGAGGTCACTAGTCTGAGGCTGTGGGGCCTTCTTTGGTGAGGTATTGAGGTCAGGCTTTGGGGAAAGGAGTTGGGGCTCACTGGGCCCAGACTTTGAGGGAAGCGACTGAGGGACTTCAGAGAATTCAGGCTGTTGTGGAAGGGACTTCCTTGGGAAGCTACCAGTCTGAGGCTGTTGGGGCTTCCTGGGGTGCACACTGAATTTGAACTCAGGCTGTGGGGGCTTCTTGGGGAATGTGCTGAGTTTGGGTTCTGCAGGGGACTTGGCGGGGTCGCTGAGCTCTGGTTGTGGGGGCTTCTGGACAAGTGTGCTGGGCTCTGACTGCCAGACCTTCTGAGGAGCCTCACTGACCTCGGGCTGTAGGGGCTTCCTGAGAAATGGAGTGGACTCAAGTTGTGGGAACTTCTTGGGGAGATCAGTGAATTCAGGTTTGGAGGCCTTATTGGGGAGATCAGTAAACTCAGTTTGCTGGGGCTTCTTGGGGAGATGAGTAAACTCAGGCTTCAAGGGCTTCTTGGGAAGATCAGCAAATTGGGGCTGCGGAGGCCTCAAGGACGCTGTACTGATCTTCTGAGGGGCTTCACTGACATCAGGCTGCAAGGGCTTTGGGGGCTGCTCACTTAGCTCAGGTTGTGGAAACTTATTCAGCAGTTTGTTGAACTCTGGCTTTGGGGGCTTTTTAGGAAGTTCATTAGGCTCTGGTAGAGAGGCCTGGAATTTGGCTTGGAGGCTCCGAAAATCCTTATGGCTCCCCTAGGGGACATGGAATGTCAGGCAGGGGCTTTTACACACAGAGCATAATGGAGAGACAGACCTGAGTACCCATGGACATGGTCAGTCACAGACAAACCCATCATCACCATCCCCTTCCCTCTCCTGTTTTGCCTCTCCCTGTTCTTGACTCCAGCCCTTGGGCCACTTCTTTTCTTGGCCAAGAACTAGCCCTTGACCCCAGTCCCTGAAAACCACACCCTCCTGACTTGACCACTTAGATGTCTAATCTCGGCAGGACTGGAGCTGCTACTGATGCCTCTTCCCCATCTAGTGGCCCCAACAGCCTCCCAGTCAGCATCCTTGACCCCCTCCCTCCACCTCCCCTCCCCGTGTCCTCCCAGGCCTTTCTGTTCTCATTTCAAAACACATCCGGATTCCAGCCACTTCTCACTGCCTCCATCACTGAAACCCTAGTGGGAGGAACCTTCCCATCAACTTCCCAGACTATTATAACAGGCTCCTCCCTGGTCTGCTGCCGGTAGCCCCCAGCCTAACTCAGTTCCCCCATAGCAGCTGGAGGAAATCTGCCAAAAAACTGCCCAATGATAACTCATCATCTCAGGAAAAGTAAATGGTCTCCTGAAGGCCCTGAACGACCCAGCCTCTTCCCTCTCCCTTCTACCTTGGGAGCTCTGCCCTGCCCCTCATTTGGGACATGTCTCTCCATCATGTTGGGGTTTCCTTTCTCTTCTCCAAGTCTTGACCCAATATCTCTTTAAATTATGGAGGACTCCCTTTTAGTGCTCCCCATTATCCCCAGCCTGTGTGGCTGTTCATATCTGCCACCACATACTAATTCTACTGCATTGGTTTTAAAAAATATTTCTTGACTGGGTGGTTGCTTTTGTTGTTGTTGTTTTGTTGTTGTTTGGTTTTGGTGTTGGGGATTGAACCCAGGGTCTCGTACATGCTGGGCAAGCGCTCACACACACTGAATTCCCCTAGCCCCTATGGCCTATTCATTGCTGACCTCCCAGTGCCTGGCACATAGTAAGTGTTCAGTAAATATTTGCAGACATAAAGACTATACAGAGCCACAAAGACAGACATATACTCAGTCTGACCATCATAGATCTGGAGGCATATGTAGGTATTTAGCTCACACTCTCTTGACACCTGGACTGCCTGGGAAGGAGGCTCAGAGTTGACAGCCTCCATGAGGACGAGCAGGTAGGCTCCCACCCACAGGTACCCGTTAGGCACATGTACCACGTGGTCTCCAGGTGTCCTTGAAGCTGACCCTGAACCATGGGTCACAGACAACTTCCACAGATGGACAAGAAGGCCAGGCCTCCTCTGAGGGGACACCGCCTTGGGCCCTCAAACCTGTCTTCACTTGGGGTCAAGGAGATTGGGGGAGGAAAGGGCAGAAGCATGTGGCCCCTGCCGCTCCATGAGCCTTTTTTCCTCATTCAGAGGTCCAGGGACTCGGGAGTTCCCCATGCAAAGATGATGATTCCTGCCTGGGCCCTGAAATTCCTCTTTTGAAACTCCCAACCTGGATGGGTTGAGGCAGAGATTCCCAGGTGAACCCAAGGCTGAATAAATCAGCAGCAGCAGGTCACAACGTGAGTGACTGGGTAATGGCAGGGGCCAGAGTTTGTGACCCACTTAGGTCACCCCATAGGAAGCTTCTCTTCATCCTGGCTTCATGTTCCCTGCTTGCTGATCATGTTGATCTAGGGAAAGGGGAGTCTTCCCAGGCAGTCCCACTCATCCCCGCTGCAGTTACAACTTAAGCCTGGGCCCCAGGAGCCTGAACCGTGTCCTAGAGCTATGCCCTGACTGCTTCCTACCTTAGGGGTTTGGTGTGGGACATTCCCATTTCCCAGCCCCATTCTGCCACTCCAATTTCTACCTGATATGATTGTTGCTTCCAGGCCAGTATGGGCCTGTCCTGGGGCTTGGGGACTCACCATGGTTGCAGGCTGATGATGAGCTACAGGGTGGTGGGCTCTGAGCTGAGGTTGTTGCCTTCAGGAAGTATCTGTGGCTTCTGCTCTACAGGCCAGCACACAAGGTGGGGGCTGCTGTGAGGGTGGGGAAGACAGAGGAGGAAGGAAAATAGGCGGAGACAGCTCTGGTCTGTCCCCAGATCCTTTGAGGACACTTCTGTCTTCCCTTGAGGTAGTTCCTGTCTTGCCTGCTGGTGTCCTTGCAATTAATGCATTGGGCATCAGCATATCCCCAACCCAGTCAATAGTTGTCATAGTTTCTTGATTCTCCTCTGTCCCTCTTAACTCATAACCACTTTTGTGTCCTGATCTCAAGACTTGAGTTCCAGGCCTTGGTGACCTACCTGCAAAGAGGCAGGCCAAGACAAAATTCAGCTAGGACTGGAGAGCCACAGGAGGGGGACATCTTGGTATGGAGGGGTACAGTTGGCTGTGGGACTTAGGAGGCCACCAGGGAGGTGGGGAGATCCAGGACATGGGGGCAGTGGGGTGGTGAGCCCACATTTGCCTGCCCTTATTGCCTCAACAGCCTTCCTCATTTCCACACTTCTTCCGCCACTCTCAGCAGGACTTCCCTTTTCAGGTGACAGATGTACCACAAGCTAGGGCAGATATCCAGGGCAGAGAACTCAAGTAGGATGGAAATTTGGGGGTGGACGGGTAAGTGGTGTCAAAGATCTTGCCCCCAAGGAGGAAGGGGGTGTGAAGACACACCAGATTCCCTGTGACTGAAGGTAGTGGAAAGAGTAGGAACCTTAAGACTGGACACAATAAAAACAGTGTGGCCCCTTGGAGTCCTGAAAAGAGGGGATGAAGGCACATAGGGTGTAGAGGCCTTCCCAGAATAGGGCAAGCCTCGTCCACAGAGCTCAGTCCATTAGGAATCTGTGACCTGGTCTCAGTAGATAGGGAAAAAACACCCACCAGAAGAGTGCAGAGCCCTGATTCTCAGTTTGGCCACATGTTGGAATTGCCTGAGCAGTTTACAGTCTCCCAGAGATTCTAACTTACTTGGTCTGAGATGAGGCCCGAGCAAGGGTTTTTATTTCAGACTCTGGAAGATGATTCAAATGCATGGCTAAATTGAACTGGTCACTCAAAGTGCAGGTTCTGACCCAGGTGATGGGCCAGATCCCATGTGGTGCCCAGGCTGCTGGTGCATACTGGGTGAATTTTCCTGTGCTTATTTAAACTAGAGAGACCCTACAGAGTCTGAGAGGGAGACTCCTCTTGCCTTGAACACATGGGCAGGATTCGAAGGCCTCTGTGCCAGTGCATCCTCATCCTGGGTTACGGTTTCCAGACATGGGCCCTCATTTAAAGTAGGACTCCTCTTAGCAGGGCAAGGATGACCAGATGTGGTTCCTTTCTGGGTCTCCAGGACAGGTGAGTGTGGGGGAAGACTGGTAAAAGAACCAATGAACAAGTGAGTATTGACCAAGAGCATACGGTAGGTGCACGATCAAGGAATGAATGATAGCTGGGGATTCCCTGGGCTTGGGATTGGTCATCTTGAGCAAGGAACTTGAAATTGTGTCTGGGTAACCCCCCACACAGTTTACTGGGGTGTGAGTAGGTGAGGTGTGCAGGCTTCCACCACTGGCCACCAGAGGGCATGACCCCACTTCCCTTTGTGTGTTTGGCTCCTGGCCTAGGTCTTTAAGGCCTTAGCCATGCTTCAGCTGCAGTACAGAACCAGAAACCTGAAGTGAGGGTGGGCTAGGGTTGACCTGGAAGAGTGGGGTTTCTTTGGAGTGCAGCTGTAGAACTGTGTGGGGAAGGAGAGGGACAGAATAGGGACATTCGGCACCACTGACACGTGCCACCTGCCCCCAGGAGACCTCACCTTTTCTCTCAGCCTCAGCTGAGGATAACCAGGTCAGTATCTGCAGGTGACAGAGCTGTTGTCAGACAGCTGCCTGGCAGTGGACTGGCATCTGGCTGGTCTCAGTGCAGTTAAGCTTCCTGGAGCGGCTCAGCCTGTTCAGGGTGAGCCTGTCGTCTCTGGCCAAGCTGGCACTGCTATGCAGCTGTGCAGCCAGGTGTCTGTCAGGATCCAGAATGAGCTTGCCATCATTAATTCTCTGGGCCCCCAGTCCTTCTCCATCTGTACCACAGGGTTCCTTGACCAAGGCTCACCTTCCTTCCCAGTTCTTGACAGGATCTCAGGCAACCATGGAACTGGTAGCCAGAGGGATGTGAATGATTCAGCAGACATTTCCCAAGCCTCTTCTCCACCTCGGCCCCCTTTTAGTATGCGTCTCAAAAGCACAAGCATCATGACACCTATTTCAAGTACTAGGAAAGTGAGGTTCAGGGAATTGAGTCCCCCTGCCCCAGGTCATACAGTTGTGGTTCCAAGGCTTCTGGTTGAGAAAGGGGAAGCTCAGGGGACCTTGGAGCTCCAGTGCCCCCTGGTGGCCATTTGGGACCCACATATAACACCATCTTGGCAGGGCCCTTGAGCTGCTGGCACAGTATTCAGTGTGTGCTACCTAGCAGCAGGCAGACAAGCACCTGGGTCCAGGGGGCTTGGTCATTAAGGGTGCCTAGATCTCCCACCTGCCCCTTGCAGAAGCTGAAAGGCTTGTGGGCCTGGACTGTCCCACTCTAATGTGACACAGTAGCAGAGCTGCTAGAGCAGGTATTTTGAGTAGCTGCCCCAAGGCTTCCACTCAGCTTGAGGTGGATGCACTGGGGGACAAGGGTTCCATTGAGGATAAAGGTGAGAATGGTGACTGGGGGATCACTTCCCATCAAGTAGATGGGTAGTGATGGGAAGTAGATGGCAGACTGGGAAGGGCAGGGCCTGGGAAACCCCACCCAGTGAATGAATGATGTCATGGCTGCAGATGCCAGGATGAAGGGGTGATAGAGGACAATGTCCAGGTGGATTCAGGGGTAAGTGGGAGGGAGATAAGAAGTGTGGGACAAGATGGGGTGTGGTGGAGGAGGTCCTTGGGTTCTTCCTCTTAGGATGTCTGATTGCAGAGGATGAGGAAATAGTTAACTGAGTGTGGGCCTGGGAAGGGAGGTTCAAGATGGGGTCTTGTGTTATTGGGAGAGCAGGATCTTCATTCAGAAGGGTTATGGGGAGCTGTTGAAGGGTACTGGGCAGGGGAGGGACATCACTAGAAGAGTCTGGGAGAACAGTTTGCCAGGTAGCAATGGATAGAGATGTCCCTTCTTTGCCTGAGGAGTGGGAGAGTTATGGCCAGAGCTAGAGACTGGAGAGGAGAGAGGAAGGGAATAAGATGCAGGAGGTAAAATTAGCCTCCAGGGGTAGCTGTGAACAATGCCCGGGGCTGACAGCACTGTGACCCTATTATGGGTTTTCCTGATGAAGCAGGGAACAGATGGGGCAGGGCAGAAGCAGCAGAGGGTCCTGAGGACAGCAAGGATGACAACAGGCCTGGGCCCCCGTCCTGCCCCACCCTGGAGGCTCTAGCACAGCTCCTTTGCTTCCTGACTTCAAAGGCTTCTCCTTTCTTTACTGGCCTCAAGATCCGGGGATCCAGCCAGGCCTGCCTGGAACTCTCAGGACTAGTATCTCAGTCTTCCCAACTCCTGGGACATCTTAAATACATAAAAGCCTGGAAAATTCCATCCTATCTAGTTTCTGGAAGTGGTGGCCTGGGATGGTGGGCACAGGTTGCCCTGCCTACCTCTGGTGGAGACCTGGATTCCACTATTGAGATTAAAAGGGAATGTGCAAACAAGGGTCCAACACCTGTGAAGCCACCCTGAGGTGCCCCTCCAGGGGTCTGAGAGCCCCAGGTATGCTAGGCGCAGGTAACTGCGCATCAGAGGGGCAAGGGACCCAGACACAGCACAGGCTGGCTCATCGCGCCTTCTTTATTGTTCCCCTTAAAATTACAAAAATCTCCACACCCCACCGCCCATTCCCAAAGCAGCGGGGTTCAAAGAGGTGAGAAAACCGGAAGTTCCCCCTCTGACAGCAGCGGTGACACTTTAGATGCAAGCGGGGTCGGGTCTGGTAGAGGCAGAGGAGGGAGCGTCTGAGCCTTGGCCTCGCCCTTAGCCTCTGGTTCCTCGCCCTTAGCCTCTGGTTCCCCGCCCTCTCCACTCGCGTATTCCTCCGCCTTACCCGCCGGGGCGTCGGGGCGTGGCGGCCCAGGCACAGGGGTTGCGGGGCCGCTGGTGCGGTGATCCTGCAGATGCAGTGTCATGGCGGGCCGCGAGGCCGTGGAGAAGGTGCACTGCATGCACGAGTAGCGGCCGCGCGTGTGCTCCCACACGATGCGGCTCGGGGCCGCATGCCCTGCGGGCAGGCAGGCGGGACCCCCATCAGTCCCGGGCCCCAACCCTGAGGACCCGTCCTCTAATGGTGGTGGAGGCGGGCGCGGGAAGGCTGGACCTTTCCCCAGCTCCCGAAGCCCAGGGTCGGGCGTGGCAGGATCAGTTTCTCCTGGGCTTGTTTGCCCATCTCTGAGGGCATTAAACTTTGTTTACTTGAATCCCTTATTCCCATCCTCGAACCATCGCAGGGGATTGGGGGCGGGGGCGGGAAGACCGCTCACAGGTGAACGGGGCGCGAGTTTTACACAGGAACGCCGGCGCAGATTAAGGCGCAGGTGCCAGTAATTTTAAAGGCAAAATCATATATTTTAAGGGGTGACACTTTTAGCCACCTGGGAAAGGGACGGGCACTGCTGCCTCCCAGAATCCACAGGGCCCGGCAGGGCGCAAGAAAGCCCCTCCACCCGGCCCTGATGGTCACCTGCACGCACCTGAGGGCGCATCGGAGCCACCCTGAGGTCTTCGGGGGCTACCGCCCGCACCTACAGGAAAGAGGCAGGTAAATTCAGAGTTAGGGCAAGCCCAGCCATTTCCTCCGGAGGCCCCGCCCGCCCCTACACTCACCTTGGCTCTTTTTCCAGACAGCTGTGCTGGAAGTTGGTGGCCCTGGAGCAGCAGCCAGGAAGGGGCGCAGGCGTGGAGGACTTAAGCCAAAAGGCGCGGGGTTCAAGTACGGTAGAAAGGGTCCAGTGGAGGCAGAGGGTGGGGTTGTGAAGGGCTCGAGCAGCGGAAATTGCAAGCCCGGCGCAGAAGGGTCGGACTCCGGGGGACGCTCGGGCGCAGGTGGCTCTTTGTCCAGGGCAGGGGGTGGTGGTGGGGCTGGGCTCTGAGCATGCTCTGCACAAACATGCAGATGCTTGAAGAGCGAACGGTGGGTGCGGAAGCGAAGGAGGCAGTTCTCACACCTGGGGGACGGGCACAGGGCTGTGCTGTCTCTCAGGCAGTTAGAAGGAAGCCATCCGTTGCTACCAGGGGACCTGTTCTGCGAACGTGGAAGGGAGCCAGGTCCCAAACCTTGGATGGCACTCAACCTGTGGAGAAGGAGCTTACCCCAATCCCCTATGGGGATTGTGACCATTCTGGATCCCTCCCAGTTTGGAGTTAGTTATGGGACAACGCAGAAGGAAGTCTCAATTTTAACTCAGTAGGCTGGTTTTCTACTTGGGAGGTGAAGAGGAGCTGGGCAGACCTACACCCATGTAAGTCCAGGCACAGAGTGGTGGTCACGCTTCTTGCCCGAGACCATGCCCACCTCCCTCCCCCCCCTCCCTCCTCCGCTCCCCACATAGAAAAAGGTTTGGACCCCACACATAAGGTGAGGTAGGGCAGGCTGGTCAGGAGCTCACTTGAAGTAGCGATTAGGCTTGTAATGCAGTTTGCCGTGCGCCACCAGCTCCTGCATGCTGGGGAAGCTCTCGGTGCAGCTGAGGGCTGAGCAGAGGAAGAGCTTGCCTGGCAGGGACAAAGGGCAGAGTGGAAGAGTGGGGTGGCCAAGGCTGGCCCACGGGGGCAAGGCTTGCTTCCCACTCTAACCTGCTTCCCCACCATCTGCCTTGGTCCTACCTTCTAGGGACTGTGTGGGCGGGCAGTGGGTACGAAGATGCTGTGCCAGGTCGCGAACACTGGGAAAATTGAGGCAGCAGCCAGGGCTAGAGCAGGGTATTTGTTTCCCTGCAGGATACAGAGTGAGGGTCACAGATCCCTTCCTCATGAATGCTGCAGGCCGCTGGCCCCCAGACTATGCAAGTTCCCCACAAGAATGAGCTGCCAAAGGGTACTGGGCTGGATTGATCTGGTTCCTCATTGAAGCCAAAGACCGGCATACACTTGGTGCTCAGTAAATGGTGAAAGAAATCCCTGTAGATGTCCCCTAGTTTGGCCATATACCGCACTCCCCATTTCCTGATGTGGGACCTGTGTTGTGACACCCCCCCCCCCCAGTAGGCCCCATCACAGGTCACCTGGTGGTGGGCGTCGCCTGGGAGGCCGCAGGTCCTCATTGGTCCCCGAAACAGGGCTGGGTCCAGGGCCTGTCTGGCAGCTGTCTGGGGCTGGGGAGGCACCCTGCTGTGTACCTCCAAACCCTCCACGTTCCCAAACTGGGGGTGTGGCTGTCCCATTAGGGTCTGGCTCCTCCTCCATGGAGGAAGAAGTGGTTGCCTCAGCCATAACTGGGGACACCACCTCCTGGTCGGTCGCACTGGAGTTGGGCTCTGCAGTGGCTAACAAGTCTGGGCTGGGCACGGACGGTTCCTCCTCCTGGTAGAAGAGAACTAGTCTGTACTCAGGTTTCTCTGGGCCAGCAGGGAAGCTCCTCCCACCCTGAAAGGACCACTAGGCTTAACATTCCTGAATTCCAGACCCCGCAAAACCATCCACTCGCCCCATTCTAGGACATCATCAGCCAGAGAGGGTAAGGAGGCAAGAGTGGACTGAGCTCCAGCCTCTGTCGGGAGCTACACTTAAGAGAACCATCTCCACGTCTCCAGCTCCGACAGGTGGGAGGCGCCCTAAGAGGTCGATGGCAGATTAGAGGGAATGAGCGGAGGCAAAGCTATGAAGTCGGGGCTCTGGACAGGACGCGGCTAGGAAGATGCTGGAGTTTCCAGAAGTGAACTGTGCATGACGGGGACATCCTGGCCAGGTTACAGCTGTGTGGCTGAACTTCGAGGCGCTCGGGAGGAGCCCGAGCCTGATGGGCGTGGCCTACCCGAGGCCAGGCCCGGAAGTAGGGGCAGGGGGCTTGCCTAGCCACAGCCAGCGGCGAGCGGGTGCCCGGATGTGAGGGCGGGGTCGGTCGGAGGGTGTGTATGCGACGGGATCGCTCCCAGCCAGTCCTCGCTGCGGTACCGCGCCCGCTCCCCCGGCGCTGCGCTCACCATCCTCGACTGCTCGATCTCTGGTTCATGCGGCTCCGGCGGCTCCAACTCAGGAGGCGGCTACTTTCTCGGCAATGCGGGTTCGCATTCACGTCGGCGCCATTTTCCGCCTCTCAGCTCTCGCGAGAGAAGGGCGGAGTCTGCTCGGTGCTGTCCGCCAGTGGGCGGGGCCTGAGGTTCGAGTTCTAGACCGTCGCGTGGACTAGTGCTGGCCGATTTATGAGCCAAAGGCTGGGGCAAAGTACAGAGATCCGGCGTGAGGAAGCTCTCTGATCGTTTGCAAAATGAGCAACTTCATGCCCTTTTGGCCTGTTCCATCGTCAGCCCTCCAAAGGCGATAAACAACAGTTTTTCTTTTAATTGGTCCTTCTTGGAGAAAATTGGCAACAGTAATCAAGTTTTTCAGTGCACCTAGTTCAATAATTGAAGTGCCTTTTGTAATAGCCAAGTGCAGGAAGGAAGCCGATTTTTGGTCTTTAGGCTTAATAAAGGGGTGAAACCTCAGGGTGGCGAGGTGTGGTTCCTGGAGTAAGGATGCGGAGCCCAGTGTGCACTGGTGTGGAGTGGGTTTTGTCCATCTTTCTTTATGCTAGGTACCCATCTAGGCGTTGGGGATCCAGGTGTGAATGGGACAGACAAGAATCCCTGCTCCAGAACTCAAACCTTAAAATGGGGAAGTAGTCAAATGGAGAAACTGATCTTGGGTTCTATTCAGCTCAAAGAAGAAAACAAATAAAACAGAAGGTTGTCACAATGATGAGGTGGTGACTTCTGAGTTGTCACCTGATGGTCAAGAAGGAGTGAATGGAAGGTCAAGTAAGTACTGTACTCAGGGAAGCTGGTACAAATGTCCTGTGATGGGGAGGGATAAGCTTGTTTATCAAGAAATAGGATCCCTTTGCACTGCAGGAGCAGAATGAGGGCAGCATATAGGGGTCAGAAAGTGAATGTGGTGCAGGATGGGGCTTGCAGGCCTTCGATTATGGTTTTTAGTAAAATCACTGATGAATTTGTAGCAGAAGGAGGTACAACATTTGATCCCTGATGATCATTTGGAAGATGAGTTTTTAGGCCAGAGAGTAAAATAGACCCTTAATTGCAAATCTCTACAACACATTCAATCCGAGAAGTGTTGAGTCTCAGGCAAGTGTGGACTTCATATGCAGTGTATTTCTGTATATGTAAAACAGGATGTGCTTCTGTGCTTTTATACGCAGGGAAGATATAATAGGAGGTATTTGAAAATGGGAGGAGCCAGGTATGACACATCTATAATCCCAGACACTCGGGAGAGGACCAGAAATAGTCAAAGAATTGTTAAATGCTTTTGTAGCCAAGTTCGAAGCCAGCCTGAGCAACTTGGCAGACTCTGTCTTAAAATAAAAAATAAGAATGGTTGGGAATGTAGCTCAGTGGCCGAGCATCCCTGGGTTCAATTCATAGTACCTGAAAACAAACAAATGAAACAAACAAACAAACAAACAAACAAAAAACGGGGAAGGAGCATGTGCTTAGTATATTCCAGGCCTGGTTCAATCCTCAGCACCAGCAAACAAACAAAAGCAACAAACAGGGCTGGGGTGTTGCTCAGTGGAAGAGTGCTTGCTTAGCATGCTCAAGGCCTTGGGTTTGATCCTCAGCACTGAAAACAACAACAAAAACCCAAAAAAAATTCTGAGATGGGGAGTAGGAATTTTTAAGGGATTGACTTTTCACACTTTGATGCTATTTTAATAAAATTTTTCTTTTAATTACCATTCAGATAAAAATTCATTAAGTTTTAGGAAAACAAAAAGTCATTTTGGTGCCAGGTGGAGAGGGATGTTGCACTTGCACTCTGGGGAGGGTGATATAATCTGAGGAAGGATGAGGGGAGGCCTCAGAAGGGACTGGGCCCCAAGGAACTGAGAGGAGGGACCCAATTTAAGAAATTTTGTGAGAGTCCACAGGATGTGGCATTGAGCAGCCGGTGTGGCCAAGGTGATTGAGGTTTGCAGCCTGAAGATTCTTGTAACCTAGATATGAGATGCTGTCTGTTAAAATATACCACACTCACCCGCTTCTCCATCACTAATGTCCTGCCCAACCCTTATCCATCCATTCTGCCCAGAAGGCCTTATTTCCTGAAAATGGGGTACCCTCAATGGCAGTGGGACCATAGAGCTGAACTTCAAAGTGCCAGAAGGGAGGGCAGCCTACATGATAAGTTTGAGGGCAGAGAAGAGAGATAAAGCCCTGATTCTTCTTTTGCGCTCAGGAAATGCCCAACCCAAGATGTTGATGAGTGACACAGTTCTCTTCCAGCCTGTCCTCACACCAAGGTCTTATAGACAGGCGAGCACATAGTGGTGGTTGTGCTGGAATAAAGAATCTCAGAGATGGAGTGGGCCAGAGACATTCAAGGGATTATTAAATGCTTTTGCAGAATGATTGACCAATAATAGGGCTGTTGAGACCTGTTTGCAGCCTTGTGATCTTTTTTTTCCCAGCCCAGCTTGGCTTCCCAAGGTGAATGCAGAAGAGAGAAGGTAGGGATCTTCTCTGTTGGACATTCTTTCTTGGATGTCTCATCTTTTATTCTCCAGTGGTTCAGGTGTCCACTGCCTGGAATGTCCTTGTCATGGCATTGAACAGTGTCATGCTTGTAGCCAGGATCTGTTGAGACCAACCCTCTTCAGCCTTCAGGGCTCTTCCAGCAATGCCATCTGTGTCTCCTCTGTACTGAATCCATCAGTCTGTCCATGTTCCTCCCAGACTGGCTGCTCCTTGAGGGGCTGAGGACAGAGGGGGTGTCCAGAATGGAAAGCCTGGATCTTTAGGCTCACACAGTAGCAGGTCTCCCTGCCAGTTACAGCTGCCCCAACAGGGAGCCCTGGAATACTAAGAATCCATGAGAATGTCAGCACCCTCAAATGTCAGAACTGGTCCTGACCCCAGGTGAATAAAGACTAAGAGAGCACATATATAGGATGGTGGGGCAGGGGCCAGGGGTGACCCAGGGTAGCTTGCAGGGAACCATGTGGAACCTGCCTCCTGCCTGAGGGTTTACGGAGGTTCCAGATGAGTTTGAGGGCTGCAGATTTAGAGGTTGACAGAATCTGCTGGATCATTTAGGATGCAATTTCTGGAAAGGAAAGTGGGACAAATTCAAGCTTTGGTGAGAGGGGCTCTGTTGAGTCTTGGATAAGAGGCTGAACCTCTCTGAGCCTCTATTTGTCTACCTGCAAAGTGGGGGCATTCACTGCTCCCACCTCACAGGGTTGTGAGAACACAGTCCTTGTGGATACTCAATGATTTTAATTCACTCTTTCACCAGGCACATATTTATTGCCTATGATGAGAGAAGGGGGAAGTCCCACTTGTCAAGGCCCCTTCACCCTGGACTATGCCCGGCACTTGGTCAACAGCCTAGGACATTCATTTCATAAACATAAGGCAGCTGGGAGGTAGGTTCTGCTGTTAGCCCTGTTTGATACAAGAAGAAATACAGACTTCGGCAGCAGGTGTGACAGGAAGGAGGCCAGAGCCTAGGAAGGTTGCTGCAGCAGTGACTCCTCAGACCCACAGTCTGGGCTGGGATGGAGGCCACGGAACTGGACTTTCTGGCCAATGCAGCCAAAGTAATCCAGACTCTGCTGGCACAGCCTGGATCCTGACAGACAGGCGAGCAGGTGGAAGACACAATCCCAGGCTCCCGGCTCAGATCTTCTCCACATAGTTTCCAGGGAAAAGACCCTCCTGGCCATGTAGGCGGCCCTTCCACCAACCTGAAGAATCTGTGTGAGAGAAGAAAGCTTGGGGTGATGCCCAGCTACCCTGGAGAGAACCCCCATGCCAGTTCTGTGTCTTACTTATCTCTGCATCCTTGATTTGACACAAGGGAGAGTTGTTAATAATGGAAAGAAAGGAGGGAGGGGGGAATGTCTTTCCTAACCACTGGCTCACATAGTCATTTTCTTTCTTTCTTCCCTTTTTCTTTCTTGTGGTGATGGGGATGGAACCCAGGGCCTTGCTCATGGTAGGCAAGCGCTCTACCACTGAGCCATACCCCCATCCCTGTCATTTTTTATAACATTTCTTGTGCTCATCCCTTATCCATCGCCTTCAACAGGCTCCTTCCTCCAACCCCCAGAGTGAACCCAGGAATGAACAGGTCTCTGAGACCCCAGGAGGCTCCCACATCTGTCTGTGGAGTGTGTCCTAAGTCCTAGGCTCTGCTGGAGGCAGCCCAGGGAATTAAGGTAGGAGGGGCTTTGGCCCTCCAGACACAGCTTCTTTCCCCTTTAAAGTAGGTTCTGCTACTAGAAATAGGTGACAAGTAAAAAAAATGAGGGTCAGGGACCAGGTGTGATGCAGTGAGGCCAGAGCCTCGAGGTGGCTTAGGAACTGACCTTCACAGCCAGTGCTCTCCAGCCCGTGCAGCCATGCCACTGGCATGGAAGGTGTTGCTCAGAGCTGTAAGCTAGTGGCTTCTGTTTTCACATGGATGGGAAGGATGTGCAACAATGGGGGGGCAGCCTGGCGGTGTCAGGGTTCTGACCATGCCATACCCCAACCTCTGCCCTGGTGCACACACCTTCCACGAGGATCTCGATGACCTCATTCACATTGAAGCTCAACTCATCGACATCTTGGCCTATGTACTGGTATAGTGCCCGGCACCTTGGGCCATGTACACGTGGTTGGGGCTTGGGTCGGCCCACACCAGGCACAGGTCTCTGCCCCACGCTGCGCTTCCTCTGCATGCTGGGGAGACAAGGGGGTGCTCATCACAGCACCAGACACTCCCTTACCTCTGCCCACCTCCTGGGGCTGCCCTCCCACCCCACCTACCCTGCCACACCCTGGTCAGGCACATTGAGGAATTCTGTGTTGTGCTCTGAGGGTGGCCGTGCCCGGGGAGGTCTGCTGGACCCCAGGGTTGAGGATGGAGGACCCCGGGGAGGCCGCTGGGAACCCCCTCCAGATGTGATTTCCAGGGGCAGGGGCCCCCCTCTGGCAGAGGGAGGCACACCATTTCGGTCCAGGCCTGTGATGGAAGCAAAGATCAGGGTGTTTGTCAGGGAGGAATTATCTGTATTTCAGGAGGGAGGAGGCAGCCACACTCAGCCCAGTATGGGAGGAACCCTGGAGACATGAAAGTCTAAAGGGAGGCTTTGCAGAAGAACATCCGGCCCCCACAGGAGGGCTTTTGTGGGTGGGTCTTGGAGAATAAATCAGAGCTCATCAAGTGTGGGGATTTGGGAGACAAGGCAGAGTAAATAGCCCAAGTGAAGGCCTGGAGGTAAGAATAAATTTGGTGAGTTGGCAAAATAAAATGTAGTTTGCATAAGAAAATGTATTTTGCATGGCAGGGGCATAGGATGGGCGAAGAGGTCACTCACTGGCTAGCTGGGATGGGATCTTTTTTAATACATACATTTTTAGTTACAGGTGGACACAATACCTTTAATTTTATTTATGTGGTGCTGAGGCTCAAGCACAGGGCCTCACACTTGCCAGAAGAGGACTCTAGCACTGAGCCCCAGCCCCAGCCCTAGCCCTGGAATGGGATCTTGAAGGGCTTTGAATATCAAACTAAATTTAGCCTGTATTCTGTGGGAGATGGGGAGCTTGGAAAGTTCTGGACAGAACATAGTGAGCTACAGTGCTTGTTGAACTCCATTGACTGTAGGTCAGGCTTAGGCCCTGGAGCCTGCGAGAGGCAAATGAAGACACTAAGTGAGGGGTATCTTCTCACCTCTGGGGGGGCCAGGGGCCGCCCGGGTAGGGGCTGGGGCTGACTTTCGGGGTCTTCCCTGGGCCATTCCCTTCCGCGTAGGCTCTAAAAGAAGAAAGGATGCAGGTATTTGGGTGGTGGCTCAGCTGCACCTGATTGTAGGCCCCGCCCACAAGTCCCCTCCATTCTGGCTCGACTCCAGGCACCGCCCCTCAGGCCCTTTGCTCTCTCCTCAGCACTGACATCAGGACAGAAGAGAGTGAGCTACAGTGCTTGTTAGACACCATTGACTGTAGATCAGGCTTGGGCCCTGAAGCCCGCCCCAGTAATTGGCCACGCCCCCAGGGCTCCACCCCTCATTGGCCCTTTTCCTTGGGCCCTCCCACTCCCGGACACGCCCCCGCCATCTGCTAGTTGTAGGGTTGCCCCTTTGGCCACGCCCTCCCCACTTCTCTCCCACTCATTGGTCGCTTCTCTAACGCAGCGTCCTCTTCTGTCTCCTTAGGCCCACCGTGGGGCTCTTGCGCATTCCCGACCATCCCCTAGCCGTGATTGGTCTCCCTCGTTGGCTCCGCCCCCGGTTCCGCGCAGACTCACTGGAGCTCTTGGGCAGTCCGTCACCCACGCTGACCGTGAGGGTTTTGCCGCCAGCCTTGAGTACCGCTATGTCTCCAGAGCCGCGGGAAAAGGTGACGCTGCGAGTGCTGCCTCCGCCCCAGCCCTCCTTCTTCACCCGGAATTGTAGTCTGCGGGAAGAAGAGGAAGCTTGGGCCGCTAGCTGGGGTCCCTCTCCCCCCCTCTCCCGTCCGCGGGGGGAGGGGCAAGGCGCCAGGCGCTCGCTCGGGTCCTGGGTCCCTGGGACTGGAGTGTGGGTCGCTGCGCCAAGAGCAGCCCGAGGATGATGCTGGGCTAGGGGCGTACGTGTCGCTGAAGGTGAGGGGCAGGGGCCTCCGTGCCGCCTCCTCGAAGCGCTTGCACAGAAGGCTGACGAACTCGGTCTTGAAGACGCTCTCCAGGAAGCTGTCAGCCGCGTCCTCTTGGAGGATGAAGAAGTCGTCCTGTCGCGTGCTGGGGGAAGTGGGAGGAAAGGCAGGCGAGAGCGACAGGTGAGGGCGGCGGAAGAACTAACTTGTGAGATGCAACAAGGGACGGACTGTCAGGTAAGGGTCAAGTGAGGGGTTGACACAGGTGAGGGAACGGGGGAGCTGGGAAAGTTGGTAATAGAGAAGGGCTGGGTGAAGTGCAAGGACCGAAGCTGTTGAGGCATAAGGATCTTGAATGTAGGAGCAAGTGAATGTGGCAGGTAGGGCCAAAGAGAGGGCTACAGGTACAGCCGTAGGTAAGACTCTCAGGGAAACAGTGGGGCAACAAGTGTAAAAGCAGCTGAAGATCACAGGTGACCTGGCCTCACCTGAGGGAGACTCCCCGCAGGGCCTGAATCTCCAGCTTCTTCTTCAGGACCTCACGCACTTGGCCCTTCTCTGGTCCTTTCTTCACCTTCTCTCGCCCAATCACATACACACACTTAGGGGTCAGGATCAAGTCCCGCTTGATGGGCTGTGGGAATGCAGAACCAGAGGCCGGTGGTGGCTGGAGCCTGGGGCATGAGCAGCCTGGGCCCAGGCGCAGGCATGGTGAAGTGAAGGTGAAGGGGGTCCCTCCAGGTAAAGGTATATGAGTTATATCAGAAACAGAAGAAAGCTGAGTGAGGGAATATTAGCTCAAAAGGGGTGACTGGGCCAGCAAATGGGTACAAGGTAGGTGAAGCACTTGCTGGATCTTGGTACCCTGGCTCAAGGACAGCTCTTGGACCAGGTGACAGTGCTTGGGTCTTGTGACTGAGGCATTTTTTTAAATGCTGAGGATAGAACCCGGGACCTTGCATGTGCTAAGCATGTGCTCTACCACTGAGCTACATTCCCAGCCCTGAAGTGGGCTTCTGGGTGAGATGAATGTGTAATTGTGGACAGATGTGCCTGGCCAGGTAAGGGCATATCTAATGGTCAGGTGTGTCTGGGCTACATGAAAGGATATTTGATGGATGCCGTACATCTATGATGTTGGAGCGAATACCTGTTGACCGCTGTGTCTGGGCCAGGTTAGTGTATCTGTGTTGAACACATGTACACAGCACAGCCTAGGTGAATATATACCTGTGGCTGAGTGTGTCCAGGACAGGTGGCAGTGCTTCTGGTTCAAGCAGGGACAGGGTCTTGGATGTGCCCACCTGCTAGGGCCTCACCTTGAAGCGCCGGTCATACTTGGTGACTGAGTCTGCAAAGTCCACACGCTCCCTCTTGCCCAGGAACTGACGTAGCTCTGGCCGTTCCTCCAGCCCCAGGTAGTCCCCGACGAAGTTCCGATTAATGCTGTTCCTCCTCCGTTCCTTCTTGTTGAGCAGGATGTTGGAAGCTGTTAACATGGAGTCAGGGCAGAGGTCAAAGTGTGGCTCTTCTACATCCATCTGTGCCCACCCTGAGTCTCCCACCCCAAGCAGCTCACCTTCTTCCCGCATCTCCTGGTACTTCCGTACCGCCACGTGGCGCCTCCAGGCCTTCTGAATGGTGCGGGCAAAGCCGTCGAACTTCCGCTCTCGCATCTCCTCCAGGAGGAAAAGCTGGGCAAGAGGGAAGCTGGGTGGGTCCTACCCTCTCCGCAGGCTGCAGTCCCTGTTTTCCCTGGGTCCACCCCACCCACATGCTTTTGTGTCCACATGCACACACACCTGCCCATGCCCATGCCCTATGGTCAAGGTTTTTCCTTCCTCCAGATGACTTGACCTAGGGGACCCTCCCAGTATTTTTTTTTTTTTTCTGTATTAAACTATAGGTGTGGGTTTGTCTCACTGGCTTCGGATCCCGGCCACTTGCTGTGAGGTCTCACCAGATATGGTGTAACATCACAGTTCCTAACATTGCTAATTAAGAGCATGCACAACAAGTGCACCACAATTTCAGAGATGGTAGAAATAGAAGCCAGTGTGCATCTTAGAAAACCACTGTAGCCAGGTATGGTGGCACATGCCTGTAATCCCAGCTAGTTGGGAGGCTGAGGCAAGAGGATCACAAGTTTAGGCCAATCTCAGCAACTTAGTGAGACTCTATCTCACAATAACAAAATACAAAAAAGGGCTAGGTATGTAACTCAGTGATAAACCACCCCTCATTTCAATCCTCAGTTAAAAATAAAAAAGATACATTAAAGAAAATATGAAAATCTGAGTTGCAGGATTCTGATGTGATGGCAACCATGTGATTGTGCAGTGTACAACCCAAACAACTATATTCGGCAGCCCTGGAAAGAAAATTTTTGCAGAAAGCATAGAAAAGGCTTGAGTTGCAAGAGTTTAGGCCCAGAGAGGACTTAAAAAATAAACTGTAATAGGGTAAGTCAGAATACAAATACTGTGAGAAATGACTGTTCATTTGGAATAATGATAGAGGCTCACATCAAGGAGAGGAATTGACTGGATATTAAAATACTACAACTAGGTGTGGTGGCACGGGCCTGTAGTTCTAGCTGCTTGGGAGGCTGAGGCAGGAGGATTGTTGAGTTTGAGGCTATCCAGGGCAACATAGTTAGATCCCATCTTAAAATAAAAAAATAAAAAAATAAAAATGCTGATTGTAGAAAAATATAAAATTCAAATCAAACTTTAGTTATAAAAGGGATAGCCTTGTCAATAGGTGAAGATGGAAAACATTTTTTTTTTAAAGAGAGAGAGAGAGGAGAGTGAGAGAGGAGAGAGAGAGAGAGAGAGAAATTTTAATATTTATTTTTTAGTTCTCGGCGGACACAACATCTTTGTTGGTATGTGGTGCTGGGGATCGAACCCGGGCCGCACGCATGCCAGACGAGCACGCTACCGCCTGAGCCACATCCCCAGCCCGGAAAACATTTAAAAAAAAAAATATTTTGTTTTAGTTGTAGCTGGACACAATACCTTTATTTTATTTTTATGTGGCGCTGAGGATCGAACCCAGCGTCCTGCACGTGCTAGGCGAGCACTCTACCCCTGTGTCACAACCACAGCCCATGGTGGGAAACATTATTAAGAATAAAATTGGGTTTTTATATTAAAAAACAATTAGCACTTCACCCAGAGAGAATTCTCAAATACACAAATTAGAAGGGTTCACTGGGGCTGGGGCTTGTGCTCAGTGGCAGAGCAGTTGCCAAGCATGTGTGAGGCACTGGGTTCGATCCCTGGCACCACATAAAAATAAAAACAAATAAACAAAGGTATTAGGAAAAAAGAAGAAGAAGGGTTCAATGTTAAGAATCCTGCTGCAAAGAGCTTGTGTCTGATTTTGTTTCTCTGCTGGCATTCCACGGGTCTGCGGGTCTGTGGGCAAGGCCTGGTGAGTACTCTGAGGTTTGTTGAGGGACAGGGCGAATGGATGAGGGAGACCAGCCATGCAGGACTGGGAAGGGCCTGCCAACCTGGAGCCACCTCCCTGGCCTTTAACTGTCCTGAGGGGATACAATATGCACCTCCAGGGGCTGGGATTGTGGCTCAGAGGGAGAGCGCTAGCCTCATATGCGTGAGGCACTGGGTTCAATCCTCAGCTCCACATAAAAATATAATAAAAGTATTGTGTCCACCTATAACTGAAAAAAATATTAAAAAAAAACAAAACACCTCCAGCCTTTTTGATCTCTGCCCAGTGAAAAGGATCCATTTTTTTTTTAATAAATATTTTTTAGTTGTAGTTGGACATAATACCTTTATTTTATTTATTTATTTTTATGTGGTGCTGAGGATTGAACCCAGCGTGTCGCACATGCTAGAGGAGCACTCTACCGCTGAGCCACATCCCCAGCCCCATGAAAAGGATCCATTTTTAATTCGGGAAATGAAGATTCCTGTCTAAAGAGCTAGAATGTTAAGAGGAGAGAGACCTGATTAAATTGGAGTTTCTCCAGGTACAGTGGGTCGAATAGTGTCCCCCAGTTCATGCCCAGTCGGAACCCATAAATGTGGCCTTATTTGGAAACAGGGTCTTTGCAGATGTGATGAAGTTACAACAAGGTCGTCCTGGACTCGCGTGGGCCCTGACTCCAGTTGGACTGGTGTCCTTATAAGAAGACAGGGATTTGGACACAGAGATGCCAAGGAGGAGGCCGTGCGAAGGTGAAGGCACAGGCGGGAGGATGGATTGCTGGCAGCCGCCGAGGTTAAGGAGAGATAGAAAAGAGTCTTCCTAAGAGTCAGCTTGTTCTCAGACTTCTGGCTTCCAGACCAGAATTTGGTGATCAAATTTTATAGGTACAGAGAACATAAAGACTTTTTATCTGGGAGGAATGAAATTGATCCAAGTTGAGTGCGGTAAGGTACATGCCTGTAATTCCAGTGACTCGGGAGGTTGAGGCAGGAGGGTCACAAGTTGGAGGCCAGCCTCAACAACATAGTGAGTTCGTGTCTCAAAACTAGAAATAAAAAGGGCTGGGAAAGGGGCTGGGGTTGTGGCTTAGTGGTAGAGCGAGGCCCTGGGTTCGATCCTCGGCATCACATAAAAATAAATAAATAAATAAAATAAAGGTATTATGTCCAACTACAATAAAAAAGGGGAGGGGGCTGGAAAGTGGCTCGGTGGTCGAGTGCTTCTGGGTTTAATCCCCAGTACCAAAATAAAAAATAAATTGATCACCTAACTTCGGCCATTGTCTCATTATTTCTACCCAGTCCAACTTACCCAAATCAAAGTCTGCAGACTGAAATTTTGGTCAAAACTTGATGTTATCTTAGTCTTTGCCAGTGGTGGTTTTATTTTATCTCTTTTTTTTTTTTTCCTGTTCTGTATCAATTTTTGGTCTCTATTCCAGACAGATTTTGTGATCTCCAAGTAACTAATAAGAGGATTCTCTCTCTCTTTTCTCTTTCTGTTCTCTCTTTTTCTTTCTCTCCCTCTCTCATTTTCTTTTCCTTGCCTGTTACAAATTAAATCATCCCAGGTGTAGTTTTAACCGTGGGCAATTTTGACCAGTGATAAGGGTTTTTATCAGTGATATCATTTACTTTGTGGATGTTTGCCTGGGCTGGCACTGGACCTCGTGCCTGCTGGGCAGGTGTGCTACCCCCAGCCTGAGAAGAATTGCTTTTAAGTTACAGAAACAGAAGGATCACCTCAACAATCTGTTGTCCTCATAAAGTCCCTGTGGTGTGATTGGAGCAGGTGCCACTGTTATGCGTGTGACATGCGCCTGGCTGGCCCTGAGCCTGGCTCCGGTGCCCACGCCCTTTCTCTGCTGCCGAGGGAACCCAGGCTTCCCCTGGGAGTCCAGTGCGGCAGCACGAGGCAGCTGGACAGGCGCTCAGGGGATCCCTGTCCTAGGGTTTTATTCTTGTCACTGTCACTTTGTCCCCCCCCCCCCGAAATCAGGGTGGCATGGGGATGGCACAGCTTCCAGGTAAGAGGCTCAGAGCCCACCGAAGCCCACTGAGGGGTCATCTCTGAGCTGAGTACGTGGACTGGGGTCTTTGGTGCATCTGGGGTCAAGGAAGGCCTTGGAATGAGAAGGTCCCCACGTGACCTTCAGTTCAGGCCTAGCAGCTGCACGTGCTAGTGGATGAGGAATGAAGAAGAGGGAGGTGGTGGACACCTGTGATCCTGGCCACTGCAGAGCAGTGGTGGGGGGTGGAGAGTTGGAGACCGGCCTGGGGACATAGTGAGAAACTGTCTCAAATGAATCAATAAACAAAAAAAGGAAACAGGAAGTAGGAAAGGAGGAAGGGGAAGAGGAAAAGAAGGAAACTAGGAAGGAGAAAGAAAGAAAGAAAAAAGCAATACGTAGGAAGTCATGTAAAAGAAGGAAAAAGGGGTTGGGTGTAGCTCAGTGGAAGAGCTGGGCCAGGACCTGGGTTCCATCTCCAGCACCACCAGCCAACAAAGCTTGCAAATAGAAATTTTAGGCTGAAGGTGTAGCTGGGCGGCAGAGCCCTCGACTAGCATGCGTGAGGCCCTGGGTTCATCCCAGGACCAAAAAGAAAGAAGCAAAAAAAAAAAAATAATAATTAAAGAAAGAATGAAAGTAGAAAAACCAGTGGAGGAAAGGGTGAAGGAAGGACAAGGGGACACAAGACTTTTGTGGATAGGTGGCAGCCTCCCCCACCTTCCTGGCCATCAAGAACCATTCAGCAAATGTGGCTTTCTCAGAGCAGCTCCTGTGTGCCAGTCACTGGGCAGTGTTTGTTTGCTTTGGGTCCTAGGGCTTGGGCTCAGGGGGCTCTGCCCCTGAGCTACATCCCCAGCCCTTTTTATTTTATTTTGAGATAGAGTTTTGCTAAGTTGCTGAGGCTGGCCTCCAACTTGAGATCCTCCTGCCTCAGCCTCCTGGGGCACTGGGATTGTAGGTGTGCACCACAGAGCCCAGCAAGCCTTCCTGTTTTGTCTAATCCTCACTCCAGTTTTGCAGGGGGCGGCTGTTATTCTCATCATTTTCCAAATGGGGAAACAAGACTTGGAGGGGCAAGGAAGCCTGCCCAAGGTCACACGGTGGCCTGAAGGACTCGGGGCCATTGCCACAGGTTGGTCTCTTCCTTTCTCTTCATTCTCTTGCTCCCACTTACCGACTCTGGGTTCTTAACAAAGACCTTGGTGCTCCCCATCTGGTACTGGTCCGGCTCCATGTTGACCGCCCTAAGCAGATGCTGGACACCCTGACGTTCGTCCCCACGCCACTGTGGCCAGGTCTCAGGGGTCAGGATGGCGTACCTGGAAGCAGAGGGTGGGGTGTGGGGCATTTGGGGCAGGGCGGCTGGTCATTTTGCTGGGGCCGCTGGGCCGAGCGCTCACCTCTGCAGGAACTTGGAGAACTGGCGGCGGTAGGCGAAGCCGGCCCTGCGCACCCGGATGTTCTCCCGCAGGCCCAGGTACTCCACCTGGTGCTTGACCCTGTGGGGAGGGCGGCCTGAGACCCTGCAGCTGGGGGCTGCTGGGTGTGGGGAAGGCAGGGCAGGTCCTGCAGGGCTGGGTTTGTGTTGGGGGCTGTTCCGGGTGAGCACTGAGGTCTGGGACTCCACTCAGCCCCCGGGGGGTCTGGGGACCCGGGCTGTGCTCATCCTGGTGGTCAGTCCTGGGGTCAGTTCTGGACTTTGAGTCTGGGGAACTGAGGCTGGGGGCTGTGCTTGTCCCTGGGTCAGCCTGTAGTCAGTCTAGGGTCACCCCGGGGGGCCAGGGGGGTCTTGGTCAGTGCTAAGTATAACCTAGGAGCCCTGAGGGGTTTCCTGCTGGCTCTTGGGGCTGGTCTGGGTTAGTCCTGGGATGGGGCCTGGAATGGGGGGTCAGTCTGTGGGTCAGGTGGCATGCACTGGTCCAACCAAAGTCCAGACCTGGCCAGGAGACGTCACCTGCTCTCTTCCCAGTCTCGGGGCCTCTTGGTCTCGTTGGGTTTGATGCAGCGGATGTAGTGGGGGGTGCACCTCTTCAGTGTGGTCACCAGGTCATTGGCTTGTTTCTGAGAAGCAGGAGAAGGCAGGGTGAGGGGAGCACAGATGGCCCCTCTCCTCTCCCCACCCAAGAAACAGACACACCCATGGCGGGCAGGGCTGGGGTCTGTGCTGCTGGAGCATGGAGTGCACACCTCTGAGTGTCCACCAAGAGGGGTGATATCCTGGGTCTGCCTGCCCTCCAGCTGGGAGCTCTTGCATGTGCCACACTCCCCATGCTTAGCTTGGCACACAGTAAGTGCTCAGGAAATGTTTGCAGACCGAGTAGCTGACCATTCAGGGGACCATGTTGCCCAGAACGTTTCTACCTGTCCTTTAGGGAGACAGGGATTTGGGACGTAAAGAATCATGTGTACATTCTTGAGAGGCCAGCCTTGGGTTGTGTATTTTAGTCACCCCAGGAAATAGAGTGAACAGAAAAGAATTCTTCTGGCGGGGGGGGGGGGGGAAACTAGTGGGAGTGACTCAGGTTCTGCTGTGTGGCCTTGGCAAGTGAGTGACCCTCTCTGAGCCTTGGGGGTGGAACTGAACAAGCTTCTCGTGTATCCGTGTTCTGTGCTTGCTGCCAGTATGCATTAAGCACTCAAAAAAAGAAAAGGGTGCTCATACATTATTAGAACGGGACCCCCATATTCATCGCACCATTGTTTATAGTAGCCAAAAGATGGAAGCAGCCCAAGTGTCCAACAGGTGAATAGATACAACTGGTCCACCTAGATACTGGATATTTTCCAACCTTAAAAAGGAAGGAAATTCTTCAACATGGCGCCACACGGAGGGACATTGTAGACACTGTGCTCAGTGAGATCAGCCAGGCAGGCAAGGACACGCTGCAGGCAGGACACACTCACAGGTGGTCCCCTGGAATCATGAGATTCACAGAGACAGCGAGCAGTGCCAGGGGCTGGGGAGGGGCTGGGGCGTTAGTGTTTAAAGGGAACAGGACTTCAGTGTGAGAAGGCGAGAAAGTTCTGGAGACGGACACACTTCACACCTCCGAGCTGTGCACTTAGAAATGAGTAAGATGGTCAGTTTTGTTCTGTGTGTTGAACATGCTCTCCGACTCGGGGGCTGGGAGTGTGGCTCAGTGGTAGAGTCCACGCTTAGCAGGTGCAAGGCCCATCCGTGGGTTCCGTCCCCATCGGCGGAGGAGGAGATGATGGGGAAGGAAAGAGGGAGGAGGAGGCAGAGGAGAAGGAGAAGAGGAAAAGTGGCAAAAAAAATTGATTTAATCTCCCAAACCTAGAGGTGGAAGATGGTGCCTGCCAGAGGGTGCCAGAGACAGGCACAATGGCCCTAGGGATGAAGGAGAGACCGACATTGGAACCAGGAGGGACCCACTCTGGGGACTGGACAGGGTGGGACCCAGCCCTTCTAATGCCCAACTCTCCCTGTCTGCCCCAAGCCCACCTTGATCTTGGAGCCAGCAGTGCTCGGACGGCCCTTCTTGTCCACATCCAGCTTCTCAGGAAAGAGCATCCGGAGGAAGTCCCTGGGCAGGAAGAGGGAAGGTTGGGGGTGCAGCTGGACCCTGGGGCCGATGGGGCTGCCTCCACCCACGCACGATGCAAATAGAGCAGGGGAACTATGGTGAGTGAGGTGCGGGGTTGGTGCTGCCCTGTGCGTTCCTTGATTTATCTGCACTGGGTTTGCTCTATGTCATACATGATTGGGTAGCAAGTAACACAGATCAGGGTTAAATAGAAAAATAGGTCAATCAGCGAAGCATCCCTGGAATCTCCAAGACAGCTTGTTAACACACACTGCCAGGGCCCACCTAGGAGGTTCTCATTGATAGGCCTGGACCGTGACCCAATTTTCCTTCCTTCCTCCCTCCCTCTTCTTCCTCCTCCTCCTCCTCTTCTTCTCTCATTTTTTTTTTTTTTTTTTGGTACTGGGGATTGAACCCAGGAGTGTTTTATCACTGAGTGAAATCCATAGATCTCATTTTTTACTGAGACAAAGTCTAAGTTGCTGAAGGTCTCACTAAATTGCTGAGGCTGGCCGTGAACTTCTGTCTCAGGCTCTCCAATCACTGGGATCACAGGTGCGCACCACTGCACCAGGCTGACCAATAATGTCTAATGAGTTCGCAGGTGATGCTGATGCTGTGGGTCTAGGGACCCCACCAGGAGAATCATGATTCTAGTTCTGTGTTTTCCAATGTGGCGGCCACTGGTCCCATCTCACTACTGAGGTCCTTGAAGTGTGGCCTGTTCATAATTGAGACATGCTGCAATTATTAAAGTATACACTGGAATCCAAAGACCAAAAACTGTGAAATGTTTCTTTCTTTTTTTTTTTTTTTTTACATTGGTTATATGTTAAAAATGGTAATATTTTGTAGTGGTGTGTGACTGAATAGCTGGATTGAGGAGACTGAGGTAGGAGGATCACAAGTTTGAGGCCAGGCTGGGCCACTCAATGAGCCCCTGTCTCAAAATAATAAAGGGCTTGGGATGTAGCTCAGTGGTAGAGCACTTGCCTGGTGTGAGGCCCTGGTGTGTGTGTGTGTGTGTGTGTGTGTGTGTGTGTGAATGATATTGAGTTAACTAGAACATATTTAATTTTACCTGTTTCATTAGTCCACCTTTTCACTTTTTAAGTGTGCTTACTAGAACTCTACAGGTGGTGGAAGTGGGGATTAACTATAGATTGACATGAGGAATCTTTTTAGGGTGAAATAAACATTCTGAAGTTGAATTGTGGTGATGGCTGCACCTACATTCTGTCAATTTACTACAAGTCATTAGATTCTACATTTCATAAATGGGAAAACTTAATGACATGGAAATTACACCTCAATAAGGCTGTTTAAAAATCATTACTTGAATGATGTTGGATATGATTATATTGGACAGCCCTGATCTAAACAAATGGTTCTCAAATTCTGATGTGCCCTTGGATCCTCAGGGGGTCTGGGAGGGTCTTATTAAAATGCAGACTCTGTATAGTGATGCCACTTGCTTCACTCTTCCTGCTAAGGATTGCTTTAGTTATTCTGGGTCTCTTATTTTTCCAGATAAATTTCATGATTGCTTTTTCTATTTCTATAAGGAATGTCATTGGAATTTTGATCAGAATTGCATTAAATCTGTATAGTGCTTTTGGAAGTATGGTCATTTTTTTTAAGAGAGAGAGAGAGAGAGAGAGAGAGAGAGAGAGAAAGAGAATTTTTTTAATATTTATTTTTCAGTACTTGGTGGACACAACATCTTCGTTTGTATGTGGTGCTGAGGATCGAACCCGGGCCGCACGCATGCCAGGCGAGCGTGCTACCACTTGAGCCACATCCCCAGCCCAGTATGGTCATTTTGATAATATTAATTCTGCCTATCCAAGAGCAAGGTAGATCTTTCCATCTTATAAGGTATTCTTTGATTTCTTTCTTTTAGGGTTCTATAATTTTCATTATATGGATCTTTCACCTCTTTTGTTAAGTTGATTCCCAAGTATTTTATTATTTGGGGTGGCTATTGAGAATGGAGTAGTTTTCCTCATTTCCCTTTCTTAGGATTTGTTACTGATATATAGAAATGCCTTTGATTTATGGGTGTTGATTTTATATCCTGCTTCTTTGCTGAATTCATTTATGAGTTCTAGGAGTTTTCTGGTGAACTTTTAGGGTCTTCCAGGATTAGAATCATATCATCAGCAAATAGTGCCAATTTGAGTTTTTCTTTTCCTATGTGTAACCTTTTAATTTCTTTCATCTGTCTAATTGCTCTGGCCAGTGTTTCAAGAACTATGTTAAATGGAAATGGTGAAAGAGGACATCCCTGTCTTGTTCCAGTTTTTTGAGGGAATGCCTTCAATTTTTCTCCATTTAGAATGATGTTGGCCTGGGGCTTAGCATAGATAGCCTTTATGATGTTGAGATAACTATATTACAGAGCAATAGTAACAGAAACAGCATCGTATTAGGACCAAAACAGACTGGTGAATGGTACAGAGTAGAGGACACAGAGACTAACCCACAAAACTACAATTATCTTATATTAGACAAAGGTCCCAAGAATATTCATTGGAGAAAAGATAGCCTCTTCAACAAATGGTGCTGGGAAAACTGGAAATCCATATGCAACAAAATGAGATTAATCCCCTATCTCTCACAATGCACAAAACTCAACTCAAAAATAGATCAAAGACTTAGGAATACAACCAAAGACCCTGCATCTATTAGAAGAAAAAGTAGGCCCTAATCTCCATCCTGTGGGATTAGGCCACAAATTCTTTAATAAGACTCTTGTGGCACAAGAATTAAAATCAAAAATCAATAAATGGGATGGACTCAAACTAAAAAGCTTCTTCGCAGCCAAAGAAACAATCTGTGAGGTGAATAAAGAGCCTACATCTTGGGAGCAAATCTTTACCCCTCACACATCAGATAGAGCACTAATCACTAGGGTGTATAAAGAACTCAGAAAGCTAAACACCAAAAAAATAAATAAATAACAATCAATAAATGGGCAAGGATCTGAAGAGACACTTCTCAGAAGATGATGTACAATCAATCAACAAATACATGAAAAAATGTTCATCATCACTAGCAATTAGAGAAATGCAAATTAAAACCACTCTAAGATTTCATCTCACTCCAGGCAGAATGGCAGCTATTACGCATACAAACAACAATAAATGTTGTCGAGGATGTGGGAAAAAGGCACACTCATACACAGCTGGTGGGACTGCAAATTGGTGCAGCCAATATGGAAAGCAGTATGGAGATTTCTTGGAAAATTGGGAATGGAACCACAATTTGACCCAGCTGTCCCTCTCCTCAGTCTATACCCAAAGAACTTAAAAACAGCCTAGTACAGGAACACAGCCACATCAATGTTTATAGCAGCACAATTCACAATAGCTAAACAATGGAACCAATCTAGATGCCCTTCAGGGAATGAATGGATAAAAAAATGTGGCATATATACACAATGGAATATTACAGAGCAATAAAAGAGAATAAAATCATGGCATTTGCAGGTAAATGGATGGAGTCAGAGAAGATAATGCTAAATGAAGTTAGCCAATCCCCCCAAAAAAAAAACAAATGCCAAATGTTTTCTTTGATATAAGGAGGCTGATTCATAGTCATCAATGGGTGCCTGGGCTCCTGGAGGGAGATGTAAGAATCCGACTCAGATGTCTCTGCTGGGGACCCTGAGTACCTGGAGCTGCTCTCACAAACCTGTACTTGGGATGGAACCCAGAGCCCCAGCACGCCAGGCTCTACCACTGAGCTACATCCCCAGCACCTGGAGATTCTCTGAGATCAGAACCATGCCTTGGCCACAGAGCCACCCCCACAGCATCAGTGCCACAGTGGGAGCTCTGGGGAAGATGGAGTGGTCCCCAATCCTCCCTCCATCCCCATGGGGGTTCTGCCTGGAGGCCCCACACCCGGGCCACTCACTGCTCGCTGGTCTGCATCAGCTCTATAAGGTCAGAGAAGAGGACATCCCGGTTCCTCTCGCAGAAGCCGCTGACGTTATAGGAGACCTGGAGGGTGGGGGGGTCATGGGGGTGAGGCCCAGAGACTGGGTGTGTGGGGGTGGACCTGCTCTGGGGTGAGAAGATGAGAGTTAGCTACAGCTCTGGTTTGGGGTGATCTCTGGTTTAGAATAGAGGATTGGGGGTTACCTCTGGTGCCAGGGCTCCCTGGAAGTCTGAAGTTCAAGTTGGAGTGTGTGACCCCAAGTCACGTGAAGGGATGTGGGGGTTGAAATCCTGCTCCTTGGATCAGAGCCAAGGCGAGGTAGGAGTTAGGGTTCAGATTGGAGGGTGGGGAACTGCAGCCCGGGAGGGGGTGCCCAGGAGTCTGCTGCTTAATATTAACTCCGAAGGTTGGATCACCTCATCCTGGTCACTTGGGGGTTGGGGGTGCTGTGTTTGGGGAGGGTCTACAGCCCTGGCTCTTGATAAGGGATGCTGGGCTGGGGCTGCTTTCTAAAGAGGGGGCTCTTTATACACCCGCTTTTGCAGCCCTGGCTGAGGACAGGCACTGCCACCTGTTTTGGGGGATGGTGGGAGGCAGCCTGGGCAGGGGCCCCTGAGAATGTCTGCTGCCCCATGAAGTCAAGAGCATGAGGAGAGGGTCTATAGTCCTCCCAGTGGGGAAGAGGCAGTGGCCAGGGAGGAGCTTGCTGGAGCCTTGGGTAGGGTCTGCAGGGAACCTGTACCATGGGCCTGGGGGCCTGGGAGATTTACTTTCCAAAATGGGATAAGAAGGGGGGTTCCAGAGTCAGGGGCTGCTGCTCACATTGAAGTTGGGGGTTTTCTGGGCAGAGGGGAGGGACTGGTGCCTGCTGCCCAAGTTGTCCTGCCTGTCTACTGGGGCAGCTGCCCTTTTGGCTGAGCAGGCTATGGCCCTGATCAGAGACCAGAGAGTTCCTTGGGGGGCCCAGGGGTGGGTGCAGGCAGTTTGAGGGAAGAGCTCCCGGTTTGGTGGTGGCTGCGGTCCATGGGTTCATCATTGTGGTCAGTAGGGAGAGAGCCAGAGGAGGATGTTGGTGGAACACTGCGGCCCTGGCTGGGGGTCCTGGCAGCATCCTTCCCATCTGGGTGTTGGAGGGCTGCAAGCTGGAGCCCTTGGGGTCTGTGAGGGGTCGCCTGGGGGGAGTACAGCGGGTGGGGCGGGCGCGGGGGCACGCACTTTGCCAGCGTAGTGGTGGATGACGAACCCCGCGCTCCAGCTGTTGAAGTGCTCGTGGGTCCCCACGGCCGCCTGCAGCTTCTGCAGCAGCGTCTGGTCAGCACCTCCGCCTGTGGCGTGCATGGTGGCGCACACGTCGTCCAGCACGCTCATGATGCCTGGGGGGCTCTGCAGGGCGAGCAGAGGGCAACTTAGTCGGCTGGTCCTGCCCTGGCCAGTCGCCAGCCCCAGAGAGGAAGCCCAAAGGTGAGCAGGTGCAGAGGGCTGGAGCAGGCGGCGAGGGCCCGTAATACTAGCCCCGATGGCGGCAGTGGGGCTGGTGTCGCTCAGTGGAAAGGCACCTGCCTAACCTCGAGACCCAGGGTTCCTTCCCGCGGGCGGGAAAAAGTGGTTTTTGGTGGTAAAGGACTTAGAAATGTGTGCTCCATGGGGTGCAGGAGAGAGTGGGGGACCCCCAGGAGGAATTCATGACTTTGACCCCTCTGAGCCCAGGGGATTGTCCAGTGAAGAAATGAAAGCTGAGCCGAGGGGCAGAGGCCACGCATCAGGTGGCTGAGGGGATATTTCAGTTGTGCTTCATCTGCTGGAGACCTGGGCCTAGGCTAGAGGGGCCCTAGGCTGCCATAACCCACTCCCGGGTCTCCTAGGCCCAGCTCCAGGGCCCAGTGAGACCTCTGGAAGTGGGTCAGTCCTCACCAGCTTGTTTTCAATGAGGTCACAGACGACTTTGTTGTTGAAGTACTCGATGGGGGTCCAGCGGATGCCCTCCTGCACATACTCCTCCTGGGGGGGAAGGGGGCGGGAGGAGTGGATGGAGGAGCTGTGCCCAGTGCCACCCATCTCTTCTCCCAGGCCTGTCTCTGGCCCTGGGTGGGGCAGGCAGGAAGTGCCAGGGAACCATGTCCCTGCTTCTGGTCCTCCCAGATGGACACTCAACAGGACCTGGTGGATAAACCACCAGCTTCCGAGGCAGAGGGAAATGCAGTGGTGTGCTGGCAGGGGCTGCAGTGCAGATGCTGAGTATCCCCCAAAGGCTTGTATGATGGCCTGGTCCACGGAGTGGTGCTCTTGGGAGGTGGTGGCACTTAGGGGAGATGGGGCCTAGTGCGAGTCTTTAGGCCATTGGGGGTATGTCCTTGAAGGGACTTATGGGACCCTCCCCTTCCTCTCTCTCTCTCTTGCTTCCTGGCCACGAGGTGAGCAGTTTATTCTGACATGTGCTTTGCCATCTGGCACCCCCACCAGAGGCCCAAAGCTATATGGGTCCATCCAGTCTTAGACGGGAATCTCCAAAGCCGTGGGCCAGAATAACCCTTTCTCTCTGAGTTGATGATGCTGGGATTTCATGGTGGTGCTGGGAAGCTGGCTGACAGAGGGCAAGCAGGGAGGTGGGGACCAGGGGCTTGGGTCTCCCCAGTGGCTCGGTGACTCTCAAGGTCCTACCCCACCCCGATACCCATCCCATGCCACTTGGCTGCGCTGCCCACCTGCTCAGCCTTCAGGGTGAGCTCGATGAAGATTTGTTGCAGCTTTTCATTGACGAAGTTGATGCAGAACTGCTCAAAACCATTTTTCTGCCAGGGAGAAAAGGGGTCCCTCCATCAGTGGGCTGATGCTAGGTGGCCACGGGCTACCCCAGGTTGTATGGAGGACAGGTGTGGGCTGGGGGTTGGAGGTACAGTGGCCAGACCTGGAAAATCTCAAAGCCGTAGATGTCAAGGACACCGATACTGTACTCCTCCTGGGGCTTCTGCATCGCGCGGTTGATGGCCTGTAGTGTGGCGGGAACAGCAGTCAGTGGGCATCTGGTCAGCACTCTCCTGATGTGCTCTTAGCTGTGCTCATGGACCATGTCCCCTCTCACCAATTTCTCTCTACTGCCATGTTCTGTCCTCCCACCTTGTAATAAGTCACCCTTATGAGAGATCCAAGTGTTTGAGTATCGGGGTTCCTGATCTGGCAGCCACGTCTGCCACTTAACCTCTCTGTGTCTCTGTTTCCTCATCTCTAAAGCGAATTAATAAGCTAGGTGTCATGGTGCACACCTGTAGTGTCAATGCTCGGGAAGCTGTGGCAGGAGAATCCCTTGAGATCAGTAGCTCAAGACCAGCCTGGGCAACAGTGAGACTCATCTCAAAAAATAAATTAATTAAAAGAATGGATTGGGCTGGGGATACAGCTTAGTTGGTAGAGTGCTTGCCTTGCATGCACAAGGCCCTGGGTTCAAATCACCAGCACCACACACATATACAAAAGAATGGATTAATTATAGCAGCTACTGGGTTGGGGGTATAGTTAGTGTTAGAGCACCTGTGGGCATATGTGAGGACTTGGGTTTGATTCCCAGCACTGCAAAAACTAATTAAAAAGCAACTATAGCTAGGCATAGTGGTGCTTGCCTGTCATCCCAGCAGCTCAGGAGGCTGATGTAGGAGGATTACAAGTTGGAGGCCAGCCTCAGCTATTTAGTGAGACCCCATCTCAACATAAAAAAGAAAAAGACTAGAGATGTAGCTCAGTAGTAAAGTGCTCCTGAGGTCAGTTCCCAGCTCTAAAACAAACAAACACAAACCAACTATAGGGTGAGTATTCCTTATTTGAAAGGCTTGGGACCAGAAGTATTTCAGAGTTTTGATTTTGGAATATTTACAGATATATAATGAGATGTTTTGGGGATAAGACCTAAATCCAAACACAAATCTCACTTCTTTCATATGCACTCTCTACCCATAGCCTGAAGTTCATTTTATACAATATTTTTAGTGTACCTTCATATTATATATGTATGATTACCAGGGGCAATTTACCACTGAACTACATCTCCATATATATATATATATATATTTTTTTTTTTTTTTTTTTTTTTTGACACAGGGACTTCCCAAGTTGCTTAGGGACTCACTAAGTTGCTGAGGCTAGCTTTGAACTTGCAGTCCTCCTGAGTCACTGGGATTACAGGCCTGCACCACCGTGCCTGGCATATCTGCATTTTGACAGTCTATCAGGTCAGGGGCAGAATTTTCCACTTGTGGTATCATTTTAGTGCTCAAAAGTCTTGGATTTTGGAGCATTTGGGATTTGGGATTTTCAGATTAGGGATGCTTAATCTGTACTTTATGGGTCTTTTTCTGAAGATCCAAGAAGTCGATGCACATAGAACACTTAGGACGGTGCCTAAAGGCTATACGTGTTTGTTACGGTCCTGACTGTTACTGGCCCTGACACGTCCTGTTCCTTTCTGCCCCCATCTTTCTGTCACTTTGTCCCCTCAACTCTCCTCCTCCTGGCTCTCAAATGTACCCCCCATCCTCATTGCCTTGATGCCAGTCCAGGTCTGGAGTCTCCAGCAGCCCCTTCCCTCTGGGGCTCCGTGCCACAGCCACAGGAGCTTCCGGATCTCCCACCCATCCCCCATCGCCTGTGCTGAGAGTCGCCTCCATCCCCAGCCAGGAGTTGGTGAGATGAGGAGTCAAGTCTGCCTCTTCCGCTTGGTGGGCTCAAGCCCAGGACTTGGTAGGCACTGGGTGCCCACCTAGCCCCACAGCCCATGTCCCGCAGCCCCGGTTCCACTCGCCTCCACCAGGAAGTCAAAGAGGCGAGCATAGAGTCCCTTGGCCAGGGCGTCACGGGTGTAGGCTGCCTGCTCCACGTTGAGGGTCACGTTAATGGACTCACTGCGTCCGCCCCAGCGGCTGTCCATCTTGCGGCTGGTCAGCTTCTCCTGCAGCCGCCCACTGTCAATGCCCAGCAGGTAGGCAGGAAAGGCCAGGACTGCCAGGCCAGGGCAAAAGGGGACAAGGTCAGCCTCTTGGGATTCCACATCTTGCCCAGTGACAATGACATTGTCCTCTTGGGTTCTGAATCAGGAGGAAGCAGTTCACACACACATGTAGGCTCCCCTCTCTCCCCAGCGCCCACACTCACGGTCTGCAGTCTCCACCCGGGCGTAATTCCCCTCTTCACAGAAACTGATGTTCCCTAGGTGTAGGATCCCTGCCACCAGCTGCAGAACCAGCTGCTGGACGCTGGGCGGGATCCCAATGACTTGCATGGCACTCTGTGGGCACAACAGGGAAAACCAACCTTGGCTTCCACCCTGCCCCTGGGGCCACAGCATAGATTCAGAGTCAGAACATTTGGGGTGCCTGGCCTGGCTCTTTCATTCACTTGCTGGGTGACCTTGGACAAGTCTCTGTTCCTCTCTGGGCTTCAGTTACCTTATTTATAACATGAGAGGGTTTTCCCTGGCTTAAGGACTGGCTGAGGGCTGCAGTGGTGTCTGGTACTCACCAGGGTCTCGCTGAAGTCGCTGCTGTCATCGGTGCCATCCACCTTGTAGGTGTCTGACTGGTTGAGGTAGTAATAGTAGTCGGGCGTCATGAGCCCCAGGTTCTGGCGCTGCTCCTGCGAGGCCCCTTCCAGCAGCTGGAGGGTGAGCGATGCTCAAGCTTCTGGAGCTGACCCAGCACAGCCCTCGTGGGCTCCCTGGACACTGACCTTCCCATTATCTCCCTCCCCAACCCCTGCGGCCCACTTGGGGTTCCTGTGGCCCAGCCCCATGGGCCTCTTCCCTGCACCTGGTAGTAGATGTGAAAGTTCCTCTCATTTTCATTCTGCATGACCACGCGGGACTTCTCTAGCAAGAAGTTGGAGATCTTGCCCCCATCTGGCTCCCCGCCACGGCTAAACTGGATCTCAAAGTACTTGCCCTGGGGACATCAAGGATACAAATAGTAAATCCTGGTAGGGACGCAGGGAAAGGAACACATATACTCTGGTGGTGGGGTGGCAATTCAGTGCAGCCACAGTGGACGTCAGTGTGGAGGTTCCTCAAAGGACTCGGAATGGCACCGCCACTGAACCAGCTGTCACCACGGAACCAGCTATTCCACTCTTTGCTATTTATCCAAAGGAATTAAAGTCATCACACCGAAGTGATCCATGCACCATTCACATAGCCAAGCCACGAAACCGCCCAGGGGCCCATCAACAGGTGAACGGAGAAAGAAAAGGTGGTCTCTGAACAGACGGAGCTTTACTTTCTATCACCCCCATCCAGTAAGAATACAGACTACACAAAGAAGAACGAAATTACATCATTTGCAGGAAAACAAATTGAGCTAGAGAGCTTTATGTTAAGCAAAATAAACCAGACTCAGAAAATCAAGGGTCATTTGGGTGGGACCAGTGTCCAAATTAAACTGACCAAATTACGTTATGTGCATGTACAAATGTGTCACACTGAAGTCCACTATTAGGTATGATTATGATGCACCATAAATGATAATGCCCTGAATCGCAAAGAACCACATTAGTCCCCAGGGCCAGAGTGCAGGTGGCCAAAGCCTAGGAAGGGTCTTGGGAGCCTGCTTCTCTTGTCTCTTCCTCACTTGGCCTTCCCTCTCCTTCCTCTTCCTACACCCACTTATAAAGTACTTGCTCCTTTCACCAGCTGCTCCCCTTTGGCCTTTGCTCAGGTTGTGCCCTGGGCAAGCAATGACCTTTCTACCTGCTTGGATGCACGGTCCTGGGATCATCACATTTTATCAACCAGTTTCCAAGTCCCTGCGCCTAACACAGAGGCCTCCACGTCTCTGTGGGATGCTGTGGATCCCCGTGGTCCTTTGGCATCTCCTGTATGCTCTCCCAAGACCCAGGACAAGGGCCCCAAAGACCCCTTCTTTGGTCTCTAACACCATCTGAGTTCTGCTCTGGCCAGAGGTTAGAGGGAAGAAAGTCCTCTACCACCCCTGTCCAAAACCAATACAAATTACATCGTCATCTTACACAACACCTGTAGCATGTAATGACTATTTATCGTATCGTACACTAAAATTGTACAGTAAAATGTATATATGTTTTGACAGTCATCCATTTTTTTTAATGTTTAAAATGTTTTTAGTTATAGTACTTATTTTTATGTGGTGCTGAGGATTGAACCCCGCGCCTCACATGTGCAAGGCAAGTGCTCTGACACTGAGCCACAACCCCAGCCCTCATCTGTGTTTTTTATGTGTATTATTCAAACAATAATATTATGTGATTCCACTTAGATGACATTCTAGAGCAGGTGAAACGAATATATGGCAAACAATAGATCAGAAAAGTGGTTGCTTCTACCGTCAGCTGGGAGTAGAGGTTGACGAAGGGGCCAAGCGGGAACTCTGGAGCCATGGTGATGGATTGAACGCTGGGTTCAATCCTCAGCACCACATAAAAATTAGAGTGGTCCACTTTGGATATATGTATTTTGCAGTATGCAGTTAAAGAAAAGCTTCAAATTTATACTGGACAATGATCAGTGATATCCACGTTGGAGTGTTTGGGTGGCGCGAGGTGTGGGGCCTATTTGCATCGCAGTGTAACATCATCTCCGTTTATGGATGAGCCAGCGGGAGCCTCAAGAGATGACATCATTTTTTTTTTTCCAACTGGGCCACACAGTTAAACAGTGCTGTGGGCAGAGGCAGGTGGAATATGAAAAGGAAGATTTCGTGGCTGCCCCAGGGATGTTACACAGAGAGGTCATGGCCTCCACAGTCCTGACAATGGGGGACCCTTTTTCAAATGGACCATAAGTAGAAAGTGAGTCTCCTTTCCAGAAGTAGGCATTTCCTGCTAAATTTCCACGGGGACTGTAGTCCTGGCTGTGTGTGTGTGTATGTGTGTGTGTGCACGTGTGCACGTGTGTGAGTGTGCACATGTGTGTGTGCGTGTGTGTGCATGTCTGTGATGTGTGTGCATGTGTGTGCATGTGTGAACATGTGTGGTGTGTGTGTGTGTGTGTGTGTGTGTGTGGTCTGGGGGGTTGAGAAGGTTGGCTTGGAGGGAGCAGCTGCTCCAGGTGGGTGGTGGAGACTTACAAATCGGCTGGAATTGTTGTTGCGCACGGTTTTGGCATTGCCGAAGGCTTCCAGCAGCGGGTTGGACTGTAGGATGATGTCCTTGACGTGCTGCGGGCAGAGGCAGGTGGAAAGAGGTCAGTCGGGGTCAGGTGGAGCAGAGATGCAGCTGGGGGAGACCCGGCCTGTCCTGTTGCTGCCGCTCACCTGGACCTTCTCTCCCCCGCCAGACACCTTGGAGATGTAGCCCATGATGTATTTTGCAGCCACTGTCTTCCCAGCTCCACTCTCTCCACTGGGGTAGAGGGAAGAAAGAGTGATCAGTGGGTGGGGGTGGTAGAGGTGCCTGCCCCATCACTCATTCATTGATTGAGCACCTATGGTGTACCCGGCACTATTCCAGGGACTGGGGACACAGTGGTGACCAAGACAGATGGAAATCCCTGTCCTCATGGAGCTGACATTTACAAGGGACAGATGGCCAGTGACAGAATGAATCAATAAAATATACCGGGAGTGACCTGGTGCAAGGGAAGTAAGCCAGGAGGAGGGAAGGGGCAGAGAGGGACAGCAAGGCTGTTGGGACTGGGAGTTCCAGGAAACCACCCTTGGGGTAGGTGATGTTTGAGTAGGCGCCGGCTGGAGGGTCCATCAGGGTCCCCCGCCCCGTACCTGATGATGACGCACTGGTTCTCACAGTCGATGAGCATGTTGCGGTACATGTTGTCTGTGAGGGCGTAGATGTGCGGGGGGTTCTCGTACTGGGCCTGGGGGGGCAGGGCAGGTGTCAGCCCAGGCCAGGGGCTGGGCGTCTTGGGTTGTTCCTCCCGCCTGACCCCGGCCTCACCGCGCCCTGGTAGAGATCGATCTCACGGTCAGTGAAGTAGGGCATCTGCTTGAAGGGATTTACGGAGATGAGCACCGAGCCGATGTAGGTCTGGGAGACGGTTAAGGACCATGGAGTGTTGGGTGGGTTTTGACCTTCAAGGACCCTAAGGCCTCCTTCTGCTCCCCTGGGGATTCCCTGAGCCCCGGTACTTGGAGGGAGACACAGAGATGCTCAGATGTACCTGGAGTCTCTTAGGAAAAAACTGGGCTTCATCCAGAAAATGGGACTGTGACCCTGGAGCAGGGGGAGGAGGGACAGGTACAGCTACCCCCCCACAGTATAGCCCACTGATACTTCATCTGCCCTCGGTCTCCAGCCCAGGACCCTCAATGCCCGGCCTCCCTCTGTCCATGCACCCACTCTCTGCCCACGGCTCAGGCCCTCCATGTCCTTCCCTTAATGTCTCCGTCCACCTCTGTCCCCCTCTCCGCCCAGCCCTTCCCCTGCCCCTGCATCCCTTCCCTGCCTGCCCCCTGCCCACGGCCAGGCTACGAAGATGTAGTCGTCCATGAAGCGCTTGCGCAGGTTGCCCACGATGGCGTCCTCGGTGATCTGGGGCAGCAGCACCATGTCGTCCACGCCGCTTTGCTTCACGTTGTGGCTTTGCCAGTGGAAGCGTTCCTTGCTGCCCTGGGTGTGCGCGTGCGGCAGGGTGAGCTGCGGTTGGGCGCCTGCTCACCACCACCAGGACGGGCGTCACCTTAGCCACCTCCGTTCCTCCCCACCTCAGGGACCCCGAGAGGGGCGGCAAGGCCCATTCAGGCTTCTGACCACAGAAGGACGGCTCGGGTCCATCCCCCAGGCCTCTTTTTTGGTCCTTCTGTGCATTCATCCCTCCTTTCAGTACCTCCCCCCACGGAGGACAGACGCCCGCCCAGTGGGGCCCTCACAGGCTGTGGCGCAGGAGGAGGGAGGCTGGAGCCTTGCTGGGGAACCCCCCACCCTGGTCCTCACTTCCTTCCCTCCCCCTCCCTCCCTCCCGACCAGCTGCTCTGTGACATTCCACCTCAGCTAACCCCTTTCACGTTGAGGAGACCTCCTTCCTCCCTCTGCCCACAGGATCATGTGTCCCAACCTGGGGCTGTGACCTCTGTCCTGGATCTTGCTGTGACACTATTCCTTATCTCAGCCCATGACACCTGGCCCAGTCTCCCCGTGGCCTCCGTCACATTCTTCTCTTTGGCCTTGCTCCTCATCAGTTCCGGACTCTCCCTTCGCCTCCCCCAGTTCCTCATGCCCTTCTTTGGGCCCATGGGGGAGACTCGGGCACAGGCACCCCCCCACCCTCCAGCTCAAGTGAACTCATCCAGGGCCTTAGATTCAGGGTCTCTCTGGGGACACTTGCTGCTCCTGTCCAGGACACCCCTGCCGGGCAGGAGTCTGGCAACAGAGAGCAACAGCCCCCTGGAGCTTCCCTGGTGGCAAACTCAGGCTCGGAGGTGTCCCTCCTGCAGAAAGTGCCCCGTCCCAGGCCAGGAGCTTCTGGAGGCTGGGACCCGGGGGGAGTCCTTTCTTAGTCCCAAAAGGGAGATCTGCTGAGTGAACCAGGGCAAAGAAGGAAACCGAACTTCAGAGGAATATTCCAGAGCAAAGGATGCTGGGAACCAAGACCAAATCTCCAAAGAGGACCCACTCTTGCAGCAGGTTTCGGGGGTTGGAGACGGGTGTCTGGGCAGAGAGGATACGGACCGGGTGGAGCAGGAGAGTGGTGTGGGCAACGCTAGGTCAGAGGGGGAGGAGGCTGGACCCAGCATCGGAGGGTCCGCCAGGAGGTGTTCTCCAGTGCAGGAGGGGCACAGCCGGTTCCAGACTCCCCTCAGCCCGGGAGGTGGGTGGTGGAGGAACACCAGGGCTGAAGTGAGCCCCGCCTTGGTGTGGGGCTGGGGCTGGGTCCTAATCTTGGCGAGCAGCCTGGTAGTGCTGTGGGCCTCGCCTGCCCCATCCGTAAAGCCGGGGGGTGGCCCGCTCCCTAGGGCTGAGGATCAAACGCTCTGGGGAACCAGGTGGCTGGGGTGGGTACTCCTGCCCAGCCCGAGTGGTGGGAAGAACGACGAGGCTGATGGGCATTTGACCAAGCTCATGTGATGCGCCAGGTCTGGGGGACATGGTGCTGGGGCCGTCACACAGCCATCCTCACATCGTCATCGTGGGACACAGGCTAGGAGGCAAACCGAGGCTGGGCGGGGCGTGGCTTGGCTAAGGACAGTGGCCTAAGGACGTGGCTCTGTGTCCCGGGTGGATAATGGGAGCCCCAGTCTGATGGTGGAGAACAGATTCCAGCCTCTGTGCCCGCCAGAGGCTGCCCTGGGAAGCGGGTAGACAAACAGGGAGGCGCCGCCCTGGGCAGAGTTGGAGGGCAGAGGAGGGGGCGGGCAGGAGCAGGGAGTCGCCCCTGGACTCCTCCACCTGCCCCGGCCGAGACATCAGTGTGCATTTTTCACGTGGTGACCCTGACCCATCTCTGTGTGGCTGAAAGGCCATTCCGGCTCCGGGTGGCCCTCCCACTCACGCATGCCACAGGGGATCTTGAGCCTGAGTGCTCATCCTGCATCCTCCGGGTCTCAGCGAATGCCAGTCCCTGTCAGACACCCTTCCTTGCCTCCTCAAAGCCAATCCATCCTTTGTGACGGGCTCAGGGGACATCCCCTCTGAACCCCTGCTGCCTCCAGAGTGTCCCTCAGCATCCACACTCTGGATGTGGCACACCCAGCTCATCTGTGTCCCCAGGGCAGTGTCTCCGGCTTCTTGAGGTGCCAGCACTGAGTCAGTGAGGAAAAGTGCGAGGGTGAGTGAATGGAGCAGGGGGCCTCCAGGGTCAGCCCCGTGGGGCCTCCAGGTCAAGACAAGGAGTTTGGCCTGACTGACTGTCGAGGCCTGGGCTTGGAGCTGGGAGCCTGGCTGGGAGGCCTGGGGACGGGGAGGGGCAGTTGTGGACTGGGGAGCCCTGAGCCGGGGTGCTACCTCGCCTGGGAGGTGGAGAGGGAAGGGTGGGTAGGAGGGGGACTGAATGAGGAAAGGGGGGAGGACGTGGCTTGGGCTTAAAGGTAAAGATCAAGGTGACAACCAGGTGGTGACCCAGCAGGAGAAGCTGGTGATGAGCTCAGCGAGGGATGCTTTGAGTCTGGGGCCCTGGGGAATGTGTAGGGGTGGCTCAGGGGACCAGAAAGGCTGTGCTGGAGCCAGTGAGTTGGGTTGGCACGGGGAGAGTTCTCAGCGGGGCATACTGTCCCTGGACGCACATTTGGAATCATGGGGACATTTTTGGTTGTCTCAGAGATGGGGATATGACTGGCACTTACTGGGTGGGTCTCAGGGTGGGTGCTAAATTTGCACACCTGCAGCCCCTTCCCCACCTAGGCAGAGGCTCATGTAAGTGACAAACCTGTTTATAATCACTGGAGCCTAGAGCCAAGCTGTTTTATGCATAAACAGAAAATCTATACCCGTGGTAATTATAATCAAAATGCCTGAAAGAATTAATAAAAAATTAAAATTAAATAAAATAATAATTAAAATTAATAAAATAAAAGAATTTAAATTCTTTTTAAAAGATTTGGTGTATGTGCATATTCATAGAAATCCCAGGGACGGACCCAAGTCTGCATGTGAGCTGCCTTTGTTCCACACTTGTCGTGTCTGACCTGAAGGCGATTTTGTTCACTACTTTTAGTGCACCCTGCGTCTTGATTGCCACCTGTCGCATGAGGTCAGGGGTGAAGTTGTCCACTTTTGGCATCATGTCAGCACTCAAAAACTTCAGATTTGGGAGCATTTTGGACTTGAGAGTTCTGGATGGGGTCGGCTCAGCCTGCACACGCTCAGCATGATTGACACCCACTGCCTTTTGCAGTCGCATGACCACCAAGGGCAAAGGGAGGTTTTAGTTTTTCCAGATTTTGACCAAGTTCAACATCTGGGAAGCTGATGTCCCCCAAGGTCACACTGCTAGTGCTGTTGAAGTGGCCACTGTACCACCCCTCAGTATTGGCCTGCAGGTGGGGCTGTGTGCTCACGGACACAGCTGGTCACAGGGGCGCCCCTGGAGGTGTTCCTGCTGCGCGGGCCTGAGCGCTTCTCTCTGCAGGACTGGGGTCACACGAGTTCTTTGTGACCCTCAGGGAGTCCCTTGTGCCCTGGCCTGGATGGCAAGCCTGCTGGGAGAAGGGGGAGTGGCCGGGATGAGGGCAGGGCGGGGCCAGCTGGGGCTGAGCTGGGATGAGGGGTGCGGAGGGTGGGAGATTCCACCAGCTACTGAGGACTGGCCACACCCTCCAGGGTCCCCAGGGAGGGGGTCAGAAGTCAGCTTGAGGGGGGAGGGGGTGCGAGGACAGGTGTCAGACACTTTGGTTGGGAGGAGGAAGAGGGAAGGAGCTGGGGGAAAGGTGGGGTCACCGGGGGTTTCCTGTTTTCAAGATGGGGAGACCAGAGCGCGTTGGTGAGGAGGGAGGACGAAGACTGGGAATGAAGAGGTGTCCTTCGCCATCTGGGGGCTGGGGATCTGCTCCCTGTCTGGACCTGAACAGCCCAGCGTCAGTGGCTGGGGGGACAGGAAGTGGATTCTGTCTCTGAGGAGCTGGGGGGTGGGTCTGTGAGTGCTGAGGTTGGGAAACAATGACAACAGTCGTTAAGACCCTGCAGGCATTTATTCTGCGCCAGGCTCTAGTCTGAGTTTGTGTTTTCTTGGGCCAGGCTTTAAGCCTAGGACCTCATGCTTGCTAGGCAAGCCACACCTCTGCACTGTCCTAAGCTTTTTAAAGTGAATTATCTCATCCTTTCAACACATGCTGAGTTTGTTAGGATTATCAAGTCCATTTTGCAGAAGAGGAAACTGTGCAGAGAGCACAGAGAGGTTAGGTAACCTCCTGGAGATCACACAGCAGGAGCGTGGCTGCGTGGGAAGAGAGAACACACCAGACTGTCTGACGGTTTGGGTCAGAGTTGGCTGGGTTTGGTGCTTCAAGTCAGATGAGGACAGATGGGGTGAGAACAGACTGGCGTATCCAGGGCTTCCCCTTTCAGGCTGGTCCTTTCTTCATGTAGTGAGGCCCCTCCGGCTGAGCTGAGACCCAAGGCCACTTCCTCTTGCTGGAACTAGAGGCCTGAGGCCAGCTGTGTCTGACTGGGTGCACTGGCCGTCTGGTTGTGGTGGCCTTGGGCACTTGGTTCCTCTTCCTGTCCCTCCCTTCTTCCCTCGCTCTGCAGAGTAGCCTCTGTGTCTCACAGGCCTGCCATCCCTTCCCTCTCCATCCTGTCCCCAGGGCCTGGCCCCCAGACACTCTTAGCTCCAGCCAATCATCAAGGCCCAGGACGTGTGCATGGAAGGGAGGGGAGGCTTTGTCCGTGGGTGTGTAGGGGCAGTCAAGGATGTTGGCACATGCATGACGGTTGTCTTCAAGTCCTGGGTCGATAGTTCACCACCTTGTGGCTCTGGAAGGACCATCTCACTCTCAGCCCTGTCTCCCCTCCTCTCACAGGGATTCCATTATGAGCTTCCGGAGGACTAGGGTGTAGGAGCTGGTCAGGACATACTTGCTGAATGAATGAATGGAGTACCATGGAAGAGACTTCTCCCTGTCCTGTCTTCTGAGCATCCCTCTCTCTGTGCCCTCCAAGTTACCATGGGTCAAGTTTCAACTGTTTACTCATGAGCCCCTTCCTTGGGGTGGGGGTGTAACGAAGAGGTTGTGGTCACAGTTGACCACAAGCTGAGTATGACTCAACCTGCTGGGGCTGTTATGAAAGACCATCAGGGGCTGGAGGTGCTAGGGTGGGAAGGGGAAGGTAGCTTCTTCCTTCAGCTCTGCAGAGAGGTCTTCCTACCCCAAGGGGAGAGGCAGGAGGGGTAGGGGTAGTCTGGGACAGACTTGCCCTGTGCGAAAGGGAGGAGGGGTTCTTTGTGGTCAAGGTGATGGCTGCTGTGGGGCTGGGGCGTCCGCCCTGTCGCGAGCACACTTCCTGAGCCTCTGCTGGGCCTGAGGTAGGCTGAGGCCCTGCGCAGATGACCCTCCTCTTGGAGTAGGTGGAGAGACTGCCCAAGGGGCCTGTGTTGGGGAAGGGGAGCGGGAGCAGAGCTTCTGGCGGGAGGCAGGTCTCGGGGTGTGTGTCAGGGACGCCAGAGTCTAGCTTCTTTGGAGTGAGCAGAGTGTCCAGTTCTAAATAAGGCTGAAGGGATGGGCAGGGGTCCTTCAGGGGAATGGGCATCCCAGGGCATGTGGGTCAGTGCCCACCTCCACTGTGGCCTCTCCCCTCCTGGCACGAGGGGCGGGCGGGCGGTGCCAAGATGGCTGCTGACTGTGTGGTCCCGGGAGTGACCGAGCTGAAATCCGCTCTGGTTATACAGACACTCGCCTGACCGCCCGCTGCCTCAGTTTCCCCATCTGGAATATGGGAGACCTCACGGGGCAGAGTCTGTCACACGCACATGCCAGCCTCCCCGTCACCATCTGCGGCAGCCTCGGGCTTGGCCCCTGGAGGCCCAAGGCCATGAGGGAGGGAGCTTGTTCCAGTCACCCCGAGTGCTCCGCGTGAGGAGGAGCAAGAGCCCCAGTCTGGAGAGAGCACAGAATACCACTTCCTTCCTTGGGGGTCCCACGGGCTGTGGCTGCTGGGAGGAGATGTGATGTGGTGGCACTGCTGCCTGGACCAAGACCCCTGGTCCCTTGGGGCTGCCCTTGGAGCCTTGGTCTGCCCCCCCCCCCCCCCCCCGTGGGCTCTGCAGCCACGCTCTGCCTCCCACGCGGTGCAAACAGCATCCTTGTCTCCAAAGGCTCCCAGGGTTGCCCTCCCGCTTGGGGAAGCAGAGGGTCTGTTTCCTCTTGGTCCAGCCGGAGCCATTATCCAACAGGTAGGGGTCCCCATCTTTTCGGAGTGGGGCTCTCTGGTTGCTGGAGACGGTCCAGGGTCAGGGGACTTGACACCCCACATGGAGGCCGGAGCTGGGGAGCTCTGGTCTCACCCTCTTGCTCACTGGAGAAGAGCCTTCGAGTGGGGCCCAGGGCCAGCAAACACCTCCCTGGCCCTGGCTCTTGCCGTCCCCCCGCCCCGCAGCTGGGCTCGGTCTTCATGACTTTCACCTCTGGTCCCTCTCAGCTCCAGTCTCTCCTGTCCATCTCCACAGCCAGTGGCCCTAGACCAGGCAGCCACATCATGGTCTGCTTTCTGTCTGTCCCTTTAAAGCAACCACGATTAGCCTCCTGTCACCACCAGTGCCAGCCAGTTGCCGCCTCCAGCCCGCAGCCCACAGTCAGTCAAACAGAAACTGCTAATGACAGCGGTGCCAGCACCAGGCAGAGTCAAGCAGAAACGGGAGGGACCTGTTCCATCCTCCTCTGCGCCGCCCCCATCACCACTCACCAGCCCAGGAACCACCCACCAGCAGCAACACTGCTGGCCAGCAGCCGCCCAGCCGGCCACCTCAGCGACGCCGTGATGCAGCACTGACCCGCCAGGGCCCACTCGGAGCCCACTCACCAGTGGGAGCACCCTCACCAGAAACCAGCGCGGCCTCGGGGTGGCGCTCAGTGCGGGGTGCGGTCACACCCCAGCCCCATGACAAAACAGGCAAACCCCAAAACCACCCCAACCCCCAAACCCAGCAACGAGCTACAAACAGCAAAGGACACCCCAACGCCACCCAGCTCCAACAACAGCAACCAGACCGCCGTCGGTCCATCCATCACCAGGGGTCACCAAGACGTCCATCGGAAAAGTCCAGTGGCCAGTCTTAACCCCCGGTCACCATATCAGAGACAAGAGCCACCATTAGCAACAGCCGCCATTGCAGCCGACGGTGACCACTCCTCCCTAGTGACCAGGGTCGCCCACACCCTTCCCGGGGCTGACTCCAGAAGCACCTGAGCCCCGCCCTGGAATGGCCACTGTTTCCTGGGCGCACACCGTGTGGTCTGTCACAGACTTTCTGAACAGGGTCCTGTGTCCCTGCAGGAAGTCCAGCCCCCACAGGCAGAGGTGGCTTCCCATGGTGGCCTCCTCCACCTCTCCTCCTTGTCCTCCCCTCCCACTCGGCCCCGTCCTATCTCCCAAGGAGCAAGTCGCTTCCCGTGTTCTTCTGAGCCAAGTGCCCACCAGGGCTCCTCGGCCCCGGGCTCGGCTGTCTTGGAAGCGTCTCTGTCCCCAGGCCTGGCTGTGGGCCACGGAGCCCGTGATGCCCGGCCAGTGATGCCCGGCGCGCCCCTGCTCTCCCAGGAGGGTCTCAGGCTAGCCCAGCTCCTGCCCCGCGCTCCACCTCCTGCCTCGCCCTGCCCAGCTGTTTTCTGCAACCACCAACAACCCTGCCTGGGTCCCTGTCCCACATTCTTGTTGACAGAATGACAAAAACTGAAAGCTGAAGTGGCCTGAGGAGGTCTGGGGCTGGGACCTGGGGAGGCCCGTGGGGCCAGCGCACTCCCTCTTGCTGGGTGCTTTGGGGATGCTTGGGCTGGACAGGAAGGCCTCGGGTCACCGCTCCAACACACCTGGCCTCGGCGCGCAGGCTGTCTGCAGGGGTCTCTGCGGCCATCCTCTGCCGGTGGCTCCGAGCGAGGACACTAACACTGTGACCATCTCCCCACCTTTTCCTCTGTAGACACTACAGCCAAACCACCCGCCACCCGCACAGCCACACTGTCACTACCCCCCCACCCCCGGCCCATGAGACACAGCTTCTCCCCCCATTGGTGGCCTCAGACAGCCAGACCCACAGGCCCTCTGAATGTCCCCACTGAAACGCTCCTGAAGAACCTCTTTCACAGCCAGCCCTCCAGAGATGACATCTGTGTGCGCCGAGGCCAGGAGAGAAGAGGGGACATGTCCAAGGCCACATAGGGAGATGAGAGCTGAGCTAAGCACTGGCTTCCCCGGATGTCCCCCAGGAAGGGACCAGGTCCCGGTCCCTGCACTCTGACTCCCTGGGGACACCGTCTCTCCTCCTGTTGCTGTTCCACGGGTCCCAAGAGCCAGCCTGGCATCGTCACATGGGAACCTGTGCCTGGTAAGGGACTGGGGTCCCTTGACCTGCATTAAGGGACCCCAAAGGGCCGGCCACTGTCCTCCTCACCTTCCGAGGCTGATCTCCAGGGCACCTCCACCTGGCTGCTGCCCCACCCCTACCCTTCCAGACCCACCCTTGGAGGACTTACCATGGTGGGGTTGGTGTCAGCTCCTGGGGGGTCACCGGGAGGGCTGTGGCAGGGGGACAGGCTCAGAGGGCTCTTGGGGGCGGCTTGGGCATGGCCCTGCTCCCGTTCCTCACCGGCTCCTGGCCCTCAGTTCCTCTTACAACAGCCCCTCTCACTTCCTTTGACGGGAGGGGCCGTGGCCCCGGGGGAGGGAAGCTGGGCCCCAAGGGCGGGGAGAAAGAGCAGAGCTGGGGGAGCCGGCTGCTCGAGCCTCTGCACCTCCAAGATCGTGGACAGTCACTGCCAGACCCCAGACAGGGGGCTTCTCCATCTCAAGGACAGGGGCCACATTCGGGTCTGCTGGCCGCGGGGCCGACCACCCTTTGCAGGGTGATCCTGGAAGCATGTGGATTACTCATCTCCTTTGAAAACTAGGGAAAGGGCCATGTTAGATGCAACTGCTCTGATAAACTCTCTTCCAGATCAGCCTCTGCTGGTCTTCCCTGCGTACAGCCCTAGGGGCCCATGCGGCTTTGTCGTGGAGGGGCAGTGGGGTGGACGGTATGCGGGGCCAGGTGTCCTGAAAAGCCTCCAACTTTGGGTGTGAGATCTGGACCTGCAGCCCCCCGGCTCTGCCACTTCCTGGACTTGATTTCCCATCTTCTTCTTGTAAAATGGGGCATCTTCTCTTGGCAGTGCCTGGACCCAGGCTTTGGTCTCTGGAAAATCAGCAGACCACACCCTGGTCTTTTGTTAGTAGAGGAAATAACAATTCCAGGGGATAATCTCCTCCCCACCTCATCCAACAAGGAGGTGGCTGAGGGGGCAGTGACCTGTGTTCAAACCCATCTTTGGCCTTTGCTGCACCCTCCTAGGTGTCCAGTGGGGTGTCTCCTAGTGTCCACATTTGGGAAGGAGCCTGTCTCTCCTTGAATCTCCTGAGCAAGTTCCAGGAATTGGGGCAACTTGACGGGTCCACAGGCAGGAGGACCCTACGTCATTGGGGTTGTCAGGGGTGTGACCTTGGGAACCTCCATAACCTCCTGTACTTCTGTCCTAGAATTCTGGGCTTTTGTTTGTGTTGGTAAAAGTCCCCTAAGTTCATTGTGGATGACCCTGAAGAACTGTGACCTCTTCTGGTCTCGGGCAGGCGCTGGCCGGGACTCGCGCACACCGACACACATCTAGGAACGCACAGAAATTTACACAAGACAGAACTTTATTATGTGGGGCTTCCTGGTGAGGAGTGTGTGGGCCCCAGGGTAGGGCTTGTAGCACCATGAAGAGGGTGGCCTGGATGTTGGGGTCCCCACAGGGCAGGCAGAGCAGAGGTTGGGGTGGACATTCCCCTGGGGTCAGTTAACGGGGAGGGGATCAGGGAGATGGTGCTGAACTCCTCCCCCATAGTAGACACAGATTCCCCCCAGCTCCGAGTGGACAGGAAGGCCAGCGCTGGGGGGCAGGGCACCCGCAGACCCCCTCCCCACCTCCACTCTTCACAGTACATATTCCCATCAAAGGGTGGGAGAGCATTGGGGACTCCGTGAGGGTGAGTGCAAAGGGCCCTGGGGTGAACTTTGTCCCCTTCCCAGACCCACCCTGGAGGAGGTCTCAGTATGAACTAGGTGAGGGGCTGGGAGTAGCTAGCCCCTCTCCATCGCCCAGCCAGGGGCCCTGCAGGGGTTCCCAATAAATAACTTCCAACTCCATCTCACCCTTCCCTCCCAGCTCGGCCCCCTCCGGCCCTCTCTGGCCCAGACCCCCTCAGCCTGCACTCAGGTGTGGCTTCAGGTGCCGCGCGCCCCCTAGCGGCCCTGGCAGGTTTTGCAGCACATCTGGCGGAAGTAGGCTCGGCTGCAGAACTGAAATTTGAGCACCAGGGGGCAGTAGGCGACTTTGTTCACATCCTTGCACTCTGCGGGGGGTTGAGGGGGAGAGAAAAGGAGAAATCAGGTCTTAGTGTCCCTCCCAGCAGGGGTGCCTACACTGTCTGGACTGTGGGTTCTGGTCACTGACTTTGCTTCTCTATGTCTCAGTTTCTGCCATTGTCAAAAGGGGCTTATAAGAGTACGTATGTCATTAGGCTGTTTTGAGGATTTAGAGTGTGCAGGGGTTGGGGCTGATTTGGATACATCATTAACCAGAAAAGTATTTCCTACTCAGTTATCTTTTTGATGCCACCCAGAAGAGAGTATCTGTGTACAATGCTCACTCCTTTCCCAAGTTTAATAAACTTGGGCCACAGTTCCAGGCATTTGTGTATTTTATGTTCATGGTATTCAACAATCTCTCTTCATGACACGGGACAGCAGCCAGTGAAGCACAGCAGGGTCCTGTCCTAATAAAGGGCTTCACGTTGGTCATTTTGTTCCATCTCCCTAATGAGGCATCCCGCCCAAGTGAAGACATCATTCATACCCCTTGACAGATAAGGAAATGGAGGCACAGTGATGTGAGGCAAACCTCTGTAGTTTGGCTCCAGTGCCTGGAATAAGAAATCTATTGCTGTCTATCACAAATGTGTAAACTGGTGCGGTGACGTACACCTGTAATCTCAGCTAGTTGGAAGGCTGAGGCAGGAGGATCATAAGTTTGAGGCCAGCTTGGGCAACTTACTGAGACCCTGTCTCAAAATTTAAAAAGAGCTGGGGGTGTGGCTCAGTGGTAGAAGGCATGCCTAGCATGCTCAAGGCCCTGCATTCAACTTCTAGTACTGCAGAAGCAAACAAGCAAACAAAAACAAACATGATTTACAGCTGGGTGCAGATGCACCTGCCTGTAGCTCCAGCTACTCAGGAGGCTCAGGCAGAATCACTTGAGTCTAGGAGTTCAAGACCAACCCGGGTAACATAGTGAGACCTCCCATCTCCATTCACACACACACACACACACACACACACACACACAGAGTTGTGGTATAACAGCAGTATTCTCAAGGGGAGGAGAATTTGTCCCTTCCCCCATAGTAGGCAATATCTGGAGATATTTTTCCTTGTCGTAATTGGGGAGCGGGTTTGTTACTGGCATCTAGTGAGAGGTCAGGATGCTGCAGACATCCTACAGAGCACAGGACAGAATCACCTGGCCCAACGCATCAATAGTGCCTGAGACTGCGAAACTCTGATTTAAAGGAAAAATGCAAGGTGATGAGAGAACAGGTGGAAATGAGCAGGGTAAAGCTCACGGGCTGAGTGTGGGGACGAGCTGAGTCTGAGTGCTCAGAGGGTCAATGCCTAAAATGCTCAGCACAGTGACACCTAATAAGTGTTTGCAGGGTGGGCACAATGTCAGATGGCCTGGCAGCGACAGAGGAGAGCATTTCAGGGGCTCTAGGAGCTCTGCGACTAATTGTCAGGACCCCCTTGCCTTCTCCTGTGCTCCTCTGTCTGTCGCCCACATACCTTCCGGGCCGTCCCCAGGTGGCGTACTGTCGCACTTAGTCTCACACTGCTGTGTGGTGGGGGGCCGCAGGGCCTCGGTGCACTCGCGGGACGGCTGGCCGGTGTGGCTGGTGCAGTGCACCGCGCGCTGCTGCTGGCCGAGGCCACACTGCGCGGAGCACTGGGGAGAGGTGCCACTGAGCCGACGGCCCTCGGCCCTGCCCTCTCCTGAGTCCCCTAGGGCGTGCCCACCTACCTCGCTCCACTCACTCGCTACCCAGCGGGCTGGGGGACAGCGGCGCAGGTTGCAGCGCATGGTGGCCGGCGGCTTAGCTGCGGGCGGGCAGTGCGTGGGGGGCAGCGTGGCCCGCTGGTCAGCGCTCTTGCAAAGGACCACGCGGTGACGAAGTCCGGGCCCGCAGCTTGGGGTGCACTGTAGTTGGAGATTTTTATGCTCAGCGGGTGGGCAGGGGGCTGACCCAGTGGGAGGAGTGGAGTGGACAGACAGGTAACTGAGCCAGTCGAGGGTGGTCCCTTAGGGTACCTGGCCCGTGGAACAGAGCCTCAATGAGCCCCACCCACAGGCATCTCAGGACCTGCCCGCTCTCTGCCTGGAAGCGGAATGGGTGCAGGCGGGTGGGAAGGGGCAGCTGACCTCAGACCAGTCCAGGGCGGCCCACTCGGGAGGGCAGGCGGGGCCATGGCAGGCTTCCAGCACCGGTGGCCGGGGCTGCGGGCACGCGCTGTCGTCCAGCGCCTTCTCTTCGGCGGCCGACATGCGGCGCTGGCACACGACGGAGCGGCTGCGCACTCCCGCGTCACAGCTGCGGCTGCAGCGCGACCAGTTTCCCACCACCCAACTGTTGGGATGCAGGAGGGGCCTGAGCCAGTATTTGGGGCAGGGGGCCCCAACCCTGGACCTCGTGTTCTAGCCGATGCCAGTCCTGCCAGTGAGCATCTTACAGAATGGGGCAGGGCTCCAGATGCACTTAGAGAGAGCATCGCATCACTGGGCACCCCGACTGAGGGCAGGGAGATGCATCATCCTGATTCCCCAGACTGTTACCCTGGCTGTGCAGCATGATCGTCCTGACCCCAGAACCATCCAGCGTTAGCCCTCACCTTAAGGAGCACCATGACCTTGACCTTGGGTCCACTGTCACTGCAGTCCTGCATAGACCTGCTCCCACCCTCTTGGGAGCATTCCTCCTGACCCCAGGGAGCACCCTGCCCCACCCCAGGCCACCCTGCCTCCAGGTGGACACTCACTCTGGTGGGCACGGCTCTGTGTTGCAGGCACGCTGCCTCTTGGGCAGTTTGCTGTGGGCACTGCAGTGGTGAGGGGCTACGGCGGAGCTGTCCAGCTGGTTGCGACACTCCACCACCTGCACCTGGCTGCCTGGGGGAGGGGAGAGTCCCGCTCAGCCCCGTCAGAGGACGGCAGGCTGGGTGCCTCGCACTCACCCCGGCCCACCCTGGCCTCACCGCCTGCACACTGGGCTGAGCATTTGGTCCAGGGTGTGTAGTGCCAGGAGTAGGGGGGCAGGGCGTCCCGGGTGATGGGTGCATTGAAGCGGTAGCGGAGGGCGGGCAGCTCTGTACGGGCCAGCACCTGGGGGCACAGGGAGCAGCCGATGGAAGGATCTTGTGGAGTCTCCATCCCCAAAAGATGCTAATGTTCTCCTGCACCTGTAACCCCCCACCCCACCCCAATGTTACCATGACGATGAGAGAGGCATTAATGGGTCCCAGGGCTTCTAGGCTCTGGGCCTGGTCTGGCCCCTGTCGCAGGTGAAAGGTGGTCCCAGCCAGGGGAAGGCGGTGAGGCTGGGGGATTCCGGGCAGCCCCTCCAGCAGCAGGGACTCCTGGTCCCCCTTCAGGGCTGGGGACAGCACAGGGCTCAGAACTCTAGTCAGGCTGCCCACCTCTGTGGACCCACAGTCCCCATCTCCCCACCTCCGCATACCCAGATGACTGAGGGACAGGTTCAGGTCCTGGATGAAAATGTGGACAGAGCCTTTGGGGATCCAGACGACATCCTCGTACCCTGGACAGCAGAGGTCTGATGTCACCCACCTGTCCCCCTCATCCTTGGCCCTAATGGTGCTGCTAACCAGCTGAGGGCTTGCACGGCATCCCGTGAAGTACACATGTCACCGTACTCATTTTACAGATGACAAAACTGAAGGTCAGAAACTAAGCAAGTGGCCTGAGTTTTACAGCTAGGCAGTGTCTAAGTTGGGAATTTCTTTTTTTTCCAACATTCGGGAGGGATAGAGGTAGAGCCCAGGGCTCCATACATAACAGACATTCTACCACTGAGCCACACCCTCCCTAGGGTGGATTTGAACCCAAATCTTCCTGCCCCTCAAATCACCAAAATCATCTGATCCAGCCCCCTGGTTCCTACAGATGCCACTGAGACCCTGCCACACAGGGTGACAGGGTAGAATTTTGGCACTCAGAACTAGGTGTACAGCAGGTTTCACCACTGACTACCTGGGCCCTAGGAGCCCTCTACATTTGCCCTCCTGTACCATTCCATAGTCCTGGCCTATCTGGCTAGACCCCACACAGTCCCCTGTGAGCTCCACCTTCCCTCTCTGCCAGGTTGCAACATCCCTAACCCAACCCCCTACCGCAGGAGGAGCTGCATGGCTCCGTGGAACCCCAGGGTTTGCGATCAGGTCTTCAGGCCTAAGGACCCTCAGTCTCCCTCTCTCTCTCTCCTTGACCCACTAGATGGCACTTCAATGTCCCTTGGGCTCCTCAGTCTCTCTGTGTCCCAACTCAATAACTTTCCTGTTCCCCTGGAAGTTTCCATCTTGGGGACAGCCTATTGCCTACTAGGGGTCACGTAGATGTCCCCTTGGACATCTGAAAATCCTCGCTGACTACCCATCCCCAATCCACGATCAGCCGTGTCCTACCACCCTGGTGTCTGGATTCCTCTTCATTTTACCTCTTCTTCCCATCTCCACTGCCCCTTCTTAGCTATGTCACCACATCGTCTCATTCTTGACACCAGCTGCCTTAAGTAAGCCCAATGGGGCCCTGCCCAGGGGATGACACTCATGTTCTGCAACTTGTTCCTGCTGGCCTGTGCGTGGCCTCGGATGACCAGCCCCATCATCCATCCCGCCACACTCCCTGCGGCAGAGCCCCCAGCTTCCCAGCCCTCCTAGGCTTCCTGACTCCCCCTCCTTAGGACCCCTTATCCCCAGTAGGAGCAAGGAAGAGTGTTCACCCCCGCCCCCAGGGTCCCCTCCCCAAGTAAGCCTTTTCCTGCCAGCACAGAGAGCTCCCCAGCTCCTCTGGCTCACAGGACGGAGAATGACCCCTCTCCCCAGCCAGACGCAGCCTGAGGGCCCCAGGACGGCAGAGAGAGGAGATCTGGGTTTTCAGGCCCGGAGACTTCTGGTGGCGGGGTCTAGGCACCAGAGCCCAAGGCAGCAGCCAGGGCCCTTCCTGATCCTGATCTGGGGCATTTTGTGCCCCCAGGACTCCATGGGGCCCTTAGAGTCTAAGAAGTTACTGATTTTGGCTGTAGTGACGTCAGCCCCGTCCCCGCCACCAAACCCAAGTGGGGAGTTTGAGAGCCCTCACCTGCCCCAGGCGAGGCTGGGCTGAAGACCCCCTCGATCGTCTCGCAGGCACTGCCGTCACCCCCACACACGCGACACTTGTCCTCCCGTAGGTCGGAGCCCAGGACGCGGTCACAGCCCACATGCTGCACAGAGAGCGCAGCGACCGGGTGGGCGTCACGGAGATGCCCTCCTGTCCCCCCACCTGCCCGCTCCTTCTCCTCAGGAGACCACTTTACCTTGCACTCGCCGCTGACGCAAATGTCCACTGTGTCTGGGCGGCAGGGCGTCCCGTCCACCACAGCGGCTGCCCTCTCGGTGTAGAAGTTGAAGCCTTCGGCTAGGCATGTGAGAGAGCAGGCCTTCACGCCCCCTGGGGGGCACGGCCCCATCAGACCCAGACCCAATGCCATGGGCAGCGGGGAAGTGGGAGTGGAGGCCCCCGGTGCCCAGGCCAACCTCCACCCAGCACATCCCAGGAACTCTGCTTCCTTGGGGAGGGGGAGATCCAGGCAGACCCCATGATGCCTTCAGCACCCACGCACGGCTGCATGCCCCCACAGCTTCACTCCGCTGCCCACAGCCCTGGGATTCCCAACTCACCTCCTCGATACGTCTTCCATGTGTAGAATTTTCCACGGAAGGGGACACTGTCAAATTCAGAGCACTGCATTTCCCTGAAGTCCTGGGAGCCAGGGGGACAGTCCTGGATGGAGGAAGTTAGGGCAGAGAAGTGACATTCAGAGAGGCATTTGTTGGAAGATTGAGCCTGGAGGCAGGGAGGCCAGGGAGGAGGCTGGGATGGTCCAGGTGAGACCTGTGCTAGGCATCAAGTGTCTAGATGAGTCATCACAGGGGAGGGGTGAGCTGGGATGATGCCTGGGTTCTGGTTTCTGACCAGGGGCCTTCTTAGAGAGGAAGCCTAGAGTAAATGGAACAGGCACGTGCCGAGTTCCTCATGAATGCTAGGGGTGTGTGGATTTCCTGCGGACTCGAGAATCCCCAGGTGGGGGTCTGGGAAGGTCACTGCTCACCAGAAGTTTTTCCTGCCCTCTGAACATCACCTTCTTTAGCAAGCCTCTGTATGTGTCCCCCTAAAACTCATCCGTACACGGGACCCCAGCCCTAGTAACTCCAGCATTTAAGGAACAAAAAGCAGAGACATTGTGGAGAGAAGCCCCTCAGGGATGCGATCATGGAGGGCCCAGAAAGATGTGTGCAGATCTCTGGTCAGACCAAGGCACAGCAGAAGACAAAAGATGGCCCCCAGATTTGGTGAGAGGAAGTCGGCCAGGTTCTGGGATGACAGAGGTGGGTGGCTGGGCTCTTTGAGGGAAGCTAGGTTGAAAGGAAGGGACACACGGCATGGTACCCGAGGAGATGGCAGGCAGCCGGCTGAAGCACTTGGACCCCCGCTCCCAAGGGTTGAGGGCTGGTGTCCCCTTATTCTCAAGTGTGAGTCCCAGACACTCACCTCCGTGTTGCATGAGCGGTGCCGCCTCCGTTCGCCCAGACAGTACTTGCCCCCGATGGTTGGCCTGGAAGGGATGGGGGAGACAGGAGAGAGATGGGGCGACAGGGGGCGACAAGGGGCAGGGGTCCCCCGTTTTCCTGGGAAAATGTCCTGAGGGCTGACCTGGGGCTGTCGCAGTGGCGACTGGAAGAAGACACACCGCCGCCGCACGTTCTGCTGCAGTCGCCCCACGGGGTCCACGGGCCCCAGGCCCCGTCCACGCCCTCCGGCCGCGACCCGAAGGGGACACACACTCGCTTGTAGCACCACTGGGTGGTGGTTTGGGGGGAGATGGAGAGGGCAGAGTCCTGCTCTGCACAGGCTCTGGACTCAGGGCCCCGTCCCCACGACTCCCCCATGACCCAGGCACAAGTCCCCGTCCCTCAAGGATGGGGCGGAAGGGGATGGACAGTGGCGGGGTCTGAAGAAGCTGCCAGTCAGGTAGCACCGGGCTCGAGCAGAGGCCAGAGGCGTGGCGAGGGAGCCGGACAGCGCTCAAGCAAGAGGCGTGGCCTAAGCGCAGGACCAGCGCGGGGCGGGGCGAAGCTCGCACTGAGACCAAAGGCGGAGGGGGCGTGGCCCGAGATGGACGGCCACACCGGGGCGGGACCTGCAGGCGGAGGGCGTGGCGGGGGGGCAGGAAGAAGGCGGGGGCGTGGCCTACGCAGGAAATGGACCGAGGGGCGGGGCCCAGCCTTGTGCGCGCTCACCCCCTTGTCGATGGTGTGCGTCTGGCACACCGTGCCCTCGGCGGCGGGGATGCTGTTGGTGATGCACCGGTTGCTCTTGCTCAGACACCACAGCTCGCTGCAGACCTCCTGCGGGCCGAGGTGCCCGCTCAGGCTCGACACCCTCCCTCCGCAGCCCGCCTGGCCCGGGAGGACCCAGCGTCCTGCTCACTGCAGCCCCGGAGCCGGGCCCCCAGAGTTTTCCCGACTCAACTGAGCCCCTTTGGGGGCATGGCTTGGGACTTCTGTCAGTAAGCTGTGCTTATGGAACACCGATGAGGGGCACAGTCTCCTTTGAACATTATTAGCCCCATTTTAGCGGAAGAAAATCCAGGTTCAGCAGGCAAGGTCCCTGAACTAGGAGGGGGCAACCTGGAGACTAACCCAGACCTTTGAGGCTGGGTAAACTTGGGACCTGCTAGGAAGGGACAGGAGGGATTCCCTCTTCTTTTATGGGGTGTGCGAAGTGTAGGCAGAGCGGTTGTGAGGAACCAAGCCTGGGCGGTGGGTGGCTCTGGTCAAGCCTCATCTTTTGTTTTTTCCAGGGGGTGGTTCTCTTGTCCCCCGGTCTGAACTGGAGAAGCCCCTGGTGCTTTTAAACTGTGGAGGGTGAAGGTTCGAGAGGATGGCACAGGGGTGTTTCTCTACTTCCCAGGTAAAAAAATCAGGACCACCATCTCCTGTCTTGGGCTGGCCCAGGCACTGACAGCTGGTCCCCACCATGGAAGCTGGACAGGTACCAGAGAGTGGCTTTGACCTTTCATCTAGGTTGTTATCCTGGGAGAAGCCCCACTAGATTCAGGTGTTGCCAAATCTCACTCCCTCCAGCCCACGCCTTCCGTAATTCTTGACTTGAACTAAGTCCTCCCAAGCTTTGCAGATTTGGGATTGGACTGCATGATGTGAGACCGTACCCTACTAGGGTCCGCTCTTGGGAGATGAGTTGTTCTCAAACACGCTTCCTCAAACCTCCAGAGGCCCTGCCTTCGTCCTTCACAAAGAGGACACTCCTCTTCTGAAGACCCGGCCTGGTTGTCTGGCTTCACCTACTCGGCTTGTGTCCTCCTGGCCATCTCTAAAAATGCTGCACCAGTTCAGCCCCAGTCCCACTTCTGACCTTCTCCTCGTGCATGAGGTACTGTGGCGTATATGGTGAGTTCCAGGCCACTCAGGGAGACAGTCCTACCACTGACTTGCAAAACATTTCCCCCTCTCTGGGCCTCAGTTTCCTCATCTACAAGACGGACAGCCTTGCATAAATGCCCTGCTGTTGGGGACTAATGAGCACACGATCCCTGACCCAGGTGTTAGGCTGAGCTCTTTCTATATCTTGGCCATTTAACATGCTGTAAGTAAATCCTGTCTTTGACAGGAGGGCCAGAAAGATGTTCTTTGAAAAAGGAAAGGAAGGTTCAATTCAACTCATATCCAGTGCCAGCCCAAGCTTGATATTCTGACAGTTCCTCTCCCTTTCCACCTCCCTTTATAAAATTCGGAGTCTAGAGAGACCTGGGTTCAGATCCCAGCTCTGCTGAACTATGTCCTGGGGTAAGTCATCCTCCTTAGGCCCAGACTCTCTATCTGTAACTTGGGGATAAAAGGATTGGGAGGGGTTTAAATGAGATGATATATAATCATGTGTTCAGCCCATAGTAAGTGCCCAGTAAATATCAGCTATTATCATTGTTAGGATTTTTAGGACATGGCAGATATTCAGGCCTAGCCTCAGAACTTCTTAGGAATTCATTAGAGGCTATTACCAGCCAAGTGAGGGTTGGAGGGCAAGAGAATGTCAAGTAAATGTGCACTGTCCCGGGATCTGTCTCCTTGTCTTGCAGTGGGAGGAAATGAGGGCATTGTGACAGCTGCTGGCCCTCTGCTCTGCACTGGCAGGACATTATCTTGGCTATGGCCAGGCAGACTCAGATCCTTCATGTGGAGCATTAGGAGGGTTGGGGCTGGGCCTGGGGTCACTAGGGCTGAGCCTGAGGATATCCAGGAAGCATGTTCGGGGACTGAGGAAGGTGAACAGCCGAGGAGCTGGCCGTGACTGAGGTCTAGCGGCCAGAGAAGGAAGCCAGCGAGTCTCTGGCTTTCTGGGGGAGCTGGGAGTGGGCCCCCCCTCCACCCCGCACTGGGCCAGCTCACTTTTTTTCCCCTTTGGTACTGAGGATGGAACCCAGGGGCGCTTTATCACTGAGCTACGTCCCCAGCCGTTTTTATTTTATTTTTGAGACAGGGTTTTACTAACTTGCTGAGGCTGGCCTTGAACTTGTGAGTTGCTCAGATTCTAGTGCCACTGAGCCCAGCCCTAGCTCACTTCCTGCGCATGGAGCTTTGAGAGTCTGAGCCTCCAGGGAGTGGGGAGTGGTCAGGAAGCTCAGAGCCTGTCTAGCCAGGCAGCCAGGAGATGGTCAGTGGGGATGAGGGAAGGGTCTGCCCGCCTCTTTTCCGAGTGAGGTAGGTGGTTCACTCCTAGGGAGACTTTTCGTCAAGTCTGGGTGTTTAGTTTAAGACTCCCCACTTAGCGGTCTTGGGCCTTTGGTCCTGCTGCAGGCTGCGGGTGGCACTTACGTGCTGAACAGAAGGTGGTCCCTCCAGCCCAGCCCTCCAATCAGGGAGCCACAGAATCGGCATCTCATTTTCGTTCCTACTGTTGGCTGTTTGGGGCACTGTACACCCCAGGCACCTCTGTCTTCCCTCGGGTCTCACCCCTCCCTTCGCTGGCTCCCCCGCCCCCCACTTCCCGGGTTGGGTGCCCAGTGGTGGGGTTTCCCGCCCCGCGGCCCCCTCCCCTCCCAGGAAGGAAAGCAGGAAGGCTCTCTCTACCCCGTATTTACACTGACGCGATTTGACTCCGTGCTGGAAGCGGCACTGCTCGTCTGCATCATAGGCCTGGCCGGGGGCCACCGTTGGGTACACGAAGTCCTGTCTGGGGGGCCGGTTGTTCAGGCAGAGCCCTAGGCCGGAGCTGCAGGAAGGAGAACAGCTATCATGCCCAGGGGCTGCAGGCCAGGGGCTCTGGGGCGCACCTGGCTGGGCAGGGACCCTGAGGAGCAGCCCTGATTGCCACAGCTGCCCCCGTGTGACTGTGACCCGCTGGGAGGGACGGGTGGGTCCATCCTCACTCCAGAAAGCTGGTGATGTAGTCTCGGCTGCAGGATGACCACACGAACGGGTTGGTCTTCATGGTGATGTGAGCGGCCATGAGCTTCGCGGGGTCCTGGCCGCGGGCCCCACAGCTGTTCCCCACGCCGTCGTGGTTCATGCCGAATCTGGGGAGAGGGGTGTCGGTTCCGTGGGGCGCTGAGGGACCCTCCCAGCTCCCCCCATCCTCCCTCTCCTGAGTGCCCTGGCCTCACGTGTGCCCGATCTCGTGGGCAATGGTGAACGCCGTGGCCAGGCCGATGTCCTCGTTGATGCTGCAGCTTCTCTCCCGCTCGCACATCCCGCCCACCGGGGCCAGGCCTGGGAAACAGGCACGTGGGTCAGGCTGGCGGCCCAGGGCTGTGCTGGCTGCCCCGGCCACCCTGCCAGGTCTCACCCCAGGGTCAGGGACCCCCTCACAGAGGCCCAGGATCCACGAGACTCCAGTACCTAGTGTGCCGCAGGGTTTGTTCTTGTAGATGCAGATGTCATAGCTGTGGAAGGACAGGGCAGTGAGGGGACAGGGCTGCCTCCCTGAGCCACCTGCGCCACCGTGCCCAGCTCTGGGGGGTGAGTCCTGCCTGGGAGGCACTGTCTGCCTCTCACCCCAAGCTTCATGCTGCACACAGCTGAAGCCAATCCGCTGGCCTTGGGGGTGCAGGGGTACGTGAGGGACTCCAACTGACCGGGAGGGTGAGTGAGTGTATGCGTAGGGCCCAGGTGGCCCAGCAGCCCCCTCCCCACATTCTCAGGCTCCTGGCAGCCTTCCCGTCCCCTCCATCCCACGGCAGATGTGACCCTTCTGGTCCCTCAGTCCACTCATTCCCTGGGCCCAAGTCCTGGGTCCTCCCCGCCCCTCACCGCGTGATGAGCACCGCTGTGTCATGGTTGGCCACACCGGTCTCCGGAATGGCGTTGCCATGGCCGCTGCGGCTCACGATGGATTTCTGCCACTTACAGAAGCTGTCCAGGGACTTCCCGGCATGGTGGGTGATCTCCAGGGTGGGCTGGGGACAGAAAGAGAGAGGGGCGCGGGTGCCTGTCACCTTGGGCATGGCAGGCAGCGTGCCTGGGAGGGTTGGGGTGTCCCCTGCCGCCCCCACACCTGGTCCTCCGTGAGCAGGATGAGGCGCGTCACCAGGATGTTAACGATGTTTCCCAGACTCGAGTCCTGGAAAAGTTTGGCAACCTGACCTCCAAGAAACAAGAGAGACGGAGTCTTAAGAGGAGCCCGGGATGGAAAGCGGGAGGCAGAGACGGCGACGGCAGCTTGCTTTCGTGAAGCCCCTGGTGTGGCTGGGCCCGGGGCAGCCTGGGGCATGTGTCCTTTCCTGACTGGGAACCATTTCATCCCGACTTTATAGATGAGGAAACCGGGGCACAGAGGCTGCAGGACACACAGCTGGCCATACCTTAAGTGGGATTCCCGTCTGGGTTGCCTCCTGTCTCTGTGACATCCTGTCTGAGCTTATCTGTCTACTTGTCCTTTCACCCCGGCTCACCTCCCCCACCTCACTGCCTTGAGTGTATTTGCCCAGAGGCAGCCGAGGAATATGCACTCTGGCTCATCCCACAGCAGTGGGAGGTACCGATTTAAGCAACAATATTGGAAGGTGGAACTGTGAGGGCAGCAGAGAGATGGTGGTCAGGGGAGGAGGAAGTGGTCCCGGGGCAAATGGGCAAGTGGTGGAAGGCAGGCTGCACAGGGACCTTGGAGTGTGGGCCATCATCATCCCACCTGGAAACCCCCCCCCCCAATCCAGGCAGGTTTTAGGAAACTCAGAAAGCCCAAGGGAGGGAGGGGAGCCCAGGGCGGGGCAGGACACAGGGTGTCAGAGGTGATGTTATGTCGACATTTGGGCCATTCATCTGTCTGCTCAACTTTCTCTTGTTTTCTGCTTCAGTGAAACAAGAACCCCATTCATCAAGCCCTCCTAGTGCCAAGCACTCTACACGGCTTCCCTCCCATGATCCTCTGCAGGAGGTGCAGGGTAGCCCCATTTTACAGCTGTGGAAATTGAGGCTAGGTGAAGTCAACAGCCGTGACTGAGATCTAGGACTAAGAGCAATGGGTAGAAAATAGTAGATAAAAAAAAAACAAAAAACCTGCATCTGAACTGAACACATACGACTCTTCTCCTTAGGGTGATTCCCTGAACAACAACTCTTTACTTTGCATATCCTTGGTATAGAGCACTCTAAGTCATCTAGAGGTGAGCTGCAGTCTCTGGGAGGATGTGCGGAGGTGCTATGCACACCTGACATTTTACATAAGGCACCTCAACACCAGGACTTTCGTATCTGGGGGGTCCTGGAGCCAATCACCTGTGGATACCAAGGGATGGCTGTATCTGAGCGTGGGTGAGGGAAGCCATCCCCTATGAACTGATAGGTAGACGCTTGTGCAAGAACTCTGCATGCATACAGATGTGTGCCTGCGAGTGTCCTGCTCACCTTCACGAGTACCTGCAAGCTGCATGCTTCTTATTATACAGAGCAAACACTTACCTACCCTGTGCCAGGCCCTGTTCTAAGTGCCTATCAATTCTCTGAATCCACCTTAGCCTTATGAAGCGGGTGCCACTATTGTCCCACTTTACAGATGGGTAAGCCCAGGCAGGGGGTGCAGTAGCTGGCTGAGTGAGGGCACACAGCTGAGGAGGGTCGAATCCATGGATGCAGAACCTACATGCCCAGAGGACCTACCATTCTGGCTCCTGTGTCAGATCTCAAGCAGGGCTCTTGACCTCTCTGTGCCTTAGTCTCCATGGCTGTAAATGCCACGGAGCTGGGATTTAGGTCCCTGCAGGCTGCCTCTGCTCCAGGCCACCTGCTCTCAGCCTTTCCTCATTGATGGCAGTCCTGGATTTTCACCCTGTCCCTCTCCATCCTACTGCTCTGGTCCCATATCAGGGACTAGGAGTGGGAAAGTGACAGCCATTTTCCTGACCCTCGGCCGCCGGTCCCCAGGGCCCCATGCCCAGGAAGGGGGAGGCACTTACAATGTTCATGATGGCCAGCACGTACTGCTCCACGTCCCGGCGCCCATGGTAGGCCACCATCATCTTGTCAGCCACCACCAGGGTCTCCACATAGCGCTCTCTGCTGACGGAGCGCTTCAGGCCCGGCTGGCCTCGCTCTGTCTCGTTTCCCAGGGGCCTGGCAGGTGGTGGCTTCAGGGTACGCAGCCACCAGGGCCGACCTTTCCACGGTTTCTCATCTGGGGGGGGGGCCCAGTGAAGCCATTAAGCCCCCGTTGCTGATGGGACACTCAGCTGCTGACCTCTGTCTACAAAGCCCCTTTGGTTGTGCCTCCGCTCCACAGTCTGGGTGGACGATTCCTGGTTGTTTTCCTGCCTGTTCTCTCTTTGAGGGTCCATCTGCCCCACAGGCTGCTCACCACCCTTTCTCTATCTGGTTCTGAAGTGACCCACTCCTTGAATGTTTGGGCCGACACCGCCGTTGTCCGTCCCTCTGTCAAACCCTTAGGCTGAATAACAGTGTGACGACTCCACGGTTTGGTTGTACAACAGTCCAGCTGTTTGGCAACCAGACCACCCCCTCGCCCAAGTGGCTACCGGAACACTAGGACAGCTGTCCTACTACCAAGCTGGTTGGCTGAGTAACTGCCCAGTGTCCCATAACAACCGTTATGACGGCACAACTCTCCGACAATCCTGCAGCTCCAGCGCACGGGCAGGGAGCGCTCAGGGAGCAGGCCGTCTGAACCGGGTGCTTGCGTAACTTCCTGGGCTTCCGACAGCAACTTTCCAACCAAGGCACCGGCCAACAGGCCAGGCTGGCTCTAGAACAGCCCAACTGCCTGACCACACTATAGCTAGAATGTCTCAGTGACCAAATCGTGACACTCCCCAACTTTCTCCTTGTACCTCTGACTGTGGTTTTATGTCTGCCATGGTATACCATCCGCAGACTGTCAGATCCTTCAGCTCATTCACCATCTCGCTCTTGTGCTTTTCCACTGAGCATCGATCTGTTTTCTAACTAGATGATCAATCGTGCTGGCAAATATCCACTTACTATATAGTTCTCCTATTCTCCCTTTCTCTAGATGTCTGGTGGTGAATGGTTCTTCTACTGGTCTGGTTGTCAATCACTGAGGATGGAACCCAGGGCCTTGCACATGCTAGGAAGTGCTCTACCATTGAGCCACATCCCCAGTCCTTTTTATTTTGAGTCAGGATCCCGCTAAGTTGCCCAAGCTGGCTTCAGACTTGTGACCAGCACCCCCCAGGAAGCTGCGATGACCGTGCCTGGCAAATCTGACCTTTTGAACAATTCCGTACCTGAGGCCTTCTGATGCATTTTGACGGAACCCTTCTCGGGTCTGATACAACCACCCGACTTCTTAACTGTCTGATGAGACACTAATCCTAGAGATGGAACGGCTTTACACCGCCCCCTGTCTGGCTGCCTGACGGCTGGGCCAGCAGATGATGGCATGATGGGCTCCTGTCTGAGGCCCCGCTACCTGGCTGCAACATCCTGCTGCCCCACTGCCTGCAGGTGGGTGCAGCTCCGGAATTCAGGCCCCTATCTTCTTCTCAACAGTTCCCCTTTCCCCGTGGGGGAGCTGCTTGCTGACCTTGTGGATGAAAACGCACTGCTGCCGGCCTCTACCTCAGGGGAAGGATGATGTGTGGCCCCTCTGCCCGCTCCCAGAGAGCCAGGTGTACCTCTCACTCCACAGGCTGTGTCCAGGTGGGGGTGGCGCAGGGAGGAACGCTTGTATACCACATGAGGGCCACTTTCCTCTGGGCCCCGGGGACCCTTGGGCCCACCTTGCAAGGGCTCAATCAGGTACTCTTCCTCATCCGCCACGATCAGGCCATGCTGGGGGCAGGGAAGTGGGAGAGAAAGCTCGGATCAGGTTCTTGTTTCTCAGGTCAGTCTTTGCCATTTCCATCCTTCCATCTTATTGGGTGTATTTCACTATTACTTTTCTAATTTCTTGAGATGATGTTCACATCACTCATCTTCAGCCTGACCTGAGGCTACTCATTCTCCTCTAAGTACTGCTTTAGCTACCTTCCCAAAGTATTGATTATCAGTAGCTCTGACTACTTTAGAAAAGGTCCCACTAGGATTCCTTGGCTGATCTACATTTAGAAGGTATTTTTCACAACTTCCAAAAAAGTGTGGGCATTTCCCTCTGCTTCCCAGAATCCTCAGCTCACCAGGCCCCCACAGGTGCTGATGGCCACATGGGAGCTGCCGGCCTGGCCCTGCAGGTGGCCGGCGTAGAGGCAGTGGGGCCGGGCAGCTCTCTGCCAGGCCAGGCCCTCTCGGGTCCAGTACTCCACGGAGACGTGCCCTGCCAGTAGACGGGGGCTGCGGGTCAGGTTCAGCAGGAAGTGGGTGCTGGGTGCAGCCACCTTGTAGAAGAGACGGGCCTCGGCTGTGGCGCCTGTGCCCCGGCGCTGCCTCCGGAGGGCAGGTGGCGAGAAGGCCAGCAGTGCCCCGTTGTGGTCCACGCGGGTAGGGAAGGCGATCTCATAGCTCTCCAGACTGGACAGGAACTCATCTGTGGGTGAGGGTCAGAGGCTCTGGTTGACCCTGTGACCTAGCTCCTAAAGTAGGTGACACTGGCCTCACCAACTCCCCAATCCAGATCCCTGACGGCAGAGCTAAACCTACATGAACCCCGGCCCTTCCACCCAGGACCCCCTGGCCACCTTCACTTCCTGCTCCCATGGCCACCCTTGGACCACTCCTACCTTGAGATCGGAAGGCATGTGTGACCTTGAAGGTGAGGCCCAGCCCCAGGGCGAGGGCCCAGCGGAGGATCTGGCAGGCGGAAGCCATAGGGGCTACGTGTCCACATGTCTCTCCCGGCCCCGGCTGCTGGCAGCCTCCGCAGTGCTGCCCTCCCCGTTCACAGCCTGCGCAGCATCACTGGGCTCCTGGAGGGGGGCCGGGGCAGGAGGGGACCTGGTCTTATTGCCCAGCACAGCCAATGCCAAGGCCCCTTGCCAGATTGACAGGCACCTGCAGCCACTCACGCCCACACCTGAGGATGGTCAAGGCACATCCCCATGTGAAGATCCCAAATGTCCTTTCTCACTTAGTCCCTCTCCCCACCCTCCCTACACTCAGAGCTGACTGGCAGGGACCAGGACCCTGTGCGCATCACCCCCGCCCCCTCGTGTGCCAGCATGGCTTTGCACACCGTGGCATTTCATTTCCAAAGTAACTATGAGGTCCCCGTTCCCCACTCTCCTTTTGTAAATGAGGGGTGATAGAGATTGCCCAGGGTCACATGGCCAGAAAGGGGTAGCCCTTCCTTTATTGGATAATGACAGTGCTGGGCTGGGGAAGGGGGCTGGGGACGGCAGCTGCACATGATATGGACTGACCCTCATCCCTCCTGGGGCTCTGTGGACCTCCTGGAAATGACAGACAAGTAAATGGAGAGACACAAGTTCAGACTGTGACATGAGGTCTGAAGGATGCGAGTGTGGGAAGAGACAGGAGAGGGTGCACCAGGCAGGGAAGGGCAAGGGGAAGGCCTGGAGGAGCAGGGAGGAGCCTGGCTCAGCCAGGGCAGGGAAGGCCGGGTGCTGGTCAGTGCAGATGAAAGCCAAGGCGCATACTGAGGGCCTCCTGCCCCCGAATTCCCTGCCACCTCTCTCTCGTTCAGATCCTCTGCCCGGGGTAGCACGGCACCTCACCAGCAGGCTGGAAACCCTCGCACGGGTTCCGAGGCCTCTCCTCCGGCCCACATTTCCAGCCTGGCTCCTGGTCCTGCTTCTGGTTTCAGATTCAGGCCTGCCGGGCAGTTCTGTTTCTCGGGCCTCTGCCCCAGGCCAGCCTGCTGCAGACACCACTTTGGGCCACCACCCTGTGCCAAGCCCTCCTCCCCTACGCCCTCTCGTCTCCGCCCTCCTCCTCCTCCGTGCAAAATCCCCCTTAATCACACACTGTCTTGTTTTCTTTGCAGTCCGGCCAAGTCTGAGAGTCGATCCCCAAACAGGGCAGCCTGGCTGCGAGGGAGGGGAGCCAGGTTTCCTCGGAGATGCTGAAGGAGAAGCCCACATGCCCCCTGATGCTTGGACCCCTCCAGTGATGGGGTGCTCACTCAGACATTTTTCCATGTTCTGTCCTGTTCTTGTTTTTTTCTGTTACCTTTCAGGGGTTCCGTTGTGGCGCGGGGAGAACCCTTGCGTGTGGATCGGATCTTCCCTGAGCTGCGCTCTACATGGGCCTCTCTGGGTTTCAGCTGCTCTTTCTGCAGAGCCCGGGCAGGGGGGACAAAAAAGAGGAACCGGGCTGTCTTCAGTGATGTGCTGGGTGAAGAGTTCAGGGTGGCTGAGGATTCTCTGAGCCCTCCTCACCCCTCGGACCTTGTCATGATGCACCCCCAACTCCAAAGGTCCTTCTTCCTGTGCCTTCTCCCCTACTCCTTCCTTGGAATCAAGATCCTGCCTGGCTGCGCTGACTCCCCTGCTGCGTAACCCCCTGCCCACCCCAGGTGGGGGCATCGCAAGTAAAGCTGGACCTCCCCGTCCCTCCCGTTGGCCCTGCCTCTCTCCTCTCCGGCACCGCGCAGGCTTGGTACCACATCTTCTTCCTGAGCACCTCTCTTTGGTCCTCTTCTCCTGCCTCCCCCCAAATCACGCCTCAGTCCTCGTGGCTGTCTTCTGAAGCTGGGCCCCACCTCCCGACCTCCCAGCCTATCTGTGCCTCTGGCTCAGGTGGGGAGTGAGAGATGGAAGGACTCAGCTTGGGCAGGGGAGGAGTGGGGTGTGGAGAGGGCATGGCAGGGACAGGGGCAGCTGGGAGGTGTGACAGTCCAGGGCACTGTGGGTGTGGGGGAGAAGATGAGGCTCCAGGGATGGTGTTAGGAGGGGTCTCAAGCCTGGTGGGCAACAGGGAGTCAGCAAGGGCTTTACAAGGACTGTTTGGGGCTGTGTGTGCGCATTACTGTATGGAAGTGACCCTGTGAGTGTATATGTGTGACCTCGTGTGTGTGTGTGTGTGTGTGTGTGTGTGTGTACCTAGGCTTGGCCATTTCCCCCCAAGCCTTTTACTCCAGAAGGCAGGAGGGAGGCTGCCAGCCCAGGGGGCCAACACTGAGGAGGAAATGCCTTGTAGATAGAGCCCGGAAACTGAGGCTCCGTCCCATCCCAGGGCTCCTGGAGGGACCTGTGGCTCCACACTTGGACCTCCCACACCAGGCCGGGGCAAACGCACCACTGGACCTCCATGTGGAGGCCGAGGTCATGTCTGGCAGGCAGAGGCGCCTGTGGGCCCGGGTCAGCGAGCCTCTTCTGAGTCTGCACATCTGGCTGGGCAGGCTGGAGGCAGCCCTGCACCCAGGCAGACAAAGGCCCCACTGCAGCCTGCAGAGGAGCGGGTGGTGCTGGGCCTCAAGACCAGCCGCTAATTAGAGGCCCTGAGTCTTGAGCCCGACCCCTGGAGACACCCTGAGAGAGTCGGTGACCAACTCAGGGGAAGTGGGCGGCACCACTCCCACACCCAGACACAAACACACACTGGCAGCGACACACACACACCCTAGGGCAACCACACCTGCAGAGCCAGCACAGCTCGGCACACCAGACCCACAAAGGACCCCCTCCGTCCCAGACACACACTCGGACCCCTAGCACACACAAAGAGAAACAGACACAACTACACACTTCCAGACCTATGTGCACAGACACCTACACCCTCATTTACACACAGACATACACATATAAACAGTCCGGCCTACGCATGCAGACACACACTAATTCACATACACACAGATGACTCAGACACAGACGCACAGGCCTATGAGCAGACACGTACACACATTTACATACACACACACACCCCAACTGGAGGCCAGCTTGCAAGTCCCACAAACCTAGACTCTGCAACCACACACACACACACACACACACACACACACACACCCCCCGGCATTTATATATCACACTCAAGGGAGACACAGATTCTTGGAGACACACCAGACACACGCCTGGACACTGACACAGAAGACACTTACCTATGTGTACACACCGGTTTACACTCACATTTAGGCAAACAGCCCGCCCAGATCATCGCGGCCACTCGCCCCCAGGCGCACAAAGACATCACCGACGCACACAGCGGACGCACCCCCTGGGCACCTACGTGGGTGGACACGCGCCCACACACAGCAAACCCGACGGCGCTCCCCGAACCCCGGCGCCCACTGGCTCCCGGGGGCGCCCACTTGGGGACGTCCCGCTCCGCCGCGACACGCGCGGCGGGACAGCACGGGGAGCCACGGCCCGCGGCCACCCCGCCGGCCCCCGACACGCAGTCCCGCGGGGCCACGCAGCCCGCCCGCCGCCCGCCCCGAGGGCGCGATCGCCGCTACCTGCGCCGCGGGGCCTCCGCTCCGCCGTGGCCGCCGCCGTCTCCCGCCCCGCGCGCAGGAAGGGAGGGAGCGAGCGCGGCGGCGTGGCCGGGGGAGGGGGCGCGGGGACGCACTTCCTGAGCCGCCCGCCAGGGTTATAAAAAACCCCCAAACCGCGCGGCCAGAAGCCCCGCCCGCCAGCGCCGCCGCCGCCCGGCCTGGGCCGCGGGCTGGAGCCCGGCCAGGGACCCGGGAGGGACCCGGGAGCGCCGCGCTGCGCCCGACCCGCGCCCTGCCCGGGGGGTGCCGCGGGGAGGCGCGTGGGGGGCCGGGGAGGCGCGGCGTGGGGAGGGGGCGGCGGGGGGGGGGCGGCAGGCCGAGCGGGTGGGCGGGGGTCAGGGCCGCGGAGATGGGATGGTGGGGGAATTTAAATGCGAGCGCGAGGCCACGGGGAAGGGGCCGACTCGGTGGGAGCGAGGGGAAGGAGCCGTGCGGGGGGCATGGGGCCCGAGGGGGGTGCAGGATCGGGCGGCGGGTGGGGGAGGGGAGAGCCCACTCCCTCGCCAGCTTCAGCAGCATCAACAACAGCTGTTATTTATTGAGGTTTGGTCCTTTCTCAAACAAGCATTTATGGGGCGCCTCCCGTGTGCCAGGCTCTGTGCCTGGGGCTGGTGAGTAAATGCCAGTTGGCCCCGCCCTCCTGGAGCGCCTTCTGAGGGCTTGACCTGCCCTGGGCCTGCCCTCGGGTTCAGGTCTTTTAACTCCTTCCCGTGGAGTGGGCTAGGCTGGTCCCATTTCACAGATGGGAAAACCGAGGCCGGAGGGGATCCCCTTTGGGTCTTGATTGCCCCTGGGTGGGTCCTCAGACCCTGAGGAGTGGGTACATGAATGAGGGTGACCTGGATGAAGGGGCAGGGTTGAGATTCCAGCCCCAGGTGGCCAGTTTTCTCTTGGGCTTCTTGGTGCCTGGATAAGGAGGGAGGGGACAGTAACACCCCCCCCCACACACACCCCTGCACCTCACAATTCCAGATACTTACCAGGCAAGGCCCCCAGAGAGTGGGCGAAGCCTTGACCTCTGCAGAGTGTGGGCTAATAACACCCTTGCAGGGCCGAGGGGAGGAGGGGCTCCATTGAGCAGCACACATTGCGCAGCACACATTGCGCAGGTGCCAGGACCCCGGGGAGCACTCTCGCCCCCTTCACTTCCCTTGAACATGGAATAGCCTGTAGAGCTCTTGGATACAGCAGGTACTCCATAAGCACCACATTCCTGGAGCTCCCGCACCCCTGACCTTACCCCAGCCTCTCTGGACTCCAGCCCCAGACCAGAGAGGCATCTGGTCCTTGCTCCCAGGGCTCCCTGCGGAGAGCCTCTTGAGCCCCTCCTGAGGAGCCAGTCCGCTGTCCCTGGCCTCTGCTGGACATACCTCCATCACCCGTGAGCCTCCTGGGATCAGCCCTGGGCCACCTTCCAGATCCCTGTTGCTGCATCAGAAGGTGGCTGCCCTTGTGTTCTCAGTTTGCCCTTGACGCTCAAGGCCTTCTCTCTGGGCCCAGTGGCTGGTCCAGCTACCTGTCCCGTGTGTGGCAATGGACGGCCTCCAGACCACAGTGGGAATTTCAGGACTGCTCTGAGCCAGGCCCTTCCAGGCTGTGCCACTTACCAGCTAAGAAATCTTATAATTAATCTGCAAAACTTGGACTTTGGGTGCAGCGGTGCCGTCCTGAAATCCCAGTGATTTGGGAGGCAAAGTCAGGAGAATGGAAAGTTCAAGGCCAGCCTGGGCAACGTAGTGGGATCCTGTCTCAACATAAAAAAAAAAAAAGGCTGAAAAGGGCTGAGGAGGTAGCTCAGTGGTAGAGCACCCTGGGTTTAATCCCAAGTACAAAACCAAAAGACACACACACACAGCCTCTGACTCTTTATTTGTCCCCCCTCCTTTCTGCCACAGCTGCAGAGTTCCCTTGGGGTCTCTCTCCTCCTGTCTGGATGGAGTGGGGCTTGGCTTGTGCCGTCAGGTGTAGGAAAGGCCATACTATTCTTAGTCAATGAATCTTTTTTTCAGGGCATCCTGGGAAATAGAGTTTTGCATCTTGATTGGATTATTTACTTAATGGAGAGGGTGGGGCCTTGTGACATTGCCCAGGTTGCCTCTGAATTCCTGTGGCCCTCTAGGCTGCTCTTTAGTCCTTCACATCTTGACTGAAGCATCACCCCCTGGGCAAGCCCTGCCCTGACCCCCCCCCCTTCCCAATTTAATATCACCCCCTCCACACCTCCTCTCCCTTCCCTGTTTACTTTACTCCCACCAGGAGTCACTACCTGACGTACTCTGTGGAACCCTTGGATTTGTGGATCCTTGGTCTCCCTGCAGCATCTCAGCTCTGCGAGGGGAGGTGTTGTAGCCCAGAGATCTGGTGCATTCAGGGCGGTCTGGCTCAGACAGCAAGGTCATTCCTGACCCCGGCATAAAGTCAGCTCTGCTTATCCGTGGCTGGAGGAGAAGATGTTCTGCAATATCTACGTGGGGACTTGGCGCTCACTGAGGGAGGCTCCGCAGGCCTGCGTCCCAAAGCTCAGGCATGGAGAGAGATTGGATATTTCTTTCCCTTTTTCCCCCCCTTTTGTTTTGTACTGGGGACCCACCCTGGGGCCTCACAGCGTGCGAGGCCAGCACTCTACCTCTGAGGTCTATCTGCAGCTCTTTTTAATTTTTATTTTGACACAGGCTCTCACTAAGTTGCCGAAGCCATCTTGGGACTTGCAGTCCTTCTGTCTCGGCCTCCCAACTACCTGGGACTGCAGAGGGTCTCCCCCAGGCTCAGCAGAGGGGGGTGTTTAAAAACCCACCTTAACTCCTCTCGCGAACTTCCCTTTCAGTCCCAGGATGGGAGACCAGGCTGGGAGCTTCTTGCCAAGGCACCTGCCTCTTAGAACCCAGGCAGCAGAGACTGGAGGGAGGGGCTTGTCCTCTGCAACTGAAGGACCTTGTTCAGGTAATGAGCTCTGGCTCTTTCAGGGACCTGTCCCCAACTCCTCTTGGCCCAGCGCTCTGGGCCTGGGCAGAAGGGCTATGCAGCATGTGGTGAGGTGGGGCCCGGCCCAGGGTCTCTGTGTGTGTATAGGGCAGTGGGCACGGAGACCTCACCCCAGGATCAGCTCAGAGCTGCAGTTCTCCCGACACCCCATCTGACAGGAGGGTCAGTGCGACCTGGTTCAGTCTCACAAGCTGTGCAACTCTGAGTGTGAATCATCCTCTCTGAACTTGGTGCTTTAACTGAGAGATGGGATTAACTGTCTGCATTCACCTTAGACTACTTTTGTGCTATTTTTTGTTTTAATTTGGGAAGAGCACAGATTTATTCCCTCCTGGCTCTGAGGTTGGGCTCTTGCAGGTGGAGGCCAGGCACCTGCAGGCGGGTTGCCGCTTCCAGACAGGTTCTTGACTGGCGCATCCTCTAGAGGGAGGATTGTTATGTCCTCACCTGGCAGAAGGCTGGTGGGGTGGGGGCAGCACACAGGGATGAGAACTCGCCTGCTCCTCCATGGCTTTCCGTGGTCACAGAGGTCCCTCCTGAGAGCTCCGTCCTTGTGAATTAAATGCCTCCCCCAGTAGGCTGGCCCTCCCAACATTGCTGCACTAGGGACCAAGTTCCTAACCGGTGAGCTTTGGGGAACACATTCAAACCCCAGCACCGTGGGGTGGTGGGTAGGGATTAGATGAAATGGGTAACTTACAAGAGGTCTAGCGAGGCACCTGGTGCAGCAGCCATGGTTAAAGTTACTCTTATGGTCATTTGATAACTGTACCAGGAGGAAGCCCAGATAACAGCAGGGAACCGCAGTTATAGGGCTCTGCCTCAAGAACTCAGCTTGGTGGGGGGCACAGGGCCCACAGTCCCTGGACTCATGTGCCCGTAGGGACCCTGGGAGCCAAGAGGAGACCCTTGGTTCCAGGGAAGGCTTCCTGGGAGAGGGGAAGATGGATCTGTGGCTTCAGCCTGGGGCCCAGAGGTGTGGGCGCTCCTATGCAGAACTCACCAGGTTGATCCTTCGGGGTGTCCACTGGAGCCCCTCAGCATTAGGAAGTCTCTAGGTCTACCAGGCACAGGTTCTAGGGAGACCCAGAGGCAACCTGGCCCATCCCAATGGGCTTCGATGCCTTTACGGGTACTCAGTGTAGCTTCTGCAAACCAATCCAGCTCAGCTCTGATCCTTAGTAGCCACCAGCCTAGCAGTCCCGGACTGTATCATTTTATATAAACTTTTTATTAATTCTATATGACTTCATTGATTGATTAAAAGAATTATTGGGGGTTGAGATTGTGGCTCAGTGGCAGAGCGCCTGCCTAGCATGTGCAAGGCCCTGGGTTCGATCCTCAGCACCACATAAAAATAAATAAAATAAAGATATTGTGTCCAACTAAAGAATAAATATTTTAAAAAAAATTATTGGAGCTGGGTGTGGTGATGCACACATGTAATCCCAGTGACTTGGAAGCCCTAAAGCAGGAGGATCGCAAGTTTGAGGTGAGCTTCAGCATCTTAGTGAGACCCTCAGCAATGTAGTGAGACCTTGTCTCAGAATAAAAAATAAAAAGGACAGGATGTAGCTCAGTGTCCTTGGGTTCAGTCCTCCCCAAATAAAACAAAAACATTTATTGAGCACTTACTGCATGCCTGGCTTGGGTAGGAAGCAGAATACAGCAACATCTTCACACTCATAACAAGAGAAGACGACGCAGAGGCCATCAGTCAGTCCACGGTAGTCCTGTCCTTTAAAGCCCCAGCAAACAGTGAATCAGTGAATACCGACCCCCGCTCCGAGGGGAAACACAGGGTCAGGTTCCTTCAGGTGCTGGTCACAACTGCTTTCTCAGCCCATCGACTAAGTACTTTGTCTTCTGCATGTTTCGGTTGAAAGACAACAGTTAACATACAGCTGGCTGCCTGTATCTGTGGGTTCTGTGTCTGTGAGTTCAACCTACATTGGATCCAAAATATTCCAAAAAAAAAAAAAAAACCATTTTAGTGTGTTCGGAAGACATGAAGTCTTTTCCCTGTCATTATTCCCCAGACAAGACAGGGGGGTGACAGCTATTTATGCAGCATCTATGTTATACTAGGTATCATATCAAGCTACCTAGAGACATTTCCAGAGCCTGGAGGATGTAGCCAGGCGTGGGGCACACTCCAGAGCCCTCCAAAAGGACACTTGTTTACAGGAGGAGAGGCGAAGCCAGGCCAGAGCATCTCCTCGGCTGACCCCAGCTGGGAGCCATGCACGCTGGGCCACTCCAGTGTTTTCCTGCTCTCTGCACATCCACAGATGAGCGGAAACGCCCTGTCGGTATTGATTTGGGGTTGCAGATGAATTTCAGTGAGTAAGCAAATTTGCAATGATGGAGTCCACAAATAACAAGGATCAACCATATCATATTTTGGTGGTAATGAGTTATGGGGAAAAAAAATAAATAAAAGCTGGGTGTGGACAGAGTGAGGGGGGGGAAAGGGTGTGTATTAGTTTCCTGGGGCTGCTGTAACAAAATACCACAAACCAGTGCCTTAAAAACAGAAATTTAAGCTGGGCGTGGTGGCACATGCCTGTAATCCCAGTGACTCGGGAGGCTGAGGCAGGAGGATGGCGAGTTTCAGGCCAGTCTGGGCAATTGAGTGAGACCCTGTTTCAAAATAAATCAAAATAGAAAGGCTGGGGGCATAGCTGAGTGCAAGGGGGTGAGCAAGTCCTGGGATTCCATCCCGGGCACAGAAAACAAAAACAAAAATCTAACGAAACAACAAAGAAACAAAACATCCAGAAATCAGTCGACCCCCAGTTCTGGCCAGAAATTCAAAACTGAGGTGTTGGCAGGGGACGTGCCCTCTGAGGAGGAGAAGCCTTCCTTGCGCCTCCCAGTCCCCGTGGTGGCTGGCGGACACATTGCTCCTGTCTCTGCCTCCGTGGTCACGTAACGTTTTCCCTGTGGGTTTCTGCCTCTGTGCTCTAATTTCCCTTTTCACATAAAGACACCAGTATGTCAGATTAGGTCCTCTGAATTCCAGGACTAGCTCATTTTAATTTGATTACACCTGAACCCAGAGACCCTTAACCACTGAGCCACATCCCCAGCCCTTTTTGCATTTTATTTAGAGACAGGGTATCACCGAGTTGCTAAATGCCTTACTAAGTTGCTGAGGCTGAATTTGAACTCACAATCCTCCTGCCTCAGCCTCCTCCTCAGTCGTGGGGATCACAGATGTGCGCCACCATGCCCGGCTCTGGATTTCAAAATATGGTCCTGTTCATAGATTCTAGGTGGGCGTGAAGTTTGGGCAAGGGGACGTTCTTCCAGTCCAGGGAGATATTTTAGGGAAGGTTTCTTGAAGGGAGACATTTGAACAGAGACCGATTCCAGTAGAGTTAAGAGCGTTGGGAGGAACGGCATGTACGAGGCCCCTAAGTGGGGCTGTGTCGGAGCCGCTATCTCTCCTAGTGTCAAAACAAGGTCTAGGAAGGGGTTGAGTTTGGGGATGAGGGTAGGGGGGTGTGATGGGGCAGGTCTCCACAGGCTGCAGGGAGAACTGGTGCTTTGAACTCAAAGGAGGTGAAAATCTCAGAGGAGGGGCATGAGATTCCAGAGACAGATGTGATAGCACCTGGCTGGCGAGGCCTTGGGCTCAGTATCTCATGGAATCCCCCAACTCCCTCAGAATCCCATACCTTTGCTAGCCTGTTTTTGCAGATGGCGTCTGGCAAATTTAACTCACTCCCGTCTGCTTCGTGGTGTGAAAAATACTAAGGTATCCATCATCTCCATAAAGCCACTTGTTCATTAAATGCAAACGTCTGAGGTATGAACGTCTCTTTTGTGTTACTGTCACAAAATCCATAAGGCTGGATCACCTTATAAAGAAAAAATGGTCCATTTTGGTTCCCAGTACTGGCCCACAGGTGAGGAGCCACATCTGGTGTCGGCTGGCTTTCTTGCTGTCAAGAGTCCCGCAGCAGCATAGGGCACCCCATGGTGACAGAGAGTGCATGTATGTATTGTCTGCCCTTCCTCCCCCTTTTTTTTTTTGGGGGGGTGTGGATATTGGTGATTGAACCCCAGGCCTCACACAGGCTAGGCAAGCACTCTACCCCTGAGCTACCTGGCTCTTCTTCCTTTACTGCTGTAACCGTGACACTAAGTTGTTCAGGCTGGACTCAGACTTGTGTTCCTCCCGCCTCAGTCCCGGGTAGCGGGGGTGACAGGTGTGCACCGTCGGGTCACTTTGCTCCCTTTTCTTACAGAGCCAGTCACAGGGGCTCCACTCTGATGATCCCGTCCAGCCCTGACTACCTCTTGTCACATTACCACGGACACACCAGGTTCCCGACCCCCAGGGCCACACTGAACCACACCCGGCCCGTGGCACCTGTTGCCCATCTTTACCGCGTAACCATGGGAGCATTTTGCTGCCTGACGACACCTTGGAGCCTCTATTCTAGCTTTCTTGGTGGCACCGGGGCCCCTGCCATGTGGGGGGCTTGGCAGCCAGAAGCAAGCTCTCAGGGAACCTCAGGTCTCGGGCAGGAAACGGGGTTCGGGGTTCGTTCAGAGGCCCAGGAGCAGGGCGGAAGCAGGGAGGGGCCGAGTCCCCGGCTGGTGCCTCAGGCAGGACATTTCTGCTTTCTGACAGAGGTGGCCTGCAGGTCTGGCTTGAGTCCCCCTGGTCCCATCCAAGTCTGGTTGGATCAGCTGCTTCTCTCTGCAGCTTGACTGCCCCGTCGCCCCTCTGGGCCCACATGATGGGCCTTTAATTGGGACCTTGGATGCTCAGGGCCTGTTCCACAGAACTGTGGCCAAGGAGGGATTAAACCAAGCTGTTCACGGGCTCATTCTGTGCAGGTCTTGTCAGAGCCTTTAACGTCCCGGGCTCTGCAGTTTTTCAGAACTGATTTGTCCCTTGACATTTTCTTTTTTCCCCTCTGAAACATTTTTTTTTTTGGGGGGGAGGGACCAGGACTTTCTGGGAGCAAGATAGAAAATCCTACCTGAACCTAAAGGGGCAGCTTGAATAGTGGAGTCTGAGGCGGAGGTTTCTGGCCCAGCATCAAAGACCTCTTCCTCCTCCTCCTCCTCTTCCCAGGACCTGGGCACCGAGAGCGCGGGCGGGCGGGCGGGCGGGCGGCTGGCATCCCACAGCTCTGGGGTGGCCCAGCGGGTGGCAAACTTTGGGCAGCCAAATTAGGAACTCAGAGAGGCTGCGTGAGGTCAGCCAGGGCAGGAGTGGGGGCTGGGCAGGGGGCAGAGGGACTCCTGGGGACAGAGAAGCAGCGTTCTTGAGCTGGAGTTTGGCCTCTCCTCTTGGACAGTGTCCCTCCATCTCTGGGGGGTCTCCGGGCAGCCGGGTCTTCTGGGAAGGCTGTGGAGTCCCCCGGGATGAAGTCCAAGGGTTAGCTCAGCAGAGAAGCATCTGATTCCTCCCCCTCCCTCAGTCCCTCAGTCGGGGTCAGAGTGGGAGGTGGCAGATGGGCCCTGCACTTCCCGAGTAAACAGAGGGCTGGCCGGCCTCCCCCCTGCAGCCTCCTGGCCAGCCTCCCCCCTGCAGCCTCCTGGCCAGCCTCCCCCCTGCAGCCTCCGGCCTCCCCAACCCCACAGTGTGCAGTGTCCCCCGCTCAGCCCACCCCACCCCGCCCACCCCCTCTGACCTCTCCCGGCCCCTCTGGCTGTGGGGACTTCCTTAGTCCAGGCCTCGTCCTGGGGTTGACTGCTGGGGCCACTCACAGAGATGCCAGAGGCCCAAGGGGGTTGCTGGGCAGGCTGCCCTTGAGCCAGCCTGCAGGGGGCTGTTCTGACTGTCCCGGTCATAGTCAGGGAAGGGGCCTCGGCTCTGGAGGCCGGACCCTTCGGCTCTCTGGCCTCACCCACCTTGGGCCACGGGGGCTTCACCTGCGGCCACCAGGGGAGGAGCCTGCTGCTGAGGTGGGTGCCCTCGGCTTCCTGTCCCAAAGACCTTTAGCTCCTGTGTCCCCAACCTCCTCTTGGGACCAGCCCCACCCTGCGCATCCAGGGATCAGGCTCTGGGAGGGGCGAGGGTCAGACTCCAAGCGGGACAGCCGGGAGGCGGGCTGGGGAAGCTCAGAAGCCTTTCCTTTCCTAGTTGTCATCATCCTCGTGACGTCGATGTCATTTTCAATGGACCCATGATGATGGTGCCTGTTTGGGGTACAGGGTGACCGGTTGATGATGCACGCCAGTTAGCATTCCACCCCTGACACCACCCTTTCTTTCTGTGGGGCTGGGGGATCGTCTTTACTGCGGTGTGTCTTTAACTCCGGGATCTTTTTTGAAGATAGAAAAAAAAAAAAAACGGACCTGTGCTTTACCAACAGGAAAACCCACCCGCTTCAGTGTACGATTTTGTGACGTCGGGCAAACCACACAGCCTGTGACCGCCCCCTCGGCTGGAATTCAGATCCCACCCCGATCCCTGCGCACCCCGTGGTCAGCCAGCCGTCCCTGGCCCTGCACCAGCCCCTGGCCACCACCCGGTCTCTTCTCGGTGGCTCTCCTTCTGCCTTTTTCCAGAGCCCGGTCAGCCCTCTGCATCTGAGGACTGAAAATATCTGGAAAAATAAACTGTCGATGATTTCTCTCCTGGTCCTTCTCCCCTCAACAGCACAGCGTGACCTCCGTTCACACAGCACCGCACCGTACTGGGTGCTGTGAGTCTCCTAGAGATGATTTTAAAAGACTTTAAAAAGGGATGGGTAGGTTCTGAGCCATTTCATACAAGGGGCTTGAGCATCTGCCGACTTGGGTGTCCTTGGGGTCCTCAGCACCTGTGGGCACGGAGGGAGGGCGGTACACAGCAGGTCAGAGGGTGGTAGTGCTAGTGTGTGTATGAGGGAGGGGTGGCCCTTTTAGCTGGAGGGCCCCTCCTGGGGAGGTACCGGGGGAGGTGAGAAGATTGAGCTGTGCAGCCCCCCCCCCCAGGGGAAGGGAGTGCATTCTCGGCAGCAGGAAAAGTAAGTGCCAAGGTCCTGAGGCAGGAATTGATTTGGCTTCTAAAGGAACACCCAAGAGGCCTGTGTGGCCGGAGCAGAGTGATGGAGCGGGGGAGCACTCAGGGCCTGAAGGTTGCAGGAGAAGGAAGCCTTTACCCCGAGAGGTTGAAGCAGCCCCCTTTGGCTGCCTTGTGGATGTTAGTGACACCTGTTCTAAGGAGTTGTCATAAGGATTATATAAATTGATAGGTATGAAGGCAGAGTGCTGTGTCTGGCACGTACCACCTGAGCATTAGGTGTTAGGTTGTTATTATTAGGGGTGGTAGACATCTGCCTTTTGGGGTGTGTCTGAGTTTCAGCTGGGCCAGGGGGCCATTAGCAAGTTAGCAAGAATCTCTCGACTGCTCTGTTCTAAAACTCCACTGAAGGGCTGGGGCTGTGCCTCGGTGGTAGAGCACTTGGCGAGCATACGTGAGGCACTGGGTTCCATCCTCAGCACCACGTAAACATAGATAAATGAAGATATGGTGTTCATCCACAACTAGAAAAATATTTAAGAAAGGAAAAAAAAAAAAAAAGAACTCTCTACTGAAGCTGGGTCCTGTGGCACATGCCTCTCATCCTAGTGACTTGGGAGGCTGAGGCAGGAGGATTGCGAGTTTGAGGCCAACCTGAGCCGTTGAGTGAGACCCAGTCTCATAAACAAGCAGGGCTGGCGATGTTCTCAGTGGAAAACTCTACTGGGTTCAGTCCCCAGGACTGGGGAAAAACAGAACAAAATAACAACAACACCCCCCCTGGCTGTTTGGAAGCCCCGCTGAGGTTGCCTCAGGGCTGGGAGCAGCTCTTTTGTGTAACAGATGTTACCCAGATGTCAGCCAGGGTCAACCGAGCCTCCGAGCCTCCGAGATTTGGCGCCTGCCGCTCTCCCACGACCTGCGGGAAGCCCAGCACCCTCCCGGAGACGGCTGCTAGTTCCCAGGCCTCCGTTCTCAGGGTTGCTTCTGAATTCCTGCCCGCGCACCCTTGAACTCACCCACCTTCCCAGGGCCACCCCTTTGGGGGAACCAGTCCTGTCTCCTTGATGTCTTCCAGACTAATCTTGCTTAACGCCCTGGATTGCTGGCACGTCCCCCCTCCCCCAGGATGCAGTGTCCTCCCAGGATCCTGCCCGTCTGTCTGTCCGGTGGTTTTGACATTGTTTAGCTTCCACGTAAGATGTTGCTTGACAGAGAATTCCAATGCTGGCAGGAGAGATTTGCACACTTGTTGCATAACACAGCCGAGTGTTATGACTGGCTTAGAGGGACCATGCTGTCGTGAGTAGGGGAATGTGGCTGAGGACGCCCAGGGTCAGCGGTGGCTGCGAGCTTGGGAAGGCTAGCTGGCTGGAAGTCGAGGCTGCGGGGGTAAAGGTCGGCACAGCACCGGCGTTGAGGCCGGCGGTGAGGTCGAGGTGGCCACCGAGGAAGGAGAACAATGAACCTCAGGCCAACATCGAGGGGCCAGGAACAGCTAGGTTGAGCCAGACTTTTGGAAAGTTAAGCGGGCCCTGCCAACAGAATGTGTTGTGGCTTCCTGGCCGGTTCCTGCAATCAGACTGCTTTCTCAGGGTGTGGACAGTCAGGGATCAGAGTTCGGAGTTACAGGACAGAACCTTCTGTGGGGCGGGCGGGGTGGGGAGAACCTCCCGGGGGCTGGGCAGGTGCGTGGGAGGAGCCCAGCTCTTGGTCTAGCTCTGGGACAAGTGTGTGTGGGGCTGTTAGAGAGGTGCATTCCACTCAGGCCTGGAGACCAGGGTTCCACAAGCATGACTGCAGCTTGGTGACGGGGACTGAATGCTGCCTGGGCCTGCTCTCTGCAGGGGTTTGCTTGGGCTCTTGCATTTGGTATCAACTCGAATAGACCCTGACCCTGGAATGGGCCTTGGAGAGCATCTTGTGAAGTATTTCTTCTTCTTATTTTATTTTTTTTAGTTGTAGATGGACACGGTACCTTTATTTTATTTATTTATTGTTTATGTGCTGAGGATCAAACCCCAGTGCCTCACACGTGCTAGGCAAGGACTCTACCACTGAGCCACCACCCCAGCCCCTTGCCCAGTATTTTTTAAATGAACTTTATTTATTTGTTGTTGGTGCATTATTAGTAAACACAATGGTGGGATGCATGATGCCATGTTCATGATGCACACGAAATAATTTGATCAATGTCACTGCAGTGCTTCCTAAGCTTTTCGGGACCACATCCTTACGTGGAAATCCAACCACGTCTGAAAACCGCTCCCTGAAAGACCTTGTGGACAGTTACACGGTATCGTGGCTGCTCCTGAGCCCCACCCCAGTTAAGAATGTCTTGTTCTCTCATTTGGCACACGAGGGAGCAGAATCGCAAGTGCCTAAAGCCTTCCTCAAGGTCGCACAGATAACCAGTAAGGAAGCGGGTGTCAGGCCAACGTGGCACTTAACCAGAGTCAGAGCTGGAAGTCCCGCCCGGTGCCTGCTGTGCAGTTTAGCAAGAAATGCCTGCGCCTCAGTTTCTGCGTCTGCAAAATGGGAGTAACGTTCATCCCCTGCTTGGGGGGGATGCTGTGAGGGTTAAACGACTGGCAGACGTGACATTTAGAATCGATGCTTTAATAAAGGGCACCTCCCACTTTTGTCTTGTGTCATGTTCTGGCCCTCCCCCCCCTTTTAATGGGGGCCTCACTTTGTTACTCAGGCTGGCTTCCAACTCTTGGGCTGAAGCAACTTCCCTGTCTCAGCCTCTGGAGTAGCTGAGAGGGCAGGCAGGTGCCACCTTTCCTGGCTTTTCTCTCCCCACTTTGTTTCAAAGAGGAGACCCAGGTTAATTGTTAGCTTGTGGCTCCAGTGAAGTGAGACTTGGACAACTCCGCCACCTAGTGGTCTCATGGTGCATAGTGCAGAATCCGTGGCCTGGAAACAGGGACCCAGCCCCCCATTTACTGTTTTTTGATGGTGCCAAATCCAGAGGCGTTCAGTAGAAATCATACTTTGAATTTCGAGTTTTGATCTTTTCCTTGGCTAGCGACACGTGGTACGAGACTCTTGCTTGATGCCTGACCTCAGGTTCAGCGGAATGTTCTGAGCACAGTTAGGCCAGGTTTGGTAGATTAGGTGTAGTAAATGCATTTTTTTTGGGTAGATTAGGTGTAGTAAATGCATGTTTTGGGTAGTGCTGGAGATTTTTTTTTCAGTACCAGGGCCTTTTGCATGTTAGCCCAACCTCCGGTGCTAAAGGCATGTTTAACTTAACGGTATTTTTGGTGAATGGTGAGTTTCTGGGGGTGTAACCTGTGGCAAGTCAAGGAACAGCTGTGTGGTGATGGTTGGGGAGTTGGTGGCTGCTCTGAAGGAGACTGCACACCTCTTCCCTTTTTTTTTGGAGCTGGGGATTGAATCCAGGGCCTCTTGCATGCAAGGCAAGCACTCTATGCAGCCCCTGCACGTCTCTTGTTGAAGAGAATTTGTTTGAACATTGTATCATTTGGCCTTTGCTGTGCAACAAACTATCCTAAAATGTAGCACTTGGAGCAATGGTTACTAACCAAGTCTCCCTGCCTCGTTACCTGGTAGTGCTGGGAATCAAACCCAAGGACTCTGCCTGCTAGGTAGCCCCATACCACTGAGCGGAACCCCCAGGCCACCGACTAGGGCTTAATTCTGTGGGTTGCTGATTTGCATTAGCTTCAGCCACTCAGGGGGCTGCAGTTAGCTGGTGGTTGTCTTTATTGTCTTCCATGTGGCCTCTCCAGCCGGCCAGTGTGGATGGTTCATTCCCAAGGTGGTTGTAGAGGTGCTAGAAAAGCAGACAGGGAAGCCCCAAAGTTCAAACATCTCTATTGTGTCACATTTGCTAAATGTCTCATTGATTGAAACAAGTCACATGCCAAACCCAGAAGGGTGTCCTAAGCCAAAGAGAGGCCTTACTAACCTTGCTAGCACCTTGACCTAGGCCTTCCCAGCCTCTGGAACTGTCCGTAAATACAGTTTTATTGTTTAGTCTTTAATATTGTATTAGGCAGCCAGAGAAAACTAATAAAGATTTTATAATTAGCCCAGGCTAGCCCACTAGTCTCATTTTGGAAAGTGACTTTCTCTGTATGAGATAGTTACATTGCTTTGTGGTGAAGTTCTCTCCATTCTTCTGCAATCCTCCATCCTTCCCCATTCCCTACCTCTCCAGATTTCACATGGATTAAGCATATTATTCTGGGATAGCCTGGGACCAAGTGGTCTTTTTCCAGATTGTTCTCAGTATAACATCCTGCAGGAAGGGATGGGCCGGTCACAGCCCTCTCCTTCCCCACCCAAGTCCTGCCTCAGTAATTTAGGGACTGTTCCTCTGTTCTTTGGCTTAAGAATTGGCCCACTGGCAAAGAGCGTGGATATCTGTCTTGTCCGCCACTTGCCTTGGAATAGCATGTGGCATGTGGCTGACAATCTTTGTTCAGTGACTCAAGACCTGTCTGAAGGTGGACACCTCTGAAGGTGCCTACTCATGTTGTCCTAATGGCTACTTCCACTGCCCACCATCCCCAGCCCTCTAACTCCGAGTGTATCTCCTTAATGATTATCCATCAGCTGCCCCCCATGTCTCCAGGGTCCCCTGGATGAACTGTTCCTCTTCTTCCATTGGAAAGCTGCTCTTCACCCCAGACTCAACCACTGCACCAAAGACTCCAAACAGAGCTGTTCTGTTGGAGATGTCAAGTGGTTTTGCTGTGGGGGGTGCAGGTCTGGGTATTCCACTCTAAGGCCACTGATCTGCCTGAGTGTTTACTTGAGGCTGGCTGTGGAGGGGACTTGTTGGTTTGCGTGTGCATGCGTGTGTTTGTGCGTGTTTACTCAGGGTTGGCGCCCTGGGTGCATGGATCTTCTGTGGGCTAGGGCGCCATCTGTGAGGGACTCCACATCAGAGATTCGATGAGCTTGCACCTGCATTTTGACTGATTTCCAGCAGAGGGCACTCACGGGTCTCATTCTAGCCAAGTCTCCATGGTGAGCTTCCTCCAGCTGGGATGACCTAATTCGCACAAAGGTGCGTGCTGTGCTCTCTGTGTTCGATGGCACCAAGAGATGTTCACATCCTAAGCCTTGGAACCTGTGAATATGGTTCCTTGCATAGCAAAAGGGATTCTGCACCAGGAGGAGATGGCCCCCCAACAACACGACAGAGCCGCTCACCAGGCATCTTCAGGGAGAAGAACTTGAACCACCACAACCTGCTGGCCCACGGTGCCACCAGCACCATGCAGGGGTGACCGCTTCCCTCTCCAAGGTGCTGGGTACTGACGTCAGTGACTACACCTGACCCCATCCCTACAGATGTCCCCTCCCCAGAGTCCTGGGGAGGTGGCCTCTCCATTGCTTTATACCAAGACACCAACTGCATCCTGGCCTCATCTCAGTGACATTTGGAGTTATGGGGTCACCAGGCAGGAAGCTCCTCCAACAGCCAGAAGCCCTGCCAGGCAGGTGCAAGCTGGGTGGGAAGGGTACGTCATCAGGAGCATGAGCCCTCAGCATGACTTTCCCCGGTGACTCCCACCCAGGGGCCCTGCTGGCTCACGACCCCTCCATGCTCAGCTTTGTTCTCTCACATCTGTACTCAACCCTCCACATTGGCCCGGGCAGGCTCCTGCACCCTGTCATTGGCACCTCCAGTACCCCTGTGCCCCAGCTTCCGGGCCCCTACGTCCCAGCCTCCCACCAGCCAATGCCCAACACACTGACCCACTCAAACGAGCGAGTGTCCCCGTTCCCCGTGCGACCATGCACGGGGCGGGATAGGACTCTGGCACTCCCTGCATTTCCCATTGGCCGGCTCCGGCATCTGTGATGCTTATTCAGTGCCGGGGTTTGGGTGTCCCCCAGGGGTTCATGGCCGCAGCTATAATTCCTCCACGAGGCAGTGTTGGAGGTGCCCATGGGAGGGGCTTGGGTCTGGGTCAGGTCTGTCCACGCACGGATGCACGCCTTTCTCATGAGAAGGGGTCAGCTCCCGTGGAGGCTCGGCTCCCCTCTGTGTCTCCCGCACACTCCTGCTTGCCCTTCCTCTTTCCACCCAAGTCAAGCAGTGGGGGACCCTGGCTAGAAGCAGCTGCCTGATTTTGGACTTTCCAGACCCCAGACCAGGCACCAAAATAAACACCCTTCCTTTCCAAATGACCCAGTCTCGGGTGTTCTGTTAAAGCAACAGAAAAGACACCCAGACACCCAGACTGGCTGATTCCGAAGGACCCAGGCACTCGGTACTTTTGTTGCGGAAAGCTTGGTCCTTGTCCCCAGTGCCAATCCAATAATGAGGACATGGTTTTGAGAAAAAGGAAAAAGAAGGCTTATTGCTTTGATCGCAAAGGAGAAACACAGGGGACTCCTGTCCCGGAGGCTAGGATTCTGCCCATCCGCAGGAACAGGGTTTTTAATAGAGGTGGTTCAGAGAAAATGAGATTAGGGAGGAGAGCTCGGGAAGGAGAAGGTCAGGGAGGAGAAGGTTGGAAAAAAGAATAAAAAATGTCAGTTTTAAAGTGACAAGGGATACAGTCAGAGCATCAAGTGAACCCGTTCCACTTTTTGACCCCTCCCATGTGGCTGGCTGAAACCCAACACATTCATGAGCACCCCAACTCCCAGCACCATCCATGTCCCAACGTCCCTTTGGTCAGGGGGTCTGTGATCCGCTGTTCCTACTCACGCAGTGTGTGGACCTTCCACCGTGTGGGCTCTTTCGTGTTCCCCTCGCTCGCCAACATTCACCTAAGACATGGACACCAAACCCAGACCAGTCCCACTAACAGACGCCCTGTGAACAGGGGTTCTGTTAAATACCTCCAACGTCTGTCAATCCAGCTCCACCAGAAAACGCCTGCTACCTCAACAGGCCAACCCTGAGAGTCTGCCTCTGGGAAATCCCCCCAAAGCCCTATGGATTTGGCCAGGTTCTAGGCCTGGGGCCTGTGGCCTGGACCTACCTGGCTCTACCCTCCAGGGATGCGAGCAGCATCCGGGTTTCCCAACTGCCGGTCACTGCAGCTTGACCAGTAAGACAGAGGGGCCCGGACGGGGGCTGAGGGTGCTTGTGCCTGAGACCCCACTTGCCTGGGTCTGCAGACCGTGCTCCCCACTCCCCCCGCCTTTTTCTAGTGCTGGGAACTGAACACAAGATCTTGCACACGCCAGCCAAGTGCTTCCCCACTGAGTTACCTCCCAGCTGTGCTCTGTTTTGAGATAGCGCATAAGAATTGTAAATATTGACGGGGAGCCAAGTGAGCCCAATCCAAGCAACAAACAGATGAGGGCAACTGGCTTACCCAGCATCTCAGACTTTCTTGGTGTCGGGACATTGAATATGCGCTCTGCTGACTACTCTGAAATATACAGGGATGGTTGTCAACTCTGGTGCTTAGGAAGTTCTTCCTCCTATCTGACTGCAAAAAGGGAACTAGAACCTTAGGATACCCTGAACCCTCCCGCCGTCAGCCACAGACCTTATTGGATTTCATCAATTACTACTGAGCTTTCATAATCTCTTATGTAAGCTTCAAATTAACACTTTAAAATTAGGATTTTGTTTCCAGTGAACTCCACATTCTGCATTGCAATTGACTCAGAGAACTCCCAGTGATACCAGCAGCCAGTGGACCCAAATACCCACCTTCATTTGAAAAGCCAAACGAAACACAATTGCTTCAATGGCTCTAACCCCTGGCCTACTACATTTTCATTCTTAAAAAAAAAAAATTCTCACATTTTTATTGGTGTGTGTTATAGTTGTACATAATGGTGGGGTTTGTTACCTATTGGTTACCCAAACCTCAGTCCTTGTCCTCCATGCCAATCCAATAGCCAGGGCACAGTTTTGAGAAAAAGGAAAAAGTGTATTGCTTTGCTAACAAAGGAGAAACACAGGGGATTCCTGTCCCAGAGGCTGTGACTCTGCCCTTGAGCAGGAACAGGGGGCTTTTAAAGAGGTGACTCCGTGTTCTCTGTGGGAGTTGACCTTCACTGGTTAATTTGGGAGAGAGTCATTTCTGAGATCTTCTGGTGCCATCCCCAAAGTCTGGGTTACTAAATTTCGCTGGTGGATGTGTGCTCAGGGACAGATAACTCCACCTTGGATAGGGAGGAGAGGCAATTCTGTTTCCCCTGAGATCAGGGAGGGGGAGAGATGAGGGAGGAGGCGGGAGAGAGCAAGAGGAAGAAACGTGTCCTTGTAAAAAATAATTGCAGTAGCAGAGCAGCTAGGGCTATATTCAAAGTCCAGAGTGGAACACAGTAACAGGTTAAATTCCTAGCACCTCAAAAACAAAACCCATAGTTAGTGACTTACATAAAATGCTGTTATATCGGACATTACACGTTCAGCACCTTCTCATCCTCAAACACCTCTGGCCTGGCGACAATGGATTCTTGAGTGAATGAAGAGGGGTGCAGTTCCACACAGAGACCACCGGGGGCCGCTGTTGCCAAGGTCAAAGCCGCCTCCCCGCTCGGGTCCGCCCCGAGAGACTCCGCATCCCGCCCGGGCCGCTCCCCAGGACGCCTCCCCCTGCAGCCCGCAGTGTCGCTCAGGCCCCTTCCGCGTCTTCAGGCCCGCTCAGCTCTGCCTGTGTCCCTCCTCCTACTTGCAAGTTTCCCGGCACAGATCCTTGCTGACTCTTACACCTGGGGATTTGCAGCCTGTCCCCCCTCCCTGGACTCCCTCTGTCCCTGCTTACTGCTGTCCACCGGGAAAGCGAATGTCACACTTAGGAACTTAGCTCCAGAGTCCCCGGGGGCATGTCAGTTGCTGGTCTGTGCCTCGGTTTCCTCCGTTGGGTAGGCTGGACAGAGGGGGTATGTCCAGGCAGGTCCAGGGCAAGGAATGAGAAGATCCAAAAGGCCACGGGGAGTCATAGAGGGTGTTTGAGCAGGAGAGTGTCCTCCCATGTAAGGAGGGAAGGGGCTCCTTTCTTTCTGCCTCGGGGTTTTTCTGGAAGGGCCTTAGGTGGTTGGAATGGGAGGCTCTAGCTCCAGCCAGGGCTAGCCTGCAGGCCCCCCTTCTCTGTGCCCTCCAGGTGGGGCTCTTTGCTCCCTCAGACACCAGGTAGGGGACAGCCCTGGTAGGAAAGCCACGAGCTGCAGGCTGGGGACCTGGGTGTCACCTTTACGGAAGTGTGGGTGACCCCCTCCACCACTGGGGAGTTTGGAGGCTCCACACGCCTGGTGTGGCTGTGGCAGGTTCAGAGGAAGCAGCAGCCGAGAGGTGAGCCCTGCATGGGTGGAGGCCCCGCTGGTGGGGCTGGCCTTCTGGGGACTGGGGTCCCGGGACCCCCCAGTGTCCCCGCCCTGCTCAGCCAGCCCCTGTCTCTGCTTCAGCCTCTGCCTCCCAGCCTCAGGCCTCCCCTTCCCCTTGCCGGCTCTCTGTCCCTGTCCTTTTCACTCTGAAGGCTCCTCCTGGCTTTCTCTGTCAGAGGGGGTGGAAGGCTGTCCCCTACCCTGGGAGGAGGGGTCTCCAGGAGCCACAGAGACAGCGGCAGGCCGAGAGACAGGAGGGGACAGGGAGAGAAACAGGGACATGTAGTTAGGGAGGCACAGGAGAAACCCACGGGGGGGGGGGGAACCCAGGACAGACGGAGCCAGAGATGGGCGGACACGGGGTGCCTGAGGGGGGACCCCCTTCCTGCAGCGCCCCCCCCCCGCCCCCGCCCCCGCCCCCTCCCTCCTGGCCTGGCCCTTCCTATCCTGGGGCTCCTGCTGCAGCCTCTGTAGCTGTGGCCCCCGCCCAGCCCTGGTCCAGCCTGTGGCTCCCGAGGCCGCGAGTGACCGGGAGCCCAGCACCCAGTGTCCCTGGTCCCTACCGCTGGTGACTTGCACTTGTGTGCATGAGGTTTGGGGGGGCCGAGAGGGGCGCTGGAGGTCTGTGAAGATGGTGCATCGGGGTTGGGGGGTCTGGCTGTTGGGGGGCTGGGGGCCTGTGGGTCTGCTCTGGAAAGAGCGGGGGCCCAGCCCTGGTCGGGGTTCTGCTGATGAGGGGGGTTCAGCTGCCTGGAGACCTTTGCGTGGGTCCTCAGGGACTTCTGCGGAAATCCAGCTGCTGCAGAGATTTGGGGTATTGGATGCCTGGAGCCAGAAGTGTTTCATATTCAGGAATTTTCTTTCAGATTTGGTGATATTCGCGCTGGTACAGATGAGCTGACTTGGGGAAGTCTGAATGCAAAACCCATGAGTGTTTCACATCCACTATGCACGGAGCCGGGGAGGGTGTGATACAGTGTTTTAAATCATTGTGCATGAGACAGATTTCCCCGTGTGGCGTTGCCCACGAACCGTCTTGTGTTGGGGCTGAAGGAGCTTCCGATTTGGGGTTTTGGATGAGAGATGTTCCGGGGCTCAGTGCTTCGCGATTCTGCTTCTGTCCTTCTGGGTGGTTTCTGGGGGTCTGCGAGGAGGACAGCAATGGCTCTTGCTCGCAGTGTCCTGGGGAGCTGGGCTGCGGCAGGGCCCTGTTGCTCCAGGATGACGGCGGGGTGGGGGTCTGGCTGCCTGCTGCGGGGTGGCAGCGTCCCGGGACGGGACGGGGTGCGTGTTGGAGGCAGGTGAACAGCCGCAGACCTCTGGCTCCTGTGCGGGGACGGGCCTGGGGACCGTGAGCGCCCCCTGCACCTCCTGCTCGCTCTGTTTCTTTCCCTCTTTCTCCTCATCTCTCCGTTTCTCCTTCCACACCACCCTTTCATTCAGACGTTTATTAGGCGATTACTGTGCACCCGGCTGCAGCAGGGCGTCTGGGGGCTCTGGGCCTCTTCAGAGGGGAAGAAGAAGTGGGTGCCCTTGCCCAGCGCCGGCGTGGTTGGCCCTGGGAGTGGGAATCCACGGTTCCCCTGGAGCAGAAGGGCTGGGTCTTTGTGATGTGGAGAACACTCTTGGGCCTAGGCTCCCTCCCGGGACTTCACGTCTGAAGTGGAGGGATTTGCAGGCCTGGTGGGCCCGGGAGTCTGGTGTGGGTGCAGGATTCTCCCTCAGCGGAACAGAGAGGGTTCCAGGTGTGGCAGAGGGAACCAGCCATGGGGGTATTTGAGGGGAGGGCTCTCCCGGCAGTGCCAAGGCCCTGCGGCAGGACTGTGCTTGCAATGTTGGGGGAAGCGCTGGGGCCCACGTGGCTGGAAGAGAGTGGGTGAGGGGAGAGTGGAGCTCAATCTATCTCTGAAATGTTACCAGATGTCCCCTGCCTTAGGACGGCTGCCTCCTGGTGAGCAGGGTCTGTAATGAAGGAGGCCGGGGGCCCTGGTGTGCCCTCAAGCCAGCAAGCCTCAGTTTCCTCCCTGGTGGAGCCTGGGGATGGTGTGCACGCGCTCACTCTGCTGCCCGGCCTCGTGGAGGGAGAACCCAACGGGCCTCGTGGGAGAGAGATGTCCGTCAAACAATTGCACATAGGAACGTGACGTCCTGTGGCACTAAAGGCCAAGAGCAGAAGTGCTTGATATTTAGTAAGTGCCTAATAGTGGGAGGTCAGGGGGGACGGTCCCAGAGAAGTTCTGATGGATGGAGGGGAGCGACAGGCTGAGGGAGGGGCAAGAGCACTCCTGGCTCTGAGGCTGCATGTGTGAAGGCCCTGTGGCCAGCCAGGACGGTGGGAAGGCCAGTGGGTGGAGCGGGAGCAAGAGGAGCTCCGTTTGGTCTGTGGGGGCCCCTTGGGTGGGGTGAAGGGGTGTAGCCTTGATGTGCAGAGGGTTTTAAGCAGGAAAGTGGCATAATCTGATTGCATCGTGAAAAGATGCCTCCGGCAGATAATGTCTCTAAAATGCTTAGCACAGGCAGAATCGGAAAGGGCTCAGACGGTGCCAGTGGGTGGCTGGGGGACCGGGAGGACCAGGGGGTCCAGTCCCTGTTCTTTGAGATCCCTAGAGATACCGCTTTGGCTCGTCTGTGGAACTGTGACGTTCTCCAGCTGAAAAAGTGAAATGTCCCAGCTTTGAGCCTAGTTTCAAAGACGAGGGGGACGGTCACCCCTGGGGCCGGGTGGGGTGGCCACATCACAGTCCCAAGGGCACCTGCGCAGGGCTCTCCCGAGGCCCATGTCACAGAAGGGAGGCTGAGGCCCTGGGGCTTCGTGGGCATCGAGTGCTGAGCCATGACGCCACCCCGTGCCCCTGTCCTGGTCCGGAAGGTCAGCTCTGTGGACCTGCTCACGGCTGGCCTCCTCTCAGATTCCAGCAGGTGGGCTCTGGGCTCCAGCTGTGCAGGTTCTCACCCACCCCCCTTCACCCCGGGGCCAGCTGCGACTGAGAAAATCCTGGGGTCCCTCAGAACCTCTGTTTCTTCCTCAGCAAAAGGGGTGCTGTGTCTCCCGGGTGCATGGTGAGGACCAAACACTGTTCACACTGGTTCACCCAGAAAATAGTCAAGGACTTGGTGTGACAGGTGCCCTGAGGACGGGGGCCAGGCCCACTGGGGTCGGCGGTCTTCCAGGCGGAGACTGACACTAAGGATGCCGGTCAGCAGTTCAGAGAGTTCATCTTTATTGTCACAGGCGATAGGGTGTCCCTTTCCCCTCCGCCTTTTCTTTCATGTGGTGCTGGGACAGACCCAGGGCCTCACACGCGGGGCCAGGTGCTCTACACCTGAGCCACACCCCAGCCCTCTTTGTTGTCTTTTGAGACAGGGTCTCACTAAGTTGCCAAGGCTGACCTCCAACTTTTGATCCTCCAGCCTCAGCCTCCTGAGTTGCGGGGGCCACCACGCGCGGCTCCACTCTGACTTTTTAGGGCTGAGTAGTACCCCACGGAGCCTGTAGGCCACATTTTCCCTCTCCCTCCGTCCCGCACTGGCCGTGTAGGTGCTGTCCACGTCTCGGTTGCCGTATGAGTGCCGCGGGGACGCCTGGGGGCACATGTGTGGCCGCTGATTTCACTGATGTGAGATGACGTCTTTGAGAATCACCCTGGCTTTGTCATCCTTGTTGTAAACGTGGAGTAGGACACCCAGGCCAGGCTCAAGGGCACGTGCCTGTGGTCACAGCTACGCAGGGGACCGAGGCCGGGGATGGCAATTCAATGCCCGCCTCAAACGCTTTGCAAAATAAACTGGTCTCAAAAGTAACTGGAAAGGGCTGGGGTGCAGCTCAGTGGGGAGCGCTTGCCCAACATGGAGAGGTTGGGGCGCGGCTGCTGCTGGCTTCATGGAGGAAGGTGGGGACCTCGGACGCTGGGTGTGGGTGGCCCTGAGGGCTGGGTGTCCCCTGAGTGCCGTCCAGGGAGAGGCCAAGTCACAGCCCCCAGGGCTCCGCGTGGGTTAAGGAGACGTGCCCACGGAGGGTGGGGGCTGGGTGGGCCTGGGGGGTCCAGCCACTTGCCCCTGGGGACATGGGGCTCAGGTGCCCGGGAGGGAGACCCTTCCCCAGCTGGGGTCTGGGGGGCAGGCGCTGGCGGGGTCCTGGCCTTGCCAGGATGTGGCACCTCTAAGCTTCCTTCCTTTGAGGCCTGGTGACCAGGACCAGGTGTCCCCAGCTCTTCCTGGCCACACTGCTCAGGCCTGGGAAGGGTTAATGTCAGGGTGAGTGGCCTTGAGCTTCTGCCCTGCAGCTGGGCCTGGGGCTGGGCAGGGCCCATTACGAGTCCTGAGCACCCCCCTGGGTGTGAGAGAGGCCGGGGGAGGAGGACGGGTCTGAGGCTCCCTTTTGAGGGAGGATTTTTTTGATTCAGGCAGAATGGACAGGCAGAATGAAGTTTGTTCCACTGACTTCTAGAAGGTGGACTGTCCATCCCCTGCCCTGTCCTGGTGTGGGGCCAGACCCTGTGAGCCCGCCGGGGGCTTCGTGAGCTCTCGGGGTCCCATAACTGGATGCCCATGACTTTGGAGACCGGCGTGTTGCCTGCTCGACTGCGAACCCGTCTTGTGCCCATTTAACAGTTGGAAAACTGAGGCTTGGGGAGAGGAGGCCCGTGTCCAAGTTTGGCAGAACAGGGCTGGGAGCCTGGCCACGGGCTCCGGGCACGGCCTCCCCGCCCCCTGCTTCCTGCCTACCAACCTTCTCCCGGCGCCCAGGACTCCCGCTGGGCCTGTGGGCTGGGCACAGGAGGTACCAACGGCTTCCGGCCTCTCCTGTGCCCCTGGGAGGGGGGCCTGAGGCGGGCGGGCAGCCGCGGCCCACGGTGCCTCGCGTTTTCCCCGGGAAATCTGAGCTCCGGCTGAGGCTTCTCGGTTTCGGAGGTTGGTTTCGCTGGGGCCTTTAGGAGGCAGGGGCTCGCTCATTGTGAGAGTGCAGCCTCCTGGGGCTCTGAGGCTCTTCCCAGGAAGGGGTTGGGCTGCCCAGGGCGTGGGAACAGCCCCTGCGTGGCCCCTGTCCTCCCCGAGTCACATGCAGCCGTGGTGAGGAGGCCCCTCGTCACCCCTGTGGGTGGGTGGGGGGGTGGAGGAGTCAGGGATGGACCAGCAGTTCCCAACTCCCCGCTTGCTCACCTCCTGGGACAGGCAGCTCACTGCCTCCCTAGTCAACCTCTGCTGGGTTGGGAGCAGGAGTTCTTAGAAGATTCTTTCAGATACTGGCCCAAACCTGCAGCTCCACGGAGCCCCCTTCCTCAGGATCGCACAGATCATACTCCCTTCTCCAAATACTTCACACCTCCTGTATGCAGTTGAGTGACTGTTCTGGAGAGCTGTGCGCCCAGGGTCATGGGTGATGATGGAATCCCGGGCCCCCGGGAACCCAGCAGAGCTTCCTGGTCTACCTGGCTGGTGTCCACCTGGTGAGCTTCCTGTAGGAGGTGGCATCGACAGAGGGATGCAATCTGGCTTGGGGAAGAGGCGAGGAAAAATGTTTCAGGCAGAAAGAACAACAGGGACTTGGAAGGGCATCGGTTCAGGAGACAGGGGGAGGCCAAAGGGCTGGAGTGGTGCGTCTGAGGAGGGATATGGGGGCTCCTGAGGCCAGAGAGGGGCAGAGAGAAGCCTGGGGTGCCCAGGTGGAAGGGAAGAAATGCCCGCCCTCACCAGCCAGGGCGTGAGTCCCGCTTTGCTTTGTTTCTGAATCGCTTTGCCAGGAAGCAGTTTACATCTCTCCCTTCTGAGTACTCAAGTGCCCATCTCACCGCATCCTTGCCAGTGGTGGGTTTTATCACTTCTGAAAATCTTTGACCATTTCAGGGGGAAAACTGTCCTCTCATCACGGCGGTGAACAAAGGAGCGTTTCTTTTGTAAGCAACAAGGAAAGCAGAGTCCCCAGAGGTACCCAGGCCTCAAAAACGTCACCTTTGGCTGGTGAACGCTGAGGAGCCCGACACCCACTGGAGAGTCTGTGGTCACTTTTATCTTCCCGTGAAGCACGGGACAGATGGAAAACCTGCGGTGCCCTTGGGCCACGTGGGTGTGGAATCTGTGAGGCAGCCTCCCCCCACCTTGATTCATCTTTTTTTCACACCTTTTTTTTTTCTTTTCTTTTTTTTGATCCTTTCAAAGTTGTGACTGCTCCTCCCTGGCCCAGTGGGTCCACAAGCCACTGTAGGTCTGTCCTGGTCCCGGGTGTCTTTGGGGTTCAAAGAAGAGGGTGGCAACCCCAGGAGGCGTGCCGCGGGAGACCACCTTGGGGTGCCGGCGTCGTACTCCACAATTGACAATTGGATCCTCAGAACCCCTGCCTCCAGTGGGTACCCTTGAACCCCTGCCAACACAGTTTCATTGACAGGCAATGATGAGGCGTACTTACGGGGTGCAGCGGGATGTTTGGACACCTGGATATGACATGCAGTGACGGAATCCAGGCCACGGCCAGCGCGGGCTGTCTCTCTTAGTTTCTCTCAGGTCCTCTTCTGCCCGTGAGCTTGGCTTGCGTTATCACTGGGAGGAGGGGACCCGTCTCCTCGGGGCCCAGAGCCCATTCCCTAGGAACCTCACATGCAGGAAAGAGAAGCCCAGCCGCAGAGAGGGAGGGAGACCACAGACCCAACCTGAGAAGCCTGAGAGAGGCCCAGCGGCCCCGAAGGCTCAGCTCCACAGTGACCCTTTGGATCTGGGCTGCTAAGCTCTGGGCCCCAGGTTCTGGCTTCATTTTGCCACTAAAATCCCCTGTGACCTGGGGCCCGGTTTCCTTTCTCCGAGTCGCCCCATTTGGTGTATTATCATCCGAGCTCCAGCGGGTCCTGCCTGAACCGAGGATCTACCTGTTTTGGGTTCATAAGCTTCTGTTCTTGTTTCGTGGCTGAGATTCTCTCCTTTCTGTTTTAGAAATGTTTTTTGAGTTGTAGATGGACACCGTGCCTTTATTTCATTTATTTATTTTTTTTGGTGGTGCTGAGGATCGAATCCAGTGCCTCACACGTGCTCGGCGAGCGCCCTGCCACTGAGCCCCAGCCCCAGACCTCTGGGTCACTTGATGGGAGTCATTGTGAACCTCCTTGAAAATCGCACTGATATTCTCTGCTCCCTCAGGAGGCCAGACCCTTTTCCGGTATTTGGGGAGGACTAGGGAGGTCTGGGTGTGCTCTGGGTCTGCCCTCCTGAGTGGAAGTTCGATTCCATCACCATAAACGGATTCAGTCGCGCAGGTTGATCCCCAGATCCTCGTGGAGTCCTTTCAACACCGACAGCGCAGGGGTCTGACAGCGGGAGTCTAGAGGGAGGGGATCCGGAGGATGACAAGGACAGCAGTAATGAATGGCAATGGCTTGTGGGTTTCCCTGCACGCTCATGGCCCGGACGTGCCCCGTAGGAGAACTTGAACCAGTTGAGGCAGGTTCTCTTTGGTTTCCTGCATTAAACATTTCAATTGCTATGTCACTCATGGTACCTCTTTATGGTTTGTGGTGTGGCATTTCAAAACGTGAGCACCGTGTGCCACGATCGGATCAGGGTCATCCGCACGGCCTTCACCTCAAACCTTGGTCACTCTGGTCACATTGGAACACCCAAAGTCCTCTCTACGGGCTATTTCAAAATATTCAGTTACTACCCTGTTACCACCCAATTAATATTCCATCACTTACCGCCCACCTCGACTCACGGCCACAGTCCACCCTACTGCGCTACAGGAGTGTGGGAGCCTTCCTCCTGCCCGCTGCCCCTGCCCCTGCCCTCCACCATTCTACTCTCCACTGCTAGGAGATCATCTTCTCTGACTTCCATGTAAGCGGGGACACAAGGCAGGTGCTCCTCATCAACGATGTGTTCAGTTTTATTGGCGCATTATGATCTACACACAATGTCAGGGTTCACTCTGACGTAATTGTACAAGCGTGGACTGTAATTTGCTCCAGTTCTGTCCCCGGTATTCCCTGATTTCTTCCTCTCCTCCCTCCCCCGGTTCCTTTTTCTCTAACGCGCTCGTCTTTCTTCCATGCATTTATAGATTTTTTTTTTTTTAAAAGTCGTGCCTGGTGGCTGTCCATAAAGGTGACATGCACGGAGGTGGAATCATGTATGCACACGGGAGAGGTCGGTCACATTCACTGACCACTCCTCCCTTTCCCCGTCCATCTTTCTCTGCTATCTCTCTCCTGTCTTCCTGGGATTCTCCCATCCTTTCCCCTCCTTATTTTGGTCACATGTGGAAACATGTGAGAGGCAACATTCAACCCTTGACTTTCTGGGTCAGGCTTGTTTCATTAAGTCCTCCAGTTCCACCCGAGGACCAGCAAAGGCCATGATTTCATTCTTCTTTATGGCTGAGTACTATGCCATCATGTATATACACCACATTTTTTTTTTTTTTTTTTTAATCCATTCGTCTGTTGACAGGCACCTGGGCTGGTCCCATAGCTTGGCCATGGTGAATCGTGCTGCTATAAACATTTATAGGTCTGTGTCACTATGATTGCTGATTTTAGATCTTTGGATAAATACTGAGGAGTGGGATAGCTGGATCATATGGTGGTTCCATTCCTAGTCTCTGAGGAAATGCTGTCCAGAGTGGTCGCACTAATTTGCAGTCCCACACAGTGTTCGAGTGCACCTTTTTAATCCACATTCTCATCAGCATTTATGACCGGGGCGAGGGGGAATCTCATGTGGTTCTGATTGGCATTTCCCTGATTGTCAGGATGCCGACCATTTCTTCACATGCTTGTTGGCTGTTGGTGTTTTTCTTTTGAGAAGTGGCTGTTTACCCTTTGCCTATTTATTAATGGGGTTATTGTTTTTTTTTGGCAGTCAGTTCTCTGAGCTCTTTGCTGTGCATTCTGGATGTCAATCCCCTGCCTGAGGAGAGGTGCCGAGTTCTCCCGATCTGTAGGCTCCCTCTTCCTGCTCCTGATTTTTACTTTGCTCTGCAGAAGCTTTTTAATTCAATGTCGTCCCACTTATTGATTCTGGGTTTCATTTCTGGAGCTCTAGAGTCTGGTTAGGACCGTCCGTGCCTGTCCAACGGGTTGGAGTCTTGCCTGCGTTATCTTGTAGCAGCTGTGGGGCTTCTGGTCCGACTCCTGGGTCTGGGATCCACTCTGACTGTCGTGCAGGTGGACCATGGGGTCCGGTTTCATCCTTCTCTACGTGGATGTGCAGTTCGCCCGGCTCCATTTGTTAAAAAGCCCATTTTCCCTCCAGCGTTCGTCTTGACTCCTTTGTCTAGTGTCGGATGGCTGGACCTCTGGGGCTTGGCCTCTGCCATCTGTTCGATTCCCGTGGTCTTCGTGCCCTTTGAAGCCAATACCAAGCTGTTGTGGGATTTGAGACCGGGTGACTGTGACGCTCCAGGGTTGCGCTTCTGGCTCAGATCTGCGTTGGCCACTCTGGGTCTCTTACTCCTCCAAATGAATTTTAAGACTTTTTCCCCCCTGGTTTGGTGGAGAGTGCTGTTGGGATTTTGATGGGGACTGTGTGGAATCTGCACAGCGCTTTTGGTAGGATGGCCATTTTGATGACATTAACTCTGCCTACCTGAGATTGGGGGGGGTCTTTCTATCTTCTATTTTTTAAAATTATTTATTTATTTATTTTGAGAGAGAGAGAGAGAGAATTTTATTTTTAATATTTATTTTTTAGTTCTCGGCGGACACAACATCTTTGTTGGTATGGTGCTGAGGATCGAACCCGGGCCGCACGCATGCCAGGCGAGCGCGCTACCGCTTGAGCCACATCCCCAGCCCTCTTTCTATCTTCTTGTGTCTTTTTCAATTTCTTTCTTCTGTGCTCTGTGGTTTTCTTTGTAGAGGTCTTTCGCCTCCTGGGTTAGATTTATTCCTAAGTATTTTTTTTTTTCCTGAGGTCATTGTGAATGGGAAGCTTCCCTAATTCATTTTTTAGCGATTCATTATCCGAGTGTAGGGAAGCGACTGATTTGTGCATGTTGATCTCATACCCAAAGCAGGTGCTCCTCTTCCCCCCACATTGCCTCTGGACAGCTGGGTGTCCATCTCAGCCCTGCCCGGTAGTTAGCTCTGCGGTCTCTGGACTCTCTTCTCCTTTGTGGACTCCGACCTCTACCCTTTAGAGGTGCTACTGGACTCAAGACCGCGCCTTCAGTGGACGAGGCGTGTCCACCTGGCGTGGCAGGGGAGACGGCGCCGGAGCCTGCGGGTGCTTGCTTGGGCGGGTTGCTCAGAGCCTGGTTCCTCACCTGTCACACCTGGATAAGGACCATACTATACTGTCCTCCTGGGTGGCACGAGTGACAGATGAGACATTGCACATGCCTAGCTCAATAAATGTGCCCTTTTTTGGAGGACAGCAGGCTGGAGCGGGGACAGGGAGCAAGGTCACGGAACAGCAGGTGTCATCGCAAGCCCTCCACTGGGTGTTCACCAAAGGAAAGGAGATCAGCAGGTGGCAGAGATGCTTGCATTCCTGTCACCCGTGAGCAGAGCTGAATGCCCCCGGGTCAGGGGGGCTGTGGAGGACTAGGGTGGAGCTGGCCGGGCCTCTGTGAGGGAGGCCACTTTCCTGTTTCCTCACCCTCTGGCCGCTTCAAGGGGTGGCTCTGCTCACCCCCTCCTTAGCGCTTCCTCCGTGACCACAGGAAGGCCTGGCCCTCACTGCCTCCTCTCTAAATAGACCCGGGCCCTGAGGCTATCTGCTGCCCCATCTGGTCCCAGCAGAGGTGTAGGGAAGCAGCGGTTGGCGGACTCAGACCAAGCCACAGTGAGGACGGACTCTGGCACGGAGTGCCACAGTGAAACGGAGCCACCCTCCACCTCACGGGCTTTGCATGACAGTGTCCGCCCCAGAGCGCTCAGCCTGTCCTGCCCTTTATCTGACCACCTGCCTATGCTGGGTCTTCTTCCTTGGGCATCTGCTGGCCCTGGCTTGGCTTTTAGAAACTAGGTTTTTTTTTTTTTTTCTTTCTAACTGACACATAAAGATTTCTGTTGGGTATGGGGTACAGTGTGACAATCAATCCATGTATAAAATATGTGACAATCAAATCAGGGTTAAGGAGCATTTCCATCGCCTTATCTTGGGACTGGGGGTGTAGCTCAGCTGGTAGAGGGCCTGCCTCGCACGCACAGGCCCTGGGTTCCATCCCCAGCCACCCCCAAAACACAAACCAACAAAACCAGCATCTCCTTATCACTGTGTGTGTGTGTGTGTGTGTGTGTGTGGCCTTCATACGCTTCTCCCTCACCCTGCCCACTTCCTAGTGGCCACTGTCCGCTCCCTTCTGCTATGAGTGGGAACAGGAAGTTCTTGCTTGCGGTGCCTGGCTTGTTTCACTCGCTGTCACGTCCCCAGGTTCATCCATGTTTCCCCGGTGACAGGACCTCATCCCTTTTGGATGACTGAATAGCTCTCCTCATGCATCGAGACCACATTTCCTTTATCCATTTGTCTGTCGGTGGACACTCGGTTGGCTCTGTGTCTTGGCCACTGTGAACCGTGCTGCAGGGATCCCCAGGGGGTATACAGAAAAGCAGGAGGACTGGGCCACGTGGTCCAGCTGGTTGGCGTGGCTTTTGAGGACCCCTGGTTGTCCCCACTCTCCTTCCCAACCCAGCTGGGTTCCGGCCACCTCAGGATGGCCTTGACCCCTCCCCAGGTGCTCATCAGTTCCTGGGCTGTGGTCAGCATCACTTGAAGTTGGGACGATTGTGGGGATCTCCTCTGAAGTCCCCAGGACAGGACAGGCTGGTGGCAGAGAGTACCGTGTCTGGGGCTTGTCCACCTGGGAACTCGGGTGAGCCGTCTGGGCAGTGGATGTCCCAGGCCAGCCACGTGGGGGGAGAGGAGCCGTTCAGGCTCATTGGACCCCTCTGTCATGGTGCCTGCCTTGCGACCACTTATTCATCTGCTGATGCTCCTTGTTCAAATATTCTTGCATTTATTGATTTATTAAAAATATTTGTACATTTAATGGTTCATTCCAAAAACGCTAATGTAGTTAGTGGTTCATTGAAAAATAATGCTTAATGGTTCATTTTAAAAAAAAATCTGTGCATTTATTGGTTCATTGCAAAAAAAAAAAAAATCCTTATATCCCAAAGTGTTTAGTGAAGCATAAACATATCACAGACAAGTAGGTTGGAGAACACGCAAGTCAAACAAAACTAAAACTTACTTTTGCAGGACCTCTCTGAGCCTTTAGTGTATTTTGTGATTCTCCTTTAAGGAATAAGTTATGCAGAATTTTTTGAAATGTCTCTGTTTATTTATTTTTCATATTTTGGAGCAGAGCGCCCTTAGAATGTGGACTTAGGATCCTGGTCCCTGGAGTGGTGTGATTTGACTGTGTGTGCCTTCACCCCTTTCCAACATGACCTGAATTATCTTATGCAGCCACAGACACTAAGATCAAGAGCTGGTAGCACAGAGGAAAAGACTTAATTCAAGAAAAAACCTTGGAGGAGAAGGAAAATATGCGCTCCCGATTCAAGCTGATACCATTTTTTGGGGGGAGGGGTACTGGGGATTGAAACCCAGGGGCACTCTACCACTGAGCTACATCCCCAGCCCTTTTATTTTTGAGATAGGGCCTCATGAAGTTGCTGAGGCTGCTTCAAACTTGTGATCCTCCCGCCTCAGACTCCTGAATTGCTGGGATTACAGGTATGAGCCACTGCGTCCAGCAAAAGCTACCACCATTTATCTTAAAACTGAGTGCTGAGTTTCTTGGTGGCCAAAGCAAACAGGGCAATGTGGTGGGTTTCATTTTTTTTTGGCTGGAGTTCAGTAGGAAGGCCAAACGTTCTCCATCTGTGAACAGGTTGTTTTCATCATTGATTCATTTACTCAACAATTAGTGAATTTACCACAAACACAATGTTAAGTACCAAGGATAAAATGGTGGACAAAAAAAAAGCCATCTGCCTATCCATCCATTCTTCTCCATCCATCTATCCATCCATCTATCTCCATCCATCTACCCCCAACCTATTCATCTATCCATCTCCATCTACCCATCCATCTCCATCCATTCATCCTTCCATCTCTGTCCATCTATTCATGTCCATCCACCCATCTATTTCCATTCACTCATCCTTTCATCCATCCATCCATCTACCCACCCATCCATCCATCCATCCATCCATCCATCCATCCATCTCTCCATCCATCCTTCCTTCCATCTACTCATCTTCATCCATCTTCATCCATCCATCCATCCTTCTATCCCATCCATCTACCTATCCATCTCCAATCCATTCATCCATCTCCATTTACCCATCTACCCATCTATGTCCATCCATCCACCCTTCCATCCATTCATGCATGCATCCATCCATTTCTGTCCTTCTATCCATCCACCATCTCTATCCACCTATCCATCTCCAACCAGTCCATTTATCCAACTCCTTCCTTCCTTTCTTCCTTCCTTCCTTCCTTCCACTCATCTCCATCCATCCATCCTTCTATTCACATCCATCTATTTATGTCCATCTACCATCCATCTCATTCACTTATCTTTTCATCCACCCATCTCTATATATCCATCCATCTCCAACCATCCATTCATCTCCATCTACTCATTCACCCACTCATCTATTCCATCCATCCACCCTTCCACCCATCCATCCATCCAGCCATCGAGCCAGCCATGCATTCATCCATCCATTTATCCATCCACCCACCCAGTCACCATCCACTCACTAAACTTTTCCCTTGTCTGTCCCTCTGTCCACTCCCCCACTAGCTCACCATCCATCATTCCATCTTATGTGTCACCTGTCCACTCTCAAACACCATCCACCTCCCATGCCCATTGTGCACTCACTTAGTGCATCTACCACTTGCTCACCCTCCATCAATCTGCTATGGTTTGAAGGTTCTCCTCAAATTTCCTGGACTTGGAAGTTAATTCCCCAATCCATACGTTAACGGTATTTGGGGGGTGCTTTGGGAAGTGACTGAGTCACGAGGACTCCTCCTGTACAAGTAGCAAACGCATTCGTGGATTAACAGATGAATGGTCAATGGAGGGAGAGGCTTTGCTATGCAGGTGGGCCCTCTGTGCACCCTTGCTTTGTCACGTGATGCCTTCCACCATGTTATGATGGAGCAGGGGGGCCACCAGCAGGTGCCAAGTCTCCAGAACAATGAGCTAAATAAATTTATATTCTTTACAAATTATCCTACAATCTGAGGCATTTGGATTTAGCAACAGAAAGTGGACTAAGGCACCATCCAACAGGTCATTCATTCACTGTTAGAAAATTTAAAGACACTGTGCCGTTATTAGGTGTTTTTCCATCAGTCCACTTATTCATGCCTTGGGCCCATCAAAATTCCAGCCACAGATGGGGGAGATTTTGTGGTGCAATCTGGGTGAATAGCAGCTTGTCTTCTGACCCCAGCTTGGCCCGTTTAACTGCATGGTCACACATTCTCTCTTTCTAGGTTCAGCCTCCCTTCTGTCTTCCTTGGGTCTCCAAGAACTTTACCCTGGATCTCAGATTAAACTGAGCCCTTGGCTTGTTTTCTGACCTTCTCAGTGGTAAGGAGAATGCCCGGGGAGCAGCCTCTGTCCTGCTGACTGGCTCTCCAGGATGACTCTGGGATGCTCTTAAGCCTCTTCTGGCCAAGTGGCCTCCGCTTGGAGGCCTTACTAAGTGCTTCCCCCCTCAGGCCTCAAGCCGCCCACCAGCTCCCCTTACTGCCCACCATCTCTCCGTCTCCACCCTGGCCTCCAACCCAATCCCCATTCCAGCTGTCCCCTCCACCAGTGATGGCAGAGACACAGGGTAAATCCAAGGGAGAGGTCATCTGGGTCAACCCCCGGTGTTCAGTCCAAGACCTCTGTCCTCTTTCCCAGGTTCCCAGGTGGCCCTGGACATGGACGTGCTGGGCCTGCCAGACATAGCTCAAGGTCCCAGCAAGACTCTCTGGGTTGCCCGGGGCCGGGGCCCAGCCGTGCGAAGGCAGAGGGAGTTCATGCCGGAGGAGAAGAAGGACACTGTCTACTGGGAGAAGCGGCGGAAGAACAACGAGGCGGCCAAGAGGTCCCGGGAGAAGCGGCGTCTCAACGACGTGGCGGTGGAGAGCAGGCTGGCGGCGCTGCTGGAGGAGAACGCGCTGCTGCGGGCCGAGCTGCGGGCGCTCAGGCTGCGCTTCGGCCTCCTGCCTCCGGCGGGGGGACCCGGGACGGCGCCGCTGCAGGCCCTGCTGTGGGAGTCTCCCTGGACGGCGGCGCCCCACCCTGCGGTCGAACCACTCTCGTGCCTGGCTGGCTCCCAGGGCGGCCTCCGGGGGCCGTATTCCCTGGATGCTGGGATCCCAGGGTGCCAGGGCTGCCTGATGGCCCAGGGGTGGGCCGGCCTGGCCTCCTCTTCCAGGTTCTCGCCGGACTCTGCTTCCCTGGCCCCAGAGAACATTGACGTGGCCTTGCAGGCTGCCCTCCCCGCTGCCCTCTTCCGGTGTCACCTCTTGGAGGGGCAGGTGGGGTCCAGACCAGAGCTCAAGTCTTGCTGGGGACTGTGGTCACCCGTGTCCCCTGGATGCCGGGCCCCAGGGCCGTCAGATTTGTTGCTGACACCCTCTGCAGACCCCACGGGGCTTTCTGCCACCGTGACCTGCCCGGTCCCAGGGAACGGTCCCCAGGGTCTGGCTCAGCCCTCGCTGCCCCACAAAGTGCGCATCAAATCCCAGGCCTTGGGCGGGCTGCTCTGAGGCTGGGAGTGGCCGGGCCTCTCTCAGGGCCTCCCCGTGAGTTCAGGCCTTCAGCAGGCGGTTGGCATCCGGCAGGGTTTGTCCAGGGGCGAGTGGCCTGGCCGTGATGAGCTCCCAGAGCTGGCAAGGCCTGTGGGGAGGGGACGGTCCCCCTCTCAGGGTCCAGGGCAGGCCCGCAGTGGGGGGCACAAGGCCCGTCCTGGTGCCTAGCGACTGCCCCACCGTCAACCTGGGCTTGGGCTGCTCCTTCCCCTCCTTTCTTCTGCTCATCCCTCTGCCCCCCACCCCCATCCCTGTAGTCATCCTCCGCCCACCCCACCGTCCTGTCCCCCATCTGTCCCTCACCGTCCGCCATCTTTCCGCTGCCCCTGACCCTTCCTCAGCTGTTCACGGAGTCCCCCCCCCATTCACGGGCTTCATTCATTCCCCATTTACGGAGGATTCCCTGTCCCTGCTTCCACCCCCTCCTGACCTGAGATCCTCCCTCCGTGTCCCTCTCCAGGGTGGCCTTGATTCCTCTTCTGGGGATGGCCTGGTGCTCTGGGGATAGTGATAATGGGGTTCACTCACCTCTCGGGGGCTCTCGGGCCTGGCTCAGGGCTGGGTTTGGAATTCAGCCGTGCCTGGGGGCTTCCTCCACGTCTTGGGTCAGGGTCCTGAGTTGCAGCGACAGGTCAGCAATGTCTCCCCAGCTGCTCCCCAGGGACCAGGTGGACACACTGCAGCTGGATGGACAAAGGAGCCACTCTGCAGGGAGGGACCCCAGGCCCAGACCCCTGGAGCTGCCCAGAGCCCCTTCTCCGCTTTTACTCAGGATATATATATATATATATATATATATATATATATATATATATATATATTTTTTTTTTGGAGATTTTATCACATTCTGAGTAAAAAGACCGTGGCTCCCATTGCTGGGAGGGCGGTGGGGCAGGAGGCCCCGAGGCCCAGGTGCTGCGCTGAGCTCTGAGGTCCCCAGCCAGCGGGGTCCTCAAGCCTCAGGAGCGAACCCCAGCTGTGGGGCCCGGCTGGTCCTCAGCCCCTGGGTGTCTGGCGGCCGTGTTCAGGGCGGGGATGAGCCGACACAGCCGGCGGTCAGTGTCACCCTGTGGGCCAGGGGCCTGCTCCACTCCAGCCGGGCCAGGATCCCCGTGTCCCAGGCACGTCCTCTGCCTCTCCTCATTCTTTTCTGGAGCCAGAACGGGGCGGGGCCCTCCAGCAGGGCAGAGCACGCAGAACTGGCCAGGCTCCTGTTCTGCCGGTCAGGGCCCCAGTGGTTGGCTGGGGGGGCCCAGCCAGGCCCTGGGCTCTGAGGACCTGCACTACGGGTGGTGGGTGGGGTGGGGACCCAGTGCCCTGCTGTGTCCCAGACCTTGGACCTGGGCTGGAGACTCCCCTCTCCTAAGAGTGACCTGAGGAAACGGGAAGGCATGGCCCAGCCACTGTCCACAGCGGGACGAGGGAGGTGCCAGTTGGGAAAGCCCAGAGAAAGATCTATGGAAAGCAGATCAGAAGGGGCCCTGGAGTCTTGGTGAGTGGTCATTCAGTCTCAACTCGAGTGCCTCTAGTGATGGAGAACTCACGTCCTCTAAACCACTTCACTGTTCCTTCTCTTGAGCTAAATCCTGCTTCTGACAAGCCTCCATTCGGATGCTGTTTTTAATACGGGGGCCACTTAGACCCTCCCTTTTCTCCCTCCCTCGGCTTGGAGACGGCTGGAAGACGACCTCAGTCTCTCCTCTCTAAAGTGGAGACCACACTTAGCTCAGATGGCTTGAGAGTTCTAAATCTCATGTTTTCTGTACACAGAATTTCACATGCATCCTGGCACCCAGTGGGCCTTCGGTACATGTTAGCTCCTCTCTCTTCCCTCGCTTTGTGGTATGCTCTCATGTTCCCTGACCCAGAGTAGGCTGTTTTAGGAGAAATGTTCTTTCATTCTTTGAAATTCCTTCTTTTCATCCTAGGCCTGACTCTTATTTTTTTTTTTTTGTCAATGCTCTTTAAATACGATGGCTCTTGAAACTAAATATGAATCAGCTATTCATTTAACATAAATATGTATTTTCAACAAATATCTTTTTGAGATGTCAAACAGAAACTGAAAGGGAGAAATAGTGACTTGGATTGAGAGTTCATGGAAAGAGAAAACTCTCACAAATGTCTGGAACATTCATTCAAGATGCATTGATTTCTCTTCTTGTGTGCTGGGCCAGGGATCCCAGGTGTAGGCTCTGCCCTTCCAGAGCCATGGGACAGCTGGTAACTCTCCATGTGGCCTCCTGGAAGCTGTGCTGTAAGAACCCTGGGGTCACTTCCCACCCTGAGGTTATGTCTGTCAGATTCATGATTGACCTGGGGACTGGATTTTAGGACATCACACAACCGCACGTTCCCTTTCCTCTTCTACGCATCCTTCTGGGCTGGCCAGATCGCCTTGGATATGAACCCAGAGTGACCTTTCTGCTTGGGTTGTTTCTGGCTCATGTAGAATGTGCAATAAATGTTAAGGGACGGTCTCTGACTGCGCGCATTTGTGATTTCTGGGGGCAGAGATAAAATGAGTGGAATGTGTGACCACATTCCTTTCTTGTCTAGAGGGATTCACAGACACATCCTGCCGGCCCCGTGTTATCTAGATTCTTCCTATTCCAATGGGAGTCCGTGGACCAGGGGCATCCACGTTGCCCAGGGGGTCATTAGACTTGCAGAATCTCCGCCCCTCCCAGGATGGTTCAGCCGGAAGGTGCTTTTCCATTAAAGACCTGCAGGTGATCCACGTGCCCACTGAGGTCTGAGAAGCCTTAATCCAGAGCAGCGGTTGGCAGGGGCATTTCCTGTCGGGGGCCACAGGGTCATGCTTTTGGCTTGGAGGGCACACGGCCTCTGTTCAGCTGCTGCATTCTGCTTTTGTAGCATGAGAGCAGCCAGACAATATGAAAGCAGATGGCCATGACCCCGTTCCGATCAAACTTCATCAATCAAAGATGTGCAGGGTTTGAAGTTCACTGCCAACACTATTATTGTTACTATATTTTTTTGTACTGGGGATTAAACCCAGGGGTACTTTACCACTGAACCACACCTAAAGCTATTGCTTTTATTTGTTCTTACTAGTTATACATGACAGTAGGATGCGGCATATCTGTGCATACCTGGAGTAGGGCTTCTCATTCTCTGGGCTGTGGGTGATGGGGAGTCACCTTGGTCGTGTGATCACACGAGCCCGATGCTTTCTGCTGTCTTTCCTATTCCGATTCCCCCTGCCTTCCCTTCATTCCCCTGTTTCTCATCCAAGGTCCTCTCTTCTTCCCTGCCTGGCCCTCTATTGCGATCAGCATCCACATGTCAGAGAGAGCATTTGGCCTTTGGTTTCTCTTTTAGTTTTGAGATGGTCTAGCTAGGTTACTGGGGTTGGCCTCAAACTTGGAAATCTCCTACCTCAGCCTCCCAAGTCACAGGGTTTACAGGCATGAGCCGTCACCTGACTCAACCCTTGGTTTTAACGGACTTTCTGACTTTTTCCCATCCAGTGGGTGTAAAATAATTTAATCTACATTCCTCTGTTGAATTTTTTTTTTTTTTGGTCAAGATCCATTGGCTACTGGGTTATCTCCTCTACAAATTGCCTCTTCTGTACCTTTTCCTTATTGATTTCTCAGAGGTTTTTTATATGTTCTAGATACACATCCTTTGTCAGGAACATCCCATGATTTTCACCCAATTGTCTTTTACTTTACTCACAGCATGTTCTGTTGTACCAAAATTTGAAAACTGGATGTAACCCAGTTTACCAATCTTTCCTTTATGGTTTGAACATTCTTGTTCAAGATTTTTTTGGGCGGGCTGGGGTTGTGGCTCAGTGGTAGAGTGTTCATCTAGCACATGTGAGGCACTAGGTTGGATCCTCAGCACCACATAAAAATGAAATAAAGATATTTTTTTAAAAAAGATTTTTTTTTTTTTTGGTGTATGGTACTGAAAATTGAACCCAAGGGTACTTTACCACCAAGTTCCATCCCAAGCCCTTTTTATTTTTTGAGACAAGTTCTTGTTCCGTTGCTGGGGCTGACCTGGAACTCGGGATCCTCTGGACTTCAGGGTGCACCACTGTGCCTGGTTTACGATTCCTTCTGTGCATGAAGATCATAAAGATAGTCTCACACGGGAAAGATGGTCTTCTACCCTCATGTTTCAGGCCCTGGTGAAAGAGTAATACACAAAACAGAGGTGTTTCCTGTCTCCGTGGTCTGACAGTCTAGCGAGGGAGGCAGATTAAAGAAGAAAAAACAAACAAGTGAGAAAAATGTATAGTAGGAAGAATCATGATAAGAATTTCACAGAGAAAAAGGAGGTGAAGGGCTTAGGAAAGGTAGCAGCGAGCGGGTTCTAGTCAGAGCGGGAAGATCAGAAAGGGTTTGCCGAGAAAGGGACGTTTGCACAGAGTTGAAGCAGATGAGGCAGGGAGTCTTACATGGACCCAGGGAAGAGCATTCCCTATCAGAGAGCACAGTTCATGCAAAGGCCCTGAGGCAGGACCATGCCTGGTGTCTGGAGGGTCACTGAGTGAGCAAGGGGGACAGAGGGAGGTGACGGGGCAGATGGAGTGGGGCCTCGTGGGTCAAGGCCAGGACTCGGGCTTCCTCTCTGAGTGAGATGGGCGGTGGGGGCTGCTGAGCACTTGTGCTGTCACTGTCCTCCCACCCCCATCCTGTGGTGTGTGAACCCAACACACAGGTGCCGGGCGGGGGCGGGGTGGCGACTGACCACAGTGTTGCTGTGACTCATATCCCCAGGGACGGCCACACGCGCCCTGCCGTCAGAGCTGGGGTGTCCCTCCTGTCCCTATCCCTGAGCCCTTCTGAGGTCCGAGGGGCCAGGCAGGATGAGCTGCTGGGTGAGGAGGCAGCGTGGAGGGACACAGCAGTTCCTCTCTCCTGTGGTCTAGGGCTGCCTCCCGCCTGAGGAGGGGGCGTGGGGCGTGGACGTGGGGTGCAGGAAGGTGACAGTGGGTCAGCAAGAGCGTGGCTGGGAAGGGCCCATGGGGCAGCACGGGGGTCAGGTCAGGGGGAGGGTATGGAGAAGAGTGGGAGCTGGGGTGGGTGGCCCCAGCCAGGGACACGGGGCAGGGCCTTGGCACCTTGCCCCACATGATGGGGAGTCCCATGGGTCGCTCACACGTGAAAAGCAGGCCTTTCCTGCCACCAGGCCTTTCCTGCCACCAGGCCTCGTCCAGTGTTTCTTTTCTGCATTGTTTCACCCTGTGAAAAGCTTCATTGCTGTGCTCCCCATGGACGACGGTTGGGGAAATCCAGGCTCAGAGTGGCCACAAACCTCGCTCACATCACACGGCAGGGACAGGCCGACACTGCGCTGCTGTGGCCAGCGGCTCTGTCCCTCCGAGTCCTTCCTGCCCCAGGCTTGGCACCTGCTGTGCGCAGACCTGGAGGCTTTCCCTGCCCAGCAAGGCCCTCTTCTAGCTCTGGCCTTCCTCTCCAGGCCTCCCTGAGTGGCCGCTCTGACGTACCCTGGGCTGACATGAAGTGGGGCCCGGAGGGGGGTTGACAGAATCAATGGATCGAGGAGGTGCCAATGATTGTCCTGAAGGCAGCTTCAATGGAGTCAAATCCCCAGCCTCCCTGCCAGGCCCCGCCTCCACCTGCAGGTTGAAGGCCCCCTGGGAGCCTCTGTGTGTATCACAAGAACCCCTGCATTGGTGCCAGGACATGTGACTCAATAGGTCCCCTCTCCCACTAGGCTGTCAGGATGAATCCTACTGAATTGAATCGAGTTTTTTTTTTTTTTTTTGTACCAGGATTGAACCCAGGGGTGCGTCTCCACTGAGCCACGTCCCCAGCCCTTTTTTACATTTCGTTTAGACACAGGGTCTCACCGAGTTGCTTAGAGCCTCACAGTTACTGAGGCTGGCTTTGAACCCATGATCCTCCTGCCTCAGCCTCCTGAGATCTGGGATGACAGGCATGTGCCACTGCCCAGCTGAGTTCTGGAGAGTGAAGGCAGAGTGTCATGATTCTTTTATTCATTCCTCATCTATTCACTCACGACTTCCTCGAGAGAATGAAACCCATTTCTCACTTTTGCAAAGGAAGTGGATAATCTTCCTGGGCACAAAAGAAATGATCAGGATAATGTCAAATGCTGAGGGCTTTGAGCTGCGGAGCAGGAGGCTGGATGTTCAGGCACTGGGCAGAGCAGGGAAGGTCCTTCTGAGGAGGTGACACTTAAAGTGGGACCTAGAAAAGTGAGTCACTGAAGAAAGCCAGTCACCACAGGTCGCACGTTGTCTAGGTCCATGTATATGAAATATTCCCGACAGGCAGATCCCTGGAGAGAGCAGGTGGGTGGTGGCGGAGGGGCTGGGGGAGGAGAGGATCCGGTGCAGGTGGGGCTGCGGATTGGACGGGCTTGGTTTTGGGGTGATGGAGATGTTCTGGTGCCGGAGGTGGTCGCAGAGCTTCGTGAATGTGCACCTTGGCGCGGTTCATTTTACCTTCTGTGACTTTCACCTCTGTTAAAATAATGCAGGGAGCGTGTCCTGCCCAGAAGGCGGAGGGGCATCTGGGAGAGGGACAGAGAGGTGGCGAAGGTGGGTGCAGGATGCCCAGGGAGGTGGAAGGAGGTGGTCCCTTCTTGAGTCTCAGCCTGGACACGGCCCTGGGGATGAGGGACCCCTCCCAGCCTGGACTGTGTGCTCGGACACACGTGTGTTCTCCGAGCTCCTGGGTGAAACGCACGCGTCTGTGAGCGTGAGCACGAGCCTGGCCGTGCAGGGAGCCCCTGGCGTCTGTCCCTGTGCACCCCCCCCCCCCCCCCGCCCCGACGTTGGGCCGAGTCCTCGTGGAGGAGGTGTGGCCGGAGTCCCTCCCCCGAGGTCACTGCCGCGGGCCCATCGCACGGTCTCTCCGCCCTGCGAAGGTCCTGGGGCAGCCCCAGCCTCCTCTCCCCACTACTGTAAGTTCTGAGAAATCCTGTTCTGCGGTTTGGCTGGGCCCCTCCCCACCTCCCTGCCCCCCGCGGGGCTGCCTGGGCCACCGTCTTCCGGCCTGGCGAGGCCTGGCTGGGGGGAGCAGGGCTAGGAAACCCGCCCCCCAGCTGGAGGGAGAGGGCTGCTTCTGCCGCCCTGGGCCTCAGTTTTCCCCCTGCGGAGTGGGGCGATGGTCGTTCCTGCCTGGCACAGGGCCCCAGGGAGGTGGGAATCTGGCAGGTCACCAGGAGTCACTTCCCGCGGGCGTCCCTCCCTCCAGCCTCCATGCCTCCTCCAGCCTCAGCCCAGCCACGGTCCAGCCCCTGGCCCAGCCCATTTCCTCAGGGAGCTGGGGACAAGCTGGACCTGGGGGCAGGAGGTACCCGGTTTAAAGGCCAGCTCAGCCGTGGAGCTGGGCGGCCGCGGAGCTGGGCAGTGCTCGGAATGCACGGGAGGGGAACTCAGCCTTCACTGTTTTCCAGATCCATGTGGTCATAGCGGTCACCTCCCTGTCGTGCCTTCCTATTGGGCTCTGCTGGTCTGTGTCCCTGAAATGACCTTCTGAGAGGGGGACCCTCACCCTGCTACTGGACGTCCTTGGCCCGGTCTGTGGCCGTTCTTACCACCCACCAGAGGGTCTCGGCCCCCCTGTGCTGGGGGCGCTGGACTCCTGCTTCTGCCCACCTCCTGCAAAGCCAGCCTGGAATCGCTCACTTCCCCGCAGCCTCTCCCTTCGGTGGTTTCCCAGAATGCACTCTGGTTGCCCCAGGCCAGGCCACTTCCCTGCCCTTAATCCCTCCACGGCTCCTGCTGCTCTCAGAAAAGCCAAAGCCAGAACCAAAACCAAGGATCTGCGCCGCGTGGCTGTCCAGTAGAAACTCTTCCCAAGGGTCACCACACAGAGGACAGGAGGGACTGTCACAACAGGAAGGGCACACCAGCCTGGGGTCTGTGGGCAAGTCCAGAGCTGGGCAGCAGGGTTTCCCGCTTCTGGAGAGGAGCACAGAGGGCTAGAGCAGGTGTGGGGGGGGCGCAGGGGGCTGAGGTGGCCTGTGCTGGGGAGGGGCTGTGAGGTCCAAAGTGCAGGGGAGGGAGAGAGGTTCCCCTCCCCGCTGATCTGTGAGGCCGACTGGGAATGTGGAGGGTCTGATCTTCTCATAGGAAAACAAGGAAACAAGGATCTCTGTATGAATCAGGGTTCTCCAGAGGAACAAGGGGTGGAGGGAGGGAGGGAGGGGGCAGACAGAGACGGGCTTAAGGAGCTGGCTCATGTGGTTATGGAGGTGGACAGATCCCAAGGTCTCTTGTTGGCGCTGGGAGCCCAGGGAGCTGATGATGTAGGTAGTTCAAGTTCAAAGGCCGCAGCCTCAAGACCCAGGAAGAGCTGCTGTTCCAGTCTGAACATAGGAAAAGGCCAGTGTCCCAGGACAAAAGCAGCCGGGCTGGTGGAACCCCTCCCTCTCTGACGGACCAGCCCTTCTGTTTGGCTCAAACCTTCAACTAATTGGACGAGGCCCACCCCCACCCATCAGGAGGGTCATTTGCATTATTCTTGCTGTTGATTTCTATGTTAAACTCCTAAAACACCATCACAGAAACACCTGGAATAATGTCTGACTAAGTGTCTGGACATCCCATGGCCCAGGCAAGGGGACACATGAAGTTAACCACCAGGTGGGCACCTGGGATGCTGGAATGCACAGGGAGGGTCTCAGCCTTCACTGCTTTCCAGATCCCTGTGTTGGGTCACCTCCCTGTCGTCACTCACCCTGCTCGGCCACACAGACCCTTTCCTGTTCCTCCGCCACCCAGGTGGTCATGCCTTGAGGCCTGTGTCCTTGCGGTCCCTCTGAGACCCTCTGATGGCCTGTCCAGTGCCTCCTTTCAGTTTTCCAGGGCCCCTGTTGCCGGCTGAAGTCCTGATTTCTTTTCGTATTTATTGGCTGCTCCTTTCCCTGGTCAGAGGCTTTGAGATGGCCAGCAAGTTCCTGGTACAGTGGCTCCCTGGCCCTTGCCCTACTGGAGGTCACCTGCAGGGGTGTTGAGTAGGTAGGACCCACGGACAGGAACATGGTACTATCCTGATCAACGTGGTTCAAGTCTGGGGCCAGGTGGGTCTCATGGGCGGGCCAGTCACTCATGGCTTCCCTGAGACTGAGGTGGGGACAGAAGTTAATGAGGAAGAAAATCGTCCACAGCAGGTGCAAAGGCCCTCAGGGGGGAAGAAAGGTGCTGTGTTTGTGGGGAAAGGAAAGGAGGTTGGGGGTGCGAAGTGTGATGGAAAACAGTGGGTGTTAGGAGAGCCTTGGGTCTGCTGTCAGTGGGGTATGGGGAAATTGATTGCCCCCAGGACAATGGGGAGACCTTAAGAGATTTATAGGGTTCTGAGGTCAGGGGTATCCTGGACGGGGCAGGAAGGGGGCTTGGTGCCCACGAGGGCGGAGCCATCCAACCTGGCTGAGGAGAGAAGGGGACAGGAGGGAGGTGCCCGAGGAAGATGGGGTACCTGCCAGCTGGGTGGGCTTGATCCAGCTTCTACTGGCTGCCCACCTGGGTCAGCTCCCAGTGGAGTTCCAGGAAGATGGACATTTGAGCCTTGTCACCCAGCCCTTCCCCCTCCCTTGTTTTCCTCCTATCTGGCCGCCCCATCTGTCCAGTGGCTTTAGGGGACCTCAGGTGCACGGCTGGGTGAGGTCTGGGTGTGCGTGTGAGAGTGTAACTGTCCTGGGAACTTCCACCTCCCCTCCCGGGTGGCGACCACCCAGTGCCGCCCGCGGGGTGCATGTCCCTCCTCCGTTCCTGCCGGCGCCCTGCTGGGCTGGAGGCCGGGCCGCTGTGGACGAGGGCGGCGGGTGGCTTCCTGCCTCGTGGGCGTCGGGTCTCGGGAGCGGCTGGGCCGAGGTCCCTCCGTCCCGGGCCAGGCCACGCAAACCCCCGACCCGCAGAACTGTCCCCGTCTCGCTGGGCGGGGCGGCGGCTGGGGGCGTGGCTAAGGATGCGCCCGCCCCGCGAAACGCACGCGGGTTCCAGGGTCTCGGTCCTCAGAGGAATAAGGTTGCAGAGCTGCGTCCTCCCGTGTCCCGTGTCCTTTCTGGCTTTTATTTTAGTTTTTACTTTGTTATGTGGGGCGATGCGTCCTGCTAGCTCTCCCAATGCAGGGCCTCCGCAGGCTAAGCAAGAGCTCCACCACCCAGCCACACCCCGCCCAAGGTCGTATTTGTTTTTCTCTCTTTCTTTTTTTGAGTAGCGGGGATTGAACTCAGGGGCCCTCGACCCCCGAGACGCATCCCCAGCCCTATTTTGTACTGTACTTAGAGACAGGGTCTCACTGAGTTGCTTAGTGTTTCGCTGTTGCTGAGGCTGGTGTTGAACTCACAATCCTCTTGTCTCGGCCTCCAGAACCGCTGGGATTCCAGGCTTGTGCCACCGTGCCCAAAAGGATATATATATATATATAACACAATGGCTCTATTTTTATTTATTTATTTTTATGTGGCGCTGAGAATCGAACCCAGTGCCTCACACATGCTAGGCCAGCGCTCCACCACCGAGCTACAGCCCCAGCCCAAGGTCGAATTTTTAATCAAGGTTATTTCTCATGTATAAAATTCGCCCCTTTGAAAAAATATTGCACGATCTCACTCATAGCTGGAGTCTGAAAAAGCTGGTCTTGGAGAAGCTGAGAGTAGAAGGGCAGAGGCTGGGGGGTGCGCAGGGCGGGGTTTCAGGGGGGGGTCCACGGTACCACTGAACAGGTAAACAGGAGGAATGGGGTCAGGTGTCCTGTTGCTCAGCGGGAGTGGAGCTAACAACAGGCAGGGTGCATTTCAAAAATAACTAACCACCATGCAGCCAGGCACCGTGGTTCGCACCTGCAGTCCCAGCTCCTTGGTGGCTGAGGACCGGTGCCCTTGAACCCGAGTTCCAGGCCAACCTGGAGGGCACAGAGAGACCCTGCCTGGGACAGGAAGCCACAAGAGAGGACACCGAGTGTACTCAGCCTAATGACACAAGTGGAAGGTGAGGGATACCCGAATCGCCTGCATTTAATCCTCCCATCACATGGTATTCTAGGAGGATGTGCAATTATTATGTGTCAATCAAAACCAAAATAATTCACTTTTTTAAAGTGTGTAACTTGGTGACATTTTGTAGGTTCACGAGTGTGCGGTTGTCACCTCTATTTAATTCCAGAACAATTTTACCGCCCCCCCCAACCCCACCCTGTCAAGGAGATCCTGCTCCGAGTCTCCCAGTGCTTTGGGCGGCATCCGCGCAGCATGGGAAAAACCAGAAGAGTGCAAGAAGTTCCTGGAGGAGCCGAGGCGCAGCGGGTTCCAGCGAGAGCAGAGCCTGCCCCCCCCTTCCCCTTGCCCCCGCCACCTCAACTCCATCTCTGCCAGGTGAGGGGCCTGCCTGGTGGGACGGTGTCACCTCCTCCCCATGCTTGTCCTTGGAGCCTCCAAGGTCAGGGGCCTCTCTCCGCTCAGACTCTGGGGGACAGGTCTCCAGGCCCTTGGTGGCCAGGGGGCAGAGGGTAGATTCCTGGCTACACTCAGGGTTGGTCTTTTAGCAGCAACAGCAGTCTCATCATGATTTATGGAGCACCTGCTATATACTGAGCAGCATAGTCCAGTTGATGTGTCTCGCAGGAGGAATTTAACCAGTGATTCACATGGAGACATCTGTCCTCTAAAACCTTCTTTCAAAGGATGCATTTATGCAGAGAGTAAATGTGAAAGGCCCAGATTTCTCCCTCAAAAGTGACTCAAGTCTGAGCGGCGTCCTTCCTTCCACACTTTTGGTAGCACAGGTGTGCAATCTCACCTCATCTTTACCAAGGCCTCCTTTAGCCGGGCACAGTGGTGCATGCCCGTTATCCTAACAACTCGGAGGCTGAGTCAGGAGGATGGCAAATTTGAGACCAGCCTCGGTAGAGTGCCCTTGGGTTCAATCTCTTCTAACAGAACATACAACACACACACACACACACACACACACACACACACACACACACACCTCTTGAAGGGACCTCCATTTTAGTGGTTTCAAGAGGTCAGGTCACTTGTCCAAGGTCACACAGTGTGTGAGGAGGCCGACTCAGGCCTGTGTGGTCCGATGCAGCAGGAAGAGGGGACTCCAAAGAGCAGGATTCTTCTGGGCCCCTTCACGGTCATCAGTGCCCTTTGAAACTTGGGAGCTATTCATTCAGTCATTCAACAAACATCTCCTGGGTGCCATGGTGTAGTGAGCTCTGCTGGAAGCTGGGAGAGACGCAGAGGGGCCTTGCCCTTCCTGAGCTCACATGCTGGCGGGTGACCTCACCTAGGAAGAAGGAAGCGAACAGAGATGAAGGGGCACAGCTGGGAAGGAAGAAAGGGAGGCTGATGCCTGGGTCCCCGACGGGCTCAGTGAACACCTAGGTTTGAAGCTGGGCCCGGCCACCCACACCTGGACTCCGCTGCTCTGGAGGCTGAGGCAGGAGGATTGTTGAGCCCAGGAGTTCAGGGCTAGCCTGGGCAGCGTAGTGAGACCCAGCTCAAAAAATGTGTATGTCTATCCACATGGTCTGAAATTCCCGTCATCCGTGGCAGGCTGGGGTCCAGGACGGTGAATCCTGCCGGGTGGTGACGTTCTCCAAGGGGGTAAGAGGTGGTCCTGCGGGAGGATGGGGAAAATCCTTCCATGGGTAAAGCACAGATTGTAGAGGATATAACAGACGTGTCCACCATACTGAACCCTCATGGGGGGGGGTGGGGAAGGGGCTAGAGGTGCTTGCTGGGGGCTGGGAGGGAGAAGACAGAAGCTCTGGTCTTGAAGCAGCCACAGATGGTCCAGAGACGTTCTATGCATTTTTTCTTTTTTTTTTTGGTACCAGGGGGTGAACCCAGAGGCACTTAACTACCGAGCCTCACCCCCAGCTCCCCCTCTGCCCCCCACCTTTTAAAATCTATTGTTTTGAGACAGGGTCTTGCGAAGTCTTTAGGGCCTCGCTGAGTTGCTGAGGCTGGCTTTGAACTTGCCATCCTCCTGCCTCAGCCTCGGTGCCTTTCCCAGCTCTTCAGTGCCTGTCTTAAGCAGATGTCTGCACATCTATTCATTCACCTTTCATGGTGGGGTGCCTTTCCCTCGATTTCCACTTAAAGTCTCTCTCTCTCCCTGCCCTTTGTGGTGCTGAGGATGGAACCCAGTGTCTTGAGCAGGCTGGGCAAGTGCTGACCACCCAGCTTCACGGAGAGCCCTACTTAAACTATAACCCAGGTTCCACGTCACTGACCGCCATTGGCTGGTTTCTTTTTACACCTGTGTAGTATTTCTCTTGTGCTCTCTTGCAGACATCCTTCTTCTTATTTATTTTTGCAGGGCTGGGAATGGAACCTGGGGATGCTGGGTGAATGCTCTCCACTGGCCAATCCCGGCTCTCGATGTTCTTCCCCCAGGGCCTCCCACGTGCTCAGCAAGTGCTCGCCATCGCCATTGAGCCACACCCCAGCGTCCCCCGTGCTGAGCGGCGCATTTATCCCATTGGTGTGGATGGTGGCACAGCGTGTTTTCAGTGTTTTCCTGCAGTCAGGTGCTGCTGTGCCTCTCACGGGGTGGTACAGGTTTCCTCCCTCACTGCCCGGGTTCAGCAGTGCCAGCCTTCACACACACCCTCGTCAGCAGCGGGTGTTATCAGACCTCTTGATCTTTGCCAATCTGATGGGTTAAAAATGATATTTCAGTATAGGTGTCATGTTCATTTCCCTTATGAAATCGAACTGTGTCTAAGAACTCTTTCTTTCTCTAGAATTCAGTGTTTGTGCCCTTTGTTGAAAGGTTCCCAGGCACTGGTGTGATCTTTTGAGATTTTTTAAATTGATTTTTACGATAGCTCTTTATATAGGACAGGCATTATTTCTTTGTGTTAGGCATTACAGTTCCCCCCCCCACTTGTCACTAAATTTATTTATTTTATTGTCTTTTGTCTTTTGACACATGGCAGTTTTTTATAATACTTCTATTAGTTGTGGATGGACCTTTATTTTATTTATTTATATGTGGTGCTGAGGATTGAACCCAGGGCCTCACACATGCTAGGCAAGTGCTCTACCACTGAGCCACAACCCCAGCCCCTCCCATGGCAGTTTTTTGATGTTTATATGATATCAACTATTTTAATTAGTAAAAAAAAAATGTCATCTGAGTTTTTGTCATATTAAGAAGTGGGGTTACCTACCTTAATAAGATGGGAGGTGGGAAGGAACATTTTGAGCAGAGAAAATACCACATGCAAAGGCCCTGAGGTAGGAAGGGGATTGGTGTATATATTGGCCATGGTTTCCCAGGGAAATAGAACCAACAGGCTGTGGGGGCGGGGGACACTGATTTTAAGGGATGGGCCTCTGTGGGAGCCTGGAGACCCAGGGAAGAACTGTAGCTTGAGATTGAAGGCAGCTGCTACCAGAGTGGGAGGGCAGTCTTCCCCTATTAAGGCCTTCACCGGATTAGATGACGCCCACCCCCATCATGGAGGGTAGTCTACTGATTTAAATGTTAGTCACACCTTCACAGAAACACCTAGAATGATGTTGAACAAATGGCTGGCTACCGTGGCCCAGCCAAGTCGACACATGAAATTCATCAGCCATGCCTTCACCCGTCAACTTGAAACCCGCATGCATCTCCTTAGATGAGGGTTAATCTCCAAATCAAGACAACAGTAAGTTCACGCTTCCACCTCATCCGTGCCATAACGCTCCTGTGTGAATCAGAAACTCACAACCCTTTCCCCAGAAGAGCCTGTGACGGCCCTGGGGGGTCAGCTGCCCTTGATGCCTCAGGACTTGAATGGTGCACCCCAAAGTCAGCCGGACTCAAGTACTGTGCCCCGAAGTCAGAAGAGCGCGTGTCACACGGGGATGAATAGGAGTGCAGACACACGGACCGGTCCAGGTGTGGCAGGGCTGGTTTCTCCTGAGGCCTCCCTCCTTGGCCTGCCCAGGGCCATGTCTGCCCTCTGTCCTCCCCTGGTCATCCCTCGGTGTGTGTCTGCGTCTTGATGGCCTCCTCTTGGAAGGAGGATTGGGTCATGTAGAGCTCTTTCTCTGAATAGAGGCACATTTCAAGGCACTGGGGTCAGCTCTTGAACACACAGGCCCTCTGGAGGACCCCACAGCCCATTACCGGAGGAGAAAGGCCATCAATGTGTCCGGGTGGAGGAGGAGGGAAAGAAAGCCCAGGAGAGGTGCAGACAGATGGGCGGAGGATTCGGGACCACCGTGAGGACTGGCCTTGCGTGGAGTGGAAGTCAGCAGAATGTCCTGAGCGGGGAGTCATGACGTCATGACCCGAGTTTTGCAAAAGTCCTCGAAAGCCTTCTCTGGAGGGATGGGGACAGAGGAAGAGGTTCCTACCGTCATCCAGGAGATCAACCCAGGGGCCTGGGGAGGGAGGGTGGAGCGAGGTGGGCGGCTTCAGGGACATTCAGAGGGAAAGGGCTTGTGGATGGGGAAGAGAGGTGACCCTGGTGGGCAGGGGCCCCGGCTCTCACTGGCGGTCTTCCCTGAGCTCCGCCAATGCTCCTGGAGTGAGTGACTGACTGCAGCTGGACCCTGGGGATGGGCGAGGGACTTGGGAGGGGGCTGACTGGGGGGGGTGTGGGCAGGGGCTGGGGCCGGGTCTCTGGTTCTCCAGACCTGGGCTGGGGCGGGTGCTGGGGGAGGCCTCTCCATGACTCCTGGGAGGAGGTGAGACTGCCATCAGGTCTGAGTAGTGAGCAGCCCCGGCTGGCCGGCCGGCGTGTGAAGGAGGGCACGTGCTGGGAGGTGGCCGGGGAGATTTCTGGCCCCTCAGGGTTTGGAGCTGGGAGCCGGTTAGCCTGGCTCAAAGGAGGGTCCTTTGGGGTTCCTGGTACACTGTGCGTCTCTCTCCCCCCCTGCAGCATCTGAGACTGGGTCCGTCCCACATGCCTCCTCTGTGGGTCTTGCCTTTGGGGAGGATTTCTCTTGAGGTCTGGCTTCAGATCTTAGGGAACTAAATTCAACCGGGCCCTGGCCTGTTGGGCTTGGAGGTGCTGCCCCCTGGTGGGAAGAAGAAAAACTGCCTTCTGACCACCCTGCCTCTGGTGGGGGTGGGGAGGTGGGATGGGGATGGTGGGGGAGGTGGGATGGGGATGGTGGGGGTGGTGGGGTGGGGATGGGGGGTGGTGGGGTACAGTGGGTTGGTGTTCTAGCTCATTCCATAGTTAGAGGCTGCCTTGAGGGAAGGGAGCCAGACCATCGTGTGTGTGTGTGTGTGTGTGTGTGTGTGTGTGTGTGTGTGTGTGTGTGTGTTTTCCAACTCTGTTTGGATCTTGGTCTTTCTGCCACCTCACCTCTGAAGCCGAGGACCTCAAACTAGCCCAGTCCCTGGGATACATGGGGACAGAGTGGGTGGGGTACCCAGGACCTCACCACCTCTACTGTCTGATGCTAGAGTTGAAGGCTGTGGTAGGCTTACTGTTCCAGAAAGAAGCCCCTGTATAAGACCATGCGGGAGTGCTTGTGGGAGGGAGGGAGGGGGAGTATGAAGCACAATGAGGAAACTGGAAAAAAATTAGGAGCTGGTTGTGCACCTGGGGTCCCAGCTACTTGAGAGGCTGAGGGAGGAGGATCACTGGAGCCTGGGAATTTGAGGCCAGTCTGGGCAACATAGTGAGACCTCATCTCAGCAAAACCAAACCAAACTAAAAAAAAAGAAAAAATTTAAGGATGCAGAGAAAGACACAGAAATGTGTGTGAGATGTTAAATGGTGACCAATGAAGTGACGGATGGATAAAGGATTCCTCGTGCTGCAGATGCTGTGCCCTGGCCTGCGCATGCCCCATGGCTCCTGTTTACTGCATTGAGAAACTGGGCAGACTGTCCCCATTGCTGGCTGGAGGTCCTGAGGCTCCTAAGCCTGGGCTGGATGGCGTGAAGCAGAGGGTCCTGTCTCCAGAGACCACCCAGGCACACTGTGGGGAGAACTCCAGTCTCCCCATCCTGAGGGCTGGATCCCTACTCTAGGCCTAGGAGGGATGGGGCAGGGTGTGGGGGTGGGAGAGGCCTCCAGAGCACCCCAGGGCAGGCCCTAGAGGAAGGTCTGGGCTCTGTTGGGGGTGTAGGCTGAGATGTCTGGGGAGATGGTGCAGCCCAGTGAACTTGGAGCAGAGACCGAGAGCCTGGGGGACTTGTCCCCAGGGGCACCTGTGCAGGAGCAGGTGGGCTCTCACTGGAGTATCTGCTGAGGTCACAGTGGGCTGGACAGCCCTTGGGAAGGTCACCACCTAGTCTGGACAGATAGGATGGGGCCCAGGGGCTGGTCCTGGAGGTGAGCCTGGGGAAAGTCCGTGAAAGCTCCACAGCATGGCGTGACCCCAGAGGGAGTCTTTGGGAGGAGGCCGGGAGGAGGAGTTGGAGGCCATACCACGGAGGGCAGCCCAGGGCCTGGATGGGACTGACCTGAGGTCCAGAGTACAATCCAAATTCGGAAGTTCTGGGGTTGGGGGGTGGGTGAGAAGGGGCTCTGTGAGCTAGAAATGTGTGACTATTCTGGGCGGGGACCCAGAGCAAGGGGGTGAACAAAGAGCAAGAGGGGCCATTGTGGGGGCTTGGGGTCTTGTTCTTTGGGGGATGGGTTGTGGGAACACAGGGGTGGTCTGGGGGAGGAATCCTCAAGGGTGAAGGAAGAGTCCTGGGGCAGGAGGAACTCAGGAATTAGCTTTGGATGCAGGGGTTCTTAACGGGTCATTGCAGGGGAGACCCTTGAGGGTCAGAACATGGGTCTTGCGGCAGCTGTGGAAATTCAGGACTTGTGTGGGCATTTCAGGGCAAACCAGGAGGTGATGCATTCCGGGAGCTGAGAGCCAGGAATGCATTGACTAGGGGAATTTAGTGGTGTGTTTGGGGGGCTGGTTTCTAGGAGGTAGGTTGTCGGGGGCACTTGGGGGTTGGTGCCCTGGTCCTGCAACAGTAGCACAGAACAAGTTCTGGGAAGGGATTTCAACACCTGGTGCAGGTTGCGTGGAGTTGGGGTGTTGAGATGCATACTAAGGGTGGTGAGCTGGGGCCTTAGAGGCAGGGAACCTTGAGGGGACTATCAGAAACAACAGCTCATGGGGGTGCGATTAGGAGGTCAGAACCTGAGGATGTCTTGGGCTGGGCAGGTGTGTGTGTGTGTGTGTGTGCGTGTGCGCGCGTGTGCGGGTCTGGGGGACACGGACCCCTAGAGAATGGTTTGAAAGGATTAGAACCCAATGTTACATTAGGGTTTGGTTATGGGGACGTGGGTTTAGGGGACCCGCACTGGTATATCTCAGGAGGTGGATCATGGGACTTGCTTTGGGGCAAGTTCCAGCCAGGGATGTTTTGGGAGGTAGATCCAGGTGGTGGGGTCTGGGGGCGGGTCAGATGATGCCCCTGGTGATGGGGTATCAAGAGTGGGTGGGGCCGCCAGGGGAGGACGACAGGACAGGGCTGGCTCGCAGAGGATTTACTGCCCACACTCCACCTTCCAGGGCCCCGCGTCAGTAGCATTTGCGGTACACGATGTGGGGACCCTGCTCCTCGTACTGTTCGCGCAGGACCCAGCAGGACTGGAAGGCGCGCAGCGAGGCCAGGATGGAGCCCCCCATCCACACCGAGAAGTTCCTGTTGGCCTGGGCGGTCACCACCACGTGCTCCTCCGGGGGCAGAGAGCTCCGCAGGTCGGCCCTGAAACGCTCCTCCAGGCCGGCGAAGAGCGAGGAACCGCCGCACAGCAGCACGCTCTGGGCCACGTCGCCCCGCACTTCCTGGGGCACCTTGTGGAGGCTCTGTTTGGCCATGGTGGGGAGGCCCACGGGCGACAGCCCCGGGATCTCCGGCGGGTGGAAGAGCAGCTCGGGGCACTGGAATAACTCCTTGCCTAACGTGACGGTCCGCCCGTCGGGCAGCTGGAAGGACTGCCGGCACTCCTGCTCGGAGCGCGCCTGCTCCTTCTGGAAATCCGAGGCCACGTAGCAGAAGCGGTGCTTGATGTTCTCCACCGTGTCCAGGTCCTGCTGCTGCAGCGTGAAGCCCGAGCCCAGCAGGATCTCCGCCAGGAAGGCGGTCAGGTGGTTGCCCGCCACGTCCAGGCGCTCGGTGGCGTGCGGCAGGTTGTAGCCCTGGAAGACTGGCACCGTGTAGGAGACCCCGTGGCCGGTGTCCACCACCAGCCCGCTGACGCGCCCGTGCGCGTAAACCGACAGCACCGACTGCGAGGCCACGTACATGGCCGGGGATCGCAGCGATTCGAAGGTCACCTCCACCAGTTTCTCGCGGTTGGTGGCCGGGCTGAAGGGCGGGTCGGAGAACAGCAGTGGGTGTTCCTGGGTGTCCACTTGGAGGTCGTGCTCCAGCATGTGGCGCCAGATGAGCTCGGCGGCTTCCCAGTCCACCACGATGCCGTTCCGGATGGGCTGCACCAGCGTCAGCTCTGGGCGCACGCGGGCCGCCTCGCCGATGAAGGTTTCCACCGCTGGCTGCCCCGAGGTGGCCTGTTTCTTGGGCTGGCAGCCCATGAGGGTGGCCACGGTGAAGGAGGGGCGGGCCTGCCCGGCGAAGCCCACCTTACAGGTGCCCGTGCCCATGTCAATGACCACAGCCCCGGTCTTTTGCGGCAGCTTGTCGTCTGCCATGGGCGAGTCCGGCTTGGGGTTCTTGTTTACCAGGATTGAACTGGGGTTCAGGTCAAGCGGGGGGACCCCTGGATCCGGCTGGAGCTCCTCCGGCTTGGAATCCTTTGTGTTCATGGCTGCAGGTGGCCCTTGAGGCTGCTTGGCAAGGCTGACCACTTTCTTCTGGGGTTCAGGGGTGGTGAGGGGGGAAGAGGTTGAGGCCAGGCTGGTTGAGGGGCCGCCAGTGAGAGGGAGTGGGCCGGCCAGGGGTCTGTGACCTCAACCTGCTCCCTTCAGCCTCCCCAGACTTCACAATGCAGGGGTGGGCAGGGAGGGGCACCTCCTAACCCTTCCCACCCCAGGACCTCCACTATTCAGGATTTCTGGCAGAGAACCGAGTTCCGAGAGGGACGAGGGGCTTCTGATGAGCTCCCAGATTCCAGAACCTCCACCCTGGCCCAACCCACAGAAAGCCAAGGGCATGTGGCATCTACCTGCAGCTGTAGACAAGGAAGGCCCAGGAATCCTCTTGCTGCATTTCTACCATGGAGAGGTGGAGAGCTGGTCACAGATCTCCCCAGAATACTAACCCCAAGGTGACAGGCCGGCCAGCCTGACTTTCGGGTTGCTGAAAGGAATCAGGACAGCCTGGCCTGAGTGTGGGAGACCTTACTTAGCAGCCTGCTTTTGCTCTGGCCTGAGTCACTCTCCCAGTCTCCTTCTTGCCAAGCATGAATTTGCCCCTTCAGACCTCAGCCCCCATGCCACCTCCTCCTGGAAGCCTTCCTGATTTCCACTCTGTAGCCCCACAATGGGAAGTGTGTCTGCAGGATGCTTCTGTAGGAGGAGAGCCCTTGGGACCCAGGAAGGGGCTTTCAGTAGAGATAAAAGGAGGGGCGGCTCCTGGGTATTGGAGCAAAGAATTGTTTAGACAACAGATAGCAGGGAGAGTTGCTTCAAAATCGAGACTATTTCTGATGGTATTAGACATCTGCTCTTGACAAACAGTGGTTGTGTATGTGTGTGTGCATGTGATATGAGAAATCACCAGGAATGGTGTGCTCAAGGTGTTCTGGGAGATAATTAAATGAGGGATGTTTAATTTTCTGATTATGTCAATAAGCCCCGGAGAGTGGGGTTCATTGCACATTGTAATTCATTCGTTCATTCTTGGTAGGTGTGGTCTAATATATACTTTTGGAGACACTCATTCACTTAGCTAGTTACTGAGGGTTCGAGATTTTAAAAAAAAATTTTTTGGGCATCCACATAAGCAGGAATATACCAAATAACAACCCTTTATCCATTGTTTACAAACATGGGTTTCCAATCTGCTTTTTAAAAAAATCTTTATTATTTTTTTTAGTCATACATGAGAGTAGAATGCATTTTGATATATAATACATACATGGAATGGACATACACCAATCATATTGACTGTTCTATTCTGCTGCCAATCTGCTTTTTGATTCTATAAAGGCTGAAAGACAACATGAGAAGGTAAGGCACTCATCATCTTACCATTTAACACTTATCTGAAGGAAGGAAGAAAGGGTTTTGGCTTTGCTCTTTGTTGTGCCAACATTCAACCTGATCAACACTTTGCTTGCTGTTTCTGAATATTTGTTTTGCTAGTGCTGAATGAGATGCTAATGCTAAGAATGAAAATTTTGACTGGAAGCACACACACACACACACACACACACACACACTGGAATATTACTTGGCGTTAAAGAAGAATGAAATTATGGCATTTGATGGCAAATGGATGGAATGGGGACTATCATGCTAAATGAAGTAAGCCAATCCCCGCAAACCAAAGGCTGAACGTTCTCTCTGGTGTGCAGATGCTGACCCGCAACGGGGGAGGGGGAGTGGTGGTGGTGGAGGGAAGAATAGAAATCCATTGGATTAGACAAAGGGGAATGAGGGGAAGAGAGTGGGGATGGGAATAGGAGGGACAGAATGAATCGGACACAACTTTCTTATGTTCACATATGAGCACACGACCAGGGAAACTCCACATCATGTACAACCACAAGAATGGAAAGTTATATTCCATGTATGTGCAATATGTCAAAATACACTCTACTCTCATGTATATCTAAAAAGAACAACAGGGGCTGGGGTTGCAGGTCAGTCTTAAAGTGCTCGCCTGGCACATGTGAGGCGCTGGGTTTGATCCTCAGCACCCCATTAAAATAAAGGAATTGTGTCTACCTATAACTAAAATATATATATGTTAAAAAAACCCAAGAAAATACTATTTTCTTTAAAAATTATTCTTAAATCACATATATGTACTTATTTATGGGGTAAAATAATATAATTCAATATAATGTATAATAATCAGGATAACTGGCATTTCCTGTTTTTTTTTTTTTTGGGGGGGGATACTAAGGATTGAATTCAGGGGCACTTGACCACTGAGCCACATCCCCAGCCCTATTTTGTATTTTATTTAGGGACAGGGTCTCACTGAGTTGCTTGGCACCTTGCTATTGCTGAGGCTGGCTTTGAACTTGTGATCCTCCTGCCTCAGCCTCCCAAGCCACTGGGATAATCCCCTCCCCATCAGACGGCATTTACATTTTTTTAAAAATTTATTTTTAGTTATAAGTGGACACAGGGCATTTCCACTTTTAAGACCCTTTTTTTGATTCCTTTGGAATGTGCCCGGAGGTAGAATTCTATTCAAAGAGTTCTGGGACTTACCATGCTGCTTCCCACAGTGGTTGTACCATTTCCCATTCCTACCGCAATGCACGGGGGCTCCTTCATCTATACTCGGTTGTAACAGAGTTTTAAGCACCTGCATGTTAGTTCAGAGGTGCTGTTTCAGAGATGGAGTATTATAAGACTGTTTAGTGTAGCATTTAGGTCAGTGACTGGCACAAAGTAAATGCCATCTGAGGTTTTGCTATGTAAATTACAGGGGTGTGTGTGTGTGTGTGTGTGTGTGTGTGTGTGTGTGTGTGTATGCGCGCGCGCAAATGATAACCAGAAACATCCCAGTAACAGCTTTGAAGTGGAATCAGGAATCGCAATGCTCATTCATCTAGACGCTCTTGCCTACACATCAACCAAACGGGATCATCGGGTCTTGGTAGGCTCCACCTCTTTCTTCTTGCGTGGCCAGCAAGGGACGCCGGAGACCACAAGTTTCTTTTCCTTCTGCTAAATTCTTGGCAGTCTGGGTTCTAAGTCCTCACCTTGTTTGCAAATTAGAATCACCTGTGGGAATTAAAAAAATCTCCTGCACCCGAGACCAATTGAACCCGAATCCCTGGGAATGGAGACCAGGCGTCCATGAATTTTAAAAGTTCTTGGAGATTTCTGTGGGCAACAAGGGAAACTTATTAAGCTGGGTCTTCAAAATTCTTAATTACTTGGTCTCTCTGATTATCAGGAAATGATGGTAGTTCTCTCCAACTGGAGGGTTTTCTGGCTTCTTTTGGTATTAGGTTTGCAGGAGGGCTTGGTAACACAACAACTTCAGGTTCCTCCGGAGAATTCCATTCTGGGGTGAGACCCTGAGACTCTTCATTTCTAACAAGTTCCAAGGGATTTGGATGCAGCTGTCTGGAGGAATCTACTTGGAACAGCAATATCTGTAATTTTACCAACATTCAGAAGATGTACGGAAAACTCACAACAGAGTTGAAGTATTTTAATTCTAAATTATTTTAAAATGAGTTACTGCTTCAATGGTAACCACCCCGGTCTCTTAGCCCTGCGTACATTTGAATCAAAGTCACCATACTGTAGTCATTTGTGCATACCTATGTTTATAGCAACACAATTCACAATAACCAAAGGATGGAACCAGCCCAGGTGCCCACCCATAGATGAATAATGGATAAAGAAAATGTGCTATAAACGGGGAGTTTACTCATAAGCAAGAATAAAATGATCATTTGCAGGAGAATGGTTGGAACTTGAGACCAGCATGCTCGTTAAATACCTGAACTTAGAAGGCCAAGGGTCATATGTTTTTTTCTCATATGTGGAAGCCAGAGAGGAAAAATTCTGGGTGTGTGTGGAAATTTCATGAAAACCTAAGTGGGGGTTAGTAGAGGTTAGGGACTAAGGGAAAGAAAGAGGGGAGGGAGGGGAGAACACTGGGGACTGATATTGGCCAAATTATATTGTTATATCATGTGCATGTATGAATATGTAATAACGAATCCCACCATTATCTATGATTATAATGCACTGATAAAAATATGGAAAAAGAAAGATTCACTGATTCTTCTCCTTCAGAACTCTGGGTGGTGTAGGATTGTTCAGGTCTTTTTGTCCAGGTCAATGTCCTTCCTCTGTTCCTGTTATCAATGAAGGACTGGGAACACTTGTGTTCTCTGGGACTCTCATGCCCTATTGGGGCCAATTTTAAAGTCAGGAGCCCTGACTCCCAGTGCAATTAATTTTTACCTTCAGTTGGGAGTGGGCTCCACCTCTTTCCTCTTGCGTTGCCAGCAGGGGACGCCGGAGACCACAAGTTTCTTTTCCTTCTGCTAAATCCTTAGCAATCTGGGGGTTCCAAGTTCTCACCTTGTTTGCAAATTAGAATCACCTGTGAGAATTAAAAAAATCTCCTGCACCCGAGACCAATTGAACCCGAATCCCTGTGAATGGAGACTCATGTTGCAAGCCTCCTGTGAGCTCCTGTGATTGAGGGAAGCAGGTGTTGGAGGGCTAAGCAGAGGGCCCACTCCAGAGCAGTGTTCACCAGGAGTTGAGAGAGGGCAGGTCTGAAAAGAGAGTGACCATGACACTCGGAGCAACCAAGAGATCTTTATTGTGGCCATGAGAAAGAGGAGAAGGGGGGAGGGCTCAAAGCAAGAGAGTGAAAGAAAGAGAAGAAAAAGAGGGAGAGAGAAAGAGGGGAGAGAGAGAGAGAGAGAGAGAGAGAGAGAGAGAGAGAGAGAGAGAGAGAGAAGAGAAGAGAAGAGAAGAGAAGAGAAGAGAAGAGAAGAGAAGAGAAGAGAAGAGAAGAGAAGAGAAGAGAAGAGAAGAGTGTGTGTGTGGGGTCCTGGCAGGAGAGAGTTTTTATAGCCAAAATCTAACGGGGTCTCTGGGTCTGCGAGCTGCCTTTTGGCGTGTACAGTGATCGGATCACACAGTAGTTACTAAGGGTGTCATCTTCTGCCCTCAGAGAGACCAGGCAGGGGCTAGAGGTGGGTTTCTGTTGCACCAGATGGGTGAGGGCCGAGTGTTCAGCCCACCCTACGGCTAACATTTGTTCAGCCTGCTCTGCAACTAACCTTCCTCCCTTTTTGTCTTTCTAAGTGGCGTGGGGACAGTGTCATTCCATCAGGTTACTTCCTATTGAGAGGGGATGGTGTGTGCCCTATCTGGGAGAGTGAGGGAATGTTTGGGGACAGGCTTGGGAATACCAGGGCAGCTAGAGGTGACATCCAGTGGCTGTAGACAGTTATCTCAGAAGGGGCAAAGTCCATAAAGGTTCCTTGAAGCCCTAAGTTGTCAGCGGCATCAAACCATTCCTGAGCAGAGGAGACCCTTGGTTTCAGCCATTGGTCCCGTGGTAGGGACTCTAGGAGATATCGGAGGTGGCTTGGTTGAATCCAATAATGTTGAGGGTGACCGCCCGATTGCAGCCAGTGGAAGGGCAATCGCCTTGACCCATAAACTGAGAGTGGGTGGTGCCATCCTGGTGCCATGTCACTTGGATGTAGAAGCGCCATTTGTAGGTTAGGATAGAAGCTTGAGAGAGATTAATGATGCGTAAAAGAGAAGAGGGTCGTCGAGAAATCTTGAGTTTGTTGGGCCCCGGTGTGGTGGAAGTCCAGGTCAGGACATTTGGAATCGGTGCCTTTTTAAGGTAGGAGACATGGTACCAGGGGGAGTGGCCCAACAGCTTGGCTGCCGTTGGGGTGGTGAGGATGACTGTATGGGGTCCCGTCCAGTGAGGTTCCAACGATTGAGGATGCAGTCCCTGAAGTAAGACTGTCACCTGGTTGAAGAGGGTCCAATTCGGTTTGTGGTTGTGCTGAGACTGAGGTAACAGATGGCACAGGGAGGCGCCGGTCTGTGTGTTGGTAGAAGTGTGAGATAGGGCAGGTAGGTCCCAAGGGGAGGAGGCGTGATTGGAAAGCTCTGGTTGATTAAGAAAGAGCACCCAGAGAGCAGCTCAAAGGGGCTAGGGCCTGAGGGTCCCTAGGGTCCGCCCAAATTCCGGTGAGGGCCAATGGCAGGAGATGGGGCCAGGACAGCCTGAGTTCCATAGCCAGTTTAGTGAGATGATCCTTGAGAATGCCGTTAGCCCTCTCAACCTGACCCGAGGATTGGGGTTGGTGGGGGATGTGGAGCCTCCAAGTGACGCTGAGGCCTTTGGAGACTGGCTGAACCACCTGAGAAGTAACAGCTGGACCGTTGTCTGACCGAATGGAGGTGGGGAGTCTGAACCTGGGAATGATCCCCTCAATGAGGATGGAGGCGACAGTGCCAGCAGTTTCCCTGGAGGTAGGGAAGGCTTCTATCCAACCTGAAAAAGTATCAACCAGAGTAAGGAGGTAGCGAAGCTTTTTGTGCCTAGGCACGTGAGTGAAGTCCATCTCCCGGTCTTCGCCTGGCTGGTGGCCCCTCATCTGATGCCCTCTGTGGGGATGCTGTAGAGCAGGCAGAACAAGCAGAGTGGACCTGCTGGAGAGTAGTTCTCAATCCTAGGAAGTGAAAGACGGGTTGTGAAATCTGGAAAAGGGGTCAGGGAGGGTTTTAGATGGGGGCAGAGTCTCTGGAGCCAGAGCAGTTAGTTGGTCATGAGTCGTAAGTCTCCGTCTTGGGCATCAGGGCTGGTAGGCTTGAAGAAGTAGTTGATTGACCGACTCGTTGGTGAATTTGTGTATCTGATCTTGCAGGAACTTCTGTAGGCAATTTAACAGACATGGTCCTATTAGGAGAAACATAAAGAGGACTACAGAGGTAGAGTGCTCGTCCGGCATGCACGAGGCACTGGGTTCCATCCTCAGCACCACGTAAATGTAAAATAAAGATATTGTGTCCACCTAAAATTTAAGAATAAATACTAAAAAAAAAATAAAAGGCATTGTAAGGGAGAGTCAGCCTGCAGAGAGGATGTATTACCCATGTTGCAAACTTAATATAAGGGGAGGGGGAAGGAGCTGCAAATGTAGTATAAAGGGAGGGGAAGGAGCTGATTTTTTGGCAAAAGGGGTGTCCCTGTTAGAACCAAACTCAGACAGTGTCCAGTGGCAGGTTAGAGCTGCAGAGACCATCCATCTATCCATGCATCTACCCACCCACCCATCAATGCTGTCTTCCATCCATCCATCCACCCATCCAACATGGATGCTAGCCAACATGCAAGGTGTTGAGGACCCAAGACTCATTGCCACTTTTCCTTTTCTTGATTTCTCTTTCCAAACTCTTGTCTTCTTCATTCCCATCGGTTCAATAAGACATCCACACATCATGTGCCTTGGACAATAGAGTTACACAGAGATGAATAATTGCAGGCTTTTCACTGTTGAGGAGGACCTCATCATGGATGGCAGTGTTATTCCAAGTGTGGTCTGTGAACTGCTGTTGACCTTCGAGGAGAAAAGGACATTGGAATCAGCTGTTAATTAACGATAACCCAAGCTTTAGCTCAACCAACATCACTCCTGTACTAAGACCTTGCTAATGAAGGAAGCAATGTGTTGAATTACTTCCTATGCCATCTCCAGGCAAACCATCACAGCTTTGAGAAGTGGTCTATGGTTTGCATGGAAAGCAGATTTCCTGATGAATGTTAAATCCAATTTGTAAGGCCTGGCTGTATGGTGTGCAGAGTTAAGAAGCTCCATCCAGGTCGGAGGTAGAAAGCATTGAGATTAAGTGCTAACGTCTGCCATGGGGTTGGCAGTAGAAGGTGGTGGCAGGGTGCAAGGAATTTGCTGATAGCTGTTGGCTATGTATCAGGGACTTACCTTTTGTCACCTTGCTGCCACCTGTCAGCTTTGCTTTGAACTGCACTCCAGATAATTCATTCTGCCTGGCTTTCAGAGGCTCCCCTGTCATCTTCGGCATGCTCAGGGTAGCCAGACCGTCCAGCTCCTGCCCTTTCCCCCGGCTCTGGCCATGGACATGTGATAACTGTGGACGCTAGATCCATCTGTCTCTACATCATTCTTAGGGGGTGTCCCTATACCCTTCTCTTAGGGGCTCCTCAAAAAGAGTCTAGGGGAAGGCATGTCCTGACCCCTCACTCTTCCACCTCCATGCAGCAGAAATCTCCTGGACACCAGACCTTTCTAAGCATAAGGGGCCATTTACAGTAATGGATTCTTTCACTCCTTTCTCTGGATCCAAACAAAAGGACTTGACTGCCATACTCAATTATCGACATCAGTGCCGCCCCTCTTTCCTGTGATTAACTGAAGGGTGAGTAGATGTTTTTCCATGATCCTCCAGGGATAACTCAAGTACCAGGGCTCTAGGCTCCCACTGCAATTAGTTTCCTCCCTAGCAGGAAGGCAGACCCAGAGGATTCCTGATGCAACGGGTGCCCCTGGAGCCTCCATCCCTGGGTGGCCCTGGTTAGGCTCCTGGTGCTGGAACAGAGGGACCCAGTGCAGTTGACATGCTCATGGGAAACTCCCTTATCCTGTCTGCACACAGATCCCGGTGGGTGAAGGTGAGAGCTTGGAACCCAGGCTTGTTGGGACCTGGGGTACAGGCACGTACAGAGACTAGCTGCCCGCAGCAGGCAGGACCTACAGAACCCGTGATGTTGTTTTCCATGAGCACGCTGGGTGTTGGAGTGGAATGCTGGATTCGTGTCTGTTTTTGAGATCTGCCCACCACAGGCAGATGTTTGGTTGTTAGAGTGATTCCCTGTTCGTCACCTCCGCTGTGGACACAGGCAGGCCAGATCCACGCACATCAGGAGGTCACCTGTGTTGATGTCCAGCACTAAGAGGTATTCTAGACAGTAAGGGATGGGCATCCGATGGGGTTCTCTGCGCCCTCATTTCATAATGGGCGATGGACTTAGGTCTGGAGAAATGTGTCTGGTTTTGGTTGGGGTCACCCACAGCCTCCCTTCTGGGGACCCAGACATCCACAGTAGCAATGGTCCGGAGGAGTTCCAGCTCAGAATTCCAGGGCACACGAGTCAAACGTAACTCCTAGAAAGAGGCAGCATCCAAAGCAGAGGGACACTGGGTTTCAGACAGACAGTGGCTCAAATCTTAGCCCACCTTCTTAGTAGCTGTGTGGCTTAGATAAGTCACTTACCCTCTCTGAGCCCATTTGTCTGTAACATTAATTCCAACAGAAACATCATTTCCCTTGCAGAATAGATTCACTCAACTCCTGCTTATTGAGTAAGCTCCCCTATGGATCCTTCAGTAGTGGTAACTGAATGTGAGAATTACCTAAATAATATAAGTGACAGTGCCCTGCACACTGTCATGACATAGTTTGTTTAGGCAGGTGACAAGAGTCTAGATCATGCTCAGTCACGGGGAGACAGATGTGAGTTCTATGGACAAGAAAATAAATCATGTGGCTCCTTTCCCTCGATCCTGCAGGAGACCAGAAACGGGATCCTGCCATCCCTGGGGAAAACAGGAGAGGGGAGGTCAAACCAGGACCCTAAACCTTGCCAAAGGGACTTCTCTACCCGAGTGAGGGTGGACTTAGGATTTGCTGTGAGCTGTGCCAGTCCAGATGAAAGTGAGAGGCCAACTTCTCTCCAGCTCTGCCTGTTCAGGGGCAGGTGTTGGTGAGGTTGGAGAGGTGCAAACATTTTTTTCCCCAAAGAGATATTTTTGGGGGGTGCATAGAGTATGTCAAAAGCTCAGGACACAAAGGGATCCAACTGGATTAGAGAGACTGACTGGATCCTCCTGAGACCCAGGGCTTTTCATTTTATCAGGTGCATCCGTGGGAAGGTGTCGCAGTGTTGTGCCGGTGTGTGAAGCAAATCCCGGACATCTAGCAGCATTTGGGGGTGCGCATAGGATGCTAATGGAAAAACAGACTCTGGGGTTAGATCCCTGTTGTGACCAAGTCTTGATTCTGTCCCATGATTTCCTTGCCGGGGTTACACTGGACAAATATCTATACTTCTGGGATGTCTGTCTTCTCATCCAGAAAAAACAGGTGAATAGTGATACTGACAGGCAGTGTTTTTTTATTGTGGTACATTGTACACAGCACATTTTTTTTTTTTTTTTTACCATTGTAGCCATTATAAACTACAGTTAGTGTCATTAGGTGCATTCATTAGGTGCCTGGGGATGTGCATCCATGACCACCATCCATCTCCAGAATCCGATGAGGCTTCAAACCTCGAGTAGGTAATACCTTCCAGGTGCCACTGCCAAGCCCGCACTCGACTGGTATCAACCCTTTCAGAATGGAGAGACTTGAGGGCACCGAGGGGAGCAGAATCACCTGGGCACGCAGCAGCCCTTGACAGGGATCTGCTGTGAGTGCTCTTTACCAGTTGGGATATTAGATACTGGAGGGAACCACTGCACTCTAAGTTGGCAGCCAATTGGAAGGATAGTTATTTTTTTCTGTGTAATGACATGGAGATACCCAGTGTTCCCTGTAGGAAAGACAGCAGCTTCTGTCTTACTACCAAGTGTCTTCTGTCTTACTACCAAAAGGAAAATTGGATTATAAAGAATTTTCCATAGGAAAAGAATCTGTCCAGGACTAGTCCTTATAGGGACAAAGAATCTTACCTATTCTAATTTAGTTTCCAAACGATCGTATCTCAGAGATAACACACTTGCTAGTGAGGCAGAAGCTGCCCTGTTTCTTATGGGGAACACTAGGTATCCCTGCCCTTACCATTGCCAGCCGGGTCAGTACAATAGCACATAAACTTGGATTCACATTGAATGTATACCAGCTACAGGGATGTCAGGAGCAGCAGGCTACATTTTGGGTTGCAAGAGCAGCACTAATGTAACATTGTCTCTCAGAGTGGGCTATATCCAGGTGGCAATGAGTCCCAGGCATTCACTGATAAGGGTGAATACTTGAAATATATGGCAGAGTGTTCATCTTTCTTCCTGTGCACATTTTGTACCAAACTGGATCTCCATGAATTTCTTGCCATAAAAGGACATCTACAGAAAGGTATTTTAATTTCTCAGGTTATAATTGGCCCTCTGTATCCGGGTTCTACACCCACAGATTCAAACAACTTCAGACTAATAATAATAACAACAACAACAATAATAATTGCATTTCTACTGAGCATGTACAGCTTTTCTTTTCCTTGTTGTTATATTGTAATACAATATAACATCTAAAAAAAGGCATGGAGAACAGTGAGGTGTTCCCAGGAATTATTCTCAGTTAGAACTTAATGTAATCAAAAAGTAAACTTCTAGAAGGGGAACGAATGAGTGACGTCAGTCTCTGCAAATTAATCACAGTAAACCCACCTCTGCTGAAGCTCTGCGTTAGAGATTCTCAGTGTTGCACAGGGGAACGTCTGGAATCATTGTAGTGGTCGTGACTTGGGAGGGATCGTGCCTCTGGCATCTGGTGCATGAAGGCGGTCAGGGGTGCTGTTCAGACTCTGCAATACACAGGACAGGTCCTCACAGAAAGAATTACCCATCACCAGTAGGGCCAAGGTAGAAAAATCCTGCTGTCAGTCAGAGGAGCTTGGGACTTTCAAGCCTCTGCTGACAGACTGCAGAAGGGCAGGGAGGTGCTACTCAGTAAGGACAAGGACACCACAGCATGGCACTGAAGAGAATGACTGGTCCAGGGTCAGGCTTGACCACGGAGGGGGACGTCATGTTGAACCAAGCAACAAAAGCCAATAGGGGCTGAGAATGTCCCGTGTCCCCAGCACTGTGCTAAGCATGGCATGTCCAGCTCACAATCCATTCTTAAAATGTTTTAAACTGACATAGAGTAATCCCACATTTTTATGGGGTGCAGTGTGATATTTCAACATGTATATAATATGGATAGTATAATATAATATAATATAATATATAATATAACTGGATTATCCATCACCTCAGACATATGCAATTTCTTTGTGTTGGGAACATTCAACACTCTTTGGTTATTTTGAAATATTTAATTGTTGCCAACCCTAGTTATCCCACCCTGCTACAGAGCATTACAAGTTCTTTCTCCTACCCATTGGCATTTATGGGAAGACATCTGTGAATTACATGGGGGATTTTCTCTCAGTATGGAAGCCAGGGAGATGTAGGTTTGGCTTTGGGTACCATCCGTGGCTCTCCCACAGCAATAGGTTTCCCAGTGCACATGACCTTTATCTCCGCTCTGCCAGGAAGATCCCTCATAGAAGCTCTGGAGATGGGCGTGACCCATTGGGAACTGGACAGACCACCTTTAACCTTTTTTTTTTTTTTTTGCAAAGAACATTCTATGGGATGCCTCTGATGTTTCCCGATACAAATAAAGCAGCGCGGGCTCCATTTCGGCCAGAGGCTGGAAGCTGGATCCTTCTGATCAGCTTGCCTGTTCTGCCCCCGCTTATTGAAATTACTTTCTGTGTGCTGGTTTTTTTTTTTTTTTGGCCATTTTATTTCTCTTAGCTTTTATTTTTCCGCCAACCCATTCCACAGAGGGGGACATGGGTGGGAGGCATTGCTCTACCCGTTAACCAAACTCTCTCTATCCCCACTCCCTGTTCCCTTCCCAGGCCCTGGTAACCACGATTCCATTCTCTACCTCTCTGGGATCAACGCTGTAACTCCCACAACACGAGTCAGAGTATACGGTACTCGTCTTTCTGTGATTTATTCACTTAACACAGTGTCCTCCAGTTGCATCCATGTTGCTGCAAATGACAGAATCTCATTCTTTTTAAACAGCAGAATAATATTCCACTATGTATAGACAGACATTTTCTTCCTCCATCCATCTGCTGAAGAACCCCTCGGCTGTTTCTGTTTCTTGGCTAATGACAGTGCGGCAATAATGCCTGAGGGTGCCGATGTCTCCCCCACACGCGCATTTCACTTCCCTTGGCTGCACCCAGCGGTGGGATTGCTCAGCCAGTCATCTCTAATGTCTTTCTCCTCCAGAGAATCAGTGATGTTTTCCATGTATCGGGCACTTGCCATGTGACAGGCACTGAACTCTTAGCATCATCCTTGGACTTAACCTTTACAGACTGTGACCCTGATTATTTCCACCCAGTTTCTGGGTGAAGAGATGGATATGGAGCGAGACCTTGAGGTTGTGTGCTAGTCCAGGGTGTCTAGCTTTCCTGCCGGGGGCTCTTCCTTAACCATCAGCCCATGTGCTTTATTCCTTTTTCTTGGAACAAACTTCCCTCCTCCAACTTCCTGGGAAACTACTTGACCTTCCAAACTCAGCTCCCGTGCCTCCTGTGCTGTGCGTCCATCATTGGAGCTGTGGGAGGCACGCGGGATTCCCGGACAACGTGAGCGTGTCTGGGAGCTTGGAGCTTGCTGAGGACATGGTGTGTTTCTGGTTCAGGTGTGCAGTTCTTGCTGGTCCTTGGTGAGTTCTCTTGTCCGCTTCATTTTCCCATGTGATACTTATTAGAGACATAAAATCTTCAAAGGGCTGGTGTCCCACAGAGTCCTTGAAGTTGATTCAGACCCACTGTGAGCCACTACTCTACCATCCGAAGCAATGAAGCCATTAAAAATAGCCAAGCTCATTGGCCACTGTCCTCCCTGCCACCCATGAGCTGCTGTCACAGTGCCTCTCTGGTTTGCACTTCGTAGAGTCACACGGGCAGGCTGACTACAGAGATGGGTCCTGATAGAGTTCTCCTCGCTCCAGGGTCTCTCCACGCATTTGGACCCTTCTCTTGGTTTTCTTGCTACTCGTTGCTTCTGCTTTTCTTTTTCTCCCGACTCTTTTGGAATCTCCCCTTACTCTGGCTCCAGGACTCCTGGAATGAAGGGCATTGAAACATTCCACCAAGGTTTTGTTTCCGTCTTTAATGTGGACCTCAGAACCTCAATGACAGGATCACTGGGGGGCTCTCTGTTGGAGTGTGGCCAGCTGTTTCATTCAGAGACACACATTGCCCCTCTCCCAGCCTGTGCCTGTGACAGACACCGCTCGCTGACCAAAGCTCTCCCCGATGTGCTGATTCTCCCTGTGGCCTCGTGGCTCTTGGGACAGTATCCTGGGCAGTCGCTGCCATCCAACGGCAGTTACCATGAGGGCCGAAGTCATTTGCCACCCTCTCTGAGGCTCCTTGCCAGAGGTCTCTCGTTCTTCTTGCAGCTGAAGTATGCTGTGAAGGGCATGAGGGATATGAATCAGTCGGTGGCCTCCGGCTTCTTTCTGGTGAACCTCTTCAGTGGCTCAGGGCCACACAGTGTCCTCTTCTCCCTGGTGGCCGCTGTGTTTACCTTGGGTCTTCTGGGAAACACCATTCTGCTGTTCTTGATTCGCCTGGACACCCGACTCCACACACCCATGTACTTCCTGCTCAGCCAGCTCTCCCTCTTTGATGTGGGTTTCCCCCTGGTCACCGTCCCCAAGATGGCCTCAGACTTCCTGCGGGGGGAAGGTTCCATCTCCTTTGGAGGTTGTGCAGCTCAAATATTCTTCCTGACGCTGATGGGTGTGGCCGAGGGCGTCCTGCTGGCCCTCATGTCCTACGACAGGTACGTTGCTGTGTGCCACCCGCTGCAGTACCCTGTGCTCATGAGACGCCAGGTGTGCCTGCTCATGGTGGGCTCCTCCTGGCTGGCGGGGGTGCTCAACGCGTGCACCCAGACCTCCATCACCCTGCACTTCCCCTACTGTGGCTCCCGCACCGTGGACCACTTCTTCTGCGAGGTGCCAGCCCTGCTGAAGCTCTCCTGCGCGGACACCTCGGCCTATGAGCGGGCGCTGTCCACCTCGGGAGTGCTGATCCTGGTGCTGCCGCTTGCCCTCATTGCCGCCTCCTATGGCCACGTGTTGCGGGCTGTTCTGCTCATGCGCTCGGAGGAGGCCCGAGGCAAGGCCTTGGCCACCTGCTCCTCGCACCTCACGGCCGTGGGCCTCTTCTATGGAGCTGCGGTGTTCATGTACATGGTGCCTGGTGCCTACCACAGCCCCCTGCAGGACAACGTGGTCTCCCTCTTCTACAGTCTGGTCACCCCGACTCTCAACCCCCTTATCTACAGTCTGAGGAACCGGGAGGTGCAGAGGGCCTTGGTCAAGGTGCTCAGCAGAGCTGGTCTCAGGGCAAAGTGGTGACCACACCCGGAACTGCTGGCACGATCCCAGTGCCCCTTGACCCCACCTGTCTTTCCAGACTACCCTCTGTGGAGCAGCTGCTGGGGCCTCATGTCCACAGCAAAACGTCTGTCCTGTTCTGAGCTGGGACTTGAACCCTTATCTTCCTGTGCCAAAGGCAGCCCTCCCCCTGCTGTGATGTTTGCTTGCAAAGTGGAGACCCCGACTGCAATGTGGTGTGTGTGTGTGTGTGTGTGTGTGTGTGTGTGTGTGTTGTGGGTTGTCTAGGCAACATCTGGAAGACCACCAGATCCTTGAGGATGTCAATCACTGCTCCAGGTGGATGGGGTCCACTTAATGGTATTTACAAAATACCTGTTAAACTTTGGGATTTATTGAGGTGTGCTCTGTGGATTAGGGTCAATAGCCAGTTAGTATTTTGGGGGATGGGGGCAGGGCTGAATTTAGCTTCTCGTCAACAAATAATCCAGCTATTGGGCCAGTTTCAACTGTGAAAAATAGCCTTACAGCCTTATCAAGGTAAGGTGGATGGATGATAAATTGTGTACCTTTTGTGTGTGAAATGTGGTGAGTGTGGCCTGTCTACACACGACTGTGAATGAATCACCCTTCAAGACAGGGAGGGATACGGACGTCACCCACCAGCTTCCTCGTGCTCCTTTGTCACTTCTTCCATGATCTCCAAGCAGCCATTGATATCTCCAGGAAACACTGATGTCTCTACAGATTAGCTTCCATGTTTTTGTGTTTTATATAGCGTATGTATGGTTTTGTGTGGCTTCTTTCACTCTGCAGAGTGTTTTGAGTGTCATTCATTCTTGAACCCATAGCTCGTTCCCTTTAATTGTTGAGAGACATCCCACTGCACGCAGCGCCCTGGGAGCTCCCACCCACGTCCTCTGTTGTGAGGTGGCGACTAGAGCTTTCTTGGAGCTGCTGTTAACAGGGCGCGTCTCCTTCCCCCATTCTACCCATTTATGTCTTCTTGTCTAAAGGGCCTTTGCTGTAGGCAGTGTATAGTTGGGTCTTGCTATTTTACACAATTTCATCATCTCTGCCCTTTTCATTAAGGTAAAAATACACATAACAGGAGCTGGGGCTGGGGCTCAGGGGTAGAGTGCTTGCCTAGCACATATGAGGCCCTGGGTTCGATCCTCAGCACCACATGAAAATAAAATAAAGACACTGTGTCCAAGTACAACTAAAACAATATATTGAAAAATACACACAACAGAGTGAATTCCTTGGTACAGCTGAGAAGTGGCACAACGTTGTGCAACCGTCATCTCTGTCTAGTTTCAAAATGCTTCTATTATTCCAAAATGATGCCCCTAGAAACTCATTCCTGTTTACCACACCCTGTCGACCCTGGAAACCAAGAATCTGCTTTCTGTCTCCATGCAGTCCATATGGTGAACGTTTTGTATACATGGAATTACATGTGACTTTTTGCATCTGACTTTTTTCATTTAGTATGATTTTTTTTGTGGGGTGGGTACTGGGGATTGAACTGATGGGCACTTGACCACTGAGCCACATCCCCAGCCCTTTTAAATATTTTACTTAGAGACAGGGCCTCACTGAGTTGCTTAGTGCCTTGCTGTTGTTGAGGCTGGCTTTGAACTCACGATCCTCCTGCCTCAGCCTCCTGAGCCACTGGGATTGCAGGCGTGGGCCACCGTGTCCAGCTAGTGTAATGTTTTTGATATTCATCTGAACTGCAGCATGTATCAGTGCTTCATCCTTTTTTTATTAGATCATTATAGTTATGTGTAGTAGTTGGGTACATTTTGACAAGATCATACACACAAGGAATTTGATTTCAATCCCTATTCCCTGTACCCCTACCATCCCCCTCCTCCTCACCTCTATTCTCTACTGTACTGATTTTCTTTTCACTCAGTTACTGATTTCTGATTGGTACTTCCTACATATACATGAAGGAGATGTTCGCTTTGGTACGTTTGTATGTATGTAACACGATTCACCTCCACATTTCCCCCTTCCCTCTTGTTCTCCTCCTACTCCACGGATGATCTCTGTATCTTTTTTTTTTTTTAAAGAGAGAGAGAGAGAGAGAGAGAGAGAGAGAGAGAGAGAGAGAGAGAGAGAGAGAGAGAATTTTTAATATTTATTTTTTAAATTTTTGGCAGACACACATCTTTGTTTGTATGTGGTGCTGAAGATTGAACCCCGGGCCGCACGCATGCCAGGCAAGCACGCTACCGCTTGAGCCACATCCCCAGGCCTGATCTCTGTATCTTTAGGATATTTGATCCACTCTTGCCCCTGCTCCATCTTCTTTCCCTTATTTTGCTCTGGCTTCCACATATGAGAGAAAATATTCAATCCTCGACTTTCTGAGTCTGGCTAATTTCACTTAACATAACGTTCTCCATTTCGATCCATTTATTGGAAAATGCCATTATTTCATTCTTCTTTTGGCTAAGTAAAACTCCATTGTGTTTGTGTGTGTGTGTGTGTGTGTGTGTGTGTGTGTATCTCACATTTTCTTGATCCATTCATCTATTAACAGGCATCTGGGTTGATTCAATAATTTGGCTACAAGCACTTCACTCCTTTTTATAGTTGCATAGTATTCTATTGCATGGATACATCACATTTTGCTTATCCATTTGTCTGTTGATGGACACTTGGGTTAGTTCCATGTTTTGGCTAGTGTGAATAGTGCTGCTATGACCATTCATGCACATGCTTTTGTTTAAATACTTGTATTCAATTCTTTTTCATAAATACTGAGAATGGAATTGCTGGGCCGTATGGCATGAATACCACCTGGAAGATGGATGTTGGAGATATATCTGTTAGTGCCCCGAGAGCTGTGAATGTGTGTGCATCACACAGAAGAAGAGGCTGAGGGTCTTCAAGGCCCCCAGCTTCCAATGAGACTTCCAGCAATCCATGTGTCTGGGATCTGCCCTTCCTCTCTGAACATTGTCTTCCTCAAACCTGTTACAGAATCACAGCCTCTCTTGGCTCCTCTCAGCTGAATCAAGTCTGGTTCTTTGAGATACCCTTTGCAGCTGAATTCTAGTTGGACCTTCAAGGTGGTCCTTGCCCAGTTCTGCTGTCTCCCTCCCTGAGCCAGGGGCCCAGAATGTGCGGTAGGGCACATGGCAGGTCAGCCAGCAACTCCCAAAGACATCTCTTCCAATGGTGGTGAACTCTGAGCCCCCAAGTCCTAGCCAAGAATCATAGATGCACCATTCAGAATCATGGACACCTGCTAGTTTTGGGGTGTCTTTTTTGAGCAGAACTCACTGTACTTTGGGGATAACTTAGTAGGGCAAATCATCATCTAGGCCAATTCCCAGAGCAATCTGCAGCACCAAGTTCCACCTTCAGGCAATGAATGGGATCATGCTGTATGTCACCAGCCGAACAGGCTCAGAAAGACTTTAGCTAATGATGACACGGAGTACAGCTTGGAAAGACCCTCTGTTCTGCAGACCTTCATTCACGTTAAACATCGGTGAGTCAGAAACGTGACCTGGGTCTCCTAGACCCATTTCTCCTGAAGCACTGGCCTGTATTTAGTGACCCTAGAGCTCCTTCCTGTCCATGTGGACACCTCCCTCCGGTGCTCCTGACCCAGCCACTCCACCTGGGGCCCTCCCCCAGCCTGCATGTGCTCACCCATGCATCAGAGTCTCAGTCCTTTGTCCTCAGTGGGATTCTTGTTTGGGAGTATTTATCTGGGGACTTGCTGGAGCCAGCTGCCTGCCTTTAGATTTCAGAATGTCCTATCATCACACCTGTTGGTTTTCAGGACCATGTGAGAGAGATGTCCTTTACCTAAAAGCTACCTGTGCAAGCCAAATCTCAGGGTTTGGCAGTCCTGTGACACTGATGTAGTCCCCGTCTATACTGGCCAATTTGAATTGCCAACTTGATTGGATTAAGAGATGCCAGAGATTAAGAGGTTTATGGGGGTGTCAATGAAGGTGTGTCTAGGAATGATTGGCATGTGGGGTAGCCAACTGAAATGGAGACCTTCCCTGAGCATGAGCAGCACCATCCAATAGGATGATGGCTTGGGTGGAATAAAAATTGGAAGAACAAGGAAGCAGCCGCAGATGTAAGCCTTGATTCTTCTTCATTTTATTAATATTTATTTTTTAGTTGTAGTTGGACACAATACCTTTATTTCACTTATTTATTTTTATGTGGTGCTGAGGATTGAACCCAGGGCCTCCCACGTGCTAGGTGAGTGCTCTACCTATGAGTCATAACCCTAGACCCTCAGTTCTTCTTGAACATGTTCTTGATTGCTGCTGTGATTGTCGGAGGAGATCGGGCTCCTGGGCTCTCACTTCTTTACTCTTCCAAAATGGATTCTCCAGAAGCCTTTGGTCTCAGGCTAGGGTAGCACCGTGGATCCCTCTTGTTCTGGGGCACCAGCCTCTCGGCCTGGGCAGCTACTGGTTCTCCCAGCTGTCCAGCCTGCAGTCGGCCATTGTGGGCCACCAGCTTCTGATCACTTAAGCCAACCTAATTTTATTGACTTTATTTTTTAAACTAAAAAACAGCAGAATGTATTATAATTCTTATTACACATATATAGCATAGTTTTTCACATCTTTGTATATAAAGTATGCTCACACCAATTCATGTCTTTATGCATGTACTTTGTTTTTTTCTGCATTACAATTCTTATTGCACATATATACCACAATATTTCATATCTCTGTATATAAAGTAGGTTGACACCCAATTTGAGTCTTCATACATGTACTTTGGATAATGATGTCCATCACATTACACCATCCTTGCTAATCCCCTGCCCTCTCCCTTTCCCTCTTCCCTATCTAGAATTCATCTAATCCTCCCATGCTCCCCCTCCCTACCCCACTATGAGTCAGCCTCTGTATCTTGCTATTCTGTTCCTGTAGAGAACCCTGACTAATATACAGTGTTTCTAGAAGTCTCTTTTAAACATTAATTTAAAAAACACAGATGAGTGTCCAGGCTAGCCTAGTGGATAAGATCTTGGAACAGCCCTGGGTATCCACCTAAAGACCAAAGTAGTATATGTTGTGTGCTTTTTAGTTGTGCCATGATGGCAAAAGTTCTTTTCATGTTGATGTAGCAGTTTTACCTGCACCAAAGGCTTGTGTTTGCAGTGTACCTCAGGACACATGAAGAGTGGCCAAGTAGAAATGTTAAAAGTCACCATTAATGTTACTCATTGTACTCACTCCACTGTTCCATGAATAAATGACGTGCAGCCTCCTAAACTGTCAAGACGTGCTCTGAGAAGTGTGTCATAGTGATTTCGTCCTGTGTGAGCATCACAGAGGTACTTACACAAGCTGAGACGGATGTGATGTCACTAGGTGATGTCACCTTTGGAGTCGATGGGGTGTGTGCAGACTTTCATTGACCTAAAGATCATCCCTGGTGTATGGCTGGGTTTATCGACTTGTGAAGGCATAAATAAAATGTGGAGTGCTGTTTATCCCTGCATGGAGAATTATTCAGCCATAATAAAAAAATTCAGCCAAGATGTTGGAGTCAAAATCAATACTCAAAAAACCAGTAGTGGGGCTGGGGATACAGCCCAGTGGGTAGAGTGCTTGCCTCACACGCACAAGGCCCTGGGTTCGATCTCCAGCACCACAAAAAACAAAAACAAAAACACTTGTGTGGGGCTGGAGTTGTGGTTCAGTGGTGAAGTGCTTATCTAGCATGTGTGAGGCACTGGGTTTGATCCTCAGCAGCACATAAAAAAATAAGCAAATAAAATAAAGACCCCCCCCAGTTGTGTATAGATGCAAGAACAAGAAGCAATCCAAGAAGGAAATTAACAAAACAACTTAGAATAGCACCAAAAAGAACAAAACACTTCATGATCAACAAAATTGTAGAGACAGAAACACTGAAAACTACAAAACTTACAGCAACAAATTATAGATGATGCATATAAATGGAAATGTTCAAAGATTTCATGCCCCCAAATGCTTCTAATTATGTTCATTGATGAGAAGACTAATATCACTAATATGTCACCATGACTTAAAGCAATCTACAGACAGCAAATCTCTATCAAAATCCCATAGCATATTTTGCAGAAATAGAAAAAAATTATTGTAAAATAATGTGAAATGCGAGGAAAACTAAATCAACAAAATAATTTTACTACTCTACTGGTCTGCCTCCTATTTATTTGCAGTTTTTAAAAATTAGTGCTTTATAGATAAACGTAAGGGTGAAGTTTACCATGGTATGTGATTTTCGTTCAGACCCAGGAAGTCAAGGATGGAGTGTTTTCTGTCATATTTGGAAGCTAGATCAAAGTAAGGGAGAAGGGCATGTGTGTGGGGACCCATGGACATGGGAGGGAGATCAGTGAAGCAGAGGAAGGGGATTGAGGGGCAGCAGGAGGGGCTGGAGAGGGGAGGGACGGAGGAAGGAATCTGGCCAAACCTTCCTGTGTACTTATGTGAATGTACTAGAGTGACTCTCAGCTAGGGGTGTCCATATGCACCAAATAAAGAAATTAGAAGTAAATAAAAGAAAGATCAGTCGAGCAGAGGAAGGGAAGAGGGAGGGGGAGGGAGGGAAAGGGAACCAACTGGGGACTGAATTAGATCAAATGGCATCCCACGCTTGTGTAGTTATGCAAAATGAGTCCTAATATTACCTATGTCTAAAATGAACTAATGAAAAATAAAAACCTGTGATTTTGTCCTTCCACCACATTTACACACCCTGAAACATCTCGCTGCAGACCATGAACATTATGTTTCGTAGCTTTTCAAAGTGAACAGGTCATTATGACCCCATGTGTATCCATGAGTACATGACGGGTGTGATTCTACATCATGCACAACCCCAAGAATGAGAAGTTATACCTCATTTGTGTAGGATGTGTCAAAATGCATTCTACTGTCGTGTACAACGAGAACAAATAAAAAATATTACTGAAGTTAAAAAAAATAAGAAAACTCTGTAGGGAATGTTTCAACAGTGTCAACAGTAGGTACGGGATGGGTAAACCACGTGATGACAAGACCCCGGGGCCAGGTTCTCCGTGGGCAGAGCCCAGCACCCCAGCCGCCTGGCGGAGAGGTTTGACCCTGCAGTGGCGGGTCGGGGGACCCACGGAGCTTCCCTGGGATGTGGCCTGCTCCTTTGCAAACCACGAAACCCGTTTTCTTCCTGGCGCACACCGTGGGCCTGGGAGCGGTGTTGAGCGCAGGATGAAGGTGTCCTCCGAGGGTTGCACGGGTCCTGGATGTCAGCCCTTCCCTTCTTGCTAAGGCATCTTCTTGGCTCCAGCCAGCGCTTCCTCACTCTGCTAATCCCCTGGCCCCGCGTTCACAGGAGGACAGAGAAGGCGGTCTCAGGATGCTCTGAGGTCCCCGAAGCCTCGCTGGGCGGTCTTGAGACCAGAGGGGCCGGAGGAGGAGGAGAGTCCAAAACATGTTTTTCCAAAGTGTTTTTCCGCAGGATGGATGGAGGGGGACAGGTGCAGAGCCCCGGGGCTGTGGGTCCCCAGAGCCACGGTCGGGGAGCAGTGAAGACTGGGAGTCAGGACTGCAGATCACAGAGACGCCAAGGCTGCAGCCTCAGGCCCGTGACACCCTACGGATGCCCCGACCCCCAAGCCCGTCCACACACTCCTTTCGCAGGCGGAGGACATCGAGCAGTCGTGGGACTCCACGGGGCCCTGCCCAGGCACCCACCCTCCTTGCAAGGCCTGAGCCTGTGGACCCCACCCTGCCCGTCTCCCCCTCCGCTCGGCCTCTGTGTGAGGCAGACCCTGACATGCCGTTGTCCCTGCTGGTCCTCCTCCTCCTCCTGCCGCCTTCCCACGCTCCGGGGGCCCTGGATTTGTGGAGGTGCTTCCGACACCTGGAGCCCAGTGTCCACAGAGAGGGAGACCTGCTGCTGGGTGCCTTCGTCCCCCTTTACTACGTGAATCGGAAGGCGCCCCTGGCCCGGCTCTATTTTTTGCTCAGGCCACATGGTCAAGAAGTGCCTCACAGGTCAGTTCCACATTGTAGGCATGTGTTGCGGGGTTCTGAGTGTGTGTGTTCGGGTGTGTTCAGATCCCCTCGGACAACCGTAAAAAGTGTGTGTGCAAATGACAGTAACGCAGCTGGTGGATTCTGCGGTTCTCTCCTATGCACCTGCACCCTTCCATTTCCTTTCTCTTTTGCTCTCCACGCCCAGGGAGACAGAGGACAGAAACCTGCACCTGTTGGGGGAATTCCACTGCCCCAATCCCCATGATGGGGTTCTTGGAGTGAGTGATCCTGTTGGGACTTCAATTCCTCCTCACGCCAAGACCCTGGAGTGGGACCCCAGGTGTCCTAGACACCGAGCCCTGGCCTGCGGTCACTCTTACGCACGGGGGCTCACTCTGGGTGCCCACTGCTGCAAAGGGCACTGTTGAAGTGTGCCTCATAGACAGGCCATCCCCCTAAACACCCGAACGTCCTACAAAAGATGCACAACTAACGGAATCCACTCAGAGGGGAGGCATTTGGTCCCTGAGGCCGAAGGCCAAGGGAGGAAAGGAATTCATCTTCCCAAGGGGTTCATGCCCATCCATGGCATCTTGGTCATTTCTTCAGGAAAAATACAGAAACCATTTAACTTCTGGGCTTTTTGTGACAGTGTGGCCTGCGTCTCTAGCACCTGGGCAGCTGAACAGATGCTTAACGAGGCTCCCAGCAGACAGCCTGGGCTCTGGGCGGAGTGGTCGAGTCTGCTTCTAAAACCGTCAGCCTCTCAACCTGCCGCGTCCTGGTCCTCAGATGGTGGTCAGGCAAAACGCAATTTCTTTAGTTGGGGTGTCTCTGTCCTTAGCAGCTCCCCTGTCATCTCAGCAGGTGGCCTTGCGCTGGAGGGAGGGGAGAGTGCAGCTGCTGATCTCTGGGGTGGGGTCCCAGCCTTGCGGTTCCTCATCTGGATGAAGCCCTTTGTCTGTCCCTTCTCGCTGTTTTGAATTTCCTTCCTTCTTTGTCTCCTTCTCCATTACTAAACAAAATTTGAAATGGGGTATTTTCCGGCCATTGCTTCATGCGGATGGACTCTCTGGTTAGGTGGCAGCTACTGGTTGCTTCCATTCCATCAGGTCGGAGAGGCGGGAGAGAGAGGAAGAGGACGGGTCCTAATCTCAGGGGCTCAGGAGAACCTGCCTTGTCCCTAAGGCCAGTGTGGGGAGAGGGTGGGCGTCCCCAGTCCAGTCACAGCACTGGGGGCCTAACCTAGCCCCCTGCCTTCCATCCTCTGGCCAGAGAAGTTTCTGGTCCCCTAGTTCTGCCCACCAGAGGCCTGGCCTCACGCACATGGTCATTAAGGCCTGAAATCTCCTCTTCCTGGACTTGTTCCCATGTGGGCACAGACTCTGGGCCTCACTCACACCCAACCACAGAGCGTGACCGCGTTTCCCTGTGGCTAACTGACCTTCCCCTTATTGTTTCCCTGCCTACCAAGTGTCCCTCCACATAGAGGTGCCTACGCTTGTTTATGTAAAAATACCGGGCATTTGGGATGAGGCTCAATTTGTACGACCTTGAGTAACACCTGTTTACCCACCTTTTAAAACAAGCTCTTCCAAATCCTGGGAGAAGATAACTGGGGCAGTTGGTTGTTGCACAAAGAGATGTGCTTCGTCATGAGTCTTGGCTGCTTGTCTTTTCGGCCCCCCCCCCCCAGGTGGAAACTCTGTGTTCATTTGCAGTTGCTTCCGTTTTCTCTCCTTCTCTTCAACCCTCACCCGCATGAGTCTAATTTGTGTCTATATCGATTTGCTGATTCTGGACATTTTGTATAAATGGATTCATACAATTTGTGATATTTTGTGAGTGGCTTCGTTCAAATTGTGCCACATTTTTTTTTTTTGGTTATTGTTGTTGTTTGGTACCAGGGACTGAAGCTGGGGCACCTAGACACGGAGCTACATCTCCAGCACCTTCCTCTCCCTTTTTTTTTTTTTTTTAAGGTTCCAAGGATTGAATTCAGGGGCATTCAACCACTGAGCCCCATCCCCAGCCCTATTTTGTATTTTATTTAGAGACAGGGTCTCACTGAGTTGCTTAGTGTCTGGCCATTGCTGAGGCTGGCTTTGAACTCTCGATCCTCCTGTCTCAGCTTCCTGAGCTGCTGGGGTTTTAGGCATGTACCACTGTGCCTCGCTCCCCAGCTCTTTTTGTGTTTTATTTTTGAGACAGGGTTTCACTAGGTTCCTCACAGCCTTGCTCCATTGCTGAGGCTGGCTTCAAACCGGCGATCCTCCTGTCTCAGCCTCCTGAGCTCCAGGGTTACAGGCATGTTCCACCGCGCCTGGCCTTGTGCCAGGTTTTGAAGATTTATTCACGGCATAGCATGGATCAGTTTGTAATGTGCTTTCTTTTAAAACCTGAATATCTTGGTCTCTTTGGGGTTCAAGGCGCTTCTGGCTGCAGAGAATAAGAAGGAAGGGCCGTATGTTCTTGAATTTGCTCGACATAATCTGTAGGATTGTCATTATCTCTAACTTGTGTACCAGCATAGATTGTTGTGGAGACTCTGGATTCTGGAATAAGTCTTCCCTCATCCTAACATTTCCTCCTTTTTGATGCTGTGTTGGGTAGAATGGTGGCAGCTAGATTTGTGTGTAGAATGAGGAAAAAAAAAATCTTTTCTTTTTATTTTTTGTTGAGATTATTTGAGGCTCATTAAAACCTGCTAGAGAGTTCTCCATTGTGTTCTGTGCTTCAGATTTTATTACTGAAGAGTAGCAAAGGATGCTGATAAAGCAATCCATATTTAGGGCTTTGAGTGGCATGTGGACAGTGAGCGTACAAATCTGACTTGGACACTTAGGATCTCTTCAGGCTTCTGTGGGTTGGTGCCGCATTGGGAACCCAGCCTCTCGCAGGTCTGAAGTTGGGAAAAAGAGAATTTAAATAGCCAACTTTAAACCCATGTCCAGTGTTAATAGTACCAAACGTGACCGAACTCTTCCCTTCACCAAGGAAAATCACAGGACGTCAGACAAAGTATTTAAAAGTAAAGAAGTTTTTTTTATTCACTGTTCTTAACTTATAATAATCCAAAAAATAATATGAAGCCTCAGGCAGGTGTCAGTGGCAGGAGGGTTAGGTCTATTGGACATGCAACCACACGGTTCTCTCCATGAGCCCTAAACTTCTTTCAAGGATTCATGGCAAAGAAACAAAATCAGACCATTTTGTTGGGACAACAGAAGGAAATGTCAAGTTCCACAGGCAAAGCCGCTGGTGCAGGACGACCGCACACTCGGGGAAACACGGCCCCGACACTTGACTCTTCGTTGGAAAAGCCTCCTCCTTGTTGACCGTGTGAAACTTGCTCTCGCAGGAACCTCCCACGTACAGGACTGCATTGGAAAGGGAGAATGAAACACCCCAAGATAGCGTGGCCTGGGAGAGGGGGTGAAAAGGAAGGCCTTCACCGATGGCTTTCATCTCCTTCAAGATAGACAGACGCTGGCCTCTGGTGGGGAGAAGGGGCTTCTCCAAGCCTAGAGGGATGGTCTCTGGGAAGCACCAATGTCCTCCAAGACAAATCCTCTCCAGGTGCTGGCCGCCGACCCCCGACCCCAAACCCAAATTCCTGAGCGCCCAAACTGACGCACTGACGAAATCACCCGTAACCTACCCAAGCCCAGTCCCCTCCTTTGCTCGGTGGCTCACTTTCCACCTGGAGAGTGGGTCCACCAGAACCACGACTCCATTCCAATTGACAGTAGGGTCATCGGCTGAGGTCACCTCACCCCACTCAGTTCCCTGCAAAATTCCCGGAGTCCTGGGAACCTTGCTCACACTAGCTCCGTGTGCCGGGGCAGGACCTCTCGCAGGAAGCCTGGGTGAGACCTCCTTCTGCTGGACCAGGCAGGGGAGTGGCCTGAAGGACACGCCTTGACCTTTCTCTCCAATGCTGCTCGCTCCCTCTTAGGTGGCTCTGGAAGAACTACCAGTATGTGCTGGCTTTCTACTTTGCCATCGAGGAGGTCAACAGGGACTTGCACCTGCTCCCCAACCTGACCTTGGGGTTCCACGTCTTCAATGCCTTTCACAGTGACCACAGGACCCTGGAGACGGCTCTGCTCTGGCTCTCTGGAGGCACCGAGTTTCTCCCGAACTACAAATGCCAGACTCAGAGCAAGGCCATTGCCGTCATCGCAGGGACAGCGGCGGCCTTCTCAGCCCAGATTGGAACGCTTCTGGAGCGCTACAAGACGCCCCAGGTGAGCGCGCTGTAAATCCTGGAAAGAGTCGTTCCGGTCTCCCGGGCGTCACCCGCTCACCTCTGATCAGAGGAAAATGTGGAGGTCGAGCACGTGTTATGCCCCGAGGGGATTCAGGTGGGAAAGTCCCAGGGGAGTCCCCGTGTTCTGAGATTGTCACAGTGGAAGGAGAAGGAGCTGGGGATACCTAGATACCTGGGCACACCTTAGTCTCAACCAAGGTTACCTTCTAGGGCTACTGTTTCCATCCCCCAGCCACTGGGGACACTGGCTGCTGGCAGCTCACAGTCATGTGACTGCTAGGAAATATCCTCAGTCCGGAACCTGCCCATCCCGGGACACAGCCGTCTCAGGAGCAGCCAGAGGCTGATGACTGTCATGGGGGATGGTGACGTCTGGGCATCTGGGTTGCATTTGGAGCGGCACCGAGGGCCACTACAGTTCCAGGGATCCCAAGGGCTGGCTGCGGCTGTTATACCCACGTGGTCGCCCGCTCCCTCTGGCCAGCCTGCCTTGCTCACCTCCACCCATGCAGGTCTCCTGTGAGCACTCCCAGGGAACGCACACTTACCAGTCTCCACACCTCAGGCCTGGCCCGGGACCCATCCGACACACGCAGCCACGAGGAGGCATGACCGCCAATCACAGGCACTAGCGTTGGAGAATCCTGTTCTGGGAGAATTAAATTTTATAAAATCAAAGAGGATAGGGAAGCCATTGTGTTCTTTAAGATGATGTAAGTTGTCGTGTTCATAAATTAAATCCAAAGTACTGGGAGATCCACGTAGTCAAGGTTTCTTTCTTTCCCTGAGTTTACACGCAGTATTGTCTGTGGGGGTCAAGGGTGAGGCACACACGCCACCTGGGTCATGCTCCATCCAGAGGTCTTTATTTCCTGCTGCAGGAGAGGAAAGCACAGGTGGATGTCACATGTCCTTCCCTCAAGGTGACAGCACTGGAAACACGGTGCTCTGTGCCCCCAGAATGAGAGAAGTGGGTGACCTCTACAGCAGTCTCTCCCTCTGCCCTCTCGTATACAGACCTTTCTTGCCCCCTCCTCTGGACAGACACCCCCAAGTCCCCATAAACTCAGAATCGTATCTTTCTTTGCTCATTCAGGTCACATACGGACCTTTTGATCCCGTGCTGAGTGATAAAGACCAGTTTCCATCGCTCTATCAGATGGCCCCCAAGGACAGCTCTCTGGCCCATGCGATGGTCTCCTTATTGCTGTACTTTGGCTGGACGTGGGTGGCGCTCTTCATATCTGATGATTTGAAGGGAGAGCAGTTCCTGAGGGATCTGAGAGCAGAGATGGTAAAGAATGGTATCTGTGTGGCCTTAACAGAAAAGCTCCCTGACACTAAGACAATGTATGGGACAGGGGACATCGCCTTCCTGAGTAGGATCAGAGTCTCCTCTGCAAACGTGCACATACTCCATGGTGAAGCAGGGAGCCTCGTCACCGTGGACATGGCCGCAGACTTCTTTTTGACCACAGGGAAGGTGTGGATCATGGCAGCGAAGCAGGAGATCGTCCTGCACGAGATGAACCACATGCTGCACTCTTTCCACGGGGGCTTCTCCTTCTCACCTCACAAGGGGGAAATCCCTGGCTTCAGACACTTCCTCCAGACGGTGACTCCTTCCCACTACCTGGAGGACTTTTACTTCAGCAAACTGTGGGCTTATTCTTTTGATTGCTCACCTGCTGGGTCCATCTGTGAAAAGTTTGGAGAGTGCAGACCAAACACTTCCTTAGAGTTCATGCCGGGAAATATGGACATCATGACCTTGTCTGACTCCAGCTACTTTGTTTATAACGCTGTGTATGCGCTGGCCCACGTCCTCCATAAAATTCTTTTGGAGAAAATTGAAATGGGATCTTCAGAAGATGCAGATCAGCCTCAGCTGCATCCCTGGCAGGTAAAATCCCCCCTTCAGAAGCCAGGCGAGCCCTGAGCCCTGGTGCCACCTGCAGGTGCTTTACTAAGGTGTATCACAAGTTCAGCAGGATCAGGCCAAATGGAGTGTGTGCTCTTTCACACTGGTTGTAGGTACATCTGTGTTATCTATATGGGGAGAATTCTGCTACTAGGAGTTTCTATTTCAAGCTATTAGAAAATGGAACCAGAAAAACATTTTCCTATTTTAGGATGAAGTGCTGTCAAATATCCAAATGCAGCTGATGACAAAACGTAGGTAAAAAAACATTGAGATCTACACTTTTCCGTGTAGATCAAATGTCGGAAAATCTGGACCCACCATATGGCCATATCTGATTCTAGGTATCCCTTCCATCATCTTGTACATGTATTGCTCAAACCCTCCATGAAATACTGTTTTTGAAAATAAAAGATAAGTTCTACCCATTTCAAATGTAATATCTAAGATGACTCTCGGAAATAAATTGTTTTCAGATGTTCTGCTGAAACCTGCAATAATCATGGGAACAGGGACCCATGTTAAAATATGAGATCACTGATGATGGACATAAGCTCAGGCCTCCTCCCCAGGGTTTGATGTGAATTTGTCTGGATTTTAGCTGGGGCTCATCTGAACCCATGACCCATGGATGGAATACATTTATAAACTTCTATTCTCATGCACGATAGGCAAACTCATTAATCATATTTGTAGAAAAATGTCCAATAAATTTAGTATGTAGGCAAAGGCAGATATGTGTATATAAAAATCAACATCAGAAAATTCAGTTCACCATCGAATTTCTATCTTTTTACTAACAATGATAATATTTGACCTGCCATTTTGGGCTTATTTTGAGTTGATGTTTAGAAGAGTAGGTAAGTTTGTCAAGATGGGCTCCAAAGATGTGATTATGAATTCTTTACAATGCTTCAACTTTAAGTAACTGGAGAATTCAACAATAGTTTTTTAAGCAATGAGAGATTAATTACTTCCCGAAGCACAGTGTCATGGGGCCTAGAGATTCCAGGGTTAGCTCTCTATCAACAACCTCATTAGAATCCCGGGGTTTTGATTTTTTAATTTTGGAGCATATAGGGCTTCCTGCAATGTCACAAGACAATTTCATTCTCACCTAAAAAAGTCAGAAAGCGTGGACAGAAAACAACTCGTGTTGTGCCCTTTAAAGCCTGAGGTGTAACTGATATGCAAAGTCGCACCTGTTTGATCTTTGCAATTTGAGGAGTGGTGACAGGTACATGCTAAGTGATTGGGTCCCTGCTGTGCCCTTTTCAAAGTACAAGGATTGGCTTTGAAGAGGTCCCAGACAGACTCCCGGGGTCAGGGTTCTAGAGAGCCCACCCAGGCCACTGAGGGCAGCATCCTGGGACAGTTCTGATGGGATTCCGTCACTTCAACCCCTTTCCAGGGAGCAGAGACTTTTCACTTCACCCTGGGGATGGTGGCCACCCAAGCAGCCCTGAGCCTCCGGAGGGGGAAACCCCGAGAGCAGGGGGTGGAAAAGCAGGACGGTGTGGCCCATGGGCACCGTCCACCTCTAACCCGAACACTCCTCATGTCCAACTCTGCCTCCTGCAGCTGCATCCGTTCCTGAAGAACAACCGGTTTACCAACAGCGCTGGGGAGCACATCTCCCTGGATGAGAAGAGCAGCCAGATGGCCCAGTATGACATCCTCAACGCTGTGAATTTCCCTGCTGGTCTCAGGCTGCTGGTTAAAGTAGGAGAGTTTGTCCCCAGGAGTCCACTGGGTCAAGGCTTGGTCATCAGTGAGGAGATGATAGAATGGCCTATTGGATTCACAGAGGTACGATCCCAGTTCAGTGTTGGGTACGTGGGAGGGATCTGGACGGGGCCCTGAGATGAGCCTGACCGTGACCTTTAACCTGGCCCTAAACTCACCCTTCCCCACTCACCTTGTACTCCATGATCCGTGATCTTGCTTTGGCAGATTCTGAACTAGCAACTACGGGAAGAAAAGTTTGTAGAAGCAGTTAAAGTTTGGGTATATCTATCCATGCAGCGGTGATAAAACTGAACCAAGTTGGTGAGCAGAGATAAAGATAAAAATACAGATACACAAATACCAAAAATATTCCTCCACCTATCCCGAAACTCCTAGTCATGGGTGGTCAGAAACCTTCTTATGTTTTGATGCACTGGAAACACGATTGTGGGTGACTATACCATTCGCCTCTTGGGAGGGATCATTTCCATTTTCTTTAGAATTTTGGGTGCTGTTCAGTCTTTATACTCAGCCTCTGTTCAAGCACTGATAAGACTTCATGTCAGCTTTTCACAACTGGACACACTTAGGCAATTTTGTAAATGATTTATATAATAATCGTGTTTTGCACTTTTTTTTTTTTTTTGGTTGTGGTATTAGGAATTGAACTCAGGGGTGTTCCACCATTGAGCTACATCCCCAGCCCTTTTTTTATTTTTATTTTTTCATTTTGAAACAGGGTCTCACTAAGTTGCTCAGGCTGGCCTTGAACTTGTGATCCGCCCCCGCCCCCCCCCCCGCCCCCCCCCCCGCCCCCCCCAGCCTCATGGAGTTGCTGGAGTAGCTGGGATACAGGAAACCTCCCGCTAGGCTCTGCCTCTTAATGGTTCCAGTACCTCCCAACAGCGCCACCTGGGGACAAGTCCCTTAACTTAGGGACCTTTTGGGGATGCTGTTCAATTTCAAATCAAAGCACCAACTGAGAGTGTGAGGGCGTAGGAGAATATTTCCAGGCACACAAGTCCAGAGGACCACACAGAAAACTGCACTGAAAGATCTTGGATGCTGAGGTTCAGCAGGAAGAGAGGAAACCCAGGAAGTGTGGCTGGTGATGTGCACGCCAAAGCTGGTCCTGAGGTGAGAAGCGAGGGTGTCAGCCAGCCGTGATGACCCAGGACTAGACGTCTGGGCGTCAGGACGGTGGTGCTCAGAGGTGCAGTGATGGTCCTCTATCGAAGGTCAAAGTCCTTCCTTAGGAGGAGAGATCGTGACGTTCTCTTAAAGCTGCTGATGACGTGCAGAGTCGTGACGGGTGCTGTCTCTTCCCTCAGACTCCTCGATCTGTGTGCAGCCAGAGCTGTCCCCCGGGATTCAGGAAGATCCCCCAGGAAGGAAGGCCCGTCTGCTGCTTTGCTTGTGTGTTTTGCCCCGAGGGACACATTTCCAATCAGACAGGTAGGTGATGTGGGGCTGCCCTAGGATAGCTCACGTCTCCATTTCTCAGTAAAAAGAAACCAAAGGACTGGCGTCCTCTTGGGGTCATAGTGCGCCACTCAAGCTTTCAATATATCCATTTATTTATCCTCGATCATCAGTGGGATTCATTATCCCTATCTGCACATGCACACAATCAGTATGTCTATTTGATGCGTAGGCTCTTGACAGGTAGTGCTCACCTGTTGGGCTCAACTGTGAAACTGACTCCAGTGGTCACCTTTGTTGACTGTCCAGCGCTGCAGTCTCAATCTGAGACCTCCAGGTGTGCCCGCTAACATCTACCTGTGACATGTAAGATGTCAAATCCTCAGGGTGTGGGTGATTGAAGGGGTGAAACCACATGTAGAGGGGAAGACTCTGGCGTGTTCCATATCCAGATGACGAATACACAGCAGGTCAGCGTGAGTTGTCATGGAAACACCTGATTACATTTTGGACCGAGGTCCTCAACACCATGCGAGGTATTAAGTACACGTACTTAATACAAGACCCTAACCTTTGGAATATTATAATATGATAAGGTAAAGGAACATGTTAACTTGTTATGAGGACAGAATATTTTAATAAAAGGCATAATCCAGTGTCCCTCAAAGTCGTCTTTACCCAAGATATAAATTTAAGGATTTATATGTCAAAACAAAATGTGTTGTTGTCAAGCACAAGTTAAAGGGATAGTTAAAACGGCCTCCATTTTTCAAAATATAAAGACTAAACGTAAGGATTGAGATTTCTGACAGCCCCTGGTGATTCCCATCATCTCAGCAGCAGCAGTCATTTGGCTTGAGTCATTGGGCAGTTATCTTCAGGTGTGTTTAAGTTAACAAAATAACAATCTCCCTGTTTGAGAAAGATTTGAAACACCAAACGGTGTGTAGAACAAAAAGAAAAATAAGAGAATGTAGGGCTGGGGCTGTAGCTCAGCGGTAGAGCGTTCACCTAGCACATGTGAGGCATGGGGTTCGATCCTCAGCACCACATAAAAATAAATGAACTAAATAACAGAAAAAAAGAGAGCACAAAACACAGGGTCCATAATACAATATACGCACACTTCTGTGTGCCAGGCACGTCTCTGAGACAGAAACCAGGAGCTCCTGTTCACTCTGTGAAGAGGAATGAGATCTTGTCTTTTGGTACCAGGGGTTGAACCCGGGGGTGCTTCACCATTGAGCCATATCCTCAGCCCTTTCTGTATTTTATTTTGAGACAGGGTCTCACTGAGTTGCTTAGGGCCTCACTAAGTTGCTGAAGCTGGTTTTGAACTCACCATCCTCTTGCCTCAGCCTTCTGAGCTGCTGGGAATATAGGCATGCACCACGGCACCCAGCTAGGAATAAGGATCTTAAGAGAAATAAGTGCAGGGCTGGGGATCTAGCTCAGTTGGTAGAGCTCTTTCCTTGCATGCACCAGGCCCCGGGCTCGATCCCCAGCACCACTCTAAATGACTCCAGAACCTTGCTCTGTTGCATGAGTACAGACGAGGCAAACCATTGCCCGCACAAACAAAATTTAATTGACGTGCCCACGAAGGTTCCCTGGTCCACAGCTGCCTCTGCTGCAGAAGCAGAGCTGAGCGGTTGCATTGGGGACACGAGGGTATGTGCAGCTCTCAGTATCTGTGACCTGCCACTTTACAAGAAAGGCTAACTAACCAGACTTCCAGATGTAGATAAATGGAGACTCCCCAAAATACAATCTATTCTTAAAAATTGATTGAAAGACCTATTACTTAGAGGTTAATTATTTAAATCCCATTCAAATGTTTTCAATTTGAATCTGTTTTCCATATTTATATGGAAATACTAACAAGAATAGTCACCGAAAAATGAAAATGTGGGATGAGGATGTTCTGCCAGATAGCGGGTGCGGGGGACGTCACAGCCTGGCGGACCTCACTGTGCCGCATGAGAAGCCCAGAGACACCGGCCACCTGCTGAAGGTCCTGTGGGAGTGGGTTTGGTCTCCGCTGCAGCTGGAAGTGTTCTCCCTGCTCAGGAATGTAGTGGCCACTCTGGTGTGCCTCTGCGTGACAGCGCAGGCAGTCTGTACTTACAGTGACCAGGTGACATTTTCTTCAACATGGCAACAATGAAGACATTGTGGAAAAGAAACACTGAACCTTTCTTTGCTTTTTCCCCAGATGCAGAGCGGTGTGTCCAGTGCCCCGCACACGAGCACCCTAACAGTGAGAGGAACCGCTGCCTCCCCAAGGTGGTCACCTTCCTGGCCTATGAAGCCCCCCTGGGCATGGCTCTGGCCTGCACGGCTCTCTGCTTCTCTGCACTCACAGCTGCTGTCCTTGGGGTCTTTGTGAAGCACAGAGACACCCCCATAGTCAAGGCCAACAACAGGGCTCTCAGCTACATCCTGCTCATCTCCCTCACCCTCTGTTTTCTCTGCTCTCTGCTCTTCATTGGCCGTCCCAGCACAGCCACCTGCATCCTGCAGGAGACCACATTTGGACTGGTGTTCACTGTGGCCGTTTCCACTGTCCTGGCCAAAACTGTCACTGTGATTCTGGCCTTCAAGGTCACTGTCCCAGGGAGAAGGATGAGGCGGTGGCTGGTGTCAGGGGCACCTAACTTCATCATTCCCAGCTGCTCCCTCATCCAGCTGACTCTCTGTGGGGTCTGGCTGGGGACCTCTCCTCCCTTTGTGGACACAGACACACACTCTGAACATGGCCACATCATCATCATGTGCAACAAGGGCTCCGTCACTGCCTTCTACTGTGCCCTGGGATACCTGGGCTCCCTGGCCCTGGGGACCTTCACGGTGGCCTTCCTGGCCAGGAACCTGCCTGACACCTTCAATGAAGCCAAGTTCCTGACCTTCAGCATGCTGGTGTTCTGCAGTGTCTGGCTCACCTTCCTCCCTGTGCACCACAGCACCAAGGGCCAGGTCATGGTGGCCGTGGAGGTCTTCTCCATCCTGGCCTCCAGCGCAGGGCTCCTGGGCTGCATCTTTGCCCCCAAGTGCTACATAATTCTCAAGAGACCTGACGAGAACTCTCTGAAAGGTTTGAAAGATAAAAGAGGTGCTAAGGGAAATCGGCATTCTAAGGTTTTATCTCATGAGTCTCTAGCACATTTTTAGGATTTTGAACCACAAACTGCCCTGAGTTTACATCCTAGTGTCATAGATAAGTGAAACTGACTGCTAAAAAAGTCATTGTGTAAAATTAACCTTAGCCGGGCTGGGGATGTGGCTCAAGCGGTAGCGCGCTCGCCTGGCATGCGTGCGGCCCGGGTTCGATCCTCAGCACCACATACAGACAAAGATGTTGTGTCCGCCAAATACTAAAAAATAAATGTTAAAATTCTCTCTATCTCTCCCTCTCTCTCATTCTCTCTCACTCTTTCTTTAAAAAAAAAATAAAAAAAAATAAAATTAACCTTAGCCACTTTACAAACGTGAATACTCTATCAAATTGTGATTGTGAGGTGCAGGACAGGCTGAACTATGTTGTCTGCAGGGCAGGCTGAACAAATGTTAGCTGCAGGATAACCCACGCACTCAAACACCCCTCTGTCTGGTCCTTTATCACCTGTTTGCGTTAAGTCTGAGCACTGAACCCCCCCACCCCAAGGCTGAACACTCAACCCGCCTTGTGCCAACAAGGCAGCTTGCAGACCTAGGGGCCCCATTAGATTTGGGCTATAAAGATCCCTCCTGCCAGGCCCCTCTCTTGCTCTCTCTCTCTCTCTCTCTCTCTCTCTCTCTCTCTCCTCTTTTGCACTGCTGCAATAAAGATCTCTTGGTCGCTCCGAGTGTTGTGGTCACTTTCTTTTCAATGATGGTCTCTGAAAATGTGCATATTATGTTAACTTATATTTTATTTATTAATCGATGGTCACTAGATATTTGTATTTTGGTAAGGCATCTGAATTACACCCACTTTGTGGTCTGTTTGCCTGTGACTCACTTAGAGTTTGTTACTGTTAGCATCACTACGCACTTGGAAATTTTTCCTGAATACAGAGCTAACAGTCAAGTTCAATGTTGTTACCTGAGAGACTCTGTTTCCCTGGAGCCCTTGTTAAATAATCATTGTCCAAGTGTTTTGAAACGCTGCCTTTATCACATGCACGTGTCATGTTAATCTATACATAAAACTGATTCTAAAATCATGTGTTGTAGCAATTTACTGCATTTTGGTTTTGCCTTTGCCAAGGTTTTCTCTTTCCAGATTCTCCCTCGAAGACAATGATTTTTTGAGGTGAAATTCTCGTAGTGAGTGTGAACCCGTTTGAATGTGACCAATGACCGGCACCGATGACACCTACATTCACTGAACACGTGCCTTCACAAGGGTGTGCTAGGGTTGGCTCTGGGTAGCTTCAAAATGTTCCCACTGCCTTATCATCACACTCCTCACCCATTAAGTCATTGCTTGCCAATCCCCTGATCTGGGTCTGTAACCACAATCCCCTTGCAGGGTCAGGTGTGGATTTACCTGCTCCGGACGGTTCCGGTCAGTGGGCCGCTCTCTGTGCCTGCCATCTTTCACGTCACATTAGGTCTTAGGCTCACGCACAACATAGCGCGTGTCATCTCGTGGCCAAGCCCAGCTGTGCCCGGCCGGTGGTAGGTTGCTGAAAGGCTGAAGAGAGAGCTGCAGACAGCACAGGAAACACGGGAGGCTTGCAGGAGATCAGAGACTGCAATGGGCAGAAGAGCACCTCCATCCCCCGTGGTGCTTTGCCGAGTCACCTGACCCTCAAGGAGATTTTCCCAGCAGCGACTGCGTGAGTGTGTGTGTCGGTTCCCCAGGGCTCTCGCTCTGACCCAGTCGCTTCTCCGTTAGGCGTGGACGCAGGGGCGTGGTGAGCATCATGCACTCAGTCTGCTTGGATGAGCCGCGTCCCAGGGAGCAGCGGCCCTAAGCACCTTTCTGCAGATGACATTCCCTTGTCCTGGTCCCAGTGTGCTTGAGAGATGCCAGGGCCCTTCAGGAAGACACCTACTGCGGTTCCTGCCCAGCCTTGCTTATCTGTTCCCTTGGCTCAGCTAGGTTCTGGGGAACCAAAAGGGGCATGGTGCTTTACTGTTCCCCTTTCTTTAAAGATGACACGGTACCTTTCCTTTTTTATGACCGTATAACATTCCATTCTGTGGGTATATCCCGTGCTGTTTTCCCCACTCATCTACAGATGGAAGTTTGGGTTCTTTCCACCTTTTGGCTTTTATGATTAGAAGCTCTGAACATTTGTGCACAAGGATTGGTTTGGACGTGTGTTTTCAGTTCTTTTGGGTTTGCGCCAAGGGGTGGGATGGCTGGGTCATATGTCAATTCTAGCTTTTGAAGAAACACCCAGTGTTTCCCCCACTGGCTGCATGAGTAGATTACCACACCAGCAGTGTGTATGAGGATGTCTCCTTTCCCACATCCTGAGGCTACAGCTGGAGTTACCCTAAATGGCGGAGCAGGGATGTACTCCTAAGGGACCACCCCAAACCATCCCGAGATGAGAATATTTGAAATTCATAAAGGTGCTTCCTGGGTGACCAGTGAGATTTACAAGGGGAGTTGACATATGGATATGTCACAGCCAACCCCACTGTTAAGTATAGTTGCAATGCACTAATAAAAACATCATAAAATTCTACCATTTTATTCTTATGTGCGTCAAAGCTTGAGGAACCCGAGAATGATAGAAAATTCCTCCTTCCTGATTTACGTTGGAAAACCCTGGAGTTCTGGAATACCAGTGACTCAAGAGGCTGAGGCAGGAGATGACAAGTTCAAGGCCAGCCTCAGCAACTTAGGGAGTGCTCATCGCAAGATAAAAACAGTGAAAAAGGCCTGGGGATGGGGCTCAGTGGTGGAATGCCCCTGGGTTCCATCCCCCCAAAAGACAGCATCCTGCTCTCTTAGCCCCTCCCTCAGTCATTCTGAAGCACTTTGGGGTACGTCCAGGTTTGCCATCTGCCCAGGTGTCTTCCGTGTCAGTCAAGGTCCAAGCCTCCAGCCACCAGCTAGAGGAGGGATCTGTAGTCAGCTCTGGTGAAGACGTGTCAATCATCTGAGAAGCGTTTTGTCCAAACTTATGACACGGCATGACTTCCCTGGCCTTGCCTCGTCTTGCTCTCCTCCCTGGTCCTTGCTAAGGACAAATACCCTCTGTCCTGACTGAAAACGCAGGCCAGGGAAGGAGTTTGGGTGGTGCAGAGTTTCTGGAAGTTCTCTGCCTACTCCCAGAAGAGACATGAATGCTCTTCCCCTTTATTGGCCGATCGCCCCTCATTGACAGCACCTCCATCCCCCGTGGCACTTGGCCACTCATTGAGGGGCGATCAGCAAATAAAGTGGATTGAGAAGATGGGTTTCCACTTCTCCTTCTTTTTTGGTATATGGGGCACTCCACCGCTGAGCCCCATCCCCAGCCCTGTTCTGTGTTTTATTTGGAGACAGGGTCTCACTGAGTTGCTTAGTGCCTCTCTGTTGCTGAGGCTGGCTTTAAAGCGATCCTCCTGCCTCAGCCTCCCGAGCCGCTGGGATTACAGGCACGTGCCCTCTTCCTGGCTCCACTTCTCCATTCTTTGGCCACTGGAGGAAACTTTTCCTTCTCCCCAACGTTTGTCTCTTGGATGTTGGATTTTCCATGGGATGAACTTCTAGCCTGGGGTTTGGTAACACAAGCTGTACCTGGCGCCAGTGGGATCGGGATTTGTGGGGGTGGTAGTTCTAAAACTCCTGGTGGTTCTAATCAGGCGGAGAGCCGTTAAAGTCACCTCGTAGAGAACAATTAGATTTCTGGGCCTTGATCCCAATTAAAGTTAAACGATGTCAGGTGAGAACTCTGGATTCCTGGGTTCCACCTGAATCCGCTTCTAGTATGAAAGGATCCACGCTCGGGCACTGGGGGTTCCCGGAGGGAAGAGGAGCTGAGACCAGGCTTGGAGCTCAGGCACCTGGACCGCGGTGGTGGCCCGGGAGACGTTCTTCCCTGTGATCGGCAAAGGCCGTACCCAGTAACCCTCCTGGGTAAGTGGGCTTCTGGTGATGTTGCCTCCAGTCCCTTGCCGGCACACTGCAAGTCCCCAGGTCATCAGGAGCAGGCCAGGCGTGTCTCCACCCTTCCTGGGCCAGCATCCTGTGGGGAGTCCCTGCGGGAGGGCTCCCGAGGGCCCACCAGTCGCAGGGGAGAAGCCCTCTCTCGCCCTCTTCTCCCTGGCGCAGGCACCGCCTCCCGCCCTCCACCCGGGCTTACCTCATGACACTTGTGACGCTCTGCTGAGCACTGTGTAAAGACTAACCAGGCTCATGCAGGTAAGGAGAAAAAGTTTCATTTTTCCCCTGGAACATGAAGCCTTAGTTGGAAGATGTGAAGTTGAGAAGGGAATGATCCCAGTTTAAGTGGTTTTGTTGTTGTTGTACCAGGGAATTGAACTTGGGGACACTCGACCACTGAGCCACATCCCCAGCCCTGCTTTGCATTTAATTTAGAGACGGGGTCTCACTGAGTTGTTTAGCAGCCTCTCTAAATTGCTGAGGCTGGCTTTGAACTTGTGACCCTCCTGCCTCAGGCTCCTGGGCCGCTGGGGTCACAGGTGTGCACCACTGTGGCCGGCCTTAGCTTTAGAGTTTTTATTGATTATCTTCAACCGAAAATATTTGCCTCGTGGAGGATGGGAGATGGGCTGGAGATGGAGAGGTTGTTAGGCACGTATTGGAGAAGGGAGGGCGAGCAGGGTGGGTGGATCACCCCGGGGGATGCTCCGTCAGCTCAGGTGGGGCACTGTCCATGCAGCAGTCTCAGGCCATTAAGCTCACAGTTACCTGCACAGGTAAAGGGTCAGCGTCTGGGAAGTACAGTCGTGTGTTGCTATCCACCAGAAATTGGCCCCAAGACCCCATGAATACCCCAATCCGCCCTGCTCAAGCCCCTTACTGAAGATGCTGAGGTATTTTCACATAACTCCACACATTTCCCACATACTTTAAAGTCTTTAGAGATGACTTATAAAACTTCATACAATGTAAATGCTGTGTACAACTCTTGTCCTTATTTCCTAAATGATACAGTATATCAAAAAAAATTCTATATAGTGTGTTCAATACAGATGCAACTTTTTCCCTGAAGATTTTCCATCCACAGTTGATTGACTTGGAGCAATATGCACAGACGGGAAGGGCTCGGTGCATTGTATAAGTTTCTTTTTTTTTCAACGGATTTTCCATTTATTTATTTATTTATTTTTGTTTTGTTTTTATTAGTTGTTCAAAACATTACAAAGCTCTTGACATATCATATTTCATACATTTGATTCAAACGAATTATGAACTCCCATTTTTACCCGGTATACATATTGCAGATTCACATCGGTTACACATCCACTTTTTTACATACTGCCACACTAGTGTCTGTTGTGTTCTGCTGCCTTTCCTATCCTCTACTATTCCCCTCCCCTCCCCTCCACTCCCATCTTCTCTCTCTAACCCATTTACTGTAATTCATTTCTCTCTTGTTTTTTTCCCCCTTTCCCCTCACTTCCTCTTACACGTAATTTTTGTATAACAATGAGGGTCTCCTTCCTTTACCATGCAATTTCCCTTCTCTCTCTTTTTCCCTCCCCCCTCTTGTCCCTGTTTAATGGTGATCTTCTTCTCATGCTCTTCCTCCCTGCTCTGTTCTTAGTTGCTCTCCTTATATCAAAGATGACATTTGGCATTTGTTTTTTAGGGATTGGCTAGCTTCACTTAGCATAATCTGCTCTAGTGCCATCCATTTCCCTGCAAATTCCATGATTTTGTCATTTTTTATTGCAGAGTAATACTCCATGGTGTATAAATGCCACATTTTTTTTATCCATTCATCTATTGAAGGGCATCTGGGTTGGTTCCACAGTCTAGCTATTGTGAATTGTGCTGCTATGAACATCATTGTAGCAGTATCTCTATAATACACTCTTTTAAGGTCTTTAGGGAATAGTCCAAGAAGGGGAATAGCTGGGTCAAATGGTGGTTCCATTCCCAGATTTCCAAGGAATCTCCATACTGCTTTCCAAATTGGCTGCACCAATTTGCAATCCCACCAGCAATGTACAAGTCTACCATTTCCCCCACATCCTCGCCAGCACTTGTTGCTTGACTTCATAGTGGCTGCCAATCTTACTGGAGTGAGATGGTATCTTAGGGTAGTTTTGATTTGCATTTCTCTGACTGCTAGAGATGGTGAGCATTTTTTCATATACTTATTGATTGATTGTATGTCCTCCTCTGAGAAGTGTCTGTTCAGGTCCTTGGCCCATTTGTTGATTGGGTTATTTGTTATCTTATTGTCTAATTTTTTGAGTTCTTTGTATACTCTGGATATTAGGGCTCTATCTGAAGTGTGAGGAGTAAAAATTTGTTCCCAGGATGTAGGCTCCCTATTTACCTCTCTTATTGTTTCTCTTGCTGAGAAAAAACTTTTTTGTTTAAGTAAGTCCCATTTGTTGATTCTTGTTATTAACTCTTGTGCTATGGGTGTCCTATTAAGGAATTTGGAGCCCGACCCCACAGTATGTAGATCGGAGCCAACTTTTTCTTCTATCAGGTGCAGAGTCTCTGATTTGATATCAAGATCCTTGATCCATTTTGAGTTAACTTTTGTGCATGGCGAGAGAAAGGGGTTCAGCTTCATTTTGTTGCATATGGATTTCCAGTTTTCCCAGCACCATTTGTTGAAGATGCTATCCTTCCTCCATTGCATGCTTTTAGCCCCTTTATCAAATATAAGATAGTTGTAACTTTGTGGATTAGTCTCTGTGTCCTCTATTCTATACCATTGGTCCACCCGCCTGTTTGGTACCAGTACCATGCTGTTTTTGTTATTATTGCTCTGTAGTATAGTTTGAAATCTGATATCGCTATACCTTTTATAAGTTTCTTTGTTTATTTTAAATCTCACTTCATTTACATCAAACTACTAAAATGGGTACTAATTTAAAATATCACTCAGGAAGTATAAAGCCACCTGTGGAAATGAAAAATTTCAATTTTCTTTTTAAAAAAAGACACATATCTTTTTTTTTTTTTAATGTGGTGCTGAGGATCGAACCTGGTGCCTCACGCATGCAAGGTGAGCGCTCCACCACTGAGCTACAGCCCCAGCCTCTAAACATAGGCATTCTTAAAAGGAAAATTCATGGTTGGGTGTGGTGGCACTTGCCTGTAATCTCAGCTGCTCAGGAGGCTGAGGCAGGAGGATCCCAAGTTGGAGACCAGTCTGGGTCACAGTGACATCCTGCCTCAAAAAAAAAAATAAATAAATAAAATAAATAAAAAAGGCCTGGGGATGTAGCTCAGTGATAGAGCGTTTGCCTATAGACTCAATCCCCAGTCGCCCCCATGAAAATTTCTTAAACTCTACTAGATCTCATTGGTCTATTGAAGCAAAGCAAAACAAGACAGATTAGAGATTGGGCAGCTTCCAGGACCAGGGCAGGTTCTGAGGACTACAGCTGGTAACCCGGTGGGATGTGACGGAAAGGGAGTAGAGGGAACTTGGGGGAAGAATGGATATCAGAAATGAAAATGTACAAGCAGGCTGCAGCTGGAAACAAGACATCAACACAGTCACCGCCACGTCCCAGACGCAAGGGAAACAGAGGAAGCAGTTACGGACTCTATCAAGGTCTAAAAACCAAGGAGAACGAGAAAGATTTTTCTTTTTTCTTTTTGTGGTGCTGGGGATTGAACCCATTGCCTTGTGCATGTGAGGCAAGCATTCTACCTACTCAGCTGTATCCCCAGACTGAGAATTAGAAAGACTTTTGATAAGCATTATTGATAAACATTTAAAATAAAATGGATAACAATCCACGGTGAGTGTGGCTCTGGGTATTGAACCCAGGGATGCTGTACCACTGAGCTACCTCCCAGCCAGGGTCTTGCTAAATTGTGGAGGTTGTCCTCAAACTTGAGATCCTTCTGCCTCAGCCTCCCAAGGTGCTGGGATTATAGGCCTGCACCAAGACTGGCTGGCGGGCCATTTTTAAAATGCTGAAAGCAATCTCATCAGAACGGAAGTCTCCACCGAGCAGGAATGTTGCCCCCAAATACAGTTACCTGAAGAAACGTTAACCCGAATAATTTTGTTGTTAGCGGCCTTGAATTAGAAAAAAGTGGGAGACTGGGGAGTAAGTAGCTCAGTGGTAGAGTGATTTCCCAGAATGCATGAGGCTCTGGGTTCAACTCAAACAAAGAACAAAACCCACCCAAATCTAGAGGGGATTAGGGAGAGGGTGTGGGAGGAGGAAAGGGGAAGAACAGGGGAATGAGATTAACCTGATAGGTTGTGTGTGTAGGAATGAAGCACAAGGATTCATTATTATGTAAAATGTAACGTACCAATAAAAACAATCTGGAGTGAGTTCTTCAGTTCAAAGGAAAATAATTCCAGATAAAGACAGGAAGGAATGAAGAGGATCGGAAAGGATGATATACAGATAATTACAAATGAACACTGTTTTATGGGACAATATCAGAAATGCCTCACAGAAATCGAGAGGTCTGTAGAGTTAAAACGCCTGACAACAGTACACAAAAGCCAAGGGTGAGACAGAGTGGGAAGAGTCTAGGGAAGGGCATTCGGGGGTAGGTGGTGAACGTGTTTGTATTATGTATGTAAAGCTGGGTGTGGTGACTACGCCTTTAATCCCAGCAGCTCGGGAGGCTGAGGCAGAAACTTAAACCCTCAGCAGTTTAAGCCTCAGCAAGTAGGTGAGACCTTGACTCAAAATGAAAAATAAAAATGGCTGGGGGGTGGCTCAGTGGTCAAGTGCCCCAGGGTTTAATTCCGGTTTAGCCACCCCTTGAAAAAGAGAGCATGTGAGGCGTTAATGACCTAACCCTTAGCACACAGACACAGGTTGTGTGTGATTGCAACAAGTTTACGGAGAGAACAAGGGAATCAAAATACTCAATTCAAAGTCAAGTAAAGAGCCTAAGGGAATATTAATTAGTTTAATTAGTTAAACCAAAGGGTGGAGAAAGAGTCTGTTTGGAATAGTCTCCAATTTACCATCAATTACATGAAATGTGCAAGAAACGGCAATTTCGACAACTGTAAATATATTCTATAGATCTGTTAATCACTATTTTGGATATTTTATGGATAAATATTTAAGTAGCATTTTTCTTATGAACCAGTGTTGTGTGGAAATTTATGTACATAGACATTTTTTTTTGGCACTGGGGATTGAGCTCAGGGGCACTCGACCACTGAGCCGCATCCCCAGTCCTATTTTGTATTGTTAAAGCTTTGTCCCGGGGTCTCATAAACTGACTTCCAGACCACTCACACCACTCATGTATAATCGAATCAAACCTTTATTGAAGCACACTGATGGCGGTGGACTGACCAGAACATAAAGCTCTTCCCCTGCTCAGCCCTGGACAATGGCAAAGGCACTCTCTGTAAGCCTGAAAACCACAAAAGGGATGTTTGGGGGTGTAGCCAATGCAAGGCAGCCAGGTTGCAGAAGTGGGAGAGCACAGTCAAGCAGTGGGAATTGTTAGGTGCAGGAAAGGCTGAGTAAGCTGTCTGCAGGGCTTGCCAAACAAAGTTAGCTGCAGGATGACCTGGCCACTCAAACCCTCTGTCTGGTTCTTTATCTCCTGTTTGCTTCAAGCCCAAATGCCCAAGCCCCGGCTCAAGGCTGAACACTCAACCCCCCTTGTGTGCCAACAAGGCAGCTTGCAGACCCAGAGATCCCATTAGATTTGGACTATAAAAACTCCCTCCTGCAGGGACCCCCTCTCTCTTGTGCTCCCTCCCCTCTCCTCTCTTCACTGCTACAATAACCATCTCTTGGTTGCTCTGAGTGTTGTGGTCACTTTCCTTTCAGGAAGCTTAACCCAGTCACCTCAGTTACAGAAACAGAGCCCTGTTACCCTGGTTACAGGAACAGTGCCCCACAGGTAGTTCTGTGTTCTTAAAGGTTTCTATAGCAAAAGGAAAAGAACATCTTGCCCCAGTCTTGACCCTTCTACTTGGCATGGTTGTTTTACAGGATGGAGTCATAAAACAAAACGGAGTCACATCTGCTTTTACTATCGCAGTATTTTATTTAGAGACAGGGTCTCACTGAGTTGCTAAGTGCCTCCCATTGCTGAGGCTGGCTTTGAACTCATGATCCTCCTGCCTCAGCCTCCTGAGCTGCTGGGATTATGGGCATACATCATTGGGCCTGGCCAAAATTTTTATATAAATGTTTAAATGTTTATAAAAATGTTTATAAAAATGTTTAAATAGTGGGAGAAAATGAAAGCAAATTTAAAATGCTGATATTAATGATAAGTTGATGAGGTGATATGTTAATTAGCTCAAGTGAATCTTTTTTTTTACAGCTGTATTATAACTTTATTTAACAACTCAGTAAAAGCCAAAATTGATGGATTTTTAACATGGTATGTGGAAAACAAAGTCAAAGAATACAAAGTGCCCCCAAAATTATTCTGTTCAATACCAGTGCCTTCAATATTACCAAACTTCTGTGAAAGAAGTCTTATAATAAAGAAAGACTAAAATCAACATGAAAACTGATAAAAAAGTTCATTTAGCAATTCTGACAATCTAGAAAAGAAGGTCTGACTATAATACTGGATAACATAGACATCATGTTTTAAGTAGAAAACATAAGAACAAAAAGTAATTATCACTGAAAATATTGCACAACTTCAGCTGTTTCCTCCAAATTTACTTTATATAATCAGATGGATATAAATAAATGAACAAAAATTTAAGCAAGATACATTAACAATTTAACAGAACCCGATAATCTAATTTCTTCCAATTTTTCTCAAATTCATTTGAGTGTTTCCATCATGGTGCTCATAAGGAAATCAAACAACATATGGCTACTACAGTTGAATGTCAAATTAACTATTTATGACATACTAAATTCTTCTATAATACAATTATGAAGAATCTTTAAGGAACTTATGTTTTGTATGTAGAAAAGTGTTAGAGTCAAACATTCAACTCAACAAAAATAAGAAACATTTCTGATTCCTCTCTTAGGTGTAGACTGCTTCTCCTTTTGCTAATGAATGTTTTTTAGCTGTAATATCACTGAGCTGAACAAATAAATCACCTTGAGTACATAAGGAAAAATAAACACATGCTAAATGGATAAACGTTACTTCTACATCTTTACTAGACCATCTCTACCTCTAAGATTTCAGAAGCTTAGAGATTTAGAGTATTCTTACATTAACTGCAAGAAAAATTAAAGGAGAAATTCCTTTTTTGAGATCACAACTATGAAGTCATGTGGTTATAAAATTCTGCATTTGGGTGCAAAACATGAATCACATTTACCTTTATTCTCCCTACTTAGTCTTGTCAATCACCTAGCAGGACTTAACAGATACCTTTCAAAGAAACATAGACTGAGATGTGTTTATATAACTTCAATAACCTCATCACTATAGTAATGAGAAATGCAGTATCCTTTTGCTATGGTTCAAGACAACAGGGAAGGAGAGATCACAAGAAAGAGAAATCAAAATTATTACAACTGAGAAACTACTTCTCATTAAGTTTTACCATGGTGCCACTTTCATTTTTACATAAGCATGGTGGCAAAATTCAAGCTCAATAAATCGGAAATCTTAATATTTAAAATTTACCTTGACTTTCATTTATCACCATATTAACAACCAAAAGAATTAGATAAAACACATAGGAAAGGGTAATATTAAACCCACCTTGCTGAGTTGATTTATTGACACATTAACTCATTTTTATATAGAAAAGGGATAGTGCATCTCAGTTTGCTTACAAGCTAGGAGATCACTTAAAAGTCTGCATTTCCTAACTGCAAACAGAATATAGCACTTACAACAGGTTATAAATAACTGGTTTTCAAGCATAGGGCCAGCCCCAAAGATAATACATTATTTAATAAGGCAATGAATTCCATTTTCAATGGAAAAAAAGAACTGTGCAAACAAGCTTGAAACTACTTTTTTTTTTGTGCCAGTGTTATAAAATGTAGCTTTTAATAAAACCTTGATCCAAATGCCATTAACTTCAGAAAAAAATTTGGTGGAGAGAAGAAAGTTATTTCATTTAGGAAAAATAACCACTATCTTTTTCCCCTAATCTTCAACACACACAATTTAAACATATACAGTTGCTTTAACACTTTACACAATTCCTATGTACTGGAGCAATAACAAGGTCTAAATACAATTGTATTCTTAAACACTGGGTCAAGGCTTTACATAAAAATACCATCCTACTTTCCCCCCCTAAGATTCTAAAATATCACATACTTTCCTCAACATCTGCAGCCATCCAGGAATTTTTAGGAAACTTTTTGTGCATGATCTTAATTCCTAATCCCTGGCTCTTTGGGCTCCGTGACGAAAGATCAAAACCACCAAAAATGAGGGTTCACTTGAAGTCAGACGAGACCCTGGCTCAGTTAGTCTCATAGGATGAGAGCAGTGCTCCATCAACTGGCTCCATGCAGGAGGGGCACGTGAAGGGTCTCATCAACCAGTCATCCGTACAGTCCAGGTGATAGATGTGCATGCGCGGCAGAAATGCAATTGGGTCCCCATAAACAAAGTCCATCATACAGATCACACGCTCCCGGATCTTCCCCCCCCCCCCCATCCATCTCTTCCAGGGACATAAACTCCTTTAGGCAGATGCTGTACAAGGCCTGTTCTCTGAGCTATCCTAATTTGTTCCTCTTCAGTCAGCTGAGTTGCTAGCCAGTCTGGCCAGGTGTTGCATGATAAACTGGAAGTGGAACTTGTTCCTGGTCCGGCTGGGGCCCCTCGCCAAAGCTAGCCCTGTGGGACCGAGACTCGTGAAGCAGGGAGATGTCATTCCAGGTGGGGGATTTGAGGCGGTTCCCCATCTTTCAGGGCTGGGGCGTGTGATCTCTGATGGTCTTCTCCTCAAGGGAATCTCAATGTGTATGTAAATGAATCTCAATGTATATGTAAATAAAAACATCACACAGTACCTCCCAATAAAATGTTTTCCAATTAAAACTGTTACAATTCCAATAAAATAAAATTCTGACATTAACGTCACATTATTCTCTCCCTACGTGAATATATTAAAGTTTTTCATCTACCACCATTGTCTGATAGTGTCAGTAACTGCGCTTTTTTTGTTTCTGATAAGATTTTAAGAAGACTGCCAATCCTACAGAACCAGAAAGGATGTCATCTGTGGATGGCCCAATGGCTGGGTCACCACTGATCCTCTTACCCGCGGATTGGTTACCACTGATTGACTTACCCACTCTTCCTCTGTGAAAGGGGACCTTCATGAGGAAGTCGCTCCACTTCCCAGCGAGCCAGGCCCGTGCGTCTCGGGAGCGGGAGCGGAGCCCACAGGATCCACTCTGCGGCCATGGGGGAGCCTGCGGCAAACTGGTTTCCGGGCCAGACTTCTGTGGTGAGTACAGAATCCGCAGCGAGCGCAAGAGCCTGCCTCTGCTTCCTTCCGTCTGAACCCCCTCAAGTTCGCGGGCAGCTGTTCTGAACACAAGATGAGACCTTATGGAAGTTATTTGGGAGGTGCTCAGCTTGAATTTTGCAGAGTAAAATTCAAGATGCAGGCGTGCATGGCTTACCCCTGGGGCTTTGGGCTTAGGAGAGCCCTTTTAGGCGATTTGATCCTTGTGCGGGTCCCATGGACACCACTCCACGTGGCCTCTCCATGCAATCAAGAGTCTTGGGATAGCGCGCGGTGGCGCAGGCCGGTCATCCCAACAGCTGGGGTGAATCTGAGGGCCCAGCTGGTGCTGGGGGTCCACACCCTTTCCTGGAACCTGCTGGCCAGCCTCCATGCGAAGAGGAGGGGGTTGTTTGTGGAGGTGCTCAGCTCACCTGGGGGCCTGGAGTCTTTGCTTTCGTCACTCGGGGTTCCTCAGTGGTCAGAGCACTGGGCCTCGGCATCAAGTCAGATCTGAGCTGATGCTGGTGGCAGTTTCGTAGCAGAGTCCTGGGGAGTGCCCAGTGGGAGTGAAAGACCCCCCAGATTCCCCCAACCCGGAATGGACCACGCAAGACACTGGATGCAAACCGCAGGAGGATTTATTCTCACACAGGCGCCCATGGGTGCACAGAAAAACCTCAGCCGGAGCTTCGGTGACTGGCACACCCGGGCTCGGGGGTACAGAGTTTTTATAGGAAGCAGGGGGCAAGGTTTCAGCCTAGCACAGTAACGGTTATTCTATTGGTTTATCTAAGTTCCTCTAGGTCCAGCCCCTTAGGTCACCTGGGGGGTAAACTTGTTTTTTTCCACTTTATGTTCTCAGAAAAGAAACCCATAAATTGCATCCTGTCCTTTTAGTTCCTGTTTTTACTCTATTTGCTCAAGCTTGGCCTTCCCAGGATTATCTATATGGAACATCTGGTGGTGGCATTGTATAGAGCTTGGAGTGTTACGTGCAGCTGGGAAGAGCTACGTGCAGCTTGTGGGGTTTTAACATGGGAACATCCTGTAGGGCACAGGGGTTAGAATTCCTGACGTTGGGTTTGGGGCCCTGTAGTCCTTCATTCCCCCCTTTTTCTATATCATGGATATAATCTTATATCCATTGATCTTCTTGCCCAGATTCCAGTACTAGCTCGGCTGACGGCTCAGCATGTTGTTGGAGTAAATGATATTGCTGCGTGAGGACCACAGTTTGGATTACGGATAGCCTTTCCTTTATAAACTGCATTAATCTGTTAAATATGCAGGGTCCAAATGTTAAAATCAACAGCAACACAATCAAGGGGCCGGCTATCGAGGATAGTATAGTAGTTAACCAAGAGACTTATTAAACCAGCTTTCAAATCACCCTTGCTGGGCTTCAAATTCTTTTTGTCCCTTGGCTAACCTCTCAGTAGTGGTCACATGGGGGCTTGCATTCAATAGGGGGAATAAAGAATACAAGGTAAGAAAAATCAACAGCGAGTGAGTCTTATCTTTAGCGGATTCTGGGTGCGTTGCAACTTCCATTCTGGATCCGGAGGGGTGTCTGCGGACTCCTGTGGATGTGCAGCCTTCACGTGGGAAGCGTGGATGCAAGTGGTGATGCCGTCCACCTTGATTGTAGTAGGAGTGGTCAGCAGAACAGAGTAGGGTCCTTTTCACCGCGGTTCGAGGTTCTTGCTCTGGTGCCTGCGTATCCAGACGGTGTCTCCGACTTTGAAGGGATGTGGCAGCGATGGGGTTTTGAGTTCCTCTTTGTATGCTGCAGCTAGAGGCTTTCAGACCTGGTTATGGACCAATTGCAAGGCACATAAATAAGTCTGCATAGATGGGGTGAGGGAGGTATAGGTTTCAGTTTCATAAAAGTTAATAGCGGGTGGTGGTGCACCGTACAGAATTTCAAATGGGGTTAGTCCCTGTGGGCCTGGGGTGTCCCTCCATTTTAGATTTCACTCAATATTAGACCCGATTTACCTAACTATACTAACTACCTAACTTTAAATCTGGCTTCATTTCCCCCTCTAATTTGGGAACTCCTTACTGCTGTAAGGAAAGGGGGCGAAGATCTTTCTGGCTTCTTCAGGCTGACAAAAAGGGGCGATGTTGGGGCAAGCAGTTTGGAGTCCCCCTTTTTTTTTTTTTAAAAAAAAATCGGGTCTATCGAGTGGTCCATGAGAGGCTGGAGGGCCATTTGAGTGATGGGTAGTCTATAAAAGAAACAAGAATTCATTAGTACTGGAACCATATTGACGTAGCAATAAATGCCATAGTACAGGAATATGCCAATGAGTATGATGGCAAAGTCAAAGACAATGTTTTTCATCAGAAAGTGCCAAGAACCAGAAGCTAAGATATCGTTTCCATGATAAAGTTGCTGAGGACATGGCTTCTATCTGAGCATGTAAATCTTTAAGGATATTTGTCACATTGCCAGAATTATCAGGATGTAAACACAACATTTAATTTTTAGGGTTACAGTTGTCCTTCCCTTAAGATATAGTTTAATAATTTAACATCATCTGAATATCATCTGATCTTGCAAAATCCTTTTATTAGTATGACCTGTGTCTAATAGAGAAATCTTGAAATCTTTAATTTTGTTACTTAGGGCTGGATAACCATACTAGCAAACGTTAAACCTACCTGTGTTGGTTAGAAATAAAGGCCTTAGATTAAAATTATTCTAGCAGTCCCTTTGACAGTTATCAGGCATTTTTACCTAAGAGTCTCTTTTGCAATCTCCAGTTTACTTATTGTTGGAGGTTACATTTAATTATTATTACCATTTAAAATGTCCAGGAACAGCTGTGTTTTGGCTTTGACTGTCTTTGCTAAGTGTTTAAGATGAAGCAAGTCAAACTGACTTTGTTTCCATCTATTGTTAACAGTCAGCCTCCTGGGAGTCCTCGGGAACTTCACAGCAGCTTCTCAGTTCTGCTAGTGCCATTTGCGCTAGGATGGGTCCAGGCCTTGCTTGACCGCGTGGCTTCCCTTGGAAGCATCAGGGATGTCTCCCTTTTTTTGATGACCCTCCTCTTCACAGCAAATGCACTGATTGGCTTTCTGTCCTCCATTAGTCTCATTAATTTCCCTGATCAGGAGGTTATGTGGCCTAGAGTTGCAAAGTCCTTTGGAGAAGTCCCCTATCCCTAATTCAGACTGACTCAGAGGGCAAGAGCCAAATATTGGTTCTCTTGCCCCTTTAATTTAACTTTAATTTTAGAACTTAATCTTAAACATCTAGCAAATAAGTTTCAACAGCCTTATACTAAGAGTACTGGACTAATGTTTATCTCTCTCCTGTAGGTGATAATTTATTATCTTAAATTAACCCAGGTTGTGTGTTCTTAAATCAGTACCTCTGCAAAACATTAATAGGTAATCTTTAAGCCATTTATAAGAAAAGTACAAGATAAAATTATCAAGATTAAAAACATTTAGTTCATATAATAGCTACCTTGAATTCTGGCAGAGTTATACATTATAATCCCCTGTTTGAGGTCCTGGCAATCGTGACAAAAACCAACTTTTGGACACAACCTTGAATGCACTGAAATCTGGCCTACTTTTTTTATAGTCACTTTCACATGCATGGGACATAGAGCCTTATCTCAAGTAAGGCGGGGCTCATCATAAGTCTTAAATTCTGAAGCTGATCTTTGCTTTTTAGGCATCATTTTATAAAGCCTACACAAATTGTTGCTCAAATTTACATGAATATTAGCTAACATAATATAATATCATACCTAAAACATGAATTAAAGAAAAGCTGGAAGCTTTTAACTTTTTGTAGAGAAGTAGCAAAGTACTTTTGTCTTGCAATAAAACCTTTACATAGATTAGGCTCTCATTAACTTAAAAATACATTTAAATTATATCTCAGTGTAAAAAGTAACATGGAACTTCATATAACTTATTGATAATAAGTACAGTTATAGAACACAAATGATATAAATAAATTTTCAATATGTTTTCCTTTTAAGCTTAAAATTATCATATAGTTTTAGAACACCAGGTTGATATAATGTTCTTTTTAAAGCTTCTACCTTACAGATTTATATATCTGGAAGATATGAACAAATTAATGGCACCAATTACATTGATGTTTTTATATTAACCAAGTTTAGCTTTTAAAGAAATAACATAGCACAATTTTCTAAAACAATAGCACTTGTTTAACCAGCTGTTTAATTTCTTTAAGATTACTTGTTTAAAAACTTACATAGACTTTTTAAATTATTTAACCATATAGACTTTTACTTAGAAATTTAGAACCTTTTAGTTTTTTTTTTTTTTGGCTGTTAACTTCTTTCTGTTTCCATGAGCTCCAAGCTGTTTCTGTTTGCATATCAGTTTAAGCCCTGGCTGAGGTCTGGAAGGAACTGGGAAAACCGGAATTCTGAGCAGGAACTTTATGTCTAAGGCATTTTAACCACAAGTCACAATTTTATCTTTTTACATTAGAAAAATTTGCTCACACAAAACTGAAAATAGGATCTTTCTTGATAATATAAAAGTTACCATCAGAGGAAGTTTCTTCAGGATCATTAAGTTACTTTCCTTGTTTTAAAGTTTTTTTTTATTTTAAAAATTTATATATTGAGAGAAACAGATACCAAATCATAATTTATTATCCTTGTCCAAATCAATGCACTGTATACCTAGTGAAATTTCCTTAGGCTACCCAGTTCAAGAATTGATGAAAAAATAAAACTGAATGATTGGGAATTACTTACCAACTTGGAAGTAGAGTTCTTTTAATTTTCTATCCTAAGTATTTAAGTTCTCTGGCATGAATGACCTGAAATCACAAACTTAACAATTACCTAACCCCAACTTTTAACTGCAAGATAGTGCAATATTTTAGAAACCCATTCAGATACCAGATTGTTACAATAAAAAAATTAATTTTGTTAGACACACATTTAACCTAGATTATCTTTAAAAAAAAAACAATCAGACAACCAGATAAGAATATATCTCTCCAGGTTTTGAACTTTCATTTAATTATGACTCCCATCAGTGGCACCTTAGATTTCCCATGAGTGGACCAGATATTTTCACATAGGGGCAATTCTCAGTGTGACTGACTTACTGAATTTAGGTGGAGTAATCCTTACAGTGCAGAAAAAAATGAGGAAATTTCCCCAAAGCGAAAAAGGCTCTGGCAGCTGCTGGGAATTCCTCAGTTTTCCCTTTCACTTGCAAGATTAGCTCTCCTCCAGTTTGGTTTGACCTTAGGCACTAGGCATATTTTTTTTTTCTAACTTTTCAGTAGACAGCTCCCAAAAAGTTCATCCTCTACTTGTAGTTGTTTTGAGTGCTAGGCTTCCCCAAGAAAGCAGAGTGGGGATTTCTTAAAAACCCCCTCGGGAGTGTCAAAATTTGTGACTGAAAATTTGGTTCCCATCCCCCAAAGCCAATTAACACCAATTTAATAATGAGGACCCGGTTTTGAGAAAAGTTAAAGGGAGATATCAAAGTTCTTAGATCCCCAGCAGGCATTTCTTAACAGCAGCAGCGGGTGTACTCAGGCCAACTATGGGAAGAAAAGAAAACACTGCTTCCCTAATCTCGTTTACAATTTAGGTTAAAATCTAGCTAAAGTTATCTCCACACCTCTAAGGCAGATTAGAATTTGAGACTCTGCATCGGTTCAAAGTAAAACAATGCCATCACACTTAACAGAGACACAGACAAAGACATAGATTCCCTTTTCAGATTGTCAAAAAAATGAAAATGGGTGCTGGCCCGAAGCCGACTGGGGTCTTCCCTTCAGACAAACGGATTGGGAGAGCATCCCCCTCAGATTGGGTCTGACAACCCCAGATTGGGAGATAGAATACAGAGACGGAAACAATAACACAATAATCACAATAACACTACAATCAGACCGAATAGAAAGAGCGCTGCCCAACTTCAGATCAGATGGCTTAGGTGGAGCGGAAGCTCCACCGCCGCCTACAAAAATCCCTGGGACGTCTCCGGGGTGGCAGGGGAGAAGTCAGTGTTCGTCCACTCCTTCTCAAGCTGCCCAGAATACTAGGTGACTACGCGTAGTCTCAAAGACCTTACAGACGCCGCACAAGACATTAAACACAAGACAAGACAAAGAGCTCGAGCTGGCCGGCTTACCTCCCAGTGATGTCGAGTGTCCTCCGGATTTGGGTCTGGGCTGAACCGGTGATCCCAGACGAGCCCCCAAATGAGAGACCCCCAGATCCCCCAACCCGGAATGGACCACGCGAGACACTGGATGCAAACAGCAGGAGGATTTATTCTCACACAGGCGCCCGTGGGTGCACAGCAAAACCTCAGCCGGAGCTCCGGTGACTGGCACACCCGGGCTCGGGGGTACAGAGTTTTTATAGGAAGCAGGGGGCAAGGTTTCAGCCTAGCACAGTAGCAGTTATTCTATTGGTTTATCTAAGTTCCTCTAGGTCCAGCCCCTTAGGTCACCTGGGGGGTAAACTTGTTTTTTTCCACTTTATGTTCTCAGAAAAGAAACCCATAAATTGCATCCTGTCCTTTTAGTTCCTGTTTTTACTCTATTTGCTCAAGCTTGGCCTTCCCAGGATTATCTATATGGAACATCTGGTGGTGGCATTGTATAGAGCTTGGAGTGTTACGTGCAGCTGGGAAGAGCTACGTGCAGCTTGTGGGGTTTTAACATGGGAACATCCTGTAGGGCACAGGGGTTAGAATTCCTAACGTTGGGTTTGGGGCCCTGTAGTCCTTCAGGAGCACGTGGAAGGAGAGCAGATGAGATGGGATTAACTTCTGAGAAGCACGAAGTGTCTTGGTAGGTGAGAAAGGAGATGAGTAGGGAGGAGGAGGAGGAGAGCCAGGGGAGAAGTAAAAAATTCTTATGGGATCAAGATGTTTGTTTGTGGAGGTCTTTGCGTAAAATCAGAAATGCGTGATGATGGGATTAGGTGGTGATGGTGTGGCCTAAAACAAAAAGATACTGGAAAATCCGAGGTCTTGGCATACAAAGAAACTTGTGATACCTCTGTATCAATAAGGGTGGGTCAGGGGAACTGGCCTCTGAGTGTCAGGGAAGAGAAGAGTGACATCCTTTGACAATGAGGGCAATAGTGGGTAATTGGCATGGGTAGTGATCTTGAGCTTGCTGTCTTTGACCCACATCAGCTGGACCATGTTCCAGGATCTGGTTCTCAGTCTGTACCAGCAGCAGCTCATAAAGATGCAATTTCTGGGACCCCCCACCCCTGCCCACCCCAGACCTACTTGAAACCTGAGTATTAACAAACTTTTCAGAAGATCACGATGCATCTCTGGTGGTGGTGGTGGTTGGGGAGAGCCGTTGGAAGATCCAATATCCGGGGTTTCGTAAATTGACTTCCAGACCACTCACATAATTGAATCAAGCCTTTATTGAAGACACCGGTGGCAACTGATGGGGAGCATAAAGTCTGTTCCTTGATCAGCCCCGAACAATTGCAAGGCGCTCCTTTTAAGCCTGAAAACCACAAAAGGGATGCTTGGGGGGCCAGCCAATGCAAGCAAGCCAGGTCACAGAAGCGGGAGAGTGCAGTCAAGTGGCGGGAAGCCTAACCAGTAACAGCCCAGTCACCCCAGTTACAGAATCACAGCCCCGTTACCCTAGTTACAGAAACGGAGCCCTGTTAGATAGCTCCGTGTTCTTAAGGGTTTCTATAGCCAAAGGAAAAGAACAACTTGCCCCAGGCATGACCTTTCTATTTTACAAAATGGAGTTGCTAAGCAAAATGGAGTCACTTTGGCTTGACTGTCACAGCTTATGGTAGGTCTTTATCCTGCATTTTGCTCAAATTTCACATTTTGTTTTTAAAGGGAAAATTCAAACGAAATTTGATGCCCCCGACTGTACAGAGGGACCTGGAAGTCCACGAAACCAAGGCCAAGCGGAGAGCTGGTGTAGGTTCTGCTCTTCCGATGAGACTGACCAGCTGCATCTTCCAGAGCCCGGTGACTCGAATATCTTCCCACCCTGGCAACGTGGTCAAGTGCAGTCAGAGAGAGCAGGGGCTACAGAAACCCCGGCAACTCTGTGAATTCAGGAGGTTGCAGGGGCTCCAGGCCAGTGGCAGCGGAGGAGAACTTTTAAGTTCATTTGATTTTATGCATGCATTAAAAATAATCGAAATGGGAAATCCCGGGGAATCTGAGGGCCCAGCTGGTGCTGGGGGCCCACACCCTTTCCTGGAACCTGCTGGCCAGCCTCCATGTGGGAGAGGAATGATTCCAGGAGGGGGTCTTCGTCACTCACCATCTTTCCACAGTCAACCGGTAACTAGTGCAGACATCCGCAGACAGATGTGGAAAGTGAAGAAACTGAGGAAGAAGCTGGCTGAGGCCCTAATGGCAGATAGGCTGGCCAGGGAGGCCGAGGAGGAGGCCGAGGAGGAGGCCAAGGAAACCAGGAGCCCAGAGGGCCGGTCTGACCCCTAGAAGCCACGAGGGCACTGCCGAGGGGAAAGAACTGCAGGGTGACTTGTCTTTTAATGCTACTTCTGTGTTAATTAAATTCGTTTTGAGATGAGTGTGGAGTAGATGGTTTTGTGACACTAGCTTTCATGAGAAAGGAGATGTTGACTTATAATTGTTCAATTTCAGTTTATAATAACTTTCATCCACTTCATATTAAAATCTGCAGGGGTAAACTAGCATGAGGGATCGATCCCTTAGTGTTTTACATTCAAGGAAGAGCTCACACCCTATTCCAGATTCCTTTAATGGGATCATCATTCAACTCCATGAAGACATTAAGGTTGAGACTGTATCTAATTTTAACATAAATTTTATCAATTTTACTTTTTTGAAACGTGCTAATTTAGTTCTAGGACATCTTCATATAAAAATTATGTAACCTGTGATTCCTAAGATTTTATATATATATATAACCTGAAAATTACCTCATTGAATTTTTTATTGATTTGACCTTATTTATTTATTATACTGGGGATTGAACCCAGGGGTGCTTAACCACTAAGCCACATCCCCAGCCCTTTATTATATAAAATATAAATTCCAATGAGATTGAGCAGCTCAGAGCCTGGTGACTCGAATATCTAGCCACCCTAGCAATGTGGTCAGGTGCAGTCATAGAGAGCAGAGGCTACAGAGACCCCAGCAAATCTGGGGTCTTTTTTTATGTTTATATTTTAGAGCCCTTTTTATATTTATATTTTTTTATATTTAGTGAGGCTGGCTTTGAAATCTATCCTCCTGCCTCAGCCTCACAAACTGCTGGGATTACAGGCATGTGCCACCACGCCTGGCCTGAGATTTTTAAATGCTCTCAGGGGAATTTTCCCGAGACAACTTTGGCAGCAGGACCATTTTATTCATCCCTACATTAACTTCTGAGTTGAGGACCTTGTCCACCTGCCCCATGTACAATGATTCAATAAGCATGTGATGAACTGGTGTCTGACATAAAAACATATTTCAAAAGCCAGAAGGCGGGTTTCACGACACTAGGAAGGAAAAGGCCTCCTGTAGGTTTGGAAGGTTCCAGCATTTTCTGGACTTCCTCAAAGACCTCTGGACAGAGCAGTTGTAGCAGGGGTGGGGAAGGGCACCTGATTGCAGAGGTTCAAAGAAAACTAGGTGGCATAGTCCGAGGTGAGAGCTATGCCTTTGTCTCCTAAAAACAGGTTCTGGGTTTAATTGATGTGTGAGGGTCAGTCCCCCCAGGGCTAGGGTGGCTTTTATCTCTAGTGTGAGGGAATCTGCATATTCTGCACCTCCTCCATCCCATAACCTGGGCCAGGGCTTCCTCAGGATTTCCTTCCTGCCTGGAGTGGTGTTGTGTGGGTCAGTGTGGGAGTGTCTGCACAGGTTGTGTGGCCACTGTACAGGTGGGCGTCAGGATGGTCGAACAAGGCTCGCCTCGGCCCTCCATTTGCATAAAGCTAGTATCTGTCCTGAGGTATCAACTCAATCCAAGTAGGTGAGCTGATACCTCCCTCCATGAAGGTTTTCTTCCTTTTATTGTATTAAAATATTCAACTGAGTTTTCTCTCCCATTTCAATCATCCCAGCTGATTCTCAGGCAATGATTTTGGTGAGTTACATTGAAAAATGGAGGCGGCAGGGCTTATAATTGGGGGCCTGGGAAATTTAAACAAAGGGATTAGGTGTGGCTAAGGATCTTCAAGGTATCCATATGATAAATCAGGTGATCATCAGACTTTTAAAGACAATGTTCAAAGTTTTTGTTTTGAGTGAAATCAAGGAAGACTTCTATAATGGATTCATTTATTTTTTCTACAGCAGAGAATCCTCTGTTCCTTTCAGTTCTCAGCAGCCTTGGCTCCTAGCAGTTACTCCAAACTTGGCCTCCTCTTCACCCAGCTCCCTCCTCTGGGTCTTTCTCCTTCCTTCCTGTAAGGACACCAGATCACTGAAGGTAGGGGACACCTTTAATTTGGGATGTTTTCAACTTCAGATCTTCATATTCAATAAGATCACATCTTGAAGTTCCGAGTAGACACAAATTTTTGGCAGACACCTGTCAACCCACCATGCCCTCCCACTCAACTTGAGGTTGAGGAAAATCCATCATGGAAGCAATAGCTTTTGTCTAGACCTGAAGGGAATCTATCAGCCTGAGCTGTACAACACTTACACACAGGCTTCCTGTCATGTCTGAGTGCTAACAGTATTGGAGGGGTGTTTTCTTCCAAAGTAGATTCAGTGTAGTAAGGTTAAGGTCATTGCACATCTACAGATATTTGTACTAATTCAGCTCCTAGTGTTATGCTGTGGGAACGCCACTTTCCCCACATTATTGGCCAATACAGTCTTGCTAAACTAAAAATTCCAATCGAATCAACCAAAAAAGGGAATGTTGGCATTTTACTTTTTTTTTTTTTGGTAGATGGACACAATACCTCTATCTATCTATCTATCTATCTATCTATCTATCTATCTATCTATCTATCTATCTATCTATGGTGCTGAGGCTCTACCACTGAGCCCCAGCCCCAGCCCCAGTATTTTACTTCTTAAGTTTCCTTTTTAGGCTGAGGTCGGCAACCTCTGTTACACCAGGAACCTTTGTATTTTCTGTGAATGGACGTACTCGGAATTAACCCATTCCTCTTAAGATTCTTGGTATTTTCCTTTGGGAAGAGTTCTTTAACTGGTGCATGTTAATTGCACAGAATGGCAGGTATCACTGTGGTATATTTGTGCATCAGAAAAGCAGAACTTGATCAATTTTGCTCCCCAGTGTCTCCCCTGCCCTTTTCTCCTCCCGTCCTCTAGCTTGGGAGGAGTTTGTAATAAGTTAGCCTTAAGTGATAAGCTGCCAACATTTTTATCTATTTGGTTTTTTGCCATGATTTACGAGTTCTGCCTTCTCGATACTGGTCCTTGTACTTTTTTGCTTTCCCTGAATTGTGTCCACAACTCTTGCTTCCACAACTGACTTGAGAGTGTAAGGAAAAGTCCTAACAATGACCCAGAAAACCAGATCAGCGCCATCATGGCTCTGACCACATCCTCTCCAATTCTCCCTCAACACCAGCCCGACACGTTCCTGTCACCATACTGGCCTCATTATGGGCCTGTGTGTGCCAAGACTGCTCTTGCCACACAAATTTACATCTTACTGTCCCACCTAATCAAGGTCTCTGCTCCAATGTCCCTTAAATGAGGGGTCTACTTTCCTATTTTACATAAATGTGTTAAGTTTTCAAGTCTCCTCAAATCTTAGAATATTTTAGTTTTCTGCCTATAATCTATCCCTTTCCCATTAGGATGAAGTAGTTCAATAGAATGTACTCAACAGTAGGTTAGTGGTCAAGAGGATGGGCTGTCTGGGTTCAAATGTGAGCTCTCTATTAGTCTGTGAACTGAGGCAAATATCATAAGTGCACCACACCAGTTTGCTCGCGGAGAGGTAGGATAATAACCAACATACTTAAGGAACACTCAATAGTTGTTATTTGTAAGGCATTCTTAAAGTGCCATGTCAGTGTTTGATCATTTATCATCAATGCTCTGTTATACGAAAACATGACCCCTACATAAAAGGAATGATTTACAAGAAAATTCCTAATCTGGTATGCACTTAGTAACAGCATATCAAATAAATAAAAATGACAGAATTACAGGAAGAATGTTAATCCATAGTCATAATGGAAGACTTTACTATGCCTCTATCACTAAGTAGGATTAAAAGAAAAAAAATCAGTACATATTATAACACAATAAGATTGTATTAATATGCATATGCCCTATGTCTACATATTAAAGAATATACAGTTTTCAAAGAAACATGAAACATGGATAAAATGTGACAAACTAATAGGTTTATGGTTAGATACTACATTCAGCTGCAAGTTAACACCATCTTGAAAACAAATCACTTTGGCTTCAGCCAGTGAGGGGTTACTTTTAATCAAAGGAAGAAAAATCTCAAGAATAAGCAGTCTCTGGCTGATACAGCCAGAGGCTCTTGAGGAACCCAAAGCGTTTTCTTTCTTCTTCTTCTTTTTTTTAAGTTTTGCTGCACTCTAGTTGTCAACACAGTTAAAAAAAAAAAAAAAAAAAGGCAACAAACCCCCCAAACAAATAAACCCTTCAATCTGCAGACCTTTCCAAGAGAAAGTAACGGTAACATGAATAGAAAAGAGAGCTTCCCTCAGTCCCCTGCCCCCAGTGAGTCCTGCCCAGTCCTCATGTCCAGCAGAGTGGAACAAAGACTGCCTGGGCTTTGGGAAAGGTGGCAGATAATTTTCAATTCTGCTTACAGACAACCTGAACAAACTGTTAAGTAAGTAGGGGAGAACGGACATTGGGAAAGAAGCTAACAGCATCTGTCACACAAGTATAGGAGGAGAAAATAGCTTCATAAAGCCGACAAATTCTGACAAAAATACCACTTTGAAGAAAATGTACCAGAAATGTTGTTTAATGTCCATTAAGATGAGAGCATTTGGGAGCTATTCAGAAATAACTTTTTGAATATGCAATGTACCAATGTTTTCAAAGAGTAAATTATAATAAATACATTGCAGTAAAATTTTGGAACACAACTTAGGGTTCATTTTAGGAAAATGATAAAGACACAAACGTTTATATGAAAACATACTGAAGTGCTGGGGCTATAGCTCAGTGGTACAGTGCTTGCCTCGCATGTGTGAGGCATGGGTTCGATTCTCGGCATCACATATAAATAAATAAAGATCCACTGACAACTTAGAAAATATTAAAAACAAAACAAAACAAAAAAACAGACTGAAAAATTAATGAGCTAGTGGCCCAGCCTGCAGGTGAGATGTTGGCAGGGGACTCTACACTCACTGTACGTTTGTTTCCAGTACAGATTATTCTGCAGTCATTCATGAAGTGCTGAGACAGAGGCACCTAACAGACACTCTTGGTGTCCCCTGGTGTCCTCCAGTGAGTTCCTGAATCACTGAAAAACTTCCAAACACACTGAGAGGTTTTGCATTCAGGGACCATTTAACACAAGAGGCATCCTTGAAGGCTTTCCCTGTTCTTTGTGTTAATAAATTTTCATCTTTAAAAAAGTGAGAGAACAAGTCAAATGTGGGGGTGCATGTCTTTTAACTCCAGCTACGTGGGAGGCTGGAGCAGGAGGACTGCAAGTTTGAGGCTAGTCTGGGCAACTTAGCAAAGTTCTGTCTCAAAAAGGGCTGGGGGTGTAGCTCAGTGATAGAGCACTCATGCGCAAGGCCCTGTGTTCAAGCTCCAGTACTTAACAAAACGAAAAAACCAGAACATTCTCAAGTCTTTCCCATAGTCACTGTGGGCATACCTCACTGTCTGGTGGTCAGTAATGTGGACATTTGGGCCACAGGGTTTTACACATTTCTGAAGTCTTCCTCTGTTGTGTGATCTCACGTGTGTCAGACACACACTCTTTTGACCTTCAGAGGGCTTTCCCCTGAGTGGGAGCTATTACTGAAGGGTTTCCTATCATTCCACTCCTCAGGTTTTTCCCAATACATAATCTTTCGGGCATGTCGGAATGAGTGTGGGCTGAAAGCTTTACCACAGAGACGGCGCTCACAGGTTTCTCTCCAGAATGGATGGACCAGAGAGCTTACTGAGGCTATGTCACAATGATTAAAAGGATGAGGGTCTGCTGAAAGCTTTTCTTCATTAATTTCATGGCAGCTTTCTAAGAAGGGTCTCTGATCTGTCTCCTGATACTCATGTTTCTGTAGTCTTCTCCCACAGTATCACAATCATTCTGTGACCAATTCCATATGAAAGGTGAAAACATCCTTCTGCGCCTAGGTGGTAGGACATTATGGCTTCTTCAGTGGCCCTCCCTTGAATCACTTACTTTGGGAGGAACCTGCTGCCACATCGCAAAGCTACATAGCCTTGTGGAGAGGCCTATGTGGTCAGGAAGTCTCCTGTCAACAACCAGCACCGACATTCTAGGCATGTGAGGGCCATCTTGGAAATGGACCCTTCATTAGCAAAGACCTGCTGACCACAGCCCTGCCTGACATCTGGGCTGAAACCTCAAGAGATCCTGAGCCAGAACTACAAAGCTAAACTGTTCCTGAATTCCTTTTGGAAACTGTGAAATAATAAATGCTTCTTGTTTTAAGTCAAAGTTTTGGGGAATGATTTGTTAGGCAGAAACAAGATAACTTGTATACCTGGTTGAGTTCTCTCAGGTTGTCTTAGGGTGAGAGGTCAACAAGTGCTTTCTCATAGAGATTTCCAGTCATTTCTCATCACAACTCATATCCACCTGTTATGTATTCTCTTGTGCACGGAGAGATAAGAGTTGCTGGTAAAAGATTTCCCACAATGGTTACATTCATAGGGCTTTTCTCCAGTGTGAGTTCTCAAGTGCTTCTTAACAGCAGAGAGGTTATTAAAGGCCTTCCCACAGTCACTGCACTCGTAGGGTTTCTCTCCAGTATGTATTCTCTTGTGCACAGTCAGAGAAAAACTGCTGCTGAAGGATTTCCGACACTCGTTACATTCGTAGGGTTTCTCTCCTGTGTGAGTTCTCACGTGCTGTGTCAGATAGGAGCTCTTCCTGAAGGCTTTCCCACAATCATGGCACTCATACGGTTTCTCCCCTGTATGAATGCTGTTGTGTCCAGTAAGAGAGGACCTGGTGCTGAAGGCCTTTCCACACTGATTACATTCATGGTGATTCTCCCCTGTATGGATTCTCTTGTGGCTTTTGAGGTTACAACTAGTGCGGAAGACGTGAAAACACTGGTTACATTCATAAGGTTTTTCTCCGGTGTGAATTCTCACGTGCAACCTAAGGGATGAGGGATCACTAAAGGCTTTCCCACAGTGATTGCATTCATAGGGTTTCTCTCCATTATGAATTCTCCTATGAATAGTAAGGTAAGACCTGCTGCTGAAGGATTTTCCGCACTGATTACAGTCATAGGGTTTTTCTCCAGTGTGAATTCTCTTGTGCTGAGTAAGGTTAGATTTGGTGCTGAAGACTTTAAAGCACTGATTACATTCATTGATTTTCACTCCACGATGACTTCTTTCCTGTTGATTGAGAGGTGAATGGTAACTATAACATAATATTTTAAATATTTGATATTTGTGTATCAATTCTCTTTCCTAGGAATTTTGCTACAACATTATAATTGATGTTTTGGGTACTTTCAGCTTATGTATGGCTTCTGACTTAAGTCTTTGAAGTTGAAAAAGAGAGATGCTTTGCCACAGGTATTTATATTCACTAGATATTTTCTGATAAATTTAAGACCAATTTATGTTTCAAATGCACAAAACTTGAGTCACATTTAATGAAATAATTATTTGTGAGAACACTCGGTGAAGAAACAAGTTAGAAGTTAACTTACACTTTTCTCCAAAGTCACAGCAATTTTGCAGTATCTCTCTAGGGACACCATTTTCTCAAGTGTAAATGACATTTTCCACAATGAATGTCTGGGTTATTTCTTTTCTAGGATGGGATTTCTTCCTACTATGGAAAACCAGAAATCATCCATTGTCTTACCATTTTTATACTTTTAGTCTGTTCTTTTCTAAAAACATGCTTCTTAGGAGTCAGCCATTTGGTTTTAAGTACAGTATCCAAATCTGAAACAAATTGAAAAGAAATTTATGTGGATGAGGAAAAGAAAAGACCACCACATGACTGCAATTGGTCCAGGAGGGGGTTTGCAATGAAGGGGGCTTCGTTATGGAAATTTTAGGTATTAGTTTTTTAAAAAACAATTCTAATGTGGAAGCTAGAGAGAAAAAAAAATTTAAAAAGGGACCTCACAGAAAGGAGACCAGGAGAATAAAGAAAGGGGATCAGAGGTGGGGAGGAGAAGAAGGGAAGGACATTAAGTTGATCAAATTATATTATGTACATGTTCAAACATATCATAATGAATCTACTATGTATAATTATCATGCTCTAATTAAAATAAAGGATTCTAGAAAGATTAATAAAAGACTAACAAGGTATTATCAGAAAAGAAAAGTGGGATTTAAATTTAGAAAACAGCTGCATTTTAGGTTCTCCCTAGAGCAAAAGTAAAGTATGAGATGGGAGAACTGACGAGAAAAGAAAAAGAGTACACAAGAAACTTCCTTGTCCGTCTTTGTCATTTTACAAATTCTCTGATAATACTCCCAACTCCTGAGTCCCTGGCCACAGCCGCTCCTCACAAGGACTCATATCTACCTGGTGCTCACCTGGACAGGTGCTGGGAAGGATTCCTCTCTCCTCTGTCACCGTCTTGTCTTCTTGCTCCAACTGGGAGATCAAACTGTGTTTATCAACATGACACCCTATTTATGGAGAAAATTCACATGGTGTTCAGAGACTGTCTGCAGGACAGCAACTCCATGAAAACTAAAGCCAAGACTTCTGAAGATGGAAAAGTGTGACTTCAGAAACAGTGGAATAATTTCATCTAAATTCTGAGCATTGTAACTTACAAGGAACAAAAATGAAAGTATCCTTAACTCAATATTCAGAATGATAGGGCTTAAATAGTTCCAGAAGCCCATGCCTAAAGTCAGACACATCTTTTAGAGGCCCTCACTTAGTATTGAGAGTTAGGATAAGAGATGTTCTGTGCACAGAGAGGGCATTAGACAGACAGCTCTGAGAGGAGGCAGATCTGTCTACCTTGTTCACCACTATCCCCAAGCCCTCCAGACCCAAGATAGAGAGGCGCTCAACAAAGACTGTCCACAGTGACAGCAATGAAAACAGTCGAGTAGGGAACTCTAAGCGCCCATCCCTCCACAAAAGACTGTATAAATAAACTGCAAAAATGTTCAAGATCATCTTTATTGGAGCTCTGGAAACTTATCAAAAGTTTATAGCAGTCAGTTAAATGTCTAATCAAGGGAAAAATAAATAGCTGGATCTGGGTAAGAGTATTATGACATTTTGACGGAACCAGACCAATCTTCTCTGTTTTGGCCGGGAAGACAGAGCCAGCATTACTACTCATGGAGGGAGCACAGTGGACTTCACTCAGCGATTTCTTCTGACCTGTCTGTGGGCTTCCTGCAGGACTGGGTCAAAGGGCTTGCCTTATTTGTCTAACTCCCAACTCTGAGAACCGAGCTTGTGATCTGGGACCCGTATCAACTTTGCAGAGAAGGGCAGTAAAACACCATGCCTCTGAGGTGCCCCTCCCCTCTCCTCCAAACCTAGCCAAATTAATGGAACAATGAGGGTGAGTCTAAGCTGGAATGTCCAGATACATAATATTCTGAAGGACCCTGGGAATTAGGGTAAGTAGTGTTACCTGTAGAAAGCTGCCTGCTTACACGCATGCCAAGTTCCTTGGGTGCTGGTCCTACAAGGACAAAGTAAGCTGGCTAGTGATGTCACTACTTCTGTAGTCTAGCTTATAAACCCCTTTCCCTGTGGTAACTGGTGTGGAACTGGGGGCACTGTGGAGAGGACAAGTGCTACTTGTCTAGCCAGTGATCACTGGATAAAGTATTGAGAGGGATGGACATGCTGTTTTCTGGAGTCATTTTGTGAGGGATGGAGGCATTATTCAAGGAAGCACTGTGAAGGACGAAGGTGCTACTGGCCCAGCCTGTTGCCCCTGGACACTCTCTGCAGGCATTTCTCAATTAACCCTTTGGCTCATATCCCATCTCCAGGTGTCGTCTTTGGTCTCTCAGTAAACCTAGTGCAAATGGGCTGTGAACCTTCCACATGTGACAGATTTAAAGGCCAATGTACTAGTCAGTCCTGCCAGAGAGTAGATGCAAACAAAACTAGTACGACCAGAAAGCCTGGAAGAAAAAGTGGGAAAAAAGATGTTTGATGTGAATGGCTTTGAACAGTCCCCCATGCTCCTAGGAGTTCAGAACTCTGGAGTACAGCTACCCTATAACAACAAGGCTAAAGGGACACCTTCAAGTTAAAATCAAAGGACAATGGAAAGTAACTCCAATCCATACAAGGGAAGAGCACTGGCAGGGCTGGGGCGGCTCCGAGGAAGAGCACTTGCCTGGCTTTCATCCTCTGCACTGGGACAAACAGAATTAGAGAACACAGGTAAAGGTAAACATAGAGGTGAATAATAGTCAAGGAAGATATAGGGTTGGTTTGCAACTTTTCTATTTTTCTGATATCACTTAAAGATAAAGGCCTAAATTGATTAATTATAAATCTACCTCAATGGGTACACAATTCATGATGACACAATTTGAGACAAAACAACTACGGGTGAAGGAACACAGCTACATAAGAGTAAAGTCTTTTTTACTATTGAAATTAGGCTGGTATTAAACCAGACTGTTATAACAAATGAAAACATAAATGGTAATCCTGAGGGCAACCACTAAGAAAATAACTGAAGAACACACAAAAGAATGGAAATCAAAACAGCCCATGAGAAAATAGTTAACATAATGGAAAAATTGAGAAACAAAAATGAAAAAAAGGATGAGGGTCAATTAAAAGGCAGATTTTGGCAGAATGCATGTAAAAATAATCCAGTGACATGCTATGTATTACAGGAAACTCATTTTACAGTGAAGACACAAACATGCTGACGATGAGAGGAGAGAAAAGGAAGCACAGAGGCACTGCAGACAAAAGCCGAGAAGAGAGGGCAGCCTCTGCTGAGGTCAGGCCAAATGCTGCGCTGGAGAGAAGACTGCTGCAAGATACGAGTAAAGATGTCATACGCATCATCGATATAAACGTACAGCGCCAATTCACAAAGAAAATTCAGTAAATATAAACAATACATACCTGATAGAACTTCAAAATAAAAAAATGACAGAATCGAAAGGAGAAAGAGTTCTATTCCTAGTGGTTTGAGACTTTAATACCTCATTTTCAATAACGAATAAAATAGCTCATATTGGTTAATAAGGAAACAGAGGACTTAAGAAACACTTCAAGCTAACGGGACCTAAAAGGCACAAAGAGCAGCCATCCCACAAGAGAAGACACGCTGATCCCAGATGCTTATGGAACTCTGGCAGGTCATATGTCAGGCTATAAAACAGGGCTCACTAAATTTAAAAACAATGAACTCACTGGCACAGGGGTGTGCTCCTGGAGCCCCAGCTACTTGGGGGACTGAGGCAGGAGAACTGTTTCAGCACACAAGTTTGAGACCAGCTTGAGCAATGCAGCAAGAGCCCACCTCATAAATAAAATAATAAAATCATAAAAAGTGTCTTCTCTAACAGAATGAAATAAAACAAATGAGCATCAGAAGGATACATACTGGGAAGCTTAAGATCACAATCCCACCCAAAGTGGTCCACAGAGATAAGGCGACCATATCAAAATCCTGATCCCCCCCTTTTTTCCCCCCAGAAATGGAAGCAAATCTTAGAATTCATTGCAAAGAAACCTGGATAGGAAAATCAGTCTTAAAAAAGAACAAAGCAGGAAGACTCACATTACCTTATAAAACCTACCAGAAAGCAACAGTCACCGAGAGAGTAAGGAACTAGCAAGGACACACCTGAGGACAATGGGAGAACTGCGAGCACACAGGCTCTGACGACCTGAGGCCAAGTAATACTTGACAAGGCCCCAAGACCATTTGTTGGGGGGAAGACCAGCCTCTTTTACAAAGGTGCACAACTGGGGACACACATGCTAAAGAATGAAGCTGACGCCTTCTCCACACCTTATGTAAGATTAACCCAATGACTCAAACACCTGGATCTAAATGCCGACACTAGAAAACTGCTGGAAGCAAACAGGGCTGGGTCTTCACGACTGTCTCCGGCAATGGTTTCTTAGGTAAGAGACCAAAAGTGCAAGAAGCAACGAGGTAAACTGGACTTTATCAAAATTAAAATTTTTATGCATCAAAGGACACTATCTTGAAAATGAAGAGAGACCCATGGAATGGAGAGAAATTATTTGCAAATTATACTTTGAATAAGGGTTTACTACCCAGAAGACACAACAAACTTTTACAACCCACTAAGAGAAGAACCAACAACCAATTTAAAAATGAGCAAAGGATTTGAATAGACACTTCTTCAAAGAAGAGATACAAACAGCCAGGAAGTGCATGGAAAGAGGCTCAGTGTGGTCAGTCACGGGGAAATGCAGATCAAAGTGAGACTCCACTCTACATCTCTCAGACAGCTACCACCAAGGACACACGTGGGGAGGTGGAGAACGCTGGACTCTCTCTCACTGTAGGGATGTAAATTGGTGCAGTTGCTGTGGAAAGGGCTGGCAGTTCCTTAAAAGCTAAACAAGTATCATGACCTGTCAGCATCCCCAGCCAAGAGAACTGAAAGCAGGTGTGTCAACAAAAATTTACACACAAATATTCACAGCAGTATTAGTCATGATAGCCCCCAAGTAGAAACAACCCAAATGTTTATCATCCAATGAGTGGATAAACAAAATTTGATTATGTCCACACAATGGAATACCATTCAGTTCCTATTAAAAGGAACGAAACACTGATATATGGTACAACAGAGCTATAAATACTGTGTCACATGAAAAAAAAAGGTTACATATTTTATAATTTCATTTACATGAAATGTTGAGAATTGGCAAATCCATAGATAGGAAGCAGATTAATGGTTACCAGCAGCAACAGATGGAGAAGGTAATGGTACTGACTGCTTAAAAGGAATAGGATATTTTGCTACAATGAAATACCTGAAGCTGGATACTTATATTTATAAGCTAAAGAGGTTTTATTTTGGCTAATGATTCTGAAGTTTGATAAGTTGAAACATCATGGTGCAGGCCTCTAGAGAAGCCTCTGTGGCTCTGTTATAACATGGTAGAGAAGTGGGAAGGGAACCAGCTCCCGAGAGATGGGACTAAGCACATGGAGTGGCCTTCCTTTACAACAACCTATATTCCAGAGAGCTAACCTGGTGCCACCGACCTGACTCATTCCCTTTCTAGGAGTGCTGCTCCCTGATCCACTCATCTCCACCAGGCCCCACTACCTTGGTACTGCTTCACTGGGGACCAAGTTTCCCGTACATGAACCTTTGGGGGAGACACCATAGTTAAACCGGAGCAGGGGTGACAAAGAGTTCTGACTTTGTAGTGCTGATGATGGCACACAACACTGAGAACATTAAAAGCCACTTGATGGTACATTCTGCAATAATTCAACTGTTGAATTTTATTGGGCTTACCGAGGGAGGCCAGGTTCCTGCAGTTCTCCAGCATCACGTCTCGGTACAGAGTTCTTTGAGATGGGTCCAGCAATGCCCACTCCTCCTGGGAGAACTCCACAGCCACGTCCTTGAAGGTCACCAGGTCCTAGACCATCACAAACATTATGGCTTAGCTACAGAGCTGCCAAAACCAACAGGAAGAGGTCCAGGATGACAGATCCAGGGACAGGAAACCCAGAGCAGGATACGGGTGGGCAGGTCTGGGCTCTGTCCTCTGTGCTTGCCTCCTGTCTACTGGGCCCACCCCCAGATCCAGCACTACAGAGGCCTTCTTTTCCTACTGATTGTGATCCCTTGGAGTCTTCCTTCCCTCAACTCCAGGGTTGAGCAGAAATACCTGGTAAAGGAATGAATGATTCCTCACAGCCATCAAAAGTTGTCTGAGGGGCTGGGGCTGTGGCTCAGTGCAGAGTGCTTGCCTAGCATGTGTGAGGTACTGGGTTCAATCTTTAGCACCACATAAAAAATAATAAAGTAAAATAAAGGCACGCTGTCCATCTACAACTATAAAAAGAAGCTGTCTGAGTTGAAGACATGGCCATCTCTTCTCAGCTTCCCCTTGAACTCTCAGAAGCACGTGATGCATTTATGGAGCTAAGAGGGAGCTTTGACAATGTAGTAGGTATTGATATACTTGGACGTCTTCTGTGGAGCCCCTGAACTCTCATAGGGGTTCTGGAGGTCCTGTGATGTCTAAGGACCCATCAGTTGTGAGGCTCCAGGCCAGTAAAGGAAGCAATTCCAAAGGAATGACGATAGGGAAAAAGGAAAAGCCGACTCACCTGTAGCCAGCTGGCCAGGAGCTCACCAGCCAGCCCCTCCTTCCCTCTGCATGGTTTCCTGTGAGGGGCTGGGCACAGGGAGGACTGATCTGGGGAAGAAGGAACAAGTCACAAGAATCCAGAATGCCCAGTGCTGACACTCTGGAGGCTTCTCCATCCACCTGTGCTTGACCATACACCAAGATACACAGCCCATAAACAAGCCCACCCACACAGATACCCACCTGCACCTTCACAGGAAACCTGGACAAAGCTGTCTCCCCCTGGCCAGAAAACAGGACTCAAAGGTCTGACTGCACATGAAGAAGAGATTGCTGCCATCTCACAGATGAGGACATTGAGGTTCTCAAGTTTTTCTCAAGTTTATCAAAAGAATTAAGGATTAATTCAAAAACTCCCACATATTCACCATGTAGGTGACAGAGCACTAACATACAAACACCCAAGTCCTAAGTCCCAGGAGCCACCCCACCTGACCCCGGGGCCTCTGGGCCCACACCTACCTCACCTGTGTGGCCCTTTCCTCTGTACTGCTCTGGGGGCTATGGACCTTCAAGCCTGAAATGGGCTGCCAAGATCCCTGACTCACCACAAGTGGGGGGCAGAACAGCGGCTGCCATCCTGTGACTCCAACAGCAAAGCTTCTGAACACCAGGGTGGTGGGAAACAGGACCCTCCTCTTGCTCCCACGGGGCACTGGGAGAGCGCTCTGGAACCTGGAACAAGCAGGAGACAGGAAGTCTGCACAGCCTCTCCCTCTTGGGGCTGCTGAGGACAAGTCTTTCTTAGCTCGTCTATCATGCCCTTCTCAAAATACAAGTTCTGTCTTCCACACTTGGTCTTTATTCTGCTTAGCAGATTGTATGTCAGGGGAAAAAAAAAAAAAAAGCAACTGTTTTCCTTTCACTCTCACACCACATCAGCATGGAATTTTGACACCAGCTATGTGGACTTTTCCCCACAAACAAGTAGGCAAATGATTCTGCAGTGGACACCAGCTAGGCACATTTTCTCCCTTGACAGGGTGTCACAGCCCACAGTTCGGAGGCTCATCCCCAAGGCCTTCCCTGGCACTTTAAATGTGAGTCACAAGTCCCAGGTTGTTCTGTGTGCTCTGACCAATGGCTGTAAATAGGGTTTCCCACAAGTGCCTCCTCAGTTTGATGTACTTACTCAATGGCTTGGAGAACTCAGGGAATCACCTACAGACACTTACTGGTTCCTTATAAAGGATATCACAAAGGCACAGATGGAAGTACACAGGGGATGCATGGGGAAGGGGTGCCTTCTCTGGCTGTGTCTCCCTCCGGGAACCTCTAGTACAATTACCTAGGATCTCTCAGAACCCTGATCTTTTGGATTTTTATGCAGACTTCACTGCACAGGCATGACAACCAACAGATGGAGCAGGGAAAGCCACCAGGCCTGTCTGTCCGGATCTCCCTGGCCTCTTTGTAGGGCTTTCCTTACCCAGAGCATGGGACAGAACCCCTCTGGAATGAGCAGTGTCTATGACCCATTATCAGACAAGGTAGGTCAGAGAATTCCCCTATGGCCAGCCAGAGGCAAGAGAAGACTAGATCCTGCCTTGGAGAAGAGAAATTTCACTTTACGGCCTGACACAGAGAGGAAGCTCTGAGCTAGGAAAGGTGCATGAAAACCAACACACTGCGTATCATAATGGCAGAGCCACGCGATGGCACAAGCTGTCTTCCTGCCCCCAAGGGTAGGACCAATATGTCACTGCTCCACTCCTCTTCAAAACTGTGGCTTCATTGAGTCTCCTGAATATTCTTCCCATCCCAGTTGTTATCACAAACCTCACAGCTGCGGCCCCTCAAATTCTGAGACTTTGCCCCTGACTCTCATTATTCCTTGAGCCTCCAATCCCACCTCATTTGGTGGATGGCAGTGATGCTCACAACATTAGGGGTGTCCCAACTCCAGGGCCCCTGCCCTGTTCCCTATAGACCCCACCTTGCCATGGTCATCCACTGGCCCTGGTGTACCACCTGGAACAATCAGAAATTTCCATCTTTCCAAATTGAACCTTCTTTCTTTTCTACTGATCACTCTTTTTTTCCTCTCCTCACATCTGAGCATACCCGGCCTCCAGCCACCCTCTGCCATTTCCTTGTTCATCATGGGCCAGCTCCTCTCTCATTTCACACACACCTAGGTTGACTTCATGATCCCCCTGTCAACACATGTCCTTATCCCCACCTCGAGCTTACGGTGGCCCAGCAGAACTGCAGCCAGCCAGGATTCCATCACCACCTGCTTGTGGCCACAGTTGAGCACATCAGCCTGCACAAGGGCTGTGATATGGTCACCTTTAGACAAACAAGCTCATCAACATGAACAGAGCCACCAACCCTGCAGGACAACCCCACAGGACCATGTAGCCTCACTCACCACACCTGTCGTCTCCCCTCGAGTCTTACAAAAGCTCCCTATTTCTCTCCAAGGCAACCAGCTTCCTAATCGGCCTTGATGACCCTAGCCTCCTGGGCCACACTCTTGTGTGGCCCCTGACATGCCTGAATGAGGGCTGGCTCTGCCGAGGGGGCGACAGGGAGGACTTCTGAGGACAGGTCCTAGAAGGCATTGCAGCTTCTGCCTCAGGCTCCTGTATGCTTGTGTGCTCCAGGGGTCATTGACTGCCATGCTGGGGACGAGCAAGAGGCCCTGCCTGAGGCTTAGGGGGAGAGGAGCTGAGGCCGGCACTGACCTGCCAGCCACAGGGAGGCCTGGAGAATCCTGGAGTGCATGGATCCTGCAGATGGCACAGCCCCAGGTGGAAGTCCCCTGAAACCTCGGACAGTCCCCAGCCAGACCCTTTCAGCCACACTGCTCCTGCATTCCTGATCCACAACACCCCTGAGAGATCTGCCCTACCTCTCTCCCCCTGTTAGACAAGGCATAACCCCCCTGCTCTCTGCAAGCTGCACTCGGCAGCTCTATCCTGGGGTCCATCTCCTGCTTTGTAGGAGCTGTCCACTCTTGATAGTCTCTGGTCATCCTTTCCTTTCAAGTTCTCCCTCTCTCCATTCAGGTCGGGTCTAGGATCCTCAACAGTGAAACACACCTATGCTCCGAGCATGGTTTTCTTTCCGTTACTGCCAGTCTCTTTCCCTCAACCCAGCCAGAGTCACTCACTCCCATCCCACTCGCTTCCTCACATACCACCACCTGGTGTCCACCACTACTACTACCTTAAGGGTGATGCCCCTGGCAGTCACCAATGCACACCACAGTGACAGAAGTGCAGACCACAGCCCCTCACATCAAACCTTCCTGAGGTCTTTGTGCAAGGCCAGCTGACCCGGGAACTGTGACAGAACTGTCCTGCCTCCACAGGTACAGGAGGTCCTATCTCCCCAGCAGGGACCTAAGTTGTGCTCAGGTATAGTTTGGTTACTGAACTGAGGAGGGAGAAAGGGTTGGGATCCAGCCAGCTCACTGGGACCCCAAGAGGAAAGCAGGCAGAGGAGGCACTGAGATCCTTTCAGGCCACAAGCTCCTCTTCTTGAACTCTCCCATTGGGGCAGCAGGAGTTTCTGTTCAGTTGGATTTGGTGACTCTTGCCCTGCCCTGGATATGTTGGTGTTGAAAAAGGGTCACAGAGGATGGGCCATTCTACATCAGTGATGTCCAATAGAACTTTTGGGGATGACAGAAATGTTCTATAATACGGCTCTGTCCAATATGGTGGCCATTAACTAACCAGATGTGGCTACTGAGTTTTAAAATGTTATCTGTGGGACAGAGAAAATGACCTTTTCATTGTGTTTAGCAGGTACCACAGTACAACAGGGCAGCCGTAGACATACTTGGGCCTGACTCCTCTAAGATGCAGGAAGGATCCTGGGAGTGGTAAAACGAGGGTGGGCGTGTGGCCTTGGGTGAGGGGCTGGCTGCAGGTCTGCACAGGTAGAAGTCAGAAGCACACTAGTCCTCGGTGCCATCTGATGAATGCAAATGTGCTTTCAGTGAGAGCAATGAGAGCGAGCACTGGCACTTTCTCTGTTCTAAACTCCCCAATTCCATCTTTCTACCTCTTTCTTACTTCATAACCACCACGTAAACTCAGGAACAATCATCTGATTCCCAAACTTCTCCCCAAGAACTCCTATCTTGCCTGAGTCAAGCCTTCATTTGGAGTCCTGAAGTCCCACAGCCTGAGAGCAAATGCACACCATACCACCCTCCAGCTCTCATGTCCTTGGTGTCTTCACACTGGCCTCAGAACAGAGAACAGCCAGACCAGGTCTGCTTCTGCCTTTGGGTTGGGTCTGATGCACACCTATTCTTCTCTGCTGCCTAGGCCTCAGTCATCACTGTCTTCCCCGTTCCCAGAGTGTGCTGGGTCCTCTCCTGCTCAGAGGTTTTCCTTATGCTGTCCCCTTGACATGCAGTGGTCTCTTGAACATACCCTAGGGCCCTCACCCATCTAACCCTGCAACTAGCTAGACTCAAACCCCCCTTTAACTCTCAAGCTAGATACTAGCATTTTCCAAGAGGATTCTCTGTCCCCTCACAGTGAGTCCCATAATACTCAATTTTTTAAATTCATCTTCCCAGTTAGAATGGACACTCCAGGGAGGCAGTACGAGGTCTTTTTTCTCCAGGGTTCGCATGCAACTGGACCAGGGCATGGCTCAAGGAGCTAATCAACTGCTGTTTGCCTAGGACTGTCCTGGTTTGAACACTGAGTGTCCTGTGTCCTGGAAAACCCCTTAGTCTCAAATAAATAGGAACAATCTGTCACCCTAAATTGTGTACCCAAATAATGTATATGGTGTGATAAGCATTCCTCAACAATGTTATAAGAAAGCTAGAATGAGAAACACATATACATAATAAAATCTCACACTTAAAAGAATTTGAGATTCTCAGCATTATAAAATGGGCCATATTGCTATTTCAGAAGTTTTAAGAAATAAGTTTATTAGGAGGCAAAGTGTTGAGGACCATCTTTTTTTTTTTTTTTGAAATGAGTTTCTTCGCCTTTAGTCTATGAGTTGCTGCTTAATCAATTTCCCAAATTTTTAAAATTTAAATTCCTTTTTTCAATTGTAGATGGACACTATACCTTTATTTTACTTTTTTTTTTTTTTTAATTTTTAAAGTGGTGCTATAGATAGAACCCAGTACCTCACAGGTGCAAGTTAAGCACTCTACCACTGAGCTATAGCCCCAGGCCCTTCCCAAATGTTTTAAATCTCAGTGTGTGTGCCTATGTGTGTGTGTGTGTGTGGGGGGGGCAAACAACTGTTCAAAATACATCTGGTTGCTGTTCAACCCAATTTAAAATTTCTGTTACTAAACAAGGATGCTCAAATCATCTTTTCTGCAAATACCCCTGTGTTTTGAAGCTTTGTGGAGGATTTATAGGTTTAGAATGGGAAGGGTCTGAGAAACACTGCTAAGTATCCTGGTAGCCTTTAGTGGGAAGCCTAATAACACTAAATAAATAGGAATAAATACACATAAATATTTTTTATATTCATATTTACATAAAATCCTGCATTTTAAAATATTAGGGCATACAGAAATTAATTACATATGCTTAAAGTTACTTACATGGTTGTCTTGTAGGCTTATATGCATTTAACTGTATTTACTTATTTACACATACATATTTTAGAATCCTTCCCCTGAATATAAGCCATCAAATAATTTTTCTTAAGATACTTTCACTCTTAGTCCCTCCTTCTGGGTACAGCCTAAGTACAGGAAAAGGTGCACTGGCCATCCTATCTAGGAGCCTGTTCCGTTCCACATTGTACTCACCTGGTCACACTGAGTTCCACAGATCAGTGGATCACTGAGGCTGGTTTCATCATAAACCTGAATTTGAACGACGCTTTTCTTTTCTGAAAAAAAGAAAAAAGGCCCAAGAATTGATTTTGATGCTTTTATAATACGGTTGTTAGATAGGGATAAACCACTCCATTCTCGGTTTTCCCTTCTTCTTTTTTGTACTTATGGGCTTAAGGTGTGATGAGGACCCAGCCTGCTGGCCTGCAGGGATTTACCTTATTCCTATGCACATGTGCTCAAGACGGGAGAAGGCGGCTTCGTGTGTACACTTGGACTTGCTCAACCAATCTGGCTGGAAAGATTTTTATGGTGACTCCAGACGTCACCATAAAATGGGAAACGTACGTGACTCAGCTGAATTTTAAGCAGCTCATCTGGTTCATTCGGGACTTGAGATGCGAGGCCGCACGCAGGGCTCCCCGCCCGGCACACAGCTCTTTGTTGTGGGGGGCTGCACCGAGCTGTGGACGCGGCGTCCCCGGGCCTTCACCGCGAGGGACAGGAACACTGCCCCCAGCCCCGATCTACAACCCAAACGCCTGTAGACTCGCCCCCGGCGCGGACGATGTGGGGGCTCCGCGGGGTGACGCGGGGTCCCACCCGGGGAAACGGCAGCTGGGCGCTGACCCCAAGGAGCAGCCTGAGGCCTCACGCAGAGGCGGGGCTCCCGGGAAGGGCGGAGGGACGCCGAGCCGGCGGTCGGGGGTGCCCGCGGCCCACGCCCCTCCCTGAACTCGCACCCGAGCCCCTCCCGCCGCTCACCGCCTTCGGCCCCTCCCGAGCGCCCAACGCGCCGACTCGCGGAGACGACCGGCCTAGCTCCCCAGCGCGCGACGCGCGGCTCCGCCCACGGCACCGCCCCGCGCTTCCGGTCGTGGGCGGGACGTCCCGCAGTCCACTTCCGGTCTCGGGCTGTCAGCCACAGACAGCTCCTCTAGTTTGGGACTGCGTGGGGCGGGCGAGGATGCTGATCGCGCACCCCCTTCTCGGGCTGAGCTGTTTTAGTTTTCTTAGTGAGCGTGTGCACGGTTGTGCCCTTGGGTGGGTCAACCGCGGGGGCGACATCAGTCCTGGGTGGGAGTCGTAGGGACGAGCAGGGTCGGCTGGCGGGTGCCAGGCAGTGGAAGGCGTCGGGTCCGGGAGGCGGGGCCTGCCTGTGGGTGGAGACCGGTTCCGGGGGCGGGGCAGGGGCGGGGCCCAGTGCTGGGGGCGGGGCGGGGTGGCCCGGACTTGGAGAGTGAGGCAGACTGTGGTGGGTGGAACCTAGGTTTGGGGGCGGGGCTGTGGGCAGAGACCAATTCCAGGAGTGAAATACCGAAGGGCTGGGTTGTAGGATGGGGTTGCCAAAAGTCCCCTGGGGCTAGGGATTTTAGAGACCAGCTCTGCGGATGTTAGAGGTGAGACTTTTCTTGGACTGTAGAGATAGAAGGACGCTTAGAAACAACTTTTCTTCAGTCTGATCTCCATGATCGCACGGCCCAATAGAATCAGGTTTTATATGCACAGTTCCCTATAACTTGCTTTCCCAAGGCAGAAGATAAGGATTTAATACTATCTTAGTTTAAAAACTTCGGAGGCACTGGAGGGCATTAAGTCGTAGATACATGTATAGGAAATCTTCAGTGCTACACATTCAGTAAAATATCCTAAATCCCACCATTGTCTCTCAGTCCTCTTGCCCAGAGGACTTCCAGATAGAGTGTGTACATGTATGTGTATGTATGTATATGTATGTGTATGTATGCTGTAGTAATTTATAGAACAAATTCTTATACCTAGTAAGTCACTGTTTTAGATACTGGAAATATGTATTGCACAAAGCATACAAGATTTCCTAATCTCAGAGAACTTGGATTTTAATGGTGGGCAGGGGGAGTGAACAATGAATATTACAAATAAAACACATGATGTGTTAGATATTGATAAATGCAAAGGAAAAAATGAGGAGTGTAGTCTTGAGTGATCTTCCTTTTGTTTGTTCTCTTTTCTAAGCCCAAAGACTCCAATTGTAGTTTCTCACAGTGAGGCCTCTCCCTTGCCCTGAACAAACTACTGACTGTATTCTAAACACCTCTTTAGTACAATGTTTACCCTGATTCTGGGGACCCCAGGGTGATTGGAGTGTGGTGGCTTTGGGGAGTGGAGCTGGGAAGCCTTAGTAGCTGCAAGCGCAAGAGGCTGCTAACTTTCATAGTGGACAGCTCCTGGTTGTGAGCCAACAGAATCAACAAAGGACCTTATAGCATAAGTTCATATGATGCTTCAGCAAGAAGATAAATGGTCATGGCATATTTTCCTTCTGATTTAAGTTGCATATCATAATGCTTCTCAAGAGAGCACTCACAGGAAGCCACTATTGATTAATGGTGGTTGGCATGAGATTAGACATCTTTGCCATTGCCTCTAAGGTTTCTTGCTGAAGGTTTCTCTTTGTCCTTCAATTAAAGTATGTTGAATAAAGCATGGGGGCTATAAATCATTCACTGGCCTTAGAAATCACACTTTTGGCCTTTTCAGTCTCTCTGGGCTGTATCTGTGCCTTCTATTCTGGTGGTGGTTGTCTCTTTAAGACAACCACCATCTGGAAAACATCATCCCATTTTTTCCTGATCAGACGCATAGTACTTTGTGCTCAACTTACTTCCCCCTTTGACATTCACTTCCTTCTGGCCACCATCTCTGAGATGGCATCACACTTCTGTACGGAGGTTCCATCTCCTTTGGAGATTGTACAGCTTAAATTATTCTTCCTGACACTGATGTGTGTGGCCAAGGGCGTCCTGCTGGCCCTCATGTCATACGACCGGTCCATTGCTGTGTGCCACCCCCTGCAGTACCCTGTGCTCATGAGATGCCAGGTGTGCCTGCTCCTGATGTGCTCAATGCTTGCACACAGACCTCCATCACCCTGCACTTCCCCTACTGTGGCTCCCGCACCGTGGACCACTTCTTCTGTGAGGTGGCAGCCCTGCTGAAGCTCCCCTGTGTGGACACCTCTGCCTATGAGCGGGCGCTGTCCACCTCGGGAGTGCTGATCCTGGTGCTGCCGCTTTCTCTCATTGCCGCCCCCTACGGCTGTTCTGCTCATGCACTCAGAGGAGGCCCTGAAGCAAGGCCTTGGCCACCTGCTCCTCTCACATCACGGTCATGGGACTCTTCTGTGGATCTGAGGTGTTCAGGTACATGGTGCCTGGTGCCCACCACAGCCCTCAGAGGGGCAACATGGAGGTGCGGATGGCTTTGGTCAAAGTGCTCCTCACGCTGGGCTCAGGCCAAAGCTGACCACAGGTGGCTGCTCGTGTGAGTCCATGCCTGACATCATACTCATCTCAAAACAGCTGTTTTTGGGTGCAGCCGCCAAGGCCTTATGTTCAGGCTAAATGTTCAGACAAAAGACTAGTCGGATTCACATTTATGCCCCCTTCATGAAGCTTCCCTCCTCATGAGCCAATTTCTGCACCCCCTAAAGGCCTCACCTCCTAATGCCAAAACATGGCAGGGGGTCAGGATTTCAGCATATGAAAGCTAGAAGGGCATAAACAGTCCACAACAGTTACTATGTAACCACCATTATAACAGATTTATCCACCCCATACACACTCTTATCTTTGTAGCCTAGTATCATTTTTATTAGATGCATATACAACATTTATATTACTACAACTATTTAATTGTATCCTTATTTTAGGCCTCCTATCACAAAGAACCCTGTGCACATTTTTCTGGTTCTTCAAAATAAGGTAGTGCCTCCCACCCACCCACTGGCCCCACTCATCTGCATTTTCCACCCCAGCATTGTATTTTCTCCAAAGACTACTTACGTATGAAACCACCATATCCATTTCCTGCTGCTTCCCTACACAGGAACTGGGGACTCTGCTGTGTGCCTCCAAGTTTGCCTAGAAAATAGTCAGGCATGTGAAAGTGAACAGGTATCTGAAGAAGAAACAAAACAATAAAAACACATTAATGAAAGAAAGACTAGATGAATATGTCAAGTCTCAGAATCCAATAGGGGGAACAGCACCTTAATGTGAACCTCTGGGAAGACCCCAAAATACCAGTCACTTGTATGTCATTCGGGAACTCCATTATTTTTTTTTTTTAAATAAAGGGCTTGGTGTTGAGAGTGCAGGGCACCTGAGTATTATAAAGAGATTATATAGTTTGGAGAAAAAAAGAGTCCTTATGTAGAAATCGAGAACCATCTTGGGGCGGTGAGATCAAATCTATGTTACATACCTGGTATGTTAAGCCACAGGGAATGTACAGAAATTGGGGTGGGAGGGATAGCCCTGAAATAAGGTGGAATAGATGTTACAGGTGTTTCTGATGAGTTTCCAGGTGACCCAGTGCTGGGAGAGAACTCTTACGTGCACCTGACAGCGCGTTTTCCAAGTGTGGCTAGGTTCAGTTGAGTAGGGATGAGACGGTCTGAGGAGCGTGAGCCATGGAGTTATAAGAACGTTTTATTTCGGCTCCAGGCAGTCCTTCCCTTTCTCGGAGCATTTGCAGCATCATAGATTTCCCAAAGTGATGGATGACTATGGGACACACCCAAGAAGGAGCAGGGGCCCATAGTTTATGAACAGAGCATGTTTCTTGGTAATAGAGTGTCATGGCTTGAATGTGCTTTGTCCCCTCTGGAACTCCTGTTGGAGTTTTGTCCCCCATGGTGAGCTACAAAGAGGATGGAAACTTCGGCTGACTATGGTGTTCAGAGATGGGACCATTAGGGGAGGATTGAGATTAGATAAGGTCCTCAGGGTACAGCCCCCGTGGCCGAATTCTGATGGCTTTATAGGAAGGGGGAGAGAGCAGGAGGCACAGACAGGTGCACACTCCCTGTCTCTCACCAGTTGATGGCCTGTGCTGCCTCAGAACCCTGACACAAGAAGGCCATCACGAGATCCAGCCCTCGATTTGGTTCCTCCAGAGTCCTGAGCCCAAACAAACCCCCTCTTCTTTGAAACATATCCAGTCTGTGGCCTTGAGCTGTTTAGCAACAGAAAAAGGACTAATGCATACAGTGTGCGCACACTAAGAAATCGGTCAATCTAGATACGGAGTGACGGTGCCTGAGGTCAACCATCTCTGAGACATCTTCAGGTCCTGGCAGGAGGCTTGGGATGGTTTCCAGTCTAAGCCTAGAGCCCTGGACTCAGTGAGGCAGGCAGAGGTCCAAGGAAAGAGCTAGATAAAGGGCCAGATTCAGATCCTGGAGGTCCACACTGATGTCGGACCCCTGCGTGCGCCTCTCTGGGAGAGACATGAGTGGCAGGCGAAAGTTTGGGACAACAGTTTGGAGCTGTTGGATGGGGAAGGTTGTTAGGCCAGAGGACTGATACCAGGAAAGGTTTTTTTTTTTGGGGGGGTGTCCTATCATGGTCTGGTGAAGTTGGGGAACTGCCACAGAAATCTATAGTTTATACTTTCTGCTTATAGCAATTTTGATTTGTCAGCTTAATTTGATCCGATAAACCTGTTCTGTGTTTAGATTTTTATAAGATTCACAATTATAAAAACAAGATCCACATAGTCAAGTTGTTCCAATCAAAGGTAGAAGTTTTCCACCTAAAGACTGTGTCAGGTGAATAATGAAAAGTTCCTTTTGGATCTAATGACAAAGGGTCATTGTGACCTTATCAAGGGGAGCAGCCATGGAATGATGAAGGTGAGTAGAAGTTGGGAGCGGCCGAGGAGGGAGGTAGGAGGTTGGAGAAAGGGGATAAGGAGCTGATCTTTTCTCAGTGGGTCATGCCAAAGGCAAGGGGCAGAAAGTGGTTGAAGAGATGCCGGGAGGGCTGGCCATGGGGTCTCTGTGTGGTTCAGAGGAATTTAGACATATTTAAATGCTGAAGGTGGGAGTCACCAGAGAAAGAGACGTTGAGGACCCAGGGCTACGTTGGAATATTGCAGGACATGAAGTTCCTAGGAAGGAGGCTCAGGTCTCTACCAGAGGATAAAGGAAATACCTTTATAATCAGAGAAAATGTAGAAACAATAGAACCTAATCAGAGATATTTGCAGATTTGGCTACTAGACCCCTAAAATGTCCATCTGATATTTTACAATTTTCCTGTGAGATATCAGAGAAATTTTAAGGGCACTTGAGTGTATGTTTAAAAAAAAAAGTGGGGAAATTTTATAACAGGATTTTTGGAAACTCAAAAGAGTTAATATGCCAACATATAGAAAGAAAATAAAAAACCCCAGCATTATGTATTCTTTCCAGTCGACGCTGAATATTTTGTACTCATAGTGCTACCAAAATATCATGTTGTGTGCTTTTTCTTCAGCAGTTATCCTAAGATCAGTGGTAGCTGTGGCGTGAAGATAATTACAGTCCTCTAGGTCTGAAATTTTGCAAGGCAGGTAAGATGGACGGTAAGGAATTCTGAATTATTCCGAGGGAATTGTGGAGATCACAGACCACGGAGACCAAGATGGAAAGGAGTAAGGGGAAGGGAAGGGGGTAATAGGTACCAAAATATGCAGAAACAATAAGTTCTAATGTTCCGTAGCACACCAGGGTGACAATAGCTCTTAATAATTTATTACATATTTTATAAAGAACCAGAAGAGACAAGTTTGAGATTTCCTAATACAAAGAAAGGATAACAGTTGAAGGAGGAGGACATGCTAATTATCCTGTTTGATCATTATATAATGAATTCTTGTATCAAATAATCCCCTTTGCTGCACACATGTGTACTATCTGCATATATCGAATCCAAAAGCTGGGGGGTGAGGGAGGGAGAGAGGGAGAGAGGTGAAGATGTCATCTGGAGTAAGTTTTATTTTTGAGTGATTCTTATCTATCGTGTGGACATTTGAATGAAAAAGCTAGAAATCAGAAACTTGGGGTGAGCAAATAGTTTTTATAAATTATTTAGGAGTGAGTCTCTAAGGGTAGAATAGATGATAATTTCACTGTGGACTTGGGTGGTACAGGAGGTACGACAGCCAGTGGTCACTGGGCTAGCCAGATGAATGGCCAACACAGAAGAACAGCAGAATTTGGGATTGAGGAAAAGACTGGGCACCCTGTGTCATGAGAGGGAGAATTGAGTTTCATGGAATTGAGACTGACAAGGATTCTCAAGCAGGAGCGGGTTTTGCAAGATGGCAGAGAGTTTTGACTTGGGACTCTCTGTGTTTAGCTCCAATCTGCTTGACGATGACCCAGGATGCAGGTCAGACTCACCCCAGAGGAAGAGGAGGGATGGGAGTTCCAAAGAGCCGAGTTAACTGTCATAGGGATAGTAGAGGAAGGCAGACTCGGCTGATCATTTTGATCCAGTCTCACAATTTATGTTTACAGGGTAAGAGGAAAAGAAGTAAAATGGTCAAGACTTCACAGAGGAAGCAGCGTGACTGTGTGAACCAGCCCAAACCAAAGCCTGGCTTCAGCATCTCCATCCCCTTGAGGATGTCCAGTTACACGTTCAAGAGACCAGTGACGAGAATCAGATCGCACCCAGGCAATGAGGTTAGATACCATCAATGGGAGGAGAACTTGGACAAGCCCCAGCAGGTCTGTTGGCAGAGGAGGCTGCAAGGACTCCAGGCGTACAGCAGTGTCGGGGAGCTCTTCAGCACTTTAGATCTCACTAAAACTTTGCAAAAACTTGCACCTGCTTGCATAGGTGCAGCCCTACCGGGGGCTCTGGCTGGTGGTCTGCACCCCAGCTCGGGGCCTGCCCTTGTCCCTTCTTCACACTTTGTGGAGTCAATTCCCGGAGCCAGTCTGGGCAGCCCCCAGCTCCTCTGCAAACAGTTCCTGGTGACTGAGGAAGATATTAGGAAACAGGAAAGGAAGGTGAAGACGGCTAGAGAGAGACTGGCAATAGCCATGATCGCAGACAGACTAGCCAGTGAGGCAGAGAAAGCTCGGGGGCCCAGACGGGCGTCCTTGTGAACACAGGAGAAGACACTGCCGATGGATGAAACGGGGCGTGGCCCTTTATTCACATCGATTTGTAGGGACCATGTGTGTATATACATAAATATATATATATAGTTTGAATTGAGCTCCTGACACCTTAAAACACACCAATGCCTTTCCTTATTAAACTCCTTTGTGTAACACAAGAAAACATAACAGTGATTTCTTTTTGAGGTGAGAGATTGGGTTTCAAGTGAGGAGAGAAAGGAATTTTTTTCATGTAGACTCCTGTTTTCATGAGCTCTTTACACGCTTTATTTGTATGTGTGTGTGTACTTTTTTTTTTTTTTTGGTACTGGGTATTGAACCTAGAGTCATTTTTACCCCTGAACCACATCCCCAGCCTCGTTCTTAAATAATTCTTTTGGGTCCAAGTCTCCCTAAGTTGCTTAGGGCCTCACCTCACTAAATTGCTGAAGCTGGCTTTGAACTTGTGATCCTCTTGCCTCAGCCTCCAGAGCCACTGGGATTACAGAGGTGTGCTGTAATTTACTTTTTAAAGTATTTATATATTTAAGGCATATGACATGGTGTTTTGATACGGTGAAATGACTACTTTCGCCAAGCAAATTAATATATCAATTCATAGATTTTTTTTGTTTGTAGGTAGTAAATAAAATATACCTTCTTAGCGAACTCCCACACTGTAGAATATGTTATTGACAATAGTCTTCAGTGTGCACCCTCATTTTCTGGACTTATTCGTCCTGTGTAACTGGATTTACTTGTACCCTTTAAGCTGCATCTCTCCATCCACTCTCGCCGCTAGTAACCTCCATTCTACTCTATGTTTGGGCGTTTTAGACACAGAGATTAAAGATTCCACATATATGTGCTGTCACACAGTGTTTTTTTTTTCTCTGCATTGGGCTTATTTCACTTAAAGTCAGTGGGGAGTTACCAACGTCCTGGAATCACGAGTATTTGTATCATCCTCATGGTCACAGGATGAAACCTACTTCATCACAATGAATTACTATTTTTGGGTAATAGTTAGTTGATTCAAAAATAGTATTTCCTAAAAGGACTTTCTTGTCCATTTTCCCAAATAAAGTATGTGCCTATAGTTACTCTCCTGTTTTTGATTGCCTGTCAACCCAGTGTTGCACAAAGAATGAAACAGCAGACATTCCTTCATTTTCTTGATCCATTGTGTGTTTGAGATTTATTTTACTCCATGAAAACCAACATGCAGCCGGGCCAGGTGGCGTACACCTGTAATCTCAGCGACTTGGGAGGCTGAGGCAGGAGGTGCCAAGTAACTCAGTGAGACTCTGTCTCTAAATAAAATATAAAATAGGGCTGTGGCTCAGTGGTGGAGTGCTGAAGTTCAATTCCTGGTACCCCGTGCCACCACCAAAAAAAAAAAAAAAAAAGGAAACCAACATGCTGTTTTGGTGAATAATGATGAAGAGACACTTTTCAGCATTATTAATCTCATAAACCTCTGCTTAATGTAATTCAAGAGTTTATTTTCCTCATCAAGCTTGCTGTATTATTCAGATCCTCTTTATCATTACTTTTGTTTGATGGATTTGTCAGTTTCTGAGAGTGACATACTAAAACTTCATAACATGGGCTGGGGTGGTGGCTCACACTTGCCCAGCATGTGTGAGGCACGGGGTTTGATTCTTAGCACCACATATAAATAAAGGTCCATTGACAACTAAAAAAAAAAACACATATGCCATATTTATAACATCCCTAAAATATTTGAAATTTTATCTTCAATCCTCTATGATTTCATTTGGTTCTCATCTAGAATTTTAGTTAGGTTGTGTTTTTGTTTGGTTTTTGGTACAAGGGTTGAACTCAGGGGCACTTAACCACTGAGCCACATCCCAACCCTTTACAAATTTTTGTTTGAGACAGGATCTTGCTAAGCTGCTTAGACTGGTGCTAAATTGCTGAGGCTGGCTTTGAACTTGTGATCCTGCCTCAGCCTCCTGCGTCACTGGGATTACAGGCACGTGCCACTGGGCCTGGCTAGGTTGTATTTTAATGACTTGTTTTAAAACTAATTCAGATACGCTCTTCTTCTTTTCCTCATCACTCCTGTTCTCTTCCTTCCAATGTGTTTTCTGGGTTCCCATTTGTCCTTCCTAAAGTGTATTCTCCCTGGTTCTCTTACAGGAGCTGAGGGAGGCTGCTGGGTTGGTCTGTATGCCTGGAAGTGTCCTCTATCTCCTTGCCCCAGGTAGTTGGGCTTAGGTACAAGGGATTCTTTTTTGTCCAATCATAGTATGTTTCCGAGCCTCTATCCTTTTGACCTTAAGATGGAAATAAAACCCTCAAGGGAGGTGGCTTGGTTGATTTTGTGTTGCCATAACAGAATTTCACAGATGGCACAACTTATACAGAACAGAAATTTATTCTCAGAGTTTTGGAGGTGGGGAATTCCGAGATCAAGGTGCTAGCATCTGCCGAGGGCCTTGTAGCTTTGTTCTTGATAATGGACGGTGCAAGGGCGAAAGAGACCAATGCTAAGTCCTCGCCGTGCAGAAGAGCAGGGAAGAGAGAGTGCCCACTCCCATAGCCCTCATCTGTAGTGGCATTATGCCAACTCACGGGGCCAGAGCCCTTGGGACCTGAGCACACCTTGCTAGGTCCCCCTCACTGTAGGCTGTCGCCTTGGGGATTAAGTTTCCAATATTGAGATTTTGGGGGAGCTACATTCAAAGAGGGACATAGCAGAGGGACAGCATTGATGGATCTGGTGCCTGCAGAGCTTGCCAAGTCGCGATGACCCTTTTCGCAGAGCGCACAGAAGATCAAAGGACCTTGGGTCTCTTGGCGTGTATCCCTGTGGTGGATGGAGGTGTGACAGTAGTTGATGAGTGGCGGTCATCAGCGTCATTACTGTGATCTTCAGAGGGTGCATTCTTAGAGGCAAGCCTGCGCCAGATGTGAGGCTCGCTCCAAAACGGCTCGAAGGTGGGGGGGGGGGGCTGGCAGGATGGTCGGTTTAATTCCCAGCCCCTGGATATTATCGCTTGTGCTGGGCTGAAAAAGGTGTGGAGATCACGCAACGTATTCCAGCAAATCCAGGCAGGACGGTACAGCGGGCCTCACACCCGGGACACTTGGTTCCACTCGTCTGCAGAAAAAGATAGGGACAGATCTGTTTAGATATACCCCCCACGTTTTACTGTTCTCTATGTCCAACACAGACACGGTCCTTAGAGAGCCTCGCCCTCACTCAGGGACTCAGGCCTCCTGGACAATTGGTCATTTCAGCCCTTCGATCCCAAGGCTGGCTGTGCGGCCACCTCTGACCCACGTATCCCTTTTCGGTCTCTTTGCTATCTTGGAGGACCCATGAGGTGGGCCAGGAAGCCTCACCCAGAAGTCCTGCCGCAGTGGAGCTTAGAGAACCAAGAAGTGTAAGAGAAGCTGGGGTGGCCAGAGCCCCGGTGGGGGGCAAGAGGGAGAAGCAGACTCAGCTACGGTGGCCAGCACCTAGCCAAGGGCAGGCCTGCGGAGGGTCACTGGGAAGGGAACGTGCCCACTGAAGGGGCACACTGATGTATGAGGGGGCAGTTTCTACCCTGGCTTTGCCCCAAGGGGTGACGTGGTGTGAAACCAGAAGACACAGCCGGTAGCTGCCTTTGGGATATGGCCAGGGAGCAAGACTTTGCATTTCCTTCCCGGGGGACCAGAGGTGGTGTGTGACGGGTGTGGTTCATTTCTGCCCCTGCCAGGCTTCTCAGGACCCTGGCCCAGGAAAAGCAGCCCCTCACAGGTGGAATCACTGCAGCTTCCTCTGGTCCAGGTGTGGCACGTAGTAGCCCAGGGGTCGGTGATGCACCTCATAATTCCCCTCCTTCTTCCGCCGGCGCATGGTTACCTGGGAGGGTGAGGGGAGGGCATCAATGGATGGTCAGCTGCCCACGTCGGGGAGACCCCAGGGTGAGGATATGGCCCAGGACACAGACCTGAGGCTCCCACGTCCCCTCTCCCTCCCTTTCCCTCTTTCCCTTCTCTCTCTCTTTTTACTCTCAATTTTAAAATATGTCTCTGTTATCTCCATTTCTTCCTCTCCCTCCCCCTCGACTTCTTTATTAATTATCTATTATCTATCTGCCTATCATCCATCTGTAATCATCCATTAATTGTCTATCATCTATCAACCATACATGCGTCTGTCTATATATTATCTATCAATCCTCTGTGACTTCTCTAGCAATCATCATTCATCAGTCATCTATTTGTCATTTATAATAATCTCTAAATCTATCAGCCATCATCTATCTTTATCATCCATCAGTCACCTATCAACCATTTATGTACCCGGCATCTATTAATTGTGTCGTCTGTCAATCATCTATCATCATCAGCCATCTGTAATCACCCCTGTATCTATCTGCCTATCAACTACCTATCAACCACTTATCTCTCAGTCTCTTTTGGTCTTGGTAACTTTCTCTCTCCCTCTTCCCCTCTCTCTCTTTCCTGCCCCCACACCCCTCCAGCTTCACTGAGACAAAATTCAACACATGGTAAACTGCACGCCTTCAGGGTGAAGGGTTTGCTGTGTTCTGGATATGACATCACACATCGCCTCCAAAATTATCCTCCTGTGCCCTTAAAATTCCTCTTCCCCTGCTACTCGAAAATACATTTCCACTCCCAGGCAGCCACGGGTATGATTTTTGTCCCTGTGGATCAGTTTGTATTTTCTAGAATTTGTTTATAAATGGAATCATACAATCTGTACTCATTTCCTTTGGCTTATTTTCACTCAACGCATCTTTGTCATTTATACATGTTGCATGTATTCAAACTTGATTCCTTTTTATTGCCGAATACTCTCCCACTGTCTGAATATGCCTGTTGATGGACACTGGGGTTGTCTGCAGTTTTAGGTTAGTATGAATGGAGCTTCTGGGAACCTTGGTGCACAAGTCGTGTATGGATATTTAAAATTTTCTCTTGGAGAAATTACTAGGAGTTGGCTGGTTGACCACATGGCAAGCATGTGACTTTCAAACACACGACCAAGTTCTGTTCCACTGGCTCTGCGTAAGGATTCCAGTGGCTTCACGTCTTCACCAAGAGTTGCTATCATCAGTCTTTTTAATTTTAGTCTTTCTCACGCCTGGTGGTGTCTCACTGTGACTTCCATGTACATTTCTCCAGTGGTTAATGTTAGGTTTTGACTTATTGTGCAACATGGTGACTACAGGTAATAATAATGCAGTGTGTATTCCAAAATTGCCGAGAGTAGATTTCAAATGTTCCCATCACAAAAATAATGACAATGGGTCTGTTAATGAGCTTGGTCTCACCATTTCATTGTGGATATCCAAGTATCGCATCATATACCGTAAGTGGATTCATTTGTTATTTGCCAGTTAAAATTTAAATTTAAAAAAGGCAAGCTACAAAATCACCAGGGAAAGATACATGCAAAACATATCTCCAGCAAAGGCCTTGTGTTTATAGTCAGCAGCCATGCATCACTTAAGGATGGGCTGCCTCTGAAGAATGCACCTCAGTCACCTTTGTCATTGTGCAAGCACCACAGAGTACACTGCACCAGCCAAGGTGGCTGTGGCATCCCCGGGTGAGATGATCTCTTGGGGCCGAGGTCATGCATGCAGCCCGTCACGGACCAAAACGTCATTATGTGGTGCGTGACCGCGTTACAAATTCTTACAACCCAATCATAGGAAGACAAGCAACTCTCCCTCGCTCACCAGGTAACAGCAGATCAGGCACGTGATGAGTCCCAGGAGTCCCGCCAGGCAGATGAGGATGATGGCCCAGAAGGGAAGGGCTGGGGAGACAGGTGTTGGGGTGAGCCACTCCTGCCACCTCCTGGGGCTCCCTTTGACCCCATGTGGCCTGAGGATGGGCATGGACTTGGGGAGGGGTGGAGCTTAGCAGCTCAACACCTAATGGCTCTGAAGCTCCCTGCAAGCTCCCGCATGCAGCTCCCGCCCCAGGAGGCCAGGACACCTGAGGCCTTCCACTGTGCCTCAGGGGCCCTTGCCATGGGATGACGTGAGGATGTCCCCTCCCTGCCTGGGCAGGGGCTACTTTGAAGCTTACCAGAAGTTCTAGTCATAACATCATTTATGATGGGAGAATATCCTAGAAATGAAGGAAATGGAGAGTGCAGGTGAGTATACGTCACTTTTTTTGGGGGGGGTGGGTACTGGTGATTGAACTCAGTGGCACTTCACCACTGAGCCACCTCCCCAGCCCTGTTTTGTATTTTCTAAAGAGACAGGGTCTCACTGAGTTGCTTAGTGCCTCTCTGTTGCTGAGGCTGGCTTTGAACTTAGGATCCTCCTGACTCAGCCTCCCCAGCTGCTGGGATCACAGGTGTGTGCCACTGTGACAGCTGATGGACCCGTTGATGGGCCTGTTCCGCCCTGGGAGGGAACCCAGGACCTTGCCCTCTTCCCCCAAGCTCCACCCCCAGCTCTAGCTAATCCTTCCAGAACTGGGTCGAGTGTTGGTTGTGTGCTAGGAGGAACACAGGGTTCTTGGAATGCTAGAGTGAACAAGTGAAGTCGCTCTAATCCTGACGTTGACAGTGTTCACTGCCACACACACAACCATCGTTCAGATGAGTACATTGGTACGCGCAAGAGTTAGCCATGTGGGAGGCACTTCTGGGTCTGAAAAGGATCCATCCGATCATGTTTTCTGAGACTGGATCACACACAGTGTGGAGCTGACTACCTTACTAAGTGGCCTGCAGGGCAGAGATAGGGAGGAGTCCAGAGAGAAGTGTCTTGTCTGAAGTCTGAGGTCACAGAGCTTTCTGGGAGAGGGCGAAACCCTCCCTCTTTCCCTCTGGGTGTCTTTTCTCTCTCCCTCAACGGTGGGTGAAGCCTGGAGGGACTACGCCACCTCTTACTCATCTGGGATGCTCCAGTGCTGTTCCACCCCAAGGCCTTGAGATTCCAAAGAATCCCCAGGGGTAGAGGTTGGAGCCCCTGTCCCAGCTCCAAGGACCCGGGAGACTTACCATCCACAAGGACACTGTTCCTGTCCAGGGTGAAGTTCAGCAGCCGGGTGCCATTCTGGGTCAGCCGCAGGAATTCCTCATAGATGGCCATTCTGTCCACTCTCCGGGTCAACGGTGAGTAGTGACACAGGGAGTCCACCCCAGTGTGGTTGCTATGGGGGACAGACCTGGAGGGGCACAAAGGATGGACAAGGGTATCTGGGATTCTGCCCTGGATCAGATTTCCTGATGTGAGCCCGTTGCGGGGAGCTGTGTGCCTCCATGTAAACATTCTTCGAAGGCTGCACCCGAGACAGTCCTTCTGAGCCCCATGTTCTTACAGAGCTCTTAAAACGTGGCTAGGCCAAGTGAGTGAGGAACGGAACGTGTAATTAAATTAAATCTAATTAATGCAAAAATAACTAGCTTCAGGGAAAACATTTCTGAAATGTTGGAGTAAGGTCTTGGGGAAAAAAAAAACTCCATCAAACAGTGAGCACACTACAAACAGTTGTCAAAATCAATTTTTTTTTCAGAAATTCAGGAATTCCCCCAAGGCTTGCAATATTCCAAGGAGTGTTCAGTAAAGAGAGCAAGCTTTGTGGCGTTTCAACTTCCTTATTCCCACGCTGTTCTCCCAGAATCTTCCGTAATTTTGAAAACCAACGGTAGAACCCCCGGCAGCTATAAAAAGCAGCCACTAGCCGCCCCAGTGTGATCCCCAAACACCCATCTCCCACAGGACTGTCACTCTCTGACCTGTCCGGCATCTCTTTGCAAAAGCCCTGTTCTCAGGGAGCGCCTCATTTGATCTGACTCAGAACTTGCTCAGTGCCAGGAAGGGCAACCCAGGACACTGTCAAAAACAATCAGCAGCAAGGCACCAGAAGCAGACTTTGGAGAAACAGCAACCTCTTGAACAAGAGTGCTGGGAAGACTGGGTCTCCACGGGTGGAAGATGGAAACTCCATCCTCAGCCCTCGTTCTGTGCAAAAATCAACTCAAAATGAATCCCAGGCCTTACTGCAAGGCCTGGCACTGTGGAATTATGAGAGGAAAATAAAGACTTCGGCGCAGGGAGCGATTTCCTGAACAGGACTCTAATTGCACAGGAAACAAAAGCAAGAACGGACCAATTGGATGACATCAAATGAAAAGGCTTCTGCCCAGCAAAGGAAACAATCAACAAAGAGAGCCTACAGGATGGGGAAATCCTCGCTGGCTCTTCATCCGACAGAGCACTCACATCTAGAATACACAGTCAGCTCAAGGCACAGAACACCAAAGAATAAGTGATCCAACCCAAAAGGGGCCAATGAAGTGATCTGAACAGACACCTCTTAAAAGCAGAGTTATAAATGGCCAATCGTATATAAAAAATGCTCGGAAATGCCAATCAAAACTACCTTAAGACTCTGCCTCGCCCCTGTCGGAATGGCTATTCACAACACATGAAGCAAAAGAAAACAGTAACAAGCACCAGGGAGAATGCAGAGAGAAAGGATCGCAGACACTGTTGGTGGGAACGTAAATCACTGTAGCACGATGGAGGTGAAAACTAAAAGCAGAACGATCACAGGAGCAGCTATCCCACTCCTGGGTGCATCCCGGAAGAAAATCAAGTGAGCACACAGAAGAGACACCTGCATACCTATCTTTACTGTGGCTGTTCATAGTAGCTAAGCTTTGGAACCAGCCCAAGGTGTCCATCAATGGATGAAGTAAACGTGGTGTACATACACAATGGAGTACTATTCAGCCATAAAGAAGAATGAAATTATGTCATTTGCAGGAAAATGGATGGAGCTGGAGGTCATCATGTTAGGTGAAGTAAACCAGACCCAGAAAGACAAGGATCACATGTTGTGTCTCATATGAGGGAACTTAAAAAAAAAGATGATCTGAAAGAAAAAGAATTGTCATGGATGGGGAAGGGAAAGAGGGAGGGGGAAGAGAGAGGAGGGAAAGAGAGAGTAGCTGGGAGTGAATATGATTAAAATCTGAGATAGACACATGGGGGAATGTCTGTGAAACCCATTAATATGCACTATTAATATTATTTAATATTCATTTAAACATCAATTGACATTAATTATTCAATGCCACAGCTACCTGCAGCAGCCCACGGTTGAACAGAAAACCTAAGAGGAAAATTGGGGGAATACTTTACAGGAGGATTTGGTGGATCTGGGATGTGTTCTGAGGATCTAGAAGCCACCACTGTGCAGGGCCTATAATCCCAGAGGCTCAGGAGGCTGAGGCAGGAGGATCATGGGTTCAAAGCCAGCCTCAGCAACTTAGTAAGGCCCTAAGCAACTCAGTGAGACCCTGTCTCAAAATAAAACACATGTAAAAAATAAAAAGGGCTGGGAATGTGGCTCAGTGGTTAAGTCCCTCTGGGTTCAGTCCTTTGTACCAAAAAAAAAAAAAAGAAAGAAAAGGCCCAAGACCCATGATAAGGAATCTCTCAGGGTCTACAGCACCCACTTGGTCCTGCTTCTCTGATAATAATTTTTTTTGGGTACTGGGGATTGAACTCAGAGGTATTCGACCCCTGAGCCACATCCCCAGCCCTATTTTGTGTTTTATTTAGAGACAGGGTCTCACTGAGTTGCTTAGTGCCTCACTGCTGCTGAAGCTGGCTTTGAACTCGCGATTCTCCTGCCTCAGTGTCCTGAACTATCTCAAGACTCTTGAGATCTGGAAAGCTCTTCCTTTTAATATGATGGAGGAAGGCAGCGTTGGGACCTATGTGGTTCTTGCAAAAGTTTCCCTCATCCTTGGAGAACACAGGCTGCCAATCAACTCATTAAAAAGTCTCCAAGTCAAATAGAAGCTAACTAGTTTGAACATTGTTACTCTTGATCCATCAGTAAATTTACTCCAGAAGGTGATTTCTCTTCTTCTTGTTCTTGTGTTCTTTTTGTGATCCCAGGGATTGAACACAGGGCCTCACGCATGCTCACCTGAATGCTAAAACTTGACAGTCAGAAAAGTAACCCTTGATGCTGCTGTTCCGGAAAAGCTGGTTGAGCTGCAAGAGAGGGCGATGTTTCTTAGGTCAGAATCCCAGACTCAGTTGTAAAAGAGAATTAACAGCCTCCGAGCATCTTTTCCCATCTATTTTTTTCTTGGATGAAAACTAACCCAGATGTAAAAAGATGTCCTGTTCTGGGGGTACGGCATAGCTGTGTGATTCTGGGATAGCTACTGAACCTCTCTCTGTGCCTGTTTCTTAGTTTGAACCACGGGAATGAGAACTGTTACAAAAAGTCCCCCTTTGGCTACTACAGGCCGGTCTCTGCCTGGGGACAGTCCGAGTGGACACAACGTAAGGCTCTCTCACCGCATTCTCCAGGCTTCTTTTGTTCCGCTGGTGTCTGGCTGTGCCCGGCTGAGCCATGTCCTGGGTATAGAACAGGTTGGTGACGGTGAAGTTGAGCTGGAAGTTCTGGGAGCTGGAACTTCTGGTGGGCACTTCTGTTGGTAGAGGAGTGGACGGCTTCGCTTCTAGAACAGACAAAGAAAAAAAAGTCCTGTGTCGGAAGGGTTTTAAGAAAGGGGTCATTTCAGCTAGACTCGTTCTTCCTGGCCACGAGACCTGGGCTGGGTTTTTAAAGGTGGGCACAGAGGCCCCTTACTGACCTGTCCACCTGTACCCATTCAGCCCTCTACCTGTTCACGTCTCAACAGGCGACGTAGGAGTTCCCTGTGATGGGGGAGGGCGAAGGGCTCTGTGGGGAGTGGTGGGCAGGTGCAGGTGGGGACCGCCCATCTGTCACATACCTTCCCTGGAGATTCCCATGGAGGCCCTGCATTCCCAGGGGCTCTTCCTGCCTCTGGTCTTCCTCCCAACCCATTCTGCACCCCTTGTTTGTTGAATCAATAAATGTGAACTGCAGTAGATTCCCAAATTTGGCGACGTGTGTGTATGTGTGTGTGTGTGTGTGTACGCGCGTGTGCTCGCTGAGACATTTGTTTTTCATTGTACACTCATTTGCTCTGTGCTATGATGCACCAACACATTAAACGGAGGATACAGTGGCATATCCAGTGGATCTCAGTTGGCAGAGCTCGCAGACAAGGGGGGAGTTAAGTCATCAGCTGCGTAATCACAGTACATCGTGGCACGTGAGGGTAGTGCCTTCTGGGAACCCTGGGACCAGAGCCAACAGGGGTTTTCACCCTGGAGCTACTGGCATTTGGAGCTGCGTGGTGGGATCTCCTGTGCCCTGGAGGGTGGTTGGCAGTAGTAGTCTTCCCCACCGGTGACGACCCCAAACGTCTCCTGGTAGGCACAAGTGCTGCCAAGCTGAGAATCACGGACCCAAAGGAGCCTCATCCAGAAAACTCTTTGATTCCACCCTGGCTCAGACTTTGGGTTTGTCATGAAAGCCATCAAGGAGGAGCAGGAAGGACATTTTGCTAAGTGAAATCAATCCGACAAAGAGACAAAAATACGGTATGCCCTCACTTAAACGTGGAATCTGAAAAAGTTGAAATCATTGGAGCCAAGAGAAGGGCGGTGGTTACTGAGGCTGCCAGGGGCCTCTGGCAGGAAAGGCAGAAGGTTTAGCCTGTGCAGGGCTCTGGGTCTGATCCCCAGCACCGCAATGGAAAGATGAAAAGGAGAGAAGAAAAAGGAAGAGAAGGAGGAGGAGAAGGGGAGGAGGAGGAGGAAGAGGAGGAGGAGGAAGGGGAGGAGGAGGAGGAAGGGGAGGAGGAGGAGGAGGAAGGAAAGGAGGAGGAGGAAGGAAAGGAGGAGGAGGAAAGGGAGGAAAGGAGGAAGAGGAAAGGGAGGAAAGGAGGAGGAGGAAAGGGAGGAGGAGGAGGAGGAAGGGGAGGAGGAGGAGGAGGAGGGACGAAGTGTCTCAACTGAGATGTCCATCAACTGATGAACAGATAAAGAAGACATGGTATGTACACTGGCATGCTACTGAGTCATTTGTGACAATCCTGTTATTTGTGACAACATGGAGAGAACTGGAGATCTCAATTGGAGAATTGGATAAGCAACAGAAGCCAGGCACAGAAAGACAAGGACTGCAAGATTTCACTCCTACGTGGAATCTAAAGAAGCTGATCTCATAGAAGTCAAGAGTGGACCATTGACTCGGGAGGCTGAGGCAGGAGGATCACAGGTTCAAAGCCAGCCTCAGCAACTTAGTGAGCCCCTGTCTCAAAATAAAAAAAAAAATAAATAAAAAGGGCTGGGGGTATGGCTCAGTGGTTAAGAAACCTGAGTTCAGTCCCTGATACTGGGAGAAAAAAAAAAGTCGTCTGGTGGTCACCAGATGCTGGGGATGGATGGTGGGGTGGTCAGTGGGTGCTGAGGAGCAGGGAGTCTTGCGCACTACTCCAACGCAATGGGTGGAACCAGCACCCGGACACCCTGGCTTCTTAATTTTCATGGGACTGTGGAGGTGGGGGACTGGGATCTGGTCTTGGGGAGGAAAAGGGACCCTCAGATACCTGTGGTGGTTTCTGGCTGCGCCGATGTCGTGGGCGAAGGCAGGAATGTGGTAGCTAACTCAGGAGCTGCAGAAAGAGTCACCATCAGGGAAGCACCGAGCCCCCAGGTCTGGGAGAAGCCCTCCACGCCCCCTGGGCTGCACTGGGGGCCACGCTAGAACCACCGATCCCAGGTGAACCATGGACCAGAGTGAGCGGAAAGAGCATGCGCACAGCGGGTGGGGGGCAAGCCTGCGAAGGAAAGGAACCCTAGAGGGAGCGTGGGTGACGGGAGAGGCGGACAAAGAGGACCCTGGGATGCACGGGCAGAGAGAAGGGACGGAGAGGAAGGAGGGATGAATGTAGGGTCAGAAGAGAAGGCAAGGAGGAGCGCGTGGAGGACCTGGTGGAGAATGGACGGCTCGGCAGGCGGCCGCGTTGACCACTAGATGGCAGCACGCGCAATGTTAGCTAAAGCCACCGGGAGCCGGCAGAGTTTGCAGCTTGACACCACGAAGCCCCCTGCTGGGCACCCCGTGGTCTTTCAGGCATAAATTACACGGTCACCGTGTGACCTCCATCCCTAGGTTCAGAGGATGCTTGTTCAAACTTCTCCCTTAACTCAGACGAATGTGGAGAATTCGGAATCCAACGCCACGTTACAGGTGCGAGAAGAGGCCAGGGATTTAGCATCCCCACCCCCACCCCCCACTGAGACCCTGGCCCCTCCCAGGAGACCCGCCTGAGTTTGGGGAGGAAGGAGAGAAGCTGAAAAGAGCTCTGGATGCCAGGACACGTACTTGGAGGAGGCTCATCCGGACCACGCTCATTGTAACCTGGAAAAGATGTCACAGGTGAGGAGAGGGTCACACCGTGCTGCCCACGCCCACCACAAGTCTGCATCTTTACCACTTAAGGTGGGCAAACCCCCCCCCCCACGCCTCCGTTCACCCCAGGATGTGCCCTGCCCACTTGGTGAGGACAGGGATGAGCTCTGAGCTGTCCCCAGGCTGGGGATGGAGGGGAGGGAGGGAGCAGTCGGTAAACCTCCCCAGGCCACCGCCAGGCTTTGTGACTCAGAACCCCATGCAGGGACACCCTCTTGAATTCTATCTTTTCTGGGTTCTGGGCTGATGCTGGTGCCCTAGAGGTCTGGGTCCCCTCTTGAGCCAGAGTCCCTGACTTCCTCCCTGGCATAGGGGACAGGGGACCCACTCTAAAGAGACGTTCATCCCTCATCAAGAGAAGAAAGCAGGGCGGGGGGCGAGCAGGGCGGGGGAACAGATGCGTTCTGCCCCCCCCCCAGGTGTCTCCAAGGAAGACTCCTCTGCATATCTAGAGCAGAGCCAGGCGAAGCATGTGGAAGACGGGGCTCCTTCCCTGGACCGACACCCTCAGGCTGCACCCACTCGGGGAAGCCACCCTATCTGAGCCTCGGTTTCTCCTGTAGAATAGGATTCCTCAAGGACCCGCCTGGCAGGGAGGCTGTGGGAGGCTGGATGCCGAGGCAGGGTTCAAAGCCTAAGTCTCCCCTAGAGACCCGACACTGGCATCCTGGTGGGCTGCAGAGGGCTGCTCACCATTGAGGTAGAGGCTGTCCTTGTCCAGAGAGTAGGGACCCAGCCTGGTGATGCCCCGAGTCTGCCTTCTCAGCTCGTGGAACACCTGCTGGGCCGACAGACCTGGGCCCCTGGGTGGCCGCTGGTAGGTGCAGAGGAGATTCACCTGGGTCTGCTCACCGTTCTTCACAGACCTGGGGAGGGACAGGGGAACTTTGGGGGCGGGGTGCAGGTGACTTGGCACCTGCCCACCTGCAGTGGAGAGTGGTCACTGCCCCTCACAGCCGGCACCCCAGCCTTCAATTCACCACGTCTCCACAGTGTCCATCTCCCTGTGGCCTTAACCTACGGGATTCCACTCAGCTCTGCATGTGGCCGTGTGTGTGTGTGTGTGGGGGGGGGTGTGGGGGTGTGTGTGTGTGTGTCCGTCCAGAGTCAATGAAATCAGTTTCGCAAAGAGCGATCTCCACTTCTGAGCTCCTCCCAGCACTATCGCCACAGCCAAGACCAGAGACAACCTGGACAACCTCCAACCAGGACACACACACCGTGGGGTGGTGGTGTTAACAGAGACGGACACCCGGTCGCTTGAGAAGCCCTGAATGCAGGTGGAGGACACTGCACGAAGTGAAATCAGAGACTCAGGAAGAAAAAGAGCATGATTTCTCTCCTACGTGCAACCTCGAAGGGACTCCTAATGGTCACGCAGACCGTAGGACGATGGCTGCCAGGGCTGGGGGATGGGGTAGGGTGACACTGGTCAAAAGGTAGAGAGACCTGGATTAGCTGGAAGGTGGCCATCGCTTCAAGGCGGATATCAACATATACAATTTTTACATGTCAAAAGTGAAGTTGTCATAAAACAGAGAACTGAAAAGTCCGATAAGAGGACAAACGAGCACACGCCAGCCGAGGGGCGAGGCCTGTGGTGGGTGGAGGAGGGCAGGGGCTCTTCTCACCTTAGGGCCGTGACCTGGCAGCCTCTGTACTGGGCCCCCAGGCTGCTCCTCTGGAACAAAGGGCTGAGCTGGAGAGGAAGAGGGGAGGCTGTGTTGGTCCAGGCAGGTGCTGCCCTCTGAAGGGGGGAGGGATGGGGGAGGGGAGAAGGCCACTCACCAGGTGCTGCATGAGGATGTCCGTGATGTTGAACTTGAGGGATTGGGGGTGGCGCATTTCAGACGAGTAGCGCAGGTTGCAGAGGGTGAAGTTCAGGGTGAAGGGCTCCCTGCTGACCTCCCCAGCTATAGCAGGTGGGCAAGAGAGGAAGCTGGCAGGGATGACCGTGGCCGAAGGGGGTGGCATGGGGGCCAGGTGGGGGTGGGGTGTGCCCTTGGGTGGGGCCTCCAGGGCCCCCCTGTCTTGGGTCCTGGTGGAGAGCCCCAGGCCACTTCAGCCTCTGCTTCCTGCTTCACGAGTTGCTACTTGCTCGAAGGAGCTGTTTACACTTTTAAAATCATGCCTCAGTTTACCTTTTGACGGCAGGAAGGGAGGGTTTGTGATGGAAGCCAAGGGAGGGTGGGAATGTGGGGGAAGGTGTCCGGAGAGCCCTCCCGCCCTGGGCTGGGACACTGCAATGGCCCAGGAGAGAGACAAGGCGGGGGTGGTGCTTCCCTCTCCGAGGACAGGGGGTGTGGGACGCCGACATCAGGGGTACTCACTGGTGGGGGTCAGGGCTGCGGCTCCAAAGGTGTAACCTGCACAGAGAAGTGAGGCAGAGCTGAGGGTCAGCTGGGGGACCCGGAAGATCAAGGATAGAAGAGGCTTGGGGAACTGTTTTGGGGTCAAAGCAGAGGAAAAGAGGCAGTGGAGGGACGTTCTGGGAGAAGGTAATTGGGCGACCGGACTGCAGGTGGCTGGCCCTGGTCACTGACCCTACGATGGTTTTGGTCCATCTTAAGGAAGATGAGAGTCAGACCCAGAAGGAGAGAAGGATGGGCCCAGGTCCCCCCCTAGAGAGATGGAGGCTTTGCTTAGAGCCCTGGGAAAGCCCACTCCAACAGGCAGAGGGAACATGGCTCTGAGATGGCCCCTCACCGTTGACGTAGAGACTGTTCCTGTCCAGAGTGTAGGAGCCCAGCCGGGTGACACCCTGGGTCTCGTGGCTCAGCTCCCGGTACAGCTGCTCCGTGTCCAGCCGGGCGCCCACGGGGTCAGAGTGGAAGGTGCAGACCATATCCACTCCCGTGGACGTTCCGCCATCCTCAGGCCTGGAGAAGGGGGGACATGGGGCGTGGGATGCCGAGGAGGGTCTTGAGCAATCTGGGTGTGGGGGGGAGAAGGCCGAGGGAGACACCGTGGGGCCAGCTGTCAAGGCCACAGGGGGCCTGTCCTGAGTGTGTCATCAGACGGCCTCTTGGCCCTGGGGACCCGACACATCTGGAGTAAACTGTGCAGACAGGGTGTGGGGTTGTCCTCCTGCTTCTCAGAGGAGAGCCCTCCCTGAAGGCAGAGTGTCACCTGGATTTTGTACACTAAACACAGTTCCTCATTTCAAAGCCACCGAATGCTCAGGCCTTTGCCCCCCCTGGGCAGGAAGAAGGGGTGGCGGTCCCACGGCGGGTGCTGGAGGCTCCCTGGCCGGTGCCTGAGGTCCACCCCACCCGGTGAGCACTTCCTGGGGCCCACCTGAGCGAGGCCAGCCTGCAGCCGCCGTAGAGGGGGCCCACGCTGGTCTTGTTGAGCACGGTCTTGAGCTGGTGGGAAGGGACAGGAGGTTAGAGAGCCCGGCCGCAGGGTGACGCGGGCAGGGGTGAGGGGCCGGGGGTGGCCACGGGAGGCTCTCACTTGGCGCTGCAGGATCTTCTCGGTGAAGACGAACTTCAAGGACCCTGGGTGCTCCATCTCTTCCGTGTGTCGCATGTTGGTGATGGTGAAGTTGAGGGTGACTGCTACCACGGAGGAGCCATTGACTGCGGAGGAAGAGGAAGGTGTCAGACACAGGAGCCACCCTGCCGGCCTCTGGCTGTAGACGCCTGAACTGCAGCGGGGGACCTTGTGGAATCCCTAAGACTTCAGGAACCTTGGGTCATTCGGGGAGCATTTACTGAGTGCCTCATGTGTGCAAAGGTTCTCTGATGGAAGTGGCAACACCACTATGCTTTTGGGGGGTGGTGGGCGGAGGCCACGAACATTCAGGAAGGCCACCAAGCAATGACTTAAGATGGCTTTCCAGAGAAAGCGCCATTTCAAGTGTGACCAAAAGCCTGGGTAAGGGGCCCACCGTGGAGCGCGGACTCCAGGACGGAGCAGCCACCTGGGCAAAGGCTGGGAAGAGGAGAGAGCAAGGTGTGGTGACGCACAGGAACAGGAAGCCTCTCATGGTGGCCGTAGGAAGGGATGACGTGAGAAGGGAGGGACCCAAAGGGGAAGGAATGACTTCTGCAGAACACGGGTCCGGATGTGGCTTGCACACCAGATAGAGTCATCCAAAGATTGACGGGAACCCCACCGACAAAGGTACCTTAGGAGGGAGGTGGCAGCTGTGGTGCAGAGGGTGACGGGAGGCCAGAGTGGAGGCTGTGGGTGTCATCAGAGTGAGGCAGAGAAAGGAAGGGCTTGGGAGACCCCAGAGGGAGGAGGGGTTAGATTGGCTGCGGGGTGGAGGTGAGCAGGAGGTGAGCAGGAACGGTCAAGCCTGGCTTTCTGTCTCTGCTTTTGGCAACGGAGGAGGAGGTTTGGGGGACCTTCTCCTTAGGGTGTCAGAGACCAGGGGGCCTGTGTGATGGCCGGGAGGCGAGAGGGCCACAGGTCAGTAACCTCTGGGTGGCATGGGCTGGACCCAGGATTTGGATCCTAAGCACCTAGACGGTCCCTGGAATCCCCAGAAATGGGTGAGTTCCTTGGGGTAGGTGAGCGAGCAGCGAGAGGAATGATCAGGTGCAAACGGGTCGGTACCAACTGTACTGGAGCAAAGAGAAGCCTGCATCCTGGAGATGCTGCCTTCCCACCTGGGGCAGGCGGAGCCAGAGCGGGTGCTAAGAAGAATGCGGTGGTCATGGGTGCCCAGGAAAAAGGCCAGGAAGCAGATCCAAGGTGTGCTACCTCTTTAAGGGAAGGGGGTCAGCAGTGGAGACTGCCGTGTATGAATGTGTGCCTCTCTCTGCACCCCATTCAGTCTGGAGTCGGGGCCTCCTCCCTGGGGATATGTGTGCAGGCGACTTTGCCACCCCCATTCAGTCCCCATTCCTAGGCATCTCCTCTGGACTCTTCCCCATCCAAAGAGTGGGTGATCAGGGAGGGCCGGCTGGTGGAGGAGCTCCCAGTTTCGGGGGCAGGGTGGAACCCAGGGATCTGGACTACTACGGTTCACAAAATGAACACAGAGCCCTCACCTGGAAAGGGTCAAAGTCCACTCCTAACCCCAGAGCGGCAGAGGCTTTACTTCAAGTAAAGTCCTGGATGGAAGCTAACTTAGGATCTGCCCCAGCAGGGAAGGACAGTCGCATCCCAGCACGGCCCTTTACCAGAGAGTGGATCCTCTAACTGCAGAAGTTGGGGGAACATACCCCAAGTGCTGGGCTGGGGCCTCCCACATCCAGGAGATGCTCGGGAGGAGATGCCGGGGTCTGGGAACTAGCAGGTATAGCTCCCAGTACCTAGTGGGTTGGACGGGGCTGGGATTGGGAGTAGAGGCAAGGAGCCCTGGCCTCGAAGGGCTTGGACCAGGCAGAAGGTTACAAGAGTGAGACCTGAGAGAGACCCAGAATACTCACTGCTGGAGGTGGTGGTCGAGGCCTGGTGGGTATAACCTGTACAGGGAGAAGGAGAAAGAGTTAGAGGGAAGGGCTTCAGAGAAGAGAGAAAGAGCATGCAGAACTCACGGAATTGCTGTGAGAGATGGCAACCCCTCACCATCAACATAGAGACTGTCCTTATCCAGGGTGTAGGGCCCCAGCTGGGAGACGCCCTGGGTGAGCTGGCTCAGTTGCTCGTACAACTGCTTTCTGTCCAGTCCAACACTTGTGGGGCCGGGGCGGCGGGTACAAGTAGCATCCACTCTGGTGGCAGCCCCATCCTTCTCCGGCCTGGGAAGAGCAAGTAAGAGAGACGGCTGTAAGTCGAGAGCCCAGGAAGGGGTCCTGAGTTTTGGAGGAGCAGGTCAGGAGGCAGCCAGAGGCAAAGACAAGTGTGGCAGGGAAGTGAGAGGCCAGGCTAAGATCCTGTGAGGGACACTGAGGGCAGAGTCAGGGACTCAGGAGTCTTTATTAAATGGCGAGACTTGAGCCTGCATCCCACGGCACGTGGGCAAGAGTCAGACACTGGGGACAGACAAGAGGTGCAGCTGCTGATGAAAACAGGCAGAAAATACAAGTTCCTCCTGGGAGAGCATTTAACACTCAGAGAAAATGGCCCCATTGGGAAAAGGAGCAGAGTGAGATTTGGGAAGGACGACCATCACGTGGGAGATCCAGTATGGTTGATGGACTCTACAAAATCCAGGGGCGGGCGGGGGGAGTTGAGGGGTGAAGTTGTAGATTTAGGACACTCCTGGTGCTAGAGCCAACACCTCCTGAATTCCACCTCTACTGAAGACAGCCAGAGGAGTGAGGGAAGGAAGATGACCAAACTCCGGAGCTGGGGAGCACGTGAGGAAGTCATAGACTGGTACTGCAAGCACTCACCTGAGCAAAGTCAGTCTGCAGCCAGAGTACAGGGGACCCACACTGGTGTTCTTGAACAAGGGTCCGAGCTGTGGAGGAGAGAGGGGGGAGTGGGTCAGCTGAGAGGTGGGCAATGGCATCATTGGTGGGTGTGGGGGGATCCTGGAGGATACAGGTGCATCAGAGGGTGGGACACAGGCAGGCTGGCTCCAGTGGACAAGACCAGAGTGGGACAGGCACTGTGCTCACCAGGTTCTGCAGGACCTTCTGAGTGGTGTTGAAGGTCAAGGACCCTGGGGGCTGCATGTCGTCCTCGTAGCGCAGGTTGGTGATGGTGAAGTTGAGGGTGAAGGACTCCAGGGGAGGGCCTGAGGCTGCATCAGGGGAGGGAGAGGAGAGATACTCTGAGTAAAGTCTGCAGTGAACAAAGTGGGCAGGCAGTGTCTGTGGCCATAGTCCTTACACCACGGAGCACATTGCTTGAGAAGTGTGCAATGGCTCAGGGTCCTTGGTGCCTGATGTGTAAACCAAGCCTTGATTGTCACATGCTACAAGCAGGAGGGAAGGATCTGGAAGCCACAAAGCTCTGATGAAAGAAGTTATTACACACCTCTATTTTTATGAATTGTTGAACCTACTTTTGTCTGTTTTCCAGCCAAACAACGTTTAATGACCTTGGTGTGTGTCCAGGCATCAGCACAAGGTGATCAGGGCTGAGACCTATCCCACTGGCTTTCCAGCCTGTGACCTGGATCCTACCCTCCCTGACAGCTGGAGATGTGGGAGGGGTCCCCTGGAGGTCAAGGGAGCATGACAGGGTCTCTGTGGACTCACCACTGGGAATAGATGCTGTGGCCTGTTGGGTGTAACCTGCAGCAGGAGAAGGGGAGAGAGGCACAGGGGAGAATGAATATGAACGTGAGTGGGTAAGAGGGAAGCCCGCCAGACGTGGAGGACGCAGGCTCTACCCTACAGCACAGCACGGGTGGCCCCTGCTCACCATTGACATAGAGACTGTTCTGGTCCAGGGCGTAGGGGCCCAGTTGGGTGATGCCGTGGGTCAGTGGGCTCAGCTCCCAGTACAGCTTCTCTCTGTCCAGCTTGGGGCCCACGGGGTCAGGATGGTAGGTGCAGACAGCGTCCACCCTGGTGGCTGACCCATCCTTCTCAGACCTGGGGAGAGAGGGGGGATGAGTGCATTTACAGAGAAAGGTCCAGAGACACCTCTGAGTAGGGCAGAAAAGTGACAGAGAAAAAGAGGAGGCCCTGGAAGTGCGGGAAGCCAGCCTGGTCATCCTGTGCACTGACTTCTGGACGGCCTCCCCCTGGGAGAGGAGTCGGCTGAAGGGAAAATGTTCCTGAAGGTGGAGAATAAAAATGCAACCTCATGGCTTGGGACAGGTGGTTTCCAGGTGGGACATGTGAAGAACTGGGGTTGTGGTGTAAGGCAAATGTGGAAAGTGTGTCTGTCACAAGACACATCCTGGCAACAAAATCCATCATCTAAAGGAAAAGCCCTTCTTGTAAAAGGGAGAAGTCAGGGAGGGGTCGAGGGTCAGTGATGCTGATGGACAGTATTTGAGATAGCTCAGACCTTCTGAGTGTTGTTGAAGGGTAAAGGTTGGCCTTGGTGCTGGAGCTGTTGCCTCCTGAGACCATCTCTGAGGAGGACAGGAAGGACGGGGGCCAGGAAGGAAGCACCCACACTGCTTGGGCCTGGGAGCACCAGGGACCCTAAGTCTCACCTGAGCAAAGTCAGTCTGCAGCCAGAGTACAGGGGACCCACACTGGTGTTCTTGAACAAGGGTCCGAGCTGTGGAGGAGAGAGAGGGGGGAGTGGGTCAGCTGAGAGGTGGGCAATGGCATCATTGGTGGGTGTGGGGATCCTGGAGGATACAGGTGCATCAGAGGGTGGGACACAGGCAGGCTGGCTCCAGTGGGCAAGACCAGAGTGGGACAGGCACTGTGCTCACCAGGTGCTGCAGGACCTTCTGAGTGGTGTTGAAGGTCAAGGACCCTGGGGGCTGCATGTCGTCCTCATAGCGCAGGTTGGTGATGGTGAAGTTGAGGGTGAAGGACTCCAGGGGAGGGCCTGAGGCTGCATCAGGGGAGGAAGAGGAGAGGACCTTTGAGTCAGGTCTGGGGTGGACAAAGTGGACATAGTCCTTACACCAAGGAAGACATTGCTTGAGAAGTTTGGAATGGCTCTGGGTCCTTGGTGCCTAATGTCTTAACCAAGCTTTGAGTGTCACATGCTACAAGCAAGGAGGGAAGGATCGGCAAGCTACAAAGCTCTGATGAAATAATTTATTACACACCTCTATTTTATAAATTTTTGAACCTACTTTTGTATGGTTTTTCACCCAAACAACATTTAATGACCTTGGTGTGTGTCCAGGCATCAACACAAGGTGATCAGAGCTGAGACCTATCCCACTGGCTTTCCAGCCTGTGACTTGGATCCCACCCTCCCTGACAGCTGGAGATGTGGGCAGGGGTCTGCTGCTTGGCCCATGGAGGTCAAGGGACCATGAGAGGGTCACTGTGGACTCACCAGTGGGAGTAGTTGCTGTGGCCTGGTGGGTGTAACCTGCAAGAGGAGAAGGGGAGAGAGGCGCGGGGGAGAATGAATATGAAAGTGTGAGTGGGTAAGGACGAAGTCCGCCCAGACGTGGAGGACATGGGCTCTACCCTAGAACACAGCACGGGTGGCCCCTGCTCACCATTGACATAGAGACTGTTCTGGTCCAGGGCGTAGGGGCCCAGCAATGTGATGCTCTGGGTGAGTGAGCTCAGCTCCCAGTACAGCTTCTCTCTGTCCAGCGTGGGGCCCACGGGGTCAGGATGGTAGGTGCAGACAGCGTCCACCCTGGTAGCTGACCCATCTTTCTCAGACCTGGGGAGAGAGGGGGGATGAGTGCATTTTCAGAGAAAGGTCCAGAGACACCTCTGAGTAGGGCAGAAAAGTGACAGAGAAAATGAGGGGACCCTGGAAGGATGAGAGCTAGACTGGTCATCTGTGCACTGACTTCTGGACGGCCTCCCCCTGGGAGAGGAGTTGGCTGAAGGGAAATTGTTTCTTATTTTTTAGAATAAAAATGCAACCTTATCGCTTGGGGACAGGGGGGACCAGGTGGGACATGTGCAGAAATGGATTTGTGGATTAAGGCAAATGTGGAAAGTGTGTCTGGCACAAGATACATCCTGATAAGAGAATCCATCCTCTAAAGGAAATGCCCTTTTGTAAAAGGGAGAAGAGAGGGAGGGAGGAGATGAGGGTCAGTGATGCTGATGGACAGAGTTTGACACAGGTCAGGAGGGGAAGTGGAAGGGTAAAGGGAGGCCTTGGTTCTGGAGCTGATGCCTCCTGAGACCATCTCTGAGGAGGACAGGAAAGACGGGGGGCAGGAAGGAAGTACCCACACTGCTTGGGCCTGGGAGCACCAGTGAGTCTAAGTCTCACCTGAGCAAAGTCAGTCTGCAGCCAGAGTACAGAGTACCCACACTGGTGTTCTTGAACAAGGGTCCGAGCTGTGGAGGAGAGAGGAGGGGAGTGAGTCAGCTGAGAGGTGGGCAATGGCACCATTGGTGGGTGTGGGGATCCTGGAGGATACAGGTGCATCAGAGGGTGGGACACAGGCAGGCTGGCTCCAGTGGGCCAGGACAAGAGTGGGACAGGCACTGTGCTCACCAGGTGCTGCAGGACCTTCTGAGTGGTGTTGAAGGTCAAGGACCCTGGGGGCTGCATGTCGTCCTCGTAGCGCAGGTTGGTGATGGTGAAGTTGAGGGTGAAGGACTCCAGGGGAGGGCCTGAGGCTGCATCAGGGGAGGGAGAGGAGAGGTCCCCTGAGTCAGTCTGGGGTGGACAATGTGGGCAGGCAGGGTCTGTGGCCATGGTCCTTACACCACGGAGCACATTGCTTGAGAAGTTTGCAATGGCTGAGGAATCTTGGTGCCTAATGTCTAAATGAAGCCTTGAGTGTCACATGCTACAAGCACGGAGGGAAGGTTCTGGAAGCTACAAAGCTCTGATGAAATAGTTTATCACACACCTCTATATATTTTATTAATTTTTGTAGTACTTTTGTCTGTTTTTCCACCCAAACAAAATTTAATGACCTTGGTGTGTGTCCAGGCATCAACACAAGGTGATCAGAGCTGAGACCTATCCCACTGGCTTTCCAGCCTGTGACCCGGATCCTACCCTCCCTGACAGCTGGAGATGTGGGTAGGGGTCTGCTGCTTGTCCCATGGAGGTCAAGGGACCATGACAGGGTCTCTGTGGACTCACCAATGGGAATACTTGCTGTGGCCTGGTGGGTGTAACCTGCAGCAGGAGAGGGGGAGAGAGGTGCGGGGAGAATGAGTATGAATGTGTGAGTGGTAAGGACGAAGTCCGCCCAGTCGTGGAGGACATGGCTCTACCCTAGAACACAGCACGGGTGGCCCCTGCTCACCATTGACATAGAGATTGTTCTGGTCCAGGGCATAGGGGCCCAGCTGGGTGATGCCGTGGGTCAGTGGGCTCAGCTCCCAGTACAGCTTCTCTCTGTCCAGCTTGGGGCCCACGGGGTCAGGATGGTAGGTGCAGACAGCGTCCACCCTGGTGGCTGACCCATCCTTCTCAGACCTGGGGAGAGAGGGGGGATGAGTGCATTTACAGAGGAAGGTGCAGAGATACCTCTGAGTAGGGCAGAAAAGTGACAGAGAAAAAGAGGAGGCCCTGGAAGGGTGGGAAGCCAGCCTGGTCATCCTGTGCACTGACTTCTGGACGGTCTCCCCCTGGGAGAGGAGTCGGCTGAAGGGAAAATGTTCCTGAAGGTGGAGAATAAAAATGCAACCTCATGGCTTGGGACAGGTGGTTTCCAGGTGGGACATGTGAAGAACTGGAGTTGTGGTGTAAGGCAAATGTGGAAAGTGTGTCTGTCACAAGATACATCCTGGCAACAGAATCCATCATCTAAAGGAAAAGCCCTTCTTGTAAAAGTGAGAAGGGAGGGAGGGGACGAGGGTCAGTGATGCTGATGGACAGAATTGGAGACTGGTCAGGAGGGGCAAGTGGAAGGCTTAAGGTTGGCTTTGGTGCTGGAGCTGATACCTCCTTAGACCCTCTCTGTGGAGGACAGGAAGGAAAGGGGGGCAGGAAGGAAGCACCCACACTGCTTGGGCCTGGGACCACCAGTGACTCTAAGTCTCACCTGAGCAAAGTCAGTCTGCAGCCAGAGTACAGGGGACCCACACTGGTGTTCTTGAACAACGGTCCGAGCTGTGGAGGAGAGAGAGGGGGAGTGGGTCAGCTGAGAGGTGGGCAATGGTATCACTGGTGGGTGTGGGGATCCTGGAGGATACAGGTGCATCAGAGGGTGGGACACAGGCAGGCTGGCTCCAGTGGGCAAGACCAGAGTGGGACAGGCACTGTGCTCACCAGGTGCTGCAGGTCCTTCTGAGTGGTGTTGAAGGTCAAGGACCCTGGGGGATGCATGTCGTCCTCGTAGGGCAGGTTGGTGATGGTGAAGTTGAGGGTGAAAGACTCCAGGGGAGGTCCTGAGGTTTCATCATGGGAGAAAGAGGAGAGGACTTTTGAGTCAGATCTGGGGTGGACAAAGTGACCATAGTCCTTACACCAAGGAGCACACTGTTTGAGAAGTTTGCAAAGGCTCAGGGTCCTTGGTGCCTAATGTCTAAAATAAGCCTTGATTGTCACATTCTACTAGTAAGGAGGGACGGGTCTGCAAGTACTAAGCTCTGATGAAAGAATTTATTAAACACCTATATTTTATGAATTGTTGAACTTACTTTTGTCTGTTTTTTCACCCAAACAACATTTAATGACCTTGGTGTGTGTCCAGGCAACAACAAAAGGTGATCAGACCTGAGACCTATCCCACTGGCTTTCCAGCATGTGACCTGGATCCTACCCTCCATGACAGCTGGAGATGTGGGCAGGGGTCTGCTGCTTGCCCCATGGAGGTCAAGGGCCCATGACAGGGTCACTGTGGACTCACCAGTGGCAGTAGTTGCTGTGGCCTGGTGGGTGTAACCTGCAGCAGGAGAGGTGGAGAGAGGCGCGGGGGAGAATGAATATGAACGTGTGAGTGGGTAAGGACGAAGCCCGCCCAGACGTGGAGGACATGGCTCTACCCTAGAACACAGCATGGGTGGCCCCTGCTCACCATTGACATAGAGACTGTTCTGGTCCAGGGCGTAGGGGCCCAGCTGGGTGATGCCGTGGGTCAGTGGGCTCAGCTCCCAGTACAGCTTCTCTCTGTCCAGCTTGGGGCCCACGGGGTCAGGATGGTAGGTGCAGACAGCGTCCACCCTGGTGGCTGACCCATCCTTCTCAGACCTGGGGAAAGAGGGGGGATCAGTGCATGTTTAGAGAAAGGTCCAGAGACACCTCTGAGTAGGGCAGAAAAGTGACAGAGAAAATGAGGCCCTGGAAGGGTGGGAAGCCAGCCTGGTCATCTGTGCACTGACTTCTGGACGGCCTCCCCCTGGGAGAGGAGACTTGTGATGGGAAAATGTTTCTGATGTTTGAAAATAAAAATGCAACATCATGGCTTGGGCATATGTGAGTCTCAGGTGGGACAAGTGAAGAACTGGGGTTGTAGATTAAGGCAAATGTAGAAAGTGTGTTTGTCACAAGATATATCCTGGTAAGAGAATCCATCATCTAAAGGAAATGCCCTTCTTATAAAAGTGAGAAGGGAGGGAGGGGACGAGGGTCCGTGATGCTGATGGACAGAGTTTGACACAGGTCAGGAGGGGAAGTGGAAGGGTTAAGATTGGCCTTGGTGCTGGAGCTGATGTCTCCTGAGACCATCTCTGTGGAGGACAGGAAGGACAGGTGCCAGGAAGGAAGCACCCACACTGCTTGGGCCTGGGAGCATCAGTGACTCTAAGTCTCACCTGAGCAAAGTCAGTCTGCAGCCAGAGTACAGGGGACCCACACTGGTGTTCTTGAACAAGGGTCCGAGCTGTGGAGGAGAGAGAGGGGGAGTGGGTCAGCTGAGAGGTGGGCAATGGCATCATTGGTGGGTGTGGGGATCCTGGAGGATACAGGTGCATCAGAGGGTGGGACACAGGCAGGCTGGCTCCAGTGGGCAGGACCAGAGTGGGACAGGCACTGTGCTCACCAGGTGCTGCAGGTCCTTCTGAGTGGTGTTGAAGGTCAAGGACCCTGGGGACTGCATGTCGTCCTCGTAGCGCAGGTTGGTGATGGTGAAGTTGAGGGTGAAGGACTCCAGGGGAGGGCCTGAGGCTGCATCAGGGGAGGGAGAGGAGAGGTCCCCTGAGTCAGTCTGGGGTGGACAATGTGGGCAGGCGGGGTCTGTGGCCATGGGCCTCACACCAAGGAGCATAGTGTGTGAGGATGTAGGAATGGCTGAGCGTCCTTGGTGCCTAATGCCTAATCCAAGCCTTGATTGTCACATGTTGCAAGCAAGGAGGGAAGGATCTGGAAGGTACAAAGCTCTGATGAAATAGTTTATCTCAGTCCTTTATTTTTCATGCATTTTTGAACCTACTTTTGTCTGTTTTTCCACACAACTGACATTTAATGACCTTGGTGTGTGTCCAGGCATCAGCACAAGGTGATCAGAGCTGAGACCTATCCCAGTGGCTTTCCAGCCTGTGACATGGATCCTACCCTCCATGACAGCTGGAGATGTGGGCAGGGGTCTGCTGCTTGTCCCCTGGAGGTCAAGGGACCACGACAGGGTCACTGTGGACTCACCAGTGGCAGTAGTTGCTGTGGCCTGGTGGGTGTAACCTGCAGCAGGAGAGGGGGAGAGAGGCGCGGGGGAGAATGAATATGAACATGAGTGGGTAAGGAAAAAGCCCGCCCAGACGTGGAGGACACAGGCTCTACCCTAGAGCATAGCAAGGGTGGCCCCTGCTCACCATTGACATAGAGACTGCTCTGGTCCAGGACGTAGGGGCCCAGCTGGGTGATGCCGTGGGTCAGTGGGCTCAGCTCCCAGTACAGCTTCTCTCTGTCCAGCTTGGGGCCCACGGGGTCAGGATGGTAGGTGCAGACAGCATCCACCCTGGTGGCTGCCCCATCCTCCTCAGACCTGGGGAGAGAGGGGGGATGAGTGCATTTACAGAGGAAGGTCCAGAGATACCTCTGAGTAGGGCAGAAAAGTGACAGAGAAAATGAGGAGGCCCTGGAAGGGTGGGAAGCCAGCCTGGTCATCCTGTGCACTGACTTCTGGATGGCCTCCCCCTGGGAGAGGAGTCGGCTGAAGGGAAAATGTTCCTGAAGGTGGAGAATAAAAATGCAACCTCATGCCATGGGGACAGGTGTGTCCCAGGTGAGAAGTGGAAAACTGGATTTGGGGATTAAAGCAAACGTAGAAAGTATATACATCCTGGCAAGAGAATCCATCATCTAAAAAAATGCCATTCTTGGAAAAGTGAGAAGGGAGGGAGGGGACGAGGGTCAGTGATGCTGATGGACAGAATTTGAGACAGGTCAGGAGGGGAAGTGGAAGGGTTAAGGTTGGCCTTGGTTCTGGAGCTGATGCCTCCTGAGACCATCTCTGTGGAGGACAGGAAGGAAAGGGGGCAGGAAGGAAGCACCCACACTACTTGGGCCTGGGAGCACCAGTGACTCTAAGTCTCACCTGAGCAAAGTCAGTCTGCAGCCAGAGTACAGGGGACCCACACTGGTGTTCTTGAACATGGGTCCGAACTGTGGAGGAGAGAGAAAGGGAGTGGGTCAGCTGAGAGGTGGGCAATGGCACCTTTGGTGGGTGTGGGGATCCTGGAGGATACAGGTGCATCAGAGGGTGGGACACAGGCAGGCTGGCTCCAATGGGCAGGACAAGAGTGGGACAGGCACTGTGCTCACCAGGTTCTGCAGGACCTTCTGAGTCGTGTTGAAGGTCAAGGACCCTGGGGGCTGCATGTCGTCCTCGTAGCGCAGGTTGGTGATGGTGAAGTTGAGGGTGAAGGACTCCAGGGGAGGGCCTGAGGCTGCATCAGGGGAGGGAGAGGAGAGGTCCCCTGAGTCAGTCTGGGGTGGACAATGTGGGCAGGCGGGGTCTGTGGCCATAGGCCTCACACCAAAGCGCACACTGTGTGAGGATGTAGGAATGGCTGAGGGTCCTTGGTTCCTAATGCCTAAACCAAGGCTTGATTGTCACATGCTGCGAGCTACAATGCTCTGTTGAAAGAATTTATTACACACCTCTATTTTTAATGAATTTTCAGACCTACTTTTATCTATTTTTCCACCCAAACAACATTTAATGACCTTGGTGTGTGTCCAGGCATCAACACGAGGTGATCACATCTGAGACCTATACCACTGACTTTCCAGCCTGTGACCCGGACCCTACCCTCCATGACAGCTGGAGATGTGGGCAGGGGTCTGCTGCTTGTCCCTTGGAGGTCAAGGGACCATGACAGGGTCTCTGTGGACTCACCAGTGGGAGTAGTTGCTGTGGCCTGGTGGGTGTAACCTGCAGCAGGAGAGGGGGAGAGAGGCACGGGGGAGAAAGAATATGAAAGTGTGAGTGGGTAAGGACGAAGCCCGCCCAGACGTGGAGGACGCAGGCTCTACCCTAGAGCATAGCAAGGGTGGCCCCTGCTCACCATTGACATAGAGACTGCTCTGGTCCAGGGCGTAGGGGCCCAGCTGGGTGATGCCATGGGTCAGTGGGCTCAGCTCCCAGTACAGCTTCTCTCTGTCCAGCTTGGGGCCCACGGGGTCAGGATGGTAGGTGCAGACAGCATCCACCCTGGTGGCTGACCCATCCTTCTCAGACCTGGGGAGAGAGGGGGGATGAGTGCATTTTCAGAGAAAGGTCCAGAGATACCTCTGAGTAGGGCAGAAATGTGACAAAGAAAATGAGGAGGCCCTGGAAGGGTGGGAAGCCAGCCTGGTCATCCTGTGCACTGACTTCTAGTCGGCCTCCCCCTGAAAGAGATTAGACGGGTGACGGGAAAGTGGTCCTGAGATGGAGAATAAAATTGCAACCTCCTGGTTTCGGGAGAGGAGGGTTCCAGTTGGGACAGGTGGAGAACTGGAGTTGGGGATTTAGGCCAATGGAGAAAGTGTGTTTGTCACAGATACATCCTGGCAACAGCATCCATCATCTAGAGGAAATGTAAAAGGGAGAAGGGAGGGAGGGGACGAGGGTCAGTGATGCTGATGGACAGAATTTGAGACAGGTCAGGAGGAGAGAGTAGAACGGTTAAAGGAGGGCTTGTGGCTAGAGGTCTCGCCGAGTGACTGTCATTTCCTTCCCATTATCCGAAGAGGCTTTGTAGGTCACTTTTGTAGTGACCTGGATATTGACTGCCCGATCCTCAAAATAGCAAAATTGTTTTCAGACATAGTTGTGTTGCCCATGGATTGAGCTATGCTCACCTGTTCCTTTTTGATGTTACCCCTTTGCCCTGTTTGGAATAGAATGTTCCTTGGAAATGCCCTTTGTGTGTCCCTTCTCTAGTTCTGCCTTTGGGTGTGGCCTTCCTAGATGTCATTCAACCTGCTGACAGCAGACATCAGGAAACTAGACTCAGCCCCCTGAATCCTGAGCCCTTTCCTCATTTGAATGGCTTTACCTCAATAAAAGGATTAAGCAGGAGCTTATTCTCTCTCATTCTGGGGACCCTTAAGGTCAGAGGAGCTCACACAGGGCCCCCAAAGAAAAAGGTATCTCTGTCTCTTGTGTGTTTATTTCTTGTAGCCATTTCCTGGAGTGACCCTGAGTTTTTTTATTGCAAGGAATGCAACAGGAGCTGATGCCTCCTGAGACCATTTTTGCGGAGGACAGAAAGACAGAAGGGCAGGAAAGAAGCACCCACAGTGTTTGGGCCTGGGAGTACCAGTGATCCCAAGTCTCACCTGAGCAAAGTCAGTCTGCAGCCAGAGTACAGGGGACCCACACTGGTGTTCTTGAACAAGGGTCCGAGCTGTGGAGGAGAGAGAAAGGGAGTGGGTCAGCTGAGAGGTGGGCAATGGCATCATTGGTGGGTGTGGGGATCCTGGAGGATACAGGTGCATCAGAGGGTGGGACACAGGCAGGCTGGCTCCAGTGGGCAGGACAAGAGTGGGACAGGCACTGTGCTCACCAGGTGCTGCAGGTCCTTCTGAGTGGTGTTGAAGGTCAAGGACCCTGGGGGCTGCATGTCGTCCTCGTAGCGCAGGTTGGTGATGGTGAAGTTGAGGGTGAAGGACTCCAGGGGAGGGCCTGAGGCTGCATCAGGGGAGGGAGAGGAGAGGTCCCCTGACTCAGTCTGGGGAGGACAATGTGGGCAGGCAGGGTCTGTGGCCGTGGGCCTCACACCAAGGAGCACACTGTGTGAGGATGTAGGAATGGCTGAGGGTCCTTGGTGCCTAATGCCTAATCCAAGCCTTGATTGTCACATGCTACAAGTAAGAAGGGAAGGATCTGGAAGGTATAAATCTTTGATGAAATAGTTTATCACACAGCTCTATTTTATTGTATTTTTGAACCTACTTTTGTCTGTTTTTTCACCCAAACGACATTTAATGACCTTGGTGTGTGTCTAGGCATCAACACAAGGTGATCGGAGCTGAGACCTATCCCACTGGCTTTCCAGGCTGTGACATGGATCCTACCCTCCCTGACAGCTGGAGATGGGGGCAGGGGTCTGCTGCTTGTCCCCTGGAGGTCAAGGGACCATGACAGGGTCACTGTGAACTCACCAGTGGGAGTAGTTGCTGTGGCCTGGTGGGTGTAACCTGCAGCAGGAGAGGGGGAGAGAGGTGCGGGGAGAATGAATATGAATGTGTGAGTGGTAAGGACGAAGCCCGCCCAGACGTGGAGGACGTGGGCTCTACCCTAGAACACAGCACGGGTGGCCCCTGCTCACCATTGACATAGAGACTGTTCTGGTCCAGGGCATAGGGGCCCAGCTGGGTGATGCCGTGGGTCAGTGGGCTCAGCTCCCAGAACAGCTTCTCTCTGTCCAGCTTGGGGCCCACGGGGTCAGGATGGTAGGTGCATACAGCGTCCACCCTGGTGGCTGACCCATCCTTCTCAGACCTGGGGAGAGAGGGGAGATGAGTGCATTTTCAGAGGAAGGTCCAGAGATACCTCTGAGTAGGACAGAAAAGTGACAGAGAAAATGAGGAGAAGAAGCCAGCCTGGTCATCTGTGCACTGACTTCTGGACAGCCTCCCCGTGGGAGAGATTAGACGGCTGACAGGAAAATGTTCTTAAAGTTGGAGAATGAAAGTGCAACCTCATGGCTTAGGGAGAGGTGGGTCCCAGGTGTGACAGGTGGAGAACTGGAGTTGTGATTGCAACAAACTTAGGAAGTGTGTCTGTCACAAGATACATCCTGGTAAGGGAATCCATCATCTAAAGGAAATGCCCTTCTTGAAACACGAAGAAAGGAGGGAGGGGACGAGGGTCAGTGATGCTGATGGACAGAGTTTGACACAGGTCAGGAGGGGAAGTGGAAGGGTAAAGGTTGGCCTTGGTGGCTGGAGCTGTTGCCTCCTGAGACCATCTCTGAGGAGGACAGGAAGGACGGGGGCAGGAAGGAAGCACCCACACTGCTTGGGCCTGGGAGCACCAGTGACCCTACGTCTCACCTGAGCAAAGTCAGTCTGCAGCCAGAGTACAGGGGACCCACACTGGTGTTCTTGAACAAGGGTCTGAGCTGTGGAGGAGAGAGAGGGGGGAGTGGGTCAGCTGAGAGGTGGGCCATGGCACCTTTGGTGGGTGTGGGGATCCTGGAGGATACAGGTGCATCAGGGGTGGGACACAGGCAGGCTGGCTCCAGTGGGCCAGGACCAGAGTGGGACAGGCACTGTGCTCACCAGGTGCTGCAGGACCTTCTGAGTGGTGTTGAAGGTCAAGGACCCTGGGGGCTGCATGTCGTCCTCGTAGCGCAGGTTGGTGATGGTGAAGTTGAGGGTGAAGGACTCCAGGGGAGGGCCTGAGGCTGCATCAGGGGAGGGAGAGGAGAGGTCCCCTGAGTCAGTCTGGGGTGGACAATGTGGGCAGGCGGGGTCTGTGGCCATGGGCCTAACACCAAGGAGCATAGTGCGTGAGGATGTAGGAATGGCTGAGGGTCCTTGGTGCCTAATGCCTAAACCAAGCCTTGATTGTCACATGCTGGGAGCAAGGAGGGAAGGATCTGGAAGCTACAAAGTTCTGATGAAATAGTTTATCACACACCTCTATTTTCATGCATTTTTGAACCTACTTTAGTCTGTTTTTCCACCCAAACGACATTTAATGACCTTGGTGTGTGTCCAGGCATCAACACAAGGTGATCAGAGCTGAGACCTATCCCACTGGCTTTCCAGCCTGTGACTTGGATCCTACCCTCCCTGACAGCTGGAGATGTGGGCAGGGGTCTGCTGCTTGCCCCATGGAGGTCAAGGGACCATGAGAGGGTCAGTGTGGACTCACCAGCGGGAGTAGTTGCTGTGGCCTGGTGGGTGTAACCTGCAGCAGGAGAGGGGGAGAGAGGTGCGGGGGAGAATGAATATGAACGTGTGAGTGGTAAGGACGAAGCCCGCCCAGACTTGGAGAACGCAGGCCCTACCCTAGAACACAGTACGGGTGGCCCCTGCTCACCATTGACATAGAGACTGCTCTGGTCCAGGGTGTAGGGGCCCAGCTGGGTGATGCCATGGGTCAGTGGGCTCAGCTCCCAGTACAGCTTCTCTCTGTCCACCTTGGGGCCCATGGGGTCAGGATGGTAGGTGCAGACAGCGTCCACCCTGGTGGCTGACCCATCCTTCTCAGACCTGGGGAGAGAGGGGGGATGAGTGCATTTTCAGAGAAAGGTCCAGTGACACCTCTGATTAGGACAGAAATGTGACAGAGAAAATGAGGAGGCCCTGGAAGGGTGGGAAGCCAGCCTGGTCATCTGTGCACTGACTTCTGGACGGCCTCCCCCTGAAAGAGTTTAGACGAGTGACGGGAAAGTGGTCCTGAAGGTGGAGAATAAAATTGCAACCTCATGGTTTGGGGACAGGAGGGTTCTAGGTGGGACAGGTGGAGAACTGGAGTTGGGGATTTAGGCCAATGGAGAAAGTGTGTTTGTCACAGATACATCCTGGCAACAGCATCCTTCATCTAGAGGAAATGTAAAAGGGAGAAGGGAGGGAGGGGACGAGGGTCAGTGATGCTGATGGACAGAGTTTGAGACAGGTCAGGAGGGGGAAGTGGACCCGTTAAAGGAGGCCTTGTGGCTAGAGCCTGTTAGAGCCTACTAACAGGAGGTCTCGCCGAGTGACTGTCATTTCCTTCCCATGATCAGAAGACGCTCTGTGGGTCACTTTCGTAGTGACCTGGATATTAACTGCCCTGATCCTCAAAATGGCAAAATTGTCTTCAGATGTAGGTGTGTTGTCCATGGATTGAGCTACGCTCACCTGTTCCTTTGTGATGTTACCCCTTTGCCCTGTTTGGAATAGAATATTCCTTGGAAATGCCCTTTGTGTGTCCCTTCTCTAGTTCTGCCTTTGGGTGTGGCCTTCCTAGATGTCATTCAACCTGCTGACAGCAGACCTCAGGAAACTAGACTCAGCCCCCTGAATCCTGAGCCCTTTCCTCATTTGAATGGCTTTACCTCAATAAAAGGATTAAGCAGGAGCTTATTCTCTCTCATTCTGGGGACCCTTAAGATCAGAGGAGCTCTCACAAAGCCCCCAAAGAAAAAGGTATCTCTGTCTCTTGTGTGTTTCTTTCACAAAGCCATTTCCCTGGAGTGACACTGAGTTTTTGTTGCAAGGAACACAACACGAGCTGATGCCTCCTGAGATCATCTCTGAGGAGGACAGGAAGGACGGGGGCCAGGAAGGAAGCACCCACACTGCTTGGGCCTGGGAGCTCCAGTGATCCCAAGTCTCACCTGAGCAAAGTCAGTCTGCAGCCAGAGTACAGGGGACCCACACTGGTGTTCTTGAACAAGGGTCCGAGCTGTGGAGGAGAGAGAGGGGGGAGTGGGTCAGCTGAGAGGTGGGCAATGGCACCATTGGTGGGTGTGGGGATCCTGGAGGATACAGGTGCATCAGGGGTGGGACACAGGCAGGCTGGCTCCAGTGGGCAGGACAAGAGTGGGACAGGCACTGTGCTCACCAGGGGCTGCAGGTCCTTCTGAGTGGTGTTGAAGGTCAAGGACTCTGGGGGCTGCATGTCGTCCTCGTAGCGCAGGTTGGTGATGGTGAAGTTGAGGGTGAAGGACTCCAGGGGATGGCCTGAGGCTGCATCAGGAGAGGGAGAGGAGAGATACTCTGAGTAAAGTCTGCAGTGAACAAAGTGGGCTGGCAGGGTCTGTGGCCACAGTCCTTACATCACGGAGCACATTGCTTGAGAAGTTTTCAATGGCTGAGGAACCTTGGTGCCTAATGTATAAACCAAGCCTTGATTGTCACATGCTACAAGCAGGAGAGAAGGATCTGGAAGCTACAAATCTCTGATGAAAGAAGTTATTACATACCTCTATTTTTATGAATTTTTGAACCTACTTTTGTCTGTTTTTCCACTCAAACGACATTTAATGACCTTGGTGTGTGTCCAGGAAACAATACAAGGTGATCACAGCTGAGACCTATCCCACTGTCTTTCCAGCCTGTGACCTGGATCCTATCCTCCCTGACAGCTGAAGATGTGGGCAGGGGTCCCCTGGAGGTCAAGGGCCCATGACAGGGTCCCTGTGAACTCACCAGTGGGAGTAGTTGCTGTGGCCTGGTGGGTGTAACCTGTAGCAGGAGAGGGGGAGAGAGGCGCGGGGGAGAATGAATATGAAGGTGTGAGTGGGTAAGGACGAAGCCCGCCCAGTCGTGGAGGACATGGCTCTACCCTAGAACACAGCACGGGTGGCCCCTGCTCACCATTGACATAGAGACTGTTCTGGTCCAGGGCGTAGGGGCCCAGCTGGGTGATGCCGTGGGTCAGTGGGCTCAGCTCCCAGTACAGCTTCTCTCTGTCCAGCTTGGGGCCCACGGGGTCAGGATGGTAGGTGCAGACAGCGTCCACCCTGGTGGCTGACCCATCCTTCTCAGACCTGGGGAGAGAGGGGGGATGAGTGCATGTTCAGAAAAAGGTCCAGAGATACCTCTGAGTAGGGCAGAAAAGTGACAGAGAAAAAGAGGGGACCCTGGAAGTGTGGGAAGCCAGCCTGGTCATCCTGTGCACTGACTTCTGGGCGGCCTCCCCCTGGGAGAGGAGATTCCTGAAGGGAAAATGTTGCTGATGTTTGAAAATAAAAATGGAACCTCATGGCTTCGTGACATGTGAGTCCCAGGTGAGACTGGTGGAGAACTGGGGTTGTGCATTAAGGCCAATGTAGAAAGTGTGTCTATCACACGATACATCCTGGTAAGAGAATCCATCATCTAAAGGAAAGGCCCTTCTTGTAAAAGGGAGAAGGGAGAAAGTAGACAAGGGTCAGTGATGCTGACGGACAGAATTTGAGACAGCTCAGACCCTCTGAGTGTTGTTGAAGGGTTAATGGAGACCTTGGTGCTGGAGCTGATGTCTCCTGAGACCATCTCTGTGGAGGACAGGAAGGACAGAAGGGCAGGAAGGAAGCACCCACACTGCTGAGGCCTGGGAGCACCAGTGACCCTAAGTCTCACCTGAGCAAAGTCAGTCTGCAGCCAGAGTACAGGGGACCCACACTGGTGTTCTTGAACAAGGATCCGAGCTGTGGAGGAGAGAGGGGGGAGTGGGTCAGCTGAGAGGTGGGCAATGGCATCATTGGTGGGTGTGGGGATCCTGGAGGATACAGGTGCATCAGGGGTGGGACACAGGCAGGCTAGCTCCAGTGGGCAAGACCAGAGTGGGACAGGCACTGTGCTCACCAGGTGCTGCAGGACCTTCTGAGTGGTGTTGAAGGTCAAGGACCCTGGGGGCTGCATGTCGTCCTCGTAGCGCAGGTTGGTGATGGTGAAGTTGAGGGTGAAAGACTCCAGGGGAGGGCCTGAGGCTGCATCAGGGGAGGGAGAGGAGAGGACCTTTGAGTCAGGTCTGGGGTGGACAAAGTGACCATAGTCCTTACACCAAAGAAGACATTGCTTGAGAAGTTTGCAATGGCTCTGGGTCCTTGGTGCCTAATGTCTTAACCAAGCTTTGAGTGTCACATGCTACAAGCAAGGAGGGAAGGATCGGCAAGCTACAAAGCTCTGATGAAATAATTTATTACACACCTCTATTTTATAAATTTTTGAACCTACTTTTGTATGGTTTTTCACCCAAACAACATTTAAAGACCTTGGTGTGTGTCCAGGCATCAACACAAGGTGATCAGAGCTGAGACCTATCCCAGTGGCTTTCCAGCCTGTGACTTGGATCCTATCCTCCCTGACAGCTGGAGATGTGGGCAGGGGTCTGCTGCTTTGCCCATGGAGGTCAAGGGACCATGAGAGGGTCACTGTGGACTCACCAGTGGGAGTACTTGCTGTGGCCTGGTGGGTGTAACCTGCAGCAGGAGAGAAGGAGAGAGGCGCGGGGGAGAATGAATATGAAAGTGTGAGTGGGTAAGGACGAAGCCCGCCCAGACATGGAGGACATGGGCTCTACCCTAGAACACAGCACGGGTGGCCCCTGCTCACCATTGACATAGAGACTGTTCTGGTCCAGGGTGTAGGGGCCCAGCTGGGTGATGCCGTGGGTCAGTGGGCTCAGCTCCCAGTACAGCTTCTCTCTGTCCAGCTTGGGGCCCACGGGGTCAGGATGGTAGGTGCAGACAGCGTCCACCCTGGTGGCTGACCCATCCTTCTCAGACCTGGGGAGAGAGGGGGGATGAGTGCATTTTTAGAGAAAGGTCCAGAGACACCTCTGAGTAGGGCAGAAAAGTGAGAGAGAAAATGAGGGGACCCTGGAAGGATGAGAGCTAGACTGGTCATCTGTGCACTGACTTCTGGACGGCCTCCCCCTGGGAGAGGAGGTGGCGGAAGGGAAATTGTTTCTGATTTTTTAGAATAAAAATGCAACCTTATCGCTTGGGGACAGGGGGGACCCAGGTGGGACATGTGCAGAACTGGGGTTGTGGATTAAGGCAAATGTGGAAAGTGTGTCTGTCACAAGATACATCCTGGTAAGAGAATCCATCATCTAGAGGAAGAGAGGGAGGGAGGAAATGAGGGTCAGTGATGCTGATGGACAGAGTTTGACACAGGTCAGGAGGGGAAGTGGAAGGGTAAAGGGAGGCCTTGGTTCTGGAGCTGATGCCTCCTGAGACCATCTCTGTGGAGGACAGGAAAGAAGAGGGGCAGGAAGGAAGCACCCACACTGCTTTGGCCTGGGAGCACCAGTGACCCTAAGTCTCACCTGAGCAAAGTCAGTCTGCAGCCAGAGTACAGGGGACCCACACTGGTGTTCTTGAACAAGGGTCCGAGCTGTGGAGGAGAGAGGAGGGGAGTGAGTCAGCTGAGAGGTGGGCAATGGCATCATTGGTGGGTGTGGGGATCCTGGAGGATACAGGTGCATCAGAGGGTGGGACACAGGCAGGCTGGCTCCAGTGGGCAAGACCAGAGTGGGACAGGCACTGTGCTCACCAGGTTCTGCAGGACCTTCTGAGTGGTGTTGAAGGTCAAGGACCCTGGGGGCTGCATGTCGTCCTCGTAGCGCAGGTTGGTGATGGTGAAGTTGAGGGTGAAGGACTCCAGGGGAGGGCCTGAGGCTGCATCAGGGGAGGGAGAGGAGAGGTCCCCTGAGTCAGTCTGGGGTGGACAATGTGGGCAGGCAGGGTCTGTGGCCATAGTCCTTACACAAAGGAGCACACGTTGAGAAGTTTGCAATGGCTGAGGATCCTTGGTGCCTAATGTCTAAATGAAGCCTTGATTCTCACATGCTACAAGCAAGGAAGGAAGGTTCTGGAAGCTACAAAGCTCTGATGAAATAGTTTATCACACACCTCTATATTTTTTATTAATTTTTGTAGTACTTTTGTCTGTTTTTCCACCCAAACAAAATTTAATGACCTTGGTGTGTGTCCAAGCATCAACATAAGGTGATCAGAGCTGAGACCTATCCCAGTGGCTTTCCAGCCTGTGACCCGGATCCTACCCTCCATGACAGCTGGAGATATGGGCAGGGGTCTGCTGCTTGTCCCTTGGAGGTCAAGGGACCATGACAGGGTCACTGTTGACTCACCAGTGGGAGTAGTTGCTGTGGCCTGGTGGGTGTAACCTGCAAGAGGAGAGGGGGAGAGAGGCGTGGGGGAGAATGAATATGAATGTGTGAGTGGTAAGGACGAAGCCCGCCCAGACGTGGAGGACATGGGCTCTACCCTAGAACACAGCACGGGTGGCCCCTGCTCACCATTGACATAGAGACTGTTCTGGTCCAGGGCATAGGGGCCCAGCTGGGTGATGCCGTGGGTCAGTGGGCTCAGCTCCCAGAACAGCTTCTCTCTGTCCAGCTTGGGGCCCACGGGGTCAGCATGGTAGGTGCATGCAGCGTCCACCCTGGTGGCTGCCCCATCCTTCTCAGACCTGGGAGAGAGGGGAGATAGTGCATTTTCAGAGAAAGTTTCAGAGACACCTCTGATTAGGGCAGAAATGTGACAGAGAAAATGAGGAGGCCCTGGAAATGCGGGAAGTCAGCCTGGTCATCCTGTACACTGACTTCTGGACGGCCTCCCCCTGAGAGAGGAGACAGCTGAAGGGAAAATATTTCTGAAGTTGGAGAATAAAAATGCAACCTCATGGCTTGGGACAGGTGGTATCCAGGTGTGACAGGTGGAGAACTGGAGTTGGAGATTTAGACAAACGTATAAAGTATATCTGTCAGAAGATACATACCCGTATCTAAATCCATCATCTAAAGGATATGCCCCTCTTGTAAAAGGGAGAAGGGAGGGAGGGGACGAGGGTCAGTGACGCAGATAGACAGAATTGGAGACTGGTCTGGAGGGGCAAGTGGAAGGATTAAGGTTGGCCTTGGTGCTGGAGCTGATTCCTCCTGAAACCCTCTCTGTGGAGGACAGGAAGGACGGGGGGCAGGAAGGAAGCACCCACACTGCTTGGGCCTGGGAGCACCAGTGACCCTAAGTCTCACCTGAGCAAAGTCAGTCTGCAGCCAGAGTACAGGGGACCCACACTGGTGTTCTTGAACAAGGGTCCGAGCTGTGGAGGAGAGAGAGGGGAGTGAGTCAGCTGAGAGGTGGGCAATGGCATCATTGGTGGGTGTGGGGATCCTGGAGGATACAGGTCCCTCAGAGGGTGGGACACAGGAAGGCTGGCTCCAGTGGGCAGGACCAGAGTGGGACAGGCACTGTGCTCACCAGGTGCTGCAGGTCCTTCTGAGTGGTGTTGAAGGTCAAGGACCCTGGGGGCTGCATGTCGTCCTCGTAGCGCAGGTTGGTGATGGTGAAGTTGAGGGTGAAAGACTCCAGGGGAGGTCCTGAGGTTTTATCATAGGAGAAAGAGGAGAGGACTTTTGAGTCAGATCTGGGGTGGACAAAGTGACCATAGTCCTTACACCAAGGAGCACACTGTTTGAGAAGTTTGCAAGGGCTCATGGTCCTTGGTGCCTAATGTCTAAAATAAGCCTTGATTGTCACATTCTACTAGTAAGGAGGGAAGGGTCTGCAAGCTACTAAGCTCTGATGAAAGAATTTATTAAACACCTATATTTTATGAATTGTTGAACTTACTTTTGTCTGTTTTTTCACCCAAACAACATTTAATGACCTTGGTGTGTGTCCAGGCATCAACACAAGGTGATCAGAGCTGAGACCTATCCCACTGGCTTTCCATCCTGTGACCTGGATCCTACCCTCCATGACAGCTGGAGATGTGGGCAGGGGTCTGCTGCTTGCCCCATGGAGGTCAAGGGACCATGACAGGGTCACTGTGGACTCACCAGTGGGAGTAGTTGCTGTGGCCTGGTGGGTGTAACCTGCAGCAGGAGAGGGGGAGAGAGGCGCGGGGGAGAATGAGTATGAATGTGTGAGTGGTAAGGACGAAGCCCGCCCAGACGTGGAGGATGCGTGCTCTACCCTAGAACACAGCACAGGTGGCCCCTGCTCACCATTGACATAGAGATTGTTCTGGTCCAGGGTGAAGGGGCCCAGCTGGGTGATGCCGTGGGTCAGTGGGCTCAGCTCCCAGTACAGCTTCTCTCTGTCCAGCTTGGGGCCCAAGGGGTCAGGATGGTAGGTGCAGACAGTGTCCACCCTGGTGGCTGATCCATCATTTTCAGACCTGCGGAGAGCAGGGGGGATGAGTGCATGTTCAGAGAAAGGACCAGAGATACCTCTGATTAGGGCAGAAAAGTTACAGAGAAAATGAGGAGGCCCTGGAAGGATGAGAGCTAGACTGATCATCCTGTGCACTGACTTCTGGCCGGCCTCCCCCTGGGAGAGGAGGTGGCTGACGGGAAAATATTCCTGATGTTGTAGAATAAAAATGCAACCTTATCACTTGAGGACAGGTGGGTCCCAGGTGTGACTGGTGGAGAACTGGAGTTGGAGATTTAGACAAACTTATAAAGTGTATCTGTCAGAAGATACATACCCATAACTGAACCCATCATCTAAAGGATATGCCCATCTTGTAAAAGGGAGAAGGGAGGGAGGGGATGAGGGTCATTGATACAGATGGACAGAATTGGAGACTGGTCAGGAGGGGGAATTAGAAGGGTAAAGGGAGGCCTTGGTGCTGGAGTTGGTGCCTCTTGAGACCATCTCTGAGGAGGACAGGAAGGACAGGGGGGCAGGAGGAAGCACCCACACTGCTTGGGCCTGGGAGCTCCAGTGATCCCAAGTCTCACCTGAGCAAAGTCAGTCTGCAGCCAGAGTACAGGGGACCCACACTGGTGTTCTTGAACAAGGGTCTGAGCTGTGGAGGAGAGAGAGGGGGAGTGGGTCAGCTGAGAGGTGGGCAATGGCACCATTGGTGGGTGTGGGGATCCTGGAGGATACAGGTGCATCAGAGGGTGGGACACAGGCAGGCTGGCTCCAGTGGACAAGACCAGAGTGGGACAGGCACTGTGCTCACCAGGTGCTGCAGGACCTTCTGAGTGGTGTTGAAGGTCAAGGACCCTGGGGGCTGCATGTTGTCCTCGTAGCGCAGGTTGGTGATGGTGAAGTTGAGGGTGAAGGACTCCAGGGGAGGTCCTGAGGCTGCATCAGGGGAGGGAGAGGAGAGGTCCCCTGAGTCAGTCTGGGGTGGACGATGTGGGCAGGCAGGGTCTGAGGCCATGGTGCTCACACCAAGGAGCACACTGTGTGAGGATGTAGGAATGGCTGAGGGTCCTTCGTGCCTAATGCCTATACCAAGACTTGATTGTCACATGCTACAAGTAAGGAGGGAAGGATCTGGAAGCTACAAAGTTCTGATGAAATAGTTTATTACACACCTCTGTTTTTCATGTGTTTTTTGAACCTACTTTTAGTGTGTTTTTCCACACACAGGAAATTTAATGACCTTGGTGTGTGTCTAGGCAACAATACAAGGTGATCACATTTGAGCCCTATCCCACTGGCTTTCCAGCCTGTGACCTGGATCCTACCCTCCCTGACAGCTGGAGATGTGGGCAGGGGTCTGCTGCTTGTCCCATGGAGGTCAAGGGACCATGACAGGGTCACTGTGGACTTACCAGTGGGAGTAGTTGCTGTGGCCTGGTGGGTGTAACCTGCAGCAGGAGAGGGGGAGAGAGGCGTGTGGGAGAATGAATATGAACGTGTGAGTGGTAAGGACGAAGCCCGCCCAGATGTAAAGGACTTGGGCTCTACCCTAGAACACAGCACGGGTGGCCCCTGCTCACCATTGACATAGACACTGTTCTGGTCCAGGGCATAGGGGCCCAGCTGGGTGATGCCGTGGGTCAGTGGGCTCAGCTCCCAGTACAGCTTCTCTCTGTCCAGCTTGGGGCCCACGGGGTCAGGATGGTAGGTGCAGACAGCGTCCACCCTGGTGGCTGCCCCATCCTTCTCAGACCTGGGGAGAGAGGGGGGATGAGTGCATTTACAGAGGAAGATCCAGAGATACCTCTGAGTAGGGCAGAAAAATGACATAAAAATGAGGAGGCCCTGGAAGGGTGGGAAGCCAGCCTGGTCATCCTGTGCACTGACTTCTGGACGGCCTCCCCCTGGGAGAGGAGTCGGCTGAAGGGAAAATGTCCCTGAAGGTGGAGAATAAAAATGCACACTCATGGCTTGGAGACAGGTGAGTCCCAGGTGACAAGTGGAAAACTGGATTTGGGGATGAAAGCAAACATAGAAAGTATATACATCATGGCAAGAGAATCCATCATCTAAAGAAATGCCATTCTTGCCAAAGGGAGAAAGGAGGGAGGGGACGAGGGACAGTGACGCTGATGGACAGAATTTGAGACAGGTCAGGAGGGGAAGTGGAAGGCTTAAGGTTGGCCTTGGTGCTGGAGCTGATGCGTCCTGAGACCATCTGTGTGGAGGACAGGAAGGACAGGAAGAAAGGAAGGAAGCACCCACACTGCTTGGGCCTGGGAGCACCAGTGACCCTAAGTCTCACCTGAGCAAAGTCAGTCTGCAGCCAGAGTACAGGGGACCCACACTGGTGTTCATGAACAAGGGTCCGAGCTGTGGAGGAGAGAGGAGGGGAGTGAGTCAGCTGAGAGGTGGGCAATGGCATCATTGGTGGGTGTGGGGATCCTGGAGGATACAGGTGCATCAGAGGGTGGGACACAGGCAGGCTGGCTCCAGTGGGTAGGACAAGAGTGGGACAGGCACCGTGCTCACCAGGTGCTGCAGGTCCTTCTGAGTGGTGTTGAAGGTCAAGGACCCTGGGGGCTGCATGTCGTCCTCGTAGCGCAGGTTGGTGATGGTGAAGTTGAGGATGAAGGACTCCAGGGGAGGGCCTGAGGCTGCATCAGGGGAGGGAGAGGAGAGGTCCCCTGAGTCAGTCTGGGGTGGACAATGTGGGCAGGCAGGGTGTGGCCATAGTCCTTACACAAAGGAGCACACAAGTTGAGAAGTTTGCAATGGCTGAGGATCCTTGGTGCCTAATGTCTAAATGAAGCCTTGATTCTCAGCTACAAAGCTCTGATGAAATAGTTTATTACACACCTCTATTTTTCATGTATTTTTGAACCTACTTTAGTCTCTTTTTCCACACAAATGACATTTAATGACCTTGGTGTGTGTCCAGGCATCAACACAAGGTGATGAGAGCTGAGACCTATCCCACTGGCTTTCCAGCCTGTGACTTGGATCCTACCCTCCCTGACAGCTGGAGATGTGGGCAGGGGTCTGCTGGTTGTCCCCTGGAGGTCAAGGGCCCATGACAGGGTCACTGTGGACTCACCAGTGGGAGTAGTTGCTGTGGCCTGGTGGGTGTAACCTGCAGCAGGAGAGGGGGAGAGAGGTGCGGGGAGAATGAATATGAAAGTGTGAGTGGTAAGGACGAAGCCCGCCCAGACGTGGAGGATGTGGGCCCTACCCTACAGCACAGCACGGGTGGCCCCTGCTCACCATTGACATAGAGATTGTTCTGGTCCAGGGCGTAGGGGCCCAGCTGGGTGATGCCCTGGGTCAGTGGGCTCAGCTCCCAGAACAGCTTCTCTCTGTCCAGCTTGGGGCCCACGGGGTCAGGATGGTAGGTGCAGACAGCGTCCACCCTGGTGGCTGACCCATCCTTCTCAGACCTGGGGAGAGCAGTGGACATGAGTGCATTTTCAGAGAAAGGTCCAGAGACACCTCTGAGTAGGGCAGAAAACTGACAGAGAAAATGAGGAGGCCCTGGAAGTGGGGGAAGCCAGGCTGGTCATCTGTGCACTGACTTCTGGACGGCCTCCCCCTGGGAGAGGAGTCGGCTGAAGGGAAAATGTTCTTGAAGTTGGAGAATAAAAGTGCAACCTCATGGCTCTGGGACAGGTGGGTCCCAGGTGTGACAGGTGGAGAACTGGAGTTGTGATTGCAGCAAAATTAGAAAGTGTGTCTGTCACAAGATAAATCCTGGTAAGGGAATCCATCATCTAAAGGAAATGCCCTTCTTGAAACACGAAGAAAGGAGGGAGGGGACGAGGGTCCGTGATGCTGATGGACAGAGTTTGAGACAGGTCAGGAGGGGGAAGTGGGCAGGTTAAAGGAGGCCTTCTGGCTAGAGCCTGTTAGAGCCTACTAACAGGAGGTCTCGCCGAGTGACTGTCATTTCCTTCCCATGATCAGAAGATGCTCTGTGGGTCACTTTCGTAGTGACCTGTTTATTGACTGGCCTGATCTTTGAAGTAGCAAAATTGTCTTCAGATGTAGGTGTGTTGCCCATGGATTGAGCTACGCTCACCTGGTCCTTTGTGATATTACCCTTTTGCCCTGTTTGGAATAGAATGTTCCTTGAAAATGCCCTTTTTGTGTCCATTCTCTAGTTCTGTTTTTAGGTGTGGCCTACCTAGATGTTAGTCAACCTGCTGACAGCAGACATCAGGAAACTAGACTCAGCCCCCTGAATCCTGACTCCAGCTTCATTTGAGTGACTTTCCCTCAATAAAATATTAAGCAGGAGGTCACTGTATCTCTCTGGGGACCCTTAAATTCAGAGGTGGGGTCATAGGACCCCCTAAGAAAAAGGTATCTCTGTCTCTTGTGTGTTTCTTTCACAAAGCCATTTCCCTGGAGTGACCCTGAGTTTTTGTTGCAAGGAACCCAACACGAGCTGATGCCTCCTGAGACCCTCTCTGAGGAGGACAGGAAGGACTGGGGGCAGGAGGAAGCACCCACACTGCTTGGGCCTGGGAGCACCAGTGAACCTAAGTCTCACCTGAGCAAAGTCAGTCTGCAGCCAGAGTACAGGGGACCCACACTGGTGTTCTTGAACAAGGGTCTGAGCTGTGGAGGAGAGAGGGGGGAGTGGGTCAGCTGAGAGGTGGGCAATGGCATCATTGGTGGGTGTGGGGATCCTGGAGGATACAGGTGCATCAGAGGGTGGGACACAGGCAGGCTAGCTCCAGTGGGCAGGACCAGAGTGGGACAGGCACTGTGCTCACCAGGTGCTGCAGGACCTTCTGAGTGGTGTTGAAGGTCAAGGACCCTGGGGGCTGCATGTCGTCCTCGTAGCGCAGGTTGGTGATGGTGAAGTTGAGGGTGAAGGACTCCAGGGGAGGGCCTGAGGCTGCATCAGGGGAGGGAGAGGAGAGGTCCCCTGAGTCAGTCTGGGGTGGACAATGTGGGCAGGCGGGGTCTGTGGCCATGGGCCTCACACCAAGGAGCACACTGTGTGAGGATGTAGGAATGGCTGAGGGTTCTTGGTGCCTAATGCCTAATCCAAGCCTTGATTGTCACATGCTGCAAGTAAGAAGGGAAGGATCTGGAAGGTATAAATCTTTGATGAAATAGTTTATCACACAGCTCTATTTTATTGTATTTTTGAACCTACTTTTGTCTGTTTTTTCACCCAAAAGACATTTAATGACCTTGGTGTGTGTCCAGGCATCAACACAAGGTGATCAGAGCTGAGACCTATCCCACTGGCTTTCCAGGCTGTCACCTGGATCCTACCCTTCCTGACAGCTGGAGATGGGGGCAGGGGTCTGCTGCTTGTCCCCTGGAGGTCAAGGGACCATGACAGGGTCACTATGGACTCACCAGTGGCAGTAGTTGCTGTGGCCTGGTGGGTGTAACCTGCAGCAGGAGAGGGGGAGAGAGGCGCGGGGGAGAATGATTATGAAAGTGTGAGTGGGTAAGGACGAAGCCCGCCCAGACGTGGAGGACGTGGGCTCTACCCTAGAACACAGCACGGGTGGCCCCTGCTCACCATTGACATAGAGACTGCTCTGGTCCAGGGCGTAGGGGCCCAGCTGGGTGATGCCGTGGGTCAGTGGGCTCAGCTCCCAGAACAGCTTCTCTCTGTCCAGCTTGGGGCCCACGGGGTCAGGATGGTAGGTGCAGACAGCGTCCACCCTGGTGGCTGACCCATCCTTCTCAGACCTGGGGAGAGAGGGGGGATGAGTGCATTTTCAGAGAAAGGTCCAGAGACACCTCTGAGTAGGACAGAAAAGTGAGAGAGAAAATGAGGGGACCCTGGAAGGATGAGAGCTAGACTGATCATCTGTGCACTGACTTCTGGACGGCCTCGCCCTGGGAGAGGAGTTGGCTGAAAAGAAATTGTTCCTGATTTTTTAGAATAAAAATGCAACCTTATTGCTTGGGGACAGGGGGACCCAGGTGGTAAATGTGGAGAACTGGATTTGTGGATTAAGGCAAATGTGGAAAGTGTGTCTGTCACAAGATACATCCTGGTAAGGGAATCCATCATCTAGAGGAAATGCCCTTTTGTAAAAGGGAGAAGAGAGGGAGGGAGGAGATGAGGGTCAGTGATGCTGATGGACAGAGTTTGACACAGGTCAGGAGGGGAAGTGGAAGGGTAAAGGGAGGCCTTGGTTCTGGAGCTGATGCCTCCTGAGACCATCTCTGAGGAGGACAGGAAAGACGGGGGGCAGGAAGGAAGCACCCACACTGCTTGGGCCTGGGAGCACCAGTGACCCTAAGTCTCACCTGAGCAAAGTCAGTCTGCAGCCAGAGTACAGGGGACCCACACTGGTGTTCTTGAACATGGGTCTGAGCTGTGGTAGAGAGAGGAGGGGAGTGAGTCAGCTGAGAAATGGGCAATGGCATCATTGGTGGGTGTGGGGATCCTGGAGGATACAGGTGCATCAGAGGGTGGGACACAGGCAGGCTGGCTCCAGTGGGCAGGACAGGAGTGGGACAGGCACTGTGCTCACCAGGTGCTGCAGGACCTTCTGAGTGGTGTTGAAGGTCAAGGACCCTGGGGGCTGCATGTCGTCCTCGTAGCGCAGGTTGGTGATGGTGAAGTTGAGGGTGAAGGACTCCAGGGGAGGGCCTGAGGCTACATCAGGGGAGGGAGAGGAGAGGTCCCCTGAGTCAGTCTGAGGTGGACAATGTGGGCAGGCAGGGTCTGTGGCCATAGACCTTACACAAAGGAGCACATTGCTTGAGAAGATTGCAATGGCTGAGGAACCTTGGTGCCTAATGTCTAAATGAAGCCTTGAGTGTCACATGCTACAAGCACGGAGGGAAGGGTCTGCAAGCTACAAAGATCTGATGAAATAGTTTATCACACACCTCTATTTTTTTATTAACATTTGTACGTAATTTTGTCTGTTTTTCCACCCAAACAAAATTTAATGACCTTGGTGTGTGTCCAGGCATCAGCACAAGGTGATCAGAGCTGAGACCTATCCCACTGGCTTTCCAGCCTGTGACCCGGATCCTACCCTCCCTGACAGCTGGAGATGTGGGTAGGGGTCTGCTGCTTGTCCCCTGGAGGTCAAGGGCCCATGACAGGGTCTCTGTGGACTCACCAGTGGCAGTAGTTGCTGTGGCCTGGTGGGTGTAACCTGCAGCAGGAGAGGGGGAGAGAGGCGCGGGGGAGAATGAATATGAAGGTGTGAGTGGTAAGGACAAAGCCCGCCCAGACGTGGAGGACGCAGGCTCTACCCTAGAGCACAGCACGGGTGGCCCCTGCTCACCATTGACATAGAGACTGCTCTGGTCCAGGGCGTAGGGGCCCAGCTGGGTGATGCCGTGGGTCAGTGGGCTCAGCTCCCAGTACAGCTTCTCTCTGTCCAGCTTGGGGCCCACGGGGTCAGGATGGTAGGTGCAGACAGCGTCCACCCTGGTGGCTGACCCATCCTTCTCAGACCTGGGGAGAGAGGGGGGATGAGTGCATGTTCAGAGAAAGGTCCAGAGACACCTCTGATTAGGACAGAAATGTGACAGAGAAAATGAGGAGGCCCTGGAAGTGGGGGAAGCCAGCCTGGTCATCCTGTGCACTGACTTCTGGATGGCCTCTCCCTGGGAGAGGAGTTTGCTGAAGGGAAAATGTTCTTGAAGTTGGAGAATGAAAGTGCAACCTCATGGTTCTGGGACAGGTGGGTCCCAGGTGTGACAGGTGGAGAACTGGAGTTGTGATTGCAGCAAAATTAGAAAGTGTGTCTGTCACAAGATACATCCTGGTAAGGGAATCCATCATCTAAAGGAAATGCCCTTCTTGAAACACGAAGAAAGGAGGGAGGGGACGAGGGTCAGTGATGCTGATGGACAGGGTTTGACACAGGTCAGGAGGGGAAGTGGAAGGGTAAAGGGAGGCCTTGGTGCTGGAGCTGATGCCTCCTGAGACCATCTCTGAGGAGGACAGGAAAGACGGGGGGCAGGAAGGAAGCACCCACACTGCTTGGGCCTGGGAGCACCAGTGACCCTACGTCTCACCTGAGCAAAGTCAGTCTGCAGCCAGAGTACAGGGGACCCACACTGGTGTTCTTGAACAAGGGTCTGAGCTGTGGAGGAGAGAGAGGGGGAGTGGGTCAGCTGAGAGGTGGGCAATGGCATCATTGGTGGGTGTGGGGATCCTGGAGGATACAGGTGCATCAGAGGGTGGGACACAGGCAGGCTGGCTCCAGTGGGCAGGACAAGAGTGGGACAGGCACCGTGCTCACCAGGTGCTGCAGGTCCTTCTGAGTGGTGTTGAAGATCAAGGACCCTGGGGGCTGCATGTCGTCCTCGTAGCGCAGGTTGGTGATGGTGAAGTTGAGGGTGAAGGACTCCAGAGGAGGTCCTGAGGCTGCATCAGGGGAGGGAGAGGAGAGGTCCCCTGAGTCAGTCTCTGGGGTGGACAATGTGGGCAGGCGGGGTCTGTGGCCATGGGCCTCACACCAAGGAGCATAGTGCGTGAGGATGTAGGAATGGCTGAGGGTCCTTGGTGCCTAATGCCTAAACCAAGCCTTGATTGTTGCAAGCAAGGAGGGAAGGATCTGGAAGCTACAAAGTTCTGATGAAATAGTTTATCACACACCTCTATTTTCATGCATTTTTGAACCTACTTTAGTCTCTTTTTCCACCCAAACAACATTTAATGACCTTGGTGTGTGTCCAGGCATCAACACAATGTGATCAGAGCTGAGACCTATCCCATGGCTTTCCAGCCTGTGACTTGGATCCTACCCTCCCTGACAGCTGGAGATGTGGGCAGGGGTCTGCTGCTTGCCCCATGGAGGTCAAGGGCCCATGACAGGGTTCCTGTGAACTCACCAGTGGGAGTAGTTGCTGTGGCCTGGTGGGTGTAACCTGCAGCAGGGCAGGGGGAGAGAGGCGTTGGGGAGAATGAATATGAAGGTGTGAGTGGGTAAGGATGAAGTCTGCCCAGACGTGGAGGACGTGGGCTCTACCCTAGGGCACAGCACGGGTGGCCCCTGCTCACCATTGACATAGAGACTGCTCTGGTCCAGGGCGTAGGGGCCCAGCTGGGTGATGCCATGGGTCAGTGTGCTCAGCTCCCAGTACAACTTCTCTCTGTCCAGCTTGGGGCCCACGGCGTCAGCATGGTAGGTGCAGACAGCGTCCACCCTGGTGGCTGACCCATCCTTCTCAGACCTGGGGAGAGAGGGGGGATGAGTGCATTTTCAGAGAAAGGTCCAGAGACACCTCTGATTAGGGCACAAAAGTGACAGAGAAAATGAGGAGTGCCTGGAAGGGTGGGAAGCCAGCCTGGTCATCTGTGCACTGACTTCTGGACGGCCTCCCCCTGGGAGAGATTAGACGGGTGACGGGAAAGTGGTCCTGAGATGGAGAATAAAATTGCAACCTCATGGTTTGGGGACAGGAGGGTTCCAGGTGGGACAGGTGGAGAACTGGAGTTGGGGATTTAGGCAAATGGAGAAAGTGTGTTTGTCACAGATACATCCTGGCAACAGCATCCATCATCTAGAGGAAATGTAAAAGGGAGAAGGGAGGGAGGGGACGAGGGTCAGTGATGCTGATGGACAGAATTTGAGACAGGTCAGGAGGGGGAAGTGGACGGGTTAAAGGAGGCCTTGTGGCTAGAGCCTGTTAGAGCCTACTAACAGGAGGTCTCGCTGAGTGACTGTCATTTCCTTCCCATGATCAGAAGACGCTCTGTGGGTCACTTTCGTAGTGACCTGGATATTGACTGCCCGATCCTCCAAATGGCAAAATTGTCTTCAGATGTAGGTGTGTTGTCCATGGATTGAGCTATGCTCACCTGTTCCTTTGTGATGTTACCCCTTTGCCCTGTTTGGAATAGAATGTTCCTTGGAAATGCCCTTTGTGTGTCCCTTCTCTAGTTCTGCCTTTGGGTGTGGCCTTCCTAGATGTCATTCAACCTGCTGACATCAGACCTCAGGAAACTAGACTCAGCCCCCTGAAACCTGACCCCGGCCTCATTTGAATGGCTTTTCCCCAATAAAAGGGTTAAGCAGGAGCGTATTCTCTCTCATTCTGGGGACCCTTAAGGTCAGAGGAGCTCTCACAAAGCCCCCAAAGAAAAAGGTATCTCTGTCTCTTGTGTGTTTCTTTCACAAAGCCATTTCCCTGGAGTGACACTGAGTTTTTGTTGCAAGGAACACAACACGAGCTGATGCCTCCTGAGACCATCTCTGAGGAGGACAGGAAGGACTGGGGGCAGGAGGAAGCACCCACACTGCTTGGGCCTGGGAGCTCCAGTGAGTCTAAGTCTCACCTGAGCAAAGTCAGTCTGCAGCCAGAGTACAGGGGACCCACACTGGTGTTCCTGAACAAGGGTCCGAGCTGTGGAGGAGAGACAGGGGGAGTGGGTCAGCTGAGAGGTGGGCAATGGCATCATTGGTGGGTGTGGGGATCCTGGAGGATACAGGTGCTTCAGAGGGTGGGACACAGGCAGGCTGGCTCCAGTGGGCAGGACAAGAGTGGGACAGGCACTGTGCTCACCAGGTGCTGCAGGACCTTCTGAGTGGTGTTGAAGGTCAAGGACCCTGGGGGCTGCATGTCGTCCTCGTAGCGCAGGTTGGTGATGGTGAAGTTGAGGGTGAAGGACTCCAGGGGAGGGCCTGAGGCTGCATCAGGGGAGGGAGAGGAGAGGTCCCCTGAGTCAGTCTGGGGTGGACGATGTGGGCTGGCAGGGTCTGAGGCCATGGTGCTCACACCAAGGAGCACACTGTGTGAGGATGTAGGAATGGCTGAGGGTCCTTCGTGCCTAATGCCTATACCAAGACTTGATTGTCACATGCTGCAAGTAAGGAGGGAAGGATCTGGAAGCTACAAAGTTCTGATTAAATAGTTTATTATACACCTCTATTTTTCATGTGTTTTTGAACCTACTTTTAGTGTGTTTTTCCACACACAGGACATTTAATGACCTTGGTGTGTGTCTAGGCGTCAACACAAGGTGATCACATCTGAGCCCTATCCCACTGGCTTTCCAGCCTGTGACCTGGATCCTACCCTCCTTGACAGCTGGAGATGTGGGCAGGGGTCTGCTGCTTGTCCCTTGGAGGTCAAGGGACCATGACAGGGTCACTGTGGACTTACCAGTGGGAGTAGTTGCTGTGGCCTGGTGGGTGTAACCTGCAGCAGGAGAGGGGGAGAGAGGCGTGGGGGAGAATGAATATGAACATGAGTGGGTAAGGACAAAGCCCGCCCAGACGTGGAGGACACAGGCTCTACCCTAGAGCATAGCAAGGGTGGCCCCTGCTCACCATTGACATAGAGACTGTTCTGGTCCAAGGCGTAGGGGCCCAGCTGGGTGATGCCGTGGGTCAATGGGCTCAGCTCCCAGTACAGCTTCTCTCTGTCCAGCTTGGGGCCCACGGGGTCAGGATGGTAGGTGCAGACAGTGTCCACCCTGGTGGCTGCCCCATCCTTCTCAGACCTGGGGAGAGAGGGGGGATGAGTGCATTTTCAGAGAAAGGTCCAGAGACACCTCTGAGTAGGGCAGAAAAATGACATAAAAATGAGGAGGCCCTGGAAGGGTGGGAAGCCAGCCTGGTCATCCTGTGCACTGACTTCTGGACGGCCTCCCCCTGGGAGAGGAGTCGGCTGAAGGGAAAATGTCCCTGAAGATGGAGAATAAAAATGCACACTCATGGCTTGGAGACAGGTGAGTCCCAGGTGACAAGTGGAAAACTGGATTTGGGGATTAAAGCAAAAATAGAAAGTATATACATCATGGCAAGAGAATCCATCATCTAAAGAAATGCCATTCTTGCCAAAGGGAGAAGGGAGGGAGGGGACGAGGGACAGTGACGCTGATGGACAGAATTTGAGACAGGTCAGGAGGGGAAGTGGAAGGCTTAAGGTTGGCCTTGGTGCTGGAGCTGATGCCTCCTGAGACCATCTCTGAGGAGGACAGGAAGGACAGGTGGCATGAAGGAAGCACCCACACTGCTTAGGCTTGGGAGCACCAGTGACTCTAAGTCTCACCTGAGCAAAGTCAGCCTGCAGCCAGAGTACAGGGGACCCACACTGGTGTTCTTGAACATGGGTCCAAGCTGTGGAGGAGAGAGAGGGGGAGTGGGTCAGCTGAGAGGTGGGCAATGGCACCAATGGTGGGTGTGGGGATCCTGGAGGATACAGGTCCATCAGGGGTGGGACACAGGCAGGCTGGCTCCAGTGGGCAGGACAAGAGGGGACAGGCACCGTGCTCACCAGGTGCTGCAGGACCTTCTGAGTGGTGTTGAAGGTCAAGGACCCTGGGGGCTGCATGTCGTCCTCGTAGCGCAGGTTGGTGATGGTGAAGTTGAGGGTGAAGGACTCCAGGGGAGGTCCTGAGGCTGCATCAGGGGAGGGAGAGGAGAGGTCCCCTGAGTCAGTCTGGGGTGGACAACGTGGGCAGGCTGTGTCTGTGGCCATGGGCCTCACACCAAAGAGCACATCGGTTGAGGATGTAGGAATGGCTGAGGGTCCTTGCTGCCTAATGCCTATACCAAGCCTTGATTGTCACATTCTGTAAGTAAGAAGGGAAGGATCTGGAAGCTACAAGGCTCTGATGAAATAGTTTATTACACACCTCTATTTTTCATGCATTTTTGAACCTACTTTAGTCTTTCCACAAAGGACATTTAATGACCTTGGTGTGTGTCCAGGCAACAACACAAAGTGATCAGAGCTCAGACCTATGCCACTGGCTTTCCAGCCTGTGACCTGGATCCTACCCTCCCTGACAGCTGGAGATGTGGGCAGGGATCTGCTGCTTGTCCCCTGGAGTTCAAGGGACCATGACAGGGTCACTGTGGACTCACCAGTGGGAGTAGTTGCTGTGGCCTGGTGGGTGTAACCTGCAGCAGGAGAGGGGGAGAGAGGCGCAGGGGAGAATGATTATGAAAGTGTGAGTGGGTAAGGACGAAGCCCGCCCAGACATGGAGGACATGGCTCTACCCTAGAAGACAGCACGGGTGGCCCCTGCTCACCATTGACATAGAGACTGCTCTGGTCCAGGGCGTAGGGGCCCAGCTGGGTGATGCCGTGGGTCAGTGGGCTCAGCTCCCAGTACAGCTTCTCTCTGTCCAGCTTGGGGCCCACGGGGTCAGGATGGTAGGTGCAGACAGCGTCCACCCTGGTGGCTGCCCCATCCTTCTCAGACCTGGGGAGAGAGGGGGGATGAGTGCATGTTCAGAGAAAGTTCCAGAGACACCTCTGAGGAGGGCAGAAAAGTGACAGAGAAAATGAGGGGACCCTGGAAGGGTGGGAAGCCAGCCTGGTCATCCTGTGCACTGACTTCTAGTCGGCCTCGCCCTGCGAGGGGGTTTGGCCGACACAAAAACGTTCCTGATGGTGGAGAATAAAAATGCAACTCATGGCTTGGGGACAGGTGAGTTTTAGGTGGGACAGGTGGACAACTGGAGTTGGGGATTTAGACACAATTGGAGAGTGGTCAGGAGGAAAGTGGAAGGCTTAAGGTTGGCCTTGGTGCTGGAGCTGATGCGTCCTGAGACCATCTCTGTGGAGGACAGGAAGGACAGGAAGAAAGGAAGGAAGCACCCACACTGTTTGGGCCTGGGAGCACCAGTGACCCTAAGTCTCACCTGAGCAAAGTCAGTCTGCAGCCAGAGTACAGGGGACCCACACTGGTGTTCATGAACAAGGGTCCGAGCTGTGGAGGAGAGAGAGGAGGGGAGTGGGTCAGCTGAGAGGTGGGCAATGGCATCATTGGTGGGTGTGGGGATCCTGGAGGATACAGGTGCATCAGAGGGTGGGACACAGGCAGGCTGGCTCCAGTGGGCAGGACAAGAGTGGGACAGGCACCGTGCTCACCAGGTGCTGCAGGTCCTTCTGAGTGGTGTTGAAGGTCAAGGATCCTGGGGGCTGCATGTCGTCCTCGTAGCGCAGGTTGGTGATGGTGAAGTTGAGGGTGAAGGACTCCAGGGGAGGGCCTGAGGCTGCATCAGGGGAGGGAGAGGAGAGGTCCCCTGAGTCAGGTCTGGGTGGACGATGTGGGCTGGCAGGGTCTGTGGCCATGGTGCTCACACAAAGGAGGATAGTGCTTGAGGATGTAGGAATGGCTGAGGGTCCTGGTGCCTAATGCCTAAACCAAGCCTTGATTGCCACATGCTGCAAGCCAGGAGGGAAGGCTCTGGGAGCTACAGAGATCTGATGAAATATTTTATCACACACCTCTATTTTTCAGGTATTTTTGAACCTACTTTTGTCTGTTCTTCCACCCAAACGACATTTAATGACCTTTGTCTGTGTCCAGGCAACAACACAAGGTGATCACAGCTGAGACCTATCCCACTGGATTTCCAGCCTGAGACCGGGATCCTACCCTCTCTGACAGATGGAGATATTGGCAGGGATCTGGTGCATGCCCTTGAAGTTCAAGGGACTTTGACAGGGTCTTGTGGACTCACCACTGGGAGTAGTTGCTGTGGCCTGGTGGGTGTAACCTGCAGCAGGAGAGGGGGAGAGAGGCGCGGGGGAGAATGAGTATGAAGGTGTGAGTGGTAAGGACGAAGCCCGCCCAGACATGGAGGACATGGCTCTACCCTAGAGCACAGCACGGGTGGCCCCTGCTCACCATTGACATAGAGACTGTTCTGGTCCAGGGTGTAGGGGCCCAGCTGGGTGATGCCGTGGGTCAGTGGGCTCAGCTCCCAGTACAGCTTCTCTCTGTCCAGCTTGGGGCCCACGGGGTCAGGATGGTAGGTGCAGACAGCGTCCACCCTGGTGGCTGACCCATCCTTCTCAGACCTGGGGAGAGCAGGGGGGATGAGTGCATTTTCAGAGAAAGGTCCAGGGATACCTCTGATTAGAGCAGAAAAGTGACAGAGAAAATGAGGCCCTGGAAGGGTGGGAAGCCAGCCTGGTCATCTGTGCACTGACTTCTGGACGGCCTCCCGCTGGGAGAGGAGACCTATGATGGGAAAATGTTTCTGATGTTTGAAAATAAAAATGCAACATCATGGCTTGGGGATGTCTGAGTCTCAGGTGGGACAAGTGAAGAACTGGGGTTGTAGATTAAGGCAAATGTAGAAAGTGTGTTTGTCACAAGATATATCCTGGTAAGAGAATCCATCATCTAAAGGAAATGCCCTTCTTATAAAAGGGAGTAGGAAGAGAGGGGACGGGGGTCAGTGATGCTGATGGACAGAGTTTGACACAGGTCAGGAGGGGAAGTGGAAGGGTTAAGATTGGCCTTGGTGCTGGAGCTGATGCCTCCTGGGACCTTCTCTGAGGAGGACAGGAAGGACAGGCGGCAGGAAGGAAGCACCCACACTGCTGGGGCCTGGGAGCACCAGTGACCCTAAGTCTCACCTGAGCAAAGTCAGTCTGCAGCCAGAGTACAGGGGACCCACACTGGTGTTCTTGAACAAGGGTCCGAGCTGTGGAGGAGAGAGGAGGGGAGTGGGTCAGCTGAGAGGTGGGCAATGGCATCATTGGTGGGTGTGGGGATCCTGGAGGATACAGGTGCATCAGAGGGTGGGACACAGGCAGGCTGGCTCCAGTGGGCAGGACCAGAGTGGGACAGGCACTGTGCTCACCAGGTGCTGCAGGACCTTCTGAGTGGTGTTGAAGGTCAAGGACCCTGGGGGCTGCATGTCGTCCTCGAAGCGCAGGTTGGTGATGGTGAAGTTGAGGGTGAAGGACTCCAGGGGAGGGCCTGAGGCTGCATCAGGGGAGGGAGAGGAGAGGTCCCCTGAGTCAGGTCTTGGGTGAACAAATTGGCCATAGTCGTTACACCAAGGAACACATTGCTTGAGAAGTTTGCAATGGCTCAGGATCCTTGGTGCCTAATGTCTAACCCAAGCCTTGATTGTCCCATGCTGCCAGCAAGGAGGGAAGGGTCTGCAACCTACAAAGCTCTGATGAAAGAATTTATTAAACACTTATTTTTTATGAATTTTCGAACCTACTTTTCCACCCAAATGAGATTTAATAACCTTGGTGTGTGTCCAGGCAACAACACAAGGTGATTAGAGCTGAGACCTATCCCAGTGGATTTCCAGCCTGAGACACGGATCCTACCCTCCCTGACAGCTGGAGATGTGGGCAGGGGTCTGCTGCTTGTCCCCTGGAGGTCAAGGGACCATGACAGGGTCACTATGGACTCACCAGTGGGAGTAGTTGCTGTGGCCTGGTGGGTGTAACCTGCAGCAGGAGAGGGGGAGAGAGGCGCGGGGGAGAATGAATATGAAGGTGTGAGTGGTAAGGACGAAGCCCGCCCAGACATGGAGGACATGGGCTCTACCCTAGAGCACAGCAGGGGTGGCCCCTGCTCACCATTCACATAGAGACTGTTCTGGTCCAAGGCGTAGGGGCCCAGCTGGGTGATGCCGTTGGTCAGTGTTCTCAGCTCCCAGAACAGCTTCTCTCTGTCCAGCTTGGGGTCCACGGGGTCAGGATGGTAGGTGCATACAGCGTCCACCCTGGTGGCTGACCCATCCTTCTCAGACCTGCGGAGTGCACGGGGGATGAGTGCATTTTCAGAGAAAGGTCCAGAGACACCTCTGATTAGGGCAGAAAAGTGACAGAGAAAAAGAGGAGGCCCTGGAAGGGCAGGAAGCCAGCCTGGTCATCTGTGCACTGACTTCTGGACGGCCTCCTCCTGGGAGAGGAGTTGCTTGAAAGGAAGATGTTCCTGAAGGTGGAGAATAAAAATGCAACCTCATGGCTTGGGATAGGTGGTTTCCAGGTGGGACAGGTGGAGAACTGGGGTTGTGATGTAAGGCAAATGTAGAAAGTGTGTTTGTCACAAGATACATCCTGGTAAGAGAATCCATTGTCTAAAGGAAATGCCCTTGTTGTAAAAGGGAGAAGGGAGGGAGGGGACGAGGGTCAGTGATGGTGATGTTCAGAATTTGAGACAGGTCAGGAGGGGAAGTGGAAGGGTTAAGGGAGACCTTGGTGCTGGAGCTGATGCCTCCTGAGACCTTCTCTGAGGAGGACAGGAAGGATAGGGGGGCAGGAGGAAGCACCCACACTGCTGGGGCCTGGGAGCTCCAGTGACTCTAAGTCTCACCTGAGCAAAGTCAGTCTGCAGCCAGAGTACAGGGGACCCACACTGGTGTTCTTGAACAAGGGTCCAAGCTGTGGAGGAGAGAGAGGGGGAGTGGGTCAGCTGAGAGGTGGGCAATGGCATCATTGGTGGGTGTGGGGATCCTGGAGGATACAGGTGCATCAGAGGGTGGGACACAGGCAGGCTGGCTCCAGTGGGCAGGACAAGCATGGGACAGGCACTGTGCTCACCAGGTGCTGCAGGACCTTCTGAGTGGTGTTGAAGGTCAAGGACCCTGGGGGCTGCATGTCGTCCTCGTAGCGCAGGTTGGTGATGGTGAAGTTGAGGGTGAAGGACTCCAGGGGAGGGCCTGAGGCTGCATCAGGGGAGGGAGAGGAGAGGACCTTTGAGTCAGGTCTGGGTGGATTTTCCGGGCAGGCATGATCTGTGGTCACAGCCTGAGTTCAGGGAGGATGTCACTGGAGAGTACAGCAATGGATTAGTGTCCTTGGGGCCCACGCCCTTCGCCACTATTGTGGATCTCATTCAGTCATTGAATCCTACCGGTAGGTAGGGGAAGATGTGGAACCTCTAAAGCTTTAAGGAGACAGTTGAACATCTAATACTTTATTTCTGGTAATTCTATTGAATTGTTCATTTATTACTTTCATCTCTCCACCCAATTTTCATTCAGTGGCATTTTCTCTATTTCCCAGGAAATATGGCCAGAAGTGTCCAACGACACGGTGGTGATCGTATGATTGCAAGGACTTCCCAGCCTGTGACCCCAACTTCTTCCTTCCTGGACCGCTGGCGATGTGGTCAGGGCCTGTTGCTTCCTTCCCTGGCTGTGGGACTTCTGAGGACCACTGACTACTCACCACTGGTTGTGGTCATCACAGTCCGGTGGGTGTAACCTGCAGAGAGCCAGAGAGCGTGAGTGTGAGGAGGTGCTGGGAGGGGAGGAGGACTCAGGAGGCTTGGAAGGGGACGCTGTGGGCTCCACCATGCAGCAGAGCAAGATGGCCCTGCTCACCGTTGACGTAGAGACTGTTCTGGTCCAGGGTGTAGTTGCCCAGCTGAGTGACCCCTTGCGTGAGCAGGCTCAGCTCCCAGTACAGCTGCTCTCTATCTAGTTTGGGTTCCAGGGGGTTAGGATGGTAGGTGCAGACGGTGTGCACTCCTGTGGCTGAGCCGTTCTTTTCAGACCTGGGGGAGAATGGCGAGAAAGAAGAATGAGAACCTTTTTTCAGTAAAGGGGCCAGGAATACCGCCACCAAGAAGGGAAAATGACAGAGGCAATTTGAAGGCCCGCAGAAGGGTGAGAGGTCAGATACAGGTTCTCCAAGGGCAATGGCTTCTGAACAGCTGGCCACCGAGACAGAGTTGGCAGGTGTGAAAATGGATCCTGAATTTTAAAGATGAAACATACCACCTCATGGCTTGGGGACAGGCAGGTCCCAAGGCGGGACAGGTGGAGAATTGGAGTTGGGGATTACAGCAAACGCAGAAAGTGTATTTGTCACAAGATACATCCTGGCAACAGAATCCATCATCTAAAGGAAATGCCCTTGTAGTAAAAGGGAGAAGGGAGGGCGGGGACAGAATTTGAGACAGGTCAGGTGGGGGAAGGGGAAGGGGAAGGGTTAAGGGAGGCCTTGGTGCTGGAGCTGATGCCTCCTGACCATCTCTGCGGAGGAAGGAAGGATGAGGGGCAGGAAGGAAGCACCCACACTGCTGGGGCCTGGGAGCACCAGTGACTCTAAGTCTCACCTGAGCAAAGTCAGTCTGCAGCCAGAGTACAGGGGACCCACACTGGTGTTCTTGAACAAGGGTCCGAGCTGTGGAGGAGAGAGAGGGGGGAGTGGGTCAGCTGAGAGGTGGGCAATGGCACCATTGGTGGGTGTGGGGATCCTGGAGGATACAGGTGCATCAGAGGGTGGGACACAGGCAGGCTGGCTCCAGTGGGCAGGACAGGAGTGGGACAGGCACTGTGCTCACCAGCTGCTGCAGAGTCTTCTCTGTGCTGTTGAAAATCCAAGACCCTGGGGGCTGCATTTCCTCCTCGTAGCGCAGGTTGGTGATGGTGAAGTTGAGGGTAAAGGACTGCAGGCGAAGTCCTGAGGTGGCATCCGTGGAGGGAGAGGAGAGGTCCCCTTGAGTCAGGTCTGGGTGGACATAGTGGATAGACAGGGTCTGTGGCCATGGTCCTTAAATCAGGGACCCTCCCACTTTAGAATACAGCCAGCCCTGGGAGTTCTTGGTCCCAACCCCTAAATCAGTTGTGGTCCTTCCTGGATTATCACACACTGCAGGCCATGAAGGACCAATCTGGAGGCCAGAAAGCTCTGATGAAAGAATTTTTGAAATACTTATATTTGTCCATCAAATTCTGCACCTACTTTTTTCCGTTCGTCCACCCAAAGTACATTTAATGACCTTGGTGTGTGTCCAGGCAACAACCCAAGGTGATCAGAGCTGAGCCCTATCCCACTGGCTTTCCAGCCTGTGTCTTTGTTCCTGTCCTCCCTGACAGCTGGAAACGTACGTAGGCAGGGGTCTGCTGCTTGCCCCCTGGAAGTCAAGGGATTTCTCTTAGGGTCACTGTGGACTCACCACTGGGAGTCGTTGCTGTGGCCTGGTGGGTGTAACCTGCAGCAGGAGAGGGGGAGAGGAGGAGTGGGAGAATGAATATATGAATTGTGAGTTGGTAAGGACCCAGGCAGCGCAGACCTGGAGGACGCCCCGGGCTCTACCACACAGCAGAACAGATGGCCGCTGCTCACCATTGACATAGAGACTGTTCCTCTCCAGGGTGTAGGGGCCCAGCTGGGTGATGCCGTGGGTCAGCTGGCTCAGCTCCCAGTACAGCTGCTTTATGTCCAGCTTGGAGCCCACGGGGTCAGGACGGTAGTTACAGACTGCGTCCACCCTGGTGGCCAATCCATCTTTCCTGGGTCTGGAGAGGAAGGGCGAGAGGAATGACAATAAACAGCTCTTCTTGGAGGGGTTCTTTGGTTCTTGGGGACAGGGGAGGAAGGGGCACTGATATGAGAAGCCTGGCAGGGAGGGGAATTAGGAGACCCAGAGCCTCCAAGTGCAGTGATTTTGGCCGCTCCGACTGCGAGAAGCGCTGGTCTGGGGGAGAAACGTTATGTCATGAGGCAGAAACCTGCGTCCTCATGGCATGGGCCAGCTGAGCTCCCACCCAAGGCAGGTGGAATCTGGAAGTGGACTCAATCAAGCAGTCTTAACAGAAATTTCGGGCAGATTTGGAAGCCTAAGTGAAGGCCCATCCTGTGGAACGTTCAGAGTGGAAAGTCTTAATTTAGAAAATGTGACTTGGTGGGGTCCCATCCAGCTCCTGGGCTTTGCAGAATTCCAGGACTTATCGGGGAGAAGGTGGTAGACTCGGAACACATCTTGGTTACCCAGAGGATGCCGTAACACCCGAGGATGTCCAAAAGGGAGTGCAGGAGGAAGATGACCCCATTGCCCGGTTTGGGAACACGTGGGACATCTGTTGGCTGTGGCTCTAAGGTCTCACCTGAGCAAAATCACTTTGCAGTCAGAGTACAAGGGACCCACGCTGGTGTTTTTGAACAAGGGCCCTAGCTATGGAGGAGAGAGTAAGAGATTAGGAGATGCATGGCTCGGTGCTCATCCTTGATAGGGGTCATCCTCAGTGAAAGAGGCTTAGGGTACGGGGAGAGGGGAGCGACCAGTGGGAGGGGCAGCAGTGACTGGGCAGGGCTTGAGGGATGTGGGTAGGGCAGGCACGAGTGGAGACGGGGGCTGGATGCTCTCACCTGGAGCTGCAGAGCCTTCTCTGTGGTCTTGAAGGTCAAGGACCCTGGGGGCTGCATGTCCTCCTTGTACTGCAGGTTGGTGATGGTGAAGTTGATGGTGATGGACTCCAGGGCCAGTTCTGTCACTACAGCAGGGAAGAGGAGAGGGGAGAGCCCACACTGAGTCAGGTCTGGGGTGGACATAGCAGGCAGGCAGGTCTGTGGCCACAGGCCTGACACCAGTGACCGACACACTGGAGACCAGAGCAGTGGACGAGGGTCCTGGGGGCCTAATGCCTGAATCACCAGTGTGGCCTCTGCTTGGTCATCACATACTGCAGGTAAAGAGGGCACAATGTGGCAGTTCTTATTTGCAGCAATTCTAGTGAGTTGTCCCGTTATTTCTTTCATCTCTCCACCCAATTATCATTCAGTGACATTTCTCTGTTTCCAAGGAAATATGGCCAGAAGTGTCCAATGACACGGGGTGATAATATGATTTGCAAGGACTTCCCAGCCTGTGACCCCAACTTCTTCCTTCCTGGGCCACTGGGGATGAGGTCAGGGCCTGGTGCTTCCTGCTCTGGCTGTGGCTGGGGGACTTCGGAGGGCCACTGACTACTCACCACTGGTGGTGGTCATCGCAGTCCGGTGGGTGTAACCTGCAGAGAGCCAGAGAGCGTGAGTGTGAGGAGGTGCTGGGAGGGGTGGAGGACTCAGGAGGCTTGGAAGGGGATGCTGTGGGCTCCACCATGCAGCAGAGCAAGATGGCCCTGCTCACCGTTGACGAAGAGACTGTTCCGGTCCAGGGTGTAGCTGCCCAGCTGAGTGACCCCTTTGGTGAGCAGGCTCAGCTCCCAGTACAGCTGCTCTCTGTCCAGCTCCGGAGCCCCCGATTTCTGGTGGTGGGTGCAGAGCACGTCTACGCTTGTGGCGGCGCCGCCATTCTTTGGCCTGGAAATGGTGGGGTGGGTAACCAGGAATGGGTTGGGGAGAAAGCGTGCTTGGAGCCTGGGGCTGGGACAGGAGGCAGCGTGAGGAAATGAGAAGCCTGGTACAGAGGCAAGAAGCCAGAGTTTGAGGATCTGGTGGCTCCTTGGTGTTTCTCAGCCTATGGAAGGAGGAATCTGGGAATGCAGACAAGGGAACCACCTGATGCGTTTCTCTGGTAGAACCACAAGAGTGCCATAGGCCGTGTCAGAAGGCGGTGTGGCTCTAACGCCCTGGATGCTGCTTGTTCCCACCCTGTGGAACGCCTCTCCCTTCACCTCCTGAATCCAGGCCTCGCCTCCAGTGCCCTGTAATTCATGATCCATTCCCACCAAGGCTGCTAATTCTCACTCTAGCTGCAAATCTTTTCTTGTTAGACATTTGCTGAAATCCATCCATGGATCTCTCCCCTCGGTGAGTGAATTCCTGATGTCCTGCTGTGAATCTGGGCACATCCATAGGCTGCCCCACTGCTGCCCACTCTGCCCGCTCCTGTGCTGCTAGGATTTCTGCTCTGCCTCTGGCTACGCTTCCCCCACCTACTTTCCCTGCAGCAGACATGGGACATCACCTTCCCCCTCCAGGTCAGAGCATCTCGTTTCCTCCTTGACTCGCCACCCTTCCCTCCTCTCGATAAGTCAGCAGTCTCTCTGGGCCTGTTGGTCAGCTATAAGATGGGCATCATGTAATAATACGGGGTACTAATGTAATAATACGGGGTCCTGCGTTGTGAGGACTGAAGCTGTTGGTATAGACACGGGGCGCTGTGGCTCTTCTCAAGGAAGAGGCAGGGCAGCACTGTGGGGAAAGGCACATGCTTCCCCTAGACATGAATCCTGGTCCTGTACCTGGCAGGTCCTTAGTTCTGAGTTTTCAGTGCCTTTTCTGTGCCTTGGCTTCTCATGTGTAAAATTGGGATAATTATCAGGATGTTGAGATCTGGTGCTTCTAAACCAGGGGCAACTTGTACCCTTGGGGGACATCTGGTAAGGTCTGGAGTCATTTTTGGTTGTCCCAACTGCGGGGGTGGGGAGAGGATGGGGTCCAAAGGCATCTAGCTTGTAATTTAGAGGCGAAGATGCTGCTCAATGCCCTATGATGCAGAGGACAGCCACCCACAATAAGAATGGTTCAGAATCTCCATGGTGCCAATGTGGGAAGACCCCAGGTCCTTCACCCCAGTGTCTGGCACATACTAACTGCTTGTTTTGCATTGACCTTCAGGGAAAGATAGATGTTGTGGGCTATATTTCTATGCTGTAAGTGTGTCCTTTGGAAAGAAGTTTGGTTCATATTTCCAAGTTGCCCGTTTCATCAGTTTGTTTCTAGGAAATACCTAGGAGACTTGAGGCTCAGGAGGATGGGAAGGTCTGGACAATGGTCCGGGGTGGGATAGGAATTCAAGGAGAATCTCCCAGGAAAGGGCCAAGTCCTAATGAATTACACACAAGAATCTCCACCATGTCTCCCTCGTGGACATCTTCTCTGGAGATTTTACCTGAGAGAGATCAGTCTGCAACCAGAGTACTGCAGGCCGACACTGGTGCTCTGGAAGAGGGACCTGAGCTGTGGAGAGAAGTGAATAGAACACCTGAGTGGGAGGGGCCCGCGACGAATGGGTGGAGCTATGGCGAGTGGGCGTGGCTAGGAGAGTGGGCGGGGCAGGGAAGTGGGTGGGTCTCTCACCAGCTTCTGCAGAGCCTTCTCGGTTTTGTTGAACCTCACAGAGCCTGGGAGCTGCATATCCTCCACGTAAAGCAGGTTGGTGATGGTGAAGTTAAGGCTGAATGACACCAGAGCAGCGCCAGAGACTGCTGTGAGATTGGGGGAGAAGTTAAGCCCCGGGTTATACTGCGAAGTAGATTTGGGGGTTGAGGAGGACTCCAAGTCCATATCCCTGGTACCCAGTGTATTCACATCTGGGATAAGAGATCAGAATGTCTCTCCTCCAATAGGAGGAAATGTCTCTCCACCTTATTTTGAAAGACACCACCACCACCACCACCACCAACAACAACAACAACAATGACAATGAGTAGCAGCAATAATAATAATAATAATATAATGTCGGGTAGAGCTCACTCCCTGCTACCCCTTGGTCTTAAGCATTCTCCATCCAGTATCTCATGTATTCTCTCACACAATCCCTGGAGGTGAGTCCTATCACTGACTCCTAACTGCCAGAAGATGAAAATCACGTTCAAAAAAATTTAAATCACTTTCCCAACACCCCACACTATTTTAGTACATGAGAGTCTGTTCCACGAGGGATCAGGGGCGTTTGTTACGCAGTAAAAGCTAACGGATATAACCCTTCAACAGAGAGCAAAGCTTGGATTTCAGAGACTCCAGGGCCTCAGGCCAAGGCTGAAAACCTGATGTCACAGAGCTCTCCAACCTAGGGATGGAACTGAACTGCCCTGTGACCAGGGTATAGCCTGAAGCATTCATCGTTCCCGCACTGTCTCCTTGCCTTGACCTACTGCGCATATTTATCACCCCTTCTCACTGCTCAGCGTCAAGACACGTGATCAGGAGGAGAGCAGACATGGAGACAAGGCTCCTACCTGTGGTCAACGCAGTCGAGGTTCCCAAGGAGACGGGGGAAGACACAGCAGCTGGGGAGGAAGCAGGGGAAATGAGTGCCATGTTGCTTTGTCACACTGAGTCTCAGGGGAGAGCTGGGGGTGGGGCTGACCAGGTCCTGAGGCTTCCCTCCTCCAGGAGGGACTTTGTGGGATGTGACCAGCTGCCCCCTCACGGGGGGCCATTGGGGGTCTGAGCACTTACCAGGGGCCGTGGAGGTCAGGACTGGCCTGGTGAAACCTGCAGAGAGTGGACAAGAATGAGGGGGAAGGCCTGGAGGGATGGACCACTGGTCAGAATGACCCTGGTCAGGGGGTGGCTTCCCTTCCAGAGGGCGTGTGGCACTCTCTGCAGCCTTTCTCGGCTGTCATCCACCTCTCTCTGTGCATGACTTAGCCCTTGGTGAGGAAGGAGAATCTCACGAGGAAAGGAGGAGAGAGAGAAATCCAGAAGCAGGTGGGTTTGAGGTGTCCCCTCTAGCCAGAGATGAGTAGCCACTGGGCTCCCCCTGCCCCACCGAGTGCCGGAGGAGACCTCATGGCTGCAAGATGCTCACCATTGACATAAAAGTGGTCTCTGTCCAGGATGTAGGAGCCCAGCCGGGTGACACCGTGGGTCAAGCGGCTCAACTCCCAGTAGAGCTGTTCCCTGTCCAGCCCCAGGCCCCCAGGGTCAGGATGATAGGTGCAGATGACGTCCACTCCAGTGGCTGTCCCACCTTTCTCAGGCCTGGAGAGGTAAGGACATGGGGTGAGGATGGGGCAGAAGGGCATCCTTGGTTGGACATCTTTCTGTCAGCCCCCTTGGATGTGGAGGCCTGCTAATCTGCCCTCCAGGTCCAGGCATGAGCTGCCCTCAAGAGCAGGGGCATCCCTGAGCAGAGTGGATGTTTCATCTGTTTGACTCCCAAGTCTCCCACTTGTACTGAACAGATAATGCCCTGACCGTGGGGTTGGAGTGTCATGGGATTCAGAAGTGATGAAACATATCCATCCCTGGTGCTGGCTATAATACAGGTGCACATTAATGAATTAATTTCTTAATTAAACAAATATTTACAAAGGACCCACCACAGTCGCTGGTGAGAATGAACAGCCAGCTCTGAACAGAAATGCGTCAACTCTTGGAGAGTGGATCCAGCCCAGTTTCTGGGTCTGACCATCTGAGCATGAGACACTGTATAGCTCAACTTTCCAGTGACCACAGATTTTCCATTCCTGTCTCATTGGGGCAGCAGGAAAAGTGGGCCCTGAAGGGAGAACCTGTAAGGTTCACTGTATTGTCCTGCCAGAGAGCATGATCAAGGACAGAGTGTCCTTTGTATCTCAGATGGATGGAATTGACCTTGAGCTAAGCAGATTCTAGTGCTGGTCTATTAGAAGTTTGATAAAAGTGCAACATTAGTCATGTTGTCTGGAAATATTGCACCTGGTGAAAATGACTAGGCCTTTTTCTGGGAGGACCATAAATGGTCCTCCATCCCTTGCAGGAAGGTCTGACTTGGAGCTGCCTTGGGTGTGTTGACCTGGTTAGCTAGGTAGAACCGCTTGGTTTTCCTTTGGGATGGGATATTTCTAAGTCAAGGCAAATCCATTGGCCACTGAGGCCTTGATTCCTTGCACCTGAGATGCTGAGAAGAATGACAACCCTTGGACTCTCGAAAGGGCTCTCTCAAAAATGAAACACCAGACACTGCCCTGTTGGCCCTGTCCTTATACTTCTAAGTGAAATGGAAGCCAAACGGCTTATTCAGGTCTTGCAGGTGTGACTGTGGATTTGAGAGGTTCTACAGAGACCAGCACACAGGACTGGGAGGAGGGCGACGGGAGCCTGGGAGGTCTTGGGTGCTCTCAGGGTTGTACAGGTGCAGAGGTGGCACCTGAAAGTGAGCACATTCCTAAATTTGGTGCCCTGAGACCTCCTTTGTTTCACCTGGTCCAGAACCTGGCCAGTGCAACCTGCCCATGCCTTACCACCTCTGCTAAGGCGACACGGAAGGGAACCTCACCTCAGTAAGGACAGTGTGCACCCGTCGTAGAGTGAACCGATGCTGCAGTTGGTGAACAAGGACTTGAGCTGACGAGGAAGGAGAGGGTCAGTGAGAAGATGAATGTCAAAGGAATGGTAATTTTAAAATACAATATTTAAAAATTATTTATTTTCATGCCAGGGCCTGGCACATGCCGAGTAGGCACTCTGTCACTGAGCTCCTCCTCAGCCACTGTTTATTATCTTTCATTTTTGATTTATATCTGCTAACTGTACACATTAAGGGGTTTTAGTGTGGTATTTCTTTTTCTTTTCTTTTTTTGTTTTTTTTTTTTTAGTTGCTGATAGAACTTGATTTTTGTTTATTTGTATGTGGTGCTGAGAACCGAACCCAGTGCCTGACACAGGCTTGGCAAGCACTCCACCACTGAACCACAGCCCCAGCCCCCGAGGGTGGTATTTCCATTGATGCACACAGCAGGCAGTGACCAAATCCAGCCTCTCTTTGTCCACCCCCTACCCAGAAGGCACATCCTTCCCACCTCGAGTAACCACTGTTCTACATTCAGGTTGACTGTTCAGCATCCACATACAGGATGAGAACATATGTGCTTGTCTTTCTGTGTCTGGCCTGTTTCTCTTTACATCATGTTTGCCAGGTAGTTGCACATGACAGGCTCTTATCCTTCCTTATGGATGAGTAATATTCCATTGTGTGTGTATACATATAGGTGTACATAATATCACATATTTTTTACCCCTTCTTCTGTTGATGGGCACCGAGGTTGATTTCATATCTTAGCTACTGTGAATAGTGCCCCAATAAATATGGTTTGCAGCTATCTCTTGGGTATGCTAAGTTCATTTCCTTCAGATACATGCCCAGGAGTTGTATAGCTGGATTATACAGAACTTTTTTTTTTTTTAATTTGTGGGGCAATTCCAATTTCTGAATCCTTTAAGTCTTCTAAAATTGAGCAGGGAGATTCAAAGAGGGTGGGTGGGGGGAGTTGGGAAAGAGGGGTGGTGGCTGGGGGCTCTCACCAGGTGTTGCAGAGTTGTCTCTGTGGACTGGAACCTCACAGAGCCGGGCTGCATGTCCTCCATGTAGGGCAGGTTGAGGATGGTGAAGTTGACCGTGAAGTGCTGCAGGGTAAGGCTGGCAGCTGGGGTGGAGGAACCAGAGGGGGAAGGGTCATGCCCTGGGTCAGGCCTGGACCAGGTAGGGGGCAGAGGGCTGCAGGGACACAGCCCTGCCTGCTCAGCCGGCCCCACGGCCTTGGAGATGCCAGGGAGGGGAGCTTGCATCTGGACCTGTCCTGGGTGTGGATCCCTGTGGGAGGGGGAGGGAGGGCGGGGAGCGGGGGAGGCTCTGGGTTCTACGCCACACGGTCCCCAGCTCCGGATGCACACAGAAACCAGAGAGTGCAGCATCTGGGTGTTTCATAAACAGGTCAAAGATGACGCCTGCATTTTAGTCCCCAGATTTTTTTTTTTTTTAAATATCTATTTCTCTTCAGCAGGCTTGGATCCATTCACCCAAAAGCTTGCCAGCATCTCTATCAAATTTTTACACATCCTGTGGTTTCAACAAAGCCAAAATAAGCAAACTTTAGCCATTCAGAACCTGCTTTCTGTGCATACTCGAGGAAACCACCCCTAACATCTCCCGGATATCAAAAAGGTAAATTCTATGGCTATAAACACCCTAAACTGCTGTCCCCCTTTGGAGCGCTCTGACCTAGAAACTCCACTTGCCCCTCTCCCTGAAGAGTTCCCTTGCCTTCCTGAGAAGTGACCCCTGACCCTAGTTCCAGATGGCCCTGTTACAAGGGACTTCCCTTGCATGCACACTGCGTGCTACTGCCATCTAGTGGTCACATCTTGCTTTCTTTGATCAGTCCCCCAATTCCTCCCCCTCGACTGGTTTAGAGGTCAGAACAGATGACAGTGGGGATTTAAGGGATACTTGCTTGTATTGGTTGAACTAATTTCTTTCTGACACCAGGGTATAGTAGAGGACCTTCCCTCCAAAATCTCAGAAATTCAGCAAATAATTTTTTTCCTAATTTATCAAAGTTGCTGATTTCACAAGACTTATATTTTGGCTAATTTCTTCCAATTATATTCTTCTGTAACAAGATGTTGGAAGTAATTAGACAAAGTCAGATCGTGGGATGAGATTTTGGTCTGCTGTCTTTAAAAGTCAATGTTGTGCCAGACATGGTGGTGTCTGCTGTTAATCCTGCGCGACTCAGAAGGCTGAGGCAGGAGATCGCAAGTTCAAGGCCAGCCTGGGCAATGTAGTGAGACCCTAAGCAACTTAGTGAGACCCTATCTCAAAAAAAATGTATATATGTAATGTATGTAATATATGAATATGTGTGTATGTGTGTGTGTATATATATATATATATAGAGAGAGAGAGAGCGAGCTGAGGATACAGCTCAGTGGTTATGCACCCTGGGTTCAGTCCTTGGTACTCCCCTCACCCCAAAAGTCATTGTTATGATTTAAAATGGGCTGCTGAGTAGGACTTGTGTACACGAAAAGATACATGAAACACTAACATAATCAATATGAGAAATTTGATTGGAACTTCAATTTTGAAAAAGGCTAATGATGAAAGAAAGACATTTGAAAGAATTTGAATATGGCATGTTAGATGATATGGATGCATCGTCGTCATTTTTTTTTAAAGATAGAGATTTCTTTAAATATTTATTTTTTACTTTTTCGGTGGATACAACATCTTTATTTTTATGTGGTGCTGAGGATCGAACCCAGCACTCCACGCATGCCAGGCAAGCGTGTTACCGCTTGAGCCACATCCCCAGCCTCATCGTCATTTTTGAAGCGTGATGTGGTTATCTAGGACAATGAACTGATATTTTTCTGATTCTTACTGACCTATTTAGCAGTGAAGCATTGTATTATGTGCTATTTTCAAATGGCTCAGACCAGAAAAAAAATTCTGTTGACATCTACATGGTCAGTTCTACAATGCTGCTTGTTTTGAGAGCATGATTTTTTTTCCCCAGGCTCACTGATATCTTAGGACCTAATTTGAACATAATGTAAATTCCACATCTGCTTACGTGCAGTTGCAATTGCAGGACACACAAGTGAAATACTAAGTGCAGAAAATCATGACCTTGCACAAAATGGCTGGCACACATATACATATGCACATGCGCATACACGCACACACCTCTAAGACCTGCTGGTTTCCTGCATGCCCCTTTGTTAGGAGGATACTGAGATTGTAAAAGAAAGCCATTTGAAATAATTTGAATACGATGGCCACCATTTCTGCAAGGGTGCTGCCCCCTTTCTGCAGTCCTACAGACAGGAATTCTCCTCTCTGAAGATGGAACTTTGTCTTATTTCAGATAACTTTCCTTCCACCACCTGTAAATAACCCACAGGTTTCGACCCCATGGATAAAGTGCTGTACTTAAGTGTGGTCTCTGCATATTTCCTAACTCTTTAATGTATGTGAGACCGTGATGTTGCATTAGATTCTGATCTACTTTGTTGCTGACCATATTTCCAAGTGTGGTATCCCAATCCCATTTTCTCCATCTGCCCTGTGTTTTTCACCATGTGATAATTTTGAGGAACTCCCAGGTCATGCTATAGCACAGCTTACTATGTACAAGAAGCAAACGGGAAGTCAGCAACTGTTGAATCTCAGGGTGGACAGTATGGATGCTTCTTGGGCTATTCTTTGAATATTTCTTGTTATTTTTGGCAATTTCATAATAAAATAGTTGTAGGAGTTGGGAACAAATACATAAAATATTCATGAATACAGAAACAATCTCATGGTTCCTAGATTTTGGAGAAATGTAACTCTCCTTAACATTCCACTTAAAGGAAAGGACCATATTCCATGCATAGAGCCAGGAAGGGGATATTTGTATATACCCACAGCAATGCATTCAGAAAGAAGTAACAAGGATAGTCTTATCTATTCAAGAGTAGTATTCATGAAAACAAGCTGTTGGGCAGTTGGCTAATGGTCTAAACTCTGGAAATGATCTTTTACTGACTTGGTCTCTGTTGCTCAGGCCACTGCACAAATCTATTCTTGGCAAATAGGTTGGCTGGTTTGTGTTCCTCCAAGGGTTGGGGAAGGATTTAGAAGTGAAGGTCAGCTATAGGTTTCAGAAACAGGTCCCAGAGAATGGCTGAGGATGCTGAGTGCTGGGGACCTGTGTTAAAGGAACTCTCAGGGTCCTGGGAAGACCCTGTCAGCCACATCAAGAGTCAACCTTGGACTCCTGAGACAGGTTACCTACTCCACCCCTCCTACTGCCTGCTGTGATTAGAGACACCACTGGAACCATCTTTGGAGAGGAGAATTCCTATCTGTAGGACTGCAGAAAGGGGTCAGCACCCTGCAGAAATGGTGGCCTTCATAAAAGCTGGGGTGAAAAAACCTCATGTTTGAAGTAGGGACTCTGTTACCTTGGAGAGAGCAGGAGGGAAATGGCCAGGCCCCGGGCTTTTTAGGGAGGAAGACCCTGTTCACCCTAGACTGGAGGTGGCGTAGGGTGTGAAGTGGAGACTGGGTTCTGGCTTCTTTCATTCCAAAGGACAGGGACTTATAGGGATGGTGGAGACTTACAAAGCCTCAGAATACTCACTCCTGGTGGTGGTGGCCATGATCTGGTGGGTGTAACCTGTGGAGATAAAGAAGGAAAGGGTGAGGAGGGTAGGGACGAGGGAATGGGAGGGGAGGACATGGCTGGACCCTGCCACACAGCAGAGCAAGATGGCCGCTGCTCACCATTGACATAGAGACTGTTCCTGTCCAGGGTGTAGGGGCCCAGCTGGGTGATGCCGTGAGTCAGCTGGCTCAGCTCCCAGTACAGCCGCTCTCTGTTCATCCCCAGGCCTGAGGGGTCTGGGTGGTAGGTGCAGACGGCATCCACTCCAGTGGCCGTTCCACCCTTCTCAGATCTGGTGAGGACAAGTGGGGGAAATGACAGTAAATGGAATGTGTAGGGCAGGGGCAGTGGCAATGACAGGGAGGTGAGAAGCCAGACTTAGAAATCTTTCTGAGGGTGCTGACTTCCAGCCAGCCTGGGACTGTGAGCAGAGTCACAGATTGGAGAACTCTTATTCCATGTAAGATTCAAACCTACATCCTCATGGCATGGGGACAGGAAAGGTCACACCTGAGACAGGCGAAGACCTGGAGTTGGGCATTCAAGCAAATGAAGAAAATGTGTTTGTTTTGAGAAAGATCCTAGTGACAGAACTGAAATCTAAAGGATAAGTGGTTCTTTTAAAAGGGTTGGAGAATTCAGAAAGATGACCTAGGGAGGGGTCCAGCCCTGCTGCTGGATTCTGCAGAATTCCAGCACAGGTGGGTGGTCCTGGGGAAGCAGTGGGATAAGGAGACATTTTGGTGCTGCAGCCAGTGCCTTCTGAATTCCACCTCTGCTGAGGACATCCAGAGGCAGGGCAGGAAAGAAATTCCTGCGGCCTGGGAGCAATTGGGAAGCCCTGGTCTGCTATCTAAGGACTCACCTGAGCAAAGTCAGCCTGCAACCGGAATACAGAGGGCCGATACTGGTGTTCTTGAACAAGGGCCTGAGCTGGGGAGGAAGGAGAGAGAGGTCAGGAGAAGGGCTGAGGGAACAGGGGCGGGGCAGACGTGAGGTGGGCGGGGCTTGCCCCTGCAGTTGGAGGGGGAGGTGGGTGGGTCTTCTTCTAAGGGCGTGGCATTGCTCAGGTGGGTGGGGCAAGAAGCAGAGGGCCCGGTTCTTACCAGCTTCTGCAGCACTCTCTCGGTGATGTTGAACTTCCAGGATCCGGGTTGACGCATCTCCTCCTCGTACATCAGATCAACGATGGTGAAGTTGATGGTGAGCGGCACCAGCATGGAGCCAGCCGCTGTAGGGGTGGCTGGAAAAAGACACCCACTGAGTATTCCAGGTCTGTGAAGCTGCGTGTGGGGCATCTCACACGTGTCTTCAAGCACTCGAGGAGGGATGGAGGAGACCCCGGACATCAGCATCAACAGAGAGCCCTGAGTGGGGGACTCGCTCCAGGGAGCTAAGTGCTTCCTCAAGCAGAGAGCACACGCGCCTGACTCTCCAGGTGACTAAAATTCTGACCGTCTCCTCTCCTGGGTTTCTGTTTAGCCCAGATTGTTTCTCCGAGATCCACATATTCATTGATTGAAAAAAATATTTGAAGAAACCATCTGACTGCATTTTTACACCCAAGACCCTGTTTTAAATGCTTTCTTTACAGTGAACTCATGGTTTTGGAGCGCGACAGTGTTACCATGCCAACTTTACAGAGGTAAAAACTGAGTCAACAGGAAGTTAAATAGTTTGCCACGAATCCCACAAGGTCTAAATGGCAGAACCTGATTTGAACCCAGGCGTCATGGGCCATGGACAGGAACAATGACAGCCCAGTCTGCCTGAGGGGTCAGTGGTCGGAACACTCTCTGGAGACTTGAGCTGATGTCTAACTACAGACCCGGGACAGCAATGAGGCCAGCTTGTCCAGGGCCTCCGCAGGGCCAGGGGTGGTATGGAAATCCACCTTGGGCCCGTGGAGAGCAGAGTCTGCCCCAAACCCTAAGTCAGCATGACCTGCAAGAAGGTGGCTTCCAGGTGTATGCGTAGCTCACTCCGTGTCCTTCTTTCCTGGAATTGAAAACTAAGCCCACAGAGAGAAGCTCCGACATGCCTGCTAAGCTGTCGCCAGAGCCTCGGAACACACTGTGAGCCAGCCCTTGGTTGCACATGCACCTCTTTCTTTTCTGTTTTCCCTGTTGGGAGCCCATCAAAGACCAGGGCCATTGCTATTCCATTGATGCTACATTATTAGAGCCTTAATATGTCCTTGTCCCATGGATAAATGAACGGTGCCTCCCACTGGCCCAAGACCCCTGAGCTTTGCATGGGAGGAGTCACCCACAGGAAGCTCCTACCTGTGGAGATTGGGGCTGGGAGTGCAGAAGTCACCGGGGGTATGACAGAGGCCATATCAGCTGAGGAGAGAACACAGGGAGGCACAGGTGGTGAGAGAAAAGGTCTCCCCGGCCAAGGAGGGCCCGTGAGGGAACCCTAAGGCCATTTCCTCTTCTGCTTCAAGCTTGTGGTGGGCATTTCTTTTCTGGGCTGGGGAAGGACTGGGGCTTTCTGGGCCCCTTCCTTCTCTGGGGACGTGGGGTAGAGGACAGGTGAGCGAATGGATGGGCTCTGAGGCAGACCAGTGCTAGGACCCAAGGTACTCACTCGTGGGGACAGGAGTCAGGGCCCAGTGTGTGTAACCTGAAAAGAGAGAGAGAAGGAGAGAGAGAGAGAGACCGTGAAGACGGGAAGGACGGGGACCGGGGACAACAGGCAAGAATCTGGGGCCCCATGGATTTCTTTAAAAGTCATATTTAGAGAGTGCTCTCCGTGCACAGACCATAGCCAGATCCCAGAGAATACAGCTGGAGCGTGGGGAGAGTTCCTGGATTAGGTTCATGCAGTTCACGTTTCTGCCGTCTGTCCACCCCACCCCACTGCCCTGCTCTAGGAGTCGGATCTCTCCAGAACAGCTCTGCATATGCAGGTCTCTGTGTTCTGACCCCAGGGCACACAGCCTGCCGTCAGACCCAGGGGGAAGGCGCACTGCATTGGCAGCCCCGCTCACCGTTGACATAAAGGCTGTCCTTGTCCAGGGTGAAGAAGCCCAGCCGCGTGATGCCACGAGTCTCACGGCTCAGCTCCCAGTAGAGCAGCTCTCGGTCCAGCCCGGTGCCCGTGGGCTCAGAGCGATGGGTGCAGATGATGTCCACTCTGGTGGCTGACCCGTTCCTCTCAGACCTGGGTGGAGGGAGGCATGGTGACAGGGACATGTGAAAGATGGATACTGAATGTGGCTTACATGAATAATACCTGGAAAAGTCACAAGCCTTCCTCAGATGGAGAGGGAGAGGGAGAGAGAGAGAGAGAGAGAGAGAGAGAGAGAGAGAGAGAGAGAGAGATTGAGATTTCTAAAATTTCCAATTGCTCAGTAGACAAGGTGGGTTGGGACTAGAGCTGCCACCAGCTTGTTCGCAATCCACACACAGACAGAAGATCCCTTATCTCGAGATGCTCTGTACTAGAGTGTTTCAGAGTTTTCCAGATTTTGGAATATTTGCATAGACTTTGCAGGTTGAGGATTCCCAATCCTGAAATCCGAAGTCTCATGAAATTAAAAAGTTTTTAAACGACAATACGACACTCAAGCAGTTTCAGATTTTTGAGCATTTGGGATTTTCATTTTTAGGGATGCACTATCAGACCTGGTTTCCCATTACCCCACTCCCAAGATTAAGCCAAGGGAGGAAAAAAGTGGACCAACAGGCCGGCAGCCCGAGGCCTGGCAAATCCCTCAGGCACATTACTTTGGAGCCCTTTCAATATAGGTTAAGAAATGTTCATGCCACAAAGATTGTTCATTTTTTGCATTTAAATTTTTTCTGAGTATAGAATCATTTTGGAAGTTGCTGGGCATTCACTCCTGGGGGATGTTCTACATGTTGGTTAAAACCAGGAAAAAAAAAGCCAGAATAGAAAACTGATGAACAAAGACTGGGGAGAGGGCTCAGCCGAGAGCTGCCACCCTGGGCAGGTGGGGAACAAGGTGCAGTCAGGGACTGAATCCGGGAGGCCAGGGGTGTGAGCAGCCACCGCTGGGCATCTCACCTGAGTGAAGTCAGTCTGCAGCCAGTGTAGAGGGGGCCAATACTGGTGTTCTTGAACACAGGGCCAAGCTGCGGGGGAAGAAGAGGGAGGTGAGTAAGAGGGCAAGGGCCCTGCAAGGTGGGGGCAGGCGGCTGGCCCTCGGCTCTTACTATGCGCTGCAGGATGGCCTCGGTTGTGTTGAACTTGTCGGATCCTGGATGCCTCATGTCGGACACGTACTGCAGGTTTGTGATGATGAAGTTGAGGGTGAAGGGCATCAGGGCAGGGCTCACGGCTGCAACGAGAGAGTCTGTCTTGAGCTGGCATGAGCGCCCTGTCGGCTCCCCTCCAGCCTGCCCCGGCCTGCACACAGGGCTCTGACCCTCGCCACCAGAGCTCCACACAGCTTGGTTCCAGTGCATGCAGGGACCACCACCTACATCACATCCAATCACTCTTTCCATTGGGAATTGGTTCTTCTCTCAGGAGTTCTGATTTGGAGGTACCCAAAGTCACCCTAAGACTTACCCCATGTTGACCCAATTATGTGACCAGGCTCATGTCCTGCAATTTCCTTTCCCTCCCCTCCCTTCCTTCTCTCCATGAATATTTCTTGAACACCTACTCTACACCAGGAGGCATGGTCATGGCATTGGAACATAGAGTCCTGGCCAGGAAAATAGAATCCGTGTCCACTATTTCAAAAGAGGGAGCTTAATAGAAAAAACGACAACAATAAAACACGGAAAGGGTCACAAAGAGATTTGCAGAGCCAGGAAGCCTCTCATCCCATGGGACTGAAGGGACAAAAGCACAAGAGGGTGGCACACCAGATGTTGCTGAGAGCATGGAGGAGACACAGGCCTTGCTGGAGATGCTACAGGAAACAGAGGGGGTGGGGGAAGAAATGCCCTGGCTCATCTGCAGCCTTGCCCACCGCGGTCCCACCAGCGCCTCCTACTGGCTGAAACTAGCAGGGACTCAGCAAGGAACCTGGGAAAGGTAGTTTTCAAGGATCAGAGTCCACGGAGCAGAGGATGGGAAGGGTGGGGAATGAATACATTCCTAGAAGGGGGAATGGACCTGTGAACAAACAAATACAACAAAAGTGTTACAAGTACAGATGGCCCCTGACTTACGATGGGTTTTGACTTTATAATGGTGCAAAAGTCATATGCATTCGGTAGAAAATGCACTTTGAGTTCTTTTTTCCTGGGCTAGTGGTGTGAGGTATGATACTTTCTCAATACACTCAAAATTTCATTATAAAATAGGATTTGCCATAGATGACTTTGTCCAACTGTAGGTTAGTGTTATGTGCTCTGAACACATTTAAGGTGGTCTGGGCTCAGCCAGAATGCTTGTAGGCTAGATATAGTAAATGCATTCAACTTGTGATATTTTCATCTTATAATGGGTTTTGGGGATGTAAACCCAACCATCCTAGGTCAAAAAGCGGTAGTACCGAGAAGGACTTAAAAACCTCAACAGTGTACGATTTAGTTCAAAGAGTCGGACAAGCAGACAAGGTTCCTATGAAAACTTTGCATTTGTGTGAAACCTGAAGGAAGAAGAGGAGTCAGCTGTACAAGCTGATGGAGGGAAGTGCTTCCTGCAAAGGCAGAGCAAGTGCAAAGCCCAGGAACTTGGAGAGAGCTTGCTGTGTTGGAGCAATATCCACATGGCAGCAGAAGGGTACAGGAGGAGGAGAAGTCAAAAGGGCATCAGCGATGAAGTCCTTCAGGGGCCTGTGCATCACGGCGAGGGAGCTACTTCATCATAATAACAACGTGGGGTGGGAGGAAGGTTTTGCCTTGGAAAGTGCCACGCTCCGACGTAGAGTTTAACAAGCTGCCTCTGGCTACTGGGTGGAGAACAGGGGCAAGAATGCAAGCAGGGAGGCCCCCCTGGACACCACTGCTGGTGTCTGGGACAGGCAAGGTGGCTGGGAGGACTGCTGGAGTGGCAAAGAGAATGAAGGACCGGGCTAGCCCTGGACCCTGGATGGTGGTGGTTAAAAAGTGGAGTTAAGGGAAAGGAAGGGGCCTGGACATGCTTCAGTTTCTTTAGAAATGAATTCCTTCTCTTGAAATGCCACCCTATTTCTCTGTACCAGGGGCCCTCACTGTCCACCCCGTCCTCCAATATGGCAATGAGGCACATAGCACTTACATTGTATTAGGTACCATCAATCATCTAGAGATGAAATTTAAAGTCTATGAAGGATGTGTGTAGATGCTATGAGGGACTTGCCATTTATATAAGGGACTTGAGCACTCTTGGATTTTGGTACTGAAACCCATACCCTTCAGAAATTGAGGGTCAACGGGGCTGACAGTTTCACTACTTGAGAGCTGACCATGTACCAGGCCCAGGCTGAGGCTGTCTCCCATCACTTACGTCCGGAGCTTGTACTATGAATTCCAACCTCTCTCTAGACCCTGAGGCACCCATGGTGATATTTTGACCAGGGAGTAACTGTGGCTCGGGGAAAATGAAAACAAAGTCCACGAGTAGAGATCAATCTAGACTGCCACAGCCCAGGCTTGCTGAGGCCCCTTTCTGGCTGGTGGCTGGGTGGGGGAGCAGCTGGGATCCAGTCACACCTGGGCGAGGCTGAGCGGAACCTCTCCACCTGCAGACACTTTCTAGGAAAACCAAAGAGGCTCCCCGACACCCTCAGGGTCTTAGACTCTTGTGACAACTCCAGCTGACCTGGCAGCCATTGCCTAGGGTGTTTGGTGGATGCTTTTATCAACTAGTGATGTCTGCCATGGAAGGGGGAGCGGCACAGGGGCCACACAGTTGTCCTGGGTAGAATCTGACAGGATGGTGATACATTTGAACCAGGGAGGAAAAGGAACGTTCCCATACACGACCAGAAAGCATACGCTTCCCTTCTTTTCAAAGAAGAATGCATCTTTTTCCTATAGCCAGCCCTACCATGCATGAGGCCCTGGGTTGAAACTGGCTAAGCACAAAGGAGCAAGACACCCTTGCTCTATCCAGAGGGTGTACTTGATGTTGGCGTCAATGGAAGGAAACCTAGTGTTCAAAGGCACCTTGCTCATAAGTTTTGCAGTAGGCTTGTTTCTAAAAAACCAGTCCACTTAAGATTAAATTAAAAGTAATAAAGCTTTCCATGCCTCTCATCTCTCATGACAGAAAGTTTTAAAAGAGAGCATATTAGATGATGCCACTTAGATGCAGAATACGGCTCTCAGTGAATGTTCAACACTCAAAAATTTCAGGTACTTCCTGTTACTTTTGTTAAATCATCATTGTCATCGATGCCATCTCTGTCACCATCACCACCATTATTGTCATCATCACCACCACTGTCACCATCATGGCCACCACCATCACCATCGTTGACACCACCATCATTAGCTTCACCATCATGATCACCACCACCACCACCATCACCCCCACCATCACCCCCACCATTATCCCTATAACTATCATCATCAGTACTGACATCATCACCATCAACACCAAGTTCAACACCATCCTTATCATCACAAGAATATAAATTCTCAGAGAGCATTGACGATCTGCTTTATGTTCCCCAGTGTATCTCCAGGGCCTGGCACAACACAGGTGCTCCATTAGATTGTTGGTTGATTCATCATCACTAGGTTTACTAGGATTTTCCATCTTTAATTGATGGAATAATGTCAGAGACGTTCACACTCATCAGGACCTCTCCAACAGAGATGCCATGAACTGGTATTTACCTGTGTGGCTGGGGAAGGAGAATGGAGACTCAGAAGTTCTCAGGTCCACCGTGGAGATCCTAGGAGCTGAGGAGAAGCCCTCATTAATGAAATCAGCAAGGCCCCCTTGGGGCAGAAATGCCAGAAGGAGGGACTATTTACAGGGTTTGTGGCTTGGAGGCTTGAACTTGGACTCTCTCTGAAGCTGGGCAGAGCAGAGGGTAAAAACATTCTGCTCTCTCTAGCCAGGCATTGGTGGTGCATGCCTGGAATCTCAGTGACTTGGGAGGCCCAGGCAGGAGGATCAAAAACTTGAGGTCAGCCTGGGAAACTTAGCAAGACCCTGTCTCAAAATAAATAATAATGATAATAAATTAACTTTTCTCTCTCAGATCTTTTTTTTTTTTGCTTCTGGATAGGACAAGGAGGGCATGAGGACGGGTCAGACCCTGCTCTGCTTGGTGGGGATGGGTCACTGGAACATCAGCGGGTACTCACTGCTGGTGACGAGGGAAGGGCTCCAATGGGTGAAACCTGCAGGGAAAAGGAGGGGAGGTGGACAAGGGTTAGGGCAGGGGTAGCGTTCTAAGAAGGGGTCAGGGATTCTGGGACTTCAGGGGGTTCATGAAGCAAGGGCTGTAGAGGATTCTTCATCAGGACCCTCATGTCAGGGAAGAAGGTCCTGAGGGTGAATCAGTTCAAGATGAGAAGAGACCATGAGATCCAGACCGAGCCCAGGGCCAAGTCCACAGGGCCAGGAGAGGAGTGTGGTCAACAAGGAGGACTCCAACCCCCTGCAGCTGCTCACCGTTGACATAGAGACTGTCCTTGTCCAGGGTGTAAGGTCCCAGGCGGGTGATGTTATAGGTCAGCTGTCTCAGCTCCCAGTACAGTCTTTCTCGGTCCAATATGTGGCCTTTAGGGTCGGGGCGATGTGTGCAGATCAGGTCCACTCTGGTGGCTGCCCCGTCCTTCTCAGGCCTGGATAAATACCGTACATGGTCCAACTACTCTCCGTTCTACCCTCTTTCTCTTTGCCAGTTCCCGACATAGAAACTGGGGAAACCCTAGTTAACAAGGAAGCTGCTGTCCGCATGGAGACGCCCACTGTGAACGATTATTAGGATCAAAATGCCAGTCCCCTGGAGCACCGGACACACAACAGACGCAGAGCGGGGCTGTCCATGGGGACAAGCGATCCCAGGGATGTCAGGACAGCAGAGTCCTAACACAGGTTCTGATGGACACAACAAGGTGCTGAGGGTCAGGGTGTAATGGGCAGCAGGGCCCCCAGGAAGGTGACCATAGCACAGTGAGTGACATTGTCCCTCAGAGAGCTGGCATCAGAGGCTAAAGTAGTTACCCTCTCTAGATCCTGTGGAATAGCAGGGTTGGGACACTCCTAAGGAGGCTAGGTTGGTAAAGGACATGGGAGAGATGGCTGTTTGGTGGATCTGTCTGAAACCATGGCTGGTCCAACCTGAGGTCACAAGGTTTGATGACCCCACATGCATCTTTAGCTACAGGATGCAGACCTATCTGCCCAGCCACCCCCTTGTATATAGAAAGCAACTCCCAGAGCTTGGGAGGTTGCCTCCCAGGGCACAACTACCATGTATAAATAATCAATGCAACAGACCCAGTGCTCTGTTCACAGTCGCTTCACTGCATTTTTAAAGCATTCCTATGGGCTGCTGTTGCTCCATTCCCACAATGATGATTAAACCTCTATATTACATACAACCAAGTACATGTGATTTAAAATATAGTCTAGGGATAGGTAAATATGAACTTAATATGTAAATATATGTGGTCTATGTATTTTATATATGATTATATTATGTATAATTATATTATAGATTAGGATGGTAAACATTATATTTGTGCCTAAATATTTATATTAAACTAGTTACATCTATTTTTATGAGATATATACACACACATAGGTCTATCCCCTCCCACGTGGTTGTCCTGCAATATCTGTCAGGGATTGAGTCTAGGGCCCCCAGGGATACCAAAATCCTTAAATGCTCAGGTTCCTTGAATAAAATGGAGTATCTGCATGCAACATATCCTCCTACAGACTTTAAGCCCTCTCTAGAACACTTCTAATACCTAGTGACAGAGAGACTGTCCTTGTATTTAGGTGTTATATTTTGTTATTTAGGAAATCAAGATTAAGTCTGTACATGTCCAGAATGGGTGCAGTTATTTTTCTGACTTGTCAACCCATGGTTGGTTGAATCCACAGATCTGAAGCATGTATCATGGGGAAACGGAGCAGAAAGGTTTGGGCATTTCGCCTGAGTCACAGTCATAGACTGTAGTAAATAGCAGAGTTGGGACTGGAGCTCAGGTCTCTGTGACTTTGAGGCCCTTGGCCACTAGACCCCCTTCCCCTTTTTTCCTGGGAAGAGAGGAGAGCTGAGGGTAGAGGACTATGAGAAAATAGGAATCTCTCCAGACCCCGACCTAGAGATTCTTTGAGAGATGTGGGATGTTGGCGAGAAAGGTCCAGTAGTCTCTAACCCAGGCTGCCTGCTCTTCCTAGCCCTCCAGGGACAGTGTCCATCCCACCTCCCACCCATCCCAGGCAGGGCAGCTCCTGAGGGCTGAGTCCCGCCCACTTGGGAGTCTCCCTGTGACACTCTGCTCGCCTTTCCTCCCCCATTCTGGTGACTTTCCACATCTGCAAGGCCAGAGCTTGGGCAGAGGGGGCAGCACAACCTCAGGGCAGGGAGTCTGGATCTAGAACCTGAAGCACTGAGGTTGCTCTGTGTGACCTTCCACAAGCCACTTGTTCCCTCCGAGCCTCAGTTCTGTTCCCCTAACAGCTTCATGAGGCTCTTGATCAGATAGACAAGATGTTAAACTGGAAATACACAGCACAGCGCTTTGGGTCGTAGTAACAGCCGCTGGTGGTGCTGTTGATGCTTAGTGTCCATGGTCAGTAGTGGTTCCAAGTGTGGACAGTCAGGGGGCCCAGAGCTTAGGGTCCCATCCACCTGTGCAGCTAGGTTTTTCCTGGGGGGGCTCTCACCTGAGCGTGGATAATCGGCAGCCCGAATAGAGGTATCCCAGACTGCTGTTCTTGAATATGGTTTTGAGCTGCGAGGAGGGAAAGGGGAAGTGAGAAGGAACCACCAGACAAACCTGCAGGAGCTGCAGCATCGGTGGGCGGGGCTGGACCCTGTCTGGGGGTTGTGGGCGGGGCCAAGCGAGGTGGGCGGGGCTCTCACCAGATACTGCAGGATTCTTTCGGTGGAGCTGAACTTTCTGGAGCCCGTGTTCTGCATGTCCTCCTCGTACTCCAGGTTGGTGATGGTGAAGTTGAGGGTGAATGGCAGCTGGAAAGGGACCGCCACTGCAGCTGGGGAGCAGAAACAGAGACCTCACGCATGGCAGACCTAGTCTGGGCCCCAACTTCAGAGGACCCAGCTGGAGGGTTTGCAGCAGGCAGGGCAGGTCCCCAAAGGCCCAACTGGCGTATTTCCATTTCCATTTATTTTATATTTGAATTTAATTATTTTTTTTAAAGAAAACATTTTTTTTAAAAAAATTTTATTTATTTATTTTTATGTGGTCCTGAGAATCGAACTCCATGCCTCACGCATGCTGGGCAAGCGCTCTACCACTGAGCGGCAACCCCAGCCCTTTGTATTTATTTTTTCTCAAAATAAAATCATAGAGAGAGAGCACAGATCCGTGAGTGCAGGGTGTGGGCTGCGTGAGCATGACTGTACAGGAGTAACTGCAGGGAGATCCTCGTGGGGCTGGAACAGTTCTGTCTCTTGGTTGTGGGGGTGGTTACAGGAATCTGCCCATAGGATAAAATGGTCTCTCTCTCTCTCTCTCTCTCTCTCTCTCTCTCTCTCTCTCTCTCACTCACACACACACACACACACACTCTCAGGAGTGCATGTAAGGAACTAGTGAAATTTGACTGAGGTCTTGACTTTAACAATGTTGATTTCCTGATTTCGATACTGTATTAGAGTTATGCAAGGTGTAGCCACTGGGGAAATTGGATGAAGAGTTTAGGGGAACTGCCTACTATTTTTACAACATTCCCTGAATCTATAATTATTTATTCAAAGTGAAAAGCTGAGAACTGAAAGAATACAGCATGTGTGAGGACACACAGCAAGTGCTGAATACTAAGGCTCTCTCTTATTATCAATTCTACCTGGATGGACCTTCCAGGTGACCCAGGGCACTAACCCCAGGGAAGGACCACATCTGATTTCCTCAGGGTCTTATCTCCACGCCCAGTAGAGAGCAGGCGCCCCATAAATACTTGTCAAACTCAATTTCCTGCCAGCCCCTGTGCTAGGGTCTTGCATATAGCGTGTACCTACACAAGTAAGATGGCTACAGTGTCACTGGGCGATATAATCTCATGGGACCACTGTCCATGTGTGATCCATCCTTGACTGAAATGCTGTCACCGGGCACATAACTGTCTTTTCATTGAACAATCATAACAAACTCAGGAAATGTTAATAGCTCCACTTGGCAGGTGAAGAAGGTAAGTCAACAGCCCAAGGTCAACGTGGCTAGGGAAATGGGGAGCACAGGTCCCCTGGCTCTTGCGTTCACAGAGGAGCAGGAGGTGCTGTGGCAGCTCCCGGTTATCCCCCACACTGCCCTTTCCCCACATCTCTCAGATCCTCGCTTTGAGGCTGTGCACGCTGACTTCCCGGAAGAGGTTGGGAAGTCACCCACCTGTGGAGCTGGAGAGGTGGGCGTGCGCCGTGGAAGTCGTTGGGAACATCGTAGAGCTCACAGCGGCTGAGGAGAAACAGAGCCGAGTGAGGAGGGGGATCCGGGCTGGGCACGGGTGCCACCATGAGTCTCCCTGACAAGCCCGGGCCACCGAGTGTGTGGGGGTGGGTGAGACAATACAGTCCACTGGTGTCTTTTCTCCCCATGTCCCTGGACCCAGGGTGGGAGAACTCAGCTGTTCACAAGAGGTTTGTGCACACGGTCATCAAGGATAAGTACTCACTGCTGAGAGAGGGACCCGAGGCCTGATGGTTATAACCTGCAACGAGAAAAGGAGACAGGGTTGGAGTGCAGGCAGAAGGTGCCCGTCCGTCCCCATCTGCAGCAGAGGCTTCAGACGGACTCAGTGGAATACTTAGGATCTGGGAGTGGCCGTGTGCTTTCCTAAAAGAGAAAAGCTGGAGACCCAGTCTCTGTCTTCATGGGCTTGCAATTATTTGGGGAGATAAATATCCCCCAGTTCTTATGGTGTATATTTGCAAGCTGTGCTTTTCAGGATCTCGAGGGGATTTTGAGACACCGATGGGGAGAAAGGTGAATGGTCAGACTCTGGAATCCCTGTTGGCTTCTGAAAGAGGGATATTCTCTTTCATGCATTTGAATAAGGGCTTTTGTGGCTCAGACAGGTGCAGGTCACAGCCCTGGAATGTGGAGTTATGAGGGAAAGAGAAGGACTTGCAAACTTGAGGGCTCATGGGTGCCTTCCGGTTACTCACGGGGGGCTGTTTAGGTGGAGGACAATTCACAGGACAGGTCTGTGGCAAACTGGAAAGTCCGCACCTCTTCTTAGGTGCGGATTCTCAGCTTTGGCTTGTGGTTACTAAAGGCTGCTCACCATTGACATAGAGACTGTCCCTGTCTAGGGTGAAGAAGCCCAGCTGGGTGACATCGTGGGTCTCGTGGCGCAGCTCCCAGTACAGCTTCTTTCTGTCCAGCTCGAGGCCCATGGGGTCAGGACGGTAGGTGCAGACTGCGTCCACTCCAGTAGCTGTTCTGTTTTTCTCAGGCCTGGGCAGAGAGGGACATAGGGATGGGGTGGTGGAGACTCCATTGAAGGAGGGGATCAAGAAGGTGGGGGGAATGCTGGGCAATCAAGTGGCCTTGGGCTGGAAATGAATAGGACAGCCATGGTCCCCTACAAAGAGGATGTGGCATCTATAAATGTTGATATTTGTTAGGCACGGTGGTGCACACCCTAGCATCTCAGGAGAGTGAGGAAGGAGGATCACAAGTTCAAAGCCAGCCTCAGCAACTTAGCAAGACCCTGTCTCAAAATAAAAAATAAAAATAAAAAAGTGCTGGGGATGTGGCTCAATGGTTAAGCACCCCTTGGATCAATTCCTGGTACCAAAAAAAAAAAAAAAAAAAATTCAATGTGTGTGTAAACTTTAACATGACCTCTGCAACAAGACCTCACATGCCCTGAAGACAGAAACAGGATGAAAGGGGTGGAAGAAAGGAATCTGGGAATTCGGCAAAGTGAAAGAAGGCAGCGTCAACTTGTTTAAATCTCAGTTCTGCCACTCACTCACTGGGTGACTCTGGGTAAATGTCCCAACCTCTCTGTACCTCATTTTCTTCATCTGTGAAATGAGGCCACAGTGTAGACCCAATGGCACTTAACATTTGTGTAAGTGCTCAGTACAAGCATTCCTCCTTGTCTCTCAGGAAGGAAAGAATCCAAGGAGCCCACATTTTTTATTTCGCTTCTGGAAGGAAAGGACTTGAATGGGAGCTGGGAGCCAGCTGCCCTCAGGACAGGGGGTGCAGGGTGACTTGTGGTCATCTCCCACGTGGCCTGCTTATCTCTCTGGAGCACTCACCTGAGTAAGGTCAGTTTGCAGTCAGAATACAGGTGCCCAATACTGCTATTCTGGAACACGGGCTTGAGCTGAGGATGAGAGGGAGGGAGGGAGGGAGGTGAGCTGGTGGGACAAAGGGCTGGGGACAAGACTGAGACGGGATGGTGAGCATGGGCGCGCTCTCACCAGGCGTTTCAAGATCCTCTCTATGGTTTTGAATATCTCAGATCCTGGGGGCTCCATGTCCTTTGTGTAGTTCAGGCTGGTGATGGTGAAGTTGAGGGTGAAGGATACCAGGTACGAGCTTGTACCTGCAGCTGGAGAGAGAGGGGGCTCATTCTGACCTCGGTCTGGGGTGGTGGGGTGAAGGGCCACTTGTGTTGCTTGTGCCACAATCTCTAGAGCTTTTTTATCTTGCAAAACTGAAACTCTATATTAATTCATTTCTTTAGCAACATATCTTCAAGATTCATCCATGGATCAGATTTTTTTCATTTTTAGGACTAAATAGTATTCCACTGCACAGGTGCGTTCCATTTTTGTTTACCCGTTTGTCTGTCAGTGCACATTTGGGTTGTTCGTATCTTTTGGCTATTATGGCTAATGCTGCTGTGAACATGGATGTGCCAATAGAAAGATGTTCATTTCTGAACTAAAGAAACATTTTCTCTGTGCCAAATCTTTATCTCCCCGATGACAGAAGGTTAGCGGTTGGGCCCCTGGAGTCTGGCTCAGGCTTAAGAGTTTGGGTGGGACAGTTTTCGTGGCATAAAGAAAGCCCCACAAGTTTCTAAAGGTTTCTAAAGCTTCGGGAGCCCTCAGACCCACATCTGGGAAAAGACGAGGGGACAGGGCAAGAACCAAACTCCTGATTTTTAACGATTTGCTGATGTCTGAATTGAATCCACAAATAACATACAGAGGTGGCTTCTTTCATTCATGGACTCATTCAAACAATTAGTAGGAAGTGGGTGTTGACTGGGTGCTGAGTTCCCGGGGACAAACACAAAGGGTGGTGGGGTGGTGCAAACCCTCGGGAGCAAGGTGGGAATACAGGTGCCATTTCACAGCAGGGGGCTTGGGAGCCTTTGGAAAATAAGGAGGTACCAGGGAAGGGGGTGGCCAGTCTGCAGAAACAGAGAGGCATGGGACAGAGCTACGGTGCCAGGAAAGCAAGCACATCTGTGGGGCGGCCAAAGTGGGGGAGTGAGGGACAGGGTGGCTAGAGAGCCGGGGGCTGCTGGTCAGCAGGGGCCAGACCACGGGCCAGAGACCCCAGAGAGAGGTTCCTGCCTAGAGCTGGGCGTCGGGAGGTAGGAAGTCCTGGAGAGAAGGTGGAATTCCCTGGAGGAACAAGGACAGGAGGGAGTGTGTGGAAATTGGGCTCCATCCTCAAAGCATGTGGGGAGGAAGCTGTTAATTGGATCCTGGGCTCTGTCCGGAATCTGCAGGGCTCAGGGGGAGGCACCCATGAGCTTTAAGGAGGAAAGCTCCTGGGGACATTGGGGGGGTCTGTCACAGCTTTGAATACTCACTGCTGGTGGTAAGGGCCAAGGACCGTTGGTTGTAACCTGCAGAGGAGGAGACAGCAAGAAAGGCTGTTAGCACGGCCGCAGCAAAGGCAGGAGAAGGTGGCAGCCCCAGAGACCCGAGTCCTGAAGACGCTTGTGAGACAGGAAGACCAGCAACGTTTTCCTGGGTCCCCGTTCTGTGCCTTGTTCTTTGATGGTGGGATGCCCACCATCACCGTCGTTTTTACTGAGAGTTGATCACAAGAGGTGCCTGTGGTAACCAAGAGGGACCTGCCGCGACCTGGTGACGGTGCTTCACTTGAGGTCAAAACACACTCAGGGACATTTTCTCCCTCCGAAAGGATAATTTAATTCTACCTTTGCTCTCTCAGCTTCGTCTCCTTCACAAAATTCGGTGATGGTAGGGTCTTTTTCTAGCTCAGTGTCTGGGTTTTTGGGATGTGGAATTGACAAAGTTGTGGCGAATTGAGAAGGGGCACGGGGAGGTGAAAATATAGAAGAGATGGAGGAAGAGAGCGGCATGCATGGTTTGGAATATTAAAAACAATTTGGATAATGGCATGGGATAGTGTAAAGGGGGAGAGACTTGAGGGTCAGATGGACATTATCGCGGTTGGAGCCTAAAAGCTAAAAGGGGAGAAGGTTGGATTTTTCCTGAGTGTTTGGCCTGGGTCATGGTTGGCATTTCTTCTGATTCTCAATGGGAGATGAAAGATTGGCTCCAGAAGAGGCCAGAGATTTACTATGGTTATTCCTGAATGATCTCATGAGATTACCCAGAACAATCCCACGTAGTATTTTTACCCCATTCTGCAGACGTAAAACACTAAGCCCTAACACTGAGACGGTAACAAGACTTGTCCTGCGTCACACGAAACAGAACGTCACTCAACAGCGTCCACGCTGTTCACCACTGCTGCAAGTTAGCTGCAATTTTGGAGCAAACCTTCTAAGGGCCATGAACAACGTGTGCTACAAATCATACAAAGAAGTATAGGTATTGCAAAGCAGGCATAAAGGAAAGTGGATAAAGTGGATAGAGATGGGAGAAAACTAAGCATTTGGTTAGTCTGTTAAGCTAGAGGTCACCAGATGCCCCTGCCTGTCCTTCTGTTTGGGGCTTGCTCTATTTGGATGGTCTGCTGAGTTTCCTGGTGTAGCTGTGACTCCAGCCCTTGGGTGGCATCTTCATTTTGCCATGCGTTATAACTGGGTGATCCCTGGGCAAATGACTTCCTCCCTGAGTGCACAGTGGCTCTAGGTCAAAACGAGTATCACTACTCCCAGAGTCTTGCGTGAGATTAACGTGAAACAACACAAGCCAAGTCCTCATCGCCGTTCCTGGTGCACAGGAAACTGGATAAATGGGAGCCGCAGTTATGGTCCTTACTCTTGGCAGAAGTGTTGTAGTGTGGGTTTTTTCCTTTCTATTTTTTGGCAACCATGTGTCAACAGCTACCATTCCTGATATATTGACTGAGGGTGGTGATGATTCAGGAGGGCAGTGTGAGTCCAGCTGGCTCTGGGGGCCTGAGAATGTGCCTTACGTTGTCACGATGAACAGAGAAAAGTGGAGTGAGGGCTGGACTTGAACTGGGCGCCTGAAGACTCTTGGGGGAGACTTAACCAGAGGACTCTGCAGCGCCCCATGTCCCCTGCAGCATCTGGGTGCTCCCGCTGGGCTTTATGGAAGCAGATGGGAATAAGAGACACTTCATCTCCGAAGGTGGGAAGGGGAGAAGAAATCAGCCTCTGTTAGTGTGCTGACCGTGGAAAAGGAGCTCCCAAGGAGGCCTGGGTTTGTGTCAGAGCTGGTTTGATCTAGTTAATTCTTCATAGACTCTTGTGCTTTCTAGGTTAGGGGCACCCTGTCCTCTACCTGGTAGATGCTATGAGCATCCCTACAGATGTCCCATGAGAATGTCTCCAGGCATTGCCTAATGTCCCCTGGGATGCCAAGTCACCCCCAGTCAAGAATTACTAGTAGGGAGAGATCTGGGACTGCGGAGACCCCTGTTGTGGTGGACACTCACCGTTGATATAGAGGCTGTCTCTGTCCAGGGTGTAGGGGCCCAGCCGGGTGATTCCGTGGGTCAGCTGGCTCACTTCCTGGTACAGCTGCTTTCGGTCCAGACTGGGACTCGTGGGGTCAGGAAGGTAGGTGCAGATGGCATTCACGGTGGTCACCGCCTCACTCTTGGACCTGCCACGACAGGGACGTGGGAGTGGGGACACCCAGAGACGTGGGAGAGCCAGGTCTCTCCTTCAGACCGAGCCCCTCCTGATTTCGTGACCCCTCTCTATGGGTTGTGTCTGGTTTCTCAGACACAGTCCCGTCTGGTCCTTTCTGCAGGCTCCCTGCCTGTCTGTAAACTGGTTGATCTCCAGAGCCTCATCCTCAACCAGCTTCTCCTTTTTGGATCCCCGTTCTTCTTGGCTAACACCCGCCGTGCCAGGTACCAGCTCATGATCATAAGACACAATTGCACTTTAAAGAGACTTCTCTCCTGAGCATCCCTTCATGTGACCAACAGCCTCAAAGATGCCCTCAGACCCTTTTGATCCTGTATTTCCCAAGTTCAGCTTATCATCTTGCCCCCCTGAAATACAAAGCCTGCTCCTTCCCCATGTTTCTATCTGTCCGTGTCAGTGCCAGGGGTCTGGAGGCCTCCCGGACCTCCTCGTAGCATTTCTCCCCACGGCCACGGTGCACCCAGGTCCCTTCTATCTTCTCAATGGCCCGCTTGACTTTCCTGGTCCAGCATCATTTTAAATGATCCCTGACCACATTTGCTAATTCCTTACTTAAAACAAGCCACATCATGCCAACCAGAGCTGCACTGACAACTCCAGAGACCCCCTGGCTCTGAATAAAATTATGACTGATATTTACAAGACAGCTACTGGGTGATAATACTTATGGGACAACTTTTACTGGGTACTTGACTTTTTACCATGGCTGCCCCACTTTATCTTGTCAACAACTCTACGAAATAGATAGGGATGCTATTCCTGTGTCTTAAACATTTTAAGTTACAGCTTTACTGAAATACGATTCGACGTTTTGACACCCATATGCACTACTTGCAGTCAAGCTCATTAACCTTTCCATCGCTTTACATAGCGCTTTTCTCCTCTGTGTGTCTCTGTGTTGAGAATACTCAAGGTCTACTTAGCAAATTTCAAGTCTGCGATGCAGCGTCATTAACTCTATCCATGTTCATTTTATCACTGAGGAAACAAAGTCACATCCATAGTAAAGAATTTCCCAAACATTAGATAGCTAGGGACAGAAACAGAGTGGGATGTAACACATTTGGACACCAGAGACTATCTGTGGGTCACCTCATTGCTATACAAAACACGGTGACAACTCCTTGGTATGGCCTGGGGTCTCCACCCTGGGTCTCCTCTGCCCCAGCAGCTGTGATCTCAGCCATCCACACAGTTCCCAGGCACCCACCTCCTTCCTCCCTTCTCTATCCCCCGCTTCTCTCCCCCTCCCTCTTCCCTTCCCTCCCTCCCTTCCTTTCTTTTCCATTCCTTCACCCATTCCTTGATCCGTCCACTGTTTGTCCCTCCCCTCTCCTCCTATTTCACTGAACTTTGCCCACATGTCATGCTGTTTCTCACATGTGCCATTACTCACGATGGCCCACCCTTGAAACCCCACCTGGGCCAGTGCTTCCTCTGGCTGATGTACACTCAGCTGTCAAAACCGGCCTCGGGCATCACCCTCTACCCAGCACCCCTGTGATGAGCTCAAAGTCCACACTCTGGGCTCCTGTGGCCCCCGTGTGGAGTTCAGTGGTCGCATGAACCCGGCTCACATTATGGTGTCAGTTCACGTGGCTGCTTGCCTCTCTCGAGTTGGGGCACCTAGAGGGAAGGACTCATGGTCCACCTCGGTGTCCCCGGTACCATTGCAAGAATGGCCTAAGCTGTCATTCCTGACTGCTAATGAGTTGGCGCTGCCCTTGCTGATCCAGGAACCTGCTTGCTCCGTTCTGTGCTTGTCCAAATAGCCGAAGGCCAGCTCTTTTGGCAATCCCTCTCTTTAATGCTCTTAGCCAAAGGGAGTGTCTTCCATGTCTGAGTTCCTGGACGGCCACAGCCATTTATGACCCTTGCTGTCTAGGGACCTGGCACAGGCCCTCACCTCCAGGTAGGTTTGCCTGTGACAGCACAGTCCCTCGTGATGTGATGGAGGGAGGGAAGACTCACCTGAGCAAAGACAGTCTGCAGCCAGAGTAGCTGGGGCCGATGCTGGTGTTCCTGAACACAGACTCGAGCTGGGAGGAAGGACAGAGAGATGAGTGGGGTGGGCTGAGGGGCCTGGTGGGGGATAAGACACAGCAGGCCCCTGCAGGCATTGGCTGGCTCTTACCAGGCGAATCAGGGCCTTCTCCGTGGAGTTAAAGTTCAAGGAGCCTGGGCGCCCCATGTCTGGGGTGTAATATAGGTTGGTGATTGTCAGATTCAGGGTAAATGTCACCATGACCGGTTGTAGACCTGCAGCCGGAGGATAGGGGAAAGAGAGCCTGTCAGGTTAGCGCTGAGCTGGGTGTGGGCTGAAGAGCTTAACCGTCTCTAGAGCCAAGGTGTCCCCCAGGTGAGGCCTGGGATAGCCCATTTGGGCTAGCCTGCAGCCAACCAGAAGATCGAGGTGAAGGACCTCCAGGGTGGATGTGTGACTTCAGCTCAGAAGAGAACCCTAGTCCTCTCAGCCCAGAAGGACAAAGGTTGACAAGTCAGGGACTTCTCGTTGATAAGAGGAGGAGCCGAGACCTTTTGTTCTTAGGTCTTGGGCCACAATATGTGAACAGTAAAAAAATCCAAATAGTAATAATGTCCATGAAGGAAGAGAGCACAGAGGTGTGTATGGGATGTGAAGTGTACCCTGACAGGTACATGCTGGGCCGAGACCTGCAGGACAAGAAGGAACCAGCAGATGAATTCCAAGGACAGGAAATGCAATAACCCTAAAGACAGAGGGATGCGTGGACCCTGGAGGAATAGAAATGAGGCTGCTATGGCAGAGGTGAGGCAGCAAGGGGCAGGGTGAGGCAGGCTGAGGCAGGGGGACACTGGTTCCAGACTATGCAAGTATCCATCAGCTGCTGAATGGGAGATGAAGTTTCGGGGGACCCAGAGACCAGACTCCTACCTGTAGAGCTGGAAATAGGGGTCAGAGATGTGGGGGATCCTAGAGGGTATGTGGAGGTCACTAGATCTGAAAGAAAATACAATACAAATAAAGGTTACTGAGCTTCATTGGGAAGCCATCAGAGAACCAGCTGCTAATGGGAACTTGAGGCTCTACTTGGTCCAGCCTGAGACCTCTGACTGGCCTGGGGCCTCTCTGGAGCTGAGAACCCAGGGGATGGGGCACACTGCCTCAGGCTTGGGGAGGAAGGGTACTGGGGCATGGGGACTTTAGGGCCATCCATACTCACTGCTCTTGGTTGAAGCCCAGTACTGATGGGTATAACCTGCAGAGGGAGGGAAGAAAGAGTGAGATGCTAGGAGGAGGTTTGGAAAGGGGGAAGACACATGGTCATCTGTTTTTAGTTTTCTGAAGACTCTCCATACGTAATGGATGTGCTTCACATTCCCACCAATGGGGCCTAGGAGTTTTCCTTTGTCCATACCTTTACCACCACTTTCTTTTTTCTTTTCTGGAAATAACCATTCATTCCAACTAGGGTTGTAGCAATGCCCCTTCCTCCACCAAAGAGTCTTAATTAAGCTTTTCCAGAAACCCTCCCCATAATTGTTCTTATTAACAGAATATTAGCGAAAATTTATGCCAAAAAACTCAATGTGGGTTAGGACTTCCTATGCTTTTGTGAAGACTAATTTGCTCTGTCTTGCAAAAGCTAGGTTTGGCTGTAGACTTGATGATGTCTTGTAAAAACCTCTGACTAATCTGAAAAATGGGACAAAAAGCACTTTATGTGAACTCAAAAAAAGAAAAGAGAATAATTTTATGTAGACTCCTACAAAAATGTAAACTTCCATGGCCCCCTACCCCCACCATTGGGTATAAAGTTCCAAAAATTTTCAGACTCCAGATCCTTAGGATATTTTTAGGCACGAGCCTTACTTTGGACTACCACAGCCACTAAACCTGCTTCCTCTTAATTCCTGGGTTTCCAGCCTCACCTGTCGTACATCAGGGTGAGATGCTGTCTTATTGTGGGTTAATTTGTATTTCCCTGGGGACATTATGTCCAGTGAAATAAACCAGACACAGAAGGACGTGTACTGCATTTTCCCACTCATGTGGAAGCCGAGAAAGTTGATCTCAAAGAGGAAGAGAGTGAAATAGGGATTGCTGGAGGCTGGGAGGGGTAGAGGGCCATTGGATAAGAAACATCTCAATATAGTTAGATATGAGCTAGGCACAGTGGCGGGCGCCTGTAATCCCAGCAGCTGGAGGAGCTGAGCAGCAGGGTTGCAAGGATCCCCAGCCTCAGCAACTTAGCAAGGCCCTAGGAAACTTAGTGAGACCTCGTCCAAAAGTAAAAATTAAGAAAAAAGGGCTGGGGATATGGCCTAGTGATTAAATGTCCTTGGGTTTAAACCCTGGTACCAAAAAATTAAATAAATAATAAATAGAGTTAGATATGAAGAATAGTTCTCACATTCTACACCACAGTAGGATGACGGTAGATTACAAACTATTATTTTATGATGCACCAGAAGAGAGGTGTCCATTGGCTTCAGATGCAAAGAAATGATAAGAAGATGGAAATGTTAATTAGCTTGATGTGATCATTACATGGTACACACATGGACTGAATTCTCACACTGCACCCTATATATCACGTGCAGTTATTTGGTGTCAATTAAAAAGAAAGAAAAAAAATCAAAATGGGTGAGAAGCAGAAGTCAAAACAGAATTCAAGACACCCATCTTCCTGAGCACTCTCTCTGAGATTCATCAATAAATAACATCTACTGTTATTAGTTAATTGCCTTGTACTCTGTTGCTCTCAATATTATTATCCTCACTATCATTAATCACAAAGATAGCAGCAATTAGGGCCCCTTCATTATTGTGTGTGTGGATTAGTATGTACCTGGAATAATGTCAAACTCATTAAATGAATGATAGAGACAGCATTGTATGTGTGCTTAGCCTTTTTTGTGTTTTCTTCATCCATAACAGAGGGATTCTCTGCCCTTAACCACTTCCATTTTTTTTTTGTGTGTGTGTGTGTGCTTCTCATAGAGTGATGATTCTATGACCATAATGTGCATAGAGTTTTGGGTGGGGTTACTAGACTTTGTACGTGAAGTTCAGGGTCATAGGAATTCCTCAATAATGATTAGCCTTTCTTACAGGTGTTACTGTTGATTCTGTTGCCCAAGGCGTTGTTGCACACAGGACACTAGCATTGCAAAGAGCTTTGAGGTTAGTTTGTCAGGGCAGGTGTAGTTCTAGCTAGCCCTTGGAGATGAATGAAGGATCCCAGGCTGCCGTCCGGGAGGGGAAGAGGTTACCAATCACTGCAGTTAGGAAGCTGGGGGCTCCAGGGGCACAGCTGACCTCAGCAGCCACCGTGGGCTGGTTTACCCTCTTCCTTCCCTAATGCCATGTGCTGCTCCCGCTGGGTCTGTGAATGGGCACAGGAATGAATGTGGAAGGAATCTTCGTGTGTAGCTTAAGCAAATTAGTGCAGCCAATATGGAAAGCAGTATGGAGATTCCTTGGAAAGCTGGGAATGGAACCACCATTTGTCCTAGCTCCCCCCTCTTTGGTCTATATCCAAAGGATTTAAAAACAGTATCCTTCAGGGACACAGCCACATCAATGTTTATAGCAACACAATTCACAATAGCTAAATTGTGGAACCAACCTAGATGCCCTTCAATAATAGATGAATGGATAAAAAATGTGGCATATATACACAAGGGAATATTACTCAGCAATAAGAGAATGAAATAATGGCATTTGCAGGTAAATGGTTGGAGTTAGAGAAGATAATGCTAAGTGAAGTTAGCCAACCAATCCCCCAAAAAACCAAATGCCGAATGTTTTCTTTGATGTAAGGAGGCTGATTCATAGTGGGATAGGGAGCGGGAGCATGGGAGGAATAGACGAACTCTAGATAGGGCAGAGGGTGGGAGGGGAAGGGAGGGGGCAGGGGGTAATTAATGATGGTGGAATGTGATGATCATTACTATTTGGCTCTATCTGTGTAATAAGAATCGTAATGCATTCTGCTGTCATATATAAACAAAAAATTTACATAAAAAACATCCTTTTAAGATTTTGAGGGGAGAAGAATGAGCCCCCATGGACATTCAGGTTGGCCCGGGACTCTGTCTGTGAATCTGGAGACACCACAGTGCAGGAAGACCCTTCAGGGATCTGGGGACCCCCAGCTGAAGCAGAGCTACTCACCATTGACACACAGACTGTTCCTTTCGAGAGAGTAGGGGCCCAGCTGGGTGACACCATGGGTCAGCCGGCTCAGCTCCCAGTACAACTGCTCCCTGTCCAGCCTGGGGCCTGTGGGACCTGAATAGTAGCTGCACACTGCGTCGATCCTGGTGCTCATCTTATCCTTTTCGGCTCTGGGGAGAGAGGGACATGGGCACAGGGTTGGAGACTCCGCCCCACTACCTCCAGTTGTACCCCTGGTCTTTTAGTCAGCACCTCGGCCTGGGTTGCCCCTGTTCTTTGTTTCTTTTCCTCTTTCATCTGGGGATCCAGACCCCACCTCTTTAAATGTAGCCCCCCAGGGCTGCTCCGCTCCCTGTGCTCTTCTTATAACTCCCCCCGGGCTCTTTGTTTCCACCCCCAGCCCCTCCACACTCCCTCCCTCCATTCCGGGAAGAGCCCAGTCCTGCTGGGCCGTGGGGCTAGGAGGTGGAGCTCCCCGGGAGGGAACTGAGAAGCCTGGGACCAGGCTGTGGAAAGGAGAATGGGGACATGGGCATGTGGGCCATCTCCCCATGGCTGCTGCCTGGGCAACGGCCATCATGGGGCCTGACAGGGTGACTTCATCAGAAGTGGGTGGGTCCCAAGGCTGGGTTCAGGAAAACCTCTGGGTAGGCAACTAAGTTTGGAGAGAGAGAGAGAGAGAGAGAGAGAGAGAGAGAGAGAGAGAGAGAGGGAGGGAGGGAGGGAGGGAGAACATGTATAATGGCATTAAAAAAACAATGTAAGAAGTAATTAGGAAGCCTTGTTGGGACACAGAGTAGCTCTCTTTTTAGTTTTTTTGAGGAAACTTCGCACTGTTTTCCATGAGAGCTGTTCTAATTTACATCCCCACCAAAAGCATTTGAGAGGGTTGGGGCCATGGCTCAGTGAGACAGCGCTTGCCTCACACAGGTGAGGCACTGGGTTTGATTCCCAGCCCTGCATATAGATAAATGAATAAAATAAAGGTCCATCAACAACTAAAAAACAACTTTAAAAAAAGTGTATGAGAGTTCCTCTTTCTCTGTATTTGTTATTTTCTTTTGTCTGTTTGATTATAGCCTCTAACTGGGGAGAGATGGTCTCGTGCGGCACTGTTCATAGTAGCCAAGATGCAGAATCAATCTAAATGTCACACACACACACACACACACACACACACACACACACACACACACACACGTGAGTGCATGCACTATTATTCAACCATAAAAGTGAATGAAATCCTGTCCTTTTGGGCAACAAGATGAACCTGAAGGACATTATGGTAAGTGAAATGAGCCAGAAAGACAAAATACCACATTTTCAAATCAAACTAAAAAATATTGATCTCAGAGATGTGGAGAGTGGAATAGAGTTAACAGAGGCAGGGAAGGGTGGGGTGGGAGTGGGGAGAGGTGGATAGAGACAGAGACATTGGTGACTGGGTAAGAAAAAAAAATAGGTTCTGGTGTTCCACAGGACGGGAAGGGAACCACAGTTAGCAATAATTTATTGCATATTTCAAAATAGCCAGAAGACTTTGCATATTCCCAGTACAAAGAAATGATAAGTGTTGGAAGTGACGGAAGTGTAATCACCCTGATGGGATCATTATACACCGTGTACATGTATCAGAATATCACATCATACCCCATAATACAATATTTTGCATCATCTAGATTTTTATGTTTTCATTAGTGCATTGTAGTCATGGATGCAAAACTAATTTATTTTTAAAGAAGCAGTGAGGCAATGTCATTCCACAGTATCTTTGTCATGAGTTTAAGCTGACCTGTCTGAGATGCCCGCTAGGGGACAGCTGTACTGGTGGAGAGAGGTAGCCCTGTACTGGCTGGGAATGTTGCTGCTGTTATCTGTGCTGCTCAGAGCATTTCTTCTCATTGCCCATGAGTGTAGTACTACTCTCAAAGTGTGGTCTAGGGACTCCTGGTGTCCCCAAAAGACTTACAAGGAGCCCACCAGGTAAGACATCATTTTCCTTTTTCATTTACTCAGGAGTATACAGTGATTCCCCCACCCCAGTGGTCCCTTAAGCTAAAATATTCAAACAGATTGAAGGCAGAAGCACATATCTAGCTATCTTCTTCTAGGCCAGACATTGCAAAGTTTGGTAAAAACGTAAACAATACCTCTCTTCTCCTTATGCTATTTAAAAAATATGGCTATTGTTCTTAAAAATACATTATTTGCATTAATATGAGTAGTCAGGTCTGTATATCCATGAGATCCACATTTGCAGATTGAACAAATCTTGGATCAAACATACTTTTTCAAAAAATTGCATCTAGAGCTGAGGACACAGGTTGGTGGTGCAGTGCTGACCCAGCATGAGGCTCTGGGTTTGGTCTCCAGCCCCAGAGTATGTACATACATACTCTGCATAAAGTTATATCTGTACTAAGTATGTTCAGATGGTCCCCCTTGGCATTTCCCCTAAGCAATGCAGCCTAACCATTATTTCATAGTCTTTATATTCTATTAGGTGTTATAAGCAATCTAGAGATGATATGAGAGGTTGTGCGTAGGATATGCAAATCCTCTGCCACTTTATATAAGGGACACGAGCATCTGCAAATGTTGGTATCCTTGTGGATCTTGGGGCAAATCCTCCATGAATGCTAATGATGGCTGCATTAGGTTTATTATGTTGAATGAATGAATAAGTACTTATAAAATATATCAGCTTTAATAATTTTCAATACAGCAAATATGGGGAGGGCAGAACCCCCAAGTTCTCTGGAGTCTGAGCACTTTTTAATTTAATTTTTTTTTCTGAGCACTTTTTAAGAATGTTAATTTGTTAGGAGGGGCCTGTGAGATGATATTGGTAAAAGGCTACAGAGTTTTAGTGATAAGATGGGTCAGTTCTGCAGACTTGATGTGCAGCGTGTCGATGATAGTTGACAATACTGCATTGTACCCTTGAAATTTGCTATGAAGATAGATCTTCAAGTAAACTTCCCCAGCAATCGTGTACAACTATGTAGAGGTGGTCGACATGCTAATGAGCCGATTGTGATTATTGGATGAATTGCGGTATGTCTACATACATCACATCATCAGGTCATACACCTTAAATGTCCACAATGGGTCATTAAGGCTGGTAGGAAAAAAAGAGTGCAAAAGGTGTTGACCCCAGTGACCTTGAGCTCTGCTGGAATCCTGGTTAAGAGCAAGGACTCCTGAACCAGGACACTCGGGCTCCAACCTTGGCTCTTCTCAAGCAGTAACTTGATTATTTTGAGCCTCAGTCTTCTCATCTCTAGAGTGGGACCATACTTGTGTGGTTTTCATCCTTGGGGACTAAATGAAAACACGTAAGGCACTAGACCGAGGGTGGCATGTGGCCATGCCATGGTTACTGATTCCCTCCGCCTGTGGAGGGAGGGGGCCAGGAGGAACAGGTGGAGGTCAATGAGGACAGATCCCATCCATGACGCTCCAGCAATCTCTCCACTCACAGGATGGGGTGGTAAGCCCTCCCTTTTGACAGGATGATCCAAGTTTATTGGATGGAGGACTCCATGGAGACGCCTTAGGGACATAAGCTGTAAGGGGAGGGTGCTGAGCCCTAGGGACCACAAAGGAGCCAGGCAGAGCAGAGTCGGCAGCCTATTTCTGCCGTGTTTAGGTCCCTTGAAGATTATTTCAATTGCAAGATCTCCTGTGTCAGCTCAACATTTGCTTCCTTTTCCACTATTTTAGTAGACTTGGGCATGTCCTTGCCTCTTTTTCAGGGAACAAACTGCAGAGATGGTTTGGGTCGGGGAAGATGCCGGGGGTTCTGGGCATGGCGTTCACCAAGATGCTACACTGGCTATCCCTATGAGCTCCAATTAAGTGAGAGCAGGCACTGCACTGGACCAGGCAGTATCTGGCTTATTTCACTGTGCTGAATAATGAACAAGCCTCAGAGAAAGAGTCTGTTGTTATCAAGATTCTATAGATTGAGGAACAAAAGGGTATATATCTTGCCCGATGTCACACAGCCGGCAAGTGAAAGAGCACAGGCTCACAGTCTAGCCTGGGGTCCACTAGTCTATATTGCCTCTCAGCAAAAGTCCGAGAAGCTGTGGCTATCTAGGATGTGGAGGGCCAAGAATTAAGACAGAATCGAGGTTGCCATTGGCCACGAGGGGAGTCTCACCTGAGCATTTTCAGCCTGCAGTCAGCGTAGAAGGAGCCGAGACTGCTGTTCCTGAACAAGGGCTTGAGCTGGGGAGGAAGGAGAAAGAGATGAACAGGAGGGGCCAAGGCAGCAGGGCGGTGGCCGCCGGGTAGGGGATCTTACCAGGTGCTGCAGGGTCCTCTCGGTGGCATTGAATATCCCAGAGCCTGGAAGCCCCATGTCCTCCGTGTAGGGCAGGTTGGTGATGGTGAAGTTGATAGTAAAATATACCGTCAAAGGAACCTCAGCTGCATGGGGGAGGGGAGAAGAGGGCAGCACTGTCAGTCCTGGGCAGAAGAGGGAGGGAGGGCTCTGAGGACGAACTTCAGCTCTGGCACCCAGGGAGGGTCTGTCCTGCGGAACTGCTTCATGAGTTCCCACACCAGGAACCTCCTACACAAGGTGACAGCCGTCCCAGTTTGCTAAGGAAGGTATGAACTCCTGGGCACAGGCTCAGTTTTCAAAGTGAGAGGGTTCCCACGTCCCGTATCACCATGGCCATGTTTACCACAGCACTGTCCACAGAACCAAGATACGGACTCAGCCTAGTGCCCATCCACGAGCGAACGGATAAAGAAAACAAGGTGTGCACCCACGTCTTCCTCCAAAAGAATGATGTCTTACTCTGACAAAAAGAACTAGAGGACATGGAGATTCCTCAGAAAACTGGGAATGGCACCACCATTTGACCCAGCTATCCCACTCCTTGGTTTATACCCAAAGGACTTAAAATCAGCATACTACAGTAATGCAGCCACATCAATGTTTATAGCAGCTCAATTCACAATATGGAACCAACCTAGGTGTCCCTCAATAGATGAGTGGATAAAGAAAATGTGGTATATATACTCAATGGAATATGACTCAGGTTTAAAGAAGAGTGAAATTATGGCATTTGCCAGTAAATGGATGGAGTTGGAGAATACCATGTTAAGTGAAATAAGCCAATCCCAAGAAACCAAAGGCTGGATGTTTTCTCTAATATGTGGATGTTAATTCACAATAAGGTGAGGGGGAACTAGGGAAGAATAGTGTGACTTTAGACTAGGTAGAGGGAAGTGATGGGAGGGGAGGGGAGGGGGTGTGGGGATAGTTAAGATAGTGGAATGACATTATTACTGTATGTATATATGTGACTGCGTGACCCATGTGATTCTGCAACATGTACACTCTGACAAATGAGAAATTATGTCCCATCTATGTGTGATCTATCAAAGTGCATAGATGCATTCTACTGTCCTGTATAACTAATTAAAACAAATTTAAAAATTAAAAAAAAAAGAACTGGAGGACATTACGTTAGGTGAAATAGACCAGGTGGGGAAAGACAAGTGCGACAGACTCTTTCTCCCCCGTGTGGGTGTAAAGGAGGTCTGTCTGCAGGGTGGAGAGGGAGGGCCCAGGGAGGCAGGGGAGGAACGGGGGAAACACTGGGGACTGAATCAGAGCAAGTGAGATTCCATGCTTGTGTAGTTATGTCAGAATGAATCCCAACATTATGTACAACTAAAAAACCATTAAAACACCCAATCTGAGTGAAAGATGGTGGCCACTTGAGGTTGGGCAGGGTGAGGGTAGAGAGGACAGAGAGAATTAAATAACAGATACAAAAACAGAGACAGAAAGCAAAAGCCCTGGTGTTGTACAGCTCAGTGGGGTGACCAGAGCTCAAGATAACCTGGTAGAGATTTCACAGAGAGCTAGAAGAGGGGACATTCTGTTCCAGTTAAGTGAAAACGTTATGCCAAGTGAAATCAGCCAGATTCCAAAAGGGGAAATGTGGTACGATCTCACTGATACAAACTATCCAGAAGGGGCAAATTCGTGGGGGTAAGTAGATTAAAGGTCACCAAGGGCTGGCAGGAATAGGTAGAGACTGCAGAAAGGGTACAGAGGTTGGGGTGATCAGAGTTTTAAAAACAGTGGTAATGGTTTCACCACAGTAAGAATACAATGAATGCTGCTGAACTCTACGTCTAAAATGCTTAAACGGGCAACCTGGATGGGTTCTCTACGTCTTTTACTACAACAAAGACAAGCCGCTCTTTCTGACCTGTTCCTGGAGTCATGCTCTCAGGGCCCCAGGTGGACATGGCGGGTGTGGTCAGAGGGCTAAAGGGCCTTCCGGGCAGTGTGCCAAAGGTGATTCTGGTGTCAGCCATCGTGGAGCTCCAATCGGCGGCAGCTAGATGAGGGGTCCCCTCAGTGGTAGCTTTCAGGGTAGTGGTTTGACCTGCTCCTTCTCCATGACTGGCTGTAGGTGATGTTGGGCTCTCTGATGGTATCAAGGTCATAGTGGTATCTGTGACAGTCCTGGAAATATCTGGGAGTCCAACTGCAGTTGCAGGCAGTGAAGTCTCTGCGCTCCAGGAGGTCACCGTAGGGGGCTCACTTGGTGTAGGGGCACTGGGAAGCCCGGGGACGCTGGGGGGAATGGTCGGAGCGGGGATACCTGTGCTGGCCTCTGCTGAGGGGCTGGGGGCGCTGGGGGTTGATGTTGAATCGGGGGACAGGGTTATGGCTGGAACAGTGTGGCTGGTCTCTGTCCCGGGGCGGGTGGAAAGTGAGGCTGCTTCTTCTTCGGGAGCACCCGTTGTCACAGTCGGGCCTGGATTAGCTCTGCTGGTCTCGGTCGCAGGTGAGGCGGAGAGAGGAGTCGTTGTCTCTGGTCCACCGCGTGAAGCAGCGTGAGTCAGGATCCCTGTACTAACCTCCGCCCCAGGTCCCAAGGACAGGGAGGCTGTGGTCTCTGATAAAGGAGGAACAAGAGTCGAGGCAGGGACTTTGGTGCTTGTCTGTGCCCTGGGAGGGGTGGCCCATGAGGCTGTGGTTTCTGGTTCACCGGGAGAGAGAGTTGTCATCAGGAGAGTCATCCTGGCCGGTAGTTCAGAACTAGTGACCTGTGGGGTCACCGTGTCTTCGGGTGCTTCAGGTGAGGCAGTCCTGACTGGCTCAGCTGAACTGGCTTCTGTCCCGGGACTGGCGGCCGCTGAGGGTGTGGTGTCTGATCCACTCTGGGGAAAACCTGGGGGTGGCCTGGGGACGGCCGGGCTCGTCTCTGTAGGACGGGTGACTCCAGCTGTTGCAGCTGGCTCACCAGGGGAAACCGTCGGGGTGGGCACAGCTGAACCGGCCACGGCCCCGGGGTGAGGGACCCGCGAGGTTGTGGTGCCCAGTCGATCTGGGGAAAGGGTCAGAGCTGGAGTGGTTGTACTTGTCTCTGTCCCAGAACGAGTGACCAGTGAGGTCACCAGTCCTTTTCCACCAGGAGGGACAGTCCTAGTTAGAACGGCTGCACTGGTCTGCTCCCCAGTCTGGGTGACCCATGAGGCTGCGGTATCTGATTGAGAAGAAGAAAGAGCCAGGCTCGGAGGACTTGTACCGGTCACTGCCAGAGAACTAGTGACCGGTGAGGTCACTGCCTCTTGCACCTGAGGTGACACAGTGGAGGCGGAGACAGCTGAACTGGCTTCTTCCCCAGGAACAAGGGCTGTTGAGGGTGTGGTATCTGATTCACTAGGAGGAAAGCTTCGGGTTGTCCTGGGGACCGCTGGGCTGGTCTCCGTAGGATGGAGGCCCAACGACTCTGTGGTCTCGCTCCTACTGGGTGAAGCCGTCAGAGTCGGGGCAGCAGAACTGGCTTCTGACCCAGGATGGGTGACCCACGAGGCTGTGGTCTCTGGTTGGTCAGGGGAAAGAGTCCGAGTTGGAAGCAAACTTGTCTGAGCTCCAGAACCGGTGACCCATGCAGTCCCTGTCCCTGGCACGCGAGGGGAGACGGTCAGAGCTGGAGCGGGTGAACCTGTCGGTGGCCCAGCATGGGTGACCAATGAGGCTGTGGTCTCCGGCTCACCGGCTGGAACCGTCAGGGTTGGAATATTCCTAATGGTCACTGATGTATAAGGAGTGGCGAGTGAGATCACGGTATCTGGGATATCAGGTGGGACCCCTGTGGCTGGGATATCAGAACCGGCTTCTTCTCCAGGCGCGGCGGCTGTTGAGGGCATGGTATCTGATTCACCTTGGGAAAAACCCAGGGTTGTCCTGGGGACTGCTGTGCTGGCCTCCGCAGGGTGAGTGACCCGTGAGGTTGTGGTATCTGGTTCTTCAGGGGAAATAGTCTCTGCTGAAACAAAGGAACTGGCTTCTGTCTCAGCCTGGGTGACCCATGAGGTATCCAGGTGACCTGGGGAAGCAGTGGGAGCTGGAGGAGTAGTAGTCGTCTCTCTCCCAGAACTAGTGACCAGTGACGTTGCCCCCTCTGATACGTCCGGCGAGATGGAGGGATTTGGAGTGGTTGGAATCTTTGGTGTGCCGTGGCTGGTGGCCAGAGAGGCTGTGGTCCCTGGTTTATCAGAAGGAGTTTGAGTTGGTTTAGTTGAACTGGTGTCTGTCCCAGAGCTAGGGAGCTGTGAGGTCACCAGTTCTAGTATGTCAGGCGATGCAGTCATTGTTGGAACGGCAGAGGCGGATTCTGTCCCAGGACTGGTATCCATTGAGGAAGGGAGGTGCGGTCGACCCCGGGGAACATTGGGGCTGGTTCTAGAGAAAGGTGCTGTGGTCACTGCCTCGGAACTAGTGGTCAGAGAGGCCTCCAGTCCTGATGCACCCGAGGAGACGGGCGGGGTTGAGGTGGAGTGACCTGCCTGTATCTCAGGTTGGGTGACCTGTGAGGCTGTTGAATCTGACTCAGGAGAAGACGCAGCAAGAGTTGGGACAGCTGAACGGGTCTGGGCCCCGGGACTGGGGACCAATAAGGCTGTGGCCTCCGGTTCTCTGTTGAGTGGAGAGGGGGTTGTCCCGGGCACAGCTGTGCTGGCGATAGGTTCTCTAAGACCCGTGGCCGAGGAAGCCGCTGCCTCTGGAGCTGCGCTGATGGTTCCCCCCGATATCTGGAGCTTCAGGTCTTCTGAGGTGGGGATGGAGATCCAGGTGATGAAAGAGGGGGTGGCGGTGGTCTGCAGAGGTGTGGTCTCTGCTCTTCCTGTCCTCCCTGTGGCTGGACCTGTGAATTGGGGGATGGACCCACAAGTCAGTCAAAATCATCACACTTACTAGACTGCAAATAGCTTTATGTGAGGAAAGAGAGAGAGAGAGACATGTATTCCCTGGGATGTGGGTGACTCTGGCATGGAAAAGGGTCGTGCCCTACCTTATGGTCACATCCTGGGCTGGGACTCCTCTGGAGTAGAGGCCAGGGACGCTGCTAGTTATTCTACGACACATGGGGAAGTTGTTCACTAGGAAGAACCTCCTGCCCCAAATGCCAGTAGCTTGGAGGTCGAGGAACCCCGCTTTGTATTAAATGAGGGGGTGCTGACTGCCCCACAGACATCTTGCCCTCTCAGTGTTGGTCACCACCGGGAGGCTGGTGAGCCTCTTCTAGTGACCTGATTGATGTAGCTGGTCCTACAAGCACTGGCTGCTGCAGGAGAGCCCCCCAAAGTGTCCCTACTACAGCTCTGTGCCTCCATGCCCGAGAGAGGTCACTCAGCAGGGCTGTCATCCCTTCCAGGAGTAAGCAGCTCACAGCCAGTGATAGAGGGGAGTGGGATGGCGGATACCGCAGCCACCTCGCTCTTTGGAGGGGACAGTGCCAAGGGGACTGCCCCTCAGAGATCCTGGTGGGATTGGTGCTCTGTGACCTGCTCGGGGTGTCCCCTCTGCTGCCTCCTTCTCTGTCTCCTCCACCAGGGCTTCCTGGGACCACCCCCCACAGAACACAAACTACTTATCCCTGTTCCTTGGACCTACCGTGGTCTGCTTCTGGGGAAACCCAACCCAAGATGCTTGGGGTCCCATGAGAAAACCCATAGCGAGGCTCGGAGGTGACTCTGTCTTAGAAAAAGTGGGTTGATAAAAATAGTCTGGTTTCTGAACAATTTGGGAATAACTTCGTGGACATGGGAAGCTTTACCTTTAACCACACGGTGAGGAGGACCCCTGCTAAGTACACCCGTACCTCTTACGGTTACATGGAATAATAATCCCACAGAGTGGTAAGCGTCTTTCAGAGGAAAAGATGATGCTGTCACCTAACCTTCTTAAAGCCCAGACTGAACAAAGCTCAACAGGTTTCTTTACAGGACTTCTCAGTGCTTTTATTATGTCTGTGCACGCGGCCACGCTAAGAAGGGGCAATATGTATGCTAAACCTCTTGGACCACAAACTTCTTTGTCCTTTTGTTCAGAGGTAGCCAAGCAATACAAAGGCTTAGGAGGTTTTCTGCCCCCATCTCCAGCCTTATCTCCCACTGACCACATACATCTCATACTTGAGCAAATCATCACTACTATGATTTAGTCATACCCAGCTATCCCTGGGTTTCACCTCTCTTTGTGCCTAATGTGCCACTCTGTCCTGCATCTAGTAGGTCTTCCTCCACTCCCCCTGTCTTCCTGGCAAACTCCTCTTCATCCTGTACAACCCAAGGCAAATGTTCCCTCCTCTGTGAAGCTTTCCCTCTGTGGCTCCAGGGTGCCTTCATGGCCAACGTTTAAATTTACAACATAGTTATTTTGTTCCTTTGCCATCTCTCATGGATGCAATACCAAAATGTTTTCATCCTGCGCTTCCTTGATTTATACCAGAGTGTCCGGCATGAAGTGAGTTATCAGTAGAGGTCTTGAGAATTAAGGTAAACTGAGTCAAATTCTCTGACCTTGAACATCTCTGACCTTGAACTAAAGACCCTCAGCATTGCTCTGAAGAGAAGAAAAGTGGTAGCATCCACCCAGTCACCATGAGACAAAGATCCAGCTGAGACAGGGAGATTCGTGACAGGTCACACACGATTCTCCTTCCAAAGAAGTCAGCTTCCTGGCTGGAGTCGGAGGCCAGGGCACAGGTGGGGTTTCTAGGAAGCGAACCAGTCAAACCTACCTTTAGAACCAGCAGGTGATGTGGCTGCCAGAGGGCCCTCGACGGGTCCCGCGGTGCCTCTGGGGGCCGCTCCATTGGGTTTCTTTGTGTGCCGCTCCACAGTGTCATCGGGTTCTATAGGAGAGGGTAGGGAGAAAACTGGGGTCACTCATCTCACCCAGAAGGAGCCCATGTCCACATGTGTCCACGTCATCACTCTGCCCCTCATGTCCTTCTGCATGTGGCCTGTCCACAGACCCATCCATCTGCCCGTAGAGCTGCCCGTCCTTCGCCCAGGTCTAGACCTGACCGCCTTCTCTTCCATCTTTGCTTCCTTTTAACCCTTTCTCCCCCGCTGCCCACCCTTCGCCTTTCCCTTGTTCCTCTCTGCCTTTCCCCTCTCCTCTTCAGTCTTTACTCCCTCCCGTCATCCTTCCACCGTCTTTCCTACCGTTTCAACTGCCTTCAGGGCTGCCTTCTTTCTCTCCTGCTTTCTGTCCCTCCATCTCTCCATTCTTTCCCTCCTCCCTCCATCCGGCCACACCTTCCCCTTCCTGCCAGCTCACGCACCTCTGGCTTAATCAACACTCATGCCCTAACTAGGGAACCGTGGCTCCGAGACGTGGGCTGGGAATTGTCCAAGCCAGCTGGGGGGAGGGGATCACATTAGGATCCTGGGGAGACACGGTAGTGAAGTAGGTGCTTCACCCTAACCCTAACCCTTTAAGAAGAATAGACTCTCCAAGAGGTTTCTTCCCTGATGGGTTGCTCTCTGGGAAGTGGTGTTTCCCAGTCTCCAGGTCCCTTCCACATCCCTGAGTACCCTGTCTCCCCAGGTTTCAGGTGCTCACCTCTGGTCTCACTTATGTCTGTTTGGTCTCTTCTCCCCTACAGAAACATGCTCCACCCAAAGGTGAAACTTCTCTCTCATACCTTTGCATTATTTGAGCTCTTCTCTTAGTCCCCTAACCTCAGGGATACACCCTTCATTAGAATCTCTGAGGATCCCCATGTTGCCAAAGACACTTCACGGCCCATTTCAACACGGCCTGCCGTTTAGTAGCATTTGACAGAACTTATCTTTTCTCCTGAAAACGGCACCCTCCTGTGGCTTCAGAGATCCTAGAATCTCTGGCTTTTCTAGCTAACTCCGAGCATTCTGGTTTAGCCTGAGGGTTAACAGCACGGATTCCTAGTGCTACATAGTCTGAGTTCTTGTTCTAGTTCTGTAACTTATCATCTTTGTTACCTTGAGCAGGTAACCTCTCTGCATCTCACAACTTCTTCCTCTGCAAAAGAGGCTCGTGAAGAGCCCCCCCTCCAAATAATGTTGCAGTGAGGATTTAAAACCTTAATGAAAAAGTGCTTAATGTGGAATACATGCTATAAACATTAGCTGTCATCCTCGTCATCATCATCATCATCATCAGTAGTGGCAATAGCAGAGCATCTGTCATGGGTTATCATTTTTCCACCACTTGCTTATCACCTGTGCTTCCCCATGCCTAGCCCAGCGCTTGGAGTGGAAATGAGATCAACAGATGTTTGCAAAAAGAAATTCAGGTACAGGAAATACTCCTCATTATTTTCCTTTTCCCTCTTAGGAAAGTGCTATTTCCTAGGATCCTCTCATGAGTGGGTGTGTAGGAGATATAGGTCCTTACTTGTGAATTGGGTGGAGGGTGGAGGAACTGCAAAAGCACTTGTATCTGTTTTTGAGTCAATACTCTCAATGGCTCTGATATTCAAAGTGGGTGATACAGAGGTCTTGACTGGCTGGGTGCTGGACTCCAACACACTGAGCGTCATCAAGGATCCTTCAGTAGGGATGCTCTCTGTCCCAAGATGGGTAGCGGGAGAGGAAGTAGTCCGAGGGAGGGCTGGGCTGGTTGAAGAGCCAGTCGTAGTGGAGACAGAAGAGGATAATGGTCTAAAAGTGGATGAAGGCAAGTTCCCTGCAATCATGGACATAGTGGCAGGGCCAGGTGAATGGGACCCTGCCCAGGATCTGGTGGTTGATGTCTCCCAGGTAAGGGTATCCTGTGTTGTATCCTGAGAAGGACTTGTGTGGGTGGTGATAGTTACTTCTGAAGAATCTGTCTTGGTGGAGGAGGCGAAGAGCCTGGCTATTGTCCGAGTGGAGAAGTCTGGAGAATTAGTGAACTGAGAAGGATAAGGGATGGGTGTTCTGGAAGAGGGAAGGATGTCTGTCTTGGAGAACACAGAACTGGCCTCCGTGGGTACACTGTAAAGGAGACAGCTTGTATTTGTGCAGGAGTTGGTCTGATCAGAGGTGCTGGACTTTGTCAATCCAGGGGAAAGGGTAGACAGTGACTCCATCTGAATACTTGTAACCTCAGAGGAGCTAGGCTTTGATGTGGAAATAAAGGTCTCCATTGTGGTGTAAGATGTAGCCCTGGGAGATGTTGATGTGGAAAGCTCTGAGTCCCATGACAGAGAGGACTGAGACTCCTGCCTAGAATGGGTGGGAGACACAGGAGCCAACACGGTGCTGGGGGGAGCATAATTATTGTGTAAGAGTGTGGTGGCTGGAGAAGAGGGAAGGGTTTCCGGTGAGGATCTGGAGGAGGTGAGGGATGACATGCTTAGGGAGGAAACACGGTCAGGAGATGGAGAGGAGGTCCCCGTGAGAAACAAAGTCGGAGAGTGACCGGAGACAGTGGGCACTGCATCTGAGGACATTGATGGAAGGGCCACAGGAGAGGCGATAGAGCCGCGCTGCAAACCATAGCTGCTGGTTCCTGCGCTGACCATGGCCACCTCGGGGGAAACAGACACTGTGTGTAAATGGGAGGGACGCAGTGAAGTGGGGACATTCTCATATGCGGAGCTTGCACTGTGAGGTAGGCTGGCCATGGGCAAAGAGCTTGTCCCCAGTGCACGCATGCTTCCTGGCAGGGTGGTGGTGAGGACTGAGATCACAGGACCAGTGAAGGAGGTCCTGGGTGACTCAGTGTTGACAGGTATAAGAGGAGGGGATGATTCAACATGAGATGTGCCCAGAGAACTCACAGGTTGAGTTTCCTGCACAGAAAGGGTGCTCTGAGGGGGGACTTGGCTAGAATGGCTACTGAAAGGGGTTGCCTTCTCCGAAGGTGCAAGAGACATTGTGACAGTAGAAAGGATCTTGGATGCCGAGGTGGTCATGGTAGGTTGAGAACCAGTGGAGAGTGAGGGAAGAGACTGTGGTTCAGCCCTCTGAGATTGTGGTTCAGAGCTTGTGTTGGGAGTGAGGTCCCTGGACACCTCCAGCATGATGGTCCTACTGCCAGTCCCAGTGGAGTCTGCCTGGCTGACAGACTGTGGGACTGTGGTGGAGACGGTGTGGACATGGTTCCCAGTGGTGAGGAAGATGGGTGTTGGAGACCCAGGTGGGTAGGGAGTGGATGCTTCTGGGCTTCCCGACAATGGAGAGACAACATCCTCACTGGTGAGGAGCAAAAGGGCTGGAGACCCAGGCCAGGGGGGAGTGGATTCTCCTGGGGAGGAGGCTCCAGGGGTCTTGGAGGTACTGGCCAGGGTCACCTTTGTGGATGCTGCAGGGCTGCTCTCCTGCAAAGGTGGGTTTCTTGGAGATAATGGAGTGTGAGAGGAAGTGCTCCCCAGAAGGGTGGAGTGTGAGTGTGGAAACGTCTGTGGCCCAGGGCTGACTGTGGACTGTGCAGCAGTCTCCTGTGAAGGCAGTGAGTGTGGAGAGGCAGAGGAGTGTGCCTGGGTTCCCAGTGTGTTGATTCCTGCAGGAGTCACCGCAGTGTCCATGGACACATGAGTTGTGTGTGGAGTGGGAGCCTCCTGGGATGTGGCCAGGCTGTCGTGATCCTGGGCAGTGGTCCTGGGATATGGGCTGGTGCTGGGTGGAGAGCTTGTCCTCGACGGCTGCAGGATTCCAGGCTGTGAGTTGGTGAGGTCTGAGAACCTAGGGCCTGGTGAGGTGGTTCTGGGTGACCTAGTGTTGAGAGGTGTATTAGGAGTGGACGAGTCAGCAGGGGACGTCCCCAGAGAACTTACAGGGTGTCTTGGATTCTCAGAAAGGGTGCTTTGAGGTGGCACTGGACCAGAAGAGCTGTGGGAAGTGGTGGCCTTCTCTGAGGGTGCAAGAGACGTTGTGACAGTGGAAAGGATCTCGGATGCCGTGGTGGTCATGGTGGGTTGTGACCCAGTGGAGGGTGATGGAAGGGATTGCGGTGGAGACCTGGTGGTTTCCACGCTGGTTATTGTGCTCTGTGGAGGTGCCGAGCTTGTGTTTGGTGTGAGGTCCTTGGCCATCTCCTGCATGATGGTCCTACTGCCAGTCCCAGTGGAGGCTGCCTGGCTGACAGCTTGTGGGACTGTGGTGGGGAAGGTAGGGACATCGTCCTCGGTGGTGAGGAAGATGGGGGCTGGAGTCCCAGGTGAGGAAGGAGTGGATGCTTCTGGACCTCGTGACAATGTAGAAATATCGTCCTCATTGGTGAGGAAGATGGGGGCTGCAGTCCCAGGCCAGGAGGTTGTGGATGGTTTTGGGGAGGAGGTTCCCGGGGTGTTGGAGGCACTGTCCAGGGTCACCTTTGTGGATGCTGCAGGGCTGCTTTCCTGCAAAGGTGGGTTTCTTGGAGATAATGGAGGGTGAGGGGAAGTGCTCCCCAGAAGGGTGGAGTGTGAGTGTGGAATCGTCTGTGGCCCAGGGCTGACTGTCCACTGTGCAGCGGTCTCCTGGGAAGGAAGTGAGTGTGGAGAGGCAGAGGAGTGTGCCTGGGTTGCCATTGTGGTCGTTCCTGCAGGTGTCACCGCAGTGTTCGTGGACACATGAGTTGTGTGTGGAGTGGGAGCATCCCGGGTAGTGGCCAGGCTGTCGTGATCTTGGGTCCTGGGATATGGGCTGGTGATGGGTGGAGAGCCTGTCCTCCATGTCTGTGTGGTTCGTGGCAGGGTGCTGGAGAGGAATGAGGTTGAAGAGCTCATTTTGGAGGACCTGGGTGTCCCAGTGTGGAGAGCTGTAGGAGGAGGGGAGGAGACACTATTGGATGTCCCCTGGGAACTCGCAGGCCTGCTCTGTGTCCCTGAGAGGTTGCTTTTGGGGGACAGAGTTCCAGAAGAGGTGGTGGGAGGAGTGTAGCTCTGTGTGTGTGGAAGTGTGTGTTTGGTAGTGGAGTGGTTCTTGAGAGCATTGGTGGCCATTGGTTGTGAGGGAGCAGAGGGTGAGGAATAGAATTCTGGTGGAGACCTGGTGGTTTCCTGGCTGGAGATGGCTGTGTGTGGAGGGGCAGAGGTTGGTTCAGGTCCCATGTCCTGTGTGTCATTAGAAATCACTGTCCCACTGCCAGTCCACGTGGGAAGGGGGCTGGTGAGAGACTGTGTGTTGGTGCTGGATTCTGTAGTGTCCTCTTCATGGACTGTGGAACCAGGTGAGGATGGAGTGGGTCCTTCTGGGGTTGAAGCAGGCTGTGGCCATGAAACGCTGGTTGGAGGGACCCTTGGAGGTCCTTGAGGGCTGCGTGTCGTCACAGGTGAGGTTCTGTCAGGTGTGGGAGGGTGAGAGGAAACGCTCCTCAGAGGGGTGTTTGTGGAGCGTGGAGGCATCTGGGACCAGGTGCTGAACACCCACTGTGCAGGGCTTTTGTGTGAAGGATGTGACCCTGTGGAGGCAGGGGACTGTTCTTGGGGTCCAGATGTGGTCACTTCACTGATCCCTGCCTCTTCTGTGGAAACTTGACTTGTAGGTGGAGTGTGGGTGGTCAGGTTAGTGTCCAGGGTCTTCTGTGCCCATGTGGTGGTACTTGATGGCTGGCTGGTGCTGGGTGGAGAGATTGTCCTCGATGGCTGCATGATTCCTGCCTGGGGGGTGGTGAGTCCTGGTAAGGTGATACTGTGCGACACAGTCTTGACAGATGTAATAGCAGAGGACAAGTCAACATGTGAAGTCCCCAGAGAACTTACAGCGTGTCCTGGATTCTCAGAAAGGGTTCTTTCAGGTGGCATGGGTCCAGTAGAACTGCTGGAAGTGGTGGCCTTCTCTGAGGGTGCAAGAGACGTTGAGAGAGTTGAAAGGTTCTCGGATGCCACCGTGGTCATGGGGGGTTGTGACCCAGCGGAGGGTGATGGAAGGGACTGTGGTGGAGACCTGGTGGTTTCCACGCTGATCAGGGTGCTCTGTGGAGGTGCAGAGCTTGTGTTGGGAGTGAGGTCCCTGGACACCTCCAGCATGATGGTCCTACTGCCAGTCCCAGTGGAGTCTGCCTGGCTGACAGGCTGTGTGACTGTGTTGGAGAAGGTGTGGTCATGGTTCCCAGTGGTGAGGAAGATGGGTGTTGGAGACCCAGGTGGGTAGGGAGTGGATGCTTCTGGGCTTCCCGACAATGGAGAGATAACATCCTCACTGGTGAGGAGCAAAAGGGCTGGAGACCCAGGCCAGGGGGGAGTGGATTCTCCTGGGGAGGAGGATCCAGGGGTCTCGGAGGCACTGTCCAGGGTCACCTTTGTGGATGCTGCAGGGCTGCTTTCCTGCAAAGGTGGGTTTTTTTGAGAAAATGGAGGGTGAGAGGAAGTGCTCCCCAGAAGGGTGGAGTGTGAGTGTGGAAACGTCCGTGGCGCAGGGCTGACTGTGGATTGTGCGGCGGTCTCCTGTGAAGGCAGTAATTGTGGAGATGCAGCGGACTGTGCTTGGGTTCGCAGTGTGTTGATTCCTGCAGGTGTCACGGCAGTGTCCATGGACACTTGAGTTGTGTGTGGAGTGGGAGCCTCCCAGGACGTGGCCAGGCTGTCGTGATCCTGTGCCGTGGTCCTGGGATATGGGCTGGTGATGGGTGGAAAGCCTGCCCTCCATGTCTGTGTGGTTTCTGGCAGGGTGGTGGTGAGGATTGAGGTCGAAGAGCTCATTGTGGAGGATGACCTTGTTGTCCCAGAGTGGGGAGCTGTAGGAGGATGGGAGGGGACACTATGGGATGTCCCCTGAGAACCCGCAGGCCTGCTCTCTGTCCCTGAGAGGTTGCTTTTGGGGGACAGAGTTCCAGAAGAGGCGGTGGGAGGAGTGTTTCTCTGTGAGTGTGGAAGTGTGTGTTTGGTAGTGGAGTGGTTCCTGAGAGCATTGGTGGCCATTGGTTGTGAGGGAGCAGAGGGTGAGGAATCGGATTCTGGTGGAGACCTGGTGGTTTCCTGGCTGGAGAGGGCTGAGTGTGGAGGGGCAGATGTTGGTTCAGATCCCATGCCCTGTGTGTCCTTAGAAATCACTGTCCCACTGCCAGTCCACGTGGGAAGGGGGCTGGTGAGAGACTGTGTGTTGGTGCTGGATTCTGTAGTGTCCTCTTCATGGACTGTGGAACCAGGTGAGGATGGAGTGGGTCCTTCTGGGGTTGAAGCAGGCTGTGGCCATGAAACGCTGGTTGGAGGGACCCTTGGAGGTCCTTGAGGGCTGCTTGTCGTCACAGGTGAGGTTCTGTCAGGTGTGGGAGGGTGAGAGGAAACGCTCCTCAGAGGGGTGTTTGTGGAGCGTGGAGGCATCTGGGACCAGGTGCTGAACACCCACTGTGCAGGGCTTTTGTGTGAAGGATGTGACCCTGTGGAGGCAGGGGACTGTTCTTGGGGTCCAGATGTGGTCACTTCACTGGTCACTGCCTCTCCTGTGGAAACTTGACTTGTTGGTAGAGTGTGAGTGGTCAGGATAGTGTCCAGGGTCCTCTGTGCCTGGGTGGTGGTCCTCACATGCAGGCTGGTGCTGGGTGGAGAGCTTGTGCTCGACGGCTGCAGGATTCCAGGCTGTGAGTTGGTGAGGTCTGAGAACCTAGGGCCTGATGTGGTGGTTCTGGGTGACCTAGTGCTGAGAGGTGTAATAAGAAGAAACGAGTCAACAGGGGACGTCCCCAGAGAACTTACAGGGTGTCTTGGATTCTCAGAAAGGGTGCTTTGAGGTGGCACTGGACCAGAAGAGCTGTGGGAAGTCGTGGCCTTTTCTGAGGGTGCAAGAGACGTTGTGACAGTGGACAGGATCTCGGATGCCGTGGTGGTCATGGTGGGTTGTGACCCAGTGGAGGGTGATGGAAGGGATTGCGGTGGAGACCTGGTGGTTTCCACGCTGGTTATTGTGCTCTGTGGAGGTGCCGAGCTTGTGTTTGGTGTGAGGTCCTTGGCCACCTCCTGCATGATGGTCCTACTGCCAGTCCCAGTGGAGACTGCCTGGCTGACAGCTTGTGGGACTGTGGTGGGGAAGGTAGGGAGATCGTCCTCAGTGGTGAGGAAGATGGGGGCTGGAGTCCCAGGTGAGGAAGGCGTGGAGGCTTCTGGACCTCGTGACAATGTAGAAATATCGTCCTCAGTGGTGAGGATGAAGGGGGCTGGAGTTCCAGGCCAGGAGGTTGTGCATGGTTTTGGGGAGGAGGTTCCCGGGGTGTTGGAGGCACTGTCCAGGGTCACCTTTGTGGATGCTGCAGGGCTGCTTTCCTGCAAAGGTGGGTTTCTTGGAGATAATGGAGGGTGAGGGGAAGTGCTCCCCAGAAGGGTGGAGTGTGAGTGTGGAATCGTCTGTGGCCCAGGGCTGACTGTCCACTGTGCAGCGGTCTCCTGGGAAGGAAGTGAGTGTGGAGAGGCAGAGGAGTGTGCCTGGGTTGCCATTGTGGTCGTTCCTGCAGGTGTCACCGCAGTGTCCATGGACACATGAGTTGTGTGTGGAGTGGGAGCATCCCGGGTAGTGGCCAGGCTGTCGTGATCTTGGGTCCTGGGATATGGGCTGGTGATGGGTGGAGAGCCTGTCTCCCATGCCTGTGTGGTTCCTGGCAGGGTGCTGGAGAGGACTGAGGTTGAAGAGCTCATTTTGGAGGACCTGGGTGTCCCAGTGTGGAGAGGTGTAGGAGGAGGGTAAGAGATACTATGGGAGGTCCCTTCAGAATCCACAGGCCTGCTCTGTGTCCCTGAGAGGTTGCTTTTGGGGGACAGAGTTCCAGAGAAGGAGGTGGGAGGAGTGTTTCTCTGTGAGTGTGGAAGTGTGTGTTTGGGAGTGGAGTGGTTCCTGAGAGTATTGGTGGCCATGGTTGGTTGTGAGGGAGCAGAGGGTGAGGAATAGGATTCTGGTGGAGACCTGGTGGTGTCCTGGCTGGAGAGGGCTGTGTGTGGAGGGGCAGAGGTTGGTTCAGGTCCCATGCCCTGTGTGTCATTAGAAATCACTGTCCCACTGCCAGTCCATGTGGGAAGGGGGCTGGTGAGAGACTGTGTGTTGGTGCTGGATTCTGTAGTGTCCTCTTCATGGACTGTGGAACCAGGTGAGGATGGAGTGGGTCCTTCTGGGGTTGAAGCAGGCTGTGGCCATGAAACGCTGGTTGGAGGGACCCTTGGAGGTCCTTGAGGGCTGCTTGTCGTCACAGGTGAGGTTCTGTCAGGTGTGGGAGGGTGAGAGGAAACGCTCCTCAGAGGGGTGTTTGTGGAGCGTGGAGGCATCTGGGACCAGGTGCTGAACACCCACTGTGCAGGGCTTTTGTGTGAAGGATGTGACCCTGTGGAGGCAGGGGACTGTTCTTGGGGTCCAGATGTGGTCACTTCACTGATCCCTGCCTCTTCTGTGGAAACTTGACTTGTAGGTGGAGTGTGGGTGGTCAGGTTAGTGTCCAGGGTCTTCTGTGCCCATGTGGTGGTACTTGATGGCTGGCTGGTGCTGGGTGGATAGCTTGTCCTCGATGGCTGCAGGATTCCTGCCTGGGGGGTGGTGAGTCCTGGTAAGGCGATACTGTGCGACACAGTCTTGACAGATGTAATAGCAGAGGACAAGTCAACATGTGAAGTCCCCAGAGAACTTACAGCGTGTCCTGGATTCTCAGAAAGGGTTCTTTCAGGTGGCATGGGTCCAGTAGAACTGCTGGAAGTGGTGGCCTTCTCTGAGGGTGCAAGAGACGTTGAGAGAGTTGAAAGGTTCTCGGATGCCACCGTGGTCATGGGGGGTTGTGACCCAGCGGAGGGTGATGGAAGGGACTGTGGTGGAGACCTGGTGGTTTCCATGCTGATCAGGGTGCTCTGTGGAGGTGTGGAGCTTGTGTTGGGAGTGAGGTCCCTGGACACCTCCAGCATGATGGTCCTACTGCCAGTCCCAGTGGAGTCTGCCTGGCTGACAGACTGTGGGACTGTGGTGGAGAAGGTGTGGTCATGGTTCCCAGTGGTGAGGAAGATGGGTGCTGGAGACCCAGGTGGGTAGGGAGTGGATGCTTCTGGGCTTCCCGACAATGGAGAGATAACCCCCTCACTGGTGAGGAGCAAAAGGGCTGGAGACCCAGGCCAGGGGGGAGTGGATTCTCCTGGGGAGGAGGCTCCAGGGGTCTCGGAGGCACTGTCCAGGGTCACCTTTGTGGATGCTGCAGGGCTGCTTTCCGGCAAAGGTGGGTTACTTGGAGATAATGGAGGGTGAGGGGAAGTGCTCCCCAGAAGGGTGGAGTGTGAGTGTGGAAATGTCTGTGGCCCAGAGCTGACTGTGGACTGTTCCGTGGTCTCCTGTGAAGGAAGTGAGTGTTGAGAGGCAGAGGACTGTGCCTGGGTTTTTGGTGTGTTGGTTCCTGCAGGTGTCACCGCAGTATCCATGGACACATAAGTTGTGTATGGAGTGGGAGCCTTCCGGGAAGTATCCAGGCTGTTGTGATCCTGGACAGTGGTCCTGGTGTGTGGGCTGGTAATGGGCAGAGAGCCTGTCCTCCATGCCTGTGTGGTTCCTGTCAGGGTGGTGGTGGAGACTGAGGTCGAAGAGCTCATGGTGGAGGACCTGGGTGTCCCGGTGTGGAGAGCTGTAGGAGGAGGTGATGAGATGCTATGGGAGGTCTCTTCAGAACCCACAGGCCTACTCATTGTCCCTGAGAGTTTGATTTTAGGGGCCAGAGTTCCAGAAGAAGCGGTGGCAGGAGTGTCCCTCTGTGAGTGTGGAAGTGTGTGTTTGGTAGTGGAGTGGTTCTTGAGAGCATTGGTGGCCATTGGTTGTGAGGGAGCAGAGGGTGAGGAATAGGATTCTGGTGGAGACCTGGTGGTTTCCTGGCTGGAGAGGGCTGAGTGTGGAGGGGCAGAGGTTGGTTCAGGTCCCATGCCCTGTGTGTCCTTAGAAATCACTGTCCCACTGCCAGTCCACGTGGGAAGGGGGCTGGTGAGAGACTGCGTGTTGGTGCTGGATTCCACCGTGTTCTCTTCATGGAGTGTGGAAGGAGGCAAGGAGGCAGTGGATCCTTCTTGGGCTGAAGCCGGAGGTGCCCCTGAGGCGCTGGTTTGAGGGCTGCTTGCGGTCACGGGTGAGGATCTCTCAGGTGTTGGAGGGTGAGTGGAAGTGCTCCTCAGAGGCATCTTTGGTGAGGTTGAAAGCCTCTGGGAACCAGTGGAGATTACCTGGTGTACAGTGGTTGTGAGTGATGGACGGGACCCTGTGAAGGCAGGGGACTGTTCTTGGGATCCAGATGTGGTCACTTCACCGGTCACTTCCCCATGTGTGGAACCATGACGTGTTGTTGTGGTGTGAGTGGTCAGGTCAGTGTCCAGGGTCGTCTGTGCCTGTGCAGTGGTCCTTGCCTGCGAGTTGTTGGTGGGTAGAGAGCTTGTCCTCGATGGCGGCATGATTCCTGGCTGAGTGGTGGTGAGGTCGGAGAACCCTGGATCTACTGAGGAGGTCCTGGGTGACCCAGGGTTGAGAGGTATAAGCAGAGGGGATGAGTCACCATGGGATGTCCCCAGAGAACTCCCAGATTGTTCTTGATGCACAGACTGGGAGCCCTCAGATGGCACAGCACCAGAAGAGCTGTTGGAAGGGGTGGCCTTCTCTGGGGGTGCAAGAGACTTTGTGAGAGTAGAAAGGATCTTGGATGCAGCCATGGTTAGGGTTGGTTGTGACTTAACTGAGAGTGACAGGAGGGACTGTGGTGGAGACCTGGTGGTTTCCACGCTGATCAGGGTGCTCTGTGGAGGTGTAGAGCTTGTGTTGGGAGTGAGGTCCCTGGACACCTCCAGCATGATGGTCCTACTGCCAGTCCCAGTGGAGTCTGCCTGGCTGACAGGCTGTGTGACTGTGTTGGAGAAGGTGTGGTCATGGTTCCCAGTGGTGAGGAAGATGGGTGTTGGAGACCCAGGTGGGTAGGGAGTGGATGCTTCTGGGCTTCCCGACAATGGTGAGATAACGCCCTCACTGGTGAGGAGCAAAAGGGCTGGAGACCCAAGCCAGGGGGGAGTGGATTCTCCTGGGGAAGAGGCTCCAGGGGTCTCGGAGGCACTGACCAGGGTCACCTTTGTGGTTGCTGCAGGGCTGCTCTCCTGCAAAGGTGGGTTTCTTGGAGATAATGGAGTGTGAGAGGAAGTGCTCCCCAGAAGGGTGGAGTGTGAGTGTGGAAACGTCTGTGGCCCAGGGCTGACTGTGGACTGTGCGGCGGTCTCCTGTGAAGGCAGTGAGTGTGGAGAGGCAGAGGAGTGTGCCTGGGTTCGCAGTGTGTTGGTTCCTGCAGGTGTCACCGCAGTGTCCATGGACACATGAGTTGTGTGTGGAGTGGGAGCCTCCTGGGATGTGGCCAGGCTGTCGTGATCCTGGGCAGTGGTCCTGGGATATGGGCTGGTGCTGGGTGGAGAGCTTGTGCTCGATGGCTGCAGGATTCCAGGCTGTGAGTTGGTGAGGTCTGAGAATGTAGGGCCTGGTGAGGTGGTTCTGGGTGACCCAGTGCTGAGAGGTGTATTAGGAGTGGACGAGTCAGCAGGGGACGTCCCCAGAGAACTTATAGGGTGTCTTGGATTCTCAGAAAGGGTGCTTTGAGGTGGCACTGGACCAGAAGAGCTGTGGGAGGTGGTGGCCTTCTCTGAGGGTGCAAGAGACGTTGTGACAGTGGACAGGATCTTGGATGCCGTGGTGGTCATGGTGGGTTGTGACCCAGTGGAGGGTGATGGAAGGGATTGCGGTGGAGACCTGGTGGTTTCCACGCTGGTTATTGTGCTCTGTGGAGGTGCCGAGCTTGTGTTTGGTGTGAGGTCCTTGGCCACCTCCTGCATGATGGTCCTACTGCCAGTCCCAGTGGAGGCTGCCTGGCTGACAGCTTGTGGGACTGTGTTGGGGAAGGTAGGGACATCGTCCTCGGTGGTGAGGAAGATGGGGGCTGGAGTCCCAGGTGAGGAAGGCGTGGAGGCTTCTGGACCTCGTGACAATGTAGAAATATCGTCCTCAGTGGTGAGGAAGATGGGGGCTGCAGTCCCAGGCCAGGAGGTTGTGGATGGTTTTGGGGAGGAGTTTCCCGGGGTGTTGGAGACACTGACCAGGGTCACCTTTGTGGTTGCTGCAGGGCTGCTTTCCTGCAAAGGTGGGTTTCTTGGAGATAATGGAGGGTGAGAGGAAGTGCTCCACAGAAGGGTGGACTGTGAGTGCGGAAACTTCTGTGGCCCCAGGCTGACTGTCCACTGTGCAGCGGTCTCCTGTGAAGGAAGTGAGTGTTGAGAGGCAGAGGAGTGTGCCTGGGATCCCAGTATGTTGGTTGCTGCAGGTGTCACCGCAGTGTTCGTGGACACATGAGTTGTGTGTGGAGTGGGAGCCTCCCAGGAAGTATCCAGGCTGTTGTCATCCTGGGTAGTGGTCCTGGGATATGGGCTGGAGATGGGTGGAGAGCCTGTCCTCCATGTCTGTGTGGTTTCTGTCAGGGTGCTGGAGAGGACTGAGGTCGAAGACCTTGTTGTGTAGGACCTGGGTGTCCTGGTGTGAAGAGCTGTAGGAGGAGGGGAGGTGATGCTATGGGATGTCCCCTGAGAACTTGCAGGCCTACTCATTGTCCCTGAGAGTTTGATTTTGGAGGCCAGAGTTCCAGAAGAGGCGGTGGGAGGAGTGTAGCTCTGTGAGTGTGGAAGTGTCTGTTTGGTAGTGGAGTGGTTCTTGAGAGCATTGGTGGCCATTGGTTGTGAGGGAGCAGAGGGTGAGGAATAGGATTCTGGTGGAGACCTGGTGGTTTCCTGGCTGGAGAGGGCTGTGTGTGGAGGGGCAGAGGTTGGTTCAGGTCCCATGCCCTGTGTGTCCTTAGAAATCACTGTCCCACTGCCAGTCCACGTGGGAAGGGGGCTGGTGAGAGACTGCGTGTTGGTGCTGGATTTCACAGTGTTCTCTTCATGGAGTGTGGAACCAGGTGAGGATGGAGTGGGTCCTTCTTGGGCTGAAGCCGGAGGTGCCCCTGAGGCGCTGGTTTGAGGGCTGCTTGCGGTCACGGGTGAGGATCTCTCAGGTGTTGGAGGGTGAGTGGAAGTGCTCCTCAGAGGCATCTTTGGTGAGGTTGAAAGCCTCTGGGAACCAGTGGAGATTACCTGGTGTACACTGGTTGTGAGTGATGGACGGGACCCTGTGAAGGCAGGGGACTGTTCTTGGGATCCAGATGTGGTCACTTCACCGGTCACTTCCCCATGTGTGGAACCATGACGTGTTGTTGTGGGGTGAGTGGTCAGGTCAGTGTCCAGGGTCATCTGTGCCTGTGCAGTGGTCCCGGGCTGTGGCCTGGTGCTGGGTGGAGAGGTTGTCCTCCATGGGTGTGTGATTCCTGGATGAGTGGTGGTGCCGTCTGAGAACCTGGAGTCTGGTGAGGCGGTCCTGGGCCACACACTGCTGACAGGTGCCAGAGGAGTGGAAGAGTCCATAATGGCTGACTCCAGAGGACTCACAGATTGTCTTTGATTCACAAACTGGGTCCTCTGAGGTGGCACTGGGCCAGAAGAGCTGCTGGAAGTGGTGACCTTCTCTGAGGGTGCAAGAGACGTTGAGAGAGTTGAAAGGTTCTCGGATGCTACTGTGGTCATGGTGGGTTGTGACCCAGTGGAGGGTGATGGAAGGGACTGTGGTGGAGACCTGGTGGTTTCCATGCTGATCAGGGTGCTCTGTGGAGGTGCAGAGCTTGTGTTGGGAGTGAGGTCCCTGGACACCTCCAGCATGATGGTCCTACTGCCAGTCCCAGTGGAGTCTGCCTGGCTGACAGACTGTGGGACTGTGGTGGAGAAGGTGTGGTCATGGTTCCCAGTGGTGAGGAAGATGGGGGCTGGAGACCCAGGTGGGTAGGGAGTGGATGCTTCTGGGCTTCCCGACAATGGTGAGATAACCCCCTCACTGGTGAGGAGCAAAAGGGCTGGAGACCCAGGCCAGGGGGGAGTGGATTCTCCTGGGGAGGAGGCTCCAGGGGTCTCAGAGGCACTGACCAGGGTCACCTTTGTGGATGCTGCAGGGCTGCTTTCTGGAAAATGTGGGTTTCTTGGAGATAATGGAGGGTGAGAGGAAGTGCTCCCGAGAAGGGTGGAGTGTGAGTGTGGAAACGTCTGTGGCCCAGGGCTGACTGTCCACTGTGCAGCAGTCTCCTGTGAAGGAAGTGAGTGTGGAGAGGCAGAGGAGTGTGCCTGGGTTCCCAGTGTGTTGGTTCCTGCAGGTGTCACCGCAGTGTCCATGGACACATGAGTTGTGTGTGGAGTGGGAGCCTCCTGGGATGTGGCCAGGCTGTCGTGATCCTGGGCAGTGGTCCTGGGATATGGGCTGGTGCTGGGTGGAGAGCTTGTCCTCGACGGCTGCAGGATTCCAGGCTGTGAGTTGGTGAGGTCTGAGAACCTAGTGCCTGGTGAGGTGGTTCTGGGTGACCCAGTGTTGAGAGGTGTATTAGGAGGGGACGAGTCAGCAGGGGACGTCCCCAGAGAACTTACAGGGTGTCTTGGATTCTCAGAAAGGGTGCTTTGAGGTGGCACTGGACCAGAAGAGCTGTGGGAGGTGGTGGCCTTCTCTGAGGGTACAAGAGACGTTGTGACAGTGGAAAGGATCTCGGATGCCGTGGTGGTCATGGTGGGTTGTGACCCAGTGGAGGGTGATGGAAGGGATTGCAGTGGAGACCTGGTGGTTTCCACGCTGGTTATTGTGCTCTGTGCAGGTGCCGAGCTTGTGTTTGGTGTGAGGTCCTTGGCCATCTCCTGCATGATGGTCCTACTGCCAGTCCCAGTGGAGGCTGCCTGGCTGACAGCTTGTGGGACTGTAGTGGGGAAGGTAGGGACATCGTCCTTGGTGGTGAGGAAGATGGGGGCTGGAGTCCCAGGTGAGGAAGGAGTGGAGGCTTCTGGACCTCGTGACAATGTAGAAATATCGTCCTCAGTGGTGAGGAAGATGGGGGCTGGAGTCCCAGGCCAGGAGGTTGTGGATGGTTTTGGGGAGGAGGTTCCAGGGGTGTTGGAGACACTGACCAGGGTCACCTTTGTGGATGCTGCAGGGCTGCTTTCCTGCAAAGGTGGGTTTCTTGGAGATAATGGAGGGTGAGGGGAAGTGCTCCCCAGAAGGGTGGAGTGTGAGTGTGGAATCGTCTGTGGCCCAGGGCTGACTGTCCACTGTGCAGCGGTCTCCTGGGAAGGAAGTGAGTGTGGAGAGGCAGAGGAGTGTGCCTGGCTTGCCATTGTGGTCGTTCCTGCAGGTGTCACCGCAGTGTTCGTGGACACATGAGTTGTGTGTGGAGTGGGAGCATCCCGGGTAGTGGCCAGGCTGTCGTGATCTTGGGTTCTGGGATATGGGCTGGTGATGGGTGGAGAGCCTGTCCTCCATGCCTGTGTGGTTCCTGGCAGGGTGCTGGAGAGGACTGAGGTTGAAGAGCTCATTGTGGAGGACCTGGGTGTCCCAGTGTGGAGAGCTGTAGGAGGAGGGGAGGAGACACTATGGGAGGTCCCCTGGGAACCCTCAGGCCTGCTCTGTGTCCCTGAGAGGTTGCTTTTGGGGGACAGAGTTCCAGAAGAGGCGGTGGGAGGAGTGTAGCTCTGTGAGTGTGGAAGTGTGTGTTTGGGAGTGGAGTGGTTCCTGAGAGCATTGGTGGCCATGGTTGGTTGTGAAGGAGCAGAGGGTGAGGAATAGGATTCTGGTGGAGACCTGGTGGTTTCCTGGCTGGAGAGGGCTGAGTGTGGAGGGGCAGAGGTTGGTTCAGGTCCCATGTCCTGTGTGTCATTAGAAATCACTGTCCTACTGCCAGTCCACGTGGGAAGGGGGCTGGTGAGAGACTGTGTGTTGGTGCTGGATTCTGTAGTGTCCTCTTCATGGACTGTGGAACCAGGTGAGGATGGAGTGGGTCCTTCTGGGGTTGAAGCAGGCTGTGGCCATGAAACGCTGGTTGGAGGGACCCTTGGAGGTCCTTGAGGGCTGCTTGTCATCACAGGTGAGGTTCTGTCAGGTGTGGGAGGGTGAGAGGAAACGCTCCTCAGAGGGGTGTTTGTGGAGCGTGGAGGCATCTGGGACCAGGTGCTGAACACCCACTGTGCAGGGCTTTTGTGTGAAGGATGTGACCCTGTGGAGGCAGGCGACTGTTCTTGGGGTCCAGATGTGGTCACTTCACTGGTCAGTGCCTCTCCTGTGGAAACTTGACTTGTAGGTGGAGTGTGGGTGGTCAGGTTAGTGTCCAGGGTCTTCTGTGCCCATGTGGTGGTACTTGATGGCTGGCTGGTGCTGGGTGGAGAGCTTGTCCTCGATGGCTGCAGGATTCCTGCCTGGGGGGTGGTGAGTCCTGGTAAGGTGATACTGTGCGACACAGTCTTGACAGATGTAATAGCAGAGGACAAGTCAACATGTGAAGTCCCCAGAGAACTTACAGCGTGTCCTGGATTCTCAGAAAGGGTTCTTTCAGGTGGCATGGGTCCAGTAGAACTGCTGGAAGTGGTGGCCTTCTCTGAGGGTACAAGAGACATTGAGAGAGTTGAAAGGTTCTCGGATGCTGTGGTGGTCATGGTGGGTTGTGACCCAGTGGAGGGTGATGGAAGGGACTGTGGTGGAGACCTGGTGGTTTCCACGCTGATCAGGGTGCTCTGTGGAGGTGCCGAGCTTGTGTTTGGTGTGAGGTCCTTGGACACCTCCAGCATGATGGTCCTACTGCCAGTCCCAGTGGAGTCTGCCTGGCTGACAGACTGTGGGACTGTGGTGGAGACGGTGTGGACATGGTTCCCAGTGGTGAGGAAGATGGGTGTTGGAGACCCAGGTGGGTAGGGAGTGGATGCTTCTGGGCTTCCCGACAATGGAGAGATAACCCCCTCACTGGTGAGGAGCAAAAGGGCTGGAGACCCAGGCCAGGGGGGAGTGGATTCTCCTGGGGAGGAGGCTCCAGGGGTCTCGGAGGCACTGACCAGGGTCACCTTTGTGGTTGTTGCAGGGCTGCTTTCCTGCAAAGGTGGGTTTCTTGGAGATAATGGAGGGTGAGATAAAGTGCTCCCGAGAAGGGTGGAGTGTGAGTGTGGAAAGGTCTGTGCCCCAGGGCTGACTGTTGACTGTTGGGCGGTCTCCTGTGAAGGCAGTGAGTGTGGACAGGCAGAGGACTGTGCTTGGGTTCGCAGTGTGTTGATTCCTGCAGGTGTAACCGCAGTGTCCATGGACACGTGAGTTGTGTGTGGAGTGGTAGCCTCCTGGGATGTGGCCAGGCTGTCGTGATCTTGTGCAGAGGTCCTGGGATATGGGCTGGTGATGGGTGGTGAGCCTGTCCTCCATGCCTGTGTGGTTTCTGGCAGGGTGGTGGTGAGGATTGAGATCGAAGAGCTCATTGTTGAGGATGACCTTGTTGTCCCAGAGTGGGGAGCTGTAGGAGGAGGGGAGGAGATGCTATGGGAGGACTCTTCAGAACCCACAGGCCTACTCATTGTCCCTGAGAGTTTGATTTTGGGGGCCAGAGTTCCAGAAGAGGCGGTGGGAGGAGTGTAGCTCTGTGAGTGTGGAAGTGTGTGTTTGGTAGTGGAGTGGTTCTTGAGAGCATTGGTGGCCATTGGTTGTGAGGGAGCAGAGGGTGAGGAATAGGATTCTGGTGGAGACCTGGTGGTTTCCTGGCTGGAGAGGGCTGAGTGTGGAGGGGCAGAGGTTGGTTCAGGTCTCAAGCCCTGTGTGTTATTAGAAATCACTGTCCCACTGCCAGTCCACGTGGGAAGGGGGCTGGTGAGGGCCTGTGTGTTGGTAGCGAGTTCCACAGTGTTCTCTTCATGGAGTGTGGAAGGAGGCAAGGAGGCAGTGGATCCTTCTTGGGCTGAAGCCGGAGGTGCCCCTGAGGCGCTGGTTTGAGGGCTGCTTGCGGTCACGGGTGAGGATCTCTCAGGTGTTGGAGGGTGAGTGGAAGTGCTCCTCAGAGGCATCTTTGGTGAGGTTGAAAGCCTCTGGGAACCAGTGGAGATTACCTGGTGTACACTGGTTGTGAGTGATGGACGGGACCCTGTGAAGGCAGGGGACTGTTCTTGGGATCCAGATGTGGTCACTTCACCGGTCACTTCCCCATGTGTGGAACCATGACGTGTTGTTGTGGGGTGAGTGGTCAGGTCAGTGTCCAGGGTCATCTGTGCCTGTGCAGTGGTCCCGGGCTGTGGCCTGGTGCTGGGTGGAGAGGTTGTCCTCCATGGGTGTGTGATTCCTGGATGAGTGGTGGTGCCATCTGAGAACCTGGAGTCTGGTGAGGCGGTCCTGGGCCACACACTGCTGACAGGTGCCAGAAGAGTGGAAGAGTCCATAATGGCTGTCTCCAGAGGATTCACAGATTGTCTTTGATTCACAAACTGGGTCCTCTGAGGTGGCACTAGGCCAAAAGAGCTGTTGGAAGTGGTGGCCTTCTCTGAGGGTGCAAGAGACATTGAGAGATTTGAAAGGTTCTCGGATGCTGTGGTGGTCATGGTGGGTTGTGACCCAGCGGGGGGTGATGGAAGGGACTGTGGTGGAGACCTGGTGGTTTCCACGCTGATCAGGGTGCTCTGTGGAGGTGCAGAGCTTGTGTTGGGAGTGAGGTCCCTGGACACCTCCAGCATGATGGTCCTACTGCCAGTCCCAGTGGAGTCTGCCTGGCTGACAGGCTGTGTGACTGTGTTGGAGAAGGTGTGGTCATGGTTCCCAGTGGTGAGGAAGATGGGTGTTGGAGACCCAGGTGGGTAGGTAGTGGATGCTTCTGGGCTTCCCGACAATGGAGAGATAACCCCCTCACTGGTGAGGAGCAAAAGGGCTGGAGACCCAGGCCAGGGGGGAGTGGATTCTCCTGGGGAAGAGGCTCCAGGGGTCTCGGAGGCACTGACCAGGGTCACCTTTGTGGTTGTTGCAGGGCTGCTTTCCGGAAAAGGTGGGTTTTTTGGCGATAATGGAGTGTGAGAGGAAGTGCTCCCCAGAAGGGTGGAGTGTGAGTGTGGAAACGTCTGTGGCCCAGGGCTGACTGTCCACTGTGCAGCAGTCTCCTGTGAAGGAAGTGAGTGTGGAGAGGCAGAGGAGTGTGCCTGGAGTTTTGATGTGTTGGTTCCTGCAGGTGTCACCGCAGTGTCCATGGACACATGAGTTGTGTGTGGAGTGGGAGCCTCCTGGGATGTGGCCAGGCTGTCGTGATCCTGGGCAGTGGTCCTGGGATATGGGCTGGTGCTGGGTGGAGAGCTTGTCCTCGACGGCTGCAGGATTCCAGGCTGTGAGTTGGTGAGGTCTGAGAACCTAGTGCCTGGTGAGGTGGTTCTGGGTGACCCAGTGTTGAGAGGTGTATTAGGAGTGGACGAGTCAGCAGGGGACATCCCCAGAGAACTTATAGGGTGTCCTGGATTCTCAGAAAGGGTGCTTTGAGGTGGCACTGGACCAGAAGAGCTGTGGGAAGTCGTGGCCTTTTCTGAGGGTGCAAGAGACGTTGTGACAGTGGACAGGATCTTGGATGCCGTGGTGGTCATGGTGGGTTGTGACCCAGTGGAGGGTGATGGAAGGGATTGCGGTGGAGACCTGGTGGTTTCCACGCTGGTTATTGTGCTCTGTGGAGGTGCCGAGCTTGTGTTTGGTGTGGCGTCCTTGGACACCTCCTGCATGATGGTCCTACTGCCAGTCCCAGTGGAGACTGCCTGGGTGACAGCTTGTGGGACTGTGTTGGGGAAGGTAGGGACATCGTCCTTGGTGGTGAGGAAGATGGGGGCTGGAGTCCCAGGTGAGGAAGGAGTGGAGGCTTCTGGACCTCGTGACAATGTAGAAATATCGTCCTCAGTGGTGAGGAAGATGGGGGCCGGAGTTCCAGGCCAGGAGGTTGTGGATGGTTTTGGGGAGGAGTTTCCCGGGGTGTTGGAGACACTGACCAGGGTCACCTTTGTGGATGCTGCAGGGCTGCTTTCCTGCAAAGGTGGGTTTCTTGGAGATAATGGAGGGTGAGGGGAAGTGCTCCCCAGAAGTGTGGAGTGTGATTGTGGAAATGTCTGTGGCCCATTGCTGACTGTGGACTGTGCAGCAGTCTCCTGTGAAGGAAGTGAGTGTGGAGAGGCAGAGGAGTGTGCCTGGGTTCCCAGTATGTTGGTTGCTGCAGGTGTCACCGCAGTGTCCATGGACACATGAGTTGTGTGTGGAGTGGGAGCCTCCCAGGAAGTATCCAGGCTGTTGTCATCCTGAGCAGTGGTACTGGGATATGGGCTGGTGATGGGTGGAGAGCCTGTCCTCCATGCCTGTGTGGTTTCTGGCAGGGTGCTGGAGAGGACTGAGGTCGAAGACCTTGTTGTGGAGGACCTGGGTGTCCTGGTGTGAAGAGCTGTAGGAGGAGGGGAGGTGATGCTATGGGATGTCCCCTGAGATCTTGCAGGCCTACTCATTGTCCCTGAGAGTGTGATTTTAGGGGCCAGAGTTCCAGAAGAGGCGGTGGGAGGAGTGTCCCTCTGTGAGTGTGGAAGTGTGTGTTTGGTAGTGGAGTGGTTCTTGAGAGCATTGGTGGCCATTGGTTGTGAAGGAGCAGAGGGTGAGGAATAGGATTCTCGTGGAGACCTGGTGGTTTCCTGGCTGGAGATGGCTGTGTGTGGAGGGGCAGATGTTGGTTCAGGTCCCATGCCCTGTGTGTCATTAGAAATCACTGTCCCACTGCCAGTCCACGTGGGAAGGGGGCTGGTGAGAGACTGTGTGTTGGTGCTGGATTCTGTAGTGTCCTCTTCATGGACTGTGGAACCAGGTGAGGATGGAGTGGGTCCTTCTGGGGTTGAAGCAGGCTGTGGCCATGAAACGCTGGTTGGAGGGACCCTTGGAGGTCCTTGAGGGCTGCTTGTCGTCACAGGTGAGGTTCTGTCAGGTGTGGGAGGGTGAGAGGAAACGCTCCTCAGAGGGGTGTTTGTGGAGCGTGGAGGCATCTGGGACCAGGTGCTGAATATCCACTGTGCAGGGCTTTTGTGTGAAGGATGTGACCCTGTGGAGGCAGGCGACTGTTCTTGGGGTCCAGATGTGGTCACTTCACTGATCCCTGCCTCTTCTGTGGAAACTTGACTTGTTGGTGGAGTGTGAGTGGTCAGGATAGTGTCCAGGGTCTTCTGTTCCCGGGTGGTGGTCCTCACATGCAGGCTGGTGCTGGGTGGAGAGCTTGTGCTAGATGGCTGCATGATCCCTGGCTGTGGGGTTTTGAGGTCTGAGAATCCAGCATCCATTGAGTAGGTCTTGGTGGACCCAGTGATGAGAAGTGCGAGAGGAGGTGACGATTCAATTTGGGATGTCCCCAAAGAACTCAAAGGATGCCTTTGATACTCAGCAATGGTGCTTTCAGGTGGCACTGGGCCAGAAGAGCTGCTGGAAGTGGTGGCCTTCTCTGTGGGTACAAGAGACATTGAGAGATTTGAAAGGTTCTCGGATGCCGTGGTGGTCATGGTGGGTTGTGACCCAGTGGAGGGTGATGGAAGGGACTGTGGTGGAGACCTGGTGGTTTCCACGCTGATCAGGGTGCTCTGTGGAGGTGCCGAGCTTGTGTTGGGAGTGAGGTCCTTGGACACCTCCAGCATGATGGTCCTACTGCCAGTCTCAGTGGAGTCTGCCTGGCTGACAGGCTGTGTGACTGTGTTGGAGATGGTGTGGTCATGGTTCCCAGTGGTGAGGAAGATGGGTGGTGGAGACCCAGGTGGGTAGGGAGTGGAGGCTTCTGGGCTTCCCGACAATGGAGAGATAACCCCCTCACTGGTGAGGAGCAAAAGGGCTGGAGACCCAGGCCAGGGGGGAGTGGATTCTCCTGGGGAGGAGGCTCCAGGGGTCTCGGAGGCACTGACCAGGATCACCTTTGTGGATGCTGCAGGGCTGCTTTCCGGCAAAGGTGGGTTTTTTGGAGATAATGGAGGGTGAGAGGAAGTGCTCCCCAGAAGTGTGGAGTGTGAGTGTGGAAACGTCCGTGGCCCAGGGCTGACTGTGGACTGTGCAGCAGTCTCCTGAGAAGGAAGTGAGTGTGGAGATGCAGAGGAGTTAGCTTGGGTTTTTGGTGTGTTGGTTCCTGCAGGTGTCACCGCAGTGTCTATGGACACGTGAGTTGTGTGTGGAGTGGGAGCCTCCTGGGTTGTGGCCAGGCTGTCGTGATCCTGGGCAGTGGTCTTGGGATAAGGGCTGGTGATGGGTGGAGAGCCTGTCCTCCATGCCTGTGTGGTTCCTGGCAGAACTGTTGTGAGAACTGAGGTCGAAGAATTCGTTGTAGAGGACCTGGGTGTCCAAGTGTGGAGAGCTGTAGGAGGAGGGGAGGAGACATTATGGGATGTCCCTTCAGAACCCACAGGCCTGCTCTGTGTCCCTGACAGGTTGCTTTTGGGGGACAGAGTTCCAGAAGAGGCGGTGGGAGGAGTGTAGCTCTGTGAGTGTGGAAGTGTGTGTTTGGTAGTGGAGTGGTTCATGAGAGCATTGGTGGCCATGGTTGGTTGTGAAGGAGCAGAGGGTGAGGAATAGGATTCTGGTGGAGACCTGGTGGTTTCCTGGCTGGAGAGGGCTGAGTGTGGAGGGGCAGATGTTGGTTCAGATCCCATGCCCTGTGTGTCCTTAGAAATCACTGTCCCACTGCCAGTCCACGTGGGAAGGGGGCTGGTGAGAGACTGTGTGTTGGTGCTGGATTCTGTAGTGTCCTCTTCATGGACTGTGGAACCAGGTGAGGATGGAGTGGGTCCTTCTGCAGTTGAAGCAGGCTGTGGCCATGAAACGCTGGTTGGAGGGACCCTTGGAGGTCCTTGAGGGCTGCTTGTCGTCACAGGTGAGGTTCTGTCAGGTGTGGGAGGGTGAGAGGAAACGCTCCTCAGAGGGGTGTTTGTGGAGCCTGGAGGCATCTGGGACCAGGTGCTGAATACCCACTGTGCAGGGCTTTTGTGTGAAGGATGTGACCCTGTGGAGGCAGGGGACTGTTCTTGGGGTCCAGATGTGGTCACTTCACTGGTCACTGCCTCTCCTGTGGAAACTTGACTTGTTGGTGGAGTGTGAGTGGTCAGGATAGTGTCCAGGGTCCTCTGTGCTTGGGTGGTGGTCCTCACATGCAGGCTGGTGCTGGGTGGAGAGCTTGTGCTCGACGGCTGCAGGATTCCAGGCTGTGAGTTGGTGAGGTCTGAGAACCTAGGGCCTGGTGAGGTGGTTCTGGGTGACCCAGTGCTGAGAGGTGTATTAGGAGGGGACGAGTCTGCAGGGGACGTCCCCAGAGAACTTACAGGGTTTCTTGGAATGTCAGAAAGGGTGCTTTGAGGTGGCACTGGACCAGAAGAGCTGTGGGAGGTGGTGGCCTTCTCTGAGGATGCAAGAGATGTTGTGACAGTGGACAGGATCTTGGATGCCGTGGTGGTCATGGTGGGTTGTGACCCAGTGGAGGGTGATGGAAGGGATTGCGGTGGAGACCTGGTGGTTTCCACGCTGGTTATTGTGCTCTGTGGAGGTGCCGAGCTTGTGTTTGGTGTGAGGTGGTTGGCCACCTCCTGCATGATGGTCCTACTGCCAGTCCCAGTGGAGACTGCCTGGGTGAGAGCTTGTGGGACTGTGTTGGGGAAGGTAGGGACATCGTCCTCGGTGGTGAGGAAGATGGGGGCTGGAGTCCCAGGTGAGGAAGGAGTGGAGGCTTCTGGACCTCGTGACAATGTAGAAATATCGTCCTCAGTGGTGAGGAAGATGGGGGCTGGAGTCCCAGGCCAGGAGGTTGTGGATGGTTTTGGGGAGGAGGTTCCAGGGGTGTTGGAGGCACTGTCCAGGGTCACCTTTGTGGATGCTGCAGGGCTGCTTTCCTGCAAAGGTGGGTTTCTTGGAGATAATGGAGTGTGAGAGGAAGTGCTCCCCAGAAGGGTGGAGTGTGAGTGTGGAATCGTCTGTGGCCCAGGGCTGACTGTCCACTGTGCCGCGGTCTCCTGGGAAGGAATTGAGTGTGGAGAGGCAGAGGAGTGTGCCTGGGTTCTCGGTTTGGTGGTTCCTGCAGGTGTCACCGCAGTGTCCATGGACACATGAGTTGTGTGTGGAGTGGGATCCTCCCAGGAAGTATCCATGCTGCTGTGATCCTGGGCACTGGTCCTGGGGTATGGGCTGGTGAATGGTGGAGAGCCTGTCTCCCATGCCTGTGTGGTTCCTGGCAGGGTGCTGGAGAGGGCTGAGGTCGAAGAGTTCCTTGTGGAGGACCTGGGTGTCCTGGTGTGAAGAGCTGTAGGAGGAGGGGAGGAGACACTATGGGAGGTCCCCTGGGAACCCTCAGGCCTGCTCTGTGTCCCTGAGAGGTTGCTTTTGTGGGACAGAGTTCCAGAAGAAGCGGTGGCAGGAGTGTCCCTCTGTGAGTGTGGAAGTGTATGTTTGGTAGTGGAGTGGTTCTTGAGAGCATTGGTGGCCATGGTTGGTTGTGAGGGAGCAGAGGGTGAGGAATAGGATTCTGGTGGAGACCTGGTGGTTTCCTGGCTGGAGAGGGCTGTGTGTGGAGGGGCAGAGGTTGGTTCAGGTCCCATGCCCTGTGTGTCCTTAGAAATCACTGTCCCACTGCCAGTCCACGTGGGAAGGGGGCTGGTGAGAGACGGCGTGGTGGTGCTGGATTCCACAGTGTTCTCTTCATGGAGTGTGGAAGGAGGCAAGGAGGCAGTGGATCCTTCTTGGGCTGAAGCCGGAGGTGCCCCTGAGGCGCTGGTTTGAGGGCTGCTTGCGGTCACGGGTGAGGATCTCTCAGGTGTTGGAGGGTGAGTGGAAGTGCTCCTCAGAGGCATCTTTGGTGAGGTTGAAAGCCTCTGGGAACCAGTGGAGATTACCTGGTGTACACTGGTTGTGAGCGATGGAGGGGACCCTGTGAAGGCAGGGGACTGTTCTTGGGATCCAGATGTGGTCACTTCACCGGTCACTTCCCCATGTGTGGAACCATGACGTGTTGTTGTGGTGTGAGTGGTCAGGTCAGTGTCCAGGGTCGTCTGTGCCTGTGCAGTGGTCCTTGCCTGCGAGTTTTTGGTGGGTAGAGAGCTTGTCCTCGATGGCGGCATGATTCCTGGCTGAGTGGTGGTGAGGTCGGAGAACCCTGGATCTACTGAGGAGGTCCTGGACCACCCACTATTCAAAGGTGTCAGAGGAGTGGAAGAGTCCATAATGGCTGTCTCCAGAGGACTCACAGATTGTCTTTGATTCACAAACTGGGTCCTCTGAGGTGGCACTGGGCCAGAAGAGCTGCTGGAAGAGGTGGCCTTCTCTGAGGGTGCAAGAGACGTTGAGAGAGTTGAAAGGTTCTCAGATGCCACCGTGGTCATGGTGGGTTGTGACCCAGCGGGGGGTGATGGAAGGGACTGTGGTGGAGACCTGGTGGTTTCCATGCTGATCAGGGTGCTCTGTGGAGGTGCAGAGCTTGTGTTGGGAGTGAGGTCCCTGGACACCTCCAGCATGATGGTCCTACTGCCAGTCCCAGTGGAGACTGCCTGGCTGACAGGCTGTGTGACTGTGTTGGAGAAGGTGTGGTCATGGTTCCCAGTGGTGAGGAAGATGGGGGCTGGAGACCCAGGTGGGTAGGGAGTGGATGCTTCTGGGCTTCCTGACAATGGAGAGACAACATCCTCACTGGTGAGGAGCAAAAGGGCTGGAGACCCAGGCCAGGGGGGAGTGGATTCTCCTGGGGAGGAGGATCCAGGGGTCTCGGAGGCACTGACCAGGGTCACCTTTGTGGATGCTGCAGGGCTGCTTTCTTGCAAAGGTGGGTTTTTTGGAGATAATGGAGTGTGAGAGGAAGTGCTCCCCAGAAGGGTGGAGTGTGAGTGTGGAAACGTCTGTGGCCCAGGGCTGACTGTGGACTGTGCGGCGGTCTCCTGGGAAGGAAGTGAGTGTGGAGAGGCAGAGGAGTGTGCCTGGAGTTTTGATGTGTTGGTTCCTGCAGGTGTCACGGCAGTGTCCATGGACACATGAGTTGTGTGTGGAGTGAGAGCATCCCGGGTAGTGGCCAGGCTGTCGTGATCCTGGGCAGTGGTCCTGGGATATGGGCTGGTGATGGGCAGAGAGCCTGTCCTCCATGCCTGTGTGGTTTCTGGCAGGGTGGTGGTGAGGACTGAGGTTGAAGAGCTCGTTGTGGAGGGTGTCCTAGTGTGAAGAGCTGTAGGAGGAGGGGAGGAGACGCTATGGGATGTCCCCTGGGAACCTGGAGGCCTGCTCTGTGTCCCTGAGAGGTTGCTTTTGGGGGACAGAGTTCCAGAAGAAGAGGTGGCAGGAGTGTCCCTCTGTGAGTGTGGAAGTGTGTGTTTGGGAGTGGAGTGGTTCCTGAGAGCATTGGTGGCCATGGTTGGCTGTGAAGGAGCAGAGGGTGAGGAATAGGATTCTGGTGGAGACCTGGTGGTTTCCTGGCTGGAGAGGGCTGAGTGTGGAGGGGCAGATGTTGGTTCAGGTCCCATGCCCTGTGTGTCCTTAGAAATCACTGTCCCACTGCCAGTCCACGTGGGAAGGGGGCTGGTGAGAGACTGTGTGTTGGTGCTGGATTCTGTAGTGTCCTCTTCATGGACTGTGGAACCAGGTGAGGATGGAGTGGGTCCTTCTGGGGTTGAAGCAGGCTGTGGCCATGAAACGCTGGTTGGAGGGACCTTTGGAGGTCCTTGAGGGCTGCTTGTCGTCACAGGTGAGGTTCTGTCAGGTGTGGGAGGGTGAGAGGAAACGCTCCTCAGAGGGGTGTTTGTGGAGCGTGGAGGCATCTGGGACCAGGTGCTGAACACCCACTGTGCAGGGCTTTTGTGTGAAGGATGTGACCCTGTGGAGGCAGGGGACTGTTCTTGGGGTCCAGATGTGGTCACTTCACTGGTCAGTGCCTCTCCTGTGGAAACTTGACTTGTTGGTGGAGTGTGAGTGGTCAGGATAGTGTCCAGGGTCCTCTGTGCTTGGGTGGTGGTCCTCACATGCAGGCTGGTGCTGGGTGGAGAGCTTGTGCTCGACGGCTGCAGGATTCCAGGCTGTGAGTTGGTGAGGTCTGAGAACCTAGGGCCTGGTGAGGTGGTTCTGGGTGACCCAGTGCTGAGAGGTGTAATAGGAGGGGACGAGTCAGCAGGGGACGTCCCCAGAGAACTTATAGGGTGTCTTGGATTCTCAGAAAGGGTGCTTTGAGGTGGCACTGGACCAGAAGAGCTGTGGGAAGTGGTGGCCTTCTCTGAGGGTGCAAGAGACGTTGTGACAGTGGACAGGATCTTGGATGCCGTGGTGGTCATGGTGGGTTGTGACCCAGCGGAGGGTGATGGAAGGGATTGCGGTGAAGACCTGGTGGTTTCCACGCTGGTTATTGTGCTCTGTGGAGGTGCCGAGCTTGTGTTTGGTGTGAGGTCGTTGGCCACCTCCTGCATGATGGTCCTACTGCCAGTCCCAGTGGAGACTGCCTGGCTGACAGCTTGTGGGACTGTGTTGGGGAAGGTAGGGACATCGTCCTCAGTGGTGAGGAAGATGGGGGCTGGAGTCCCAGGTGAGGAAGGAGTGGAGGCTTCTGGACCTCGTGACAATGTAGAAATATCGTCCTCAGTGGTGAGGATGATGGGGGCTGGAGTCCCAGGCCAGGAGGTTGTGGATGGTTTTGGGGAGGAGTTTCCCGGGGTGTTGGAGGCACTGTCCAGGGTCACCTTTGTGGATGCTGCAGGGCTGCTTTCCTGCAAAAGTGGGTTTCTTGGAGATAATGGAGGGTGAGGGGAAGTGCTCCCCAGAAGGGTGGAGTGTGAGTGTGGAAACGTCTGTGGCCCAGGGCTGACTGTCCACTGTGCAGCAGTCTCCTGTGAAGGAAGTGAGTATGGAGAGGCAGAGGACTGTGCCTGGGTTCCCAGTGTGTTGGTACCTGTAGGTGTCACCACAGTGTCCATGGACACATGAGTTGTGTGTGGAGTGGGAGCCTCCTGGGATGTGGCCAGGCTGTCGTGATCCTGGGCAGTGGTTCTGGAGTGTGGGCTGTTCATGGGTGGAGAGCCTGCCCTCCATGTCTGTGTGGTTCGTGGCAGGGTGTTGGTGGAGACTGAGGTCGAAGAGCTCATTGTGGAGGACCTGGGTGTCCCGGTGTGGAAAGCTGTAGGAGGAGGTGAGGAAACGCTATGGGATGTCCCCTGGGAACTTTCAGGCCTGCTCTGTGTCCTTGAGAGGTTGCTCATTGGGGACAGAGTTCCAGAAGAAGAGGTGGTAGGAGTGTCCCTCTGTGAGTGTGGAAGTGTGTGTTTGGTAGTGGAGTGGTTTTTGAGAGCATTGGTGGCCATGGTTGGTTGTGAGGGAGCAGAGGGTGAGGAATAGGATTCTGGTGGAGACCTGGTGGTGTCCTGGCTGGAGAGGGCTGTGTGTGGAGTGGCAGAGGTATGTTCAAGTTGTGTGTTCTTTGTGTCTTCAGAAATCACGGTCCCACTGCCAGTCGACGTGGGAAAGGGGCTGGTGAGAGCCTGTGTGTTTGTGCTGGCTTCTGTAGTGTCCTCTTCATGGACCGTAGAACCAGGCGAGGATGGAGTGGATTGTTTGGCTGAGAGAAGGACCCCTGACAGGCTGGTTTCAGGCCACCTTGGAGTCCCTGCAGGGCTGCCTGCCATCTCAGGTGTGGTGGTCTCAGGCTCTGGAGTGTGAGAGGAGATGCTCCTCTGAGGGGTCTTTGGTGAGGTTGAATGTGTCTGGGATCTGGTGGCGACTTCCTGGTGTTCCGTGGTTTCTGGTGCTGTCGTTGACCTTGGGGAGGCCTGGGAGTGTACTTGGGGTTCGGGTTTGGTGTTGTCATCAGGGGTCTCTGCCGTGTCTGTGGAACCAAGCCTCGTGGGTGCAGTGTGAGTGGCCATGGTAATTTCTTGGCTGGTCTCTTTCCAGGCTTTGTTCCTTGGATGTTGGCTCGTGATGGGCAGATAGTGTGTCCTTAAGGTGTGCGTGTTTCCTCGCTGGGTTATGGTGTCGCCTGAGACCCTGGAACCAGCTGGCGAGGGACTGGGTGCCCCAGGGTTGAGAGACGTAGGAGGGTTGGAAGATCCGACCTGGGACGTTCCCTGGGAACTCGTGGTGTGTTTTAGTTTTCCAGATGGTGTGCTCTTAGTTGAGGATGGGCCAGGAGCGGTGGTGGATGGAGAGGCCTCCTCTGAGGTGTGATGTTCTTCTGTGACAGTGACGATGTGCTTGATGGCACTGCTTGTCGTCATTGGTGGTGGTCTGGCTGAGGGCGGTGGAGGGGATTCTGGTTGCGACTTGGCCGTTCCCACACTGGTCTGGTCCGTGTCTGGAAAGGACCGTGCAGAGCTTGTGCTTGTCACTGTGCCCTGGGGTAACTCCGTCACCCTGGTTGCCGTGGCCCTCCGGTGTGAAACTGTGGCGGTGACATACTCTGCGTTGGTGTGGGGCCACAGAGTGTCTTCCCCTTTGGCTGCAGAGCGAGGTGAGGAGGACGTGGATCTTCCTGGGGTGGAAGCAGCGGGGGCAGAAGAGGCCTTGGTTGGAAGCCCCTTTGCAAAAGCTCCTGTGGTTTTCCTTTCTCCCCCAGTTGAGCTGCTTTCCAAGGATGGCGTGTGAGAGGACATGTTCCCAAGGTGTGTGGTCGGTGTATGTGATTGTGTCCGGGACCCTGTGGGAACTGTCGTCTCTGCCTTCCTTCCTTTGGAAAGAGGTGCCCCTGCGGAAGTCCTGGTCTTGGTATCTGGTCCAGAACTTGGGGTTTTTACTCTTGTCTTTGTAGTCACGGTGGACGCCCCACTCGTGGGTGGTTCTCTGGAATCCTGGGACGTGGGCGCACTGCGCTGTGTCCGTTTTGTCTCTGGGCTGTTTTCCAGTCTTTCTGATGTATTTGTAACTGGCACTAAGCCAGTTTCCGTTAGTCGTGCATGTGTTTCAGGAGTGGGAACGTGATGGGATGTTTTTGAATCCTGTGAGTTTGTCCTGTGTTGTCCTGTGTTCTCAGGAGGAAGCATTGTTTTTATGAACATACTGGTTGTCTGCAGGGTATTTGCCAAGTTGTTTGGATCCCAAGATTGAAGACTTGTGGATGAAGTAGCCTCATTTGTGGTGTCTGCAATAGACTTGTTCGCAGTTGTCTGTGTCAGTCCTTGACAAATGTTACAAAATTGTTATAAAATTACCTTTACAGGAGCATTATTATTGCCTTGGAATCCTACACACATTTTCATGCAGAGTTAGTTGATTACAGTATCTCCTCATTCCCCCTTTTTATTATATCCTTTGGCCTTATCCAATCGCATAAAGTTAAGCATGACTTGAATATCATTGTATTGGATAACCCAGTTGTAATACAGTAATTATACATCTATGTTTAGATGTTTCAAAAATAATAATTAATCCCATGGTTTTAAAGATATTTTTTGTTATATCTAGCTCCTTAAAGTCTCTATTTTATAGCCCATACCAGTATGTTTTAAGTACATTGCAAAACATACTTGAATAGTTACTGAGTATGATAAGTTTCTAATTTCGCAACAGTGTGAAAAAAGGTGCGCCAGAGGTGGCTGTGATTCTAGAGACTCAGGAGGCTGAGGCAGGAAGATGTTTCATGTTTCACCTTAGTCTCATTAACTTACCAACAGTGTGTCTCAAAATTTAAAAAAAAAGAATGAAAGGCTTAGGTATGTAGCTCAGCAGTAAAGTGACCCTGGTTTCAATCCTCAGGAAAAAGAAAATTAAAAGGAAGAAAAGAATACGAAAGCTTCAAATTCATAATAGAGCAGTTTTTCATAGATACCAGAAGAGTACAGTTGTACTGTGAATGAATGTAATTTCCAAGGAAGTTTCACACAAACCCATATGCACACCCACGCCTGCCCACAGGCTTCTGAATGGTCCTGCATCATCTACCTAGTGCTGATGTGTTACTTCTCTTCTACAAGTTCCTGGAGTGGTAGGAGCCAGCTTCCTGGATTCTGGGGGAGAAAACTGATCCATGGGATACTGGCCCACTCATAATGATTGGCTGAACTTCTCCCCACCCCCAGGCTCTGGTCGTCACCTCCATTGTATTTTCTAGTTTGATCAGTTTAGTTTTTAGATTCCACAAGTAAGTGAAACCATGTGGTATTTGTCTCTCTGTATCTATTTCACTTAGCATATTGTCCTCCAGATATGTCCATGTTTTGGCAAATGCCAGAATGTCCTCCTTTTAAAAGCTGAATAGTAGTCATAACAGCCAGGATGTGGTATCAGCCTATGTGTCCATCAATGGATGAATGGATTAAAAAACTATGCTCTGTACACAGGAGGGGATACACTGCCGCCTGAATTCTTTTTAGACGACATCTTGAAGGCTCCTTTTTTGGAGCACATGTGAGAAGGGATCTTTTGTGTTGCTGTACATGCTGTTTTGCTCAGTGGAAAGCTATGGCTAGGTCCTGAAGGGAGTGCCCACATTGGTCCTATTGTGATCCACATCTCTCTCCTAAAGCAGGTGGTTTCTCTTGCCACGATCTGAGAGATCAGAGTCCTCTCTGCTCCTGAAGGCAAAGAGTTGATGGCAGCGAGCACCGACCCGGGCATCTGTGAAATGCAGGTTGCATTCACTGGACCGTCAAGGATCACCAAGCTAAGCACCCACACCTTCCTTCTTAAAAAGCTGTAAGGAGCCCCAGGAGAAGAATACAGAGAAAGTGCAACGAGGCTGCGTGTGTCTGCGGCTCCAGAACTTGTCTCATGGGGCTTCCTGGTATTGTCGTTTTAGTAACTGTGACATGAAAAAGACACAATTTGATCTTTGTCCCCAGTTTGTAACACAGAGCTCTCTTCTAATTTCTTGACCTGAGCATCTTTTCATATAATATAATATTTGGTCTTAATTCCCAATAATTCATGATACAAAAGCCTCTAAGACCTTTGGAAAATTCCCAGTGATAGGCTTTTTGTGTAGAAGAGAGATCTGTGGAGTGTGGGGGTGGGGGGACTGAGGGGGAGGGAGAGGGGGGGACTGGAAAGGGGAAGAAGAGTGGGATGAATCTGACCTCACTTTCCATGTACACAAGGGAGTGTACCACCGTGGACCCCACCTTCATGTGCAGCCATGAGGTACTAAATTTAAAAAAACCCAAACTATAAACAGAGAGAGGGAAGATCCAGGAGCAGAGGGAAGGGGAACTGGGAGAGGAGAGGGAAGGGAGAATGGAAGTTCTGGGGACTGAATCAGAGCATATGAGATCCCAAGCTTACAGAATCATATAAAAATGAACCCTAATCATATGTAGAACTAAGAGAAATAATCTGCACAGGACTTATTTCCACATATTCTGAATGATTAGCCACTTGTTTGAACACCAGTTTTAAACAACCCTTTCAGCCTGGCACGGTGACATGCATGTCCTACAGTCCTGGCTACTTGGGAGGCTGAGGTAGAAGGGTCACTTGATCCCGGGAGTTTGAGACCAGCCTGGACAACACAGGAAGGCCCCATCTCAAAAATAACAAATGCACACACACACACACACACACACACACACACACTCATATATCCACACACGCGCATACATAGGCACACACATAAAAAGAGTCATTTTGGATGCTGGTGGGATGCTGGGGATTGGGGCCTCTTGGACAGATGGGACGTACACCGGAGGTTGGAACTCTCAGCCCTGTGTCTTGATGTCACCCAGGGAGCAGAGACAGCGCTGGAGTTAATTACCGAAGGCCAATGATTTAATCCATGAGGCCTGTGTAGTGGGACCTCCATAAAAATGTTCAACAATGGAGTTTGGAGAGTTTCCAGGTTGATGAGCCTGTGGAGGTGCGGGGAGGGTGGCATGTCCAGAGGGTATGGACGCCCCCATCCCTTCCCACAGATCTCACCCTATTCCTCTCTTCCATTTGGACGCTCCTCAACTAGATTCTTTAGAATAAACTCATCATAGAAAACCTCCCGAGTTCTGGGGACTGTTCCAGCAAATTATCCAATAGGAGGAGGGGATTGCAGGACCCCTGACTTAACATCAGCTGGTCAGAAGAACAGGAGGCCTGGGATTTGCAGTTGGCATCTGCGTCTTGGGGGACTGAGCCCCTCACCTGTGGGTCCGTGCTCCCTCCAGGTGGGGGTCAAGAATGGAATTGCCTAGCAGGAAATCCCTGGGAGCCCACGGAGGGAAAAAGTTGCTTGGCGTGGAAAAGCCACACCTCAGTTTCTCCTGTGTTTCTGAACAGGGCAAAGGACCACGCTGGGCACTTCACAAACACCCTTTCCTTTGGTCAATGACATTATTTGCATTTTGTAGATGGAGAAACTGAGGTACAAAGTGGCAGAGTCACTTTCCAAGGAAACACAGCTAATGAAGGACTGAACCCAGGGCTACGGTTTGGATATGGTCTCAGTGCAAGCTCCAAAGTTTCATGTACTGCAAGTGTGGTCCCCAGGGTGGTGGCAATTGAGAAGTGGTGGGGCCTGGTAGAAGGTGGTTGGGTCTTGGGAGCACATTACTCTTGGATGCTGTTCTTGAAGGAGTGGTCCATTCCCAAGACAGTGAGTTGTGGTGAAGCAAGGCCACCCAACATGCTCTGGCCCCCTTTGCACACAGAGGTTCCATATCTGTTTCTCCGTCATATTGTAACACTGTCAAGTATGCCCTCACAAGAGAACTGACAGATGGGGGCCACATGATCTTGGACTTTCACAAAACTGTAAGCTAAGTAAAATTCTTTTGTTTATACAAGATGCAGCCTTGGTCATTTTGTTATAGCCACAGAAAACGGACTGAGACCTAGATCTAGACCTGTGTTTTTCAGCCTCCACATCGTTCACCCACTAAAGTCACCAGCAACAAATACATTGTCCAAATACACCCTTCCAACATCCTCCCAGTTGCTGTCACATGAATTCTTCCTCCTGAAAACTCCTAACCAGGAAGCTGGGGCTCCTGGTCTTGCTTCTACGTGGTAAGAGTACAACTACATAAAAATGGCTTCCTTTGAGATGGCAGGACCGTGGGACTCCTAGGGACCTTGTAGCATTTTTCTCTCCATAGTTCTAAGGAATAACAAATCTCATACAAAGCTTAGGAACTCAAGAATTATTTTAAAAATAATGAACCTGTGGGGGTGGGGAGAGGAAAAAGGGGTCATCATGAACTGAAATTGATTTCCATGCCTGTCTGAGTTTGTCGGGATGAACCCATCTGCTATGCATGACCATAAAGATCCAGCAAAAACAAAAAGATCCAGCAAAGAAAGATCCAGTAAAGAAAGAAAGAAAGAAAGAAAGAAAGAAAGAAAGAAAGAAAGAAAGAAAGAAAGAAAGAAAGAAAGAAAAAGAAGCAACTTTTAAAAATAGTGAAATTATAGCTCTAGATGGTTCCCTACTTATGATGGTTTGGCTTACTGATATTTTAACTTTGCCATGGTGCAGATTTTCAACTTTGCAACAGCTCTCCTGATACACATTTGGTAGAAACCATACTTGGAATTTTGAATTCTGATCCTTTCCTAGGCCAGCGATGTGCCTGCCATCTGATGCTCCCCGTAGCTGGGCCACAGCAGTTGGCCGAGATCACCGGGACACACAGCTGACACTCTGTGCTGCGTGTTGCCACGCTGTGGTGTTTGGTGAGTGTGGTGCGTGGGTTCTGTTTACGGCCCCTCAGGACATCGCCTCATCAGGAGCTGAGCCAGATGGGTATGTGGCTCTGTATCCATAATGATGATAGATTGGATGAGATGATAAAGATCAAACAACAAAGGGTACGAAAGCAGAGTTGAAGACCAACATGACGAACCTGGGAACCGAGGGTTTTCAGGTGGCCCAGGACAGATGGTGAAATAGAAATGTAGCCAGAGGGTACAGGGGGTAGGCTTCCCACCCAGCTGCCCAAGAAGGAGCTGCCGGACCCGGGGCGGAAGGGAGAGGCTCATTTCTGGTAAAAAGTGGTGCTCGAAAGAGCGTGTCCCTCTTCCACCCAGGTTTCTCTCCAGCACTGAGGATGGGAGCACAGAAGCTCCTGCTGGCTGAGTCGTAAACTCAGGACTGGTCACTGCTGGTGATGGCCTTTCCACTATTGGATGGTTCTGTCTCCAATGTACCCTCCAAGGAACATGGCCCAGGAGAGCCATCGGGACTTTGAAGAGGAAAGGGACTTGAGAGAGGCTGGACAGAGCACCTAAGCTGAGGTTAGAGGACAGAGCCCTGGCTGGAAAGGGTGTTGCCCGTGGACACTCTTGGCGAGCACAGGCCTCTCCCGGGGGGCACTGTGGGGATGGAGAAGGCTGCAGAGGGTGGCAAGGTGGATGTTTCTATGGAGCCCCGTGGGAGCTGAGGGCTGGGTTTGCCCTGGGGCTCTCTGCGGCGCCTGCATGATATTTTGCAGAGATACTTGGCCAGTTTTCACACTGGTGCTGGCAGTGACGGAAGTGTGGCCTTTGCTTTGGCCGGTGCAATTGAGAGAGCATCCCTGAGGCTAAGCGGGCATCTGCTACGTCTCTGGAGAAGAAAGAGGTAGACCAGTGGCCCTCTCTGAGGGAGTTTATGCCTCCAGCTCATTCATGCAACGGATATTTACTGCACACCTCCTATGCGCCAGGTCCTGGGACAAGCTGCATCTGGCAGTGTCTGGAGAAGTTGGTTGTCACACCTGGGGACTGGGGTGCTACTGCCATCTAGTGGGTAGAGGTCGCAACATCCTTCCAGTACACAGGTCAACTAACACCCCACCTCCCAACGAAGAATGATCCAGACGGAAATGTACTGCCCTTTGTGCTGGAATTGCAAATACCCCACCTCCCCGCTCCTGTATCGATATTAGTCCAGGCTAAATCAGTTGAGGATGTTGCCATGGAGACAAGCAGAAAGGGATCCAATATAGTGGACTGCAAGCGGCATCAAGAAATAAGAACACATAAAAGACATCGGGGTGTGTTAAATGAAGCAAGAGTGGTTATTTTCCAGAAGCATTTTCAATGGGCAAAACATTTAGATGGGAGGAACAGTGTTTCTGAGATCCCTTGCATAGCTCAGTGACTGTAGTTAATAGTCTATAGTTCGAAATCGTTAAGAGTAGATTTCAAAAGTTCATCCCATTTAACAATGATATGTGTGAGGGGAGAGGTGCATTAACTCAATGCTTGATCTGATCATTTTACATTGCATACATGTACTAAAACATCAGTCGTTTCTGGTAAATGTCCATATGGAATTTGTTCCAGTATTCCCCAGCAGACACCAAAGCCCGTGGATACTTGAGTCCCTCACATAAACGGCACGGCATTTGCTTAGAACGCACACACAGCCTCCTGTGTGCTTCAGGTCATCTCCAGATGACTTACAACACCGGCTGCAGTGTGAAACTCTCGGCACACAGTCGCAGACTCTATTGCTTGGGGATCACTGACAAGAGCAGAGTTTGTACATGGTCAACACAGTGCAGTGTTTTCTCCAAATACTTTCTATTCGCTGTGGGTGGAATCTGAGAGTAGAGAACTCGAGGAGGTGTCAGCCAACTGCTTGTACAACTGCGATTTGTCAGTTAGCAAAACCGGTCCCAGCACACCACGCAGCCTTGGATTCTGGCATCAGAGTGGGTCCTGGGACCGAGCAATACCTCTGTGGTTATGGAGGACCACCAAAATGCGAATCAGGGACCCGATTCACCGTGTTTTGGGGGGTGGGGAAGGGTGACAAGGTTGACAACACCCAAGACGACTGCCCCAGAACAGATCTTGTAGAAGTCGTTAAGTAGAGGCAGAGACTGCAGGATGGAAGGGGAGATGTGGGGGCATCCTGAAGGCTGCTCAGGGCATTATAGCATTTGTCCCGGGACGGCTGGGAGGCCAGGTCCTCAGAGGTATGTGGCTGGACCAGCTGGGGCAGTCCCCTGCACGTCCCTTCAGGGCAGGAATGAAGAGGGGTCCAGGGAGGGGCCTGGGAGAGTGGTGAAATGCTAAGCCCACCCCCCCACTCACACAGGGGGGGGGTTGAGGCTCCTCAGGCAATACGCAGAGCCCACCGTCCCCACCTGCCCATCTGGCCTGGCCTGTCTTCACAGGGGCTGCAGGGCCCTCAGGGGAGCTGGCACCAGCTGCTTCCTCCTCCCTATATCTGCCTGGAAGGGGAGGAGCCAAGGGAGGGGGCTGTGCCAGGACCGGAAAGGCAGGACCCTCCGGTGGACATGCTGCGACTGGGGAGGCCGAGACAGGAGGATCCCAAGTTCGAGGCCAGCCTGGGCAACTTAGCAAGACCCTGTCTCAAAACAGAATAGGCCTGGGACATAGATGAGCGGGAGAGCACCCCTGGGTTCAACCCTCAGTACTGAAAAACATTTAAAAAACGAAAAAGGAAAGGACCCTCCGGCAAGAGGAGGGAACACAGACACATCCCTGCACTCACATGAACACATACTTGCACACACACTCATGCACACGCACACATACTCATGCACATGCACACACAGTCCTGTGCACACTCAAGCATAGACACACACATGCACACTCACTTGTGCACATACTCACACGCACGCCCACACAAAACACCATCGCACGGTCACATGCACGCTCACACAGACTTCCACACACTCATCCAACACCTCAGAGGCACACACGTGCTCATGTTCATTCACCCCCCCACACACACACACACACCAGGCAGGAGCTCCGCCCTGGAGCCTGGTCTTTTCCTGGTTCTTCCCCAATTGGCTTCGCTGAGCCTGGGTCTCTCCAGTATGCACCTGTGCAGGTGCAACCAGGCCTAACTGAGACTGTGGATCTGCTACAGCAGCCCCCAGCCCTTCCCTTCTCAGCTGCTCCGTGATACATCCCTGACCTCCTCCTGTTGAAAAGAGCAATTGCCCAGCCCCAGCTCTGGAAGGGGGCTCTGCGCCTTGACTCCCAGCACCCTCTCAACTCTGCATCATTTACTTATTATGGTCAGGTTCATGGTCTGTCTCCCTTTCCTGGATTGCCAGCCCGGTGGCGAGCCTTGTTTTGCTCATAGCTGCGTCGTGTGGTCCAGAACCTGGCAGCAGTAGCTGCTAAGTAAATATTTAATGAATAAATGAATCTTAGTCTCTCTCTCTCTCTCTCTCTCTCTCTCTCTCTCTCTCTCTCTCTCTCTCTGTACTGAGGGTTGTATCCACAACTTTGCACACAGCTGGGCAAGAACTCTATCACTGAGCTACATCCCCAGCCTTTTTTTACGTTTTAATCTGAGACAAGGTCTTGCCAAGTTGCAGAGACTGGCCTCAAACTTGGGATCCTCCTGCTTTGGCCTCCTGAGTATCTGGGATTAGAGGCAAATGCCGCTGGGTCTGACTTTAATGAGTGAATCCCTAAGTGCAGTGAGTGTTGAAAACACAGGTGAAGGCCTTTCCCGGGTAGGTGAAAGGGCACAGGGACCCTTCTTCAATGTAAAGAAAATGGGGACCCCCCACAAAAGAGAAAGGAGAGTCCTCCTTTTCCAGTGGTGAGAGACGAGAATGTCCCCTCTCTTGGGGAAAGGGAAGCCAGGCAGGAAGGAAGAGGGTGGACCTTGCACCCATGGGGGTTGGGATGGAGACCCTCCTCATTTCCCAAGCTAGTAGCCAATACCAGATGTTTCTCAAAAAATCTAAAATGGAATTTCCATATGGTCCAGCAATTCCAAGTCTGGGTATATGTCCACAGGAATGAAATCAAGGGGGGACCTGTACCCACACTTATCAGCATTGTTCACAGTAGCCAAGACACGGAAATGACCGAGCTGTGAAATAAGCCAAGCACAGAGACAAATGCTGCGCGATCTCACTGCCGTGTGGAGCTGAGCCTCCCGTGAGCGCAGGAGAGACTGGCGGCTGCAGGGCCATGGGGTGGGAGAGGGAGATGCTGGTCAAAGCCTGGGACGCCTTGCTGTGCAGGAGGAACACTCCTGGGGTCGAATGGACCGTGTGGTGCCCGCCGTTAATAATGCTGAAGTTTGCTAAAAGAATTGACCTTGAGCGTTCTCACCACTAACAGGTGCCCGGGAGAGATGATGGAGAAGTTACCTAGCGTGACTGTGGTCCCGAGTGCACAATACGTCGTGTATCAACGAGTCGTGTCGTGTATGTCATACGTAAATATGCACGACTTTGATTTGTCAAGAATAACAGGGCTGGGGACGAGGCTCCGCGGGAGAGCACTCGCCACCTGGCGTGTGAAAGGCCCTGGTTCCATCCCCAGCAGAAGTAGGCTCTAAGCTCCTTAATTCGTTCACACAACCAATATTTGCTGTGCACCTACTAAGTGCCAGGTGGTGGGACAGACTGCAGAGAGGAGGCCCAGGAAGGGGTCAGGCATACCTATACTTCTATAGAAGGGGGTCCTGGGGTGACAGGGGAATGATATGTCCTGATTTCCCTGGGACGATCTCAGGATTTACATAAAATCTCATGGACCCAGGAACTCCCTCAGTCCGGGAGAACCCGGATGTGTCCTCCTGACCTGGCATTTGCCCCCACACCCCTGAGCCTTTAGGCCAGTTTAGGTGCGTTTAGGCTCCTGGTGGCTCTGGGCTTCCCAAGGTGGGAGCCTGGGGTGGGGAGGTGAGGAAGGACAGGGGGGTGGCAGGGAGGGCGGAGTCCAGCGCTGGGAATGAAGTTAGTTTCCAAGACCAGCTCTACCCTGGCTGCCTGGGGACCTGCCTCTTTGAGTTTTGGGGACAGTCATCTGGACCACTGAGTCTGTGGTCAGCACAGTGTGTTCCTGGATGAGCCCCCGAGCCTGGCCTTCTGGCCCCTGGGTCTCCTGGGAGGAAGTGTCTCTTCTTCTCAGACTGCCCCCCTGGGAGAGCCCAGGGAGGACCGAGGGGTGAGAAGGCCACACTCAGCCCCCAGCACAGCCCTGCACCGACTGGCCCCTTCCCTGCCACCCAGCCAAGGAGAGTCAAGTCTTGCACTTTCCCAGAAGATGAGCCAAAAGTGGAGAAAGAGAAACTGCAGTTCTGACCAGGGCAGATGGAGGAGCGAACAAACTCTCCCGCGCACCCGACGCCTGCCATTCCCAGCCCCGGCGAATCCTCCTCTGCCACGTCAGGTCCCTCTGCCAGGATCCGGCTGGGGCAGTGACCACGGTTGGGGACAAGGTAGGGACTCAGCAGAGCGCAGATAAGTCTTTACAGTAACTCCCCACTGTCCCTGGGGAGACCACGCCGGCCCCTCGTAGTGCTGAGCCCTTCCTGTACCAGGCTCTTCCCTGGACGCACATCCTATCCTTATAAACTAGGCACAGCCAAAGGTTAACCACAATAGCCAGTAATCAAACAGCACAGTGATGACCATAGGCTGACACTCTGAGAGTCCACCTGATAACCAAGACTTTGTGGCCGTCGGAGCCTGACCTCCTGCCCTCTGTCACTGCTTACTGTTGACAGTACCTTCCTTTTTATTGCCTGCATGTTATTCCATTCCATAGTTATGAGCAGTCTACTTCCTCATTCTTGTTGAAGGACATTGGAATTGTTTCTAAAGTCTGAGAATTATGGAGCTACTAAGTGATTAACAGCCAGGCAGTGTGTGCACACAGCTGAGATATGGCCCCGCTGGGAGAGAGGACGGCGCTGGGCTTCATCATGCCATTCGTGCCATTTAAAATTTATGAATTCTTGACTTCTGGAACTTTCTGTTAAACATTTTTTGGGCCTTGGTTGACCTTGAAGAACTAAAACCATGGAAAACAGAACCACAGATAAAAGGGGCACTCGTCAGTTAAGTGCACAAGGATCCGTGTTGGGAGGGGACATGAAGAACTTCCTGTCCCCCCAGGGTTCTCACACACACACACACACACAGACTGCCAGGAGAGGAGAATTCATCCCCCTCAGTCTCTTACCAGGCTACAGCTAAGGCTTGGGCTTAGGAACCATCCAGAAACTGGGATTCAACTCCTTGCTGGGTGATTTCACACAAAAGACTTAACCTCTCTGAACCTCCCTTTCTCTTCTAGAAGGAAGGAAACGGTGCCCCGTTCTCACTCACCGTGCAGCAAGTTCAATGGACATGATTTAGGTAAAGCCCAGGGGCACAGAAGGTAGACAACACACACTGTTGTCACACAGGTCATTTGGGATCTCACCTCTCAGCCACAGGGATAAGGAGGGAAAGAACATGGCCATATAGAGGTGGGGGGTGGGGGTGGCGGTAGTTGAGCCCAGGGTGGATCCATGGATTTCCCTAGCCCTGGAATTTGTTTGAACATTTTTTCTTTGGGGAGATGGTAACTCAGAGAGGTTAGTTTTCTGGCCTAGGGATGCCCAGCCTGTTAGCAGCGGACTCAGATTCCTGCTCGGGGACTGAGGGAGTCTCTTCCAGCCTCTCATGGCGGACGTCTTGGAGGGCGTCTGGATGGATTCCAGGGAATTCCTGGGGGGGCCTGAGGGGCTGTCCTGCCTTCTGAGGCAATGATGGGGGAGGGAAGCTGACCTCCAGCCCAGGTGACCAGCCCTCCCTAGGACAGGAACAGGGGCTGTCCAGGGCCAAACAGTCCTAAGCATCACGGGAGCCTTGGGGACAAAAGCAGTTCAACAGGCTGGGTAGCAACGTGCTCTGGGGACAGTTCAAGGGGACACACCTCATTGGAGGTGGTGGGTTGTCCAGTACACACCCGCCCACCATTCAGCCCATTGTGCCGGGGCCTCATATGACGTCCAGCTGCAAGCTCTCCCTGGGTCTGGGACAGCCAGGGCTGGGGTGACTCAGGACCGGGGCCTGGGGCAGCAGGGTGACTCAGGACCTGCCCTGCTGCAGCCCTCCCTGGCCAGGGGCGGCGGGGGGGGGGCAGCTCGCAGTGGCCAGGCTGGACAGCCCCTCCCAGCGCCTTGAGGCCCTGGTGGCCGAGTCTTGGCTAAGCAAGAAGGAAGTCCTCCTCCTCTGAAGAGAAATTGAGCAGACGCTGCCCCTGGTGTGCCCGGGCCACCCTCCAAGCTTCCCTGTGGCTTAGACACCAGAGGGTCCTGCCCAGGGAGGCAGCCCCGAGTGACAGCGGTGGCTTGCGCAGCCCTGTGCCCAGGCCTGGAGGATGGGGACCTTCTTCCTAGGACAGGGCGTCTGGTCCTCCCAGATGCCAGTAAATGCACCCCCAAGCCCTTTCCTGAGGCTTCGGGGGCTCTCTGCGCACGAGGCCCAAGTTAATCCCTGGAATGACCAACAGACCTGGAAAGTCCCCAGAGACCCAAGAACGCGCCTCAGCACCCTCCCGGGCTTTCATACACCCCGAGTCCCCCATCACGGAGCCAGATACGCTCAGCCCACGCTAAACGGCCCCAGAGCCCCTGCCTGCTCTTTCCTCCTGGCCTTTGCCCACCCAGTGCCCCTGCCCGGAATGCCCCGTCCCTTTCTTCTTCGAAGGCTGCCTGTAAAACTCCTTGCTAACAATCCCAGAGCCATCGAGTGTGGGCAAACTGTCCTCTTCAGTGTCCCCCCTGGATGGAGGCTCCTGTGACCTGCTCATCCACACTCCCAGAGCTGGGCACCGGTGCTGGAAGCCAAGGTGTCAATAAAACCCCCAGTATGAGGGGGCGAGTGACCAGTCCAGGAGGGATACCTGGGCACCTCCGCCCAGACCCCCTGGGCATGCACCGCACCCTGCAGCCCTTCTGTGAACTCCACCGGGTCCATTCACAAAAGGCAGCCTCGGGTCGGCTGTGAGTCATTTGTCCCCGAGCCAGAAGAAGACCTGGCTGCCCCACAGGGAGCTCAGGAAGCCCCCAGCCCCTCTCCTCCAGAATCTCCCTGCTCTGGGTCCCAGCCCAGCCCTGCTTACCTGGCCCACAGGTGAGGAGGAGACTCGCAGCCAGAGCCAGCAGGTGCCCGCACCGGTGCTCCGGGGGAGCAGGGCACTCCCAGCCCATCCTCCTGCCAGACGGCGCTCTGCGTCTCACCCCCTGAGCGAGTCCCTGTGACTGAGACCAGCTCAGCCTGGCCAGGCTTTGGGGAGGGTGGCGAGGACACACCTTGCAGAACTTTCCAAGAGGGGCAGGGCCTGCCCTCGGGGGAAGCAGAGGGTGCTGCTGCTGGCAAAGGTCAGCAGGCATTATTCAAAGCCCCACGGTGACTAACACCTGTGGACTGATACCCTCTGTGAGGAGGGACCTGGAGGGGCCTGCGCCCCAGGCCGAGCTCCCTGGGTCCAGTGTCATGCTGAGAGTTCCCTGGGGTCTGGGTCCCCCCGGGCTTCCAGGAGGTCGGGGGCTGGACGCACCTCTGTCCCATTTCCCGGAGCCCCAGGTTCTACCCGAGACTCTCTGCTCGGGGGCTGGCCCCACCAGACTGGAGCTGGGTGGACCCTCTCGGGGCAGGCACAGCTGCCTCTGGAGGGTTTTGGAATGTGCAGGAGTGTGGGGAGGCTGCATTCCCACGGGGGAACTCCCCAGCCCAGGGGAGCTGAGGGCTGAGCTAGCGTGCCCTCCAGAACCCCCTGGGAACCACTCCCTCCACCTGCCCTCCCTTGAGGCCCCCCAGAGCCACCCTGGGGGCTGCAGCCCAGCCCCCCCCCCCCAGTCAAGTCCTGCAGCTGCCCTGGCACAGGGTGCAGGGAGAAGTGGGGATTCTGCCCGTTCTTTGCAAACCTCATTCTTCTACCAGCTTATCAACATTAAACCTGGGCTGTCAAAAGAGCCACCCCAGCAGCGAGCTCTCCCCCACCCAACCTGCCCCGGACCATCTGTCTTAAATACCTCGCTCTTCAAAGTCCCCTCAGTCCCCTTTTACCCTGGCATTTGGGGGATCCCCACCCCACCCATCCCTAACAGCCAGATGCATCACAAGACGGGAGGGCACATGCAGGTGCCCGGGTGGGGGTGGTGGGGGGGGATGAGGGGCTTCCCATCTCTCCTGCATCTTGCTCCCAAGGCGGAACTGCCGAGACCCCCACCCCGGGGCCTCAGCGTGCTTTCTGTAATTTCCTGTTGACCTGCTGTGCCGGCCCTGCAGGCCCCACTCCAGCAGACACCCTTGAGCATGCAGCTCAGAGAGGTCAGTGGGAGACACCAGACCCAGACTGGGGGGGGGCAGGAACCGGGGGCAGCCCCTGGAGCAGATGTCTCTACGGTGAGAAGGAAGGATAAGTGAAATCAGCTGGGCCAGAGGGCACCACGATGCTGGTGACAACGGAGGAGGACTGGCCTTCCCTGGACCAGATGACGGTCACCTCCTGTGGTCTGACTCGAGCAAAAAGAAACATCTTTTTGGAATCAGGCCCCTGGCCACTAGAAAGTTCCTAGGCTCTAGTCCACTCTAAAAAAAAAAAAAAATCAATGAGCTCTTACATGTCCCTTTGTTGGGGAAGCACCAGGGTGTTGTCTCCCTTCAGCCAAAGTCCCCTTTCAAGCCTGGCTTGGCCCCAGACTTGCACTTGTCTCACTTCTGTTGTTTCCAAGCCAAAAGTTCTCATCTTCGGTGGAGAGGAGACCCAGGGAAACGGAAGTCAGGTGACCATCCTCCAGATGACCCCTGTGTTCCACTCACCTTCCACCTCCCAGAGGGGAACACTAGCGGCCCCCTGCTGCCACACCAAAGCGCCAAGACACTCAAGACCCAAGACAGAGTCTGATCCTCGCTCCAGATCCATGGACTCCCAAATCGGTGTGTGACCTCTTTAAGCAGTTCCAGTCCTCTTTCCCTGGAACGTGGCAACAAGCTTCCTCAACCCCATCAGCCCTTGAGACCTCGTGCCCAGGAGCCGTGCTGCTCTCGCGGACGGGGAGTGGGGGGGGGCAGGATTAATGGATTCATGACTGGGGATCATGGCCACTGTTTATTGAGCACCTACTGTACCCTGGTTGCCAATCACCACCAAACTGGGCCTCCTCTCACAGCAGTTCTGTGGCTTCTCCCCTCCTTCCTCCCATCCTCTCTCCTTCTCTCTTCCGTTCTCCGAGTGTGGCCGGGGCTGGAACCCAGGACCTCTTGCATGAGAACCAAGCACTCTCCCACCCGCAGCCCAGGGCAGTTGCTATTAATGGCTCCATTGAACCCATGAGAAAGCTGGGAGCCAGGGACTCATCCAAAGTCTCACTCCCTGTTTCCACCCTAGGAGTGAGTGGTGCTCCCCCGAGGGACGCTGCCCAGCATCTGGAGTCATTTCATCGTGGAAACGCCAGGGGCTGCTTCTGTTGGCATCGAGTGGTGAAGACCAGGGATGCTGGTCAATATCCTCCGGTGCCCCCAGTGGCCAGCCCCACGGGACAGCGGGGGCCACTGTGAAACAGAGCCCTGAAGCAGTGCTGTCCTGCGGAGCCTTCGACTCACTCCAAGTCCATGCTCCAGAGCCACGGTGGCTACCTAGGGCTTGGACTGTGGCTGGTGAGGGACAGATGGATGCTTAACATTTCATCTGAACTTAAAAACACATCCTCCGTTTAGTGGCTAGGAAACTCGTGAGTAGGCTTGAAACGACTTGTGGAGGTGAATGTCCTTTTTCTGTGGTTGCTATTTTAAACTTCCATTCTATAGAATCTAAACACAGATCCCGTCTTCAACGGCTCGGCCTCCCATCTGAGAGGCCCTTTCCTGCCAAGGTTAAGGGCACGGCTGACTCAGAGAACAGAGTGTGTTTGGGGAAAGGAAAGAAAACATCCTGCTAAGGCTTTCTGTGATGGTTGCTGAGGGACGATAACTATCCGGACACCCAGGTGCCCTTCCGTTTATGGTGGCCTAGGACCCCCACCGACCATCCCCCGTCGCGAATGCCGCGGGCTGGAAAAGCTCCCAGGACGCCTGACCTGGCAGACACCCAGCTCAGTGCTGCGCTGGGGACTGTCCATCACCCCCTCCCACCCCTCGGGCTTCCGCTCAGGAGCCACCTCCTTCCTGGGAGAGGTCTGTCCCCACCCAGCCCCAAGCGTCCTGCCCCCTCTGTGGCTCACCATCCCATCATGCTCTTCATTTCCTCCCTGGTGCTGGTCAGCGTTCTAAATGTCAAGTGCTTTTACTGTCCATTTGTTCACCTTGCTGCCTCCACCTACCCGTGATGGGCAGGGACCGTCCGTCTCCTTGTGGCCACATCCCCCCGACTGACTCGCAAATACTGTTGGGGGAAAAAAAAAAAAAACCTCCAAAAAGGCCTAGGATTTCCTTGACAAGAGACTGAGAAGGGACCTCAGTCCCATTTGACACAGACCAGCCTTGGGAACCCGTCTCATAGGGGGCATCGTGGATCCCTTCCTTTCCAGAACCTTCTGAGTCCCTCTTGACTCTGCCCGTGGAGTTCAGACCTTCATCCTCTCTCTGCTTCGACTTTTTTTTTTTTTTTTTTTAATTTTCACAGCCATGGCCTGTGCCCACTCCACCCTCTTTTGAGTTCCCCTCCACCCAGCCAACAGAGTGACCTTTGAAAAATGCAGAACCAGCCAGGCCACGCCCTGGTCCGGATTCTTCCGCGTCTCCTCACTGCTCTCGGGGTCAAGTCTAAACTGTCCAGCCTGCTTTCAGGGCTCACCTTGAGCTCGCATCTGCCCTTTCCACCCCTGCATTGGCCTCCTACAAGACCCAGACTCTCACCCCAAGCCTCTGCCCAGGCCATGCCCTGTACCAGCACGGCCCTCCCTTTGAATGCCAGATCCTCCAGGCCTCCCTCAGACAGAATGCAGAATTCCCCTTCCTGTTTGCAGAACACCTTGTGCCTTCCGCCCTCCGAGTGCCAGGCTTCATGTGCACATGCACGTTTCACCCCTGACACCATTAATTCAGGAACACTGGGTAGGGTGCCTGACCCCGCCCGGCGTGCCAAAGGAAGAAATGTTAGGGACTGATTCGTTCGTGAACTGACCCCTCTGGGCCCCGAGGTGAGCCAGGCAGACGTGGAGGAGGACCCACAGGATCCCCCCACCCATGCCTTCTGCGCCCCTGGTGCCTCATCTCCCTTCCTGTTGGCATGTGGTACCTGGACCCCGCTGGTGGAAACGAGCCTGTTCAATCCCATGTCTACACGGCCTTCTGGGCTGTTCTGGAGGATGGAAGGAAGGGTTGGAGCTTTCGAGGTCTCTATCAGAGTCTGGGCACCATAGTGTTTCAGGCTGGATGGTTCTCTGCTCTGGGGAGCGGGGGACAGTCCTGTGTGCGGTCGGGTGCTCAGCAGCCTCCCTGGCTCAGTTCATAAGATGCCAGACCCTCAGCCCGCCCACCCACCACCTGTGACAAGTCCGATATTTCCACCCCCTGCCGACAGTCCCCAGAGAGCAAGCTCACTGCTACCCGAGAGTCACTGGTTTATACCCAAACTTCCAAATCTGCCCCCATCACAAGAGCCACTCCTAAAGAAGAGGAGTGGTTCCACGTTCAGCCCCGTGGTGTGGCGATGAGCCCATGATGGCGATTCCATGAGCTGGACATCAGCCAGAGGAAGAAAGTCAAGGTCAAATATTTTCTCTGGTATTGCAGACGCTAGTCCCAAATAAAGGGGAAAAGGAGGGGGAAAAAACGAAGAAGGGAGGAGGAATTCCATCAAAACAGAAGATCCGTGGGTAGAGGAGGGTTCTGAGGGGAGGGTCGGGGTAGGAAGGACAGTGGGATGGATCTGACCTAACCTTCCAGGGCGCATTCCCACAGTGACCGGCACCACCGTGCACATCCGTCAGGCGCTGATTGAAAAATAAATAAATAGAAGATGAGTCGAGTAGAGGGAGGGGATGGGGGGAGGGAGAGGGAAGGGAAGGGGGAACCCTGGGGCCTGATGTAGAGCAAGTTACATTCCAAGCTTGTACCCTACGTCAAAATAAATCCTAATGTTATGTCTAACTAAAAAGAACTAGTAAAAAAAGGTTCGTGGACTCTATACCTCCTATAAAAGAGAAAGAGAAAAGTCTAGGGATGTAGCCCAGCAGTAGAGTACTTACTAAGGCCCTGGGTTCCATGGTGGGGGGGGAGGCTGGGGGTAGTATTCTTGTCCCTATCTGCGGTGATGCTGATGTTGTATGTCGGTACACCTCCACAGGGCCTGGATTACACAGAGGTCTATTCATTCATCCAAATGTAGCAGAGGTACACTTGAAATCTGTGCATTTCATTCCATGTAGATTTTATATCAAAAGGCAAAAATCTACCCTCAAATACTGAATTCTGCTTGATGAGCTATTGAGAGGGGATGGTAGTGGTGAATGCAATGACCTTGAGATGCATCAAAAAAAGGGGGGGTGGGGGCTTTGGTATTGCACCAAAATAGAATTGAAGACCAGTGGAATAGAATAGAAGACACAGAGACATAACTCACGTAAATACAGTTATCTCATATTAGACAAAGGTGCACGTACGTACACTGGAGGAAAGATGGCCTCTTCAACAAACGGGGTCTACGAAAACTGGAAATTCATATGTCGCCGATTGAAGTTGAACCCCGGTCTCTCACTCTGCACAAAACTCAACTCAAAGTGGTTCAAGGACCTTGGCATGACACCAGAGACCCCCTGGGCCTACTAGAAGAAAAAGCAGGCCCAACTCTCCATCATGTCAGCTCAGAAAGAGACTTCCTCCATAAGACTCCCAAAACACAACAAGTACAGTCAGGGATCCATAGATGGGACGGCATCAAACTAAAAAGCCTCTCTATGGCAAAGGAAACAATCAAGAACATGAACAGAGAGCTACAGAATGGGAGGAAATCCTGACCACCTGCACCTCAGAGCCCGAATCTCCAGGATATACAAAGAACTCAGAACACTGAACACCAAAAACAAACAGGCAAAAAAGAACCAAAAACCCAATCAATAAATGGGCTAAGGAACTGAACATGGGCACTTCACAGAAGATACACAAATGGTCAGCAAATACGTGGAAAAAATGTTCCACATCTCTACCAATTGGAGAAATGCAAATTAAAACTATACTGGTATTCCATCTCACTCCAATCCGAATGGCAATCATCAAGAATACAGGTCACAATAAATGGTGAAGAGGTTCACTCACACATTGCTGATAGGACTGCAAATTTGTGCCATCATTATGGAAAGCAGTATGGAGACTCCTCAGAAAACTTGGAATGGAACCACCATTTGACCCAGTTATCCCACTCCTTGGCTTATACCCAAAGGACTTAAAAATCAGCATACCCAAGTGACACAGCCACATCAAATAGCAGCTCAATTCAGAATAGCCAAGCTATGGAACCAACATAGGTGCCCTTCAACAGATGAATGGATAAAGAAAATGTGGTATATATACACAACAGAATACTACTCAGCAATAAAGAAGAATGAAATTATAGCATTTGCCAGTAAATGGATAGAATTGGAGATTATCATGTTAAATGAAATAAGCCAGTCCCCAAAATCAAAAGGCTGAATGTTCTCTCTGATAAGGGAGGGTAGGGAGGGGAAGTACAGAAATTCATTGGAATAGACAAAGGTGGATGAAGGGAAGGAGGGGGACTGGGAGTAGGAAAGACAGTAGAATGAACTGGACATCACTTTCCTATGCTCATATATGAATACATAACCAGTGTAACTCCACGTCATTTCCAACCACAAGAATGGGATCCAAATTGGAGTGGGTGGCACTCTATGCAGGTATAATGTATCTACATACACTCTACTGTCATGAATCTCTAAAAACAACCAACAAATAAAAAAAAACACAGAAAAAAAGAGTGATTCTAAAAATAAATTCATTAAACATATTTTAAAATTAGCCTGTTCTGTGTGTTAAATTTTAAAATGAAAACCATCTTTCAAGAAATGAAACTGAATTTGTTGAATTTCAAGAAATTAATAGAATACAAAGTGGAATATATAATGTGGCCAAGTAAAGTGAAAATCAAGCAATGCTTCTATCCTTTTCATACTCTAGTTTTTAATATTAATTAAAATTAATTTGTGTTATTAATTATAACCTGCATTAATTACAAATTAATGAAACATTTCCATCTATTTCTTGTAATGGGATATATATTTATTTATATTTTTTTGCAGAAAGTAACAGTATAAAACTACCTCCCCCCACACACAAAAAAATGGCCCTTGTATTCATTTTCTATTCCAAAGAGAAAGAAGGCAATTTCTAGAAGAGTGTCTGGCATAATCAGGCACTTGAAAAACGAAAGGATCCTTGAAAGGATTATTAAGTGAAGGTGTATTCAAGGGTATACAAATGAAAAGAAATGCCTGATAGGAGTCAGGGTGGTGTACGCCTGTAGTCCCGGCCACTTGGGAGGCTGAGGCAAGAGGGTCACAAGTTTGAGGCCAGCCTCAGCCATTTAGCAAGACCCTGCCTCAAAATAAAATTTAAAGAAAGGGCTGGGAATGTGGCTTAGTTTAGTGCCTACCATGTGTGAAGCTCCGGATTCAATCCGCAGTGCCATTAAAAAATAAAATAAAATGTTTAGATAAGATAGAGAAACGGACGTGTGATTGACCAAACAAGTTTAGCAAAATGTGAAGCAGAATCCAGGTGGGGGAGGGTCTCGAAGTGTTCACTGCAAAAATTTTTGAATTTTGTTTGAGGTTTCTCATGATCAGATGCTGGGGGTGGGGGGAAGCCTGGGTCTGCATACTTAGCATTTATACATACTTTTGTGTATAGTTGTAGTTCTACCAAAAAAAAAAAAAAAAAAAGGAAAAATCACAGTCTGTATGACTTTGGGGTCTGAGTCCAGGTCCTGGCTCAACCTCTGACCTGGGGCTGCCCTTCCTTCTGTGAGCTGCTTCCTCTCCCATCACTGAAGAGGGTCACACCGCTCTGGAGTCAGACAGAACAGGTGCACGGCACAGCTACAGTACCCGCCAGGTGAGCATCCTGCGACCAAGACCTCAGTTTTGTGCATCTTAAAGGCCAGTGAGCCAGCTGTTACGCAGCCTGGCTGTGGAGGCTGAAAAGAGAAGTCTCAGGGCCCGGGTGGCACAGTTGGTGGTAAGTACAGTCATTGGCCAGCGCGTGTGAGACCCCTGCGGTCACTGCCCTGTGGGAGACTTCAAGACACTTCTTTCGGGAACACGTGGGGAAGGTAAGGCCCAGGAGATTTATTTATTTATTCCTTTTTAGTTATTTACAATTATCCAATCAATCCATTTCCATCCTCCCCAGATGATATAGCCTGAGAGTTATTGGTTCCAAAGGCGCATCTATCCTTCCCTGCTTGCAAACATGGAAGCAGAATTAGGAAAGGCGATAGAAGCACAGGCCTGACACGCCAGCTCCTTGGGAGGCTGAGGCAGGAGGACCACAGTCTGCAGCAGCCTGGACAATTCTACAGACTCTGTCTCAGAACAAAAAAGTGGAAAGGTCTGGGGCTCTAGCTCCTGATAGCCTGCCCCTGGGTTCAACTCCCAGTACCACTAAATACATTAAATTAAATTGAGAACGATGCCTTCGAGGACTTGCTGTGGAGTCTCTCAGCTCAGTCCCCTCTGACACAGGGTAACTCCTTTCATCCATATTCACCGAATTTCATGAAGGATAGAGCGAAGACGGTGGAGGTCTCCCGGGTGGGTGGCTCTGGGGGCAGAAGCCTTGTGTTATGGCTTAGATTTGTGTCTCCCCAAGAGAGGTTGTGGTCTGCGCCCCCAGTACCTCTCAGGACGTGACCTTATTCAGATCTTGGAAGTGAGGCTGCTTAGGGGGACCTCGTCCAGCCCGACTTTAAAAAAGAATAAATTTAGACACAAGGACAGGCACGTAGAGGAAGAACACCACGGGACAAGGCAGCAGAGATGGGGTCACACCTCCACCGGCGGAGGAACGTCAGAGAGGCCAGCAAAGCCCCGGCAGCCGGGAGAGACATGGAACAGAATCTCCCCTGTGGCTTTTGGAAGGAACCAGCCCCACCGACACCGTCACCAAGGCCACCTGGTCTGTGGCCCGTGGTGATGGTCACTCAGGGAAACTAACTCGTCTCGTTAATAGCAGTGAAGCAGCCCTTAGCGGGCCGGGAGGGGAGGGGGCAGTGACTCAGCTCCAACCGTCATGTGTCAGGTATGAGGATGTGACAGGCAAAGGGAGTCTCTCGGAGGCTTGGAGTGACCCAGACCGGGCAGACAATAAATTTAAAATAGCATTCATGCCTCTCATGTGACAGCCAAGCAGGTGGGTGTCACTGACGGGGGATGTCATCTCATCTCCAGTTTGTGAGCCCTGGGGACTGAGACCTAAGAGGTCATGAATACCAGCTCCACAGAGAGGGGTGGGCAGGAGAGCGTTCAGAGGCAGGGAGACACACACCCGGGGCCGGAGGCCGGAGCCAGCTGGGGCAGAAGCAGTGTGCGTGGGGAGAGAGCCCTGGGGAGCCAGGTGACAGGCCTGGAAGGTGGCAGACCCCATGCGATTGGCAGAATAACAGACCCGCAAAGCCGTGCGCATCCTGATCCCCAGAACCTGGGAGTACCGCTGCCACTGTGCGGAGGATCTGCAGGTGGGAGACCACCTTGCAGGGGCACCTGGTGACCTCCTGGGGGTACTTACGAGGGAGGCAGGGAAGAGTGTGAAGATGCTCTGTTGCTGTCGTGGAAGACGAGGGAGGGGTCAGAGGCCGAGGAAAAGGGACACCCGTTGGAAAATGGAAACAGCAGCACAGGATTCTCCCTAGTGGCCTCGGAAGGAAGGGGGCCCCCGCGAGGCCCGGGGTTGGCCCAGTGAGGCCCGTGATTGGACCCCTGATCTCCAAAATTGAAAGGTCGCGATCTGAAGTGCCTGGAAGCACAAGTGCGTGGTAATTTGTTGCAGCAGGGGACCGATCGGGAGCCACAGCCCAGGGGAGGAGTGACGGAACTCCCCAGACACCCAGCGGGTGGGCAGCCCCCGGGGACACAAGAGCTCAGGAGCCAAGAACCTACTCACCTTGCAACTGAAAGTTCACCCCCTTGACGGGCACCTACCACGTCACCAGCTTCTCCCCATCCTCCCATTTCTATTCTTTGCTTCTTTGGTTATTTGAGTTTCCACATGCAAGCAGAATCACAGGGCGCTTTTCCTTCTGTGCCTGGCTTTGGTCACTTAGTCTCATGTCCTCCAGGGTCATCCCTGGGTTGTCAGTGGCAGCTCTCCTTCTTTCGGGCTGAGTGATATTCATTGTGTACGGATGGTCGCTTATTCTCTCATCTCTCCGGGGTTCCGAGGGTGAGTCCCTACCTTGACGGTTGTGATCAGTGCCAGGGAATGTGGGCATACGGAGATCTCTTTGAGACCCTCCTTTCTTTTCCTTTTCAGTGAGACTGCTGGGTCCTATGGTAGAGCCGTATTACAGGGGCTTATTTTAACCACATGAAAAACGCTCAAGTTGAACTATAAGGCCCCCCGGGGTGGGGTCCAGGCTCCCAGGTCTTCCTGGGAGTGAAGTGGTGACTCAAGGTAGGGAGGGAGTTGGGGGCAGGCTGGGATGACCCTTGGGGACACTATTCCACCAGTGGACCTGTCTATTTCAGCCAGGGATCACTCCCTCGTGGGAATGAGGAGCAGAGTTGCTAGACGTCCCCAATTTTTCAATTTCTATAAATTGCAAAATTGTGATTTCAAATTTCATAAGTGCAATTTGTATGTGAAACATTTCGCTTCTGAAATGTTTGCAAACCACTCCTCTATCAACATCCCATGGGCCAAATAAAATAGGTCTATCCTAGGCTCCAACTTGTGACTTCTGACCTAATATTCTAGGGGAAATCCACTTGAGTTGTTCAACTTTATGACCAAAAGATAGATCTATTAAAGGTGGACTCACTAAAGGTGCACTCATTATGACATTCTAGAGAAGAAAACTGGTAGAATCACTTTAACCAAGAGTTCACAGTTAACATCAACTGCAATATAACTTGATAACTTATATAACTTGATGAATCTATGGATGTTCAGAATGTGAACATCTGAAGAATGTGTATTCTTCTCTGAATATCTTTGATTTGCAGTTGATTAAATTTGTGCATGCAGACCCCATAGAGGTGGCAGGCTGATGGTACTCTCTGGCCCCATACAGAAAGAAACTTGCCCTCCCTGGTCATGGAAACTCTCTGTCTTATCTCTGCAACTTTTCTGTAAATCTAATATGATTTCACAGTTGAAAGGTTTTAAAAGCAGACCAAGAGTTGTGCGTTCCTAAGCCAAGGGGAAGTAATTCGAGGATCAGCTGGGGCTCTGCAGAGTAAAGCTCAGTCTCCTGATATTAGGTGTCGAAACATCAAAGAAACAATGACATCGAAGCTGTGTGGCCTAGAACTGATTTGTTCACTTCTCTGTGCTTGTTTCCTTATTTAGGGAAAAAAAAAGAAAAAGAAAAAGAAAGAAAGAAAGAAATCGAGTCGATGATAGCACTTCTACTACAAGGATGAGATAATGCCTGTGAAATATTTGGCACAGGGCCTGGCACAGAGGAAATGCACAGTAATTTTTTTCGCAATTGATATTTCAAGTTCTAACAGACAACATGAGTTGACCAGGATCATAAGGCTGTGAGCGTGGGCAGGGATACAGTCTAGACCCCTGCCGTCTTGGCTGTCTCTGTGAAACAATTTATACTCTCTAGAGTCTTGCCAACCTACAGAGCCCTGCTGTGACGTTCCCCGTGGGGAGTCCTTTGACCTTTAGTTGCATACCTCCAGTGATGGGAGGCTCGCTCCCTTACACAAGGTTGCCTATCAAAACTCTCAGAATTAACCATGACAACTCCCTTCTGGTGGTCCAAATTCTGACCTCTCTATATAATTCTGATCCTGTTGGGGATCAGCTGGGGCTCTGCAGGGTAAAGCACAGAGGTCTCCCATCCTCTTCCAATTTGAGATTCATTTTTTTTTTCTTCCTGCTGGAAGAAGACTGGCAAAATATTACATCTTAGCACCTGTCTAGTTTGCTGCACTCAAACACCCAAACACGAAGCTGGGCAGGAAGGCAGTGACAGGCAGCTTTCAAAGATGGTCCCCAGGGGCAGCTCAGTGAAGGCATGCTTGTCCAGTTTGTGTGAGGCTCTCCCTGGTTCCCCAGGATTGAAAAGAATTTATTCCCAGTGGAGAGACTTTTTGTGTTCCCAACAAAGAACAACGAGATGTGTTTAGATGTGTTTAGATCTTGATCTGGTCGCCACACACGTGTGTGTACTGGAACATCACACTACCCCTGCACCCGCCGTCCCATAAATAGGTACACTTCTTAGCTATCAATGAAAACGCTTCAAAATGTTTAATTTAAAAAAACAATAAAGGTGGTATCCTGGAATATTGAATTATACAAAAAAAAATCCACTCTTCTGGCCATTTTGAAATATAGGATACATTAATCATTTCGATGCCGTTTTCATGCTGTGTGGTAGATCCCTAAAACTCACTCCTCCTGTCTAACTCAATCTCTGTGGCCTCTTGCCTCCCCCCACTTCCCTCCCCACAACCAGCACCTAGGAACCACCTTCGTCACCCGCTCTGAGCTCTCTGAGTTTAGATTTTGCATTTGAGGGAGCTCATGCAGGGCTTTGCACCATGCAAACAGGCCACACCCAAAAATCTCCCCAGAGCTTTTGCATGGGCTGTTCCACCTGCCTGGAATACCTTTCCCCCTGCAGTCTGTGCTCACGGGTCATCTCAGAGAAGTCCTCCCTGCCCGCCTTGTCCCCGTCCCCTGGTCACCAGCTCCGGGTGACCCTCTGCCACCCTCATCTTCTTGATTGGCTGCCTCTGAGGAGGAAATGTTTCCAATGACATTGTTCACTGGGCATCTTTGTGCTCAGTAAAAGCACAGTCATATATCAGGTGCTCAATAAATATTTGCCCAGCCGGGGAGTGAAGGAGAGAGGGAAGCAGGTGACCACAAGGCAGGTCCGCATCATCCTCTGAGCTAGAAAACAAACAGGGGTGGCAGTTGGTGCCAGGCACACCACCAAATGTCCGGCGCCCATCCCTGGCCCAGCTCTTGCTTACTGGCCAGGCCGGGGTCAGCCTGCGTCCCCAGGAGCCCGAGCAGAGACTCTGTGCGCTTCCCAACTGTCAGAGGGACTCGCCCCCTGCTGCCCAGATACCCTGATGACAGTCCCACCCCGGCTGGCCTTCAGGGTCTTCTGAGCACACCTGTGGTGCCAACCAGCCTGCCTGTTAACCCAGGTGTGCCCAGAAGCACCGGGAAGGGCTGCAAGAAGTGTCCTTGTGCACCTCGCTCAGGAAAGTCCCTCCAACACAGGAGACATTCCCTTCCAGGAGCTAGTGACTCGGAGGGCTCCAGGCAGCTGGCTTAAAAGAATCCTCCTCCTTCCAGTACTTTCCTCGAGCCAGGCACCACGTGGGGTGTTCTGCTAGTCGCCGTCTCCTGATAGGGGCCTTCCATCCACATCTACAGCTGAAACCGCAGAAGAGGAGCTGGGATTCGAACCCAAGACGTCCAACAGGAGTAACCAGCGACTCCCCAGTTCCCCCCCAACCTGACCTGTGCTTGGCAAAAGCCGATGGGGATCGTGTGCCCTGGAAATCCGCTAAAACCGCCCTTCTGGGGGACACACAATGCAAGCTGTGTGTAGGATGGAAGGTTTTCTAGTGACCACACGCCGAAAATATGAGCAGAGACAGACGAAACTAATGCTCGTGACACGGTCCAGGGCTTTTCCGGTAAAGGGCCTGAGTAAGCGGCTGTTCATTTCCAGTCCTGTGAGAGGCATTTGTGCCAAACAGGGCCACGGGGACTTTGCTCAGAGCCAGAAAGACTCAGTGAGGGATTCTTTAGTAACCGAAGGAGGAAGAGCAGAGGGAAGGAGGAAGGGAAGGAGCGGGGGAGGGGGAGGAGGAAGGCTCCAGGAAGCCCCGCTGGCATCCGCTGGCACTGCCCCCCCACTCTGTGTTGAATTTTAGTTACCAGCAGAGAAGCCCAGACCTCTTCCCTCCTCCCGGCTCAGCTGCCCTCCCCGGAGCCGCTCCCTAATTCCCTGTCCTCTGGACCACTTTATTTGATTGTGGTAGAAAAATGATGAGAGGGGCCAATGGGAAGTGCCCCCGTCCCCACTGCCTAGTGACACTCCCCACAGGGCCAGGCTGGGGAGCAGCCCTCCTGGCTCCTCACAGTGTAGCACGGGCAGTTACAGGCACCGTCCATGACACTCAGCTGTGGGTGGCCTGTCTGCCTGCCACATGGCACCTTCCATCCTTGTTGGAGGGTGCCATCCCCCTTACGCGCAAAAGAGCTTGCAGGAAACAGTTGGCCCTGATCCTGCAGATGGAGAGGCCACACCCGGCGACTGACAGATGCCCCCTAGAATAGGTCCCGTCATCAGGAGGGCATGAAAGTCCTTCCAAATGCATGCTGAACACAGTCAGTGCACACATACGATGTCGTCAATTTAAAAATAAAACCAAATTCAAACACATGCACGCGTGTGCGCGCACACGCACACCTACAGACGATACAGCAGGTCTACAGGCTAAGTCATGGCTAATAGGAAAATGTAAAAGGCCAGGACTTACTGTGTCTGGTCCTGATGTGGGAGCGTGGCCAGCGCCTCAGCCCCGAGCATGGAGTGGGACGCACTGGGGATCTGGAGCCTCCTGGGTCTCCTTGGCTTCTGGTGCCGGGCCTCCAGGCACTAACAGGACCTTCCGGCCTCTCGGGTGATCTTGAGGGGACTGGGCTGGTCAGTGTCCTTCTGACAAGTTTTCTCTTCTCCTGCTGCCTCCTGGCATCCACATAGGAGTCGCTCATGTTCCCGACTTGGGACAGAGAGCATTTCCCTGGGAGTCTCCCAGGGACGATGGGCACCTCAAGGCGGAGCTCTTCTGCAGAAAGCCGAGGCGTGGGCACATGATGCTCACCCAGGACTCCTGTGGCTGCAGCCAGGCTCAGCAGGGCTCTGGTGTCCAGGTGAAGAATTGCTCCTGGGGCGGAGAGAGGAGAGAGAATCAGTGTTGTCTCTTTCCTAATTTAGCAAAATCTGAACCTCAGAGGGGGCAGTCCCCCGTAAAAGCTCCCTGAATAACACAAGACATAACTGCAAACAGAGCCACTGGAGCTCCAGCCAGTCCAGTTCTGGAAGCTGAAATAATAAAGACTGAAAATAGTAGTTCACAGCATAAGACAGTCACTGGCCACGTTTCCTCTTGTCTTTATAATGATTCTTGTCAGCATGGGAAATACTTGTCACCGTGTCTATTAACATTTAATCCACAGAGAAATCACGTGTTGAAATGCAGACATTTTTTTTTTTCATGTCTAACAAGCACCAGTGATAATGCTGTTCCACAGATCTTGCAGAGGTTTAAAATGTGAGTATTTGAGCAAAATTGGCCTTTATGACTGATGAATGATGAGTGGGTGCACAGATGGATGAGCAATGGATGCATAGGTGGATCGATGGATGAATAGTTGTATGAATGGATGCATAGATGGATGGATAAGTGGATGGATGGATGGATGAGTGCATGGATGGATGGATAAGTGGATGGATGGATGGGTGGATGGATGGATGAGTGCATGGATGGATGGATGGGTGGATGAGCAGATGGATAGATGGATGGGTGGATGGATGAATGAATGCATGAATGGATGAGTAAATGAGTGGATGGATGGATGAGTGCATGGATGGATGGATGGGTGGATGAACAGATGGATGGATGGATAGATGGGTGGATAGATGAATGAGTGCATAGATAGATTAATGCGTAGACAGATGGATGAGTAGATGGATGGATGGACAGACAAATGGACATGTGGAGGGAGAGAAAGGTAAAGAGATGTATGGATGAATTATCACAGATACTTAAATTAACACTCCACATTGAAGCCACTAGCCCCCCCCCCCCCCATCTGCCCTCTGATCTCTACCTCCAGCTCAACAAAGGCAGTTCCTTCCACCCGTTCTAAATAGGGCAGTGGTGAAGGGGAGATTTAGACTCTGGGCTTCTTAGCAGCCAGCGCAGTCATTAACTCTCCCTGAAAATATACCAGCCTCCTGTTTTCTTGAATCCACTCTTGCCCTCCATAGTGAATCCTCCTCACAGCTTAAGGTGTTCTCTGATTTTCCACCCTCAGGATAAAGCTCAAAGCCTTTGCTGAAGCTTCCCAATTCCCGTTTGCATGGTCCAGTTGCTCCTCAGCTTTTTAGACTACTTCTCTTCCCACTCTCAGGGTGCCCCATGATGCCTGATGATGATTTTTTTTCCAAAAGCAGTGCTCTCTCACCCCAGGGCCTTTGCCCAGGCTGCATTCTCTTCCCAGGAGCCCTTGCTCCACCTCTGTGCCTAGGTAATTCCTCTTCTCTTGGGTAGATAACAGTCTCCTGTTACATAGTTTGGTGTCTGTCTTCCTACTGGAGTGTAACTTTCCTGAGGACAAGGGCTGTATCCAGTTTGCTCATCCAAGACAGTGACTGGCAAAGGGTGGGCAGGGCAGGCAGCAATACCTGTTGCGTCAGTAAGATGCCCAGCACCTTGAATTCAATTACACATCTTCTTTTTTTTTTTTTTTTTTGGTCCTGGGGATTGAACCCAGGGGTGCTTAAGCACTGAGTCACATCCTCAGGGTCTTGCTGAGTTACTAAGTACCTCGCTAAGTCTCTGAGGCTGACTTTGAACTCGTGATCCTCCTGCCTCAGCCTCTCAAGCTGCTGGGGTGACAGGCGTGTGCCACTGCACCCGGCTCAATGACACTTCTTGCTCAAGAGACCCAACCTTTGGCTTGTGCTGAATTCTGAAAGAAATCTCTCAGACAGGACGTGGTTATGGGGCCAAGCGGAGGGATGGCCGATAGCCAGTGAATTCACTGTGCGTGGAGCTGTCTGTGCCTGGCTCACCTCACTCCACAGAGTGTCCTGCAGCTTCACCCGTGTTGCGGATGACGGCTTTCACGCTGTTAACGCTGGGCCATGTTCTATGGTGATAAGCGACTATTGATGGGGCCCGGGTTAGTCCCGGGTCTCGGCTGTCGTGAACGGTGCTGCAGTAAACCCGCGGTGCCCACATACTGACTTTGTTTCCTTCGGACCAATTCCCAGGAGCGAGGTTGCTGGGTCGTTTGCGGAAACCTCACACTGGTGTCCACAATGGCTGTGCTGGATTTTGCGCTATGATATTTGAGGGATGATTCCGAGCCGGGAGGCTGCCTCGTGCATGTAGGGCGTTCAGTCACGTTGGTGGATTCTTTGGGTTAGACGTCAGCAGCAGCCCTCCTCCCTCCCCCAGGCATTGCCAAATGTCCCTGGGGGCAAAAGCTCCCAGGGAGAACCTGTGTGCCAAAGCACAGTGGGCCAGACCAGTGAGGGGCACAAACCACTTCCCAGCACTCCGGCTGGGCCCAGGAGTTAGTCTAAACTATCTTGAGTGGAGGTTTGTAGTATGTGGAGGTCACAGATCCACTTGATAACCTAATGAACTTTGTTAAACTCTGTACCCTAGAACCTACCATCTGTGTATTCAGGAAGATAACCGACCACCTGTACTCCACTTATCCCTCTCCCAGAAGGGTGTAGACTTCAAGAGCCCCTAATCCATAAAAATGGATGGGCCATATGCTGAGAAGGTTCAAGGCACACTACCCCCAAAATATGGCAACTTGGTATTTGAAAATACAGAAGGAGGAAGGTTCTCGAGGTCATTGTTAACTCCCTTTGGCCTTTCTCCCTCAAAGCAGGTCCCAAGAACCTCATTCAAGGGCTGCCTTCTGTTGTCTGTTTTGGGTTGCTATAATGAAACACCGGAGGCAGTCTGCTTTATAAAGAGGAGAGGTTCCTTTAGCTCATGGTTCTGGAGGCTCAAGGGCCTGGCACCAGCATTGGATCTGCTTTGGCAAGGACCTCACGACAGATGGCATCACTTGGCGGAGAGATCACACGGCTGGATGGGCATTCAGAGTGGGACTCAGGGCTCAGGTTCCCTCTCTAGCCCACTCTCTTGAGGACTGACTCAAGGTCCCACAAGAAGTACCCCAATCCCTTCTGAGGACAGTACCTCCAAGTAGGCCCCACGTCTTAAAGGCCTCTTCACATTGCTACACTGGGGACCAAGAGTGCCGCTCACGAGCCCTTGGGGGGCAAGTGACATCCAAGCCAGAGCGTCCTGTCCACCTCCTGCGTAAAGTGGACTAATTTGCCCCTGGTTTGTTAAAATCAGATCCTATTGTCGTGGCCCATCACAGTTCTCCGTGACTTTCTGCCTCTTCATCAGACCTGGCCTAAACAATACACAGTTTCCCTTGGGTCTTCATTTTTTGGCTCCTGTGTCACCTAAAACTGATATCAAGTAAGTAAATGTGTGTGCTTTCCTCGTGCTAATCTGTCTCCTGTGGCCAAGGACCTCACCAGGGCCCCGCCTTGGCTGAGAAGAGCCCTTTCACTCACATAGTATTAATGCCCGCGTCTCCCCCTCATCCAAAGTTTAAAAAAATCATAGAGGACGAATTCAGACCCAACAAGCTAAAACTTAACCGAAGAAATTGGAGAAAAAGAAAAGCAAATAAAACGAGGCTTGCAGAAAGGCCTCTGGCTACGTTTCATGCCTTAAGTTTCTTTGTAAGTCAAGGTTGCAGGTAACTGTGGCTCGGAGCCAAGGTAAGCGGAGAAATATAAGCAGCTTATGTGACCCATTGTCCTTAGGAAATGTCCCAGTAGAGAGCCAATATTTTCTTTTCTTCTCTCGCCTACATTCCCCGGCCCCCATAATTTCATCAGAATACAATTCGAGGCCCACCAAGCCCCAAAGTTTGAACCCTTGGAGAATTTGCCGAAGACATTTCAGTCTCATCAGAACCATTTCCTATCCCTAAAGGCCAGCTGCGACCTGTCAGCGGGTTTGAAACCCCTGCTCGCGGGGTCCTGCTGCACAGCGGCAATTCCCGTCCGACCGTGAGAACCACATTCCTGCCCCAGCACTGACGTGACTGTCTCCCAGATGCGCCCCACAGGCCGGGAAGCTGAGGCTTAGGGCTGAGAGAGGCCAGATCGCCCGGCCAGCAAGTAACAAGGTGGCCCTGGTCATCCTGGGCTACACCCACCCTGGTGTGACTGTAGGATGGTGCCAGAGCAATCTGCATCCAAGAGAAACCACACTTCCAGTTTTTGAACTTTTTCCCAGGCTAGGGATGTGAGGAGTGACATTCTCTCAAGATTCTGGGCTGTGGTGGGGAACCCCAGGTCCTAGTCCATCGCACAATCGTGAGGGGTGACACGACTCGAGGGGACCGTGCTGCTAAGCTCGGCTCTTGGAAAGGTTACGTGACTTGGGCACATTTTCCCTGTAGGATATTTCCTTATTTTCCGTGGATGTAGCCCCCCACTATAAATCAAGGGAGTGTTGATAGTCCCAAGGGAACGTCTAGGTCATGGGTCACAACCAGAGAATCAGGACAGCCTCTGGGCCACGGAGCGTGTGGACGTGCAGAGAGGATATCATCGCAGATAAAAGTGAGCCGGAGTCCTTTCCCCTGAGCAGAGGGGCAGACAGGCCGCCCACAGCCTGCAAGGTGCAGCCTCAGACCTGGTGTGGGGGTAGGAGGAGGGGCCCAGGCTGCAGGTGTGGGGCCCCCAAAGGGCAGGCTGGAGAAGAGAGTATTTGCAGAGGCCTCTTCCTGGTCCCCTCAGCCCTGGGGTTGTGTCCCCAGGTCTTTTCACACCAACGCCCCTGGGAGACAGTGCTAAGCCGTGCGACGTCACTGAAGAGGGAAGCTTTTAGCAAACTCAGTGCCAGGAAGGCAGCACCACCCTCCAGGGCCTTGAGGAAACCACAGGGAGGTGCACAGAACGGCAGGATGGCACCGACCGGTTAAGGTCTCGGGCACTTAGCTGAGAAACGGGGAAGCCTTGTGGGTGGCCACTGTCCCCGAGGCTCGTGGAGATGTGGGAAGGTCCTTATTACCCCAGCCTTTCTCCTCCTGTTCCTGAGCCCAGCCCGGCTGTGTCTGGGTGGGTGAAATCCATCTGGAAACCTGGAGTTCGCTTGGTGTGGTGCCCTCCATCCAAAAGGGCGAGTCTGCCTCCGCTCCTTGTAGCACAGGCCGCGGAGAAAGTCCAGTTAGGAAGTTGAAAGGCGTTGGATTCGGTCTGGCTCCCTGCTCTGTTTCCTAAATTCTGCAGTTTTCACTAGGGGACCCCATCCTGCTAAGCCCCTACTTTCTCATCTTGAAAGTGTGTATGGGGAGGGGGATGACAGGGGGAACCTACCAAGGTCAGATTGTTGTGGCAGTTCCCTGTATGTAATGGAATGGTCCCTCGGTGTCCACCGGGGTGGGGCTCCGGGAACCCCTGGGGCATCAAAACCCACCGTTGCTCAGGTCCTGACGTCCAATGCCAAAGTGTTGCACAAAACCTACACACACCCTCCTCTGCTTTCAAAGCACCTCTGGGTTAGTTCTTACTTACACCTAAAGTGATGTGGGTGCTGGGTGAGGAGTCCCCTACTGCATTGTTGAGGGGATGAGGACAAGGAAAAAAATCTGTACCTGTTCTGCACAAGCACGATTTTTAAAATACTGCCCGTCTGTGGTTGATTGAAATCTGCAGACGCAGAACTATGGATATAGATGGAGGGGGGGGGGCTGTATTTATATCTCCTGCGATGCTTACAGGAATTGAGAGAATTCACACAAGGGGCTGGGGAGAGTGTGAGACCCTACACTCAGCCCTACATGCCATTTGCATTATCCATATCACTGACCTGTGTGACCTCAGCGAGATAACTAAGACAGGATGAGTTGTCGGGTATTCATGCCTTTTATTTCTCTCTTTAAATAATTCAATCCTTTATTTTAGCTGCATGACACTTTTTTTTTTTTTTTTTTTTGGACCAGGGATTGAGCCCAGAGGAGCTAAACCACTGAGCCAAATCTCCAGCTCTTTTTTAATATTTAATTTAGAGAGAGGGTCTTGCTAAATTGCCTAGGGCCTTACTAACCTGCTGAGGCTGGCTTTGAACTTGCAACCCTCCTGAGTGCCTGGGATTACAGGCATGCACCACTGTGCATGGTGGCTTTTATTTTTAATATAATTGGATTACCATTTTTTTCTTTCTTTTTTTTTTTTTTTGGTATCGGGGACTGAACTCGGGGGCACTCGACCACTGAGCCACTTCCCCAGCCCTATTTTGTATTTTATTTAGACACAGGATCTCATTGAGTTGCTTGGTGTCTTGCTTTTGCTGAGGCTGGCTTTGAACTTGCCATCCTCCTGCCTCAGCCTCCTGAGCTGTTGGGATTCCAGACATGCCTCATTGCACTAAAATACACATAAAATCTGCCATCAGTGACGATGACACAGAACTTTTAATAGTGGCTCTGTTTATCAGCCTGCTTGCAAAGTTCCTGAAAACTTAAATGTGTCTCTTGTGAGATGGTGCAGATGAAGTAAGAATTTTAGTCTCAGCTGTTTAGATGATGACCTGGTCATTGCATAGCTTAAATGACCTCGGGGATACTCACACATCCACACCTCTAACTCCTACCTCCCTCCTTCTATGTCCTGAGGTTCAGAATCAGGAGCCTACAGTTTCGAGTCAAAGTGGGTGCTGGGGATCTGATCCCGCCCCTGGGCCCCGGGGTGGCAGTCCATGACCTGTCTCACCCTCAGCACTGAGCCTAGGGCTGGCCACATAATAGCTGCTCAGAGAACTTTTGTCAAACCGGTAGAAGCTGGGGACGAGGGGGAGGGCGAGAATGCCTAGAAGCAGGTGACTATCAATAAAAGGCAGACAGTAGGCGCAGACTCGCAGAGGCAGGAATACGTTCCCGTGTTCTACTGCGCAGAAGGATGAGTGGGGTTAACAGATCACGTGTTTCAAACTAGCGAGGAGAGAGGAGTTTGACGTTCTCCCTGCAAAGAAATGGTCAGTGTTGGAGGTGACGGGTACGCGAGGTCCTCAGATGCAGTCATCCCACGTCACATCCAGGTGTCAGCGCTTCACAGGGTGCTCTACAATGCTGGATGTCCCCGAAGGGCCTGGGTTTCAAAGGCTTGGACTCCAGGGTGGTGCTCTGGGAGGGTTGTGTCACTTTAGGAGTTGGGGCCTACAGGAGGCCTTTAGGTCACTGGGGATGTGCCCTTGAAGGGGTTATGGGATTCCAGCCCCTTCCTCTTTTCTTTCTGGCCATGATGGGAGTCATTTTGCTCTTCTCCCATCTGCCCCTGACAGGCTGCCCTGCCACAGGCCCAGACAACGGAGACAAGGACAAGCACCTCCAAACTGTCAGTCAAAATAACCCTTTTCTAAGCTGATTATCTCTGGTATTGTGTTATAGTGATGAAATCTGACTCACACAAACAGCTCTGATTATCACATGTCAGTTAAAAATAACAATGTGGTGATAGAGGCCAGAGAAAGGTGGTGTCTCTGTTGGGGTGGGGGTGGGGGTGGGAGGGGAACCACAGGTAATACCAGGAAGGCCGAAACCCAGCCTTCCCTGAGAGGTGGAGGCTGCTCCAAACTTGGCCTCCGGGTTTAGACTCTCACCTATTTTGATCCTGTATATGATTGAGGAGGAAGGAAAGAAGGAAGGTGTTGGTAAATATGCACAGGCCACAGGGAAACTGGATGCTCATGGTGTGGAGTGATAACCATCGCGGATATTTCTTAAGCCCTGACGCTGCGCTGTGAGCTGTGAAATACTCTATCAGAAGCAGCTGGTTCAACTTTCCCAACAAGCCCATGAAGAATGAGCTGCAGTTGTTTCTTCAGAAAGAAGAAAAATGAGTCTCAGAGAGGTCAGCCAGTTCCTCCTAGGGCTGCACAGCTTGTGAGTGGCAGAGTTAGAGTTGGCGTTCACATCAGTCCTGGTGTTGTACCTCCAGCCCTGAAATATTTTTGCATTTTGGTTCCTGTCTCCGTGGGTGGGATGACCCTGGGACCAAAGTCAACTGCGCTTCTTAAGAAAAGTTCTCTTGGAAAATCTCCATGAAATAGTCCGGGAGAAGCTGGAGGAGGACCAGACAGGGTGGAGGAAAGACAGGTCATCGTGGGAACCAAGGGAGGAGAGGACTTCCCTGGAGGGACTGGGGGAAGGCAGTGGTCACTTCATGGAAGAGTTTGAGGGACAGGGAAATCATGTGGCCAGGGAGCGCCTGGGGCCTGAGCGCTTTCTCGCTGGAGCGTTGCCGTCCCTGCCTGTGGGGCCAAAGACGGGGAGTGAGCCTGAGCCCTGGGGTGGATCAGAAGTCAGCGGGAGCTCTGCAGGTGTTAACGAGGGGACTGGAGCTCTTCCTGCCAGGGTGAGTGCCCAGAACCTTCCAGAAGCCCCCACCATCAGGTGCTCACTTTTTACTTCCAACTGACCCTATCTCACTTCTCTTGTGTCTTCCGGACGGGGAGACTGAGGCTCCCAGGGGCCGAACAAGAACTTGCCCAAGCTCACCAGGCCGTGATCCAGATGACGGCGCAGACGGAAGCTGCGCCCCAGCCTCGTGCCAGCTTCCCGGGCTGCGACACGGGTGGAGCCCAGGTTCTCGGACACGGTCCTGCCCCCTGCACAGCTCTGCGCAGGCAGCGCCCCCATGAGGAAGCCCTGGCCCCTGCAGGGTACAAGGCTGGAGCGCGTGCTGGGTCTGGTCGTCTCTCTACCTGGGTGCCTTTGCGGGTGCCGGGTGCCACGGGTCCCCTTCCCGATCCCGCCCCCTGGATCTCCTGGGTGTGGATTCTGTCTTTACCGTCGGTCTCCCTGCCGCTTCTGTGCGCTTGTGCATGGCTCCACAGTGGGGCCCTGTTCTAGAAGTGTGTCATCGGGCGAGTCTGGTATTTGTGTGAACATCGTCGAGTGTTTGCACACACGGCTAGATGGTGTGGCTGCTGCCGCACACCTGTGCTCCAGCCTACCCCGTGCAGCTCTGACACCGTAGGCAACGTCAGCACAAGTAACCTTGGAGCCTGTGACAGAGAAAGGCTACAGCACCCACACCAAGGGACAGCAATGGTCCAGCTCCGTTACACCCCAGGGGACCCCTCCTCACGCAGTCCCCTGTTGGCTGAAAGGTCAGTAGTGATGGCCACACACAGAGACCTCTGACGGTTTGATCCCTACACCCATCACGAGATCTCCACTCCACGTGGCAAAGCCGGTCCCACGGACTCCCTGACTGAGCCCCACCCCCACACATGGCTTGGGCAGAACGTGGACGGTCCGTCAGTATCAGTTGCTGATGGGGAGACGTGGGTCCAAGGGTGCGGAACTTCAGATAATACCAGAGGACAAAGCTCGAGAGATCTACTGCCCATCATGGTGACTGTCATTACCAAAAACCACACGGCCTACTTGAAAATTGCTCCGAGAATAGATTTTAAGTGTTTTTACTATAAAAAAATCCAAGTATGTGAGATAATGCATGTGTTCATCAGCCAGTCCACAGAGCACACGTATTTCCAAAATACTATGATGTGCAACATAGATATATTCAACTTTATGTGTCATTTTAAATACATAAAGGAATAGGTGAATCTGGTTGCAGATATTTGCTGTGGGACACACATGGCTGTCATGGCCACCATTCAGAAAGGATGCAAAGTACTTTCAGGGTCACTTAGTGCTAAAAATGGCTCCACGAAGCCAGGCCCTAGAGTGGTGCCAGCCATCAGCCCGTGTGGCCGCAGAACACCTGAAATATGGGCTGGGGTAGCCGAAGTGACTGAACTCTAAATTAACTTAATCACCTTAAATTAAAAAAACAAAAACAAAAAACAACCAATACTCAGTCCATTATTAGAGAACTCTTAAGTTCGTTTGGGACAACTTGAGTGTGAAAGCTACTCTTTCAAATTAAGATCAAATATTTACAAGTGAAATTCACAAGCAAAATTCAAGATGCAATGTATCTCGAGGTATAAAATACACACCACAGTTTGAACTCTTAATATGGAAAAAAGAATGTATATAAAGGGTCTCACCAACAACTTTTTTTATTTTGATGGCAAGCTGAAGTGACAATATTTTAGATATATTTAAATAAAATATATCATTAAATTTAATTTCATTTGGGCTGGGCACAATGGTGCACACCTGTAATCCCAGTGGCTCGGGAGGCTGAGGCAGGAGGATCATGAGTTCAAAGCCAGCCTCAGCAATTTAGCAAGGCCCTAAGCAACTCAGCGAGACCCTGTCTCTAAATAAAATATAAAAAAAGGGCTAGGGATGTGGTCTAATCCCTAGTGCCAAATAATAATAATAATAATTTCACCTGTTTATTTATTTATTTATGGTATTGGGAATTAAACCCAGGGGCACCCTACCACTGAGCTGCATCCCCACTCCTTTTAATTAATTTATTTATTTTTTAAATTTTTTGAGCCAAGATCTTGTTAATTTGCCCAGCCTGGCCTCAAACTCGGGATCGTCCTGACTCGGCTGCCCAAGTGGCTAGGGTTCAGGTGTGTCCAGTGCTACCCAGCTTCCCCTGTTTCTTTTTCATCTTTTCTTAAAATGTAGCTATTAGAAAAATTGCAATTAGACCTGTGGCTCCCGTGACATTTCCACCAGATGGTGCTATACTATGTTTTCCATCATTTTACAGAGGAGGAAATTGAGGCACAGAGAGGCCAAGTAAATTCACAGTGGAACACAGCTGGTTAAGTGGAGCTGAGATTGGAATCCAGAAGACAGGGCTCCAGAGCCAGTCCCCTTCGCCACCTGGCTACACTGTTGTGTCATGGCCCCTTCGATCCCTCACGGATCACCGAGGGGAGTTTGTGCAGAGGTAGCTGAGGACCAGATGCACAAACACAGCCCAGAAGGGCACCCGCACCTGAGCCGTCTGCTCTGGGTGAGAGTCGGCGACGTGTTCGGACCTGCCTGTGTGTCCTGAGCAGATTCCCATCCGGGGTGGATTCCTGGCTTCCTCGTGTGCAGCCCCGTCACAGGAGCAAGAGGGAAATATTTGTGAGCATCAGGTGAAAGAAAGAAAGAAAGAAAAAAAGTAAGGTGTGGAACAAAACATGATTGTGTTCTGGATGGTTGGGTTTCAAGTAAACGAAACTCATTCTCTCTCTCTCTGAGTGTAGCTCTAGGGACAAAAGCCAGGCCACCTCCCAGCTGCTGGGAACGCCTGCTGGTAGCTGCAGGGCTCTCGGCCAGTTCTGGTGACGGGACTCACTTCTGGCCATTTCTGGGGGACGCGAGGGGCCAGCCCCTGGGGGAGAAGAGGGAAGGGCCTGCTCCTCTGTCAGTGAAGCCAGCTGACCCCCGGCCAGGCGGTCACACTCAGGTCCCCAGAGAGGCAGCCACTCACAGGGCCGTCCCCCGTGGTACTCCCCAGAACCCAACCCAAACGAGATGGACGCACCAAGCACGGGTCACCCGAGCAGAAACACACCGCCAGGCCTCGACCCAAGATACACCACCCAAACCAGGCTCCCCGCTGACACGATCCAGTCGACCCCCGTCCCCCTCGTCCCCTGCCATCTGGACAGAATCAAGAAACCAACCACCAAATCCAGGACCCTTGTGTTCTAAGAATCAGAGAGGCCAGCTGCAAGGAAGGCTCTGGGGACGGCCAGCCGCGTGTGGGTGACATGGGGAGGTTTCGCTGGTTTTATGAAGGGTGACCGTGGGTAGGTGATCTGGGCTCAGCAAGGTCATGACCCTTCCTTGCACCAAGGAGTGGATCTATTTTCCCCAATCTGGGGAATCTGGGCCCAGCCCCAGGACTTCTGTGGACCCATTTAGAACTGGGCAGAGTGGTTTTGTAGATCCTGGAGGTTGTTTTGCTTAAAGTGATAAACAACGTCACCCACATCGTTTCTGTTGGGTCAGGCTTTGAATTCAAGAGCGTCACGAGGGTGCCCACCCAACCACTGCCTGTGTGACCTTGGACGGATGCCTCCCCCTTCACTGGGATCGTGGGCCCCAAATAACCTCTGTGGTCCTCCCCACTTTGCCTTGAAAAGCCTCCCCCGGCCTCGACCTCCCGTTTTTTTTTTAATTGTTGTTTGGTACCTGGGATTGAACTCAGGGTCACTCAACCACTGGGCCAATCCCCACTGAGCCCCCTCCCCAGCCCTATTTTGTATTTTGTTTAGAGACAGGGTCTTGCGGAGTTGCTCAGGGCCTCGCCATTGCTGAGACTGGCTTTGAACTTGTGATCCTCCTGTCTTAGCCTCCTGAGCTGCTGGGATCACAGGCGTGAGCCACTGCACCCGGCTTTGACCTTCATGGTGTCCCCTGCCGGGCATGGTCCCCGGGCACCGCTAAACTCCGCGGAGGAACACATTTATCTTTGCAGCATCTGTAATTTAGGTTTATGCTCTTGACCACATCTCGCCCCACCTCAGGATGCTGCGGCTGCTGACCATCCCCAGAGAAACTCAGGGATCTCCCTGGGGCTCCCTGGACTTTCCTGCTTAACCACCGGAGCCCCCTGCATCCCTGGGGCTTGGTGCCCCAACCCCTTTGCCCACCATCAGCAAACCCTTCGAGGTCCCTGGGACCTGGGGGCCAGTGGCCTACTTCTCACCATCTCCCTTCTTCGGTCACCATCACTGTCCACTGCTGCAGTCTGGCTGGGCACAATTCAGGAGCCACTTGTCAAAAGAAACGAACTTTATTTTTAGAACTACTAATGCCAAACAAAACAGCTCCTCAGAAAAAAACCCTCAGAGCCCAACTGCCACCACCGGCTTCCACAAGCCTCTCACCCCCACACCAGCCTCTCCACCTCCCACAATCCTCCTGCTCTTGAGGCCCATTGGCTGGGTTGTGTGGGCGGAGCCAAAGAAGTCCCCCAATGAGCAGCTCCGTGGAGGAGCCAATCAGCTAGATGTTGCTGGGGCCGCTGTGAGCCAATCATCAGCTGGCAGTCTGAAGGGCAGGGAAACAGGCCAATGAACATCACCGCAGAGGGGCCAATCAGCTAGATGTTGCTGGGGCTGCTGTGAGCCAATCATCAGCTGGCAGTCTGAAGGGCAGGGAAACAGGCCAATGAACATCACCGCAGAGGAGCCAATCAGCTAGATGTAGCTGGGGCCGCTGTGAGCCAATCATCAGCCGGCAGCTGGAAGTTTGCTGGGGCCCCTTTGGCTGTGGCTCTCAACAGTCCACCAGGGTTACCTTTTCGCAGTGGCCCCCTCCTGGTCTCTGCTTCTCCCTCTGTCCCCCCCAGAAGGCTGTTCTCCCGGCAGAAGTCAGAAAGAGGTTGAGAAAAATAAGAATCAGCGCACAATGGACCAGAGCCTCAAGTCCTTCTGGGCCCCCGCATTCAGGACAGAGTCAAAGGTCGATTCTTCACTGGGACCTACCAGTGCCATGGCCTCCTTCCCAGCCTCCCGGGCCTCCCCAAGTCCTTCTCTCCCTCCCTCGCTCTGTCTCCCCCCACTCTGGTCTCTCATTCCTGCCTCGGGGCCCACGCACTTGCTGTTCCCACTGCCTGGAACACCCTTCCCCTAAATATCTGCACTCTCCAAGGACTGCCCCAGCCCACCCAGAACCTGCATCAGGCACTTCCTCTTTTGTCCTAGTAGGTGCTCCATCAATGCTCTTCTCTCTCCCCCCTCTCCCCAGGTCCACCCTGCCTCCAGGTGTCAGCTCCACTCCTCTCTCCTTCCACAGAAACCTCCCATCAGCCATCAGCCAGGCACGGTGGGCGCACACCAGTTGTCCCTGTCCCAGGGACTTGAGAGGCTGAGGCAGGAGGTTGGCAAGTGCGAGGCCAGCCCGGGTGACTTGACGAGACCCCAGTCTCAAAATTTAAAAAGGGCCTGGGGGGTGTGGCGCCCTGGTAGAGCACCCTGGGTTCCATGGCCACAGCCTGTCCCCACAAGCCCCGCCCTAAAGCCCCGCCAGTCACCTACTGGCTATGTTTTCCTGGGCCAGTTGCTTAATGCTTCTGGCCTCCTTGGTTTCCTCAACAAACAGACATAAATGGGAACACACACAAATAGAAACGCTGATCTCACAGGGATGTTGGGAGGATTAAGAGGGATTAGGCATGTAAGACTCAGAGCCTTGTGAGGTCACAGAGCAAACACCTAGCGGCCCGAATGAACCGTTGCCATGAGTCTTGTCTAAATACGACCATGAATTACCAGGCTTCCTACCATCATTAACCACCGTGGCCGGAGGCATCCTCACGCGGGCCTCCGGGCCTCTCCTGACCACATGGTGATTAACAGACATTCTCTGAGTGAGTGAAATGTCACTGGACCTCTGTGGGGGGAGATCTTGGAGGCTTTACAAGAACCAGAAAAACTCTACTTCCCTTTTCCTTAAAAATTGCAAACAAACGCACAAGATGACACATGCTTCAGACTTTGAGTTTCTTTTCATAATCTTCTCTTTACACAAAACCCTTTGCCCTGTACTTTTTTTTTTTCCCACCATGAGAAGTTGATTCTACTTTCTTTACCACCATAGATTTTTTTTTTGTATCAGTGATTAAGCCCATGGGTGCTTCACCAAGGACCTACACCCCCAGCCCTTCTTATTTATTTATTTTTATTTTGAGAAAGGGTCTTGCTGAGTTGTTGAGTCTGGCCTCTAACTTGCAATTCTCCTGCCTCAGCCTCCTGAGTCCCTAGAGTTAACAGTTTCAGGCCACCGTGCCCAGCACATCGCAGGGTATCTTAGGAACTCGGGCCCACGCTCCCTTCAAAGGATTCATATCCCACCTTCTTTATAACACAAGATATTCTTGACTACTGTCTCCTTCCTCAGTCTTCTGAAGTCAGGGTTGGCTTCATTACTTCTCTGAGGACAGAAATCTTAAGAGTCACAGTAGGATTGTCATCACCAGCAACGGTGACCCTTGTTAACTATGAGACAGCCAGGATCTAAGTACTTCCACACATACCCGAGTGAATTCCTAAGCCACCTCCAAGAATGTCTCTAAGTGAGAGGTTTGGGAGGCAGGGGAGGAAGAGACCACTCCACTCTGGGCTGTAATTGGACTTTGTGGTGTCATACATCTCTGGAAGCTTCAGAAATCCAAAGCACCTCCATGTCTGCTGAAGAATCCCCACAAGTGCATGTGGTAAAGGCTTGGTCTCTAGGAAGTGACCGGGCCTTTCAGAGCTGGGATCTATCAGGAGGTCTGTAAGTCACTGGAGGCATAAAGTCTCTCTCTCTCTCTCTCTCTCTCTCTCTCTCTCTCTCTCTCTCTCTCTCTCTCTCTCTCTCAGTCATTAGGTGACTGCTTGGCCACATGCTCCTGCCATGCTGTACCACCTCTGGCCCTAAGCAACAGTCCAACTGGTCCTAGACTGAAACCTCTAAAAGGGTGAGACTAAATAAACCTTTCCTCTATAAATTGGTCATTGCAGGTATTGGTTATAGTGCTGGAAAACGGACTCGCACAACATCCTTGTTTGGCAAATGTTTCCAGAGAAAACTGCTGTGGCCAATACCGGAATTTGCCACCAACATAAGATCTTCCCCTAAAAGTGTCTTCCTGGGTCAGTAGACTAAACAGTTCCCTGGCATCAAAATGCAAGTCCTGATTCTACCACTAACGAGCTAGCCGTGTGGGCTTCTCGGAGGCTCCATTTCCTCCCATCTGTAAAATGGGAACAACAATAACAAAATCTCAAAAATTTCTCATGGGGACCCCATGAGAAAAGCCACAGGCACAGGTCTCAGCAAATCATTTGTACTCCATAGATGAGGGCTGTTACTTTTACTACATGAGCTAAGGGACAAGCTACTGCAGAGCACATACCCCTTCCCCCTCTGACAATGGGCTTGAACGCGGGGCACTCTATCCCTGAGCTCCACCACTGAGCCCTTTTTATTTTATTTTGAGACGGGGTCTCCCTAAGTTGCTCAGGATGGCCTCCAACTGGTGATCCTCCTTTCCTGCCTCCCGAGTAGAGTGCCACAAGCTCTCCAGGATACTCCACTGATCCTTAAATAAAGGACCAAATTCAAACTACCCAAATCCTCAGGTGGTTTTTACAACATCTCTCCCTTCACATATCCTGCATTCCAGCAAATCTGGCCAGTGTATCACAGGCCAGACACACCCCATGAGGTCTGTCCCCGGGGCCTCTGCTTATGCTTCTACCTCCAGAGAGCTCAGGACTGAGTGGACAGGGTATTAACAACCTTGGACCATGTTCCAGTTTCACTTCTTGAATGATATTGGCCTTTAACAAGTGACAAAACTGTGAGGTTCAGATCCCCCCATGTAGTATGAATGGATGACGTGCATCTTACAGATACTGAATGAAGATCGAGGGGGAGGGAAGCGCCTCTGACCCAGGGAGGTAGGCTAATAACAATAACCACAAAGTTCCCCTTATTTGTAGTTTCACTTTCCACAGCTTTGGTTACCCATGGTTGATTGTAACCATAACACGCCAAGTGAAAACCCCCAGAAATAAATAATTCAAAAGTTTTAAATTGAGCGCTCTTCTGAGAAGCATGATAAAATCTCACACTGTGCCACTCCATCCCCAGGATGTGAATCATCTCTTTCTCCAGCGTATCCTTGTTGTATATGCTACCCACACGTTAGTCTCTCAGGAGGCATCCTATGGATGGACTTTCATGGTATTGCAGTGTGTGTGTTTAAATAACCTTATTTTACTTAATTATGAGCCCAAAGTGCAAGATTGGTCATTAAAAGGGGGCACCAGGACGTAAAACCTGGAAGGACAGATTTACTCTACTACTATACGGCAATGCTGCAGAGCATACAGGAAAACATAGTATTGTAGGTTCCATAGTACCTGTGGTTTCAGGCCTTCACTGAGGTCTTAGAAAATACCCCTTCAGATGAAGGGGAACTAGGTCTTATAGTAAAATAAATCACAATGTTAATGGTAGATGTTAATGCTATTATGTTAATAACATAATCGTATCGATAGGATTGCATTAGTAATGCAATGTAAACAATAAAGTCATTATAATGCTGGACGTTAATGCTCTAAGGTATTGTTGATGATACTATATTAATACATAATGGCCTTAATAATCCAAGACAACATTGAGGGCTAACTATCATGTCAATAAGCATTCCTCACGTGCCCGCCCCTGTTCCACACGCAGGACACATGCCTTGCCGATATCGGTCACTGTCAGTCAGTACTGTTGACATTTTGCAGCTGAAGTGAGGAGACGCAGAACAACTGTCCAAGGTCATGCAGCTCTGAGTGGCAGGGCAGGCTCATCAGCCTGGAGGTCTCTCTGTAGAGCCCCAGCGCCCAGTGCCCAGCGGATAACTGGACATTTCTGCTGCTAAGGACACGTTTCGTGCCATCCAACACCGTAGCCATCAGCCCCCCCCCCCATCGGCTGAACTTTGGAATGTGACAAAAAACAGCTGCTGTCTGTATTGGTGCCTGGGGTCACTGTGGCTGGGGAGCTGAATTTTATTTCATTCTTACTAATTTAAATGTGAACAGCCCGCCACCAGGCTAGTGTCTCTCGAGCAGCACAGTTTGGGATCCTTCTCGTAACTGCCACGCTTGGCCCTCCGACCTGCGGCGATGCCCACGATGCCCACGATGCCCACGTGGGAGCAGGCTGCGAGGAAGGCACGCGTTCTTCACAGAACAGATGCAGAAGCGGAATCTTGATTCCACAAACACACACAACCGTCCCTCGGAACCCAGGGGGCAATGGCCCCAGTACCACGGTCAACACCAAAACCCCTGGGTGCTCAAGTTCCTTATGCGAAATGGCCATAGTTCAGCCAGACACGGTGGCACGTGCCACTGACCCCAGCTACTTGGGAGGTGGGGGCAGGAGGATGGCAAATTTGAGGCCAGCCTGGGCAACGAATAAAATAATAATGGGATCTTCTCAAAACGTTACTTTTATTATCATCTCATTAGTACATTTTTTATGTTCTGTTATCATTATTTATTAATATCATTTTATAGTTTTATTATCATATAATTGATTAGTATTATGATTTAATTATTAAATCTTAATACCAATGTCAAAAGTAGCTGGGGGTGTAATTCAGTGGGCTCCATCCCCAGTACCTGGGGGGAGGCACAGGACTTGCAGAGACTACCCTTGGCCTTAGGTGTACTTTAGCTCCCCTCTAGGTGACTTGGAAGACCCGATACAGTCTAGACATCAGGTAAATAGCTGTTCTGTTATTTGTGTTATTTTTATTGTCATAAAGTATTTTTTCAGACTATTTTTTTCTGCATGCGGTTGGATGTGCAGAGCCAAGGACACACTGTGCTTGTTCTGTGCTCTAGAGATGACGGAAGCCTCTTTCTCGTCTCTCCATCTGACGTGGAGAATATTGGAATATTTGACTTTCCCCTGTGTGTGAGGACAGGGGCGGTGGGTGCTCTGACCCCCTCGGGCACAGTGGAGACTGGGGCGGACAGGAGGGTCCAGGTGCAGGACCAGCAGTTGCTGCTTGGCTTCTGCTGGAGTGTGGGCAAAGGGCGGCCAGAGCTTCTAGGTCCTTATTAGAAGCTGGAAACCTGGATATTCATGAACCAACGGGATTTTTAAATCCCACAAAGGATGCGGTACTTCTAAAAACCGCCACAAAAGCCACACATCTGTGGGCCTGCATGGCCCCTGGGGTTGGGAACTTTAGACTACAGTGAAGGGTTCTCAGTCCTGGCTTTCTAATCAAACACCCAGTCCTGGTGTAGTGTGTGGGGGGCTGGTTTGGAGCCCAGGCCTCCTGCACACAGTGAGCCCTCTGCACTGACCATCTCCAGCCGGATGGTGCCAGGTCTTGAGAGGGCAGCCAGGCTGGGCCGCTGGTCAGTGAGCATTCATTTTGGGTCTGTTTCGTAAAAGGCATAAAGTGGGATGAAGATCCAGGACAACAGCCACCTCCCCGCGCCTCTCCCTGTCCCTGTTCACTTTTCCTCTCCTTTCTCTTCTGTCTTTGTCCTTCTAAGTCCTTTTCTGTCCTTTTCTGAATCTCTCTCTCTTCTTTCTGGTCCCCTTTTCCTTTCCTTCCCATTAAACCTCTTCTTAGTGGCATCGGTCAGTGTTTTTATTCTCCCCGCCTGCGTCCTCCTTCTCTGCCCCCTTCTCTCTCACTGGTCACTTCTCAGCTGTCGGCTGCCCTGGGAGCGGGAGGAGGGCCGCCAAGGTCCTGCGGGCCGTGTTTGCTTTCCCTCCTTCTCGCTGACACTCGGCCTGGGGCGCTGGACGCTGCACTGAGGGACAGCTGGCCCCGTGGGGCTGAGCCACTCCGACACCTGCCAATCCTGACCCAGCAGGGGTCGGTCGCGCGGCGGGTGGTGCCAGCAGCCTGCAGATCCCTTCCCGCCCTGGGAGGCGCCTGGGAGGCAGAGCCGGAGCTTTGGGGCTGTGGGCTGGTGGGGAGGGGGCTTTGCACTGCATGGGAAACCCTCGCCCCCCAACTCAAAGGGAGCAAGACTGTGAGTGAGAGCCAACAGACAGCAGGTTTGGAGATGGCCGTGTTCTGGCTCCGAGCCCAGAGCGCGCTCCCCCCAGGGCGCTGCGCAGAGCTGAGTCACCCACCCGGGGCCAGTGCAAACAGGGCTGTCAGGATTCCAGCTCCCCACAGAGGCGGGGCGCTGAGGAGCCTCTCTTCTCTCTGCTTCCTCTGACATTTGAGCTCTGAAGTCTGCAGACTTGGGAGCTGCGCGTAAAAATTCGGACGCAGCAGACAGTTGTCTTCCGCAGCCAGGCTCCCTGGGTTTGACACACACTGGGAGAGGGCTCTGGACCTCTCTGCTGCCCATCCATCTAATAAATGTCTACTGAGTATCTAACCCAGGCCAAATTCTCTGCTGGAAACCAAGAATTATAGGAATATTCTTGTTATTACTATTATTATCACACAGTGGAAACAGCAAACGTGTAACCCTGTTCTGGGCTGCTTGCTTATTCTAGGAGTTGTTTATTTTATTTTATTTTATTTTATTTTTTATAGAAATCCTTCTATTTCCCCCATCTCACCGAGGAGGAGTAGAGGGTCAGAGAGGCCCTAAGTCGTTCAGCTGAGTTAGGATTGGAACCTGTGCTGTCTGGCACCACCCTCATGGAACATGCAGCATAATGGGGGGACATGTAATAATTACTTAAACAAGGTCATTTCAGGTATTTAAGTACTCCAAAGATTCTGAAACAGGGCATTCCCTGTATTATTTTTTTCGGGGGGGGGGGTGCTGGTCGCACCTGGAATGCCAAAAACCAGACAGCTCTGGGGAGAGCGGCAGAGAGAACACCCAGCTAGAACGAAAGCAAGGGCAAAGGCCCCGTGGCATAAACCAGCTTGAAAAGATTCAGAAACAGCAAAGGCCGGGGAGCTAGAGAAGGGGTACAAGGCAGCAGAGTGGAATGCAGAGGTCGTAGGTCATGCGGGGTGTTGGGATTTTATTCTGAGGACAGGAGCCTAAAAGCACCAATGGAAGAATGGGATGCTGTATCGTAAGCAGGGTAGAATCTAGCTTCATGCTCCTACACTAAAGCATCCGCAAAACTGTCCCCTCTGTTTGCTTCAGCTAAAAGCACTTGGAGAAACTTAAGAGGGACCTGCGGTGGTCACCCAGTCACTCAGAGCCACCTAGGGTAACGCTAGCTCCTTCCAGTATTGAACTGAGCATGCTCAGACGCGTTCCTGTCCACCATCTCTCTGTTTTGACCAGGTTCTTCACAACCTGGAACTGAGCCTGCTCAGAAATGTGCCTACCCCTGCATGCGCTTGCCTGTACAAATGTGGACAGGTCCCCCAGTAAAATGCAGTCCTTCCTTTGTGCTGGGAGAGCTGCCTGCGGTGGATTCCAGGGCTCTCCTTTGGGCAAAAATCTTTCTCTGCTCTTTTAGCTTCGGGTTCTGCTCTCTGGCTTTGCAAGAGGAGAGCCTACCGCATTCAGGGCCAAGCTCCTTCCTCCCCTTCCTCCTGCCAGAACCAACCCTGTGAATCCTTGCTGCCCCCAAGTACGACAAACAAAGCCAACCACCCACAGTCCCCCTCCCTGCTCCTATACTCACTCTCTTCCCGCTTTGGCTTTCCGTTGGGGACTCTGTCTGTGTCAGGACAAATTAAATGTACAGTCAGAGCCCAAGTTCCCTGTGCGTCCTGGTTTCTGAGGGAGGGCAAGAGCTGATTTCAGGGGCGGCCTTGTTCAAATTGCAAAACTACCTCCTGTCATAATGAAAAATTTGTTTTCCTCTGGATCAAGCCAGCTGGCTAACACGGTCCGTCCCTGGCCAGGCTGATCTGGGGGAACTTTGTGTGACAAATGGTGCCGTCAAGCCCTCTCACCAAGGGCTGGTGCCTGTTTATCTCAGCATGAAAGCAAAGGGCTGCTGGCTTGGCTGTGGCTGGTGTGGGAGAGTTTCCTGTCTTTGAACCTTTCCATGGCTGGCTCTGATGTGCTCCACATTCTCTCATCTGATGCTTATTCAGTAACAAAATAGTCCTTCCCCCTGTCTTCCTTTCATGGTGAGATTTCCTTGATTAGAAGATTTTTGTTTTTGAATATATTTCCTTAACCTCTACAGGTTCCTACTTCTCTCTGAATCTATACAGCTAGCCTGAGTTTTGGGAGCCCCCATGGTCCAGTTTGTTATTATAATTTTGGTGGGCTCTGTCGACAGTCCTGGGTTCAAATCCTGTGTGGCCCTAGATAAGTCACTCAATCTCTCTGTGCCTGAGTTTTCCTTTTGGAAAGTTAGGGTGACGAGTGTCAGCACCTATTTGGGAAACTCACTGATAGGCTTAGCACAGATCCCAGCATTGGGCTAATTTCTTTTACTTTTCATGAAATTTGTAGTAAAGTATGTGTAACATGAAATTTACCATTTAGCCATTGTTTCCATGCAACCGTGGCCACCACCCACCTCCATAGCTTTCATCTTCCCCAACTGAAACTCTGTCCCTACGGCATGCCCACTCCCACTCCTCCCACCCAGGCCCCCACCACGCTCCTCTGTCTGTGAATCTGAGGCAGAGTTCCCACACTGAGTACGAGTGACTCATCCAAATGGAATCAGACCCTATTTGTGCTCTTGCAACTGGTTGATTTCACAGAGCACAACTCCTCTGGGTTTATCCCTGCCCAGCAGGTCCGAATCTCTTTCCTTTATCAAGGCTGAATGATGTTTCACAGGATGGATGGAGCACATGGTGTTAACCATTCATCCATCAAAACCCTGTGGGTTCCAGCCCGCAGGGTGGCGAATGCCTGTCGTGAGAGCAACTTGGAGGCGGAGGCAGGAGGGTCTCAAGTTCGAGGCCAGCCTCAGCAACTTAGCAAGACCCTGAGCCACTTAGTGAGGCCCTGTCTCAAAATTTAAAAAGGGCTGGGGACGGGGCTCAGTGGTTCAGTGCCCCTGGGGTGTGATCCCCAGGACCAACAAAAAAGACGCGTGTGTGGCCTCCGTCTTTTGACCACCATGAATAATACTGGTGTGGACACGTGGGCATGGAAACATGTCTTTGCGGCTGTGCTTTCCGTTGTTTTTCATGTATACCCAGAAGTGGAGCTGCTGGGCCATGTGAGGATTCCATTTTTATCTGTCTATCTGTCTGTCTGTCTATCTACCTGCAGTGCTGGAGATTCAACCCAGGGCCTGGCACCTGGGAGGTGAGGGCTCTCCTACTGGGTTGCATCCCTGTCCTGAGGGCTCCGTTTTGAAGGCACCTGCTGAGTCTCTTGCGCAGTGGGTGCTGCTCACGCCCAGCCGTGCCAGTGTGCGGGCCAGGCTTCGCTCCCTCAGCCTTCCTGAGCCTCAGCTCACGGTTCCCAAGAAAGCCCCAGACCCCCCCATCACCTGGGTGCCCTGTTGGAAATGCACCGCACCCCTCCCCCTGGCTTGAATGAGGAACTAGAGGCTGGGCCAGCCTGTGTGTGTTTTAAAAAGCCCCCCCCCCCGACCCCACTGTGTTCCCTACAGTGAGGGCCACTGTCTGGATCAACCCTCATCCAACCCTGACCCTCTTCCACAAGCCCATTGTACTGGTGAGGAGACTGAGGCACCGAGGGCAGGGGACTGGTCCAAGGTCAGTAAGTGGGACTCAGGGCTCTGACTTTCAACACCTCCAACCCCCCTCCTGCCCCACCCCGCGGGTGACTCTCAGGCTGGGGGGACCGGGAGGCTGAAGGAGGGGTCCTCTGGGCTCTCAGGCTGACCGGGACACAGGGGGGGATTCTTGTCATTTTCCATTTTTGGTTGCAGAGCTGAGGTCATTCTTGTTTATAAAGTGAAAAGAAATGGAAGCCATAAAACTGCTTCTCAAATGAGTGGGGTCCTCAGAACCCGCCGAATCAGCATCCCCCGGGAACCCGTTAGAATGCAGACTGAAGCCCTTCTCGGCCCAAGCCTGTAATCCCGGCAGGAGGACTGCAAATTCAAGGCCACCCTCAGCCATTTAGTGAGGCCCTAAGCAATTTATTTGAGACTTTGTCAAAAAAAAGAAAAAAAAAAAAAAAGGCTGGGGATGTGGCTCAGTGGTTAAGTGCCCCTGGGTTCAATCCCCACTGCAACCAAGCAACCAACAAAAATATGCAGATTTGTGACTGGGGACATAATTCAGCGGTAGAGCTCTTGCCGAGCATTGGTGAGGCCCTGGGTTCCATCCCTAGTAAGGCCAAAAATAAATAAACAAATCCACAAATATAATTATTTTATATTTGAATAATTTAACAATTTTTTAATTTAAAGAAATAAAAAAACTAAGAGGAAAGAAAAGCAAAGCATACAGGTTTCTAAATAAGTAAAATATGATAAAAAAATTTAAAATTAAAAACCAATTTCAAAGTGCATATTTGTAAATAAAAATAAATTTACTTAAAATTAAAAAAACAATGCCCATTCCCGGAACCCGCTCCGGATTTACTGTCTGCTATGGTTTGGCTATGCGGTGGCCCCCAGAAGCTCATGGGGGAAAGGATGCCAGAAAGTTCAGAATTGAAGTGATTAACTCGTGACAGGTGGAGCCTAATCAGTGGCTGAATCCAGTGACAGGGATTAACTGGAGAGTCACCCAGGTCAATGGGGCACCTTGTCTTGGGAGCTTACATTTTGTCCCTGGTGAGCAGAGCTCTCTCTGCTTCCTGGTGCTCCCCTCCACCAAGCCTCACCTTGGGCCCCGAGCTATGGACATGGCCCTCTGTGGCCGGAGACTGTCCAGTGGTCCTCATGCTGTGATGCAGCCCCTGCTGGCTCCTTTTTAAAAGGACAAGCTTTCTTTTCCTCCCGCCCTCTCCTCCTCCCTGGCCTGGGGCCAGGAACAGGGTCACCTTTTTCCCATCCTAGGCTGAGTTTTGTGCCCACGAGCACTCCGCCACCACAGGGACCAAGTAATGACTTCAGGGAAGGCAGGATCTAAGCAATGGCTGACTCCCAAATTAATGCGAATCCCCTCCCCCTCCACCCCCCACAGGGAACACCTGGAAGGAATCGCTTCTTTAAGGACCCTCTTTTCTCCCTGATGGGCAGAACCACAGCGCTTCTCCTTTGCTGGCCAAGCAATAAACCTTCTTTTTCCTTTTTTTTGGTCAAAACCACATCCTCATTACTGCATGGGCCTAGGGCACAAGGACCCAGCTTTCAGTAACAAGACCGCTGAACCATGAGCCAAAATAAACTTTTCCTCCTCTAATTGTTCTTGTCAGGTCTTTTCGTCACAGTGGTTTAAAAAAAGAAAAAAAAAAAAAACAACTAATTAAAACACTGGCCTCTGCAGGAACTGGGTTTTAACCACTCAAACCAGCATTTGGGGTGGACGGTCTAGCTCAGGGGGACTGAGGCGGTTAAAGGCCGCCTTGGAGACAAAGAGCAAATGAGCTCCCAGGCCTTAAATCATGGCCCGACAGCCCTTGAAAGCCGGTGCAGGTTTTTTCCTTAACTCCTGGTCAGCTATGAAGCCTGGTACCTGCCTGGCCCAGCCCCTTCACCAACCTGGTCAGCCTCAGGCACCAGGTGCAACCTTAGGACCAGGAGGCTCTTGAGGACAGAAACTGCAGAGGAGCCATCAGGACAGCCAGTGCCCGGCCCTCCCCTTGTCACGCCTGTGACTTCTTTGAACAGCTACAGCAGAGAGGCCCAGGGAGAGGCCACCAGGGCGTGCCACAGGGTGGAGCTGCACAAGCCCTTTGGAGAGGCTGTCCTGTGTCCCGGATGCGGACTACTACGGCCACAGCAGCTCATGGAATCAAGGCAGAGACCCTTATCCGGGTCGCAGCCTCCACATGCAGATCTAACTTTGGCTCCAGAATGACCTACTGACCTTGCCTGCCTCAGAGTGAAGGCACCCCCAGAGGAAAAGAGAAACACACCTCAGTTAGCAAAACTGACCAGTCGGTAAAACCAGCTCTCCCTTTTGTTCTGGGGGCCCGACACGCTCCCCCGTGCTGCCCCCCTTCTCAAGTGAAGCTCATGAAAGCCTGTGCACCTGCTCCCCGACCTGTGTTCACCCTGCCACCGCCAAGCCCAAGTTCCCAAGTTCAGCACAGCTACAGCGCGGTACTGAGCATGGGGCAGGCGTCCTGTCTCCGTCAAACCCGAGGGATGAGCTCTGGGGGTCCGCTGTTCCACATCACACCCTCAATGGCCCCGGCCTTCAAAAACAGCCAAGTGAAATCCACCGTCATGGGTGGTGCGGTCAGGAGTTTGTTCATAGGGTACATCTTGTATCAAGTGTTCTTACCAAAGTGAAATTGAAACAACAACAAAAACAACAACAAACAGTTCCAATAGACAGGGACACCTTCCCCTAGACAAAACCGAGGAACCGGCGGCCATGTTTCTGCAGGTCTTCTAGGACACGCTGGTGTGTCCCGGCCCAGCCCTGTCCCGCCCTCCAGCAGCCTCCTTCCTGTCTCCCCTGAAGCTCCCCCTCCTGGGAAGGCCTTATCCTCTCCACTTCTGGGCCTAATCCAGGCAGCCCCCGTGCTTCCCCTTCCCCTCTGTGAACCGACATCTCCCCTCACCAGACTCAGGTGCCAAAGTCCTCCTCTCTAGCAGCTCTCAAGGGGACACCTTGTTTGGAAATGGCATTCTGGACCACGGAACTGAGGCCTTCCTGAAGGGAGGGGGGCTAATTCCATTTTATTGGTATCTTATAAATAAAAGAGATTGCAACACAGATGTGTACACAGAGAGAACACTTTGTGAAGGTTACTGTGGACAGCGAGAAGCCAGGGCATGCCACAGATGGCCAGCAAACCCATCTAAACCAATCCTGCCGCCGCCGACGCTGGATCTCTAGCCCTGAGCTCCAGAATGACAGGCGACAGACTCCCATTGTTGAAGCCCTCAGTCTAGAGTAGGTTGTTACAGTAGGAAGTGAACACAAAATCTAATTCCTTCTCTTCTCCTGGGGTCCCTGTGTTCCCTTTAAGTTCTCAAAACCTGCAGAACTTCTCTGACAGAGACTCCGTAAAACGTCTATTGTGTGACTGACCCCAAGGGTGTCTAGGAAAACGTTCCCCTGAATTAGGGGAACCCACCTTTCCTGCTGCATCACCCAAGGAAAAACCCTGAGTCCCTGGAGCCTCCTTCGATTCCCCTGCAAGATGGGTCATCAGCCCAGCCAATATTTCTAAGATCCCCATGGGGATCGTGCATCCTACATGACACCTTCCTCTGAGTCTGCAAGGAAAACGAGGCTTCTTCTAGTGTCACGCAAAGAAGGTCCCTTCCTTGCTTCTCAAGGCTCCCGTGCCCTTCCCACCTCCTGCAAATTAATTGAATTTGGCTTGAACCTGCTTCCAGCACAGAGGGAACTGCAACCAAGTTTGGTAACTGAAGGAGCGCAACCTGACTTCAGTACAGCCCTGTAGCAGAGGGAGCCTCCACCCCAGGGGGCCAAGCTTCAGCCAATCACAGGCTGCTGCCGGCTGATGCCTTCATTTGCATATTAGGCTAATACGGCGCTGTGGCCAATCAGGTTGTTTCTCTGCATCGCCTCCCTTTGGCGGCTATAAATACTGCCTCTCCGCGCGCTGGGTTCTGAGCGCTGCCCTCGGTCCACCTTTGATTCCAGGGCACTCTGCCAGATTGGTCTCACTTTTTCCTTCTTTAGCAACCGCAAGGTTCCTTCTCCTTGAGCCTTTTGAAGTGCCGAGCATGATCCGCAGGGTCCCACGGACTCCACCCAACATGCTCTACCAGTGTATGACCGTCCTTTCCCTTTGACAGATGAGGAAAACTGAGGCTCATCAGATTGGCCACGTCCGTGGTTTAGGAGCTCACAGCCAATGAAGGGTGAAGATGAGATTCAGCCCCCCAAAGTCAGCCCTGGGCCTCCCGCCGCCCTCCCCAGCCAGCCGACTGGATGGAGTAGCCAGTACGGGTTGAGAGTGATCGGGGCAAGCACTGCAGCCCCCCGGAGTAAGCCAACCACGGCCAGGAGCTCACAGGGCAAAGGGAGGGACGGACAGACAGTCACTGTGGAACTGGTGAGGTTAAAGGGGAAGGAGTGGGAGAGTGGGACGCTTTGGGAGAGGTCTTTGGGGACATGGGAGAAGTGACAGCTGGAAAGAGCGACCCCGTGGGGGTAGTCAGTTAAGCCAACCAGAGATGGGCCTGGGCCCTGGTGCACCTGCTAGCCCCCCGGCCCCGCCTCCCAGAGGACCAGGACCTGAAGGTGTCCCTTACCTGCGGGCAGAGCGCAGCTCAGCATCAGCAGCACCAGGAGCCTCTGCTGGGCTCCAGGGGGGCCCTGCCGTGGGCAGGCCATTCACGGCAGGCATCAGGAAGACACGGGCCACCCCTCACCCTCAGCCCAGCCCCCTGGCTGAGCCCACAGACGTGCCTGTCACCCCCTCCCTAGAGCCAGGCAGCCGAGTGGCTGAGATCAGGCAGGCGGGTTTGGAGGGTATCGAATGTACACCACCCGCCTAATCCCTGAGTCGGGCGTGGCCGGGAAGGGTCCCCTTGCCGGTTCCCAGGCCCCGCTGGGCTCTTCCTTGAGGCAGTCTTCCTGGATTCCCAGGAAGGCAGGTATCCTGGGCACGGGGGAGGGGGTGGGCTGCCAGGCGCAGCGGCAGGTGTCAGGACGCCTCCCCACCTGGTTTTCCAGGTGGCCTTGTGACTTGGGTAGGCCATAGTCACTTGCTTTTTTCCACGTTGCAACCGTACTGGTATACTAGTAAAGGAACTCAGGCCGGATTATGTTCCTTTCCCCCTGATTTGGAAAGAAATTAATACATTTTCACGAGGCCTTAAAAGTATTGTGGGCTGGACATAGTGGCCAGTGGCACAGGCCTGTAATCCCAGCAGCTTGGGAGCCTGAGGCAGGAGGGAGGATCGAGAGTTCAAAGCCAGCCTCAGCAAAAAGTGAGGAGCCAAGCAACTCAGTGAATTTACTCCCCAGTACCAAAAAAAAAAAAAAAAAAAGGATTGTGGGTAGATACTTGGACCTTCTTAACCCAGACCATGTTGCCTCAGAGGAAAGAAGGGGAGAACATCTCTGGGGAAGCCTGGGAGCCTCCTCTTAGAGGATTGGAATGTGGGCTAAAACTGCACAAATATCTGGGGTGGAGTTCAGAGGCAGAGAGCACTTGCCTGGTGTGTGGGAGACCCTGAGTTCCATCCTCAGTGTGATGCAGGGGGGAAAGAAAGAAAGACATGCCTCCACAAATGAGTGAGCAAACCCAGTGAACTGTGCATTTCTTAAATCCGTTTGATCAATAGTTGCTGGTTTTAAGAACAGAGAGGTTAAACTGGGCATGGTGGGACGAGCCTGTAGTCCCAGCTACCTAGGAGGATGAGGCAGGAGGATTTCTTGTTGCTCTGGATGGAACTCGGGAACTTGCTGATGCCAGGCAAGCACTTTCCTCTGAGCTCCACCCCCCATCCCTACCTTAAGTTTCTAAAATTAGCGTTATTATTCATAGTACTGTTTATTTTAGTACTGAGGATTGAATTTAGGGATGTTCTACCACTGATCTACCTCAGAGATTTTCTTTTTATTATTTTACGTATGTATTTATTTTTGTGGTTGGGAATTGAATCACATCCCCAGCCCTTTTTATTGTGAGACCAGGTCTCACTTAATTGCTGAGGGCCTTGCTAAATTGCTGAGGCTGGCCTTGAACTTGCAGTCTTTCTGCTTGAGCCTCTTCAGTTGCTGGGATTATAGGTGTGCAACACTGTCTCTGGCACACATTAATATTGTTTTTAATTGGCAAATCACAATGGTACACATTTATAGGGCACAGTGTGATGTCTTCATATCTGCAATGATTAAATCAGGGTCATTAACCTATGTATCACATCTCTTCCCTATCTTTTTTTTTTTTTTATATTGAGGCATTTGAAGTGTTTTTTCTCTGTTATTTTAAATTTCATCTCTGTTGACTGTGGTCACTTTGTCATGCAATAGATTTCAAAGCTCCCTCCTGTTGCACTGAGACTTTGATCCCTTCCATGGGTCCCTCCCCACTCCCTCCCTCCCAGCCCCTGGTCCCCACGGTTTCCCTCTCTGCTTCTCTGAGTTCAACTCTTAGATTCCAAGTATCAGTGAGAGCATGTGGGTTTGGTCCTTTTGTGCCTGGTTGCTTTCACTGAGCATCACCCACCAGGTTCGTCTTTGTCATGCAACAAAGGTTTACTGAGCAGCCACCAATTACAGGGTGTGTGGGGGGGTCGGTGATGACACACATTGTTCTAGGTACAAAGGTCATAGGCACCCTATGACAAAAACACACCAACATCCCTTTGTAGCCAGGAGTCCCCGTCCCCCCAAGAAAACACCGGGGAGCTCAGTAACTTCAGACACCAAAAAATATCAGAAAGAGTTGCAATGACGGATCTGTTGCTCTGTATGGCGAACACAGTTATAATAATGTATCATATATTTTTAACTGCTAAAAAAAGAATACATTTTAAATGTTTTCACCATAAAAAAAAGAAGTAGGTAAGGTGATAGGCATGTTCGTTAGCTTGACGTAATTGTTCCACAGTGTGTACATATGTCCACGCATCTCATTGAAACATAAACATGTGCAATTATTTGTCAGTTAGAACAATTTTAAAAAGAGAGTTTAAAAAATCTATTGCTTTGAGATGTAGTGTTAGATCATTTATTGGTTGACTTTTCATTCTTTTAATGAATGTACTCAGTGCAATAAACTTTCCCCTGGGTACTGCTTTCCTAGTGTCCCAGAGATTTTGATGTATTGTATCAGTGTTCTCATTTACCTCTAAGAATTTTTTTTTAATTCATCCTTGATTTCTTCTAGGATCCATTCATCATCCAATTGTGTATTATTTAGTCTCCATTTGTTACAGTAGCTTCTATTTTTTATTTTATCATTGATTTCTAATTTCATTCCATTGTGGCTGTTCCAGTTTTTAGAGGGAATTGCTTTCAACTTTTCTCCATTTAGAATGATGCTGGCCTTGGCTTTGGCATAGATAGCTTTTACAATGTCGAGGTATGTTCCTACTATACCCTAGTTTTTCTAGTGCTTTGAACAGGAAGGTGTGCTGTATTTTGTCCAGTGCTTTTTCTGTATCGATTGAGATGATCATATGATTCTTGTTTTTAAGTCTGTTAATATGATGAATTACATTTATTGATTTCCATATGTTGAACCAACCCTGCATCCCTGGGATGAATCCCACTTGATTGTGGTGCCCTATCTTTTAAATATGTTTTTTGTGCACGATTTGCCAGAATTTATTGAGAACTTTTGCATCTATGATCATCAGGGATATTAGTCTGAAGTTTACTTTCCTTGATGTGTCTTTGTCTGGTTTTGGTATCACGGTGATATTGGCCTCATAAAATGAGTTTGGAAGGGTTCCTTCCTTTTCTTTTCATGGAATACTTTGAGGATTATTGGTGTTAATTCTTCTTTGAAAGTCTTGTAGAACTCGGCTGAGAATTCATCTTGTCCTGGGCTTTTGATGGTGTTTTCTATTTCATCATTTGAAAATTGATCTGTTTAAATCATGTCTGACCTCCTCATTCAGTTTGGGTAGAAATTTGTCGAAGTCTCCCATATTTTCTATTTTATTAGAGTATCAATTTTTAAAATAGTTTCTAATTATCTTCTGTATTTCAGATATATCTGTTGTGATATTTCCTTCTTCATCTTGTATTTTAGTAGTTTGAGTTTTCTCTCTTTTTTTCTTCATTAGCATGGCCATGGGTTTATCTATTTTATTTATTTTTTTCAAAGAACCAATTTTTTGTTTTGTCAGTTTTTTCATTGGTTTATTTTATTTTGATTTCATTAATTCAACTCTGATTTTAATTATTTCCTGTCTCCTACTGTTTTTGGTGGGTGTTGATTTGTTTTTCTTTTTCTAGGTCTTTGAGATGTAGTGTCACCACTTCTATTCAACACCACCCTTGAAACTCTAGCCAGAGCAATTGGACAAGAGAAAGAAATTAAAGGGATACAAATAGGTAAAGGAGAACTCAAACTATCACTATTTGCTGATAACATGACTCTATATCTAGAAGATCCAAAAAAATTCCACCAGAAAACTTCTAGAACTAATAAATGAATTCAGCAAAGTAATAGGATGTAAAATCAATGCCCATAAATCAAATGCATTACTATACATTAGCAACGAATCCACTGAAAGAGAAACTAGGAAAACTACCCCATTCACAATAGCCTCAACAGAAACAAAAACAAAAACACCTGGGAATCAAACTAACAAAAGAAGTGAAAGACCTTTACAGTGAAGACTACAGAACAGAAAAGAAAGAAGTTGAAGAAAATCTCAGAAGATGGAAAGATCTCCCATGCTCCTGGATAGGTAGAATTAATATTGTCAAAAAGACCATACTACCAAAAGTGTTATACAGATTTAATGAAATTCCTATGAAAATCTCAATGACATTCTTCAGAGAAATAGAAAAAGCAATTATGAAATTTATTTGGAGAAATAAGAGACCCAGAATAGCTAAAGCAATCATTAGCAAGAAAAGTGAAGCAGGAGGCATCACAATACCAGACCTTAAACTATACTACACAGCTATAGTAACAAAAAACAGCAGGGTATTGGCACCAAAATGGACTTGTAGACAAATTATACAGAATAGAGGACACAGAGACAAACCCACATAAATACGGTTATCTCCTACTAGACAAAGGTGCCAAAAACAGTCACTGGAGAAAAGAAAGCCTATTCAACAAAGGGTATGGCAACACTGGAAATCCATATGTAGCAAAATGAAATTAAACCTCTCTCTCTCTCTCACCCTGCACAAAAATCAACTGAAAGTGGGTCAAACACTTAAGCACTATAACAGAGACCCTGCGTCTAATAGAAGAAAAAAATAGGCCCGAATCTTCACCATGTTGGCCTAGGATCTGACTTCCTTAACAAGACTCCTAAAGAGAAAGAAGTAAAATCAAGGATCAATAAATGGGATGCATTCAAATTAAAAAGCTTCTTTTCAGCAAAGGTAACAATCAATAACGTGAGAAGAGAGCCTGCAGACTGGGAGAAAATCTTTACCACATGCACTTCCAATAAAGCATTAATCTCTAGGATATATAAAGAACTCAAAAAGTTAACACCGAAAACAAACAAACAAACAAACAAAAAATAACCCAATCAATAAATGGGCTAAGAAACTGAACAGACACTTCACAGAAGAAGAAATACAATTGATCAACAAATATATGAAAAAGTGTTCAGCATCTCTAGCAATTAGAGAAATGCAAATCAAAACTACTCTAAGATTTCATCTCACTCCTGTCAGAATGGCAGTCATCAAGAATACAGGCAACAATAAGTGTTGGTGAGGATGTGGGGGAAAATGCCCACTGATACATTGCTGGTGGGACTGCAAATCAGTGCAACCATTACAGAAAGCAGTACGGAGAATCCTCAGAAAATTGGGAATGGAACCACCATTTGATCCAGCTATCTCACTCCTTGGTTTATACACAAAGGACTTAAAATCAGCATACTATAGTGATGCAACCACATCCATGTTTATAGCAGTTCAATTCACAATAGCTAGACTATGGAACCAACCTAGGTGTCCCTCAATAGATGAATGGATAAAGAAAGTGTGGTTTATATACTCAATGGAATATTACTCAGCTTTAAAGAAGTGAAATTATGGCATTTGCTAGTAAATGGTTGGAGTTGGAGAATGTCATGCTAAGCAAAACAAGCCAACCCCACAAAACCAAAGGCCGAATGTTTTCTCTAATATGTGGATGTTAATTCACAATAAGGGGGTGGGGGGCTCTAGGGAAGAATAGTGTCACCTTAGGTTAGGTAGAGGGAGGTGATGGGAGGGGAGGGGAGGGGATGTGGGGATAGGAAAGATAGTAGGATGAAGCAGACATCATTACTGTATGTATATATGTGGCTGCATGACCAATGTGATTCTGCAACATGTACACTCAGAAAAATGAAATTATATCCCATCCATGTATGATATACAAAGTGCAAAGATGCATTCTACTGTCGTGTGTAACTAATCGAAACACATAAAAAAATCATCGCTAAGATCCTCGTTTCAAATCTAATACAGCAGGGCAGGGGTGACCTTGTCCTTTGAGCTTAGATGTGTTTTCTTTCATTTCCTTCTTTCTCTTGCGGGGTGGGAGGCTGGACTCGGGTCTTGGGCGGGCTAGGCCAGCCCTCTACCTGGGGCGGGCTCACCACATCCAGTGGAGAGGGTCTGGGGAAAACCAGAGCCAGAGTCCAGACGATCAGAGCAGAAAGCCTGGCTCTGGGTCCGCCCTCTGGGATCTGGTAGCTGCCCTGCCCTGTGGGGAATGCAGGGACCCGCCAAGGGCTGGCCTCAGTAACTGAGCTGCCCCATTGTCCTCCTGGGAGGGCAGTGAGGTGCCTAGTGAGGTCAGTGCTGCTTGGGGCTGTTCCACGGGTCCCCAGGGTTCCGGCCTATCCCCCTAAAAATGTGAGGTTTTTGCCACACAGATGGGCCCCCGGGTCAGCAGGGTGGCTAAGGGTAAGATTTCCTGGAGCTCCTTATGTTCCGAGCAATAACCAGACGCAGGAAGACAAATGCCATTTCTCACTCCTATGTGGAAGCTAAAAAGTTTGTCCCATAGATCCCAGTGGTGGTGGTGGGGATCACTAGAGATGGGGAGGGGCAGGCGGGAGTGGGAGGAAAAGAGACTCGTCACAGAGGAAACAGGATACTATTGTCTTCAGCCACCTGTGGTTCATTCCAAAATAACTACCGAGCAGAGTGCGAATAATTTCACAATGTATAGAAATGACTAATGTTTTGTGAGATGGAAATGTTTATTATCCGAATTGGCTCATTACCCATTGCTCATATATTGAGCTATCATGCTGTACCTCATAAATATACACAAATACCATCACTCAATCCGCACAGGCACACACATTCTGGTTCCTGAAGTCAGATGCTAAGGTTCCGATCTAACTTGGATCTCTGCCAGCTGTGTGAGGTTGGACAAGTTACTCAACTTCTCTGAGCCTCAGTCTCCTTACCTGCCAACGAGGATAAGGCTGACTCTGCCTCACACAGTGGGATAGAGTGGTAGTGTGTGGAGACCTTTCCAGTTGCCATTGACTCAAGGAAGAAGTGTTATTGGCATCAAGTGGGCGGAGGGCAGGATGTTGCTCACCATCCTAAAATGCACAGGACAGTCCCACCACAGAGCTGGCCAGCCTTAAATGTCAAGAACACCGGGGTGAACAACACACTGTGGAGTTAGAGTGCAAGCGTCTGTGGCTAATATTGACAGTCCGTGCTCCTGGCAAATATTTGCTCTGGTGTGTGGTACATCTTATATGCCCACAAGTCTCCTCTGAACACTCCTTAGAAAACAGATCAGAAACATCCCACCCAGTGCTGTCCAATAGGAATAAAATTGGAGATAAATAAAATTGGAAACAGGTAAATTTAATTTTAATTATGTATCATATTTAACTTAACATATTGAAAAATACTATCATTTTGTCAGAAAAGTCAGTGCAATAAATTATTGTATAGGATTTGTTTTATCCACAGCTTTACTCCCTGCAGTTTTTTTGGTCAAGGTTGGTACAAAATATTTAAAGGAAAATGCTAGAAGTAAACAATTTGTATGTTTTAAGTTGTGTGTTATTCTGGAAAACGTAACGAGATTTTACCACATCCCAATCCATTCCACCTGAGACCTAGGTCATCCCTTTTGTCCACTGTATCCACATGGTATATGCTACCCTACTGTTAGTCACTTTCTAGTCACCTCAGTTATGACAGTGCTTGTGTTTAAGTATGACAGTGCTTGTGTTTAAGTAACCTTGAGAGAAAAGGGAGGAAGAAGAGAAGGAGGGAGAGAGAGAGAGAGAGAGAGAGAGAGAGAGAGAGAGAGAGAGAGAGAGAGAGAGAGCGCACGCACAAAGGAAAGGGGAGGGAGACCACATGTACATCTTTTATTTTTGTACTTTTTATTTCCTTGCAATATTGGGCATTGAAACTAAGGGCACTCTACCACCAAACTACATTCCCATACTTTTTTTTTTTTTTTTTTTTTTTAGTTTTTGAGACAAGAGTTCACTAAGTTGCTAAGGCTGGCCTCAAACTTGTGATCCTGCTGAATTGCTGGGATCGCAGGCATGCGCCACCAAGCCCAGTCTGTCATGATTTTAATTATAGTATATTGCTATAGTTGTTCTGTTTTATTGTTATTGTTGTTAATCTCTCACTGTGACTGACTTATGTAGGCTTCAGTGCCATGTTGATTCAGACACCCACTGGGGTCTTGGAGCATACATGCTCCATGAATAAAGACGAGGGTGTTAATTAGATATTTTACATTTTTTTAAACTCAGCCTTCAAAATTCAGTGTGTTTTTTTAACATTTGCAGCACATCTTAATTCAGATGCTAAATTTTTTTATCAGTATTATTTCATGTGTATTTAAATCTCATGAAATTTACAGTCTAAAAAGTAGGTCCAAATAGCCAATTTCTTTTTTGCTGTTTGTAAACATTTTTTTTTTCAGTACTGCGGATTGAACTCAGGGGTGCTCTACTACCAGGCTCCACACCTACCTTATTATTATTAGTATTTGAGACAGAGTCTTGCTGAATTACCCAAGCTGGCCTCTAATTTGTAGTCCTCCTGCCTCAGCCTCCTGAGTCCCTGGGATTACAGGTAGGCACCACCTCGCCCACTTGTTACCTAAATATTTTTCTGACTGTAGGATTGAATATCCCTTTTCAAATTAAAATGAATCACCATTGAACTCACCCCGGGCTACAAGCCACCCTTCCAGCTGCCCTGGGTGCAGAGGGCCCTGACTCTCTGTGCAGAGCCCACTGCGGAGCTGTAACAAGTGTCCTCATGGAGATCCACCTGACATCAGCAGGAGGGAAATCCAGGTTCTAACCCAGGATGGAACCATTAGAGTTTCGACTCTTCACAATCGCTCTTGCTCTCTGCCGGGCACTGAAACAGGACCCGGACAGGACCCGGACAGGTCCACGGACCCCTAGGAAGCCCCCGGATGGGGCTCAGCGACTGCTGTTGGCTGCACACCCCCCCATGCCCTCCGCCTGCCCAGGGTGTCGTCCGCCCGTCTCCGGGTGAGGGGGTACGGGCGAGTGCGGACAGTATCAGGCCCGTGGCACAGAGAACTGGGAGGCCCAGGGAGCTGACGGTCCAGTGCAAGGTGAGCTAATTAGCCAGGATACGGAATTTCTGCCCAGGCACCCTGAGCCTGTGCAGGCGGCCCCAGAGACAACCGAAATCCCCGGTGTGTCCCCAAGTGTGTGCGTGTCTAGCAGAGCAGCTGGGGCTCCTGAGGTGCGCAGCAGGGCTGGGGACCCCAGGCAGGCAGAGCAGGCTGCATCGGCTCACTGCTGAGGAAGCCCTCTGCTCTCCTTTGCCCCCAAGACCTGGGGGACCCAGAGACCAGGGCTGCACTCTCCTCCAGAGGACAGCTCCTGTCCCCCCTCCCTTGTGGGAGGACCTTGACGGATCTGGGGAAACCCCATTGTCTCCCAATAGCACCAACATTTTCTGGGACTCCCTGGGGGGGTGGGTGGGGAAACCACAGCACCTTCCCTGCTTCCAAGGCACAGGCTTGCTGGGGCCTGAGGACACGGCCGTGAGCAGGACAGATCTATGGTCCCTTCCTGAAGGACTTTCAGACCAGCTGGGAACTGGATACCCCACACGTTCTCACACACACACAATCTAGAACTATCATGACATCCGCTGTATGTGTATGTGTCAATCAAAAGTAAAAACAGAAGGCTTTCTAAAACACTCTGTGCCATGCCGTGCCCTGCCCCTCTGCAGAGCATGGGTCTCAAATGTCATTCATGTGATTGACACATACACATACGGCGTATGTCATGATAGTTCTAGATTGTGTGTGTGTGTGTGTGTGTGTTTGGAGCCTTCAACCTCCTCTTAGTACTTCATGAAATATACGACAGGCAGGTGGCTGGGGACTGTCCTGGGCCTTCTGGGCTGTAGAACGTGAGCACTTAGTCCTTCTATTTAACTGCATCTTGGTCCCTACCGTCCAGCCTCCCTCTGTCCCCCCTCCCCCTCCCTTTCCTAGTCTCTAATAATGACTGTCCTACTCTCTTCTTGGAGATTGGCTTTTTACGCTTCCACATGTCAGTGACGACGCGTGGCATTTGTCTTTCTGGGTCTGGTTCATTTCACTTCATGTGATCTTGAAGCTCAGGCCCGAGCTGCAGGAAGAGGCAGAGGAAGGGAGGGGGTGGGCAGGATTCCAGCTCCCCAGGGGGCCTCAGCGTGGCCCCTGCCTCCCAGCCTGGCCTGGCCACTGCTCCCTCCCGGGTGGCACCTCCTCCCGGCCGCTCACCATTCCTATTTGCCGAACGGGACTCCCTGCCATCTGCTCTGCACCCATTTGTTCACCCCGGGCTCCCCCTCCCTCCCGAGGCTCTGGACTTGACAAGGGAGGTCTCAGCCATTGCTGGGATCGTTCCTATTTCCTCACACTGGTCCTGGCTGAGCTGGAATGGCCCCATCTGCCTTCCCGGAGGGATTCCTCCACCCAGCCAGCCTGCCCTGAGGTGGCCTGCCCTGGGCCCACCTTCGCCTTGACTCAGACGTGGCCTTCCTGGCGAGGTGTGCCCCAACCCCTCGATTTAAAGCTACGATCTTATGAAGGGATAGAAAGAATGTGGTCTGCCTACACAGGGGCACATTCTCCAGCCACAAAAAGGAACGAAACTGTGTCCTTTGCAACAGTCCCCGGGGAGCTGGGGGACACCATTAGGTAAAGACGTCAGGCACAGATATACCTCAGGTGTTCATTTATATGTAGAAGCTGAAAATTTTGTCTCAGAGAAGCAGAGAGTAGAGGAGCACCGGGCAGGGTGCTGGAGAGGGGAGGGAGGCCGGGGGGAGGGGGAGGGGGGTGCTCTTGCAAGGGAGCCATGGCTGGCAATGTCCCCGAGCGACATTGTGGCTGACAGAGGTGTATTTCCAAGCCGCCAGCCAGAGGCCTGGAATGTACTCAGCACAGAGAGGGGAGGTGGCATTAGGTCATCGGTAGGTAATGTCAGTTCCCCTCATCGGGTCATTACAGACCATAAACAAGAAGTGAGACCTGGCCAGGAAGTACAGTGGGCCAGGTGGACTGGATAGTAGAATGCTGGTCAGGGGAATGGGCCCAACTAGGTCCCCCCCCCCCAAATGCAAAGAACACTCCATGACGTTGACCCGTGGAGACATTCCAAATACCCAGCCGACTCCTCTGTCCTGCAGCGGAGGGAAAATGCAGGTGGGGATAGACCCAGATGGAAATGGCAAGTTCAGGTTCAAGGGCTAAAGGTCACGCGCCACGTCAACAGCCTTCCTCCATTCTCTAATACCTGTTTAACATGGGTTCTGAGTGAAGGGAGAGCGAGGAACAGAGACGGGTGAGTGAGAAATGAACGACGGAGACCGGGCGGAGATCCACAGAGTTTGTTTGTCAGAGCTGAGCAATGAAGGCCGAGGGTCTAGAGGAGAGAGAGGCGGCTCAGGCCTGGGCTCGGGGACTCTGATGGGGCAGGCTCAGGAATCCGAGCCGGGGAGGGGGTCCTTGTGCCGGTGGTGGTGAGGGGTGGGTTGGTGAGGGGGAGTGGAAGCCTTTCTCAGAAAGGCCCTTGGACGGGGGAAACTGAAACTTTAACAGGGTGGCTGTCACTTAAGATGGTCGTCCAGATGCTGAGCCAACCTGACGTTGGCCAGTGCTCCTACATGGGAAATCTGGAAGCCCCCAGGTCAGCACCCCAAAACGGCCCTTGCTCTCAGGGGCCCTCCCACACCGCGGAAGCCCCGTCTCTTCTCCCTCAAACAAACCACACTCCTCTCCCTCTGGCCTTCCGATGTTGTCGGTGGATTTTGTTCTTTGAATCTGTGGGACAAGAAGCCAGAAAGAAATTGGCGGTGAGCTACTGGGGTCTGCTGAGACACGGCTGGGGGTCCTGGCCCACCATGAAGGGCTGTGACACAGAGCAGAGACCATCCAGCTTCGGGACCCTGGGAGCTGACTCGGCAGGGCGCCCCCTGCTGTGACGACCTGCTGTCACGGAAACAGGCTTTCTGGGCTTTGGGGGACTGCACGTAGAAGCAGAGAACCTGGTCTCATGTTATGAAAACTCTGGTTTCATAGTCACTGTGTGTCAGATAAAATATATTTAAAATTAAAAGTGAAAACAACACTGTAATCCCATCTGCATAAGACGCTTATATGAAAATGGGCACAGTGATCTTCTTTGTGACAGCCCCAAGTAAGTTGAGTGTTCCTCCAGGAGTGAATGGACTGCCATGCAGTGGATATTATGTGGCCACCAAAAGGAACGGAACACTGAGATAAGCTACAGTGTAGATGAACTTGGACACAATATTCTCATTGAGAGAAGCCCAGGCACAAAAGATCTCACCGCGTGTGATTCCACTGCCATAGACTATCCACAATCACCAAAAAGACAGAAAGCAGATTGGCAACTGCCTATGGCTGGAGGATGGAGAGTTGGAATAGAATGTGGCGGTTACCCACGGGCTCTGGGCTATTCTGGGATGAGATTGTGCGTGTGTGTGTGTGCGCGCGCGCGCGCGTGCACATGTGCCCGTGTGCAGGGGTAGGGAGGGGGGATTGAAGCCACGACCTCCTACATACTCGCAAGTACCCTACCACTGAACTACATCCCTATAAATAATTTTTTTTTTTAAATTTTGAGAAGAGGTCCTGCTAAATTGCCAAGGCTGGCCTTGAACTTGTGATCCTCCTGCTGTTGTTACCAAAGCTCAGTCCTTATCATCCCAATGCCAATCAATAACAAGAACATCTGGAATGAAGCCTTTGAATAGCTTCTTTAAAAACCCTCTGTTCTCCCAAGATGGGCAGAATCACAGCCTCTCATAGTTATGCACGGATTGGAGAACAGCACAGCGTGTACCGGGTTCAGCGTGTTGGAAATTCCTAGGTGTCGCAAGGAATCAAACACGTGCTGGGAAGTGGGTGGGCAAGGCAAACTCTACTTCTGCCAGAAGGGCGTGCTGCAGAACCTGGCTAGCAAGCGCACCAGGGTGGCCAGTCGCCTATTTTTATCCCTAAGGCAGTGACCACGCTTGCTCTGAGCTCAGGGTTATAATTTATGCAATTAGCTAATTTAAAAAGTGTGTGTGTGTGTGTGGGGGGGGGCAAATGGCTACAATAGGATCTTACATCCCAATTAGAGAGAAATACTATCTTCTGAAAAGGCACCTCTGGAGTTCCTAATTCTCACAAGCATTACCCACAGAAGCTGGCAGCCACTGGTGGTCTTGGAATGTACCCCTAAAGTAAGGGGGGGACTAATGTACTCTCAGCCCCGGGAACCTGTCCAGTACACAGATCGTAGGGGAATGTTGAGTGATCTGAATACCCAATTGTCCTGCCTTGGTGTCCACCTCTTGGATGAATGGACTCTCTGTCCCACCTTTTCCCATGGATGCCCCAGCATGGCCTTGAGTATTAATGTGGGTGGCTGCTGTCACTTTATTTTTAGTTGTGTGATCTCTTTCTCCTCCTCCCTCTCTTCCTTATGGAGGAAGCAGGCCATAGAAATGAGTATTTCTTCTCCCCAAGGTGGGTCATGCAAACTCATCTTCCTTGACCTTCCTGTCTTGGATCTCATCAAAGGGATTCCCGGTTCTGCCTAATCGGATCATCAGTGCATTCCAGAGGGGTCCCATCCTGCACGGTAGAAGAAGAAAGGCTGCCCAGAGAGGCCAAGAAGAATCTGCCGAGGTAGATCGACTTGGATGTCCCCCTTCCTACCTTCAGCTAGCCTGCTGGGGTTAGGTCACCTTCAGAGGTCCATGCTTCCTAGAACCTAGGCATGGAAATGGACAGTCCACTCTGGGTCTTTGGGTCTTCCATCTGAAGTCTCTGGTGTCAGGTAAAACTAGGATCAAATAAATTTGATGCTTTGTTTTTTTGCTAACCTGTTTTTTATTTATTTGGTTTGGGGATGATGGGCAGGAAAATCTGCCCCTAAGGCAGAAAGACAGAAGGAGATTCAAAGAATCTGTGGGCTGGTGGGGAGGGGAGATTGAGCTGGGAAATGCAGGACATGTAAGGTCACTTTCCAAGACTTTTCAAGTCCCAAGTTGGGAAGTCCCTGGACTTGTGGCTCCTGGGAACTGAAAAGGGCCAAGTGGGCTGGGGCGAGGTCCGAATTAAGCAGAATGCACCTGGAGCTCAGGTACTCAACTTCCTTCCAGAGAACTTGAAGGATGGGAGCCAGCAATCTATGCATTCCTGCTGCCCCCGTGCGGCTCGGTTTGGAACTACAGGAAGTCCGAGTCCAGTCTCAGAGAACCTTTGAGGATGCCCTCACTGTCCAGTGACTCTCCTAAAGAGGTCAGCCAGGGGAATGTTGGCATGATGGGCAGCCTCTAGGACTGGCTAAGATCCCAGAGACCCTCACTTCCTGACACTGGCTTCCAGTGCGATCCCTCCTGAGTGTGGAGGGGTTATAGATACAGAAAAAAGGATGGGACGTCACCTTTGGTATTAGACTGCAAGGGTCCTGACCTTGGTTTTGTCTGTTCTCCTCCTCCTCCTCTTCCTAGTCTTCCCTTTCTGTCCTCTTCTTCTACTTCCTCCCCCTCCTCTTTTTCTTCTACTTCTTCCCCTTCTTCCTCCCCCTCTCCTCCTCCCCCTCTCCTCCTCCTCCTCCCCCTCTCCTCCTCCTCCTCCTCCTCTTCCTCCTCCTCCTCCTCCTCTTCCTCCTCCTCCTCCTCCTCTTCCTCCTCCCCCTCCTCTTTTTCTTCTACTTCTTCCCCTTCTTCCTCCTCCTCTCCTCCTCCCCCTCTCCTCCTCCTCCTCCTCCTCCTCCTCCTCTTCATCCTCCTCCTCCTCCTCCTCCTCTTCCTCCTCCTCCTCCTCCTCCTCCTCCTCTTCCTCCTCCTCCTCCTCTTCCTCCTCCCCCTCCTCTTTTTCTTCTACTTCTTCCCCTTCTTCCTCCTCCTCTCCTCCTCCCCCTCTCCTCCTCCTCCTCCTCCTCCTCCTCCTCCTCCACACCCATGACTCTGGGTTTCTCCCATCAGGAGATCACACCTTTTTGATTCAATCATATTTCTACATGGTTGCCTGTGCTTCATCAAACCTGTTGGTCCAGTCTCAATGGACATGTCCAGACCAATGCCGAGGTCCAGCTTTGAGGATGCCCTCAACCTTCCTCTTCCTCCTCTGCTCCTCCCCCTCCTCCCTTTCCTCTTCCTTCTCCTTCTCTCCCTCTCTCCACTCCTCCTTTCTGCCTCTGCCTATATGTCTGGGAATTGCTGTCCTCCATCAGAAAGGAACAGGTCTGCTCAGGGAGGTTGGCCGTAGCTCCTCTAGCCTGGGAGACCTGGGCTGCAGCCATGGGAGAGGCCCGGGTCGCCGAGCCACTTGCAGTCTCCTGACCTACAGAAGCTGCGGCAGGTTAACTGTTGGCTGTTTAAAATGGAGTTATAAGTTGGGCTCATAGTGCTAAGTGTGTGTGTCCTGAAAATGTGTTTAAATGCTAACTTGTTCCTTGTGGTGCACGTGCAGGTCCCTCTCTCTGGCATGCTGTCCCACCTCCTTCACAGGACTGTGTCCTGCTTCCCAGGTTCGGGTCTCAGCTCAGGAGTCTCCTTACTGAGGGGTCCTCAGCAACCCCAGCTTGAAGACCTCTCTGTTTGTTTCTGTGACTTCACCTGGGTCATGCCTTGGAAGTCCTGCTCACCATAGGTAGGCAGTTTGTAGTTTATTGCCATTTTCCCCAGAGGAACTGGGAATAGTGGTTTTATTTTTCCCTTTTTCTTGGTTCTTTTTAGTTACATGTGACAGTAGAATCCATTTCGACATAATTGTACTAGCATGGGATATGTCATATTCTAATTAGGACCGGCATCCCCCCTTCTTGTGGTTTTGTTTCGTGTGGTTTAGCACAGGCAGGTCCTGACTTATGGCTCAATGGTACTGAGATGTAACGACAGTGTGAAGGTGACCACACTCAGCCACACCATTCAGAAACCAGACTTTGAATGCGGAAGTTTGGTCTGCTCCCAGCCTGATGGTGAAGCTCTCTCATGACGCTGGGCAGCAGTTTGAACCACAGCTCCCAGTCGGCCACGTGATCAAGAGGGGGAACACTGAACCCCAGAATTTGCTGCATTTAATAAGTTGCAGCAAGGAGTCAACACTTTATTAAAAGTTGGCTTTGCAGGATATAAAAGCAACACCATAAATCAAAGGCATTTCTGAACATCAGTGACGAATCCTCTGAAAGAGAAACTAGGAAAAGTACCCATTTACAATAGCCTCAAAAAAAAAAAAATACTAGAGAATCAACAAAAGAGGTGAAAGACCTCCACAATGAAAACTACAGAATGCTAAAGAAAGAAATTAAAGAAGACCTTAGAAGATGGAAAGATCTACCTTGCTCATAGATAGGGAGAATTAATATTGTCAAAATGACCATACAGACTTAATGCAATTTCAATCAAAATCCCAATGGCATTCCTCAGAGAAATAGGAAAAGCAGTCATGAAATTTATCTGGAAAAATAAGAGACCCGGAATAGCCAAAGCAATCCTTAACAAGAAGAGTGAAGCAGGTGGCATCACAATACCAGACCTTAGACTATACTATAGCAATAGTAACAAAAACGGTATAGTATTGACACAAGACTTGTATACCAATGGTACAGAGTACACAGAGACAAACCCACATAAATTCAGTTATCTCGTAGTAGACAATGGTGTCAAAAACATAGAAGAAAAAGTAGGCCCGAATCTCTATTATGTTGGATTAGGCCCCGACTTCCTTAACAAGACTCCTATAGCGCAAGAAATAAAATCAAGAATCAATAAATGGGATGGATTCAAACTGAAAAGCTTCTTCTCAGCAAAAGAAACAATCAGTGAGGTGAAGAGAGAGCCTACAGAATGGGAGCAAATTTTTACCACATGTACATCAGATAGAGCACTAGCCTCCAGGATATATAAAGAACTGGAAAAACCCAACACCAGAAAACCAAATAACCTAATCAATAATGTGCTAAGGAACAGACACTTCTCAGAAGCTGATATATGAAAAAAAATGTTCAACATCTCTAGCATTAGAGAAATGCAAATCAAAACTACTCTAAGATTTCATCTCACTCTAGTCAGAAGAGCAGTTATTAAGAATAAAAGCAACAATAAGCATTGGCAAGGATGTGGGGAAAAGGCACACTCATACATATTTCTGGTGAGTCCACAGATTGGTGCAACCAATCTGGAAAGCAGTATGCAGATTCCTTGGAAAACTTGGAATGGAACCACCATTTGGCCCAGCTATCCCACTCTTTAGTCTATACCCTACAGACTTAAAAGCAGCATACTATAGGGACACAGCCACATCAATGTTCATAGCAGCTCAGTTCACAATAGCTAAACTGTGGAGCCAACCTAGATGCCCTTCAGTAGATGAATGGATAAAGAAACTGTGATACACACACACACACACACACACACACACACACACACAATGGAATGTTACTCAGCATTAAAAGAGAATAAAATCATGGCATTTGCAGGTAAATGGATGGAGTTGGAGAATACAATGCTAAGTGAAGTTAGCCAATCCCCCAAAACCAAAGATCAAATGTTTTCTCTGGTAAGCGGATGCTGATCCATAATGGGGGACTGGGGGGAGCATAGGAGGACTGGAGGAACTTTGGATAGGGCAAAAGGGAGGGAGGGCAAGGGAAGGGGCATGGGGGTAGGAAAGATGGTGGACTTAGATGAACATGTGTTCATGTATGAACACACGAATGATGTGACTCTACTTTGTGTATAACCAGAGACATGAGAAGTTGTGCTCCGTATGTATACTATGAATTGAAATGCATTCTGCTGCCATGTATAACAAATCAGAACAAATTTAAAAAGTTCGCTTTGTGTTAAATGATCTCGTCCCACAGTAGGCTGATGTATGTGTCCTGGAGTATTAGGTAGGCTGGGCTGAGCTAGGATGTTTGGTGGGTTAGGTATAGCCAATGCATTTTCAGCTTAGAATAGTTTCAACTTCTGATTAGGTTTATTAGGAGGTAGCTCCATCACAAGTTGAGAGGCCTCTGTAATTTTATTTTTGCATTGCCATGGTGTCAAAAACATAGAAGAAAACATCCATAACCAAAGGCATTTCTGTACATCAGTGACAAATCCTCTGAAAGAGAAACTAGAAAAACGACCTCATTTACAATAGTAGTAAATAGTAAATAGTAAAAATGACTTTCTTCATACGAGTGTACAGGTCTTGGAATCTTATCCTACATAGACATTTGTGGAATCTTGGTTTACAAGCACGCCATTTAAAAATTTAAATGTTGCTGCTCAGCAATTAGGATATAGAACAGTCCCATCACCCTGCAAATTGCCATTAGAGTCGTAAGAAAGTGGTTTTACTCTCTCCTGCTTACCCTTTGTATACAACGCCTACATGATAGCTTGCCCTTGGTGAATATTTGTTGATTGAATGAGGGAAACATATCAATGCCAACAAGCGATGAGAGTGGATATTGTAAGGGCCACCATTGGAGATCTCTGGTGGAGTGGTGGTCTTTTTTCTCCTCCTCCCCACTTTATTTTCTCTTTCTTTGCCGTGCTAAGGGTTGAACCTGGGACCACATGCATGCTAGGCAAGAACTCTACTAGTGAGCTACACCCCGACCCCTTGGCCTTTATTGCTTAATATCGAATGAAACAGAGATGAGATGACAGAGAGGATTTAGCTGACAAATCCAGAGCAGTTTTATTGGCACCTGCAGCATCTCCCATTCCACAGGAGAGGGAGGGGGCAAAGGGGAAAAGATGCTTCAGCTCAAGCGGGCTACAAAGAGACAGATTTTCACAGGTTTCCAGGAGCCCCCAGGCTGTAGTAGTGTCCCAAGTCTCTGGCAATTCTAAGCCTCTCCCAGCCAGCACTGTTACCACTTGCATGCACATGGCTAGAGAACAGAGGGAACTTCCGTGGTCTTTGGTCACTCCATCACTCCAAAAATGCCTCACCCAGACTCAGGGACTTCCCTTGGGAAATGACAGTCTTCTCAAATTCTCTATTTTATTAACCGGCACATCCTCAAGTTGATTTTCTTTGCCTTCCCAACCTCTGTTCTTATAGAGAGATGTGCAGCTGAGTCTGGGGGCTCCTGGTTCACCTGTGAAATCCCAATTTATTTCCTTGGAATAAAAGCAGCCAAAGCAAATGTGATGCACGGTTACTCCAAGCCATTCTGCTTAGGATGATGTCAGCTTCACAGCACCGTTTGAAAAGTTCTGGTCCTTCCCAAGTCACCGTTCATTCCCTTTTAGCTGCCGCGTCCAGATGAGCACGAGGATTACCGACCATAGACCTACGTGCCATTTCAGCCTTCGTGGGGACTGGAGCGTGATGCAGTGAGACAATTCAAGGAAACGTGCAAGGAGGCATTCGGAGCTCCGTTGCTGGCTTCCCCTGGGCAGGCAGGATCTGTGTCCACCAGGCAGTGATTCCTTGTCCTTTCAGGGCAAGGTCCCGGTCCTTTTCTTCCTGGGCCTTCCTCAAGCTTTCCCTAGTGCAGCCCGCCCCGTGCCCTTAGCTCAGGCGGAAGGGGGATGCTTTGCACCATAGGCTTCCTGATTTGGGCCCTTGGATGTCAAGTTCTTAGGAGAAAAGTCAGACTCTCAGGTCGGTTTCCAAAATCCACCCTGACCTGGCATTCCCCAGCGGCTTTGGCTACGACTGGATTTTCACTTCTCAAATGTGTCTTTTGCTAATATTTTCTCACATGGTTGACCTCGTCTGAGACGCTCTTTCTCCTTGTTTGTATGTGGACAATATTTCTTATTTGGATCTGGGATCACCTCTCCCAAGGAACCTTCTCTTCCAGACTCTTACCTTTCCCTCGAGGTTTGGATTCCGCTTACTGTAACCACCTGGCTCTGTCCTCCCCACGCTTAATGATAAACTCCACACTCCAAGGATCCTGTCTCACCTGCTTGCCACCCTGTGGCCAGCACCTAACATCAAGCCCTCAGTGAGTCAGTACTCAACAAACAGAGTCACATGGCCCTAATGACATTCAGTCAATGCAGACTGCATGTATGACAGTGGTCCCGATGAGATCAAGCAATGCACGACTCTGCGTACTGAGTACCATCTGGACTATGAACCAGGGCACTTCCAATCGGGAAGGGCTAGACTCACCCTTCTGGGAAGATGGTGTGAGATATACTCGGCAGGATGCTCACTGGTTCCAGCATTTGGGGGAAATAGTTACAAAGTCTTTTTAAGATTTGCTTTTGAACTTCTGCAACTCAAAATCCAAAGTGGCCACTCTTCCATCCCATGCAATTCCAGAGTTTGTTCCAAGCTCACTCACGTTTCGTCTCTCCTCTCTGGATATTCCCCAGTGTCACGGTGGTCAGGAAGACGAGCTGACCTTTCTGTTGATGAGCTTCCTCAGGGCCCCCTTCAGGTCCCTGTTCCTCAGGCTGTAGATAAAGGGGTTCAGCATGGGGGTGACCGCTGTGTACATCACAGCGGAAGCCTTCTCCTTCACAGCTGTGCGCACAGAGGAGGGACACAGGTACACCCCAATGGTGGTCCCATAGAAGAGGGCCACCACCGAGAGGTGGGAACTGCAGGTGGAAAAGGCTTTCTTTCTTCCGCCCGCAGAGGGGACCTTCAGGATGGCCACAATGATGCGGGCATAGGAGGCCAGGATGCAGACGAAGGGCGTGGCTATCACCATCCCGGCCACAATGAGGACGAAGATCCTGTTCACCCATGTGTCTGTGCAAGAAAGCCGGAGAAGAGGAGTGAGGTCACAGAAGTAGTGGGGCAGCTCATTGTTGCCACAGAAGACAAGGCGGGCCATCAGGAGGATGTGGGTGAGGGAGAGGAAGCAGGAAGTCACCCACGGACCCCCAGTGAGCAGTCCACAGAGGCGGGGGCTCATGATGGTGGTGTAGTGTAAGGGGTGACAGATGGCCACGAACCGATCATAGGCCATCACGGCGATTAAGACGCTATCCATGATACCAAAGAAGTGGAAAAAGTACATTTGGGTCAGGCAGCAAGGATAAGAGATGGACTTGCTCCTGGTTTGGATGTTCACCAACATCTTGGGGACAGTGTTGGTGGCCAGGCAGAAATCGACCAAGGAAAGGTTGGCCAGAAAGAAGTACATAGGCGTGTGGAGGTGGGAATCGGAGCCGATGGCCAGGATGATCAACAGGTTCCCGATGACGGTGACCACGTACATGCAGAGGAACAGGGAAAAGAGAAGAGTCTCATGTTCTGGCTTCTCTGAAAGTCCCAGGAGGATGAATTCAGAGGCACTGGTTTGGTTCCATGGTTCCATGGGTGTGGTGCTGCTGGAAGTATTGAAAGGGAAGTTAATGGAGGACAGAGAGATAATTTTAGAAGGTCAGATAGGATCACACCCTGGTTCTCATCTGGGATAATTACAACACCTTGAACTTTTGTCAAAGTGCTTACATTAACTGGTCTCTCAAGGCTTAGTTCCTCTTCTGAATATTACCACTTCATACAGGGATTGAGAGAGTGGATCATGCATGGACACTTGTGGCAGAATTAACCAAAGGGTGTTCTTCAGCTTAAACAAACTGAATCAAGAAAGACATGATGTCCAAGGAGCAGTGGTCAGCCAAAAAGCTGGTATATAGGTAGAAAATCTAAGACCCAAACACTGAGTTGTCAATAGTAACATTACTGAGAATGTGTATGTTTAAAAAGTGGATTGAAACATGAGGCAACCAATAAATTTATGAAAAATGCACCAAATCAGCCAGGTGCAGTGGCGCGTGTCTGTAATCCCAGTGGCTCCAGAGGCTGAGGCAGGAGGATCGCAAGTTCAAAGCCAGCCTCGGCAAAAAGTGAGGTGCTAAGCAACTCAGTGAGATCCTGTCTCTAAATAAAATATAAAATAGGCTGGGGATGTGGCTCAATAGTACAGTGTCCCTGAGTTCAGTCTCTGGAACAACAACAACAACAAAAGGCACAAAATCACTAGCTACCAGAGAAATGCAGAGCCAAACTACAACCAGATATCATCTTATTCCAGTTAAAAGATCTATTAACAAAACTGTAAAAAGTAAGAAATGCTGGTGAGGATGCGGAGAAAAAGAAACCTTAATACACTGTTGGTAGGTACATAAATTAGTACATCCACCATGGAGAACAGCATGGAGGGTTCTCAGAAAAAAGTGAAACCCAATTACCATAGAATCCAGCTCTCCCTTTCCTGGATATGAAGCCAAAGGAAATGAAATCATCATACTTAAGAGGCACCTGCATACCCACGTTTATTGCAGCATAATATCAAATCCATCTAGATGCTCACCAAAAGGTGAGTGGAGATGGAAAATAAGGTGTGTATACAAGAATATCATTCGGTGAGAAAATATATAAGATAAAAAAGTAAAGTTAGAATAGAATTTAAGTTTAAGGTTCTCACGTTGTAAAGAATAGACCTATTGAGTATGCTGGACTTTCTCCATCAGGCAGACGTGACTAAAACGTAAGGAGGACCACTGAACTAATGGATACTGACTGGGCGACTTCTAAGGTGGCAGTCGGGGTACCGCAGAAAGGCGTGGGTCAAGCCAAACAGGAAAGGCGAAGCCCTCCACAGCTGCTGGCCCCACACCCACAGGGTCAGCCAACTGCAGGTGCGATGTACTTTTAGAAGGTGCATCTGAAACAAGCCAGGCCCAGAAGGACAGGTACAGCATGAGTCTTCTGGGGAGGCTAAAAACATCTCTCTGAATATGGAATACTGGTTTCTAGAGGTTGGAAAGGTGGGAAGGGTGGATCAAGGGAGGCAGGAGGTGGATTTAACAGAAGTGCCCTGTAGGGGTGTGTTGAAATGCCCCCAGACCCCTCAATGCATGCAACTTACGTGTCAATCAAATCCCGGTTCAGGGGCGGCGCAGGTTAGAGTCTGTCTCCAGTGCCTATGGATTTCCGTCTTGGGAACCGCTCACTTCTCAAACTCAAATGCTTTCCAAGCTCCGGGCTTTTGTTTTTTTGTGCCTCTGTGGTCCCCTGATCCTTAAGGGAATCTGATAAAAGTCACAGGTTCTCCTGTCAAGAAAAAGAAACACTGGGGTGTAATTTTGCGTATCCTTTCAGGCTCGATGGTGTAAATTCCAAGATACGAGTTGCTTTGAAAAGCTTCGCTCCTGCACCTTTTTTTCCAAGACTTCTTTCCCAACCACGACTCCAGGCTGAAACCCACACCTGCGTTGCTTCCACAAACTCAACATCCTCGTGGGGACAGTCCTCAGGAAGAAGGAACAATGGGAAGCAGACCTAAGTGGGTCAGGTGGACCAGGACTTGGATCCTGGCTCTGCTACTTACTACTTAGCTCTCCCAGCGCCACCTTCCTATGTTGACAGTCGGGAGAAGCCCTTGAGATTTCCTAGAGGACAAAGTGGGGTGGCACAGGAAGAGCTGTCTTAGGGCCAGGCACCAAGTATGGTCTCGCCAATGTCAGGCAGTGTCACCTCAAGTCTAAAGAAAGAGGTGTGAATCTGGGAGCCGTGGTGCATGCCTCTGATCCCAGTGGCTCGGGAGGCTGGGGCAGGAGGATTGGGAGTTCAAAGCCAGCCACAGCAAAAGTGAGGCCCTAAGCAACTCAGTGAGCCCCTGTCTCCAAAATAAAATACAGAAAGGGCTGGGATGTGGCTCAGTGGTTAAGCACCTCTGGGTTCAATCCCTAGCACCAAAAACAAACAAACAAACAGGTAAATAAATAAACAGATAAACAAATAAAAGAAATAGGTGTGAAAGAGACAGACCTGGCCACCAATGGACATATGGATACAGAATTCACGTCCATAATAGACAACAGAACATCATTTGATCTTGAGAAAGAATAGAATTCTATGATTAGTGGCAGCATGGGTGAGCTTAGGTGACATTATGGGAAGAGAAATAAACCAGTCACAGAAAAACACATACATCCTCTTCCTATATGTGGAGGCTAAAAGGTAGATTCCACAGACGCAGAGAAGGAAACAGTGGTTGCCCGGCTAGAAAGGGTTCGGGGGAGGGGACAGAATGACATTGTTGATTGAGAGTAAAAAGAGAGCTGGGTGCGAGGAATAAGTTCTGGTTTTTTTCCTGCAGCACAGTTGGGTAACTGTACAAATAAGTCGCTGTATGTTTTTAAATGGCTAGAAAGGATTTGAAGGTGCCCAGTACAAAGATGATAATGTCCTAGGTGGTGTGGATGTGAATTAGCCTGATCTGGTCATTATAGGCTGCAGACACCTACTGAAATATCACACTATAACCTACAAATAGGCACACTTCTTATGTGTCCATTAAACTTGATGAAAAAATAGAGACCCTCCTGGGTTTGGCTCAAGGAGTCACCATTTATGAGTGTTCTTGAGAATTGCCTAGAATCTTACTTTGTCGAAGGGGATGACATTCTGTATGATTTACAGGGTTGTTTTGAGGACTAAACTTGTGGAGAATTCTCTGCATAGATTCTGACATTCAATAATATTGTTAGGATGAGCAGTCTCTTCCCTTTTTACTTTTTCCTGGCATGGCAAGCTCAATATGTAAAAAGTAAAGTCTACTCTCCTCTGGAGCCTCTTCTTTCCACAAATGGAATCCCCATCCTTCCGACACCCACACTGGAAACTGCAGCCTTTCCTCCCTCCTTACCTCCTCGGGCAAAGTCGATGAGTTGCTCTGTTTTCCACAAGTTGGACAATCTATCTTTATAGTTGTTCCCACCCACTCCTCTTCCATTTCTGAATTCACAGGTCTTTAGCAAGTGCTTACAGACCCTTTCTCTTTCCTCCACTAGTTTCATCTTCTTGAAGGATAGTTTGTAGCATGCTGTTCTCATTCAGTTACTCATTAGCTCCTGTTCACCATGAACACTTACTGATGACTACCCCAGAACAGGACCTGGGCTTAGTAGTGGGGACAAGGATGTGAAAACATGCAGAGAATCGAAATCAGGGGTTATTTGTGTCTGCTCATGTTTGTGGCCAGTGTCTTATCTGGGATGTAATGACACACACAGTTTTTCAATGCATGTGAGAAAACAATGGTTCTCTTTTTCCTACCTGCCTCCTCCAGTGCCAGACACTGTTCTTAGTTCTTTGCTAACTTGCTACTCACAGTCACCCAAAGAGGTTGGTGCTGCTTCACATTAGAAGACATGGAGGCACCATGAGATTCATAAAACCAAATGAGGCTTCCAATAGGGTAGGTGACAAAATTCATCAAAGGAGTCCGAATCCAGAGCATGCATTCCTCACCTGTGTATTTCATGAATCATGAATGAACGAATCCATTTGTGGTCTAGGGAGGGAGATGAACTCTAAGGGTCATTTCTTTAATTATGCAGACATGGTCTTAATAAAGAATCACCCTGAGGATTACAGAATCACTCAGGAAACACAGTCAGGCACTGATTTTCAGAAATTCTGGGGTCTACATGATATCCTTGAGTTGTTCCCTATTTCCTCTGATCAAAGTCCAAATATTGAACTTTACGTTCAAAAGTCTCCTGGATCTTTGGCAAGTCTATACTTGGCAACTACCCTTCCCCTCTCAGTGTTCCTCCAGCTGCTTGGGAGCAGATGCTGATCCTCCTCAGGGTCCATTCTTTTCTGCTATTTCCACCTTACATTCTATAATATTTAATAATGTCCTAACATGTGCCAATCACTGCAGTTGGTACTTTACACATATGGCATATCTAACAGCAATTTGTGATCCCTGATTTTCAGATGAGGTGCCTGGGGCTTTAAGAGGACACAGGATGTGTCTGAGCTCCCACAGATTTTTCAGGGGTTGAGTGTGGATCCTAATGCACGTCTGCCTGGGTCGACAGCCCACAGCCTTTCTCCTGAACCACGCAGCTGCCTCGTGGTCTCTCTCCTGGAATTCCAGTCTCAGACCCCTCTCCCTCAAATCCTACTACAGGTCCATGTCAAAGGGAGTTTCTTATTCTGTGTTCTGACGTCACATTAGAAGTTTATGTCATTCTATGGTAACCTGGTGTGAAAACATCCTTTTGACCAAAAGAACATTTTAATATCCAAAGATGTTTTTAATAACCAAAGAAGAGCTAGTAAATACTCCCTTTTATTAAATTACTAACGGAACCAATCAGCCGATCTGACTTCCTCCCTCCCTGACACTGAGTTTTTGCCCGCTCACTCTGTCCCTCCTCCTTCTTTCCGAGCTCTGAGGAAAAGTCCGGGGAGCTGGAAGATGCAGGTGTTGCCTTAGTCTTCTCAGTGAGTCTGCACTCAAGGAAGCACCACTCCAATCCCACCTGGTGCCCTAGACTCTGAGGGCACTCAGCCTGGAGAGGTGAGGAATCTCCAAGACTTTCACAGACTCAGTGTTGGGAGGAGCCCAGCTCTGGTCTCGGGAGCTATGGCTGACAGAACCTTCTGTTCTCTGCATGGAAAAGATGGCCCAGTTACTGAAAAGCACAATGTGACCAAGCATGTTTTTTGGAAAAGGTTTGGTAGCATCGCCGCTGGAGGAGGCTAAGCTGAATGGATGAGTGGCCCCTGGGATAGAATCTTGTGGCCTCTCTGAGATCAGGAGCCTGCCCCTCGAAAACTCTGTGAACCCCTCTCCAGTCTCCCTCCCTGACTACTTACTGGGCTCTCTCCTTTCCTCCAGACACCACCACCCAGGCATTCGTTCAACTGGCTGGGTTTCCTCTCTTGTGAGGGACGGCAAAGAGGCTGACTCTTTGGGCCAGAAGGATGCCTCGTGGGTGCACGAATTGGTATCCTCCTGGCCCGAAGAAGGGAAGCAAAGGTGGGGAATAAATTGTAGGAACTGAGGGAATATTTACAATTTCTGAGCCAGCAAAAGTCAATTCCCGAGACGCCTTGTTAGACAAATTGTCCAATTTCACCTCGAGTCCCTGAATAGTTGCTTCCTGCGGGGCTGAAACAGCAGCCAAAAGACTACACGGACCATCTTAGGACTTCAGGAGGTGACTTAGGGACAAGTTGCCAACTTTCTCTGCACCCTCTCCTCGGGGAACAAACTCTGCTCCATTCCTAAACTCCCTTTCTAAGGCTCAGTCCTGTCATCCGAAAAACTCCTTTCTTATTTGCAACCTCTGCCCCATCCCATCACTTAAAGAACCAGGAAGCAATCCGCACATCTCCCAGCGGCCTGTCACCCAGCAACCAGGCTGCCTCCATCCTCACTTGGCCTCTGCAGTGGCCGCTCGGTAAAGGCATCAGGGCTTCCTTGCAGTTCTGCTGAAGCAGGAAGTAGTTCTACCTGATGGGATCCCACAGAGGGGCCCGGCTGCCTGAGTGCAGCCGGATGCTCCCTGGGCATTGCTACCGTGGGACATTCTGGGCGTCTCCGCTTTTGCAGGTTTAGGAACTCAGATTTACGAAGTCACCCAGGAATCATAGGGTTGAGTGTGCTCACTCAGTGAACACTCTTAGAAGTAGTCGACACATGAATCACCAGTTTTTAAAAGGCTTTAGTTACGTAAATACCCCAATATAGACAGAAAGAAAGCATAGTGCTAGTTTGAGCCCTATGAAATTGCCATATTCTACCATTTTTTTGGCCAACAAAATTCACAATTTTTCACATACCTCACTTAATATAATGAAACTCCACATACTCCTCACTCAGTTTTAATGCACAGCTCTTATGAATTTCACTGAGATTTTCTTACACTTTATATTCACCTGTTACTGCCGCAGTTTGGCTAGGCACAGAATCACGAGCCACTCATGCAGGAACAAAACTTTATTTTTGAAAATGCCGCCAATACCCCAGACGCCTCCGGCCAGCAAGCCAGTCCACCCACGCGGTTGTGTCTACCGGAACCAGGGCCCAGGACCTCCCCCGGAATTCCCTCCTATTATCCTTCCCCAACCAATGGGAACTCTCCAGGAGTCCAGTCCTTTAGCAGGCCAAGGTGAACAGCAGGAGTCCAATTTCCATATGAATGTAAATCTTCTCAATGGCTTGCTGGCATCACCTTACAACCAAAAGTGCCATGTATCATAATACTTTGCTGTGGCTCCTAGCATCTGCCCCCTTCTGTTTAATTAAGCAACAGGAAATGTGGCTAGGGACGGTGCCTGTTAGGTATGTCCAATTCAACATATGGTTCTTACCCATCATCGGAAAACTGACCTCTAGGAGTCAGCCTCCTGTCTTAGGTTGATACCACTGCAACCGAATCATACCCGTTACTGACTACCGGTCCAGTATATAGCCATACCTGTGGATAGGCCTATGCACCAGTGGGGGGGGGGGTGAGGTTCTTTGCCTCACCTCTGTTGGCCCCCAAATTTGGCCTTGGTGCTGGTGGGGGGGGTGAGGTTCTTTGCCTCACCTCAGTTGGCTCCCAAAATTAGACCATCACTAGTAGAAGGGAGGAGGATACAGAAATGCCACGACATCAAGTCAATTGACGGCTCCTTAGGAAAAATTGTAACACTGGTGACACATCAGCTAAGATACGCCAGCACTACTATAATTTGTTGTATCAACAAATAGAGCACAATGCATACAAGTGATACATAGTCCAGGCAAGTTTTGTAAACAGTTCAAAGTGGAGGAATCTATCAATATGTCCATTTCCTCCCAAAATAAATCGACTCAGTGATTGAGCATTACTTGTTGAGTTATTATTCATTGATGCGTCAGTTTATACAGTTTGTTGTGATAATTATTGAAGAAGTTGTAGTTTGGTTTCATCTTTGTCTTCACCGGCACTGGGATGAAAATAGGGATTTTGACAATGATGTTAAGAAAAAAAAATGTAACATTTCAACAGGTATTAAGAAAACAATTTTTAGAACAATTTACATTATCCTGAACAGAATTATTAGATATAATGAAAAGGAAAGGTGAAAGTAACCTGCTTATTTGTACACATATTAAAACAGTCTTCAACAGCTGTTTACCCAAATTAAATTAAACCATTAAAATCACGTGAATAATAAAAAAAATTTTTTTGGATCCATATTTTTATGAGCGCTCCTCATATATGATATATGGACATACGCACATACAGACATACAACACAAAACAGAAATGTGTACACGTAACATACAACACATAAGACAATAGTAAAGGCCTTGTAGCTTTACCTAGGTGAAATCTCCATTGCAATGTTTAAAAACTCCATAGTCAAAAAATAAAACTAATCAGAAAAACATTAATTTATGTCTGTATGAGCTCAAAAATAAAATGGAACTTTATGATGTGGGAAAAGCAATAATAAAATAGATATTGAAAAAAGCATCCTGGTTAATCACTGTTGCAGATGTAAGAATAGCCAAGCTGGAGTTCTGGATATCAGCTGTTATGGATTTGAGTCAAATCATCTTCCTTTTGGTCTGTAGAAATTGTTTTGGTTAACCTCTCTGGAATCCAAATCAGCTGCTGTTCTCCCTGTGGAAACACACAGAAAGAGCCCCGACTCCAGACTATCACTGGATCAGGACCTTTCCATTGTCCTGTTAGAATATCTTTCCAAAGTACCTTAGGCTTATGTACATTTTTTGGATATAAATGTCTTTCCGCAGCACTAAGCCCTGATGAATCCAAATTTTAAAATTTTAGAGTAAAAAGGGTTATTTTAAGTTTATCTTTGGGGGATATGTACCCCTTTCTAATTCCCTCCTTTTGTTTTAATAAGTACATTTTAATAGTTTGATGAGCTCTTTCAACTATGCCTTGTCCTTGTGGATTGTATGGAATTCCTGTTATGTGAGTAATGCCAAATGATGAGCAAAATTGTTTAAAAGAGGTAGAAGTATAACCAGGACCATTATCCATTTTTAACTGTTTTGGAACGCCCACAGTGGCAAAATTTTGTAAGCAATGAGCTATAACATCTTTAGTTTTTTCTCCGGCATGAAGGGAGCCCATCAAAAATCCGGAAGAAGTATCAACTGTAACATGCAAATATTTTAATTTTCCAAATTCTGGCAAGTGTGTGACATCCATCTGCCAAATATGGTTAGGTATCAGTCCTCTAGGATTGACTCCAAGATTAACTTGTGGTAAAAATGTCACACAATTTTGACATTGTTTTATTATATGTCTGGCTTGTTCTTTAGTTATTTTAAAACACTTTTGTAAAGTATTAGCATTGACATGGAACCTTTTATGAAAATTTCTATTTTGTGAAAATTTCTTCTATTGTGGAGAAAATATGTATATCATGTGTAGATTTATCTGCTAGTTCATTGCCCAAGCTAAGGGCTCCAGGCAATCCTGTATGTGCCCTGATATGTCCTATAAAGAATGGATCTTTTCTGTCCCAGATTAGACTTTGTATAGTGGAAAACAAAGAGAAAACAGTAGAACAAGGTGAAATCCTACCAGCATCTTCAAGGGATACTATAGCATTAACTACATACTGACTATCAGAAAATAAATTAAATACAGAATCTTTAAACATCATAAAAGCTTGTAATACTGCATTAAGCTCTACCTTTTGAGCTGATTGTTTGGGTACTAAAAATGTAAAAGTTTGATCAGGAGTAACTACTGCTGCTGTACCATTGTTTGACCCATCAGTGAATATATTTGGAGCATTCATGATAGGGGTTTTTCTTGTCATTTTTGGAAAAACTACAGGATGCTTAGACCAAAAAGACAACAAAGGATTAGATGGTAAGTGATTATCAAATGAAACACTAGATTTACACATGATTATTGCCCAAGTATTTAACTCATTAGCTAACTCATCAATTTGATCCATAGTATATGGAATAATAATTTTATTGGGAGAAATCCCAAACATTCCCTTTGCTGCTTTTATTCCTTTGAGTATTCATTGTCCTACAGCCTCAGTATATCTAGTAAGAATAGTGTTAGGAGAATAAGATAAATGTATCCACAATAATGGACCTTCTTGCCAAAATATTCCTGTAGGAATATTTTTTGTTGGTAGTACAATAAATAATAAAGGCAAACATATCAATTCTATCCAAATGCATATTTTCCATATATGTTTCAATGATTTTTAATGCTTTTCTTGCTTCAGGCGTTAACATGCGGGGTGAATTTGGATCTGATGGACCTTTTAGAATATCAAATAAAGGTCCCAACTCTCCTGTTGGTATGCCTAAATAAGGCCTTATCCAATTTATGTCTCCCAATAACTTTTGAAAGTCATTAAGTGATTTGAGTTTATCTACTCGTATTTGAATTTTTGGTGGACGGACCATGGTTGAGGATAATAGAACTCCTAAATAATTAATTGAAAGATTTAATTGTACTTTATCTATTGCTATCTCTAGATTATAATTTTTTAATAAATTTGTAAGTGTGGCATAAAATTCTAGCAATGTGTTTTTATCTTTATGTGCCAATAACACATCACCCATATAGTGAAATATTTGTAGTTCAGGATTTTGATTTCTAAGTGGCTGGATTGCTTTATTAACATAAATTTGACACATAGTTGGACTATTAGCCATCCCTTGAGGGAGTACTTTCCATTCATATCTCTGATCAGGACCTTCATGATTTAGTGCAGGGATAGTAAATGCAAAATGTGGACTATCTTCAGAATGAATTGGAATTGAAAAGAAACAATCTTTAATATCTATAGCTAAAACATGCCAGGTTTTTGGTAAAGCAGACAATTGGGGAATCCCTGATTGAGCAGGTCCCATAATAACCATCTCATTATTAATGGCTCTTAAATCTTGTAATAATCTCCATTTACCAGATTTCTTTTTAATGACAAAAATGGGAGTATTATGGGGAGATACGGAAGGTTGTATATGTCCTTCCACTAATTGTTGTTTGACCAGGTCATGGGCTGCTTGTATCTTTTCTTTAGTCAGGGGCCACTGAGGAACCCACACTGGTCTTTCTGATTTCCAAGTAATTTTGATTGTCTCAGTGGCCCTTTCTGAAAACCCAATCCATGTCTATTTATTTCTTGATCTATTTGAATTGGTGCTGTCATACCTTGTTCTTGTTCTCTTAATCTTTTTTCTTTCCTAAAGCCTTGTCTAGCCCTAGTAGTGGGCGCATTAGGATTGATGTTATTTGTTAATGTTAGTCCTAATTGATCTAGGACATCTCGTCCCCATAAATTTACGGGAAGATGATCCAATACATAGGGCTGTATAGTTCCTTCACATCCTTCAGGATCCCTCCAATGTAATACCATAGCACTTCTATGGGGATTTGTTGCCACTCCTAGGCCTTGAAGCGTTTGAGTGGCTTGTTGTAATGGCCAATGTTTTGGCCATTCTTGACGAGATATGATGCTGAGGTCAGCACCTGTGTCCAGCAGCCCATTAAAGTCATGTCCTTGAGTATTTAATTTTAGCATTGGGCGGGAATCAAAATTTAAAGACAGCATAGCCCAATCTACACCTGTGGAACCTCTTTCTACATTACAACTGGAAAATTTATCATGTAGGCTGGGTATTATTAATAACTGTGCTATTCTATCTCCTGGTGAAATTACTGATATACCTCTTGGAGAACTAGCTATAATTTTTATTTCACCCTCATAATCGGGATCAATTACCCCAGGACTTATCATAAGTCCTTTTAGTGTAGAAGAACTGCGTCCCAATAATAAGCCTACTGTTCCTTGGGGAAGAGGTCCTTTTACTCCTGTGGGAATGATTTGAACTCCCATCTCTGGAGTTAGTACTGCTCTGGCAGAGGCACAGATGTCCAACCCTGTGCTCCCTCTTGTTTGTCTGATGAGGTATCTAATGGATAATGTGTCCTGGGCACTACCCTGATGGTGCTGCTGGGTTCCTCCATTGCCCCGTATATTTGTGGTTTTGGGCCCCGGGGCATTGGGCCCTCTAGTCCGTTTTTTGGCAATGGAGCCTGATACTTTTCTCCACGAGATCATGGGTAAACACTTGGTCCTTGTCCGTTTTTTGATAACGGAATACCCTCTATGGTGGTTTGAGAACGGCATTCATTAGCCCAATGTCTCCCTCTATGGCATCGTGGGCAAATACCCGGTATCCTACCCCTTTGATACCTAGCTTTGTTAAACTCTCCTTCTATGGGGCAACTCCTTTTAAAATGTCCTGTTTGTTCACAATTGTAGCATGTTTTTGGCCTGGCATCTAAAGCCTGTTGTACTGCTGCTAAGACTTACCCTTGTTCATTAATGTCTCTACATAATTTAATATATGTGTTTAAATCTTCATGTCTCCATGGTCTAATGACCTCTCTGCATCAACGATTTGCTTGGTCATTTGCCAGTTGTTTTATAAATGGCATTGCTTGTTCTGTATCCCCAAAAATTCTGGAAGCTGCTTGAATAAGCCTATCTACAAACTCAGCGTAAGGTTCATTAGTTCCTTGTATTATCTTAGATAATTGACCTTGTAAGTCTCCATGCCCCTGTAAAGTTTTCCATGCCCTAACTGCATCTACAGCAATTTGTGCGTATACGCCAGGGTCATATTCAATTTGCTGTCTTTGACCCTCATAAGGTCCCTTTCCTAATAACATCTCTAGATTTCTTTGAGGGTAACAGGCTGCTGCATTTTGCCTAGCTGTCTCCATGCAAAATTCCTCATTGGCAACCTTCCATAACAAATATTGTCCCCCATTTAGCACAGATCGACACATGTTAGCCCAATCTGCTGGTGTCATGTCCAAGTTGGTAATAGATTCGACCATACTTATGGTGAAGGGTGCTTGTGGACCATAGGTTGTTACAGCCTCCTTTAATTGCTTTACTTTTTTGAAATCTAAAGCACGGTGAACTCGTTGCCCTTCTGCCTGCTCAAGTACAGGGCATGCTAATCTTTGGGGTCCTGCCTCAGGATTCCGTCCATCAACTACGGGAGTTTAGGGCCGCTCAGCTGCAGATGGAGCTGTTGGTTGAATTACGCCCTCTGGTGATAGAACGGAGTTAGTAGCAGCCTCCCCACCTGATGGCTGTTTTTCTTCTAAGCTTGCTTTCTTCAAATCTTCCTCTGTCTGACTAGCTTGAGAGACCTTCTCTTTTGCTTGACCTAACATGTTTTCTACCATAGCCTGGACCTCTAACAATTTACTTAACAGTCTTTCGGTTTGTTTTTTTTACTAGATTCTAATCTACTATAAAGATAACACAACCCAATAAGATAGGATAGAACAAAGCCAAAACAGAATGAAACAAAAATGGAGCAGAGAATGGTTGTATCAATTTTCTCTTTCTCAGGGCCGAATAACTTCAAACCTTGAGCCAACCATTTTTCCCAGTTCGCCTGAGAAAATTCTAGGGCTAGGGAGCTTGAAATAAAAACAAAATAAATCAAAACAAGAACACATTGTTTTTTGAAATGGTCACCCATTCTGTCGCCTTCCCTCAGGGGCGAGCAATTTTACTCACCTCTAAGCTTCAGGAGTTCCCCGTGGGGGGGGCCACCAATTGCCGCAGTTTGGCTGGGCACAGAATCACGAGCCACTCAAGCAGGAACAAAACTTTATTTTTGAAAATGCCGCCAATACCCTGTAAGTGTCTGGCCAGCAAGCCGGTCCACCCATGCAGTTACGTCTACCGGAACCCCGGCCCAGGACCTCCCCCGGAATTCCCTCCTATTATCCTTCCCCAACCAATGGGAACTCTCCAGGTGTCCAGTCCCATAGCAGGCCAAGGTGAACAGCAGGAGTCCAATTTCCATATGAATGTGAATCTTCTCAATGACTAGCTGGCGTCACCTTACAACCAAAAGTGCCATGCATCATAATACTTTGCTGTGGCTCCTAGCACGTCACATTTGTCTGCGTGACTCTTTCTAGAACCTCCTGTTGGTAACATTCCAGTGCATCTCCTTCCAGATCCTTGCTCTCCCCGACAAGGCATCCACCCAGCCTGTAAGTCCACATTTATTCTCACCTAGGATACTCCATTTGTCACACTCCCTGGCCCATCAGATGCATCATGCCTGTAATCATGGAGAATGAGGATCTTTTTAATCCTATCTTTGTTTATTAGCTAGAATATTTCTACCCAAAGAAACTTCCTAATTTTCTTGTAGTTCTGGACATTGAACCCAGGGCCCTCTGCATGCCGGGCAGGTAGTCTACCACTGAGTCACACCCCCCAGCCCGTTCTGCCTGCTCTGAGGGACTTTTTATATGGGACAGCAGCACAATGCTCTCTCTCGTCTCCAGATTCTTTCCCTTTGCTTGATGGCTTTCCAAACAATGATTTGGTTCCCCAGCCTCTCTCAAGCACGACCAATGAGTGAGCCTCCTTTTCTCTTTTTTTAAGCTATTATTATAAACTCATGATCTTAGTCTTGGTCACTTGTCCTGCTGGTTCTCATATTGTCTTATCGTTTTTCAGTAAGAGTCTTTCAAGCTGGCTTCCCAGAATTCTTTAAAGAGTTCCAGATCTTAAAAAAATATATATTTCAAAACCACAATGTGGCTTCCAGTTATGTTTCTTGCTTCTTGGTTGGTCATTATTTCTAGGCTTTAAAATAGACAAAGTCAGGAAATAGATATTTGAAGACAAAATATATCAAGTGTTCAGAAGATCATTTTAATTCAAATTAGGGGCTATAGGACCTTTTTTTGAGACAAGATTTTGCCATGTTGTCCAGGCCAGCTTCAAACTCTTGGGCTCAAGTGATCCTGCTGCTTCATCCTGCTGAGTAGCTGGGACAGTTGTGCCCAGCGTAACTACTTGGCCATATATATGTATTTTTTGCAGTGCTGGGAATTGAACCCAGGGTCTGGAGCCTGCATAAACACCTGCCATGACCTGCATCTCCAGTCCCTGGGATTATTAATTTTTAATTTAAAAATTGCTTTTTTTATTCAATCTGGAAATCCTTTGGATGTTCTGAAATTCTTAGTTCCCAAGACGACAAATTAGCAGCATTATTTTATAATTTCCCTAAGTTGAATGCAGCAAAACAACATCAGCATTCTCACCAAAAATAGACCATTAAAAATAGATTTATTTGGGAGGATTAAAAACATTCTAAAAAGAATGTATCCCACTAAGAATGTTCAGTCAAGTTATGATAGTTTTAAAGTATCTAAAGAAATTTTCTATTGTAAAGCCTCCAATGAAACATACAGGTTACAAATTGTTCATTTTGACTTTTATGTTTAAATGAATTGAATCTAATAAATGTATAAAAACCTAGTAGGTTTCCCAAATTAAATTCATAAAAAGAAGAATTCAGAGATGTCTGGATTTTTTTCTTCCATTCTATTCTATCCTCCTCCTCTGTTCAGTTCTTCATAAGTAACAATTTTTATTTTTTCTGGTTTCTTCCATGATTGTATTCTCAATAAAAGCAAATTTGTAATATTGTTTGGATCCTTGATCCATTTAAAAGTTAAGTGATTTTCTTATTGTTGAGTTTTAAAAGCTCTTTATATATTTTGGATAGCAGTTCTTTCATCAGGCATATATTTTTTTGAAGATATGTTTTCTCAATCTGTGGGTAGTTTTCTCATTCTATTGTATTGTGTGTGTGTGTGTGTGTGTGTGTGTGTGTGTATGTGTGTGTGTGTGTGTGTGTGTGTGTGTGTGTGTTACTAGGGATTGAACCCAGGGGTGCTCTACCACTGAGTTTCATCTCCAATCCTTTTTGTTTCTTTAGTTTGAGACAGAGTCTCAACTAAATTGGCCAGGTTGGCCTTGAATTTTGTGATCCTCCTGCCTCAGCCTCCTGAATTGCTGGTATTATATGTGTGCACTACCAACCCAGGTATGGACCTGACTTGACAGCATCTTTTGTAAAGTAGAAACTTTTATTTCTTGATTTAAAAAATTATTATAATTCTGAATACATATTATACATATTATACATTTTGTTATACAAAATAATGAAATTCTCTGTGCTCTTGCTATATAGCATATGCTGATTGTATCCACCCATCCTTTTCTACTCTCTCATTCCTTCCCTACTCACCCTCCTCTAAGCCCCATACCTGGGGTCTGATAATCCCTCTTCTACTTTCAGGTTGTCAAATTTTAAAAGTTCTTCAGTCCTGACACACGAGAGAGAACAGGCTACACTGGCTTTCGGGGTCTGGCTTATTTCACTTAACATGGTGTCCTCCAGTTCTACCTACATTGCTGCAAATGACAAGATTTCATGCTTCTTTATAGCTGAATGCTATTCAATTGTGTATCGATGCTGCATTTTCTTTATCCATCCCTCTTTTGATTAGAGCCTGAGCTGATTCCATACCTTGGCTGTTGTGAGTAGTTTTGCAATACACGTGAGTAAGCAGGTATCCCTTTCACATACTGACTTCATTTCTTCATTTCCTTCAGCTTTATTCCCAGCACCGGGACATTTGGATCAGAGAGTGGCTCTATCTTCAGTCTTTTGAGACCTCTGTGCTGTTTTACACAGTGCCTGTACTAATCTACACTTGTACCAACAGTGTAACTCGGTTCCTTCTACACTTTACCAGCATTTGTTGCTATTACTATTTTTTGATAGTAGGGATTCTAACTGGATTGGGATGGTATTTCATTGTGATTTTGATTTGCATTTCTCTGATGACTACAGACATTGAGCATTTTTTTTCATATTTTCATCTTTTTTTTGAAAATGTCTATGCAGATCATTTGCATATTTTAAAAGTTGTTTTATGTGTATTTTTATTGTTGAGATTTTTTGAGTACCTTATATATTATGGTTATTAATCCTTTGTTAGAAGGATAATTAACAAATATTTCTCCCATTATGTAGTTTGTCTCTTAAGATTTTTTATTAGTGCATTATATTTATCCAGGATATTGGGTTTCATTTTGACATACCTTTACCAGCACAGGATATAATTTGCTCCAATTCTGTTCCCAGTACTTCCTCTTTCCCTCTCCCCTCCCTCCCCCATTACTTTTCCTCTACTATTCTGATATTTCTTTTATAGTTTTTTAAAATAAGTGTATTATGGGTATACATAAAAGTGGAATTCAATGTGATATATTCATATAGAGAATAGTATAGTTGGATTCATCTCATCATTCCTCCCTTTTCTTGTCTCTCCTCTCTCCCCCTCAATCCCTGTACTTTGCTCCATTGATTTCTATTCTTATTCCTTCCTCTGTTGTACAGAAGCTTTCCAGTTTGATATAACCCCATTTGTCTCCTTTTGCTTTTGTTCCCAGTTCCCTTGGGTATCACATCCCAAAACCATTGCCTATACTAAAGTCTTGAAGTGTCTCCCCTAAGTTTTCTTCTAGTGGTTTCATGGCAGGTTATATGATTCTGTATGTCGGAAACCAAATGCTTCACCGGAATGTGTAAGTGCATCCCATAGAGTTGCAGAATACAAATTGGCACACAAAGCAAATGCACCTTTGTACATCAATCACAAGATTGCCAAGGAAGACCTCAGGAAAGCCCTCCCTTTCACACTGGCTACAAAATTAAAATACTGAATAATAAATTTAACCAAGGAAGTAGAAGATCTCTACAAAGAAAATGACACAACACTGATGAAAGAAATCAGAGCTGTCATATGAGCCACAGTAGCCAAAGCAGCACAGGGCTTGCATGAAAACAAGACACGTGGATAGAACAGAATAGAGATCCCAGAAATAAACCCGCACATGCGCACCATCTTATTCTTGATAAAGATGTCAGTGACTTAATCTGGAGTAAGAACAGAGCTTCCAATATAGGGTTCTGGGCCAATGATATCCATAGGTCAAAGGCTGAAAATGAACACTTCTCTCTTGCTGTACAAAAATCGGCACAACATTGATCAAAGACCTAAATGTAAGGCATGAATACCTGGAACGACAAGACAGAAACTTAGGGGTGTAGAAAATAATAGTGTGGATAGGACCCCGGTCATAGTTAATATGAATTTTCAACTTGATTGGATTAAGACATGGAGAAGATTAAGAGGTTGAGGTGTGTCATTGAGGGTGTGTGTAGAATGATTGGCATGTGGGATAGCCAACTGAAGTGGAGACCCTCCCTAAGTGTGGACGGCACCATCCAATAGGCTGGAGGCTTGGATGGACAAGCAGAAAAACAAGGAAGCAGCAGCAGATACCAGCTCAATTCTTCCCGAGTGGGTTCTTGATTGCTGTTGCTGTCACCTGGGGACATCAGACTCTTGCTCCTTCACTTTTCCAGAAGACTCTGACAGTGAGTTTCCAGAAGCCTTCAGCCTCGCACTGGGGTAGAATTATTGATCTTACTCTGGAGCTTCAGCCTGTTGGCCTGCTCAGCCACTGGTTCCTCCAGCTGTCCAGCCTGTAGACGGCTACTGCGGACTGGCCAGCTTCTGGTTGTGTAAGCCAATCTAATAAATCCCCTTGTATAATCAGACCTCACACCGGTTCTGTTCCTCTAGAGAACCCTGACTAATACAACCCCCCAAAGCACAGGAAACAGAAGTAAAAACAGACAACGGGATTGCATCAAACTAAAAAGATTCTGGACGATGCCTGTGTATATATATTTTGAAGTCAGCAGCATTAAAGAAACAGATTAGGATGTTCTGGGCAAAATGTAGAGAACAAAAATTAAGATTCAACAAACAATCAATGACAATTCAGAAGAGACACCTTGATGTTTGCAGTGTTCCATCCTAGCCATCTTTATCATTGTATTATGTATTCTTGAGGGCCCGAGCCTTATTTTCACCCCTAAATCGAATCAGTTTTTCTAATATCATGACATAGGTAGAGATGCTTTTGTTTATAGCCAAAAGGCAACACTATCATTTCTTAGGGTAGTGCCATGTGTTACGTGGGCAAGGTCTTAGAAATTATGAGCATGAACCGCAGAGAGAGCTGGGGGAGGTACTGGAAATCTGGGGCCAGGAAATCCGTCCCTTGGTATTCTTTACTTTCATAGTCTGGATCTTTAAGGATGTGTCCTCCTGGGAAGAGAATGATAATGAAATAGCTGCTCTAATGAGGAGCTCTGGATGTTGAACCCCAGGGATACAGAACTGCAGGAGTCCTCCTGGGAAGCCAGGAAGCAGCACCTGCACGGCCTCCTCCCAGAGATGAGCCTTCCTGACCTGGAGCCTGCTGCCTCAGTAGACCTGTCGACCTGGGCTGAGAACAGGCCTTCCATCTTCAGCAGCCAGGTGAGAGGCTGAGAGTTATCAGCTCTAAACACAATGTGGGAAAAGTGCTGCTGTCCAGTAAAGAGCATGGGAACGAGAGTAGATATGAGCGCCGTGGAAGGAGAGAAATAGGAAGCAGAGGTGAGCACTGAATGTTGTCTTGGCCTCACAGTATACAGGAAGGATATTTTTCCTTTTTTGTTTAAAGAGCTGGATCTTCATCTTTAGAGATATGAAATTATTCTGGAGTGTTTGTTCAGACACGTCTTGCTGGTCCATAGCTTCAGATCTTATCATCAGGAAGGTCTGGGTCATTCCAAGATTTTTCATTTCTACCAAGTCACCATCCGATACTCTTTTTGGTTGTACAGACACCGTTCATCTTATTTTATTTTTGCCCCACATTTTTCATAAGATTCACCAGCAACATGGAACCCACAAACCACACAGCTGTTTCAGAATTCCTGCTCCTGGGACTGACAGAGGACCCAGCCCTGCAGCCCCTCATCTTCAGCCTGTTCCTGTCCATGTACCTGGTCACCATCCTGGGGAACCTGCTCATCATCCTGGCTGTCAGCTCTGACCCCCACCTCCACACCCCCATGTACTTCTTCCTCTCCAACCTGTCCTTCAATGACATCTGTATGGGTACAACCACGATCCCCAAGCTGCTGATGAACATCCAAACTCAGGATCAGAGCATCTCATACACAGGCTGCCTCTCCCAGACCTGCTTTGTCTTGATTTTTGGTAGTTTAGAAAATTTTCTCCTTGCAGTGATGGCCTATGATCGCTTTGTGGCCATTTGTCACCCCCTGAGGTACACAGTCATCATGAACCCCTGCCTGTGTGTCCTGCTGTGTCTCCTCTGCCTGCTCCTTAGCATTGTGCATGGCCTCCTCCACACTCTGATGTTGCTGCGACTGTCCTTCTGCACAGCCCTGGAGATCCCCCACTTCTTCTGTGAACTTTCTCAGGTCATCAAGCTGGCCTGTTCTGACACCCTCGTCAATAACCTCCTGGTGTATTTAGTGAGTATCATATTTTTTGGTGTCCCTCTCTTTGGGATTATTTTCTCTTATATCCAAATTATCTCCTCTATTTTGAGGATCCCATCAGTGGGTGCAAGGTATAAAGCCTTTTCCACCTGTGGATCTCACCTCTCAGTTGTGTCCTTATTCTATGGGACAGGTTTTGGAGTGTACATGAGTTCTGCAGTGACTGAATCTTCCATGAAGACTGCAGTGGCTTCAATAATGTACATGTTGGTCCCTCAAATGCTGAACCCCTTCATCTACAGCTTGAGGAACAGGGAAATGAAGGGAGCCCTGAGACATCTCATCAGTGGGAAGTCTTCTCTGGGGTTGTGTCATGGCTTTTAGGTTTGGGTCTCTGGAATGAGCTAAAGTGACAGGATGCCTGGCTCTTGCATCATCAATTTCCTCCAAAATGACAAGATAATATGGTGTCTAAGTACGTGGCAACGTGGATTTCAAACCTGACATTGGCATTTGTCTGGATCTGTGATATCTGTCTGGCAAATGATTTCAATCTCATCTCTAAACTGCTTTGTGTTGTTCTGACTCCACAGAACGAGAGCCCAAGTTGGATGTTCAGTTTTTAGCAATTATTGATGGATCAGTTTTGGAAGAAGGAACACTGGAGGAGGAGAATAGGGCAGGGAGAGGTCTCAGGAGGGCCCTGTTACTATCTGAAGAATAGCTTATGCCTGATCCCAGGGTTAGGACCAGGTGGGTTGCTCTCACACAGATGGACCTAATGTGAAGCAAAAGTACTATTTCACAATCCACTAAGAGGTTACTGAGACTCATCCTGGACAATGGTATCCACATGATGGAGAGATTCACAGTGGGACGTTCATATATGTACATAGGAACGTTATTTCAGATCCCTTTCACTGTCTTTCCTATTCCAGTCCCCCCTCTTCCCTTCATTCCCCTTTGTCTGATCCACAGAACTTCTAATCTTCCCCCTGCCTTGTTGTGTTTAACAAATGTCTGTGTTCAAACTACTATTGTGAAATTGGGAAAACTAGGACATTTCTAAAAAAGACAATGAAACTTTCTTACAGTACACACTTAGTCCATAGTCGTTACAGGTATTATTTTAGAAACATCTTAGTATAACATTAAAGATGGATTTGTTCTCTCTGACCTATACACAGAATTGGGACTTTAGTATCTATATTTTTGGGTACATTCTCTTTATTATCACTTGTATTTATACAGGATATGGACAAATAGATATCTTTAGAATTGTTGTATTTTTTTTAGTGAAATTGGTGTCGAACTCCCCCAGAATTTTTTTCAGGGGGTACTCAGCCTCTGAGCCACACCCCCAGCCCTATTTTATATTTTATTTAGGGGCAGGGTCTCACTGAGTTGCTTAGCACTTCACCATTACCGAGGCTGGCTTTGAACTCGTGATCCTCCTGTCTCAGCCTCCTGAGTTGCTGGGATTACAGGCATGCACCATTGCGCCGGGTCTCCACAATGTGTGTTAGGATAACGGGAACTGTAAAGAAAGCACAGTCCAGTACAGAAGCATCTCCATATGTGATTAGCACTTGAGACAGGTGTGAGCAGGAAGGGGTGGAGGGAGAACAGTGGCACACTTCCGTGTCACAGGGAGAGGACATCAGCCAGTACCTAGTTGAGGGGAGTAAGGGACTTGTCCAATTCAAGGCCTTTCCCTCAACTCTCTATCCTGATAATCTTTCATAACAGGGACATCACACCTGCCAAGTGTGAGTTTCCTGCTAAGCCCTTTGTATTGACTCAATGTGTTAAGCCCCTCCTCCAGTGTGATTGACATATGCAGGTGGACTTTGCTCAGTCTCCTGCTCGTCTCTGCCGTCTTCTTCATCCTTGTACTGCAGCTGCACCCTGAACCCGGGTGTGAGGGGCTTGTGTCTTGCTCATCCTAAGACCCATTTTAGGATATGCACTAACAAACTGTCATTTTTCCCTTTAGTTTCCCCCCCATCCAAACCCTGCATATTTTATTTTCTCATTTTTCTGTTTTGGAAAAAAATACGTGGAACACATTACCTTAAAAGATAACGGTTTGCAGAAGCTAGAGAGGAAAAAGGAAAACAAAAACCTCCTGAAAATCAATGGGAAACCGTTAGAGGAAAGGGAACAGGGAGTGGGAGGTGGGGAAGGAGGGGGAAGTGATGGGGAGTGATATTGGCTAAACTGTTACATCCTGTGCACGTAGAAATATGTCATGCCAACTGTCATCAGTATGTGCAACTATAATGCACCAACGAAAAGATGGAAAACATACACATAATTTTCACCACTGTGAAATGTTGAAAGTTAAATAAAAATGTCTTTTGTGAAATAAAAAAAGATAATGATTTAATCTTCAAACAATATTTGAAATATTCAAAATAGTAGTCACACAGCAGCTTTGGCTTCAGGAGGTGAGTTCTCAGATCAGGAGCGTGGGTTTGCTTCCACACTCCACCTGGCTTCATCCTACCCACGAGGCCACAGAACTGGACACCTTGGATGTTAAAGGAGGCCTATAGGTGTATTATTCCAGGTGGGCGTTTCAGAAGGCTCTTGATGGAGTCCTGTTGACACCTGAGGATTTCTGATCTGGAACTAGCATTGCTTACTTCAGAAGGCCACCGTGAGGTGTGATATCGTCACTTCAAACGTCCATGAATCTTTGCTAAATGCAAAACCCTTTCTAGACCCCTCATCCCGCTCTAGCTATAGTCTCAGAGAGATCTACCACATTTTTCTGAGGTCATTCCAATTGGGCTTTGGTCTAATTACTTATGTGGCACGTCCTGGGTTGTCCTCACCCATCAGCAGTCAGCTCTGTGCTCCTTAACTCAGCGTACTGACATCTGTGCTTCATATTATGGAAAGCATCACAAACCCATCTACCAACCCAACAGTGATCTTGGTTAAATTGTTTCTTGGGGACTTTCTTGAAACGTTGAGGTGCTGTAAGTCCACAGTCCTGGTCTTGGCAGTGCTCAACTCATATGAAAAATATGAGTTCACTCATATTTTTCAAGTAAAAAGCACTGTGCAGAAGAATAAAACTAGACGCTTACATGTTATTGGTTATAAATACCCACGCAAAATGCATTAGCCACTTAAGTGTAAGTCTCAAAGCTATCAAATTATTCGCAGGAAATATAGTAGAAATCCTTTAGGACGTTGTAAATAAAACCCTTATGTGTCATCAGTTGAAATATTCACTCAAAATGGATTAGGCACTTAAGTGTAAGACCCAAAGCTCTCAAATTATTAGAAGGAAACAGAGTAGAAACTGTACAGGACATTGGCCTGGGCAATAATATTTTTTTTAAGTCCCCAAATGTACAGGTTACAGAACAAAAATTGACAAATTCAACAAAGTGAACCACAGAGTGGGAGAAAATATTTGTCAACTACATGTCTGGCAAGGTGTTAATATCCAGAATGCGTATGGAGCTCAAACAACTTAACAGTAAAGACACAATAACCCAATTAAACAGTGGTCCTATGTATATATCTGGCAGTCCGCATCAATCACATGGATTAAAATCTTCCGTGGAAAATACAAAAAGCAATCTTAAGGGTCAGTCGACATCAATCTTACATGAAAAGGCTGAGCATTTGCCTTTTTGCCTTACCTTAGCTACTATTAATTATAGTATTTATATCCACATATGACACATATTTTCACTCCTAAAATGGCTACAAGTCTTCCTGATATCAGTAGTTATGTGGAGATGATTTCATTTGAAGTTTAAAAGGACCACTTTAGCGGCTGGGGAAGTGGCTCAAGCGGTAGAGCGCTCTCCTGGCATGCCCAGGGCGCTGGGTTCTATCCTCAGCACCACATAAAAATAAGATAAAGATGTTGTGTCCACCAAAAACTAAAAATAAATATTTAAAAAGGAGCACTTTACTTATTAGAGAAGTCACATGCGTTATTTAAGCAAGGGCCAAGAAAGAGATGAGCAGACACCAGGGTGACAGCTGGATGGCTGGATGCCTGGCCTCAGGGGTCCGGAAACCAGCCTGAACTCCTCACTGTATATTCTTGGTCTTTAAGGATGTGCACGTCTGGGATCAGGAAGATAGTAACATAGCTGGTCTAATGAGGAGCTCTGGATATTGGGCCCCAGGGAAAGAGAGCTGCAGGAGTCACATATGACCGCCTCCCTCAAATCGCTCTGCCCAGCCAGGAAGCAGCCTCTGAGCTCCTCCCGGAGATGAGCCTTCCGCACCAGGACCTGTCGAGTTGGTCACGCTGTCTGCATTTCCTGTGGGCACCTCCTCCATCTTCAATATCCCAGGTGCAATACTGATCACTATTGCTTTTTAAAATGTTTTTATTCGTGTGTTACAATCATACATAGTAGTGAGGTTCATTTTGACATCATCATACTGAATGTCCCTTATTTTTGTCACCAAAAGCTTATCCTTGTCCCCGATGCCAAGCCAATAACAAGGACAAGATTTTGAGAAAAAGGAAGAAATTTTATTGCTTTGCTAGCAAAGGAGAAACAGGGTACTCTTGTCCCAGAGACTGTGTTTCTGCATCAGGGGGGACAGAGGGTTTTTAAAGACGCTATTCAAAGGCTGCATTTCAGGTGTTTCCTGTCCGGGGGTTTGTAATTTACTTGTTAATTTGGCAGACAGTCATTTCTTTTTTGAATTTAATTTTATTTGTTCTTTTTAGATGTACATGACCAGGGAGATAGCCATTTCTTAGATCTTCTGGTGCCATCCCTAGCGTCTGAATTCCATGGTTCCTGTGTGTGTGTGTGTGTGTGTGTGTGTGTGTGTGTGTGTGTGGCAGGGTGTGCTCAAGGACAGAGAACTGGGCCTAGGATGGGAAAAGGTGATCCTGCTTCCTGCGAGGGTAGGGAGGGGAAGAGGGAGAAGAGGAATAGAAAACACAACATCCATTTAAATAAAGCCTCCGTGGCAGAGCAGACAATCAGGCAGGATGCTGCCGTTGGTGTTACTCTGTCACAGTCAGTGCTGGTGTTATTGATGTTTCTTTCTGATTATGACCAGCGTTTCCAGAGGTAGCTCCAGTGCGTTACACGCTTCCTGATATTTTCATTTGTCGTATTGGGAATGTGTTCTTTCTCTCCTCTTCCCTCAACCTCCCCAACATGTTACTTCTTTTTGAGGAATAAATAGCCACGCCATCATTTATGATGGTGTGTGGGGGGAAAGAACCCAATAGTCATGTGAGGGTCCCCTGTGGCGAGCACTGCTTTTGTTCGATTCATTTCTTATCGTGAAAAATCTCCAGGTTTTTTTCCAGTTTCATTGAAATATAATTAAACATGATTTTATCTGTTTGAGGTGCACAGTGTGATGCGGTACCAACCTGTGCTTCAAGGGAGTGGAGGAAGAGGAGTGAGGGAAGGAGGGAAGGAGCATGGAGGAAGAATTAGAAAATAAAAATATTTGAATATTCACTTGGCATCCTAAGAAGGTTCTGCACTGAATGTACATATTCTCAAAAGTCAGCATATATCAGAACTACCAGAGGGGCTTTTTAAAGTGTAGAAGCAGGTCCTTACCTTCAGAGTTCATGAGGAGTCAGTCCGATTGGGGAATAAAAAACCTGTACTTTTAACATGTTCCCAAATGCTGCTGCTGCTGGTTCATACATTTTAATCCACTCAATGTTTCCCTCCATCAGATTCTTCAACAACATGGGGGCTAGAAATGAAACAGATGTTTCCAACTTCCTCCTCCTGGGACTGACAGATGACCCAGCCCTGCAGCCCCTCATCTTCAGCCTGTTCCTGTCCATCTACCTGGTCACCATTCTGGGGAACTTGCTCATCATCCTGGCCATCAGCTGTGACTCCCGCCTCCACACCCCCATGTACTTCTTCCTCTCCAACCTGTCCTTGGCTGACATCTGTTTAAGCACAAGCACGATTCCAAAGATGCTGGTGAACATCCAAGCACAGCAGCACAGCATCACCTATGCAGGGTGTCTCTCCCAGGTCTGCTTTGTTTTGGATTTTGCAGGCTTGGAAAACTGTCTTCTTGCAGCAATGGCCTATGACCGCTATGTAGCCATTTGTCACCCTCTGAGGTATACCGTCATCATGAATGCCGGCCTCTGTGGTCTGCTGATTGTATTTTCCCTGGTCATTAGCCTTGTGAATGCCCTACTGCTCAGTCTGACGGTCCTACGGCTGACCTTCTGCTCAGCCCTGGAGATCCCCCACTTCTTCTGTGAACTCGCTCAGGTCATCAGGCTGGCCTGTTCTGACACCCTCGTCAATAACCTCCTGGTATATGTTGCAGCTTTCCTATTTGGTGGAATTCCTCTCTCTGGAATAATTTTCTCTTATATTCAAATTGTGTCTTCTGTTTTGAAAATCCCATCCGTAAGAGGGAGATATAAAGCCTTTTCCACCTGTGGGTCTCACATGTGTGTTGTCTCCCTGTTCTATGGGACAGGTTTTGGTGTGTACATTAGCTCTGCAGTGACTGACTCCCCCAGGAAGACTGCAGTGGCTTCTGTGATGTACTCTGTGGTCCCTCAGATGCTGAACCCCTTTATCTACAGCCTGAGGAACAGGGACATGAAGGAGGCCTTGAGGAAACTCTTTGGTAGGATGGGTTCTTTGCTATGATGTGCCATTTTCTTTGGATTTGGGTTTTAGAGTAAGGTCAAGTGACAGGAATCCTGGTGAGCCAGAATGCCTGACCCTTTTTTTTTGTTGTCAAATGGCCCGATGAAATAAAAGCTAAATATATTCCATCTTGGGTTTGTTACCTAACCCTGATTTTCTTTCTAGATCAGGGTGTTTGACAAATGTATCGACTCTTTAAACTCCATTTCTTTGTTCAGGTCATAGAGTCAGAGGCTGAGCTAGGTGTTCCAGCTTTAGTGATTTTAATAGATACAAAAATATTTACTAACATATAATTTTTCTTGACAAATAGCAAAGACACAACTTATGGGCTTCACTGTGATGTATAATCAGAACAAGTCAACTGGGATATCAACCACGTTCCTTTTGTTGGGGACATTCAGAATCTTCTCGTTTTGAAATATCTATCCATCATTGTCAACCACAGTTGTTCTACTTTGCTATGGAACAGTAAAGAAGTCATTTCTCCTGTCCCACTGTGCCTCTGTACCTGCTAACCCTCCCTTTCTCCCACATCTTCTGAAACTCTGGTCACCACCAAACTCTGGTCATGAGCATTAGCACCCACATGTAAGTGAGAATGTGTGGTATTTTTCTTTCTCGGCCTGATTTCTGTTCACCCAATATCTTCTGGTTTCATTCATGGTGCTGCAAATGATAGAATTCTACCTTTTAATGTCAAAATAATAGTCCACTCTGCATTCCACTTACTTTGTCCATTCACCCATTGATGGGTGCCTGGTTTGATTTCCTCTCCAGTCTACTGTGAAGAGTGCTGTAATACACAGGGAGTGAGATGTCTCTTGTATGTACAGATAAAATCACCGCTGAATACATACCCAGTAACGGGATTGCTGAATCCAATGGAAGTTGTTTATACATTTTTTTTTTTAGGGAAGTTGCACACTGCATGCTATAAGGGGTGTAGCAATTGACAGTCCAACCAAGAATGCATAAGAGTTCCCCTTTCTCTGCATCCTCACCAGCATTTGTTATTTTTTGTCTTTTTAATAATAGTCATTCTGAGGTGAGATGATATTGCCTTGTGTTTTGATTTGGATTTGTCTCATGATTAGTGAAATGGAACTTTTGTTCTCTTACAGTTGTTGTTCATTTATATACCTTCTTTGAGAGATGCCTTGTCAGGTCATTTGTACATTTTTAAATGGGATTTTTTTTTTTTGATGAGGAGGAGCTGTGGAATTCGTTCTATATTCTGGAGAGTCTTAGGGATGCTTTTATGGGTCAGTCTTAGAGGCAGGAATGTAGTAGAGGGAGGATAGGTCAGAAGAAGGCCAAAGAGGCTGTTGTCCTATCTGGAGGCTGGCTTCTGTCTTTATTGCGTGTCTATGGTCACATTGCACCCCAGGAGAGGCCCATGGTGCACAGAAAGAGCTACATTCTGAACCCTGTTCCATAAATATTGGGACCAGTCACTAGTTGACGACATTCTTCTTCAGCCTCTCACATACTCAGTTAGATAATTAGATCATCTCAGCATTTGAGATAATGTTAAGAATCTGAATTTATCCGTGAGATCACTAAAGTTTCCAATGAAAAGGAAGCCTGACTCAAACACTATAGAGAGCTCATACTAAAGAGAGCTGACTGGTGATTGTTGACCACCGCCCAGGACTGGCCACAGGAGAACCTCAGAGTGGGCATGTACCTGAAGAGTCGCTCAGTCTACCATAATGAGGGTCTTCCTAGGACTTGCTCTTCCAGGGTCCCCTGGTGTTTGCAGCAGATGCTGGTGTCACACCTAGATGTGGCTGCCAGAGACAGAAACCTGAGCGTCCTTCCCGGGGTCAGTTGATCATAACGTTTCCGTCGTGTCAACCAGATGACATCTCTTTTATGAATCGCTTTACGTCACTCAAAATGATATGTTAGGTTCTAATTCCCCCACTTGTGACAGTAACTTAAATGATGGGAAGGTGAATGTTTCATACATAGGAGAAGTGTCTTGGGGAGTGGTGGCTTGTCCTTGACTATCTGGGTGGGCCTGGAACTCATTCCATTACAACCCTCCTGGGATCATTAGGTGCTGTTTATAGTCATTTGGTGATTCTCTGTGCTTTGCTTGGGAACTTGGGCCTTGGCAGGGAACTCGTGGCTTACAGAACTGTGGCACAAGGTATTTCTCTTCTTTATAAATGAAACTTCTCTGTGGTATTCTGTTATAGCAGCACAGAATAGACAAAAAAAAACACTGTTTCAGGATTTTTTCTCTTCTGTGTTTAAATTTTGATTTGCAGATCTCATGTGAGTGAGAATGAAGTTCTGTTCTTATTTCTGTCTGGGAGCTCACATTTTTCTAATATAGAAGGCTCTCAGTGGTTTCCACCAATCATCAATCACCTCTCTTGTCCTTCATTAAGTTTAATGATTCCTTTTCTTGTAATTTTTTTTTTTGATACCAGGGATTGAACTCAGGAGCACTAGGCCTGAGCTACATTCCCAGCCCTATTTTGTATTTTATTTAGAGACAGGGTCTCACTGAGTTGCTTAGCACCTCATTTTGCTGAGGATGGCTTTGAACGTGTGATCCCCCTGCTTCAGCCTCCAAGCCACTGGGATTAGGTGTGAGCCACTGCGCCTAGCATGATTTTAATAATAAAAAATCCAGCCAAGAGGCAGCAAGGTAGCATGGCTCACTTGCTTCCTGGTAGATTTCCTGAAATCTTTAGCTATTCTATTATAATCCAGACATTTTAATAATTTCTGTTTAGCCACATTTCCCCAATATGGAAGTTCCACTTTTGCTCCAGGCTTCAACCACCTAATCTCTTTGAAAATGTTTTGCCCTATTACATGGAGGCAGTTTCATTTTTTCCATAATTTGTTGAGCCCTTTGATCATCCCAATCATTTTTTTTTTGGTATGCAGAAAAATTTATAAGTTGTTTTATGGGAATCAGCTATATCTTTTAAAAATTTATTGATTATTTCATGTGTTTGAAATTAATGGTGGTAGCAAGGTGTGGACTGACATAAAAATGCCATCTTGTCTCATGTCATTTTGAAATAATATATTAAAGCACCACTGATTAAAAAATCAGTTCAAATAGAAAGGGTTAACATGCAATGAAATGTACGATAAACTGAGAAACTGATGTGACTCCATTTTTGAAAACCCAGCTTCTACCTCAAGGCCTGTCCAAAGGGAGGGGGCATGGCCCTTGTCCTTGGAAAAACCCACAGAGCACTCCTACACACATAGCCATCCTGCTGAGTTGTTTGTCTGTAAATTGCGGAGAGATCTGTGGCACCAGGTATCACTGACTCAGTTACGCTAGATGGGGACCCATAGCATCCCCCTAACAACCACCAATCAGTGTAGACAGGGAAAATACCTGAAATTCCAGGTGACTCCCCCCGCCCAGTAGTCTCGGTGATTGATAACATGTTAGGAAACCGTGTAGATTAGTGCATACAAACCAATCAGTTCAAATGTATCCACCTCTTGAACTCACCAATTACCCTTACCCAACTTGTTCCCGCCAGTGAATGTGCTAATCAATGTTAAGAGTTGTTGTTTGATTGAAATGATTTGCTGTGTGATGTTGTGATGCATAGAGTATCCCCCTAAAGCCTATAGATCCTCACTGAACTAAGGGCCTGGACTCACTCCCTGGGACTGCTGCATTGGAAACAGTTGTGAGTCCAGGCTCGAGCTTGCAATGAAGACTCTTGTGGGATTGCATCGGATTTGGCTCCCGGAGGTCTACTGGGGTCTCACGAATCTGGCATTACAAAACACGTGAAAATACTGAACTCTTTAAAGTGAAAGCTTGTAATTAAGTTTCAGAATGGGGAAGTGTCTTCACCTAACTGTGGTTGAAATCTGACTGTGTTTACTGGGAGGTTGGATAAACTGTCTTGCCTGTGATGTAATTTCCCAAAACTTTATAAAAATCAATGCATGAGTTCATGTGTTGAACTAATTTATTTCCCCTGATGTGAAATAAAATGTAAACTGGAACTATTGTGATAAAAATTAACCCACATATCCACATTAGTTACAGATTGTAGATTGGAATCTGATGAAGTAAATGCTCAGAATATAGATTAAGTCTCAGTAAACATTCAATGATACTTAAGAAAAAATGAATGTTTGCATATTTACATTATATATATATATAACTATGTCTTAGCTATATTTACAAATGTATTGTACATACCCACACAGAAGAGCTATGCTTCTGTACATAAAACTAGAATCAGGATTCAGAGAGGCCGTTGTTTCTACTGAGAATGAAAAAGGGAGCTTGGGATACAGACTAGGGTGGCATGTCTGAGACAGGCAGGCTGTGAGAAGTGGATGAGTCACTTGTTTTTGCAGAGCGAGGGACTCAGCCATATTGAATTCTGTTTGTAGAGTCTTGGCCTTTAAGGATTTCCAGTGCCATAGGATTCAAAAACTAATAACAGCCTTCGTGTAATAAGGAGCTTTGGATATTAGGTCCCCAGGGATACAGAAACTGCAAATTCCCTGTGACCAGTCAGGAGACACGAACTGGGAACACCTTCAGAATTCATCTATTTGGCTTGAGCTCAGAGTCTCACTCTGCCCCTCTGCCTTCCTGAGGACAGATCTTCTGTGTCCATCCACCATCCAGGAGAGATGACCATGATCACTGCACAATGATGCCAGCCAGGTAACCTGAAGTCCCTTAGGCAATGGGAAAGAAGCAGGAGTTGAGTACAGTTAGATCCTGGTGATGCCGCTGTGAGGAAAATACCTGAGGATGATCCAGACCAAGTCTCCCAGGGCACTCTTGTGCCTGGCTGTCTTTCACCACTGTGATATGCTCTTTGCTGCCTTTGTAAACTCATTCAACACAGCTCTCAATCTGGTGGTCTTCTCTGTGTACATAATGACAAGGACCATTTTCTTCTTGAGCATAAACCCTCCTTTTTCAAAATGGATGAAAGTGACCAAATTCTTCACCATTTTCTTTGCTCTTTGGGTGGTGGAGGGGAGATGTGTCGGTCAGCTTTACCTTGTCTCTATCACCTGTCCTACATCATTTTGTGGAGGAACTTGGGTGTTGTCTCTGTTTTTTGGCTGTGAGGACATGGAGGGGGGATGCAGAGACCTAGGCAGAATCAGTAAGCTACTGCTCTTATCTACTTGTTTGTCATTTTAAAACCATAGATTATTTTTAATTGTAACAGCAACACAGAGCGTGTAATAATAATTTAAAATATACCACCATTCACCCTTTCCCATGATTCATAAACGTTGATGTTCTACTAGTATCAATTTAATCATTTTCATTAAAAATTATATGTAATGGGGTTGGGGTTGTGGCTCAGTGGAGGAGCACCTGCCTAGTATGTGTGAGGCACGAGGTTTGATTCTCAGCAACACATGTAAACAAATAAAATAAAGGTCCATTGACAACTAAAAAAAATTTAGAAAAAATAATATGTGCTGAAGGGCTCATTACACATTTCACCGTATTCATCTTCTCTTCTCAGAAGCAAGATCAATGCAACAAATTTCCTTGTGCAGTTTTTCAGATTTTATAGGTGTCCATCCATATAGGTAGGGTAAAAGGAAAACTGTATAACATCAATGAGGCAGAAAATGGAGAAATGAATTTAGATGTAAAAAATATAGCAGAATACCATGTGGTAGTTCAAGTTAATAAAATTATGAACAGTAATTTTAAAAAATCACATAAGCAAGTCAATTGTAAAATGACATGAACAATAAGATGCTTATAATATAGACCTTTGTAAAATAAAATACTATAAAATTGCTTGTGGAAGAATAGTATGAAATACAATAAAATATGAGGAAATCACATGTATGTGTTTGTTAAGTTATAACTTTTTACCCTGTGAACAAAAGGAAATATAATTGTATGAACCCATTCCTCCACATACATTTTTTATTTATTGCAATGATAAACCCTAAAAAGAAAATGGAAAAAGGTTTAAATTTGAAAATTGACTGGTGGATACTCAGACCTGTGTGTTATTTTGTGTCCTTTTTGTTATGTAACATTTTCTACAATAGACCAAAAGAAAAAAAAGTCTCTGTAGAGGTTTGTTAAATATTTAAACATTATTTTCATGAAGGACCCTGTGTATCATCCAAGTTTTACTCTCTTGTAACTTTTCAATGTTTATATTGATTTATACATATAATTTGTTTTCATCATTTAAATCATTTTATTTGTATTATGTCCATGCCAAATTAATAGTGATGCTATTAATACCAATTTCCTTTCCTCTGGACATGACCAAGACTCCCACGAGGAAGTTAACACACGAAATAGGCTGCCCTTCAAATTTGCAGTTTTAATTCCAGGGATGTTCTGTTTCTCTGACCTCTTTTTCTCATTTGTCCCAGAGACAACTTCCTTCCTAGGCAGGAAACATGCCAGATGCATGTGTCATGGAACACAAAATGTCCCAATAGGAAGTGTCACGGTGAGGGCCCCAGGTGCAGTGTGAGTGCTGTCCCACTTGGGTCTGTCCATTTCTCATCACTGTGACAATTCTGTGAGTTTTATGACAGGCCCTGTGATAGCAACAAGAACATTGGGGCTATTTAAACAGCTGAAGAATTTTCTTCTATTTACAAAGCAAATGCTGGAGTATGGATTTCATTTAGAGTGTGTGAGTCCAAGAATTAACTGGGCTGAATTAATGTGTCCAAGGAAGCAGGTGAGGGACAGAGAGGATGAAAGGAGAGATAAGGAGAGGGAAGGATTTCAATATTCATCTAGGTTAAAAATGCAGAAGAGAGTTTTTCCAGAGCCCCATTCTCCAATGTGGCCATGTGTGGGAGGGGGAGCTTGTTAGATGGCGGATTGCTGGACTTCGTCCCTCCCTCGAGCTTGTTGTCGTAGGTATGGAATGGGGTACAAATAGTTCTAACAAGTACCAGGTGATGCTCCTAATGCTGTGACCCTGAACTAAGGATTTTATTGTCCTGTCACCCATCTTTTACATCAGATTCATCAGTGGCACCAAATCCAGAAACCAAACAGCTGTTTCAGAATTCCTGCTCCTGGAACTGACAGATGATCCGGCACTGCAGCCGCTTCTCTTCAGCCTCCTGCTGTCCATGTACCTGGTCTCGGTGCTTGGGAACTTGCTCATCATCTTGGCCATCAGCTCTGACTCCCACCTCCATACCCCCATGTACTTCTTCCTCTCCAACCTGTCCTTTACTGACATCTGTATAAGCACAAGCACCATCCCCAAGATGCTGGTGAACATCCAAACACACAGTCGGAGTGTCTCCTACACAGGCTGCCTCTCCCAGATATTCTTTCTCATGGCTCTTCTTGTCTTGGAAAATTGTCTCCTCACAGCAATGGCCTATGACCGATATGTGGCCATTTGTCACCCTCTGATGTACACCATCATCATGAATCCATCCCTCTGTGTGATGCTGGTTCTGATCTCCCTCTTCATCAGCACTGTGAATAGCCTCCTCCACACTCTGATGCTGCTGCGACTGTTCTTCTGCACAGACCTGGAGATCCCTGACTTCTTCTGTGAACTTTCTCAAGTCATTAAACCTGCCTGTTCTGATACCCTCATCAATCATATTTTGATTTATTTTTCCTCTGTCATATTGGGTGGTAGTGCTCTCTTTGGGATCATTTTTTCTTATGCTCAAATTGTCTCTTGTCTTTTGAGAATGCCATCAGCTGGAAGAAAATATAAAGCCTTTTCCACCTGTGGGTCTCATCTCTTTGTTGTTTTCTTGTTCTATGGGACAGCTTTTGGGGTGTACATTAGCTCTGCAGTGACTGAGTCATCCAGGAAGACAGCAGTGGCTTCAATGATGTACTCTGTGGTCCCTCAAATGCTGAATCCCTTTATATACAGCCTGAGGAACAGGGACATGAAGGAAGCATTGGAAAAAATATTTAGTAGAATAAAGTTTTTAAGGTAATATTCATCATATTTAAACCTGGTTTATGAATGCAGGTAAATGATCATTTAGCACTCTCATGTAAAACTTTAATTCTTTCCCTATGAGTTAAACCATTTTCATATGGAGAAAGGCTTCCATTTTTTTTGAGCACCATTAGGTTTGAAAAATAAAGACTGAGCAAGAGAAAATAGAAACAGGAAAGATTAATGGCCATCATTTTCTAAGGTGAAATGTTGTCTGAAAGTCAGAATGATCTCTTCGTGTATAGAGTGTAAACAATGAATTCTTACAGGAGAACCTGAGAGCCTGGGACAGAGCTGGTGGTTGGGCAAAGGAAAAGTGTTCAGCACCACCACCCTTGGACAGCTCCAAGCCTGGATTCCATGATATCTTCAAGTGTAGAGGTTTTCAGTCTACAGAGCACCTGTGGGGATGAGTCACCTGAGGAGTACATGCACACTGCAGGTTCATAGGCATCCCCCCCAAAGTACTAAGTTTGAATCTTTGGGGGATTGTTGCAAGTATGTGCTTAGTAAGTAAGTTTTGTGTGAGATTCTGATACTGTTTCAAGTCGGAGCATATAGAAATTAATATTTCAAGAACAGGACAATGTATTCATAATATGCAACATAAAAGACCCTGGTTTCAATTTGCTTGTTCATACATTATATACTTGGTATGTAAAACTTATCAGTAGCTTAAAAATTGTTGTAGTATAATAAAAACATACATGCAAATCAATGGATTAAGAGGAATCATGGAGTATTTTTGGAGAGTTCTCCACTCATATTTCTTTGTGGTCTCTAATATTAATAGTTTTGCTGAATTTTTTTTTCATTATTTAAAAAATATTCTTTAGGAGAACAGTAGAAAAATAAGAGAAGAAGTTGGGGTCAGGGAAAGGAAGGAATGTATCAAAAGGGTATATACTTGGAAACAAAACTGAGCAAATTATATTAAGTTCTTCTAAAATATACTACCATGAATCCCAATATTATGTATAATTATAATGCACCAATCAAACTGAATAAAAAGAGAAGTAAAGCATTGTTAAATTACTCTGAGTCTTATGAAATTGCCCATAGTTCATTGTGCATCATCCCTATCATTTTTGTGGGAGTCATTTGCTTGTTTTAAAAATGTTTTTGTTTTAAAAAACATTTTTAAATGGTGCTGTGGATTGAATCCCAGGCCTCATGAATCCTGGGTCAGTGCTCTACCACTGAGCTGCACCCCAGCCCTCAACTGGATATTTTTTTCATGCTTGCATGTAACCTTGCATCATTTATGAGATAGTTTTACTAAAGAAATTGCCTCATTTTGAACTAAAGACTTTAATCTTTGTGTATGAATTCTGTTTATGATTGTTTTTGCATCATTGTGCTTTAAAATTCAAACTTGCTGTTCATTGAGACACCAGTTAATTTCTTTGAATGGAATATAGTTTTACATTGTATATGTTAAAATATGTTCATCCTAGGCTGGGGTTGTGGCTCAGTGGTAGAGCACTTGCCTACCATGTCTGAGGCAATGGATTCAATTCTCAGCACCACATAAAAACACATTAAAAAAGCAGTATTGTGTCCATCTATAACTAAAAATATTTTAAAAATACAGTTATCTTGTTTGATGTTGATGCAATTTTCAGTGGCTAGTTTTCTTCTCTTTGTGGATTTTGAAAAATACGGTGCTGTGGATCAGACCCAGGGCCTTGTACATGCTCTACAAATACTACCACTGAGCTATATCCTTAGTCCAAATTTTTTACTATTGTGAATTAACATATTTGAATAATCTTTCACATGTCCCCTTCTGGAAATAAGCAAGAGTCTTACTGTTGGAGTGGAGTTATTTTGTATATGAGAGCCTTTCCTCTCCTTTAGGTAGTTCCAAAGTGCTTTCCTAAGTAATAGAACCAATTTATGTTCCTAATAGAATGTTTTTGTGTTCCAGATAATTATGAGCACACAAAGTTGCTGGTGGGCATTTAAGTACATGATCAGAGATGCTGGAGAACAAAACTGACAAAATTATACTCTGTGCCTGTAAAACATATCACAATGAAGGCTGAGGATATAGCTTAGCTGGTAGAGTGCTTGCCTTGCATGCACAAGGCTCTGGGTTTAATCCCAACACCACATACACACAAAAATCACAATGAACCTCAATATTATGTATAATTATAATGCTCTAATAAAACTAAATAAAACATCGTTCAATTATTCTGAATCCAATGAAATTGCCCGAAGTTGATTGTGCAACATCTCCATCTGTTTTGTAAGACTCCCTTGCTTGTTTTCAAAATGTTTTTACTAGTGAATTATAGTTATACACAATGATGGGTTTCATTGGGTCATATTCCTACATGGATATGATAATTTTGCTGTGTGTGTGTGTGTGTGTGTGTGTGTGTGTGTGTTTGTGTTTGTGTTGTGGGGGATGCTTGGGATTGAATCTCAGTCATGTGCTGTACTACTGAACTACACCCACAGCCCAGATCAAGCATCACCTACTCAGGATGTCCCTCCTAGACCTCCTTTGTTTTCAATTTTGCTGGCTTGGAAAACTGTCTTCTTGAAGCAATGGCCTATTACCACTACATGGCCATTTGTCACCCTCTGAGCTATACAGTCATCATGAATGCCCACCTCTGTGGTCTGCTGATTATATTTTCCCTGGTCATTAGCCTTGTGAATGTCCTGCTGCTCAGTCTGATGGTCCTACGGCTGTCCTTCTGCACAGACCTGGAGATCCCCCACTTCTGTGAACTCACTCAGGTCATCAAGCTGGCCTGTTCTGACACCCTCGTCAATAACCTCCCTATTTGGTGGAATTCCTCTCCCTGGAATAATTTTCTCTTGTATTCAAATTGTCTCCTTTGTTTTGAAAATCCCACCAGAAAGAGGTAGGTATAAAGCCTTTTCCACCTGTGGGTCTCACCTGTGTGTTGTCTCCTTGTTCTATGGGACAGGTTTTGGGGTGTACATTAGCTCTGCAGTGACTGACTCCCCCAGGAAGACTGCAGTGGCTTCTGTGATGTACACTGTGGTCCCTCAGATGCTGAACCCCTTTATCTACAGCCTGAGGATCAGGGACATGAAGGAGGCCTTGAGGAAGCTCTTTGATAGGATGGATTTTATTTTACTATTTTTATTATTGGTTGTTCAAAACATTACATAGTTCTTGACATATCATATTTCACACATTTGATTCAAGTGGGTTATGAACTCCCATTTTCACAGAACACATCAGACACTAGTATGGCAATATGTAAAAAAGTGGATGTGTAACTGATGTGATTCTGCAATCTGTATACAGGGTAAAGATAGGACGGATTTTAGACTAAGATAAAGTGACAGGAAAACTGATGAGCCAGAATGCCTGATTCTTTTTTATCAAATGACCAGATGAAATAAAAATTATATATGCCATCTTGGGTTAATTGCCTAACTTTGCTTTTCTTTCTAGATCTGTGAGGTTTGACAAATGGTTTCAACTCTTTAAACTCTATTTTTTTCAGGTCAGAGAGTTAAAGGCTGAGCTACTTGTTCTAGTTTTAGTGATTTTAATGATATAAGGTATGTATATATAATTTTTCTTGACAAATAGCAATCATACATTTTTATAGATTTTAGTGTAATTATAAACAGATTAGGAGAAATGGTATATTAACCACCTCGAATATTTTGTTTTCAAATATTTATTATTTCTTTTTGTTGGGAAAATTCAGAATCTTTCATTTTGAAATATCTATCAGTTGTTGTCAACCATAGTTATTCTACGTCACCATAGAACATCAGAAGTCATTTTTCTCATCCCACTGTACTCTGTACCTGTTGACCCTCCCCTTCCTTCCACATCTTCTGAAGCTCTGGTCACCACTCTCTGCTCTCTCCTCCTGTGAGACTAGTATTATCACACACATGTAAGTGGGAATGTGTGGCATTTTCCTTCTGTGCCTGACTTCTTTTCACCTAGAATCTTCTGGTTCCATTCATGCTGCTGCAAATGACAGAAATCCACTTTTTAATGTCTGAATAATACTGCACTCTGTATTCCAATTCCTTTCTCCACTCACCCATGACTGGCACCTCATTTGATTTCTGTCTTGGCTACTGTGAAGAGTGCTGCAATATTCAGGGAGTGTGATGTCTCTTGTAGGTACTGATAAAATCACCTCTGGATGCACAGCCAGTAGTGGGATTGCTGAATTGTGTGGAATTTCTATTTACAGTTTTTTAAGGAGGTTGCACACTGTATTCTATAATGGGTGTGATGGTGACGGTTCCACCAACAGTGTATAAGAGTTCCTTTTTTTCTGCGTCCTCACAAACACTCGTTATTTATTTCCAATGAAATAATAATCATTCTGGGGTAAAAATAATATCTGTATATGGTTTTGACTTGTGTTTCCCTGATGATTAGTGAAATGGAACACGTTTTTCATGCAGTTGTTGTTTATATGTATATATTCTTTGAGAAATATCTAATCATGTCTTTTGTACATTTTAAAATTGGATTTTTTTTGAGGGGGAGGATTTATTCTATATCCTGGTAAGTCTTAGGATCTTTTTATGGATCAGTCTCAGAGGAGGGAATGTAGTAGAGGGTGGATAGGTCAGAAGAAGGCCAAAGAGGCTGTTGTCATATCTGGAGGCTGGCTTCTGACCTCATTGCAGGCCTTGGGTCTCATCCATTGAACCCAGGATAAGCTCAAAGTGCAGAACGGGAGCCACATTTTGTACAAAATTTAATAATTGTTGGGACCAGTCACTAGTTGATCACATTCTTCTGAGGGTAATATTAGCATCTATCATACTGAGCTAATTAAGATATTTGAACTTTGTCAATGAGGACACTTCAGGTTCCAATAAAAAGGAAGCCTGATTCTAATGTGCTCAAACACTAGAGAGAGTTTATACTGAAGAGACTGGTGATTGGTGAAAACCAAGGAGAGCTTGCCACATGATAACCTCATTATGAGAATCTCAGAGTTAGGGCAAGTACCTGAATTGGGAGCAGAGTGTCATTCAGTCTACCATGATGTGGGTCTTCCTAGGACTTGCTCTTCCAGAGACACCAGGTGGTTGCAGAAGATTCAGGTGTCACCCTAGATGTGGTTCCCAGAGAGAGAAACCTGAGCGTCCTTCGCTGGGTCGGTTGATAGTAACATTTCCATTTAGTCAATCAGATGACATCTCTTTCATGAATTGAATTATGTCACTCAAAATGGGACGTCTGAGTTCTAATTCTCTCACTTGTGCCCTTAGCGTAAATGACAGAAGGGTAACTGTTGCATACATAGGTAAATTATCTTTGAGGAGGGGTAGCTTATCCTTGACAATCTGGGTGAGCCTGTAGATCATTCCATTAGAATACTGATGGGATGATTAGGTACTAATTAGTCATTTGGTGATTCTCTGTGCCGTACTTTGAAAGTTTGTCCTTTCAAAGGTCACATTGAAATGCAATTGTCATTGTAGTAGTTTTGAGAACTGGGGACCTTAGAGGTGCTTAGGCCAAGAGAGGTCTGCCCTCATCAAAAGATCAATGATGCCGTACAAAGGGCTTTCGGGGGGGGGCGGTTGTCTTCATGTGCTGTGTTTCCAAGTGAGAACACATTGGTGTCTTCTGCAGGATGCCGCATTCAAGGCACCAGCTTGTAAGCAGAGACAGGACCCTTAGCCAGACTCTAAACTTCCCGTAGCCTTGAATTTAAACTCATGTCGCCCAGAACTGTGAGACAAGATATTCCTGTTCTTCTTAAATTACCTGGTCTGTGCTATTCTGTAATAGCAGCATGGAATAGATTAAGATACTATTTCAGAATTACTTTCTTCTCTGCTTAAAGTTTGATTTGCAGATCTTACGTGAGTGGGAATGAGTTCCCCCTTATTTCTGTCTGTGACCTTACTTTTTTCTAATAACAAAGGTTCTCAGAGATTTTCACCAATTATCAATTACTTCTCTTCTATTTTATTAAACTTTAATGATTCCTCTGCTTGCCATTTTAAATGTACAAAAATGGCCAGCCAAGAAGGCAGCAGGTTCACTAGCACAGTTCACTTGCTTCTCAGTAGATTTTCTGAAATCTTCAGCTGTCCTAAGTCATGTTTATAACCCAAGACAGTTCAACAATTTCAGTTTGCCCACATTTTCCAAATATTGAAGTCCCACTTGAAGCCCCAGGCTTCAAGCACCTAATCTCTTCTAGAATGTTTAGCCCTATTACATGGAGGCAGTAACATTTTATCCGTATGGTTATAAATTCTTTGAGCCCCTTGATAATCGCAACCACTCTTTGTGTTTGAATTCATTTTTGGGGGGTATGGAGCAAAACTTATATGTTGTTATATGAGAACCAGCTATTTTATTTAAGCTTTATTGATTATTTCATGTGTTTGAAATTAATGGAGATAAGAAGGTATAGACTGACATAATAATGCCATCTTGTCTTGGGCCATTATCAAATAGTGTAGTCAAGCACCATTGATTTAAAAAGAAGCTCATATAGAAAGATTTAACAAGGAGTGACATGTATGATAAACCTGTGAAAATATTGAACTCTTTAAAGATGAAATTTTGTAATTTAGTTTTAACATGGAGATGGGTCTTCTCCTAACCATGGTTGAAATCTGTGTTTACGAGGGGGAAGGATAAACTGCATTTCCCTTGATGTAATGTCCTGTAACTCTATAAAAAAACCAAGAGTCCCAAGTTCATGGGTTGTACTTATTTATTTACCTTTATGTGAAATAAAATGTAACCAGGCACTTGGATTGTGACGAAGATTTTGATGAAAATTAAAAACACGGTTATGAAGTTCTAGAAAGCATCAACCCATATGTCTGTATCAATAACAGTCAGAATGAGCTACAGGTTGCAGATGGAATCTGATGAATCTAATGTCCAGAATGAAGATTAAGGCTCAGGAAACATTCAGTGATTCTTAGAGAAAGTTTGAGTGCTTGCATTTTTACATTATCTTAGCTGTATTTAGAAATATGCTGTGTACTCCCACATATAAAATACTTCCATAATAAAACTACAATCAGGATTTAGAGAGGCCACTGCTTCTACTGAGGCAAGAAAAACCAAGACTGGGATAAAGTTAGAGAAGGGTGGTATGTGCATGTGTGTGAGTATGTGAAACGTGGCTGAGAGGCAGGCGGTGAGTAGTGGATGAGTCACTTGGTTTTGCAGATGGAGGGACTTAGCCATATTGAATTCTGTGTTTGTAAAGTCTTGGCCTATAAGGATTTACAGTGCCATAGGATCCAAATAACAATAATGGCTTTTGTCTAATAAGGAGCTTTGGACACTGAGTCCCCAGGGATGCAGAAACTGCAAATTCCCTGTGACCAGTCAGGAGACACAAGCTGGGAATCCCCTCAGAATTCATCTATTTGGTTTGAGCTCAGAGTCTCACTCTGCCCCTCTGCCTTCCTGAGGACAGACCTTCTGTGTCCATCCACCATCCAGGGGAGATGACCATGATCACTGCACAATGATGCCAGCCAGGTAACCTGAAGCCCCTTAGGCAATGGGAAGGAAGCAGGAGTTGAGTACAGTTAGATCCTGGTGATGCCGCTGTGAGGAAAATACCTGAGGATGATCCAGACCAAGTCTCCCAGGGGGTTCTGAGCCTGGCTGTCTGACACCATTGTGATGTGTTCCTTGGTACCTTGTAAACTCATTCAACACAGCTCTCAATCTGGTGGTTTTCTCTGTCTATATAATGACAAGTACCGTTTTCCTCTTCAGAATAAACCTTCCCTTTTCAAAAAGGATGGATGTAACCAATTCTCCGGCATTTTCTTATGCCCTTTGGGTGGAGGAGGGGAGGTGTGTCGGAAAACTTTACCTTATCTTTCTATCACCTGTCCCACATCGTTTTGCAGAACAACTTGGGTGTCATCTCTGTTCACTGGCTGTGAGGACCTTGGGGAAGGATGCAGAGACCTAGGCAGACCCAGTAAGCGATTTCCCTTCTCTACCTATTTTTAATTGTGACAGCAATAGACTATTTTTAATTGTGACAGCAACAGAGAGTGTATAATCATAGTTTAAAATATACTACATTCACCCTTTCCCAGAACTCACAAATAATAACACCATTATTATCAGTTTAATCATTTTATTTAAAAATGATAGGCATCATTACATATTTCACCATATTTTGTCATCTCTTCTCAGAAGCAAGACCAACACAATTTTCCTTGTGCATTTTTTATTTTATATGCATCCATCTGTATATGTAGGGTAAAAGGAAACTGTATAACATCAGGCAGGCAGAAAACAGAAATAAGTTGAGATGTAATAACAGAGCAGAACACTCTGTGGTAGTTAAAGTTAATGAAATTATCAACAGGAATTTATTTAAAGAGAGAGAGAGAATTTTTTAATATTTATTTTAAGAAATAAATATTAAAATGTTTTCGGTGGTCACAACATCTTTGTTGGTATGTGGTGCTGAGGATCGAATCTGGACTGCACACATGTCAGGCCAGTGCGCTACCACTTGAGCCACATCCCCAGCCCCTCAACAGTAATTTTTAAAAATCACACAAGAAAGTCAGTTGTAAATGACATGAACAATATGATGCTTGTAATATAGGCCTTTGTGTGTGTACAATTGCTGTGGAAAAGTAGTATACAATACAATAAAAACCACAAAGGCATCACATATATGCACTAGTTAACTTATAACTGGTTACCCTGGGGAATGAAAAGGATATGATTGTGTGAGCACATGCCTTTACATACACGGTACACATGTTTTCTTTCGTGCAATGATAAGGCCTAAAGGGAAAGTGGAGAAGGGTGTGAATTTGATAATGTTAACCAGTGGCTACTCAGTTCTTTGTTGTTATTTTCAATACTTTTTGTTGTGCTAGAAAAATCTACAGTAGACAAAACATCCCCAAACAGGTTTGATAAGTAAATACTTTTTTTCATGAATCGCCCTATGTATCATCAAATGTTTACTCTCTTGTAACTTTTGCTGATTCATACATCTAATGTGTTTTTCTTCATTCAAATAATTTTAATTGTACCATGTCCATGCCAAATGAATAGTGAAGCCATGATTATTGACTTCTTTTTTTCCGGACATGACCAAGACTCCCATGAGGAAATCAACATGAAATATGCTGCCCTTCAAATTTGCAGTTATAATTCCAGGGATGTTTTGTCTGTCCTTTTGTCTCAATTTGTCCCACTGACAACTTCCCTCCTAGTCAGGAAACATGCCAGATGCGTGTGTTGTAACACAGAAAATGTCCCAATAGGAAATGTCATGGTGAGGGCCCCGGGTGCTGTGAGTGCTGGCCCACTTGGGTCTGTCCATCTCTCCTCATTGTAACAACTCTGTGAGTTGTAGGACAGGCCCTGTGATAGCAACGAGAATATTGGGGCTATTTAAAGAGATGAAGAATTCATTTCTATTTACAAAGCAAGTGCTGGAGTCTTAATTTCATTCAGAGTGTGTGAGTCTAACAATTACCCCAAGTGACTGATGCGCTGAAGGCCACTCGGTCAGATTCTCCAGTGACATTCCTGTTAGAATGTCTCATGCTAATGCCATTCTGAATGTCCCTACTTTCTAAGCATCAGATTCTTGCTACTTTCTATTCCTTTTTAAGAGCTTATATTTTTCATTCCTTTTTTTTTCTATTTAGTCATTTCTGTTTCTTTTAATCATTGGCCACCTACAACCTTAGTGAAAAAACTTCCCTAAGAAAGCTGATATGGGGCATACTTCATGATTGTATTTATGTATTTCTGTTTGTTTGAAGGTGCAACATTGTTCTGAATGAAAAGAGCCATCTCTATGTCATAGCACAGTGTAAATGGGTTTGTGCTCACTTAAATTGGGGGGTGAATTAGTGTGTCCAATGACAAAGGTGAAGGAAGGAGGGAAGGAGGGATAAACAGAGGGAAGGATTTCAATATTCACCTAGGTTAAAAATACAGAAGAGGGTTTATACCTTGATCAGCTGTTCTCCAATATGGCCAAGTGTGGGAGGGCTCGTTAAGTTGCTCATTGGGGTCCCCCACCCTGGAGCTTGTTGTCAGTAAGAATGGAGTGTGTCCAGGCAATCAGCATTTCCAAGTTCCTAGGTGATGCTCCTAATGCTGTGACCCTGCACTAAGGATTGTATTGTCCTGTCACCCATCTTTTACATCAGATTCATCAGGGGCACCAAACCCAGAAACCAAACGGCTGTTCCAGAATTCCTGCTCCTGGAACTGACAGATGATCCGGCACTGCAGCCGCTTCTCTTCAGCCTCTTGCTGTCCATGTACCTGGTCACGGTGCTTGGGAACCTGCTCATCATCCTGGCCATCAGCTCTGACTCCCACCTCCACACTCCCATGTACTTCTTCCTCTCCAACCTGTCCTTTACCGACCTCTGCTTGAGCACAATCACCATCCCCAAGATGCTGGTGAACATCCAAGCCCAGAGTCGGAGCGTCTCCTACACAGGCTGCCTCTCCCAGGTCTTCTTCTTCTTGGTTTTTCTTGTCTTGGAAAATTGTCTCCTCACAGCAATGGCCTATGACCGCTATGTGGCCATTTGTCACCCCCTGATGTACACCATCATCATGAATCCTTCCCTCTGTGTGATGCTGGTTCTGATCTCCCTCTTCATCAGCACTGTGAATAGCCTCCTCCACACTCTGATGCTGCTGCGACTGTCCTTCTGCACAGACCTGGAGATCCCTGACTTCTTCTGTGAACTTTCTCATGTCATTAAACCTGCCTGTTCTGATACCCTCATCAATCATATTTTGATTTATTTTTTCTCTGTCATATTGGGTGGTAGTGCTCTCTTTGGGATCATTTTTTCTTATGCTCAAATTGTCTCTTGTCTTTTGAGAATGCCATCAGCTGGCAGAAAATATAAAGCCTTTTCCACCTGTGGGTCTCACCTCTTAGTGGTCTCCTTGTTCTATGGCACAGGTTTTGGTGTATACCTTAGCTCGGTGACTGAGTCATCCAGGAAGACAGCAGTGGCTTCAATGATGTACTCTGTGGTCCCTCCTATGCTGAACCCCTTTATCTACAGCCTGAGGAACAGGGACATGAAGGAGGTTTTGGGAAAAATATTTTGTAGGACAACATTTTTAAGGTGATTTTCACCATAATCAAACCAAGTTTCCAGGATGTATCTAAATATCTCTTTAGCACTCTTCTGTAAAACTTTTAAGTATTTCTTTATGAGATAAAGCACTTTAAAAAAAATTTAACCTTTATTTATTTGAAGTTGATTTGTTTTTATGTGGTGCTGAGGCTCGAACCCAGGGCCTCATCCATCCTAGGCAGGTGCTCTACCACTGAGCCACAACCCCAGCTCCTAAAGCACTTTTATGTGGAGAAATTTCACATTCTTGCTTAGATTTATTCCCAAGGGTTTTATATTTTTGAGAATACTGTGAATGGGATAGATTTCCTGATTTCTTTTTCATTAGTATTTTTTTTTCTGAATCTCTTGAGATAACCATCTGGTTTTTATTCCTGATTCTACTTATAAATAAATTATATATATTGATTTGCATATTTGAAATCAATCTTACATCCTTGGAATGAAACAAAATTGAGCACAGTGTATGATCTTCTTAATTAATGTGAGGTTGAATTCAATTAGCAATCATTTTATTGAGGGCTTTTATATCTATGTTCATTAAGTATTTTGGGCCATTGTTTTTTTCTTTGTTGTATACTTAATGAGATTTTGGTAGCAGGGTGACACTGGATTCTTAATATGAATTTGGAAGACTTCATTTTCTTTCTATTTTATGGAATAGTGAAGCATTGATATTAGCTCTTCCTTCAAAATCTGGAGAAATTCTATAGTGAGTCTGTTCAGTCCTGGGATTTTCTTGGTGGGGAAACATTATATTACTGGTTCAAGCTCATTATATGTTATTCCCCGATTTAGATTTATGCTTTTCTGTCCTCTTTGTTCCATCTGGTAGGTAATACATGTCCAAAAATTAATCAATTTCTTCAAGATTTTTTATCTTGTCCAGGATTTGGAAAATTTTCTATTTTATCACTGAGTATGTATTCTATGTCATTAGCATGTAACTCAAATCCCTCATTTAATCCTATGATTCAGGCATTTTGTCTTCTAATGTTTTCCCAGAGATCCCCATATCATTTTATCAAAGTTGCTTTTCTGTGTTCAATACTGTCTGAAGTCATAGATCATCTACCTTTTCTTTAATCCCTGATATTCTCTCTTTCACTTTATCTAGCCCACTGGGAATACATTCAATTGAGGTTTGTTTGTTTGTTTGTTTGTTTGTTTATACTGGGGATTGAACTCAGGGGCACTCGACCACTGAGTCATATCCCCAGCCCTATTTCATATTTTATTAAGAGACAGATCTCACAGAGTCACTAAGTATTTTCTTTAAAATCAGGACTAAGACAAGGATGGCCATTCTCACCACCTCTAATCAATATAATTCTCAATACTCAGTTAGAATGGCAATCATCAAGAATTTAAGTAATAAAAAATGCTCGTGAGAATGTGGAGGGAAAAGTACACTCATATATTGTTGGTGAGACTGCAAATTAGTTCAACCAATTTGGAAAGCAATATGGGAATTCCTTGAAAGACTAGGAATGGAACCTCCATATGACCCAGCTATTGTAACCCACAGTATTTATCCAGAAAAACTAAGATCAACATACTATCATGATATAGACACATCAGTGCTTATAGATGTGTGATTCACAATAGCCAAATTATGGAATCAGGCCAATTGTCTGTCCACAGATTAATAGAGAAGAAAATGTGGTATATACACACAATGGTGTTTAAGTCATAAAAAGGAAGTAATGGCATTTGCTGATAAATTAATAGGAGAACCACAGGGTAAATAAAATAAGTTAGACCCAGAAAGTCAAGGGTCAAATGTTTTCTCTCATATGTGAAAGCTACAAAAAAATAAGGAGAAAAGTGTGGTGGGCAGTTACATGAAAATATAAGAGAGATCAGTGGAGTAGAGAAAGAGAATTCAGGAGGCAGGAGACAGGAGGAGGGATGGGGAAAGGGAGGGAACTGCAGAATAAAATTGATCAAATTATGCTCTGTACATATATAACTATACCACAGGGAGTTCCACATGTATGTATATCTTCAAAGAGCTAATTTAAAAACAATCAATAAATACAAGATGGACCAGAAGAGTAGAGGGGAAGGAGGAAAGGAGAGGAGGTGGAAGTACTAGGAACTTAAATGCTGCAAATCTGGATCCATATATGTGTGATTATGTCAAAATAAACCCTAATATTATGTGTAAGCATGATGTACTAATAAAAATATTTTAAAAGACATTAAAGAATTCAACAAGTTCAAAATGACACAATTTATTTAATGAATTAATTTAATAAATTTTGCTTGCTTACCTAATAAGGGTGACAAAAATCATGCAGTGAATCCTGTGAAAAAGCCAGTGTGTTGGCACACATGACCCATGACTGTCCATTTCAAAGGATTCAGGGAAATCAAATAATATTGAAAAGAATAAATATAAATTTCAGTGGAGCTGTTTCCTGGAAGAGGAGCGAGGAAGATGGAACTGCAGGATTCGTTACACATATTCTATCTTTATTTTTAACCTGACTTTCTGTATGGTTTTTTGTTTTGTTTTGTTTTTTGATTTTGGTGGTGCTGGAGATTGGACCAGGGCCTTGTGTTTGCTAGGTAAGCACTCTACCAACTGAGCTATAACCCCAGCCCCTGTACGTTTTTTATTACATTACGACACAGTTAAGCCTGCAGGTAAGTTTTATACACTAAGTGTCTAATACTTGACGGTATGTCGATTGAGGCACATAGAAATGCGTTCTCTTTTGTTCTGGAAACATTAATACCGGTCTTCCCACACTTGAGAGCCTCAGAACCTCACAAAGGGCTTATTTATGAATCACTACTTTAGACATCTCCACAAAGATTCAAACTCAACAGTTCTTGAGTGAGATCAGTATGAGCATGGTCCTCAGGCGACACCCCTGAAGGTGCTCTGTGGTCACCAGGGGAGGAAGCTCTGCTCTGGAAGAGACCATAGGGATGGCAGGGAGCTGTCCACCGACGGTGGTGCTGAACACTCTTCCTGTGCCTCACCTCTTGCACCAATGACAGGCTCTCATATTCTCCTGTGAGATTTCATTTCCACACCTGGAGAGATGGCTCTGAGAAGCCTTTTTTTGTTTGTTGGGAAGTAATGATCTTTAATCCTACCTGCTTGTTTTCTCTTTCACTGCTTTTTTTTTTTTTTTTTAAAAAAAACCCCACCTAATATCTCCTCTAAAATGAACATCTTTCTCCACAGGAAAAAAAAATACAAATACAACATTAAAAAGTTTTGTATGAGAGTCCTAAATGTTCACTGTATGCACTTTGGAAAGCTGACTTTAATCTCATGACAATCACCTGAAGAATGTTAGTCTACTTAATTTTTTCCTCAAAGCTTCCCTCATATCCCTGTTTCTCAGGCTGTAGATAAAGGGGTTCAGCATTTGAGGGACCACAGTGTACATCATGGAAGCCACTGCAGTATTCTTGGATGACTCAGTCACTGCAGAGCTAAAATACACACCAAAACCTGTGCCATAGAATAAGGATACCACTAAGAGGTGAGACCCACAGGTGGAAAAGGCTTTATATTTTCTGCCAGCTGATGGCATTCTCAACAGAGAAGAGACAATTTGAGCATATGAGAAAATGATTCCAAACAGAGAACTACCAGCCAAAATAATAGAGAAAAAATAAACCAAAATGTTATTAATGAGGGTATCAGAACAGGCAGGCTTGATGACCTGAGCAAGTTCACAGAAGAAGTGGGGGATCTCCAGGTTTGTGCAAAAGGACAGCTGCAGGACCATCAGTGTGTGCAGCAGGGCATCCACAGTGCTGATGAAGAGAGCGATCAGAACCAGCATCACACAGAGAGAAGGATTCATGATGATGGTGTACATCAGGGGGTGACAAATGGCCACATAGCGGTCATAGGCCATTGCTGTGAGGAGACAATTCTCTAAGACAAGAAAACACAAGACAAAAAAGACCTGGGAGAGGCAGCCTGTGTAGGAGACGCTCCGACTCTGTGCTTGGATGTTCACCAGCATCTTGGGGATGGTGCTTGTGCTCAAGCAGATGTCAGTAAAGGACAGGTTGGACAGAAGGAAGTACATGGGGGTGTGGAGGTGAAGATCAGAGTTCACAGTCAGGATGATGAGCAGGTTTCCCAGGATGGTGACCAGGTACATGGCCAGGAACAGGCTGAAGATGAGGGGCTGTAGTGCTGGGTCCTCTGTCAGTCCCAGGAGGAGGAATTCTGAAACAGCTGTGTGGTTTCTTGGTTCCATGCTAACAATGAATCTAAAGCAAAAGATGGGTGACATGACAGGTAAAGTTCTGATTCCTGGGCCCATGCAGCAATAGCATGACCTAGAGACTTGTTAGAAATGCTGATATGTGGATCCCACAGCAGGACTACAGATAATGAACTCTGGGGATGAGGAACAGCAGTACATGATTTAACAGACTCCCTCACGTGCTAATGTTTGAGGATTGCTGCTCAGGCTTCTCTCTTTTAAATGAAAACCCAAATGAATACAGAAATCCTTCCCTTTTCATCTTCCTTACCTTCCTCCCTGTATACATTTATTCACCCTAGTTTTTATTGAGAATTAATTTTCTCAAACCTGGTGAAGAATACTGAGAATATAATAAATAGAGATGACTCTTCTGTTTCAGAACTATTGTTTGCTTTCAATATATATATATATATATATATATATATACACACACACACACAAAATTATGAATTCTGTCACATCCTTAGTGAATTTATTTCTGTATGGCGGTAGGTGGCAAATGATTGAAAGAAACAAAAATAACAAGGGAAGAACCTAAATGTGTGGGCTTGTAAAAATGCACAAAAAGCAACAATTTGTGTTCAGAAGACAATAACATAAAAGAGCTTTAGCTTTGGGTTTTCTTCTTTGGGTTCTACTTCCTGTAGAACGTGGATCTTCTTTGAGAGAGGAGTAGCCATCAGAGTGTAGATAATTAGGGGGGATTATTAGATTCACACATGCTGAATTATTTTTGTCCTCTATCATTTGTTTTGTAAGAGAAACAAACTCTTTAATTGGGGGTAGTGGACCTACAGCCTATGATTCAACAAGCCCTCTGAATGTCTTTGATGTATGATGATTTTTTAAAAAAAATTTTTGGTACCCAGGGTTGAAACCAGGAAGCTTAGCCACAGAGCCACATCTGAAGCCATTTTTATTTTTTACTTAGAGACAGAGTCTTACTTAGTTGCTTAGGGCCCCTCTAAGTTGTTGAGGCTGGCTTTAAACTTGCAATCCTCCTGCCTCAGCCTCCCAATCCATTGGAATCAGAGTCATGCATCATCCAGGCAATATATGATGCATTTTAAGAACCACTTCCTTAAAAAGTAAAATAAATAAATAAATAAATAAAAAATAAATAAACCCAAATCGTGGGTACTGTGTACTCAAGTGAATTTTATGATATTTTCCTCTGCTGTTTTCTCCCTCTATCCCTTTTCAATCATTCCTCTTTTCCCTCCACTCTCTTTATTAAAATAAATTTGATTGCTTGCCAACCCTCTTTAATGTGCGAAATGCTGAGAATGAAACAAAAGACAAGGTATAACTTTTCAATCAAAATTATTCAAAGATATTTTTAAAAGGCCAGAATGAAATTTTGAATTTTTTTCTATAGCATTTGTTCCCTTTGGCTTGCTTCAGATCGTCTTGTCAGATCACACATGTGTTAGTTGGTATCGTCCTCAGTAATCCATGAGGACACTAAGTCAGGTGAGTTTACAGCTTGAACGTGAGATCCACGGAGACCAAGACTGGCTTGGGCTCAGAGTATCGCATTGATTCTAGACTAAGTCCTATTCCATGCCTCTGAAGAGTTCAGAACTTACACTCTTAAATGATGACTCAGACATCATCGTTTTCCTGTGCAACTTTAATATTTCCTTCCTGAACAAAACCCCTAGTCTTTCTCTTGCCTTAAAAATATGCCAATCTCTGCTCACGACATTAATGGTAGCAGGTAGATGACATTCATCCATGCGAATCTGAGGAAAGATTAGAAAACGGTGCCCCCATAGTTGAAGCTCATAAAACTACCCCATAGTGTCATAAACCATCTCCGTCAACAGTTAATTCTAAGGAATTCAGGGAATTCCTTGTGGGATTTTCTGTCTCATCTTAAGGGAGTTCTTCTCTTAAGTTGATAAGTGGCATATCATTTTTTTCAAAAATCTGGGAAAATACATAAAATAGACATCTAAGAAAACAGATGGAAGTGTGATATTCAGAAAAGAAAATGTTATAAGATAAACACATTTATAAGTTAATCAGGGTCCAACTATGAGCATGCCTGCAGGGCAATGGTGCCCGTCTTAAAGGGGAAGATGCTATACAGCATTTACCTTTTGGTGTCACATTGGTCTCACACACTCTGAAGGTAATCAAGACTCCCTTACATGCTTGTGAAGGGGAAAATCAACAACTCTATGAGAAGCCTGGATGTTGTATTTGTGCAAGGCAAACTATGTGGTGGATGTGTTAATTAACTTGACCGTGGCCACTAACTAACTAACTAACCATATATATATATATATATATATATATATATATATATATATATACACATTTTATTCAATTATGCTTAAATGGAAATTGGAAAAAACTTTGGAGGGATGTTTCAAGATGAGAAATGGATAGAACAAAGTGCCTGGAGCAGTGCTTCACGTATCAGATTCTCTCACTGACATTTTCTGTTGGGTTCTTTATGGAAAGTCATGAACAGGTGGCACTATTCATTCATCAGAAATGGGCCATATGTCAAGGAAATTGAAGAAAGAGCAAAGAAAGGGACCATCCCTAGCCTCATGAATGCAAATATTAGGGAAGCATTGAAAGTACTAAAACTACCTCTGGGAATGATGGTCAGGTAGAAAAAAAAATCAAGGAAACATGATTGATACCAATATTCATTTAGTATGAACATACAATGAAATACATATGAATTGAAATTTATCAGACAGGTCTGGGGTTGTGGCTCAGTGGTAGAGCACTTGCCTTGCGTGTGTGGGGCATTAGGTTCCATCCTCAGCACCACATAAAAATAAATGAACAAAATAAAGGTATTCTATCTACAACTAAAAAAAAAATTTAAAAAATTTTAAAAATTATCAAATAAGATAGATACATGAATAACATTTTCCAAATATTAATTAAAGGACTTTAGTTACATGATTGGCTTCAAGAAGAATGTGGTTCAACATCTCACCTGGATATTAAGGATGGAAGATGTGTCCTCAGTAAACGCAGGCAGACTGAAGGAGTCAAGTTACTGGGAAGCGCTCAGCTGTTGCCTCCTGGCTGGGGCAGGGCTGCTGAGTGAGGTGGTCCCAGGCTGACTTCTCTAGTCTCTGTATCCCTGGGGCTCAATATCCAAAGTTCCTCATTAGACCACATATTTTACTAAGCATCCTGATCCCAAGAGTGGATGTCCTTAAAGACCAACTCTGCGGAAGTGAGGGATCCAGGATGGCTGACTCTTGACCCCCGAGGCCATGTTCACACCACTCAATCCTCTCCACTGTTTCTGCTCAACTCCATCTTGCAGACGGTGCCCACCTAACATGGGGCATTCCTCTAATGAATTCAAGGTCTCCTTTTAGGTCAAAATCAAAGTCATCTCTATTTAATTAATGCTTTTAGGAATCTTGGCTCCATTTTAGCTGTGACTATGGCATTTATATGTGTGTGTAAATAACATATTTATAAATATTTGCTAATTTTTTTGGTCACATTTCTGTTGAAACAAGGAAAGGTCTATGTTTGCTCATGGTTTTGTGTTTGTTTCCTGGTTGTTTTGGCTATTGTTTTGTGCCCATGACAGCTCTGTATATCATAGAATGAGCATATGGTAGAGGAGGTGTTTGGTTTGGATTTGCAATGTCCCCCTCTAAACCTCCTGTGTTGAAATCCTCCTGCCTCAGCAAGGTTCAGAGGTGGCACTTTTAGACAATGGTTGGTAAATGAGGACTTTGACCTCATTAGTGGATACTCCATTTGACAGATTAATTTATTAATAACTGGATGGATTACTGGGAAGCAGGATATAGCTGGAGGAAGTGAGTCACTATTGGCATTCCCTGGGAGGGATTATTCTCTCTCTGCCCTCCCTGCTGCCCGGATGCCACAAAGTGAGCAGTTTTCCTCTTTCAGGCCCTTCCAGCATGAAATGTTTGCTTTGGAGCCAGCTGACTATGTACTGAACCCCCTGACACTGTGAGGCCAAATAAACCTTTACTTGTCAAACTAGTTCATGTCAGGTATTTTGTCTACAACAATAACGATCTGACTAACACAGATATTGGGGTCATTGCTGTGACTATACCTGACCCTGTTGTACACAAGATTTTGGAACTCGTGAAAAGAGTTTGTAAAATGTTGGAGGTGCAGGATAGAGAAGCTGTAGAATGTAGTGAGCAGAGTTTAAGAGGAAATTCTGTGGGAGCTCAGAAGATGAGAGTCTCATTAGAAATGTGAACAGTGAAGAATATGGTCACAATGTTTCAGACGGAAATGAGGATTCTAAAGGGAATTGGACTGAAGTCCATTTATGTTACATTCTGTCAAAGAACTTGTCTACATTTTATATATGCCCTAAGACTTGAGGATACATGAGACTAAATTTAATTAATTAAGCTGAAGGAGGAAATTACAAGACATCACAGGGTTCTGGCAGTTGCATGAGTATTGTTGGATGCTTTAGTCAAGTTTAACATTAGAAGCAGGAGTTAAAGAGAACAAAAAGACTTGAAAATTGCATTTGGACCCAAAAGCATGTATGAAATTGGGGCTCAGGAATGTGATGCTGCTGAAGACATTACTGTCACTACAGAGAAGTTAAGTACTCTGCATCCTGACAATAGGTAAGATGTTTTCAGAGAATCTCAGAATTGACCATACACTGCTCATCTCAGGCTCAAGAGTATAACAATAAAACTCACTTGAAATTTTTGCTGAAAGAGGAGATTGGCAGCAGCCTGTTCACACAGGGTCACCTAACAAGTTTTCCTCTCAGGATTCATTTCCCCATGCACTTGTGCTGCCCAGGCACTCAAGTCCACTGCAGCTGTGATCCAAGGTGGCTACTCCTCAAGCTGATGACAGAAGCCACATGGTGTCTTGAAGGAGACTTTGGATTTGGACTTTTTTTTAAAGCAAAGTTGGAACTCTGAAGTCTATGGGGACTCTGGGAGACAGAGTGAATGCGTTTTATATTGTGAATTGGTCATGAACATTTGGGGACAAGAGGTAGAGCATAAGGTTTGGATTTCAAATGTCTTGTCTACAACCCACTTGTGCCAGGTCAGTGGTGTAGATTGAAGAAAGGCCAAAGACAGTGCATGGAGGTGGCATGGGAGACACATGATCTAGAAGGCACAGAAGCACCTCTGTGCCTTACAGTGCTTACCAAGCAGCACCTCCTCTCCCTCGTTGGGAGATTCTGAAGAAGCAGGTACTGGACAAGTGACACATTTCATCTCCACAGTGGCCCAAGTTCCACCCAGGTCCCCACTGTTAGTACAGAAGCAGCAATATCACTAGCATTTAGTTGATTGTGTGACCAGCACTCTGAGGAGCAAATGTCCCAGTTTACATGCAAGAAAGCAGCTTCTCCAAATAATACTCACTTCCTCTTGTTCCCAGTATGCATAAGAGAAACCCAGTGTCCTTCAAGATACAATGTGACTGGACATTCAAGCCCACTCTTGCTCTCATCGTTTCTTTGTCTTGTCTAGGTTTTGGGGAAGAAAAAGGGAGCATACAGGAGCATGGGGTTTTGCTGAGCCCATTTCTTTAGATATTATGCATACACAAAACTCAGGCATTGAAAGGCTGGTCCCCAATGCAACCACGTATAGAGATGGGACTTTTAGATAATCATGGATCATAAGGGCTCTGACCTCATCTGTGCATTGATTGGTCCAATAGCCAGAAGAATCATATCTGAGGATTACTGGGAGGTGGGACTGAGTTGGAGGAAGCAGCTCACTAACAATAAAATTTTTTTAAAAAGGGCTGAGGATGTAATTCTGTGACAGAGCACCCTCAGTTTCAATTCCTAGTACCATAGAAGAAAAAGGCAAGGGTGATGAATTGATTCTGCATCTTGGTTGTTATTTCTATCATTGCATTTATGAGAGTCCATGTTTCAAGGTTCAGCACCTGTATTTTATTTCCAGTGCTCTCTGAGTTTACATGATATGTGCTTACCATCAAAAACAGTTTTTCTGATGTGGATAAAATTTGGGTAGCTGTTTCTGCTATTGTGAATGACACTGAGTATGTGCTTCCTTATGTCAAGAGCCTTCCACAGTGAATTAGAATTAGTTGTATCTTTGAGAGTAACTGATTAGCCATGAGGGTCTAGCTTTCCTCATCTGAGTTAGGGGAGGGATATAGAATTTTTCAAATTCAAGTTCATCTCCTCCATCCCATAGTGTGATGACCTTACATTCACTTGGTGACATCACCCTTACCAAGCATGAGCTGCTACCTGAGCCTTTTGTACTGATTAAATGTTTTAATTCCTGCAAGTCCAACAGCTTTTGACCTATTTAGACATATTTTCTGAGTGTCCTTCTATCTGTCTTTGCAATATTCCTTTTCTATTGACTCCCATAGGTGCACAAGCAGGCTGGACACTGGTGTTGGAAATTTGGTTTTTTTTTTTATCCTAATAGTTGGTTTAAGACACAATAGCAAGTTGTTATTATTTTTGTCAGTTTTTCCAAATGTTTGCTTATTTTATGTTTCCTTTAATTCCCCTGTTTGAGTTTTAAAAATGTACAACATATGCTCAATATCATTAGCTCTTGGGAAAATGTAAAAAAAAACCCACAATAGGATGCTCCAGGGAGAATAAAAATTGTGAAAAAAAGAGAGAGAGAGTGTTGGTGAGGACATGAAGAAAGAAGACTTGTATCCTGTTGAAGAGAATGTGAACTAATACAGTCATTATGGGGACCAGCAGGAGGCTACTCAAAAAGCTAGAGATACAGCTAACATGCACTGGTGTTTTCCCCTGTGTTTTCCTCTAGCAGTTGTAAAAGTTTCTGGTCTAATTGCTTTGATCTATTTTAAGTTGACTTTTGTGCTGATTGAGAGACAGGAGCTGGGTTTATTCTTCAACATACAATTATCCATTCTCCCCACCACCATTTGTTTAAAAAGCTGTCTTTCACCAATGTATGTTTTTGACACCTTTGTCAAGGATCAGACAACTGTATCTGTGTTGGTTTGTCTCCTTGTCTTCTATTGTTTTCCGTTGGTCTGCATGTCTGTTTCTGTGCCTGTACCATGCTGTTTGTATTACTATCACTCTGTAGTACAATTCCAGGTTGGGTATTGTGGTACTTCAGCATTGGTCTCATTGGTCAGAATTGCTTTGGCTACTCTGGGTCTTTAATTTCTTTTTATTAATTTTAGAATTGATTTTCTAATTCACTGTAGAAGGCTCTTGGCATTTTGCTGGGGATTGCATTGAATCTGTAATTCGCTTTTGGTAGTATGGCATTTTGACAATATCGATTTTGCCTACTGAAACATCTTCTTGTGACCTCTTTAATCTCTTTTTCTAGTGTTCTATAATTTTTCTTGTAGAGGTCTTTACCCTCTTTGGCTAGTTTTATTCCTAGGTATTTTTTTAAGGTGATCATGGATGTAATTCTTTCCCTTGTTTCTTTCTAAATTGGTTTGTTGGTTTGGGGTAGGAAAACAATTAATTTCCAATATAAATATTGTGTCCTGCTCCTTTGCCAAATTTGTTTGTCAGATATGGAATTCTTCTGCTGGATTTTTTTTAGTGTCTTTTAAGTATAGGACGATCACTGTAAATAGAGATAATTTGACTCCTTCCTGTCCTATCTGTGTCCATTTTATGTCTTTCTCTTGCCTGGATAAAATTTCAAGTACTGAATTGAGTAGGTGTAGTGGGATTGGACATTGTTCTTCTTCCTGATTTTAGAGGAAATGTTTGTAGTTCTTCTGCATTTAATATGATGCTGGATTTGGGTTTGTTATATCAGCCTTTGTTATGTTGAGGGGAATCCCTTCTTTTCCTATTTTTTGGGGGGCTTTTTATCAGCAGGGTGTTAAATTTTTTAATTAAATTATTTATTTATTCTAATTGTTATACATGATGGAAGAATGCAATTCATTTCATATTACACATATAGAGCACAAGTTTTCAAGTCACTGATTGTACACATTTGTGTCTTATACATGTACTTAGGGTATTGATGTCTAACTCATCCCACCATCATTTCTACCCGTCTACCACCTCCTCTCCCCTCCCTCCCCTTTGCCCTATCTAAAGTTCCTCCGTTCCTCTCATGCTCTGCACTCATTGCCATTATAAATCAGCATCCTCACATCAAAGAAAACATTCGGCCTTTGTTTTTTTGGGATTGACTTGCTTTACTTAGTATTATATTCTCCAATTCATCCTTTTATCTGAAAATGCTGAGAATGTTCCATTGTGTATATATACCAAAGTTTTCCTACTCATTCATCTACTGAAGGGCATCCAGGTTGTTCCATAATTTAATTATTGTGAATTGTGCTGCTATAAACATCACTATGACTGTGTCCCTGTAGTATGCTGTTTTTAAGTCCTTTGGATACAGATCAAGGAGTGGGATAGCTGGGTCAAATGGTGGTTCCATTCCAAGTTTACAAAGGAATCTCCATACTGCTTTCCATATTGGCTGCACCAATTTGCAGTCCCACTAGCAATGTATGAGTGTGCCTTTTCCCCCACATTCTTGTTAACACTTATTGTTGTTTGTATTCTTGATAGCTGCCATTCTGACTGGAGTGAGATGAAATCTTAAAGTAATTTCGATTTGCATTTCTCTAATTGCTAGAGAAGTTGAACATTTTTTCATATGTTTGTTGATTGATTGTATATCCTCTTCTGAGAAGTGCCTGTTCAGTTCCTTGGCCCATTTATTGATTGGGTTATTTGTTTTTTTGGTGTTAAGGTTTGTGAGTGCTTTATATATCCTAGAGATTAGTGCTCTATCTGATGTGCTTGTGGTAAAGATTTTCTTCCATTCTGTAGGCTCTCTATTCACCTCACTGATGATTTCTTTTGTTGAGAAGAAAACTTTTTAGTTTGAATCCATCCCATTTATTGATTCTTGGTTTTAATTTTTGCACTATAGGATGCTTGTTAAGAAAGTTGGGGGCCTAATCCAACATGATGAAGATTTGGGTCTACTTTTTCTTCCATTAGGCGCAAAGTCTCTGGTTTAATTCATATGTCTTTGATCCACTTTGAGTTTATATATATTTAGGTATATATGGACACAACATAATGCCTTTATTTTTATGTGGTGATGAGAAAAGAACTGGGGTCCCACCCGTGCGAGGCGAACACTCTAACGCTGAGCCAAAAACCCAGCCCTTGAGTTGAGTTTTGTGCATGGTGAGAGATAGAGATTTAATTTTATTTTGTTACATGTGGATTTTCAGTTTTCCCAGCACCATTTGTTGAAGAAGCTATCTTTTCTTCAAAGTATGTTTTTGGCACCTTTGTCTAATATAAGATAACTGTAGTTATGTGGGTTAGATTCTGTGTCCTCTATTCTTTATCATTGGTCTTCAGGCCTAATTTTGTGCCAATACCATGCTGTTCTTATTACTATTGCTCTGTAGCATAATTTAAGGTCTGGAACAGTAATGACACCTGCTTCACTCTTCTTGCTAAGGATTGCTTTGGCTATTCTGGGTCTCTTATTTTTCCAGATGAATTTCATGATTGCCTTTTCTATTTCTATAAGGAATTTCATTGGGATTTTGACTGGGATTGCATTGAATCTGTATAGTGCTTTTGGTAGTATGTCATTTTGACAATATTAATTCTGCCTATCCAAGAACAAGTTCTTTTCATCTTCTAAGGCCTTCTATAATTTCTTTCTTTAGCATGGTGTAGTTTTCATCGTAAAGGTCTTTCACCTCTTTTGTTAAGTTTATTCCTAAGTGTTTTATATTTTTTTTGAGGCTATTGTAAATGGGGTGATTTTTCTAGTTTCTCTTTCAATGGATTTGTTACTGATGTACAGAAATGCCTTTGCTTTATGGATGTTGATTTTTATATCCAGCTACTTTGCTGAATTCATTTATTAGTTCTAGGAGATTTCTGGTGGAACGTTTTGGGTCTTCTTGGTACAGACTCATATCATCTGCAAATAGTGATAATTTGAGTTCTTCTTTTCCTATCCATATTCCTTTAATTTCTTTCATCTGTCTGATTGCTCTGGCTAGAGTTTCAAGAACTATGTTAAATGGAAGTGGTGACAGAGGGCATCTCTGTCTTGCTCCAGTTTTTAGAGGGAATGCTTTCAATTTTTCTCCTTTTAGAATGATGTTGGCCTGGGGCTTAGCATAGATAGCCTTTACAATATTGAGGTATGTTCCTGTTATCCCTAGTTTTTCTAGTGTTTTGAACATAAAGGGATGCTGTATTTTATCAAATGCTTTCTCAGCATCTATTAAGATGATCATATGATTTTTATCTTTGAGTCTATTGGGTTGATGAATTACATTTATTGATTTTGATATGTTGAACCAACCTTGCATTCCTGGGATGAACCCTACTTGATCATGATGCACTATCTTTTTGATATGTTTTTGTATTCAATTTGCCAGAATTTTATTGAGAACTTTTTGCATCTATATTCCTTAGAGATATTCCTCTGAAGTTTTCTTTCTTTGATGTGTCTGGTTTTGGAATTAGGGTTTTATTGGCATCATAGAATGTGTTTGGAAGTGTTCCCTCTTTTTCTATTTCATGAAATAGTGTGAGAAGTATTGGTGTTAGCTCTTTTTTAAAAGTCTTGTAGAACTCAGCTGTGTATCCATCTGGTCCTGGGCTTTTCTTGGTTGGTAGGCTTCTGATGGCATCCTCTATTTCCTTGCTTGAAACTGATCTGTTCAAATTGTTTATATCATCCTGATTTAGTTTGGGCATATTATATACCTCTAGAAGTTTGTCGATGCCTTCAATATTATCCATTTTATTGGAGTACAAGTTTTCAAAATAATTTCTAATTATCTTCTGTGTTTCTGTAATGTCTGTCACAATATTTCCCTTTTCATCACAGATGGTTGTAATTTGAGTTTTTTCTCTCCTTCTCTTGTGAGCCTGGCTAATGCTTAACAATTTTATTTATTTTCTCAAAGAATCAAATTTTTGTTTTGTCAATTTTTTCAATTGTTTCTTTTGTTTCAATTTCATTGATTTGAGTTCTGATTTTAATTATTTCCTGTCTCCTACTGCTTTTGGGGTTGATTTGTTCTTTTCTTTCTAGGGCTTTGAGATGTAATGTTAGGTCATTTATTTGTTGACTTTTTCTTCTTTGAAGGAATGAACTCCATGCAAATGAACTTTCCTCTTAGAGCTGCCTTTAGAGTGTCCCAGAGATTTTGATATGTTTTATCAGAGTTCTCATTTACCTTTAAGAATTTTAATCTCCTCCTTGATAGCTTTTGCAACCCATTCATTGTTCATTCAATAACATATTATTTATAGTCTCCAGGTGTTGGAGTAGCCTTTATTTTTTAATTTTAGTATTGATTTCTAATCTCATTCCATTGTGGTCTGATAAAATTCAGGATAGTATCTGTACTTTTTTTGTATTTACTAATATTTGCTTTGTGGCATATGATATGGTCTATTTTAGAGAAAGATCCATGTGCTGCTGAGAAGAAAGTGTATTCCCTCGTTGATGGATAATATACTCTATATATGTCAGTTGAGTCTACATTATTGATTGTATTATTGAGTTCTACAGTTTCTTTGTTTATCTTTTGTTTGGAAGATCTATCCAGTGGTGAAAGAGGGTGTTGAATTTCATTAAAAGTTTCTCTGCACCTATTGAGATGATCACATATTTTTTTCCCTGATATTCATGGGGTGTATTCCATTTATTGATTTCCAACTTCCTGCATCCCTGGATGGAAATTGTGTTGATCATGATGTATAATCTTATTGATGTGCTTCTGAATTTGATTTTCAGATATTTTGTTAAGGATTTTTGCATCTATGTTTGTTAACAGTGGTCTACTTTATGCTACTCTGCCACTGAACTGATTTTGAAAATGGACATGTGTTTCCTTCATGTTCATCAAGGACATTGTTTCATAGTTTCTTTCTTTGATGACTCCTTCTGGTTTAGGTATCAGTATGATACTGGCTTTGTAGTGTTAATTTCTATGGAATAATTTCAAGAATGCTGGTGTTCATTTTTCTTTAAATGATCTCGTAAAATTCAGCTGTGAATCCATCTGGTCTTCAGCTCTTCTATGATGGAAGTTTATTTTAATTACTGCTTCAATCTAATTGCTTGTTATTGGGCTTTTCAGAACAATATTTCCTTGATTTAATTTGGTAGGTCATATATGTTTATAAATTTATCCATTTTGGGCAGATTTTTCCAATATTTTGGTATATAAGTTTTCAAAATAGTTCCTACAGATCTTCTGGATTTCAGTGTTGTCTGTTGTAATATCTCCTTTTTCATCTCTAATTTTACTAATTTGAGACTTCCCTCTCTTTCTTTTGGTTAGTTTGCCTAAGAGTTTATCAATCTTGTCTGTCTTTCAAAAAGCTAACCCTTTAATACATTGATCCTCTGTACTGTTTCCGTCTTTTCTATTTAAATTAGGCCCTTATCTTTATTGTTTTGATCTTGATTTATCTCAATTATTTATCACAGCAGCTACAAATTAACTCACACAACATCTTATCTAATATTTACAAATACATTATACCCGCATGCAAAGGGAATATCTTTATACCTAAAATTTAATAAGGCTTTCTGAAATCATTAAAAGAGATTCTTTTGTTTGTAACCTAAAAGGAAGACTGGAAAAGTGCCTGGTCTTGCATGATCAGGGCCCGTGCAATGCAGCTGAGCAGAGACAGGGCAGAGAGCTGAGTGTGCAATCATGGCCCCAAGGGTCAGGATCCAGCCACCCTAAATCCCTCACTCCTGCAGAGTTGGTCTTCAAGGACCTGCACTCTTGGGATCAGATTGTTTGTAAAATAGCTATTTTAATGAGGAGCTCTGGATATTGATCTCCAGAGATACAGAGAATCTAGGAGTGACTGTGGGGCCACCTCACTCAGCATCCCTGCCCAGTCGGGAAGCAGCACCTGGGCTTCCTCCCACAGATGAGCCTTCCTGACCAGGGTTACACTGCCTCATTCAGTCTGTCCTCATTTCCTGGAGACCCATCTTTCATCTTCAATATCCAGGTGAAGTCTGGGACAACATTCTTCTTGAATCCAGCAAGGTAATGGTAGCTCCTTTAGTTAATGCTTTGGAAGTGTGATTCATATATTTAATGAATTCACTTTCATTTTTAAAAATTGTTGCATTATAATTATTTCACATTCATATATGCACACAATAGCAATTTTAATTTATTTATGATTTAGTTCATTTTATTGATGCATATCCACTATACAGAATGGTGGATTCCCTTGTTGCTCATTCACACATACGTGAAAACACTGTTTGATCAGTTTTCTTTCCCAACACCTCCCCACACTCTCTCCTCCTCCCTCCCTGTGACACCCTCCTTCTACCTTAATGGTCACCCTTCTCCTTTCATGATATCATTCCTTTCTTCTCTCTTCTTTATCCACATGAGAGAAAACATGACACTTTTTCTCTGAGTGTGATATTAAATCTGAATTGTCACCTTGATTTTTGGATTGAGAGATGTGGGAAACGTAGAGGATGAGGGACTTCTGGGGGTGCCAATGGCATTTGCAGTAACAATCGACCTGTGGGCGGGAAAACTGAGGGGGGACACCAGTCCTGAAAGAGGGCAGCACTGTCCAGTAGGCTGGAAGCCCAGGTGGAACACAAGAGGAAGAAGGAGGAAGCTGCGTGAATACAAATTCCATCATTTGGGGACCTCAGACTCCATTCCTTCACTCTTCCAGCACAGACTCCCACCCACGTTTCTCCAGGACTCCTCAGAGCTTCAGCCTGTTCCTGTGTCATTGGTCCCTCTTAATCTGAGGCTCGAGCTTCCTGGAATGAGTAGCTACTTTTCCCTCTGGCTCTCCAGCATGCAGATGGCCACTGTGGGACTATCTCGCTTCTGTGTAAGCCCTTCTGATAAATCCCCCTTTATGATTAAACATGTCCATATCTGGTTGGTTCTGTTCCTGACTAGAACACCCCGACTAATACCCTGTCTGATCGATTTTGCTCAAAGTCACTTGATTTTAAATTTGTATTTATTTTGTCATTTGCCCACGCCAAATAAATATCGTAATCTCTCATGTTTCCCTCCTATTTTTCTAAATGGCTATTACGCCCAAGGGACTTTTGCCCATGAAGCACCTCTCTGATATTTGTGTTTCTCTTGCTAGTTTTATTTCCTTGCTTTCTGCCTTTCTCAGCTTCCCAGACACATTGTTTCTCTCTGAGAAACGGATACTTCCAAGGTCAATAGTTTATGACAATCAAGAGAAACCAATAGAAGATATCAGTATGAGAGTCCCATGTGGAGATCACTGTGCTGGGTACTTTTGTTCTAGGTGTTTCTCATCATGAAATATTCCCAGTTTTTTTTCTCCACCTTCATAGAACAAAATTGAATAAAATTTGTGTGTGTACAATGAGACGATCAGGTGCACATTGTATATTTTGCAAAATGCTGACCACCGCCAAGTTGATTAGCATATCCAACGTGCAGTTCCTATCACACAAATAGAACCTCAGGCTTCTCATAGAGTTGATGTCTTTGCCCTTCACAAAGCATGTGATGAAGTCTGGATGGCATTCAAAGTGAGTAGGACCAAGACTGCACCACACGGTAAATGCTGTCATGGCATCTTTTGTCTCCCTCGGAGGACAGAGACCATGGCTCTGTAGTAAGCTCCTAGTTGGACCCTGATGTTCTTATAATTATATTTATCTTATAAAGTTCTTTTCTCTGAGTATCATAAAGTCATTATATTTTGACCTGTTTTCTTAGATGTCCATTCTCACTTTTCTGTCCTTTAGTGTGTGTGTATAATATATATATATATTATGTATTAAATATTAAATATTATATATATATATTAAATTTATATGTCATCTATCAGTTTAAGAGAATTCTCTTGGGATGAGATAGAGAATTTAAGAGATTAAGGAGCCTCTCTGCCCTTATAATTAATGGCCAAAAACAATGACATTCAGTGCTGTGGAATAGTTCAGCGAACTCAAGAATAGAGACTGAATTTTCTGTCTTCCTCAGATAACAGGGCCGGGTGCCATCTACCCCAGAGATGGACATACTTTGAAGACAAGGGAAAGACTAGAGAATTTGATCAGGAAGAAAACGTTAAAATTGCAAAGAAAAATTATTAGACCTGACTAAGCATGCAGGAATGCTAGCATTCTGTACTGTAAATCTCATTTACAGAGACTGATTCAGAGTCCACCCAGCATTTGGACTATCGGAGCTTGGCCCCAGTCTGAGCTAAGCACCCAGGGTGGGTCTTACATCCATGACCCTTGCCTAAGGGTCCTCAGGGGTAAGTGGAAAAGATATTAGGGAATGAGACGTCTACAACAAAAAACTCCTGAGACAATTCTGAAGCAAGCCACAGTCATGGAACCATTTCTTTAGAAGACAGATTTCAAAATTCCATTCTTTTTTATATGGCTTAGAAAAATCCTGAATGGAAACTATATATTTTTCTTGGCTTCATTCTCTATACTCAGGATGATGCATGAAGCGGTGGTCAATAAAAGTTTATTTAAATAAAGGGCATGGAGGGAAAAGGAGGGATGAGTGAAGAAGAGGAGATGGAGAAGCGGTAGAGGAGACATGTGAACACTGAGTTCACCGTAACTATCAGAAAGGTTTTGTTTTTAAGGTACTCGTTCTCAAAATTCAGCATACATCGGAGCCGTTTAGAGGGCTTCTTGAAATATATACTACCATCCTCCTCCTCAGCATGTATTATTAGTAAGTCTGGAGTGGGGACAAAGTAGGGACAAAGAAAGAGCCTTCATTCCTATAATCTTTCCAAATACTGTTCCTGCTCTGCACACATTTTTTTTTTGTGTGTACGTGCAAGTGAAAGATCTTCATTTTTTTGGTTCCAATTAGTTTTACATGACAGTAGAATGCACTTTGACACATGATAAATAAATGGAGTATAACTTCTAATTCTCCTGGTTGTAAATTTGAAGAATCACACTGGTCGTGTAATTATGTATGTCCATAGGATAATGTCCAGTTAACTCTACTATCCTTCCTACCTCCTCCCTTCATTCCCTTCTGCCTAATCCAAAGTACTTCTGTTTTTACCTCGCCCCTCCCTACTGTTAATTAGCATCCACATATCAGAAAAAACATTCAGCCTTTGTTTTGGGGGGATTTGGTTTATTTCACTTAGCATGATATTCTCCATCCATTTACTGGCAATTGCCATAATTTCATTCTTCTTTAAAGATGAGTAGTATTCCAGTGTGCACATATACCACAGTTTCTTTATCCATTCATCTGTTGAAGGACACCTAGGTTGGTTCCACAGTTGAGCTATTGTGAATTGAGCTCTGCACACATTTTTTATCCTTCTGCTTCATTCTTCAGATTCACCAGTGACATGGGACCCAGAAACCACACAGCTGTTTCAGAATTCCTTCTCCTGGGACTGACAGATGACCCAGCTCTGCAGCCCCTCATCTTCAGCCTGTTCCTGTCCATGTACCTGGTCACAGTGCTGGGGAACCTGCTCATCATCCTGGTGGTCAGCTCTGACCCCCGCCTCCACACCCCCATGTACTTCTTCCTCTGTAATCTTTCCTTTAATGACATCTGCTTAAGCACCACCACAGTCCCCAAAATGCTGCAAAATATCCACACCCAGGACCAGAGCGTCACTTACACAGGCTGTCTCTCCCAAGCCTGCTTTGTCATAATTTTTGCACTCATGGAAAATTGTCTGCTTGCGGTGATGGCTTATGACCGCTATGTGGCCATTTGTCACCCCCTGAGGTACACAGTCATCATGAACCCCCGCCTCTGTGTCCTGCTGGTCCTGGTCTCTCTGCCCATGAGCATGGTGGACGGCCTCCTGCAGTCTGATGGTGCTGCGGCTGTCCTTCTGCACGGACCTCGAGGTCCCCCACTTCTTCTGTGAACTCGCTCAGGTCATCAAGCTGGCCTGTTCTGACACCCTCGTGGATAACATTCTGATCTATGTTGCAATATGCATCTTTGCTGGTGTTCCTCTCTCTGGGATCGTTTTCTCTTACACTCACATTGTGTCCTCTGTCTTGAGGATGCCCTCAGCAGAAGGAAAGCACAAGGCCTTTTCCACCTGTGCGTCTCACCTGTGTGTTGTCTCCCTGTTCTATGGGACAGGTTTGGGGGTGTACATTAGCTCTGTAGTTAATGACTCCCCCAGGAAGACTGCAGTGGCTTCAGTGATGTACTCTGTGGTCCCTCAAATGCTGAATCCCTTTATCTACAGCCTGAGGAACAGGGACATGAAGAAAGCCTTGAAGAACCTCATGGGAAAACTGGCTTCTTTTCTATGATCTGTCGATCGCTTGAGACTCGTGTTTCTAGAGTCAGCCAAAGTGAGGGGATTTATGATGTGCCAACATGCCTGATGCTTCTGTCTCCACATCCTTCTAAAATGACAAGAAAATATAGCTTCTCTTTCAACTTCCCATTGCTTTTTGTCTTGCTCTCTGACGTTTGACTCAGGATTTCAATTCTCCAAACAGGAATGCTTTGCATTGGTTTAAAAAAAGCAGACCCTGAAGGAGGGGGTCTAATTTTAGCAAATCATAAATATTTTTAGCGAATGTGGTGCCTTCTGAAAAGTAGGGAAGTTGGAGGAGGTGAATAGTGACACGTGGAGAATGTAGCTTCCCCAGATCCTGTGGTTGGGAGGAAAAGATATTGAAGTGCATTTGTACTCAGAATTCATATTTCTCATTGTTTATGATGTTTGCAAAAATTATTTCAGTCTTCAATCTCTGTGTAATTGCTTTGAGTCCATCAAATGCAACCTGGGTTGGGGGGTTGAATATTAGTGATATTTTATGGATCAGTCTCAGAATAAGGAGAGTTGTTGAAGGCTGGTAGGGTAGGGGAAGATGTGTGCAAGGTCAAGATCATGTCTAGAGACTATCTTCAGCTTGATTCCATGGTTAGGGCCATGTGTGTTGCACCTCTCACAATTAGACTGACCCTAAGGCAATGATGTGGCTATTCACACTCAGGTAGGTGATCACTGAGATGTTCCCTGGAAAGCTGCATCCTGATAAGGTCACACCCCATCACACGTCTCAGTTTCCATATTTATAAAATTCACATCAATTGAATATGTCAGTATCTTGAAGTTGATTTGTGGTACTTGGACACTGTGTGAAATGCCATCGCTTCTCATAGAAAAAGAAACCCTAACTCTGATACACTGAGACAAGGAGGAGAAATATTGTTCATGTAGAGAATTTCTGATGTAGGATTATGTAGCTCTGGAGACGACTGCTTCATTGAATCCCATGTGGGGTGGTCTCTGTGATGGGTTTTTTTCTCCTCTGTTTTCCAAGTTGGTTGCAGCTTTGCAAAATCCCACAGAAGCCATCTATGTCACTGAATGAGTAAGTGGGGACCCTCAAAATGATACCTTTCTGTCCCAAATCTCCTCACTTGTTCAATGTACATACGTGATAGGAGCGTTTCATGTTGAAATGCATTTTATTTTTTGCAGAGAATCATCTTATTCCAGATAATATAGATGAGCCTTAACTGTAATTTCATATATCATTATAAGATACATAGAAGTGGGAATAGAAACTGAATTAGGGCAGGCTGTTTTGATTGCTAATAATTTTAAAAAAATTTAAATTTGTTTTAATTATTTAGACATGACAGTAGAATGCATTTATGCACTTTGACAGATCACACATAGATGGGACATAATTTCTCATTTTTCTGAGTTTACATGTTGCAGAATCACATTGGTCATGCAGCCACATATATACATACAGTAATGATTTATGTTTCATTCTACTGTCTTTCCTATCCCCACATTCCCTCTCCTCCCCTCCCTTCACTTCTCTCTACCTAATCTAAGGTAACTCTATTCTTCCCTAGTATCTGCATATTAGAGAAAACATTCGGCCTTTGGTTTTTTTGGGATTGGCTTATCTTATTTCACTTAGCATGTCAATTTACTTCTTTTTGACATTCAATGTTATAAATGGATTCTGGGTCTTGGTGGCACTTCTGGGGGTCCCTTATCTTACTGGGTTTAGCAGGTGTTCATTCCTTTTCAATCCCATTCTTAAATGATGTGAGGTTACAACAAAAAATAATTTTGCATAGTCATTATTGCTAGTTTGAATAAAGCTGGTTTAACATTCTCCCTATGGAGAATTCCCGATGGAGTTTTGACATGTTTTTTTTCCTGCTGGTGGAATTACTGTCTGTAAGGGTATAAATTACCGCTTTGTGCTGTTAGGTGGAATTTTCTTAAGTGGTTGAACTAACTTGCCTGGCCACTAGGTGACGCTGGTGTTCCACATAATCAGTGAACTTCCATCTCCCAGACCATCTGGTCTTGTGAAATATGGTTTTGCTAATTTACTTTTTTTCTGCCGCTACTTATTTATTTTTGTTTTTCCATGTATTAAATGAGCCACTTTCGCCAATTTGGATGAAGATATTTGGTTGAGGTGTTTGTCTTTTCTGTTAATATACCGAAGGTCTTTCTTTAACTAGAGTCAACCCCTTTTAGTCATGTGACTGCCAAGTCTTAGTTATCTGTTTGACTCTTTTACACCAGCGTTACAGTGCACAGTGGAGGCCAGGTGTTCCCTTTACTAGGGTTGAATATGCCTGTATTTCCTCCAATGCTGTGGGCTTGTTATCTCGGTCCTTGTTCCTGATGCCAATCCAGTAGTGAGAACATGGTTTTGGGAAAAAGATTTTGTGCTTTGACAACAAGGAGAAATACAGACACCTCCTGTCCCAAAGGCTGTGATTCTCTCCATCCAAGGGAGCAGGGGGCTTTTAAAGAGGCGATTCAAAGGCCACATTCCGTGCCTTCTCTGTCAGATTGTAATTCCTTCGTTAATTTGGGAGATGGTCTTTTTTGAGATCTTCTGGTGCCATCCCCAAACTCTGTATAACTTGGTTCCTGTGGTGGGTGTGGGTCAAGGACAGACAACTCTGCCTGAGGTGGGGAGGAAAGGGAATACTGTTCCCTGAGATGAGGGAGTGGAGAGATTAGGAGGAGGAAGGAGAGGAAGAGAAAGAAACACGTCCTTTTAAAAATAAGTCGCAGTGGCAGAGCAGCAAGGGCTGTGTTCAAGGTATAAAAGGTTTAGAGTTTCACTCGTAGTTGAAAGGCGTGTAGCTGCGTCCACTTCACCTTTAGGATGGAGTCCTCCTGGCTCTCAGGTGATTTTAAAGGGGCTTGTTTTTATTTTCCTCTCCCCCCCTCTCCCCCTCCCTAACCTGGGGGCAGGGAAGGAGATTACCATTTCCTTTCCTAGGCCTCCTTATCACCTCTTGAGCACACACCCACCACAGGAAGGAGAAGTCACTGGAAAATCTAGGACAGGACTGTCTCCCAAATTGACAGGTGAATTTCAACGTACCATCAGGGCGCACCTGGAATGTAGCCTTGGCACCGTTTCTCTGAAAGTCCTCGGTTTTCCCTGATGGGCAGAATCTCCGCCTCTGGGACAGGAGTCCCCTTGCTTCTCCTTTGCTAGCAAAGCAATAAACCTTCTTTTTTTCTTTTTCTCAAAACTGTGTCCTCCTTATTAAATTGGCACTGGGGACAAAGACTGAGCTTTCAGTGACACTAGAATTTGTTTTTTTTTGTTTGTTTGTTTGACATCCGGTAGAAATCCACAGATTTTTTTTCCTCCAATTCATCAATAAATAAGTTGATTATTTATGTGCTCATATTTTTCTGCATTCTCTTGTTGGAATAATATCTCTCTGTAAGGATGGTCTTAGCCTAACTGTTAGGATAGCCTTAGCCTAAGCAACTCCGTTTAAAAATAAACCTGCAGTCCCACCAGGCATAAGTCTTGAGAGCCCTCCAATATGTCAATCAGGCATGGCCTGATAAAGACAAGTCACTTTCCACAACCCAGATATGAGTTAGGGTGAAGTCACAGGTGACTTGCCTTTGCCCTGATAAGAGTCAGAGGTGCAAGTTCAGGGTGGAAATCATCAAGCCATATGTCCTGGCTCTAAAATACAAGATGCCACTAAGAACCCTGGTAACAGCTGGTAGGACCTAAAGGGTGAGAAGAAGTTTCCAAATTTAGTATAAATGATGGAGCAAATGAACACACATTAGAGCCAGCCGAGAGCCTAATGAGGACCTGGACTGACATCCAACTCTCATCATCATCTGCCTGACCCTCTGCATCATCCTCACGGCTCTCAATCTCTGCAGTAGTCTCCCGACCCTAGTGGTGAGAAGAGCGACTTTTCCTACAACCATCTCCTCAGCCAGCTGCCAACTCCACCCCAGGAGAAGCCTCCATGGGTGCCTGACCTGATCACTGTGGTCTGAGTGAGCGTGCATCTGCTGGACTGAAGACCTAAGACTTGAGACTTGAGCTTAGCACACAGAGGGAATGTCTGTAACGAGTCTGTCGTGATTCAGTGTGTTTGCAGCGCTTAGAATTAGCATTGTGTGCTTTGAAATGATTCTGTTGCAGTGCCCAGCCTTAAAGATTGTCATTTTCTTGATAGAGAACCTATAGACTGATTGTATTGAGTGATTTTAGTGAATAAAACATTGAAAGAGCAGAAGCACATGCACATTCTGTATTTCTCCCCCTCGACTGTGTAAGTTGCATCTTTGCCTACTGCGACACTCTCTGTACCCTAATGTCTTACATCTTTTTTTTTTATTATGGAAACAGTTTTTATTTATGGGAACAGTTGGTAGAGTCACTTTTAAAAGGCAATGGAACATAGTTATATGGCATACTTAGTTCAGATGATTACACAGAATATTTTAGAAATTGTTAAGTATAATAATAAAAATGGATCAATTTCCACCATTTCATATATATGATCATCACTTTAAATTTCCGAGTTTGTTAGAAGTATTAGATTCTCTATATTGTCACTTGCAATTATACAGGAAATAGGTAGGTGATCCCTTTTTTTAAAATTGCTTTTACTTTTAAAATACATGACAGTGGAATGCTCCCAATTCTTATTACACATATAGAACAATTTTTCATATCTCTGTTTGTATATAAAGTATGTTCACACCAATTCATGTCTTCATACATGTACTTTGGATAACAATGATCATCACATTCCACCATCATTGCTAACTTCCTGCCCTCTCCCTTCCCCTCTCACCCCTCTGCCCTATCTAGAGTTTGTCTGTTCCTCCCATGCTCCCCCTCCCTACCCCACTATGAGTCAGTCACCTTATATCAGAGAAAACATTTGTCATTTGTTTTTTGCGGATTGGCTAACTTCACTTAGCATTATCTTCTCCAATGCCATCTATTGATCTGTAAATGCCATGAATTTATTCTCTTTTATTGCTGAGTAATATTCCATTGTGTATAAATGTCACATTTTTAAAATCCATTCATCTACGGAAGGGCATCTAGGTTGGTTCCATAGTTTAACTATTATGAATTGTGCTGCTATAAACATTGATGTGGCTGTGTCCCTGTAGTATGCTTTTTTAAAGTTCTTTGGGTATAGACCAAGGCGAGAGATAGCTAGGTCAAATGGTGGTTCCATTCCAAGTTTACAAAGGAATCTGCATACTGCTTTCCATATTGGCTTCACCAATTTGCAGTCCCACCAGCTGTGTATGAGTGTGCCTTTCCCCCCAGATCCTCGCCAAGGATTATTATTGTTTGTCTTCACAATAGCTGCCATTCTGACTGATGGCATCTTAGAGTAGTTTTGATTTGCATTTCTCTAATTGCTAGAGATAATGAACATTTTTTCATGTATTTGTTGATTGATTGGTTATCCTCTTCTGAGAAGTGTCTGTTCAGGTCCTTGGCCCATTTATTGATTGGGTTATTTGTTTTTTTGGTGTTTAGCTTTTTGAGTTCTTTATATACTCTAGAGATTAGTGCTCTATCTGATGTGTGAGGGGTAAAAATTTGCTCCCAAGATGTAGGCTATCTCTCTGTTAAACTCAAAGATTGTTTCTTTTGTGAGAAGAAACTTTTTAGTTTGAGCCCATTGAATTTATTGATTCTTGGTTTTAATTCTTGCACTATAGGAATCTTATTAAGGAGGTTGGGGTCTAATCCCACATGATGAAGATTAGGACCTAATTTTTATTCTATTAGACTCAGTCTCTGGTTTATTTCCCAGGTCCTTGATCCATTTTGAGTTAAGTTTTGTGTATGGTGAGAGATAGGGGTTTAATTTCATTTTGTTGCATATGGATTTCCAGTTTTCCCAGCATCATTTGTTGAAGATGATATCTTTTCTGCAGTGCATGTTTTTGGCACTTTTGGCTAATATAAGATAATTTTAATTTTATGGGTTAATCTCTGTGTACTCTATTCTGTACCATTGGTCTACCAGTCTGTTTTGGTGCCAATACCATGCTGTTTTTGTTACTATTACTCTGTAGTATACTTTAAGGTCTGGTATAGTGATGCCACTATTTCCTGCTTCACTCTTTCTGCTAAGGATTGCTTTAACTATTCTGGGTCTTCTATTTTTCCAGATGAACTTCATGATTGCTTTTTCTATTTCTATGAGGAATGCCATTGGGATTTTGATCAGATTTGCATTAAATCTGTATAGTGTTTTTGGTAGTATGGTCATTTTGATAATATTAATTCTGCCTATCTAATAGCAAGGTAGATCTTTCCATCTTCTAAGGTCTTCTTTGATTTCTTTCTTTAGCATGTTGTAGTTTTCATTGTAGAGGTCTTTCACTTCTTTTGTTAAGTTTATTCCCAAGTATTTTTTTGAGACTATTATAAATGGGGTAGTTTTCCTCATTTCCCTCTCAGAGGATTTGTCACTGATATACAGAAATGCCTTTGATTTATGGCTGTTGATTTTATAACCTGCTATTTTGCTGAATTCATTTACTAGTTCTAGAAGTTTTCAGGTGGAGCTTTTTGGGTCTTCAAGGTATAGAATCATATCATCAGCAAATAGTGCTAATTTAAGTTCTTCTTTTCCTATGTGTATCCCTTTAATTTCTTTCATTTGTCTAATTGCTCTGGCCAGTGTTTCAAGAACTATATTAAATAGAAGGGGTGAAAGAGGGCAACCCTCTTTCAGTATTGAGATATGTTCCTGTTATCCTTAGTTTTTCTAGTGTTTTGAAGGGGTGCTGTATTTTGTCAAATGCTTTTTCTGCATCTATTGAGATGATCATATGACTCTTATTTTTGAGTCTTTTGATGTGATGAATTACATTTATTGATTTCCTTGTGTTGAACCAACCTTGCATGCATCCCTGGGATGAATCCCACATGATCATGGTGCATGATCTTTTTGATACGTTTTTGTATTCAATTTGTCAGAATTTTATTGAGAATTTTTGCATCTATATTCATTAGAGATATTGGTCTGAAGTTTTCTTTCTTTGATGTGTCTTTGTCTGGTTTTGGGATCAGGGTGATATTGGCCTCATAGAATGTGTTTGGAAGTGCTGCCTGTTTTTCTACTTCCTGAAATAAATTGAAGAGTATTGGTATTAGTTCTTTCTTAAAGACTTGTAGAACTTGGCTGTGTATCCATCTGGTCCTGGGCATTTCTTGGTTGGTAGGCTTCTGATGGTGTCTTGTATTTCATCACTTGATATTGGTCTGTTTAAATTGTGTATATCTTCCTGATTCAGTCTGGACAAGTCATATGACTTAGGAAATTTGTCGATGCCTTCAATATCTTCTATTTTATTGGAGTGTAAATTTTCAAAATAATTTCTAATTATCCTCTTTATTTCTGTAGTGTCTGTTGTGATATTTCCTTTTTCATCATGAATGCTGGTAATTTGAGTTCTCTCTCTCTTTCTTTCTCTTCGTTAGGGTAGCTAAGGGTCTGTCAATTTTAATTTTTTTCAATGAACCAACTTTTTATTTTGTCAATTTTTTCAATTATTTCTTTTGTTTCGATTTCATGGATTTCAGCTTTAATTTTAATTATTTCTTGCCTTCTACTGCTTTTGCTGTTGATTTGTTCTTCTGTTTCTAGGGCTTTGAGATGTAGTGTGAGGTCATTTATTTGTTGACTTTTTCTTCTTTTAAGGAACAAACTCCATACAATGAACTTTCCTTTTAGAACTGCTTTCATATGTTCTCATTTACCTCTAAGAATTTTTTAATTTCCTCCTTGATGTCTTCTGTAACTCATTGTTCATTCAGTAACATATTGTTTAGTCTCCAGGTGATGGAGAAATTTTTATTTTTTATTTTGTCATTAATTTCCAATTTCATTCCATCATGATCTGATAAAATGCACGGTAGTATCTCTATTTTTTTTATTTGCTAAGAGTTGTTTAGTGGCATGGTTTGTGGTCTATTTTAGAGAAGGATCCATGTGCTGCTGAAGAAAGTGTATCCACTTGATGCAGGATACATATATATTCTATATATGTCAGTTAAGTCTAAGTTATTGATTGTATTATTGAGTTCTATAGTTTCTTTATTTAAATTTTGTCCTGAAGATCTATCCAGTGGTGTAAGAGGTGTATTAAAGTCACTCAAGATTATTGTGTTGTGTTCAATTTGGCTCTTGAACTTGAGAAGAGTTTGTTTGACAAACATAGCTGCACCATTGTTTGGGGCACATATGTTTATGATTGTTCTGTCTTGTTGGTGTATGGTTCTCTTGAGAAGTATGTAATGTCCATCTTTATCTCTTTTGATTAACTTTGGCTTGAAGTCTATTTGATATGAGGATGGAAACCCCTGCTTGCTTCTGCATTCCATGTGAGTGGTATGATTTTTCCCAACCTTTCACCTTCAGTCTGTGTATGTCTTTTCCTATGAGTCTCCTGGAGGCAGCATATTGTTGGGTCTTTTTTTTTTTTTAAATTCAATCTGCTAGCTGGTGTCTTTTGATTGGTGAGTTTAAGCAATTAACATTTACTATTGAGACATGGTTTGTATTTCCAGCCATATTTGTTTATGTTTGTTATTTAACTTGGCTTGATTTTCTTCTTTGATTAGTTTTTTCTTTAAGGTACTACCTTCCTCTGCTGATTTTCTTTTTCTTTTACTTTTTTTTAAAGAGAGGAGAGAGAGGGAGAGAGAGAGAGAGAGAGAGAGAGAGAGAGAGAGAGAGAGAGAGAGAGAGAAGTTTTAAATATTTATTTTTCAGTTTTCAGTGGACACAACATCTTTATTTTATTTTTATGTGTGTGCTGAGGATCGAACCCAGCGCCCCACACATGCCAGTCGAGCGCATTACTGCTTGAGCCACATCCCCAGCCCCCTCTGCTGATTTTCATTGTTGGTTTTTGCTTCCTCTTCATGGAATATTTTTCCAAGGATATTTTGTAGTGTCAGTTTTCTCACTATAAATTCTTTTAACTTTTGTTATTCATGGAAGATTTTTATTTCATCTTCAAATATAAAGCTGGATTTTTCTGGATACAAGATTTTAATTGGCACCCATTTTCTTTCAGAGCTTGGATATGTTGTTCCAGGTTCTTCTAGCTTTCAGGGTCTGTGTTAAGAGATCTGCTGTTATCCTAATTGATTTTCCCCTATATGTAATCTGATTCCTTTCTGTTGTGGTTTTTAAAATTCTCTCCTTATTCTATATGTTTGGCATTTTTATTATAATGTGCCTTGGTGTGGATCTGTTGTGATTTTGTACATTCAGCACTCTGTAGACTTCTTGAATTTGAATTTCCAATTCATTCTTCATGTTTGGAAAGTTTTCTCACATTATTTCATTGAATAGATTGTTCATTCCTTTGATTTGGACCTCTATGCCTTCCTATATATCAAGAACTCTTAAATTTGGTCTTTTTATGCTATCCCATACTTCTTGAATGTTCTGCTCATGGTTTCTTACCTTTATCACTGTGTGATCTATCTTCTTCTCAAGATTATATATTTTGTCTTCATTGTCTGGTGTCTTATCTTCCAAGTAGTTTACTCTGTTGGTGATGCTTTCCTTTGAGCTTTTAATTTGGCTTATTGTTTATTTTATTTAAAGGATTTCCATTTTTTTTTTAGAATATCTATCTTCCTGTTGAGGTGATCTTTTGCTTTCTGTAAATGTTTATGTATCTCCTTGATGAAGTGAACTTTCACTGCCTGTATTTGCTCTCTTATATCTTCCTTGAGTTCACAGAACATTGTAACCTTGTGCACCCTGAACCCCTTCTCTGTCATTCCTCCTGCTGTGGCTGCCAATGATTCTAATGAAGTGGTGTCTCATTTGTTTGGGGCACTTTCTTCCCTTGTCTTTTCATGTTGCTCGTGGGTCTTCCTTTCCAGCTCTGTGGGTCTGGGGTAGACTGTCATTGTTTTTACCCTATAGGTTTGTAGTGCTCTTGTAGGGTTCCAAGACCTCTCCTTTGTGGGGAAGGACAATTGGGACACATATATTTATGTTAACAGATCCCAATGACAACAATATACCACCTATGAACAATTTGTTGTTATTAAGACGTTTACAGCTTAGTCTCAATGTACAGAAATGTTGGATTCAATTATTATCTAAACTATAATCAGTAGTTTTGTAAAAAGGCTTACAGATTCTGATGGTGGACAGTGACTGGGGGTGGGGCGTAGGACGATGTGCAGAGGAGGTAGGATGTGAGGATACAGAGTTAATAGATCTTAGGAAGTGTGGAAGGGAAATCTAGTGAAGAGGGTTAGTAGGAAGAGAATAGACTGGAAGTAATTTAGGGTAGGCACGTGTGTGGGACGACAGTAGAGCACATAAAACAAGCACACGTATGTATTTAGAAAAATACAGGATGTTAAAACAGTAAAATTTGGAGGGGAAAGAAAAATGAAAGAAGAAAAAGGAAAAGAAAAGAAAAAATGGCATATACAACACCTCTATATTATATCATTCAGATGACTCAGTCCTCAAAGCCGTGTTTCATGCAAAGTTCTTGGTTTCACATATGTTGGTGTGTGAGGGCCGGGGGAGAAGCCAGGGTTGTAGCTAGCTTTGGAGCTCCGTGTCTGTCCTGCTTCTCTTCTCCTCCAGTAGGTGACGTCCTCTGCTGAAGCTGGTGTCTCTGCCCTCGGGATGGCGGAGGTAACCAGGTGGGAAGACAGGTCCTGGTGCAGGGTGCCTGGAATGGGGAGTGGCACTGTCAGCCCTGCAGGGAGACTGACCTCACGGGTCTCTTTCTGGGACCACTGGTATGACTTGAGTGCCCAGTCCTATCACCTCTCTACCTGGAGATTTCCCAGCTCCTGGTCTCTCTGTTGGACTCCAGACTTTAGCCCCACCTCCCTCTCCCCTGGCAGTTCCCAGTTGAGGAACCTCTCACCCCAGGGCTCCCGTGGGTGGCTCCTTGGTCACACTGCACACCTGTGTTGGGCAGCTACTGTGTTGGTTCACCGCTGCTGGGGAGGGGGAAGGTTGGAAGCCTGGTACCTGGCCGCTGGAGATCCCATCTGGGAACTGCCCCCAGCTAATATGGAGAAAAGGTTGAGCCAAGATGGCAGTGGCCTGCTTTCAGCACGGTGTCTGGGGAGGTGGGGGAAGCCTGGGAAGGTGGGGGCAGCTGGGTGATGGTGTTGTACTGTGGGTAGGGAGCATCTGAGTGACCTGTGTGGGAGCGGAGTGAGGTTTTGGAGATCTGCAAATGTGCTGATAGGTGATTCTGTTATGGTGCTCACTGAGCCTTGTGTGGGCTAGAACTTTGGGCTTTGGGCCCAGCTCCAATGCCAGGTGTCCTACTTGAACCCTGAGGCCCAGAGCCCTGCGCAGGGTCAGAGCACTGGTGATTTCTGTGGAGAGCAGCTCTCTAGGGGTCCTCTACCACTCTCAGAGATGCAGTATTCCAACTAGGTGAGATCTGGACCATGGAGCAACACAGAATGCTGCCTCCCTCTGGCCCACCATCTTGAGAAAATAGCATGACTTCAATTCTCTAACCACAATTTCTTAGCTGGGGTCCAGTGACACAGAGCCAGTAGCAGGGGTTATAGTGACAGCACCTTTTTTCATGGTGTAGTCTCAGAGAATAGCAAGTTGAGATGGCAGTCAAAGGCAGGGATAATATTTAAACAAAGCAGAGAGAAAGGAAAAATGGAGAGTTCAATCAACAGTTGCAAAGGTATTGTTTGATAGGAAGAATCAGTTCTTGTGTATTATGGCACAGCCAGGCAAATATAATTAACAGCAATTTATTATTTGTTGGGATAGAAAAACGTATCAATACCATTCTAAATAAGGAGTAATAGTCCTTCCTCTAATTTCTGCGTTCAGCGGGTACCAAAGAGGATTGACTAGCTCTTCTATGCAAAATTGTAAAGAATGAAAATTCTGAATATATAGCACATATACAATGAATTTTAAGATGCAGAACCATGAATGTTTGCATTGTTATAGCATGATTGCTATATATTTATGTTTCTATTACTTATGTGAACATGTAGAATGTACACACTTGAATTGGAATCATCCTTTGTGATGTTATGGCATGATATCACAAAAAAAGAGATACTTTTGTGTAAAGATGAAGTGGAAGTTGGGAATTCATTGGAAAAGTGCCATGTAAAACGTGTGCCAGTCCATCTAACAGCTGTGAGAAGAAACAATGGAAAGAAGGGGATGTTGTGTGCTGGGCCTCAGGGGTCAGGAAACAAGCCACCCTCAACTCCCCACCTGTGAGGACGAATGGAGTTTGTCTTTAAGGATGTTCTCTCCTGGGATCAGAATGAGAGTATGACTGCTGGTCTAATGAGCACTTTGAATTTGAGCCTCAGGGACACAGAGATTGCAGAAGTCAGGCTAGGGACACCTCACTCGACAGCCCTGCATCTTTCAGGACACAACACTTGGCCCTCTTCCCAGAGATGATTCCTCTTGAACAGGAGCCTGTTGACTCAGTTAGCCTCTGTGCATTTCCTGAGGACAGACCATCCATCTTCTATATCCAGGTGAGAGGCTGAAGTCATTCCTCTCTAAGTCAACCAGGTAGCAGAGTCCTTTAGCAAATGCTTTGGACTTGAGGGCAAGAATGACATTCAAATTTCATCCTGGGAAACAGGAAGGAGAAATAAAAAAACAAGGGAGAGAGAAAAGAGTCCCCTATGCATCTTGTGCCAACTGTGTGTCATCCTCTTGCCACATTCTCATCGATGTGTGCCCGAAGTTCTGTTTCTGCTGGTCTGAAATTCAGCACAGTGATGATGATGGTTATGGGATATTCTGAAATTTGCTGAATTCTTGTAGGGATATTGGAGAGGGGGTTTTATGGTGTTCTAGTTGCTAGGGCTGCCATAATCCAGTACCATAGACTAAGTGGCACAACACAAAATTATTTTCTCTCAGTTCTGAAGTCTAGAAGTCCAAAGTTCAAGATGTCTGCAGGTGTAGTTTGCTGACACATTACCAAGTTTTGCTGCTGCCATCTATACATTTTATTACCTTTATACCCTATTTTTGTCTCCAGATTTTTCAAAAACATGGCAACTACAAACCACACAGCTGTTTCAGAATTCCTTCTCCTGGGACTGACAGATGACCTAGCCCTGCAGCCCCTCATCTTCAGCCTGTTCCTGTCCATGTACCTGGTCACCATCCTGGGGAACCTGCTCATCATCCTGGCTGTCAGCTCTGACTCCCACCTCCACACCCCCATGTACTTCTTCCTCTCCAACCTGTCTTTTAATGACATTTGCTTGATCACCAGCACAATCCCCAAGATGCTGGTGAACATCCTGAGACAGGATCAGAGCATCACCTATGCAGGCTGCCTCTCTCAGGTCTGCTTTGTTTTGATTTTTGGTGGTTTAGAAAATTGCCTCCTTGCAGTGATGGCCTATGACCGCTATGTGGCCATTTGTCACCCCCTGACATACACTGTCATCATGAATCCCCGCCTCCGTGTCCTGCTGGTTCTACTCTCCCTGCTCATTAGTGTTGTGCACGCCCTCCTCCACACTCTGATGGTGCTGTGGCTGTCCTTCTGCTCAGATGTGGAGATCCCCCACTTCTTCTGTGAACTTGCTCAGGTCATCAAGGTGGCCTGCTCTGATACCCTCATCAATAATGTCCTGATATATGTTGTAGCTTGCCTATTTGGTGGTATTCCTCTCTCTGGGATCATTTTCTCTTATATTAACATTGTGTCCTCTGTCTTGAGGATGCCCTCATCAGAAGGAAAGTACAAAGCCTTTTCCACCTGTGGGTCTCACCTGTCTGTGGTCTCCCTGTTCTATGGGACAGGTTTTGGGGTGTACATTAGCTCTGAGGTGACTGACTCTCCCAGGAAGACTGCAGTGGCTTCAGTGATGTACTCTGTGGTCCCTCAGATGCTGAACCCCTTTATCTACAGTCTGAGGAACAGGGACATGAAGGAAGCCCTGAGGAAGCTCATAGGAAGAACAGCTTCTCTATGATGTGTTGTCACTTGTGTTTCTAGAATACATAAAAAGAAAACAAAACAAATAAACAAACAATAAGAAGAAGAACAACAACAAAAAACAGGATTCTGGGAGAACCAGATCCCTAACCCTTTTGTCCCTACATTTTTCTGAATGACTATATTATGTAATGACCAGGTACATTGAACTTGGATTGAATCTTGATATTGCTTCATGCTAAGTCTGTTAGGAGACATGATTCCAAGTCTCTTAACACAGTTCCTTTCCTGAGGTCTGCAGCAGCAGTGTCTGAAGTTGGGGTTCTGGTTTTAGAAAGTGTTTTGTGGTGCAGTAAATTGAAGAGGCAGACAGAGCAGGGATAGTATTTAAACAAGCTCTAGTCATGGCTAGCTAACTGTTCCTGTGCCTGGAGTCATGTGAATTGCTGTCTGGAGTTAATCCTAATAGTCATAGCCTGTCAATCAACTTCTGAGACTTGTTATTGATAGTCCATATCATTCAAGGCAATGATAGCATCTACCATATTAAGGTCATTATCTATAAATTTTCATAATTTAATGATATAAGTGGGTTGAGATGATTATTTGATTTATGAACCTGATCCAGTTCATTTGATTGCTTTATCAAGATTTCTTTAATCCTCAGAATAAGAAGATTACGTAATAGTCACACTCAGACATCGAGCCAGATGAGAACCCCAGTGCTTTTTCCTGTTCATACTGATACTTAACATCTCCATGGGTCATCCAGGCTACACTTCTGCAGTGGACTGGATGGTGGCCTTCAGCACAGGAGCAGTCCTGTACCGCTGAAAGGTAGTTATATAAGAAAATGGTACTTGTTTGGAGAGGGGATTTGCAGAGGAGGAGTATTTCCTGGATTGTCTCTGTGAGCCAAAAATGTGACCATGTTTCCTTTTAAGGTAGACAAAAGAGTAGAAGACACTGAGACAAAAAGCAGGCAGGTTAATCATGGACACTGATTTTGGATTGATGTGGCTGGGATTTGGTTGATGGCCAGTACTTGATCATTTTACTCTACAAAACAGACTTTTTTCATAGAACATGAATGCATTCTTTTTATGACCCCTGGAGCTATCCCTATACATTTTTTTTACATAAAAGTACTTCTTTATAACCTCAATAAATTCAGACTTGATGAATGGATTTCGTGTCTCCCTGTTACCCTCATCACTGTCCTTCAGAACCAATCATGTTTCCAGCAGTTAGTCGTTTATTATCAACGCTCTGCAATGTTCACTGTGCCTGGGGACATTAAGATAAGCAGCATTCCTGAGGTTGGTGAATTTGGGTGTCTATTTTTTTGCTATTGTGAATAAAGCTGATTGAAGGAGTGTCGTGTGTGGAAAGGCTTGTGATAAGCATGAGCAGAGGAGGTGGAGGGAAGAGGGTGACACTGTCTGGCAGGTCAGGATTGGGGATCAGCCAACACCAAGTTGGGAAAGGTCCAGAATGTCCCATATTAATGCCTCCTTTCCTCAACCAGTTATGCCACTAGTGTTACATGAGATCATGGGTAAAATGGGGCACACAGGCACACCTAACTCATATTTTCAGGTTCTCAACTTTAATTACAGTATTTTAATTCTTCTATGTTATTGTTAACATCTTAGCATGTCTAATTTATAAATTAAATTTTATCATAGGTATGCATGTCTAGGAAAAAATGTTTGTTTTAAATTATTATTATTATTATTTTTTGCAGGGATATCTGCAGTGCCATTTTCCACTGGGGGTCTTGAAGTGCATTTACCCTGCATGACAGGGGACTAGTATATCTGTTATGTGAATTGAAAAGATGATCTCTTCTAGGACAGTTTCGAGCAAGTGACTATGCAAGCTGACTCCTGAACTTTGCCTTCCCCTTTCCCCACACAGACGTTCAAAGAGGAGGCTCGGTGTCCACTGCTGGCCCATGTGTAGGCGGAGCCCTCCCTCTGCAGCTGGCATAGTAGGGAGGTGCCATCCCCCTTCCTGTATTTGGAATTCCCTGGGAAAATGGCATCTTTTGTGTAGATTGCTCGAACTGTTTTCACTGGTCCCTGCTCGCACTGTGTTTTCACCAGTGTGCTCCTGAATGGCCGTCCAGGGCTGGATAAATCTCTTCTGTGAAATGACACAGCTCAGTGGGAAGAATCAGCCCCACATATGCATGGTCTGTTGTTGATCCCTGATGCAAAAAAGAAAGAAAAAAAAGACCACTAACTCCTCCAATTTTAAATCAAATTAAAGCAAGCTTGTATTTGTGTACACAAAGAGAGCTGACCAGCGGCTGTCTACTAACACAGGCTAGAGACCAGCAACCCCAGCTCCCCAGCAATGAGGTTTTGTAGCACAAAACGTTGAAAAGGGGGGGTGTCTTGAGAACTTACAGATGACAGGATTTTGATAAGCATGATACAAAGACAGATGGTAGGTTAATGTTCTATTTAGCTTAACATTTCAAGGTAGGGAACAAATCTAGATCCCAACATCAGAATTCATGAGGCACCACTGAGGTTTCAGAGAAGGTTGTTATCTGATCAGGGGGAGCCAGAATTTAAGAGGCACCACTAAGGTTTTAGAGAGGGTTATTATCTGGTCAGGGAAAGCCAGGCATGAGTGATTTCAAGGCATGGGCAGAAATTCCAAACAAGTTTAGAAATCACAGTAATTTATAGTAAAACAGAAATTAACTTTTCATGACTTTGTGGCCAGATGACTTCCAATCTTAAGATGGAGTTAAGCTGAGTGTTCACACTATGGTCCCTCATGTCCCTTAGGAACAAGGACACGAGGGAAGCCTTGAGGAGAATATTGAGCAAAATAAAATTCTTCAGGTGATTGATTTAAGGCAGTTTCCCAGAGGGCATCAAGTTAAAAATTTTAAGTGTGTGCTTATGAGGAAAACCATGTTCTGTGGAGAAATGCTCCCATTCTTGGAGGAGATATTTGGTGAAAAAAAAAAGCCAAAGAGAATACAGAAGTCTGATGAATTTCCAACAAACAGAAAAACAGTTTCCATAGTCAAGTTTCCAGGTGCAGTGGTGAAACCAATGAAATTCTCACAGAAGAATCTGAGAGGTGTTCTTTGGTGCAGGAGGTGATGGTTGATCACCAGGAAAAGCATTCAGCACCATGATCTGTGGACAGCTCCCACCTCCACTGGTGCCCACAGAGCAAATGCAGGGGTGAGTCACCTGAGGCCTTTGTTCACACTGCAGGTTCATTAATCTCACCTAAAACTATTGAATCTGAATCTTTGGGGCAATGTCTGAAGTAGTGATTCATAAGCATTTTGTGTGATTTTTGAGGCTGTCTTAACTCAGGGCAGATAGGTAACAGCATTTCAAGAAGAGAGAAGAATGCATTTCTGATATACAATATGCCTCAAATGTACCTAATCAAATAGCTTATGTTTAATGTATAAACTTATCTGTAGTCTTTAAATTGTAGTACCCTAATGAGAACATACCTACAGACCACTGGTTTAAGAATAAACATAGAATATACTTGCAGCGTCCTCTGGCTGTGTTAGCATCTCTATCAAATTTTATATTGATCATTTGTTTATATTCTTCAATTAGTTTGAATCCTTTGATTCTGTGTGTTGCTGATCATGTTTGTCCAACAACTCTGTCATTTTATAGGATTCAACCACATGTTTTTATCACCCTGTTGGGGAATGCACCAATTCATTTTCTTGTAATGCTGTGTAAAACACATAATATGTGGTGAAAATTAACTTGTCATCCTTTCTGATGTTGATGCTAGTGGTCTGCTCTTGTGTGAATATTTTCTTTATTTTTGTTTTTGCTGCTTGGTATCATACCCAGGGTCTTGTGTGTTTTAAGCTTCATCAGAATGGCAGGCTAAGTTTTCTGCCATTGTGAGCAAAGGTGTTTGAATGATCTTGTGCATGTTCCCTGGTATAAACGAGTGAGTGTTTTCTACCTGGATGGAATTATTTGGTACATGGGAGCATCCATTATTTTTGGAGCAGTTTCAAAGCATTTTCTAAGTGGTTGAATAAATTTATAGGCTTTAAGAAATATCTTTTATTTCAAATAATTAGCATTTTGACTGCCTTACAATGTGGTGCATGTAAGATATTAGTTAAATTTTTGTTTTTCTTATGATTTTGAGCAACTTCTCATGTAATAGAGGATTTACTTTTCCTCTCTAAAATATCTACCTATGTTATTTCTGCTCAAATGCCTGTCATTCTTAGTAGTTCATTAGAGTTCTTTATTGAATTTGGATTAATTTTTTTAGTTATGTTATAGTTAAAGCTTCATCCTGGGGTTTCACAAACTGGCTTCCAGACCACTCACACCACTCACTAATAATCGAATCAAGCCTTTATTGAAGCACACCTGTGGCGACTGACCAGAACATAAAGCTGTTCCCCTGATCAGCCCCGAACAATTGCAAGGGTGCTCCTTATAAGCCTGAAAACTGCAAAAGGGATGTTTGGGAGTCTAACCAACGCTAGCAAGCCAGGTTACAGAAGCGGGAGAGTGCAGTCAAGTGGCGGGAAACTTAACCAATCAGAGTTAGCCCAATCACCCCAGTTACAAAAACAGAGTCCTGCTACCCTAGTTACAGAAACAATGCCCCATTAGGTAGTTCTGTGTTCTTAAATTCTTAAAGGTTTCTATAGCAAAAGGAAAAGAACATCTTGCCCCAGTCATGACCCTTCTGCTTGGCATGATTGTTTTACAGAATGAAATCATAAAGCAAAATGGAGTCACATTTGCTTCTACTATCACAGTTATATGCACTGAAAATTTTATTTTTTAGTTATATGGACTGAAAATTTCTTTATTAGGTATGTGATTGGCTTTACATATCATTTTTATGATTTTTTAAAATGAACACAGTGCTTAAATTTAACAAATATATTTGTCAATATTTCCTTGAATGCTTTTATCTCAATTGTCAAATGTCAATTTCCCCTAAGTTGGCACATGGATTCAGTACAATTCCAAATAACATCTCAGCAGGCTTTTTGGTAAGAAGTTATAAGTTGAAAAGGAGATATAAGGGGCTAAGAAGTGCTAAAATGACTGTGAAAAAAGATGAGCCCAATTGGCTGGGTGTGGTGGTGCACACCTGCAAGCCTAGTTACTTGTGAGGCTGAGGCAGGAGGATCACAAATTTGAGGATAGACTCCACAACTTAGCAAGACTCCAACTGGAAATAAAAAAGATTAGGAAGGTAAATCAATGGTAGAGAACTTGCCAATCATATAGGCTCTACTCCCATACTGGAATAAAAGAAGAGGAAGAGTCACAAAGTCCAAGAATGTACGGTACCTGCCTTCAACTCTTATTGCAAAACTGTGGTAGTTAAAGTAGCGTGGTATCAGTGTAGATACAGACAAGTAAATCAATGGTCTCACATACACATGGAGAAATAAATGTTGTAACAGGTAACAAGGAAATTCAAAATAGAAAGAATGGTCTTTTCAACAAATCATACTATATAGCTATTTATTTTTTAAATAAAAATTAAAAATTTCCATATCTCTTATCATGTGCAAAAATGAATTCAGATATAGTTACATGTGAAAACTGAAAGTATAAGTCTAGAAGAAAACATAGGAGAAAACTTTTATAATCTTCCATTAGGTAAAGATTTCCAAGTCACAGCAGAAAACCTGTGATTCATAAAGGAACAAATTGAAAATCTTGTCTTTACCAAATATAAAACCTTCATTTCCAGAAGACATTTTAAGACAAGAGAAAAACAAGCCCCAGACTTGAACAAAATATTTCTAAATCATTGGATAATTGAGGCCTTGTTCAAATGCAGAGACACACCAGGCAGCTGAGGGTAAAAATATTAATGGGTACCATGAAGCCCTATTTCAAGTGTAAAAACCCATGAGGCTCAACCATAGGATCCCTTGTGGGGGGCAGTCTCACTGAATGACTGGCATTCTCCTTCCCGTGATTGGAAGAGTGGAAGAGGCTCTGTCAGTCATTTTCGTAGTGACCTGAACATTTCCCCCATCCTCCAAGTAGCAGAATATGTCCTCAGATGTAGGCGTGCCTTCCTGCAGCCCCAGGGGTCAAATTACCCTCACCTGTCCTTGTAACCCTGCCCCTCCTGACCTTTTTTGAATGAAACTTTCTAAGAATGAGGGTCCCCCCAATAAAAGCCCACTTCCGCATGTTCGTGCTCTCTCTCTCTCTCTCTCTCTCTCTCTCTCTCTCTCTCTCTCTCTCTCTCTCTCCAGCCTCTTGTGACTTTCCTCGCTCTCCCATTTGGGGAGCTTGAGGCCAAGAGTGGAGGAGCTGTCCTGAAGCTTGATTTAAAGGTAAAGTGTGTGTCTGTGTTTTATTTGGTGTCCCAGGAAACTCACATGAGTGACCTTAAGTTCAGCTGCCCGCACTGGTGGCGGGTGGAAGGTGGCCCCCAGGACGAGGGTCTGCTCAGAGGTGGATTTCCAGGTTGATTGAGAGAGTGTGCTATAGAAATTTATCGGACCATGAGTTTTTTGGAGGGTCACGGAGGAAGCAGACAGTTTTAGAGCCAAGGATGTTGAAGAATTATCATGGGCAGTTCCATGTCTTCAGAAAAAGAAGTGAATTTAACAATTTTGGAAATGATAATCAACCAGAGAGGAAAGCAAGTGAACAGGAGCCAGATAGCCCAGTTCCTGAAGACAGTTCTCGAGGTGTGTCTGTGGTTTTTGTCAGCAAGATTTACCAGATTTACGTCCTTGGGAGAGATGGGGTAGAAAACTATATAAAGGGTGTCTTCTGCCAAACTGTCTAGAAGTGCAATAGAGGGTGTTCAGAAGGTCCGGGCTGCATTAGAAATGTGTCTTGTCTTTTTGATGACCTAGATAAGGACCAATGGTCCCCCTGAGGACCTACTAAAAGGACTTCAGAAGGCAGTTAGGGAGCTTGGAGCAAGAGAAACGGCTGGAGGCTGCCTCTTGGAAAATGATTTCTCTTCGCCTACTGGGATTGAGGGTGGAAATCAAATTTCAGCCAGTCTGCAGCCCCGGATGGGGAAAGACCTAAAATCAACAGCTCAGCCTCCGTGGAGCTGGGCAGACTTAGTAGCTCAGAGGAGCGCCAAGGGGCGTGTTCCAGAGAGGAGACTAGTCCCCATTGGATTTCTGTGAGGCAGATTCAAAATGGAGAGAAACAAAACAGACAAGAAACAGGCGAAAAAGAGTCACAATCTGAGGGGACTCAGTCCAAAGGTGAGGAAGAAATAGAGGAGGGTTCTGCTAGATTATGTTTAGCTGGGCCAGCATCCGCCATCTGAATTCGGCCGCTCTCCTCTGGGAGAATGGGATTCAGTCATTACCCTGAACTGGCGGCCTCCATGCTTACACCATTACAATGTGGCCTTAGAAGAGCACAGGAAGTGGGGAAAACATTACAGGTTTTCAGCTTTTTCTAGTTTTTGAATAGATTAAGAAGCAGAACCAGCATGTCCGAGTGCATGCTGTAGTTCCCTTTAAAACTCCAGAAGAGCTAAAAACCGCTTGCGGTACCTAGGGCTCTAACTAGCCATTTGTACAGAGCTTGCTCCATTCACTAAGTCAGGAGCGTCTCACCAAATGACTGGGTCTCCGTGGCCGAGGCTTGTCTCTCTGGGGGTGACTGTCTCCCACTGGACCAATTTCTGTACCGAATAGGCTGAGAGAAACAGGAGACAAAAATATTGAAGCTCCCTTAGAAATATTAATGGGAACTGGAGAATTTGCAGACTTAGAGAGACAACTAAACTATGATTTATCAGTTTATGATCAGATTACTCATGTGTCAAAAAAGCTTGGCTGCAAATTTCTCCTGGAAATCAAAATAGTCTACTTTTCACTAAGATAAAACAAGGTTCAGAAGAACAATTCTCCGATTTTGTAGCGCGCCTGTACCAGGCAGCTAACAGATCAATTGGGGATTCAAATGCTTCCAAATTCATAGTGAGAAACTGATGTGACTCCATTTTTGAGAAATCAGCCTCTGCCTCAGAACAAAGGCTGTCCAAGGAAGGGGGCATGACCCTTGTCCTTGGAAAAACCCATAGAGCACTCCTAGGCACATATCCACCCTGCTGAGTTGTTTGTCTGTAAATAACAGGAGAGATCTGAGGCACCAGGTTTCCCTGACTTAGTTAAGTTAGGTGAGGACCCATAGCAACCCCCTAGCAACCACCAATCAGCATGAGACAGGGAAAATACCTGGGATGCCAGATGACCCCCAAATAGTTAATGGTGGTTGATAACAAGTTGGGAAACCATGTAGTTTAGCACATACACCCCTCGTGGATTAAACCAATCAGTTCAAACAAACCCCCCTCTTGTACTAGCCAATCATCCCTACCCAACTTGTTCTCCCAGTGACTGTGCTAATCAATGTTAAGAGCTATTGTTTGATTTTCCTGCGGTGTGGAATGATTTGCTGTGTGATGTTGTGACACATAGAGTATCCCCCCAAAACTTATAAAATCTCACTGAACAAAGGACCAAGACTCACTCCCTGGGACTGCTGCATCGGGAACGTTTGTGAGTCCAGGCTCGAGCTTGTAATAAAGACTCTTAGGTGACTGTATCCGATTCGGCTCCTGGAGGTCTATTGGGGTCTCATGAATCTGGCATTACAATAGTTAAACAGTAGCATTTGAAAACGCCAATAAAGTTTGCTCGGACATTCTCCAACCTCATTGGAAAAAAGGGGCAGTCTCAGAATTAACACACCTTTGTGAGGATGTTGGCCCCACCCAATCACAAGGTTTTACTCTCCTTGAAGCTTTATAGCAGGCACTTCAGCCCCAAACCCCAGAGATTCCATTCTTGCCCGTGTGTTTTAATTGTGGGAGGACTGGATGTTTGGCATGAGACTGAGAATCTCAGCGCAACAAGGCAGAAACCTTTCCTGGTTGGCACAGTGGCATGAAGGAACAAAAGGCCGCAGGGCGAGGGGGGGTGGGAAGAGATATGGCTGTGGCCCGCCTCCATTTTTGCCTTCACTTCCGCCTCCTTCAGTGCAAATAAAGCCTTCCCCAGGCCCACCAAATAAATGGGGAGAAAGAGGAGTTAGAGTCGCAGGCTTTGACGTCATCACAGCCCATCATGGAGGATCATTCTTGTTACCAGTCGGCTGAACCCAGAGGGAACTCTTACGACCAGCCATGGTAATTGATTTAACACCTGGAATGGGACCACAGCGAGTGCCTACTGGAATTCATGGGCCCTCACCCCCAGGTACGATAGGCCTAATCTTGGGACAAAATAATTGGAGAAGGTTCAAAACCATTTGTTGGGAATTTGGCAAAATCATAACAACAGCTTGGATCTTTTGGAGCTCCATTATCATATTCAAGATATACAAAAAAATCAGATTGATTTTTAGGATCCTATTTCTTTAGCTGATCAAATAAAGAATTAAACAGCTTTAACCCTGGAAACATTCTTAAACATTCTGCATGGTATATCCTTGTACTGTTCTCTTTGCTGTCAATTCTCTTTTGTATTGTAATTGTAGGATGGTGAGCCTTTGTTAGACCACTGACTCCAATTAATCAAATTAAAGCAAGCTTATTATTTCCACTGGCCAGGCTGCCTCTCCCAACAAAAACTGTGGGAACAAGACAGCACTGCAGCTTTCTTGCAGCCCAGCTTTATAGCCTAGAAAGTTACACAAAGGGGGGGGGTTACAGATAACAAAACTCGGATGAGCATCACACAAAGGCTAGTTTATATTTTTGCTGGCCCCAACATCAGAATTTATGAAGGTCATTAGCGCCTCAGAGATGGTTGTTATCTGGTCAGGGAAAGCCAGGCATGGGTGAGTTCAAGGCACGGGCAGGCATTCCAAGCAAGTTCAGAATTTGCAGTAATTTAGAGTAAAGCCACAATTAGCTTTTTATGTCTTTCTGGTGAGTTGGCTCCCAATTTTAAGAGGAAATCAGACTGGGTTTATCACCTACAAACAAGGATTCGGGGACTTGAAAAAGTGACCCATCACCTGCTTTTTCAAAGAAAAAAGGGGGGAATATGTGGGGGCGGTCTTGCTGAATGACTTTCCTCGCTCTCCCATTTGGGGAGCCTGAGGCCGAGAGCGGAGGAGCCTTCCTGAACCTTGATTTAAAGGTAAAGCGTGTGTCTGTGTTTTATTTGGTATTCTAGGAAATTCACATGAGTGACCTTAAGTTCAGCTGCCCACGAGGGTCGGGATGGAAATCACTCCAGCCGCCTCCTCTGTCCCAGAGAGGTGGAAAAATGGTAGGTGAGAGTGAGTTACAAGAAGGGTTCAAGTTCAGGCTAAAGGACACATCTAGTGCTTTTAAAATGCTTGTGTTAACTTAGGTTTTGATCAATGCTATGATTCCTCAAAAATGTTTATGATTGATTTTAAGTTCCAGCAGGGGGCACTCCTGCTGGACTAATTGAGCCCAATACACTGGGTCTGGGGACCTGGAAGTTGAGGTTTTAAGAGGGCTGTCTGTGGAGGGGTAGGGTAAAAGCACTAACTGAGCTAACACATCTTTAGTAGAGAGCCGAATGGCATATTCTGATTTTACAGTGACTGTTAGTTCATCTCTAAAATCCGGATCAACAACTCCTGGTATTACTTGAGTTGCCTCCAAAATCAGTCCAGGGAGTTTCTGTCTTCCAGAGTTTCCAAATGTTAGATGAAATCTGTTTGTCATTTGTTTCCTTTATTTAGTGCTTTTTTGTGATCACTTTGAAATCACTGGTTTCGCTAGCCCTTAAAGACTGTTGAGGTAACCAGCAAACTGCTATTTTCTCTTTCATCCCTTTCCTGTGATACCCCAGCCTCATTTATCAGTGAATTTTAACTGGGAAGATACATTTTCTTTTATTTTTCTGGTTCTTTATTTTTTTATACTATACATAATATTAGGCTTCATTTTGACATAATTATTAAGGCACAGAATATCAATACTCTGATTCGGTCTCCAGTAGGTCTCCCTACCCTCCAATATGCCTTCCCCCTGATCCTTTCCCCTACTCAGCTGATCTTTCTGCTGCTTCCTTGGGTTAGTCTGTTTAGTTAGTGTCTGTTCAGGATGCTGAGGTTCACTGTGGTCTTTTCATATTTCTACATAGGAAAGCTTCCCTTCTCCCATCCCTTCTCCCTCCCCCTCAGACCCCTTCATCTAGTCCACCCATCTTTCTTTTATTTGGATGGAATCCCCCAACTTCTCCCCTTCTTTTTCTTCCCCCTTATTTTGGGCTAACATCCATATATCAGAGGAAACATTCACCCTTTAGGGGGACTTTGAGGACATGGCCCCATGGTACCCTCTGCCTCCCTGAGACTTCATCTCTCAGGTTCTTACAGGGCTCTGGTCATCTGGTTCTTCAGTGATCATGTCTCAGAGCACGCTGAGGTTCTGTCTAAGGCAAATACCTCCAGCTCCCTGGAGTTCAGACCCTAGATCCAAGATCCCTGGAGGAAAGAGGTCACAAGAGAATGAGATGCACCTCGGGTCAGGGGACCAGGCATCCCAAGTAGTTCTCCTCTTCGGGATCTCTGTGCCTTGAGGGTATGACCTTCCCTGGGGAGTGAGTGACAATGCACCCCTGGATAATGAGGAGCTTTGAGAGTTGTGCCCTCAGGACCACAAGACTGTGAACAGTCGACCTATAACCACTCTCTCAGCCGTGGTTCAGGCCAGGAAGCAGCCCAGCTGAGTCTCCAGCCAGAGAGGATTCCTCCTGCTCAGGAGCCTCTTGCCTCAACTGTCCATTGGCCTCTCCTGGCGGTAAACCTTCCACCATCATTTTTCAATACCCAGGGAAAAAGTGGCACATTCCTCACTGAGGTCTTCAAGGTAAAATGAACGTCCCCAGAAATGATGGGAGAGATTGAACTGTTTCTTTCTTCCTCTCTCCCTTTGTCTCTTTCTGTTCTTACTTTTTCCTTCCTAGTAGTTGTCCTTACCTCTACCTCTTTTTTCCCCCTTCTTTTATTCTTTTCTTTTTCTATCTTGATAATATCCAGGAGAAAAGAGAACCGTTATAGGGACAAGGTAAAAGTGAGTTTCTGTTTTTATTGGTGCATATCAATCATGCAGAGAGCTGAGGTTCACTGTGGCATGTTTGCACAAACATGAAGACACATTTGATCAGTGCTACTCCCCAAGCCCCTCACTCTCCCCACCCCTCCCCTCATCCCTCCTCTTGCCTTAAGGGTCAGACTTCTACCTTCTTGGTGTCTCTTTTTTCCTTCTAAATTTCTCAGAGGAGGGAAAACGTATGCTCTTGGAGTTTGGCTGATTTCAAAAGTGTATTTCTTAACTGATCCATACCCTCCTTCTGGATATATTTACTGCACCCCTTTCATAGGCAATCAGCTCTTACATCTACTTCTTACTCTGTTTTCCAAATTCCAGAGATTTCCTCCCTTCCTGGGTACTAATGGCTCCTTCAGAGAGGATTCTGTAGTTCCCTGAGGGTCCTTCATTCTTTTGGTGGCTGAGGATGCCGGGGAATTGTGAGTGTGGCTTTTCTATGTAACCACTTCTGTTTCCAGTTTACAGAACTCAAGTTATCCATATTTCTTTAAGGTTTATTGATGCATAATGATTGTGCTTATCTTTGGGACACAATGGGATGATTCAGTACACTTTTCGTTATGCTTTAAACAAATCAGGAGAATTAACAGATCCATTGCCCCATGCATTTATCATTTACTGGTGGTGAGGATATTAATCTTAATTTCAATATTAATCTTCTCCTCCAGCTTTCTTGGAATAGAAAAAGCAAGTCTCTAGCTCTGGGGAAAAGAGCTTGGGTTACATGGGCTCACTGCACCACCCAAGGCACACCTGCTGTGATTCTGTGGTTCATCCAGGCTCCTGAGACATCATGACAGAAATTCATTAACTCATGAGTTCCTAAGAACAGCTGGAGGATGCTTTGACATTGACAGCATATGACATTTCTTTCTTTCTTTTTTAAAATCCAGAACACCTTTCTTTCTCTCCCTTCCTTCCTTCCTTCCTTCCTTCCTTCCTTCCTTCCTTCCTTCCTTCCTTCCTTCCTTCCTTCCTTTCTTTCTTTCTTTCTTTCCTTCTTTTGCTGGGATTGAACCCAGGGCCCTGTGCACCTGAGGCAAGCACTCTACCAACTGAGCTAGATCCCCAGCCCAGAACACCTTTATTTTTATCTTCAAAGAACAAAGACTTTTTCAAGATAATTATGATGAACTTACAAAAATGGGTATCTGTACATCTTCGAAACTTCTCCTTTTAACAGCCATCTTAGTTTTATACGATCTAAGTGAAAAAGAGTAAGTTAAAAAAATCCTTCTTTGTCACCATTGTACAACAAAACGGAGCCTAGCACAGTCAGGGAGATCTCTGCACCCTTCTGGCCCTTCTCTAGCATGAGCATTGGTACACTATTTGCACTCAGTACACTCTGATCTGATTTTGTAATCCTCCTCCTTTCTGGGATGACTTCAAATTCAGTGGCAACTTCTAGTACCATATGGGCAAACTCATCAAATGCTAGAAGTGTCACGGCCAGTCTTTGTCATAGTGTGAATTCTTGATCTATTTGTCCAAAAACTCTAGTAGCAGGAGTTGTGAGGAGTTGGTAGCAGCATTAACCACCATGGTCACTCTGGATGTGTGGTAGGACCAATTCTTTGTTGCCTCTCTGGGGGCTCCAGGGTCCAGTCTTAGGAATCTTGCTACATCATAGGGAATAGAGAGGCTCAGGACTGGTCCTAAGCTGGTCCTTCCAGGATTTCTCCAGGAATCAGTGCTGAGGCTCTGAGCTCACCTGGGCCAGGGACTGAGGTGGCCTGAGCAGAAATAATAGGAGGGAGGATCTGAGCAAAGGCTGATTCTTTTTTTTAATTTTTTAATATTTATTATTTTTTAGTTCTCGGCGGACACAACATCTTTGTTGGTATGTGGTGCTGAGGATCGAACCCGGGCCGCATGCATGCCAGGCGAGTGCACTACCGCTTGAGCCACATCCCCAGCCCCAAAGGCTGATTCTTAACATTCTTTTTTTCCTAACATTTATGTGATACAAGTAAAATGCATGTGCTCAGACAAATAAAAATGGGGGGAGGAACTTATGCTACTGGATAAATGGGTTAATATTTATTTTCACAAACTGGTTATAAGGAAGAGAAAATGGTAGGTGAGAAGGACATCAGTGGGAAGCCTCTGGAAAGTAAAGGGTAAATTTTCGATCCGAATATTGATCTATCCATGGAGATGGACTGTAGTCAATGCTGTTGACATTGAAACAGTTTTGCAGTTAATTATTCACCTATCCACCTTTTTTAACCGTTATTCACATTATCAAATGTTAGCCTTTTGTAACTCTCAATGAATTACTGCATCTCAATGCATTAATAATTACTAGAAGACGAGCAGACAATATTTCATGCATATTTCTCACAAAAGTACTCGAGGATACTTGCCAAAACATTGAACCTAAATTCTAATCGACAGATCACAGGTGGGCAAACGGTTTGAGTGAGACAGTAAATATCAGGATTTGTGGGCCATGTTGTCTCTGTGATAAGGGCTCAGCTCTGCCTTTGTGCCACAAGTGCAGCCACAGGAAATACACAAAGCTATGACCCAAGCAAACTGTACCAAGAAAAACAAGGAGCAGCCTGGACGTGGCCCAAAGACCATTTCCCAAAGTGCGCTCTAGAATGTAGCCTTGGAAGTATGATTCCAGAGACACTTGCCTAAAGCCATTCTAGGGGAGAGGACAATGTTCCTTTTCCATCTTATTCTCCCTAAGTATCCATACTTGAAATAGAGTAGTTGGAACATAAAAGTTTGGTGACTGTAGCCAACAGAATGAATCATGTATTTCAAAAGAGCTAGGAGAGAAGATTCTGGAATGTTCAACCATATGGGATGGTGGACACACTGATTTCCCAATTAGATGATTTGATCAATGCAATTGAATTACATGCATTGCACCTCGCACATATGTATGATTATTATGTGCCAATTAAAAAATTTAAAAAATGAAACAGAAAAACACTTGGGATAGAGGAAGAAGTGTGGGGTAAAAAAAAATCAAAGTAAGGAAAGGGGAGGGGAAAAAACCTGATTTGTTCTTAAATTATAGTGAGGATGCAGGGAGTTTCTCTAGAGTTTTATTTTCTTATAACTCCTGTCTTTGCTATTAGACAAATCGATGACATGAAATCAGCGAATTTCTCAGGCACAGCAGAATTCCATCTCACGGGCCTCTCAGAGGACCCAGACCTGCAGCCCCTCCTCTTTAGACTGTTCCTGTCTGGGTACCTGGTCACGGTGCTTGGGAACCTGCTCATCATCCTGGCTGTCAGCTCTGACCCCCACCTCCACACCCTCATGTACTTCTTCCTCTCCAACCTGTCCTTGGTGGACCTGTGTTTCATTTCGACCACGGTCCCTAAGATGCTGGTGAACCTCCAGTCACGGAGTTCGTCCATCAGTTACTCGGGCTGCCTCACTCAGATCTGGTTTGTCCTGGTTTTTGCTGGGTTGGAAAATGGAATTCTGATAACGATGGCCTATGATCGATTTGTGGCCATCTGTCACCCACTGAGGTACAATGTCATCATGACCCCCAAACTCTGTGGGCTGCTGGTGCTGCTGTCCTTCCTCATAAGTGCCCTGGATGCCCTGCTCCACACTCTGATGGCCCTGCGGCTGTCCTTCTGCGCAGACCTCCATATCCCCCACTTCTTCTGTGAACTGGCTCATATTCTGAAGCTGGCCTGTTCTGACACCCTCATCAATAACATCCTGGTGTATCTGGTGACTGGCCTGCTGGGTGTCGTTCCCCTCTGTGGGATAATGTTCTCTTACACTCAAATTGTGTCCTCTGTCCTGAAAATTCCATCTGCCAGTGGGAAGTATAAAGCTTTCTCCATTTGTGGGTCACATTTAATCGTTGTTTGTTTGTTCTACGGGACGGGCTTTGGGGTGTACCTCAGTTCTACAGCTACTCCCTCCTCCAGGAAGAGTGCCATCGCCTCTGTGATGTACACTGTGGTCACCCCCATGATGAACCCCTTCATCTACAGCCTGAGGAACAGGGACATGATGGGGGCCATGAAGAGACTCACCTCTAGAGTAGCATCTCTCCTTTGATGTGCCTGTGAGTACACAAGACGCTAGATCACATGGGACAGATGAGAGTGGCAGACCACCTGGGGTTCAACTCCACCTGTGCAGTCCTGGACCCATGTGCTCTCTAATATTCTTTTTTGAACCCTCCCAGCTCAGTTTGCTGGTCTCTAACATTGGCATGATCAGATCAGCTCCTACACGGACATGGGCTGGAATGGTGACGTCTTGACCAATGATAAGCTGCATAAATGATGGCGATCTCTTAGGGTTATAATGCAGCTGAAGACTTCCTGTCCCCCGTGTTGTCACTGCTGTGTCACATTGTAGTTGAATGCATTCCTCACGTGCTCATGCTGATGCAACAAATCCACCCTGCTGACAGTTGGATAAAAGTTGTGCTCCACAGAGAAGCGTGTACTCTGTGATGCTTGATCATGGGGGTAAGAGGCTCTGTTACTGGTTTATGTAATTATTATAATCTACTTTTTAATCAGTGCATATTGAGAATACGGAATAAGGGGTCTCACTGAAGCCTAGCCGTTTGTGCCTAGGACTTCTTTTGAGCATTTCCACCCCATGTACTCCTCCCTCTGATTCCTTTTCTCTTCTGTCATAGTGTCCCTTCTACTTTTATGCCATCTTTGTGTGTGTGTGTGTGTGTGTGTGTGTGTGTGTGTGTGTGTTCTACATTTGAGAGAAAAATGCAATACTTGTCTTTCAGAGTCAGACTCACTTTGTATCATTATTTTATTTCTCCTTACAAAAACCATTCACTCTAAGACCATGTACCCTATGGTGCTGGCAGGAACCTCGTCGACCTGAGCTTACTGCATCTCTTGCTTGCACACTTTCCTCCTGGGCTTGATTTCATCTCCCATTGTTTGTCCATCATGGCCATGGGAGCGACAGGCTAGGCCATGTAGCCTTGGCGCGTATAGGCCGTGTCATCTGGTCTTGCACAAGTGCACCCCATGATGTTCACACAATGAAATTATTGAACGAAGCATTTCTCAGAATGTGTCCCCATCATTAAGGGGCACATGACTACATTTGGGTAGATTTGAAAGACTCCCCGCTATCATAGAGGATGCCCCCAGGTGCAATCAGACAAGAGTCTCGACTCTTGTCCAGTGATTGCCGCAGTGCTCATTTCTCCTGAGGAAGAGTTCAGAGACAGGGTGGTCCAGGGAGAGACCTAGGGGGTGATGTCTCCCTCCCCAGTTGGCTTCTCCTCACACTGTCCCTGAGGCCTGAAGGTCATCGATGGCTACATCAGTGCAGGACCAGGTTGCACACAACAAGGAAACAGGACTCACTGCCTCTCTCTTCATGAAGCACAGATGATCTTTACAAGTTGTCATCCTAAAATCTTTTTTTGTAGCTTCATCATCCCCCTGGTCCTTCTTTCATTGGTGCATATGAATTACACAGAACAATGGGTTTCACTGTGGCATATTCGTGCAAATGTCTAACACACTTAAGAACACGCAATATTTATACAGATTTCTTCAGTACAATGTGGTAATTCAATATATTATACAACATGTAGGGATCATATCAGGGTAATTAAAATGTTATCTTCTTAATCATTAGTCAATTCTATGTGGTGGGAATGTCTGAAGTCTTCTCTTGGCCTATATGTATTTTGAAATATGTACTAATTGTTCTTGACTATGACTACTGTATTTTACTACAGATTATTAGAACTTAATCCTCCTATCTAACTGTATTTTGGTATCCATGATACAACCTCATTCCTTTACCCTCCTTCCTACCCTTCTTGGCCTCTGTGACCACTAGCATACTTTGTACTTCCATCAGACCAACTTGGTTAAATTCTGTTGCACATGAGTGACAATATGTGCGATTTGTCTTTCTTTCTTTCTTTCTTTTTTTTTTTAAAGAGGGAGAGAGGAGGGAGGGAGGGAGGAGAGAGAGAGAGAGAGAGAGAGAGAGAGAGAGAGAGAGAGAGAGAGAGAGACTTTTAAAAATATTTATTTTAGTTTTTGGCGGACACAACATCTTTGTCTATATGTGGTGCTGAGGATCAAACCCGGGTCGCATGCATGCCAGGCGAGTGCGCTACCGCTTGAGCCACATCCCCAGCCCAGCGATTTGTCTTTCTATTCCTGGCTTATTTCACTTAGCATCCTGTCCTCCAGTTCCACCCATGTAGCTGCAAATGGCAGGATTTCGTTATTTCTCTGGCTGAGAATATTCCATTTTATACATAGGTCACAATTTCTGTATCCATTAACCTGTCAGTGGACACCTTTTAAAAATATTTTGTTTTAGTTGTAGTTGGATGCAATACCTTTATTTTATTTTTATATGATACTGAGGATTGAACCCAGTGCCTCATGCATGCTGGGCAAGCGCTCTACCACTGAGCCACAACCCCAGCTCCCAGTGGTCACCATTTTTGAGTCTGTACCTTAGCTATTGTAAATAGTGGTAAAAACACAGGATTGCAGGTATCTCTTTGATATAATGATTTTATTTTCTATATATACATTATACTACTGTATATATCTCTATATATTTTTATGCACATGTATGTACATATACATGTGCATAAAAATATACGCATCTAGTATTATATATCATATAACATTAATAATAAAAATACAATTATGGGTTACATGTCATTATATGTATATATATAATTAAAATGAACTAGGTATGGGTATACATGTAATGTATATATAATTAAAATGAGTTAGGTTAATGGGTCATATGTAGGTTATATATTAATATACATAACATTGTAGCTTATTTAAATTTTATATTATAACCGGTAGAATACACATAGTATTAAAATAATTTAAATATATTTAAATTTAAATTTAAAATAATATTCTCATTCACCCCAGAAATGGATGAGAAGAGTCATTCCTCATGAAGTGTTTCTTGTGACATTTCTGAGATGTTTTCTTGGGTTGGAACTGTAACTTACTAGTGGAGTATTTGCCTAGCACATGTGAGGCCTTGGGTTCAAACCCCAGCATTGCATAAATAAATAACGAAAATTAAAGTATCTTATTTCCACTCATGTGTGTACCAGATTGAATAGAATCCCTTACCCTTTGTCCCCAAATTATGTTTGCCCTGGCCCTCAGAAGCTGACCTTTTAGGGAACAGATTCTTTGTGGACATTTTATTTTTTCTTTTGTATTAATAACACTGATTACTGAATTCTTTTCATGGAGTGCCACGTGGTCATCAATACACTGTCGGAAGCCTCTCCTCTGAATAAAATCTTCATATTGGTACTAGTATAAGGGAAATGCCAACTTCCTCTCCTGGTGCTAGCACACATCACAGGCACTGCTCCTCTCCACCACGTCTTGACATCTGGGAAGTCAGAAGGGAAGACCCAGAGCAGTCCAGCAACCCTGGCCAGGAGAGCCATGTGCAGGCACCTCAACAGCCGATGTGTGACAAGGCAGTGATGACTTGGCAGGCAATGACTTCCTGAATAGGACTGGATAGCCCAGGCAACAACAGCAAGAATGGACGATGAGGTTGCATCAGGTTAAAAAGCTCAACTTGTTTTGATCAAACTCTGTTATAAGCACGTGCAAACAGGCAATTATGAAACCAAAACTGAATAATAGTTAATATGCACCTGTAAAAAGAAAATGTGGTTTATATACACAATGGAATTGTACATTACACTTAAAGAATGAAATCATGCCATTTGGGTGGAAAATGGATGGAACTGTATAGTTCATGGTGTTAAGCAAAATAATCCAAACTCAAAAACGCTGGGATCATGAGCCTTTTATCTCAAACATGGCAACAACAAAAAAGATGATATGAAAATAGTAGGGAGATTATTAGAGATGATAAAGGGGGTTGGGGGAGGGGAAGGAGGGAAAGGTGAGGTAGAGATGATTAAAATAGGTTATGTTTACGTATGAACATGCCACAATGAAATCCAACATTCTGTAAATTCCATATAATTCCTGTGTACTAATAAAAACAAAAAAGCTAAAAAGGAAGATCCCAACATGGTTCCAAGATGATTCTCTTTCATTTGTCTCTGTTTGGAGGGAAACGTGTCCAGCTGTGCACGTACTCTGTCAAGACCACACCTCTACCTTGTGTAGAACACCTTCACTCCTACCTAGCCAGGTCCCCGGCTCCGGAAAAAATCCCATCTCTTTTTTGCATGATTCATTTTCCTATTTGACGACTGCACTTACAGTACCATCTGCTGTCCACAAATTTCTCTTGAAACCAAACCCCAAATCCTCTCCAGACCCCTCATGCTGCTCTGCTCCCGTCTGATTCTCTTGTCCCCTTGTCACAAAACTCTCCCAAGGTCTCTATACTGACTCTCGGTATTTCTCTCCTCCTATGTTTCTGTGGGTTCAATCCAGGGAGGCTTTGTCCTGATTTCTCATCTGGCAGGTTTGCAGCTCCCTCATCTGTCACCAGTCAAGTCTCTACTTCTGAGTGCACTGCACTGACTTCTGGTGCTTGATGAGGCAGAGAATGTCCCAGGCCCATCCATCAAGCCAGCAGTGAGCCAGGCTACCTTCTTCCTTGGAGGCTCCAAGTCCACAGTCATGGGTTGAGGCAGCAATCAACTCTCAAGTTCACCTGCATTTCTCAAATAATGAAGCCCTTCTTCTGCCCTTGGGGACTAGTTTAAGTCATGTAGTACTCATTGCTTGCAAAGAGGAGGAGATGAATCCACGGACTCCCTTGGCTCCTGCCTATTGCCTCCATCACGTTGGAGTTATACTTCAGTGTCTGCAAAATCCTTGTCTTTACATCTTCTCTTTCTGGTGCCTGGAAGAGTTGACCTTATTCTGTCAGGCAGTGGGTGTCTTTGTATATTTTACCTCTTATACATATTTTTGTCAAGTGAGTAAGCTTAAGAAGGACACCTCAATACCATCTTTCCATAATTTTAAAATAATGTATCTCATAAATCCATAAGAAGATAACATGTTGTGAAATAAATTGACCAAAATGTGAAAACAAGCCCTCCAATGTGAAACATTTTAAAATGTAAATTCACACAAAGCACCATCTGCACCTATTAAATGTTGGCCGAAACCTGACCATGCTCTTGGTGATTTTGTCATTGAAGCAACATCTTAATTGAAAATGCAGAACCACAATCTCAACTCACAATTCCCCAGTGGGAGGAAAACTACATTGAAGTATTGTGATGGAATTGGAAAAGGTATTCATAAAACTCTAGGGAGTAATCGCCCTATCTCTAATATCTGCACTCAGGTTTCATCAGAGCAAATAGATGAAAATCTTCCATAAGAAACAATGACAATGAAATTTATAGGTCAGCAATATTCAGTGACTTTTAAATAGAGACACCCCGTTTGTATTTTACAATACCTTAGATATTATTTTTATTTATTGTTTTTAATACGTACACAGGACATGATTTCATTTTATTTCTATCTCTGCAGCTCTGAGTGAAGACACATTTTTGATAATGTGCAGAGAATGTCTGTAATGTCTGCATGTCACTTTCTGGTAGCAAAAGCAGGGTCTGTGTGTCAGGAACCATCTTAGACTATAATTGTACTCAGGAGACATTGATCTAAAAATCTAAACAGAAATTTTGAAATAGTTTGCAATTACTGTGAAGGCAGTTAACATCATGTTGGCTGCGTGCTCAGCCCAAATCTACTTTGTAGTGCAAATGATGAAGTAGATTGTACATGTTGCATTACACATACTTACACAATAACTCAAAATGACAGAGTCTTTGGAAAAGTTGTATTTTATATCAGTCAGATAGATAAATTGAACATTCTCTCTGCTGTTGAAATCACAAGAGTGGTATCTGAAGTTCAATATTGGATACCGCAGATGACATCTGTTATTTTTTCCTATTGAACCAGTATTACCAATATGTAGAGAGATGAGTCTACCTTATCAAGCCTGCTAATATAAATATTAAGCTACATATTTTCATTTTTCACCCCTATAGTGGAAAAAAAAACAGGGTGAAAAGATCATAAAATACATAGCCCAGCATCATCAGCATCACATGGGAACATGTTAGACAATCACCCGACTTATACCTTGGCTTTCAGAATTGTGAGGGAATAAATTTCTGTTAAGTCTCCCAGTGTCTGGTTCTTGGTTGTGGCAGGACTAGCGACTCATACTCACAAACCACTTCCCCAATACCTCTACCAGAATCAAAGTAGATTTCAGAACACTTTGTAAGTGCCATCGTGTTTGGGAAGAATCAGGTTTCTGTGCTGCAGGAAACAGAACCAGGCAATGGCAGCTGTGCTGCTAATTGGGGCCACGGATGTATATTTCTCCTTTTTATAAGGAGCAGTGACTTTCCACATGCTACATGAGCCACTTTCTTTTCCCCTTTCGGAAATTACGTGTTTGAAATATTTCTACTGAGGTACCTATTGGTTTGTCAATGTGTCAAAATTCCTTAACTAGATTGACCCTTTGAGCTGCCAGTTTGTCACGTAGGGCTCAGGCCTGTTTTGCATCAGCCCTGCACCATTTGGTGGATGTACACAGCTCAGTTAGAATGAATGGCGAGGCTCTATTTCCCCTGATGATTTGCCTCAATGATTCTTGATGGTGAAAGAATTACTTACACCAATTTGAAAATTTTTGAGCATTGCCTTTTAAACCACAAAACCTCTTAGAGTTTCTTTTTGCCTTTGAAGCAGCAGAACTTCACATTTCTCTCTTCTTTCCAATTCAGCAATACGTCAACTCTCTGCTTATGTGGTGGTATTTTTCTGGCCTGCCTTGCTGGTGCAGGAGAGTTGTTGCATCTTTCCCAGTACCAATGGCTCACACATTCACTGTAACACACCAGCCGCTAAAATTAAGCTGTTTGTGGTAACAAAACCCAGATTTTTTTTTTGTTACAACTTCAAAGCAGCTAGTACCTCAGCAAACAGCTTTTCTGTTAATTTGCAATTTCCTACAACAATGTTGATGAGAAACACCCACAATTCACATCTGTGACCCGTACTGTTTACAAATGCATGTACTGAAGCAAAGACCCTGAGATGGGGTAAGTTTGGTACAGGAATTCTACAAAAATAATGAAGCATGCTTACCTGGCATACAAGGTCCTCATTGGTTTTTTGTTATACATTTTTTAAAATTGTAATTTCACTATTTTGCAAGTGCAAAATAAATGATGTTCTTCATTTTTATTTTTTAAATTTGTTTTAATTAGTTACCCATGACAGTACAATGACCTTGACACATCATACATTTGAATCATATGGGATTCTCATTGGTTACACATAGCACTTTCAAATTGTTCAATATCTTAGAAAACATGTAACCATATTTATGGAGCCGTTCCTAAAATTGCCCCCTTTGTATTTGTGCATTTGGGGGAAAATGACCATCTCTACAGTAGCACTTGCATTTATGCAGGAAATTGGTAGACAAAGTTGATATAACGAAGCTTGTGTTTCTATCACAAATGTTTAGTTCCACCTCAAGCTGGCTTGTTTGTTTGTCGTGATGGGTTTTCTTTAGAAATGCTTAGAAAGCGATGTGTGACCACTACAGAGGAGAGGTGTGTCCATGCCTGAGTGCGCTGGAGTAAGGTGAGAGCCGAAAAGCGGAGGGAAGAGCTAGCTCCTCAGGTGTCTCAGGGTGAGAAAGGAGAAAGGGATCTGTCCCACTCTGGCCCTTTCCACAGCAGCCACCGATGATCACAGCTCAGCCAGGGTCTCACGCTGGCTCACCACGCTCCCCGCTGAGTGTGCGTCAGGAAAGTCTCAGGTTCCTAGCACCAGGGGCCTTTGCTCCCCGTTCGTTTAGGGAGAAGGATTTCATCGTTAAGTGTAAACTGCTCAGGATGCCTCAACAACTAACAGCCGTCACGCCTAAGGCCTCAAAACCACGCGCTCTGCTCTTGACCGTGGGTCCTGCTTTGACACTGCTGCTGGCGAGGCGCCACTTTGGTGGACAGAGAACGGAAGGTCTTGAGAACCAAGAGGGTCACTGTGGCTGTTTGTGGGAGGGAGTTTCCGGGAGTCATTGCTAATTGGGTACTCATCAGAAGTCACCTCACATTGGGGTAGATGTACCTCTTGGGAGTCTGATATCTTGACTTCAAAGAATACGAATTTCTCTTCAAAAAATGGCTCTGTGGCTGGGGCTGTCGCTCAGTGTTCGAGTGTGGGCCTCCCCTGTGGAAGGCCTGGTATTAACCCCAGAACTGCAAAAGTCAAACCCGGCCTGACATCTCCTCTGGCCCTGGCCACAGCATCAATGTCTTCTCCCTTCTTGCAAAACTCCTCCAAGTGACCCCTGCACTCACTCCCCACAGCTGTTCTCCTCTCAGGTTTCCCAAGGTCAATCCAATGACAGCTTTAGCGTGATTTCTCCTGAGGCAGGTTCTTGGTTGGTCTCACCCATTAGAAACCACTTCTCCACCCCTACACGGAGTCCTCTGCCTCTGCTCAGTGGTGGGCAGACTGCCAGAAATCCACAGAAAGCCAGCAGCAAGTCAGTGAGGTTCTTCCTTGGAGGCTTTTCGGAAACTTTCAGGTGCTCCACTCCATAGCCATGGGTGCAGGAAAAGCTCACTTTCACCACGTTGCTCAGGTATGGAGACGGCCTCTGCTCTGGCACACTACTGTCCTCCTGGGACACTGTGTCCTCAATACCATCAAAGATGGATCCATAGAGTTCCTTGGCTTCTGCTCACTTATCCTAGTATATTTGATTTCTTTTTTTGGTCTCTTGAAAGCTTTATCTTGCTTTTACATGTTGCTATTTTGGGGGGTTGTCAGTATAAACCTTGACCCTTTTGAAATAACTCCACTGATATTCTTTTATATACGAATCCCATTTTTTAAAGTGGATGAGGTTAACATGGTGAAGAACGTCTTCACATAGTCATCCATTTAAATAATACATCTTGCAAATTGTAAATTGTTATGTAAAGACTTAATACCGTCTAAGTTTCATTCAATGTGAAAATATTGAAGCCTTTATATATAGAATGTTTTAAAAAGAAAACTAACACGGAGCTCCACCTCCACCTGTAAAATGACTAATGAAATCCCGTCCAGTGTGCTGAAGTGTCTGGGCACATCTGCATGGTCCTGCCTTGTGTTAGTTTTGTGATTGTCTCTATATTAAAAGCAACAAGCCATAATTGCATCTCAAAGTTGTGTAATGTGAAGGAACATAAACTGAAACTATTGGGATGGGATTGAAAATGGCATTGATGAAATGGTGAGTGAGGAGTAACAGCTAAGTCTGTATTTTTGGCCGTCAGCAGTGATGAAAGAGAAGATATTAGAAGCTTCTTTGAAAATTTTAAGAAACAAAAATTATAGTCCAGCAAAGAGCTGTCTGAGCTGGGGGAACACCCTGGGTGTTTGCAGTGGTGCAAAGTTACAGTCGGGTATTCGTCCCCTAAAGGCCCCTGTGTTAAGGCTTGGTCTTCATGACGTGGCACTACAGGGAGGTGTTGGGGCCTTTTAGATGTGGGACACAGCGGAAGGAAGTTGGGTCTCAGGGCACTGCCCTTGAAGAGCATGTTGGGATGCCAGCCCCTCTTCTTGTCCTCTTTTCACATCCTGGCTGCCATGAGTGGACAGGCCTCCTCTGCCCTGTTCTCCTCTATGATGTCCTGTGCTGTCACTGGCTGAGAGCAACAGGCCCAGTGACCTTGGAATGATATTCTCAAACCATGAGCCACAATGAACCTCACGTAGGTGTTCGTTACAGCAAGAGAAAGCTGACTGTGAGAATGCCTTAGCGAGTATCTTAGAAAGTGTTATCTATACCCACACAGAGGAAATGTCTTCAAATGAGTGAAGCAAGACTCTTGAAATGATTAATTAAAATGATGGCTTTGTAATTTAAAGGAGCCCTGGACATTTTTAGAGAGAGGCCAGGCTCAAGCAATGCAGCTGAGCAGACACCGTGCAGAGAGCTGAGAGGGGCAAACATGGCCTCAGGGGTCAGGAATCAGCCTGAGTCCTTCCCTCCTGCAGAGTTGGTCTTCAAGGACGGGCCCTCTTGGGATCAGAGCATTAGTAAAATAGATGATCTAATGAGGACTTTTGGATAGTGAGCCTCCAGAGGAACAGAGACTATAGACGTCAGTATGGAATCATCTCACTCGACAGGAAGCAGCACCTGAGCCTCCTCCTGAGATGAGCCTTCCTGTCCAGGGTCCTCTGACTCCTAGGTCTGCCTGCATTTCCTGAAGACCCATCTTCCAGCTTCAGTATCCAGGTGAGGCTTTTGGCAACATTCCTATTTAAACTAACCCGGCATCTAACATCCATATTTAATGTTTTGGAAGTGTAATTTATGTGTCTCGTTCCTTCATTGCTGAAGTCATTTGAGTTCCTATTCATGTCATCACATGCCTCGCCTCATGTGTATGTGCCGCGCCCAGGACTCTGCATCTCCACCCTCCTCCATCTCACAATGCACGCTCCACGTTCCCTTCTTATTCCTCCACCCGACCATCAATTCCAGCATTTGTTTCATCACAGTAAACGCTTCCCTGGTTTTTGCATGTGTGCTGCCAACCATATTTTCTCTGTCCTCGCTCATCAGTTACTCTGACCCACTCTTCCTTCTGAGGAATGAAGAGGGCGCTGAGCCACAGTTCAGGACTGTAAACCTGGAAACACAAAGGAAATATCAGAATGGGGGACCCACGTGGCGATAGTGTGCAGGGAGCTTTTGTTGGATGAATTTCATCATGAAACAGGACTATGGTATTTTTACAGATTCCTTGGAGGATAATTCAGTAAGATTTGTATAAATGCAAGGTGTTCAATGTGAGGTTGGATCCATGGGTGCACTCCCAAATGATTTCCACAAGCAAAGCAACTAACACATTCAACAGGCTGCTGGTTTCTTGTTCAGGTGGTGATTTCCCTCTCCACAGCTTTTCTAGAGCCTGGATCTCGTTCAGAGAGTGTGCTTTCCATACTGCACCTGATGGTAAATGCCATCAGACCCAGTTCTGTCCCACTCTGCAGACGAAGGCCATTGCCCCACTGTGACACACCAGGTAGGTCCCAGGTTGTCCTGTGAGGGTGTGTGGACTTGTGCGTTACGAGAACCCCAAAATTGTTTCTATATGCATCACTTTTGTTAGGAGCATATACATTTACTTTTATCTCATTTTAATGTTTTAAAAAATTCTTATGTTGTCTATTAACTTAAGAAAGACCTCCTTTAGGATGAGGTAGGTAGAGAATCTCCTGGTTTCCCTTAGAATTAGTTGCTAACGGGGCTGACTTATGTTCCTGGGATGGTATCTTCTGAGTTTCGAGTGTAGAGGCAACATTTCCTAATCTTTGCTCAGGTCCACCAGGAAGGATGCCGTCCACCTTCTGTAACTATTTTTGTGGGTAGAACTGGACATATATTGAAGGCAAAGGCACGATCAAAGGATTTAGATAGGGGAAAGAATAAAATTACAAATGAAATGATGAGATCTGGGTGGCCAATTAGCAATGTTAGTCCTGTACTATCCAGAGGCATTGACAGATTGCTTGAGAATCAACTCAACAGTCAGAATATCTGAGCCCCAATCCAGGCTTGGCCCAACCTGCACTGTGGATCTGACATCCGTGATATAAACTCACCTTCCCTGATTGGCCTCCTGGGTCAATCAGGATGATAATAAAGCATATGAAATCGACAAGATGATTTTGAAGCAAGCCCAAGTTAGGGGGCCTTTGCTTTAGAAAACAGATTTACAGGTTTTCAATGACTTTTAGAATAAAGGCATGACAAATCCGAATTCAAAAGTAATATCTCACACTTTATTTCATTTGTAGCACTTAGCACAGTGCCTGAAACAGCACTGGTGTCCAGGAACCACTTATTTCAATGAAAGAAGTGGAAGGGGAGGGGCAGTGTGTAAAGAAATGGGAAAAAATAGTATCACAAAAAAGTTGGAGTATTCACTTGGGTTCACAATAACCATGAGGAAGCTTTTGTTTTTAAGTTTTGTTCTCAAACTGCATCAAACATTCTCAAGGGCTTACTGAAGCACAGACAGCTTGTGTTTATCCTGAGGGTGATTCAGCAGATAACTGGGGCTGGGGACGAGGGATGTGCATTTCTGTTATCTTCCTAAGTGCTGCTGCTGTCCACACTGTTGAGATGTTTTCTCTTATATTTTCCATAAGATTCACCAGGAACATGGAACCCACAAACCACACAGCTGTTTCAGAATTCCTTCTCCTGGGACTGACAGAGGACCCAGCCCTGCAGCCCCTCATCTTCAGCCTGTTCCTGTCCATGTACCTGGTCACCATCCTGGGGAACCTGCTCATCATCCTGGCGGTCAGCTCTGACTCCCGCCTCCACACCCCCATGTACTCCTTTCTGTGCAGTCTGTCCTTGAATGACATCTGTTTAAGCACAAGCACAGTCCCCAAGATGCTGGTGAACCTCCAGACACAGGATCAGAGCATCACCTACCCAGGATGTCTCTGCCAGATGTTTTTTGTCTTAGTTTTTGCATACTTGGAGAATTTTCTCCTTGCAGTGATGGCCTATGACCGCTATGTGGCCGTTTGTCACCCCCTGAGGTACACAGTCGTCATGCTGCCCCACTTCTGTGTCCTGTTGGTTCTGGTCTCCGTGTCCATCAGCACTGTGGACGCCCTCCTCCACACTCTGATGGTGCTGCGGCTGTCCTTCTGCACAGACCTGGGGATCCCCCACTTCTTCTGTGAACTCGCTCAGGTTGTCAAGCTGGCCTGTTCTGACACCTCAGTTGATAATATCCTGATCTATGTGGCAACTTGCCTATTTGGTGGCGTTCCTCTCTCTGGGATCATTTTCTCTTACGTTCACATTGTGTCCTCTGTCTTGAGAATGCCATCAACAGAAGGAAAGCACAAAGCCTTTTCCACCTGCGGGTCTCACCTGTGTGTTGTGTCCTTGTTCTATGGGACAGGTGCAGGGTTGTACATGAGTTCTGCATTTACTGACTCCCCCAGGAATTCTGCTGTGGCTTCAGTGATGTACTCTGTGGTCCCTCAGATGCTGAACCCCTTCATCTACAGCCTGAGGAACAGAGACTTGAAGGAGGCTTTGAGGAGTCTCATTGGAAGGATAACTTCCCTTCTGTGACATGATGACTTCTATTTCCACGCCTTCATGGTCTTTCTCCGTGGTCTAGGGTCTACAGTAAGTCAAGATGACAGGATTCCTGTTGGGCCCAAATGTGTCAAACTTGTCTTAATGCATATTTCTCAAAGGGTGAGGTCAATAATCACCATGTGCATTATGACTTGTCTTGAACTCTCACTTTTTCCATTTTTGTCTAACTTTGTAAGATTTGACTCATGATTCCAATGAACAGAACACACTTCGTTTGCTAATGTTTCACAGAAATGATGCCTGAAGCCCTGGGCTGCTGGTTTTTGACAATTTCATTGTGGTGCCCTCCAAGAAAAAGGCAAACTGTAGAAGGTGATCAGCCAGGAATCTACTGAATCGTACCTGTGGTCATATGTGGAGAGTTGGCTCCAGCAATTCTTACAGTTGAGGTCACCTGAATCTCCTTCAGATTCAGTCTCATGTGAGGCAAATGCTTCCTATTCGTAGTCTAAGAAACAACTAGTGAGAGCTTTTAGTGATTCACTGCAACCTCGAGATAACAATAGCATCCTCAACATTCAGTGCCTTCTTCTGTGAACTTGGCATAATTAGATGCTATCAGTGGTTTGAGATGATTTTGACATAGTCAAGACTCATCAGTGAAGTAACCCTCAGTCCTAATAGGAAAAGAGAAGGCTAATAGCAAAATGCTCATCTCACTATGAGATAGAGCAAAGTAGAGAGGAAGTGGAGAGGAAGAGGAGAAAAGGGGGCACATAACACTGGAGATACAAATGGATTGGTGCAGCCAGTAGCTAATCATTTTGCCCTACAAAAAATCCATTTTCATAAGATTATAGTGTGTTGTAATCACTGTTTTAGAGATCCCTATACTAAAAAAAGTGCTTCCTTTTGACCTTGTTAAAATTGAAAATCTGATAAATGAATTCCATGCCTCATGGTTGCTATCACCCTGCTTTGCAGAATCAATCATGTTGGGTTTTGTGGTTATCCATTCATTTTCAAAATCCCTATTTATGAATTATGACATTAAAAATCAGAGACACTGTAGTGTTGAAATATTAGCATATATTTTTCTGCTCCTGTGAATCAGGTTGTTTGAATCTTCTCTACGGCTTATAAAGGAAATAAAAAATTTATAAACCTGGGGTGAGCCTATTGGCTGTAACAGTAACTACTCACCTTTGGTTAGTTCCAAAGGTTTTTTCCATTTTACTTACCCCAAGCAGATATTCCTGCACTTCCACATCATTCCGCAAATATTTTTACTTAATCTGACAATCTAAATGGTGTAGAGAATCAGATGTGACTGCGAGCTTGAAAACATAATGCTTATTTTTTTTTATTGGTTGTTCACAACATTACAAAGCTCTTGACATATCATATTTTATACATTAGATTGAAGTGGGTTATGAATTCCCAATTTTTACCCCAAATGCAGATTGCAGAATCACGTCGGTTACACATCCACAATTTTACATAATGCCCTATTAGTAACTGTTGTATTCTGCTACCTTTCCTATAAAAAAAGAAAAAAAAATAAAATAACTGATCAAAAAGATAAAAAAAAAGAAAAAATAATGCTTACTGTCCTTGATGGGGCCTGCCTGCAAGCAGGATGTCCTGTCAAGGTCTAGATAAGGTGACGGCAAGCATACTTGCACAGGAGATGTTTGTTGTCTTTGATGGGGCCGGTCTGCAAATGGGAGGTTCCCTCAAGGTTTAGATAAGGTAACAGCAGACCTGCTTGAAAACTAGGTGTCTGCTGTCCTTGGGAGGATTTGCTCGCAAACGGGATGTTCTGCTAAGTGGGCTACGAGGGCACTGAGAAATTTTGTATCTGTTCTTAACAAAGAGCTGAGCTGAGCATGCTCCGGGCCAAGAGTAGATTAAGCCATGAGAAGCGGGTCACTTCTGATTAGAAAGGAAGACTTCTGTGTGTTATGTTTAATTAGCTGAAAGACCTGACTTATTGCTGTTGGAAGGCTGCCTTCTTTGTTCACAATACTATAAAAAGACTGCTGTATATAATAAAGGGGCTTTTTTCTTCTGCTTCTTCAGCTTCTTCTTTCTTGCTCACGCTGACTTTCGAGTGAGTTATTTGCAACAAAATGGTGTACAGTATAATTTAATTAACTTAAATTTCTCTTACAAAGGGAATCACTGTCACTTCACATAGAACTGGACTTGTTGTCTGTCTTTTGAAAACTGTGTACTATGTTTCCATTGAGCTTTTTATCTTTTTAAAAAATTAATTCCTGATAGTTCTTTAAGTAATCTGTAATAGCGGTCCTTTTTTCTCTTTATACATCACAATTTATTCTTTAGACATATGTTTCCTTTATCATATGTTAGTGTATTTAGTAGATACGCTAAAGTGTTTTGATTTAATTTGTCAATTTTTTTGTTCATATATTTCCTTTTTTAAAAAAATTATGTGTTTTAATTAGTTTTACATGATAGTAGAATGAATTTATGCACTTTGATGTGTCATACATAGATGGGATATCATTTCTCATTTTTCTGAGTGTACATGTTGGTCATGCAGTCACATATATACAAACAGTAACAATGTCTGTTTCATTCTACTATCTTTCCTACCCCCACATCTCCTCCCCTCCCATCACTTTCCTCTTTATTTTGTTTTTCTGACAGCATTTTTCTGGACCTTACTGCTCAGAGGTGTTGGTACTGAAACGCCTACTTTGAGAACACAGTAGTAGTCTTGCCTTTCCCACTGGAAGATGAAGCCATGGAAATTTACTTTTCCCTTTGGTGTGAGAAGGGAGTCACATTCATTTTCATTACTGAGCACCCTTCATCAGACAGCCCAGCCTTCACTGTAACTCCAATTCAGCAATGAAGAAGCGCCGTGCTCAGGTGTCCATGTTTCCTGGACTCTCTTTTCTAAAGGGGCACTGCTGGATCTCTCCCTGCATAACCTCACGTCCTTGACGACTGCAGCCAACAGTCAGCAAAGCTGAGTTTCCCATGGCAACAAACAATCCCTAGAGATTTTTAGTTACGATCACAGAGGTACCTTGTCCTCATATCAAAGTATTTTCTGTTAATTTGCTTTTTTGGCAATAATATTGATAAGACTCTTAATTTATATCTATGACCTCTAATTGTTACTTGCAATGTGTTTATGTGCTACGACTCTGAAGTTGCAAAAGTGCAGTGGTAAAACTCTAAAAAGAAAGTGACATGTCTGTTGTAGTCTATTCTGACTACAGATAATATATTAGAAGCTTTTGCTTATGGAATGCCAAAGAAGTTCAAATTTCACAGAGCCATACAAAGGCTCAGCCTTAAAAAGTGGGTATTTTTATGGTTCTTTCAGTACCAAATCAGTTACTAGACAATGAGATATTAAGACAAATAGTCTCCTAAGTATCTCACCCATAGGTCCATTTGGCATCCTCGTATATATGCCTAATAGACATTTAAAAAATTAATGATTTTAAGACATTTAGTCTTAAAATCAGCATTTATATGGGACTCATGGTGTTGACCTTCCCGTGTGCTGTGCCCACACAATTTCTTTGATGGCGACTCCCTTCTTCCAGGTGCTGAGCAGTTTCTCTCACTGAGCATCAGCCCTCATTCCTCTCTTTCCTGAACGCCCTAAGCACCTCATTGGGAAACCCCATTGTCCACACTGTTGAAATGTGCCCGGCATTCAGCGAAAGGCCTCATCTCCACCACTGCTGCTCTCTCTCCGTCCCTCGGGTGCGCACCCTCAGGGTTTGTGCAGGAGACCAAAGGAGTTGGCTAATGAGGAGCTTTGGATATTGAAGCCCCAAGGGCCACGGAGATGACAGTCTGCCTGTGACCCCTACTCCACGCTGGCCCAGGTGAATATGTGGTCCCCTGGCCCTGGGCTCAGCCGCATCCTTTCCGCACAGGAGGCAGGTGCTGCACTGTGTCCGTGTCCCTGAGAACAGAGCTTCCACCTTTCTCCTTCGTTGCAGGGAAGAGCCATGTCAGTGCTCCGTGTTGGCACCAGGTAATCTGAAGCCTCCTGGTTTATGTGTCCCTGTGGGGCCAGGTCTTTGTCTGTCAGTCCATCTGGGGCAGTGGTGAGGTAAAGACCTGAGGAGGAGCAGAACTAGGTCACCTGCAGGGTGTCCGCCTGACTGTGCCTCCTCTGCACAGGTTTGCCACCTCTTGTGCCCCAGCACCGAGCGGCCTTCCTCCCACTAACACCTCACTCTGCCCTGGGTCTAGCGCTGCCTTCCACACCCACAGCACTCTGCTCCTGCCATGGTTGTGATTTGCTCTGGAATTCTCTAACCTTTTCTCTCATTTACTTTATTAAGGACAAAGGTCTGTGGCCAGCTTCTAGTAACTTTTTCCTTCCTGGCTCATAATTCCCTTGGCAGAGCAGGTCTTTAACTTTAACAGCACTGCCTCCTGTTCATGAAAATACTGTGGAAGAGCAGGTGGAGAACAAGGGCCATCCCAAGGGTGATTCAGCTTTATCTTGGCATTAACCTATGAAATGTTAAAAAATAGAGGAGCACAGCGTAACCTGAGAACTAAGCATGCATGTATGATTCAACAGTGTGGACGTCTCGCCACCCATGATCTTTTCATAAAATAACAAAATAGCAGGCTTCAATGTGACAAAGAATCTGTGTTCCACTCCATTCTCTTTCCTTTTGCAGAAACAAAAACTGTTTTTGATTAAATTGTCCTTAACGTGTTATTTTAAATTCATTTTTTCTTTGCACTTTTTAATGTGTGTATCTTTATATGGAAGTGTGTGTACATGAATATAATGTTCAATAATTAAAATGACCATCAGTCAGAGAAAGGAAAATTAAATTGTGATTTAATAAGGCATTGGAAAGGTAGATAAGGTCTTGAACAAGAGAAAATTGTACCAATACTGAGAAGTGATTAAACATGTTATTTTTTCCAAATAACAGAAGATCATGTGGTTTACATGAAGTTTCTGTGCTTCTAAAATGTTTTTGTTAGTGCCTTGTAGTTAAACATAAGAGTGAGATTCATTTTGACATAGTGTTACACGCATGGATTATGATTTGCTCCATTTCAAGACCCAGTACTTCCTCTGTTCTGCAAGAACAGAGAATAATGTATATCAACTTCACTATTCTGATTCTCTTGGGGAAGAGAAATGTACATACTTCTATTATTAAGGATATGGAAAATGAATACATGTTACTTATTTTTCAACAATAATAATACAAATAAGGCAATATCTATTAATTGAATGTGTATGGTGCACACCCAGTTCCTCATTCATAATAATCTGTATTTTGAATACGTGAGATGTTTTCATAATTAAAGAACAGAGCCTCTGAGTTGGAATCTTTTAAAAATCCATTACAATTTGTTTTATTCATTTTAATTATATCTGACAGTAGAATGTATTTTGACATCATATGTACATTGAGTTGAAATCTTGATTGAAGGTGTTGTTATGGATTTTGGTATAATGTTGTCTGTTCATTCATTTACTGTTCACTTAAGGATTGGAGAATTTTCAAGGAAAAAGCTACTTTTTAGTTGTGTGTTTACTCCTATTAGTTGGACAGAGTAGGGATGGAGGTGGTATTTAAGGAGTAAACTTTGAACAGGCAGAAAGTTGGGAGAGTGGAAGTGAGAAAGACAGGAGACTGAGACGGAAAGGAGCAGGTCTCAGGAGGTGAGAAGACTGTCACCTTACTTCACCTCACAACGCAGACTCTGTACTTTCCTATCACAGAGGCTCATGCATCCGTTATCTGCCCCATCACCTGTATCTTCCCCATCAGGCTCTCCAACAGCACGGAATTAGAAAAGCAAGCGGGCACAGTAGAATTCCTCCTCCTGGGTCTCTCAGAGGATCCAGACCTGCAGCCCACCATCTTTGGACTGTTCCTGTTCATGTACCTGGTCACATTGGTTGGAAACCTGCTCATCATCCTGGCCATCATCTCTGACTCCCACCTCCACACCCCCATGTACTTCTTCCTCTCCAACCTGTCCTTCAGTGACATGTGTTTCATCTCCACCACGGTCCCGAAGATGCTGGTGAACATCCAGAGACACAGCAAGAGCATCAGTTACGCAGGCTGCCTCGCCCAGGTCTGCTTTGTCCTGGTTTTTGCTGGAATAGAAAACTCTCTTCTTGCAGCAATGGCTTATGACCGTTACGTGGCCATCTGCCATCCACTCAGGTACACAGTCATCATGAACCCCCGCCTCTGTGTCCGGCTGATTCTCTTGTCCTTGACCATCAGCATTACGTATGCCCTGTTCCAAAGTTTGATGCTACTGAGGCTGTCTTTCTGCACAAACCTGGAGATCCCCCACTTCTTCTGTGAAATTGGTCAGGTCATCAAGCTGGCCTGTTCTGACACCCTCATCAATAACATGCTGGTATATGTGATGACTAGCCTGCTGGGTGGTCTTCCTCTCCTTGGGATTCTTTTCTCTTATGTTAAAATTGTGTCCTCCGTTCTAAAAATGCCATCATCTGGGAGAAAGTCTAAAGCCTTTTTCACGTGTGGGTCTCATCTCTTAGTGGTCTCCTTGTTCTATGGGACAGGTCTTGGGGTGTATGTTAGCTCTGCAGTCACAGACTTAACCAAAAAGAGTGCAGTAGCCTCCGTGATGTATTCTGTGGTTCCTCCAATGCTGAACCCCTTTATCTACAGCCTGAGGAACAGGGACATGAAGGAGGCCTTAAAGAAACTCATTCAAATGTCTTCCTTATGATGAGTTCTGTGCTTTGTGCTTTCACTTCTAAAATGAATCAGTGTCCAAAGAGTTGGATATTGAGCCAAAGAGTTCTCTTCTACCATTAAGGTCTTAGGGTGCAATGCTTAGCCCCTCCTTTGCTCTGTGTATTTCTGCTAGTATTTGGAAACTTACCTGGGTCTTCAATAGTTTGGGATTTTGAAAACTCATATGACATTTTTTGAGCCTAATTTCATGGTCAGCTTCCATATAATATAAATAAAGGGTTCTTACTATAGTGATTTGGGGGTATTTCTTAGGAGGATGTGAGTGACAGCAGGGAATTAGGACGAAGGATGGAGCTAAGTATGCATCTCAGTACAGGAGGAGGACTCGCCTCTACCTCAACCCATGTACACGGCCATTTATGGCTTCCCCAAAAGATTGCAATCTGAGTTCCTGTTTTATAACTCATGATACTCTAAACTTTGTCTCTAAGGCTGATAACTACCCTGTCAGATTCTGTTAAGCTGTTAAGAGGTAACTCTGCAGAGAATACAGGAGCTATGCAGTGTCGGTCAACAGTGACAGCAGGTCAGCTCAGTGTCCTCAACCTGCTATTTACAGAGCAAAGCCACACCCACTAACCTTGGCTTCCTCTTTCACCAATTTGGCCTAAATTCCAAGTAGCAGAATGTGACCTAATGATGGGATGTTTGAATTTCCTGAATGAGGATGGCTCTATTAGCTCACACCATGAAGCTGATCATCCCAAGTTATTTAAATTTCACAAGCTGAACCTCCACACACAGTGCAACCGCTTTATTCACTCCTCCACCTGTTAGTTTCACCCTAACGCTGCTCCCCTGGTCGTTGAAAACCTGGCTCAGTTCCAGGGGTCATACGCCTACATTTTCCAGAAAACAGAATGCAGACTCTGTTTTCCTTAGGTTATGATTCAACAGAGAGCCAGCCATCTCATGGAGTTATTGAGAAAACATCCTTTCACGTATCACAGTCCAGAATCAGGATCTTTGCTCCTTTGTAAACTAATCACTGTGAGGTGAATGGGGCGGTATTCTGGGGTCCCTACAATGACAGACTCACCCATTTATCTACAGCCTGTGAAAGAGGACATGGAGGAGGCCCAAACTCACCAAGGCATAAATCAATACATGAATAATAGTAATATTAGTAATAATAATTAATAATAAATAGAAGATAGTAGAGTAGAATGAGCCAATCAGGAGAAGGAAGAAAGGAAAGGGAAGCTACTAGGAAATGAACTGAATCACGTTATATTATGTGCATGTCTGAATATGGCATAATGAATCTCACTACTATGTATTATTATAATGCACCAATAAAAATGGTGAAACACTCATTAGATCATCTTCTACCTTGTTGTTCTTGTGTCACTCGATTTGGACGTTGGCTTGTTATTGATCGCTTTCTTCTGTACTCATGAATGAATGTCAGCCTCGGTCAACGGGGGCTGCTATTGCACAACACTGTAGCCTGGGAAGGTTCAATAGTGGACATTTATTTCTCTAAGGACTGGATGTTGCAAATTCCAAGATCCAGGTGACAGATGATCCAGACCCTGGTGATGACTCTTCTTGTGGTTTGTACACTGCTACCTGTTTGTGGTGTCTTCTCTTAGCAAGGACAGGAATTTCTGCTCTCATCTTCTTGTAACAAGGCCATGGATCTCAGGGTGAAGCTCCATGACATCAGAAAAACCTTATTAATTTAACAAGTCCGACCTCCTATAGCTATCAATGTGGGAATAAACTTAAATGATCAGAAAAGCTCTGACCTGTTGTAAAAGTCCATTTGTGGTTAAGAATAAAAAAGGCTTCAGAGCTCAGTATTACCATGGCAAACTTAGTTTCAGCTGACTGATGTCCTATAGTGATGAAGGGTTGTGATTTTGGAGCACAACAAGGTATAACAGTACCATTGCTCAGAAAAGACACTCCAGAAAACATCGACCTCTAAGTGAAGTTTATTTCTGAATTGAAATTACAGTGGACAGATGGATTATGTAGTCAAAGGTGCTTAAGAAACAAAAATGAATTTGATTCCTTTCTTGGGTCAAAGGGAAAAATAAATTTCATGTGGTTTCAGCCTAAATTGAAAAAGATAAAACTAAAAATTCCTTATTGGGGAAAGGAGAAGTTTCAAAATTGAGACCTCCTGACCACAGAGCATGAGGGGAAGTATTCACTAATTAAACCATGGGAATGCTGCACACCGTGGCCAGCTAGTGAATACCACAAGGTACAAGCATAACACGGCACTGTCCTAAGTAAGGAACTGCAATCTTCTATATTTATGTATGCGATACATATATAGGATGACTCTTCCAATTATATAAAGAACAACTTCAAATTGCCTTTTTAAAATAGATGAACAATTCAGTGGATATATCATAGATACATACTTCCCAAGAGAGAGAAATAAATGGACAATAATATGTGAATGCACTCTAAGCCTCCTAATGCGATAAACAAATTAATCAACTGCCATTTGCATCCTGTAGATTACCAGGGTAATTTAACTATTAGAAAATAATATGGAAAATCAGGAATATTTATTGAGAAGGTAAATTGATTCAACTACTTAGCAGATCTTTCAGAACTATGCAAAAATGAAAATCCACTCCACTACAACCCACAGATCCACCCCTCTATAAAACCACCTTTTTTTCCCACGTCAGACATGGAGAAGAATATTGAAATGACTTTATTTACAAGAGAAGAAAAGAGATAAAACATTTCATCACCATCAAAAATATTCCTCAGTTTTAATGTCACTGTAACGGGCATAATCTTATGGAACATTTGGAATAAGAGAGTAACTGCCATACCCAAGAGCACAAGAGATTCTGGGGCAAAGGGATGAGAGTAACAGGGAGACATGGAATCCATCCACTAAGTTTGAATTGAGACACGTGAAATGGAAGCACTTTTATGTAATAAATTGCACAGTTATATCTGCACTGGAGATGCAAAGGTATTAGAGGTCTATGGGAATGACAGCTGTGTAAGGGAAAAACAGTCAAGTACCGACCACATCAATTCCATCATGACCTGTGTGATTCCCACATGTTGTTTTCTGTGCTTTCTCCCTTCTGGAATCACTTGATTCCCTGAGAGCCCAGATCATCCACTAATGCTCCTCCTCCACAGATCCCCTATTGCAAACAAGTGCCTTGCAGCAATTTGTCATGTAAGTTAGTCACAGTGGCTGAGACGGCAGCTGGACACTGAGGGCCACAGCTCCATGCACCTCAGAGATGTGATCTGCTTCACCCATGGGAAGGTCACCCACCAGTGACCCACGGAAGGACACTCAGTTTCCTGTCTCTGAGATCATGTCCAGGTGTGACACCTGATGGCAGCACGTTCTGCAATAACTTGGGGACCAAGAGAACCAGTCCCAGGATGTGGCCCCTTCGTGGAGAGAATCACTCTCTGTTCCAGTGTGTTCCCTGTCTCTGAGTCATTGCAGGAAAACTCGTGTTACTGTTTGAGCTCTTTAACAATTAGGTTTTCTCTTCCTTATTAGGAATGAAGACATCTTCACTGATGTGCTTCATGACCAATCACACCACTGACATCATCTAATTATGCAAATGTCATCACCATGAAGCTGAGGGTGGTGGATGCTAATTCCACCTTAAGTGGGCATGGTTCGCCAGGACAGGTCTCAGTGTTTATTTCCCAGGTCATGAAGGTTTACTACTTTGCCTCACATTACACTAGAATGTACTTCTATTGGCCCTAAACACATAAGCAGGCAGAAGTTATATATAAAATATAATAATAACTTTGTTTAAATTTTTCCTTGCCATCTCTGAACCTCACATTACCTACAGCTGAGGATGCAAAAAAAAAAATGTTTAAATTGGAGCCTTGTCCACAGGTTCTGCATCTACAGAAGCCAAGCAAGGAAAGATTATTTGGAGAATTGAGACAGAGAGCAGGACAAGAGCAAAATTAGGTTTAAGCCAATTTAAAATGGACCTAGTCATTATTTGATCATTATAGAAAACTATGGTTTCACAGAAGGTTCACAAAGAAAATTGTCAATTAGATTTTCTTTAGAAACCCAAATTCAATTCAAATAAAGCATAATAGAAAAGAAGCTGTCCTACTAATGAGCTTCCTCAAGGCCTCTTTCATGTCCCTGTTCCTTAGGCTGTAGATAAAAGGGTTCAGCATCTGAGGGACCACCGAGTACATCACTGAGGCCACTGCAGTCTTTCTGGGGGAGACAGTGACCTCAGAGCTAATGTACACCCCAAAAGCTGTCCCATAGAACAGGGAGACAACTGACAGATGAGACCCACAGGTGGAAAAGGCTTTATACTTTCCGCCAGATGATGGCATCCTCAAGACAGAAGACGCAATGTGAGTGTAAGAGAAAATGATCCCTGAGAGAGGAACACCACCAAATATGACAGCTGCGATGTAGATAAGGATGTTGTCAATGAACGTATCCGAACAGGCCAGCTTAATCACCTGAGCGAGTTCACAGAAGAAGTGGGGGATCTCCAGGTCTGTGCAGAAGGACAGCCGCAGCACCATCAGAGTGTGCAGCAGGGCGTCCACAGTGCTGATGCACAAAGAGGACAGAGTCATAAGGACACAGAGGCGCAGATTCATGATGACTGTGTACCTGAGTGGATGGCAGATGGCCACGTAACGGTCAAAAGCCATTGCTGCCAGGAGAAAGTTTTCCATTCCAACAAAAACCAGAGCAAAGTAGACCTGGGTGAGGCAGCCCGCGTAACTGATGGTCTTGCTCTGTCTCTGGATGTTCACCAGCATCTTGGGGACCGTGATGGTGCTTAAGGAGATGTCAGTGAGGGACAGGTTGGAGAGGAAGAAGTACATGGGGGTGTGGAGGTGGGAGTCAGAGCTGATGGCCAGGATGATGAGCAGGTTTCCCAGGATGGTGACCAGGTACATGGACAGGAACAGGCTGAAGAGGAGGGGCTGCAGCGCTGGGTCATCTGTCAGTCCCAGGAGCAGGAATCCTGAAACCATTGTTTGGTTTCTGGGCTCATGTTCTTGGTGAATCTCAAGGAAAAGATGGGGTGAAAAGATCATAAAACATATGGACTGCATCAGCAACATTATTTGGGAAGATGATAGCCTTGCAAATGCTCAGTCCCTCCATCAGACTCACTGCCAATAAACCCTGTGGATGAGGGCTGTCAGTCTAAGTTTCAACAAGCCCTTTGGGTGCCTTTGATATGTGCTGAATTCTGAGAACCATTTATTTTTTCACATTAATACTGTGAACACAAATGAATGTTCAATCATTCTCCTCTGCCACTCTCTCCTCCCTTCCCCGTTCACTCACTTCTCCTTTCTCTTACCTCATTCATTGAGACATTTGTTTTACTGAACACCTACCGTTGCACATACTGAGTTGAGTGCTGAGAATAAAGCAATGCGTAAGGCATGGCGTTTCCCTGAGAATTAGTCTGTGCCTTCAAGCAAACAGTAAGACAGGAATGGTGGTGTGATCTCTCTCCTCTTGATCCAAAGTTCACCAACTTTGGATTCTCTCAGAGTCATGGGATGATCTTGTCAAACTGCTGACGTGTTAGTCCTCACTGCCACTCCATCTTACCTACCCATGAAGACCCCTGAGTCACGGGAGGTCATCTTGGGATGTGGGATGTGAAATGGGTGCTTGGCTAAGACCAGGACTGAGCTCCAGTTGTCTGACTGAGGGGTCGACTCTCCACTAAGCTCTGCTAGTGCTCTGGATAGCACAGAACTTGTATTCCTCCATGGTCACTCAGATCTCATAATCTACCTTTGTAATTTTAATATTTCTTCCAATGCAAAGCCTTTAGACATGACCTGGCCCTCAGTGTTTGGCCACCTGTACCCGTGAAATTAGTTGTCGCAGGTAGATGGCATCCATCCAGGTGGGCATGAGCAAAGGCTAGAGAAGCCCGCATCTATACCAGAAGCTCAGAAGACTCGCCCATGGAATTGCAAGTTCTCTCCTTTGCAAATAATTCTGTGAGAATTTGGGCAACTGTTCATGAAATTCTTGTTCTCATTCTAAGGGAGTTCTTTGCCTTAAGGTAAAAAGCATCAAAATGAGAGAAATTTGGAGTCCATAGACTCCTAAGAAAAGAGGTGAGACTACATACAGCTGGTTCTTTGGAAAACAGAGACCAGATAACACAGACATATTTATTAGGTACTTTTAGGATGTCAGGTTGCTCCTAGGATTGTGCTGGCAGGTAGACCTATTGTCTCTGTCTACATGGGGAGACAGCATGTCTGACTGAGATTATCATTAGGTGACACATTGGTGTAACGTCTCACACTCTGAATATGATCCAAGCTCCCAAACCTGCTTTGTGAATGGGAAAAAGCTTCATTTAACTGCATGAACATCCTGGATGTTCCATTTGTACAATGGGGACTGTGATGGCTGTGTTCATTAGGATGTATTCATAGGTTATTAACCATCACCTTGAACATCGTAAATATTTGCCTTTCAGTCATGTTTCAGTGAAGCTTGAGGAAAAAAAAAACTGGGGAAGAGAAGTGAATAGAAAGAAAGCACACAGCTCAGTGTACAGCACGTGGGAACTTCACACCCCCACTTTTCAGGGGCCCTTTATTGTTTCTTTTTTATATTTATTTTTAGTTATAGTTGGACACAATACCTTTATTTTACCTATGTATTTTTATGTGGTGCTGAGGATCGAACCCAGAGTCTTGCAAGTGCTAGGCAAGCGCTCTACTACTGAGCCACAACCCCAGCCCCCTTTATTGTTTCTGACCTGAATATTGGAATAGGGCACCTTTAAAAAAAACATTTTTAGTTGTTAACGGACCTTTATTTAAATCATTTATTTATATGAAGTGCTGAGAATCAAACCCAGTACCTCACACTTACAAGACAAGTGCTCTATCGCTGAGCTACAATACCAGCCCGAACACGGCACCTTTTACTCCTCAGAAGGAAGCAATGTGTCAGGGCATGTGAGGCGAGAAGAGAGAAGGAAACCATGTCTTACGTGGTAAATGCAAACCCAGCATAGGAGTGCTGCTGTGGAAGGCTGGTCATGGAGGAGCAAGGAACCAATATTCATTGGCATTGCACTTGGGATTATACATTTAACAACATAAATGAATTAAACAATAAAGGATATGGGTATATGAGCCACACCTAAATTCACTTCCAGTGCATGTTACCTGGCTGGCTTCAAGAGGAACCATGTTCAACGCCTCATCTGTGTATTGGTGGTGGGCGATGCACACCCAGGAAGTGCAGACAGACTGACTGGGTTCGCAGGTCCTGGTCAGGAAGGGTCATGTCTCTAGGAGGAGGCTCCAGTGTTGCTTCTCCACTGGGCAGGGCTGTGGATTGGGGTGGCCACAAGCCGACTCTATGCAGTCTCCACACCCCTGGGGCTCAATATGCAAGCTCCTTGTTAGACTAGCAATTTCACTGCCTTCTGATCCCTGGGGTGCATATCCTTGAAGACCAAGGAAACAGAAGGGAAGCTTTCAGGCTGCCTTGTCCCCTGGCCCCAGAAGCCAGGTGCAGATCACCCAGTTCTCTCCACTGTTTCTCTTCCCCTCCATCATGGTGCCTTGCAAGTGAGACCCGTGGCAGTTTTCCAGTAAACCCCAAATATATACTTACCAGCAAAGAAAATGTAGCTATTGCATATCAAGTAACCCATTTTTCTTTTAGATGTGAAAATATAGTTTGTGAATATGGGTATTACAACCCTGATCAAAAATACAACTAAGAGGTTATAATAAAAAAAATACTCAGAGGCATCTTTTTAATGTCATTAATGATTCCTGATTCTTAATTTTCATTTTTTATATGTTGATCAGAAGATTCTAACCTATGATTAATAATGATAAAAAATGATTTTTTTAAATCATTATTAATTGTAGCAAGTATAGACAAGGATACTATTTCCTATAGGCATTTTACAAAATCCTTTTCTAATTGCATTACAAAGTATACTTTTATTCACATTAAAGGACTGTGAGACAAAATTACGGTCTTCAACTTAAAATAAGATGTTAATTCAGTTTCAGAATCTCTAAAAGGCAACAATAAGCAGATGTGTCCAGATGCTCAGTAGATTTGAATATATATGCACCATCATTTAATAGGTGGGGACAGAGCATCACAGTAGTGTAGATTTTAAAACCATTTACACTTAAGGACCTCAATATTTTTATATGTTTACCAATTTATTTTGCTGCAGGTTTCTTGCTTCTGAATGAGTCTATAAAACCTTGCCCTGTGGTGTCTTTTTTCATTCTCTAATTCCTTTTCCTTAAAAATATAAAAAATAGATGAGATTTTCAAAGACCTCAGTGACATTATTAAGAAAGGTGAATTTTTCCACGTATCTTATAAAGAACAGTAATAGGTAGAAATATACTGAAATTTCCAGGTCACTACAACAAAAAAATTGTTTCGTATTGTGGTGAACAGCCCAAACCAAAGGGTCTTATAGATTATGTCCTTTAGTGAGAACATTCTTCCTCCTTCCAGGCATTGAGGACACCGTGTCCTAGAGGACCTGAGTGGCCCGGGCACGGGCAGAGCTGCTTTGTGGGAGAAACGCGGCTCCACTCGAGAGTGGAGCACTGCCAGACCCAGGACCGCAGACTTGGATCACATGACAGTTTCAGGACAACCTTCAAGGAGGGCCCTAATCCAGCCCAGTGCGGCTCGGTGGGTGGGGTGGTGACCTTCTCCACCAGCAGGAAGCAGAGTCAGCAAACCCAACTGAGGAGCAGAGACCTGAGTGGAGACCGGCTGTGGCCCTGTGAGAGGAGAGGCCAGGACAGAGCCTCTTTGGACAAATTCAATAAAACATGGGAGGAGAAGAACTGGGGAGAGGGAACATAGAGAGCAGCTTGGAGAGGGTTTTTGTAAATCGAGAAGAGAATGAGGTTGCAGTTAGAGCAGGATGAGCCGTCAAGAGGCCACTTTCATTTTACTAAGGGAAGTGCACATACAATGACACTGAGGACATCATCAGACTTGGATGTGACCTTATATTTTCCCCTGCTGTGACCTCTAAGTACCACATTAAGATCACTGAAGTGTCCCCAAGACTCCATCACTTGATTGACAACTTCCACCTGAAGAGAGCGACACACAGCCTGACTTTAGCTCTCACTGTCTCCCATTCTCTGACCACACAGGTCCTATCTACCAAGTGGTCGTGTCAAGCTGGACCAGAGCACTTGCTTCCCCAAGCCTGACGGGTCTTGAGTATTATTATTATTGCCAGGGATTGAACCCAAGGGCATTTAACCACTGAGACACATCCATTATTTTGTTATTTTTTTTTTTTAAATTTTGAGACAGTGTCTCGCTCAGTGGCTTGCAGCCTCCATAAGTTGCTGAGGCTAGCTTTGAACTTGTGATCCTCCTGCCTCAGCCTCTGAGCTGCTGGGATTACAGGTGCGCACCACTGCACCTGGGTCTTGAGTAATATTTTGAGGAGGTATTCTTTTCAGTAATTTCTTGAAGATTAAATTTGTTGAGGTGACATGTTGCTTCCATTTTTTTTTCCAAAATAGAGGAATGAGAGGAAAAAATCACATGGAGGATTCCATACACCTGCAAAAATAGCAGCAATTGTTCGAGTGTCTTAAGCTGAAACCTAGGAGAACAAATATACCATCTACCCATATGAGTGCCCCTGTTGCTGGTGCAGCTGGTGAGGACACCATTGAGGAAGATTGAAAGAGGGGAATGGATGGCTGGACACCTCAACACCTCTTACAGATGAGGAGGAGTTTTAAGTATTTAAACACAAGTTATATAGCAGGGGCTCACATGTTGAGAGTGAAGTCCTTGCACCATAAGGCAGGAGCCAGGATTGATTCAGGAACTGAGACATTTGAGAACGTCGTCTTCTTTCCTAACCTGATGCTGACTGATCCCTCATCCTGAGAAACCCTGGTTCCGCGGTCTTTTTCCATGATGTTGATCAAGCTGTTGCAAACAAAGTGGTGAATATACATAGATCTGTGGCAGCAGCCCAACGAGGGGATGTGTTTGAACACCACTCCTGAGACACTTTGACCTCTGCACACCAGCATCTAGAACTCTGAGAACATCATCATACACATTTGTTTGTACACAATTCTCATCTTTTTTTCCTTAGGTTGCTTTAGAGTCATAACAACCTGTACATACAATATCAGGAAGACTGACACAACCTTCAACTCAAAACTAAAATGTAGCTGTAGAAGACAGTTACAGTGTATAGTTTTAGTTATACATAGTATATATAGATATTGTTACAACTAGTTGTTGCACAGTTATACTTGAGTTACATGTATACATGTGAGTTATACATATAGTTATATGTAACTATAACCCAATTCTGTGATTTGTATTTATAATAAATAATAAAAGTAAAAGAGGTGACACTGTGAGTATACAATAAAATGCAACCATAGTGGGTAATTCTAAGTATGGCTAAGTGAAAGGTGAACATGATTTTGGATATTAAAAAGAAGAGTTTCTAACACATTTCCTCTAACCAAATTGACTAAAAAAAGCATATATTTCATCACTTTTTAAAAGAATTTTTGAATTTCACTATCAAGTATTCATTCAAAGTAATATAATTTATACTTTTACACATATGTATACAAACACATTGAGACACACACACACACACACACATACACACACAAACACACAAAGAAGGACCTACATCCAAATTTTGGGTCTCTATTATCAATTTTGTTGCAGAAAATTTCAAAGTATCAGGAAAGCCATTAACCTGGGTACAAGGCACTTGTTTGTTACCACGCTAAAATTGGTCTTAGCTGGCATGGTGGTGCTTGGTGGCACACGACTATAATCCCAGTGGCTTGGGAGGATGAGGCATGAGTATCACAAGTTCAAAGCCAGCCTCAGCTAAAATGAGGCCCAAAGCAAATTATTTAGAGACAAGGGCTGGGGATGTGGCTCATCTCTGGATTCAATCTCCAATACCAAAATAAATAAAAATTAAAATAATATAGTTTTACCTGTCTGAGGTGCGGCAACAATGAAAGTCTGTGAGATTCAGGAAGAGAATTCACAATATTCACATAAATATTGTGAATTAACGATAGTAATGCAGCATGATGGACATATCGCTCACGTGTTTTACTTCAGAGAGGAATCCAATGGCCCATAATACATGGAAAGGCTCATAATCTCCTAATATCAAACTGTAAGTGAACTGTTACACCCTTTGAATTGTCAGAGCAAATGGAAGTGTTTGGGGGATGATGCCGAACCCCAGAATACCTAAGGGGAGGGTAAGTTGGTTCAATTCTTTGAAACTACCCAAACGTGAAAACTGTTCTACTACAGCCAGCACTTTCACACCAAGTATGTGTCCCAGGGCGTGGGGTTCAATCTGAGGGCACTGGCCACGTGTGCCTGTACAATACCACTGAGCTACGTCCCCAGCCCTAAAACTATTTTTTATTCACTTTGAGAGTCATGGTAGAGAATATTCAAGAAGTTTGTCCAAATAGCAGAAAAATGGACACCAAACGTTGTTCCACATCAGAGAAGCTACGTATGTTTAATGTCACCATATATAATGTGTAAAAAATACAGAGCACCCAAATCAAGAAATAACTTCTGAAACCAACAAAAGGGTCATTTATGAAGCACGAAGATGAGACTTGCATGAAAAATTGGAATTCATTATGTGACATGTTGTGCAGGGTTGTTGTGAGGGTGATGAATATGGATTGGATTGCTGTAAAAATGACAGTTTTTCAGGGCAAAAGTGACCCAAATCTGGCAATCAGATACTGACTTCATCAAACCAGTTTCCACGGTCACAAAGCCTCCTCCTGGGTTCTGTCTTCTCCACTCCTGTCTTAGAAAGAGCCATGGGATTACATTTAGATCCCACCCAGATGGTCCACTAAGTGCCCCTTCTCTGCCAACCCTCTTGTTCCCAACAAGCAACACTCATCGTTCATCCCACACTGGGATCACAAGTTGACATAGTTTGAAGACCACCATGGAGTCCACCCCAGAGATGCCAGTGGTTGGTACATGGAGAATTCCCTACCCAAGACACCCAGGAGTGGGCTCCCAGACTGTTGCCTGTGGCATCGGGTCCAGGTATGACAACTGCATTTGCCAACTTCATCGGAATTGAGTGAATGAAGTTCTGCTCTCTGTGCCAGCATATTTCATACCTCTGATATCTTTGGAATGAAAGTTTTTTCTCCTTATTGTCACAGCATATTAAAATCATGGTTTTTTAAACTTAAGAATGAAGATATCTTCATTGTGGACTTCAAGTATGTCACAATCATCTCAAACCACTGATCTGATCCAATCATGCCAATTTTCTAGATAAGACATTGAGTATGGTCAATGTTGTTTTTTCTACAGAAGCATATGGATGCCAGTAGCAGATCTCAATTATTGCTTCTGAGGATATGAATGTCCACCAATTTGCTTGCATTAGATTGACACTGGGATGCAATTCTAATGGCCCCAGCTGTGATCAGTGGAAGCGATTCGATTCTCTTAATATGGCCAAGCGTTGCTTAAATACCACCCCTATCCTGCCATCCTTCACTAACTTGCCTTCTTCTGAGACTTCAATGCAAAGAAAATTCTCAGACTGGAATCCTTGCTTCAGGGCCTGCCTCTGTGGAATCAAAGCAACAAAGTTATCTTTGGGGAGAGAAATCATGTGGCAAATACCACAGAACTAGACAAAAAGCCACGCCAGGATTCAGGGTGATTTAAAATCCACTTGGCCATTATGTGAGTTCATTAATTTAGAAGAGTATAGTGACAGAAGAGTCAGGAATTATAACTCATCACACATGTTTTCACTGTTAACTATTCTAGAAATCCAGTTCAAAAAAAAAAAAAAAAAAGGGCAAACAACACATCATAGAACAGCTCTCCCACTGAGGAGTTTCCTCAAGGCCTCCTTCATGTCCTTGTTCCTCAAACCATAGACAAATGAATTCATCAACTGAGGGACCACTGTGTACATCACTGAAGCCATTGCAGTCTTCCTGGGGGAGTCAGAAACTGCAGAGCTAATGTACACCCCAAAAGCTGTCCCATAGAACAGGGATACAACGGACAGGTGAGACCCACAGGTGGAAAAGGCTTTGTGCTTTCCTTCTGTTGATGGCATTCTCAAGACAGAGGACACAATGTGAACGTAAGAGAAAATGATCCCAGAGACAGGAACGCCACCAAATAGGCAAGCTACAACATAGATAACGATGTTATCAACGAAGATATCCGAACAGGCCAGCTTGATGATCTGAGCAAGTTCACAGAAGAAATGGGGGATCTCCAGGGCTGTGCAGAAGGACAGACGCAGCACCATCAGAGTGTGCAGTAGGCCATCCACAAGGCTAACCAACAAGGAAAACAGCATCAGTAGTCCACACAGCCAGGGGTTCATGATGACTGTGTACCTGAGTGGATGGCAGATGGCCACGTAGCGGTCATAGGCCATCACTGCAAGCAGACAATTTTCCAAGCCACCAAAGACTAAGACAAAGCAGACCTGGGTGAGGCAGGCCGTGTAGGTGATGCTCTTATTCTGTGTTAGGATGTTCACCAGCATCTTGGGGATGGTGCTTGAGCTTAAACAGATGTCAGTGAGGGAAAGATTGGCAAGAAAGAAGTACATGGGGGTGTGGAGGTGGGGATCAGAGCTGACGGCCAGGATGATGAGCAGGTTCCCCAGGATGGTGACCAGGTACATGGACAGGAACAGGCTGAAGATGAGGGGCTGCAGGTCTGGGTCCTCTGTCAGTCCCAGGAGAAGGAATTCTGAAACAGCTGTGTGGTTTGTGGGTTCCATGTTGGTGATAAATCTGAAGGGAAAGAAAGAGTCAAGGGCTGGGTTGTGGCTCAGTGGGAGAGCGCTGCCCAGCATGCATGGGTTTGATCCTCAGCATCATATGAGAATAAAATAAATATTAAAAAGAGTCAAGATATAATAAAACATAAAGACTCCAGTGAATGGAATCTGTTACTGCAGAGAGATTGAGGCAGGCAGAATGAGAGCTGGTGCGTCTTGGTGCTGATCCATGAGAACATGCCTGGGAAGAAGATGTTCCACGGGAGCCGAGTGGGCACTGCTTTCTCTTTATCTCACTTATGTTCTTTCTTGTTGCTTCTGCAGGGTGAGATTTTCATAAAACACTGCACTCACTTTCTGACCATTAATTAGGGGGCCCTGTGCTCCCTGATTGGCTCCGAGAGCAATGAGGTCGAGCATCCTACCTGTACACTGAAGATGGAAGGTGTGTCCTCCAGACGTGCAGACACACTCAGTGAGAGACTGGGATCTTCGTCTTAAGGTTCATCTCTGGGAGGAGGCTCCGGAGGTGCTTCCTGACTGGGGCAGGGCCGTCCAGTGACATCACAGGCCAGCTCCTATTGTCTCCATATCCCTGGGGGCTCAAAATCTAAGGTCTTCATTAAACTAGCTATTTTACTGTCATTCCAATCCCAGGAGTGCATGTCCCCAGAGACCAGGACTTTGGAGGTGGGAAGTTCAGGACGAAGGCTGATTTCCTGACCCCAAGGCCAGGTGTGTTCTTGTTTCTGCACACCTCACACACACCACTTCTACGATACAGAGGTGTGTTCCTTGTGAGTTACAAACTAAGTCACATCTATCTATCACATTTTATCTCAAAATCTGTTGCCCTTTTTAGGTGTGAGAATGTCTTACAGATTCAGGTATAAATAGTGTCATTTTAAATGTTATCTAAATATTTAAAAATACAGCAACTCAGGCACGTCTTTTCTTAATTATTTGGTGTTGATTGAACATTAATTTTTGTACTTTATATTTAGCATAGTCTGTTTTCTATGATCACAGCTAATGGTTCAAAATACAGACAGACCATGACACCTTGTTTAGAATTTGAAAATATGTCCTTCAACGTTTTCACATATGACTTCATCAAACCAGTTTTCCACGGTCACAATGGCTCCTCCTGGGTTCTGTCTTCTCCACTCCTGTCTTAGGAAGAGACATGGGATTACATTTAGATCCCACCCAGATGGTTTCAATAGTTTTTTTCACAAAAGGAGACTGAGTTGAAATTATGATTTTTCATTTTTAATGAAGAAACATGTTAGTTACTTACTAAATTACCAAAAAAAACAAGAGCTATGCAAATGTGTCCATAAACTCAGCACATTTGTTTAGATTTTGGACATCTTTTAAAGGGTGAATGTGTTGTTCATGTTAGTGTTCACTTCAGAGACATTTTTAGTTAAGGGTTTTGATATTTTCATGTGTTATTAACACATTTTACACCATGTTAACTCATTCATATAAATTTCTAATTTTCAAGTAGCTGATTTTTTTTGACAAGATGGCATTGTGATTTTATTTTATTTTATTTTTGTTACTAGGTGTTGAACCTAGGGGCATTCAATCACTGAGCCACATCCCCAGCCCTTTTTATTTTTTAATTTGCAGACAGGGTCTCACTAAGTTGATTAGGGCCTTGCTAAATTAGGCTGATCTCGAACTTGTGATCCTCCTGCCTCAGCCTCCTGAGCCTTTGGGATAACAGGTGTGCACCAATATGTCCTGTTCATTGTGATGTCTTTCTTTACTGTAATAACCCCATCAATATTTACATGCATGAGTCATAGTTAAAATGAACAAAGACATTGATGGGATTAAAAAAGACAATTTTTCCCCTATGTACTTCACAAAGAGAACAGCAAATATTAAAAGAGGATAATGTTTTACAGGTACCAATAAAGGACTTGAAACACTTTGTCAAGAATAGAAGTAAAAGGGGCCGTGGATGTTTCCCCATAAACAAGAAATATTTCTTCTTTCTAGATATTGCAACCTCAGGGTTCCAGAGGACTAGTTGCTAAGGGCAGAGGTAGAGCTTGCTTTGCTCCAGAATATGGGCTAACCCAAGAGTCAAGCATTGCCTAAACCCATGGCTGTGGTCATAGACCTCCTTAGAGTTGCAGAAAAATCTCTAAGGAAGAACATAACCAAGCTTGCTATTGACTTGGTGGATGGATTTATGATATGGTGTTCTTCATATCTTCAAATATCCAAACTCAGTAAACTAAATTCAGGAGTAGAGACCCTATTGGTGACGGATAAGGCAACTATGACCCTGACAGATAAGAAATCAGGTCAAAGCCTCATTGTATTGATGGATGGATGGATTGATGCATCATAGTTATACATAATGTTGGAGTTCATTTTGACAGAATTATAAAAGCATGGACTATAATTTGCTCCACTTCAGGCCTCAGTACTTTCTGTCTCCCTTCCCTCCTTCCTCCTTCTCTTCCCCTTCCACTGCTCCCCTGTCTTCCTTCTACTTACTTATAGCTTGTTAAATTCATGCTTTATAGATACACATCAAGGTGCAGTTCACTCTGGTATATTCATACATGCACATAGTATAATTTGGTCCATTTCATTTCCCAGTTCTTCCCTTTCCCGGTCCCTCCTTCCTCCTCCTCCACCCCCTTCCTCATCTCCACTGATATCTCTTCTTTTCATGGGTTTCCTTCTCCTTTACCCTTGGTTTGCTCGGGTGTCAACATATGAGAAAAACTTTTTTGCGTTTCTGAGACCAGCCTATTTCACTCAGCATGATGCTCTCCAGCTCCATCCATTTACCAGTTAATGACATAATTCCATTCTTCTTTATGGCTGAGTAAGACTCCATTTCTTTATCTAATCATCTATTGAGGGACACCTAGGCTGGTTTCATAAACTGGCTACTGTGAATCATGTTGCTATAAACATTGGTATGCATAGATCACTGTAGTGTGCTGATTTTAGTTCTTTAGGATGAATACGAAGGAGTGGGATAGCTAGGTCATGTGGTGGTTCCATTCCTTGTCTTTTGAGGAATCTCCATACCACTTTTCAGAGTGGTTGTGGTGATTTGCAATCCCACCAACAACATGTAAGAGAACCTTTCTCCCACATCTTCAGCACTTATTATTATTTGTATTTTCATACTTGCCACCAGAACTGGAGCGAGATGAAGTCTTGGTATAGTTTGGATTGGCATCTTCCTGATTGCCCTCAAGAGATGAACATTTCTTCATGTATTTGTTGGACATTTGCATTTCTTCTTGTGAGAAATGTCTCTGCTCATGTTCATCAAAGCACCACTGACATATGGGCACCCTTCCTTCTGTACTAGGTACCTTTCTTTCAAGGTATCTTTAGAGTCACAACTATACTCACAGATGAAATCAGGAAATCTGACATTGCAATTCAACTCAAAATAAGACATGCATGAACATATCAACATATAAATAGAAGTGGTAATGCACAGAGAGTCCCATAATAATGCAACCCTATAGGGCTCATTCTATTTATTGCTCAGTTAAATTTGAATTTGTTCTTGAACATTATAGGCAGACTTTTCTAATAGATTCTCTGTAATCATAATGGACTAAGCATTTAATCAATATTTTGCTTCCTTTTTAGAATTTTACTGCCAAGTTTTCCGAATTTCATAGTATTGGTGCATGTATGTGCTGGTTCGTGTATACACACACACACACACACACACACACACACACACACACAGTCACAGAGTAAAACTGTGTCTTGTTTATCCACAATTTTACAGAAAATTCCAAACTATCAGAAAAGAATTAATTTGTGATACAAAGCCATTTTGTGATTGTATATAAAAAACTTGAGGGCTTGTTTGTTACCACACTGAACTAGATATAAATGATTGATGTGTTGAGATCAGTAAGACAAGAGATATTGTTGCAAGAATACATAGTTATCTTATTATTCAAAAAAGAGAGTCCAGGAAAACATTAACTCATGCATGAATGGCTTCTTTAGTGCTGAATTGACATTACAGTGAATGGATGGACTATTTCATAAATCATGCTAAAATAAAAATGAATTTGGATATCTTTCCTCTTATGAAAGACAAATAAATTTCAGGTGGTTTCAGCCTCAATTGCAAAAGAAAAGAGAATAATTTATTTGTTGAGGTGATTAGTCATTTCAATGTCAAGACTTATTGTGTACAGACCAAGAGAGAAAATACTGACAAATTAAAACCTGCTAAAACCAAGCACTTTTGGACATCCATGATATAGTATAAAGCACATGGCAAAGGAGGCACACTCCCCCAAAATAAAATTTTACTATTACAAACTTCAAAGAATTGCTATTCCAAATGCATAAATAATTTGTCTATTTGGAAAAGAAAATGACAGGCAGGTCAATGGAAATATCATAAACATTTATTTAACAAGGGAAGAAAATAAATGGCTCATAATATGTGAGAAGACTCTCAATGTCATAATAAGAAACGTAAATTAATTAATGTTTTACATCCATTAGATTGTCGAGGTAAATATTCTGCAAGTGACGTAAAACACAAGGAGTATCTAATTAGAACTTAAATTCATTATACTATTTAGAAATATTCTTCATCCAACCCAAAAGTTACTAAGCAATAGCTAGTAATTTCAATATGTGTGTCAAAATATGTTTATTTCCTCCAGAAGACACAGAGGAGAATGTTCACACAGCTTTGATCACAACATAAGAAAAATAGATACCCAAATTACATCCACATCAAAAAGATGTCCCCGACCTTCAAGGTCTCAATACACAACTCAAGCACTGAAAATAGATGGATAACTGCTAAATGGACAACAGCAGGCTTGATGGAGAAGCCCAATGACGAGAAGAACGTGACATGTGATTAATCTATTCATTACCATTAATGTGGACATTGGCACGATTTCTATTCACTAAACATATTCTCTCTGTCTGTTCCATAGAAGCAGACCCTAAGGCAGAATTTCTAGTTTCAGCAATTTTTCTGTGGTACATTCTCAGAAAAGACAAGCTCAAAATGAAACAAATTTATGAAATGAAAAGTATAGGAATATCTGCAAGGGTGATAAAAATGCACTAGAGTGGAAATCACAATGATGCGGTTAAAAAAAAAATGATGGAATACTGGAGGTCAGTACTGGGCAGCTCAATACAGATTCCATCTCCACAGATACAATGCCTCCCACTCTTCTCTGTGTCTTCTCCACTTTTATCTTGTAAAGAGACATCATTACACTGCAGGCCACCCAGGTGAACCAGAATACCCTTCTCTTGTGCAAATCCTCTTTCCCCCATTACGATATGAGTAACATTCACACATTGATCACATAAGAGAAGTACAAGTTATTGAGACAGGATCTGGGTGCATTTAGAGGACAACCATTCAGTCCACTACAGAGATGCAATTTGGTAGGTTCACAGAAAAAAGGACCAAGGGGAGGACCCTCAGCATTCCATCTCTGGCATCATGCCCAAGTGCGACACCTCAATTTGTTCCTATCTCCTGGGTTCCTGAGGGAGAACCAGCCCTGGGATGAGCTCACCTCAGGGAGGACTGAAGGAAGCCATGTCTCTGTCCCTGTAGATTCTCTGCTCACTCGTCCTTGACGTGAACGATGACTCTCTTTGTTGTTTCAGTTTATTGTCATTGGATTTTACTTCTTCTTAGGAATGAGGGCATCTTCCTCGATGAGTTTTAAAGATCTCGCAATCATTTCAAAACAGTAATATGGAATTAAGCCATTTTAATGATAGAAACTAAAATGGACTATGGTAGATGCTATTACTACCTGAGAAACATATTTGCTGCCAGTAACTTGCTTCAGTAATTGCTTTATGTAATCCCTTTACCTCCCATTAGTATTAAGTCTAAGGAGGAAATTCACTTCAACCTAATTAAGTCATCAGGTGAAAACTGTTGTAGGGGTTCTGTGTTTGGGATGGGGATCCCTGATGACTTCATGGCTGTGGCATGTTTAGTGTGCCTGAGAAAGCTTCTGGGCAAAGGCATAGGTTACCTGGTTGCTACGGCAATGCTAGAGTCTTATCGGCGTCAACCTTAACCTTAGGCACAAAACTCCTGGGAATAGAGGAACTTGGTTGCTAGATAACTACAAGGTTTCCCCAAGCTCCGGTGCTCCTGGAGCTGCCCAACTAACAGTAACTTCAGACAGTGGACCTTCCTGAGAGCTGCACAAAGCTCCTGACACTGCATATTGTAACTATGAAATATAACTGCAGAATAAGCAGCCTTCCTAAATGTGGTTATGGTACTAATGACCTAATGTAACCTATTGGTATAAATAAAGGTGGCCACTTGAACAAAGTGCTACTCTGCCATCTTCCCTACCTCTGCACCTTGTCTCTGTCTCCTTATTATTATTATTCTTTACAAATTATTCCCTAGGTATGAGTACCATTGGGCTTATGGTCCCTGGCCTGTCCACTGTGTCTAACTTGCCTCTTATGAGGCAGCACCAAATTTGTTTCTTTCTGAAATTGTGAACTCTGACATATGCTCTTCTTCCATGGAACCTGAGTAAATCAATGGTATTTAGAGAAATGAAGTCATGCATCCAGCATTACAGAGTTAGACAGAAAGCAAAGTGAGGTTATAAGCCAAGTCACAATGCACCCGGTCATGTGATCTCGTTATTTTAGAAGAGGCCCTTTAAAGAATATAAGTGACAGGGATTCAGGACCACCAGTAATCATGTCATTTTGACATAGTGGAGAAACCCTTGTGCAAAGCAAATGAATCATTATAGATGAGCCAATATCCTGCCAGAGAGTTTCCTCAAAGCCCCCGTCATGTCCCTGTTCCTCAGGCTGTAGATAAAGGGGTTCAGCATTGGAGGGACCACAGTGTACATCACTGAAGCCACTGCAGTCTTCCTGGGGGAGTCACTAAATACAGAGGTAATATACACCCCAAAAGATGTCCCATAAAACAAGAAAACAATAGACAGGTGAGACCCACAGGTGGAAAAGGCTTTGTGCTTTCCTCCCGATGATGACATTTTTAACACAGAGGACACAATGTGAATGTAAGAAAAAATTATTCCAGAGAAAGGAAAACCAACAAATATGCAAGCTGCCAAATATACCAGGATGTTGTGAATAAGGGTGTCAGAACAAGCCAGCTTGATGAGCTGAGCAAGTTCACAGAAGAAGTTGGGGATCCCCAGGTCTGTGCAGAAGGACAGCCGCAGCACCATCAGACTGTGCAGCAGGCCATCCCCAACGCTAATGATCAGAGAGACCTGGACAAGCACAACACAGAGGCAGGGGTTCATGATAACCATGTAGCTCAGGGGGTGGCAAATGGCCACATAGCGGTCATAGGCCATCACTGCAAGGAGAAAATTTTCTAAGACACTAAAAACCAAGACAAAGCAGAGCTGTGAGATGCATTCTGCATAAGAGATGCTCTGATTCTGTGTCTGGATGTTCACCAGCATCTTTGGAATCATGCTTGTGCTTAAGCAGATGTCATTCAATGAAAGATTACAGAGGAAGAAGTACATGGGTGTGTGGAGGTGGGGGTCAGAGCTGACGGCCAGGATGATTAGCAGGTTCCCCAGGATGGTGACCAGGTACATGGACAGGAACAGGCTGAAGATGAGGGGCTGCAGGGCTGGGTCATCTGTCAGTCCCAGGAGGAGGAATTCTGAAATGGCTGTTTGGTTTCTAGTTTCCATGTTGTTGACAAATCTTATGAAATTGATGGGGTGAAAGCTAAAAATTAATGGACCAGCAGGTGCAGCATCACCTGGGAACAGGTTAGGACCACCTGGCAGACTCCTCAATCGTTAGATTTTTAGAACCATTAGTATGGAAATTTCTATTAAGACACCCAGTCCAAGGTAACTGGTTATGATGCTCCTACCAACTAATATACTCACCACCATCCCTGCTCAACACGCACAAGAACACCAACACATTTCAGAATATTTTATAGGTCATTGCACTGAAGAAGCAGCAGATTTCTGCTGTGTAGGAAAAGTGGCGTCTGCTTGAGGAGACTAGGAGACTGCAACAGTGAGAACTGGGTGGGTATCAGTTCACACGTCGGGCAATTCGCCCAGAAGATGACGGTTGACAGGAGTGGGCTAGGGAGACCGGCTTCTCATCATCAGGGTGAAATAACCACAAAACATCAGCTCTGCCTTCCAAAGCTTGATTAAGGCTGTGTGTTCCCTGTTTGGGTGGAAGAGGGGTGGTGTTGAACATCTTACTTCATGTTTTCTGTGGTGCTGGGGATGGAATCCAGGGTTCACAAGCGCTAGGTAAGGGCTCTACCTCCGAGCCACATCCACAGCCCATCTTACCTGAATGTTTTGCAGAAATAAGATGCGTCCTCAGGACTGATTAAAGGAGTGGCTGAGACCCTGGTCAGGAAGGCTCATCTGTGAGAGGAGGCTCAGGTGCTGCTTCCAAGATTGGGAAGGACTTTTGAGGACACAGAGGCTCTAGTCTCTGTGTCCCTGGGGCTCAATGTCCAAAGCTCCTCATTAGACCAGTTATCTCACTAGTATTCTAATCTCAGGAGTGCATGTCCTTAAAGACCAAGAACGGAGGTGAGGAGTTTGGGACAGGCCAGATGTTCCCATTCAGTTCACCCCATTTTTCCTGCCCATCTTCATTTCTGAGTCCTTGAACATGTAACACACACCACTTCTCATGCATTCCAGTGTTCCTTTTGACTTACAGACTAAGCCATCTCTATTTATTTTGTGAAATCAGGAAGCCTGGTTCTTATGTTAGGTATCGTAATATGTCTTATATATGTGGATCTAAATGGTGTCATTCTAACTGTTATCTAAAAATTATAAAATACAGACCCTCAGGGGCGGCTCTTCTTAGCTATCATTGATGTTAATTTTTGCTTTCATATTGAGCACAGAGGATTATAATCTATTTTCTAGGATTACTGCTAATGGCCAAAATTATAGACAGGACCGTGACTCTTCATTTAGAATTAAATGAACACCTGCTTCAATTTTATCACAATAGTTTTCTTCACATACAGAGAGGATAGTTGAACTTATGGTTCTCCATCTTTACATGAAATTCTAATTCAAATTACAAAATCATCCCAAGGTAGTGTGTCCATATATTTAGCTCATCAGGTTGGATTTCAACCATCGCTTAATGGAGTTGGTGTTCCGCATTGGTGTTTATTTTAAAAAACTTTCATATTTGGGGATTTCTCTATGATCATATGTTTATCAAGCTACTTTACATTTAACCTCTTTTCATGTGAACTTATAATTCACTGGATATATTTTTTGCAATTTGTGAAGAGATAGATTGGATGGTTTTCTTCAATGTCTCAACTATATTAATTTTAAAAGGAGAAAGAGTGAAAAAACTGTAATAGGTCTTCAATAGAGTTTGGTTTAATTTTTAAGAGAAACTCATATACATTGGATGCTACTATACATGGTCTCATCAAATCAGAAAAATACGATGCAGATCAGAGATAAAGGGATTTCTAGAACTATGTCTTAGAATGAGTGAGTTCAATGTAAGACGGGAGTATTGGATTTAATTAAGTGCACACATTTCTCTCAATAAAATACAGAAAGCAATTTGTCTTGGAAACAAAAAAGTAATTTAACATTTATCAATAATACAACTTTCCATGGAACATCACCAGCCTCACAAAATTTTATACAGAAGCTCTCCCCAATTTTCAGGAGAATTGATTTCAATTAAAGGGCAATTTCAGAAAATATGGGTAAGGAATATGCTCTATATTATCCTCAATTTAAATGTCAGATATAGACAAGTTTAATACACAAAAGGGAAACCCAAATGTACTCTGACTGCAGATTTTCTGCAGAATATTAGAAATAGGAGTCCAACAAAGAATAGAGAGTGTGACCATTTTTTGTTTGTTTTTCTCTCAAGGAATGCAAGGTTGGTTCTATCTCTACATAACCACATCATGTGCTCTTGACTACACTAGGTCTTTTCTCAAATGTCATCTTTTCAATGAAGCATCTCATTATCATCCTGTTTAAAATTAGAATAACTTTCACATCATCGTATTCCTAACATATATAATCCATAGCATTTCTCAGCACTGAAAAGAATGTGATTTTCATATGAAAACAGGTTTGGCTACCAAGAATAAAACAGAAACAAAGTTTTATACTGAAAGGTTATTAGGATATGTAACTGGGATGAGACCCTGTGGAAGAGAAGTGATTGAAATTTGCTTAGCCTGAGGGATAAAGTGTGCTGGGACAACCAGTATCTCCCAGTAAGTGTCCTCTGACCTGCCAGGGGTTAGGAAATGGAGACGAACCTTCAGATTTGTCTAAAATGAGGGCAAGTGAGTCAGGTCTTTAAACTGCACAGTATTACCACGGATGCAATTTGGGAAGGGAAAATAATCTTGGGTTGCAGTCAATCTCTTTTATTTTTTAAAATTAATTAATTGATTTATTTATTGATGCTAGGGATTGAACCTAGGGGCACTTAACACCTGAGCCACATCCCTAGCCCTTTTTTGTTTTAGCAACATAGGGCCTTTCTAAGTTGCTCAGGATCTCGTGATCCTCCTGCCTCAACCTGGGATTTCAGGTGGGTGCCACGGTGCCCGACGCAGTCAATCTCTGCTATGGAGGCATTCCCAGAAGGGGTGCAAGAGGAAGGGCTGTCTGCTAGCAGCACCCAGCTGCTGTGGTGATGAGTCCATCTCTCCTGACAGGACATGCAGATGGCTCATCTCATGGCCGTCGTGCTTGCCTTCCTTGTGCATTGCCTGTTTCTCCTCTCATGGATGAATCAGGATGTTTGGATGAGGGCACTGGATAGATGGGCTTGATGATCCGATCCGGTGAGTTTGCAGAAGAGGGCATCTCCAGGTCTGTTCAAAGGGCAGTCACGGCCCCATCTGACTCATCAGGCTGTGTGCAGTGCTGGCTAACAAAGGCCAGCACCAGCAGGACTCAGACAGACAGGGGTTCATGGTAACTGTGTACCCAAGGGGTGATGATGGCCATGCAGTCACCACCATGTAGACATGACTGCAAGGAGAACGTTTTCTAAGGCAGTCGAAACCAAGACAAAGCCCGACTGGGAGAGAAATCATGCTCAAGTGTTGCTTAGACCCTGAGCTTGGGTGTTCCCAGCATCTTCCGTATTGTGCGGGGGCTTAAATGCATGTGTAACTGGCGGTCTTGCTCTGTCTCTGGACGTTCACCAGCATCTTGGGGGACCGTGGGAGATGAAGCAGATGTCAGTGAAGGACAGGTTGGAGAGGAAGAAGTACATGGGGGTGTGGAGGTGGAGGTCAGAGCTGTTGGCAGGCTGCCAAGCACCTTGACAAGGCACACAGACAGGAAGAGTCCAAAGAGAAGGGGCTGCAGTTCTTGGTCCTCTGAGAGTGCCAGGAGGAGGAACTCTACTGCACCTGTTGGGTCTTCAGGTTTCATGTTGCTGAGGAGGAGGATGGGGAAAGTAAAGGCCATGAACCAGAATGAGTGTACAAGGGTCCTTTATTTTGAAAACCTTCCATATATATTTTGGAAAGAGAATATTACTAGTCAGTCTCTTTCTCTCTCTCTCTCTCTCTCTCTCTCTCTCTCTCTCTCTCTCTCTCTCTCTCTCTCTTTTCTCTTTCTGTCCAAGTAGTGTCTACACTACTTGATTGCCCAAAACTTTTAATGGAATGCCCACTCTTTTTCACATTGTATAAATGACTAGAAGAGAATGCAACTGTAGATAGACCAGGAGGTGTGGTACACATAAGGTTTATTCTTTGCTTTTCTAAAGAGAAATTTCTGACTATTTGACATCATATCAGATTTTGGAGTTGACACTGTTTTCTTTCTGTGATACATGAGAAGACTGACATTTTAAAATCATCTCAACCATATCTCTGCACATTTTATCTATGATTAACGTGTTATCAAATTTAATGAGTTTAAAATAGTGAAGAAAGATGCCATCTTGCCCAAAATCTCAAAGAACATACCTTGAAAATTAGAAATTCATACAGAATGAGCGAACATGGGGTAAACTAATGTGATAACACATGAAGGTATTGAATCCTTAAGTAAAATGTCACAAAATGAACACACATGTGGAGCTTCACCTCTGACCACATGTACTGAGTATGTGCAGATTGGCATAGCCTGCCTTTTGGGTTCTTTTTAGTTATACATAACATTGGCATTTATTTTGACATACTTATAAAGGCATGAAATATAATTTCCCCTTTCCCTCCACTATTCTCCTACCCTGTTCCCTTTCATTTTTCTGGTATTTCTTTTTAGTTTTTTTCTTCCAGTTTTTAGTTATTTTGTATTTTTTTAATTTAATTTTTTATTTTTTAGTTAGTGTTTTGTGAATATACATGATGATGAGATTCATTGTGGCATGCAATGTATACATAGGAAAGTTAGGTCAGATTAATTCCCTGATTCTTAGTTCACATTTAAATGTCATAATTTATACCTGTATATATGTGGATATAAATATGTGTGTGTGTACACACACTCACGCACACATGTATATGTATGTATGACATTTATATATATGTGTGTGTGTGTGTATATATATAATATTCTCACATCTAAAATAGGGACCAGGCTTCAGAAGGTAATTAAATACACAGCTGTTCCTTAGTTTTTAACTTGGACGGAACACTGGGATCTATTGTAGAGGAGGTAGGCATTGCAAGTTCAAGGTCTGGGAACTGGGGATGGGCAGGAACCATGGGGAGAACTGAATGATGAACAGTTTCCCTCAGGGTCAGGTAGTCAGCCATCCTGAACTACCCACCTCCAGAGTCTCGGTCTTTAAGGACCTGCACTCCTGGGGTGAGAATGACTGTGAAATAGCTGGTCTAATGAGGAGCTTTGCATCTTGAGACCCCAGGGAAATAGCATCAGGAGCAGCATCTGACCTCACTCCCCAGCCCTGCCCTGCTCAGGAAGCAACACCCAAGCCTCCTCCCAGAGACGACCTTCCCTGACCAGGATTCCTTATCCATCTGGTCTGTCTGCACGTCCTGAAACAGATTTCCCATCTTCAGTATTCAGGTAAGATGTTCAGCTTCTTTCCTCTTGAAACCAGAAAGGGAACACAAAGTCCCCGAGTTAATGCTCTGGGAATGAGGGAAGACGTGTTTTGAGAATTTCATCCTGGGGAAGCAGGAGAAATCGTGTGCAGGAGACCATGAGAAACAAGATCCATGCCCAGCAAGTCAGTCTCCACCCCTTAACCCTTCGCATAGGCGCTCACCTGATGTCACGCAGCTCCTGTTCTTCATTCTGTGCACAAGCTCATGGGCCATTTCCTTCAGACAGGAAATCTTCCCTTTCTCAAAGGTGATGACTCTTACAAAGCACTCTGACATTTACTCAAAGTCTTATTTGGTGTTGGGTGTATTAGCCTATGACCGCTATGTGGCCATCTGCAACCCCCTGAGGTACACATAACCACCTACCACAGACTAGTGGCTTTGCAACAGAAGCTGATGTTCTCACAGTCCTAGATGCTGGTGTGCAGAGGTCAAAGTGTCTCAGGAGTGGTGTTCAAACACATTCCCACGTTGGGCTGCTGCCACGGATCTATGTATATTCACCACTCTATTTGCAACAGATTGATCAACATCATGGAAGCTAGAAACCACACAGCTGTTTCAGAATTCCTGCTCCTGGGACTGACAGAGGACCCAGCCCTGCAGCCCCTCATTTTCAGCCTGTTCCTGTCCATGTACCTGGTCACCATCCTGGGGAACCTCCTCATCATCCTGGCCGTCAGCTCTGACTCCCACCTCCACACCCCCATGTACTTCTTTCTTGCCAATCTTTCCTTCACTGACATCTGTTTAAGCTCAAACATAATTCCAAAGATGCTGGTTAACATCCTAACACAGAATAAGAGCATTACGTACACAGCCTGCCTCACCCAAGTCTGCTTTGTCTTGCTTTTTGGTGGCGTGGAAACTTGTCTCCTTACAGTGATGGCCTATGACCGCTACGTGGCCATCTGCCATCCACTCAGGTACACAGTCATCATGAACCCCAGGCTCTGTGGACTGCTGATGCTGTTTTCCTTGTTGATTAGCCTTGTGGATGCCCTTCTGCACACTCTGATGGTGCTGCGTCTGTCCTTCTGCACAGCCTTACAGATGCCCCACTTCTTCTGTGAACTTGCTCAGATCATCAAGCTGTCCTGTTCTGACCACTTCATTGATAACATCCTGATATATGTTGTAGCTTGCCTATTTGGTGGTGTTCCTGTCTCTGGGATCATTTTCTCTTACGTTCACATTGTGTCCTCTGTCTTGAGAATGCCATCAGCAGAAGGAAAGCATAAAGCCTTTTCCACCTGTGGATCTCACCTATCCGTTGTCTCCTTGTTCTATGGGTCAGGACTTGGGGTGTACATTAGCTCTGCAGTGACTGACTCCCCCAGGAAGACTGCTGTGGCTTCAGTGATGTACACTCTGGTCCCTCAGATGCTGAACCCCTTTATCTACAGCCTGAGGAACAGGGACATGGAGGAGGCCTTGAGGAAATTCCTTTGAAAGACAGCTTCTCATCTATGACAAGGGGTCTCCCGAGTAAGTCACAGTGAAGTGTTCCTGCTTAGCTAGAATACCTGACACTTTGTCACAACATCCTTCTGAGATGTTGAGATACCACAATGACCACTTGCATTTTAACTTGGCTGAAACCTTACTTTTCAGGTGGTCTAGGTTGGTGATGATTGACTTATGATTTCCATTCTCTAAACACATTTCCTTGTTCAGGTTTCACAGAAGTGGAGTCTAAAACAGGGCTTCCAGTTGTAGTGAATTTCTCTGTGTTGCACCCTCAGTAGATGGCACATTAGTGAAGCAGAACAGGGAAAGGATGGACACAGAGCATGGTCACATCTGCAGGACAGCTTCCCCTGGAGCTTTTGTCCAGGGCCATCCCAGCTGCCTTCCACTGTGAAACCTGCTGTGAGACAAAGGGATGCAAATTCTTAACCCAGGAAGAATTCCTGAGCATATCTGTGTGAGGCAAAAGAGCATCAACACACACAATGTCTATCTATGAAAGTTGCATAATTAAATGATGTCCATGGTTTGAGATGACTGTGATGTAGTAGAACATTTAAATGAAGATGACTTCTGTGCTAATATGAAAAGAATACCATGCATATGATAGCTCTACCAATGAAGAGAGTCACCTTCCATTCCTAGATCCTCAGAGTCTGGGAATGCACTGGGACAGATGGTGGAGCTTCATTCAGATCCCCATGAAGTGGCCTCATCTCAGCACTTGTTCTGTTCCTGTCTTCAGGCCATAACTGCATGGGCGGTGTCACATATGGACAGGATGCCTGAGGTGACACTCTGAGAGCCTGTTCCTGGAGACTTAACTAGGAAGTCATGGATCATGGGTCAGTCACATTGTATCCTTGAAGTGGACTAAATGTTGGCCATCAAAATATCCACAATCCTGTCCTGTTAACATGCAATATATGTGGGATAAAGGTGACCGTTACTTGCTTATAAGAAGGGGTTTGTAGAGCAGGAGCTTTCACCTGATTCTGTGGACAGTCTGTAAATGCAATCCTGTGTTTCCCTTAGCAGAAGCAGAGGACACGTAGCCCACAGAAGGCACTGTGACCAGAGGTGGGCATTGGATAGATGGAGTCGCTATTGATGCCAGTGTTTGATCACTAGGCCCCACAGAGCTGTCATTTAGTTAGACTCTTATGGGTTTGTAAAAATCAATCCTTTAGGTATCCCTCTTATTAAATAAATTAACTACTATTGCAGTTCAAATTTAATACGTGAATTCCATGACTTCTTGTTAGTCCTGTGATTTTGCTTCAGAATCAGTCATGCTGTTGGGTGTGGCAGTGATTCACTGTGGTGTGCCCCAAGGACTAAATTCTACCCAGCTTGCAGGAGTGCTGGTGGCACCCAGCATTGGCCGTCAGCCCTTGCTGGGACAGCATCTGTGAGAGGGAGATACTGCTCATGACCCTTCTCAAGGGGGCAACCAAAGACTGGTCAAAGCAAAGATGAACACCTGGTCCACCTGGTGCACCTGGAGACACGTCTGTCGGTGCATCTCATATCAAGCTCAGCTGTCCATTTGTGGGGGACCCTGTGGATCTGTCTGCATCGACACCAACCTCAAGCTGCTTTAATTATTGTAGCTTTATCATCCAGGTGGCATGAGTCCTCTGACTTTACTCTTCTTTTTCACAATTGTTTTGGCTCTTCTAAGTCTTCCATATTCCCTTGCAACTTGAAATTCCTATCAAATAGCCTGCTGGGATTTCACTGAATGTACTTATCAATCTAGGGGCAATTGACATTTTGAGAAAGCTAAGTCTTCCAATCTGTGCATATATTATATGTGTCCATATTTTTAGACTTTCTTTAATTTTCTCCAACAGTTTTTATATCCATCAGGGTACAAACACTTCACATATTTTCAAATATATCTTTTAAGTATTTCATATTTACGAAAATATTTAAAAACTAATCCAACATCCATACCTGTCTGAAATAAACAAAATCCCCAAACAAACACCCCTCAGTAAAGCAGAAATAGGAGAGATCTTCCTCAGTCTGATAAGCTCACTTATGAAATACTTCGGCTACCGTCACACTTATGGAAGTTCTCTGTACGCCTCTGCTCAGCGGCGTTGCCTGGGCCCTGCTCACAAAACACATGACATCTCTCTAATGAATTCCAGGGCTCCTCTTCAGTACAAAGGCAGCTCTAATAACGATTTCAAGAAGTCTTATTTCATTTCAGATGTGAAGCAATATTCTGAATATATGGGCACGAATAATTTGCTAACATTAGATAAGATATTGTGTCATCATCCTTTATGGCTTAAAGAATACTTCAGATAAATCAGTCTCAAAAGAGGAAAGGTTTATTTTGGCTCATTTCTGAGGTTTTCTTTTATTGTCATTTCTCCTGTTGCTTTGGGCCTGGGATCATGAAGAACGTCATGGAGGGAATCTCAGGCAGAGGACGCCACCAGGAGAGAGAGAGAGAGAGAGAGAGAGAGAGAGAGAGAGAGAGAAGGGAGGGGTTCTCACTCTTCCCTTCAAGTGCACAGTCCCCAGTGACCTATCTACCTTCTGCTACACCCCATCTCTGAATGGTCCCACCACCTCCCAAGAGCACCCCAGTGTGAGGAACAATCCTTTAACATACTGGCTTTGGTTGGACCAATATCCAAACTATCACATGGTAAAGATGCAAATGCTCAGGGTGCTTCTTCTTGACTTTTGTTGAATATTTTATGAACTGTGAGATGAAATGAAATCTCTCAATGTAGTTTTGATTTACATTTCCCTGATTGTTAACAGTTTGAACATTTTTTATATGTTTGTTGGCTATTTGCATTTGTTCTTTTGAAAAATGTCTGATTAGTTTGTTTGCCCATCGACTCATGGGGTTACTTGTTTTTGTTAGTGTTATTGTTTGAGTTCTTATGTATTCTGGATATTAAGCCCCTGTCAGAGAAGCAGCTAGCAATGACCTTCTCCCATTCTGTAGGCCCCCTCTTTGTCTTCTTAACTATTTCCTTGGCTGTGAATAACTTTTTACTTGATGGCCTTCCACTTATTGATTCTTAGTTTTATTTCTTGAGCTTTAGGGGTCTTGTTAAGGAAGTTGGTTCCTGCTCCAGTAGGATGGAGGGGTGACCCTTTGGGAAACTGCTTCTTGTAATATGAAAACTCAGTTTCAAGTTTCAGCAAGTTCAAGTTTATCCACAAGACATTAATTTAAAAAAGAACTGGAAATAACTTGCAAAAAATCAGTGGAGAAGAGGAAGGGGAGTAGAGGGGAAGGTGGGGGAAGGGGGGAAATGTTGGGACCTGAATTCAGGAAATTATACTCCATGTTTGTGTAATTATGTCAAAATGTATCCTAAAGTTAAATGTGACTGAAAAGTATCAATAAAAAAATTTTCAGTGAGTTACACTGGAATTTTCCTTTATTAAAAAGTTGGATTTTAATGACATATTCAACAGCATCATCACTCATATTTATTTCTTGCAATAATTATTTATATTAATAAAGATAAGTTATAGTTATAAATATGTGCATATATTAATATGTGTAACTAGACACTCTTTACTTGTACCTACAGCTGTCTCCATTACCATACATAACTATAGAAACTATCTTCTATAGTTTATTTTGGAGATGAAAGGCAATACTTTTCCTGAGGTTGTGTGTTAGGTGGCACTGCAGCACTATCTGGGGACAGAGGACTAGGATACATGCAGAAGGAAGCCATGTCCATGTGTGAAAGGTCCTTGTGATGGACCTGGGGAGAAGGAGGTGGAGGGACGCCTGGACATAGCTGTAGCTCAGGATGTGGGATCAGCCAACACCACGCTGGGAAAGGTCAGGAATCCCTCCACCAAATACCACCTAGTGAGGGTCTCACAGGCAGCAAGTGACTACCCGGCTCAGCAGCTGGTGCCGATAAGATATTTCAAGTTCCTGGAGGTGAAGGTTGTGGAGGTGTCGGGGCACGTCCTGCTGGAGGCCTGTTTTGTGTCGAGGTCTGTGTGCTGGGCAGTCTTCCTCCCCTTGTCCTCTCCCAGCTGCATCAGCTGCCTGGACTCCTGTCCTGGGAGACTGCGTTCGACCTCCTAAGAGTTGGTCTGTGAGGCATTTACAAATATGGCTATTTCTTCAGATTTTCAATTCTCTGCATATTTATCTTTCCTATTATTCCTATGTTTTGGAAAAAAAATATTGTGCAACTTGTCACCTGAACTCATAGAGATTTGATCTTCAAGAAATTACTGAAAATAATGTCTCAGTAAAATAGTGGTCATGAGTCCTAAGGTTTTGGAAGCAAGCCCTCTGACCCAGAGTGTGGGTGCTGTCTGGATGCTGTCCCTTGGTGGATAGGACCTACGAGGCCAGCAAACTGGAGACTTTGAGAGCCGAGTGTACCTGTGTCTCAATCAGGTGAAAGTTTTCAGTGATGTTTCAGTTTTCCTAATCTAGTACTTCTCAGAGATCAGTGAAGCCTGACATCCTTACTCCAAATGCATATGAACTTCCCCTAAAAAATAAGAGGAAGCGATTTTACATTCTCACCCTGCTCTATCTGCAGTCTCTCCTCTCTTTGTATCACAACTCCTCGAAGGAGATTTCTCTACTCACCATCCCTCGCTAAGTGGCTGAGACTGGATTTGAACTTGCAATCCTCCTGCCTCAGCCTCCCGGGATTACAGGTGTGCGCCACTGCACCCGACTCAAATAATGCATTTTTAAAATGTTAAATTCATGTAGAAACAGGAAACAAGTGATAAAACAAGTTGATAAGCATAGGGAAATATTACTGTCCTGAAATATGAAAGGTTTTAAATGAACACCAACATGGAAATCCGTCTCTGCCTAGTAGAGCATGCTTGAGATCCAGCCAATTCTACTGAGTGTGTGGACGCATCTGCCTACTGCTGACTTTTGCTGAGTTTGTATTTGAATTAACACCTCATTTTAAATTGCAGACCCATAATCTCAGTTCACAGCTTCCTTATGTGAAGGAAAGTGAACCGTGATGACACAGCAATGATTAAAGAAAAGGATGAGAATGTGCTAGTGCCCTTCAACAGATGCACAGATAAAGAAAGGGTGGTACATATACACAGGGGAGTTGGACTCCGCCATAAAGAAGAAGGAAATTATGGCACTTGCTGGTCAACAGACGGAACCCGAGAACATCATGCTAAGTGAGATCAGCCAGACTGAGAAGGTCAAGGGTGGAATGTTTACTGTAATGTGGGGGAGCTAGAGCAAAGTAAAGAAAAAGGTGGGGGAACCCCAAGAAAATAGAAGAGAGACCAGTGAAGGAGGGGAAGGAGGTAGAGATGGAGGAGGAGGGAAAGAGAAAGTAGGAGCTGCAGAATGACATGGACCAAATTATACTATGTACAATACAAATATATCACAGTGAGCTTCGCTTTATGGATATCTTTTAAAATTGATTTTTCAAAAAATGAATGTCAGCAGAATGCATTACAATTCTTATTACACAAACGCAGCACAACTTTTCATGTCTCTGGTTGTATACTTTATGTCTATCTATAAAGCTCAAAAACTATCAATAAAGAGAGGGAAAGATGAGTAAAGTAGAGGAAGTAGAAGAGGAGCAGAGGGGAGGGAGGGAAAGAAGTACCAGGGACCGAAGTGGAGCAAATCGTAAGCCATGTGTGCTGACTGGGTCAACATAACCCCTGTATGTTGTGTAACTAACTATGGCGCACGATTGACAACACAAAAAAGGCCTTGGGGAAAAGAAATTAAGACTCAGGTATCATCAATGACAAGAGGAGAAACTTTGATTTTTATTTTAAAACCTCTTAGCTATATTTGTAGTCGTGTTATTTATACCCTCTGTATGAGGTATATTTCACACTAAAAGTAAATCAGGCTCCTTGATTTCATGAATAGATAGAGACACTTCTTTAAAGCTAAAGCAGAAGTTTGCAATTTATTGGAAAATGCTGTGTGTTGTGTTCACAGGCTACAATAAATGGAGGGAGGAGAAACAGTGGAGAGAACTGGGTGCTCTGCACCTGGCTTCTGGGGCCAGGGGACAAGGCAGCCTGAAAGCCTCCCTTCTGTTTCCTTGGTCTTCAAGGATTTGCACCCCAGGGATCAGAAGGCAGTGAAATTGCTAGTCTAACAAGGAGCTTGCATATTGAGCCCCAGGGGTGTGGAGACTGCATAGAGTCGGCTTGTGGCCACCTCACTCCACAGCCCTGCCCAGTGGAGAAGCAACACCGGAGCCTCCTCCTAGAACCCCATTCCTGACCAGGACCCGTGGACCCAGTCAAGTCTGTCTGCACTTCTTTGGTATGTACTTTCCACCACCAATACCCAGATGAGGCCTTGAACATGGTTCCCTTGAAGCCAACCAGGTGACATGCAGTCCCTTGGTTAACACACTGGACATAAGGTTTGGTGAGATTCATGTATGTAATTCATTTATTAGTTAACTCAATTTCATGTTTCAGGATATAGCCCTGCCAAAAGTACATGTGAATTATTGATGTTTCTTTACTCACTTTTCTCCATGACCAGCATTCCCAGAGGGCAGTTCCCCAAATAAATGCTTCCCTGAGATGTGCATTTATCATATTAATCATGTGCTCTTACTTTTTTCCTCATCTGTCCCTACTCACTGCTTTTTATGAGGAGTGAGAGGTGCAAGATATAAATATTCATGATAGAAAAAATAGGCCAATAGGAAACAACCATATTAGGGTCCCACATGCTATACACCATGCTGACAGCTTTTGTTATGTTCATTTCTCATCATTACCCAATTTTTTCAGCTTATTGAAGCATAATTTAATAAAAAACATATATTCAAATATACAATGTGGGGACCCCATATGCACCTGTACTGAAAAATGATTAGCAAGATCCAGCTAATTAGCATGGCCATCATGCAGTTCCCATTGAACATGGAGAACACCGGGGCTTCTCATACAGTGAAGATGTTTCCCCTACACAAAGTGTGTTCTGGAGCACAGATTAGAATGTATGAGCCCATATTACGTCTAATCAAAATCTCTGTCATTGACAACCTTGTTTCACCCTGTAGAGAGACCACTAGTCAAGAGGGACACTCCCGGCAGCACTCTAATTAAATGTATCTCATAAACGTGACGATTCTGTGTTATGAGGTCTCTGTTTTCTGAAGAACAGAGAATCATTTTTTGTTTCCATTGACAGTAGTTTGTGCACATCAGTCTTTCTCTCATTTTAAGAATCTATTTTAAAAATCCTATGTTCCTATTACCTTCAGGGAAGAATTCCCTTGGGATGACACAGAATCCCATGGACGGAGTTCCCCAGCTCCTCTTAGAATTAATGCTAAAGGAGATGACTTGCCGCTCCATGGGTCAGTCTTCTGAGCTCCAAGCCTAGAGGCAACATTTCCTTGTGTCCACCTGGATCCATGCCACCCACTAATTTCATCTCATCAGGGAGAAGTCAAAACACCTTGAAGGCCAGGGATTGTCTTTACGCTTTGCTCAGGAAGTAGATGTTAAAAGGACAAAGGTAAATTGTGAGGTTGGAATGATCATCAGGAATGCTGCTTCTTGCCACCCAGAGTCATTGGCAGAGCCTGGTCAAGATCTAGCTCCTCAGGGAGACTTTCTGAGTTTGTCCCAGTCCTTGCAAGCACTTATGGGTATCGCATATCCAAGGATTATTCACGGGTAGATTTGGCAAGGTCTTCAGATGATTTTGAGAGACTCCAGATTTTGTGAATCCACAGATCAAGTAGACGGAGCTAATGAAGTCATTATCATCTTTTTGTTTACTTGAAGGCATGGGCAATTCTGTCTGAAAGCCTTGTCCTTTTCTTTATTCTCAACACTGAGCACATTCATGAGAAAGAATTGGTTCTCATCCAGAGTGGCTTGTATAAAGGGATTCCAGGGGAAAGGAAGGCTGAGCAGAAAGGAGCAATTGGGAAAGGAGAAGGGGGAACTATTTGGATACTCCTGAGAGCTCATGACACAGTTATGAAGTGTTTGTTTTTAATGAACTGGTTCTCAGTGTTCAGCTTATATCAAAACCACTTGGAGGGCTGGTTGAAGCATAGACTGATAGCCTCATCCCCAGAATTTATCACCCATAACTATGGAGGGGGGCTTAATCTTTACATTTTTAACTCCTTCCCAACTGATGCTGCTGCCACCGTCCGTTCATGTTATGATTTTTTAACTGTATCTTATCCGTCAGATTATTCAACAACATGAAAGCCAGAAACATGTCCGTTTCCTCAGAATTCCTTCTTCTGGGACTGACAGATGACCCAGCCCTGCAGCCCCTCATCTTTAGCCTGTTCCTGTCCATGTACCTGGTCACCATCCTGGGGAACCTGCTCATCATCCTGGCCGTCAGCTCTGACCCCCACCTCCACACCCCCATGTTCTTCTTCCTCTCCAACCTGTCCTTGGCGGACATCTGCATCAGCACCACCAGGATCCCCCAGATGCTGGTGAACATCCAGAGAAAGAGAAAGACCATCAGTTATGCAGGCTGCCTCAGCCAGGTCTGCTTTGTCCTGGTTTTTGCTGGATCGGAGAACTTTCTCCTGGCAGCAATGGCTTATGACCGTTACGCCGCCATCTGCCATCCCCTCAGGTACACGGCCATCATGAACCCCCGCCTGTGTGTCCTGCTGGTTCTGGTCTCCTTGTCCATCAGCACTGTGGACGCCCTGCTGCACAGTCTGATGCTGCTGAGGCTGTCCTTCTGCACAGACCTGGACATCCCCCACTTCTTCTGTGAACTTGATCAGGTCATCACGCTGGCCTGTTCTGACACCCTCATCAATAACCTCCTGATATATGTCACAGCTGGGATATTTGCTGGGCTTCCCCTCTCTGGAATCATTTTCTCTTACCTTCACATTGTGTCCTCTGTCTTGAGGATGCCGTCACCAGGAGGAGTGTATAAAGCCTTTTCCACCTGTGGCTCTCACCTGTCTGTGGTCTGCTTGTTCTACGGGACAATTTTTGGGGTGTACATTAGCTCTGCAGTGACTGACTCACAGAGAAGAGCTGCAGTGGCCTCAGTGATGTACTCTGTGGTCCCTCAGATGCTGAACCCCTTCATCTACAGCCTGAGGAACAGGGACATGAAGGGGGCCTTGAGGAAGCTCCTGGGTGGGGTCACTTCTCCTCAGTGATGGATCATTTGTTTTGCACTGGAGTAAACCAGAGCTACCAGATTCCTGGTGAGCGGAACTCCTGACTTTCCTACCCCGACCTTTTTGTAAATGCCTAAACAGGGTGGGTATGTGGTCCAGTGTTGGAGCAGTTGCTGAGCCTGTGTGAGACCCTTGGTTGGAGCCCAGCAATGCAAAAATAAAATATAAAATAAATACAATGACGAACACAATGACCAGCTGCATTTTACTTGACTCATACTTATGCTTTGTCCTGCTGATAAAACTTCAATTCTCAAAGCATGATTTCTTTGGTCGGGTGCCACATGATCTAATCCTAGAGCAGAGATTCTGTTTTGTCAGTTCTTCTGTGGTAATCTCTAAGAAGGAAAATTAGAGAAAGAACACAAAGAAAGTATTTAAAGAGTTGTGGTCATATTTAGACAAAACTTCTACCAGATCATGTGAGTAGAGCCTGTAGAATTGCATTCTAGATGGAGGCACATTGTGGGTGCCTGTGTCCTATGAATAAATACTGAACCCTCACGGCCAAGCCACATCCTCCCCAACCATCTGCCACACTCAGTATCAATGTCTATAAAATTGGAGCAATTAGATGACATTGCTGGTTTGACATTGGTGGTGACATTTCAGAAATTCATCGATGACAGTATTTATGCCACAAATGTTCTTCCATTTGGCCTTGTTGAAAGTCACGTAATTTAGTGGATAAATTCTACATCTTGTCATTTTCATCCTTGATCAAAAATCAATCATTTCATTTAGCAGTTATTTGTTAGGGCCAATCTCTGTAATTTTACATGATGTGTGATGGGCTTAACAATAAGGAGACTTTCTGACGTTGATGACAGAAAGTCATCAAAGTCTATTTTTATGCTATTATAATGAACCTATTTTAGTGTTCTCTCCATGTGCTCTGAAGGAATTCAAAACAGTTTTATACTTTGAGTATAATTATTGAATACCACAAAGTAGCTTCTCAGTTTGGGGAACTTCCAAAGAGTTTTCCTAAGTGGTGAAATCAATGTGCCTTACCATTAGACATTCCTGGGTTCCACATCATCCCCAGAACATAGCCTTTGGCCTGACAATCTAATGGGTATATAATGGCATTTAATTAATTCCCATTTATCTTATGAGATTGATAGTGGTTTCAAATATTATGTGTCATTTATTTTCCCTGTTTGTGAAAGAAATTTTCTATGATATTTCCATTGAGATTCTTATTTTTAACCAATAATAGATTTCTGATGTTTTGAGAAATTTTCATATTTTTTCCATCTTTTTTAAAAATAGTTTTTAGTTGTAGTTGGACAAAATATCTTTATTTTACTTATTTATTCCTATGTGGTGCTGAGGATTGAACCCAGCGCCTCACATGTGCTGTGTGAGCACTCTACCACTGAGCCACAAACCCAGCCCTTTCTTTCCATCTTGATTGTACTAATGTAAAGTCCCACCAAAAATGCATTTGTGCTCCTCTTATTATAAATCCTCATGAGCATTTTAAATTATTTGTATTCTAGATCATTGCCATTTGAACTGGAGTGAGCTGAAATTTCAGTATATTGTCATTTGCATTTTCTTACTGCTAAGGAGCTGGACTTTTTTTCACACATTTTTCAATAAAATACAGAAAGCAATTTGTCTTGGAAACAAAAAGTAATTTAACATTTATCAATAATACAACTTTCCATGGAACATCACCAGCCTCAAAAAATTTTATACAGAAGCTCTCCCCAATTTTCAGGAGAATTGATTTCAATTAAAGGGCAATTTCAGAAAATATGGGTAAGGAATATGCTCTATATTATCTTCAATTTGAATGTCAGATATAGACAATTTAATACACAAAAGGGAAACCCAAATGTACTCTGACTGCAGATGTTCTGCAGAATATTAGAAATAGGAGTCCAGCAAAGAATAGAGAGTGTGACCATTTTTTGTTTGTTTTTCTCTCAAGGAATGCAAGGTTGGTTCTATCTCTACATAACCACATCATGTGCTCTTGACTACACTAGGTCTTTTCTCAAATGTCATCTTTTCAAAAAAGCATCTCATTATCATCCTGTTTAAAATTAGAATAACTTTCACATCATCGTATTCCTAACATATATAATCCATAGCATTTCTCAGCACTGAAAAGAATGTGATTTTCATATGAAAACACGTTTGGCTACCAAGAATAAAACAGAAACAAAGTTTTATACTGAAAGGTTATTAGGATATGTAACTGGGATGAGACCCTGTGGAAGAGAAGTGATTGAAATTTGATTAGCCTGAGGGATAAATTGTGCTGGGACAACCAGTATCTCCCAGTAAGTGTTCTCTGACCTGCCAGGGGTTAGGAAATGGAGACGAACCTTCAGATTTGTCTAAAATTAGGGCAAGTGAGTCAGGTCTTTAAACTGCACAGTATTACCACGGATGAGATTTGGGAAGGGGAAGTAACCTTGGTTGCAGTCAATCTCTTTTATTTTTTAAAATTAATTAATTGATTTATTTATTGATGCTAGGGATTGAACCTAGGGGCTCTTAACACCTGAGACACATCCCTAGCCCTTTTTTGTTTTAGCAACATAGGGCCTTTCTAAGTTGCTCAGGATCTCGTGATCCTCCTGCCTCAACCTGGGATTTCAGGTGGGTGCCACGGTGCCCGGCGCAGTCGATCTCTGCTATGGAGGCATTCCCAGAAGGGGTGCAAGAGGAAGGGCTGTCTGCTAGCAGCACCCAGCTGCTGTGTGATGAGTCCATCTCTCCTGACAGGACATGCAGATGGCTCATCTCATGGCCGTCGTGCTTGCTTTCCTTGTGCATTGCCTATTTCTCCTCTCATGGACGAATCAGGATGTTTGGATGAGGGCACTGGAGAGATGGGCTTGATGATCCGATCCGGTGAGTGTGCAGAAGAGGGCATCTCCAGGTCTGTTCAAAGGGCAGTCAGGGCCCCATCTGACTCATCAGGCTGTGTGCAGTGCTGGTCAACAAAGGCCAGCACCAGCAGGACTCAGACAGACAGGGGTTCATGGTAACTGTGTACCCAAGGGGTGATGATGGCCATGTAGTCACAACCATGTAGACATGACTGCAAGGAGAACATTTTCTAAGGCAGTCGAAACCAAGACAAAGCCTGACTGGGAGAGAAATCATGCTCAAGTGTTGCTTAGACCCTGAGCTTGGGTGTTCCCAGCATCTTCGGTATTGTGCGGGGGCTTAAATGCCTGTGTCACTGGCGGTCTTGCTCTGTCTCTGGACGTTCACCAGCATCTTGGGGGACCGTGGGAGATGAAGCAGATGTCAGTGAAGGACAGGTTGGAGAGGAAGAAGTACATGGGGGTGTGGAGGTGGGGGTCAGAGCTGTTGGCAGGTTCCTGAGCACCTTGACAAGGCACACAGACAGGAAGAGTCCAAAGAGAAGGGGCTGCAGTTCTTGGTCCTCTGAGAGTGCCAGGAGGAGGAACTCTACTGCACCCGTTGGGTCTTCAGGTTTCATGTTGCTGAGGAGGAGGATGGGGAAAGTAAAGGCCATGAACCAGAATGAGTGTACAAGGGTCCTTTTACTTTGAAAAACTTCCATATATATTTTGGGAAGAGAATATTACTAGTCTCTCTCTCTCTCTCTCTCTCTCTCTCTCTCTCTCTCTCTCTCTCTCTCTCTCTCTCTCTCTCTCTCCCTCTCTTTTCTCTTTCTGTCCAAGTAGTGTCTACACTACTTGATTGCCCAAAACTTTTAATGGAATGCCCACTTCTTTTCACATTGTACAAACGACTAGAAGAGAATGCGACTGTAGATAGACCAGGAGGTGTAGTACACGTAAGGTTTATTCTTTGCTTTTCTAAAGAGAAATTTCTGACTATTTGACATCATATCAGACTTTGGAGTTGACACTGTCTTCTTTCTGTGATACATGAAAAGACTGACATTTTAAAATCATCTCAACAATATCTCTGCACATTTTATCTACGATTAACGTGTTATCAAATTTAATGAGTTTAAAATAGTGAAGAAAGATGCCATCTTGCCCAAAATCTCAAAGAACATACCTTGAAAATTAGAAATTCATACAGAATGAGCGAACATGGGGTAAAGTGATGTGATAACACATGAAGGTATTGAATCCTTAAGTAAAATGTCACAAAATGAACACACATGTGGAGCTTCACCTCTGACCACATGTACTGAGTATGTGCAGATTGGCACAGCGTGCCTTTTGGGTTCTTTTTAGTTATACATAACATTGGCATTTATTTTGACATACTTATAAAGGCATGAAATATAATTTCCCCTTTCCCTCCCCTATTCTCCTACCCTGTTCCCTTTCATTTTTCTGGTATTTCTTTTTAGTTTTTTTCTTCCAGTTTTTAGTTATTTTGTATTTTTTTAATTTAATTTTTTATTTTTTAGTGTTTTGTGAATATACATGATGATGAGATTCATTGTGGCATGCAATGTATACATAGGAAAGTTAGGTCAGATTAATTCCCTGATTCTTAGTTCACATTTAAATGTCATAATTTATACCTGTATATATGTGGATATAAATATATGTGTGTGTACACACACTCACGCACACATGTATATGTATGTATGACATTTATATATATGTGTGTGTGTGTGTATATATATAATATTCTCACATCTAAAATAGGGACCAGGCTTCAGAAGGTAATTAAATACACAGCTGTTCCTTGGTTTTTAACTTGGACGGAACACTGGGATCTATTGTAGAGGAGGTAGGCATTGCAAGTTCAAGATCTGGGAATTGGGGATGGGCAGGAACCATGGGGAGAACTGAATGATGAACAGTTTCCCTCAGGGTCAGGTAGTCAGCCATCCCAAACTCCCCACCTCCAGAGTCTTGGTCTTTAAGGACCTGCACTCCTGGGGTGAGAATGACTGTGAAATAGCTGGTCTAATGAGGAGCTTTGCATATTGAGACCCCAGGGAAATAGCATCAGGAGCAGCATCTGACCTCACTCCCCAGCCCTGCCCTGCTCAGGAAGCAACACCAGAGCCTCCTCCCAGAGACGACCTTCCCTGACCAGGATCCATTATCCCCCTGGTCTGTCTGCACGTCCTGAAACAGATTTCCCATCTTCAGTATTCAGGTAAGATGTTCAGCTTCTTTCCTCTTGAAACCAGAAAGGGAACACAAAGTCCCCTAGTTAATGCTCTGGGAATGAGGGAAGACGTGTTTTGAGAATTTCATCCTGGGGAAGCAGGAGAAATCGTGTGCAGGAGACCATGAGAAACAAGATCCATGCCCAGCAAGTCAGTCTCCGCCCCTTAACCCTTCCCATAGGCCCTCACCTGATGTCACACAGCTCCTGTTCTTCACTCTGTGCACAAGCACACGGGCCATTTCCTTCAGACAGGAAACCTTCCCTTTCTCAAAGGTGATGACTCTTACAAAGCACTCTGACATTTACTCAAAGTCTTATTTGGTGTTGGGTGTATTAGCTGTCAGGAATGCCAAAACCAACTACCACAGACTAGTGGCTTTGCAACAGAAGCTGATGTTCTCACGGTCCTAGATGCTGACATGCAGAGGTCAAAGTGTCTCAGGAGTGGTGTTCAAACACATTCCCACGTTGGGCTGCTGCCATGGATCTATGCATATTCACCACTTTATTTGCAACAGATTGAGCAACATCATGGAACCCAGAAACCACACAGCTGTTTCAGAATTCCTTCTCCTGGGACTGACAGATGACCCAGCCCTGCAGCCCCTCATCTTCAGCCTGTTCCTGTCCATGTACCTGGTCACCATCCTGGGGAACCTGCTCATCATCCTGGCTGTCAGCTCTGACTCCCGCCTCCACACCCCCATGTACTTCTTCCTCTGCAGCCTGTCTATTAATGACATCTCCTTAAGCACAACCATCATCCCCAAGATGTTGGTGAACATCCTGAGAGAGGATCAGAGCATCTCCTACATGGGATGCCTCTCTCAGGTCTGCTTTGTAATAGTTTTTGTTGGTATGGAGAATTGTCTCCTTGCAGTGATGGCCTATGACCGCTATGTGGCCATCTGCCATCCACTCAGGTACACAGTTCTGATGAACCCCTGCCTGTGTGTCCTGCTGGTTCTGGTCTCCTTTTCCATCAGCACTGTGGACGCCCTGATGCACAGTCTGATGGTGCTGCGGCTGTCCTTCTGCTCAGATCTGGAGATGCCCCACTTCTTCTGTGAACTCGCTCAGGTCATCAAGCTGTCCTGTTCTGACCACTTCATTGATAACATCCTGATATATGTTGTAGCTTGCCTATTTGGTGGTGTTCCTGTCTCTGGGATCATTTTCTCTTACGTTCACATTGTGTCCTCTGTCTTGAGAATGCCATCAGCAGAAGGAAAGCATAAAGCCTTTTCCACCTGTGGATCTCACCTATCCGTTGTCTCCTTGTTCTATGGGTCAGGACTTGGGGTGTACATTAGCTCTGCAGTGACTGACTCCCCCAGGAAGACTGCTGTGGCTTCAGTGATGTACACTCTGGTCCCTCAGATGCTGAACCCCTTTATCTACAGCCTGAGGAACAGGGACATGGAGGAGGCCTTGAGGAAATTCCTTTGAAAGACAGCTTCTCATCTATGACAAGGGGTCTCCCGAGTAAGTCACAGTGAAGTGTTCCTGCTTAGCTAGAATACCTGACACTTTGTCACAACATCCTTCTGAGATGTTGAGATACCACAATGACCACTTGCATTTTAACTTGGCTGAAACCTTACTTTTCAGGTGGTCTAGGTTGGTGATGATTGACTTATGATTTCCATTCTCTAAACACATTTCCTTGTTCAGGTTTCACAGAAGTGGAGTCTAAAACAGGGCTTCCAGTTGTAGTGAATTTCTCTGTGTTGCACCCTCAGTAGATGGCACATTAGTGAAGCAGAACAGGGAAAGGATGGACACAGAAAAGCATGGTCACATCTGCAGGACAGCTTCCCCTGGAGCTTTTGTCCAGGGCCATCCCAGCTGCCTTCCACTGTGAAACCTGCTGTGAGACAAAGGGATGCAAATTCTTAACCCAGGAAGAATTCCTGAGCATATCTGTGTGAGGCAAAAGAGCATCAACACACACAATGTCTATCTATGAAAGTTGCATAATTAAATGATGTCCATGGTTTGAGATGACTGTGATGTAGTAGAACATTTAAATGAAGATGACTTCTGTGCTAATAAGAAAAGAATACCATGCATATGATAGCTCTACCAATGAAGAGAGTCACCTTCCATTCCTAGATCCTCAGAGTCTGGGGATGCACTGGGACAGATGGTGGAGCTTCATTCAGATCCCCATGAAGTGGCCTCATCTCAGCACTTGTTCTGTTCCTGTCTCCAGGCCATAACTGCATGGGCGGTGTCACATCTGGACAGGATGCCTGAGGTGGCACTCTGAGAGTCTGCTCCTGGTGACTTAACTAGGAAGTCATGCATTATGGGTCAGTCACATTGTATCCTTGAAGTGGACTGAATGGTGGCCCTCAGAATATCCACAATCCTGTCCTGTTAACATGCAATATATGTGGGATAAAGATGACTGTTACTTGCTTATAGAGCAGTAGCTTTTACCTGATTGCTGTAAATGCAATCCTGTGTTTCCCTGTAGCAGAGCAGAGGACACACAGCCCACAGGAGGCACAGTGACCAGAGGTGGGAGTTGGATGGATGGAGTCGCTATTGATGCCGGTGTTTGATCACCTAGCCCCACAGAGCTGTCGTTTACTTAGACTCTTATGGATTTGTAAAAATCAATCCTTTAGGTATCCCTCTTATTAAATAAAGTAACTACTATTGAAGTTCAGATTTAATATGTGAATTCCATGACTTCTTGTTAGTCCTGTGATTTTGCTTCAGAATCAGTCATGCTGTTGGGTGTGGCAGTGATTCATCTATGTTCAATGCTCTGTGGTTGCATATTACGTGTGATGAGATTAAAATATAGAGCATTTCTGGCATTGATGAAGTTTCGGTAACTTTTTTTTCCTCTTACAAGAAAGCTACTTTAACATTCTCTTCTATGTCCTCTGAAGGAACAAAAAGATAATTTTCTTCTTGTGGTAAAATTATTGGATACAAAAGAGGATCTTTTCACTTTGGGTTAGTTCCAAAACGTTTTAAGGACTTAAATCTATTTATCCTACCCTCAGAAATTTCTGGTGATCCACATCCTCCCTGAAGCATTCCTTTACCCTGACAATCTAATGGGTCTAAAATAGCATTCAGTTAATTTACGTTTTTCTTATTATGAGGCTGAGAATTCTTTTATACATTAAGGTCTATTTTCTTGTCTTGTGAGAAACATGTCTGTGATATTTCCAATGTTCTGCTTAATATCTTATTCAAAGGAGTTCTTTATGCAACATCACAAGGAATTATATGTTATTACACATATTATACATATTATTATCACATATATAAGGTATATGTATATTGACATGTATGAATGGCAAGTGGATGGCTTAGTTGTGTGTTATAGTATTTGTAGATACCTACCCCTGTCTAATTTTAACAGGGTTAAATTTGTCAGTATATGCCCTCCTTATCTCTGCTCACTAGGTATTGGTCTTGAAAAGTGTACTTCCTTTTCAACTTGAAACTTCTACCAAAAAATCCTGCTGAGATTTTCATTGCGATTTCACTGAATTTACTTATCAATCTAGGGGCAATTGACATTTTGACAAAGCTGAGTCTTCCAATCTGTGCATATATTATATGTGTCCATATTTTTAGACTTTCTTTAATTTTCTCCAACAGAGAATATAGCTATCAGGGTACAAAACCTTCACATGTTTTTAAATGTATTTTTAAGTATTCATGTTTACAAAAAAATTTAAAAAACTAATCCAACATCCATACCTGTCTGAAATAAACAAAATCCCCAAACAAACACCCCTCAGTAAAGCAGAAATAGGAGAGATCTTCCTCAGTCTGATAAGCTCACCTATGAAATCCTTCGGCTACCGTCACACTTACGGAAGTTCTCTGCATGCCTCTGCTCAGCGGCGTTGGCCAGGCCCTGCTGACAAAACACATGACATCTCTCTAATGAATTCCAGGGCTCCTCTTCAGTGCAAAGACATCTCTAATAACGATTTCAAGAAGTCTTATTCCATTTCAGATGTGAAGCAATATTCTGTATATAACTGCATGGATAATTTGCTAATAAATATTATATAAGATATTGTGTCATCAGCCTTTGTGGCTTATAATAACTTCAAATAAATCAGTCAAAAAAAAGGAAAGGTTCATTTTGGCTCATTTCAAAGGTTTTACTTTATTGTCATTTCTCCTGTTTGTTTGAGCCTGGCATCATGAAGAACATCATGGAGGGAATGTGAGACAGAGGAGGCCACCAGGAAGAAAGAGAGAGAGAGAGAGAGAGAGAGAGAGAGAGAGAGAGAGAGAGAGAGAGAGAGAGAGAGAGAGGAGGTGGTCTCACTCTACCCTTCAAGTGCACAGTCCCTGGTGACCTGACTACCTTCTGCTATACCCCACCTCTGAATGGTCCCACTTGGATAATGGCTTTTCTTGGACCAATATCCAAACTATCACATGGTAAAAATGTAAATGCTCAGGGTGCTTCTTCTTGATCTTCATTGAATATTTGATGAACTCTAATTTTTCTACCCTATATTTTACAAATATTTCAATATATTTTCATTGATCATTGCTAATGGTGAAAAACATCAACAGGCTGTCTCTCCCTCCGTACGGTTTTAAGAACAGCATTTGCAATTCCATCATGAGAGTTTCATTATGCTTTTCTTCATATTAGGGGACTGTGAGATGAAATTATGGTTCTCTATGTCTGTTTTTCTTTTTTGACTCTCTGATATGTTTGTCTGTCTTTTAAAACTGCTGCATCATGACAAGACATACCAGTGGGATTCACTGTGACACACAGAGAACATGTGATCAGTTTCATTCCCCAGGACCTGTCCTTCCCCTTCCCTTCTCCCACCTCCAGTCCTCTTTCTGAGGATCTCCCTTCTATTTTCATGAAGTTTCTTTTTTTATTAATTTTTAAATTTGTTTTAATTAGTTATAGGTGACAGTAGAATGCATTTATGCACTGTGATATTTCATACATATTATATTCCAAGTATTGTGATTATGTCAAAATGTAGCCTAACGTTATTTTTAATAGATGCATCATTTTATATATAACCTTGGAATGCATCGTGGCATATTCCTACATTCACCTGGTATAATTTGGTCAAATTCATTCTCTAGTTCTTGGTCCCCCACTTGTAGTCTATTGATTTCCCTTCTATTTTTGCGAGATCCTCCTTTTTATTCCTTTTTTCTTTTTCTCTTTAGATTCCACATGTAAGAGAAAGCATCTGATCCTTGACTTTCTGAGTGGCTGACTTCATTTAGTTGATGTTCTCTAGTTCCAACCATTTATCAGCAAATAACAGAATCTCGTTCTTCTTAATGGCTGAGTAGAACTCCATTGTGTGTATATACCACCGTTTAAAAATCCATTAGCTATTGATTGGCATCTTGGCTGGTTCCACAACTTGTCTACTGTGTATTTGTGCTGCTATAAACATTGGTATGCACACATTAATATAGCTGATTTTAATTACTTTGGATGATTATTGAGGAGTGGGATAGCTGGGTCACATGGTGCCATTTCTAATCTCTTGAAGAATCCCCATACTGCTTCCAAAGTGGTTGTACTAACTTGCATTCCCTTAAAAAATGTATTAGTGTATCCTTTCCCCCACATCATCACAAGCATTTATTTATTATTATTTGTATATTGATTATTGCCAATCTGACAGGGGTGAGATGGGATGAAATCTCAATATAGTTTTGATTAACATTTTCTTGATTGCTAGAGATTTTAAAAGATTTTTTTTCTTATATGTGTTGCTATTTGTGTTTCTTCTTTTGAAAAATCTGTTTAGTTTGGTTGCCTGATTACACTTTGTGTTAATTTTTTCTTTTAGTGTTATTTTTTTTGAGTTCTTTATATGTTCCGGATATGAATCCCTTGCCAGAGAACCAGATGGCAAAGATCTTCTCCCATTCTGCAGGCTCTCTCTTGGCATTCTCAATCATTTCCTTTGCTGTGAAGAGCTTTTAAATTTGAGGGCATCCCACTTACTCATTTGTGGTTTTATTTCTTGAACTTCAGGGGTTTTGTTAAGAAAGTAGATGTCTGTACCAGTAGGACGGAGTGTTGACCCTATGAGAAATTGCTGTTTGTAAAATGAAAAATGAGTTTCAAGTTTTAGCAAGATCAAGTTTGTCTACAAGACACCAATGGAAAGAAAAAACTATAAATAACTTGCAGAAAAAATTAGTAGAGAAGAGGGAAGGGAGCAGAGGGGAAGGTGGGCAAAGGAGGATATGTTGGGAACTGAATTAGAGAAAATTATATTCCATGTTTTTGTGATTGTGTCAAAATGTATCCTAACGTTATATATAACTGAAAAGATTCAATTAAAAATTTTAGTGAGTTACACTGGCATTTGCCTTTATTAAAAAGTTGGATTTTAATGGCATTTTATAGAATTATCATTCACTTTATCTCTTGCATTAATTATCTATATTAATAAATATAAATTATAGTTATAAATATGTGCATACATTAATATGTGTAAATAGACACTCTTTACTTGTACCTTCAGATGTGTATATTACTGTATATAACTATAGAAACCATCTTTTATAGTTTGTTTTTGAGAGGAAAGGCAATAGTTTTCCTGAGTTGTTTTAGCTTCGACTGCTGCAATGCCTGGGGACAGAGGACTTAGGATCCACACAGAAGGAAGCCATGTCCATGTAGCTCAGGAAGTGGGATCAGCCAACAACACGCTGGGAAAGGTCAGGAATCCCTCCACCAAATACCACCTAGCGAGGGTCTCACAGGCAGCAAGTGACTACCCGGCTCAGCAGCTGGTGCTGATGAGATATTTCAAGTTCCTGGAGGTGCAGGTTGTGGAGATGTCGAGGCATGTCCTGCTGGAGGCCTGTTTTGTGTTGAGGTCTGTGTGCTGGGCAGTCTTCCTCCCCCTTGTCCTCTCCCAGGTGTATCAGCTGCCTGGACTCCCATCCTGGGAGACTCTGCGTTTGTCCTCCTAAGAGTTGATCTACGATGCAGTTACAAATATCATTATTTCTTCAGATTTTCAATTCTCTGCATATTTATCTTTCCTTATTGCTCTGTTTTGGAAAAAAATGTGCAACCTGTCACCTGAACTTATAGAGATTTGATCTTCAAGAAATTACTGAAAATAATGTCTCAATAAGATAGTGGTCATGAGTCCTAAGGTTTTGGAAGCAAGCCCTCTGACCCAGAGTGTGGGTGCTGTCTGGATGCTGCCCTTTGGTGGATAGGACCTATGAGGCCAGCAAACTGGAGACCTTGAGAGCCGAGTGTACCTGTGTCTCAACTCAGGTGGAAGTTCTCAGTGACGTTTCAGTTTTCCTAAGCTAGTACTTCTCAGAGATCAGTGAAGCCTGACATCCTTACTCCAAATGCATATGAACTTCCCCTAAAAATAAAACAAAGAGATCTCACACTCTCATTCTGCTCCAGCTGCAGTCTCTCCTCTCTTTGTAACACAACTCCTAAAAGGAGATTTCTCTACTCACCATCCCTCCCTAAGTGGCTGAGGCTGGATTTGAACTTGCAATCCTCCTGCCTCAGCCTCCCAAGCCACTGGGATCAGAAGCATGCACTACCACAATTGGATTTTTATTCATTCTTTTTTAAGTGAATGGAATTAGAATGAAGAAAAATAATATTACAAGTCCATCTTGTCATAAACATCAAATATGTATCTTTTTTTTTTGTACTGGGAATTGAATCCAGGGGCACTTAATCACTGAGCCCCAGCCCTTTTTAAAAAATATTTTATTTAGTTACAGGGTCTCACTGAGTTGCCTAGGGTTCCACTCAATTGCTGAGGCTGGCTTTGAACTCGCAAGCCTCCTGCCTTAGTCTCCCAAACCTCTGGGATTACAGGTGTGTACCGTTGCACCCAACGCAAATAATGTATCTTCAAAATTTTAAATTCATGTAGAAACAGGAAACAAGTGATAAAACGAGTTGATAAGCATAGGGAAATATTGCTGTCCTGAAATATGAAAGGTTTTAAATGAACACTAACATGGAAATCCGTCTCTGCCTAGTAGAGCATGCTTGAGATCCAGCCAATTCTACTGAGTGTGTGGACGCATCTGCCTACTGCTGACTTTTGCTGAGTTTGTATTTGAATTAACACCTCATTTTAAATTGAAGACCCATAATCTCAGTTCACAGCTTCCTTATGTGAAGGAAAGTGAACCGTGATGACACAGCAATGATTAAAGAAAAAGATGAGAATGTGCTAGTGCCCTTCAACAGATGAACAGATAAAGAAAGGGTGGTACATATACACAGGGGAGTTGGACTCCGCCATAAAGAAGAAGGAAATTATGGCACTTGCTGGTCAACGGATGGAACCCGAGAACATCATGCTAAGTGAGATCAGCCAGACTGAGAAGGTCAAGGGTGGAATGTTTACTGTAATGTGGGGGAGCTAGAGCAAGTAAAGAAAAAGGTGGGGGAACCCCAAGAAAATAGAAGAGAGACCAGTGAAGGAGGGGAAGGAGGTAGAGATGGAGGAGGAGGGAGAGATAAAGCAGGAGCTGCAGAATGACATGGACCAAATTATACTATGTACAATACGAATATATCACAGTGAGCTTCGCTTTATGTAATCTATAAAGCAGAAATTAAAAATAACAGACTATAAATAAATAGAAGGAAAGATCATTAGAATGGAGGAAGTCGAGCAGGAGGAGAGAGGAGACGGGAAGAGAAGTACTGGGGAGTGAAGTGTCGCAGATGTGTGTATAATTATGTGAACGTGAACCCCAATCTTATGTAACTAACTATAATGCAGCTGTAAAAATACAAAAAAGATCGTGAGAAAAAACATTCAGGCTCAAGTATCATCAATGACAATAAGAGAAGCCTTTTTTTTGTATTTTAAAACCTCTGAGCTATATTTGTACCCTTGTTGTTTATACTCTCTGTATATTTTCACACCTAAAAGCAAATCAGGCTTCCAGATATCAGGAATAGATAAACACTTGTTTAAATCTAAAGCAGAAGTTTGCAATTTATTACAAAATGCTATGTGTTGTGTTCACGGGCTACAATAAATGGAGGGGAGGAGAAACAGTGGAGAGAACTGGGTGATTTGCACCTGGCTTCTGGGGTCAGGTCTGAAGCCAACCAGGTAACATGCAGTCCCTTGGTTAACACACTGGACATAAGATTTGGTGAGATTCATATATGTAATTCCTTAATATTACATAATTACATATATGGAATATATGTAATTCCATATATGTCAATTTCCCATGTTTAGGATATAACCCTGCCAAAAGAATTTTGGAATTATTGATGTTATTGATGTTTCTTCATTCCCTTTTCTCCATGACCAGCATTCCCAGAGGGGAGTTCCGCACATAAATGTTTCCCTGACATGTGCATTTATCATATTAATCATGTTCTCTTACTTCTTTCCTCATCTGTCCCTACACCTTGCTTTTTATGAGGAATGGGAGGTGTCAGGAATAAATATTTATGACAGAAAAAAATAGCCCGATAGGAAATGTATGAGGGTCCTACCTGCTGTACACTGAGCTGACAGCTTTGGTTATGTTCCTTTCTCATCATTCCCCAATTTTTTCAGCTTATTCAGGAATAATTTAATAAAAAACATATATTCAGATGTACAGTGTGGGGATCCCATATACATATATACTACAAAATGATTAGCAGGATCCAGCTAATTGGCACGGCCATCATGCAGTTCCCATTGAACATGGAGAACACCGGGGCTTCTCATACAGTGAAGATGTTTCCCCTTCACAAAGTGTGTTCTGGAGCACAGATGAGAATGTATGAGCCCAATATTACGTCTAATTGTAACAATCTTGTTTCACCCTGTAGAGAGACCACTGGTCTACAGGGACACTCCTGGTAGCACCCCAATTATATGTATCTCATAGATATGTAATAATTCTGTGTTACGAGGTCTCTGTTTTCTGTAGAATATAGAATCAGAAATTTATTTTTTCTGATTTATTTTCATCTGTTTTCTTTATTTTTTTTCATATTTTATTTAGAGACAGGCTCTCATTAAGGAGCTTAGGGCCTCACTAAGGTGCTGAGGCTGACTTTGAACTCGTGGTCCTTCTGCCTCAGTCTCCTGAGATGCTGGGATTACAGGCATATGCCACTGTGCTCTTCTGTTTTCTTAGGAGTTTTGCACATTAGTCTTTCTCTCGTTTAGTTGCTCTATTTTAAAAATCCTATGTTCCTATTACCTTCAGGGAAGAATTCCCTTGGGATGACACAGAATCCCATGGACGGAGTTCCCCAGCTCCTCTTAGAATTAATGCTAAAGGAGATGACTTGCCACTCCATGGGTCAGTCTTCTGAGCTCCAAGCCTAGAGGCAACATTTCCTTGTGTCCACCTGGATCCATGCCACCCACTAATTTCATCTCATCAGGGAGAAGTCAAAACCCCTTGAAGGCCAGGGACTGTCTTTACGCTTTGCTCAGGAAGTAGATGTTAAAAGGACAAAGGTAAATTGTGAGGTTGGAATGATCATCAGGAATGCTGCTTCTTGCCACCTAGAGTCATTGGCAGAGCCTGGTCAAGATCTAGCTCCTCAGGGAGACTTTCTGAGTTTGTCCCAGTCCTTGCAAGCACTCATGGGTGTCGCACATCCAAGGATTATTCACGGGTAGATTTGGCAAGGTCTTCAGATGATTTTGAGAGACTCCAGACTTTGTGAACCACGGATCAAGTAGACGGAGCTAATGAAGTCATTATCATCTTTTTGTTTACTTGAAGGCATGGGAAATTCTGTCTGAAAGCCTTGTCCTTTTCTTTATTCTCAACACTGAGCACATTCATGAGAAAGAGTTGGTTCTCATCCAGAGTGGCTTGTATAAAGGGATTCCAGGGGAAAGGAAGGCTGAGCAGAAAGGAGCAAATGGGAAAGGAGAAGGGGGAACTATTTGGATACTCGTGAGAGCTCATGATACAGGTATAAAGTGTTTGTTTTTAATGAACTGGTTCTCAGTGTTCAGCTTATGTCAAAACCACCTGGAGGGCTGATCCTCATCCCCAGAATTTATCACTCATAACTCTGGAGGGGGGCTTAATCTTTACATTTTTAACATTTTCCCAACTGATGCTGCTGCTGCTGTCCATTCATGTTATTATTTTTTAACTGTATCTTATCCGTCAGATTATTCAACAACATGAAAGCCAGAAACATGTCCGTTTCCTCAGAATTCCTTCTCCTGGGACTGACAGATGACCCAGCCCTGCAGCCCCTCATCTTCAGCCTGTTCCTGTCCATGTACCTGGTCACTGTTCTTGGGACCTGCTCATCATCCTGGCCATCAGCTCTGACCCTCGCCTCCACACCCCCATGTACTTCTTTCTCTGCAGCCTCTTCTGCACTGACATTGGCTATACAACATGAACCATCCCACAGATGCTGGTCAACATCCAAATGCAGGATCAGACCATCACCCTAGCAGGCTGCCTCACCCAGGTTGGCTTTATCATAATTTTTTAAACTCGTGGAAGACTTTCTCCTTGCAGTGATGGCCTAAGACCGCTATGTGGTCATTTGTCACCCCTTGAGATACACAGTCATCATGAACCCCTGCCTGTGTATCCTGCTGGTTCTAGTCTCCTTGTTCATCAGCACTGTGGACGCCCTGTTGCATAGTCTGATGGTGCTACAGCTGTCCTTCTGCTCAGACCTGAACATGCCCCTCTGGAACATGCATTTTAACCTCATTCATGAATATACCTGTGAACATTCTAAGGAAATATAATCAGGAAATACACTTAAAATTATAATGGGAACAATGATATTCCAAGCATGTAAGGAAATTTCAATGTGTTTCCTCGTATTAATACTTCAAAAAAGAAAACGATATGATGTTGATCACCTATGACTGACACTAACTTTAAAAATGCGAAGTAAAATAGACACAAACCTTGCTTATAGTCCCATATATGTCTTTGTAGAGTTTAACCATTATTTCTCTTTTTAAAAGTGAAGAAGGTTATCATGGTGAGGAAAATCACTATGATGCTATCTTCTCACAGATTTCAGATGATTCATGTTTGTAGGTTGTTCTCTTATCTGGCAAGCTTTCTATATTCTTTTATCAGTTCTAACAGATTGGGGGTTGATTCTGATTTTTCCTAGGTAAATGATTATGTAACCTCAAATAATGACAAATTTAAGGTTTTATTTTCATAACTTCTAAACATGATGTATTAGATACTAGCTAGTCAGTCTCACCAGCAAAGCATTAAAAGAGATCTTACTGGTAGAATAAACAGACATGATTACCTTATGTACATATATGACTGCATGACGAATGTGATTCTATAACATTATAATAAAAAATGAGAAATTATACACCATTTATGGAGGATGTATCAAAGTGCATAAATGCATTCCACTGTCAGGTATAACTAAGTAAAACAAAATATATATATATATATATTTTTTTTTAAAAGAGATCCTACTAAAATCAAGGAAAAAAAAGCACATCCATTATCATTATTTAGTACTTTTCTGGAAGAACTACAACTGGACAATAAAAGCAATAGGAGCACAAAAGCTGGAAATAAAGAGGCAAACTATATCACTTATAGTGGATATGGATGTACACATAGATATTAGTCTCTTGAAATCAGAGTTCTGGAAATCCTCCTGGTTTATTCCACTGATAGGATCTGAAAGTGGCCTAAGTAATCTGAACCCAACTGCCTCTTCCCGAGTCAATTCTTGGAAAGACCAGGAATTTTTCCTTAAAAAGGAGACCAGCAGAGTAGAGGGAAAGCCCTAGAGAAGGGAGGCGGGGATAGACGGGGGCGGTGGTAGGGAATGACATTGACCAACTTAAGTCGTTACCTTGTGTGCATGTAGAAATAAGGAACAACAACCCCTCTGTTACATATAATTATAATGCAGCAATGAAATTTTGAGAAAAATAAATTTAAAAAATAAATAAGTAAAAAAATAAATCGAAAAATTAAAAGGGTCTTTTCCCAAAATAAAGAATTTATACATTACAAATGAATCAGTCAACATATGCAATGTGAAAGCCTTTAGAGGCGAAAGAGTTTAAAATGAACACTCACCTGGGATGTCACCTGCGCTGATTAAGTGATGGGTGAAATCTAGCCCAACGTACTGGAACATCTCTGTAGCACTCAGTCTCATTGATTTTGTCATTAAGTATCATTTAAAAAAAAATAACACGACTTTACCTAAAGGTTACCTAATAAAAAGAAAAATGTATTGGAAATGTTATGATGGAATTGTAACGGTGCTAATTATACCCCATGCAGGAAGTAACAGCTCTGTCTACATTTTGGTAGTCAGCAGTGATAAATGAGAGTCTATTAGAATCTTTGTAAAATATGAGAAAAAATAGTTCAACAAATATTTCATAATGATTCACACGTGTGTTAAGTATACCCCCTTGTTACAGCAAGTAGCTTTACACCTAAAACTGAATCAGGCATGCTGAAATCATTAGTTAAAATGTGATGGTTTCGTTTGTAGTTTAAAGGAGGCCTGTAATTCTTTAGAGTGAGGCCACCTGCCATGTGAGTAGGGGTGGGGCAATGAGCTGAGCAGAGACAGGGCGGAGAGCTGAGTGGTACAAACAGGGCCTCAGGGGTCAGGAATCAGCCACCCTGAATCCCTCACTCCTGCAGAGTTGGTCTTCAAGGACCCGCACCCTTGGGATCAGAATGATCGTCAAGTAGCTGCTTTAATGAGGAGCTCGGGATATTGAGCCCCTGGGACACAGAGACTATAGGAGTCAGCGTGGGGCAGCCCACTCAGCAGCTCTGCCCCAGCCAGGAAGCAGCACCTGAGCCTCCTCCCAGAGATGAACCTTCCTGACCAGGTACCATTAAGTCATTCAGTGTGTCCTCCCTTCCTGTGGACACATCTTCCATCTTCGATAGCCAGGTGAGATGCTGAACGACACTCATACATAAGCCAAACAGGTATGTGAAGTCTCTTAATGCTTTGGGAGAGTAATCCATGTTTCAATTCACTTGGCATTTATTTCATCTTAATACCTATGTATTTAAACATATTCCAATGCCAAATGAATATTGGTTCTTATTGGTGTTTCCTTATGTTTTAATCTGACAATTCCCAGAGGGAATTTTAGAATATTAAATAATTCCCTGATATTTTCATTTATCATTCGCCTTCTTTTCTGTTTTTTTTTTTTTTTTTTTTTTTTTTGTACTGGAGATTTAACCCAGGATCTCACTAAGTTGCTTAGGGCCTCGCTATGTTCCTGAGGCTAGCTTAGAACCTGTGATCCTCCTGCCTCAGCTTTCCAAGTCTCTGGGACGACAGGCATGCACCACTACCATCTGGCTCTTTCTGAGGAATGAATAAACACCACTTGTGAGAGTTCACTACAGTATAAAAAGAAACCAAGAGGAAATGTCAGCATGAGGGTCCCATAAGACAAGCAGCATGTTGGGTGCTTTCCTTTCAGTCTTTCCTCATCGTGAACTGTACCTCCTATTGTCCTTCTAGCTTCATTGTAGTAAAGTTGAAAAAAAAATTTAATGTATATGTGAGGAGTACAAATAATGGTTAGATAAATTTATGCACTGGAAATAATGATCACAATCAAGTAGTGAACACCTCCCTGATCCAGTTTCCAGCCTACAGGTACCTACAGGTAGAACATCGTCCACAAGGTCAATGACGGCTGCTCCTCACAAAGGACGTTCTAGAGCCTCGGTAACATTTGGAGTGTGTGACTGCAACATTGCACCAAGTGGTAAGTGCTTCACATCCTGAAGGCAGAGACGCTGCTCTCCAGGGTCCTGGTAGGACCCTGACAATGCTCACGAACAAGTGTGTGTTATCTTGCCAGCTTCCGATTTCTGAATATCAGGGAATGTATTTTACTTTTGTCTGTTTTCTTACATGTCTATGCATTTCACTTTTTCTCTAAAAATGACGTGACACCTATAGAATCAGGGCCACAACTCCCTTAATGAGACAGAGGATCTCAAAGACAGGGTCCCCCAACTTCCCTTAGAACCAATTGCTCAAGGAGACGATGGGTGTTTCTGTGGGGAGTCTGCAGAGCTTCAAATGCGAAGGCAACATTTTCTGATTTTCACTCAGATTCCATCCACCTGCTCTAATTAATTTCACTGGTAGCAATGGATACTTTGAAAGCAAGGGAAAGACCAGAGGCTTTGGTAAGGAAGAAGTCATTAAAATGTCCAAGGAGAATCATGAGAACTGAGTGATCATGGAGCCGCGCTAGTTCTGAGGCTTTGCTGGCGATGACTCAAGAATCAACTAGGCAGTCAGAATATCTGAGTTCCAACCCAGTTTTGACCAGCATGCACTGGGGATCTCATATCCATGATATAACCTCACCTTACCTAAGTGTCCTCCTGGGTAAATGGAGATGATAGTAAGTATCAACACATCCTTGATTTGAAAATATCTTTAGATGATTCTGAAGCAAGACAAAGCCAGAGAACCTTTGCTTTAGAAGGATTTCAAAATTTCATTCTCACTTTTTAATCTTTACTTTTGAAACCTGACACCTCCTACTTTGTTTCATTCTCTATACTTGGCACAGAAACAGTGTGTATTCAGTAAATTTTATTTTGATAGAGGATGTGGAGAGAAAAAGAGGAATGAGTAAGCATCTGCATTTCTATCATCTTCCCAAGGGCTGCTGCTGACCATAAAATTTCTTATCTTTTCACACATATTTTCTATCAGATTCATTAAGTACATGGAACCAGCAAACCACACAGCTGTTTCAGAATTCCTCCTCCTGGGACTGACAGATGACCCAGCCCTGCAGCCCCTCATCTTCAGCCTGTTCCTGTCCATGTACCTGGTCACCATCCTGGGGAACCTGCTCATCATCCTGGCTGTCAGCTCTGACCCCCGCCTCCACACCCCCATGTACTTCTTCCTCTCTGCTCTTTCCTTTAATGACATCTGTTTGAGCTCAAGCACAATCCCAAAGATGCTGGTGAACATCCAAAGACAGCATCAGAGCATCACCTACACAGGCTGCCTCACCCAGGCCTGCTCTGTCATCCTTTTTGTAGTCTTGGAAAATTTTCTCCTTGCAATGATGGCCTATGACCGCTATGTGGCCATCTGTTACCCCCTGAGGTACACAGCCATCATGAACCCTCGCCTCTGTGTCCTGATGGTTCTGGTCTCTGCATTCATCAGTACCATGGATTCCCTGTTCCACACTCTGATGGTGCTGAGGCTGTCCTTCTGCTCAGACATCGAAATCCCCCAGTTCTTCTGTGAGCTTGCTCAGGTCCTCAAGCTCTCCTGTTCCAAAACCCTCATGGACAACATCCTGATCTATGTTGCATGTTTACTATTTCTTGGAGTTCCCCTCTTTGGAATCATTTTCTCTTACATTCACATTGTGTCCTCTGTCTTGAGGATGCCCTCATCAGGAGGAAAACACAAAGCCTTTTCCACCTGTGGGTCTCACCTGTGTGTTGTCTCCCTGTCCTATGGGACAGGTTTTGGGGTATACATCAGCTCTGCAGTGAGTGACTCTCGCAGGAAGATTGCAGTGGCTTCAGTGATGTACTCTGTGGTCCCCCAGATGATGAACCCCTTTATCTACAGCCTGAGGAACAAGGACATGAAAGAGGCTTTAAGGAAGCTCACGGGTAGGATGGCTTCCTTTCTGTGATGGGTCCTTGCTTTGGATATAGGTTTGTAGAGTAAATTAAAGTTTCAGATTTTCTGGTGACCCAGAATTCCTGTCTCCTCCATCAATACAGTTTTTCTAAAATAATGAGACAAAACCCTGACCATATGTACTTTAAACTGCCTTGAATCCTGAATTTTCTTTTATGACAGAAGATTGCAATTATCTGAACACATTTCCCTTTCTTGGAGCTCTGGATTTTTCCGATTCTGTGTGGCACACACTTAGAAAAAGGCAAGCTGTAGGACATGAGTGTTTTGGGAAATAATGAAGCGCCCCGTGGCGGGATGCAGAGTCTGTTTCCCGTGATCATATGGTTGGGAGGATAGATGACAGCTAAGTTCATTTCTACTTGGACTTCAAACTTGTCATGGATTTTGAACAGTTCTGCAGTGTTTCCAAAATAATTCAGTCTCTAACTTCAACATCATTTCTTTGATTCCATCCAGCAGAGCCTGAGTTGGGTATTTTTTTTTTTTACTTTTGTGATATTTTATTGGACAATCTCAGAGGTCAGAGAGTTGTAGAAGGTAGACATTGTGTCCTGCATGGAAAGGTTTGCACAGGTCAAGATCATATCTGGAGATTGTCTTCAACCTGATCTCATGGGTCGGGAGGGCTACATACACTGCATCTGACAGGTAGATCAAATGTGAGGCAAGAGAACTGTACTTTCATACTCAATTACATAATTACTGAGCCATTCCCTTAAAAGCATATCATTATAAGGTCATGTTTAGTTTCATTATTTATAAAATCCACATTATTTATAAAATCCACATAATAAGATTATCTCAGTGACTTGAGATGGTTTTGTAATTTGGGGAAGCTGTCATTTTACAAAGAAAACAAAACTCTTATAAACCTAGACAATGGAGGGAATTATTGTTCCTTACTAAGAATTCAGAAGTAGAAATGTGTAGTTTCAGGCAGTTGGGCTTCACTGAGCCCTACGTGAGGTGACCTCCTGCCAGGACACGTACTCCTCAGAGTCCCCAGGTGGTTGCAGCAGATGTGGATGCTGTGCCTGGACATGGGGCCAGAGCCAGAAAGATGAGAGCCCGTCCATCTGGGTTTTGGTAGCGGCTTTCTCTAAGGAGTCACACAGAAGACATCTGTGTCCTCAGTTGAATGGCGGCCTCCAAAATGATGCTTCCATTTGCTAACGCCTCTTATTCTCGCATGTAGACCTATATGGCAAGTGGGTGAGTGTTACATAGGCTGGAAGTGAAGGTTCATAGAGAATGATCTTTTCCAGATTATGTGTTTGGGCCTTCATGTGATTTTGTGCATTCTTTCAATACTGATGGAGGTAGAGCGAAATTTCATTAGTGGAGCCAGAGTTTTTCTAAGTGTTGGGGAATCCAGGGCTCCTTTTATATAGGCTACATCTGTGGGTTTTGAACAGTTCTGCAGTGTTTCCAAAATAATTCAGTCTCTAACTTCAACCTCCTTTCTTTGATTCCATCTAGAAGAGCCTGAATTGGGTAATTGGGCAATCAAAAAGCTGCTTTTGTAGAAATCCAGTGCATTGGTATCACCCATATTTACCTGCTTATAGAATTAGTTACATCCATTTGCTTTTTGACTTTGCTATAGTTTCTAGGTTATAAATGATTTCTGGGTCTTTGTTGTCATTTTCATCATTGCATTTCTGAGAGTTCATCATATTTGGGATTTAGTCCATTAATTTTCATTATAAGGTCATGGTTAGTTTCATTATTTATAAAATCCACATAATAAGATCATCTCAGTGACTGGAGATGGTTGTGTCTTTTTATGTGATATGTAGTGACAATAAAAGCAGGTGTTCTTTCTGATAATGATGAAATTTAGACAGTCACTTTTCTGCTGTTGTGAATAGAGGTGATTCAATATTCTCTTTCATGTTTCCTGGTAGAAATGTAAGATGGTTTAATTTGCGGGTGGTTTTATTGAATACAAGTGTGCAAACCTCCTCCTTCGAGTAGTTCTAGTGAGTTTTCCACACCTTTGATAATAAATGTTTGTGGTTTAAGTCACCTAGTCCATGATATTTTGTGAGAGCAACTCCAGCTGATTGATAAATACACTCACCCATGAATAGAGAAAAATCAATCCCAGAGAGATACATGTGGAGAGGACACTGTGATGTGCTGATTGAATTCCAGAAGGAATGAGAATAATTATTTTCCTAGAAGTTGTTTTTATTATTCATTCATTTTTCCACAAAAATACCCCCACAATATAGCCAGGTCCTATTCTGGACACTGAGGATATAACAAAACTTGGTACAAATCCTTGTTCTCCGGGAGAGTTCATTCATCTGTGAAGGCAAGAGCTGGCGGGTGGCATGGACACTGATGTACACCTGGATCTGCTCTCAGGGGGAGGGAATTACTGCCCCACACTGGGAGTGCACCTGTCAGACAGCCCTTCATTGGCAGCCCAGTTCTTGGACTGCCTCAGCAGAAGGGAGAGATTGCACCCAAGGTCTGCAACCAATGACTAGTCAATGAGCATTAAAGGCCTGGCCCATTGCCAAGATGGGAAACTTCAGAAGGTACCTCTCATCTCCATGATTCCAGTGGGCACTGACACTGAGAGAATGTCACAGTTCAGTTTCTCCCTTTCGTTGTTATTATTATAGAATTTTTATCGTATAGATTTTATAAAATTTTCATTGGTTCTTAATAGCTATACATAACATTAGGATTTATTTTGACATAATTTTACATGCACATAGTAGAGCTTTCTAAAATTAAGTCCCCTGTACTTTCCCTCACCCTTCCACTCCTACTCCCCCCTGTTTACTTTCCTCTACTTTGATCTATTTATTTACTTTTGGAAAAAAAATAGTACCTTGTGGATATACATAATGGTGAAATTCACTATCATATATTCATACATATAGATTGGAATGTTAGGTAAGAATCATCCTGCTGTTTTCCCGTTATCCTATCCCTTCTTCCTCCCCTCAGTTCTCTTCTATTCCCTTGATAATTCTTTCATTTTGATGTCATTCTTCCCTGCATTTCTTCCCTCTCTTGCTCTCTCTATCCCCACCCATCAAAGTTTAGACTAGCTTCTTCATGTTGGAGAGAACATTTGACTTTTGATTTTGTGAGTCTGGCTTACTTCACTTAGCATTATAATCTCTAGTTCTATCCATTTACCAGCAAATGTAAATTCATTGGTTTATCCCTTTCCTAATCATCCTGTTACTTCCATAGGAATAGAACTCATGTAGACACCCTAATATATTTCCCCAATAGCCCAAGAAAATTATAGTCTGTTAGATGCTGACTAATGCATCAGGAAGTAGGATAAGAACATATTAAAGTATTGTACTTTTTGTAGAGTGATAGCATAGGGGAAGCTTCATTGATAGGCTGGCGTTTGAGCAGAACTGAAAAGGGTTCAGGGATGACTGATGTGATTCTGTAGAGAACGAACCAACCTTGCATTCCTGGAGCAAAACCAAACTTGAAAAAATCCATGATACCTTTGCATTCCTTGCTGGATTTTATTTTCTGAAGTCATTTTAATAATTTTTAGGAGGCAGGGTACTTTGGTTTATTACCTGAGTGTATTAATCTTGTCTGAATTGGGCATCCATCTTACGGTGATCTGATAAAACAATTTGCATGCAACATGGTTTGTAGTGATATTATGAATGAATTCACACCTGAATTAAATGCATTCAAACATACTTTCAGCTAACAATCCCCTAAGGTGAAGAAAACTATCCATTGAAAATATTGGGATTGAATTGGAAAAGTATTCATAAAGGATAATTAGGAAACAATAGTCCTTTTTAATGCAGCCAGAAGTATCAAACAAAAACAGATGAGAATCTTCTGTACAAAATAAGTAGAACAAAAATTAAGGTTTAAGAAGCATTAATACACTTAAGAACAAATATCTTTGTATGCAATTTTGCAACATCTTAGATCTATTTACAATTCTCTTGTATGTGCCTATGTATATGCAAGTTCCATTTTTCACACCTAAAATTCAGTTAGGCTTTCTAATAAGATGAAATGGATGGGGATGTGTAAAATGGGAGGCGGATATTCATTGGGAAATTCAATGTGTTTGGTATTCAAGGTATGTGAAATGGAGGTTAGCAGAATCCCTGGAGAATACTGGATGACGTAGGCCTGGCCTCGTGGGTCAGAAAATCAGCCACCCTGATTTCCTGTCTTCAGCAGACTTGGCCTTTAAGGACATTCACTCCTGGGATCAGAATAATAGTAGCATTTCTGGTATAACGAGGAGCTGTGGATATTGAGTCCTGAGGGACACAGAGACTGCAGGTGTGAGCTGGTGAAAACGGCACTCAGAAGCCCTGGGAATCAGGAGGCAGCAGCTGTGCCTTCGCCCAGCGATGGTCCTCCCTGATCTGGAGCCCAGAGGCTCAGAGTGCGTCTTCCATCCTGAGGACACGTTTCTGTCTCCACCTGCAGGTGAGGTGCTGGCTCCTTCTCAGGGAAGTCACCCGGGAGCTCACTGTCCCCGAAGGCTTTGGACACTAGGGCAGGTGTTTTGCTCCACTTTTTTCCTAGGGAAGCCATGAGGAGCGTGCAGGCAGAGGATGAGGAGAAGCAGGTCCCCGTGGGGGGCGGGGTGGGGGGCTGCTGCCTGAGTCCACCTCCCTGACACATTCCCTTCACCAATATCCACGCAGCGCCCATCCTGCTGGGCACCTGCTCTCTCTGGACAGCTGCAGGGACGTTTTCCTCCAAAGTGTCCCTTCTTGGTGATGCTTCTTTCAAAATGTTTTCACTTTTTTATTTTTTATTCTTGGGTGGTAGATGGATCAGTTTGTGAGGGCTGCCATAAGAAGATGCCCCGATTGGGTGGATGAAGGAGAGATATTTGTTTTCTCTCAGTCTGGAGACTAGAAGTATGAAGACCAGGTGTCAGCACGGTTGGCTCCTCCGGGGGCCTCTCTCCTCACCTGGAAGCTGACTGTCTTCCCCCTGTGTCTTCACGTGGACTTCTCTGTGTGTGTGTGTGTCTGTGTCCTAATCTCTTGGGAGGACACCAGTCATATTGGATCAGGGACACCCCGTGACCTTGTTGAACTGATCGTTTCAATGCATTATCTCCAAATGCAGTCACATCTTCTCCAAATGGGAACTAAGACTTCAACATTTGAGTTTTAAGGATAGAGAGTTCAGCTCATACTAATTATTCCCTTTGCTGGTTCTTGGTGCTTCAATGTACAGAGAGCTTTTGTTCTATCCCTCTTGCAGGACTCTGAGGGCTCTGGGCTCTGGGCTCTCAGGTGTAGACACAGAGGGGCTCACCAAGAAGCTTTCTAGTCCTTATGGTTTGCTTTCCAGATCTGCCAAATATTTTGAATTGGAATAGCAGAGAGTTCAGTTAACACCACCGCCAACATGGCCACTCATCTCCTTTGTTTCATAAAAATCCAATGGTAACATTATGTTTTATCCTTTCAGGTCTTTTTTGTAAAAGGAAGTAATAAAATAAGAAGCATACTAAATTGACCACCTTGGTCCCCCCACCCCCCATTTCATCTTCTTCCCTTCTCAGGAGTGCCATCTTGAATGTGGGTGTGTCCACCTCACATGGCTTTATATTATATATGTAGTCATGAATAACAGGCAGTAACCAGGACACCTGTCCGTTAAAGAATATAAAAGTAAATTAAGTTGTAAAAATGTAGTGGAATATATAACAAGTCTGTTTTGTTGTAAGTCTCTGTCTTTTGAAGGGCAAATGTTTTTGCTTCCGTCTGTCTTCATAGGCGCCTCTGAATTTCATTTGACATTTAGCTATTGTTGTTTGCTCTCTTGTATTAGATAATGATACATTACCCAGCTCCTTCAGGGAAGAAGTTCCCTTGGGATGAGAAAGAGAATGTCATCCACATGCACCTGCTTCTCTTAGAATTTATTGCTAGAACACACTGTGTGTGTTTCCAGTGGAGAATCTCACGAGCTGAACATTTGGAGGGGACATTGTCTCATCTTTGCTCCTGTCCACCTGGTTGGACATCCTCCACCTGCTAAAATTAACCCTGTGTACAACAGGACACACCTTGAAGGGAAAGGATGCTTGGACTTTTTTCAACAAGAAACAGCTACGATTCTAAAAACTATTGTGAGACCCGAGGGAGCAGCTTGGAGCTAATCTTGTACTGTCCAGGGGCACTAGACAGACTAGTTAAGAGAGTCCATTTTGCAGAAAACTGGAGCGTGACCCTGACCCTGACCCTGTCCCTGCCAAATGTGCTATGTACTTTGTACACGTCCTCACCAGCCCCTGAGGCTGAAGCATGAACTAACTCATCTGTAATTTGGTGAGTGTTTGAATGATTCTGAGGCATGCCCAAGTTAGGGATTGTGGCTCTAGAAGATAGATTCCATGTTTGTCCTCACCTTTCTGTTTGATTCAATGCATGGACTAATTCTGAAGGAATAACAACGTCTTATGGTTCTTACAGTCTAAGCACTTGGCCCATGTGTGAAAAAGGTTACTTATGAATGCAGGTATTCGAGGGGAAGATGGAAGAGAAATGGAGGCAGAAAGAGGCCAAAGGAAAGATCCAAATATCCATGTAGGTTCACAATGTAAATCACATTTTTTTTTTACTTTTAAGGATCTGTGTGTTTAAAAGAATTAAAAAAAAAACTTAGAAATATTGAACTCATCTATACTGTGTGATGAAACATAAACCACTGCTCCTCATCCTCATTCTTTTCAAACATTCTCTCCAGAGTGGCATCAAGAGTGTTTTCCCATTCACTAGGTGATACCATTTCTGCTCCTCCAGGAGATATTCCTTTTATTCTCACTCATCTTTTCCAGAAGATTCATAATCAACATGGAACCCAGAAACCACACAGCCGTTTCAGAATTCCTCCTCCTGGGACTGACAGAGGACCCAGCCCTGCAGCCCCTCATCTTCAGCCTGTTCCTGTCCATGTACCTGGTCACCATCCTGGGGAACCTGCTCATCATCCTGGCGGTCAGCTCTGACCCCCGCCTCCACACCCCCATGTACTTCTTCCTCTCTGCTCTTTCCTTTAATGACATCTGTTTGAGCTCAAGCACAATCCCAAAGATGCTGGTGAACATCCAAAGACAGCATCAGAGCATCACCTACACAGGCTGCCTCACCCAGGCCTGCTCTGTCATCCTTTTTGTAGTCTTGGAAAATTTTCTCCTTGCAATGATGGCCTATGACCGCTATGTGGCCATCTGTTACCCCCTGAGGTACACAGCCATCATGAACCCTCGCCTCTGTGTCCTGATGGTTCTGGTCTCTGCATTCATCAGTACCATGGATTCCCTGTTCCACACTCTGTTGGTGCTGAGGCTGTCCTTCTGCTCAGACATCAAAATCCCCCAGTTCTTCTGTGAGCTTGCTCAGGTCCTCAAGCTCTCCTGTACCAAAACCCTCACTGACAACATCCTGATCTATGTTGCATCTTTCCTATTTCTTGGAGTTCCCCTCTTTGGAATCATTTTCTCTTACATTCACATTGTGTCCTCTGTCTTGAGGATGCCCTCATCAGGAGGAAAACACAAAGCCTTTTCCACCTGTGGGTCTCACCTGTGTGTTGTCTCCCTATTCTATGGGACAGGTTTGGGGGTGTACATCAGCTCTGCAGTGAGTGACTCCCCCAGGAAGATTGCAGTGGCTTCAGTGATGTACTCTGTGGTCCCCCAGATGATGAACCCCTTTATCTACAGTCTGAGGAACAAGGACGTGAAAGAGGCCTTGTGGAAGCTCATGGGTAGGATGGCTTCCTTTCTGTGATGGGTCCTTGCTTTGGATATAGGTTTGTAGAGTAAATCAAAGTTTCAGATTTTCTGGTGACCCAGAATTCCTGTGTCCCCCATCAATACAGTTTTTCTAAAATAATGAGACAAAATCCTGACCTTTAAACTGCCTTGAAACCTGAATTTTCTTTTATGAAGAAGATTTCAATTATCTGAACACATTTCCCTTTCTTGGAAAATCCTTTCTTGGAAGGGCATGAGTGTTTTGGGAAATAATGAAGCGCCCCGTGGCGGGATGCAGAGTCTGTTTTCCGTGATCATATGGTTGGGAGGATAGATGACAGCTAAGTGCATTTCTACTTGGACTTCAAACTTGTCATGGGTTTTGAACAGTTCTGCAGTGGTTCCAAAATAATTCAGTCTCTAACTTCAACATAATTTCTTTGATTCCATCCAGCAGAGCCTGAGTTGGGTATTTTTTTTTATTTTTTGTGATATTTTATGGAACAATCTCAGAGGTCAGAGAGTTGTAGAAGGTGACAGGGCATGGAAAGGTTTGCACAGGTCAAGATCATATCTGGAGACTGTCTTCAATCTGATCCCATGGGTCGGGAGGGCTACATACACTGCATCTCACAGGTAGATCAAATGTGAGGCTAGACAACTGTTCTTTCATACTCAATTACATAATTACTGAGGCATTCCCTTAAAAGCATATCATTCTAAGGTCATGCTTAGTTTCATTATTTATAAAATCCACATAATAAGATTATCTCAGTGACTTGAGATGGTTTTGTAATTTGGGGAAGTTGTCATTTTACAAAGAACACAAAACTCTTATAAACCTAGACAATGGAGGGAATTATTGTTCCTTACCAAGAATTCAGAAGTAGAAATGTGTAGTTTCAGGCAGTTGGGCTTCACTGAGCCCTACGTGAGGTGACCTGCTGCCAGGACATGTGCTCCTCCGAGTCCCCAGGTGTTTGCAGCAGATGTGGATGCTGTGCCTGGACATGGGGCCAGAGCCAGAAAGATGAGAGCCCGTCCCTCTGTGTTTTGGTAACGGCTTTCTCTAAGGAGTCACACAGAAGACATCTGTGTCCTCAGTTGAATGGCGGCCTCCAAAATGATGCTTCCATTTGCTAACGCCTCTTATTCTCGCATGTAGACCTATATGGCAAGTGAGTGAGTGTTACGTAGGCTGGAAGTGAAGGTTCATAGAGAATGATCTTTTCCAGATTATGTGTCTGGGCCTTCATGTAATTTCGTGCATTCTTACAATACTGATGGAGGTAGAGCGAAATTTCATTAGTGGAGCCAGAGTTTTTCTAAGTGTTGGGGAATCCAGGGCTCCTTTTATATAGGCTGCATCTGTGGGTTTTGAACAGTTCTGCAGTGTTTCCAAAATAATTCAGTCTCTAACTTCAACCTCCTTTCTTTGATTCCATCTATCAGAGCCTGAATTGGGTGTTTGGGAAATCAAAAAGCTGCTTTTGTAGAAATCCAGTGCATTGTTTTCACCCATATTTACCTGCTTATAGAATTAGTTAAAAACATTTGCTTTTTGACTTTGCTATAGTTTCATGGTCATGAATGATTTCTGGGTCTTTGTTGTCATTTTCATCATTGCATTTCTGAGAATTCATCATATTTGGGGTTTAGTCCATTAATTTTCATTATAAGGTCATGCTTAGTTTCATTATTTATAAAATCCACATAATAAGATCATCTCAGTGACTGGAGATGGTTTTGTCATTTTATGTGATATGTAGTGACAATAAAAAGCAGGTGTTCTTTCTGATAATGATGAAATTTAGACAGTCACTTTTCTGGTGTTGTGAATAGAGGTGATTCAATATTCTCTTTCATGTTTCCTGGTAGAAATGTAAGATGGTTTTATTTGCAGGTGGGTTTATTGAATACAAGTGTGCAAACTTCCTCCTTCGAGTAGTTCTAGTGAGTTTTCCACACCTTTGATAATAAATGTTTGTGGTTTAAGTCACCTAGTCCATGATATTTTGTGAGAGCAACTCCAGCTGATTGATAAATACACTCACCCATGAATAGAGCAAAATCAACCCCAGAGAGATACGTGTGGAGAGGACACTGTGATGTGCTGATTGAATTCCAGAAGTAATGAGAATAATTATTTTCCTAGAAGCTATTTTTTTTATTCATTCATTTATCTACAAAAAACACACAATACAGCCAGGTCCTATTCTGGACACTGAGGATATAACAAAACTTGGTACAAATCCTTGTTCTCCGGGAGAGTTCATTCATCTGTGAAGGCAAGAGCTGGCGGGTGGCATGGACACTGATGTACACCTGGATCTGCTCTCAGGGGGAGGGAATTACTGCCCCACCCTGGGAGTGCACCTGGCAGACAGCCGTTCATTGGCAGCCCAGTTCTTGGACTGCCTCAGCAGAAGGGAGAGATTGCATCCAAGGTCTGCAACCAATGACTAATCAATGAAGCATTTAAAGGCCTGGCCCACTTGCCACAAGATGGGAAACTTCAGAAGGTACCTCTCATCTCCATAATTCCAGTGGGCACTGACACTGAGAGAATGTCACAGTTCAGTTTCTCCCATTTGTTATTATTATCATAGAATTTTTATTGTATAGATTTTATAAAATTTCCATTGGTTCATAATAGCTATACATAACATTAGGATTTATTTTGACATAATTATAAATGCACATAGTAGAGTTTTCTGCAATTAAGTCCCCTGTACTTTCCCTCACCCTTCCACTCCTACTCCCCCCTATTTCCTTTCCTCTACTTTGATCTATTTATTTACTTTTGGAAAAAAAATAGTACCTTGTGGATATACATAATGGTGAAATTCACTATCATATATTCATACATATAGATTGGAATGTTAGGTAAGAATCATCCCGCTGTTTTCCCGTTATCCTATCCTTTCTTCCTCCCCTCAATCCTCTTCTATTCCCTTGACCATTCTTTCATTTTGATGTCATTTTTCCTTGCATTTCTTCCCTCTCTTGCTCTGTCTATCCCCACCCATCAAAGTTTAGACTAGCTTCTTCATGTTGGAGAAAACATTTGACCCTTGACTTTGTGAGTCTGGCTTACTTCACTTAGCATTATTGTCTCCAGTTCTATCCATTTACCAGCAAATGTAAATTCATTGGTTTATCCCTTTCCTAATCATCCTGTTACTTCCATAGGAATAGAACTCATGTAGACACCCTAATATATTTCCCCAATAGCCCAAGAAAATTATAATCTGTTAGATGCTGACTAATGCATCAGGAAGTAGGATAAGAACATATTAAAGTATTGTACTTTTTGTAGAGTGATAGCATAGGGGAAGCTTCATTGATAGGCTGGCGTTTGAGCAGAACTGAAAAGGGTTCAGGGATGACTGATGTGATTCTGTAGAGAACGAACCAACCTTGCATTCCTGGAGCAAAACCAAACTTGAAAGAATCCATGATACCTTTGCATTCCTTGCTGGATTTTATTTTCTGAAGTCATTTTAATAATTTTTAGGAGGCAGGGTACTTTGGTTTATTACCTGAGTGTATTAATCTTGTCTGAATTGGGCATCCATCTTATGGTGATCTAATAAAACAATTTGCATGCAACTTGGCTTTGTAGTGAAATTATGAATGAATTCACACCTGAATTAAATGCATTCAAACATACTTTCAGCTAACAATCTCCTAAGGTGAAGAAAATATTGGGATTGAATTGGAAAAGTATTCATAAAGGATAATTAGGAAAGAATAGTCATTTTTAATGCAGCCAGAAGTATCAAACAAAAACAGATGAGAATCTTCTGTACAAAATACGTAGAACAAAAATTAAGGTTTAAGAAGCATTAATACACTTAAGAAGAAATATCTTTGTATGCAATTTTGCAACATCTTAGAACTATTTACAATTCTCTTGTATGTGCCTATGTATATGCAAGTTCCATTTTTCACACCTTAAAATTCAATTAGGCTTTCTAATAAGATGAAATGGATGGGGATGTGTAAAATGGGAGGTGGATATTCATTGGGAAATTCAATGTGTTTGGTATTCAAGGTATGTGAAATGGAGGTGAGCAGAATCATTGGAGAATACTGGATGACATAGGCCTGGCCTCGTGGGTCAGAAAATCAGCCACCCTGATTTCCTGTCTTCAGCAGACTTGGTCTTTAAGGACACTCACTTCTGGGATCAGAATAATAGTAGCATTTCTGGTATAACGAGGAGCTGTGGATATTGAGTCCTGAGGGACACAGAGACTGCAGGTGTGAGCTGGTGAAAACGGCACTCAGAAGCCCTGGGAATCAGGAGGCAGCAGCTGTGCCTTCGCCCAGCGATGGTCCTCCCTGATCTGGAGCCCAGAGGCTCAGAGTGCGTCTTCCATCCTGAGGACACGTTTCTGTCTCCACCTGCAGGTGAGGTGCTGGCTCCTTCTCAGGGAAGTCACCCGGGAGCTCACTGTCCCCGAAGGCTTTGGACACAAGGGCAGGTGTTTTGCTCCACTGTTTTCCTAGGGAAGCCATGAGGAGAGTGCAGGCAGAGGATGAGGAGAAGCAGGTCCCCGTGGGGGGCGGGGGGCTGCTGCCTGAGTCCACCTCCCTGACACATTCCCTTCACCAATATCCACGCAGCACCCATCCTGCTGGGCACCTGCTCTCTCTGGACAGCTGCAGGGACGTTTTCCTCCAAAGTGTCCCTTCTTGGTGATGCTTCTTTCAAAATGTTTTCACTTTTTTATTTTTTAATTCTTGGGTGGTAGGTGGATCAGTTTGTGAGGGCTGCCATAAGAAGATGCCCCAGACTGGGTAGATGAAGGAGAGAGATTTGTTTTCTCTCAGTCTGGAGACTAGAAGTATGAAGACCAGGTGTCAGCACGGTTGGCTCCTCCGGGGGCCTCTCTCCTCACCTGGAAGCTGACTGTCTTCCCCCTGTGTCTTCACGTGGACTTCTCTGTGTGTGTGTGTGTCTGTGTCCTAATCTCTTGGGAGGACACCAGTCATATTGGATTAGGGACACCCCGTGACCTTGTTGAACTGATTGTTTCAATGCATTATCTCCAAGTACAGTCACATCTTCTCCAAATGGGAACTAAGACTTCAACATTTGAGTTTTAAGGATAGAGAGTTCAGCTCATACTAATTATTCCCTTTGCTGGTTCTTGGTGCTTCAATGTACAGAGAGCTTTTGTTCTATCCCTCTTGCAGGACTCTGAGGGCTCTGGGCTCTGGGCTCTCAGGTGTAGACACAGGGGGGCTCACCAAGAAGCTTTCTAGTCCTTATGGTTTGCTTTCCAGATCTGCCAAATATTTTGAATTGGAATAGCAGAGAGTTCAGTTAACACCACCGCCAACATGGCCACTCATCTCCTTTGTTTCATAAAAATCCAATGGTAACATTATGTTTTATCCTTTCAGGTCTTTTTTGTAAAAGGAAGTAATAAAATAAGAAGCATACTAAATTGACCACCTTGGTCCCCCCACCCCCCATTTCATCTTCTTCCCTTCTCAGGAGTGCCATCTTGAATGTGGGTGTGTCCACCTCACATGGCTTTATATTATATATGTAGTCATGAATAACAGGCAGTAACCAGGACACCTGTCCGTTAAAGAATATAAAAGTAAATTAAGTTGTAAAAATGTAGTGGAATATATAACAAGTCTGTTTTGTTGTAAGTCTCTGTCTTTTGAAGGGCAAATGTTTTTGCTTCCGTCTGTCTTCATAGGCGCCTCTGAATTTCATTTGACATTTAGCTATTGTTGTTTGCTCTCTTGTATTAGATAATGATACATTACCCAGCTCCTTCAGGGAAGAAGTTCCCTTGGGATGAGAAAGAGAATGTCATCCACATGCACCTGCTTCTCTTAGAATTTATTGCTAGAACACACTGCGTGTGTTTCCAGTGGAGAATCTCACCAGCTGCACGTTTGGAGGGGACATTGTCTCATCTCTGCTCCTGTCCCCCTGGTTGGACATCCTCCACCTGCTAAAATTAACCCTGTGTACAACAGGACACACCTTGAAAGGAAAGGATGCTTGGACTTTTTTCAACAAGAAACAGCTACGATTCTAAAAACTATTGTGAGACCCCAGGGAGCAGCTTGGAGCTAATCTTGTACTGTACAGGGGCCCCAGACAGACTAGTTAAGAGAGTCTCTTTTGCAGAAAACTGGTGCGTGACCCTGTCCCTGTCCCTGTCCCTGCCAAATGTGCTATGTACTTTGTACACGTCCTCACCAGCCCCTGAGGCTGAAGCATGAACTAACTCATCTGTAATTTGGTGAGTGTTTGAATGATTCGGAGGCATGCCCAAGTTAGGGACTGTGGCTCTAGAAGATAGATTCCATGTTTGTCCTCACCTTTCTGTTTGATTCAATGCATGGACTAATTCTGTAGGAACAACAACGTCTTATGGTTGTTACTGTCTAAGCACTTGGCACATGTGTGAAAAAGGTTACTTATGAATGCAGGTATTCGAGGGGAAGATGGAAGAGAAATGGAAGCAGAAAGAGGCCAAAGGAAAGATCAGAATATGCATGTAGGTTCACAATGTAAATCACATTTTTTTCTTTACTTTTAAGGATCTGTGTGTTTAAAAAAATTAAAAAAAACTCAGAAATATTGAACTCATCTATACTGTGTGATAAAACATAGACCACTTCTCCTCATCCTCAGATCTTTTCAAACATTCTCTCCAGAGTGGCATCAAGAGTGTTCTCGCATTCACTAGGTGATACCATTTCTGCTCCTCCAGGAGATATACCTTTTATTCTCACTCATCTTTTCCAGAAGATTCATAATCAACATGGAACCCAGCAACCACACAGCCGTTTCAGAATTCCTTCTCATGGGACTGACAGAGGACCCAGCCCTGCAGCCCCTCATCTTCAGCCTGTTCCTGTCCATGTACCTGGTCACCATCCTGGGGAACCTGCTCATCATCCTGGCTGTCAGCTCTGACCCCCGCCTCCACACCCCCATGTACTTCTTCCTCTCCAACCTGTCCCTCACTGACATCTGTATGGGTACAACCTCCATCCCCAAGATGCTGGTGAACATCCAAGCACAGGATCAGAGCATCTCCTACACAGGTTGCCTCTCCCAACTGTGTTTTGTCTTGATTTTCAGTGGTTTAGAAAACTGTGTCCTTGCCGTGATGGCGTATGACCGCTATGTGGCCATTTGTTACCCGCTGAGGTACATGGTCATCATGAACCCTTGCCTCTGTATCCTGCTGGTTCTGGTCTCCCTGCTCATCAGCATTTTGCATGGTCTACTTCACACCCTCATGGTGCTGCGGCTGTCCTTCTGCACAGACCTGGAGATCCCCCACTTCTTCTGTGAACTCGCTCAAGTCATTGGGCTCTCCTGCTCTGATACTCTGGCCAATAGCCTCCTGAAATATTCAGTGGGTATTATATTTTTTGGTGTTCCTCTCTCAGGGATTATTTTTTCTTATATTCAAATTGTCTCCTCTATTTTGAGAATGCCGTCAGGTAGTGGAAGATCTAAAGCTTTTTCCACCTGCGGGTCTCACCTCTCGGTTGTGTCCTTATTCTATGGGACAGGTTTTGGAGTTTATTGCAGCTCTGCAGTAAGTGACTCTTCCACTAAGAATTCAGTGGCTTCAATGATGTACAATGTGGTCCCTCAAATGCTGAACCCCTTCATCTACAGCTTGAGGAACAGAGAAATGAAGGAAGCCCTGGGTCACCTCTTCACTGGGATACCTTTGCTGTGACTTTGGGCTTAGGATTAGAGAATATGTTAAAGGGACAGGAATACTGGTGAGCCAGAATGCCTGATGCTTCTGTTACTGCGTTCTTCCACCACGACTAGAGAATGTGATGTGTAAGTTCATTCCACCTGTTCTTTAAACCTGACTGATTTTGTTCACATGTGATTTTGTCAAATGATTTCCATCTCAAGGTTCCGTTTTGTTGCTGTGACATTATGGAAGCAGATTCGCGTCTGTGGTTCAGTGTTAGTGATGGCTGAGGATCAGTTTCAGAAGAAAGAGTGCTGGAGCAGTGGGTGGGTCAAGGCCGGGTTACAGAAGGCTGTGTGAGCGTCTGCAGACTAGCTTCCTGACCTGAGCTCATGGTCGGGGCCAGTGGGCGTCATCCCCCGTGTAGACCTACAGTGAGGCCAAGAACTGACATTTCATACTCCATTAAATAACAAGCAAGGTTTGCCCTGGAAAACTGTGTCCTTCTGATGTAGTGTGAACAGACTCCCTACTCAGTTTCATTATTTACACAAATTACACAGTTTTGAGATATTTGAGGTTTTGGACTTTATCTGTGAGTTGACCTTCTGTTGTCATAAGATTCTGTTGTCATAAGAAAATGAGACCCTCACCCTAATAAGGTCAGACCGTGAAGAGAACTGCTGTTCATTGCAACAAGTCGAGATGGAAGGAATGCATAGTGTCAGGGATTAGGGCTTCACTGAGTTCTACACGAGGTAGACATTTCCTAGGACGGATCTCCTCAGTGTCCCCGGCTGCTATAATTTGGGTCTGAAATGTGCTCAATGGCCAGTGTATTAAAGGCTTGGTCCCCAGACTCTGCTTCTTTGTTGGTGTCATGACTTTAAGAGGTGGAACCTAGTTGGAAGAAGTTGGGTCACTTAGCTGTGCTCTTGAAGGGGAGAGAGGGATGCCACACCTTCTTCCTCTTTAGCCTCCTGCCGTTTGCTTTACCACATGCTCCCAATGTGATGTGCAGCCTCACCACAGGTCTGCTTTGTCTTAGTTTTCATTGACATGGAAAATTGTCTCCCTGCAGTGATGGCCTATGACTGCTCCATGGCCATTTGTCCTCCCCTTAGGTACAGTCATCATGAACCCCTGGCTGTGTGTCCTGCTGTTTCTGGTCTCACTACCCATCAGCACTGTGGACGCCCTGCTGCACAGCCCTGGAGATGCCCCACTTCTGTGAACTGGCTCAGGTCATCAAGCTGGCCTGTTCTGACACCCTCATTCATAACACCTGGAAACACGCTCCATCTTGAATATTTATTGGTGTTCCTCTCTCTGGGATCATTTTCTCTTACGTTCACATTGTGTCCTCTGTCTTGAGAATGCCATCATCAGAAGGAAAGTACAAAGCCTTTTCTACCTGTGGGTCTCACCTGTCTGTGGTCTCCCTGTTCTATGGGACAGGATTCGGGGTGTACATCAGCTCTGCAGTGAGTGATTCCCCCAGGAAGACTGCAGTGGCTTCTGTGATGTACTCTGGGATCCCTCAGATGCTGAACCCCTTTATCTACAGCCTGAGGAACAGGGACATGAAGAAGGCCTTGAGGAAGCTCATCAGAAGGACTGTTTCTCTGACACGTCATTTGTTGGTTTGTAAAAGAAGTCACAATGACAAGGTTCCTGATTTCCAGAATATCTGACTTTTCCCACTACATTCTTTTAACATGATAAGGTAACTTAATAACCAGGTACATTTTAACTTGCCTTGAGCCCTGGCTTTTCTCTCTGTCTCATTTTGTGAAGTTAGATGCAGAATTTTAATTTTCTGAACATAACTTGTTTCACAGAAGAAATTGGTCAGCTCTCATAGAAAGAGTACCTGCAGAAGGGGTTCTAGTTTTAGTGAATATATTATATTGTTGCCCTCTAAGAAAAAAGCAAGTTTGAGGAGAAGGGCCAGGTAAATGCTAAAGCAGAGCTGTGGTCATTTCTAGAGAAGAGACCCCACGTGATCATGTGCTTGGGGTTGTGTGCATTAACTCCTAATTTTAGTCCTACTGTGAAGCAAAGTGGTGGCTATTCCCAGCCGACAAAACAATTCTGAGACCTCTTCAGAGGCAAAAAGAGAATGTTGATTATCATCTTCTACAAACTCAACATAATTAGATGATCTCAGTGGTTTGAGATCACTGTGAAATGGTTGAAACCCACCAATGAAGTTTTCTTCAGTCCTAATTTTTTTTTTAAAAAAGGAAGTCTAAGATGAGTATGCTCTGATAGTAAAGAGAATTATCCTTCCTTACAGAGACTTCTGAGGTATGGAATGTACCCAAAGAATGTATGACTTTCATCACTCCTCCATTTCCTAGGCTTCATTCTCTTTCAGGTCAACAACTGATAGCAGGAAATTCAGGTGTTGCACCTGGACCTGATTGTTCTTCCTTGGATCAATGGATGAGTAACATTTCCATGGACCAACCATACTGCATCTCTGCAGTGAACTGAATGCTGGTCCTCAAAATATGTTCAGATTCTTTCCCAATAATTTAACTATAACTTATATGGTAATTGGGTGAACATTACTTGTTTGAGGAAAGAGTATTTGCTGAAAAGGAGTTTCTCCTGGATCACAGTAAGTGTAATTCCGTGTTTTCTTCTAAGACAAGTGGAGAAGACATGAGAAAAGGAGGAGGCGTGGTCACCATGGGATAGCATCGTGGCAGCCAGGACTCGATGGCCAGTATTTACTCACTATTGTTCTATACACTGACATTTTCACAGGACTCTACTGCATTTTGTCACCCTGATAGATCTCCTAGTACAATGTATTACATAAATGTGCTCCTCTTTGATCCTGTTAAACTTCAAATTTAGTACATGAATTCCATGTCTATAGTTACTCTCATCCTGTTTTTCAGAATCAATCGAATTATGTTTAGCAAATATTTATTCATTTTCAAGCACCATTTCTTAAGTCTTTTATGGTGACATTGAAAATAAGAAGCACCTCCTGGGTTGTAGAAGTTTTGATTTTTTTTTTTTTTTGCTATTGTAAATCAAGCTAGTTAAATATTCTTTCTCTGTCTTCTTTTTTATTTTATTTTTTTATTGGTTGTTCAAAACATAACAAAGCTCTTGACATATCATATTTCATACATTAGATTCAAGTGGGTTATGAACTCCCATTTTTACCCCGTATACAGATTGCAGAATCACATCGGTTATACATCCACGTTTTTACATAATGCCATATTAGTAACTGTTGTATTCTGCTACCTTTCCTATCCTCTACTCACTCCCCTCCCCTCTCCTCCCATCTTCTCTCTCTACCCCATCTACTGTAATTCATTTCTCTCCTTGTTTTTTTCCTATTCCCCTCTTTCTCTATCTTCTGAAGGAAAAAAGTCAGTTATATACCTTGTGTGGAATTATTAATGATAGGAGAATTGATGATAGAATTAAACTATTCACTATCAGGCAGGTCCAAAGTGGTAACTGTTTTACCTCACCAGTAGATATTTTGGGTGATATTTTCACATCATCACCACAACTTTGTCACTTTTCCTGACAATCTAATGTGTATGAAACTACAATTAATTTCCATTTCTCTTTTGATGAAGTTCAGAGTTGTTTTATATAGAATGGGTCATGTTTCTTGCTTATTAAAAATATGTATTTATTCTTTTTTTTTCATTGAGCTTCTTATCCATCTTAAAACTAATTGCTAATGTTTCCTTTATAATTGTAATTATAGCCATTTTTATTCATGTATATTACAAACTTATTCTTCATATGCATGTTTCCTTTGCATGTGTATAGTAGATGCCTACAAATGCTTAGATTTAATTCAGATTCCCAGTTATATTCCCAGTTATATTTCCCAGATATATTCGTTATTCAGTTGACACTCCTGAATTAATTTTATTGAATTCTGTTTGTGATATTAATAATATCATGAGTACCATCAATCCAGCCAGAAGTCTGAGTGGCTTTTCTGAAATCTTCAGCTCTTCTAAGTCCACATACGTGAGTTCAGGCTGTGTCGAACACCTCTGTTCACACTTCCCTAACCTTGAAGCAACACTTTGACTTTACCTTTAAGCACCTAAGCTCTTCTTGTGCCTTTAGACTTTATTGTCTAGACATGGTAACTTCTTCCTTCTGGACATAAATCTGTTGAGCCCCTTGGCTCCAACCCAAGCACCCTTTATGTCATAGTGAATTTTGTGGCATACAGGAGATTTTGTCTTGCTTTATGAAATAAACTATCTCTCTTTACAATTGTCCTTTCATGCATTTGGGGTAAATGGGGGAAAGATGGTGTGGTCTGACATAACAATGCCATTTTTTAAAAAATTGATGTTAAACTTTAATAAGTTAACATGGTTACTCTGCAAAAGGCACTTTTAAGAAAATGAAAAGAAGCCATCTGAGATACAATATTTGTAAAACACGTATTTTACAAAGGATTCATGTTCAAATACACAAATGAGTCTCTAATTATAACAAGGCAAAACTAAAATAGGTAAGTGGTTTGGACTGACATTTCACAAAAGAAGCTTTATGGCTGATGAATGAGCATATGTAAAGATGCTAAACGTTATTACCAATATGGAAATAAATACTGAAACCACAATGAGACAGTACTATAGACCTATAAAAAATTGATGTCAATATCAGCTTCTGGCAAGGATATAAGACATCAGGAATTATGATACATTTCAGATGAGAATGAAAACATGTATCATTACTTTTGTAAACAAGTAGTTCTTTACAAAATGATGCATACAACTATCATAAAACCAAACAATACTGCTCTGAAGTATTTGCCTAAGAAAATGAAAGCAAATGTCCATTTAAAGATCAATGTACAAAAGTAACAGTAGCTGTAATCATCATCACCACAAAAGGAATAATGTAGTGTCCTTCAACTGATAAATAAAAAACTATGGTGCTACTGTATAAGGGAAATGCCACTTAAAAATCAAAACAATAAAAAGCAACAAACTATCAATTCCTGCAATAACATAGACAAATCTCAAATGCATTATTTAAATGAAATAAGCTAGACTTAAAAAGATATATAGTATATAATTGTATTTAGGTGACATTCTGGAAAAGGACAGATAAAATGTTGCCAGTGTCTGAGTTTGGGCAATAGGGTGAGAGACATATTCTCTATCTCAACAATACTGATGGAAAATTCATGCAACTATACATCTAAAAAGGTCTATTTCACTGTATGTAAATTGTACCTGCATAAATCTGATTTGAAACAAACTTATTAGAAAAGAATAAGGAGAAAACCCTGAGAGTTGAGCAAAAAGGTGTTCTGTTTTTGTTGTTGTCATTGTTTTGCTTTTTGAATATGGTATATTGTTTAAAAAATTTCATCTGTTGAAATTTTGAAATGGTAAAACTGGGGCTTCACATAATAATTCTAAAATCCATCCTCTCTCTCTCATCTTTAGAGAATTCTAGTGGAGCTAGAGCTGGGGGAGGGGCAAGTAGGAAAAATCCAAAGGACAGAGTGGCTGGGATCCCAACTGCCAACTGTGGGACCCCGGAGATCCAGGCCCACTGATTCGTGCGGCCTGCCCTGCGGCTACACAAGGCGTGGCGCCCCAGGGAAGCGATTAATCAGCAAGCAGGGAGAGGCTCGGCTGCGATCAGGTGGAATCCCACCAGCCAAGCCCGCACTGACCCCCGGGCTGAGTACGGGAGTTTAGACGGGGAAGGAAGCGGTACAGTCCCATCCCCCACAGCGGACACTCCGCCAAGGCAATCAGCAGTCAGCATCTTGAACAGCTGAAATACCCACCGCCATTCTCCGACAGATCTCAACAACAAAACAGGTGTGTGGCACTCAGCCCATCCCCCATACATCGGGAACTCGCATAAAATCTCTCCTAGGCTTGCCGGGGGAGGGAGAATCAGAGTGAGCCTGCATAAAGACTAGGGGGGAACTAGAGGCACCTGACCTGCAACCCCCCCTACCCATCTGCAGCCAAAAGGAAACCTGTCTAGCTAGAGCTGGGGGAGGGGCAAGCAGGAAAAATCCAAAGGACAGAGTGCCTGGGATCCCAATTGCCAACTGTGGGACCCCGGAGATCCAGGCCCACTGATTCGTGCGGCCTGCCCTGCGGCTACAGAAGGCTAGCAGGAGAAACCAGGAGGCTAGAGGCAAGGCCCTCGAGACTGGGCAGCTGGAAATTGCAGGCCCGCCGGCAACAGTTCACCCACTGCCTGCATAGCTGGGCGGTAGGAGAACACCTGGCCGAAGGTGACCGATCACCCGCCCGCGGCCTGTGATACTGGGCGGCTGGATACCGCCTGCCTGCCGCGACTGGGAGCTGAAATCAAACAGAGACAGTCCAGTCACACCACCTCATCAGGACACCCCGGCAAGGAACTGGGGCTGGTCATAGCAAAGTAGTGTCGTCACTGGAGCTCGGACGCCGGATCTTCCTTCACAGTGGAATCCACGTCAGCAGGCATAGTTTAACCACACTAAGGAGAGGCATCAGAGTAATACAGAACCAAAACAAATCTATAGAAGAGAGCAGAAACACGACAATCAAATAGAGCTGGAAAGCAATGGGGACAACATGAGAAAACAAGGGAAAAAAGGAGTACAAACAATGCAAGACAACTTAATTCTACAAGAGGACATAGAAACATCAGAAGCAGGGATAGGGAAAGAACTCAAGGCATACCTAACTCAAATGGAAAGGAATATTAGAGAAGACATGAGACAGCAAGTCCAAGCAATAAAAATATATTTTGAAAATGAATTAAACAAACAAATTCAAATGGCAAAGAACGAGCTCTACCAGGAGATAGAGATCTTAAAAAAGAATCAAACTATAATCCTAGAATTGCAGGAAACTATAAACCAAATTAAAAACTCAAACGAGAATATTACAAATAGACTTGATCAAGTAGAAGTCAGAACATCAGATAATGAAGACAAGGTTTATCAACTTGAAAAGAGTATAGTCAACACAGAAAAGATGCTTAAATCCCATGAGCAATCTATTCAAGAGATATGGGATGTCATTAAAAAACCAAATTTGAGAGTCATCGGGATAGAAGAAGGCATAGAGATTCAAACCAAAGGAATGGACAGCATATTAAATGAAATAATTGTAGAAAACTTCCCAGAGATGAAAGATGGAATGGATTGCCAAATCCTGGAAGCCTACAGGACCCCAAACATTCAAAACTATAATAGACCAACTCCAAGACACATAATTATGAAGATAGCCAACATACAGGACAAGGAGAGAATATTAAAAGCTACCAGAGAAAAGAGACAGATTACATTCAGGGGTAAACCAATTAGGTTAACGACTGATTTCTCAGCACAGACTTTGAAAGCGAGAAGATCCTGCAACAATGTATTTCAAACGCTGAAAAATAATGGATTTCAACCAAGAATACTGTATCCAGCAAAATTGAGCTTCAGATTGACAACGAAATTAAAATCTTTCACGATAAACAAAAGCTAAAAGAATTTGCAGCAAGAAAACCAGCACTGCAAAGCATTCTGAGCAATATACTACAAGAAGCGGAACTGAAAAATAGTGCCCAAAACTAACAACAAGAGGTATCTCAGTAAAGGAGGAGAAAAATAACCAAAAAAGTAAAACTAGCCAAACTAAAATAAATAAATAAAGAAGCATGACTGGAAGTACAAATCATATCTCAATTGTAACTTTAAATGTTAATGGCCTAAACTCACCAATCAAGAGACATAGGCTAGCAACCTGGATCAAAAAAACAAATCCAACAATATGCTGCCTTCAGGAGACTCATATGATAGGAAAAGACATACACAGGCTGAAGGTAAAAGGTTGGGAAAAATCATACCACTCACATGGCCCTCGGAAGCAAGCAGGAGTGGCCATACTCATATCAAATAAAATCAACTTCAAACCTAAGTTAATTAAGAAGGATAAAGAAGGACACTATATACTGTTAAAAGGGACCATCCACCAACAAGACATAACAATTATCAATTTGTATACACCAAACAATGGAGCTGCAATCTACATAAAACAAACGCTCCTCAAGTTCAAGAGTCAAATAGACCATAACACAATAATTACGGGTGACTTCAACACACCGCTCTCGCCATTAGACAGATCCTCTAGACAAAAACTGAATAAAGAAACTATAGAACTCAACAGCACAATCAATAACCTAGACCTAACTGACATATATAGAATATACCAACCATCATCAAGTGGATACACGTTCTTCTCAGCAGCACATGGATCCTACTCAAAAATAGACCATATATTATGCCATAAGGCAAATCTTAGTAAATATAAAAGTGTGGAGATAATACCATGCACCATATCTGACCATAATGGAATGAAATTGGAAATCAATGATAAAAAAAGGAAGGAAAAATCTTACACCACATGGAAAATGAACAATATGTTATTGAATGATCAATGGGTTACAGAGGACATAAAGGAAGAGATAAAAAACTTCTTAGAGTCAAATGATAATACAGACACAACATACCGGAATCTATGGGACACAATGAAAGCAGTTTTAAGAGGGAAATTCATATCCTGGAGTTCTTTCATCAAAAAAAGAAAAAACCAACAAATAAATGAACTCACACTACACCTCAAAAACCTAGAAAAGGAAGAACAAAACAACAGCAATTGTAGTAGAAGACAAGAAATAATTAAAATTAGAGCAGAAATAAACGAAATTGAAACAAAAAAAACCATTGAAAAAATTGATAAAACTGAAAGTTGGTTCTTTGAAAAAATAAATAAGATAGACAAACCCTTAGCTATGCTAACAAAAAGAAGAAGAGAGAGAACTCAAATTACTAATATACGGGATGAAAAAGGCAATATCACAACAGACACTACAGAAATACAGAAGATAATTAGAAAGTATTTTGAAACCCTATATTCTAATAAAATAGAAGATAGCGAAGATATCGATAAATTTCTGAAGGCATATGATTTGCCCAGATTGAGACAGGAAGACACACACAATTTAAACAGACCAATAACAAAGGAAGAAATAGAAGAAGCCATCAAAAGACTACCAACCAAGAAAAGCCCTGGACCTGATGGGTTTACAGCGGAGTTCTACAAAACCTTCAAAGAAGAACTAACACCAATACTTTTCAAACTATTTCAAGAAATAGAAAAAGAAGGAGCTCTTCCAAATTCATTCTATGAGGCCAACATCACCCTGATCCCAAAACCAGACAAAGACACTTCAAAGAAAGAAATATACAGACCAATATCTCTAATGAACTTGGATGCAAAAATTCTCAATAAAATTCTGGCGAATCGGATACAAAAACATATCAGAAAACTTGTGCACCATGATCAAGTAGGATTCATCCCTGGGATGCAAGGCTGGTTCAATATACGGAAATCAATACATGCTATTCACCACATCAATAGGCTTAAAGACAAGAACCATATGATCATCTCGATAGATGCAGAAAAAGCATTTGAAAAAATACAACATCCCTTTATGTTCAAAACATTAGAAAAACTAGGGATATCAGGAACTTACCTCAACATTGTAAAAGCTATATATGCTAAACCTCAGGCTAGCATCATCCTAAACGGAGAAAAACTGAAGGCATTCCCTCTAAAATCTGTAACAAGACAGGGATGTCCTCTATCACCACTTCTATTCAATTTAGTTCTCGAAGTACTAGCCAGAGCAATTAGACAGACAAAAGAAATTAAAGGCATAAAAATAGGAAAAGAAGAAATTAAATTATCGCTATTTGCAGATGACATGATAATTTACTTAACAGACCCAAAAGGATCTACAAAGAAGCTGCTAGAGTTAATAAATGAATTCAGCAAAGTGGCAGGATATAAAATCAACACGCACAAATCAAAGGCATTCCTGTATATCAGCAACAAAACCTCTGAAATGGAAATAAGGAAAACCACTCCATTCACAATATCCTCAAAGAAAATAAGATACTTGGGAATCAACCTAACAAAAGAGGTGAAAGATTTATACAATGAAAACTACAGAACCCTAAAGAGAGAGATAGAAGAAGATCTCAGAAGATGGAAAAATGTACCCTGTTCATGGATAGGCAGAACTAACATCATCAAAATGGTGATATTACCCAAAGTTCTCTACAGGTTTAATGCGATGCCAATCAGAATCCCAAAGACATTTCTTGTAGAAATAGATAAAGCAATCATGAAATTCATATGGAAAAACAAAAGACCCAGAATAGCAAAAGCAATTCTAAGCAGGAAGTGTGAATCTGGAGGTATAGCGATACCAGAGCTCAAACTGTACTACAAAGCAATAGTAACAAAAACAGCATGGTACTGGTACCAAAACAGGCAGGTGGACCAATGGTACAGAATAGAGGACACAGAGACCAATCCACAAAGTTACAACTATCTTATATTTGATAAAGGGGCTAAAAGCATGCAATGGAGGAAGGATAGCATCTTCAACAAATCGTGTTGGGAAAATTGGAAATCCATATGCAACAAAATGAAATTGAATCCCTTTCTCTCGCCAGCCACAAAAGTTAACTCAAAATGGATCAAGGAGCTAGATATAAAAACAGAGACACTGCGTCTGATAGAAGGAAAAGTTGGCTACGATCTACATATTGTGGGGTCGGGCTCCAAATTCCTTAATAGAACGCCCGTAGCCCAAGAGTTAATAACAAGAATAAACAAATGGGACCTACTTAAACTAAAAAGTTTTTTCTCAGCAAGAGAAACAGTAAAAGAGGTAAATAGAGAGCCTACATCCTGGGAACAAATTTTTACCCCTCACACCTCAGATAGAGCCCTAATATCCAGAATGTACAAAGAACTCAAAAAATTAAACAATAAGATAACAAATAATCCAATCAACAAATGGGCCAAGGACCTGAACAGACACTTCTCAGAGGAGGACATACAATCAATCCACAAGCACATGAGAAAATGCTCACCATCTCTAGCAATCAGAGAAATGCAAATCAAAACCACCCTAAGATACCATTTCACTCCAGTAAGATTGGCAGCCATTATGAAGTCAAACAACAATAAGTGTTGGCGAGGATGTGGGGAAAAGGGCACACTTGTTCACTGCTGGTGGGACTGCAAAATGGTGAGGCCAATTTGGAAAGCAGTATGGAGATTCCTGGGAAAGCTGGGAATGGATCCACCATTTGACCCAGCTATTGCCCTTCTTGGACTATTCCCTGAGGACCTTAGAAGAGCACACTATACGGATATGGCCACATCAATGATTATAGCAGCACAATTCACAATAGCTAGACTGTGGAACCAACCTAGATGCCCTTCAATAGATGAGTGGATAAAAAAATTGTGGCAGCTATACACAATGGAGTATTATGCAGCACTAAGAAACGACAAAATCATAGAATTTGCAGGGAAATGGATGGCATTAGAGCAGATTATGCTAAGTGAAGCTAGCCAAGCCCTAAAAAACAAATGTCAAATGTCTTCTTTGATATAAAGAGAGCCACTAAGAATAGAACAGGAAGGAAGAGCATGAGGAAAAGACTAACAGTAAACTAAGACGAATGGGGGGAGAGAAAGGAAGAGAGAAGGGAAAACATATGGAAATGGTAGGAGACCTTCAGTGATACACAAAATTATAAGAGGTTATGAGGGGCAAGGGGGTGGGGGGAAAAAAGGGGAGAGAATTGAATAACAGCAGAGGAGGTAGAGAGGGAAGATGGGAGGGGAGGGGAGGGGAGGGGGGATAGTAGGGGATAGGAAAGGTAGCAGAATACAACAGTCACTAATATACCATTATGTAAAAATGTGAGTATGTAACAGAAGTGAGTCTGTATTATGTATTTGGGGAGTTCAAAACCCAATTGAGTCGAATGTATGAAAGATGATATGTCTTGAGCTCTGTAATGTTTTGAACAATCAATAAAAAAAAATAAAAATAAAAAAATAAAAAAAATACTAACATAAAAAAAAAATAAAATGTTTAAACACTCACAAAAAAAAAAGAGAATTCTAGTGATCACGTTGAAACACAGGTTTCATTTTCAAAGTTCAAATTCAATAATAATGCTATTTTGACACAATTGGTGTGAGATATATATATATATATATGACATTTTTATAACCTTAGCTACATCATGTGCAAATATATTTGTATACCCATGTGTAAGATTAAGTTGCTACACCTCAAGATAGCATCAGGCTTCATATATGCCATTGATTGTGTCATATATATATTTATATATATATGAAATTTTATATATGAGATTTAAAAAGTTCTTATAGAAAGATTTATCATGCTGCAAAAGATATCCATAAATGCAAGATAATATTGAATTCATTTAATATAAAATTTTTAAGTATTAACACACAGTACTGTCTTCACGTGTTAATTATGATTGAAATCTCATTGTGTGATCTGGGAGGATGGATGAACAGCCAGCAGACAACTGCTTGGTCATTGTTGTCATAAAGTCTCATAACTACATTAAAAATCAAGTCCTAAGGTACACCCATGATCACCTGCTATGAAGAAAAGTTTTTCCAAAACTATTGTGTTGAAATTTGAAAAGGTGGTTATGAAACTAAACAGAGATTACACACATATCTCTCTTAGTCACGGTCAGAACTGACTACAGAGAGTAGATTAGAATCTGCTGCACCAAATACACAGAATGGAGATTCATTCTCAGAAAACATTCAGTAGCTTTGAGGAAGAGATTCCTCTGAGTGTTGGCCTTTTTACAACCTGAGCTATATATGTAAATATGTTTGTGTACCCACATGTAATATTAGGCTGCTACACCCCCAAGGTAGCATCAGGCTTCAGATACGGCATTGATTATGTCCAAAAATGATCTCTGAAATCGAGTTAGAGAAGGGTGGGACATGAAATGGAAGTCAACAGACAGGTGACAAGAGGTGGAGGAGTCCCTTGGCTTGGCCATCCTGAATTTCCTTTCTGGATTATTGGTCTTGAAGGAATTGCATTTGCTTAGGATCCAAATCACAGTATCAGCATTTCCCTGATGAGGAGCTTTGGAATTTGAGGCCCCTGAGACACAGGAACTACAGGTACCCTGTGTGTGACCAGTCAGGAAACATCAGCTGAGGAGCCCTCAGAGGTGATGTCTGCGGCACAGAGATCAGCGCTGCACTGTCCCTCTGCCCTTGAGAGGACCTATCCTCTGTGACCACCCAACATCCAGGGGAGAGGACAAACATCTTCCGTCAATAATACCAGCAAAGTCCCAAGGTCTCTCAGACTGTACTTTGGAAATCAGGCAGGAGTCACTACAGGTCCATCCTGGTGAAGCTGGGAGGAAAATACACACAGAGGATGGTCAAAACCGAGTCCTCCTTAGGGCCCTTTCCTAGCTATCATCATTGAGAAGCTTCTTTGGCTCCGTCACAAAATGCCTCAGTGCAGCTGTAATTCTGCTAGTGTCCTTGGTCTGTACAAGGGCAGCGATCTTTTTGTCCTTGAGCATGAATTCTGCCTCTCAAATAGAATTGCAGAATTGTGGTGGTGGAGGAGAGGTGTGGTCAGCTTCCCTTATCTTTCCTCCCCAAACCCCTCCCTGCAGGACCGTGATGTCCTCTGTGTGTGCTGGAGATGAGGAATCTGGGAAGGAAGCACTGGCCCAGGCTGACCCAGGAGCTACCTTCCTTGTCTTAACAGTTCCTCTTCATGAAAACAGAAAAATTTTAAATGAAACTATAGCACAGAGAGTGTAAAAATAACTTTTGTTTTTAAGATATGATCACTTACCCTTTTCCAGTTAAACCAACATGGAGGTTCTACTACCTGAGCTGCAATTATTTTCATGTTATATATTTATATTTATTGAAGGCACAATTACATATTTCCCTTCACTCCTCTCCATCACTTCCTTGATGCAAGAGCAACCTGATAAATTTCCCTGTACAAGTTTCGTATCTATCTGGGTATAAAGAGAAATGGCAAACACCATAATATCAATCAGACAGAAAGTGGATAAATCAATGGTGAAGTAACAGCACTGTGTAACTGTCTTTGGTAGTTAATATTAATGAAGAAAGGAAAATATTAAAAATAAAATACATATTAAGTAAAAAAAATCTATAATAAAATGAAGTGAACAGGATGATACTGTTTCTTTGCATCTTTTTAACATGAAATATGCAATTATTTCTGGATGAATAATACCACAACCCACAAAGTCCTGGGGGAATCATGTACACCGACGTAATACCCTGGTTCTGCTGTGGATGTCAAGAAGTAAAATAGTTTTAAAAAAAAGGCTTCAGGTCTATATCTGTTATTGATTGCAATAGTGATACTTGAAGTGAGGATGATGAAGCTGTAAGTTGAATAATTTGGTAGGTGCCTCACCAGTCAATATCATTTTCTGTTCTTTTCTATGCTTGAACAATCCATTAGAGACATAGAGTACTTGAGCAGGTTTGCTAAATATTTAAAAGAGTCTCAAAAATCATAACTTTTGTAATTCACTTCTCTTCTTCTATAGATTTTCACCACTTGCAGAGATGCCTTTGCTTATTTTTCGTCACAAGAAATCCACTGCTCCCATAATCTGCAGCTATAATTTTATAGTTGCTTCTCTCTTTCTCTCCTGGTTTTTGTTTGCTCCAGTGACCACTGCTTCCCTAGGCAGGACACACAGATTCCCAACAGGAAATGTCACGATGTCGTCCCCAGGTGTCGAGCACTGTGCTGGCTGACTTGGGCCTGTCCATTTCTCATTGCAACAACCCCAGCATGTGTTACGATAGCTACGAGGACGCTGTGGCCATGGAAACAGTGGAAGGAAGATGGGTCACTGGGAGCCTGCCCTTAAAGGGGGCATTTGAATTCCATTCCTTCCCTTTCCCTGATTTTGTGTTCCCTGAACCTGGCCATGCTCTGCCTCCATGAGGTACCCTTGTCACTGGCTGAAAGGAACAGGCCAAATAAGCATGAAACAACACCTCTGAAGCCAGCTGCCAAAATAAACCTCTCAGGTATGTGCTAAGGCAACAGAGAGCTGATCACCTCACACCTCAGATAATATTTTAAAATGTGCTGTTTATGTCCTCGTGCATAGAACACACCTTCATGTTTACCACTGAAGCAGTCTCCTAACGACTTCAGTTAAAAAGTGATGACTGTGTTTATACCTTAAAAAGAGCACTGGAATTTACCAGAGTGTCGTAGATTAGTGAGCCAGGTCCAGGCAAGGAAGCTGAGCAGAAAAAAATGATGTAAACATGACCTCAGGGTCAGGGATCAGCCACCCTGAATCCCTCACTCCTGTAGTTGGTCTTTAAGGACATGCCCCCTTGGGGTCAGATTGTTAGAGCTATCACTGGTCTAATGAGAAGCTTTGGGAATTGATCCCCAGGGATACAGAGACTGCAGGAAATATCCTGGGACCACCTCCCACAGCCACCCTGCCCCAGCCAGGAAGCAGCATCTGGAACTCCTACACAGATGAGCCTTCTTGACCATGGTCTACTGCCTCATTAGGTCAGCCTGCATTTCCTGAAGTCACACCTTCTATCCTCAATATCCAGCTGAGATGTTGAATAACAGTCCTCTTCAATCCAGCCAGGTAAATAAAGTCCCAAATTTAATACTTTGCATGTGTCATGTATCTATCAAATCCATTTATTATTGAGTTCAATTTAATTATATTTTAAAATATGCCTCAAACAAAACAAAATGTACTTATTGAAGTTTCTTATTTTTCTTCATCGTCCCCAGTGGTCATTTCAGCACATTAAACACTTGCCTGATATTTGCATTTATCACAGTAGGGAAGTTCTCTTTGTCTTTCCTCAATTGCCCTGACACATCCTTTCTTATCAAAGAATAAACAGTGCTACCTGTGATAGTCCATGAGAGTGAACTATCCCATTTTTGGCCAGCACTGTACTGGTGACAGGTGACACTCTTGATTTAAAAAGAAAAAAAACAATCAGCTCAAGAATAGGAATAAGTGAAATATCTAGACATCTAAGAAAACATGGAAATATGAATACTTCCCTAAAATGTAGACTTATAAGTGAAATATATGTGCTAGGTGTCTTTGTTTTGTACATTTCTCAACATGTAACGTCCCTCAAGTTCTTTCCAGGTTCGCTGAAGTGTATTTGAGTATTCTCCATATAGATTCAACGTGTTCCATGGGATGGTTGTATATGTCTATATCACCAAATGAAAACCCCGATCAAGTGAGTTAAGGCATCCATCATGCAGTTCCAGTGGTAGAAATAGAACATCCAGATTCTCTGGAATTGACTGTTCCTTTCTCAGTGCATGTGGAGGAGTCTGGATGAAGTGGAGAGTGCTTGACACCAACACCTCTTCTAAAAGGTAAATGTTTTCTCAGCTTCTTCTGCCTCTCCCTGTGGACAAAGACCATTGTACCACGGGGACACTCCTAGCAGGATCCTGATTGTCTTGTAAGTGTGTGTTTCTTATAAGTGTGCATTTTAGGGAAGTGTTTCTATTTTCGTATGTTCTTGGATGTCTCTATATTTCACTTAGTCCTCCTGTTGAGCTGATTGTCTTTTCTTTAAAAATCAAAAATGCCACCTGTCATCTTAAGGGGAGAACTCCTTGAGATTGAAAGAATATCACATATAGAGTTGCCCAGCTTCCCTTAGAATCCAATGCTATACAGGAGGACTTGCATTTCCATGGGGAGCTCTTATAACTTTCAAGCATGGAGGCAGCACTTTGAGGTTTTTTCTCAGGTCCACATTAATGAATGCAGTTCATCGGCTACAAGAAATGTCATGAGTAGAGAAGAAGGCCTTTTGTTATAGATTTAAGAGACATAGGGCTGGGGATGTGGCTCAAGTGGTAACGCGCTCACCTGGCATCCGTGGGACGCTGGGTTAGATCCTTAGCACCACATAAAAATAAAATAAAGATGTTGTGTCCAATGAAAATTGAAAAATAAATATTTAAAAATTCTCTCTCTCTCTCTCTCTCTCCCTCTCTCTCTCTCTCTCTCTCTCTCTCTTTAAAAAAAGAGAGACATTAATTTTTGAGACTGGGTTCCACTGTGCTGGCCAGGCTGGCCTCTGAGCTATAATCCTCCTTCCCTAGCCTGTCCAGTAGCTGGGATCACCTGCATGTAGCATGGCAGCTGGCTGAGGTGGACACACTGTGAAGGCAAGGAAAAGACAAGAAGCTTTGGTCAGGAAGAAAATATTAGAATTACAAAGGAATGTTATGAGATCTGAGTGGTCATTGTACAGTGCTGGTTCTGTACTGTCCAGAGGTATTGAGAGAGCTTGTTCTAGAATGAACTCGGCATTTAATTGGAGGTCAGACCCAGTCTGCACTAAGCACTCACTGTGAATCCCACATCCTTGACATAACCTCCCCTTACTTAGGTGCCCTCATGAGTCCACAGTAAGAACTAACCCATCTGCAACTGGAAAAGGCTTCCAGGTGATTCTGAACCAAGCCAAGGTTAGGGAACCCTCGCTCTGGAAGACAGATTTCTAAGTCGCATTCATGACTTGGTAAAGGCAGAGGGTGATTCTGACTGAATAGCATGTCTTTTGACCTTTTTCCATCTGAACACTTAGCACAGCACATGAAACAGAGTTGGTGTTCACTAAAAATGTTTTACATAAAGGGAGTGGAGACAGAGGAGGAGTGAGTGGAGGATTGGGGAAGAGAGAAAAAGAGGAAAACATCAGAATATTCACTGGATGGCACGGCCAGCCACAAGAAAGGTTTTGTGTATAAAGAACGGATTCTCCACACTCTGCATACATCAGAGCCATCCAGAGGGCTTGCTGAAGCACAGACCACTGGTCCTCTAGCCCAGAGTTTCTCTCCTTCTATCTTTAAGTCAAATGAGACTACAGCTATCCCAACATTTTATGATCTTTTCACCTCATTCTTTGCATCAGAATCTTCAGCAACATGGAATCCAGAAACCAAACAGTGGTTTCAGAATTCCTTCTCCTGGGACTGACAGATGACCCAGCCCTGCAGCCTCTCATCTTCAGCCTGTTCCTGTCCATGTACCTGGTCACCATCCTGGGGAACCTGCTCATCATCCTGGCTGTCAGCTCTGACCCCCACCTCCACACCCCCATGTACTTCTTCCTCTGCAGTCTGTCTTTTAATGACATCTGTTTAAGTACAAGCACCATCCCCAAGATGCTGTCAAATATCCACACCCAGGACCAGAGCATCACGTACCCAGGCTGCCTCTCCCAGGTCTGCTTTGTCATTGTTTTTGCTGTCTTGGAAAATTTTCTCCTTGCAGTGATGGCCTATGACCGCTATGTGGCCATTTGCCACCCCCTGGCTTATACAACCATAATGAATCCCACCCTCTGTGTCCTGCTGCTGCTGATATCTCTGTCCATTAGCACTGTGGACGCCGTGTTCAACACACTGATGATTCTTCGGCTGTCCTTCTGCACAGACCTGGAGATCCCCAACTTCTTCTGTGAACTTCCTCAGATCATCAGCCTGGCCTGTTCTGACACTCTCATTGATGACAACCTGATATACATTGAAACTTGCCTATTTGGTGGCTTTCCTCTTTCCGGGATCATTTTCTCTTATGTTAACATTGTGTCCTCTGTCTTGAGGATGCCATCATCAGATGGAAAACATAAAGCCTTTTCCACCTGTGGGTCTCACCTGTCTGTGGTCTCCCTGTTCTATGGGACAGTTTTTGGGGTGTGCATTAGCTCTGTAGTGAGTGACTCCCCCAGGAAGACTGCAGTGGCTTCTGTGATGTACACTGTGGTCCCTTCGATGCTGAACCCTTTTATCTACAGTCTGAGGAACAGGGACATGAAGGAGGCCTTGAGGAAGCTCATCAGTAGAGTAGCTTCTCTTTTGTGATTAGTTATTTGCTTTATTGTTAGGTTTCTAAAGTGACAGGATTCCTAGGGAGCCATCAATGCTTGATATTCTGGCCTAATATTTGTCTAAGACCATGAAATAATGTAATGTCCATGTACATTTTAGCCTGACCTGAAACCTGATTTTGCCTTTTGTCTAGGTTTTTGGGTTGAACCCATGATTTCCATTGCTGAAACACAATTTCTTCCCTGGGTTTCACAGAATAGAGACTGTGGAGGGGTACTAGTTTTTGCAGATTTTGTTCTGGTTCACTCTTAGAAATCTAGGTGAAGGTTAAATGGGACAGGAAGATATTTAAGCAAATTCATGGTGAGAAAACCTAATAGTTTTCAGGTAATTGTTTGATTGAAGCCATCAGAATTTCCTCTGCGTATTACCCCTGCTGTCTTTCTGAGTGATGGGCTTTCATAACCTCCAAAGTAAAGAGAAAGGCCAGTTCTTTACAAACCATATTCTTCTGAGATTAAAACAGTGCCCACAACACTTGCATTCATTGTCTACAAACATTTTTTGAAATGATGGTGAGATAGTTGAGTCTCATCTTTGAAGGTGTGTTTAGTGCTACTAAGACAAAGAAAGTCTATCACTAACATTCTGTAACAATAAAGAGAGTTGGTTACTTTTCTTGCAAGGACTTCCAAAGTAGGAAATGTACAGAGCAGAATAGGGCTTGCATCTGCCCTCCATGAGTGGCCTCCTCCTGGGACTAATTGCCTTCCAAGACACCAGGTGGTAGCAACAAATGCAGGTGTTGTTCCTGGACTTCATTCTTGCTCCTTGAGAAACTATTTATTTCATCCAATTCTCACTCTATCTTTTTATACTATTCACCAGCAACATGGAACCCACAAACCACACAGCTGTTTCAGAATTCCTTCTCCTGGGACTGACAGATGGCCCAGCCCTGCAGCCCCTCATCTTCAGCCTGTTCCTGTCCATGTACCTGGTCACCATCCTGGGGGACCTGCTCATCATCTTGGCCATTAGCTGTGACTCCCACCCCCACACCCCCATGTACTTCTTCCTCTCCAACCTGTCCTTCAATGACATCTGTGTAAGCTCAACCACCATCCCCAAGACGCCGGTGAACATGCTGAGACAGGATCCAAGCATCTCCTACACAGGCTTGCCTCTCCCTGGTTGTCTTTGTCATTCTTTCTGCATAACTGGGGAATTTTCTTCTTGCAGTGACGGCCTGTGAACACTATGTGGCCATTTGTACCTTGAGGTACACAATCATTGTGAAGCCCTGCCGCTGTGTCCTGCTGGTTCTGGTCTCCCTGTTTGCTAGTTGTGTGGATGCCCTCCTGCACACTCTGCTGTTGCTGTGGCTGTCCTGCAGAGAACCAGAAGTCCCCCCATTCTTCTATGAATTGGCTCAGATCATTGAGCTCTCCAGTTCTGACACCTTCACTGATAACCTCATAATACTTATTGCAGAGTGTGTATTTGCTGGTGTTCCTCTCTCTGGGATCATTTCTCCTATGTTCATATAGTGTCCTCTGTCTAGAGAATATCACCATCGGAAGGAAAGCATAAAGCCTGTGGGTCTCACCTGCCAGTTGTCCCCTTGTTCTATGGGACAGGTGGGGGTGTGCCCATTAGCTCTGCAGTGACTGACTCACCCCTAGGAAGACTGCAGTGGCCTCAGTGATGGACTCTGGGTCCCTCCAATGCTGAACCCCTTCATTTGCAGCCTGAGGGACAGGGACATGAAGGAAGCCTTGAGGAATCTCATGGGTAGGATGGCTTCTTTCCAGGGACGTGCCATTTGCTTTGGATTTAAGTTTCTGGAATACGAAAAAGTGTCAAGATCCCTTCTGAGCCAGAAAGCCTCCCAGATCCATCACAACTTTTTTTCTAAAAGGTTGAGACAAAATAATGTCCGTATGTACAACTTGTCTTGAAACCTGACTCTTCTTTTTATCTTTCCCTGTGATAGTGACACTTGATTTCTATTATTTCAATATAGTTTCTTTCCTTGAGTTTCACAGAAGCAGAGAGCTTGTGAGCCTCGTTCCTGCTTTAGGAAATTGAGTTCTGGTGCCCTCTTAGAAAAAGGCAAGTTGGAAAAGGAGAATGGGGAAACCATTCCATCAACATTGTGTTCACAGGTAGGGTGCAGCTTTCCCCTGGTCCTGTGGTGCTGAGGATATGCTAGATAAGAGCGTTTCCCCCTGGGACTCCACTTTGATTCTGCACAGTCCTGGGGTGTTAGATAAGTGATGAAATCTCTAACCTCCAGCTCATTGCTTTGGTTTGGGTTCTACTTTAGTGAGCATTTATGAATAAATCTCAGAAAAGGAGCATTGTATAAGTTGGACAGAACCGGGAAAGGTTTGTGTAAGTTCAAGTTCAGACGTGGAGACTATATTTAGCCTAATTCCATGGTTAGAGCTGTGTGTCTTGCATCTCAGAGGTAGACAAACTGTGAACACTGTGTCAAATGAGCTGAAATGTCCCGTGTGACAAAGATATAAGTGAATAATTCCCTGGGAAGCTGTATCCATATGAGGTCACGTTAGCATTCACTCTTCTCTATTATTGATAAAATTCACATAACTAGTTACCTGAGTGGCTTGAGGTGGTTCTGTGATATTGGAACCATCTCAAGACATTATGAAACACAGTTCTCAAGGAAAAGGATCTCTAATTCTTACTGACAGAAGGAAGAGAACCAATGTTCATTACAAGGATTCAAAAGTGGGGTGCATATTTCTGGGGATTAGGGCATCACCAATTCTTACATGAGGTGGCCTCTTCCAAGGACCCGTTCTCCTAAGAGTTCTCAGGTGGTTTCAGCAGATGCAGGTGTTTTGCCTGAACATATGACGCCGGAGACAGTCAACTGAGGGTCCTCTCCTTGCTCTATCTATGGTCCACCTCTCCATGGCGACACACAGCAGACGTTGTGTCATGAGTTGAATCAAGGGGCTGGGATGATATTCTATATCCGAATCACCCTCCCTTTTTAATATGAGCAAATATGATAAGATGGTGAATATGGTTCAATTTCCAAGAGGATTTTTGCCTAGGATGATCTTATTCCCAACTACCTGGGTGGGCTGAACTGTAATTGCACAACATCTTACAATACACACAGAAGTAAAGACAGAAAGTTTATTAATGATTGCCAATATTTACATATTTTTCTTTTAGGATAGTATTTTGGAGGACCCCAATGAATATTTACCACCACTTAATAAATGCCTGTCCAATTTATTATATGAATTTACTTATTTTTGACCTTGACATGGTTTTAAGGACATGACTGAGTTCTGGGTCCTCATGGTTATTTCATCACTGAGCATCTGAGAGTCGGCTCTATTGTTGGTTTAGTCAATGCTGGCTCAATTTCAGTCCTATTTCCTATGATGTAAGGTAACAACAGAACACAGGGTGTCTTTCTGATATTGGTAAATGTTGCATAGTTATTTTCTGTTATTGTGAATAAAGATGATGGTATTTTCTGCTTCATGATTCCTGGAGGAAATGTAAGGTTGTTTCAATCTTGTGGTGGGTGCCTTGGCTACGAGGGTATCGACGTCCTCTTTGGTGCAGTTCCATTGAACTGACCTGCTCACTAGATGATTTTCTGATGTTCCGAATCATCACAATTCATTTTCATTTACATAACTTCGATGGTGGGAAATAATGTTTTACTAATTGATATTTCTTTTTTAATGAAGTGGTGTCCTTCCCACATGTAAGTCACTTCCTTTTCTTCTTTTCGGAAATGGGTGTTGGCAATATTTCCATTGAGGTGTTTGTCTTTTTTAAAATGTATAACAGCTCTTTATTTATTAGGAAATTCAATTCTTTATCATAATTTCCAAGTCATTAAAGAGCCTGTTAATACAAGAAACCATATTAAACCTGAATACCTGCGCATTTACTAAACACTATAAAGTTCTTAAAAAATAAGCCAAGCACACCAAAAGTGAATTGTCATAAATACAGCTGTTATTTTTATTTCAGTGGCATCAAACCTACTGTGTTTAATTAGAATTTGAATTGACATAGAAATCCACATTTCTTTTTACCTCCAATTCCAACAAAAAATAATGGCTCCTTCATGGGTCACTAGTTTTCTGGACTGTCTCATCTGACCAAGTTTTTGAACTAGTAACTTACGTCTTCATTAATGAAACAAACTGACAGCTAAAATCAAGTTGCTTGTGTTACCAGTCTCCAAACCCTCCTTTCATGAACCTTATGCATATTACATTCTTATTCCATGTTGGTTGCATAGAATATTTTAGAAACAGCTAAATTTTAAAAAAAGAGATGAACTTTAGCTAAATCATACCTAGAATTATCTCTTTCTTTGGGGAGGGTATTCTCTGTATTATCACGTTTTTATACAGGAAATAGGGAGATTTCATTAAAATGAAGTTTATATGACTTTTTTCCTCACATGGTTTGTTTCTAATATTGCTTCTTAGGATGAGACAACCTTCAAAGGCAGCTAGCCTGAGATACGGTGAATTCAGAAGACAGGAAGGGTGTTTCCCTGTGGAATAGGCTGTAAAGTAAGAGATGGGAAGAAAAGGGAGAAGGAAAAGGTAGCATAATCATGTTATCTCAGCTCAGAGCAAAGCCAGTGCCAGACTGAGAAAGGAGAGGAGTCTATCAGAGTAGTCATCTCCTCTGTTGTCATTGTCCTGATTAAGAGCACATGACTCATTGCACGTGAGTTCCTGCTGAAGTAGTCGTGTTGATGGGATGCTAGAGATGCCCTCCACTGTGACCTTCAGCCAGGCACCCAGGGGACTGGTCTCAGTGTCCTCCGCCTTCCCTTGCAGTGCTCCTCCTCCTCTTCCTCATCCGGCAGCTGCAAAAGCAATCTGGAAACTTGGGATTGGACATTGTGTGTCTCTTACCCTAAGATGCAGCCTAAAACGAACTGCACCTTTTTTCTTCTCTTTTTTCAAGTGGCTGCATATATCATCTTTCCTCTAATTCCTGTGTTTTGGGGAAAAAAATCCACATGCAATACTGCACATTAATGACAGTGATTTAATCATAGAGCTAAAACTTGAGACCACCTTATTAAAATATGTGTCGATACCTGAGATTTCAGGAAGCACATTCTCTGTTCCTGAACGTGGCTCCTATTTTGATGCTGCCTCTAGCTACACATCACCTCTGTGGATGGGAAATTGAAGACCTTGATGACCAGGGGAGTCTCGGTGGCTGTTCTCAGGTGGACATTTTCAGAAGGCTCATAACAGAATCCAACTGGCACTTCAGTGTCCTATCACAGCACTGATGCTGAGAGGTCACCTCTTGTGATGGTAGATGGCACATATTCCAAATTCTGATATCCTGGGTTCAAATGTTCCGGGATGTCTTTGTACAGATCCCTGAGAGGGGCAGTGGTGAGGCACACTGTTAGACCCGGAGAGGGTTCAATACCAACGTTTCTGATAAATGCCCAGGTGATGCCACTACGGCTGTGGGCCAAGGAGTGGTCTGTATTACTGTGGTGTCACCCAGGCTTTACACAGGATTCCTTAGCACCATGAAACCCAGAAACCAAAGAACCATTTCAGAATTCCTTCTCCTTTGACTGACAGAGGACCCAGCACTGCAGCTCCTCCTCCTCTTCAGCCTGTTCCTGTCCATGTACCTGGTCACCATCCTGGGAAACCTGCTCATCATCCTGGCTGTCAACTCTGACTCCCACCCCCATGGCTCCATATATTTTCTTCACTGACATCAGCTTAATCGTGGCATGTTTCCAAAGATCATTGTAAAAATTGAAATACAGGATGAGAATATCACATATGCAAAAACTGTCTCCCAGGCCTGCTTAGTCTTGATCATGGGTGGTTTAGGAAATTGTCTCTTTGCAGTGATGACCTGGGACCACTATGTGGCCATTTGTCAGGCAGGAGATAGAGGATCCTCAAGAACCCTGCCCGTGTGCCCCACTAGCTCTGCTCTCTCTGTCCCTTGTCACTGTGGATGCCCTCCTCCACACTCTGGTGGTGCAGTGGCTGTCCTGCCTAGACATGGAGATCCCCTGCTTCCACTGTGAACTTGCTCAGGTGATTAAACTCATCTGTTCCGAGATACTTCTCTCTTTGCCCCTGGGATCATTTCTCAAAAACTTGAATTGTCTGCTCTTTTTTGAGAATGCCATAAACTGGCAGAAAGTGCAAATCCCTTTCCCCTGTGGGTCTCACCTGTCTGTTGTCTCCTTGTTCTATGGGACAGGTTTATGGGACCTGAGGTACTGGGACATGAAGGAAGCCCTGAAGAAAGTAATCAGTAAGATGATTTTTTTTGGTGATTGTCATAATATATAAAGCAGGTGTCTAGAATGCATCCAGATGTCCATTTAGGGCTGTCCTTTTTAATGTGTTTTTATGAGAAAACATACTTCTGGAAATATAATTTACTTTTGAAGCAGGTGTTTGGTGTAAAAGAAAGAGGGCAGCACGATCAAGGGGAAACCAGCAGTATTGAGGTTCATCAGCTTCCCACAATCAATACATGGGCACACTAACCAAAAAAAAAATTCTCAAAGAATAAATACAAATGGCCAACAAATGTGTGAAAAAAAGTCCAGCTCCTTAGCAGTAAGAAAATGCAAATGAACACTGAACTGAAATTTCAGCTCACTCCAGTTCAAATGGCAATGATCTAGAATACAAATAATTAAAAATGCTCATGAGGATTTATAATAAGAGGAGCACAAATGCATTTTTGGTGGGACTTTACATTAGTACAATCAAGATGGAAAGAAAGGGCTGGGTTTGTGGCTCAGTGGTAGAGTGCTCACATAGCACATGTGAGGCGCTGGGTTCAATCCTCAGCACCACATAGGAATAAATAAGTAAAATAAAGATATTTTGTCCAACTACAACTAAAAACTATTTTTAAAAAAGATGGAAAAAATATGAAAATTCCTCAAAACACCAGAAATCTATTATTGGTTAAAAATAAGAGTCTCAATGGAAATATCATAGAAAATTTCTTTCACAAACAGGGAAAATAAATGACACATAATATTTTAAACCACTATGAATCTCATAAGATAAATGGGAATTAATTAAATGCCATTATATACCCATTAGATTGTCAGGCCAAAGGCTATGTTCCGGGGATGATGTGGAACCCAGGAATGTCTAATGGTAAGGCACATTGATTTCACCACTTAGGAAAACTCTTTGGAAGTTCCCCAAACTGAGAAGCTACTTTGTGATATTCAATAATTATACTCAAAGTGTAAAACTGTTTTGAATTCCTTCAGAGCACATGGAGGAGAACACTAAAATAGGTTTATTATAATAGCATAAAAATTGACTTTGATGACTTTCTGTCATCAACGTCAGAAAGTCTCCTTATTGTTAAGCCCACCACACATCATGTAAAATTACAGAGATTGGCCCTAACAAATAACTGCTAAATGAAATGATTGATTTTTGATCAAGGATGAAAATGACAAGATGTAGAATTTATCCACTAAGTCTGACTTTTAACAAGGCCAAATGGAAGAACATTTGTGGCATAATTACTGTCATCGATGAATTTCTGAAATGTCACCACCAATGTCAAACCAGCAATGTCATCTAATTACTCCAATTTTACAGATATTGATACTGAGTGTGGCAGATGGTTGGGGAGGATGTGGCTTGGCCGTGAGGGTTCAGTATTTATTCATAGGACACGGGCGCCCACAATGTACCTCCATCTAGAATGCAATTCTAGAGGCTCTACTCACATGATCTGGTAGAAGTTTTGTCTAAATATGACCACAACTCTTTAAATACTTTCTTTGTGTTCTTTCTCTAATTTTCCTTCTTAGAGATTACCACAGAAGAACTGACAAAACAGAATCTCTGCTCTAGGATTAGATCATGTGGCACCCGACCAAAGAAATTATGCTTGGAGAATTGAAGTTTTATCAGCAGGACAAAGCATAAGTACGAGTCAAGTAAAATGCAGCTGGTCATTGTGTTCGTCATTGTATTTATTTTATATTTTATTTTTGCATTGCTGGGCTCCAACCAAGGGTCTCACACAGGCTCAGCAACTGCTCCAACACTGGGCCACATACCCACCCTGTTTAGGCATTTACAAAAAGGTCGGGGTAGGAAAGTCAGGAGTTCCGCTCACCAGGAATCTGGTAGCTCTGGTTTACTCCAGTGCAAAACAAATGATCCATCACCGAAGAGAAGTGACCCCACCCAGGAGCTTCCTCAAGGCCCCCTTCATGTCCCTGTTCCTCAGGCTGTAGATGAAGGGGTTCAGCATCTGAGGGACCACAGAGTACATCACTGAGGCCACTGCAGCTCTTCTCTGTGAGTCAGTCACTGCAGAGCTAATGTACACCCCAAAAATTGTCCCGTAGAACAAGCAGACCACAGACAGGTGAGAGCCACAGGTGGAAAAGGCTTTATACACTCCTCCTGGTGACGGCATCCTCAAGACAGAGGACACAATGTGAAGGTAAGAGAAAATGATTCCAGAGAGGGGAAGCCCAGCAAATATCCCAGCTGTGACATATATCAGGAGGTTATTGATGAGGGTGTCAGAACAGGCCAGTGTGATGACCTGATCAAGTTCACAGAAGAAGTGGGGGATGTCCAGGTCTGTGCAGAAGGACAGCCTCAGCAGCATCAGACTGTGCAGCAGGGCGTCCACAGTGCTGATGGAAAAGGAGACCAGAACCAGCAGGACACACCGGCGGGGGTTCATGATGGCCGTGTACCTGAGGGGATGGCAGATGGCGGCGTAACGGTCATAAGCCATTGCTGCCAGGAGAAAGTTCTCCGATCCAGCAAAAATCAGGACAAAGCAGACCTGGCTGAGGCAGCCTGCGTAACTGATGGTCTTGCTCTTTCTCTGGATGTTCACCAGCATCTGGGGGATCGTGGTGGTGCTGATGAAGATGTCGGCCAAGGACAGGTTGGAGAGGAAGAAGTACGTGGGGGTGTGGAGGTGGGGGTCAGAGCTGACGGCCAGGATGATGAGCAGGTTCCCCAGGATGGTGACCAGGTACATGGACAGGAACAAGCTGAAGATGAGGGGCTGCAGGGCTGGGTCATCTGTCAGTCCCAGGAGAAGGAATTCTGAGGAAACGGACATGTTTCTGGCTTTCATGTTGTTGAATAATCTGATGGATAAGATACAGTTAAAAAATCATAACATGAATGGACGGTGGCAGCAGCATTAGTTGGGAAGGAGTTAAAAATGTAAAGATTAAGCCCCCCTCCAGAGTTATGGGTGATAAATTCTGAGGATGGGGACCAGCCCTCCAGGTGGTTTTGACATAAGCTGAACTTTGAGAACCAGTTCATTAAAAACAAACACTTTATACCTGTATCATGAGCTCTCACGAGTATCCAAATAGTTCCCCCTTCTCCTTTCCCATTTGCTCCTTTCTGCTCAGCCTTCCTTTCCCCTGGAATCCCTTTATACAAGCCACTCTGGATGAGAACCAATTTTTTCTCATGAATGTGCTCAGTGTTGAGAATAAAGAAAAGGGCAAGGCTTTCAGACAGAATTGCCCATGCCTTCAAGTAAACAAAAAGACGATAATGACTTCATTAGCTCCGTCTACTTGATCTGTGGGTTCACAAAGTCTGGAGTCTCTCAAAATCATCTGAAGACCTTGCCAAATCTACCCGTGAATACTCCTTGGATGTGCGACACCCATGAGTGCTTGCAAGGACTGGGACAAACTCAGAAAGTCTCCCTGAGGAGCTAGATCTTGACCAGGCTCTGCCAATGACTCTGGGTGGCAAGAAGCAGCATTCCTGATGATCATTGCAACCTCACAATTTACCTTTGTCCTTTTAACATCTACTTCCTGAGCAAAGCATAAAGACATCCCTTGCCTTCGAGGGTTTTTGACTTCTCCCCGATGAGATGAAATTAGTGGGTGGCATGGATCCAGGTGGGCACAAGGAAATGTTGCCTCTAGGCCTGGAGCTCAGAAGACTGACCCATGGAGAGGCAAGTCATCTCCTTTAGCATTAATTCTAAGAGGAGCTGGGGAACTCCGTCCATGGGATTCTGTGTCATCCCAAGGGAATTCTTCCCTGAAGGTAATAGGAACATAGGATTTTTAAAATAGAGCAACTAAGTGAGAGAAAGACTGATGTGCACAAACTACTGTCAATGGAAACAAAAAAATGATTCTCTGTTCTTCAGAAAACAGAGACCTCATAACAGAATTATCACGTTTATGAGATACATATGATTAGGTTGCTACCAGGAGTGTCCCTCTTGACTAGTGGTCTCTCTACAGGGTGAAACAAGGTTGTCAATGACAGAGATTTTGATTAGACGTAATATGGGCTCATACATTCTAATCTGTGCGCCAGAACACACTTTTTGTAGGGGAAACATCTTCACTGTATGAGAAGCCCTGGTGTTCTCCATGTTCAATGGGAACTGCATGATGGCCGTGCTAATTCGCTGGATCGTGCTAATTATTTTTCAGTACAGGTGTATATGGGGTCCCCACATTGTATATTTGAATATATGTTTTTATTAAATTATGCTTCAATAAGCTGAAAAAATTGGGGAATGATGAGAAATGAACGTAACAAAAGCTGTCAGCACGGTGTACAGCGTGTGGGACCCTAATACGGTTGTTTCCTATTGGCCTATTTTTTCTGTCATGAGTATTTATACTTGGCACCTCTCACTCCTCATAAAAAACAGTGAGTAGGGACAGATGAGGAAAAAAGTAAGAGCACATGATTAATATGATAAATGCACATCTCAGGGAAGCATTTATTTGCGGAACTGCCCTCTGGGAATGCTGGTCATGGAGAAAAGTGAGTAAAGAAACATCAATAATTCACATGTACTTTTGGAGTAAGGATGTCAGGCTTCACTGATCTCTGAGAAGTACTAGCTTAGGAAAACTGAAACATCACTGAAAACTTTCACCTGATTGAGACACAGGTACACTCGGCTCTCAAAGTCTCCAGTTTGCTGGCCTCATAGGTCCTATCCACCAAGGGACAGCATCCAGACAGCACCCACACTCTGGGTCAGAGGGCTTGCTTCCAAAACCTTAGGACTCATGACCACTATTTTACTGAGACATTATTTTCAGTAATTTCTTGAAGATTAAATCTCTATGAGTTCAGGTGACAGGTTGCACAATATTTTTTTTCCAAAACAGAGGAATAAGAGGAAAGATAAATATGCAGAGAATTGAAAATCTGAAGAAATAGCCATATTTGTAAATGCCTCACAGACCAACTCTTAGGAGGTGGAACACAGAGTCTCCCAGGACAGGAGTCCAGGCAGCTGACGCAGCTGGGAGACGCCGCAGTCTGGCTGGGCACAAAATCAGGAGCTTGGCAATGACTCTCAGCAGGGAGAGTTCAAGGTGGAAGAAGACTGCCCAACACTTAGACCTCGACACAAAACAGGCCTCCAGCAGGACGTGCCTCGACACCTCCACAATCTTCACCTCCAGGAACTTGAAATATCTCATCAGCACCAGCTGCTGAGCCGGGTAGTCACTTGCTGCCTGTGAGACCCTTGCTAGGTGGTATTTGGTGGAGGGATTCCTGACCTTTCCCAGCGTGGTGTTGGCTGATCCCACATCCTGAGCTACAGCTATGTCCAGGCGTCTCTCCACCTCCTTCTCCCCAGGTCCATCACAAGGACCTTTCACACATGGACATGGCTTCCTTCTGCATGGATCCTAGTCCTCTGTCCCCAGATAGTGCTGCAGTGCCACCTAACACACAACCTCAGGAAAAGTATTGCCTTTCATCTCCAAAATAAACTATAGAAGATAGTTTCTATAGTTATGTACGGTAATACAGACAGCTGTAGGTACAAGTAAAGAGTGTCTATTTGCACATATTAATATATGCACACATTTATAACTATAACTTATCTTTATTAATATAAATAATTAATGCAAGAAATAAATATGAGTGATTATTCTGTTGAATATGTCATTAAAATCCAACTTATAAATAAAGGCAAATGCCAGTGTAACTCACTGAAAATTTTTTTATTGATACATTTCAGTCACATTTAACTTTAGGATACATTTTGACATAATTACACAAACATGGAGTATAATTTCCTGAATTCAGTTCCCAACATTTCCCCCCTTCCCCCACCTTTCCCTCTACTCCCCTTCCTCTTCTCCACTGATTTTTTGCAAGTTATTTCCAGTTCTTTTTTAAATTAATGTCTTGTGGATAAACTTGAACTTGCTGAAACTTGAAACTGAGTTTTCATATTACAAGAAGCAGTTTCCCTCCGTCCTACTGGTTCAGGAACCAACTTCCTTAACAAGACCCCTAAAGCTCAAGAAATAAAACTAAGAGTCAATAAGTGTAAGGCCATCAAGTTAAAAAGTTATTCACAGCCAAGGAAATAGTTAAGAAGACAAAGAGGGGGCCTACAGAACGGGAGAAGGTCATTGCTAGCTGCTTCTCTGACAGGGGCTTAATATCCAGAATGCATAAGAACTCAAACAATAACACTAAGAAAAACAAGTAACCCCATGAGTAGATGGGCAAACAAACTAATCAGACATTTTTCAAAAGAACAAATGCAAATATCCAACAAACATATAAAAAATGTTCAAAATTTCTAACAATCAGGGAAATGTAAATCAAAACTACATTGAGAGATTTCATTTCATCTCATAGTTCATCAAATATTCAACATAAGTCAAGAAGAAACACCCTGAGCATTTACATCTTTACCATGTGATAGTTTGGATATTGGTCCAACCAAAGCCAGCATGTTAAAGGATTGTTCCTCACACTGGGGTGCTCTTGGGAGGTGGTGGGACCATTCAGAGGTGGGGTGTAGCAGAAGGTAGTCAGGTCACCAGGGACTGTGCACTTGAAGGGGAGAGTGAGAACCCCTCCTCCCTCCCCCCTCTCTCTATCTCTCTCTCTCTCTCTCCTGGTGGCGTTCTCTGCCTGACATTCCCTCCATGACATTCTTCATGATCCCAGGCCCAAAGCAACAGGAGAAATGACAATAAAAGAAAACCTCAGAAATGAGCCAAAATAAACCTTTCCTCTTTTGAGACTGATTTATCTGAAGTATTCTTTAAGCCATAAAGGATGATGACACAATATCTTATCTAATGTTAGCAAATTATTCGTGCCCATATATTCAGAATATTGTTTCACATCTGAAATGGAATAATGCCTCCTGAAATCATTATTAGAGATGCCTTTGCACTGAAAAGGAGCCCAGGAATTCATTAGAGAGATGTCATGTGTTTTGTGAGCAGGGCCCAGGCAACGCCGCTGAGCAGAGGCGTACAGAGAACTTCCGTAAGTGTGACGGTAGCCGAAGGATTTCATAAGTGAGCTTATCAGACTGAGGGAGATCTCTCCTATTTCTGCTTTACTGAGGGGTGTTTGTTTGGGGATTTTGTTTATTTCAGGTATGGATGTTGGTTTAATTTTTAAATATTTTTGTAAATATGAAATACTTAAGGATATAGTTGAAAAACATGTGAAAGGTTTGTAACCTGATAGCTATAAAAACTGTTGGAGAAAATTAAAGAAAGTCTAAAAATATGGACACATATAATACATACACAGATTAGAAGACTCAGCTTTGTCAAATGTCAATTGCCCCTGAATTGATAAGTACACTCAGTGAAATCTCAGTGAAAATCCCAGCAGGCTATTTGGGAGGAGTTTCAAGTTGCAAGGGAATGTGGAAGACTTAGAAGAGCCAAAACAATCGTGAAAAAGGAGAGTAAGTCAGAGGACTCATGCCACCTGGATGACAAAGCTACAGTAATTAAAGCAGCTTGAGGTTGGTGTTGATGCAAACAGATCCACAGGCACAAATGGACAGCTGAGCTTGATATGAGATGCACCGTCAGACGTGTCTCCAGGTGCATCAGGTGGACCAGGTGTTCATCTTTGCTTTGACCAGTCTTTGGTTGCCACCTTGAGAAGGGTCATGAGCAGTAGCTCCCTCTCACAGATGCAGTCCCAGGAAGGGCTGACGGCCAATGCTGGGTGCCACCAGCACTCCTGCAAGCTGGGTGAGAATTTAGGTCCTGGGGGCACACCACAGTGTCCACCACACACACCTCTGTTGGACTGCCCATGTCGCTCCTCCTGGTGGGATGGCCCCTGGAATAAGGGTCTACTTCAGCATGGGTACAGTTGTCTCAGCATCTAGACTAGAGCAGGGCTCCACTCACGTTCATTAAGACTGGGTGGAATGATGAGTGATGAAACAATAAGTAAGTGGCTGTTAAGAAAGTGGATCTTCCCATGGCCACTGGAAATCCAACCCCACACTGGATGGCCGCCAGACTTACATTTTGCTGTTGTCTCTACACGTAGACAAATGGGATTCTCAGTCAATGGGGGCTGCTGTAACGAAACCGCAGAGAGTGGGTGGGTTCAACCACAGACGTTCATCTCCCAGACTGCTGCATGTTGCAAAGTCCAAAACTGAAGTGCTACAAATTCACTGGAAATGGTGGGTCATCTTTATGTTTTTCACATGGCTCTCTTCTCTTGGCAGAGAAGGAAGTTCTGGTGTCTTTTATTCTCCTTACAGGGATATGAATCCCATCATGTAGCTCCATACATAAGACCTTATATAAATCTAAGGACCTCCACATTACCACCCCCTAAATCACCACATTTACAGAAATTTGTAAAATATAATAAAAGCTGTTGAACCGGCAAAAGTTACCTTCACAACTGTAAATAAAAAAAACTTAAAACCGAAAAAAACCCAAATAACCCAATCAATAAATGGGCTAAGAAAATGAACAGACACTTCACGGAAGAAGAAATACAACTGATCAACAAATACATGAAAAAGTGTTCAGCATCTCTAGCAATTAGAGAAATGCAAATCAAAACTACTCTAAGATTCCATCTCACTCCTGTCAGAATGGCAATCATCAAGAATACAGGCAACAATAAATGTTGGTGAGGATGTGGGGGAAAAGGTACACTCATATATTGCTGGTGGGACTGCATGTTAGTGCAACCACTATGGAAAGCAATTTTCTGAGGAGATTCCTCAGAAAATTGGGAATGGAACCACCATTTGACTTGAAATCAGCATACTGTAGTGACACAGCCACATCAATGTTTATAGCAGCTCCATTCACAATACCTAGACTATGGAACCAACCTAGGTATCCCTCAATAGATTAATGGATAAAGAAAATGTGGTTTATATACTCAATGGAATATTACTAAGCTTTAAAGAAGAGTAAAAGTGTGGCATTTGCCAGTAAATGGTTGGAGTCGGAGAATATCACACTAAGTGAAATAAGCCAATCCTATAAAACCAAAGGCCGAATGTGTTCTCTAATATGCAGATTTTAATTCACAATAAGATGGGAGGGCACTAGGGAAGAATAGAGTTACCTAAGATTAGGTAGAGGGAAGTGGTGGTGGGGGATGCGGGGATAGGAAAGATAGTGGCATGAAACAGATATTATTACTGTATGTATATATGTGGCTGCATGACCAGTGTGATTCTGCAACATGGGCACTCAGAAAAATGAAATTATATCCCATCTACGTATGATATATCAAAGTGCATAAATGCATTCTATTGTCATGTATAACAAATTAAAACAAATATAAAAATTTTAAAAATAAAGGTATACTAAATTTTGGGAAAAAAAGCTGTATGGCTTATTACTACATCAAAATTAATGTCAGCCAACTGCTATTCTGTAATCATAGAGATGTGATATTAGAGCAGGATATGACAATCACACTGTTCAGGAAAGAGGGTTCAGAAAAGCATCAACACATAAATGAAGAGTTTCTTCGTTGGCGATTTGGCTTTACAGTGATGGACTACGGAATATAAGGTGTGCTGAGAAATAAAACTGAGTTTAGATTCCTGCCTGAAATCAAAGGCAAAAATAAATTTTGGTAGCTTCATCTTTGGTTGCAAAAGGTAACAACAACAACAACAACAACAAATGCTTTCTGAGTGCAAGTAGGCCTTTCAGATCACTACGTTGTGAGCAGAGACAATCAGGGCATATACTGACAAATTAAAACCAAGCAGGGGTAGGTATCTACAAATACACAACTGAGCAATCCATTCCATTCAGACATAGGCAATATATACTTTTATATGGGATAATAATATGTACAATAATATATAATTCATTGTGAAATTACATAATGAACTACTTTGAATAAGATTCAGAGAACAATGGAAATATCATAGATATGTATCTCTTAAGAAAGGAAGATAATTACACCATAATGCATAAAAGAATTCTTTTTAGATACAATATAAGAAAAATGCAAATTAATTGCATGCTATTTTAGGCCCATTAGATTGTCAGGGTAAAGGAATGCTTCAGGGAGGATGTGGGCCACCAGAAATTTCCGAGGGTGGGGTAAATAGATTTAAGCACTTAAAACTTTTGGGAACTAAAACAAAGTGAAAAGATCCTCTTTTGATTCCAATAATTTTACCCCAAGAACAAAATTATCTTTTTTGTTCCTTCAGAGGACATAGAGGAGAATGTTAAATAAGCTTTATTGTAAGAGGAAAAAAAAAGTTACTGAAACTTCATCAATGCCAAAAATGCTCCATATTTTAATCTCATCACACGTAATATGCAACTACAGAGCATTGAAAATAGATGAATCACTGCCACACCCAACAGCATGACTGATTCTGAACCAAAATCACAGGACTAACAAGAAGTCATGGAATTCACATATTAAATCTGAACTGCAATATTAGTTACTTTATTTAATAAGAGGGATACCTAAAGGATTGATTTTTACAAATCCATAAGAGTCTAAGTAATCGACAGCTCTGTGGGGCTAGGTGATCAAACACTGGCATCAATAGCGACTCCATCTATCCAACGCCCACCTCTGGTCACAGTGCCTCCTGTGGGCTGTGTGTCCTCTGCTCTTCTATAGGGAAACACAGGATTGCATTTACAGCCTGTCCACAGAATTAGGAAAAAGCTCCTGCTCTACACATCCCCTTCTTATAAGCAAGTAACGGTCACCTTTATCCCACATATATTGCATGGTAACAGGACAGGATTGTGGATATTTTGATGGCCAACATTTAGTTCACTTCAAGGATACAATGTGACTGACCCATAACCCACGACTTCCTAGTTAAGTCACCAGGAGCAGACTCTCAGAATGTCACCTCAGGCATCCCGTCCAGATGTGACACTGCCCATGCAGTTATGGCCTGGAGACAGGAACAGAACAAGTGCTAAGATGAGGCCACTTCATGGGGATCTGAATGAAGCTCCACCATCTGTCCCAGTGCATTCCCAGACTCTGAGGATCTAGGAATGGAAGGTGACTCTCTTCATTGGTGGAGCTATCATATGCAGGGTATTCTGTTCTTATTAGCACAGAAGTCATCTTCATTTAAATGTTCTACTACATCACAGTCATCTCAAACCACGGACATCATTTAATTATGCTAGTTTCTCAGATAGACAATGTGTGTGTTGGTGCTTTTCTGCCTCACACAGATATGGGTTACCAGTAAGAGGTCCAAGGAATTGCTTCCTGGGTTACGAATTTGCATCCCTTTGTCTCACAGCAGGTTTCACAGTGGAAGGCAGCTGGGATGGCCCTGGACAAGAGCTCCAGGGGAAGCTGTTCTGCAGATGTGACCACGCTTTCCTGTGTCCATCCTTTCCCTGTTCTGCTTCACTAATGTGCCATCTACTGAGGGTGCAACACAGAGAAATTCACTACAACTGGAAGCCCTGTTTTAGACTCCACTTCTGTGAAACCTGAACAAGGAAATGTGTTTAGAGAATGGAAATCATAAGTCAAACATCACCAACCTAGACCACCTGAAAAGTAAGGTTTCAGCCAAGTTAAAATGCAAGTGGTCATTGTGTTATCTCAACATCTCAGAAGGATGTAGTGACAAAGCATCAGGTATTCTAGCTAAGCAGGAACACTTCAATGTGACTTACCCTGGAGACCCCTTGTCATAGATGAGAAACTGTCTGTCAAAGGAGTTTTCTGAAGGCCTCCTTCATGTCCCTGTTCCTCAGGCTGTAGATAAAGGGGTTCAGCATCTGAGGGACCAGAGTGTACATCACTGAAGCCACAGCAGAATTCCTGGGTGAATCAGTTAATGAAGAGCTAACGTACACCCCAAATCCTGTCCCATAGAACAAGGAGACAACACACAGGTGAGACCCACAGGTGGAAAAGGCTTTATGCTTTCCTTCTGGTGATGGCATCCTCAAGACAGAGGACACAATGTGAACGTAAGAGAAAATGATCCCAGAGAGAGGAACACCAGCAAAGATGCAAAATGAAATATAAATCAAGATGTTCTCAATGAAGGTATCAGAACAGGCCAGCTTGATGATAGGAGCAAGTTCACAGAAGAAGTGGGGGATCTTTAAATCTGTGCAGAAGGACAACTGTAGGATCATCAGACTATGCAGCAGGGCATCCACAGTGCTGAGGAATAAGGAAAACAACAAAAGCAGGACACACAGGCAGGGGTTCATGATGACTGTGTACCTCAGGGGATTGCAGATGGCCACATAGCGGTCATAGGCCATCACTGCAAGGAGACAATTCTCCATACCGACAAACACTAATACAAAGCAGACCTGAGAGAGGCATCCCATGTAGGTGATGCTCTGATCCTTTCTCAGGATGTTCACCAACATCTTGGGGGTGATGGTTGTGCTTAAGGAGATATCATTAATAGACAGGCTGCAGAGGAAGAAGTACATGGGGGTGTGGAGGTGGGAGTCAGAGCTGACGGCCAGGATGATGAGCAGGTTCCCCAGGATGGTGACCAGGTACATGGACAGGAACAGGCTGAAGAGAAGGGGCTGCAGGGCTGGGTCATCTGTCAGTCCCAGGAGAAGGAATTCTGAAACAGCTGTGTGGTTTCTGGGTTCCATGATGTTGATCAATCTGTTGCAAAAAAAGTGGTGAATATGCATAGATCCGTGGCAGCAGCCCAAGGTGGGAATGTGTTTGAACACCACTCCTGAGACACTTTGACCTCTGCACGTCAGCATCTAGGACCATGAGAACATCAGCTTCTGTTGCAAAGCCACTAGTCTGTGGTAGGTGGTTATGTGTACCTCAGGGGGTTGCAGATGGCCACATAGCGGTCATAGGCTAATACACCCAACACCAAATAAGACTTTGAGTAAATGTCAGAGTGCTTTGTAAGAGTCATCACCTTTGAGAAAGGGAAGGTTTCCTGTCTGAAGGAAATGGCCCATGAGCTTGTGCACAGAGTGAAGAACAGGAGCTGCGTGACATCAGGTGAGGGCCTATGCGAAGGGTTAAGGGGCGGAGACTGACTTGCTGGGCATGGATCTTGTTTCTCATGGTCTCCTGCACACGATTTCTCCTGCTTCCCCAGGATGAAATTCTCAAAACACGTCTTCCCTCATTCCCAGAGCATTAACTAGGGGACTTTGTGTTCCCTTTCTGGATTCAAGAGGAAAGAAGCTGAACATCTTACCTGAATACTGAAGATGGGAAATCTGTTTCAGGACGTGCAAACAGACCAGGGGGATAATGGATCCTGGTCAGGGAAGGTCGTCTCTGGGAGGAGGCTCGGGTGTTGCTTCCTGAGCAGGGCAGGGCTGGGGAGTGAGGTCAGATGCTGCTCCTGATGCTATTTCCCTGGGGTCTCAATATGCAAAGCTCCTCATTAGACCAGCTATTTCACAGTCATTCTCACCCCAGGAGTGCAGGTCCTTAAAGACCAAGACTCTGGAGGTGGGGAGTTCGGGATGGCTGACTACCTGACCCTGAGGGAAACTGTTCATCATTCAGTTCTCCCCATGGTTCCTGCCCATCCCCAATTCCCAGACCTTGAACCTGTAATGCCTACCTCCTCTACAATAGATCCCAGCGTTCCGTCCAGACCTTCATATATATGCAGGTATAAATTATGACTTTTTAAACGTGATCTAAGAACCATGGAATTAATCTAACCTAACTTTCTTATGTACATATGTAAATATGCAGCAGTCATTATGTATATTCACAAAACACTAACTAAAAACTAAAAAAATGACCTAAATATAAATACCAGTAACCTAGGTAACAAGAGGAAAGGGAAGAAGGTAGGAGAACAGGGGAGAGAAAGGGGAAATACTGGCGAAATTATATTTCATGCCTTTTTAATTATGTCAGAGTGAATTCCAATGTTTTGTATAACTAAAAAGAACCAACAAAAAGGAAATGATGTCAGCTAATCACCAAAAGGCAGACTGTGCCAATGTTCACATTCTCAGTACATGTGGTCAGAACTTAACCTTTTGCTTAAAAAGCAGAGGTGGAGCTCCACATGAGTATTCATTTAAAACATTTTACTTAAGGGTTCTAGATCTTCATGTGTTATCAAAACATTTTACCCCATGTTCACTCATTCTGTATGAATTTATAATTTTCAAGGTATGTTATTTGAGATTTTTGGCAGGATGGCATCTTTCTTCACCACTTTAACCTACTTAAGTTTTATAACACATTAATCATAGATAAAATATGCAAAGATATTATTGAGATAATAAAGGAAGACCAATCTTCCATGTATTGCACAAAGAGAACAGTTAATCTAAATAAAAGTAAGTTCAAGTTTTTCACACACTTACCAAGGAACCCCTAGAAAGCATGTTTAATGGGTAGAAGCCAAGGATCTCTGGATTTATCCCCGTAAGCTGGAAAGGACTTTCCCTTTCCTGGTATGAGGACTAAACGCCCCAGGAGAAGATGTATTGCCAATAGCTGAGCTGGAGCGTCTTTATCTGAGAAATGTGAATGAACTGCAGAGTGAAGCTCAGCCTAGACCCAGGACTTGGGCTTGGAATCCCTCAAAATGTCAGAAAATCCTCCAAGAGTCTAACCAAGCTCACTGTCCACCAGGTGGACAGGTCTGTGACAGTGTCCACATCGTCAAGCAGCAGAAGTCAGTGATATGGGTCAGTTGGATGGACCTGACTGGCGACTGGTGAGGGCAACTGTGACCTGCAGATGACAAATGTGGCTACGGCCTCATTGGATAGACCTCAGAACAATATGAGTGGAGAGAGCTGGAGAGAGCTTCCTGAGGAGTTTTGCTATTAACAAAGAAGAGAATGCGACTGTAGCTAGACCAGGACTGTAGTACACATGTAAGGTTTATTGTTCACTTTTCTTTTCCAAGCCATTTTTATTGTGTTATAATTATACCTCATGGGGTTTGTCTGTACACACAACATGGTTAGATTGGTTTTATTTTTTTCTCTCCATCCTCACTCTCTCTGATCCACTTGCTCTACTCTAGTGATATCACTCCTATTTTTGTTGTTGTTGTTGTTATTTTCATTAATGTATTCAAATCATATGTAAAATGGGGTTCGTTGTGCATATTGGTACATGGACAGATCATAATTAGTCGGTCTCATTCCCCAGTTTATCCCCACGCTGTCCTCTCCTCCTTGTCTCTCCGTCCCTCTTCTACTCTACTGATCTTTCATCAGTTTTCATGTAATCGCTCTATTTCCCCTTTCTTGTTCTTACTTCCATCTATGAGAGAAAACATTAGACCACTGATTTTTCTGAGTTTGACTTATTTCACTCAGTATGATATTTCCTAGTTCCATGCATTTGCCAGCAAATGATGTGATTTCATTATTCTTTGCTTTTCTAAAGAGAAATTCCCGACCATTTGACATCATATCAGACTCTGGAGTTCATTCTTTGCCATCATGTAAGGTGACCTATTATGCTACTGGATGAACGAATCTGAAGTCGCTAAGAATCCATCACCCGCCTCCTGAACAGAGCATCAGAGATGTTCCTCAGCTCTCAAGGTCTCCAGCCCTCTGCACACACAGTTGTATTGAGCATGTGGCAGCATCAAAACAGGCCCAGAGCAACTTCCCCAAACTTCCAGGTGTCATGGCTACTGTTTACGTGAGCCAAGGCTTTTAGTTATCCCTTTAGAATGAAACATTATTTCTTGTGATGTGTTGCACACAATTTCTTTCCAAACCAGAGGAGCGAAAGAATATAATACACAGGGATTTGAAAAAGCTGGAGAAAAGAAGTAAACATTTGTTGTTGCAGCCTGAGTTTGTGCTACCTGTCCCTAAGCTGCTTTTGAAGTTGGAAGAGCAAAAAAGAGAGGATTTCAAAGACAGAAGAAACCATTGAGCCAAGTATGCATGGGCACATCAGTAGGTGTAAAGGTTGAGGGACTTCCGATACTGAATCCAGTGTCTTATCAGGGAACTCACTGACAGTGAAATCATTGCAATGTAAGATTATTGAGACAGTCGTTTGAGACATGAGACACATCAACTCCTTTCTTAACACATCTTTCCTAACTTGGTGTTGGCCAAATCCTCATCCTGAGATACCATGAGGATGTCATTATGTCCCTCCCATCTTTCTGCTCATGTCCATCACCAGCACCACTCACGTGTTGGACATGGGTCCTTCTGTACTAGGTTCTGCCTCCCTTGAGTAGGTGTCTTTAGACTTACACATGAAATCAGGAAGTCTGACACCATGGCTCACATCAAAAATAAGATAGGCACACATACAGATATGTATTTATAAATACATGTGTATATATATACATATTAACACGCGTGGCAATACATACAATATATAATAAAATGCAACCATGGAGGTTTAATGGTATTTAGGATTCAGTGAAATTTGAGTCTGTACATTTTAAACATGACTTTCTAATATAGTCCCCGTAATCAAATGCACTAATCATTTTGCTGAGATTTTATTTTATTTTTAGAATTTCACTGTGAAGTTTTCCAAACATCAGAGTTTGTTCCTTTCTCTCTCTCTTTCTCTTCCTCAACACACACACACACACACACACACACACACACACACACACACACACACACCACTTAAGTTTATAGATTGAAATTTTATGTTTTGGTTATCAATAGTTTTACAGAAAAGTGTAAATTAACAGTGAAGCAGCTGTTCCCGTCATACAAGGAACCTTAGTGCCATCTACAATGATGATGAAAATGTACAATAGTCCATTGAAAATGTGAGTGTTGCAGGAAAATGATCAGACACTGACAGTTCATACAGTCTGCATCTCCAGGGTTACAGTGCCTCCCACGTTTCTCTGGTCTTCTCCCCTCTGTCTATCTTATAAGGAAACGTGAGTTTACACTTAGGGTCCATTAAGACACTCCAGGAAAAACTCCTATTCTGAAAATCACTTTCCCCCTTCATCCTAGAGGTGACATTTGCCCATTTATCATATTAGATAAGTGTAAGTGAGTGCAACCAGATCTGGTCTTAATTGAAGGGCCACCATCCCCTCCACCACAGAAATGCAGTCTGGTTGATGCATGGAAATATTAAATATCAGCACATGAAGTGGGAGGAATCTTGATTTTTTGCCTCTAGCATCATGTCCAAAATGACACCTGAATTTGTTCCTATCACTGTGGGAACTTAAGGAGAACCAGTCCTGGGTGAGCTCAGGAGGGGTAAAACCCTTCCCCTTTTATCACTCATCCCCCTACAGTATTCGCTCCATTGGCTCACAATAGCATGTGATCTAGGATGAGATTCCCTGAGACGTAACTACATGATCTGGTGAAAACCCCTTTCTAGATATGACTCCAGTTGTGCTACCCTGTCCCAAATCAGTGTGTCAAAAACATTGCTAAAAGTAGAAACCCTGCTTTAACCTCTTCTTCCTGTGAACCCAAGAAAGAAATTGTATTTAAGAACAGAAAAATGACTTTTAAAAATCACAAAGCTTGATACAAAGTAAACTCAGGTTTCAACCAAGTTAAAATGTACCTACTCATTGTGTCATTACTTTAGAAGAAGGTAGCGATAGAAACAATAGGCATTCTGCATCACCAGGAATCCTGTCACTACAACTTTCTCTAAAAGTGAAGTCCAAAGCAGATGACACATCTTGGAGGAAATGCTATCCTACCAATGAGCTTCCCCAAGGCCTCCTTCATGTCTCTGTTCCTCAGGCTGTAAATAAAGGGGTTCAGCATCTGAGGGACCACAGAGTACATCACTGAAGCCACTGCAGTCTTCCTGGGGGAGTCAGTCACTGCAGAGCTAATGTACACCCCAAAACCTGTCCCATAGAATAGGGAGACAACAGACAGGTGAGACCCACAGGTGGAAAAGGCTTTATGCTTTCCTCCTGATGAGGGCATCCTCAAGACAGAGGATACAATGTGAATGTATGAAAAAATGATCCCCAAGAGAGGAACACCAGCAAACACACAGGCTGCAACAAACACCAGGATGTTGTTAATAAGGGTGTCAGAACAGGCCAGCTGGAGGACCTCAGCTAGTTCACAGAAGAAATGGGGGATCTCCAGGTCTGTGCAGAAGGACAGGCGCAGCACCATCAGAGTGTGAAGGAGAGCATCCACAGTGCTGATGAGCAGAGAGAATTGAAGAAGGAAGATATAGAGGTGGGGGTTCATGATGGCTGTGTACCTCAGTGGGTGACAAATGGCCACATAGCGGTCAAAGGCCATCACTGCAAGGAGAAAATTTTCCAAGATAGTAAAAATCAGGACAAAGCAGACCTGGGAGAGGCAGCCTGTGTAAGATATGCTTTGATCTCGTGCTTGGATGTTCACCAGCATCTTGGGGACTGTGGTGGTGCTGAAACAGATGTCAGTGAAGGAGAGATTGGAGAGGAAGAAGTACATGGGGGTGTGGAGGCGGGAGTCAGAGCTGATGGCCAGGATGATGAGCAGGTTCCCCAGGATGGTGACCAGGTACATGGACAGGAACAGGCTGAAGATGAGGGGCTGCAGGGCTGGGTCATCTGTCAGTCCCAGGAGAAGGAATTCTGAAACAGCTGTTTGGTTTCTGAATTTCATGATGTTGATGAATCTGATGGAAAAGAAGTGGTGAAAAGATGAGGAAAAATATTAGACCACCAGCATCTGTGTAACATGGAGATGTGTTAGGGAAACCACAGTGGACACTCCGGTCTCTGAAAATCACCTCCCCATACATTAAGAAAAGAAATTCTTTTTAAAATGTATCCAGTTGGGTACTTGATTATGATAGCCTTTGCAACTATCTCACTCAAAGACTTCCTGCCTTATAAAGCCTGAGAATACAAGTAAATATCCAAATCCTTTGTAATGGTCATTATGTTTGATGAGGGGTAGCCTTCTGCTCTGGAGGAATAGGACCTGGGTAATATCAGTCTAAATGTATGTGGCAGGGGATCATGGGGAAAACAGACAGTTGACAAGAGTGGCTCAGGGCACTGGTTCCTCAAAATCTTATGCATACCCTGTCCTCACTGCTTCCATAGAATAAAATTTTCATGAAATCTCGGTCCTCATTTCCAAGATACTTTCTGAGAGGCTTTCTGTTCCCTAATTGGCTTTGAGAAGGATAATGTTGAGCATCCTACCTGAGTACAGAACACAGAAAGTATGTCCTCAAGAAATGGGGACAGACTGAATGAGCCAGTGGAACTCTGGTCAGGAAGGCTCATCTCTGGGTGGAGTCTCAGGTGCTGCTTCCTGGATGGGCAGGACTGTTGACTGAGGTCACAGGTTGACTTTTACAGTCTCTGTGTCCCTGGGGCTCAATATTCAAAGCTCCTCATTAGACCAGCTATTTAATCCCAGGAGTATGATTCTTCAAAGAACAAGACCTCTGTCTTCTGAGCATCAACAAAGTGTTGCTATCCTCAATTTTATAAGCCTATGCTTTTCAGTTTTTCTCCCACTAGGTTATTTTTTCTTTTAATTGTATGCACCTTCAACCTCAGGGAACATGCCTTCCTAATGATGAGACCCGGTTAAGTGATTTTATTGTTGCATTTTTTTCTGCTTGCTTGAAAGTGTAAAATAATTATGAAAGAATAAAGTCATGTCTTTTTATTAACTTCTCAGAATTTGGTACAACATGTGAGGGTGTTAATATTGAACAAAAAAATACTGAGCTGAATAGGTTTGTACTGAGAAAGAAGTGAGGGAGAAAAAGGATGAAAAGAGACAAGCAGAGGGAAGGATTTAAAGGTCCACTTGAATTCACAATAGAGATGAGATAGTGTTTGTAAACCAGCAATTCTCCAACGTTAGCATGTGGGAGAGAGGTAAAGTCACCGATTGTTGATCTCATCTCTGGAAATTACCACCAGTAGATTGAGTGGGTTACAATGATCAGCACCCATTACAAGTTCCCAGGTGATGCTGCTAGTGTTAGGTATCACTGAGTTTATTGTCATTTTGCCCACCTATGCTTTTGATTCATCAGTAGCATAGAACCCCGATACCAAAAAGCTGTTTCAGAATTCCTTCTCATGGAACTGAAAGAATATCCAGAAATGTGGCTGCTCCTCTTCCTTCATTCCTGTTCATGGACCTTCCTGCCCTGGGAAGCCTGATCATCATCCTGGTTCTAAGTTGTGACTCTCATCTGCAACTCTCCCATGCTACCTCTTCTTTACCGGCATCTGCTTAAGCACATGCATCATCTCAAAGATGCTGGTGAACAAGCAAGCAGACTCAGACAATTACCTACCCACGGTGTCTCAATCAGATCTTCCTTGTTTGGTTTTCCTGTCTTGGTAAATTCTCTCCTCACAGCAATGGCCCATGACTACTATAGGGGCCTTCTGTTGCTCACTAATGTGCATGTTCATTATGAGCTTCTCACTCTGTATACAAATGCCTAGTCTCTCTGACTACTAGTTCCTTGGATTCCATGCTGCTCAGCCTGATGATGTTGTGGCTGTCCTTCTGTACAGATATGGATATCCCCCACTTCTTCTTAGGCCTGAATGTTCTGATACCCTCATCAGTAACATTTTGTTCTGTTTTTAAAAATTATTTATTTATTTATTTATTTGTTTGTTTATTTATTTATTTATTTATTTATTTTTGTCTTTCATATCAATTGGTAGTTCCTGGATCATTTTCTTATGTACTCAAAGTGTCTGTTCTCTTTTAACAATGTCATCATCTTGCAAAACATACAAAGATTTTTTTCCACCTAAATGTCTCCTCTCTTAGTTTTGTTTTGTTTTTCTTACTCCATGGAAAACTTTTGGGATTTACTTTTGCTTTTTACATACTTACTCAGCCAGGAGAGCTGCAGTGGCTTCAGTGCTGTATTCTATGGTCCCTCATCTCATTATCTACAGCCTGAGAAACAGAGACACAAATGAAGCCTGAAGGAGAATATTTAGTAGAGTAACATTATTAGGTATTAGATTTCTAGAATGTATCTTAGTGATCACTGGAGCTTTCATGTAAAACTTTTTAATTTGTCTTTTTGAGGAAGACCAATTTCTGTAAAGAAAAACTTTACTTTTTGGAGTAAGTGTTCAGTATGGAAAAACATGGAAGAAAATGAAAGCTGGAAGGATTAAGGATCATGAGTTTTTTACAAGCAAAAGAAGACCATCCATAAGTCGAACACATCTCTGTAGGTGTGGAAATGAAAATAACGGAATTGTGACATCTCACAGGAGAATCTGGAGAGTACCCAGATAGACCATCATTGGAGCAGGTGCAGGGAGAGCAAAGGGAAAAGTGTTCAGCACCACAATTGGTGGACAGCTCCATGCTTACTCTCATTCTGTCTTACAGAACTTCTCCACTGGTGTCCCCAAAGGGGATCATCTGAGGACTACATTCAGATTCCTTGATCTCACCCCAAAACTATTGAATTTGGATCTTTGCTGAGACTTCTTAAGTATGTCCTTTATAAAGAAGTACTTCTCAAATCTGAAGAGATAGATGTTAATTAATATTTAAAGAACAAATAGTATAAGAACAGGAAAGAATAGTTAGTGATAAATATTTAGCTCCTTCCAAATCAGTTAAATATCTCTATCTCATGACTCATTCATTTCACTCCTCAGTATTTTCCTAGGAGAAATGAAAACACATGTCTTCAAAAAGATCTGTATGAGAATGTTCATAACAATGCTGTTTGTAATCATCCCAATCATTTATGAACAGCAGGTGAATGAATAAGCAAAGCATGCAACATTCAAACAATGGAATACTGCTCAGGAAAATAAGTAACAAACTAGAGACATAAGAAAGGTGTTGTGTCCAAAAACAAGTATGATGTGGAAAAAACAGAAATGAGTTTTACAAAGGAATATGAGAACTGGAGATGTAACTCAGTGATACAATACTTATCTAGGATGTGAGAGCCATGGGATGAATTTTTAGCATGGAAAAAATGGACAAAGAGACAGAAGGAAATTTTTGCTGTAGAGGGATGCATCATTGTTGATTTTGGTGATCCATCAAATCTATTTTTATCTATCTATCTATCTATCTATCTATCTATGCATATATATAGAGAGGCATGTATCTACATGTCTATATCTATATATACTAAATTCTGTTTACATGCATATAAATAAAAGTACATACTTTAAATATATGTACCTTATTATATATCAATCACACTTCAATAAAGTTGTGAATAAGAATAAAATGCCTTTTTGCATTTGATTGCATGTAATATATTAGTAACTGTTTGATGTAAAATGCAACATAATAAGCATAATCAATGTTCCATGGGCCATAGTATTGCTTCTCAGAGTTTGAATTTTTATCATACATTCATCATTTTATCACATGAATTTATACAAGTAATGTATATATCTACCCATGTAAATGAGCTATATTTACCAACATGAATGTTGCATTTTTCTAGTATCATTATTAGGTCAGTGTTTCCTTGAATATACAAAAATAAGAAGAATAGAATACAACAAAAGAAGGGAGGTGTGTTGAGGTGTGCAAGGTTCTTGAAGTGGAGGTGAGCCTGAACAGACAGAGGGAAGAAGGCATCTGGTTGGCCTCTGCATGTGGGAGAATCAGCCAAAGCAAAGCTCTCCATCACTCAGGTTTGCTCATTAAAGATTTCTGCTGCCCTATGATTGCATAAGACTAAACAGAGTTTGACTAATTAGGAGCTTTGGATATTGAAGCCCCAAGTGTCACAGAAATGGCAAACATTTTGCCCATGACCACACACTCAACACTTTTCCCAGGGGAGAAACAGCTCACCTGGCTCTGGTCTCAGGACCATCATATCTGCACAGGAGGCAGGTACTGCACTATCTCTCTGTGTTCCCTGAGAACAGAGTGCTCATCTTTCTCCTTCATATCCCGGGAGGAACAGAATGTCATTCCTCAGTGTTGTCACCCAGGTAATAAGAAGTCTGCTGGCTTGTGCTTTCCCATAATGGCAGGTTTTTGTCTGTCAACTAATATCAGAACTGGGTCATTTGTGGGGTGTCTTCCTGGTTCTCTGTCATCTCCATGTTTCCTTCTACTCATGCACCATTATCTGAGTAAGTTTCATTCTACTAATGCCCTACTCTGACCTTAAAGTCCAGCCACTCTTGCTCAGTTTTGAAGGATGTTTTAGAATTTCCCAATCTTTCCTTTAATTTATCTGACAAGTGTCAAAAGTACATGGCCAGTTTCTTTTTACTTTTTCTGTTCTGGACCATAATATCCCTGTTGTAAAGCAAATACCTGGCTGATACTACTTTCTGTTTGATGATACTCTAATAGACAGCCACAGAGAAGAATGAATTTATGGCATTGGCTAGAAAATGGGTGAAACTGGAGAACTTTATGATAAGTCAAATAAGCCAGGCTCAGAAGATCAAGGATGGAATGTTTTCTCTAATACATCAAAGCTAGAGAGAATAAAAAAGAATAAAACAAGGAAACTCAAAAAAAATATAAAGACCAGTGGAGTAGAGAAAAGGTATGTAGAGACAGGGTGAAGGAAAGGAGAATGGAAAGTACTGGGGAATGAAATATGCCAAATTATGCTATGTCCATGTATGAAAATACCACAATTAATTCCACATCTTTAGTTGATAATTGCAAATTTCTGGGAAGAGTGAGTTTATGAAATCTCCCCCCGAGAATCTCACACATATGCACAAGCAGGAAAAGCAAACCACTCAATGAACACAAATGATATTTAATGATTATATCTCATATCTCATGTACATATAACAATAAGTCTAGATAAAAAATAAACAAACCTGGATATAGCAACACAAATAGAAAATGAATAAGAGAGAAAATTTTCCTAAAAGACACATATACCATAACAAAATTCAAGTAAGTTCAAAAATAGCAATGATAATAACTTTTTGATTTTTTATAAAATATATTTTATATCTATCTCTCTCTCTCTCTATATATATATATATATATATCATCCTGTCACCTTATACATTTGTCCCAACCATCACTTCTCATCTACTATGACTGGTGCAGGCAGTCTGGTCATGTCCACAGCAGAAGCAAGTAACAATACCAAGATCAAGAGTGTCTCATGTCCAGCCCTGTCCCTGAAGCTTTCCTCACGGCACATCCTCACAATATTCCCACCAAGCTTCATCATGGCTCCCGTTATACAGAAGAGGAGCCTGTATAATCACACAGTGGAAAACTTAGTGTTGGTTGTGAACCTAGCACCAAAACCAGAATCTAACTCGGGTGTGTGAAATCCTGACAGACATGGTTTGGGTTACCTAGAGTTAATATAGTTTGTTATTCATTTTCCTGCTGGTTTGAGGCTTGGGATATTTTTCAGTGTTTAAGGCCAATAATGACTGTCTGTTTTGTTTCTAGTCATTGCTACAATGTGGAAAAGAATGGACCATTAAATTTTTGGACAATCAACTAGTGTGGTAGAGAGTAGGACAGAAAGAAAAGAGAGGGAGGGAGGGAGGGAGAGAAGGAGGGAGGGGGGGTAATACTCCCTTTACAAAGTATATGTGAAAGCCTTTCAAAATAAGGCATCTTTGCACACCCATTTGGTTTCATGACCTTTACTTTCCCCATCCTCCTCCTCAGAACATGAAACCAGAAAACCAATCAGGTGTCTCAGAATTCCTCCTCCTGGGCCTCTCAGAGGACCAAGAACTGCAGCCCTTTCTCTTTGGACTGTTCCTGTTCGTGTACCTGGTCACAGTGCTTGGGAACCTGCTCATCATCCTGGCCATCAGCTCTGACTCCCACCTCCACACCCCCATGTACTTCTTCCTCTCCAACCTGTCTCTCACTGACATCGGTTTCAGCACCAGCACAGTCCCTAGGATGCTGGTGAACATCCAGAGACAGAGCAAGAGCATCAGTTACGCAGGCTGCCTCACCCAGGTCTGCTTTGTCCTGATCTTTGCTGGGATGGAAAACTTTCTCCTTGCAGCAATGGCTTATGACCGTTACGTGGCCATCTGCCATCCCCTGAGGTACACAGTCATCATGAACCCCCGCCTGTGTGTCCTGCTGATTCTCTTGTCCTTGACCATCAGCATGGCAGATGGCCTCCTGCACAGTCTGATGTTGCTGCGACTGTCCTTCTGCACAGACCTGGAGATCCCCCACTTCTTCTGTGAACTTGATCAGGTCATCAAGCTGGCCTGTTCCGACACCCTCACTAACAACATCCTGGTATATGTAGTGACTAGCGTTTTAGGTGGTGTTCCTCTCCTTGGAATTATTTACTCTTACATCAAAATAGTCTCCTCTATTCTGAGGATGCCATCATCTGGGGGAAAGCATAAAGCCTTTTCCACCTGTGGGTCTCACCTGTCTGTTGTCTCCTTGTTCTATGGGACAGCTTTTGGGGTCTACATTAGCTCTGCAGTGACAGATTCAACCAGAAAGAGTGCAGTAGCTTCACTGATGTACACTGTGGTCCCTCAGATGCTGAACCCCTTTATCTACAGCCTGAGGAACAGAGACATGAAGGGGGCCTTGAGGAAACTCATTGGAACATCTCCTTTATTGAGACTGTAGAAGGAGTCAAATGAAAGAACACCGTGTAAGACTAATGGAGAGATCTTCCAACATCACATCCCTATGCTACCGTAATCAAACTCCCTTTTGCTGTGGATATTTCATCTTCCATCTGAAAACTGACTTTGTCTTTTCTTGAAAACACCTGTGATCTTTGTGACCTTGATCCACTGGTCGTCTTTCTCAGTAGCAGAACATAAGCAAAGGATTCTTCCTATAGTGACTGGGGGATATTTCTCAGGTGAAGGTTGGAGAGAGTAAGTCCAAGGGAGGAGTGAAGGAAAGATCTTGGTGTCGCCGAAGGACTAGATTTCATCTCAGCCCATGTAGAGCTCCATGTCTGTGGCTTCCTGATGTTATTACTAGTTTAATAGCCAATTACATTTTGACCTTTCTCACTGGGGCTCTGAAGACTGATTATCCAGACAGAATTCTGTTGAGTTCTCCACAGAACAGAGCAGCTGTGCATTTCTGCCTGTCAATCCTCTCTGAGGCCACAGCTCAGAGGCTGATAAGTATTCTGCCTGCCCAGCACCAAGAGCACGTACTGCACTTAGCTTCTCATCCAGGAAATTGGGCTGAGTTGTCTACTCACAGATTTGAGGTTGCTATAAAATTTTATAATTCTATCCAGGAGGATGGCTCTATCTCAAATAATAAAAAAAATTGCCACTCAACTTTGATCAATCAAGATAATCATCTTGAATAAATTAGAGTTAATTATGGACCTCCGTGCCCTGCACCCTGGAGTCCCTCTATCTCTGTGTGAGCCAGTTTCATCCGCCTGCTGGCTCCCCCCATGGTCACTGGATGTCTGGTCTGCTTGCAGGTGCCATATTCTGACATGATGCCTCTCCCAGAGTGTCCACTCTTAAAATTCAATTGTGTATTAGCTGCTGTGTGTTGCAGCATTTCATGTGTTTGACCTAAGATATGATTCACAATTTTACCTGCATTTTAGCTCGTTACAAGTTTAATTCTGCCAGGCACAGTGGTACACAGTCTGTAATGACTATGACTCAGGAGGCTGAGGCAGAAGCATTGCAAATGTTCTAGGTCAGCCTGGGCCACTTGATGAGACCCTTTCTCAAAATTAAAAAATAAAACGGCCAGAAGTGTAGATTGGTGGAAGAGTACACCCTGAGTTCAATCCTCTTAGTACCAAAAATTGAATTATATCTTATGTACTGTGCCTTCTAATACTCATCCTGATGTATTGGAGATTTACTGACATTACGGTGTGTCAAGAGTTCATTTTCAATGCTGTATATATTTGCAAGACACATGATGATTTCACAATGTAATTATCTCTGAAGTATGTGAGTAGCCATTTCACTTAATTTTGTTGTATGTATTTAAAGTATGCAATGTGAAATGATTATTATAGTCATCAAGTAAATTATCATGTCTGCCATTTCATATATGATAAAAGCACAGTAGTCCAGAGCTCTTTATCTGTGGTTTCTCTGCAGTAACCCATACACAAATGCAATCTGAAAAGTTTACATGGAGGATATTTTTTAAAAAATATTCTTAACACACTTAAATTATGCTGCATTTTCAAATTCAATGTACATGTTGTATAGTGACTGAACTTTTATTTTGATCTGTGAAAATGAAAAGCTGTGAGGTGAATTTAAACACAGTTATAAATATGGTAATACATGCTCTCTGCTTTCAAAACCCCACTATGAAATACAGCACGTAATATTATTGACCACAGTCACCATACTGCAATAGGACCCCAGAACTTGTCCCTCCTCTCCACCTGAAACCTTGCACCTGTTGACTGACACTTCCTCACCTTTCCCTCCTCCCCACCATCCCCAGAGTCTGGCAAGTACTATTCCACTCTCTATTTCTATGAGATCAATATTTTAGATTTCCCCCTTGAATGATTTGATCATTATACAATGTACACATGTAATAAATTATCAGACTGCACTGTGTAAAGATGTACAATTGTGTCCTTTAAAATAAAACTTACAAATCAAAGTCTTTGGGCTGGGGATGTGGCTCAAGTGGTAGTGCGCTCACCTGGCTTGTGTGTGGCCCGGGTTCGATCCTTAGCACCATATACAAACAAAGATGTTGTGTCCGCCAAGAACTAAAAAAAAAAAAAATATTAAAAAATTCTCTCTCTCTCTCTCTCTCTCTTTCTCTCTCTCTCTTTAAAAACAAACAAACAAAGACTTTGACAATGCACCAGGAAGAAATTATTTTTAACTAATAATAGACAGTGCTTTGCTCAATTCACATGGACACAGGAACTCTTATACATACGCAAATTTTTTGTAAATTCCAGAAAGTCTGAGTTAAGGGTCCAAAAGAAAGTAAAGCAAGAATAAATATGTTGCCTTTTTGTAACATATTTGAGATGGTTTCATGCTGCATCAGACTTTAATGAAAGATAATCATGAAAATTGTTAAATGGCCACTTATAGGGAGCAATGACCAGCATCTCCTTGGGGAGTTCTTCTTCCTGCTGAGGAGGGAGGAAGCCACCTGAGAACTTAAAGTCTAAAATAATTAGTGAAACACAAGAAAACAAAGAGTCAGAAATATATTTTCAAAAGTGGAGCCCCTGATAGATCCAGTCCACACAAGAGTTGGAGCTAGACAAAAGAAGATGGCTCTAGTGGTTTATTTAAGGGGGTGCATCACAGGCAGGGATAAAGTTTCAAGGGCAGAGTCTTGCTTCCTGATATTTTGCTGTCAGCAGTTGATCGACATCTTGGCAGGTTACACCCATCTCAGGTGCTGTGTGGGACATGGCAGAGTGGGATAGGAATTCACAATGCGTCAGGCCAGTTAACCAGAGGAAATGTCCACTGGTCATTCCCAGACACCAGATGATCCTATCCACTAGGCTCCATGAGCGGTGGTCCACACACAGCCCCTGGATGGTTCATGATAGTTAGTCACAGAATGAAGTGAAAATTATTTTAACAGTGCATGTAGAAGACTCCCCTCCTCATACCGAGCTGTGCTTCATCTTAACTGACACCTGTTTAAACACAAGCGTAATGCCAGAGAGGCTGGGAACATCCGAGCACAGGACCTGGGCATCACTTAAGCATGATGTCTCTTCCAGTCATGGTCTGCCTTCATTTTCACTGCCTTAGAAAAGTTTCCTTGCAGTCATGTCCTGTGATGACCACATGGCTGTCAGTCACCTCTTGGGTATGCGGTTACTATGAACCCCTGCCTCTCTGAGTCCTGCTGATTCTGGCCTCTCTGTTCACCAGCATTGAAGATGGCCTGATGTATCAGATGGTGCTGTGACTGCCCTTCTGCACAGTCCCAGGGAGCCTCACTTCTGCAGACTCACTCGGATCATCAACCCCATCTACCCAGTGCCCTCATCCACGAGGTCCTGATTCTTCCATGAGAGGAGAAACAGGCAATGCACAAGGCATGTGATGAGCCATCTGGATCTCCTGCCAGGAGAGACGGGCTTACCAGCACAGCAGCTGAGTGCTGCTAGCAGACAGCCCTTCACTCTCAGACCCCTTCGGGGAATGCCTCATACTCTCCTCAAGGAGATGCCACTTTTCCTACACAGCAGAAATCTGCTGCTTCTTAAACTTAATAACCTACAAAATATTCTGAAATGTGTTGGTGTTCTTGTGCGGGTTGAGCAGGGATGGTGGTGAGCATATTAGTTGGTAGGAGTATCATAACCAATTACCTTGGACTGGGTGTCTTAATAGAAATGTCCATACTCATACTTCTGGAGGCTTGCAATCTAAAGAGGGAGGAGTCTACCAGGTGATTCTAATCTGTTCCTAGGTGAAGCTGCACCTGCTGGTCCATTAATTTTTACCTTTCATTCCATCAATTTCATAAGGTACATCTATAACATGGAACCCACAAACCACACAGCTGTTTCAGAATTCCTTCTCCTGGGCCTGACAGATGGCCGAGCACTGCAGCCCCTCCTCTTCATCCTGTTCCTGTCCATGTACCTGGTCACCATCCTGGGGAAACTGCTCATCATCCTGGCCATTAGTTCTGACTCCCACCTCTGGACCCTCATGTATTTCTTCCTCTCCAACCTCTCATTTAATGTCATCTGCTTAAGCACAAGCATGATCCCAAAGTTGCTGGTGAACATCCAAGCACAGAATAAGACCATCACTTACGCAAAATGCATCTCCCAGCTCTGCTTTGTCTTGTTTTTTATTGTCTTAGAAAATTTTCTCCTTGCAGTGATGGTCTTGACTGCTATGTGGCCATTTGCCAACCCCTGAGCTACATGGTCATCATAAACCCCTGCCTCTGTATGTGCTTGTCCAGGACTCTCAGTCTACAAGATATAAAAGAGCTACATTTTCTTTCTTGGTAGGTATATATTTGGGGTTTACTAGAAAACTGCCATGGGTCTCACTTGCAAGGCACCATGAGTGGAAGGGAGAATAAACAATGGAGAGAACTGGGGCCAGGGGACAAGCCAGCCTGAAAGCCTCCCTTCTGTTTCCTTGATCTTTAAGGATATGCACCCCAGGGATCAGAAGGTAGGGAAACTGCTAGTCTAACAAGGAGCTTGCATATTGAGCCCCAGGGGTGTGGAGACTGCTTAGATTCAGCTTGTGGCCACCCCACTCCACAGCCCTGCCCAGCGGAGAAGCAACACTGGAGCCTTCTCCTAGAACCCGCTTCCTGACCAGGACCTGCGGGCCCAGTCCGTCTGTCTGCACTTCCTGGGTGTGCGCCTTCCACCACCAATTTAAACTTTTTTTTTTTTTGCATGCTCAGAAGAAGGGAATATGAGGTTCAGAAATGACAGGAAATATTTGAATAAAGTTATTGTTGTATTTTACATATAACTTCTGCTAGCCTATGTGTTTAGGGCCAATAGAAGTACATTCTAGTGTAGTGCTAATGTGAGGCAAAGTAGTAAACCTTCATAACCCGGGAAATAAACACTGAGACCTGTCCTGGCAAACCATGCCCACCTGAGGTGGAATTAGCATCCACCACCCTCAGCTTCATTGTTGATGACATTTGCGTAATTAGATGATGTCAGTGGTGTGATAGGTCATGAAGCACATCAGTGAAGATGTCTTCAGTCCTAATAAGGAAGAGAAAACTTAATGTTAAAGAGCTCGAACAATAACACAAGTTTCCTGCAATGACTCAGAGACAGGGAACACACTGGAACAGAGAGTGATTCTCTCCATGAAGGGGCCACATCCTGGGACTGGTTCTCTTGGTCCCCAGTTATTGCAGAACGTGCTGCCATCAGGTGTCACACCCGGACATGATCTCAGAGACAGGAAACTGAGTGTCCTTCCGTGGGTCCACTGGTGGGTGACCTTCCCATGGGTGAAGCAGATCACATCTCTGAGGTGCATGGAGCTGTGGCCCTCAGTGTCCAGCTGCCGTCTCAGCCACTGTGACTAACTTACATGACAAATTGCTGCAAGGCACTTGTTTGCAATAGGGGATCTGTGGAGGAGGAGCATTAGTGGATGATCTGGGCTCTCAGGGAATCAAGTGATTCCAGAAGGGAGAAAGCACAGAAAAGAACATGTGGTAATCTCACAGGTCATGATGGAATTGATGTGGTCGGTACTTGACTGTTTTTCCCTTACACAGCTGTCATTCCCATAGACCTCTGATGCCTTTGTATCTCCAGTGCAGATATAACTGTGCAATTTATTACGTAAAAGTGCTTCCATTTCACGTGTCTCAATTCAAACTTAGTGGATGGATTCCATGTCTCCCTGTTACTCTCATCACTTCGCCTAAGAATCTCTTGTGCTCTTGGGTTTAGCAGTTACTCTTATATTTCAAATATTCCCATTATGGTGCTAGTAGAACTGATGAATATTTTTGATGGTAATAAAATGTTTTATCTATTTTTTCTCTTATAAGAAAAGTCATTTCCATATCTCCTCTATGTCTAATGTAGGAAATAAATGGTGGTTTTATAGAGGGGTGGATTTGTGGGTTGTAGTGGAGTGGCTTTTCATTTTTGCATAGTTCCAAAGGATCTGCTAAGTAGTTGAATCAATTTACCTTCTCAATAAATATTCCTGATTTTCCAAATTATCTCTAATATTTAAATTACTCTGATAATATAAAGGATGCAAAATGACAGTTGATTAATTTGTTTATCTCATTAAGAGGTTTAGAGTGCATTCACATATTATTGTCCATTTATTTTTCTGTCTTGTGAAGGATATATCTGTGACACATCTACTGAATTCTTCATATATCCTTAAAAAAGCCAATTTATAATTTTTCTTTATATAATTTGTATAGCCATCCTATATGTGTATAGCATGCATGGATATATAACATTGTCTCATTTTGCTTGTGCCTCATGGTATTCACTAGTTGGCCACAGTGTGCAGAATTCCCATGGTTTAATTGGTAAGTACCTACCCTCATGGTCTGTGCTCAGGAGGTCTCTATATTGAAACTTGTACTTTCTTCAATAAAGGATTTTTAGTTTTACCTTTTCCAATTTAGGTTGAAACCACATGAAATTTATTTTTGCCTTGACACAAGATATATATCAAATTCATTTTCTTTTTCTTAGTGCCTTTGACTAAATAATCCATCTGTTTCCTGTAAGGTCAATTCAGAAATAAACTGTTCATTTACAGGTGAATGTTTTCTGGAATTTCTTTTCTAAACAATACTATTGTTGTATCTTTCCTGCTCTAATATCATACCTTTTAATGTCTGTAGACCACCAGTCAGCCAAAACTGTTGCTGTGGTAATAAAAAGCTCTAAAACCTTTTTTTATTCTTACTTACAAGTGTAACTTTTACAACTGGTAAATGCTTTTCTGATTATTTAAATTTGTGCCCATATTTAATAGTGATAGGAGGTGGAACTTGTTAAATTAATTAGGTTTTTCTAAAGTCATGGAGCTTCATCCTAAGATCCATGCCCTTGTAACAAGAAGATGAGAGCAGAAATTCCTGTCCTTGCTAAGATAAATCACCACAAACAGGTAGCAGTGTGCAAACCACAAGAAGAGTCATCACCAGGGTCTGGATCATCTGTCACCTGGATCTTGGAATTTGCAACACCCAGTCCTTAGAGAAATAAATGTCCACTATTGAACCTTCCCAGGCTACAGTATTGTGCAATAGCAGCCCCCGTTGACTGAGGCTGACATCCATTCATGAGCAGAGACAAAAACAATCAATAATAAGCCAAGAACAAATCAGATGATACAATAGCAGCAGGTTAGAAGACATTCTGATGAGTGTTTCACTTTATTGGTGCATTGTAATAATACATAGTAGTGAGATTCATTATGCCATATTCAGACATGCACATAATATAACATGATTAAGTTCATTTCCTAGTAGCTTCCCTTTCCTTTCTTCCTTCTCCTGATCTGCTCATTCTATCCTACTGATCATCTATTTATTATTATTATTATTATTACTATTATTCACATATTGATTTATGCCGTGGTGAGTTTGGGCCTCCTCCATGTCCTATTTCACAGGCTGTAGATAAATGGGTGAGTTTTTCATCATAGGGACCCTAGAATACCACCCCATTCATCTCACAGCGATTAGTTTACAAAGGAGCAAAGGTCCTGATTCTGGACTGTGATACGTGAAAGGATGTTTTCTCAATAACTCCATGAGATGGCTGGCTCTCTGTTGCAACAAAACCTAAGGAAAACAGAGTCTGCATTCTGTAGGAATATGACCCCTGGAACTGAGCCAGGCTTTCAATGACCAGAGGGGCAGCGTTAGGGTGAAACTAACAGCAGAAGGAGTGAAGAAGGGGCTTGCACTGTGTGTGGAGGTTCAGCTTGTGAAATTTAATTAACTCGGGATGATCAGCTTCATGGTGTGAGCACAGTTAATAGTGTTTCCCGTGTTTTGAGCTAGACCCATTCTCATTCATGAAATTCAAACACTCCATAATTATGTCAAATTCTTCAATATATAATTTAGGCCAAATGCATGAAAGAGGAAGCCAAGGTTAGTGGGTGTGGTTTTGCTATGTAAATGGCATATTGATAACCCCTGAGCTGATCGCCACCTTCTGTCATGGTTGACTGACACTGCATAGCTCTTATAATCTCTGCGGAATTACTTCAGCTCAACAGAAAATGGCAGGGTAATTATCAGCCTTGGAGACAAAGTTTAGAATATCATGAGTTATAAAACAGGAACTAAGATTGCAATAATTTGGTTAAGCCATAAATGGCTGTGTACATGGGTTGAGGTAGAGGCTAGTCCTCCTCCTGTACTGAGATGCTTACTTATCTTCATCCTTTGTCCTAATGTCCTACTGTCACTCACATTCCTCTGAGAAATACCTCCAAATCTCTACAGCTAGAACCCTTTGTTTATGTTTGGCCTCTATGGAATCTGATCACAGAATTAAACTCAAATAGGTTACATGAGTTTTCAAAATCCCAAACAAATGAAGACCCCAGTCAGTTTCCAAGTTTAAGTGGAAATACTCAGAGCAGAAAAGGGCCTAAGCATTGCACCCTAAGACCTTAATGGTAGAAGAGAACTCTTTGCTCAGTATCCAACTCTTTAGACACTGATTCACTTTAGAAGTGAAAGCACAAAGCACAGAACTCATCATAAGGAAGACATTTGAATGAGTTTCTTTAAGGCCCCCTTCATGTCCCTGTTCCTCAGGCTGTAGATAAAGGGGTTCAGCATTGGAGGAACCACAGAGTACATCACGGAGGCTATTGCACTCTTTCTGGATAAGTCTGTGACTGCAGAGCTAATGTACACCCCAAATCCTGTCCCATAGAACAAGGAGACCACTAAGAGATGAGACCCACACGTTGAAAAGGCTTTAGACTTTCTCCCAGATGATGGCATTTTTAGAACCGAGGACACAATTTTAACATAAGAAAAAATAATCCCCCAAAGAGGAAGACCACCCAGCAGGCTAGTCATCACATATACCAGGATGTTATTGATGAGGGTGTCAGAACAGGCCAGCTTGATCACCTGAACAAGCTCACAGAAGAAGTGGGGGATCTCCAGGTTTGTGCAGAAAGACAGCCTCAGTAGCATCAAACTTTGGAGCAGGGCATACATAATGCTGATGGTCAAGGACAAGAGAATCAGCCGGACACACAGGCGGGGGGGTTCATGATGACTGTGTACCTGAGTGGATGGCAGATGGCCACGTAACGGTCATAAGCCATTGCTGCAAGGAGAAAGTTTTCCAATCCAGCAAAACCTGCACCAAAGCAGACCTGGGTGAGGCAGCCGGTGTAACTGATGATCTTGCTTTGTCTCTGGATATTCACCAGCATCTTAGGGACCGTGGTGGAGATGAAACAGATGTCAGTGCAGGACAGGTTGGAGAGGAAGAAGTACATGGGGGTGTGGAGGTGAGAGTCAGAGAAGATGGCTAGGATGATGAGCAGGTTCCCAATCACTGTGACCAGGTACATGGACAGGAACAGTCCTAGGATGGTGGGCTGCAGGTCTGGATCCTCTGAGAGACCCAGGAGGAGGAATTCTACTGTGCCCGCTTGGTTTTCTGAATCCGTGCTGTTGGAGAGCCTGATGGGGAAGATACAGGTGATGGAATAGATCATGGATGCACAAACCTCCTTATTAGGAAAGTTCAGTGTCTGCATCATGAGGTGAAGTAAAGGTGACAGTCTTCTCACCTCCTGCTCATAGCCTCCTGTCCTTCTCACTTCCACTTTCCCAACTATCTGACTGTTCCAAGTTTATTTCGTTACTACCACCCCCATTCCTCTCTGTCCTACTAATAGGAACAAACAAGCAACTAATATGTGGCTTTTTGATTGACAATTCTCCAATCCTTAAGTGAACAGTAAACGAATAAACAAACAATATTACACCTAAATCAATAATAGCTTTAATCAACATTTCAACTCCATGTATGTATGATATGTCAAAATATGATCTACTGTCATGTATAATTAAAAAGTTCAAATAAAATAAATTGTAATAGATTAAAAATAAAGATTTCAACTCATAGACATGTGGCTTTCATTCTGGCTTCAGCACTTGGTTGGTAAACAAGAAAAGTTCATGAGTTGTGCAAGAAGCATCAGACTACTTATTTGTATTTTAGAGAACGATTATAAAACCAAATCGGAGTATTACCAGGATGAGTAATGGGAAGTGAAGTCTTCAACAATAGTGGCTGAGATCCAGGACACTATTAGTATTTCTGTTGTGATTTGCTCTTGGCACAGACATAATTAGGACACCAGGCACAGTTCATTATAGGAGGGAAGAGAGGAGTGGAACAAATGTGGGGAGAGGAAAGATAAACAGAATATCCTTATTTGATAAATGAAAACATCAGGGAAGCATCATTGAGATGCTCACCATTAACCTGCAAGCTTGCATAGAGAGACAGGAAGAGTGAACACCTGAACAAAGCTCATAACGTTCCTGTGGGTTTCTCATGGATATGCAGTAAAGTGTCTTGAAATGAAAACAAACACAACAGCAGTGCAAGTGTTAACTGAAATAATTTAACAACTAAAAGAGAAAACTGACTTTTCCTAACAATGCATCCAAAGAATGATAAAAATTTGAAGTCTTGAATCATCACAGATATGAAAATTTTAATTATATAAACATCTCAGGTACTCAAAAGTCAGATCAAAAAGGATAAAGAACTGGGTGTGGACCATTTAACAATTAAAAGTTATTGCCATTTTTGCATTATTAGTGTTGAAAACAATAAGTAATACGTATTCATTTTCCATATCCTTAATACTATGAGGATTGTACATTTGTCTTCCTCAACAGAATCACTATAGTGAAGTCGATATACATTATTCCTCTGTGCTTGCAGAACAGAGGAAGTCCTGGGGAAGGAAACGGAGCAAATCATAATCCGTGCATTATGTGAAAATGGACTCCACTGTTATGTATAACCACAAGACACTAACAAGACATTTTAAAACACAAAACTTCATGTACATAACATGGACTTTTCTTATTTTGAAAAAAAAAGTAGCATGTTTAATCACCTCTTAATTGGGTACAATTTTCTTTAGTTCATTAACCTTAACTACATTACTTTGTGATATAATAATGTCTTATTATATCACAATTTACTTTTCCTTTCTCTAACTGCTCATCTTGTTTAATTATGAAAAAAAAAATATATATATACATCTCCACACAAACACACACACACATAAAATGAGCAAACTATAAGTGCACTTAAAATAACACATTAAGAATAATGTAATTTGGGCTGGGGATGTGGCTTAAGCAGTAATGCGCTCGCCTGGCATGCACCGGGCACTGGGTTCTATCCTCAGCACCACATAAAAATAAAAAATAAAGATGTTGTGTCCACCGAAAACTGAAAAAATAAATAAATTCTCTCTCTCTCTCTCTCTCTCTCTCTCTCTCTCTCTTTCTCTCTCTTTAAAAAAAAGAATAATTTAATTAAAACCTGGTTTTGCATCTGCAAAAGGAGGGAGAATGGAGTGGAACACAAAGTCTTTGTTATATTCATGCCTCCGAGGTTACGCTGTGCTGTTCTGTTTTTTAACAGTTCATAGCTTAGCACCAAGATAAAGCTGAATCAATGGGATTCAGCCTTGGGATGGCCCTTGTTCTCCACCTGCTCTTCCACAGTATTTTCATGAACAGGAGGCAGTGCTGGTCAAGACCTGCTCTGCTAAGGGAATTATGAGCCAGGAAGAAAAAAGTTACTAGAAGCTGGCCACAGACCTTTGCTCTTAGTAAAGTAAATGAGAGAAAAGGTTAGAGAATTCCAGAACAAATCACAACCATGGCAGGAGCAGAGTGCTGTGGGTGTGGAAGGCAGCGCTGGACTCAGGGCAGAGTGAGGTGTTAGTGGGAGGAAAGCCGCTCGGTGCTGGGGCACAAGAGGTGGCAAACCTGTGCAGAGGAGGCACAGTCAGGCGGACACCCTGCAGGTGACCTAGTTCTGCTCAGTTCCTCCTCAGGTCTTTACCTCACCACTGTCCCAGATGGACTGACAGACAAAGACCTGGCCCCACAGGGACACATAAACCAGGAGGCTTCAGATTACCTGGTGCCAACACCAAGCACTGACATGGCTCTTCCCTGCAGCGAAGGAGAAAGGTGGAAGCTCTGTTCTCAGGGACACGGACACGGTGCAGCACCTGCCTCCTGTGCAGAAAGGATGCTGCTGAGCCCAGGGCCAGGGGACTACATATTCACCTGGGCCAGCGTGGAGTAGGGGTCACAGGCAGGCTGTCAACTCCGTGGCCCTTGGGGCTTCAATATCCAAAGCTCCTCATTAGCCAGCTCTTTTGGTCTCCTGCACAAACCCTGAGGGTGCGTACCCGAGGGACGGAGAGAGAGCAGCAGTGGTGGAGATGAGGCCTTTCGCTGAATGCCGGGCACATTTCAACAGTGTGGACAATGGGGTTTCCCAATGAGGTGCTTAGGGTGTTCGGGAAAGAGAGGAATGAGGGCTGATGCTCAGTAAGAGAAACTGCTCAGCACCTGGAAGAACGGAGTCGCCATCAAAGAGGACCAGAAATTGTGTGGGCACAGCACACGGGAAGGTCAACACCATGATTCCCATATAAATGCTGATTTTAAGACGTCTAAAGACTTAAAAAGAGCATGCTACAGGGACACTGCTGCATCGATGTTCATAGCAGCACAATTCACGATAGCAAGATTATGGAACCAACCTAGATGCCCTTCAATAGATGAATGGATAAAAAAATGTGGCATTTATACACAATGGAGTATTACTCTGCATTAAGAAACGACAAAATCATAGAATTTGGAGGGAAATGGATGGCATTAGAGCAGATTATGCTAAGTGAAGCTAGTAAATCGTTAAAAAACAAATACCAAATGACCCCTTTGATATAAGGGGAGTAAACAAGGACAGGGTAGGGACGAAGAGCTTGAGAAGAAGATTTACATTAAACAGGGATGAGAGGTGGGAGGGAAAGGGAGTGAGAAGGGAAATCGCATGGAAATGGAAGGCGATCCTCAGGGTTATACAAAATGATATATAAGAGGAAAGGAGGGGTAAGACAAGATAATACAAGTGGAAGAAATGATTTACAGTAGAGGGGGTAGAGAGAGAAAAGGGGAGAGAAGGGGAGGGGAGGGGAGGGGGGATAGTAGAGAATAGGACTGACAGCAGATTACATCAGACACTAGAAAGGCAATATGTCAATCAATGGAAGGGTAACTGATGTGATACAGCAATCTGTATACGGGGTAAAGTTGGGAGTTCATAACCCACTTGAATCAAACTGTGAAATATGATGTATTAAGAACTGTGTAATGTTTTGAACGACCAACAATAAAAAAAAAAGACGTCTATTAGGCATTCACATTTGGATGTACTTTGGGAATTCTAGAGAGACACTTAGGAGACTATTTGTCTTAATATCTCATTGTCTAGTAACTGATTTGGTACTGAAAGAACCATAAAAATACCCACCTTTTAAGACTGAGCCTTTGTATGGCTCTGTGAAATTTGAACTTCTTTGGCATTCCATAAGCAAAAGCTTCTAATATATTGTCCATAATCAGAATGGACTACAACAGACATTTCACTTCCTTTTTAGAATTTTACCACTGCACTTTTGCAACTTCAGACTAGTAGCACACATAAACACATTGCAAGTAACAATTAGAGGTCATAGATGTAAATTAAGAGTCTTAATTATCAATATTGTTACAAATTAACAGAAAATACTTTGATATGAGGACAAGGTACCTCTGTGATCGTAACTAAAAATCTCTAGGGATTGTTTGTTGCCATGGGAAACTCAGCTTTGCTGACTGTTGGCTGCAGTCCTCAAGGACGTGAGGTTATGCAGGGAGAGATCCAGCAGTGCCCCTTTAGAAAAGAGAGTCCAGGAAACATGGACACCTGAGCACGGCGCTTCTTCATTGCTGAATTGGAGTTACAGTGAAGGCTGGGCTGTCTGATGAAGGGTGCTCAGTAATGAAAATGAATGTGACTCCCTTCTCACACCAAAGGGAAAAGTAAATTTCCATGGCTTCAGCTTCCAGTGGGAAAGGCAAGACTACTACTGTGTTCTCAAAGTAGGCGTTTCAGTACCAACACCTCCAGAGCAGTGAGGTCCAGGAAAATGCTGTCAGAAAAATAAAATAAAGAGGGAAGTGATGGGAGGGGAGGGGAGGGAAATTGGGGATAGGAAAGATAGTAGAGTGAAACAGACCTTATTACTGTTTGTATATATGTGACTGCATGACCAATATGATTCTGCAACATGTACACTCAGAAAAAATGAGAAATTATATCCCATCTATGTATGATATATAACACGCAAAAATGCATTCTACTGTCATGTATAACTAATTAAAACGCATAATTTTTTAAAAAAGTGAGTATATGAACAAAAAAATTGACAAATTAAATCAAAGCACCTTAGTATATCTACTAAATATACTAACACATATGATAAAGGAGACATATGTCTAAAGAATAAATTGTGGTGTATAAAGAAAAAATATAGAGGACTGCTATTGCAGATTACTTAAAGAATTATCAGGATAGTTTTTTAATTTTTAAAAACATAAAAAGCTCAATGGAAACATAATACACAGTTTTCACAAGACAGAAAATAAGTTCACTTCTATGTGATGAGACATTGATTCCCTTTGTAAGAGAAATTTAAATTAATTAAATTATACTGTACACCCTTTAGATTGTCAGACTAAGTAAAAACATTTGCAGAATGGTGTGGAAGGCCAGGAATATCTGCTTGGTAAGTAAAATGGCTCAACACTTTGAAAAAACCTTTAGAACTAACCAAAGGTGAACAGTTACTATTACAGCCAAAATAGGTTCACCCCAAGTTTATAAATCTTTTTTTTTCTTCACACACTAGAGAAGATTCAAACAACCTGATTCACAGTAGCAGAAAAATATATGCTAATATTTCAACACCACAGTGTCTCTGATTTTTAATGTCATGATACATAAATAGGGAGTTTGAAAATGAATGGATAACCATGAAACAACATGATTGATTCTGCAAAGCAGGGTGGTGGCAACCATGAGGCATGGATTTCATTTATCAGATTTCAGCTTTAACAAGGTCAAAAGGAAGCACTTATACAATAATAGTTCAGGAATCTCTAAAGCAGTGATTACAATGCACCATGATCTTATGAAAATGAATTTTTTTGTAGGACAAAATGATCAGCTACTGGCTGCACCTCTACCCCAACTGCAAACACCCAGGGTGTCCCCCGGGTCAGACAGCTCTTTGCTGGACCATAATTTTTTATTCTTAAAATTTTCAAAGAAGCTTCTAATCTATTCTCTTTCATCACTGCTGATGGCCCAAAATACAGACTTAGCTGTTCCTCCCTGCTCACCATTTCATCAATGCCATTTTCAATTCCATCCCAACAGTTTCAGGGTTTTTTTTCCTTCACATTAGATGAATTTAAGGAACGATTACGGCTTGTTGATTCTAATAGAGAAACAATTAGAAAATCCATACAAGGCAGGACCATGCGGCTGCGCCCAGACACTCCGCACCCTGGACGGGATTTCATCAGTCATTTGACAGGTGGAGATGGAGCTCCGTGTTAGTTTTCTTTTTAAAACAGCTTCCCTTAGAATCCATCGCTCTGCAGGAGGACTTGCGTTTCCATAAGAGTCCATGCTGCTTATTCAGCTGCTAGAGGAGGAAGGAGAGAAGCCCAGCAGAGAGGAGGAGCAGGGAGCCAAGGAGTCCTGGGGCAGCCCTGCCCAGCCAGGAGGCAGCACCTGAGCCTCCTCCCTCAGATGAGCCATCCTCACCAGGGTTCCACTGCCTCATTGGGTCAGCCTACATTTCCTGAAGGGACACCTTCTGTCATCAATATCCAGCTGAGACGTTGAACAACCAGCCTCTTGATTCCAGCCAGGTAAATAAAGTCAAATATTTAATATTCTGCATATATTATGTATTATTGAATCTATTATGTAATTCAATTTAATTCTGATGTTTTAAAATATGCCTCAGCCAAAAAAAAATGGTGGTACTCATTAAAGTTTTCTTCTTATTTTTCTATGTGACCGTCATTCCCAGTAGACATTTCAGCACATTGAGCACTACCCTGATATTTGCATTTATCACACTAGGAAGTCTTTCCTCAGGTGCCCTGACACATCCTTTCCTATCAAGGAATATAGAGTGCTACCATTGACACTCCATAAGAATAAAAAAAGAGACAAATATTAGGGTCCTATAGGCCAACATGGTGCTGGTTGCCTTTGAATTATATGTTTCTCAATGTGAAACATCCCCCAAGTTCTTTCCAGGTTCATTGAAGTATAATTGAATAAAATCCATATAGATTCAAATGTTCAAAGTGAGGATTGGAGGTAGGTGTATATTACCAAATGAAAACCCCAATCTGGTGAGTTAAAGTATCAATCACGCAGTTCCAGTGGTAGAAATAGAACATCCAGCTTCTCTTGAATTGAGTCTCTGTTCCGTTCACAAAGCATGTGGTGGAGGCTGGATAAAGTTAAGAGTCTTGACGTCAACACCCTACCAAAAGGCAAATGCTCTCTCAGCATCTTCTGCCTCTCCCTGTGGACAAAGGCCATTGTACCACAGGGACACTCCTAAAAGGACCCTGACTGTCTTGTGAGTTTCTTATAAGTGTGCATTTTAGGGAAGTGTTTCTATTTTCATGTGTTCTTGGATGTCTCTATATTTCACTTAGTCCTCCTATTGAGCTGATGGTCTTCTCTTTAAAATCAATAATGCCACCTGTCATCTTAAGGGAAGAACTCCCCGAGAATGAGAGAGAAGGTCACACTTGGAGTTGCCCAGCTTCCCTTAGAATCCATCGCTCTACAGGAGGACTTGCATTTCCATGGGGAGGCCTTATAACCTTCAATGGAGGCAGCACTTTGAGGTTTTCTCAGGTCCACCGTAAGGGATGCAGCCCATCAGCTACAAGAAATGTCATTTATAGAGATGAAGGTTTTTTTAGAATATATTTAAGAAACATGAGTTCTTGAGACTGGGTTCTGCTGTGCTGGTCATGCTGGCCTCCAAGCTGCAATTCTCCTGCCCTAGCCTGTCCAGTAGCCGGGATCACAAGCATGTAGCATGGCAGCTGGCTGAGATGGACACACTGTGAAGGCAAGGAAAAGACAAGAAGCTTTGGTCAGGAAGAAAATATCACAATTATAAAGGAATGTTGTGAGATCTGAGTGTTCATTTCACAGTGCTGGTTCTGTGCTATCCAGAGGTATTGGGAGAGCTTGGTCCAGAATGAACTCAGCCTCGAGAATATCAGAGCTCAAACCCAGCCTGGGCTAAGCACTCACTGTGAATCCCACATCCATGACATAACCTCACCTTACGTAGGTGTCCTCGTGAGTACATAGGGATGCCCATAAGAACTAACCCATCTGCAGTTGGAAAAGACTTTTGGGTGATTCTAAAGTAAGCCAAGTTAGGGAACCATCACTTTAGGAGACGGATTTCAAAACTGCATTCATGACATTTCTAAGGCAGGGGTGATTCTGACCGAATAGCATGTATTTGAGCTTGTTTCCATCTAAGCACTTAGCACAGCACATGAAACAGGGTTGGTGTTCAGTTAAAAATATGTTTTATAAAGGGAGTGGAGGCAAAGGAGGAGCAAGTGAAGAAGAACTGAGAGAGGACAGGGGAAAACATCAGAATATTCACTGGATTCCACAACCAGCCACAAAAAATATGCACATGTGTATAATGAACGGGTTCTCAACACTCAGCACACATCCCAGCCAGCAGAGGCCTGGCTGAAGCACAGACCGCTGGTCCTCTAGCCCAAAGTGGCTCTGCATTTCTATCATCAACTCAATGAAGCTGCAGTTATACAAACATTTTCTCATCTTTTCACCCCCAACTTTTCCATCAGAATCTTCAACTACATGGAACCCACAAACCACACAGCTGTTTCAGAATTCCTTCTCCTGGGAATGACAGAGGACCCAGCCCTGCAGCCCCTTCTCTTCAGCCTTTTCCTGTCCATGTACCTGGTCACCATCCTGGGGAACCTGCTCATCATCCTGGCCGTCAGCTCTGACCCCTCCCTCCACACCCCCGCGTACTTCTTCCTTTGCAGTCTCTCCTTTAATGACATTGGCTTCAGTACAAGCACCATCCCAAAGGTGCTGTCAAATATCCTCACCCAGGACCAGAGCATCACCTACGGAGCCTGCCTCTCCCAGGTCTGTTTTGTCATAGTTTTTGCTGTCTTGGAAAAGTTTCTCCTTGCAGTGATGGCCTATGACCGCTATGTGGCCATTTGCCACCCCGTGAGTTATATAACCATAATGAACCACACCCTCTGTGTCTTCCTGGTCCTGCTATCTCTGTCCATCAGCATCTTTCTCTGAGTTAGTATCTTACGTCTTCAATAAACTAACAAACCCACTCCTAAAATTAAGTGACTTCTGTTCACGCTCTCCGAGCCCTCCTTTCAGGAACCATAAGCATATTACATACGTATTCCATGTAGGTTTCACAGAATATTTTAGAGAGAGGTAATGTTTTAAAAAGGATCAACTTTTACTGAGTCATAGCTAGAACAATTCCTTTTGTGGGGTAGGTATTCATTTTCTGTATTATCACTTTTTATGCAGGAAGAGGTAGATATCCTTAAAATAAAATTTATTTTAGTGGTTTTTTTTTCTCACATGGTTTTTATTTAATATGGCCTCTTAGGAGAAGATTGTAAATGCAGTAGAGAGGCAAGGTGTGTGAATCCCTGCTGAGCTAGCTGTGTTGATGGGATGCTAGAGATGACCTCCACTGTGACCTTCACCCAGGCACTCCAGTGACTTGGCTCAGTGTCCCCCTCCTCCCCTTGCAGTGCTCCTCCTCTTCCTCATCCGGCCGCTGCACAAGCATCTGGAAACTGTTCTCAGGACCCACTAACAAACTCCAGCTGCTTTCTCCTCTTTTCTCAAGTCCCTGCATACTTCATCTTTCCTCTAATTCCTGTGTTTTGGGAAAAAAAACACACGTGCTACATTAATGACAGTGATGTAATCATAGTTGAAATGTTGAGACCACCTTATCCAAATCCGTGTGGACACTGAGATTTCAGGAAGCACATTCTCTGCTCCTGAACGTGGCTCCTGTTTTGATCCTGCCTCTGGCTACACACCACCTCTGTGGACGGGGAATCGAAGACCTTGATGACCAGGGGGGTCTCTGTGGCTGTTCTCAGGTGGACGTTTTCAGAAGGCTCATAATGGAATCCAGCCGGCACTTCAGTGGTCCTATCACAGCACTGGTGCTCAGAGGTCCCCTCATGTGATGGTAGATGGCACATTCCAAATTCTGACATCCTGAGTTCAAATGTAGAGTCTCTTTATACAAACCCCCTGTGGGGCAGTGGGAAAGCCCAGTGTTGGAGTGCGTGCCCAGCATGTGCAGGCCTGGGTCAGTCTCAGCACTCACAGGGAGGTGGGGATGGGGATCTCTCTCCCTGGACCTCTCGAGTGTCCACCTTTTGTCACCTGCTAGGTCCCATCCATTGAAACCTTGGTCACCAGCCTTCAACACTACAGGAAGTGGTGGCACCATTCAGAGGTGGGTGCAGTGGAAGGCAGGTAGGCTCCTGCAGAGTGGACCCCCAGACCCTCCTCTCTGTCTTCATTTCCCGGCCACCTCCTCTGCTACATACTCCCTCCATCATGTATGGCCTTGTTCAGGTCCCAGAGTGACAGAGGAGGAGACAATGAAGGGAAACATCCAAAATCCTAACAAAACCAAACCTTTCCACATTTCATGTTGATTCATCTAAAATGTTCATTCAGCGAGAGAAATCTGAGTAACACAAGATCTTATCTATATATAGTTATTTGATGTAGTCTCACATCTAAAGGACAGATCGGTTTTTTAAAAAAATTTAGTTGATGGACACAATACTTCTATTTATCTTCATGTGGTGCTGAGGATCGAACCCAGGGCCTCACACATGCTAGGCAAATGCTCTATCACTGAGCCCCAACCCTAGCCCTACAGGACAGATCTTTACACAAAAAAAATAGAATCAGGCCCTGAAACAGTCAGTTAAATAGGCATGCCTTTGTTTGAGACTGAAAAGGAGCCCTGGGATTCTTTAGAGAGATGTCACATGTCGTGTGATCAGGGCCCTTGCCACACAGCTGTGCAGAGAATTGAGCGGGGCAAACGTGGCCTCAGGGGTCAGGAATCAGCCACCCTGAACCCCTCAGTTCCGCAGAGTTGGTTTTCACGGACGCGCCCTCTTGGGATCAGAATGTCAGTAAAATATCTAGTCTAATGAGGAGCTCTGGGTATAGAGCCCCAGGGACACAGAGACGACGGGAGTCCTCCCGGGACCCCTCCTGCAGCAGCCCTGCCCCAGCCAGGAAGCAGCACCTGGGCCTCCTCCCAGAGTCGAGCCTTCCTCAGGATCCTCCGACTCACTACGTCTGCTGCCTTTCCTGAGGACACGTCGTCCTCCACCTGCAGTCTCCAGGTGAGGTGTGGAACGATATTCCTCATGAAGCCAACTAGACCTCAAATGGCCCTCAGTTAGGGCTTTGGAAGAGCAGTTCAGGTTCACCTAATTCATGGATGACTGCATTCATTTTATCTCCTGCTTCAGCGGAGGCCAGGTGGAATGAACCCTGGTCTCACTGAGGTCTCCTTATTTTCCTACTTGACCCTCTTAGCTGGAGGGAGTTTTAGCACATTAACCCTCCCTGATGTTTGCATTGATCATGCTAGAGATGAGCTCCTATGGTTCTCTTTTTCCATTTGTCATTACACTGCTTCTTTCTGAAAACTGAACAGCGTTTCATGTGATGGTTCATGGCAGTGATAAAAGAAACCAACAGGAATTGTCAGTATCACGGTAACTATTTGGAACGTTACTGTACTGGGTACTTTTGATTTATGAATTCCTCATTGTGAAACATCCCCACATATTTTTACAACTTTATTATGATTGGATAAAAATCATATGCATACTATGTGCACACTGGGATGTTGGGAAATACCATGTACTGCAAAATAATGACCATAATCAAGTTAATAAACCATGTGGTTCCCAGATGGGGGTGGGTCAGGGTCACATTCAGATTCTGTTAGTCCACTATTACAACAGGTGTAAATGGTGTCATGGAAACCTCTGTACCCCCTTGGAGACAAAGTCCTGGTGTATGGGGACACTCCTAATAGGACTCAAATTATCTTATAGCTTTGAGTACCTTGTACTTTCTGACTATCAGGGATTTTAAATTTTTTATGTCTTTTTTATATGCCTGCACATTTCAATTTCTCTCTTTTAATCAATTTTTCTCAATTAAACTCACTTTTTAAAATAATCAACAAAATTGGTCAATGCCAGGATTGAACTCCTTTGACATGAGATAGAGAATCTCCTAGACAGAGTCGCTCAGTTCCCTTCAGATGTAATTGCTAAGGGGGTGACCTATGTTTCCAAGGGGGATCTCCTAAGCTTCAAGTATAGAAGCAATTTGTTCTAATCTTTGCTGGGGTCCATCTGGATGGATACAATTACTATGATTAATTTCCTGGGTAAGATGGACATACACTTTTTAATAGATTAAAGAAAAAAAAGCTTTTAGGTCGTGTCTTGGAATGTTGCCCAGGATGGCCTCAAATTCATGCTTTCTGCTGCCTCCTGAGTAGCAGGGACTCCAGGCATGCATCGTCACTCCTGGCTCCGATAGATACATTTTCAAGGCAAGGGCAAGACTAAGAGGCTTTGATCGGGAGGAAGATATTAGAATTGCAAAGCCCAGTGATGAGATCCGAGTGATTGCTGAGGAAGGCCAGCTCTGTACCGTGCAGAGGCATTTGCAGAGACTGGTTAGGAGTCAACACAGCAGTCAGAATATGGAGCAGCCCCAACCCCGTTCTGACCAGCAAGCACCGTGGACCCCACACCCGTGATCGAAGCTCACCTCACCTCCGCGTCCTCATATGTAAATGGGGTCGTAGTCAACTGCACACCTGCAGGTCTGTAAGTCTCTCAGAGGATTCTGAAGGAAGCCAAAGGTACAAAACTTCCTTCTCCTCTTGAGTGTGAAGGCCTGGGATAACTGACTGCAAAGCACCCTGTGCTTCCTGCTCAGCACCTAGCACAAGACAGGACACCCGATGTTGCTCCATAAAAATTATGGCAATCAAGGAAGTTGAGGGGAAAGGACAATGAGTGTGCAGCACCAGGGAGGAAGGAGAGGGGGAAACTTCTGAGTATTGGCTTGAGCTCAAAGTGCCCATGAAGACTCCCTGTACTAACTTACCCTCAAAACTGAGCACGCATGAAAGCCATGCAGAGGGTCTGTTGGAACACAGGCTCCTGGTCCTCATTATCAGAGGGTATCGGCAGCCAGACTAGTGTGGGGGCCAAGACTTTGTGTTTCTATCCTCTTCCTAAAGCTGCTGTTGGCCATTCATTCATGGTGTATCACCCCATCTTTTCCATCAGAGCCATCAATACCATGGAACCCATAAACCACACAGCGGCTTCAGAATTCCTTCTCCTGGGACTGACAGAGGACCCAGCCCTGCAGCCCCTCATCTTCAGCCTGTTCCTGGCCATGTACCTGGTCACCATCCTGGGGAACCTGCTCATCATCCTGGCGGTCAGCTCTGACCCCCGCCTCCACACACCCATGTATTTCTTCCTCTGCAGCCTCTCTTGCACTGACATTGGCTATACAACGTGCACCATCCCACAGATGCTGGTCAACATCCAAATGCAGAACCACATCATCACCCACGCACGCTGCCTCACCCAGGTTGGCTTTGTCATAATTTTTACACTTGTGGAAAGTTTTCTGCTTGCAGTGATGGCCTATGACCGCTATGTGGCCATTTGTCACCCCCTGAGGTACACAGTCATCATGAACCCCCGCCTGTGTGTCCTGCTGGTCCTGGTCTCCCTGCTCCTTAGTGTGGCTGACGCCCTCCTCCACACACTGCTCTTGCTGCGGCTGTCCTTCTGCACACACCTGGAGATGCCCCACTTCTTCTGTGAACTTGCTCATGTCATTGAGCTCTCCTGTTCTGACACCCTCACTGATAACATCACAGTATTTGTTGCAACATGTATATTTGCCGGTGTTCCTCTCTGCGGGATCATTTTCTCTTACACTCACATTGTGTCCTCTGTCTTGAGAATGCCCTCATCAGAAGGAAAGCATAAAGCCTTTTCCACCTGTGGGTCTCACCTGTGTGTTGTCTCCTTGTTCTATGGGACAGGTTTGGGGGTGTACATGAGCTCTGCAGTGACTGACTCCCCCAAGAATTCTGCAGTGGCTTCTGTGATGTATGCTATTGTCCCTCAAATGCTGAACCCCTTTATCTACAGTCTCAGGAACAGGGACATGAAGCAGGCCTTGAGGAAACTCTTGGGCAGGACCGGTTCTCTGCTATGATGCATCATTGGCATGGACCTGGCTTTCTAGAGTAAGATAAAGGGACCTTTGGAACCAGAATCCCTGACTCTTCGGTCACTATAGTTTTTTTCTAAACTGATGAGATCAACTAATGTCCATGTGCATTATAATTTGGTTTAAAACCTGATTTTTCTTTTTATCGCATTTGTAATATTTGACACACGATTCCATTCTCCAAGCACAATTTCTTTCCTTGAGTTTCATACAAGAGGAGGCTGAAGGAGGGATTCTGGCTTCAGACACTTTGCTCTGGCACACTTAGAAAAAGTCCCTCAAAATATCACATCCATACCCTGGCCCTCCTCACTTGTTAATAGAACCTATGTGATAAGAGGTTGAACGAATTCATATAATTTTTTTTTTTGCAGAGAATGATGTCATCACAGATTATTTCCCTGGGGCCTTAAGTGTAATTTTCCATAATCTTATAAGGAAAGCAAGTACACATTTGTTTAGAAAGCTTATTTTGTGTGACTCTAATGAATAGTTATCATTCATGTATACACACCTGCCCCATTTATTACATCAATTTGTTCCTTTTGACCTTGACATGGTTTCAAGGTCAGGACTGATTTCTGGGTTCTGGTTGTCATTCACCACTGAACATCTGAAAGTCTGTCATGTTATTGGATTTAGCAGGTGCACACTCATTTTCTGCCCTATTTTTGCATGATGTAGGGTAGCAATAAAACACAGAGAGTCTCTCTGATATTGAGAAAAGTCAGTCATTCTTTGTTCTTGTGCACAAAGCCGATGGCACATTCTCTTTCACACTTCTTGGAGGAAATGTAAGATAGCTCTACTCTTGTGGCGGGTTGAGTGGCCGCAAGGGTGTAACTCCATGCAGGTTGCTTACATGGTGAAATTAACTTGCCTGCCCATCAGATGACCCTGGTGTTCCATATCATCAGGAAATACTTTCCTTTATCTAAACCATCTGGTGACATGGAATAATGTTTTCCTAAGTTGCATTCCTCCTTTTATAAGGTGGAGTATCTTTTCAAACATTTTTTGAGTGACTCCCTTTTCCCCTTTTTTGAAAGTATGTGTTTGAGATATTTCTATTGAGGTGTTTGTGCTAACATGCAAAAGTGGTTTATTACCTGGAAAGCCAATCCTTTTTAGTTATTACATTTGCCAATTTACTATTTTAAGGTTACAGTGGATACACACAAGTGGTTAATTTTAATATATATTAACATGTGCATATATTCCCCAATAACTTGAGCTCAATATATGTTGATGTTAGATGCTGTTCTTACTTGAGTCCAAAGCATTTAAGTGTTTTGTCTTTTAGTACAGAGGCATGAAACCCCCTGAAATTTATTTTTGCATTGGAGGCGTCACAGAAATCCATATTCCTTTTTAACTATAATTTGGTAATAAATAACCTTTTATTCCTGAGCTGTTATTTCTCTGGACTCTCTTGTCTAAACAATTGGTTCTCTGCACCTCTCCCAGAAATAGCTTATGTCTTCTGTTGACATTATTGTAGCTCCATAAATTATGTGGCTGCAGATAGCAATCCCCAACCCTGTTTATTACAACCACAAAGGTTCCTTTTCCATAAGTTACATCTTTTATGCTCATTTGGAATTTCCTACAAAATACTGATAAGAAACATGCATTCCTGAAATCTGCGACATGTAGTACTTGGGAAGTATACATACTGAAGCTAAAACCATGAAATTGAAAAGGCTGGGAGGAAACCTCTACAAAGATCATGAGCCATGATTTCAGAGTTAGTCTATGCGGGGAGCCTTTTAATTTATGAACTGTGCATGAATTAAAATGATGTGGGATACATTATACAAGACAGTCTGGTAGAAGGAACTCCCAGCAGTTTGAGAATGCCTGGTTTGAGAACGCCTGGTTCATGTGACTTCCTACCCAGCTCCATCACAAGTTCAACACAGCACAAAGGGAATATTAAAAAATAATAATAAGATCTTTATAAAGTATGTGAGAAACTATTACATTTGGGCAAACACCCCATGATGACTAACTAGGAACACACTGAGCATTTTTACAAGATCACAGCTTTTTTATTTGCCCCTAATGTCCAGGCATTAAAGGCCTCATGGCTAGCCTGTAGGGCTTCAGGGAAGTAGTGGAACCTTCCTAGCCAAAGTTAAAGGGAATTGGATTACTGGGGAAGGCCATAGAGATGGTTTTTCCTGTCTCTTTTTATTTTCTGGTGGTCCCCAAGGCCACATACTACAATGGCGAACTACCCTATCACAGGCCCAAGGCAATAGGTCAAGTGACTATGAATCAACCCCTAAATTATGAGCCAGAAGACCCTTCCCATTAATTAAGCTGAATGACCTTGGGTGTTCGTTACAGCAATTGAAAACTGACAATCACAGTATCTTAGCTAAATCGACAAACATTATTTAAACTGATCCTTGCAGGACTTATCCTCACATCTAAAATGGAATGGTACTTCCTGAAGTCATTAATTAAATAGGGATGGCTTTGTTCATGACTGAAAAGGAGCCCTGGAATTCATTAGAGAGTTGCACTGTGTTCCATGAGCAGGGCACCTGCAAAGAAGCTCAGCAGAGACAGTGCAGAGAGCTGAGTGGTGCAAACATGGCCTCAGGGGTCAGGAAACAGCCACCCTGAATCCCTCTCTTCTGCAGAGTTGGTCTTCAAGGACGAGTGCTCTTGGGATTAGAAGGTTAGTACAACAGAAGGTCTAATGAGGAGCTTTGAATATTGATCCCCAAGTTTACAAACACTATAGGAGTCAGCATGGACCCACCTCTCTCAGGAGCCCTGCTTCAGACAGGAAGCAGCACCTGGGCTTCCTCCCAGAGATGAGCCTTCCTGGGGATCTTCTGGAACATTAAGTCTGATGCATTTCCTGAGGACACATCTTGCTTCTTCAATATCAGGGTGAGATTTTTGAACCAGATTCTAATTGAAGCCAACCAGGTAATTAAAGTTCCTTAATTAATGCTTCATACTATCTCGTTCAGGATTCCCAAATTAATTTTAATTACTGTATGTTTTCTCATATCCTTTGCCAGACAAATATTGATGTAATGGGTGGTTCCTTCTTGATGTTTTAATTATCCATCCCAGAGGTCATTTCAGCCCGTTAAACACTTCCCAGATCTTTGCATTTTCTGTGCTGGGGATGCTTCCCCTTGTTCCTCAATTGCCTGACACATTCTTCTTTCTGTGGAGTGAAGAGGGCTTCATGACAGTAAAGAAGAAACCAGTAGGGGAGGTCAGCTTGAGGCCCCTATCTCAAACCCACACTGGGTGCTTTTGTTGTACTTATTTCTCATCAAGAAATGCACAGCAGTCTTTTCTTTGTTCATTGGGAATAACTTAATAAAATTCGTATATGTTCAAGGTGTGCAGCGGGATGGTGGGATGCGGGTATACCTTGCAATATGGCGGCCACGATGGCATGAATTGACACATCTCCTGCCGTTCTCTTTGTACAAATGGGGCATCCAGGCTGCTCACAGAGTTGAGAGCTTCCCCTTAACACAGGATATTCTAGAGCCTCTGTGACCTTCAGCGTGTGTGAGTTCAACATTATCCAAGTGGTGAAAGCTATCATAGGCACTTCTGCCTCCCTCTCACTAGAAAGACCATGGCTCCAACAGACATGCCTGGCAGACTCTGCCTATCTTATCATTGGGTTATCTTGTGCTTGTTTTCTAAATATCAGGAAATCATTTTAGTTTTCATCATTTTGAGATTTTTCTATGAACTTCACTGACATTTCTCTCAATAAGCCAATTTTTTTTTCCAAAAATGCTATTCCAACTATCAAATAAATAGACGAGCTACCTGAAGGGGAGACACAGAATTTCATGTGCAAAGTTGATGTTTCATTATTTGCTGAGGGAGATGACTGATGTTTCCTTGGGGGTTCTCCTGAGCTTCAAGGGTAGAGGCGACATTTTCTAGTCTTTACTCAGGTCTGCCTGGACGGACGCCATCCAGCTGCTATGGTTAATTTCATGGATAAAGGTGGACATACTTTGAATCCAGGGACAAGGCTAGAGGCTTTGATCAGAAAGAAAAGGTTGAATTTACACACACACACACACAAATCATGAGATCCTAATGATCACCTAGGAATGTTAGTCCTGTGCTATGCAGCGACATTAAGAGAGATTGTTCATGAGTCAATTCAGCTGTCAGAATATCTGAGCTGCAACCTCGTCTTGTCCAAGCCCTCACTGCAGATCTTACATCCATGATATAACCTCCCCTTACTTAAGTATCCTCAGGCATAAATGTGGATGATGGTGAGAAATATGCCTGTTGACAAGTCTTTCAGGTGATTCTGAACCAAGCCAAAATCAGGGAATTATTGCTTTACAGGAAACATTTCAAAAATTCATTCTTCTCTCTTATATAATGTCTTGTGACGTATCCGATTCAAAATACGTGCCTTGGGCTTTGTTTCTTCTCATATTTAGCACGATAAGTGGAACACCATCAGCATTCAGTAAAAACTGATTTTTGTAGAGGTATTGGAGGGAAAAAGGAATGAGTGAAGAGGATCCAAAGAGAAAAAGAGCAGAGAACATTGTCTGGATGTTCACTGAAGTTCACAGTGCCCAAGGGAAAGATATTTGCTTTATGAACTTTTCAAAATTCAGCACACACTGAAGTCATCCAGAGCCCTCGAAGCAGACTCGGGGTCCTCCCCAGAGTGCATCGGGAGTCTGTCTGGATTGGGGACCAAAGGTTTGCATTTCTGACACTTTCCCGATGCTGCAGCTGCTGTCCACACATTTTTATGGTCTCCTCACCCTGTCTTTCCCACCAGAATCTTCACCAACATGGAACCCCACAATCACACAGCTGTTTCACAATTCCTACTCCTGGGACTTTCAGCCGACCCAGACCTGCAGCCAGTGATCTTCAGCCTGTTCCTGTCCATGTACCTGGTCACCATCCTGGGGAACCTGCTCATCATCATGACGGTCAGCTCCGACTCCCACCTCCACACCCCCATGTACTTCTTCCTCTGCAGTCTCTCCTTTAATGACATCTGTTTAAGCACTTGCACCATTCCAAGGATGCTGGTGAACCTCCAAACACAGAACCAGAGCATCACTTTCACAGGATGTCTCTCCCAGGTCTGCTTTGTTATAGTTTTTGCATCTTTGGAAAACTGTCTGCTTGCAGTGATGGCCTGTGACCGCTATGTGGCCATTTGTCACCCACTGAGGTACACAGTCCTCATGCATCCCCGCCTCTGTGTCCTGCTGGTTTTGCTCTGTCTTCTCATTAGCGTTGTGATTGCCCTCCTCCACACACTGATGTTGCTGCGGCTGTCCTTCTGCACAGACCTGGGGATCCCCCACTTCTTCTGTGAACTTGCTCAGGTCATCAAGCTGGCCTGTTCTGATTCCTTCGTTGATAACATCCTGATATACATTTCATCTTGTGTATTTGGCGGTGTTCCTCTCTCCGGGATCATTTTCTCTTACGTTCACATTGTGTCCTCTGTCTTGAGGATGCCATCATCCAGAGGAAAGCACAAAGCCTTTTCCACCTGCGGGTCTCACCTGTGTGTGGTCTCCCTGTTCTATGGGACAGGACTTGGGGTGTACATTAGCTCTGCTATCTCTGACTCTTTAAGGAAGTCTGCTGTGGCCTCAGTGATGTACACTGTGGTCCCTCAAATGCTGAACCCCTTTATCTACAGTCTGAAAAATGGGAACATGAAGGAGGCCTTGAGGAAACTTGTCAGTAGGTTAGCATCGACTTTATAATGGGTCAGTTGCTTTGGATTTTGGTTTCTAGAGTATGTCACGGTGACAGGGCCCTTGATATCTGAATCTTCTGCCCATACATTCTCCAAAAATAATGATATACTGTAATGACCAGGTGCATTTTACCTCTGAGTGAATTATTATATCGCTTTTGCCTATCCCTGTGACGTTGGACACATAATTTCAATAATCTAAACATAATTTTTTTTATGTGCTCTCACAGGAGCTATGCCTGGAGTAAGGGACTCTAATTTTAGAGATATTTGTTGTGACGCATTCTTATAAAAAGGCAAGTTTGAGTCTGTTGCAGTGGTGCCTGCCTGTAGTCCCAGTGGTTTAGGAGGTTGAGAAGGGAGGACCACAAGTTCAAAGCCAGCCTCAGCATCTCAGTGAGGCCTTGTCTCAAAATAAAATATTAAAAGGGCTGGGGAGATTGCTCGGTTGTTGAGCACCCCTGATTCAAACTCTAGTACCAAAACAAAAAAATCAAAAGAAGAAAAAGAAGGAGGAGGAACTGGGGTGTGAAGAAAGAAAAAGAAAATGAAAAAAAGGAAAAGGCAAGTTCTAGAGGGTGGATAGACTGGGAATATTTTGAAACAGAGCTGCCTTTATGTCTACCAAGTTGACTCCAGGTGATTATGTGGCGGGGGCCATGTGAGTTGCATCCTAGAGGTAGTTTTACTGCGAGGCAAAGGGGTACCATTTATATCTTGTGAACAACTATGGAACCACTTTAGTGGCCAAGTATAACTCTCTAAGATCACAATGGCATCCACATGTCCTGTGTCATGTTGTTTAAAATTGGCGTGATTAGGTGATATCAGTGGTCTGAGATGGTCATGAGGACATTCAAACTCATCAGTAAAGATGCCTTTTGTCCTAATAAGAAAAAGCAAAGTCTAACATTAATAGGTTGCTCTGACAATAAAGAGACGTCACTTGCATTGCTAGCACTTCTGAGGTGGGGAGTGGACCAGAGTGGAGTAGGACTTCCATTGGTTCTCCGTGAGCTGGCCTCTTCCTAGGGCTGGTTTCCTCCCAAGTCACCAGGTGAGAGCAACAAATTCAGGTGTAGTGCTTAAACATGATGCTAGAGAAAGAAAACTGAGTGCTATTCCTGGGTCAGCTGATAGGTGACTTGACCGTGGATCAGTCAGGCTGCATCTCTTAGAGAATTTAATGGTGGCCCTCAGCACAGGCCCAGAACCTTTCCAACTGATTTTTTATTTACTTATACAATAACTGGCTAATATGGCTTGTTTGAGGAAAGAGGACTTGAAAAGGCTTTCTGGAGTGGGTCTCAATGTAATCCATGTTTCAGTGTAAAATAGTCTGACTTATAGTAGAAATAGAGAAAGTGGCTTGTCAACCACAAAGACAGAAATTGGATTGATGCAGCCAACGTTTGATCATTTGTTCCCTCTAAAACTGTCATTTTCATAAGGTTTCAATGAGTTTTTATCACCTCTGTAGATATCCCTATATAATTTATTACATAAATGTGCTTCTTTTTGAACTTGCCAAAGTTCAAGTTTAATAAATTTATCCCGAGTCTTATTAGTATCTTCCTGCTTTTCAGGATCATTCATGTTGAGTAAAGCAGTTACTCATTGTTGGTTTTTCAATAAAAATTTTTTACTTAATTATAGTAAAAAAATTGAAAACAAAACAAAAAATTGAAAAATTCACCATAAAGATTCATTCTTTTGAAAATTCAAGATTAGACACAGTTTCAATATTGCAGATATCCTGAGCAAGAGATGTATTCTCCTAGTTATCCAATTATTAATAGCAATGAGGTAACCAACAGCAACAAAAATTGTAAAAGTCTTCTTGTTTTATTAGTGAAATCTATTAATGTACTTTCAATGTCCACATTTTAAGCTCTGTATTGTGACATTAAAACTAAGAAGCACATCTGGTGTTGATGAAATACAACTTTTATTCCCAGAAAAGTGTCTGTTTTTCGATTGCTGTAAGCAAACCTGTTCCAGGATTCTCTTCCATGTCTTCCGAAGGAAATAAAAGAATCATCTACTTGGGCAGATGACTGGATATAGGAGAGAGACTGTTCACCTTTGGGGGTTCCCACAGGGATTTCCCGAGTAGGTGCACCATCTAACCATCCCATTAGGTTTTCCTGTGTCTTTTCTTCAGACAATGAAGTGGATATACAATAAAATTTCATCAATTTATTTTACTTTCATGATGAGGTTCAGAGTCATTATAATACCATGCAACATCTTTTTCTCTTGTGAAATGTGTTTCCTTTATTTCCACTTAGATTTTTTTTCTATTTAAAAGTTAATTCCTAAAATTTCTTTATGTAATTGGGATAGTGATGCTTTATCCTTATTTATATTGTAAATTCATTTTAGACAGGTGTCTCCTTTGCTTATCTGTCATAGTATGTACCAAGGGCCCTCTAGTCCTTGGTTTTAATGTGGTTTGTTTGTCAGCAATTTCCCTCAGGGCCTGTGTTCAGTAATTCTTGATCTTGAAACTTCTACTTTGGCTGAAAAGAGATTTGTAGTCTTGCCCTGTTTCTTCCAAGGATGAAGCCATGTGAAATTTGTTTTTGCCGTAGGTGTGCTAAAGAGATGAAAATCACTTTTATTACTGAGCACCTTTTATTAAGGGGTCCATCCTTTGACCAGAATGCCAATCTAGCAATAAACAAGCCGTGGATTTAAGTGATCATGTTTTCTGGGCTCTCTTTCCTGGGCAGTAGGATTGCTGTATCTACCCCTGCACTATTACCTCCTGTCTGCAGGCTTGGGGCTCACTAGTCAGCCAGACTCTCTTATAACACAGATGCCCTAGAATATTTTTAGTTACAATCACAAATGATTATCTGTTTTCTGTTAATTTGGATTTTTTTTAAATTTTTTTATTTTTTTTATTGGTTGTTCACAACATTACAAAGCTCTTGACATATCATATTTCATACATTAGATTGCAGTGGGTTATGAACTCCCAATTTTACCCCAAATGCAGATTGCAGAATCACGTCGGTTATACATCCACAATTTTACATAATGCTCAATTAGTAAATGTTGTATTCTGCTACCTTTCCTATCCCCTACTATCCCTCCTCCCCTCCCCTCCCCTCCCTTCTTCTCTCTCTACCCCATCTACTGTAATTCATTACTCTCCTTGTTTATTTTCCCATTCCCCTAGGACCCTTACTTTAAATCTCTGACCTCCACTTATTGCCTATGATGTGTGTATGTGACAACACTGTGATATTCAGAAAATGAATATCTAAAATTCTAAAAGAAAGTAAGATATATGTTAAAGAATCCATTTTGATTGCGAAAAACATATTAGAAATGGTTGTTTGCGATATGCATAAGGTAAAATTTAACCAAGCCACATATTGAATTAGTCTTTGTTGAAGTTATATGAAATTTTCAATATGTTATCATTGGTATTAGATTGGTAGATTATATATATATATATGTATATATATATATATATATATATATGATTACATAGATCAATAGATATATAGATGATTAGACAGATAGGATAATAAATAGTTATACAGTAGGTAGATAGATAGGATTACCAAATTTATGAATTCTGAGAGAGTGTCACCTGTAAATTCCAAAAGTGCATATCCAACTTCCTGCTTACACTCCCGTGTGGATGTCTAGTAGACATCACAAATTTAATATTTCTTTAATAATATGATACGAATCCTCCCATATTTTATACATATTCACTTTCCTGTCATAGTGGATGGCAACTCCATATTTCCAGGTACTGACCATTTTCTCTCATTAAGATAATCTGATTCCTGTTTTTCTTTTATAACCTGTGCACAATCATTCATAAAATGCCCCGCCATTACCAGCGTGATCCAAGCCATCATCCATACAGGTTTATTTAAATGCCATCCTGCCTGGACTGTCCTGAGTCTGCTTGTCATTGGCAGGTCTTCATGCTAACCACCAGGCACTCCCTCTTTGTCACCTCTTTACTCATATCCCTGTGATTTATTCCCTTTCTCCCCTTCTGAACTCCTTATGCTGTGGATTTTCATGTTGGTGATTCTCTGGATTGTGGTCTGAAAATTGCTCCTCTGCCAAACTTACATTGAAATGTAGGGCCCACTGTAAATGTGTGAAGATGTGGGACATTTAAGATGTTATTTGGCCCCAAAGCTTCTTCCCTCATGAGTGGTTTAATGATGGCATAAAAATGACTAAGATGTGAGTTGGCTCATCTGATCTTCTTCCACGTGAGAAGTAGCACTCACCTCATCTGCAGGATGAAACACTCAGGGTGCCATCTTGGTTTGGAGACCAGACCCTTAACCAAACACCATGTAGGTTGTGACCATGACTGTGGACTTCCAAGCCTCTAGAACTGTGTACCAACAAATCTCTCTTTTTGACAAATTTCCTATCTGTGGTAGTAATTTATAGCAGCAACAATAGGCTAAGAGGATCTTTTCTTCAGGATTATTTTCCTTCTTTTAAAAAATCTTTATTAGTAGAATTTATGTAAATGGGTTTTTCCTCATGATTTTCATCTTTGGACTGTTTTTTTTTTATCTAGTAGATTACCAGTTATATTCACTAATCACTAATTCAGTCTGCCCATCCTAAATTTGTTTTAATGGATATTACGCCTCTGATGTTAACACCACCACCAATGAAGTTCTGAAGCCACCAGGATGCTTGTTTCAGTTGCTCTTTGGTGGAATATTCTGAAACTTACAACTGTTCTAGGGCCATATGCATGAGCCCAGACCATGTCTCCAATCTCTTTGTCCACATTTCCTAAATATTGAAGCTCCATGCTTGCCTTTGCTGATTTCTCATACTACTATCAAAAATTAATGATAATTTCCACTAATGATCACCTAATGGGAAGAAAGCAGATCCTGAAACCACAACTAGACAATATGATTATGGAACATGAAAGATTAACCCACACATCTGTGTTGAACACGGAACTGGTGACAGGTTATTGCCACAGAGCAGGAAGGCACAGCATTCAGCACGTGAGCAAAGCTGTGAATGTAGATGAGACAAGGAAGTGGAGAAGAGAAGCAAGGGCAACCTGGATTCCCAGGCAAGGGGACCAGCCACCCTGGTCCTGCCCTTCTGTATTGTTGGTCTTTAAGGATTTACACAGCCCCAGGACCCAAATAATGAGATTCTGTCTAATGAGGATCTTGGGGTATTGTGTCCCCAGGGACACAGAATCTACAAACACTCTGTGACCGCCTCACTTAAGAATCTTTTGGGGTCAGAAAGAAACACCAGAGGATCCTGAAGAGACTATGTCTTTGACACAGAACTCATTGCCCATGCAGTCCTTCTGGCTTTCCTGTGACAGATCCGTGTCCCTCCAACATCCAGAAGAAATGACGAGCCTCCCTCCACAATGATGCAAGCCAGGTGATGCAGGCTCCCAGGCAATGCTTTGTAAACCAGGCGGGTGTTTACTGTAGCTTCATCCTGGAGAACCTGGGAGGGAAATTCATGCAGGAGATCATCATCAATAACATTAGACCCCTGCCTAACACAGTCATCACTGTGACAGGTTTTTTGGGGACCTTTTGAAAACTCCTCAGTTCTCATTCTGCTAGTCTTCTGCTCTGTCTATATAATGGAACTACTTTCCTCTTGAGCTCAAATAATCCCATTTCTAAAGAAGATGACTGTATTAAGATGCTCTGGCACTTCCTGGCACCCTTGTGCAGGGCAGGGGAGGCATGGGTCACCTCCACCTTACCTTGTCATCACCTCCACATGCATCTTGGTGCAAAGAGCTTTGGTGCCATTTCTGTGTTTCCAAGAGGTGAGGACTCTATGGAAGGACTACAGACCTAGGCAGATGCAGTAGGTCACCTCCCTTGTGTATTAGTTCTACTTTATAAAACCACAGGATATTTAGTGTAGTGACAACAGCAGAGATATTGTAATAATTTTTAAATTCTGTCATTTGCCCATTTCCAGAGTTAACAAATGCTGATTTTCTGCCGTACCTCTTCAAAACTAAGTTGGCATAATAAGTGTGTACAGGAAATAAGTTCAAGGTGAGAAAGTACTGAAGGAGAAATAAACACAAAGAGTTCAATATTCACTTGGGTTCAACATGCAGAAGCATTTCATACAGCAGCGGTTCTCAGATTTTAGCATCTCTGAGAGATCCTGTTGAATCATATACTATTCATCTTTATCCCAGAAGTTCAGAAATCTGGAGTGGGGTCTGATTATCACTATTGCTAAGATCTTACAAGGATGCGTGTGTCCAGAGCAGGAACAGCGTCACCTGGGAACATATTAGAAATGCCGGTGTTCTCATTATATTGTGGTGTTACCCACCTTTGATACTAGATTCATCAACAGCATGGAACCCACAAACCACACAGCTGTTCAAGAATTCCTTCTCCTGGGCCTGACAGACGACCCAGCCCTGCAGCCCCTCATCTTCAGCCTGTTTCTGTGCATATATCTCGTCACTGTGCTTGGGAACCTGCTCATCATCCTGGCCATCTCCTCTGACTCCCAGTTCCACACTCCCATGTACTTCTTCCTCTCCAACCTGTCCCTTGCTGACATGTGTTTCAGCACCAGCACGGTCCCCAAGATGCTGGTGAACATCCAGAGACAGAGCAAGGCCATCAGTTACGCGGGCTGCCTCAGCCAGATGGGCTTTGTGCTGATTTTTGCTGGACTAGAAAACAGTCTCCTTGCTGCAATGGCTTATGACCGCTATGTGGCCATCTGCCATCCACTCAGGTATATGGTCATCATGAAGCCCCACTTCTGTCTCCTGCTGATTGTGTTGTCCTTGTCCATCAGCACTGTGGACGGCCTGCTGCACACTCTGATGGTGCTGAGGCTGTCCTTCTGCACAGACCTGGAGATCCCCCACTTTTTTTGTGAACTTGCTCAGGTGTTAAAGGTGGCCTGTAACGACACCTTCATCAATAATGTCCTGATATATCTTGCAGCTTGCATATTTGGTGGTGTTCCTCTGTCTGGAGTCATTTTCTCTTATACTCATATTGTAATCTCTGTCTTAAAGCTTCCGTCATCAGAAGGGAAGTATAAAGCCTTTTCCACCTGTGGGTCTCACCTGTCGGTTGTCTCCTTGTTCTATGGGACAGGTTTTGGGGTGTACATTAGCTCTTTAGTTACTGGCTCCCCCAGGAAGACTGCAGTGGCTTCTGTGATGTACTCTGTGGTCCCTCCAATGCTGAACCCCTTTATCTACAGCCTGAGGAACAGGGACATGAAGGAGGCCTTGAGGAAACTCATTGTTAGAGCAGCTTCCCTTCATTGATATGTCATTTTCTTTCAATTATGCTCTCTAAAATAAATCAACGTGACGGGATCCATGGTGAGTGAGAGAATCTGATCTTTAATTTACCACGTTTTTCTACTTTTCTTTTGTCATCTCTGTAAAATTCGACAAGTGATTTCAATTCTCTAAACATAAACTTTCTGCTCTGGTGCCACGTAATCTGAGACTGAAGCAGAGATTCTGTCTTAGCAATTATTCCCTTGAAATCTGTCCGGAGAAGGTAAATTAGAGAAGGTGAATAACAAAAAGAAAACATTCAGACAACACTCTCTCATATGGAGACAACGACTTCTACCTGATCATGTTGTTAGAACCACTGGGATTGCATTCTAGACTAACGCTGAGAGGCAAAGGAGTGGCACTCGTGCCCCATAAAGTCAATAGTAAATACTGAGCCCTGTTACTGAAAAGCCACATCCTTCCCATGCCACAGTGCCATGCACTACACTCAGTTTCAATATCTACAAAATTGTCATGATTAGATAATATCAGTGTTCTGACATCATTGGGATATTTTAGAAAATCATCAGTGAATGTGTCCTCAGTCCTAGTAAGAAAAAGAAACTCTAGTATGAATTCACTCAAACCAGAAGAGCCACCTTTTATTTCAATGGCTTCAGAGGCCTGGGCTGTGCTGGAAGAGAGAATTCTCTTTACTGTCCCCATGTGTTTCCAAAAGCTTGGTCCTTGTCCCCAGGGCCAATCCATTAACAAGGACACACTTTTGAGAACAAGGAAAAAGAAGGTTTATTGCTTTAGTAGCAAAGGAGAAACACGGGAGACTCCTGTCCCAAAGGCTACGATTCTGCTCATCAGCAGTAACAGGGAACTTTGATAGAGCTGTTCAGAGAAAATGAGATTAGGAAGGAGAGATCAGGAAGGAGAAGATCAGGGAAAAGATTGAGAGGAGAAATTTAGGGAAAAGACGTTTGGGAAAAATTCCCCTCTGTCAATTTCTTTTTTTTTCTGGCTGAGGATTGTTTTTTTTTTTATGTGTTGTTCAAAACATTACAAAGCTCTTGACATATCATATTTCCCCCTCTGTCAATTTGTACATTCCATTTCTATGGAAAGTGGGCGACGACATCTACAAGCTACTTCCTGCTGAAAGGGGGTAAAATTGGGAGAAGTAACCCAAAGTCTTGTTCTCTATTAGGTGGGTTTTGGACATTTCAGGGCATTCAGCATCAGAGAAGTCCAGAGGTCCACAGTGGCAGATGGCAGGTGACCGGACAAGGCCTACACATAGGACAGGGATCATGCTAAGACATCAATAAAGACAGCAAAGCTGTTTTTGTATAAACAGTTAGAACAAAACAATTAGCATTCCAGCCAGTCTCTGAAAACCATGGGGACAGTAACTCATAATCTTATCAGTGAAAAAAGATCATCAATGTAAGAGATTAGGAAAATTGGTAGGTCTACAAAATCAGACTCAAATTAACTCAGGAAAATTTTGCAACTCTTGTGGTCATTATTTTTCAGACACTCTCACCCAAGAACCCTTTCTTTATAGCCTCCAGCTTTCTCACTTTGGCAGGGCTGATACAAGTGAACATATTGAGTTACATAAAACAAACAAATTTTAAAAACCCAGTATTTTTCCTGTTGAATGTTCATGTAGGACTGTGCTTTTAGGCTACACTCTCCTCCCAGGTGTCTAAGAGCAGATTGGTCAAAACTGACCTTGTTCCTATCTATTCTTAAAAGTCAGCTGAGATTCCTAAGAGGTCACACTTGGGGACCCGTGGGAAGCTTCCTGGATCCTTTAGCTTTCCTCTACCAGTGGTGCCATTGGCCAGCAATGTCCATCTTCAATGACCCTTCTCTTCATAGAATGTGCACTGGTTGGCTTCCTGTCTTCTGGGGTCCTCTCAATCTCCCTGATCCACTGACTGGGGGACTCACTAGGGTTGCAGGGCCCTGAGAGGAGTCCCATTGTCCTCCAGGTTCCAACTGACCCTAGAGGGCAAGGGCAAAATACTGACTGCTTTTTCCTTGAGCCTTTTACTTCCTTGACTTTGGTCTCCAGGTTTATAGTTTTAAACACCCAGAAAGCCAGTTTCACAGTCTTAAAGAAGAGCAACAAATTTTAACATCAATATCTATAGCTTTACAGATTCCACTTTCATTTAATTGGGGTTAGTATTAGTACTGGAAGTCAGCATTACATGATATCTAATGGCTTATTTTCTCAAATTAACCCAGGTTTTTTAAATTTTAAAGTAGTTTGGAAAATCACTAACAGACAACAGTTACAATGTTCACAAGGAAAACACAAAATAAAATTAACAGAGCAAAAACATTCATTTTTTGTAATAGCTATGAACCAAGAAAAATGACTTTTATAATCTTGAACCTTGACTTAGTTCTATATTTCCTGTTTGAGATTACAGTAATCTTTACAATAAAATCAATCTTTTCAATACAACTTTAAATGAACTGAAGTCTAGCCTGTTTGGGAGCCATTCTAACATGAAATAAAGTAGGAGGCAGAGCTTTAAGGTAAGGTGGGGCTCTTCACAAAGAACACAATATAACATTACACTTGAAACTTGAGTCAAAGGCTAAAAGAGGTTTTAACTTTCTTTTTTTGTGTAAAAAGTGGCAGAATGTTTCCAGGCTTTACAATATCACCTTTAAACAGATCAGACTTTTCTTAATACTTGCAAAAATACATTTAAATTCCAATTTCAGTGTGAAGAGTAATAAAATTGTCTATATAAATTATTGACAACAGGTTACTTTATCCAGCTCTAAAACATCAAATACACAAATAAATACCAACCAAATTTGTTATTTCCAGACTTTAAAAGCTACACCTAATTTTGGTTTGGAGAACCCCAACTTGGCAAAGTGTTCTCTGAGCTTTACATTTAACTAAGCTTAACTTTTAAAGCACAATTTAGAATCCAGAGTGTACAATAATTATAATCACAGGTCTGCCTGGGTTAACAGAAATCAAAGCATAGCCTTAAATCTCTTATAATTAAAGTATAATTTGGAATTCAGAGTGTACTTATAACAATAATCACAGGTCTGCATGGATTAACGAAATCAAATGGTAGCCTTAAATCTCTTGTAACTTTTAGAAAACAGTGTTAATTATCAGAAATTGACTTAACCAAAGCAAACAGATATAAGACAGGTCTTCAAATGACAGTGTGGCCTTTCTATGTCAAATACAATAAGAGAGCACTTATTGGTTATCTTACTAGTAAACTTACATAAACTTTCATTTTATAAAATTTTACATAACACTTAACCAAAGCTTAGACAGATATAGTTCTCAGATGCATACATATACCTACTTGCATATATTTAGGGTGTCAACTATATTGTTATAATCTAAATAACAGTTGTTTAACCAGCTACAAAGAAAACATTTAAGACTTTAAATCAGGTACAAACTCTAATTCCTTTAAGACTTAGTTTCTCCTAGTAATAAAACTTAAAAAATACAAGAAAATTATCTCAATAGATAAGAGCAGATCAACATTTCAGACTTTGCTTCATATCAGTCCATTAATGTTCAAATAACCTTTACTGTCTGTGCTAATTATAGCTAATTTAATCACAAACACAAACTTTTTGAGATTTTCCTTCTTCAAACCTTCTGCGACTTAAACTTTCAAAACTTCTTTGCATCCTTAGTTTTTCCCACTTCCATCTTAGACTTTATCCCTAGAATATTACCAGACAAAATAATTTCTCATCCAGAATCTTTAACCTTCTAATTTCCATACTAAAATATATTTCCATACCTATAAATTTTTTTTAATCTTTTTTAGTTTAAGACCCTTTTTAAAATTCACATTTGGAAACAGACCTTATGAATTTTATCTGTGCATTATTTACACAACAGATTTTGGACAAGCCAGCATGTAAAAAAACTGTGCCTTAATCTTTTTCCCCCAGGTTACATTTAAGGGGTTGGAGCACAGAATAGTTTTTGAGCCTCACCTATCTCCATTATCCTTATCACATTATCCTTATCACAGTGCCTTAACTTTAAATGAGTTTTCCCACTGTCACTGGTACCCAGAGGCTCCTTCAAGGCCTTTTTCTTATACTAAGCATAATGCTGTGCCCTGGAGGAGGCCCGTTCCACCCTTATCTTTAAGCTCCCTGGAACATCTCTTTGCAGAGGCTGCCTATTAAAAACAGGTGGGCCTTAATTTCTGTCTTTATCTTTTCTGGGCGCAGTTATTAATTCTGCAGGCATTCAGTTTGATGGGATACTATTATAGAAAGAATTGCTTTGCCCCAGTGATGAATATCCCATGGCCAAATAGGGTCTCTTGTCAGATCTTAGAAGGGGAGACTATTCGTATCCCCCATGTCATGATCTGACCTTGCTGGAACCACATCCTTTGTGACCAGCAGCCTCCACCTTCCACGGGCAAAAGCGGCTGGAAGACAGGCAGAGGCCAAGTTCCTTTTAATCATTTTTTTTTACAGCCCAGACAGCTGAGTCCCCCCACCCCCCCAGTTTAGGGCTGGTGTCCTTGATCACAGTGAGATGATCTGCAGCTTCCTGGGGCCAGGCTGAGAAACAGAGCGGGAAGTGCCAGCTCTGGGTGGAAAGATTTAAATCTCTTCAACCCTTTCTTCTCATGTCCTGCTGTCCTTGCCCACCAGAGGCAGTGCCTTTTGGCACCTTCAACTTAGTTCCTGACATTCAGACCACGTATCACGCAACTGCATCAATGCCTGTACAGACAGAATCCCTTTCACATACTTTATCCCTGACGACCAACTTCAACACCAAGATTGTATAATAATTCAGAAAAACCATTCAAAGGCCAGATGGTGCTACAGCAAACCATGTTTCTTTTATGCTTATCCCTATAGGTGGCCCATGCAGCCAAAATCTCTCTGCTCAAGAGACTAGTAAGATCAATGCACCATGGCTCATGTCTTAAAGGGACAGTACAGACAAAAAAACAAACAAACAACAACAACAACAACAACAACAACAACAAACAAACAAACAATAGAGGATCACGAAACCAGGGCTGACAGAGAGGAACCTTTAAAACAGATGGACTTGAATGTACAAATTTCTCTCACTTATTTTACCTTTGATAGACCAACTCCAACTGAAAGATTGTATAATAATCTAGGAAGCTATTTAAAAGCCAGATCATTACAGTAAAAAACACTATCTTACAGATGGCCCTTTCTTCCACTCGCTTTACCTCTGACAGAACAATTTCAATTGCAAAATCGTAGAAAAAGAAACAGAGAAACCACCAGAGAGAAGCCCCCAAACCATGGCTGACAGATAGGAACCTTTAAATCGACCATCCAAGAACTTCCCCAGCCAAGAGACCATTCATGGAGTCAATGCAGTACCAGCCAGGTCTCAAAAGCAGATACAAGCAAAACAGCCAGCAGAGGAATTCCCAAGCCCAAGGCCAACAAACAGAGGAGACCCGAACAGATCAGAAGGGAGTACTATCCCTAGGTTCTCAAGTGCCACTTACTGGTGACTCCTACACCATTGGCACCAGAGATGTCCCCAGAAAGAGGGACCAGATGTTCCTACAAGGAGAAACTAGGGGTATGGAGTCAAGGGTCTCCGCGTGCACACCTGGGGAATTACCAAATGGCCAAGGGTGTTGCGACTTGCCTGAGTTCAGTTTTCTTATTCTCAAAGTAGAGAGAGAGTGATGGGGCAACTTGTGCAGTTCAGGGAGAGAAGGCAGGAGTTCTCTGAAACAAAAGGAGCTCCCACGGCTGCTGGGAGGGTCCCTCTGGTTCAGTGTGAGGCACCTCACACCGTCTCCCAATTTCTCCAGCAGTTGGCACTCAACAAACTCACCAGCACCACGAATCCTCAGCATGGAAGCAGGTTTCCCTGGAGAGCCAGGCCGGCCCAAGAAAGCTGGAGTGGAGGGGTGCTGCTCTTGAGTCCCATCTGGGTTGTCAAATTTATTGCCCAAACCTGGGTCCTTGTCCCAGATGCCAATCCATTAACAAGGACAAGGTTTTGAGTAAAAGGAGGGGAAATCAGTGCTTTGCTAGCAAAGGAGAAACACAGGGGCCTCCTGTCCCATAGGCTGTGATTCTGTTCATCCGCAGGAAAAGGGGTCTTTTATAGAGAGGATTCCGAGAAAATGAGATTAGGGAGGAGAGATCGGGAAGGAGAAGATCAGGGAAAAAAGAGGATCAGAAAGGAAAAGTTGAGGGAAAAGAATATCAGAGGAGATGGGGGAAAAGAAGTTTAGGGAGAAGAAAAAAGAACCTGTAAGTTTCACAGCCACAAAGGATATAGTCAAGGCATCAAGTGCACCCTGTTACCTGGTGCACTAGAGTCAGGTTTTCCTTTTCTTGAAGAACTGATGGAATATTCACAGACAAAACGCCAATATTGCAAAATCATCTGAAGTCTCTAAGATAATCTAATTATGTAGATGTTACAGTGATCCTCAGGGGTGGATGATAATGTGACAGCAGAAGGATACAGCTTTCCAGGAATTGCCTCATTTCCCCACTAATGGATCAGGGAAATTCAGTTCTTGGGCTTTTCAGGAGGTACCCCTGTGAGATGGGTACATGTGCCCTAACATGGGATCAGGCAGAAGAGAGTCTCTGAAAGCAAACCCAGCAGAAAGAGGGACGGACCGCAACAGATCAGAAAGGCTTTCTTCATTACACAGTGCAGTGGCACATTTCCCAGGGAAGAAAATGGCACCTGGTTATAAGAGGGGGTCTGATTTTTATAGGGTCTAGTGAGAGTTCACCATAGCAAAATGTTTAGTGTGACTTCGTCACTAAAGACAATTACAGTGGAATGTGTCAGTTGGGCAGTCAGGAAAACTCGTGGAAGTCATGGGAAATTTGTGAAGTTCAGTGACCGTTGTTTTCCTCCTCTCCCCAGGACCATTGTCCTCCTTTTTCCCTGGGGTTGTTGTTCCCCCTTCCACCCCAGAGGTGGTTGTTTTCCAAATCCTTCGGTCTCCTTGTCCAGAGCTGCCTTTCTTAGAGAGTGCACCAGAGCACAGTTTGCTGGCACGAGAAACATGGCTTCAGTTTCTGCTTCTCTGAAGCCCAAGCAAAGAGAATTACTTACTTGAATTATGTGTCAAATATGTCAAGTTAAATAAAAATCATACTCAGGTTTCAAGCCAATTTACAGTGCACGTGGTCATTATTTTGTCTCATTCTTTAAGAACAAGGTAGTGATGGAAGAATAAGGCGTTCTGGTGAACCAGGAGTCCTGTCACTGGGACTCACCGGATCCGGAAGCCCAAATCCAAGTCAGATAATACATCCTGGAAGAGAAGCTGCCCTTCCCAGGAGCTTCCTCAAGGCCTCCTTCATGTCCCTGTTCCTCAGGCTGTAGATAAAGGGGTTCAACATTTGAGAGACCACAGTGTACATCACTGAGGCCACTGCAGAATTTCTGGGGGAGTCCGTCACTGCAGAGCTGATGTACACTCCAAAACCTGTCCCGTAGAACAGGGAGACAACCGACAGGTGAGACCCACAGGTGGAAAAGGCTTTATACTTTCCTCCTGATGATGGCATCCTCAAGACAGAGGACACAATGTGAGTGTAAGAGAAAATGATCCCAGAGATGGAAGTAACAGCAAGGACACCAGTGACCAGATAGACCAGGAGGTTATTGATGAGGGTGTCAGAACAGGCCAGCTTGATGACCTGAGCAAGTTCACAGAAGAAGTGGGGGAACTTCAGGGCTGTGCAGAAGGACAGTCGCAGCACCGTCAGAGTGTGGAGGAGGGCATTCACAGAGCTGATGAGCAGGGAGATCAGAATCAGCTGGACACACAGGAAGGGGCTCATGATGACATTGTACCTCAGCGGGTAACAAATGGCCACATAGCGATCGTAGGCCATCACTGTTAGGAGACAATTTTCTAAAACAATAAAAATCAAGACAAAGCAGACCTGGGAGAGGCAGCCTGTGTAGGAGATGTGCTGATTCTGTGCTTGGATGTTCACCAGCATCTTGGGGACTGTGGTGGTGCTTAAACAGATGTCATTGAAGGACAGGTTGGAGAGGAAGAAGTACATGGGGGTGTGGAGGTGGGCGTCAGAGCTGATGGCCAGGATGATGAGCAGGTTCCCCAAGATGGTGACCAGATACATGCACAGGAACAGGCTGAAGATGAGGGGCTGCAGGGCTGGGTCATCTGTCAGTCCCAGAAGGAGGAATTCTGAAACAGCTGTGTGGTTTCTAGTGTTCATGTTGTTGAGAAATCTGAAAGAAATATTGGGTAACAAGGAAATGTATGGGCAAAAGCAGAAACACACTTAAAAAAACACACCTGCAGACACAATGGTCTTTTTATTTCTAGAATTCAGAACAGTACGAAAATGAAACTCTGCTTTTATGCCAACCTATCTGTGGTACTTGGCTAGGGTAGCCCTACCAATTAGTACATTCACAAATTAACTTCTCAACATCTGTACAGTATCCAAGTGAATTTCAGAATATGTTAAAAAAACATCATCATTGCTGTACAGAGTTCAAGATGAACTTCACGCAGAATGGGGACTTCTTGTAGACAGCTCACAAGAAAGGCAGGGGACCCTGTTCCTCCCTCCCATTTTGCTTATCCCCCCGCAACTGTTTCCAAGGACGAAATTCTAGCGACATACTTGCTTTCAATTCCAAAGCATTTCCTAAGCCATCTGTATTACCTGGCAGCTTCAAGAGGAATGGTTTCAGCATCTCAGAGCATTCACAGAGCTGATGAGCAGGGAGAGTAGAATCAGCAGGACACACAGGCAGGGGCTCATGATATTGTGCCAGATATTAACTATAGAAGACTTGTCCTCAGGAAATGCAGAGAAACTAAATGAGCCAACAGGATCCTGTTCCTGAGGAAGGGGCCCGGTCACTGTGACCTGATGAAGCAGGTCTGTTGAGTGAGGTGGTCACAGGCTGACTCCTATGCTCTTTATTTCCCTGGGGCTCAAGATCCAAAGCTCCTCGTTAGACCAGTAATTTTACAATCATTCAGATCCCAGGAGTGCATACGTTTAAAGACCAAGAGGATAGAAAATAGAAATTTGGAATGACTGACTTTCTGACCCCAGAGGTCACATGGACACAACTCAGTTCTCCACAATTTTTTTTTTCTGATTGTCTCCGTTTTATGGATCTAGCCTTCAAAGCTCAATGTTTTCCAGTATAGTTACTAATACCAGGAACACTGATTCCTGTCGTAGATGTAGCCATATGCTTTATATTTGTGGACATAAAGAATGGAATTATATTAGCTAAGATGTCATGAAAACACAAACATCCAGGAAGTGTCTTTACCAATGTCACACGGATGTGGAATGAACCTTGATTTTTATTTTTTATGATTGCACAGATTATCATACTGTATCCCAGCATATTGACCCTAATGATTGTATTGATTCTAATCAATGTTGATTGACAAAAATATGGACACAAAAATAAATTCATGACTATAATTCCATAAGTATTTAAGTCCATAAATATTTTTTTGAATCTTGTTGCAATATTTTGGAAAATTTTTGAGTTGAAGTAGAAAATTTTCATTAAAGTGTTAATTACAAAATCATCAAAAAGTAGCACAGTGCTAATGTGTCCATATACTCAGAACATTTATTCTCACTTTGAAAGTTCTTATAATTAAGGATTTCAATATTTCCTGAGTTTATCATCACATTTTATAAACACAGCATCCAATCATGTTAAAAATATTTAAAATCATGTTAAAAATCCCCCCTCAGCAAGAACTTACCCCAACTAAGCAAACAAACAAAAGCTTAGAGAGTCTACGGAATTGGAAAAGATATTTCCCACCTGATCCTCAGATGAGGCATTAACATCCAGAATAAATTTAAAAACTCAAAAATCATAAATGGAAAAAAAATCAAACAACCCATTTAAAAATGGGAAAAATAAGTGAACAAAAGAAGAAATACAGATGGCCAAGAAGTATATGAAAAAGTATTCAATATCTTTAGCAATTAGAGAAATGCAAATCAAAACTACATTGAGATCCAGGCAGAATAACAATTCTCAAGAATACAAATAATTATGATGTATCAGTGAGGAACTTGGGGAACAGTACACTTATTATTGTTGGTAGGACTGCAAGTTAATTCAGTCACTCTTGAAAGCAGTATGGAGATTCCTCATAAAACTAGAAATGGAACCACCATAAGACCCAGCTATCCCACTCCTTAGTATATACCCAAAAGATCTAAAATCAGCATGCCATAGAGACGCAGCTGCATCAGTGTTCATTCTGTACCCCAATATGCACCTACACCCACACCTGCTGCTTTGATGAGACAGACTTCATAATCACTACCTGCAGATTCAGTCAAAACTTTAAGCTGAGAGATTATTGTGCTTATTTTCTGTCAATAGATAAGAAGAATGAGTGAAAATAGAATATGCAAGATGTTGGGAAAAATAAAGAGGAACCACAGCAACACGTTAATATAACCTTAACTGAATCCTATGATGATAATGACACAACCTCCCAACTTTAGTGTTCAGGCACTCTGTGAGCCTTCAGGACTAGGAACATCCCAGGACACTGGGAAATGCATGCCATCGAAGGTTAATAGCTGTTAGATTTGAGGAAATTGAAACATTGAAACATTGGCTCAATACAAGAGGCTTGGCAGGGATCTCAGACTTGTCAAATGCCATGTTCTTGTTATGTAAGATGAACATGATAAATGGTTGAGAAAATATGCTCAAATTTGATAATCTCCTTACGTCTCAAACTTGTTTAAGGAAAGCTGTAGAATTTGGCCTATAATTCCACTCCAAGATGCAACTCTTATTTGCACCAAGAAATTAAAAGACAATATTCATTCAGCTTTATTCACAATGACCGAAAATAGCAATCCAAGTTTCTTTCCTATGAGAAAGACTACTTACTTATTGGTGATTATCAGATACCATGTAAAAACAGAGATCACTAAAAATAAATGAATAGATGCTATACATCCAAACATGGACTATCAGAACTACACTGATGGTAGGAACAACAGAGACACAGAATGTGTTCATTACCATTAAGCTCCATCAGGGTAAGAAAGAAGTATATCGATGTAATGAATTATACAGACATGTACATGAAGTGATAGTAATGCACTAGATTATTTTGAAATTAAATATTTTGGACAAAATTGTATAACACAATTGAAAGCTGGTCATATTCATGTGAATGTAAGTAAGTCAGCTAGTCTTACTCAGAAAAGATCTTTTTTGAGGGGTTGAAATATTACATTTCACTGGTTGAATAGGTGAAGCAGGGGAAAAAGTGCTAGAATAAAAATTGAGAACACTAGTGCATCAAACTAATTTGTTAGGAATGAATTATAGACGTAAGAATTAAAAATATCATTCTGGTTTGATCTGAGGTGGGATATTTAGAGGGCTGGCAAGGATGTAGTTGCCTGGGTCTCCTAGTAAGTCATGGGAGAAGTGTATTATAGTTACTAAGAATATAATAAAAAATAATAATAACCCTAATATATCTAACTGTGTAGTAAGTGTGAAATGATATTTTAGCTGAGTCTATTGTTACATCTTGATGGAGTGTCAGACTCTGCTTTGTATAGAAATAGCAGGTGAACTATTACAACAGCTGGAAGGATAAATGGGGAGATGAAATTATGTGCAAAAAGCAGAATCACTTTGTCAACTGAAAATCCACCTCAAATTCATTCTATAAGATTAGTACTGACACAAGGGATCGCTGAGAGGAGATTAGTGATTACCTTACCCCTCAGAGGGATATTGGTCCTTGTGGCAAGACACAGCCTATGAATGTTGTTGCTATGACTGCAAAGAGGAGCAGAATTTTAAAATTTCATGTTTCAATAGAGGTACAGGATCCACTATAAGGACCTCTGCCTACATGAAGGAATAAGCGGAATAGAGAAGAATCGAGAGGCACCATTGACATGCATATAAGGCATTAGTCATGGGTGGCAGTGAACCTCTCCCACAGACGTGTACAACAGAAGAAAATGCTGTTATTGTGCGTGATGTATAGTGTATAGTAGGAAAGGTCCAGTAAGAATTTAGATGATTAGGGATATGCCTTAAAGGGATCCAAAGTTTCCCCATACTGAGATATTGGATAAGGTTAGAAGGCCAATGAGTGAGCACTTAATTATTTTAATTAAAGGGTTGGTTTTGCTGATTTGGGTCATTATAGTTTCTGTAGTACACTAACGATGATGATTTCCATGTTATTAGTTATGTTTAAATTCCACATACAAATAATATCATATGCTGCATTTTTATTAGTATAATTGTTTTTATAATTTTATTAAGTATAATTTAGACATGCAAATGCTAGATGACACTGATTAACACCAGTGACAACAATTATTAATCTGAGAGGCATGGAAGTGGATGATGCAATCTTTTATTTTTAATGTCCTTCACAGGGTAGCAAGGTCTTATAGAATTTTCTTCAAAAGTGTCACATTTATGGTGGACTAGGTTTAATTATTAGTGGAGGAATTGGATGTGGAATCATACAATAGTTTTGGTGGATTTTTCTTAGGGGTTAATAGTTTTTAAAAAATATTTATTTAGTAGTTATGTTTGGGTATAATACAGCTATGGTTACAGAAGAATATCCTGAGACTTGAGGTTCTATTATGATTTAAAGTGCTTCATACTAGGACTTTTAGTGGAATTATCAATGTTTCTCTTATGGATGTATATGATGACCTGGGAGATATTATTCAATTTAAGAATTTAGAGCATTGGGTTATGTTTGGTAGAGAGGAGCTTGGTTTAATTCATGAAGTCTACATATATGACAGCTTTATATAGTTACAGAAGTTGATTGATGATTGTAGCCAATCAACCCTTGCTTGGTAGCATTTTTCATATAATTGAAAACACTTTTGGGAATTAAAGAATAATTCCTAGGAGTAAAATGATGGAAGGCAAGAATGCTCAAAAATATACTTTGATTGGTCTTTTATGTTTAGAGGTGATAGTTGAAACTGTAATTTGAGTGTGGGCAATAGATCTCAAGGTGTTTTTCCTAATCAGATTAGATGTAATAGAGTGGATGCTGATTTGGGACTAAAAGTAAATTGAGGTGGGGTGATGGTCAGTGTATAGGAATTGAAAACTATCTTAATATGGTTGTAATTTAGGGAATTTTGAATAATATTTGTTAGTAGATTCACTTGTACTGTGATGGTAAACAACACCATGGTAGTCAATGGGGCTGAAATTTTTAGAGGCAGTGGTGTGGTAATAAATGGGGTATTTATAGGGGAAATATTGATAGAAAGGAGATATCCTGGGAAAATTCTGCCAGTTGTAAGGCGTTTAATTGAATTAAGTAATAAAGGGTTGTTTTCATTAATTAGTGTTGAGATTCATGGCGATCCTAGTAGAGCTAAGGAAACTAAGGTGTGTACTGTAGACAGCAGTGAGGGACTTGGCAATGCCAAGTGATGAATAGGGCTCATAGGTGGGTACACAAGGTGTGTGCTGACTCCACAATTAGGTCTTCAGAGTAGAAACCTGTTAGAAGGACGTTCCTGAGAAGGCCAGGCTTCTGCTGATAAGTGAGGATGAGTACATGCTAAGGCTTAAAATAAACCTCCTATTTTTCAATGCCCTCTTTGTCATTCAGGTTATGGATGAATTTTCCAGAGCATATGAATAGCAAAACTTTAAAAAAAATGCATGGGTACAGACATATAGAAATGCTAGGTGACACTGATTAACACCAGTAATGACTATCATTAATCTGGGTGATATGGAAGTGGAGGATGCCATCATTTATTTTTAATGTCCTTCTGGGTTAGGGCACAGGGTAGCAGTAGCTCTTAAGCATACAGTGAGTGTTTGATCAGATGAATTCTGGAAGCAGAGCAATGGGAAGGAGCATAGAGATGAAAATCACCATCCTATGTCACAGAGCTGGGCAAATGCCAAGTCAGATCAGAGCCCAGGTTGACATGTATTTAGGCGACCATCACAGCCATTGTGGAAGGTGTGGGGATGGAGGACCAGGCATTCTAGCTCCCCAGTACTCTGTCAGCTGATCTCCTGGTAGAGAACAAAGCTCACAGCCGGTGATAAAGTCACAGAGAAGAGGGTGACCCACTGATGAGATGTCTCAGGGCTCCCTTCATTTCCCTGTTCCTCAAGCTGTAGATGAAGGGGTTCAGCATTTGAGGGACCACCATGTACATCATTGAAGCCACCACGTTCTTAATGGAAGTGCCAGGCACTGCAGAACTCATGTACACTCCTAAACCTGTCCCATAGAATAAGGACACAACTAACAGGTGAGACCCACAGGTGGAAAAGGCTTTATACCTTCCATCCATGGATGGCATCTTCAAAACAGAGGACACAATTTGAGTATAAGAGAAAATAATCCCGGAGAGAGGGATGCCAGCAAATAGGCTAGTCACTGAATAAATCAAGAGGTTGTTGATGAGGGTGTCCGAACAGGAGAGTGTGATGACTTGAGACAGTTCACAGAAGAAGTGGGGGATCCCCAGGTCTGTGCAGAAGGACAGTCGCAGCACCATCAGAGTGTGCAGAAGGGCGTTCACAGTAGTGACCAGCAGGCAGAGTAGAACCAGCAGGACACAGAGGCAAGGGTTCATGATGACCATATACCTCAGAGGGTGACAAATGGCCACATAGCGGTCATAGGCCATCACTGCAAGCAGACAATTTTCTAAGCCACCAAAGATCAAGACAAAGCAGAGCTGGGAGAGGCAGCCTGTGTAACTGATGCTTTGGGTGTGTGTTTGGATGTTCACCAGCGTTTTGGGGATGGTGGTTGTGCTTATACAGATGTCAGTGAGGGACAGGTTGGAGAAGAAGAAGTACATGGGGGTGTGGAGGTGGGGGTCAGAGCTGACAGCCAGGATGATGAGCAGGTTCCCCAGGATGGTGACCAGGTACATGGACAGGAACAGGCTGAAGACAAAGGGCTGCAGGGCTGGGTCCTCTGTCAGTCCCAGGAGAAGGAATTCTGAAACGGCTGTGTGGTTTCTGGGTTCCATGTCACTGGTAAATCCTACCAAAATGTCGGGTGAAAAAATGAATCAGGTGGTTTCTAGGGGAGCTACAGCCTGCATCACCTGAGTGTGCACAGATAACTTCTTGGTAACACTCTGGGCTTACCTTTTATGGGGTCTGGGAATGAGGACAGTACTGTATGTCTAACAAACACTCTAGGTGAATTTTAAATCCCTGAATTTTGAGAATAAGTGCTTTAAAAAACATTTCTCTTGTGAGCAACCTGAATATGTAACATTGTGTATAAACTCTCTCCCGTGCTCTCCTCAGCTCCTCTACCGTCCTTTCCCTGTACTGAGCACCAACACTTTTCCATGCTTTCTATCAGGTACTGAGACTGTAGCAAAAAATAAGACACAGATTTCCTTTGAAAATATTTCCTCCTTCAACAAAAACAAAGGTGAGGATAAATGTATCAAGCCCATTTCAGTACAAGGCTCTCTGCCTTTACCATGACTCAGGATCCCCTGAAGGGCTTATCTAAGTACAAATGCATTAGTCCTGCTCCCAGGATCCTGCACCCCAGAGAACAAGCCACAGACAGCAGGAAGCAAGTTAGTGTGGCAACCACTTGGTCAGAGCTCAGGTCCTCTGAGTCCTGAGGGGACTCTCTTGACCAATCTCTGCTAACATCTATGGACATACAGAATCGGCACCACCTAATGACCATGGCCATGCCATAGTTTCCTTTTATAATTGGGATACTTTGTTTCTGAATATAACCCCAAATATCCCCTGGATTTTTAGACCTTCCCACTTCCATCAGTAAGTTAACTGTAGCAGGTGGAGTGATTTCAGAAGTGGAGTGAAAATATTCCTTTAGGTTGCTCATAAATTGACAGCTCATAAGGCTCCTGGAAACTCCAGCGATTGGCTTTAGTAACTCTTCTAAGAGAAGTGGAGTAACCATGACAGTGACGTTCTTTGTCTTATCTGAAGATAATTTCTTCCCTCAGTGGGGTTGGTAGCATGTCATTAAATTCAATAAACCAGCAAATGACACAATAACTAAATGAGAGAGAAAATGAGGTGCAAGGTCTCCTGGAAATAGACAGAGCTTGTTGGACTTTGGTAGATACAATTACAACATAATAGACTTAGGTAAACTGGTGTCCCAATGGGTGAGTCCCTACACAGCAATGGTCCTCTATTATGGGGCAAAGAATAGCAGTGGGACCGTGATGATTATTTGCAATGGTAGACGCCACATTCTGAATTTAGTCCAGGCTGCTGCATTAGGTTTGTGAATGGGGACATTATCACCTGGATGAGAAGACTGGTGTCCTCATTGCATTATGGGCGTGTCAATTAGCTACAATGTGGTAATTATTTCACAATGTGTGCCCCAAATGCACCACTGCATACCTGAAATGATTACAACTTTTCTTTGTGCAATGAAACCTGGAGAGGAGGCTTTTTAGGGGAAGTGGCAAATGATAAGGATTGAATTGAGCAAAAGCATCCAGGAAATGAAGAATCCTTGTCCTGCCATTGCCTATCCTGTGTGTGTGTGTGTGTGTGTGTGTGTGTGTGTGTGTGTGTGTGTGTGTTGGGACAGAGTGTGAGTGTGTCTTCCATGAGCAATAGCACACATTTTAGCCTCTCAGAGGGAAGGAAGTAATTAGAGCAAACAGAGACGGTGTCTTTATCAGGATGAAACCATATTTTGGGGAGGAATTTCTGTACTAGAACTACAGGTGGCAATATTATTAACATAGAAAATTAAAGGAGGAAAGAAATGTCAATTATAGCAACAATTAATTAGGACTGGACATAAGATGGTAATGTACACAGCAATGAAAATGAATTAAATGGCAAATAAATTAGCTGCATCACAAAAATGATTGGTATCTCAATTAAGAAAAATTTTGTATGAACATGTCTATACCCTGAAAATTTTTCAGTATTTTTGAGCCTGCACAGGTGCACATTATTTTTTATGGGACATTTATGTGTAAAAGAAAACAGAGTAAAGTAGGGTTGGACATCCAATAGGCATCATGAAAAATTCATACACATTCCTATCCTGAGGAGACTCTCTTGAGATATTTTCTTTTCATTCTTAAAAATATATTCTAATTAGTAATATATGAGAGTAGAATGCATTTTGACACATCCTACAAAAATGGGCTTTAACTTCTCATGCTTCTGATCATACATGTTGTAGGATCATACCAATCCTGTGAGCATATACATGCTAGGTACTTTTTATTAAATAAAATAAGGGGCAGAAATGAAGTTCCCACCTGACATCACACATTTGCACAAAATTGATTTTTTTACTACATTAATAAAATGAACATGCTAACAAGATATATGTTATTGTCACTTTATTTTTACTAATTTGGTAGTTATCTTGCAAGTAATCACTGATAATGTTCCACATTTTAAATCTTTTTTAAAATATTTTTTTAGTTGTTGATGGACACAATATCTTTATTTATTGATTTATTTTTATGTGGTGCTGAGGATGGAGCCCAGTATCTCACATGTGCTAGGCAAGAGCTCTGTCACTGAGCTACAGCCCCAGCCCCTAAGTCTTTATACAAACAAGTCTAGAGTGTATGTTAGTTTTAATTGGCATTCTCTGGGCATCTGTTTTTTAATTATTGATGACATAGTTAGTGCTTCTTCATTTAACTTAAATACACACTATTCTGCTATATTGCCACAATTGATTTCCACATTCCTTGGCTGATGGTTGCTAGGGGGACTGCCTCTTTTTATTGACTATAGAGTGTAAAATGAACCTGGTGGGGAGAAGGTGGTCATCTATGATGACCATAAAGAACTGCCTCAGAGGAACCTTGTCCTGCGGACACTGTGGTTGTTGGAAGTCTGGCCCCAGAACGGTGAGAAAATAAACTCCCAGTGTCCCGTGTCCCTCTTGTGCTAGTTTGTGTAGAAAGCTCAGGAGGTGAACACACTGGCCCAGAGCCCTCCTGGGCACCCCACAGGAACTCTAGCCAACACCAGAAGGTTTAGAAACAGCCGCTGCGTTAGAGGGAGGGCTGGTTTCTGCTCACAAGGAGACGGATCCTGTCCTTGAGGCCAGCAGCATCGGAGCTGGTGAGCACTGGTGTGCAGGCACTCGAGGGCTTGTCCAGGGCATGACGGACAGCGGACAGGGGAGTCAAGGGCAGTTTCTCCTGATCCAAGCTCGTCCTCTCCTCCCTGCTCCCCCAGGCCGAGCGTTCATGAAACCCCTGCCCTCCCTCCCCAGCACTAACCCAGCAGCCGTCCGTTACCTGGCGGACCTCACTGGCAGTGGGCTCAGCCTCTCACCTGGAGGTAGAGAAGTCCTGGTCACCCAGAGGTGACATTCCTAGTGAGAAAGCCTCATCTTTGGGAGGAAGCCCAGGTGCTGCTGTCTGGCTGAGTCAGGGCTGTCAACGAGGTGGCCACAGGCTGACTCCTACAGTCTCTGTGTCCCTGGGGCTCAATATCCAAAGCTGCTCATTAGACAGCAGTCTTACTCTCCTTCTGATCCCAGGAGAGAACATCCTTCAAGACAAACTCCAAACCTCCTCACAGGTGGGGAGTCAAGGAAGGTGATTTCCTGACCCCTGAGGCCCCCCACACAACACCCCGTTCTCGCCATTGTTTCTGCTTCTCGCTGTTAGATGGACTGTCATTCATTTCTTTCTTTTTTATTTATTTATTTTTTAGTTTTTGGCAGACACAACATCTTTATTTGTATATGGTGCTGAGGATCGAACCCAGTGCTGCGCACATGCCAGGCGAGTGTGCTACCGCTTGAGCCACATGCCCAGCCCCCGGGCACACATTTCTTATGGCACTTTTCCAATAAATTCCTACCTTCCATTCCATCTATACACAAAAGCATCTCTATATGTGTCATGGGAACCCAAAGTCTGATTCCAATATGAATTTGAACATATGTCCTAAACATTAGTAAAATACTATAAATGCTAGCAAGGATCTTCTAGAAAAGAAAGCACACCTAGTTTCTCCTTTTGAAAAATCATCATGTATTTTCTAAATATTTGGAATTTTTACTTTGTATATTTTGCACAGTAGATTCTAGTTAATTTTCAGATGAATGTCAAGTGCAAATATTTCAGACAGGGCTGTTACTCCCTATTGAAATTGCATTTATAATTTTTCCTATGCCACAATGTAATAAATTGTTGTTAATTATATTTGCCTCAATATGCCATTAAACACCACAATTGATTCTTCATTTCAAATAACAAGATTGCACCTGTTGACGACCTCTTTCATCTTCCCTCTGCTTTGTTTAAATAATTATCCCTGCCCTGTCTGCTGCCTCAACTTGCTTTGCTCTGAGATCACACCACAAAAAAAGATGCTGTCACTAGCACCCGTGCTCCAAGCTTGGCCTCTTTAGTTTCAAGCACAGAAATTATGCTTTGAGAATTGAAGTCATGTGTCGGCCTTGCAGAGATGGTCATGAAACATTGGAAAGTTTCAAAGAAAGTGAAATTGCAGCTAGTCATTACATTATCTCCTCCTTTTAGCAGAATGTGGTGGCAGGAGTATCAGGTGATTGGCTCACCAGGAATCCCCTCACTGTGAATCACTGCAGAAAACCAAGGCCAAAGCAATGCACATCACAGGGGAAACTTGTGCTACACATGAGCTTCCTCAAGGCCTCCTTCATGTCCCTGTTCATAGGCTGTAGATAAAGGGGTTCAGCATCTGTGGGACCACAGGATACATCACGGGGACCACTGCAGTCTCCCTGGTGGAGTCAGTCACTGCAGAGCTAATGTACCTCCCAAAACCTGTCCCATAGAAAAAGGGGACAACAGACAGGTGAGACCCACAGGTGGGAAAGGCTTTAGGCTTTACACCCAATGGTGACCTTTTTTAAGACAGAAGACACAATGTGAACATAAGAGAAAATGATTACAGTGAGAGAAAAAACAGCAAATAGGTCAACCACCAAAGATATCAGCAGGTTATTAATGAGGATATCAGAACAGGCCAGCTCAATGACCTGAGCAAATTCCAGAGGACGTGAGGGACCTCAGGGTCTATGTAGAAGGACCGCTGCAGCACATCAGACTGAAGTAGAGTATGCACAACACTAAGGAACAGGGGAGTGGTCAGCAGGGCAGTGAGGCCAGGGCTCTTGATGACCTTGTGCATCAGGGAACAACAAATGGCCACACTGTGGTCAGAAGTCACCACAACAAGGAAATATTTTTTCAAATCAGTAAAAATAAGAAAAAAAACAAACTTGGAAGAAGTATACTCTGTATGATGCTCTGATCCTGTGTTTGGGCGTTCATCGTCTATGGGACTCTGGTGGTGGTTAAACTCATGTCCATAGAGGACAGATTGGAGAAAAAATAATACAGGGGACTGTGAAGGAGGGAGTCAGTGCTGAACGCTGGGATGATGAGCAGATCTCCCAGGATGGACCAGGCACCTGCACCAGAAGAGGCTGAAGAGGAGGGGCTGATGCTCTAGATCATCTGTCAATCCAAGAAAAAGGGATTCTGCATCAGACGTTTGGTTCCTAGCTTCCGTGTTATGGAGGAGTCTGATATAGACTAGGTAATATTTTAGTTAGCATTTTTACTGCTGTGACCAAAGTACCTGACAAGAAATGTGTAAGGGAGAGGAAGCTTAAATAAACATATGGTTTTGGTGGTCTCATTCCATAGACATCCTATTCCATTGCTCTGGGCAGAGGTGAGGATGAACATCATGGACGAAGTTTGGCCAGAAGACAGCAGTTCAGGACATAGCAATCGGGAAGCAGAGAGAGAGCTCTGCTCATCAGGGACAAAATATAAACCCCCAAATCACACCCCATTGTCCTACCTCAACCAGCCACACCCTACCTGCCTATGGTTCCACCCACTTAAACCATCAGTGGATTAATGCCTCGATGAGGTTCGGGCTCGGGTGACCCAACCATCTCACCACTAAGCTTTCTTGCATTGTCGTACACGTGAGATGTGGGGGAACACCTCATATCTAAACTGTTGATAAGCATGTACAGATACTGAGGTCTTTAAATGGACAAGGTTTAAAATGAATACCCAGGTGGGGTGAAAAGATACTGAAAGTATGGACAGCCGCAGTATCACTTAGAATAGAATCTGAAAACCATCCCTGTGGACACATTGAGTTCCAACTTCTATATTCCAGAATTGTGAGAAAATAGATTTCTGTTGTGATGGTGCCCAGTCTGTGGTTCTCGGTTATGTCAGCCCTGGCAACGAAGAGACTCACGAAACCCCTCACCAGCATATCTGTAAGAACTCAAGTGAATTTTGGAATGCTTTGTAACTGTCATTACACTGGAGAAGGGGCAGATTCCTGCTCTGAAGGTTATGGGCTCTGTCCTTGAACAGGGTGAGACCAGACAATGAGAACTGGTCAGTCCTGGGAGAAACAGGATGGAGAACATGTCATGGGGTCTCACAGTGGGCAGGAGAGGAGTGGGGCTGCTTCTCATCATGCCTTTTTTTCCCTGATTCTTACACTCCTACCTGTTTCCCAGGATCTGATTGCCGTCATCCACTCACCCCCTTCCAAGGCATTTAATAAGGGACTTTGTGTTACCTGGTTGACTTCAGGAGGAACAATGTCCAGCATCTCACCTGGAAATTGAGGGTGGAACCTCTGTCCTCAGGACGTACCATCAGACTAAATGAGCCAAAGGGGGAGTGTTCTCTTCTATATCAATAATGCTTACTGAACCTTAATTCCAGTGTTTGTGTTTTTCACAGAAGACTCATCTAGTGTAGGATTAACACTGAATGCCAAATATACAGACAGGACAACGACACCCTGATTAGAACTTTATAAACAAGTTTTCAGTCTTGTCAAAGAGTCTTTTTCCTCACCAATGGAGACCGTGAATTGAAATCACAGTTCTTTCTTTTTCACAGAAGGGTTGATTCAATTCCAAAATCATCAAAAAGTGGTAATACACAGATGGATTCACATGCTTAGCGCATACGGACAGATTTCAGCTATCATTCGATGTGTGGAGATTCTGCTCCATGTGGGCATTCACTTTAAAACCTTGTCCATTGAAAAAGCTCAGTCTCTGCGTGTGCTTACAAACACATTTCACCTTATGTTGATTCATTGCTTCTGTGAGGTGCCAAGGATGAAACCCGGGGCCCTACAGGTGCTGGGCACACACTCTACCACTGAGCTCCACCCTCAGCCCACATAAGTCACACTATATGATCTTTCAGTTTTCAAGATGCATGATTTAATATTTAGATCAAATAGCATCAAATATCTTCCTTCACATCTCAACCTCGGTCTCTTATAAGAAGAGGAATGGGAGATAAAATATCTAAAGTTCTCAATGGGCTTATAAAACATGGGGAATTTTTCTTAAAACACAAAACAGTAGTAATGTGAAATAATAAAATTAATTCAGTTTCAAAAAGAATAAAAGGCAAACATGACATTGCAAGTAGAAGAAGCCAGAGCCTGTATGAATGTATCTCTCCAAGCAAAAATACGATGATGCTATGTCCAAGTAATGAAGACTGACTCTTCTAGGAGACTGTAGCCAAGAACAACTGTAAAAGTTGTCTTTAATCAACTAATTGATTTGGTTTTGACTTGATCAAAATATCTGTATGTATTTGTGAGGTACAATGTGATGTTTTGTTTCTTTTGTGGATTGAGTAGTGATAACTCAGGTTAACTAGCATATCCATCCCCTAAAATGTTATCTTTGCTCTTTGATGAGCACATTCATATTTCTGTCTTCATTTGAAGATATTCATCTCTGTTAATTATGTTTACCTTGCTGGGCCAGAAAAAACCATAGCTCATTCTTCCCATCAAACCCTAACCCTGTACCTAGTGATCAATATCCCTTTCTCTGCCCTCCCTCCTGTGATCCCTGTATCTGGTGGCCACTATTCTATTCCCACTTCTATGATAACAATTTTGTGAGATTCCTGCTCTGTGTGAGATCATGCTATGTTTTTCTTTCTACGCTTGACTTATCTCACTTACACGGTGTTCAAAGTATCCTGCATTTGTCACAAATGATAAAAATTGCATGCTTCCTCATGATAGGATAGTATTTATTCTGTGTGTGTGTGTGTGTGTGTGTGTGTGTGTGTGTGTGTGTGTGCGTTTGATGCCTCTGGCACAACAGACCTGGGAATACTGGTGGAGTATTTTTTCACCTGTTTATTTCATTTTCTTTGAGTAGATACTCAAGAAAGGAGTTCCTGGGTTGAGTGGTACCCCTAGTTTTAGTTTTGAGGGGAACCCCATAATATTTTCCATATGGCTGCACTAATTTAAATTCTCAACAAGAATATACAGAGTTCCTATCTCCACATTCTCTCTAGGACTTGTTATGTTCTATCTTTTTCATGTTCATTCTCACTGAGAATATGAGGTTGTATTGTCAAATTCTTGCCCCTGTAAGTTGGTTGAAGGAAGCTACACTCTTGCTGGTCACAGAGGTACAAGCCTGTGGTGCCAGCTACTTAGGAGACTGAGGCAGGAGGATCACAAGTTCAAGGCTATCCCAGACAACTTAGTGTGACCCATTCTCAAAACAACATAAAAAGGGCTGGGGGTATAGCTCAGTGTTAGTGGGTCTCTGATTTCAGTCCCCAGTATATGAAAAAGGAAGAACAGAAAAGTAAGCAAGCTAGTTAGCAATGCCCAAAGGAAGGAAGATCTTGTAGCCAATAATTACTTCCCAAGTCAGACATGTTTCATTTTGATGAAGAAACATGAAAGACAATATCCATTCAGCTTTATTCATAATGGCAATAAAACAGATACACAAATTTTATCAAAATTGTGAAGACTGAGTTTTTACTGTCACCATACAGCATGCAAAATAAAGTACATTAAACCCCCCAAAGTGATGGACTCTCAAAGCTACGCCAATGAAAGTGACAACCAAGATGCAGAAATCATTTATGACCTTGACAACCAACATGCAGAAATCATTTATGACCTTGACAACCAAGATGCAGAAATCATCTATCAAGGTCAAAGAGAAGAAAATGGTTGCAATCACTTGTTCAGCCATGTAAGAATGAGTGATAAGAAGGCCTTACTGTTCTGTATAAGGTTTAGGGGGAAGGAGTATGGGCATTAGCATTAAAAACTGACCACAGGGTTGGGAGGAGCTCAGTGGCAGGGTGTCTGCCTGTGGTGTTCTAAGCCATGACGTCACAAAAACAAACAAAACTGGCTGCAGTAGTCAAATTTCTCTACTTCTCTGATGAGGATATATGCAATTACATTTACAGACTGACATATCATCTGGATAAGATCATTGTCTGCAAAATCCTTTTTCAACAGGAGTAACACCCACACACATGCTCACATTCACAAGTGAAGAGGATCGGGATATGGAAGTATCAATTTTAAGGCCACCATTCAGGGCTGGGGATGTAGCTCGGTTGGTAGTGCTTGTCTCACATGCACAAGGCCCTGGGTTCAATCCCCAACACCACCAAAATGAATAAATAAAGCCACAGATGACACAGAGGTCTTCTACACAAATCCTTAGAGAGGTCTGTGGTCTGTGGACCAAGTCAGGGACCTCAGCTTTCTGCCTCTGGCACCATGTCCAGGCACAGCACCTGGATCTGTGGCCACACCTGGGGATGAGGAGAGCACTCCTTAGAAGAGTCCACCTCCTGTAGGACTCAGGGGAACCACAAGTCTGGAAACTTCTCTTTCCTACTCCTCAAGTCCTTTTACCTTTTAAGGAAAAAAATTCTCTTTGTTCCAAACCATTATTTCGAAACCATTACTGAGATAATCTAAACATTTGCACTTTATCACAGTGCGAATGAACAGGGTGGATGCTGATGTGACCTCATAAGGACACAGTTTCCCAGGAGGCATCTCAGTCATTCCCTGGGTGTGAATGCAGTATCTGTGCTTCACAGGGGTCCACCAGTGAGATCAGTGCCCGTGGCCTTAACCATGGGACCAGGCTGAAGATGGTCTCCACACAAGGCCTTGACTTGGGCAAATTGTTCCCAGCCCACTCTACCTTCTTGAGTTATAGAACTGTCCAAAAACCAAAGAAGAGCTTGAAATCCAAGAGGAAGTGCAGATAGCCTTTCTATTCTCGCCGACTTGTGATTGGGAGGGTTTGTGTTCTAGGTGACAGTACATTGCTTACATATTTCCCCAGCCTTTCCCGTCCTCCAACTTGCCTGTTTCTAAGACTGTGCCAACACAAGTTTTCTAGATCTAAACGCTTCCTTCAGGCTACACTTCTATAAAACCTGAGCGAAGAAACTGTGTTTGCAATATTGAAAGTTTATGTCTAACGGCACAGACTTGGACAAAACTCAGTGTCATGCTTCAAGAGAAATTTACATGCACTTGTTTGTCACCTTTTCCCATCATTTTAGGAACATGGGGTGGCAGAATCACAGGGCATTGTGGGTCTTGAGGAAACCTGTCAGTTTGTTTTCATCTAGAAATACAAGTCAAAAGCCAAAGACACGGCCTATAGGAGCAGTTCTACTCATAAGCTTCCTCAAGGCCTCCTTCACGTCCCTGTTCAACATGTAAAGGACCAGAGTGGACATCACTGAGGCCACTACACTGTTTCTTTTATTACTTGAGTATATTAACATCGGGTTTCTTCGTTTTATTAGGATGGAAGGCATCTTCACTAATCAAGTTCAACTATCACAGAATCTCCTCTATGACATCATCTAATTATGAAACTTTATGGATAATGACCCTAAGATGGTGGGTGTTCTTACTGCCTTGAAGGATATGGATTAGCAGTAACAGGTCCCAGCTGTGGCTTCACAGGGCATGAATACTCAGGCTTTTGCATTTATCCTCACAATAGGATTAAGTTTAAGATGAAATGAACAAGATCCCAACCAGGGGGACAGCTGGAAACTATTCCATATTCAAAAACACCACTTTGTTTAAATACTGCCCTTCCCTGTCTACCTTCTCCACCTACCTTCTTGTGAGAATGTACCACAGAACATTTGCTTCAGACGGATCCTATGGGACCTGAGAAAAGCTGTTGTGTTTAGATCATTGAAATCGTGTGGAAACCCTCATAGAGATAACCATGAAGCAATGTCAGGATCTGAACCAAGTTCAATGCACCTGCTCATTATGTTGCTTATTCACTTTGGGAAAATTCAGTGATAGCAGTAGCAGGCTTTCTGGCTCACCAGTCCTTCCGTTCTTTTATGAACACTAGAAACATAATTCCCCCCAAAATGTGAGTGCATCATAGGAGAGAACTTGTTTTATCAATTAGTTTTCTCAAGGCCTCCTTCATGTCCCTGTTCCTCAGGCTGTAGATGAAGGGATTCAGCATCTGAGGGACCACAGAGTACATCACTGAAGCCACTGCAGTCTTCCTGGGGGAGTCAGTCACTGCAGAGCTAATGTACACCCCAAAAGCTGTCCCATAGAACAAGGAGACAACACACAGGTGAGACCCACAGGTGGAAAAGGCTTTATGCTTTCCTCCTGATGATGGCATTCTCAAGACAGTGGTCACAATGTGAATATAAGAAAAAATGATTCCACAGAGAAAAGCACCAGCAAATACACCTGATGCCAAATATACCAGGAGGTTATTGATGAGGGTGTCAGAACAGGCCAGCTTGATGACCTGAGCAAGATCACAGAAGAAGTGGGGGATCTCCAGGGCTTCTGTGCAGAAGGACAGTCGCAGCACCATCAGAGTGTGCAGCAGGGCGTCCACAGTGCTGATGAGCAGGGAGATCAGAATCAGCTGGACACACAGGCAGGGGTTCATGATGACCGTGTACCTCAGGGGATGACAAATGGCCACATAGCGATCATAGGCCATCACTGTTAGGAGGCAATTCTCTAAACCACCAAAAATCAAGACAAAGCAGACCTGGGAGAGGCAGTCAGTGTATGTGGTGCTCTGAACCTCTGTTAGGATGTTCACCAGCATCTTTGGGATCGTGCTTGTGCTGAAACAGATGTCATTAAAGGACAGATTGCAGAGGAAGACATACATCGGGGTGTGGAGGTGGGGGTCGGAGATGACAGCCAGGATGATGAGCAGGTTCCCCAGGATGGTGACCAGGTACATGGACAGGAACAGGCTGAAGATGAGGGGCTGCAGGGCTGGGTCCTCTGTCAGTCCCAGGAGGAGGAATTCTGGAACAGCTGTGTGGTTTCTGGGTTCCATGTTGTTGAAGAATCTCTAATAAATGTTGGGTGAAGAAAAATTTTTTAGACTGCAGCAGTAAGGCTGTTAGAAAACCACACCAGCAGACTTCTTAGGAATTTCAAACATGGGGGATTGGTTTTTCTCTCTCCCCTTTTTCTTATTCCCTTTATGGCTGCTCAGGATGAAATTCGAGTGACATCCTTGCCCTCAAGTTCAAAGCATTTGCTAAGGGACACTGTTACCTGGTTTTCATCAAGAGGAACGATTCCAGTATCTCACCTGGATATTGAAGATGGAAAGTCTGTCCTCAGGAAATGCAGACAAGCTAAACAAGTCCACAGGCTCCTGTTCAAGAGGAGTCCTCTCTGGGAAGAGGCCCAGGTGCTGTGCCCTGACAGATGCAGGCTCCTGAGTGAGCTGGTCACAGGTTGATTCCTATAATGTCCGTTTCCCTGGGGGCCCAATATCCACAGCTCCTCCTGAGACCAGTTGCTTTAGTGTCATTCAGATCCCAACAGTGCATAGCTTTAAGGATGAAGAGCATAGAAGAGAGTAATTCAGGGAGGCTCAGTCCCTGACCTTGGAGGCCGCATGTGCAGCATTCAGTTCTCCACATCCTTTATGCTCATCTCCATTGTAGGGTAATGGCACAACACGCATCTCAATAAATCCCATTATTCCTTTTCAATTACAAATAGAGAAATCTACATAGTTACTAATATCAGGAACACTGATTTCCACCATAGATATGAAAATATGCCTTATATGTGGGCATAAAGAATGCAGTTATAAATATTAACTAAGATATGGTGAAAATTCCCTCACAAGTGTTTTTCCTATCTCACATTGCTATTTAATGAGTTATAATATTTGTTATTTATGTTTGCATAGAGGGCCTCTAATATGTTTATTTTTTTTATCAGTGTTGCAAAAAATATAGGCAGGACCATGAATCCTGGGTTAGAATTTCATAGGTACTTTTTTCAATATTGTTACAATAGTCTCAGTAATATTCTTTAGAAATGGAGACTTTGAGTAGAAATTATGTTTCTTCATTTTTTTTGAACACATAGATATTGTATTAAATTTTCTGAATATAAGATTAATATGTATCAACAATTAACAAGTGCATTTTAACATTGAAACAAATATTATTACATTAGTACAACAATAAATAAAATAAGTAGGAATAAATCTATAAATATATACAAAAATCTATATAAGGAAAATACAAATCTCTGTTAAACAAATCAATAAATAAATGAAGAGTATCATGGATGAGAAGAATCAATATTTTCAAGATGTGAGTTCTTCCCAATGTGATCTATATAGTCAATAGAATCCCAAACAAAGTTCTAGTAGATTACTTTATGCATATTGAGAAACTTATTCTAATGTCTTTAGAGAGCTAAAAGACTCAGAATAGACAGCATAATATTGCAGAAAAGAACAAATTTTAAAGGAATTACTCTGACTTCAAGATTTACTAGGATGTTATATTAATATTATAATATGAATGTTCTACAGTAATATATATTTACTATGATGTTATATCACATATATAATGTTATATTAATTTATAGTATATGATGTTATATTAATTACTCTGATGTTATATTAATACAGACATTGTGGTATGATGAAACAATAGACAAATCAATGGAAAAGTAGATAAATCAAAAGTACCTGCATAAATATAGTCAAATGATTTTTGGGAAAAGAGTAAGACAGTGAAATGCAGAAGAAAGTGTTTTCAACAAATGAGCTAGGGAACTTCCAAATTCATTCTACGAGGCCAACATCACCCTGATTCCTAAACCAGACAAAGACACTTCAAAGGAACAAAACTACAGACCTATATCTCTAATGAACCTAGATGCAAAAATCCTCAATAAAATTCTGGCGAATCAGATACAAAAACATATCAAAAAAAATGTGCACCATGATCAAATAGGATTCATCCCTGGGATGCAAGGCTGGTTCAATATATGGAAATCAATAAATGATATTCACCACATCAATAGATTTAAAAATAAGAACCATATGATCATCTCGATAGATGCGGAAAAAGCATTCGACAAAATACAGCATCCCTTTATGTTCAAAACTCTCGAAAAACTAGGGATAACAGGAACATACCTCAACATTGTAAAAGCAATCTATGCTAAGCCTTAGGCTAGCATCATTCTGAATGGAGAAAAATTGAAGGCATTCCCTCTAAAATCTGGAACAAGACAGGGATGCCCTCTCTCACCACTTCTGTTCAACATAGTTCTGGAAACACTGGCCAGAGCAATTAGACAGACAAAAGAAATTAAAGGCATAAAAATAGGAAAAGAAGAACTTAAATTATCTCTATTTGCAGATGACATGATTACCTAGCAGACCCAAAAGGGTCTACAAAGAAACTATTAGAGCTAATAAATGAATTCAGCAAAGTGACAGGATATAAAATCAACATGCATAAATCAAAGGCATTCCTGTATATCAGTGACAAATCCTCTGAAATGGAAATGAGGTCAACCACTCCATTTACAATATCCTCAAAAATAATAAAATACTTGGGAATCAACCTAACAAAAGAGGTGAAAGACTTATACAATGAAAACTACAGAACCCTAGAGAGAGAAATTGAAGAAGATCTTAGAAGATGGAAAAATATACCCTGTTCATGGATAGGCAGAACTAACATCATCAAAATGGCGATATTACCAAAAGTTCTCTAGGTTTAAGGCAATGCCAATCAAAATCCCAACGGCATTTCTTGTAGAAATAGAGAAAGCAATCATGAAATTCATATGGAAAAATAAAAGACCCAGAATAGCAAAAACAATGCTAAGCAGGAAGTGTGAATCAGGTGGTATCGCGATATCAGACTTCAAACTATACTACAGAGCAATATTAACAAAAACACCATGGTACTGATACCAAAACAGGTGGGTGGACCAATGGTACAGAATAGAGGACACAGAAACCAACCCACAAAACTACAACTTTCTTATATTTGATAAAGGGGCTAAAAGCTTGCAATGGAGGAAGGATAGCATCTTCAACAAATGGTGCTGGGAAAACTGGAAATCCACATGCAACAAAATGAAACTGAATCCCTTTCTCTCGCCATGCACAAAAGTTAACTCAAAATGGATCAAGGAGCTTGATATCAAATCAGAGACACAGCATCTGATAGAAGAAAAAGTTGGTTATGACCTACATACTGTGGGGTCGGGCTCCAAATTCCTCAATAGGACACCCATAGCACAAGAGTTAATATCTAGAATCAACAAATGGGACTTACTCAAACTAAAAAGTTTTTTTCTCAGCAAAAGAAACAATTAGAGAGGTAAATAGGGAGCCTACATCATGGGAACAAATCTTTACTCTTCACACTTCAGATAGAGCCCTAATATCCAGAGTATATAAAGAACTCAAAAAATTAGACAATAAGATAACAAATAACCTAATCAACAAATGGGCCAAGGACCTGAACAGACACTTCTCAGAGGAGGACATACAATCAATCAACAAGTACATGAGAAAATGCTCACCATCTCTAGCAGTCAGAGAAATGCAAATCAAAACCACCCTAAGATATCATCTCACTCCAGTAAGATTGGCAGCCATTAGGAAGTCAAACAACAAGTGCTGGCGAGGATGTGGAGAAAAGGGTACACTTGTACATTGTTGGTGGGACTGCAAATTGGTGCAGACAATTTGGAAAGCTGGGAATGGAACCACCATTTGACCCAGCTATTCCCCTTCTGGGTCTATTCCCTAAAGACCTAAAAATAGCATGCTACAGGGACACTGCTACATCGATGTTCATAGCAGCACAATTCATGATAGCAAGACTGTGGAACCAACCTAGATGCCCTTCAATAGACGAATGGATAAAAAAATGTGGCATTTATACACAATGGAGTATTACTCTGAATTAAAAAATGACAAAATCATAGAATTTGAAGGGAAATGGATGGCATTAGAGCAGATTATGCTAAGTGAAGCTCGCCAATCCGTAAAAAACAAATACCAAATGTCTTCTTTGATATAAGGAGAGTAACTAAGAACAGAGTAGGGACGAAGAGCATGAGAAGAAGACTAACATTAAACAGGGATGAGAGGTGGGAGGGAAAGGGCGAGAGAAGGGAAATTGCATGGAAATGGAAGGAGACCCTCAGGGTTATACAAAATTACATACAAGAGGAAGTGAGGGGAAAGGGAAAAATAATACAAGGGGGAGAAATGAATTACAGTAGAGGGGGTAGAGAGAGAAGAGGGGAGGGGAGGGGAGGGGAGGGGAGGGGGATAGTAGAGGATAGGAAAGGCAGCAGAATACAACAGACACGAGTATGTCAATATGTAAATCAATGGAAGTGTAACTGATGTGATTCTGCAATCTGTATATGGGGTAAAAATGGGAGTTCATAACCCAATTGAATCAAAGTGTGAAATATGATATATCAAGAACTATGTAATGTTTTGAGCAACCAATAAAAAAATTTAAAAAAAACAAATGAGCTAGGAAAGGCAGCAGAATACAACAGTCACTAATATGGCATTATGTAAAAATTGTGAATGTGTAACTGATGTGATTCTGCAATTTGTATTTGGGGTAAAAATGGGAGTTCATAACTCACTTGGATCAAATGTATGAAAGATGATATGTCATGAGATTTGTAATGTTTTGAACAACCAATTTTTTTAAAAAAAAAAGCAACAAATGAGCTGGAACACCTGGGCATCCACTTACAAAAAGTGAAAGACAAAAAAATAAAATAAAACAAAACCTATACACAGACTTGTACCCTTCACAAAAATTAACCAAATTAACATAAGATTTGAAACTGCAAAACTCCTAGAACGTAACATAGGAGAAAACGTAGATGACCTTGGTTTTGGTGATGACTTGGTAGATAATGACAACTAAAGGAATAAGCCATTTAAAACAGAATTAACAAAATGTACTTTTAAAATTAAAAATTTTTAGCTCTGTAAATACCATGTCACAGAATGAAAATAAGCCTAGTATAGGAGAAAATATCTGATAAATACTTTTTAAATATTTTTTGTTTTATTTATTTTATTTTTTTTATAATTTTATTTTTTTAAATTTAATTAGTTCTATGTGACAGCAGAATGAATTTTGGTTCATTATACACAAATGGAGCACAGCTTTTCATTTCTCTGGTAGTATACGATAGTACATTGGTAGTATAGAGTTGCACCCCATGTGCAGTCATACATGTACCCAGGGTAATGATTTCCATCTCATTCCACCATCTTTTCTACCCCTGTGCCCTTCCCTCCCTCTTTGTGGGGCAGGTTGCTCAGAAAACACACCAAGTTCTATCCAAATTGAAGAGTCTTTATTTAGCTGGTGGGCCAGTGACTGCTTCCCGCAGGACTCATAACTATCTCTGCAAGTAAGAGCCTCAAGCTTCAACATTTTAGGATATTTAAAGGCAAAGACCTCAAAAAGCACAACAGGGTTTCCGTAGCTGCAAGAAAGCAGGTTTCAGCAGCTGGATTGGGCAGTTAGTGACACAACGCAGTGGGTACATTGGTCTTTCCCACAGGACTTTCCAGAAAGCAAGAAAGGAAATGGGTCAAAATGACCCTAGTGGAGTACAAGTTAGAGAATGGTTGCTAACATGTAGACAATCAATCTCTGACAAGGTACATTGCCCAAGAAAGATGGAAACCAAAGAGAACAATTTCACATTGTTTAAGAATTGCTGTTTCTTGTTGCCAAGTATGCTATGCTAGGTAACTATTAATGGGTAGAGAGGCAGGACTTTCCATGGGAGGAGCATTTCTTACATGATATGGAGTCTGCTTTGTTATTGCCCATAGAGCCTGACCCATAACACCTCCCTTTGCCCAATCACAGTTCCTCCATTCTTCCCATGCCTCACCCCCATGATTTTCACTTTTAACTGAGGTGATAATTCAATTACAAAGTCACCAAAAGGTAGTGCCATTCAGATAAACCCACATGCTCAGAGCATTTAGTCAGATTTCACTCATCACTTAGTAGGTACAGAAGGTGCTCAATCAGTGTTAGTGTTCATTTAAAAAATGTTGTAATTAAGGGCTGAGCCAGTGAGACCTGCCCTCTCTCAACTCCTGTATGCTTTTTATGGTATTTTAGTTAATTAATCGGCATCTTCTGTGTTTTCAACACATTTTACCCCATGTTAACTCATTCTGTAGGAATTTGAGATTTTCAAGATGTGATGTGTTTCTCCAATATCTTAAACAAATGCACTTTTAAAGATTTTCCTTTGCCTCCCCTCCTCCCTCCTCCCGTTCTCTTTCCTCCATTTCACTGCTCTTCTGTTTTTCATAGTTTTTAAACTAATGCATTATCAATACACATAAAGGTGAATTTCATGGTGGTGTATTCGTAAGTGTTCACAGAAGAGTTTGCTCAGTTTCATTCCACTGTTCTTCCCTTATTGCATTCCTCCTCCCTCTCCTCAATCCCCTTCCTCTTATCCACTGATCTCTCTTCTATAAACTCAATCACTCCTCCCCCCCACTGCCGGTGGTACTGGGGATTGAACCAATGGCCTAGTGCATGGTAGGCATGCACTCTACCAACTGAGCTATATCTCCAACCCCAAACTCATTTACTTTTTTTTTTAATACCAGGGATTGAACTTAGGGGCACTTGACCATTGAGCCACACCTCCGGCCGTATTTTGTATTTTATTTAGACACAGGGTCTCACTGAGCTGCTAAGAGCCCTGACATTGCTGAGACTGGCTTTGAACTGTCTATTTTCCTATCTTAGGCTTCTGAGCCACTGGGACTACAGGCTCCTGCCTCTCATTCACTTTTAAAAAGAGAAATAATAGGTATCATATAGAAAGTCATCGATGGGATTATAAAATAAGATAAGCGTTTCAATCAACCAAAACAACAGTACATGAAAAATAAACTAACATACTTCTGGTTTCAAAAAACAATGCTAACATGATATATTGAGTGGGATAAAGCCAAAGTCCTTTGTGGATTTATCTCCATAGTGAAGAATGTTCTTCCTTCTTCTTTCCAGAATACCAGAAATACATTGTTTGCCAAGGAAAAGTGTAGAACTCTGTTTTTCATAAGTATTCCTTTGTGTTGCGAATGACCTGTATGTGTACATATCTAGGAAGAGGGCTGTGTAGTTGTGATTCCTGTGTCTACTGGGGATAGATCAAGTCAGGATCATTAGCACAACCATCTCTTCAAAGCTTTATCATTTTGTTGTGGAGAGTACATTCAAATCTCTCTCCTCTCTGTGTGATATACAATGCATTTCTGTTCTTATGTTTACCCTGTGGTGTCCCAAACACCTAAGATTATTACTTTTCTCCAACAATAACATGTGTCTATGATTTAGCCATCACTCACCCCCTTCCATACTATAACTATCTTATGTCCCGTTTCTAGTTTTAAACTTTTTCTTAAATTCATATTCTGAAACAATCCTTATGAAAATCTTGAATTTAGACAAATTATTCCTTTTTTATAAGATGAAAAACTTTATGAATTTTATGGTATTTTAATTTAAATGCAGCTGAATGTTTTTACTCTTTGCATATCAAATTACACCTGTTAGAATACACTTAGTAACCTTGCTTTTAGTGAAGTCACAGAAATACTGCAACCTGAAATTACTTTTCTATTTACCATTCTATAAAAACATGTTTACTAAACCCAAATATGTGTTACCTTGTGGAATTCAGAAGCCAAGGGTACTTGAAATTATATTTAGCAGTCGATGTTTATGTACTTTAATTTTATAAATAAATCACATGTGCCCTCTAGTGAACATTTATGAAGATTAATCCCATTATGTTAAATTTAATTTACTCAGTTTTAACTGTTAATTATGGGTTATCCATGAAAAACAAACTTACTCAACATTCTAAGCATCTTTTCTCAACCAAAGACAAATCCTAAAAGCAATGGAAATTATGCTTTAAACATCTTATACTGCTCAAACTTTACACAAATCAGTGCTCCTCAGTGTGAGGTTTCACAACAGTAAGAATAAGCATGTAGTAGGGGGGCTGATAAACCAAACCAATCTGTGATTCAAGATTTGTCCAGAGGAGAGACAATGGATCCCATCAAAACCTTGCTCTTAAGGGGAGTATTTTTTTTGCTATTTAATTCCTGGGGCATGTTATTTCCTCCTTAAACAAAATCTTGGTTAAGATCACATGGATCATTCTCCCAGGGTCGCTTTGGCCCAAATGGCCTTTTTCGCTTTTAGAAGACCTCCAGAGGAGGAAGCTTGTTTTTCCTTTTCCTGGGAGACACTTGCCAAAGAAATTGTTGCTGTTTGGGTGAGAATGTTATTTATGCATTTAATTTAAACAACAATTTTATCCCTGGAGGAGGACTAGATAATCTGGCATATACACACACACATATACAAAGAAAAAATAAAGTACTAATCTCTTCCCTACTGCCAGTTTGCATTCAAGGGGTTGGAGCACAGGATATCTTTGAGCAGGACCTGTCTCCCTCATCATCATCACAAGGCCATTAACTTTGAGTGATCTCAGCTCTGTCAATTGTACCCAGAGGTACAAATTCTTTGGGCTTTTTTCTGAAACGAGGCAGATTGATATTCAATGGAAGAGGCCCTTGACCATCCCTTTGCAGAGGCTGCCAATAAACCTCAGGATGGCTTTAGTTTGTGTTTTTTTAGTTTGGTGGGACACTGTCACAGCAAGAACCCAAAAACAACTCAGCAAGGTCCTCAGCCCCCCCAGACCCCACCGGCCAGCAGAAGCAGTTGACCAAGTCCCACTTTAAAACTCTAGTTTTACACCTGGGGGCAAAAAGGGGGCTCTAAGGCAGGGCAGAGTCCAGGTCCTCTTGTGACTGAATGCTCCCTCTTCGCCTCCAATGCCAACCCAGTAAGGAGGACACGATTTTGAGAATAAGGGAAAAAAAAAGTTTGATTGTTTTGCTAACAGAGGAGAAACACAGGGGTCTCCTGTCTCAGAGGCTGTGATTCTGCCCATCAGCAGGAACAGGGGGCTTTCAGAGGTGATTCAAAGGCCACATTCCACATGCTTTCTGTAGGAGTTGGGATTCGCTGATTAAATTGTAAGAAATTCATTTTTGAGATCTTCTGGTGCCATCCCCAAAGCCTGGATTCCTTCCTTCCTATAGGACTGTGTACTCAAGGACAGATAAATCTGCCCAGGTTTAAAATGAAGAAGAAAGGCCACCCTATTTCCCCTGAGATCAGGGAGGAGGAAAGATCCAGAGGAACAGGGAGAGAAGGAGAAAGAGAAACATGGTCGATTTCCAAAATAAGTTGCAGGGGCAGAGCCCAAGGGCTGTATTCCAAGCACAAAGTCGACCACTGTTACTCTCTTGACCATTTTTATTTTTAAGCCTAGGCAGCTTTTGGGGGACTTTTCCCCTCAGCCCAGGGCTGGTGTCCCTTACCCACACTGGGGTGACCTGTGACTTCTTGGAGACAGATGGAGAAGCAGTGCCTTTTACACCAGCGACTGCGTTTCTAGCTGTTCAGACTCCTCATGACTTGCTACCAAAAGCTCAGTCCTTGTCCTTGATGCCAATTGAATGATGGGGACACAGTTTTGAAAAGGAAAAGTCAGTTTTACTGTTTTGCTAGCTAAAGAGAGACACAGGAGGCTCCTATCCCAGGGGCTGTGATTCTGCTCATCCAGGAGAACCGAAGGTGTTGAAGAAGTGACTCATTCCAGGTGTTCCCTATGGAGGGCTGTGATCCACGTGTTATTTGGGGGACAGCCAGTCCTTGGATTGCCATCCCTGAAGTCTGAATTGTACTTGGTTCCTGTGGTGGCTGTGTGTTCAAGGACAGATAACTCAGCCTAGGGTTGTAAAAACCTGATCCTGTTCCCTACCCCCAGGTTAGGGAGAAGGGGAGGGAGAAGAGGAAAGGAAAACAGGCCCATTTTAAAATAACCCTCCTGGCAGAGCAGCAAGGGCTGTATTCAAATCACGAGGGGGACCACTGTCACATGACTACATAATAGGAAATAAGGTCACTCTACAAAAATATCCGTTTCACCCTCCTATCATGCAGGGCCATATTCATAAGTAAGAGGCATTAAGATCTGGAAGCCTCATTCCAAGGGCCACCCTTCAACTTAGGACATGGATGTCTTCAGTGTGACTGTTAGCAACATCTGGGTGCTGTAGGAAATCAGCAAGGGAAACTTGACTGCTGCAGAAGAAGATCTGCCCAGGTTTTTAACTCTAACACAGCACAGCCCCTTGCTTTAATAGGAGGAGTGTGGGGTCACAATCTACGTGACTGACTAATTAAAATGGGGAGGACCAGGAGAAGGGCTGTGGTGATGACTGCATCACCTTCTACTCTCTAGGCACTGTGATTGGAAGACCGAGGACAAAGGGAGATAGATTGGGGGCTCAATATGAGCATTTTTCAACCAAATGACAGAGGCAGGAAACGGGAAGCAAACCTCCGGTCAGAAAGCTTTTCTTTCATCTGCAGTGAAGTCAGTGGACCAGGTACAGGAGGGCTCATTTTCTGGGTATGGAAAATGGTCCCCTGGTTACAGAAAAAGTCTGGGTTTTACAGTTGACCACCAGAGCGAATGCACCATTGGAGACTGCAGATGTGCAGTTTGGACAGTCAGCAACCTAGTTGTGCAGGTGAAAATTTTAGCTCAGGAAGGCAGGTGTAAAAAGTTTTAAATTTGTTGTCACGGGGAAAAGCCCACAACGCGGTGTTCACTGCTTGTCTCTTGGACACACTGGTACCTAGAGCTTCATTATTTGCTTTTCACCACTTAGGACTCATCTGCAATGGAAAGGGTAAACGTTCAGGGCCCAGCACTTCAGTATTTGCCTCCTCCCTTCAGAACTGTGAGGTTAGTGCTTGGCTAGTTTCCTGTCCCTCCACCTGAGCTGCACCTTCTCTCCACTTTTCTTCAGGGGCTGGCTATTTTGCAGGAATATTATTTTCCATAACTCTTCACTCAAAATGCCTGCATTCCAACCGCATGGTCTGGTAACTGGAAAAGAGCTCTTCCTAAATATGCAGGAGGAAATGTAGGTTTTAGGTGGCAGCACGCACATTTTTGTTACATATTAGGAAACTTAGAGAACAGGTTTCACTTTGACAGAAATTAATGTTCCACAGACTCCACAGAGAGGGCAGTTACCAAAGCACAGAGAGACGGGCACTCAGCTGTCTGCCTCTGGCCCCATGTCCAGGTACAGCCTCTGCATCTCCTGCAACCTCCTGGGGACCCTGAGGAGCACATGTCCTGGGGGGAGGCCACCTCAGGTAGGACTCAGTGAAGCCCAAATGCCTGAAATGACCCATGAATGTCTGAAATCACTGCCACGAACAACAATCCTCTTTACTATCTCTGTGCACTAGAGTTAGGTTTCCTTTTTCTTGGAGAACTCAAGGCATCTTTATAGATAAAAAGTCCAATATTGCAAAATGATCTGAAGCCTCTGAGATAATCTAAATGTGTAAATTTTGTAAATAATGGAACTGTGCAGGCTGGGTGATAATGCGACAGCATAAGGACACAGTTTTCTAGGAACTGCCCCATCCTCCCCGCAATTGATCATGAAAATTCAATTTCTGTGCCTCACCGGAGGTCCTCCTGTGAGGTGGGCACATACTTTCCGTGTCCTCCGCTTGTGGTTCTCTCAGAGCGCACAGCAGAGTTTGCTAGAGCTACAAACGCTCCTTCAGTTTCTGCTTCTCTGAAACCCAAGCAAAGAAAATGGTTTAAAGAACTTAAATTATGTGCCAAATATTTCAAATTGAATGAAAAAAATACTCAGGTTTCAAGCCAATCTAAAATGCACGTGGTCATTATGAGGTCTCATACACTCAGGACAAGGTAGTGGTGGAAGAAGAAGGTGTTCTGGTGAAGCAGGAGTCCTGTCACTGGGACTCACTCTGGAAGCCCAAATCCAAGTCAGATAACACCTCACAGAGGAGGAGCTGCCCTTCCCAGGAGCTTCCTCAAGGCCCCCTTCATGTCCCTGTTCCTCAGGCTGTAGATGAAGGGGTTCATCATCTGAGGGACCACAGAGTACATCACTGAGGCCACTGCAGTCTTCCTGGGGGAGTCGGTCACCTCAGAGCTAATGTACACCCCAAATCCTGTCCCATAGAACAGGGAGACAACCGACAGGTGAGACCCACAGGTGGAAAAGGCCTTGTGCTTTCCTCTGGATGATGGCATCCTCAAGACAGAGCACACAATGTGAGTGTAAGAGAAAATGATCCCAGAGATAGATGCAACCGCAAGGAGACCAGTGACCAGGTAGACCAGCAGGTTATTGATGAGGGTGTCAGAACAGGCCAGCTTGATGACCTGAGCAAGTTCACAGAAGAAGTGGGGGATCTCCAGGGCTTCTGTGCAGAAGGACAGTCGCAGCACCATCAGAGTGTGTAGCAGGGCATCCACAGTGCTGATGAGCAGGGAGATCAGAATCAGCTGGACACACAGGCAGGGGTTCATGATGACCGTGTACCTCAGGGGATGACAAATGGCCACATAGCGATCATAGGCCATCACTGTTAGGAGACAGTTCTCTAAACCACCAAAAATCAAGGCAAAACAGACCTGGGAGAGGCAGTCAGTGTATGTGGTGCTCTGAACCTCTGTTAGGATGCTCACCAGCATCTTTGGGATCGTGCTTGTGCTGAAACAGATGTCATTAAAGGACAAGTTGGAGAGGAAGACATACATCGGGGTGTGGAGGTGGGGGTCAGAGCTGACAGCCAGGATGATGAACAGATTTCCCATCATAGTGACCAGGTACATGGACAGGAACAGGCTGAAGATGAGGGGCTGCAGGGCTGGGTCATCTGTCAGTCCTAGGAGAAGAATTTCTGAAATAGCTGTGTGGTTTCTTGTTTCCATGTTGTTCAAATCTGAAAAAAGTTTTGGGTGAAAAGAGAATATATGGATAGAAGCAGAAACACTTTCAAATAAAACCTCACCTACAAAAACCATGGTCTGATGATTTCTAGACTTCAGAACTGTGAGAAAAAAGTTCTTTTTTAGGCCACCCTATCTCTGGTACTTGATTATGGCAGCCCTATAACGTGTACACTCACAAAATGACATTCTCAACATCTGTATGCAACATCTGTATACATATTCAAGGGGATTTCAGAATATGTTATAATATCATCATTGTTGTACAGAGTTCAAGATGAACTTCATGTAGAACGGGGACCTTTTGCAGAGAGTACACAGGAGAAGTGGAGGACCCCTGTTCCTCCCTCCCATTTTGCTCATCCACCCCTCCTCTGCCCCCACTGTTCCCAAGGATGAAATTCTAGTGCATATTTGCCCCTCAAGTCAAAGCATTTCCTAAGCTACTCTGTATTACCTGGTCGGCTTCAAGAGGAATGGTTTCAGCATCTCTCCCAGATATTAACCTTAGAAGACATGTCCTCAGGAAATGCAGAGAAACTAAATGAGTCCTCTCTAGGAAGAGGCCCAGTTGCTGTGTCCCTATGAAGCAGGTCTTTTGAATGAGGTGGTCACAGGCTGACTCCTGTACTCTCTCTTTCCCTGGGGCTCAATACCCAAAGCTCCTCATTAAACCCGTTAGTTTACAATCATTCAGATCCCAGGAGTGCACATCTTTTAAGACCAAGAGGACAGAAAATAGAAATTTGGAATGGCCGATTTCCTGACTCTGTAGGGCACATGTGCACAATTCAGTGCTCCACATTTTTTATTTTTCTGCTCATCTTCATTTTATGAACCTAGCTTTCAAAACTTAATGACTTCCAGTATCCCTTTTAAATAATAAACAAAAAATCCACGTAATTACTAATACCAGGTACACTGATTCCTGTTGTAGATGGAACCATATACTTTATATTTGTGGGCATAAAGAATGTAATTATATTAACTAAGATGTCATGAAAATACAAACATCCAGGAAGCGTCTTTACCAATGTCACACTGATGTTTAATTAAACTTAATTTTTGTTTTTTTAGGCTTGTACAGAACATCATGCTGTACCCCAACATATTGATCCTAATGATCATATTGATTCTAGTCACTGTTGATTGGCAAAATTACTGATAGTACAGCAAATTCATGTTTATAATTCCATAAGTAATTAAGTCCATAAGTACTTTTTTCAATCTTGTTGGAATATTTTCATTAATTTTCTTCATAAATGGAAAATTTTTGAGTTAAAATAAAAAATTTTAATCAAAGCGTTAATTATAAAATCATCAAAACGTAGTACAGTGCAGATGTGCCCATACACTCAGAACATTTGTGCTCATTTTGAAACCTCTTACAATTAAGTTCAACATTTCCTGAGTTTATCTGTCCATTTTATTAACACAGACTCCAGTTATGTTAAAAAATACTTGAAAATCTAGTGATGGAAAGAACTTACATCAACAAAGAAAACAAACAAAAGCTTGAAGAGAGTCTACAGGACGGGAGATCAATGCCACCTGCTCCTCAGATGAGGCATTGATATCCAGAACATATTAAAAAAAACTCAAAAGTCATAACAGCAAAAAATGAAATAACCCACTTTTAAAATGGGGAACTGAACTAAATGAAAGAAGAAATAAAGATGGTTAAGAAGTATATGAAAAAATGTTTGGTATCTTGAGCAATTAGAGAAATGCAAAATCAAAAACCACATTGAGATTTTATCTGACTCCAGGCAGAATGGCAGTTCTCAAGAATACAAATAATAGCAAATGTTAGTGAGGACTGGGGGGAAGGCCCACTCATTGATTGTTTGTGGGACTGCAAATTAGTGCCAAAAACTCCTGAAAGCAGTATGGCGATTCCTCATCAAACTAGAAATGGAACCACCATAAGACCCAGCTATCCCCACTCCTGAGTATATATCCATACTACTATACATAGCATACTATACATAGCTGTATACTACAGCTAAGGCTACAGAAGACTATCCTGAGACTTGAGGGCCTACAATTATGATTTGAAATACTTTATTGGGGCTGGGGATGTGGCTCAAGTGGTAGCGCGTTCACCTGGCATACATGCGGCACGGGTTGGACCCTCAGCATCACATACAAACAAAGACGTTGTGTCCAACGAAAACTAAAAAATAAATAAATATTAAAAAATTCTCTCTCTCTCACTCTCTCTCACTCTTTCTAAAAAAATGAAATACTTTATTGTTAGGACTTTTAATGGAATTATTAATTGTTCTCTCATGAATGTACATGATGAGGTGGGAATTGCTATTGACTTTAAGAATTTAGAGGATTTGGATAAATTTGATGGAGAGGAGCTAGGTTTAATTCATGAAGACTCGAGGTGCGGCTGCTTGATACAGTTATGGAAGCTGGCTTACGGTTGTAAACCATTGATCCTTGTGTGTTAGCATTTTTACTGTAACTTATGGGAATTGAATAATAATTCCTAGGTTAAAATAATGAATAGGAGAAATTCTAGAAAATGTTACTTGATCAGTGTTTTTGGATTAGAGATGATAGATGAAACTCTAACTTGAATGTGGACAATAGTTCAGGAGGGAGTTCTAATCAGATTACAACTAATAGAACTGGTACTGATTTGGGGCTTATAGTTAAATTTAGGTGGGGAGATAGTGTATAATAATTGGGAAATATTCTAACATGTTTGCACATTTAGAGAAATTTGAATGATATTTGTTTTTGAGTTTTAAAGTTAATAGATTAAGTTCTGCTGACGTGGCAACACCTACATGGTAGTCAAGGGGCTGTTATTGTTAGGAGCAGTGGCATGGTTCTCAGTGGGGTGTTAGTAAGTAAGATGTGGATAGAAGAAATCCTGCAAAAATGCTTCCAGTGGTAAGGTGTTTAATTAAATTCATAAACAGTTGTTTCATTAATAAAGATTAGTGTTGAGAATCCTGGCGATCCTAGTAGAGCTAAGGATTAGCTGAAGGTGTGTACTGTACACAGCAGTGAGGGACTTGGCAATGCATGTGATGAATAGGGCTCAGAGGTGGGTACACAACAGGTGTGCTGACACCACGATTAGGTCTTCAGAGTAGAAACCTGTTAGAAAAGACTTTCCTGAGAAGATCAAGGTTTCACTGATAAGTGAGGGTGAGTACATGGTAAGGATTAAAGTAAACCTCCAATTTTTTGAATGTCCTCTTTGTCATTCAGGTTATGGATAATTATTCCAGAGCATATGAATATAATAGCTTAAAAATTGCATAGGTACCCACATATAGAAATGCTAGGTGACACTGATTAACACCAGTGATGACTATCATTAATCTGGGTGATATGGAAGTGGAGGATGCCATCATTTATTTTTAATGTCCTTCTGGGTTAGGGTACAGGGTAGCAGTAGCTCTTAAGCATATGGTGAGTGTTTGATCAGATGAATTCTGGAAGCAGAGTAATGGAATAGAGCATAGAGATGAAAATCACCATCCTATGTCACAGAGCTGGGCAAATGCCAAGTCAGATCAGAGCCCAGGTTGACATGTATTTAGGCGACCATCACAGCCATTGTGGAAGGTGTGGGGATGGAGGACCAGGCATTCTAGCTCCCCAGTACTCTGTCAGCTGATCTCCTGGTAGAGAACAAAGCTCACAGCAGATGATAAAGTCACAGAGAAGAGGGTGACCCAGTGAAGAGGCGCCCCAGGGCTCCCTTCATTTCCCTGTTCCTCAAGCTGTAGATGAAGGGGTTCAGCATTTGAGGGACCACCATGTACATCATTGAAGCCACCACGTTCTTAATGGAAGAGTCACTTACTGCAGAACTCATGTACACACCAAATCCTGTCCCATAGAATAAGGACACAACCGAGAGGTGAGACCCACAGGTGGAAAAGGCTTTATACCTTGCACCCACTGATGGGATCCTCAAAATAGAGGAGACAATTCGAGCATAAGAGAAAATAATCCCACAGACAGGGACACCAGCAAATAGGCTTGTTCCCCAAAACACCAGCAAGTTGTTGATGAGGGTGTCCGAACAGGAGAGTGTGATGACTTGAGTCAGTTCACAGAAGAACTGGGGGATCCCCAGGGCCGTGCAGAAGGACAGCCGCAGCACCATCAGAGTGTGCAGAAGGGCGTTCACAGTAGTGACCAGCAGGCAGAGTAGAACCAGCAGGACACAGAGGCGGGGACTCATGATGACCATATACCTCAGAGGGTGACAAATGGCCACATAGCGGTCATAGGCCATCACTGCGAGCAGACAATTTTCTAAGCCACCAAAGATCAAGACAAAGCAGAGCTGGGAGAGGCAGCCAGTGTAGGTGATGCTCTGGGTGTGTGTTTGGATGTTCACCAGCGTCTTGGGGATGGTGGTTGTGCTTACACAGATGTCAGTGAGGGACAGGTTGGAGAGGAAGAAGTACATGGGGGTGTGGAGGTGGGGGTCAGAGCTGACAGCCAGGATGATGAGCAGGTTCCCCAGGATGGTGACCAGGTACATGGACAGGAACAGGCTGAAGACAAAGGGCTGCAGTGCTGGGTCCTCTGTCAGTCCCAGGAGAAGGAATTCTGAAACGGCTGTGTGGTTTCTGGGTTCCATGTCACTGGTAAATCCTACCAAAAAGGTCGGGTGAAAAAATGAATCAGGTGGTTTCTAGGGAAGCTACAGCCTGCATCACCTGAGTGTGCACATATAACTTCTTGGTAACACTCTGGGCTTACCTTTTATGGGGTCTGGGAATGAGGACACTACTGTATGTCTAACAAACACTCTAGGTGAATTTTAAATCCTTAAACATTGAGAATAAGTACTTTTTTAAAAATAAAGAAAGAAAAAAACATTTCTCTTGTGAGCAACATGAATATGTAACATTGTCTAGAAACTCTCTCCTGTGCTCTCCTCAGCTCCTCTACCGTCCTTTCCCTGTACTGAGCACCGACACTTTTCCATGCTTTGTACCAGGTACTGAGACTGTAGCAAAAAATAAGACACAGATTTCCTTTGAAAATATTTCCTCCTTCAACAAAAACAAAGGTGAGGATAAATGTATCAAGCCCATTTCAGTACAAGGCTCTCTGCCTTTACCATGACTCAGGATCCCCTGAAGGGCTTATCTAAGTACAAATGCATCAGTCCTGCTCCCAGGATCCTGCACCCCAGAGAACAAGCCACAGACACCAGGAAGCAAGTTAGTGTGGCAACCACTTGGTCACAGCTCAGGTCCTCTGAGTCCTGAGGGGACTCTCTTGACCAGTCTCTGCTAACATCAATGGACATACAGAATCGGCACCACCTAATGACCATGGCCATGCCATAGTTTCCTTTTATAATTGGGATACTTTGTTTCTGAATATAACCCCAAATATCCCCTGGATTTTTAGACCTTCCCACTTCCATCAGTAAGTTATTTGTAGCAGGTGGAGTGATTTCAGAAGTGGAGTGAAAATATTCCTTTAGGTTGCTCATAAATTGACAGCTCATAAGGCTCCTGGAAACTCCAGCGATTGGCTTTAGTAACTCTTCTAAGAGAAGTGGAGTAACCATGACAGTGACGTTCTTTGTCTTATCTGAAGAGAATCTCTTCCCTCAGTGGGGTTGGTAACATGTCATAAAACTCAATAAACCAGCAAATGACACAATAACTAAATGAGAGAGAAAATGAGGTGCAGGGTCTCCTGGAAATAGACAGAGCTTGTTGGACTTTGGTAGATACAATTACAACATAATAGACTTGGGTAAACTGGTGTCCCAATGGGTGAGTCCCTACACAGCAGTGGTTTTCTATTATGGGGCAAAGAATAGCAGTGTGACCATGATGATTATTTGCATTGGTAGATGCCACCTTCTGAATTTAGTCCAGGCTGCTGCATTAGGTTTGTGAATGGGGACATTGTCACCTGGATGAGAAGACTGGGTGTCCTCATTGCATTATGGTGTGTCAATTAACTACAATGTGGTAGTTATTTCACAATGTCTGAGAGGGTATAATGTCAATTATACCCTCTCAGAGGGAAGGGAGTAATTAGAGCAAACAGAAACGATGTCTTTACCAGGTCAAAACCATATTTTTGGGAGGAATTTCTGAACTGGAATTACCTTTGGCAATACTATTTACATAGAAAATTAAAGGAGGAAAGAAATATCAATTATAGCAACAATTAATTTGCACTCGACATAAGATGATAATATACACAGCAATGAAAATGAATTAAATAGCAAATAAATTAGCTGCACCACAAAAATGATTGGTATCACAATTAAGAAAAATTTTATATGAACATGTCTATACCCTGAAAATTTTTCAGTATTTTTTGAGCCTGCACAGGTGCACATTATTTTTTGATGGGACATTTATGTGTAAAAGAAAACAAAGGGTAAAGTAGGGTTGGACATCGAATAGGCATCATGAAAAATTCATATACATTCCTAACCTGAGGGGACTCTCTTGAGAGATTTTCTTTTCATTCTTAAATATATATTCTAATTATTAATACATGAGAGTATAATGCATTTTGACACATCCTACAAAAATGTGGTTTAACTTCTCATGCTTCTGATTGTCCATGTTTTAGAGTCATACCAATCCTGTGAGCATATATGTACTAGGTACTTTTTATTAAATAAAATAAGAGGCAGAAATGAAGTCCTCACGTGACATCACACATTTGCACAAACTTGATTTCTTTACTACATTGATAAAATGAACACGCTATCAAGATGTATGTTATTGTCCCTTTATTTTTACTATATTTGGTAGTTATCTTCCAAATAATCATTGTTCCACACCTGCAGACACCATGATTTTAGACGTCTAAGTTCCAGATTGTTCCACATTTTAAATCTTATTTAATATTTGTTTTAGTTGTTGATGGAAACAAGATCTTTATTTATTGATTTATTTTTATGTGGTGCCAAGGATAGAGCCTGGTATCTCACATGTGCACAGCAAGTGCTCTGTCACTGAGCTACAGCCCCAGCCCCTAAATCTTCATACAAACAAGTCTAGAGTGTATGTTAGTTTTAATTGGCATTCTCTGGGCATCTGGTTTTTAATTATTGATGACATATTTAGTGCTTCTTCATTTAACTTAAATACACACTATTCTGCTATATTGCCACAATTGATTTCCACATTCCTTGGCTGATGGTTGCTAAGGGGACTGCCTCTTTTTATTGACTATAGAGTGTAAAATGAACCTGGTGGGGAGAAGGTGGTCATCTATGATGACCATAAAGAACTGCCTCAGAGGAACCTTGTCCTGCGGACACTGTGGTTGTTGGAAGTCTGGCCCCAGAACGGTGAGAAAATAAACTCCCAGTGTCCCGTGTCCCTCTGGTGCTAGTTTGTGTAGAAAGCTCAGGAGGTGAGCACACTGGCCCAGAGCCCTCCTGGGCACCCCACAGGAACTCTAGTCAACACCAGAACGTTTAGAAACAGCCGCTGCGTTAGAGGGAGGGCTGGTTTCTGCTCACAAGGAGACGGGTCCAGTCCTTGAGGCCAGCAGCATCGGAGCTGGTGAACACTGGTGTGCAGGCACTCGAGGGCTTGTCCAGGGCATGACGGACAGCGGACAGGGGAGTCAAGGGCAGTTTCTCCTGATCCAAGCTCGTCCTCTCCTCCCTGCTCCCCCAGGCCGAGCTTTCATGAAACCCCTGCCCTCCCTCCCCAGCACTAACCCAGCAGCCATCCGTTACCTGGCGGACCTCACTGGCAGTGGGCTCAGCCTCTCACCTGGAGGTGCAGAAGTCCTGGTCACCCAGAGGTGACATTCCTAGTGAGAAAGGCTCATCTTTGGGAGGAAGCCCAGGTGCTGCTGTCTGGCTGAGTCAGGGCTGTCAATGAGGTGGCCACAGGCTGACTCCTACAGTCTCTGTGTCCCTGGGGCTCAATATTCAAAGCTGCTCATTAGACAGAAGTCTTACTCTCATTCTGATCCCAGGAGACAACATCCTTCAAGACAAACTCCAAACCTCCTCACAGGTGGGGATTCAAGGAAGGTGATTTCCTGACTCCTGATGCCCCCCACACAACACTCCGTTCTCGCTGTTGCTCTGCTCGGCTCTGTTCCTTGGAGTCGCCCACAAGTCATGTGGCACTTTTTCACTTAATTCCCACCTTCCCTTTCATTTGTACACAAAAGCATCCCTATGCACCTCAGGATATCTGAAAGTCTCATTCAAATTCAGTTGTGAACATGTGTCCTCTGTTTGTAAGTATAATTAATAGGAATCTAAGCATCAGCAAAGACAATGCCAAATGCAAACAAGGTTTCTCTTCTTAAAAACCATTTAATGTTTGCTGAATACTTGCAAATTCCATTCTCCCTTTTGCATAGTTGATTCTCATTTAGTTGATTGCTGCTGAATGCAGAAATGATAGGCATAGCTCATATTCTTTTCCGGAGTTTTAAAATCACCTTTTGTAATTTCGTCACAATATCTTCAGTGTGAAGTTTCCCTCATTTTAGCAGAATGTGGGAGAAACCTGTGGTCCTTCATCCTCAATTAAGTAAATTCAATTATAAAACCCCCTGAAGATGGTGAAATGCCAAAGTGTTCATGCACCGGCACACCTGGACAGACTCTCTCATCCAACGAGTGTTGTTTTCTGTGTTAATGCCACTGTATACTTGAGATTCAACTTGTACATTTTATATGTACATTGCCATATTTTACACCATGTTCACTCATTCTATATAAATACATAATTTCTAAAACAGGTTATTCTAGTATTTAGGGCCAGATGGCTCCATGATTGTCTTGCAGCATCATCTCAACTCCATTCCATTTTTTTTAGGAGTAATACACAGTCATCACTGGGATTATAAAATAGAAAAAAAAAGCAAACCTAGCATGGTGAGTGGACTGAAGCCAAAGAAATCTCTGTTTTATCTCCATAAACAAGAATCTTCCTATTTCCAGGTGGTAAGGATTCCATGTCTTAGACAGAAATTAGTTGCAAAGGACAGAGAAGGATTATTTTAAATGTATTTTTATTGGTTTAGTATTTGCACATACTTATGAGGTAAAATAGGATTATTTAATTCTCCTATATACTGGGTGGTGATCATCTCAAACTTTACCGTGTCTTTGTGATGACATTATACAAATGTTCTCTTCTAGCTATTTTTGAGGTAAATATTACTGTTAATTATATTAACCTGTTTTGCCACAAAACACCAGAACTGGTTCATCATGTCAAACAATAACATCCCACCAACAGATTGAACGCTTGCTCTCCCACCTCCCTCTGAGTTCCCTTGTCCGCCTTCTCAACGTGCCTTTCTCTGAGACTGCACCATAAAAGTATGTGCTGATGGAAGAACCCCAGCTTCCGTCTCTGCCTCTGTAGACCCGAGCAAGGAAATCTTGTTGAGAAAATTGAAACCATATTTCAAACACACACAGAGTTTTTCATGAGGCATTGAAAAGTATCACAGGAAGTTAAAATGCACCTGGTCATTAAGTTTTCTCTACATTTTAAAGAATGGAGTGACAGAAGGAGTAGGCATTCTGTCTCACACAAATCCTGTTACTGTGACTCCCTCTATAAACCCCAGTCTGAAGCAATGGGACATCAGAGAGGAGAAGCCATCCTGCCAAAGAGCTTCCTCAAGGCCCCCTTCATGTCCCTGTTCCTCAGGCTGTAGATGAAGGGGTTCAGCATCTGAGTGACCACAGAGTACATCACCAAAGCCACTGCAGTCTTCCTGGATGAGTCAGTCACTGCAGAGCTGATGTACACCCCAAACCCTGTCCCATAGAACAGGGAGACCACAGACAGGTGAGACCCACAGGTGGAAAAGGCTTTGTGCTTTCCTTGTGATGAGGGCATTTTCAAGACAGAGGATGCAATATTAATATAAGAGAAAATGATTCCAGCGAGAGGAACACCAGCAAATAGACCAGCCACAAAATATACCAGCAGGTTATTGATGAGGGCATCAGAACAGGCCAGCTGGAGGACCTGAGCGAGTTCACAGAAGAAGTGGGGGACCTGGAGGTCTGAGCAGAAGGACAGGCGCAGCACCATCAGAGTGTGCAGGAGGGCGTGCGCGACACTAATGAGCACGGAGAGTAGAACCAGCAGGGTGCAGAGGCAGGGGTTCATGATGACTGTGTACCTCAGGGGGTGACAAATGGCCACATAGCGGTCATAGGCCATCACGGCAAGATGACAATTTTCCAAGCCAGTAAAAACCAAGAAGAAACAGACTTGGGAAAGACATCCTGTGTAAGTGATTCTCTGAGTCTGTGTTTGGATGTTCACCAGCATCTTGGGGACTGCAATGTTGCTTAAACAGATGTCAGTGAGGGACAGGTTGGAGAGGAAGAAGTACATGGGGGTGTGGAGGTGGGCGTCAGAGCTGATGGCCAGGATGATGAGCAGGTTCCCCAGGATGGTGACCAGATACATGGACAGGAACAGGCTGAAGATGAGGGACTGCAGGGCTGGGTCCTCTGTCAGGCCCAGGAGAAGGAATTCTGAAACAGCTGTGTGGTTTCTGGGTTCCATGGTGTTTCTGATGGAAAAGATGGATGAAAAGATGATAAATGTATGGACAGCAGCAGTACCACTTCGAATCCTGTTTGGAAACCACACCTGCAGACACCATGATTTTAGACGTCTAGGTTCCAGAATTATAAGAAAATAAATTTCTGTTGTGATGGTGCCCAGTCTGTGGTTCTTGGTTATGTCAGCCCTGGCAACGAAGAGATCACAAAACCCCTCACCAGCAAATCTGTAAGAACTCAAGTAAACCTCAGGATGTTTTATAATAGTCATGACACTGGAGAAGGGGCCGATTCCTGCACTGAAGGTTATGGGCTCTGTCCTTGAACAGGGTGAGACCAGGAAATGGGAACTGGGTCAGTCCTGGGAGAAACGTGGTGGAGAACACATTATGGGGTCCCACAGCGGGCAGGAGAGGGGTGGGGGCTGTTGTCCATCAGGTTCTCTTTCCTGATTCTTACTCTCCTCCCGGCTTCCCAGGGTCTGATTACAGTCGTCCACTCACCCCCTTCCAAGGCATTTGCTAAGGGACTTGGTGTCACCTGGTTGACTTCAAGAAGAATGTTGTCCAGCTTCTCACCTGGAAATCGAGGGTGAAACCTCTGTCCTCTGGACGTACAGATAGACTAAATGAGTCAGCAGCTCCTGGTCAAGAAGGGTGGCCTGCGAGAAGAGGCTCGGGAGTTATTGCCTGACGGGGGCAGGGCTGTTGAGGGAGGGACTCACAGACTGACTCCTATATCTCTTTCTCTCTGAGGCTCAGTATCTAAAGCTCCTAATTAGAAGAGCTATTTCACTACAACTCTGATCCCAGGAGTGCATGTCCTTAAAGACCAACTTACAGGAGTGAGGAGTTCAGGACAGCTGATTTCCTAGTCCCTGGAGTTGGGTGTACAGCATCCAGTTCTCTCCATCTCCATCCCTAACCCTAACCCTAACTCCTCTCCATTTAACGAGCCTTGCATGCAAAACCCACACCACTTCTCTAATAACCTCCAGTATTTTTATTAAGTTATGCATAAAGGAATCTCTATGAAATTACTGATGTCAGGACACTGGTTCCTATTTTAGGTGTGAATATATATTTTTATATGTAGGTATAAATTATGGAATTATAAATATTAACTAAGATATTATAAAAACCCAAGCTTTCAGGGAGGCCTTTTCTCATGTATCATTGATGTTTACTGAACATTAATTTGTGTTCTTTATATTTTGCACAGAGATTCTCACCTATTTATTTGGTGAATGCTGAATGACAAACATACCGGCAGGACTATGACCCGGTGGCTAGAATTTTATGAAAAATTTTTCAATATTATCAAAAGAGTTTCAGTAATTGAATTCACAGGTGGAGACAGTGAGTAGAAATTATGGTTCTTTGTTTTTAATTGAGGTGTTAGTTTAATTACAAAATCACCAAAAGGCAGTAGTATACAGATGTGTCCTTAGAGTTAGCACATTTGGGCAGATTTTGACGTTAATTCAAAAAGCAGTTCTGCTCCATGTTTGTGTTCACTTGTAAACCTTGCACGTTTAAGAACTTTAGAATATTCACCTGTTTGTCAACACATCTGACACCATGCAACCTCATTTATTTTTGTGTGTGTGGTGCCAGGGATTGAACCCTGGGTCTTGTGCCTGCTAGTCAACACTCTACCACTGAGCGACACCCCCAAACCCATGTTAACTCATTCTATATGAATTGATAATTTTTAAGATGCACTAATTAAAATTTAGAGTAAGATGACACTGTCATTTCTTCCTTCCCCACCTTAGCACCAGTCTTTTCCCAAAAGAGTAATACTAGATAAAATATTAAAAGTTGTCAACTGTAAGACAAGTCAGTTTTCCACAAACCACAAAAAGAACAGTCGCAGTAAATAAAAACAAATTATCCCAGTTTCAAAAAATATTAAAAATGCAAAAAAAATATGCTGAGTAGGATGAAGCCCAAGGGCTCTTGGATTTGTCTTCAAAAGCAAGAAAATACTTCATGTGTCAAGATCATGAAGACTAATTATCCAAGGGGTGCCGCGACCCCTCGCCAGCAAGGAGGACACGACACAGGATTCTTCTCTCAGCAGTTTATTCAGGCCTTTAATTATGTGTCTCTGGAAGCTTCTTTTATTACTACTTCTACTTCTACTTCTACTTCTATTCTACCACTACTGCTACTGCTACTTTTACCTCTGCCTCTACTTCTTCTCCTCCCACTCCCGAGCGCCCCAGCCTTGATAAAGCACATCAAGCCCCAATGCACAACTGCCACGTGGATCATTCTCATAGGGTGTTTTACAGCTACGTGCCAACTCTCCCAAAACAAGGAGTTGTTTATCATAAACCACAGCGGAGCCAGCGCCATCTTGTAATGGCGGCCACAGTTCACAGAAACGGCTCACCACAAAGGAGGAGATCAGTTGAGAAAAACACATGTAAAACTTACTTTCTTAATTCAAATACTTAATTTGGTTTTCACTTACTCATAATATTTGTGTTTTTGAAGTTCAACATGATGTTTTGACTGTTTTGTAGATTGAGTACAGATAATTCAGGGCAATTAGCATACCTGTCTCCTAAAATGCTATCATTTTTCTTTGTGAGCACATTCATGTTTCTCTCTTCTCACTGTCTGGAGATGTGCAATGCATTTTTGTGAATTGTGTTCACTCTGCTGTGTTGTAGAGCGTAACTCCTTTCTCATGTCAAACCTTAGCCCTGTACCTAGTGACTGACCTCCCTTTCTCCTCCCTCCCTACTGTGCTCCCTGTATCTGATGATCACTATTCTGCTCTCCAAGTCTATATCCACTTGGATAGATTCCTGTAGTCGGTGAGACTGTTCTGTGTTTGTCATTCTCTGCTTAATCAGATCTTAATCTTGCCTAGCATAACATATTCTAGGTCCATCTACATATCTGGAAACGACAGGATTTCATTGTTTTTATGGCTAATAGTATCCATGTTGTGTATGGGATGCTGACAGCTGTGAGATCTGTAACTTGTGATCCTATGAACAGCTCAGAGGGAACTCAGGCTTGCTGGGTAGGCAGTGCTTGTTATGTAGGGTTATCAAGACACATGCACGGTTGAGAAAATGGGCATGATTTTTTTCTAATTCTTAACCTGTGTAAATCGGTTGAAGAAAATTCAACTCTTACCAGGCACTGCGGTGCATACCTGTGATGCCAACTACTCGAGACTGAGGCAGGAAAATCGCAGGCTTGAGGTCAGCCTGGGCATCTTGGCATGACCGTGTCTCAAAGTGAAATAAAAAGACTGGGAGGATGGGGAGTAGCTCAGTGAGAGAGTACCCCTGGGTTCAATCCCCAGTGCTGAGAAAAGAAGCTACACACTTGTAACCAATAATTACATCCTAATAAAGAATTATCTTTAATTTTAACCAGGAAACATGAAAGTGAATACTGTTAGCCTTTTTCACAATTACAGGAACAGAGACCCAAATTTCATTGACAGTGATTTCAATTTTTTGTTGTTGTCACCAGTCATCATGTAAAATGGAGTGAACTGAAAATACATAAATGGGTCCTAGACTTAAAAGTTGATGGAATCTAGAAGAGCAGAGGTGACATGAGTGCTGAGACACAGAACTCAGTCAAGATCTTTAAACTGTCCCTAACAGAGTCAGAAAGAAGCAAATTGCTGTAGTGTATACTGGGGCCAAATGCAGAGGGGTGATAACAATGAATCAGATGGCCATGGAGTTAGTTTTTTTTTGTACAATACTGATAATGAAAAAAACCAGTCACATTAATCCAATTTCTCTCTCTATAAAAATAGACGATTACATGATCTGGGGTAAAATTCTCTGCAAAGATCCCCTTTGGACATAAGTACCATTCATTCTATGGTTATGAAAGGTCAGGATCACAAGTGGACCAAGGGCAGGACACTCTGTTTTCTGTCTCTGGCCCCATGTCCAGGCACAACATCTGCATCTGCTGAAACCACCCGGGGACTCTGAGGAGCACATGTCCTTGGAAGAGGCCACCCCATGCAGGACTCAGTGAAGCCCTAATAAAGTTCTTATAATAACAAAATAGTTCTATTTCAGAACTTCTTTACTAATGGAGTCCTGATACCACAAAACCATCTTAAATCCCTGACACAGTCTAATTATGTGAATTTTATAAATAATGAAACTGAGTAGGGTAGAAGCTAACATGACCTCATAAGGATACAGCTTTCCAGGGAGTGTTTCAGTAATTACTTCCCAAGAATGAAAGTCGAGTTCTTTGACCTCATGTAGCATCCATCTACCTGTGGCTGTAACCCTTGTGGCCATAACTGAATCTGGTCTCTAGATGTTGCCATAGTCTTACCTAAAACTGGCCCTTCCCTATTCACCTCATACAACAGTCCTGAGTCTGAGATTGATCTATACAGTACCACTACACTACAAGCCCCAACTCAGCCCTGCCTGATGGAGTTAGAGCAACAATATGGAGCTCAGAGACTGAAATCATGTCTAGGGAACAAAAAGCACATGCAGATCTGAAATCCAAATTGATAATTGGACAACATGCATCTAGTCATATTTGGAAGAACTTGATAATGGATAAGTAAGGTACAGCAGGTCACCACTATTTCTGTTCCTCCAATTGAATCTGGAAACTCAAACCCAAAGAAGATGACATGATCACAGAGAAGGCCTCCCACTGATGAGATGTCTCAGGGCTCCCTTCATTTCCCTGTTCCTCAAGCTGTAGATGAAGGGGTTCAGCATTTGAGGGACCACCATGTACATCATTGAAGCCACTACGTTCTTAATGGAAGAGTCGGTCACTGCAGAACTCATGTACACTCCAAAAGCTGTGCCATAGAATAAGGACACAACCAACAGGTGAGACCCACAGGTGGAAAAGGCTTTATACCTTCCATCCATGGATGGCATCTTCAAAACAGAGGACACAATTTGAGTATAAGAGAAAATAATCCCGGAGAGAGGGATGCCAGCAAATAGGCTAGTCACTGAATAAATCAAGAGGTTGTTGATGAGGGTGTCCGAACAGGCCAGCTTGATGAGCTGAACGAGTTCACAGAAGAAGTGGGGGATCCCCAGGTCTGTGCAGAAGGACAGTCGCAGCACCGTCAGAGTGTGCAGAAGGGCGTTCAGAGTGGTGACCAGTAGGCACAATAGAACCAGCAGGACACAGAGGCAGGGGTTCATGATGGTTGGGTATCTCAGTGGGTGACAAATGGCAACATAGCGGTCAAAGGCCATCACTGCAAGGAGGCAACTTTCTAAACCACCAAAAATCAAAACAAAGCAGACCTGGGAGAGGCAGCCAGTGTAGGTGATGCTCTGGGTGTGTGTTTGGATGTTCACCAGCGTCTTGGGGATGGTGGTTGTACTTATACAGATGTCAGTGAGGGACAGGTTGGAGAGGAAGAAGTACATGGGGGTGTGGAGGTGGGGGTCAGAGCTGACAGCCAGGATGATGAGCAGGTTCCCCAGGATGGTGACCAGGTACATGGACAGGAACAGGCTGAAGAGGAGGGGCTGCAGGGCTGGGTCATCTGTCAGTCCCAGGAGGAGGAATTCTGAAACAGCTGTGTGATTTCTGGGTTCCATGTTCCTGGTGAATCCAATGGGGGTAAAAAAAAAAAGAGGAGAAAAAGACAGAATTGATGTGTTCTATACAAACAACAGCAGAATCAACCAGGATCTCGGCAATACAAAATTCTTGATAGCATTTTGGACGTTATTTTGTGATATTCTGGGAATGAGGACCCACCACGTACCTTTGTAGAAACATTTTCAGTAAACTCACCATCTCTAAAGTTTAATAACTAGTATTCTGAATTTTTTCTCACGTAGATTGTGAAGCACAGGAATATTCAGATCTTTATTTACATTCTCCTACCATTCCTCTTGTTCATACCTCCCCTAATCTCCAATGTCTTTATTAAACTTGTTTTTTTTTCAAATATTGTGCCGAGTGGTTAGACTGCCACTAAGAATCAGATAATTCCTTCAGAATTATCCCAAGACTTCAAAGGAAAAGAAAGGGCAGAATGAACTTATGCAATCTGTTTCTCTGAGCAATGGTATCCACCTTTGCCATGACCTAGAATCAGATGAAGGGCTCATCGCATTACAGATATATAGGTTCATGTTTCATCCCACAGACCCATGAGGAAAGGTCACAGACACAAGGTACACCGTCCGTGTTTGCCACAAACAGGGTCACAGCTAAGATCTTCTGATTCTGAGGCGACTCTCTTGATTAATCTCTGCTCAGTGCAGAACTAGCATTGCCAAATGTTCATGAATGCATCATAGTAAAATCTTATAACCTCTTGTTAATATTAAGAGTTCCTTCCTGAACATAGCCCCCCCAATTCTCTTCATTTTCAGTTCTGCCCAACTCTGCCCATTAAGTTCACTGTAGCAGGTAGAGAGCATCCACCCAACTGGATGAGTTCAAATACCAGAAAATGCCACGTTCCAACGTGAAGCACCTAAGACTGCCTTGGAAATGCAGGCAAACTGCTTTAGCAATTAAGTCTAAGAGACGCTGGGTAACCAAGCGGAAGAGATTCTCTGCTTTGTCCTAAGCAAACTTCTTCCAATAATCAGATGGATAGATAACACACAAGTAGCTAAGTGAGAGAAAGTGTGAAAAGCAAAAGTTACTATGAAAAGAGAAATAAACAAAATTTTCCGTGTTCATCAAACAGGGGTTGACAAAGTTACAGGCTTAGTTCACCAGGGTTCATAACAGGAATGTCCCTGGGAGAAATGTCGTCCTCTCCTGAGGGAGAAAAAGCAGCTGTGACAGGAAAGATAGTTGGTAATACATTAGACTCACACGCTGAATGGAATGCAGAACCCAGCCTGAGACCTATGGGAGGAAACGTGCCTCAGCTGGATGAGCAGCTCTGCTGTCCTCCCCCCACTGCCTCCACAGGATGGAATTGTCCCCAGGCATCCGCCCCACTCCAATGCACACACTGAGTGGCCGTCAGACCCCCTGTGACTCCACTGCACCCACAGTGGTGCTCAGCGGCTCACCTGAAGGTCCAAAGCAGGAGGTCTCCTCGCCCCTAAGTAGACACAAGGACTGAGTCCTGGTCCGGAAGGCTCATCTCTGGAGGAGGCCCAGGTGCTGCGTCCTGGCTGGGGTAGGGCATCTGAGTGAGGTGGTCACAGGCTGCCTCCTGCAGCCTCCGCATCCCTGGGGCTCAGTGTGCCAAGCTCCTCATTAGAGCAGCTATTTCACCATCATCCTGATCCCAGGAGTGAGTGTCCTCAAAGACCAAGACGATGGAGGTGAGGAGTGCAGGATGGCTCCTGTCCTGTCCCCTGAGTCCAGGAGTCCAGCGCTCCCTTCTCCCCTTTGTGGCACACAGAACACACACGCAGTACATTTCTTATCAACTCCAGTGTTCACCTCAAGTTACAACGGCGTCTCTGTCGGATGAATGATGTCAGGGAGACTGGTCCCTATTTTAGGTGTGAAAATACGTCCTTTATATGTAAGCCCAAAAATAAAAAGATAAGCCAGGCATGGTGGTCCACAACTGTGATCACAGCAACTCAGGAGGATGGCATGTTCATACCAGCCCGGGGAACTTAGCAAGACCCTGTCATAAAATGAATAAAAAATTAAAAGGGCTGGGCACGTAGTTCAGTGGCAGAGTGTCCCAGGGTTCCATCCCTGGAAATGCAAAACAAAACTATGAAAATATTAGCAAAGATTCAAGGTGCTTCTTCTTTCTTCCTTTCTTTCTACTTATTTTTGTGTTATTAGGTTTTGAATCCAGATCCTGTATGCAAACTCCACCACTGAACCTCATCTCCAGTCTTATTTTCAATTATGAGGCAGTCTCACTGCGTTTCCCAGGCTGGCCTCAGACTTGTGATTCCTCTCCCTTGTCCTCCCAAGTGTCTGGAATTAAAGTGTGTGCCACTGTACCTAACTAGAGTGTCTTTTCTTAAAAGTCATGGAGCATTTGCTGAACTATATCATTAATTCCTTGTATTTTACACTGAAGATTATAATCTATTTTCTTTGATGACCATTGAAGGCCAAAAGTTATTAATGGGGCAGTTACTTCCTATTTAGAATTTTCTAAATATCTTTGCTAATTCTATCACAAGACTTTGCTTTTGTTTATGTTTTTCTTGGTGCATTATAATTATAGATGAAAGTGGAAATTTATTAGGACATATTTGTACGTGCATATAACCCAATTGGATCAATTTAATTCCCCAGTACCTTCCTTTCCCTCCCTCCATCTACCCCTGATTCCCTTCCTGTACTCTACCAGTACACCTTCTATTATGTTTAATTGATATGTTACAATTATAGATTCAATTGTGATATATTCCTATATGCATACAGCATCATTTGGTAGATTTCATTCCAATTATCTTCCTTTCCCTTCCTTCCTCCCTTGACTGGTGACAATTTTCTCTACTTTATTGGTTTTCCTTGTATTTTAATGAAATCCTCTTTATCATTCCTTTTTTTGTTCTCCCTAGTTTCCATATATGAGAGAAAACATTTGACCCTTGATTTTCTCAGCCTGATCTTTGTTAGTTAACATAATGTTCTTCAGTTTCATTCATTTGCCGACAAATTTCATTCTTCATTCTGGCTGAGTGAAACCCCATTGAGTCTATATGCCACTTTTTTATCCATTCATTTGTTGACAGACAACTAGGCAGGCTGCACAACTTGTCTAATGTCAATTGCACTGTTAGAAACATTGGCATGCATATATTCCTATAGTATTGTGATTTGGGGTAAATATCAAGGAGTAGAGTAGCTAGTTCATATGGAGATTCCTAATCTTTTGAGGAATCCACGTTCTGATTTCCATAGTGGTTGTGCTAATTTGGAGAACCACCAACAATGTGTAAGTATTCCTTTTCCCAGTATCCCCACTAGTATTTATTATCATTATTTCTATTTTTGGCAATGTCTATTCTAAATGGGGTGACATGAAATTTCAGTGTAGTTTTGATTTGCATTTACCTGATTGCTAAAAATGTTGAATATTTTTCATATATTTCCTAGCCCATTTGGATTTCCTTTTTGAGAAATATTTAGTTTATTTTCTCATTTGTTAATTGGGTAAAATTTTTGGTGTCCAAATACACACACACACACACACACACACACACACACACACACACACACATATATATATATATATATATATATATATATATATATATATATATATATTCATCCTCTGTCAGAAGGGGAGCTAGCAGAAGCAGAAACTGGGTACAATGCTGCACATCTATAATCCAAGCAATTCAGGAGGCTGAGACAGGAGGATCATAAATTCAAGGAAGTCTCAGCAATTTAGCTATACCATCAACAACTTAACAAGACTGTGTCTCAAATTTTTAAAATAAAATTAAAAGGACTTGGGATAAGGATTTGGAAAATAGCTCAGTGATAAACTGCACTCAGGTTCAATCCCTAGTACAAGAAAAAAAAAGTAGTTAGCAAAGATTTTCTCCCATTCTGTAGACTCTCTATTCATGCTTTAGATTAGTTTCTTTGCTGCACAGAGCTATTTAATTTGAGACCAGCCCACTTATTGATTCTTGGTTTTATTCTTGAGCTTTAAGAATTATATTAAGAAAGTCGATGCTTGCATTTACATGATGGATTGTTGACTGTAATATCTTCTAGCAGCTGCAGAGTTTCTTGTCTAATTTTTTGGTCTTCAATCCACTTTGAGTTGATTTTTGTGCAGGGGGAGAGAGAGAGAGAGAGATCTAATGTCTACATATAGATATCCAATTTTCCTAATACTCAAGAAAATATAAAGCAAGGTATCCTGACTGTAGAAAAATTACTAAAGTAAAATCCAGTAAGGAATACAAAGAAAATCTGGCATTCTGCCAGATTGGGTTTTACTCCAGGAATGCAAGGTTGGTTCATTCTCTAGAGAACTACAACATTCACTCCTGAAACTGTGTCAGGTCTCTACTCAGATATCAACTTTTCAGTGAAACTTTGCTTCATCTTTCTCTGTACAATTATAATAATTTTAACACTTTCTTACCTGATTCCCCAGTGTGTACTCTCCATAACATCTGGTAGTTGATACCTTTCTCATAGAATCAGGTTGGGCAGCCAGGGGAGACTCAGAGCAAAAATTGGCATGTACAGATTCATTAGGGTATGCACATGGTATCAATGCTTATGACAGAAATGAGATAAAGACAAGATTAGGAAAGTCCTGAGCTGAAATATCACACTCTTCCGATGTTCTGTTTGGATATGAGGTGCCCCTTATACCTTCTGCATTGACGCAGAAATATTCAGATCACATGATTGGATTATGAGAGCTGTAACATAATAAGTCCATCCTACATTTTAACACTTTTTTTTTGAGAGAGAGAGAGAGAATTTTTAATTTTTTTTTCTTTTAGTTTTCAGCGGACACAACATCTTTGTTTGTATGTGGTGCTGATGATCGAACCCGGGCCACATGCATACCAGGCAAGTGCACTACCACTTGAGCCATATCCCCAGCCCAGTACATCCTACTTTTAATGGATTGTGTGGCAAAGGTAGGCAATTGAGGCACAAATGGAGGAGGTGGGTTGCTGGGTTGTGCCCTGGAAGGGTTGATTCCCTGTGGTCCCTCTCCCCACAATTCCTAGCTACTGGGAATGGAGAAGCACTCCTCCCTCCACCATACCCTTCTGCCATGATGTTCTTCCTCCCCTCAGGCCTAGAGCAATGGAGTTGACTGACTAGGAACTGAATCTCTAAACTTGTGTGCCCAAATCAACTTTTCTTCCTCTAAGTTTTTCTTGTCAGATATTTTTGTCACTGTGATAAAAAGATGACTAACATGGTGTCCATTCGTCTGGAAAAGCAATATGGAGATGAGATGTAGCTGGAGAATTGTCCCACATTGTGGCAAATGGACCAGGTTTTAAGTTGTGTATTGATCAGCCTTTGGTTGCATCCTTGGGAAGGAAGCATGAATTTCAGTACAGTAATAATTTTCTTCTGGGGAAGTCCCATAAGAGGACTAACAATGACGAGCTGCCTGCCAGCAGTACTCCCGGAAGGTGGGGTAATACATCTAGTAGCACATCACAGTGCCAGCTACACTTACATTTCTTATTTATTGCCTATTGCTACCCTCATGGGTGAATGCCCCCAGAGGAAAAGAATTACCATCAGTTCTTGTACCCTTGCATATGCAGAATCTAGAACAGAACATGGCTATACTGAGCTATCAGCTTTTGTGGAATTAATGAATAAACAAACAAACATCTACTGTGAAAAAAATATTTCCACTATAACTGGAGTGCCTAGTGGTAGAGTCCTTCACACATATCTTTCTTTTCTTTTTTAAACATTTTATCTTTGCCATACTGGGCGCTCTATCACTGAGCAACATCCACAGCACTTTTTATGTTTTATTTGGACAGTGTGTGTGTGTGTGTGTGTGTGTGTGTGTGTGTGTGTGTACTTACCCATGCTAGGCAAGTGCTCTACCACTGAGCTGTGTCACTGCTCAGTTTATTTTCTTTTGAGACAGGGTCTTGGTAATTCACCAATCCTCCTGCGTCAGCCTCTGAAGTAGCTGGGATTACAGGCATGAGCCACCTCACCTGTCTTGAACTTCTTCATATATGAAATTCCATAACACATGTAGCATGAACCAATCAAATTCAACCACCCTTTTCCACCCTCTCCCAACTGCAAACTCTTCCTATTCTCTAGGAATCACTCTTCTACTTTAAAATCAACTTTAATTTCCTAGTTCTTACATATGAAAGAGAGCATGTGGTACCTGTAGTCCTGTGTCTATCTTATTTTGTCTAACATAATGTCCTTCATTTCTATCCGTTTTGCTGTAAATGACAGGACCGTAACAGAGACCTTTTAAAATTAAAGGCTCCAGATTGACTTTAGCCCTTCCATTTCCTAGTAAAAGTTTTTATGTTTTTGTTTTTGTCTTTCCCTCAATGAACTTTCTCAAGTGGAAACTGAAAAACTATCCCGGTGCCTAGGAGGGTGCCAGGGAAACAGGAATTCTGACATGTCCTCTGGCCAGCACAGCCGGTGCTGGGTACTAAATCTATGTACACATGTTTCCTGACTTTTGCTTCTGGGAGTTGTGACCACCTCTGTAGGACAGGTGGAGGTGAGCTACCTGCCTTTCCAGGTTTAGCCACTACTTCAATTCACTTTTTCTTCTTACATTTCTGCTGATTTCTTATGTGGGAGGGCAATCAAATGCAGTCAGCTGAGCTTTTCTGATTTGTCTGCCAGTAAAAAAAAAATCATTTTTCTATTTGGTTGAATAATATTTCATTGTGTATGCACCAAAATTTTCTTATTCACTTATATGTTGATGGACAGGGAACTTTAGCTATTGTGAATAGTGCCACAATAAACAATGGCATGCTGGTGTCCCTTTGGTATACTGATTTCCTTTCCTTTGGAGAGATACCCAGAACTGGGATAGCTGGATCTGACTGAAGAGCTTTTTCAGAGTGGGGATGTAGCCTAGTGGTAAAGTGCTCTCCCAGCTCGTGTGATGCCCTGAGTTCAATCCACAGCATGTGAAAACATGCACACGCACACACACACAGACTCAAGTACAAAACAGAAGTCTCTTTCAATGTTTCTTTTTTATTATGGGGTGTGTGTGTGTGTCTGTGTGTGTCTGTGTGTGTGTGTGTGTGTGCTAGGGATGGAATGCAGGGTCTTACACAGGAACTTTCTTATTGTTTTTAATACCAGAAAGGGCAGCAGGAGACTCCCCTGGCTATGGACTCCCATGGTTGGTTATATACAGATCCATCGCTGTAGGGGAGACACTGAGATTCAAGGAAAGGAGGTGAGTATATCCCCACTCAGCTTGCCCTTTGGTTTGATGGAGGGTCCTGGTGGATTCCAAATGAGTCCTTTTCTTACCACTCAGGTGTTGTTCTGTGGACGTTCTCTCTCCCTCCTGTCTCCTCTATCTTTCTTCCTTGCCTCGCCAATCTCTTCAACACTTTATTTCAGTGCTGAGGAAGGAACCCAGGGCCTCACAGTTGCTAAGCAAGCACCGAGCTACACTCCAGCCCCAAGCTCATGCCCTTCTCTGGAAGGATCATGTCGGGATTGAGGATCTCTGCTCAAGTCCTACTAACAGGGAAACAAGGATGTGGACTCCTTCACCTGAATCTCTGCCTCCTTTTTGCATCGGTCTCCTTGGCTCTGAGTCACCTGAGATTCCTGGAGCAACAGGTCTGATCAATAAGCATTTGTGAGGCAACAGAAACTTTCTTATCACCCAAAAGGCCTGGCCTGCCAGACCCTGAGATGAAGATGTCTGAGACCATGCCTGGTCAAGATGGTCTGCTTTGGCAGCTGTGCAAAGCCTCTAACAATGCAACCCGTGAACGTTTACCCTCATTCTCTTCTACATAATTAAAACTCAAAGTTTGCCAGATCCTCAATAACAAGGCTATTGGCTCTTGTCTCCTCTTGTCTACCTTGATTAGAGCTCCTTTTCTGCTTTTCCCCATTACTTTTTCTATTTGTCATTCAAGATGAGTGGCAGGACCTGATGACTTGTCTGACACCTCCTTCCTGAGTCAGGCCTCTGGCCTAGGACTCCAGTAATAATAGTAATATAAATAGCCCTTAAACAAAAAGCTCGATTACAGGTGTGCCCCCACTGGGACTGTCCCACACTAACTATTACTGTGACACCTGTGTGTGTGTAGGACAGGACAAATTTCCCTTTTGCCACATGGATTCCTATTGTTGTATCAACAGCAACAATAATTATAGCTGGTATCTCTAGAGTAGTCACCATATCTCCAGGCCCTTAGGTCTTTTCTTAAAGCCCATCATGCATTATTCATAGAAAACGCACAAGCAGACTTGGCTCAGCTTCACTTTCTCTCTGTTTGGGTAGGTTAATATCCTTCTCCCCTTGCTTCATGAAACATCATGTGGTCTGTGATCCTGAAAGTGGCCTGAAAGTCAGCACTGATCCTGCAGTGCCCTCCCGCTCCCCAGCCAGGGTGGATGCACAGGGAACACTGCTGGCTCCTCTCCTTTGCTCTCTCCAGAGCCCCTCCTTCCACTTCTGTCATGAGCATGTCTCCTTCCAAAGCTCACATTCTACATGAATAATATTAGTTGTATAGATTTTAAAAATCTTAACTAACAGTAGAACCACTTTTTTAAAGATCACATAGAAATTATCATATGGGTGTGGCATTTACATGACAGATAAAATAGAGACTCATTCTTTCTTTTTGATAAAGTTCTTCATTGCAGAAACAAATAGCAAACTACAGTCCAAAAAAAGACCAATTCTATTGGCTAAAGATATTTCTTCAAATTAAACAGTTCACAATGCACTAGCTTGATGGGCTTGTAAAGTATAATATCTTTAAAGAGTTAAATGCCATGTCATGTCTTACAAAGAGGATATATAAGATGTGACAGAGTAATTTTCAGGAATATCTGAGGTTTGTAATGATAACCTTTTGTAGAGAATATCTTGTTAATGACAGGGTTAAGATTTTCTGGGAATTGATGTCATCGAACCAGGTTTGATGCTGTGTGAAGAACTGACTACAATTTAATGCTAGATTTAGCAAAAGCATTAAGGCGGTTGATAGTTCCTAACCAATACAACATCATACATTTTCATTGTTTTAAGTTCTAGCTTTAGAAAAATGCATACGTTTTATTTCAAGAATCATGATGCATAAATTCCCTCAAGAACTAGTGGGTAGTATGAAAACAGAAGAGAGATCAGTAGGACAGAGGAAAGGGACTGAGGGGGAGGGAGGAGGAAGGAGGAAAGAGGAACAGTGGAAGGGACCTGAGGACCTGGTCCTGGGTACACACGTGAATACATGAGAGTGAATTTCACCTTGATGTGCATCCATAATGCACTGAATAAAAAAACTACAACTATGCAGAAGAAAGGCCAGTAGTAGAAATAATTTTAAAAAAAGTGGGAGAGGAGGAAGATATGAGGGTGGAAATGGACAAAATTAAATTCCATGCTTGTCTAATTATGTCACAATGAACTCTACAGTTATGTGCAATTATAATGCACTAAGAAAAAAATTTGAAAGAATCAGTGCGTGAAGAAAACAGTGAGTAGGAGGACGGACGGGAATTATTGTTTGAATATTACTAGAAAAATGGCTTCCCAGCTGGGGTGGCTGGTGGGGCTGGAGGAGGAGTGCAGGGGCCTCAGCTGCCTGTCAGGGGGGGGTTTCCTCCCCAGGGAGCACTCCCACTTCCAGGGAGGGCAGAGTCTGCATCCTGTGCCTGAGGTCACCTCCCCCATGCCCCTGCCTCGTCCTGCAGGAGCTTCTCTGCCCTGGGCTGAGGATGAGCAGCAGCAGCTGTCACAGGACTCCCAGGTGTGGGGTAAAGGGAAGCAGCAGCCATGACAGCCCATCCTCAGAGCCCTGGAGTTTGCTGCTTCAGTGACTCCTCAGCTGTTCCACCCTCATGTGGTTTGTCCTTGCAGAGTCCCTGGGAAAGTGTCCTGACTTAGCGATGCCCCAGACATGGGAGGTGAGAGGGACTGAGTTTGAGTGACAGGACAGGGAAGGCACCCACCATGAGCCCTGAAAAGCTAACCAGCCACGGCTACCAGGGAGTCCTTGGAGGGCATTTGCCTGAGGGTCTTATCCCCCACAGCTGTTTTACTCTCCTAATCTCAAGAGGTACTATTTTTCTGGAAGAACTAACTCACTTTGACTCAGTCTAAGAGCTCACAGGCAAGGCAGGTGACAGATTCATGAAATGGAAAATGTCCCCAAGGTGAGTTTTCTCAAGGCCCCCTTCATGTCCTTGTTCCTGAGGCTGTAGATGAAGGGGTTCAGCATGGGGGTGACCAGTGCATACATCACAGAGGCCACTGCAGTCTTCCTGGGAGAATCAGTAACTGCAGAACTAAGGTAAACCCCAAGAGCAGTCCCATAGAACAAGGAAACCACCGACAGGTGAGACCCACAGCTAGAAAAAGCTTTATACCTTCCACCAGTGGACGGGATTCTCAGGATGGAGGAAACAATTTGAACATAGGAGAATATTATGCCACACATAGGACCAATACCCAACAGAGTGGTTGATAAATAAACCACGATGTTGTTGACGAGGGTATTAGAACAGGCCACCTTGAGGACCTGAGTCACATCACAGAAGAAGTGGGGGATCTCCAGGTGTTTGCAGAAAGACAGACGCAGCAACATCAGAGTGTGCACCAGGGCATCCACAGTGCTGATGAGCAGACAGATCAGAACCAGCAGGACACAGAGGTGGGGGTTCATGATGACCATGTAATGCAAGGGGTGGCAGATGGCCACATAGCGATCATAGGCCATCACAGCCAGCAGTAAGTTGTCCATACATAGAAAAACCACAAAAAAATATACCTGAGTGAGGCAGCCTGCATAAGAGATGGCTTTGCTCTCTGTCTGGATGTTCACCAGCATCTTAGGGACCACAGTGGAGGTGCTACCAATGTCAGCCAAGGACAGGTTGGAGAGGAAGAAGTACATGGGGGTGTGGAGGTGGGAGTCAGAGCTGACGGCCAGGATGATGAGCAGGTTCCCAAGCACTGTCACCAGGTACATGGACAGGAACAGTCCAAAGAGGACGGGCTGCAGGGCTGGGTCCTCTGAGAGTCCCAGGAGATGGAATTCTGCTGCAAGTGTTTGGTTTTGGGACTCCATGTGGTAAAGAGATCTGTTGGATGATAGAGACATGGTCAGCAATGGAACACACCTAGTTATCACTTGGTGGAAAGAAGTCTTTGGTAGTGACTTAAAATTGTGGGTCCTATTTAAACTCTTTATTCCTTTCTTCACCCATTCATTCTAGAATTTATATTTTATGATTTAAAAAATAAAATGACTGTGTTTTTTAATGTTACATACAAAAATAAAAATATATGCTATTTCAATTATTAGGAATTATCACTCCTCAATGCTCTGACTTAACCTAGTATTAAAGGGTCTTCAATTATTAATACAGTTTCAATCCTGGTTTGATGACATCATTTCCTAAAGAAGTTTAAATCTGTCATTAATGTCATCCTCTCTGTCTCTGCCCATCATTGCCAAATTGAGTATTGCTCAAAATTGCCATCTCATGTTTTTTTTCCTTCCTCCTTGTGAGAAATGAGGCAATCCAATCAGTCCTTTAAAGATATTATATTGTTCAATCATCTCAAGCATTCCATTGTGACTTATTTAATTTAAAGGAATTCCTTTTTCTTTTCTTTTAATATTTATGTTTTAGTTATAGGTGGACCCAATAGCTTTATTTTATACTTACGTGGTTTTGAGGATTGAACCCAGTGCTTCACACATGTTAGGCGAGTGCTCTACCTCTGAGCCACAACCCCAACCCCAAGAATTCCTTTTTTCTACTAGAATTCTAGAATTGACTTTGTGTGTATGTGTGTGTCTGTGTGTGTGCTTGCACGTGTGTGCATACGCGTGTGTGTCTGTGCATCTGTGTGTGATGATGATTTGTGATTTGGTCCTAAAGTGAGGAACATTTCTAAAAGCACTGAATAAATCTCAACATTGTGTCTTTTTTTTTTACAACTATTGCAACCATAAAGAAAATGACTATCTGGTCCTGAAAAGAAAAGTAGATTGGTGTTTTTGGAAGTCTGGTTCATTTATTCATTTTAAAAATTATTTATTTGTAATTGCAGTTTCTTTCATTGCTTTGCCTTCTGTGGAGCTTGGAGTCTGATGAGTGGATCATGTCTGGAAAGAACATTTCAGACACGTATATTTTCACTGATTTTTTTTCTGAGCAGAGGTTTCCAGACTGTGCCCGTAGGGCAATGATTTTGTAATTATCCCTCACACTTAGAGCTCTCCAGAGGGCCCTCACCTGTGTGAGTTTTGCAGAGAACTCCAAGATGCAGGTGAAGACCAACATTGCCTTGTGTCACATGTCCACGACATTCCACCCAGCACACCTTTAAGACACGCAGGCTCCCTCTGTACCTGGCCCTTGTAAGAATCCTATGTGTGCTGACGTCCTCTTAGCAATCTTCACCGTGTGAAAAGGACACTTCCTATCCTAGCTGAGTCAGGAAATCTGCCAGTGTGAACAGTGCTAAGAGCTGATGTACAGATATGTGACTGACTAAAGTCATGGCCAAATGACATGCTTCTGGTTCCATCCACATTGATGGATATGACAGAAAGTGAAATGAGCCGGGCCAAAAAGACAATAATACTGTATGTTTCCTTTCATATTTAGAGGCTAAAAAAAAAATTGATTTCATAGAAGTAGACGGCTGAGCGGTGGTCACTGGATCTAGGGATGGGAGGAAGAAGGGTGACAAAGGGAGGCTGGGGAACATGGACCATAGAGTCGAGAGCAGGAATGTGTTCTAGGGTGCTCAGCACAGTAGCCTGGCTACGGTTTACAGCCATGTGCTGTATATTTTATAAAGAACCTAAAAAATATATTGCAAAGTTTCCCAAACCTAAGCAATGATAAACGTTCTTTTGGAAATACTAATCACCCTCATCTGATCACTGTACATTGACACATATACTGAATTTTCATACTGCTCTTAAAAATATGTGTGATTATGATGTATCAAAAGTTTCTCGCTTCTCCTTGTAAGTGGAGTACATTCAAATCTCAATGTAGTTTTGATGTGCGTTTTCCTGGTGGCTAAATATGCTGAACATTTCCTCTTGTAGCATTTGGCCATTTGCACTTCTCATTTTAAGAAGTTTGTGTTCAGGCTATTCGACCATTTATTGGTTGGGTTATTATTATTTTTTTTAATTTTGAGTGGTTTGTGTTTTGAGCTTTTAGTACATCTGGATCACAGCCCTCTTTCAGAATAGGAGCTGGCCACAACTTTCTCCCAGTCTGACAGTTTCCTCATTATTGCATTTTATCCCTTTTTGACTCAATGTCATCCTGTTTATTAATTCCTTCCTTATATCCTGAGCTATGGGGTCATTTAGGAAGACTTTACATACACCTAGGTGTGAAAGTGTTTCTCCTTTTTTTCCTCCTACTATTTTCTGTATATCTAGTTTTATAGACAAAATGCAGGCAAAAAGAATAAAAAATAATAAAAAGTGCTAGCTAAGGTATGGGGCATGAATGACCTACTATACACTGGTGGTGGAAACCTAAATTAGTCCAGCCCCTATGGCAATAAAAGAAGTTTTCCTGAAAAAGCTAAAAATGCATCTACCATATGATCCAGCACTCCTTGGTACTGGTCAAAAAGGGCTAAAGTCAGCATGGTTTAGAGACACATGATTAGCCATGTTTATTGCTGCACGATTCACAATAGTCAATTAGGGCAACCGCCCAAGTGTTCATCCACAGATTCAGGGATAAAGACAAGGTGGTACATTGTGGTACCACATGCTGGAATTGGACAGCCTGATATTGAGTAAATTGAGTGAGACTCAGAGAACAAATTATTACATATATTATCTCCTACGTGGAAGCTAAAAGGGGAAAACAAATTGGAAGGGAAACAAGAAGAATAGAGGAAGGGGATTTGGGAGAAACCCATGGGAGGTGGGGGATAGCATTGGGGAATGAAATTGATCAACTTGTGTCTTCATGCAAGCATGAGTACACCACAATGAGTCCACCATTCTGTGTAAACAATATGCACCAATTGTTTAGATTTTTAGATGAATTTTAAAATTTAAGTATTTATCTGAGGATGTGCACGTAGAAGGATGTGCATTCCCAAGGGAAGTGGCGGAGGGGCCTGCAGGAGTCCTGAGAGATCAAGGGAGACTGTCAAGCATGTTTTTCTCTCTGCCTGTACCCGAGCCACTTGAAAGGATCACAGACCACAGGATGCATTATGAACTGAGGGAAGAAGGACATTAGTCTACACAGGACAGAGAAATGAAATGGAGCCAAGTCCAGCTGTGTCATTCAAGGGACTGAGTTTTGCAGACATTAATGAAGAAAGGTCCACAGTGCTAGGGATATTGTGATGAGTCTGGAAATGTTAGCATTATTTATTGCTGTTGTGACTTTATTAACAATGGCACAGTTGTTGTAAGAAGAAGAAGCTGTCTTGGTATAACACGGGAGAGAAAAGTTTCAGCTCTGTTTAGAACCTTCCCTTTCCCCTGGGTATACTGATCCAGGAGCTTCATTGACACTCACTTAGGGCTCTTGAAATGTAAATGGTGCTTATATATTTGTAAAAATAAAAAGTTCAATGAGAAAGGATTTCTACACTTTCTTTTAAAATGTTAAAAGTTTTCTCAGAAAATTAAAAATAGAATTAATAAATAGGGGCTCAGTGGCATTTATCTCAGCTACTCATGAAGCCAAGGCAGAAATATTTCCAGAGTCCAGGACTTCATGGTCAGCTGGGCACCTTAGAAAGACCTCAGTGAAAGATAAATCATGATAAAAAAGAGTGTTACCACACAATCCTGTAATTACAGTTATGGGTTTGCACTGGAAGCAGGGTATCAGAGAGATGTGTACCCCCCATTTACTGGAAACTGGAAGCAGGGTATCAGAGAGATGTGTACCCCCCATTTACTGTAGTGAACCAGGAAAAATGACTTCCCTACTAGGGAGCTCACTAGAGCTGGGGAAGGAGGCAGAGGAGAGAAACGGGTTTGGTTTACTGGTAGTTTTGAGGAAGACAGAGGAGAGCTATTTTCTGTCTTAAATCTCCATCTTTCAGGAGTCAGGGGCTCAGAAAGCTTTTATAAGTCAGAGCTGACAATGGGATAAAAGGCAGGCAGTCTATGCATATGTAGACTGTGCCAGGCTGTGTTCATCAGAAACCAGCACAGACTGGGCTTCCTGCGCTGGTCAGGACCAGACACACTGCTCAGCCTCCATTCTCAGTGTGAAGAAGTTGAGGAGCTAAATCAATTGGGAGCCTTTGATTTCCAAGGTGACCCTTATCATCAGCATTATTCACAGGACCAGCAGGTGGAAGAAACACAAGCGTCCAGGTACAGAGGAGTGAAGGCAACCAACATGGCATGTGGGTAGAGCAGAGTACCCACTGCCCTCACCAGAAGGACGTTTCCCACAACAGGCTGAACCTGGAGGACCCCGTGCTCGGTGACAGTGCTCGGTGACGTGAGCAGCCACAGAAAGGCAGAGGCTGGCCTGCACTTCCTGCACCAGGTACTGACACTCAGAGAGGGGGAGAGGAGCAGGGCAGTGAGGGCAGGGGACAGAGAGTGAGAAGTAGCGTGGACGGTCCAGAGATTGGGTTTTGCAGGATGAAAAGTGTCTTGAGGATGGACGTTGGTGATGTTTGCAAAACATCATGAACAGGACTCAGGCCTTATAATTGTCAACTTAAAACTGGTTGTCATTGTAAAGTTTGTTATGTCTATTTGCCACAAATTAAAAATTAATTAATAAAAAGCATTGAAGAAACACTTTCTGAGTAGCTTCATTGATGCTCCTCTGCTAGATGGAGCTTTGAAAAACCACCCACCCCTCATGTCTCCCTCTGCATGCAGAAGAAAGCCCTTCTCAGATACAGTCCCACGCTCACCCCTCTCCCCTCTCTCTCCCTCAGTCAGGAAGCTGCAGGTCAGGGAACATTTAGCACATTTAGGGAGATGTACACCTTTCCTCTGCCCGTTCTTGGTTAGAATCACCTCCATGTCCAGCTCAGAATCAGGAGCTGATGTGTCTCCAGGAGGAGTGCACGCAGGGGCAGGGCTTACACACTCACCGCCTGGGTCCCCTCTCCACTCCGGAACTTGGAAGACTGATCTTTGATGACACACAGAAGCATGAAAGTGCTGGCGGATCCTTTTAATGTCTGATGAATGGATTTTACAAATAAAGGGACAGGAGCCATTCTAATGAGCCCCTAAGGGTCAGAGATTAAGAAAAAAAATAAGCACAAAGTTCTCAACACCCAGCCTTCCTGAGAGACCCACAGGGGACAAAAAGAGACCAAGAATGACGAGGTGAGTATTCTCTAGAAAGAAGAAAATTATTATTCCTCTCTGGCCCCAAAACTGCTGTGCATCTTAATCCCAAAAGGGCTTGTTAAACACACATATTTAAGGTCTATTGGAGAATTTGACAATGTCTAGATCTTCAGAAGGATCCTAGAATTTTCCTTCTGTCAAGTTTCCAGGTGCTGATGAATCTAATGGTCTAGGAACTCCACATTGAGAGCCAGTAGTGGAGAACACGGGCATTTGCAAGTCCTTCCCACATGGCAATGAACATAAAATTGCTTCTAAGTGGTTCTTGGTGTCTGTAAGCCTAAAGAAATCCATAATTAGTTTCAAATAAAAGGAATTTATTCTGCTTCTTTTAAGGAATTGCAATAACTGGAGACCCAGAATCTGTCACTGGAGAGGAAGCCTGGACTCAAGATAGTGGGGTCCTTGACACACATGATGGAAAAGAATTTTAGCCCATGTCAGTCAGAGACATGGAGGTTCATTTAGGAAAGCAGATGTACACTCCAGTAACATGGAAAGCTTGGCTCTATTAGGTAGGAGTTCAGGGACACTAAAGTGATGGAGACATGGTATTAACAAGAAACTGCTGCAGGACAAGACAAAGAGATCAGTCCCATCCCTATTTACAGTAAGTTCCATTACCATGACAACTCCAGGCACTGGGGACTTATCACCATGACAACTCTTTGCCACCTGTTCAAATTGTTAAATGGCCAATGGAAATAAAGTGGATAGTATTCTAATTAGGTTTTCTAAAGTAACCAATGGGGGTGGGGGAGTTGGAAAATATTCTAATCAGGAATCTTAAGATAACCAATAGGAGAAAATGGGTAAGGTCTTCAATCAGGTCTGTATAGGCAAGAGAACACCTTGCAGTTCAGGATATTCGACCTTAATTTCCATATACTGGGGCCTTGAGCTGGTGACAGAGGGTTTTAGAAGGGATGCAGGGGTCCTCCTCTCCAGATATGATCAGTGGGTATCATCGTGTCCAACTTTAACCTGAAGAAAGCTCTTCTCCCACTTCCAGGTCCATGATTTCTTTGTGGGGGTGGTCTGTAATTGGAAAATCAGATAATTGTGCTTTGGACAGGAATAATGTGAGTCTTGTTTTCCTCACAGTTAGTGAAGGGAAGAAGGAGAAGACAAAAGAAGAAAAGTGACATGTCTGCAGTCAGAATGGCAGCTAGCAAGAACAAATACAACAAAAAGTGTTGGCGAGGATGTGGGTGAAAAAGGCACACTCCTACACTGCTGGTGGGACCGCCAATTGGTGCAACTATCTGAAAAGCAGTATGGAGATTCCTCAGAAAAACTTGGAATTTGACCCAGCTATCCCACTCCTTGGTTTATACCCAAAGGACTTAAAAACAGCATATTTCAGGAACATAGCCATATCAACGTTTATAGCAGCACAATTCACAATTCACAATATCTAAATTGTGGCGCCAACCCAGATGTCCTTCAGTAGATGAATGGATAAAAAAAATGTGGTATACACAATGCAATATTACAGAGAAATAAAAGAGAATAAAATCATGGCATTTTCAGGTAAATAGATGGAGTTGGAGAAAATAATGCTAAGTGAAATTAGCGAATCCCCAAAAAACCAAATGCCAAATGTTTTCTCTGATATGAGGAGGCTGATTCATAGTGGGGTTGGGAGGGGGAGCAAGGAAGCATTAGACGAATTTTAGATAGGGCAAAGGGGTAGGAGGGGAGGGGAGAGGGCATGGGGATAGGAAAGATGGTGGAGTGAGATGGACATCATTACCCTAAGTTCATGTTTGAAGACACGAATGGTGTGACTCTACTTTGTGTACAACCAGAGGCATGAAAAATTGTGCTCCATATGTGTATTATGAACTGTAATGCATTCTGCTGCCATATATAACAAATTAGAATAAAAATAAAATAAAATAAAAAGGAAAGAAAGAAAAATGACATGCCATTATAAAAAAATAAGTTGCCCCTGGTGGAGCAGCAAGGTTTGTATCCAAATCTCAGAGTCAAACCCTTGGTTTTGCTGTCTCCTATTGGGCTATTTTAAGAAATGAAACTTTTGTTGTCCCCACCTCTCTTCATTCTCTTGAGGCAGGAAAACCTTTTTGGGGGTGAGTACATCTTGGTAACCATGCAATTGATTTCTGTTGGTCAGGCTGGACCCTTTCCCCCGTCCTGTTTGTGTGGCCTCTGAATTTTCCACACTCAGGCATTATCTGCCGGTAACCACTCTGTTCTATTTCTGCTCAGCCTGGGTTTTTGGTTTTGGTTTTTTTTCGTTTTTTAATATTCCCAGTAGTTTCAAATTTAAAGGTAACTACAGTGTTTTGAAAATGGACCACGGCACTTTCTATTTCTCACAAGGGTGGGTGTGGGAAAGTTCCTAGGGTGGCCGTCAGTCTAGGGATAACAAGGTGGATTACAGTGGTCTGGTCATTCTCAGGATCTTTTGACTAATGTGTCTCCACTATGTGATGCTAGGTGGGGGGTTTTGATTTTGTGGTGGTAGAAATGAAAGCAAAACATGCAAGCAGACATGCAGGCAAGGATTTTATTAGGGTTACTATTTGAGAAGAGAGACACAGCATCAGGGTCAGGATTCCTTCCCCCCAAAAAAGCTAGTTTTACTCATGTGAAAAGGGTGTTGGCAAGGTGCACTATGGTATAGGCATGTCCATTGGCATTAGGTGCATTTCAAAGGTGTGTTTTCCCCTCTGTGGGGACTTCAACTTTGAGGCAGGACTGGTCAGCCAGCCAGCCACTTTGGAGCCCAGCATGCAGATACCTTGGGATCAGGAGGATCTGCTGCAGCTGTTAAGGAAGACACAGGAAGGAAACAGGAGGGAACCCAGGGCAAGGAGCATATTGAGGGTCCTGGGAATTTGTCATTTCCCTGTCTCCTTAACAATTTTTATCTTTTGTGTTATTTGTCCTTGGAAAGCCATGGTAAGTGCATACTGGCCTTAATAATGCACCTGCTCTCTGAAGATGACAAGGGATATTTTAAGCTTTTAATAGCTAATGAATGTTGAGTCAAAATGGGAGAAAACAGCAATAGGCAAAATTTTAAATACAAGTGTTAAAATCTATGGTCAGAACATTCTTTGACCACAATGCAGAAAGGGGAAAATAAAACACAGAAGCAAGAACAGGAACCTTCCTTGTGTTTGTGCCGCAGTCTGGCTGGGCACAATTCAGGAGCCACTTGTCAAAAGAAACGAACTTTATTTTTAGAACCACAAACGCCAAACAAAACGGCTCCTCGGGAAAAAATCCTCAGAGCCCAACTGCCACCACCAGCTTCCCACAAGCCTCTCCCACTCCCACAATCCTCCTGCTCTTGAGGCCGATTGGCTGGGTCGCGTGGGCGGAGCCAAAGAAGTCCCACAATGAGCAGCTCCGTGGTCTGAAAGGACAGGGAAACAGCCCAATGAGTATCACCACAGAGGAGCCAATCAGCTAGATGTTGCTGGGGCCGCTGTGAGCCAATCATCAGCTGGCAGTCTGAAAGGGCGGGGAAACAGCTCAATGAGCATCTCCAATGAGCATCACCACGGAGGAGCCAATCAGCTAGATGTTGCTCTGGCCACTGTAAGCCAATCATCAGCCGGCAGCTGGAAGTTTGCTGGCAGCTGGGGCCCCTTTGGCTGTGGCTCTCAACATGTTTGGATATTGAGAAATGCATTTCTATATCATACAGAAATTACATAAGAAAACAAAAATGGAATTTTTTTTTCAAAAATTGTTTTTATAAATTCTGGTAGAAAAGAGGATAAAATCAAGAGGAAACTAATGATAACTGAAAGGGAAAGGGGTGAAGTGAGGAGTGATTTAGTGAGGGTTAAGTGGTTCAGTGGAAGAGGGCGTGTCTCACATGTGCAGGGCCTGTGTTCAATCCCCAGGACCACACTTCCTGATAACCATGGATGTTGAAGCTAGAAAACATCTATTATCATTTTACTAACACAGCATTGTGCACCAGTAAGTACTGGTTTAATTCGACTTACTTAATGCAATTTGGGTTTTGTGTGTACATATTTTTATGGTGAGATTGCAATAAATCACCAAATTGATCTTAAAGAAGGAGACAGAAACTTTATTCACTAGCTGGTGTTCAGGATCCACCAGCTTGTGGACCAAGGAGCAGGTGACAAGTCTACACCCTTTGAGCCCCTCCCAGGATCTGAGAGCACATCTTGTGGTCCAAAACCATATTAATCATAAGTGGCTGTTGATATAATTCCAAACCATAACCAAATGTCATGAGATCTAAAATCATAAGGAGAAGGGGAAGTGGGTCAAAACGACCCTAGTTGAGTACAAGTAAAATAATTGCTACTAATGTCTAGACAATCAACCCCTGACAGGGTATATTGTCCAAGAAAAATGGGAACCAAAAAGAATAAGTTTACATGGTATCGGAATCGCCATTTTGTGCTGCCAAACATGCGATGATATGCAATTGTCTATGGGTATAGAGGCAGGGTGTTCCCATGGGAGAAGCATTTCTTATATTATATGGAGTCTCAGGATAAAACAGAGGTTTTTTTTGGTCATTGCCCATATAGCCTGGCCCATAACAATATCATACATTAAGGTATCTCACACATATGTATAAGATAGATATAGTCCCTAAGTAACTACCAATGTGTGAAGCTTGTTGACCCTTTCACAAGTGTGGAAACTGAACTCAGAAAGACGAGGTAGTGGGTCTGTGATATAGAGTAAAACATGGGAAAACAGGATTTCTTACAAAGCGATTTTCTTGAAAGTCCACGATTAACCATTGGCTAGGAAAACAGGATTAAGTCAGACTCAAGCATATTTTTTTAATCAGCTCCTCATTGCGGTGACCGAAATGACTGAAAAGAACCACTTAGTGGAGAAACAGTATAGTTTGGCCTCAAGGTTTCCGAGGTGCAATCCATGGTTGTCCACATTCATAGCTGTGGACATGAGGTAAGTCATAACAATATGAAAGAAGGGCTTGGCAGAGAAAGCTTCTTGGCTGATGGTTGACTGATGGGAGCCAGGATGGAAAAGGGGAGAGGGACCAGAGACAAATTATATCCTTCAAGGACATGGTCCAGGGTGATGAACTTCATCTAGCCATATCCCACCTGCAGATAATTACTAACCAGTAATTCATTAAAATTATTAATGAATTAATTCACCAATAAGGTTACCATCTTATAGTCTAATCATACCACCTCTAAGATTCCTGCATTGCTAGTTGAGCTTTTACAGGGACATCTCATATCAAAATCATAACATATGCCCAATATTTAATCTCTTTGCCTAACTCTAGAAGCCCACACCAGCATACTTGAGATATCATAAAAAAGAAAAGTTGCCCAAGTTGAGTTTTCTCAAGGCCCCCTTCATGTCCTTGTTCCTCAGGCTGTAAATGAAGGGGTTCAGCATGGGAGTGACCATGGTGTACATCACCGAGGCCATGGCACTCATTCTGGGAGAATCAGTCACAGCAGAACTCAGGTAAACTCAACTAGCAGCCCCATAGAACAAGGAAACCACAGACAAGTGAGACTCACAAGTTGAAAAAGCTTTATACTTTCCACCAGTGGATGGGATTCTCAGGATGGAGAAGACAATTTGAGCATATGAGAAAATTATGCCACACATAAGACCAATACCCAAGAAGATGATTGCTAAATATACAACAATGTTATTGATGAGAGGATCAGGACAGGCCAGCTTAAGGATCTGACTTAGTTCACAGAAGAATTGGGGGATCTCCAGGTGTTTGCAGAAAGATAGACGCAGCAACATCAGAGCATGAACCAGGGCATCCACAGTGCTGATGGGCACACAGATTAGAACCAGCAGGACACAGAAGCAGGGATTCATGATGACCGTGTAATACAAGGGGTGGCAGATGGCCACATAGCGATCATAGGCCATCACGGTCAGCAGTAAATTGTCCATGCATAGAAAAAACATGAAAAAACATAGCTGAGAAAGGCAGCCTGCTTAAGAGATGGCTTTGCTTTCTGTCTGGATGTTCACCAGCATCTTAGGGACTAAGGTGGAGGTGCTACAGATGTCAACCAAGGACAGGTTGGAGAGGAAGAAGTACATGGGGGTGTGGAGGTGGGAGTCAGAGCTGATGGCCAGGATGATGAGCAGGTTCCCAAGAACAGTGACCAGCTACATGGTCAGCAGCAGGCCAAAGAGGATAGGCTGCAGCTCTGGATCCTCTGAGAGTCCCAGGAGGAGGAATTCTGCAACCCGTGTTAGATTTTCTGGCTCCATGTTGTTGAAGACCCTGCTGGAGGACAGGGACAAGGTGACGATGGAACACACAGAGATGAGTGTGGGACAGAGGACTTTGGTCCATGACTTAAAATCTAGTAATATTTAGAAAATTGTTCTCTTCAAATTCTCCTACTCAATTCACTAATTGTTGAGTGAATTTATACATTCTAACATATAAAATTCAATGTGTGCATTTTTCTAATAACAAATTTCAAAAATAAACATATGTGGTATCTATGTTTGAGAACTATGAAGTTTGAATGCAATCTTTAAATCTAGCTTTAACCACAGTACTTCCTTAATAAAGCATCCAATTTGGTAAAATTACAATATTTTATCATAAAATCTCCAGTGTGTCAACCACAACATTTTTTTCTGAATATTATAATATTTTTCTGATTTCAGGTATTGCTAAAAATTATAATCTCACATGCTCTTATTGTAAGAAATGACTTATTCATTCATTTATTCAAATATTTTAAGTCTGCTTCAAAGAATTCATTTGGAGCTTATATAAAATTAATTAATTGGCTTCTAGATTTGCTATTGTTTCCTTTTGAATGGTGATTCAACATTTTTCTTATGTTCCTACAGTGAATGACATTATTAAAAGGTAGTTTGAGTCTATATTTTGCCTATTATACAAACATTACCCCCAAAGTGTAAATTCCCACCTCCCACAATTTTGTTTGAGTGTTACTTGGTGCTGACCCTGGGCTGCTGCATCACAGACCTACTCCTCCCTCCCTCACTTTGTATTTTCCATCTGGAGACAATGTATCATTAAGTAGCCCACGCTGGCCTCCAGTTTGCAATTCTCCTTCCTAAGCCTCCAGGAAAGGGAATGATAGGTGTGCCCCACTATGCCAAGCTACCATCTGATCTTTATAACAAGAATAACGTGCTACACCTTCAAGTGTTACTGTGCCTGCCCAGACCCTCAGTGTCTGGCCCTTCTAATACTTTGATGTGTGGTGATGAACTCCCAGCCATCCTCACATAGTATTTCCACACCCTATCATAGCTGAGACAGAAAATCTGCAAGATTAAAAATTCTAAAAGCCAGTGTGCAGATATGTGACTGGACAAGGTGTGCCATGCCAAAATGAAACTATCCTAGACCTATGCATGCTGGTGGAAACAAGAGAAAGTAAAATAAGCCAACCTGAAAAAAGAATACTGCTTGTTCTCCCTGATATGTGGAGGATAGAAAATTGAGGTCATGAAAAGTGAGAGTAGAGTAGTGATCACTAGAGGCCAGGACTGGAGGGAGACAGGGGAACAAGAGGTCAGATAGAAGGAACCAAAGTACAGGTAGGTGGGTGAATAAGTTTTGATGATTTATAGCACTAAAGGGTGACTATGGTTTATAAAGTTCGCAACAGATTTTCAGTTATTATTCTGACACTGGCATTTGAATGCAGAAGTGCTCAGACATTGATTATATTCCCAGGCATTTTATTTTTATGTTGAAAGATAGACTTGCTGATTTTCCAAGGCTGGCATTGAACTTGGGAGCCTCCTGCTTCAGCCGGTGAGAAGCTGGCATCATAGGCATTTGTCAATGAGCACAGTGTATTACATATTTTATAAAGAACCAGAAGAGATGAGTTCAAAAGTTCCCAACTCATGGAAATGAGCAATGTTTAAGGAGATGGAAATCCCAATAACCGTGATCTGATTATTGTATTTTGTGCATATCTATCTACTACTTAGTTGTCATATTGACCTATTACGATGTACCTTAAATTCATGTTCAACTTTATGTGTTAATTAAATATTTTAAAATATACAACTGAAGGGGAACAAGGGAAGAATGGAGGAACTTTGTATTGAGCAGAGGGGAGGGAGGGGAAGGGAAAGGGTGTGTGGTGGGGAGAGATGGTGAAATGAGATGGAAATTGTTACCCTATGCATGGGTATGATCTCACAAATGGTGTGACTCTACATCATATGCAACCTGAAAAATGAAAATATATATATATATATATATACAACTGAAATTATTCACCTAGAATGTGAGCTTTGGAAGGATGTTTACTCATAACACAAGCAGAGGAAGGGCGGCAGGCATGGACTCTGGGAGAGCACACAAGAGGAGCAAGCAGTTTTCCCTGTGCATCCATCTGGCTGCGGAGGGAAAGGGCACTGCAGGATCAGCCAACGCTAACTTCCAGGCCAGTTTCGGGATCACAGACTGCTTGATGTTCATGAAGCAAGGGGAAAAGGATATTAATCTATGAAAATGGAGAGAAAAGAAGCTCAGCAACATCTTCCTGTGTGCGTCCAACAAAGAAGTCTCTGTGGGTTCTAAGAAATAATGAATTAATTTTAAAAGTTTTCTGTGCTAGGAACAAACGACTTTTATAAAAAATGAATGTACTTTAAACAGTAGCTAGGGTCATTGCTGCTGTTATTTTTATTAGGAATAGTGTGGTTGAAGATGCAGCAGCAGACGTGTGGCACCACAGCGGAAGGACTGGAGCACCCGGGAGAGGAAATGTGCAGTGAGGTGTGGGCTGGTGCCTGGCCTCGGTTTCCTGATCCACAGGCTGCCAGCTGCCTCATTATTTACTAAATATTCTAGAGGCATGGATGGAAGTTGCCCATTTGAAAATTTCAAAATGCAAGAACAAGTCTTGAACATCTTCTGTGTTCAAATATTGAAAATTTCCTCCAAAATTCAGAAAAGGAATTCCCAAAGGATTCAGCAACCCCACCTCCATGTAAAGGTATCCACCTACAAATAATCAAAGTCAGGGTGTCGAAGAAATGTTTGTACACACTCGTTCCTAACATAATTATTCACAAGAGCCAGAGGCTGGGAGAAACTCCAGCACCCATGGACAGGTGGAAGGGCTCATGAAAAGTGCTCTCTGCAGATAATGAATAAAGACTCCGCCTTTAAAAGGAAGGCAACTGTCTCACAAGCTCCAGCGTGGACCCTGAGGATGTTGTGCTCAGGGAAATCAGCCAGGCACAAAAAAAGGCCAGAGATTCCACTTCTATGAAGGACACAATGTGTTGAAATTCATAAGGACAAGAACAGAGGACTGGGAGCCAGGGCCAGGGGAAGTGAAGGCAGAGCTCCTGATCAATGGGGATGGAGTGTAATTCTACCAGATGAGAAATGTCCTGAAGATGGATATTGGTGATGATTGCTGAACAATCGTAAGTGTGCCTGTTGTCCCTGAACTGCATTTAGAGAGGGTCAAGATGTTAACTTTTGCTATGTACACTTTACCACAATTTTAAAAACAATTTAATTTAAAAATGTTTAAGGAACACTTTCTGATTTACTTTATTTATATTTTTCTTTGGTGGAGTTTGGACTAACCACTCTTTTTCCCCCACTCTTCATGCATGGGAAGGCCCTCCTTAGTGAATGGTCCCACCCCCACCCAGTCCCATCTCTCTCCCTCACCCAGGAAATTCTGCAGATCAACAAGTATTTAACATGTTTCATTCAGACACAGACACCACTTCCTCCTGCTCTTGGGAGCATCACCTCCAAGTCCAGCTCAGAAATGTCCTGGATCAGGCAAGGCAGGACCAAGGCTTCAGTATTCACCAGCTCTGTCCCTCTACTTCAGCATCCTGGGGGCTGATCCTTGCATGCTACAGAGGGCAGAGAGGACTGGATGATTCTCTAAGTGGTTCTTACAAATAAATGGACAGGAGTCCTCCATAATGAGCCTCAAGGGATCAGAGATACAAGGCAGTGAGAATCACTGAGCTCTCAATAAATATCCCAGCTGCCCTCTCCAGGGAACAAACAAATGGAGGATGCTATATTGGCTATTCTCAGATTGACAAAGATTACTCTTCCACTGTGGCCCTCAGACTTGCTGCCATGCCAACAGCTAAAAGGCTCTGTAAGAATACCCATCCTGGTCCTTCCCTAGAGTCTCAGACTTACTAGGGTTGGCCTGTGATCTTAAGAGTTCTGTTCTACCAAGTTTCCAAATGATGTGTTCCTGCTGGCCCAAGAACTCCACTTTGAGAACCCCCAGTGTACTGCATTACAATTGGCCAGGACCCAATATGTGGCAGTTGTTCTGATACCATTGCTCAGAACTTCCTGATATCAGCAAACTTGCAGAAAAACCAACAATCAGGCCAGAATAAAGGTCATTTGTTCTAGGACCTTTAGGCATAACCAGAGACTTAGGAGTCAAGAGCAACTGTAATGTGTTGTGATAGAAGGGGAGAAGGACACAGTTTAAAAATGAGAAAATCGCAACTGTACAAGTTGTTCTCCACAAATTAGGACTGGTGGAAGCTAATGACTAGCTTATGGGTCTGAAAGTCTTTTGATTGTCATGGATGATCAGCTCTGGACACAGCAGGAGTAGGTAAGTGTCCAGGGATGGTAGCTGCTGTGGTTTGGCCCAGTTCAAAATATTCAGTAGAGCAGATGCGAGAGGCCCTCCATCTGGAAGCCTTCCCCACTCCATTTAAAGTGCTCTGAAACAAGGTGCAGGCACTTTGCAGTCTCAGTCCACACACATGCAATTCCAAAAGTAGAGTTGCCTGCTGTGTGACCATGATGGATTGTACATTCAATACTGCTTGGGGTCGGATGGCAGGTTGGGACAATGGGGACTTTAGACACTTTGTACCAACAATTACTAACCCAAACCAACTGACATTACTCAACCTTTATATGCTTCTGCTCTTTCATGTGTAATATGATCAACTAACAATTAAAAACTATTTGTTTTTTTAATTGTTTTTTCATTTGTTCCTTTTAGATATACATGATAGTAGATTATATTTTGACATATTATACATATTGGAGTATATCTTATTCTAATTAAGACTATGGTTTAAAAAGCTTCATAAAACAAATCCCATTTGGTCATGGTGGTGCACACCTATAATCCTAACAGCTCAGGAAGCTGAGGCAGGAGGACTGCAAGTTCCAAGTCAGTCTCAGCAACTTAGCAAGGCCCTAAGCAACTTGAACCCTGTTTCAAAATAAAGAATAAGGGGAATAGGGATGTGGCTTATGATTAAGTACCCCTTATTTCAATCCCTGGTTCCCTGCTCACCCCCCCAAAAAAATCCCAGTGCAGAGAAACAGAGAAGGTAGGCTCCAGATAGGTAAATTCAGCTCCTGTATCTAGATTGCATGATAAATAAATGACTTTTTTCTAATTCATGTGTTTGTATAAATTCCAGCAAAAATGAAGGCAAAATGAAGAGGAAAATAAAGGGAAAAATGAAGTGAAGTGAGAATTGATTTAATGAATATTTAATATAGCGGGCTGGAACACACACACACACACACACACACACACACACACACAAATCATATATTTCTGATTATGTGAAGGCAAGTAACTGTGCCCCACCAGTTTACTAATGTGGTGGTGTAGTCCCAATAATTACTGTTTAATTTGTGCTGAAACAGACACATTTCTGTGTGTATACAATATATTGAGTTGTCTCAGACATTTCAGAGTATTCCCCAAATACCATTGAGTCTGACCTTTTCAGGCTGGGCACAGTGGCTCATACCTGTGATCCAAGGGACCTGGGAGGATAGGGCAGGAGGGTCATAAGTTCAAAGCCACTCTCAGCTACTTAGTGTGGTCCTAAGTAACTCGATGAGACCCTGTCTCGAAGTAAAATACAAAAAAGGGAAATGGAGATGTGGCTCAGTTGGTAAGTGCCCAGCCTTCAATCCCCACTACCAAAATAAATAAATAAAACATTTCTCTGAGTGTTTTATGGGTGTGAAAATGGTAATCAGAGTTGAGTTACTTGGTAACAGAGTAAAACTAGGAAACAGTGGTCCAATACCAAGCTACTTGTGTTAAAAGCCCCCCCTTAAATCCTTGGCTCTGAGAACTGGACACGGAGGGAGTCAGGATTCCTGGCCCCCCCCAGGGCTCAGTGCTCTTGTGAGCGGCTGGGTGGCTTCTCCACCAGAAGATTCAGAACAGGCACAGCCACAGTGGGAACAGGACTCTTTACTGGAGCCTCTTGCTGGGGCAGAAGGAGACAGCCCTGCCCAAGAGTGTGCAGCTGCCCCCAACAGGAAGGGCGCTGGCTTCCCAGCTGGGGTGGCTAGTGGGGCTGGAGGTGGAGTGCAGGGGCCTCAGCTGCCTGTCAGGGGGGGTTTCCTCCCCAGGGAGCACTCCCACTTCCAGGGAGGGCAGAGTCTGCATCCTGGTGCCTGAGGTCACCTCCCCCATGCCCCTGCCACACCCTGCAGGAGCTTCTCTGCCCTGGGCTGAGGATGAGCAGCAGCAGCTGTCCCAGGACTCCCAGAACCCCACTTTCCTATTTCATTTACCAACCAAGCCAACTATCTGATTTCAGTTTCCACATCTATAAAATTTTTAGACCAACGTCAAACACTTAAGATAATTCAATATATTGTATCTACACAGAAATTTGTATTGAACAGAGATAAACAGTAACTATGGTCTACAACGCCACATGTGTAAACTTTCAGGGGATATAATTATAAGCATAATAACTCTTTTGTGTCTGTCTTCAGCCACCACATTAATTATTCATTAAATCAACTTCACTTCACCCTCTTCCCTTTTACTTTTCTCCCATTTTGTCCTCATTTCTGCTGTAATTTGTTCCAAACAAATGGATTTGAACAAAATTCATGGAAATTTCTTATGTAATCCACATATAATGAGAAATGCATTTCTTAATATTTAATTATATGGAAAAATCTCTATTATGCTTTAATGATTTATTTTCAGCCAGTTGCATTGTGGTCAGAGAATATTCTCTAGCAAATTTTAATTCTTTGCAATTAAAACTTTGTCTTCTACAGCATCTCTGGTCAAAAGTAGGAAGTGGGGTTTTTTTTTGTTTTGTTTTGTTTTTGTTTTTTTGTCCTAAATAAACAATGAATGTGATAAAATTATTGAAAACATTTTTTATGTATGTTCAACAAATCTAGTTTGTTAATCATCATCAAATCTTATTGATTTTTACTGATTTTGTTGATCAAACTATTACTCATGGAGTAATATGATATTGAAATAATAAAGTGTGTTCTTGTCTTTGCTAATCTGCTTCTAATTCATTTAAAAGTTCAATAAATGACTATTAATTCTTAATTGCAAAACTTCCTTGTGCATTGGATGTTTATGCAATTACCTTTGTTATCTCTTGGCATGTCTTTGCATTGAAATCTCTTTTTTGGGGGGCACAGTCCAGTTACCCAAGCTTTTCCTAGAAGCTCCAGGTGATGAGAAGCCTGGATATACTTCATACTTCCAAATGGTTTGCTTCCCATTCTCTCCTTCTGAGACCCACCCCCGTGTGGTCCCAGGCCAACCAGGGGAATTCTTGACTCTCACCCTTCACTCTTAAGCCTGCAGACACCTAAATTTCAGGATAAGACCAGTCCTGGTGCTCAGATCACATTTAAGGAGCTCTGTCCTCTTCATATCTGTACACTAAGATTTGTCATATGGTCGTTATTGAAAACAGACTTTAATATTTTTTTTGGTACTAAGGATTGAACTCAGGATCACTCGACCACTGAGCCACATCCTCAGCCCTATTTTGTATTTTATTTAGAGACAGGGTCTCACTGAGGTGCTTAGCGCCTCACTTTTGCTGAGGCTGGCTTTGAACTCACAAGCCTCCTGTCTCATCCTCCCAAGCTGCTGGGATTTAGGCATGTGCCACCACACCCAGCTACAGATTTTAAATTTTTAAAATCCTGGGTGGAGTGGTGCAGAGTGGCACAGACCAAAAGCCTGAGGGAGGAGGATTTTGAGGCCAGCCTCCACAACTCAGTGAGAACCTGCCTTAAAATTAAAAATAGGAGATGAAACTCAGTGGCAAAAGGCTCCAGGGTTCAATCCCCATTAAAAAAAATAAAAAATATTTAAAAAATTGTGTTAGTTGATCTACTCTTACATCTTGTATTACACATGATGGAGCAGAAGCATATAGAGGTGGAGTAATGTCAGCTGGTATGGGTTAGTAAATATTGAATCCAAACTGTCCAAAGTCCCCATTGCCCCCACCCTGCCTCCTACCCCAAGCAGTATTGAATGTACAATCCATCGTGGGCACACAACAGAGAACCCTACTTTTGGAATTGCATGTGTGTGGACTGAGATTACAAAATGGCTGCACCTTGTATCAGAGCTCTTTACATGGAGCTGGGAAACCTTCCAGAGTGGAGGGCCCATGCATCTTCTCCACTGAATACTTAGTATTGAGCCAAACCACAGGACCTACAGTTCCTGGACCCTCACTTACTCTTGCTGTGTTCACAACTGATCATCAACAATAGCCAATAGGTGTTCAGACCTATCACTTGACTATTTGCTTCCACCCATCCTAATTTATGGAGAACAACTTGTACAGTTGTGATTTTCTCATTTTTAAACTCTGTCACGACACACTATTAGTTGCTCCTGTCCCCTGGGTCTATGGCTATTGCAATTCCTAACAGTCCTAGAACAAATGCCCTTGACTGTGGCCTGATGGTTGGTTTTTCTGTGAGTTTGCTGACACCAGGATCTTCTGGGCAATGATATCACAGCAACTGTCCTTTAGTGGGATATTGTCAATTTCGATGCCCTACACTGTGAGTTGTCAAAGTGGAGTTCCTGGTCTAGCTGCAGCACACGACCTGGGAACGTGGTAGAACAGAACTCCTAGGACCACAGGCCAACCCTAATAAGTCTGAGACTCCAGGGAAGGCCCAGGATGTGTACTCTGACAGGCCCTCTCAGTAATTGATGTGTGCACTAAGCCTGAGGGCCACAGTGGAAGAGCAATCTTTGTCTTTCTGGAGAATAGCCAACATAGCACCCTCCCTCTGTTTTGCTCTCTGGAGATAGCAACTGGGAGGTTGGGTATCGAGAGCTCTGTGATTCTCACTGTCTTGTATCTCTAACCCCTTGGGGTTCATTATGGAAGAATCCTGTCCATTTATTTGTAAGAACCACTTAGAGAACCACCCAGTCCTCTCTGCCCTCTGTTGCATGCAAGGATCAGCCCCCAGGATGCTGAAGTAGAGGGACAGAGCTGGTGAGTACTGAAGCCTTGGCCCTGCCTTGCCTGGTCCAGGACATTTCTGAACTGGACATGGAGGTGATGCTCCCAAGAACAGGAGGAGGTGGTATCTTTGGCTGAAAGATGTTAAATACTCCTTGATCTGCAGAATGTTAACAAAGAATTAAAAAAGAAAAAGAAAGGTTTCCTCCCTTTTAAATGCTGAGTTTTACTTAATTCACTGTCTGCATAGAGCCCTATGTGTGCCCTTTTGTCTGTGCATGGGGTTTCTCCCACCCTCTGGCTCTTGTGAACAATGGTGCTAGGAACAAGTGTGTACAAATATCTCTTTGACACCCTGGTTTTGATTAGTATAGGTAGAAACCCTGACACAGAGGTAGAATTGCTGAATCCTTCAGAAAACCTTTTCCAAATTTCCGAGGAAATTTTCGATATTGTGACACAGAAAATGGTCAAGACTCCACTCTTGCATTTTAAAATTTTCAAGTGTGCATTCCATTCATGCATCCAGAGTGTTCAGTGAGGAATAGTGAGGCAGCTCACAGCCTGTGGGTCAGGAAAGTGAGGCCCAGGGACCATCCCACACCTCGCTGCACCTTTCCTCTCCTGCTCCAGGCCTCTCCCTGTGGTACCAAATCTTCTGCTGCTGCATCTTTAACCTTACTATTCCTAATAAAAATAACAGCAGCAATAACTTAGCCACAGAGCCTTAGTCATTGGAAGCACCCAAACATTGCTGAGCTTCTTTTCTCTCCATTTTAATAAATTAATGTCCTTCTTCCTTTGCTTCATAAACATCCCGTGGTCTGTGATCCCAACACTTGCCTGGAAGTTAGCGTTGGCTGATCCTGCAGTGCCCTTTCCCTCCCCAGACAGATGAATGCACAGGGAAAACTGCTTGCTCCGCTCCTTTCCTCTCTCCAGAGCCCGTGCCTGCCACCCTCCCTCCACTTGCAAAGCTCACATTTTAGATGAATAATTTTGGTTATATATTTTTAAATTTTTAATTAACACATAAAATTTGGACATATATTTAGTGTACCTTGTGATAGGTCTATGTAGATAACAGAGATAGTAGAAATATATGCACAAAGTACAATAATCAGATCATGGTTATTGGGATTTCCATCTCCTTAAACATTCCTCATTTCCATGGGCTAGGAACTTTTGAACTCATCTCTTCCAGTTCATTATAAAATATGTAATACACTGTACTCATTGACAAATGCCTGTGATCCCAGCTTCTCACCAGCTGAAGCAGGAGGCTCTCAAGTTCAATGCCAGACTTGGAAAATCAGCAAGTCTATCTTTCAACATAAAAATAAAATGCCCGGGAATATAATCAATGTCTGAGCACTTCTGCATTCAAATGCCAGTGTCAGAATAATATCTGAAAAACTGTAGCAGATTTTGCAAACATCAAAACGGTATTTATCCCATCCACCTGTATTTGGTACATTGTATCTGACCTCTTGTTTCTCCTGTCTCCCTCCTGTCCTGGGCTTCATTGATCACTACTCTACTCTCTCTTTCCAGGACCTCAATTTTCCAGCCTTTATATCTGAGTGAGAACAAGCAGTATTCTTTTTTTTTTTTTTCCTGACTGGCTTATTTCATTTTCTCTCATTCCCAGCAGCATGCATAGAACTAGAAAAGTTTCATTTTGAGCAGTGAGGGTGGGGTGTACCAGGGATTGAATTCAAGGACACTAGACCACTGAGCAACTTTCCGGCCCTATTTTGCATTTTATTTAGAGACAGGGTATCAATGAGTTGCTTAGCACATCGCTTTTTCTGAGGCTGGCTTTGAACTCTTGATTCTCCTTCTTTCAGTCTCCCAAGCCTTTGGGATCACAGGCGTGCACCACCATGGCCTGACTAGAATAGTTTCATTTTGACATGGCAAAACCTTGTTCAGTAATATATTTGCACACTAGCTCTTAGAATTTTTCAATCTTGCGGATTTTCTGCCTGCTATGAAAGGTAAGGATGGCCAGGAGTTCATCAGCACATGTGAAAGTATTAGAAGGGCCAGATACTGAGGCTCCGGGAAGGCACAGTGAGCACTAGAAGGTGTAGCAACTTATTCTTGTTTTAAAGATCAGATGATAGCCTGGCGCAGTGGGCCACACGTATCTTTCCCTTTCCTGGGAGGCTGAGGCAGGAGGATCACAAACTGGAGGCCAGCCTGGGCTACTAAATGACACCCTGTCTCCAAGTAGAAAATACAAAGGGAGAGAGGGTGGTGTCCATCTGTGGTGAGTTGCCAGCACCACTAAGAGAGGTTGGGAGGTGGGAATTTCTACTTTGGGTGTGATGTTTCTCTAGTAGGCAAAATATAGACTCTACTTTTTAATAATGACCTTCATGTAGGAATATAAGAAATATGATGAATCATCATTCAAAATGAAAAATAGCAAATCTAGGGACCCAATAATTAAAATTATATAGAACCCAAAAGAGTTCATTGAGGCAGACTTAAAATATAAAATATTTGAATAAATGCATGAATAATGGGATTTATTACAATAAGGTAGTAGAGCATAATAAGGTTATAATTTTTAGTGATACCTGAAATCAGAAGAGATGAGCATATACAGAGAAATCATGTGAACTACACACTGCAGGTTCTGTGGCAAAATATTGTTAATTGAAATTACATAGGTCCCAAAGGAGTTGGTTGGTGTGGTTTTGAAACATGTAATATTTGAATAAATACAAGAATGGTATCATTTCTTACAATAAGGTAGTAGAGAATGTGAGATTACAATTTTTAGCATATACCTAAAACTAGAAAAGATGAAAATATTCAGAGAAATTATATGAGCTACATGCTTGACCTTCTATAGTATAATGTTGTCATCTGATCAAGTTGGATGCATTACTAAGGAACTACTAGAGTTTAAGACTAGATTTAAAGTAGCATTCAAACTTCATAGGTTCTCAAATATAAATACCACATGTTTGTTATTGAATTGTGGTATTAAAATGCACACACTTAATTTTCTGAATTAGAATGCAAAAACTTAGTCAAGAATTAGTGGGTAAAGAAAGAATTGAGTAGGAGAAACTGAAGGGAAGAATTTCTTAAAGATTCCATATTTTAAGTCATGGGCCAAAGTCCTCTGTCCCACACTGATCTCTGTGTGTTCCATCGTCACCTTGTCCCTGTCCTCCAGCAGGGTCTTCAACAACATGGAGCCAGAAAATCTAACACGGGTTGCAGAATTCCTCCTCCTGGGACTTTCAGAGGACCCAGAGCTGCAGCCCCTCCTCTTTGGACTGCTACTGTCCATGTACCTGGTGACAGTGCTTGGGAACCTGCTCATCATCCTGGCCGTCAGCTCTGACTCCCACCTCCACACCCCCATGTACTTCTTCCTCTCCAACCTGGCCCTCACTGACATCTGTAGTACCTCTACCTTAGTCCCTAAGATGCTGCTGAACATTCAGACAGAAAGCAAAGCCATCTCCTATGCAGGCTGCCTCACTCAGGCATATTTTTTCATGGTTTTTCTATGTATGGACAACTTACTGCTGACCGTGATGGCCTATGATCGCTATGTGGCCATCTGCCACCCCTTGCATTACATGGTCATCATGAACACCCACCTCTGTGTCCTGCTGGTCCTGATCTGTCTGCTCGTCAGCACTGTGGATGCCCTGGTGCACGCTCTGATGTTGCTGCATCTGTCTTTCTGCAAACACCCGGAGATCCCCCACTTCTTCTGTGATCTGACTCAGATCCTCAAGGTGGCCTGTTCTAATACCCTCGTCAATAACACTATTTTATTGTTAGCAACCATCCTCTTGGGTTTTGGTCCTGTCTCTGGGATAATTTTCTCATATGCTCGAATTGTCTCCTCCATCCTGAGAATCCCGTCCACTGGTGGAAAGTATAAAGCTTTTTCTACCTGTGGGACTCACCTGTCTGTGGTTTCCCTGTTCTATGGGGCTTCTATTTGGGTTTACCTGAGTTCTGCTGTGACTGATTCTCCCAGAATGAGTGCCATGGCCTCGGTGATGTACACCGTGGTCACCCCCATGCTGAACCCCTTCATCTACAGCCTGAGGAACAGGGACATGAAGGGGGCCCTGAGAAAACTCATCTTAGGAGCATTTTCTTCCTTGTGATCTGTCAAATGTCCTGGTGTGGGCTTCTAGAGTGAGTCATAGACAGTGAAACATTGGGCATATATTATGGTTTGGATATGAGATGTCCCTATAAAAGCTCATGTGGCAATGCAGGAGTGTCAGAGGTGATATGAGTACACTATGAGATGGTAACCATATTGGTGGATTAATTCATTAATAATTTAATATATTTCTGGGAGGTAATTGTAGACAGGTGGGATATGGCTAGGTTGAGTATATCACTGGGGGCATGTCCTTGAATGACAAATTTCGATTCAGGTCCCTCTCTCCGTCTCCATTCTGGCTGCCATCAGTCAATCATCAGCCGAGAAGCTTTCTCTGCCACGCTGCTCTGACTTACCTCTAGTCCACAGATATGAACGTGGACAACTATGGACTGCACCTCAAAAAACATGAGCCTAAAATAAACCTTTTCTCCTTTTTCTCCCCTGTGTTGTTCTCTTCAGTCATTTCAGTCACTGCCATGAAGAGCTGATTAAAACAGTAGCCATGGCCCGGGGTTGTGGCTCAGGGGTAGAGTGCTTGTCTAGCATGCGTGAGGGTTCGATCCCCAGCACCACATAAAAATAAAAACAAATAAGTAAATATTGTGTCTATCTACAACTAAAAAGCAAAACAAAACAAAAAAGCAGGATGCCAGAATCCTGAGTCTGACTTAATCCTGTTTTCCTAGCCAATGGTCAACTATGGGCTTTAAGAAAATAGCTTTGTAAGACACCCTGTTTTCCTATGTTTTACTCCATATCACAGACGCATCACCTTGGCTCTCCGAGTTCAGTTTCCACACCTGTGCAAGGGTCAGACAAGTGTCACACGTTGGTAGTTATTTAGGGACTATATCTGTCTTATCTGTGTGTGTGAGCTATTTTAGTGTCTGGTATATACACTAAAATTGATTGCATTAAGCAAGTAGAATTAAAGCAGTAGTTATTGGTATACATCCTGGATTAGTAAAATTGTAACAGATGTTTTCTTTCTTCTACATCAAATATTAATGAAATTTTATCAGGAAGTGTGGTTCTGGGGATTGAACACAGGCCCTGCACATGTGAGACACGCCCTCTTTCCACTGAACCACTTAATCCTCACTAAATCACTTCCCACTTCACCCCTTTCCCTTTCAATTATCATCAATGTCCTCTTGATTTTTCTCCTCCTTTCTGCCAGAATTTATAAAGATAACTGAACTTGCGAAAAATCCATTATGTTTTCTTATGTAATTTATGTATGATATAGAAATGCATTTCTCAGTATCCAGACTCAACGAGGGTCCCTTTTCATGCTTCTGTGATTTATCTTGACATTGTTGCGTTGTGGTCAGAGAATGTTCTGCCCATATAATTTTAATTCTCTGTATTTAAAAATATGCCTATAACTGGGCATGGTGGTATTTGCCTGTAATCCCAGTGACTGCAGATACTGATGCAGGAATATCTCAAGTTCAAGACCATCCTTAGCAATATACCAAGGCCATAAACAACTCAGTAAGACCCTATCTCAAAATATAAACTGATCATTGCTGGGGCTGTTGATCAGTGGTTATGTGCCTCTGGGTTTAATCCCTGATACCAAAAACAAAACAAAACAAAACAAAACAAAAAAGTTGCCTAAATATTGCTTTTGTTCATATTTTAGTAAAGAGTCCATCTGTGCTGATTAAATATATACCTAGTCTTTTTTCTTCCTTCCTTTTTTTCTTTTTCTTTTTGCTATTGTTGTTTATCTGGTCTGAGGATAGAAATGTGAAGCACTGTACCACTGAGCTATGACATTTTTCATTTTTTATTTTGTGACAAAGTCAACCACCATTGACAAGGCTGGCCTTGAACTTGAAGTCCTCCTGCTTCAGTCTCCCAGCGAGCTGAGATTAAAAGACATGTGGATCCTATAGTTACAGTTCTCTGCATTTCCCATCAGTCCAATGTGGAAATCATATTCAAATCTGGGAGATGCTTTCTGATTTTCTTAGTCTCCTTGTTGAACAATTATGAGAAGATGTGTGGTGAATTCACCCAGGATATTTTTTTGTTTGTCTATAGTAAAAATTCATTCAAGTAACCATCAGGTGGGTGCAAATTCAGAATTGCCTCTCTTGTGATTACAACGGACTTTTCGTGTTTATGAAATCACCTTTGTCATCTCTGAGCTTCCTTTGCAGTAGGGTCTGCTCTGCCTGACGGGAACCCAGTGCAGTTACACAGGCTTCTCTGGGTTCTCCAGATGAAGGGAGCCTGGAGCAGTCCATACTTGCAGGTGGCTTACTTCCCATTCTTGTCCTTGTTTCTACCAGGCCAAAGAGGAAAGGGCTGGACTCTCAGCCTTCACCCCTGCCCTGCACACACCCTCAGCTCACACTGGGCCCTTGGGTACCCCTCCCAGATCCCACCAGGGGTGCCTGGTTCAGCTCTCTGGGGTCCTGTCCTCTCCTTGTCTCTACATGGTCATTTGTTGCATCTACCTTTACTTACGTTCTGTTTTTAATTTTTAAATGAATTAATGTCAGTTCCTGTGCTATAGATGGGTATGCAGAGGCACACAGAGGTTGATTTATGTCCCCATAATTGCACAGCTCATGAGGGTTAATAGAGGTCTGGACACTGAGCACCCACAGTCCACACTGTGCCCACCACGCCATGCTGCCTGAACAAGCAGTGAATCTATAAGTCATGCTAGTTACACAGCAAGGACCTCTACTCTGAATTTACCCCTGTGTGAGCCGAGATCATGAATGGCTATTCTTTGGTTTAGAGCCTGTCGAGGAGAGCGGGGGAGCTCGGTGTACATCCTCATTTTGTGAGCTGAGAGGTTTGCGGGTTGAACCCAGGGCCTTGCACATGCTAGGATAGCGCTCTGCCTGTTTTTTTGTTTTGTTTTAATTATTTGGGACAGGTTCTCCTCAGTGACCCAGGTTGACTCAAACTGTCAATCTTCCTTTCTCAGAGTCCACAATCCCTGGGATGACAGCAGGTGTCACTGTGCCAGGCACAGTGCTGTGGAACCGGCATGTCCTGGGCCATTGCTTCCCCTTCCTATACAGGCAGCTGATGAACAGCAGAACGCATCAGACCTTGGGCTCCACAAACTGCCACTGGCCTCCCCCTGTCATAGTGTGTTCCCAACAACTTGTCCAGGTGGGATTTTGTCATTTACTGTCCCTTCTCCTCAGAACACATACCACTTACTCCTAGACTTTTAGTGGTATATAAAACATTAAAAAAGAGCATCAGGTAGAAAGCAGATCAAAGGAAGGACAGGGCTGTCATTGTGAAGATCCACAGGTCTCTCTAGACTAGTCACACCCAGGTAAGTCTCTTTCTCAGACCATTCTTTCTCAAATTCTAGGGAATTCTGTAATCCTGAAAGGTACCCCGTATTCACCCAGGGTTAATCCGTGCATTGTTCATCGCCTTATGCACTCTACAGAATAATATCTGGAGAGGAGCCCTGCATCCCCTCTAAAGCCTTCTGTCTCCAGCAAGTGCAATGGCAGCCTCTGTGATATGAGGAGGCTCTTGCAGATCTCCTTTGCTAGCAAAGCAGTCAAATTTCTTTCTTCCTTTGTTTTTCTTTTTTTTTTCTAAAAACCTTGTCCTGGTTATTGAATCAGCATCAGGGACAGGAACTGTTGCCATTGGGATTTCGTCCAAGATCTTAGTGTCAGGAACAAAGAACTGAGCAAGACACCAAGAAGTAACAGAGTACAGGTTAATTGAAGGTAAAGATGGCACTCCATTAGGTGGAATGCAGTGGGCCCAGAGGGAGGCTCAAGACCCCAATGTCTGCAAATTAGGGTCTATACATATCCTGAACTGTGGGGTGTTCTCTTGCCTACACAGACCTGATTGAAGACCTCACTCCATTTTCTCCAGTTGGTTGTCTTAAGATACCTGATTTAAATATTTTCCAATCCCTCCCCCACCATCGGTTACTTTAGAAAACATAGTTAGAATACTATCCATTTTATTTCCATTAATCATGTTAAAATTTGAACCTATGGCAAGAGTTGTCATGGTGATAAGTCCTCAGTGACAGGAGTTGTCATGGTGATGTCCCCAGTGCCTGAGGTTCTCATGGAAATGGGATTTATTGTAAACAAGGACAACACTGGTCTCTGTCTTGTCCTCCATCCGTTTCTTGTTAATACCCTGTCTCCAGGTATTAGACAGGTTAATACTCTGTCTCCTATTAGGTCCTACCTAATAGGACCGAGCTTTCCCTGATACATGGTATGTGCCTCTGCTTTCCTAAATGAATCTCCGTGTCTCTGACTGACATGAGCTGAAATTCTTTTCCATCGTGTGTGTCAAGGACCCCACTCATCCTGAGTCCAGGCCTCCTCTCCAGGAACAGCATGCTCAGTCCTCTTCCAGTGACGGACGCTGGGTCTCCAGCTATTGCAATTCCTTAAAAGAAATAGAATGAATTCCTTTTATCTGAAGCTGATTATGATTTTGTTTTAGGTTTCCTGACACCAGTAACTACTTAGCACCAATTTTACGTTCATTGCCACGTAGGAAAGACTTGCAAATGTCCATGTTCTCCACTCCTGGCTCTCAAGGTGGAGTTTCTGGACCAACAGAATCAGCATCACCTGGAATCGGGACAGAAGGAAAATTCTAGAATCTCTCTGAAGATCTAGTCATTGCCAGATTCTCCAATAGACCTCAAATATGTGTGTTTAACAAGCCCTTTGGGAATTAAGATGCACGCCAGTTGTGGGGCCACAGTGGTGAAATAACCTTCTTCTTTCTGGAGAATACCCACCTCATCATTCTTTGTCTCTTTCCTGTCCCCTGTGTGTGGCTCTGGGAGGCTGGGTGCTGAGGACTTTGTGATAATCCATAAGTTTTGTTGTTGTTTTTCTTTTTGTAATCTCTAACCCTTAGGGGCTCATTACACATCGTTCCTGTCCTTTATTTCTAAAAACATTTGGAGACCTTAAAAGGAGCATCCAGTTTTTACATGAATCTCTGTACCATCAAAGATCCTTCTTCCAGGTGCTGGAGTGAGGAGGGGACCAAGGTGGTGAGTGAGAAAGCCCTGTCCTTGCGTGCACTCCTCCTGGAGACCCATTGGCCCCCTCATTCTAACCTGGACACTTATGTGATTCTAACCAAAAACAGGCAGAGGAAAGATCAGCATCTCCCTCGATGGTGCTAACTGTTGTCCTCTCTGCAGTTTCCTGGCTGAGGGAGAGAGAGGGGCCAGGGTGAGTGGGGGACTGTACCTGAGAAGGGCTTTTCCGTGCATGAAGAGGGAGACATGAGGGGTGGGTGGTCTCACAAAGCTCCATCTAGGAGAGGGACATCAATGAGGCTACTCAGAAAGTGTTCCTTCAATGTTTTTTACGAATTAATTTTTAAATTGTGGTAAAATACACATAAAAGTTCTATGGTTACAACCACTTTAAGTTGACACTTTTAAGGCCTGAATCATGCTCTTGGTGTTTTGCAAACATCATTAATGTCCATACTCAAGACACATTTTGTCCTACAAACCTCATTCTCTTACCATCCACACTAACTCCTCACTCTCTGTCCCCTGCCCTCACAGCCCTGCTCCTGTCCCCCTCTCTGTGAATGTCAGTGCCTGGTGCCCCATGGAAGTGCAGGCCAGCCTCTGCCTTTCTGTGGCTGCTTATGTCACCAAGCACAATGTCCTCCAGGCTCAGCCTTTTGTGACATATGGGAAATGTCCTTCTGGTGAGGGCAGTGGCTACTCTGCTCTACCCACATGCCGTGTTGGTTGGCTTCACTCCTCTGTACCTGGACGCTTGCTTTTCTCCCACCTGCTGGTCCTGTGAATAGTGCTGCTGATAAATTAGCTCCTCAACGTCTTCACACTGAGATTGGAAGGTGAGCAGAGATAGCTGGACCTGACCAGGGCTGGCCAAATCCAGTCTATGCTCCTTTCTGATGAATGCAGCCTGTCACCGGCTACATATGCATGTCAGTTGCCTTTTAGCCCCCTTTTATCTGTCTTATAAAAGCTTTGTGTGCCCCTAATTCCTAGAAGGTGGAGATTTGAGACAGAAAATAGCTCTCCTCTGTATTCCTCAAAGCTACCTGTAAATAAAAACCATTTTCCTTCCTGTGCCTCACTCCACAGCTCTAGTTCTCCCCCTAGTGGTGAAGGAAGTCCACTACAGTAAATGTGAGGTACACATCTAATACTCTGCTTCCAATTGTATGTGAATAGGCAAACCCAGAGCTGTAATTACAGGATGACAATTAACACTCTTTTAATCATGATTTAGTTTTCAATGGGGTCTTCCTATGGCACTTCGCTGAGCCTGAACTCCTGGACTCTAGAAATATTTTTGCCTTGGCTCCATGAGTAGCTGGGATACATGCCACTGAGACCACATTTATTAATTCTGTTTTTAATTTTCTGAGAAAATCTTTAACATTTTAACAGAAAATGTATGAATACTTTCTCATTGCATTTTTTATTTCTGGAAATATATAAGCATCATTATGTTTAAAGAGCCCCTAGTGAGTGTCAATGAAGCCCGGTGTCAGTATATCCAAGGGAAAGGGAAGGTTTTAAACAGAGCTGAAACTTTTCTCTCCTGTGTTACAGCAAGACAACTTCCTCTTCTTACTACAATTTACCATTGTTAATAAAGTAACAGCAGCAATAATTAGAGCTAATATTTCCAGACTCTACATCTGCAGTGCTTAGTCCCTCAGATGACACAGCTGAACTTGGCTCCATTTCATTTCCCTGTCCTGTGTAGAGGAATGTCCTTCTTCTCTCACTTTGTAACGCATCCTATGGTCTCTGATCCTTTAAATTGGCCTGAGTGTCAGCAATGCCTACTCCAGCTGTCCTCTTCCCCATCCTTCCCCCTCCAGGGTACAGGCAGAGAGAAGAACATGCTTGGCAGTCTCCCTTGTTCTCTCAGGACTCCTGCAGGCCCCTCCGCCACTTCCCCTGGGATTCCTCCACATGCACATTCTCATATAAAATACTTAAATTTTAAAATTATTCTGAAAATCTACACAATTGGTGCATATTGATTACACAGAACGGTAGACTGATTGTGGTCATGCTTACATAAAGACACTATTTGATTAATTTCATTCCTGAATGCTATCCCTCCACATCCCCTTGGCCTCTCCCAATTCCTCTTCCTCTATTCTTCTTGTTTCCCTTCCAATTTTAGGAGTCCCCTTTTTTCCCTCATAGCTTCCACATCATCAGTGAGTGTATATATATATATATTTTTTTATTTATATATATATATATATTACTTTATTCTCTGAGTCTCACGTAATTTGCTCAATATCATGCTCTCCAATTATACACCACCTGTTCTTTATCCCAGAATGGTCACCTAGGCTGATTTCCAAATTGGCTATTGTGAATTGTGCAGCAATAAATATGGGCGCTTGTGTATCTCAAAACTCTAATAACTTCGTCCTTTTTGACCAGTACCAAGGTAGGCTATTTATACCTGGATCATATGGTGGATGCATTTTTACCTTTTTTAGGAAAACCTCCTTCCTGATTGCCATAGTGGATGGACTAATTTACATCCCCACCAGCAGTGTATAAAAGTTTCTTTTATTTCCCACATCCTAGCCAGCACTTATTGCTCTTTTTATTCTTTATGCCTGCCTTTTTTTTTTTGCTATAAAACCTGAACATCACAAATATGAGGAGAAAAAAATAGGGCAAATACTTCCACTTTTAGGTGTTTGAAAAGACTTCCTGAATAACCCCATTGCTCGGGATATAAAGAAGGAATCAATAAACAGGATGACATTAAATCAAAAAGGTCTCCTGCATAGCAAAGGATAAAACACAGTGAAGAGGCAACTGTCAGACTGGGAGAAAGTTGTGCCCAGCTTGTACTCTGAAACAGGGCTGTGATCCCAGATGTACTAGAATTCAAAACAAAAACAATTCAAATTTAAAAAAAATAATAATAACCCAATCGGTAAGTGGTCAAACGAATTGAACACCCACTTCTCAAAATGAGAAATGCAAATAGCCAACTGTACAAGAAAAAATGTTCACCGTATTTAGCCACCAGAAAATGCACACCAAAATCACACTGAGATTTGAACTGAAGAAACGAATAAATGAACCAGCTTTTCAAAAAACAGCAACCTACTTTTCTTTTCAAGACCAGATAGTCATTTTCACTAGAGCTGTGATATTTGTAAAAATGATACAATATGGGGATTCATTCTATGCTTTTAGAAATATCCCTCATTCGAGGATCAAATCACAAATCGTCACACACGAAAAACAAACAAAAATCAGTTCAAGGTTCTTAGTGGCTAAAGAAATCCCTTCAAATTAAATAGATCCCAATGAATGTCTTGAGATGAATGAACACTCTGATATCTTTCAAGGAATGGATAGATGATGTCATTTCTCATAAGGGGGCAGGAAAAGACCTGAGATGGTGATTTTCAGCAACACCCAAAACTAGCATTGATGAGCAGAGACAGAGTACGACATTCACAACAGGTTTAAGATGATTTAGGAAAAGATGTCACCAAACCAGCTTTGAAACTGTCTAAATAATTGATGACAATTTAATACTAGATTTCGTGAGAGCATTTAAGCCTGAAATTTCCAATAAATAAAATAGCACATTTTCATTTCAGGGCTGTTTTTACAATTATAAAAAAGAAGTCATTTAATCTTATTAATTGCAATATATAAAGTTACTCTTGAATTAATAGGTGAAGGAAAGAATGAGTAAGAGAACCTGAAGAGAATCATGGTTTATATACTACCCATAACTTTAAGAGATTTCCACCAAGTAGTAACTGGTGTGCTCCATTGGTATCCATGTCTCTACCCTCAGCAGACCTCTCAACCACATGGAGTCAGAAAACCAAACACTTGCAGCAGAATTCCTCCTCCTGGGACTCTCAGAGGACTCAGAGCTGCAGCCCATCCTCTTTGGACTGTTCCTGACGATGTACCTGGTCACTGTTGTTGGGAACCTGCTCATCATCCTGACCATCTCCTCTGACCCCCACCTCCACACCCCCATGTACTTCTTCCTCTCCAGCCTGTCCTTGGCTGACATCGGTAGCACCTCCACCTTAGTCCCCAAGATGCTGGTGAACATCCAGACAGAAAGCAAAGCCATCTCCTATGCAGGCTGCCTCACTCAGCTATGCTTTTTCGTGGTTTTTGTATGCATGGACAATTTACTGCTGGCTGTGATGGCCTATGATCGCTATGTGGCCATCTGCCACCCCTTGTATTACACGGTCATCATGAACCCCCGCCTCTGTGTCCTGCTGGTCCTGATCTGTCTGCTCATCAGCACTGTGGATGCCCTGGTGCACACTCTGATGTTGCTGCGTTTGTCTTTCTGCAAACACCTGGAGATCCCCCACTTCTTCTGTGATCTGACTCAGATCCTCAAGATGGCCTGTTCTAATACCCTCGTCAATAACATTGTAGTGTATTTATCAACCATGCTGTTGGGTATTGGTCCTGTGTCTGGCATAATGTTTTCATATACTCGAATTGTGTCTTCTATCCTGAGAATCCCGTCCACTGGTGGAAGGTGGAAGGCTTTTTCTACCTGTGGGTCTCACCTGTCGGTGGTTTCCTTGTTCTATGGGACTGCTCTTGGGGTTTATCTTAGTTCTGCAGTTACTGATTCTCCCAGGAAGACTGCAGTGGCCTCTGTGATGTATGCGCTGGTCACCCCCATGCTGAATCCCTTCATCTACAGCCTGAGGAACAAGGACATGAAGGGGGCCTTGAGAAAACTCACCTTGGGGACATTTTCCTTTTCATGAATCTGTCACCTGCCTTGTGTGTGAGCTCCTAGACTTAGTCAAAGTGAGTCAGTTCTCCCAGAAAAAGTAGCACCCCTTGAGATAAGGAGAGTGAAACCCTGGTGGAGGATGAGACCCTCGGGCCTCTCACCAACCACAAAGGCCAAATGCAGCTCTGGCCAATTAGCTGTTCGGGGTTGTGGTGGGTGCCCTTCCCTGACCTGTCACTCAAACTCACTCCCATGCCAGGGGCACCCCTGAGTCAGGACCCCTTCCCGGAGACTCTGAAAGCATAAACCACATGAAGGTGGAACAGCTGAGGAGTCACTGAAGCAGCAAACTCCAGGGCCCTGAGGATGGGCTGTCATGGCCGCTGCTTCCCTTCACCCCACACCTGGGAGTCCTGTGACAGCTGCTGCTGCTCATCCTCAGCCCAGGGCAGAGAAGCTCCTGCAGCGTGTGGCAGGGGCATGGGGGAGGTGACCTCAGGCACAGGATGCAGACTCTGCCCTCCCTGGAAGTGGGAGTGCTCCCTGGGGAGGAACCCCCCCTGACAGGCAGCTGAGGCCCCTGCACTCCTCCTCCAGCCCCAGCAGCCACCCCAGCTGGGAAGCCAGCGCCCTTCCTGTTGGGGGCAGCTTCACACTCTTGGGCAGTGCTGTCTCCTTCTGCCACAGCAAGAGGCTCTGTTGAGAGCCACAGCCGTAGGGGCCCCAGCAAACTTCCAGCTGCCAGCAAACTTCCAGCTGCCGGCTGATGATTGGCTCACAGCGGCCCCAGCAACTTCTAGCTGCCACCTGATTGGCTCCTCTGCGGTGATGCTCATTGGGCTGTTTCCCCCGCCCTTTCAAACCATGGAGCTGCTCATTGGGGAACTTTTTTTTGGCTCCGCCCACGCGACCCAGCCAATCGGCCTCAAGAGCAGGAGGAGTGAGGGAGGTTGAGAGGCTTGTGGGAAGCCAGTGGTGGCAGTTGGGCTCTGAAGGTTTTTCCTGAGGAGCAGTTTTGTTTGGCTTGTGTGGTTCTAAAAATAAAATTCGTTTCTTTTGACAAGTGGCTCCTGATTGTGCCCAGCCAGACTGCTGCGGCAAGGCTCCAGTAAAGAGTCCTGTTCCCACTGTGGCTGTGCCTGTTGTGAATCTTCCGGTGGAGAAGCCACCCAGCCGCTCACAAGAGCACTGAGCCCTGGGGGGGCCAGGAATCCTGACTCCCTCCGTGTTCAGTTCTCAGAGCCAAGGATTTAAGGGGGGGCTTTTAACATAAGTAGCTTGGTATTGAACCACTCTTTCCTAGTTTTACTCTGTTACTTACCAACTAACCCAAATCTGATTTTCATTTTTAAATGCTCCTTTTTTTTTCTTTTCTTTTTTTATTATTATTTTGATGGCTCTGGGTATTGAACCCAGGCCCTTGTGCATGCAAGGCAAGCACTTCCCAAATTAGCTAGATCCCCAGCCCTAATTTTCATTTTTATACTTATAAAATTCTTAGAAAAAATATCACCCACTTAATGGTGATTTGAGGAATATTCTGAAATAGCTGAGATAATTCAAAGCAATAAATATAAACAGCAATGTGTCTGCTTCAGCACAAATTCCATAGTCATTCTTGCAACTACAGTACCACAGTAGTGAACTTGGGGTGCACAGTTACTTGCCTCCACATAATCAGAAATGTACTATTTGTGTGAGGTCTGTGTCTCAGCCCACCGTACTAAATATTCATTAATTCAAGTCTTCACTTCTTCTCTTGATTTTCCTCTTCCTTTTGTCCTCATTTCTGCTGGAATTTATACAAACATACAAATCTGAAAAAAAGTAATTTATTTACCATGCAACCCAGATACAAGAGCTCAGTTTACTATCGATTTACCTCCCTTCTCCTTGGCTCTACACTTTTTTCTTATTTTAGTAGCAGGAATTGACACCGAGAGTGCTAACCACTATTCTACATCCCCAGCCCTTATTCATTTATTGATTTATTCATTTATTCAAGACAACATCTAAGTTGCTTAGGACCTCACTAAGTCGCTGAGGCTGACTTTGAACTGCGTGTACCACAATGACCAGCTGTTTGTTTGTTTATTTTTGAATGCCTTTTAAAAAACATATTTCCTATTAGAATAAGTTACACTCTGTGTATGTAAAATATGTCAAAATACACGCTACTATCATGTATCTAAAAAAGAGCAAATTAAAAAAAACAATAAAACACAACTTTTAATTGTTAGTTGATCTATTTTGAGTTCTCCTATTACAGGTGAAGGAGCAGAGTCATATAGAAGTTGAGTAATGTCCTGAAAGTTGTACAGCTCTATGGGTTAGTAAATGTTGGATCCAAACTGTTCAAAGTCCTCATTGTCCCCACCATGCCATCCTACCCCAACCAGTATTGAATGACAAACCACCGTGGTCACACAGTAGGGAACTCTACATTGGGAATTGCACATGTGTGGGCTTAGATTGCAGAGTGACTGTACCTGGTCTCAGAGCCCTTTAAAAGGAGCTGGGAAGGATTCCAGGGTGGAGGGCCCTTGCATCTACTCCACTGAATATTTGGGACTGGGCCAAGCCATAGCAGCTACAGCACTTTTACCCTCGCTTACTCTTGTGTCCACGGCTGATCATCAACAACAGCCAATAGACGTTCAGACCTATCAGTTGCCTTTCTGCTTCCACCAATGCCAATTTGTGGAGAACAACATGGACAGTTGTGATTTTCTTATTTTTAAATTCTGTCCTCCTCCCCTTCTGTTACAACCCATTACAGTTGCTCCTGTCCTCTGGGTCTCTGGCTATTATAATACCTAAAGGTCCTAGAACAAATGCCCTTGACTCTGGCCTAATGGTTGTTTTTTCTGTAACTTTGCTCACACTAGGAACTTCTGGGCAATGATATCAGAAGAACTGCCATGCATTGGGCTCTTCACAATCAGTGCACCACACTCCAGGTGGAGTTCCTGGGCCAGCAGCAGCATCACCTAGAGACTTGGTAGAACAGAACTCCTAGGACCACAGGCCAAGCGTAGGAAGTCTGAAAGTCTAGGGAAGGACCAGGATGTGTGTCGTATCAGGGCCTTTCAGTAACTGATGTGTGCACTAAGTCTGAGGGCCACAGTCTTTGTCTTTCTGGAGAATAGCCAATCCAGTGCCTTCCCTGGGGAGGGCAGCCGGGAGGCTGGGTGTTGAGAGCTCTGTGATTCTCACTGTCTTATATCTCTGACCCTTGAGGCTTGTTATGGAGGATTCACGTGCATATATTTGTAATAACCACTTAAAGAACCACCCAGTCCTCTGCCCTCTGTTGCATACCAAGATCAGCCTCTGAGGATGCTGAGGTAGAGCGACAGAGCTGGTGAGTACTGAAGGCTTGCCCCAGCCTTGCCTCCTCCAGGATTCAATATTCTCCTAATATTCCTGAGCCGTGTTTGTCTGCATACATGATCTACTCCATGGTCTCCAAGTTTGGCAACAGTCAAAGGAATGAGAGAAAGATGTGATTATAAAAGAAAATTAATCAGCTCGTCAAAAGTAGTAAGTTATGCTTGTTTTAAATACCAGATGGGAGCTGAGTACAGTGGGCCACACCTGTAATTCCCTTACAGAGGAAGCTGAGGCAGGAGGATCACACACCAGAGGCCAAGTTGGGCAACCTAATGAGGCTCTGTATCAAAATATAAAATCAACAGGACTGGATGTGGGTCGTGATTCAGCACCCCTGTGTCAGTCCCTATAACACCACAAAAGGGGGTCGAGGGAGATGGGCATTTTCACTTTGGATGGGACATGTCAGTATGAAACAAAATACAGACTCAGTCAGCTTTGTGAAAATGTCCCTTCCTGGAGAAATATATGACAAATGTCAAATCAAAATCTGAAAAAGAAGAGCAACTGTTCTAGGTCTATAGCACGTAACTGAAATTACATAGATGCTTTGGAGTTACTTGATGTAATTGGATGATATGAAATATTAAAGAAATAGACAGGTAATGTCATTTGTCAAAGTAAGGCGGTAGAGTACGTGAGGTCGTAATTTTCAGCAACATTTGAGATTAGATCAGTGTAAACTACAACTTAGGATTCCATGAAAATTGATTGATTTCACCCGTTTGGTGCTTTATTAGGAAACTACTATAGTTTCAGGCTAGATTTAAAGTCTGCATTCAGACTTTAAGGTCCTCAAGCATAAAATAGCACGTTTGTTTTGTATTTTATTATTGGAAAAATTCTCACATTTAATTTTATGTATGATAATACATAGAATTTATTCAAAATGCAAGGGCTAAAGAAATGGGTAGGACAACCTGAAGAGAACTTTCTAAATATTACTAGAATTCACATTGTAGACCAAAGGACTGTGTTCAGCACTGATCTCTCTGTGCTGTGTTGTCACTATGCCCCTATCTTGCAGCAGACTCCTCAAAACTATGAAACCAGAAAACCAAACCCATACAGCAGAATTCCTCCTCCTGGGACTCTCAGAGGACCCAGAGCTGCAGCCCGTCCTCTTTGGACTGCTACTGTCCATGTTCCTTGTCACCGTTGTTGGGAACCTGCTCATCATCCTGGCCGTCAGCTCTGACTCCCACCTCCACACCCCCATGTACTTCTTCCTCTCCAACCTGTCCTTGGCTGACATTGGCAGCACTTCCACTGTGGTTCCTAAGATGCTGCTGAACATCCAGACAGAAAGCAAAGCCATCTCTTATGCAGGCTGCCTCACTCAGGCATATTTTTTCATGGTTTTTGTATGTATGGACAATTTACTGCTGACCGTGATGGCCTTTGATCGCTATGTGGCCATCTGCCACCCCTTGCGTTACATGGTCATCATGAACCCCCGCCTCTGTGCCCTGCTGGTTCTGATCTGTCTGCTCGTCAGCACTGTGGATGCCCTGGTGCACACTCTGATGTTGCTGCGTTTGTCTTTCTGCAAACATCTGCAGATCCCCCACTTCTTCTGTGAACTGACTCAGATCATCAGGATGGCCTGTTCGGACGCTGTCATCAATAACATGGTTGAATTTTTAGCAACCATCTTCTTGGGTATTGCTCCTCTCTTCGGGATAATTTTCTCTTATGCTCAAATTGTCTCCTCCATCTTCAGAATCCCATCAACTGGTAGAAAGTATAAAGCTTTTTCTACCTGTGGGTCTCACCTGTCAGTGGTTTCCTTGTTCTATGGGACTTGTATTGGGGTTTATCTGAGTTCTGCTGTGACTGATTCTCCCAGAATGAGTGCCATGGCCTCGGTGATGTACACTGTGGTCACCCCCATGCTGAACCCCTTCATTTACAGCCTGAGGAATAAGGACATAAAGGGCGCCTTGAGAAAACTCACCTTGGGGACATTTTTATTGTTGTGACCCTGTTAAGTTTCCTGAGTGTGGGTTTCTACAGGCAAAGAGAATGAACTATTGGGTCTCTGTCATGGTTAAAATATGAGATGTTCCTATAAAAGCTCATGTAGCAATTCAGGCATATTCAGAGGTGAAATGATTAGATAAGAAACCAGTGGGTTAATCCTTATTGGGAATTAATAATTTCAGTGTATTAGTGGGTGGTAACTAGGCAAGTGCTAATAGCTAGAGGAAGTAGAACACTCGGGAGATGCCCCTGGAGACTCTGTTTTCTCTCTGGTTCCTAGTTCTCTCTGTGTCTCTGCTTCCTGCCTTTCATAAGCTAAAGAGCTTGTGTATGCCACACACTTCTGCCATGATTTCTTCATCTCTGGGGCCCATTAATGAAGTGGGCCAACCAGGGACTGAACATCTGAAACCAAGAAGCCAAAATAAACTTTTCCTCTTCTATGTTCTCCTTCTCACATATTTTAGTCACAGCAATGAAAAGGAGACCAATACAACAGGCCCGAAATCTTGAATCTTCCTTAATTCAGTTTTCCTTGCAAACAAATGGTGCAACACAAGCTTTCAAGAAAGTGTCTTTGTATGGAATCCTAAGAACTCTAGTTCTTACTAGCAGTTAATATGTTTTGCTCCATGTCACAGACCAACTAATTTCAACTCTTGGTTCATTTTCTACCTCTATCATAAGCTCAGACAAATGTCACACACTTAGAAATCATTTAGGGAATATATTTGTCTTATAGAAATATGTGAATTTTTTTCAAGTATCACAATGTTTATGGATATATATATATATATATATATATATATATATATATAAATCAGGGCATGGACATGACTTAATAAATTAAGTAGATTTAATTTCAATACTATAATAAAGGGACCAATTCAAATTCTCACCATTTGCTTCACACCCACAAAAACCACTTTAAAGGCATTGAGAGGTTTTAAAATTATACAAAAAAACAAGTAGTTATTTTATCAACAATCTTGTATTAGTAAAATCATAGTAGACGTGTTCTTGGTTCTACGTTAATTGTTAATGTAACTTTATTGACAAATGTGGTTCTGGGGAATGAACCCAGGCCCTGCAAATGTAAGCCCCACTTACACTTCATCACTTCTCACTTTATACCTTTCCCTTCTAGTTATTGTCAACTTCCTCTTGATTTTGACCTCCTTTCTACCAGAATGTCTAGAGATAAATGCATTTGAAAAAAAAATCCATGGTTATTTCTTTTATAATAGGTGTATTATGTAGAAATGCATTTCCCATATCCAAACACATGGAGGGTTTCTAGTCATGCCATTGGGACTTATTTTCACCTTGTTGCATTGTGGTTGTAGAATGTATTCTCCCTATAATTTTAATTCTTTGAATTTAAAAAATGGCCTTAATTCTCACTGTTGTCAAACGATTACATGTTCCAACTGTAGTGATGAAATAAATGTGCATTCTTTGATGGGTGTGTGTGTGTGTGTGTGTGTGTGTATGTGTGTGTGTGTGTGTGTGTGTGTGATTCCTGGGACTGAAAGCAGGGGTGCTCTACCACTGAGCTCCACTCCCAGAACTTTTATTTTTATTTATTTATCTATTAATTAATTAATTAATTTATTTATTTATTTATTTATTTTGGGGGACAGAGTCTCCCTAAATTACTGAGGCTGACCTTGAATTTGGAATCCTCTTGCTTCAGATTCCCAAGTAGCTGAGGTTACAAAATATGTGCATTTGGGCTGGGGATATAGTTCAGTTGGTAGAGTGCTTGCCTTGCATGCATAGGGTCCTCGGTTCAAGCCACAGTATCACAAAAAAAAATGTGTATTCTACAGTTATTGAAAGCATCGTTCTCTGCATGTCCAATCAGTCCAACTTGGTAATCATGTTCAAATCTGGGTAAAATTTTCTGATTCTGCTGGTCTCCTTGTTGTACAATCCTGATGGGTGGTAAATTCACTCAGTGTGACATTGTTTTGTCTAGTTATGTTTGTAATTCCATCAGATGATTCTTAAGTGACTGCAGATTCAAAATTTTACCTCTTCCTAGTGCATCAGATTCCTCATGTTTAGGAGATCACTTTAGTTATCTCTGAGCTTGGTTTGCATTGAGGTCTTCTCTCTTTGACAGGAACACAGTGCACTTACACAAGGCTTTTCTGAGTTCTCCAGATGAGGGGAGGAAGCCTGGGTGTAGTTCTTACTAGCAGTTAGTTTATTTCCCATTCTCCCTCGTTTCTAAGGCCATCCCTTTGCACTACCAGAACAAATAGAAAAGCCCTTTATTCTCGGCCTTCACTCCTGACTCTGCAGACACCCACAGCTCACATCTGTGTCTCCCAGACCCCTTCATTGGTAAGATCCATTCTAGACTCAGCTTCTGGAGCCCTTGTCTATATACAGTGATTTATTTTATGTTCCTTTATTTGAATATAGTTTTAATTTTAATTAAAGGATTTTTAGCTCCTGTGCTATAAATGGGGAAGCAGAGACATGGAGAGGGTAAGTAATGTCCTCAAATTTTGCACAGGAGACTTCTGGATACAAACCACCCAAAGTTAACACTGCACCCACCATGATATGCTGCTTGAATGATTCTCCCAGGAAGACTGCAGTGGCTTCAGTGATGTGCACTGTGGTCACTCCTATGCTGAACCCCTTCATCTACAGCCTGAGCAACAAGGATGTGAAGGGCGCCTTGAGAAAACGCATTTAAGGAATATTTTCCTTTTGTGATTCTGTCAACTGCCCTCAGTATGAACTTCTAAAATGAATCAAAGAGGATGAAATGTTGGCTGCACCAGAAATCCTGACTTTTCTTTTTCTTTTATTTTTCAGTACTAGAGATTGACTCCAGGTGTGTTCTACCACCAAGCTATATCCTTGTCCCTTTTTACTTTTTGAGACAAAAGTGTCATTAAATTGCCTATGCTGCCCTCAAACCTGTGATTCTCCAGCCTCAATTTCTTGAGGTGATGGAATTACAGGCTTGGGCCACCATAGGAGGCCTGACTCTATCGTGGTGCAATTCTCTGAGCAAAGTGGACTTTCAAGACAAACAGCGTTGTATTGACCCTGCTTTTGTGTGTTTCCCTCCATTTCACATACCAACTAATTTACTTTGAGTTCAGTTTCTGCATCCATAAAATGGGCAAAGTAATATAGTGCAAGTAAATAGTGATTTGGGGAATATGTCAACTATATTGGGATGTATATGATAATTCAAAACATTTGTATACTCAGAAATTTGTCTGACGTACCAGTAAAATGAGCATCAGGTGGGCAGCACACATTAATCTGAAAAAGGTTGGGCGAACGTCGGAGGAAAAGACCACCAAGAGACCGTCTCATGCAACAGCAAAGGGTTTATTGGGGGTCCAGCATGCTGGGGCTCAGAGCTCACTCCAAAAGAGCAAAGAACCAAGAGCCCCGAGAACAACTTAAGCAGAGTTTATATACATTCTTTGGAGAGGGCAGGGACTTTTACATACATCATAGCATCCCTTAGCAAATCATCACATACCGCAGGAAAATCAAATAACAACTCTAAAACATGATTGGCACATTCACTGGAGGGAACACGTTGTGTGAGGGTGATTGGTCAGTCCCAAGAAGGGGTATACATTTAAACTGATTGGTTGAAGCCCTGAGTTGTATACGTGCTGAGCTGCACGGTCTCTGGGAGGGGGGGTTGTTAAGCAACTAGGTGGTCAGGGAAGATTTCGACCAACATCTAATGGGCAGTTCTGGGAATTGTCTTAACTGCCACAGGAATTTCAGATTCTGAGTGCCGCTTAGAAACTTTACAAAACCTGGTCCTTTACATTTCAATTTCAATTTCTTTCATCCTTTCAAATCAACTTGGAGTGAACACTTCCACATTAATCACTGGTTGTTTTTTGTTTGTTTGGTTTCTCTCTTACTGGGGATCAACCCATGACTTCTCATGCTTGGAAAGTTCTCTACCACTGACTTCACCACCAATCCACCATGTTAATTATTAATTAAATCAGTTCTTACTGCACCCTGTTCCCTTTGAGGGTGGAGATCCTCTTTATTTTGTCCTCAGTACTTCCAGAATCCATACATATAAATGAATTTAAGCAAAGTCCATTTAGAGTTTTACATAATACATGTGCTATGTAGAAATTCAGCAGAAATGCATTTTTTTTTGTTCTCTCCTGGTATTGAGGATTGGACCCAAGGATGCTTTATCACTGAGCTATGTCCCAAACCCTTTTATTTCTTTATTTTGAGTTGGTCTCACTAAGTTGCCCAGGCTGGTCTGTTACCTTGGACCCTCATGCATCCACCTGCCAAGCATCTGGAATTACCAGTGTGTAGCACCGTGCCCAATTAGAAATGCACTTCTTAAAATGGGAGACCTCTTATTATGTTTTGGTGGTTCATTTGTAGCTCAGTTACGTTGTGGTCATATTCTTTATATAATTTCAACAGTTTGAAATTAAATGTTTGTCTTACATGGCATTTGTGGTCAAATTTAGTAAATGTACCATTTGTGCTAAAACATAACTGTGCATTCTATAATTATTGATTACATTTTTCTATATATGTCCAATAGATCAAGTTTTTAATCATGTTAAAATCTTGTGGATTTTTGCTTATTTTGTTGTTTGTTGGTCTCCTTTTTGTATAAATCATGGAGGAATATATGTTAAAGTCACAGAATGTGGTTTTTAAGTTTCTATTTTGCTCTCAATTCATTCAAAAGACCGTTAACTGAGTGCAAATTCATAATTTCGTACCTTCCTGGTGCACTGGATATTTTATCTTTATACAATTACCTTTGTTGTCTCTGGGCATGTTTTTGCATTAAAGTCTGCTTCAATGGGAACCTTGCAGTTACACAAGCTTTTCCTGGGTGCTCCAAATAATGGAAAACCTGGATGTACTTCCATACTTCCAATTCGTTTGCTTCCAATTGGTTTTGCTTTCTTTTTTTCTTTATTTTTTTTTTTTGAGAGAGAGAGAGAGAGAGAGAGAGAGAGAGAGAGAGAGAGAGAGAGAGAGAGAATTTTAATATATATATATATTTTTTAGTTTTCCGCAGACAACATCTTTGTTTGTATGTGGTGCTGAGGACCGAACCTGGGCCGCATGCATGCCAGGCGAGCACGCTACCGCTTGAGTCACATCCTCAGCCCAATTTTCTCTTGTTTCTAAGAACCACCCCTTTATGGACCCAGGCCAAAGCGGGAAGTCCTTAACTCTTACCCTTTATTCTTGAGCCAGTAAACACCAGAAGCTCACATTGGCCCCTCAGCTGCCTCTCCCAGTCCCCTTCAGAGGTAAGACTAGGCCTGGTGCCTGGCTCACCTCTCTTGCACCCTATTATCCTGGACTTTACATAGTGTACCAGAGATTGAACTCAGGGCCACTCAACTACTGAGCCACATCCCCAGCCCTATTTTGTATTTTATTTAGAGACAGGGTCTCACTGAGTTGCTTAGGGCCTTGCTGTTGCTGAGGCCGGCTTTGAATTCGTGATCCTCCTGTCTCAGCCTCCCAAGCCACTGTGATTATAGGCATGCATCACCATGCCTGGAACATAGTGATTTCTTTAATGTATCTTTTTGAAAATATCATTTTAAATTTTTAATTGAAGTAGTTTTAGTTTCTATGTCACAGATGGGAAAGCAGAGGCATAGAGAGTCCAATGAATGTGCTCAAAGTTGTGGAACTGTCTGGTTTAATAAAGTTCTGGATCCAAACTGCCCAAAGTTCAGCTTCTTTTTTTCTTTTTTATCTTTTAGTGTTTTTTTATTTTATTTTTATTTTTATTTTATTTTTATTCCTGCCCAGATTACTCAGCAGGCCCTTCTGCCCCTCACCTTTTGGGTCTTCCCACCTACATTCTATCACTGCAAGATAACAGAACAAAGGGCAGGAAGCTGACAGAAATGCGGGAAAGCTGAAAGAAGACCTTGGCTATGAAGAGGGGAGACATCGCCCTTCCACCATTCCACCTCCTGGGTCCCCTTCTTCCTCCGGGAGAAGTCTTTTCTGCTGTCCTTCAATGAAGCTTCTCCTTTGCACTCTACACTTGCCTCGGAGTGCTTCTCTGGTGTTATACTTCAGCATTGGGGAAGCAAGGACTTGTCACCGGTAAACAATGGTAACACCATGGCATGAGTTTCCAAACCTGGATTTGGTAATAAGAATACAATCCAGTTGCTACTGGATCCTAGGTCTCCAGGATTGCAATTCCCAAAAGACACTGAATAAATGTCTTCTCTCAAGCCTACTTATTGGTTTTGTTTCAGGTTTTTGGAGAATTTCTGAGCAGTGATTTTATGATCATTGCCATGTGCTAGATACTTGCAAATTTCAATGTACTAATAAAGTGAAGTTGCTGGGCAGGCCGCATCAGCGCCACCTGGAATGCAGACTCCTTGACCCTACCCCAGACTTGCTGAATCAAGTTGCTGGGTTGGGGATACAGTTCAGTAGTAGAGCGTTTGCTTAGCATGCATGAAGCCCTGGATTCACTCCCCGACACCACATACACAAACACACACGTGTAGCTCAGAGGTAGAGTATTCCTGGGTTCAATCCCTGGTACTATGGAAAAGAGTATATGCTATTTGAGATTGAGAAAGTTTTGGAGGAAATTGATTTGCCGCATTTTAACAGATCTATAAAATATGCAAGTGGCAAATGTCTCAGGCAGTATGCAATTTAGAGTTGTGGACAGTATGAACAGTTAAAACAGTGAGATTCACTGCTACCATAGAGTGAATGATTATAGGACGAGAAGGTGGCTGATGAGGACGGAGCCCTGGGGCAGCCAGACAACTACAACTTGGGAAAGCTGCTAGAGGTTGAGACACCGCTTGGGCAGCTCCGCCAAGTCCGTTAAAGCTTGTGAACTACATTTCCCAGAATCCCCTCTGTCTGCGCTTCCTGGCTAGAAGCGGCCAATGAGATACCGCGAGATTTGGAAGGCGGAAGTGAATCGGAAGCCATTACTCTTGAGAGGCGATTACTGTAAGACACATGGGCAAGGGAGAGGTCTGCGGCTTCTCCCTTCGACCTGTTGGGGACCCTCGACTTCCTTACAGCATATGGAGCCTGTCATATGAACTTAGTCTCCGGCGGCGGCTTCCGAGACCTCCGCTCCCTCGATTGTACCCCAGCCCTGTAAGCCCGGTTTTCATCACTAATCCTTCCACCCGCCGCGTTCCTCAGGACCCGGGAGGCCCCGGAAGCGGGGGACCAGGGGCAGGAATGAGGGGGCCGGGCAGCCGGGCAGGCGCGCGAGGAGTGCCTCTTAGGTGGCGGGGTGAGAGGCTGCGGGTGCTGGAGCGGAAGTCCACAGCCTTTGAGTGACGGCGGAGGTGCTGGGAACCTGGTTAGGAGTGGGGCCCTGGAGGTGGGGGCGGCGACAGGCCGTCGGATTTGCTTCTGTTCTTAGGGGCACGCTGCTTTTCGATGTTGTTTGCCTTTAACTTGAATAGTACCTTGTACGTATCAAGTCTCCTGTGCACCTGTTTTAGTTGTCCTTCTTGTGTCAGTGGCCTACAGGTAGCTTTAAAATTCCGCCTCGCATCCGGTTTTTTAACTTTTCGAGAAGAGTTAGGTCTATTAATACTTGCGATGGTCACTAATATTTTGCATTGAGTTCTGCCGTCTTATGTTGTGTTGATTAACCTTTTACTTTCAAATACCTGCACATTAAAAAGCAGGGCATTTACCCCACCCGCAGCCCCGAAGGAGAAAGAAAAAGTGTGAAAACACACACACAAACTTGGAATTGAAAGTTTGAGAATTGAAATTGAACGCGAATCCTCAAACTAGGCCGAGAAAGAGGTTATTTAACCTCAGAACCGAGTGCTCCTATACCGCATCCTCATCTTCCCCATGGCTTTCTTAGTTACTTTCTTTTTTTCTTCTTCTTTTTACTGTGCTAGTCCAGAGCTCTGCCACTGAGGTACTTGCTCACCCCTTTCTGGTGGTTAATTTTATTCTTGAGACAGGGCCTCCAAGTCGCCCAGGCGGCTTCCAACTTGTGATCATCCCAACTCAGCCTTCTGAATAGTGTAGTGCACCCAACTCCTCCAGCATTTTCTTTATGAATTGTACTGCTTATATATGCTTTCTCAAAAATATGTTTGTTTGTTTTTAGGGGCAGCACTGGTGATTGAACTCAAAGGCACTCAACCACTGAGCCACATCCACAGCCCTAGTTTCTATTTTATTTAGAGACCGGGTCTCGCTGAATTGCTTAGCACCTCACCATTGCCGAGGCTGGCTGTGAACTCGGGATCCTCCTGCCTCAGCCTCCCAAACCCCTGGGGTTACAGGCCTGTGCCTGTAAATACAAAAATGTATTTGTTAATTTTGGTAATTATTAGTGAATAGACTCACATGCTTAAGTACTTTCATAGATATCCTTTTTTTCCATATTGCTGCAAGTACACATCCATGATTTATCGATTTCTAAATAACTTACAGGTGAAGTGCTTAAATTTTAGCAATTATTTTTAGGAACATCAGCTTAAATTTGAAAATAAGTTTGCCAAATTCCACAAACTGGGCTTTAATTTGAATTTATATTTAAATTTTGAGAATATTGGCATTTTCAAAGGATATTTATTAATTGGGCACTAGGCATTGAACACAAGGGTGCTCTAACACTGAGCTACATCCCCTTTTTAAATTTTTAAAAAAATTTTGAGGCACGGTCTCGCTTAGTTGCTTAGGCTGATCTTCATCTTGCAATCCTCCTGTCTCAGCTTCTGGAGTAGTTGGGATTATAGGCATGAGCCACTGAGCCTGGCTCCTAACCGTCTTCATACTCTTCATCTTTCTGTGCTGCCCGGATATTCTTTTGAAGAACTACTTTCTAAACTTAAGCATGCATAGTGTCACCTGTAGAGCTTGTTAAAACACCACTTCTTAGGCCCACTCCACCAGGTCTCAGTTGGACTGGCATATGATCTGGTATCAGAATTATTACATTACCCCGAGCAATGTTTGTGCCCTGGCCTGCAGACCACACTTTGGGTCATACCTAGGAAACAAAATTCATTACAGTTTTTAAAATTACTATATGTTTATTTGTTGTCAGCCCATGAGTAGTTTTGAAGAAAGTAAATGTCTGTATTTTGTATTGCTTTGTTTTTGGCACCAGTGATTGAACTCGGGGCACTTATCCACAGAGCCACATCCCCAGCCCCTTTTTATTTATTTATTTATTTATTGTTATTTTGAGACAGGGTCTCCCTAAGTTGCTGAGGTTGGCTTTGCACTTGGCAGTCAATCCTCCTGCCTCAGCCTCCAGAACCCCTGGGGTTACAGGCCTGGCCACCACACCTAACTGTTGCTTTTTTAAAACAGGTTGAGTGGAAGGTTTGGTTAGGGTACCTATATTACCTGTTGGAAACAAATCTGACCCTACCTTTTTAGCTCCTGCAACATTTTATCTAGTTGGTTGAAAGCTTAAAGATGGTGGAGTATACATAGATATGTTGAGTTCCTAGTGCAGCATACTTCTGGACTGAGAAAACAATAGTTGTATGATGTTCTCACATATATTTGTTGCTTTGTGTATGTTTGCTTGCATGGATAACACTGGTAGAAATAGTTGTGGCAAGGGCAAACATTAGTAAAATAATTTGTGCCTGTAGTGTTTGCATATGTTAATTCTGAATGTCCTGGTGCAGCATTGTAAAGTAGAATATAGAGATAAGGTTATATTGGAAGAATTATAGCCACAAAAGAAAACTCACATTGGAATCATCTGAAAGGGCAAAATTAACCTTAGACTGTAACTAGATGGAAGAGGCAGATCTGTCATTGTGAGAAGTGTGGCTGGGCCTCAGAGGAACATGGGAGGTTCCTGGGGTGCTGATTCAAGAAGGCACTCACCCTTGGTGCCAACTCTGTGTTCACGTGAAGCTGAAAGCACTGTCTTGAATTATGTGCCCTGGCACCTTGTTGCCCCCGGAGTCCTGTCCCTGATCCTCTTAAGGGTAGAGTAACATTTGTGGAAATGGTATAGTAGAGCTGCTTTTACTGCATCGTGAAGAGCTGAGGGAGAAGTTAAACGACTCATTAACTCTGTAAAAGTAATCTCCATTCTCACTTATCCTTATGATGTCGTTCTGATTTTCATTGTTTTGTGTGTCTCGTAGGAAACTTCTGAGTTCATAGACTTACACTTCTTCCTATATACCTGTGCTCCACATCCAGCCAGTCTTCCTGCTGTGCCTCTATATTCGGGGCCACCGATTCTTGGTGACTCTCATTCAGCACTGATAAGCCGCCGTGAAAGTGGTACAGTTATTGAGGTGAGAAATGGCCCAGAATTTCTGCTCTGACAGTGAAAGGGTCCCACAGGCCTGAGTTTGATGGGGATTACTCTCTAAGCCTGAGCCACCTGAGCACTTTGCCCCACGTGGAAAGTGTAGATGACGGGGCTCCAGGTCCTGGCCTCAGCCAGATGGCTGTGTCTTAGCCACTTGGTAGCCATTCTCTTCACAGGGGAGAGTGGATATTTGGTTGCATATTCAGAGACTCCAGTCCTCGAATTTCATTAGTTCTTCCTTTGTGTTATTGTCAAGGTTATGCACAGCTTTTACTTGATTAATTTCTAGGTACTTTATGTGTGCTAAAAGAATGTATGTAAGTTTTCTTTATGTAGCATACAGAAAACTGATTTTTAATCTTCATTCTCCAATTCTTTGCCAAGGTATGTTTCTTTCTGTATATGAGTGCTGTGGAGTGAACTCCAAGATTATTTGCTGAAAGTAAGAGTGATGATGAGGAAGATTTCTAATTCAGAAACACTGGTGAGACTTTCTTGGTCTCTGGGAGACTGGAAGGTGGGATGGCCTAGTTCGCTTATTTAGTATAGGTGTCCTTTTGGGGTTTGCAACTCAGTCTTTACCCCAACGGGGAGACTTTGTGTGCACACTGGTCTTTCTGAGTGCCTTCAGGGAGGAGGAGACAGATGGCTGGAATTACCAAGCTTTTCTTGCTGGAGACGGGTAGAAGGCAGAAAGAAAAGAATTTGGACAAAGAAGTGGTTGAGGTGATGTGGTGGCTTGTGGGGCAGTGAGAAGCATAGGTGCCTGCAGTCTTCTCTGAGGGGAGAGGTAATAGGATGAGAAAGATATGCAGGGCATTTTGTGCAGAGGATCAAGTTTCTTTTTTCTTTCTTGTTCTCTTTTTGTTTTGTTTTGGTTTGTCTGTTTGCTGGGATTTGAACCCAGGGCCCTTATGCATGCCAATCGAGCTCTGTACCATCCCAGAAGAGGTTAGGCTGATTTCAGTGGTGAAGGTCGTAATCCATGGCTGTGTGTGCCGATGTGGGTGCAGAGGGCATTGGAGAGAGGCACTTGTGTCCTAAGGGGAGCATCCTCTTAGAGAGCCATCCTGAGTGAGGCCGGCCACCATGGTGAAAGGAAGATCACAACTGTGCCTGGTGACACATGAGTTGGGGACAGTGGATATGGCTTCCCACTTGAGGCCAATCAGGGAGCTTCTACCACGTGGCCCGGAAGTTTGACCTACAGGAGGTAGAGGCCAACGATTGGGCAACTTGCTGCTCAGAGAGAAAATGCCAAAAACAAAACTCAGAATTGTCCTCAGTGAGCAGGAGAGACAGCGGCCTCTGACTTCCTGCTTCCCTCTCATTGCCACAGAGGCCAGCCTGTAGAGAGCCGTGGAATCCAGAGAGTAGCTTCCTACAGGACTTCCACAGGACTCCAGTGCCCTGCTGTCCAGGAAGTTGACTCCTCCTCACAGGATGGCAGCTCTTGGCCTGTCTCCCACATTTGGTAAGTTCTTAGGTCAACTCATGCCCTTGGGTATGGAGTGTAAGTGTCTCCTGCAGCACCATTGAGATAAAGGGGACCTGCACCCACAGGGAGGGCTGCCGGGGAGGACGGGCAAGTTGAAGAATGATGGGAGCCGTCCACTGACTGTGTCTGATTCGGGGTTTTCAGGGATTGGGGAGAGGGGAGAGTGGATATTTGGTTGGTGTGTGAAGAGGGGACAGTGGACGGGGGATCGTGTACTATCCATTTGTTATTTTGATAAAATTAGAGCAAAGTAATAGCTCCATCTCTCAGCATTTCAATTCTTCACTCAGAAATTGAAACTTTGTTCAAATTGAGCATCCCTAAGTAAAACATTCAGAGTGCTCCAAAATCTGAGTCTTTTTGACTGCTAGCACAATGCCACAAGTGCGAAAACTCCACTTAAAACTTGGGCATACCAGCAGGGTGTGGTCGTGCATTCTAGTAATCCAGCTCTGGAGCCTAGGAATTCCAAGTTTGAGGCCAGCCTGGGCAACTTGGTAAGACTGGGGATGCAGCTCAGTGGTAGAGGGTTTGGCTTAATGCCCAGTACAGGGGTGGGGGCGTTCAGACACACTAAAAGTATTCTATGAGATTACCTTCAGGGTCCTTGTATGTTTATAAAACATAAACGAATTTTGTGTTTGGATTTGGTCCCCATCTCAAGATACCTCATTATATATGTGCAAACATTCTAACACCCGCCTCCTCCCACCACCAGTGAAACACTTCTGGTCCCAGGCATTGGGGCTATGAAATACTCGGCCTGTGTGTTGCTTCCTACTGGTAGGTAGGCCTGGCACCCCTCTCTGTCTTTGAGAGGTGCAGGGCTGCTGTGGTTCACAAATGGAGTGTCTGTGGCGTGTTGTTTGGGTGGAGACACTAGTGGGAGAAACGAGATTCTCATGGAGCTTCTTTTCTCCTGTAGCTGTGTCCACCCAGAGCCCTGCTTTTCTCCAAGAGTCAGAATTTCCTCTGTCTTCAAAACACCATTCCTGTCCCCAGAATTTAGACCTATTTGCTTCCCATGGTCTGGAGCCTCCTACACCACCCAGTGTTTCTTCTCAGGTATACAAGGTCTCGGGGCCCTGAGGGGTAGAGTTGTTTTCTAGAATACCTTCATCATTGCACATTAAATTTTTTCAGATCCTCCTTACTCTGGCAGATGCCTGACCAGGACCCCAGAAATAGCCAGGGAAGGGCAAACTTGTCCTAGTATCGGGGAAGTCACAGGAAGTGATTTATGTAGCAAGAATTTCTCTCTGCTTGCAGAGTACTCAGACCTACCCATGCTCAATCCTAGATACGGCTGGGGCTGGGGGTAAAGCTAGGCTGGGTAGTGTGTAAAGAGGTCTCATTAGTTCACAGTACTGGAGACTCGGTGCCTCGCAGAATTGTATTTGAAGCAGAGAGATAGCATAAGATCACCTCATGGGGAAGAGACGATGTTTGAGAGCACACCAGCTGGAAGTCCAGTCTTCAGCCTCCTCCATCTTCCTGTGAACTCTGACAGGCTTCTTACCCCAGGTGTGTGTGGTGTTTCAGGAATCCGTGACTTTCCAGGATGTAGCTGTGGACTTCACTGAGAAAGAGTGGCCCCTGCTGGATTCTTCTCAGAGAAAGCTGTACAAAGATGTGATGCTGGAGAACTATAGCAACCTCACTTCACTAGGTAACCCTGGCCGCATTCAGAATTTGTTCTTACCAGAACCAGATGTTTTTGTTCAAGTATTTTCAGTGACTCAGAAACTAGGCAGGGGTTGGAAACATGACTGAATGAGCAGAACCAGTGCCCACCCGCATGGTGTCTCCCAGAGATTTTGAACCCTGATTGTTGCATTGATTTTGGAGACACCCACGTTTGTGTTCTGAGCTTGGACATGGGCTCCTGAAATAAGAAATCCCCGTTCTTTTGGAGAGAAAATGTGTGGGTGTGGTTTCATGTGTTTTTGTTTTTAAAGATTCGCTGTGTTCTTAGAAATGAGGCACCATCATTTTGTTACTCTTAAGTCAGACTCCACCTTCAGAACCCTGAAGATCAAAATGTTGGCCGCAGTCTAATGGAAGGGTTGTCCTCTGCACAGTCCTCCCTCAACATGTCTTTCCCTGTGAGTAGGGTATCAGGTTGGCAAACCCAGCCTCATCTCACACTTGGAGCAAGAAGAAGAGCCGAGGACAGAGGAGAGGGGCAGTCAGCATGGCACCTGTCCAGGTGAGCAAGCATGAGGGCGAATAGGAGTCTTTAGACTGTCCACTCTAGGCAGCGACTGGAGTGAGGGAGTGCATGGGCCATTTTCTGTTTCTAGAAAAATGTCCAAGGCTGGGTAGTGTGTAAAGAAAAGAGGTCTCGTTAGTTCACAGTACTGGAGACTCGTTATCCTGGAAAGTGTCGTTCCTCCACCCCCAACACATGCACATTATACTGTGTCACAGTTTGGCAGATGGCATCTCAGAGGGAGTGTATTAGAAGGAAAGGTCCTGTGGTAAGACAGAAAGCAAGATACTGAGGAAGGGCCGATCTCACTGATTTCCTAACAGCCCACTTTTATCAGAACTAATTCACCCAGGAGAACAGTATCTCTCCATCTGAGCAGGCCCTACTATATCTTCAGAGTTCCACCACCTTTATATGACCACACTGAGGACCAGGCCTCCAGCACATAAGCCTCTGGGGGACAGATGACTTCCATACTTTAGCAGGGAAGTCTATTAGGTAATGTCACCTGAGGAAATTAGAAAATGCTGTCTTTATTTTACTGGCCATTCATTCTCGCACAAGTCCTTGGTTCTCTATGCCTCTTTGTTTATTGAGGTGCTAGGGATTAAATCTAGGGGTATTTTATGACTGAGACAAGGTCTCACTAAGTTGCTTAGGGCCTTGCCAAGTTGCTTAAGGCTGGCTTTGAACCTGCAGTCCTCATGCCTCGGTCTCCCAAGTTGCTGAGATTACAGGTGTGCGCCACTGTGGCCAACTTGCCCTGTTTAGTTTAATGTTTCTGTGTTGTCTGTCTCATTCTTTTATGCTTGGCCTTCCTGATCATGTACTATTTGAATATCTATCTGAACTGACTTAAATTTATCCTGCCATCATTTCTAAACAGCTCACGTAGCCACATTTTCAACAATTATTTTGCTATTGTGTGTTCTTCCCTTTTGCATTTTCTTGCGTACAGGTAGTATTTGCAAAGTCTGCCTGTTTTGTAACTGTCATTTTATTTTTTCATCAAGTTAGTATTTTGCTAATTTTATTTCAGATTGGGAGACTCCATCTAAGACCAAGTGGTCAATCCTCATGGAAGATATTTTTGGGAAGGAAACATCCAGTGGTGTGACAATGGTAAGATTTACCTGAGATAATTCTGGATCTTCCCCATTAGAGAAGCAGCTGGAGTTGGCAAAGCTGCTTAAGAACGAGACCTGTGGAACAGTTTCAGGTCTCCTATGGAGACCAAAATCTGCGGATACTCAAGTCCTTCATATAAAATGACATAGTATTTGCATGGAACTACACACATCCTCCCGTATGCTTTAAATTATCTCTAGATTGTCTTTAATAACCAATGTAGAAAAAAATGATATTTAAATATTCATTTTTCTGTGTTATTTAAGGAATAATGACAAGAAAAATGTATATGTACTTAATACAGATGCAATTTTTTTTTTTTAATTTGGAGAAAAATCCTAAATTTAGCTTCAGACTTACTCAAGAATTTTGATGGATAAATATTTTTTATAACTTGCTGGGCACAGTGGCACACACCTGAAATCCCCACAACTTCGGAGGCTGAGACAGGAGGTGGCAAGTTTGAGGCCAACCATAGCAATTTAGCAAGGCCCAGTCTCAAAATAAAAAATAAGAAGAGCTAAGGATGTAGCTCAGAGGTAAAGTACCCTTGAGTTTAATTCCTAGAACCAAAAACAAAACAAAACAAAAACCCCAAATACAAAATCCATAACTTATCTTAGATGTTGAGTATTTGAGCTCAATTTGGTTGTGTGTGTGAGGGTTTGTTTGTTTGTATTACTGGGGATTGATCCTAGCAGCTTGCATATGCTGGGCAAGTGCTGTTATCACTGAACTACATCCCAACCCTTTTTACATTTTATTTGGAGACAGAGTCTCACTGAGTTGTCAAGGCAGACCTCAAACTTAGGATACCACTGCCTCAGCCTCTAGAGTAGCTAGCTGAGATTATAGATGTGTATTGCCGTGTTTAGCTTAATTTGGTTTTAAAGAGTAAACAAGCTGCAAGAAAGCTTTGAAAAAGTAGCACACATGGAGCCTTATAGTATAGCATTTGCCTTTCCTCTTGGATAGAGTTCCAGTGAGACAGGAACAGCACATTGGCACTGCGGATGATGGCATCTTCAGTCCCAGTGGTGAGCATCTATCTTTGAATGTTTAGGCTGAAAGGGGCTGGGGTATAGCTCAGTGGTAGAGCACGAGTTTAGTATGCATGAGGCCATGGGTTCGATCCCCAGTGCCAAAAGAAAAAAGAAGAAGAAGAATGCAGTGTTTGTGGAAAATAACCCAGTCAGCTCTCCTCTCTTAACCAACAGGAAAGAGCTCATCTTGGGGAGAAGTCCACTGAATACGCCCACTTGTTTCAAGTCTTCAGCATGGGTGCTCATCTCACTCAGCCAATGGGGAGACACCCCGGCAAGAGGCCCTACCATCGCCACCATTGCGGGGCAGCCTTCAAGAGCAGGGCGCCCCTCACTCAGCACGTGAACGTGTATGATGGGAGGAAGATGCACGAGTGCCAGCAGTGCCAGAAGGCCTTCACCACGAGCGCCTCCCTCACCCGGCACAGGAGGATCCACACTGGGGAGAAGCCCTATGGCTGCAGCGACTGTGGGAAGGCCTTCAACGACCCCTCTGCCCTCAGGAGCCACGCACGGACACACCTCAAAGAGAAGCCCTTCGACTGTAGTCAGTGTGGGAACGCCTTCCGCACCCTCTCGGCCCTGAAGATCCACATGAGGGTCCACACTGGCGAGAGACCCTACAAGTGTGATGAGTGTGGCAAGGCCTACGGCAGGAGCTGCCACCTCATTGCACACAAGCGAACACACACTGGGGAGCGGCCCTATGAGTGTCAGGACTGTGGGAAAGCTTTCCAGCACCCCTCACACCTGAAAGAACACGTCAGGAATCACACCGGGGAGAAGCCCTACGAGTGCACACAGTGTGGCAAAGCCTTCCGCTGGAAGTCTAACTTTAATTTGCACAAGAAAAACCATATGGTGGAGAAAACCTATGAATGCAAAGAATGTGGGAAATCCTTTGGTGACCTCTTGTCACGGAGGAAACACATGAGAATCCATATTGTGAAGAAACCAGTGGAATGTCGCCAGTGTGGGAAGGCCTTCCGAAACCAGTCCATCCTGAAGACACACATGAATTCTCACACAGGAGAGAAGCCCTACGGGTGCGATCTCTGTGGGAAAGCCTTCAGCGCCAGCTCCAACCTCACTGCACACAGGAAGATCCACACTCAAGAGAGACGCTATGAGTGCGCAGCCTGCGGGAAGATCTTTGGTGATTATCTGTCACGGAGGAGGCACATGAGCATCCATCTGGTAAAGAAGCGTGTGGAGTGTCGGCAGTGCGGGAAAGCCTTCAGGAACCAGTCCACCCTGAAGACCCACATGAGGAGCCACACGGGAGAGAAGCCCTATGAGTGCGACCATTGCGGGAAGGCCTTCAGCATAGGCTCCAACCTCAACGTGCACAGGAGGATTCACACTGGGGAGAAGCCCTACGAGTGCCTTGCCTGCGGGAAGGCCTTCAGCGACCACTCATCCCTCAGGAGCCACATGAAGACACACCGGGGAGAGAAGCTCTTCCCGGCCTCAGTGTGGAAGAGGCTCCAGTGAGCACTCCAGTCGGCGGCGGGAACACTCGGACCAGAAAGGAACCTTCAGATGTGAGGGAGAAGCTCTCACCTTACAGAGCACAAAAGAGTTCATGGAACGTAGGAGAAATCCAGTTGGTGTGAAGCCTGTGAGAAGACAAGTTGTTTCTCATCAGTTGGGAGAACAACACTGTGGGGGGATGTATCTGGTGTGGAAAAGCCTTCAGTGTACATCTAATTTGTAAACATGTGAGAACTTCAGCAGGCTGGACTGTGGCCCTGTGGTAGAGTGCTTGCCTAGCATGCATGAGGCCCTGGGTCCCATCCCCACCAAAAAAAAAAAAGAAATAATTTCAGCGACACTTTCTCAACCTTTTGGACACATTAGGGAGAATTTTTGTCAGTGCAGTGATGGGGGAAATCTTTTCATTCTCACACTCCATTCCTCATGAGATAAATCACACGGAAGAGAAAAATCTATGGGGTGAGGAATGTGGGAAGTCCATAAAGGGGGTGAGCAAACTAACCAGCTGTCTGTGTTTGTATGGTTCATAAACTAAGAATAGTTGTTCCATTTTAAGAGGAGAGTTTGTGCAGAGACCCTCTGTGGCCCTCAAAGCTTGAAATGCTTGCTATTTATAGAAAAGCTTTGTTGAGCCTTGGTCCACAGCAGTGCTCCTCAACAGGTAGGGGTTTGTTCCCCAGGGGACATTTTTGGTTGTTACTGGGGGAGGAGCCACTGACAGGTAGTGGGAAGACATTAGGATGGTGCCAAGCATCCTACAGTGCCCAGGAGCCCCTGCCCCCCCACTTCAAAGAGTTGTGTGCCCTACAATAACAGTACGCTGAGGTTAAGAATAATTGTACTTAATGTCAGCACCAAACTAGAGGAAATTTCTTTTTAATTTTTTTTTTTTTAATTAACATTGTTCTTTGAAGAAATTTGTAAGAACTTAACATTGCTGATAATCTCTATGTGTCCCTTCACTTGTGCAAATGAGAATTCTCACTGGGAGAGAAGCTTTGATGATATTCTCCAGTGAACGCAGGATTGCACTTCTCAGTCCTTCATCATGAAAACAGGCCCTAGCTCATGAATTTCTAGTCTTTATTTTTAAGGTTATGCTCTTCTAGATAACCATTAGGCCTCATCACAAAAGGTTTGTATATAGTATTTTTACTGTAGCTTCATTCTTAAAATATCTAATTTCATTTTGGATAACTTTCTTGACCAATGGCATATTTAGAATTGTGTTACATACTTGGTGACATAGGTATTTTATAGTACCAATTACTGGTATCTGATTTCAGATGCATTGTGATCAAAGCATGAAGTCTTCATTATATGGATCCTTTGGTATGTTTGTGGCCTGCTGTCCAGCCAAGAATGGCATAGACTTCTAGTTGCATCCACTGTCATCTTCCATATCAAAAGAATTCAAATCTCATATTTGGTGTGCTATTTTTTAATGTCTCTTAAACAGATTTTCTTGCAGTTGGTACTGTCTGCATCCCATAACCCTGGCCATTGACAAATAAGCAGAGGCCACTGTGTGGGTTTCTGAGAAAAAGCTCTTGAAAACTAGTCCTTCTTACCTAGATTCTTCTCTCCACATTTGGTTCTTTTCTCCCTACGTCTCACCTTGCAAGGAGATTCAGCTCCTAGTGTTGAAAGATTTGTGGCTGTGAAGGCAAAAGCCAGTCTAAGGAGGATGCTACAGCAAAGTCACAGTGAGCAGGGCTTCCCTGTGGCCTCCGAGTGTCTGTGCCAGCCCTGGGTTTGTTACTTCCAGACCTACTATTACATGAGAAGAAATAAAACTGATTACTGGCTTATGGCGCTATGAATATTATTTCTGTTTATTTTATTTCTTGGTGGGAAGAAGCATTTGGTATTTGGTGAGTTTTGATAACTTCTACTTTTGTGTGTGGGTATAATGTGTATATTTTGAATTATTGGATAAAGGTTTTTGAATTCTTTAAACCAGATTTTAAAATTATATTTTAAGTATTTGATGTACTTAGACATTTATTTTCTTGACTTATTTTTTGTTAGAAGTCCACAGGTGTTCCTTGGCTTACTGTTCAGGTATGTCCTGATAAACCCATCCTAAAGTCAAAAAGTCCTAAGTCAAACCATTCTAAGTCAGGGACTGCTGCTAGTTTTCACAAAAGTCCAAGGAAGCAAGTGTTGTCTGCATCTTCATTTTGCACAGGGGAAATCTCAGACAAAAGATTCTTGGTTGCTTATTTGAAGCCAGCCTGTTGGCAGGCAGTAGTGCTTGGATTTCAACCCTGGGTCTGGCTCCAGAGTCCATGCCTCTTACCTCAGCCATTGGTCTGAGATGCCCAGGGTTGGACTGGGGATTCTTGCCCTCTTGGTGCTTATGTTTTAGGTGGGATTGGGACATTTGATAAGTAAGGATGTTGTGCATCAGGTGTGACAAATATAGTGGGAGGAAGCATTAAGCATGGTGATGACAAGAGTGGATCCATTGGGTTGGTAAGGAAGGCTTTTCACTTAAAGGTTCGTTTGAACAGAGGTATGCTTAGGGCATGTGACAGTGTAATCTGGGGATGAGAACTCTTGGCGGTTCAAAAGTGACATACAGCTCTGCTTGGGCCAGCCTTGCAACTGTAGAGGTGTCAGTGGGATGAGTGGAGCAAGTTTGGGCCTCACGATTGATGAGGTCAGAGCTGTACCCTGGGAACAGATCATGGAGCGTTTTGTGAGTGAACTGGAAGAACTTTTCCTTCTGTTCTCAGTGTGGCAGATAGTCAGTGGAGGGTTTTGAACAGAAGAGTGATCACTACCTGGTTTATATTTTCAGAAGGATGACAGGATCAAGGTACACACCAAAAGCCAGCTGGAAGGCCATTGCAGAATTCAAGTTAGGTGCAGTGGTGGCCAGATTATTGGTAGTGGGGGTGGTTTATCAGTGAATCAGGATGAAAAGAGCTATGCTTTCAATTTTACTATGAGATAGTGGTCCTCTGTTTTTATATCAATTTATTTCCTCTTCTGCCGATGGTACAATTAGTTGTTTCCATCTTTCCATGTTATGGATAATGCTGCTACACAATATCTTGTGCATACCTTTTGGAGCATTACTTTCTCTAGGAATGTGAAATTGCCAGGTTGTATTAGTAAGTATCGAGGTAATTTGTATGGTGACTATAACACAGGAGGTGTTTAAAAAGAGGTTTTATTGAAATGTGACATAAACATTAAAAAAGGTGCTTAGTTAATGAGTGGACAGTTCCGTTAGTTATCACAAGAACACATCCTTAAAACCACCAAGTCAAGAAAGAAGGATTAACATTTCATAAAACCCCTCTTGACCTCTCCAATTGAAACATTATGTAGTTTCCCTTGGGTATTTAATCGTTCATCAGAAGTAATATTTTTTATGCCATTACATCTTCTATTCAATTTGTGTATATGAAAACTACTGATTTTATGTCTTAATTTTATAACCTGCTGCTTCACTGAATTATTTTTTTTTTTAGTTTTATCATTGCTTTTCCGAGTTTTTTTCAAGTATACTATGCAGCAAATTGAGATAGCTTTACTTGTGTACTTAGTCTCTGGTTTTGCTTGTCTGATTGCATTGGCCAGTACTTCTAATACAGAGATGTATTAGAAGATCTTTACCTTACTTTAGATGAAATGACTCAACTGTTTTTTTCTTAAGATATTATCTTGTATGTAGAACTTAGGTAATTAACAAGCGCCCATACTTTCCACTTCTTATTCTTCGTTTTTCCACCAGCTTTCTGAGAACTCTGTCTCAGATACTTAAGACATAAAGTCTCAGGTACCGACAGCAGCCAGATACACGTGACATCATTACAAAGTGGTATTCCAGCCCATGGGAGTCCAAGCTTCACACCGGGGAGGCTAAGAATGGGCCTGGAGAACCAACAAGGATCTCAAACTGCACACACAGATCTTGTTGCTGTGGGCTGTGTTCACTCCCTTGTATAGGATCTGGCAATCAACTCATCCCACCGTGGAGAAGAAGCAGCAATTGATTTAATACAGCCTATGACTATCCTAGGTATTTAAAGGGTGGGTGCTCACAGGGGTGGACTCTGACTTTGAGGCCAGATTTGTTTCTTCTGCTCTTGCTTGGTTCCTTGGAAGGCCTCATAGTCCTTTCCGTCTCTCCCTCCCTCCCCCCCCCTTCCCACCTAGAGCTTACCACTGAGCTACATCCCCTGTCCCTGCAGCCTTCTGCCTTCTCCCACTCCCACATTGCCATTTTTTGAGCTTTCTTAGCTCACTGCTTGGCTTTTGTTCTGCCTGCATAGGCGTCATTCCTCACCTAAGTTCCTAGGGGAATGGGTCAAACACTGCTTAATATTTGTGGGTGGGGACAGGCTGTGGGATTTAGAGTAGAGTGGCCAAGAAAACACATGGACCCTTGAGTTTTCAGTAATTTGCCTCAGAATGATTTGTGCATCATGCTGACTTACTTTCTCCTTTGTACAAAGACTTGGGAGTCTATCAAGTGTGTGTCTGAGCTTGTTTCTTGGTCGGAGATTTCCCCGGTCCTTTTGATGCTGTGAGTGACTGTGTTACTTGGGAAGGCCCCAGAGTTCCTTTGGTGGTAGGACACAGCATACTTGGAGCCCTGTTGTGTTGACCTATTGTTTACATCCTTTAGTTAAACAACTACTTTTATCAACCACATTAAAAATTCTTTGTAATTCTTGCATATACTGGGAATGAACCTCTGTGGTATCCTCAGAATCCACCACAGGTTGCAAATGTCTGGGGGAAAAAATTGCTGACATGTACTATGTAGTTAGCCTTACTGCGGTTGTGTTCATATTGAACATGTACAGATTCTTTTTCTTGTCATTCCCTAAAGAATACAGTATAATTACTATTTATGTAGCAATTACATAATTAATATTAAAAGCCATCTAGAAATAATTTGAGCACTTGCCTCATATATATGAGACACTGGGTTCAATTTCCTAGCATCACATAAAGGTCCGTCAACAACTAAAAAATATATTTAAAATGTATATATATGGGAGGGGTGTGCCTATGTTCTATGCAAATATGAGGCCATTTCGAATGAGGGACTTGAGCACCCGAGGATTTTGGTATTTGCAGAGGATTCTGAAAGCAGTCCCCCACAGATATTTGAGGGATGACACTTATTTTCTGCTTTTTCCAGGTATTCATAGGCACTTGCTGTGCACACAGGTCACATTCACATGCATCTGCATGGCACTGTTGGAGCAAGAGGACACTCAGGTGTACAGCATCCTGGTGGTCAGTACTGTTGAGGAAGGGTGTGGAGAGAGGGCTCAACCCACGGACCCTGTGCTGTGCATAGTACACAGTCATGTTTGGTTGCTTGATCTTTTCGGGAAATATGGTCTCTCAGAAATCCTCTGGAGGCAATTGCCTCTCAGCCTCCCAGTCTCCAAGAACAGGCAGGAAGTAAAAGAAGCAGGTTGGCAATGTCTACTGAGGATCACATAATGCTTTCTTTCTGCTCTGATAGCAATTCCTGTTGGCTCTATAAGGCCCTGTATTACTGTATTTATTCGGTTTTCATGTTGCAAGAATTGAAAAATGGTTGCTCAGTCAGAGAGCACTTGCTTCTCCCTGACTTTCATGCCTGTGTCAGGCGATGCATCAGTGGGGCTCAGAGGACCTGATGGACAGCTGCGTGACCACAGGGCTTTCAAGTCTTCCTTTGGCCACCTGTAGCCCTAGATCCCTTTTCTGCACTCGCAGTCTTGCGCACAGTTCCTTGGATGTGGTCCAGGGCAGTTTCACATCCCTGAGTGGCAGTGCTGAATGTTCAGTGGGCCTTTGTTAAAAGTTTTCATAGCTCATTAGTAGCATTAGCAATCACTTGCTGGCTTTTGCCTAGGATTGGAAAAAAAGGATGCATACCACAGAGGCCATTCCGCAGGGGAGAACACTTAGCCTAGAGTAAAGTGGTGCCATTTCTGTAATTAGAAGCTTTGGGAATCCAGCAAAACTGTTCCCTCTGTGCCCAATTTTTCTATCACATAAGTTAGCTGCAGGAAGAAGTAATGAATTCCAGTGGGATTCATTACTAAAGGGCCCAGGGCTCTTGCTTCTCATTGCACTTCCCTGCCAGCACTCAGGACAAGGGATCTTGCTCTCTGGAGGGGACTTTTAATTAACCCAATCTTCTTGTCTCATTTTCAGTTCCTGGAGCCACTCCATCAAGGCCGTCTCTGTCTCCTGTAACATTTAAAGAAGTTTCAATCCATTCAAATATTTTCCTCTGTGAGAAACCTATGTATACGTCATGAGTTTCATGGTGTTCCTTATACTTAGGTGTTGGGAAGAAAGAGATCAATAAGACATGTTCCTGTCCTTAACCAAGTAAGGGTCTGGGAGCAGAAGTGAACAATAACAGCTATTAGGGCTAGTCCATTCAGGAAACCCCAAGAAGGGGATGTTGAATGGGGACAATCAGCCTGTAGGGAAGATGACACAAGCTAAGTGAGAGGCTTATTAAGCGATTCAGGAACAGAATTTAGTGGTTATGTCAGTCCTGAATGCAGAGGCCCAGAAAAAAATGACTTCATCAGGTTCTTGAGATAAAAGGATCATTGGAGTAGGAGATAAAGCTGGAGGGTTAAGACAGGATAGTTCATACACAGCATGCACCAATGATACATGTGTCACTTAACATTGGGGATTTGTTCAGGAAAATGTGTTCTTGGGTGCAGGTGATTTCATCATTGTAAGCATCAGGTGTACTTGAACACCAGGCAATATGATCCTGCAGGACCTCTGTGATGATGTGCCACGCACGCAGGCAGTCCTTCCTGTCAGCACACATTTGTGGCACATGAGTGCATATTAGTCACAAATGTTAATTGGAAGTTGATGAGAATCCATTGGCATTTCATGAGATTTTCAGTTTAGCAAGGTAATCACTGTTCTTTCTTTGGAGATGGATTGAAGGGGACCTATTTCTGTTAACTTGTGTCGCATATCAAGCCATCTAGAACAGCAGTTTAAAACAACTATTTGGCCAAGAGTAGAAGGTACACACCTGTAATCCCAGGGAGTAGGGAGGCAGAGGTAGGAGGATCACAGGTTCAAGGCCAGCCTCTCAGCAACTTAGGGAGACTATGTCTCAACATGGGAAAAAAAAAAAATAGACTGTATGTGTAGCTCGTAGCTCAGAGGCAAAGCGCCCGAGTTCATTCCCCAGTAACAAGCATTTGTGTAATTTTTCACTGTTTGATTGACAATTTAGGTCACACTGAGCTGGAGAGTTTTTTGCACTGGCATCTGCAGGGTGTTACCAGGTTGAGTGGACGATTACTTGGTCTCCGCTCCTGGCTTATCCTCCAGCAGTCCAGGCAGGGCCTGTGCACACACTGCCCAAGGCTCCCCTGGTTTTCAGGCCCCTGCTGTATGGGCCAGTGTAATCAGGTGGTGATCCCAGAGTGGAAGGGACATGGATATGGAGAAGAAATGGAGTGGAAGTTCATTTTGCATCTGCCACAATGTCGATGTACTTTTATTGTAAAAGTCCAAGTGAGAGGGAACAGTTTTCTTGAGATGCAGTTGACATATAGGAAACAGTGCATATTTATAGTGTTCACCTTGGCAAGTTTGGACCCAAATGAAACCATCCCCACAATCAAGTTAGGGAGCCCCCAGAAGTGTCCTCAGGTGTCTTATTGAACAGCTCAAACCATGTTTTTCTATGAAGAATCAAAGTTTGATTTCTACCCACTAGCTTCCTTTCCCACTATCCCCCATCCTTTATCTTCCCATCCATGTGGTAGCCTGGAAGAGCTCACAGTGAAGTCCCCATGTTCTCTCATGGGAGATGTAGAAATAGAGCACTATTTGGAGCCCAGAGTTTCTTTGGTAACTATGTGTGGAAATTCTGCATAGAGAATTCTAGGGATAGGGACAAAACTGCACAGATGGAAGGAAATTTGGTTTGCAGTTCTGAAAAACTGGTCAGTGAGTTGTCCAGAGAAAGCCCCTTATTTTATATGAGATTGAAATTCTTTATAAAGCCACTCAGACACTGGGATTAGATTTAATTCCCAAAAAGCTTCAAATGTATAAATCTAACTAATTTTCTAGATTCTTGTCTGCTCCTGGGACAGAGTGAACCCTATAAGCTCTAATTGGTGACCCCCATGCTTCTGCACTGTAAGGTCCCAGAATGCACTTCCCATGCAGGTTCTACATGAGGACTGTCATTCATTTATTTAGAGACATTAGAGCCCCCCCGCTTTTTTAAATTTCTGGTCATTGGACATAGGACGGGAATTGTCTGTGGATGGTATCTCATATGATTGATTGACAGAAGTCTTCTCTTTTTCAGTGGAAAAGTCTGACTCAGAGTTGGAAGACCATGACTTTCCCTCCTATATGTTTCTATCTCTAGGTCTTTTTTCTGGTTTGAAATAGGTTTTATGGTAAAGTTAGGTGATGGTCCTGGGTGAAGTTAAATTTGGCCATAAATGGAACAAAAGGATAGTGGGTCCGCATCCCTAAATGAAGGCTTTGGAAATTGAGCCAAGTCTGTGCTACAGTATCCCTTGGTCCTTTAACTCCTACAAGGAATTGCACCTTGTAGGCTCCTGGGACTTAACTTCCTGCAGAACCCCTCCAAGAAGAAGAAAGGTCAGCAGAAAGACACATATCTTTTCCAAAAATATACTTGGAGGCAAAATCCATAGGAAAGGTTTGCCTTTTGCTCAGAGAGTGGAGATGTTCTGATATTGGCAGGCCAATGATTGCTACTTTGTCCTTTTTTTCCAAATGGAGGTGGGGTACTGCCTCCCAGGGTGAAGTGTGAAACAGGTTAATAAATTGAGGTAATGGGCACACAGAAACCTCCAGTTTAGCAAAAATTTATTTAGAACTTTATTTAGATTCTAAGGACTTATAACAGACAAGGGTCCTGTTTCAAGGTTCTTGGGGGTGTGAAATAACTAAAAATGTTCTTCAACTTATTCAACAAATGTGGTTTGGTGTTTCTAAGATACTCCAGACCTGAGGCCTCCTGTACCCAAGGATGCTTGACTAGATTTTGCCCCAAGAGGACTTCTGGCAATGTTCAGGGGGCATTTGGGATAGTCATGACTTAACAGGGAAAGAGTGGGGAGGTTGCTACTAAAATCTAATGACTTGAGGACACAGAGTTGCTAAATGTCTTACAATGCACAGGACAGTCTGCGCCACATGCATGCTCACAATATCTGACCCCAACTCCAACAGTGCCCAGGTTCGGAAGCCCTGGAATAGAGTAACAATAGAATGCAGTTGAGGGAGAAATGGGGGACTATCAATACCACTTCAGGCTAATAAGGATAGTCATCTTTTGGAGCCCTCCTAATTCAGCTCAGGTCACTAGGGCAAAGGCTTCCCTAGAGTGGCAGGAAGGTTGGAAATGGACTGAATCAAGTCTTTTTTCTTCTGGAGCAATCAGTTTGTATCTCACCTTCAGACATGTGCTGGAGGTGTGACATACAGGGTCCAAGGCAGAGCACTACTTAGTAAAAAAGTACTGTGTTCATAAATATGTCCCCACCACTTGTTGAGAATCTGTAGACACTTCACATTTTCTGCTGACAGGGTAGACATCCTGGTAAATGGCAGAGTTAGGACTCACATTGACCCTGCCCTAGTCCAACCCAGTGCTCCCCAAGAGCATTCAGCAGTCCTCAAGCCAACCCAAGAGGGTTTTAGTTTTGTGCTCTCAGTTCAAGAGCATCTCCCCATGGAGCCGAACCATGTGAAAAGGAAGCTTTGTCCTCTCTGCTCCCTGTTGGAGGAGAGTTCTTATTGGGGGCCATTTCCTGGTTCAGTCCATAGTTTCCAAGAGAGTTCTGTGCTGTACTCCACATATCTCGCCTCCAGCAAACAGTGCCTCTTCAGAAGGCTGAGGCTAGGATAGGGCACTCCTCTCCTATGTGACTTCCTTGGTGCCATGAGTCAAGATGGGATGCATGCACTCAGCCCTGTGCCACCTACAGCCTAATCTGCCCTTACTAGTTAGTTTTCTCAGCTAAGGGATTTTTCCTAGTTATCGGTTGCCCATCATTCATTGTCCTTGATGGATACTGAGCCTTTTGATGTGCTGCTTCAAGTTGTCTTCAGTTCCAGAATATTTTCTTCTAGTATTTCAAGAGTAGTGTTTCTTTTCTGTCTTCAGAATATAGAGGGATGGAACTGGTGCAGAGACACAACAGTCATCAGCTCTGAATTTCTGTTGTTTATCTTTGACTTGCATTATCCCTCTGAGAGCAAGCTCCTCGGCTGAAGAAGTCTCCTCAGAGCTCCCTTCAGTTCCCTGTTCCTGAGGCTGTAGATAAAGGGGTTCAGCATGGGAGAAACCACGGTGTACATCACCGAGGCGATTGAACCTTTTCTGGATGGATGGGCTGTTCCAGAAGTGAGGTAGACCCCAAGGCCTGCACCATAGAACAAGGAAACCACTGAGAGGTGAGACCCACAGGTGGAAAAGGCTTTATACTTACCTCCAGCAGATGAAATGCCCACTATGGCGGAGATAATTCTAGCATAAGAAAAAAGAATCCCAGACAGGGGAATAATGCCCAGAAGGCCAGTTACACAATACAGCAGGACATCATTGGCAAGGGTGTCTGAGCAGGCCAGCTTGAGGATCTGAGCAAGTTCACAGAAGAAGTGGGGGACTTCTGTTTCTTTGCAGAAAGACACCCTCAAAACCATTAAACTCTGCAGCAAAGAATATGTCAGGCAGATTAGCCAAGAAAGCAGAAGCAGAAGACCACAAAGGCGAGGGTTCATGATGACTGTGTAGCGTAGCGGGTGACAGATGGCCACGAAGCGGTCATACGCCATCACAGTCAGTAGCAAACTATCCAACCCAGAGAAAATCATGAAAAAGTACACCTGAGTAATGCAGGCTTCATAGGTGATGGCTTTATTCTGTGCCTGGGCGTTCGCTAACATCCTGGGGACCGTGGTGGAGGTGAAACAGATGTCCACGAAGGACAGGTGGGAGAGGAAGAGGTACATGGGGCTGTGGAGGTGGGAGTCAGAGCTTACGGCCAGGATGATGAGCAGGTTTCCCAGGATGGTGACCAGGTACATGGACAGGAACAGCCCAAACAGGAGAGGCTGCAGGGCCTTATCTTCCCACAGTCCCAGAAGGATGAATTTTGAAGTAGCTGTTTGGTTCCCTGGTTCCATATAGCTCATGGAAATTGGCTAGAAAGAGGAAAGCATAGTTAAAACAGAAATGTGCCATACATTTAAAAATTATTCACTCATGAGCCTGATGTTTAAGCATTTTTGTGTTCTTCAGCTGACCAACATCTCTCTAATACTGCCCTCTTTTCTGTGCTCTGACCACCAGCACCTGCAATGACTCGTCTTTAAATAACTGTTCCATGCTGTGCAGAATTCTTTGCATTGTCTCTGACCCACGGAGATTCCCTCCTCTGTTGTTTAATTTCTGAGAAAGAGCCATCATCCTCACCAATACCTCATTTATGCCTTGCAGCTTTGGTCATGGGGAGGGAGAGAGAGAGAGATATCAGTGGGAGTTGCAGAATATAATGGTAACTTATAGTCTTTATGCCATTGACCAGTGTCATGAAACAAACTCTCTTCTGCCTCAAGTTGGATTCACAGAATACTATGCAAATTTTTCATAGGAAATACCTCTGTTATTATAGTAACATCTCCAGTCCTCTCCCAGTATGTCTCTCTACCTACACCATGAAGACCAAGGCATCCTGCATGCCTCCATATGCTAAAGGTCAAATCAGACCCTCCACTGTGCATTCTAAATATGCTCTGCATGTTTGTGGAGTTTCTTAAATTTCTTTTAAGTCAAGGCATTTTTTAAGTTTATTTATTTATTCATCTTCACAGTAGTGATGATTGAAAGCCTTCTACCTTTTATTTTGCTCCATTAAAAAACTAAACCTTAATTTCTGTGTGAATATTAGCTATCTGTCACAGAAGGAAGTCTCTAAACTCAGAGAAGGTCTTCTGGAACTTCATTCACATGTAAGAGGACGTTTTCTTTTCTTGAGTTGAAGTGCACTTCTGTTAATCTGCACAGTCCTAGTTCCTCTCTCTGAAGATGGTTTCTCTCAGCTGTGAGAGTCTTTAGATACCTGAATACATCTAAATGACTCTCTTTGTGTCTCCTCATATTTAACTTATTCCTCCCTTATGCAAGAGTCCACTCTGTCAGGCAGAGGTTAGACCAAGAATACAAAGGGGAGAGGCCCAGGCTCCACCTTCCTGGAGCCTTGAGCACCTGGGAAATGTGGGTGCAGTGATGATTGTGATCAAAACCCTGATGACTCACTTGAGGAGTGAGAGTCTTGGATGCTCTCAAAATATTAGCTGGTCAAACTTAAGAAACACTGTATGAACTTCACTGAAAATCAGCATCAGATACTCGGCATCTTACAATCCCAGGAACCTCCTGTGCAGTGTCATGGATCTGAGTCTTTGTACTTACCTGTCCTCTTCCCTGAGAGCCCTCTTTCTCCCCTATTCATTTGAAAAACTTCTGCCTTTCCTTTCACAGATTGTCCCCAAATCTTCTTTGACCACCCCAGGCAGCGAGGACCACTCTCTCTTTGGCCTCTGCTGTACTTGTAGAAAACTGAGACGGGCGCTCTCACATTGCCCATGTGGTCAGGTCTGGACTTCTCTTCCTCCCACCTCTTGATGTGCTTATCTAGCTCAGTGCTCGCCTGGGGGAGATGCTCTGCAGATGTGCTACATCCTCTGGGGAAGCGTCTAAGTGGGTGGCGAGGGAGCGATGAGGGGGAGGCCCAGGAGATGAGAGATGGGGAGACAGGAGAGCCAACCTAAAGATGCAGAGTGGAGCATAAACGACAGAGGGGCTGGGAAAGCCCTGTTCGGAGCCAAAGTGTGTATTTGATTTCCCTTTTTTCTGCCCCTGGGGTCCCTGCCTAGGCATCAGGAAAGTGCACAAGTGAAAGCATTGGCCCCCCCTTTGCCTCTTTGCCACACCACTTCCTGAGCAAACTGGGTCATTACAATGGAATTTCTATTATCTTTGCTTCTCCAAATGGGGGACCAAACAGCATTGCACTGGGAGCCCAGAGGGGCAAGGACACCTGGTCAGAGCAACACCTGGGTGGCCCAGGGGGGCATCTCCCTGTGGCCTGGGATAAGTGAATATTGAACTGCAAATAGGGGAAGGAGGGTTAATCCTCTAATTTCTTATTAAATAAATTGCTGTTTTGATGGTCTTTCTGGAGAGGTTCCCTCTTGGAGGTGAGAGGAGTGATCTGTTCTGCCATGTTTACCATCCATGCCTTTTACCTACCCCAGCCCCATATCTTAAACCTGATTGGAATTTTTTTCCTTTTTTGTTTTTCCCCTGATGCTGGCTATTGAACACTGAGCCAACCTAAAAAAGCAGAGTGGAGCATAAACGACATAAACGTCCTTGCCCCTCGGGGCTCCCAGTGCAATGCTGTTTGGTCCCCCATTTGGAGAAGCAAAGATAATAGAGCCCAATCTGCAGAAATTCCATTGCAATGACCTAGTTTGCTCAGGAAGTGGTGTGGCAAAGAGGCAAGGGGGCCAGTGCTTTCACTTGTGCACTTTCCTGGTGCCTAGGCAGGGACCCCGAAGGCAGACCCCAGCCCTTTTATTTTTTATTAATTTCACTTTGAGATAAGACATCGGTAACTTGCCCAGCCTGTCCTTGAATTTGGAATCTTCCTGCCTCAGCCTCCTGATAACTGGGATTACAGGCATGTAGTCACCCAGCCCTGCAGGTTTTTTGTTTATTTGTTTTCTCTTAAAACCATTATTCTCTCAGGTGTGGACTCCAAAGTACCCAGCTTTCCTTCAGGAACATTTTACTCCATCTCCAGTTTCTTAACAAATCTAAGGATTAAGAATCATCCTTAGTCAAATCTTGTTCGGTGTCCAGAGCACAAAAAGATCTCCAAGAAATCTGGAGAGACAAAATATATTTTATTTATTTATTATATCATGAATATTCAATAGGATTTTTCTCTAATAGCACCTATGAGATGGACTCATAGAATTAAGGGTAGAACTTGAATGCTCTGTAAGTAATGAAGGTGTAGCCAGGCATAGTAGCACACTGTAATCCCAGCTGCTCTGGAAGCTGAGGCAGAGGGATCACAAGTTCAGGGACAGTCTAGACGAGGTACAGGCAAGAGTTGGTAATATAGTGAGACTCTGTCTCAAAATAAAAAGTAGAAACACCTGTAGCTCAGTGGTAGAACCACTCTGAATTCAATCCTGTGACTGAAAAGAAAAAGAAAAATATTTAAAAATGCCAGAATGTTGGCACAACTGCCAACTTCCCTAACAAGAACCAAATGTGCAAAGTAAATAAATAATCGATCAGTGGGATGGCATCAAACTAAAAATCTTCTGCACAGCAAAGGAAGCTGTGCACATCTTCTACATAGTAAAGACACTACAGAATGCAAAAAGTTCTTTGCAGCTGCTCCTCCAATGGGGGATTAATATTCAGAATATATAAAGAACTCAAAAAACATCAAAGCCCTCAAATAACCCAATTAATAAAATGGCCATTTATTAAGGAGGTTGGTGCTTATGCCATTTTTTGGGGTGTCATGCCTATGTATACTCTAACAGTTGCAAAGTTTCTGCTTTAATTGCTAGGAATCTCTATTTCATTCTTCCAAATAAATTTCAGAAATATTTGTTCTATTTTCTAAAAAAAAGAAAAGCTGAGTATCAGATGGATTCTTAGTCAAGTTCTACCAGACCTCTAAGGAAGAACACACACCAATCCTCCTCAAATCATTCTGTAAAATACAAAGGGTGGGAACACTGCCAAATTCATTCTATGAAGAAGTCAGTATCACCCTGATACCAATACCAAGAGCATATCAAGGAAAGAAAGCATCAGACCAATATCCATGATGAATCTAGATGAAAAAAATCCTTAATAAAGTTTTGGAAAATCATATTCAAAAACTCTCCCTCCCTCCCTCCCTCCTTTTCCTTCTTCTTTCCACAGTGGATATTGAACCCTGGGAGGCTTAACCACTAAGCCACATCCCGAACCCTTTTAATTGTTTTTACTCTTATTATTTTTATTTTGAGACAGGCTCTCCAAATTTGCTTAGGTCCTTGAAAACTTGCTGAAGCTGGTTTCCTGTTTGTGATACTCCTGCCTCAGCCTCCCAAGCCACTGTGATTACAGACGTGTACCATCAGGCCAGTCTAAGGAAGCATTCTTGAACATTATTTTTTTCTGGGCTTGGTGGCTCATACCTGTAATCTCAGCTCCTGGGGAGGCTGAGGCAGGAGGATCGTGAGTTCAAAGCCAGCCTCAGAAACTTAGCGAGCCCTAAACAACTCAACAAAACCCTGTCTCTAAATAAAATATAAATGTGGCTCAATGGTTAAGCATCATGGATACAAAAAAAAAAAAAAAACCACAAAAACAAAAACTTTCCCTTTAAACAATGCTCTATGGTTTGAATAGAGCTTCTGTCCATGGTGATGAAGCCTGGGTCTGCAGGGTGGTAATATTAGCCATTTTCCAAAAGAAGATAAAAATGTTCAGCAGATTTATGAAGAACGACTCAGCATCACAGATCATCTGGGTAATCATAAAGAAAACCACAATGAGACATCAGATCACACCAGTTAGAAAGTTTAATCTCAAAAACCAGAACAAAACATGTTTGTGAGAATATGGAGAAAAGGGACCTCTGACTGCAATATTGGGCAGCATAAATCAGTGTAATAATTATGGGAAACATTATGCAGGTTCCTTCAAATTTAAAATACAACTACCATAAGATCCAGTAATCCCATTACTGCACATCTGTATAATGTGCATGAAATTGGAATGTCAAAGTAGATGTACAAATCTATCATCATGGCAGCAATACTCACAATAATTAATGTAGGGAATCGCCATTAATGTTTATTATCATGTAAATAAATAAATATGCTATACATACACAATGAAATACCACTGTGCATGAAAAGTAAAATAATCTGGGTATTTGATGCATTATGGAGGAGCCAGTGTGACATTATGTAAGTAACAGGGCCAGCCACAGGAAGACAAGCACTGCCAGAGCTCACTTAGAGGTGGATCTAACGGCAGAACTCAGAAGATGGTGACCAAGTCAGCTTTGGGGTAGAAGTTAGGGAGTTAGCAGTCAGAGTCACCAAATTTGAGATAGATTTGATGAATAGCTCATTAGCTAATCATCAACAATAAGCTTCCAAGTGGACACATGGGAAAAATCATACAGAAGGGGGAAATATTGCTAAAACCATATATGATAAGGGTGGTATCTAGACCATGTCATGAACTCTTACAGGTGAGAAACAAAGCTACAACCTGCTTAATTACGAAATGAGCATTGACTCTGTAAGACATTTCCCCACAAAAGATACATCAACTGCCAACAAGCCCCTAAAAAAGATGCTCAATTAGTTACAGGGAAATGCAAATCCAAAGCAACATGAGATTGCTTCACAGCCAATAGAAAGCCTTAATTTACATCAAATTGAAGATGATGAGTTTTGGCAGCAAGGTAAAGAGGCCTGAACCTCCCACACTAGATATGAAACGTGCCAGCTACAACGAAAAGCAGTTTGGTGATTCTTCATTAAGTTGTACCTACCATTGCCTTATTACCCAGTATCTCCTTCCTGTGTACATTTTATCCAAGCAACTGAACATAGAATCTCGCATGCTTGAGCACCGAGGGTATGTCCTGAGAAGTGCACAGTTGGACAGTTTTGTCATTGTGCAAACATCACAGAGTCACTTACATAAATCAGCATGGGTGTGACATCACTAGACAGACCCCCGTGTGTGCAGTCTGTATCTACCCAAGCATCATCAATGCAGCACACACCTGTCCTCGAGCTCTGAACACTATTGTGAGTGCCTACAGGAGGCAGGACCATTCAAATCACCCAGGTGTCCATCAGTGCATGGATGGATGAGCAGCTTATAGTGTACCCTGGAGGAAAAAAATTATTTCACCATAGAAAGAAGATAAGTAGTTAAGATTCACTCATGAGATGGCCAAAATCAAGGAGGAAAACAGGAAAGGAAGGAAGAAAGAAACAGGGCAAGATCACAAGGAAGGAAGCAAGATGAGGCATTGTATCACCACATTCATGAAATTGGAATGTCAAGTTTACATTACAATCATTGTAGCCAAAGTAGTAGAGGGAGAAGGGTGTGCTCAGTGCAGACATGCTCTCACGCACCCATGGAGAGTCTGTTCCCTTCAGAAATCATGTGCATGAGAGAAAATACATCAAAGAACTCTTTGCAGGATAAGTAAAATCAAACATGAAGATCAACAAGTACAGGACAGACGTGGTAAGCACTTTGATGATTTTCATCTCACCGCTAGGGAAAACAAGAATACATTGATGTTCAGGTGAAGAACATTCATAAGTTTTGAGGAACCCATGTTAGCACTTGATGTGGGTTCTTATTTTTTGTTTAGATGTTGATGGATCTGTATTTTATTTTTTATATGCAGTGTTGAGAATCGAACCCAGTACCTCACACATGTTACACAAGCATACTGCCACTGAGCCACAACTGCAGTCCCATTGATGTAGATTCTATGTCAAGTTGGAAAACTCAGAAATTCCTGTAAGAAAACTTATGGACCATGTTTAGGGAAGAAAATTGAAATGGATCACTAAAGCAGTAAATAGGGTGAAATATATAAAAAAAATATAAACAAGCAAAGTCATAGGGAATGAAAGCAATTAATCATTCACTCAAGGAAAAAAAAATAAGCCTAGGTAGTCAAGTTCACATTTGAATTATGAAATATATTTTCCACTAATTCTGAGGTCAGTTATCCATCCATCCAGGGCCAAAACCTGCTCTGCTGAGGAGTCTCCCCAGGGCCCCCTTCACATCCTTGTTCCTCAGGCTGTAGATGAAGGGGTTCAGCATGGGGGTGACCACAGAATACATCACTGAGGCCATCATGGTTCTCTGGGAAGAATGGGTCATGGCAGAACTGGGGTAAACCCCAAGGCCTGCCCCATAGAATAGGGCGACCACACAGAGGTGGGATCCACAGGTGGAAAATGCTTTATACTTGGCCACAGAAGAGGACATCCTCAATAAGGAGGAGACAATCTGAAAATAAGAGAAGAGGATCCCTGTCATAGGAAAAACCCCAGCACAGTGGTGCTCACATACAGAAAAATATTATTGATGAGTGTATCAGATGTGGCCACCTTGAAAAGCTGAGCCAGTCCACAGAAGAAATGTGGGATAACAGTGCCAGCGGAGAAGGTCAGTCGCTTTACCAGTAGAATATGAACCAGGGAGACCCAGAACATGATGAGCCAAGACAGCAGCACCAGGAGGACACAGAACCGTGGATTCATGGTGACTATTTCAATGGATGACAGATGGCCACAAACCGGGTCATAAGCCATCATGGTCAGTAGGAAATTATCCATTGCAGCAAATGTATTTAAAAAATATGCCTGTGCCAGGCACTCTGTGTAGGAGATGTCTTTGTTCTGTGCCTGGATGTTCACCAGCATCTTAGGGACCGTGGTGGAGATGAAGCCTATGTCAGCCAAGGACAGGTTGGAGAGGAAGAAGTACATGGGGGTGTGGAGGTGGGAGTCAGAGCTGACGGCCAGGATGATGAGCAGGTTCCCAAGCACCGTGACCAGGTACACGAACAGGAACAGGCCAAAGAGGACGGGCTGCAGTTCAGCACCATCTGAGAGGCCCAGGAGGAGGAATTCTGATTCACTTGTGCAGTTTCCACTTCCATAGAGCTGGTGCACCTGCTGGGACAGAGGCAAATGCAACCTTCACAGAATATCCAACTAGCCCCTCCCATGTTATCTCTTTACCATCTCACCCTTGGGTGGATGCCACTCCTCTTGCATTAAACCCTCCAGACAACAATGACCCACTCAGCAGAGTGACAACCCAGTTCTATTTCCAAGTGTGTAAAGTCAGCCTGCCTTTCTCAACTTAGCAGAGAGCCCTCTGCCTTTATCATCCACTCTCTGGTTTTGGTTGTTCTATCTGAACCTATGGACATCAACCAATTCCTTCTTTTATGACTCGTTGAAAGTATTTGAAGATATTTCATGATGTGTTCTTGATACTTACCTCAAAATTTGTTAAATCAAAATCAATATTATCAAATGCAGGTGCTCAATTTTAATAATTTCCAATTTTACTTAAATTTGAGTGCTATTTAGTTCAATGTTTTTTTATTCTCTTTGTCTGTTTGTAGACTCAACTTCAGGTTCATCCTATTTTGCAACAAGATGAACTTTTTTTTCACGTGACCCAAAGTCACAAGCCCTGCAGACATTTGTTAATTATTGGTAGCTTGATGTGATGTCAGTGAACAGACACTGTGGATGGAAAAGAAGCCCTTTTTTCCACCAGGCGACCAGCGCACTGGTTTCATTAAAGAGGTTCTTGGCATAAAAGTTAGCTAGTGAGATCAAAATAAACCACACAGACTCAATTACCTTTTTCTATGACCAGGTCCAAGACGGCTCTCACATCTCTGGCTCACACCTCTAACCACCCGGTAGGGCAACAAGGATTACTCAGGGCTAGCAGGAGAGAGCGAGAGAGCACGCCAGGGAGTGGCCTTTTATTGGGGAACAAGAAATTCAGGGGAGAATTCCATCCAATGAAGGTGGAGGGGGGCAGCACTCCAAGGTCAGGGTCAGTGATTGGCCTCAGGGTCAGTGGTCAGGCACACCCCCATAGGACAGGCTCTCGCACCAGGAGAGGGTCGGGAAAGCTCCGACACAGTTTAGCCAGAGCGCCTCACACCCAATCCGGGAGGTGCCCAATCACGCGTGAGAATGGCTTCCCACACCTTTTCTTTCGTTGGCTTTCTGACTGCATGACCTGGAACAGCATGAGGCCATCTTCAGAAATATCAAGATCAGAGTCCATTTCTACTCCCACGTGAGTTCTGCTACAGGGAGCTTCTGGTGAAGCATGGTGGTGTGGTGGGTTGGGGCTGTGTCAGGCAGTGGAGAAATGACTCCAGAACCTTAGTGTGCGAGGAGCCAAGTGTCCTGACAGAGGGCAAGCGTGTGTAGTGGGCCGCTTCGGACACGTTTCTAACAGATCTAACCTCCTGTGTGCGAGTCATTGTGCGCACCCATTTCTTTGAGCATGTCCTGGACCTGGCGATGTACTTCCAACCAATGCTACGTGACAGAAGGGACCAGGTGTCACTTTTGAGATTAGGGTATAAAAAGACACTGGCTTCTTTCTGGTTTTCTGCTTTTACCCCACCCATCTGTTCTTTCTGATGGAAACCAACTGCCCTATGTGATCTGCTTCATGCAGAAGTCAATGCAGCAAAGAACTAAGGGTGGCCTTTGTCCAACAGCCCCCAAAGAACTGAGTCCTCCACCAGCCACAGGGGTGAGCTTGGAAGCAGGTCTTCCCCAGCAGACTCTTGAGTGACTGCAGCCTTGTGTGACACCATAGGTTATTAAGGGAAACAGCAAGTTATAAGTAACACATCATACATAAGAAAAAAAAATCAATTTTCCAGCTTTATTGAAGCAAAGTTAACAAAACTTATACAAATTCAAGGTAGACAATGTGATAATTTGATATACATCAAATTAATTAATATATCTATCACCTCATGTGATCACGTGTGTATTGTGGTGAAGACACTTAAGATCTCAGTAAATTTCTTTTTTTTTTTAGACTTCATTTTTATGAGAAATTCAGAACAAGTTTTGGTAACAGGTTTACAATTAACAGTTAAATATTTAGGGACATTTACAGTACTAAGTTGTGCAAACAGCGGCATGTTCATTGGCTGTGAGGAAATGTCATCTGCCTAGTGAATGTAAAAGGCGAATGAGCAGGACTTCAACCCCAGCACCCTTCCCTGTGGCTCTCCTCCCCTGACTGGCAGGCGGGCTCCATTTCCTGATGTCCGGTTCTCCCATCCCAAGGATTGAACTTCCCACTACACCAGTTCATTTTTCTCAAGATTGCTTTGGCTAATCCTCAAAGCACATAATCCGTATCCAGCTGGGTGTCCACTGCTCAGCGCTGGCCCTCCTCCACGATCAACCCATCGCACAATCCAGAGAGAAGAGCAGCATTGCGCCAACTCCGCAGCTCTCAGTAAATTTCAAGTAATCAAAACATAATTACCTATGATGACACCACTATGCATCAAGCTCCAGAATTCTTTCATTTCATAAATAAATATTTATTCCTTTTTACCAACATCTTCCACCCTGACCTGGTAGCAACCCCCTTTCTACTCTATTTTTGTGAGTTTGACTTTTTTTTGGATTTCTCATATAAGTGAGATCATTGCAGGAGTTTTCTTCTATGTCTGGTTTATTTCATTTAGCAAGATTTCTTTCTTGTTTATGGCTGAAAAATATATTGAATATTATAATATACACACCATATTTTCTTTATCCTTTCACCCACCAACAGACACCTAGGTGTTTTCCATATCTTGGTTCTTGTGAGCAGTGCTGCAAGGACATGAAAGTACAGAGACCTCTCTGAGATGCACATTTTATTTATTTTGGACATATACCCCAAAGCGAGATTGCTGGTTCCTACCGTTGTTCTAGTTTCACATTTGTGAGGCACTTCCACATGGTTTTCCACTATGGCTGAAGCAATTTACATGGTGACCACCAGTGTGCAAGGGTTTTCTTTTCTGCACATCCTCAGTGGCATGTTATCTTCTGTCTTATTCATAAAGGCATTCTAACAGATGGGAGGGGCTAGTTCATTGTAGTTCATGCCCCGATATTGAATGATGTCAAGCAACTTTTCCTATTCCTGTTGGCTATTTGTATGTCTTTGGAAAAATGCCTATTCAGGACCTTTGCTTTTTCTTACATCCAGTTATTTACTTACTCATTTATTGCTTTTGGGTTGTATAAGTTTCTTTTATATATTTTGGATATTAACCTCTTGTCAGATATGTGGTTTGCAAATACATTCTCCCATCATGTGGATTCCTTTTTGTTTTGTTGATTGTTTCCTTTGCTGAAAAAAAAAATGAACAAAAACCTCAAACCACAAAGATTTTTAGTTTGACGTAGTCACGCTGGAAACATTTTTGCTTTAGTTGATTTTGGTGGCCAGTCCAAACTGCCAAGACTAAAGTCAAGGAAGTTCAACCGTGTGCCCTCTTACCAGAGGTTTTATGGTTTCAGGTCTTACCTTTAAGTCTTTAATCTAGTCCAGTTGATTTTTGTGTAAGTCCCATCTTATTCCTTCGCCTGTGGATGCCCAGGTTTTCACACACCATTCCTTCAAGAGGCCCTCCTTCCCCGTGGGGTGTCCTTGGTATCCTTGTCGAAGACTAGCTACCTTCATATGCACGAGCTTATTTCTGCATTCTCTGTTCAGTCCCATGAGTCGATGTGTCTGTTTTCATGCCAGTATCATTCTCTTTTGATTACATGACTTCATAATATAGCTGGAAAGCAGGAAGTGTGATACTGCCACTTTTGTTCATTTTTCTCAAGATTGCTTTGGCTATCAAGAGACTTTCACATTCCATGTAAATTTTAGAATTGTGCCGGGCATGATGGCACATGCCTGTAATCCCAACAGTTTGGGAGGCTGAAGCAGGAGGATTGCAAGTTCAAAGCCAGCCTCGAGCAACAACAAGGCGCTAAGCAACTCAGTGAGACCTTGTGTCTAAATAAAATACAAAATGGGACTGAGGATGTGGCTCAGTGGTGGAGTGCTCCTGAATTCAATCCCCAGTACAAAAAAAAAATTAGAATTTTTCTAAAAAAACGTTATGGGAATTTTGATTGGGATTGCACTCAATCTGTAGGTTGCTTTGGTTAGTAGGCACTTTAACTGTATTCATCCACTTTATGAACAGGAAATATTGTTTCATTTATTTGTGGCTTTAATTTCTTTCATCAATAGCCATTTTCTAGTATACTAATATCACACTTTCAAAAGAAAAATTAGGACTTGGGCTGTTATGTAAATAATCAGAAGCCCCCATAAATATTCCATGCATATAAACCAAAACTCCCAAGCAAAGACTACCAAGCAGAATGGAGAATTATTTTCTTAGAGACATAAATCTTAACTGGGAACATGGAATTTGCCTCAGATTCTCTATAGAAAACCCAGTTCTTCCTCAAGTGGTTGATGAAAACGATGGACTTACAGATATCAAGGTCAAGAGTCGTAAACTAAACTGAAGAAAGAATCACATTTTGTTTTAAGAGAAGCCAGAGGTTGCAGGCCAGCTTTCTCCCTAGAGGAGGAAGGACCCAAGCCCTCCTCTTTTCCTTTCCATTAAAATTAGCAAGTCCTCAGAGGCTGGGAGAATGTGGACCAATTATGCTAATGGTGAGCTCTGTGCCCTTTGTCTAAGTACAAATAATGAATCTGGGTCCTGGAGACGGTCAGGTTGCTGGTGCCAGTCTGGTGGGCTCTGATATCTGTGTCTCTTCTTCTGCATCAGTCAGTCCACGACTCACTCTGCCTTCCTGCTGCCCCTGAGGACGGAGCCTGGGCCCTCACCATTCACCAAGCTGGGAACAGCAGTGGATCCCAATTCCTCACCATGCCCCAACGGGGACAGAGCACAGCCCAGTGAGTGCAAGGGGGGCAGGTTGGGGGTGGCAGACACAGGGACAGAGCACAGCCCAGTGAGTGCAAGGGGCATGGGGGGGGGCAGACACAGGGACAGAGCACAGCCCAGTGAGTGCAAGGGGGGCAGGTTGGGGGTGGCAGACACAGGGACAGAGCACAGCCCAGTGAGTACAAGGGGCGTGGGTGGGGGTGGGGCAGACACAGGGACAGAGCACAGCCCAGTGAGTGCAAGGGGGGCAGGTTGGGGGTGGGGCAGACACAGGGACAGAGCACAGCCCAGTGAGTGCAAGGGGGGCAGGTTGGGGGTGGCAGACACAGGGTCAGAGCACAGCCCAGTGAGTACAAGGGGCGTGGGTGGGGGTGGGGCAGACACAGGGACAGAGCACAGCCCAGTGAGTGCAAGGGGGGCAGGTTGGGGGTGGGGCAGACACAGGGACAGAGCACAGCCCAGTGAGTGCAAGGGGGGCAGGTTGGGGGTGGCAGACACAGGGTCAGAGCACAGCCCAGTGAGTACAAGGGGCGTGGGTGGGGGTGGGGCAGACACAGGGACAGAGCACAGCCCAGTGAGTGGGGGGGTGTCAGACAGCGGCGATGGTGGAGGGAGTGTGGGGAGCCCGGATTCCTCCTCACAGGCAGGACAGCTGGCATAGGCAGACAGAAGAGCCCCAGTTCCCTTTTCTGTGATGCAGGAGCATTCAAGGAAGAGGCTGCCTGTGGCTTTCACTGTGGTGAGGATGGGCTCCTGCCCATGAGCATGAGCTTCTAGGGATCCCATCTCCTGCCACCTCCATAGGAGGAAAGAGTGAGGTTTCCTTCCTTCCTTCCTTCCTTCCTTCCTTCCTTCCTTCCTTCCTTCCTTCCTTCCTTCCTTCCTTCCTTCTGTTTTCTTTCTCCTCCCTTCCTTCTTCTTTCACTCTTTCTTTCTCCCTCCCACTACCTCTTTCTTTCTTTCTTTCTTTCTTTCTTTCTTTCTTTTTCTTTCTTTCTTTCTCTCTTTCTCTCTCTCTTCCTTCCTGTCTCTCTTTCTTTCTCTTTCTTTCTTTCTTTCTTTCTTTCTTTCTTTCTTTCTTTCTTTCTTTCTTTCTTTCTTTCTCTTTCTCTCTCTCTCTTTCTTTCTTTCTTTCTCTCTCTCTCTTTCTTTCTCTCTTTCTCTCTCTCTTCCTTCCTGTCTCTCTTTCTCTTTCTTTCTTTCTTTCTTTCTTTCTTTCTTTCTTTCTTTCTTTCTTTCTTTCTTTCTTTCTCTTTCTCTCTCTCTTTCTCTCTTTCTTTCTCTCTCTCTTTCTCTCTTTCTCTCTTTCTCTCTTTCTTTCTTTCTTTCTTTCTTTCTTTCTTTCTTTCTTTCTCTCTCTCTCTCTCTCTCTCTTTCTTTCTTTCTTTCTTTCTTTCTTTCTTTCTTTCTCTTCCTTCCTGTCCCTTCCTTCCTTCCTTCCTTCCTTCCTTCCTTCCTTCCTTCCTTCCTTCCTTCCTTCCTTCCTTCCTTCCTTCCTTCCTTCCTTCCTTCCTTCCTTCCTTCCTTTCTTTCTTTCTTTCTTTCTTTCTTTCTTTCTTTCTTTCTTTCTTTCATGGGGATTGAACCCCTCAGTGCTCTACCACTCAGCTATATCCCCAGTCCTTTCTTTTTAAAAAAAATTTTTAATTTTTTTTTGAGAAAGGGTCTCACTAAATTGCTCAAGCTGAACTCAAACTTGTGATCCTTATGCCTCAGTCTTCCAAATCACTGGGATTACAAATCTGTGCCTATATCCAGCCAGGTTCTTTGTTATGCAGCTATTAATGGTTATTTCTGTTGTTGTTGTTATTGTTTCTTTATTGGTTTTCGTGGTGGATAAGGCTGGGCCTCATATGCGCTAGGCAAGCACCTCACCACTGAGCAACATGTCCAGCCCTTTTCCTGTGAATTTTGCAACAGTGTCTTGCTGTTCTCGGGCTGGCCTCGAGCACAATCTTCCTCCCTGGGCTTCCCAGGTTAGCCGGAATTACAGGTGTGCATCGCCATGTCTGACGTGAAAGGGTGCTTATAAATAAATAGTCCACTACAGAGGAATTTATGGAACTGCATTTGAGTAAAATAAAGTACACTTGACTATTTAAAGCATTCTTTATCTGGGCATGGTAGTGGACACCTTTGATCCCAGCTACTTGGGAGGCTGAGGAAGAAGAATTCCAAGTTTGAAGCTAGTCTAGGCAATTTAGCCGGACCCTGTCTTGAAATTAAAAAAAAAATAAAATAGGCAGGGATAGGGATGGGGCTGTAGCTAAGAGGTAGAGTACTTGCCTGGCATGCACCTTTGGGCTTAATCCCTTGTATGGCGGGGAGGGAGGGAGGGAGGACTCCTTAATTAGAACAACTTTTTTTTTTTTCTTTAAAAGAGAAGGATAATATTTACCGCTATAGAGTGGATCCAAAATGTCCCCCAGAGTCCCATGTGTCAAGGGCTAGGTGGCCACCCTGTGTGCTGTCGGGAGTTAGTGCAACCTTTAAGAGGAGGGGCTGGTGGGAGGAAGTAAGGTCACTGGGGGCATTCCCTTGAAGGGAATATTAGGACCCCAGCCCCATCCTCTCTCTTTCCTTTCTGGCCACTGTAAGATGAGCAGGCCTCCTCTGCCACATGCCGCCATCATACTTCTGTGTCACCACAGGCCCAAAGCAATAGGACCACGTGACAGGCAAAATAAACACCTTTTTTATTTTTACACTGGACATCGCAGGTATTGTGTTTCAGTAAGAGAAAGTTAATACATTTATGTTCCAGTCAAAGGAGGAGACTCATGTTTTAGAATGCTTATGGACTTTTCTTAATCTCCAAATATCCATGCTCCCATAGATTCTTCTTCCTAGAGTTTCTAAAGTGGATTTACATGGATTTAGATTCAGCAGATGAATGGAACTAAAGCCACAGAGAGAATCCAAAGGAGAAAGTATTTGCCATAATTAAAAAATAGTGCTAATGTGTATGATCCTCAAGTCTGTATCCTTTTTTTTTTTTTTTGTGGTGCTTGGGATTGAACCCAGGGCCTTATGCATATGAGGCAAGCACCCTCCCAACTGAGTTATATCTCCAGCACAAGTGTGCATGCTTTCATTATGAATTGCTTTAATTCATGACACACAGTAACGGGTCCCAATGTGCTTGTTTTCTTTATTCCAACCTTTTTTTTTTTTTTCTAAAAGGTGCCTCTGCTATGTGGAACCACAGAATTTAACAGGTATCTTGGAATTTCTGCTCCTGGGCCTTTCAGATGATCCAGAGGTGCAACCTGTCCTCTTTGGACTGTTCCTGTCCATGTACCTGGTCACAGTTCTTGGGAACCTGCTCATCATCCTGGCCATCAGCTCTGACCCTCACCTCCACACCCCCATGTACTTCTTCCTCTCCAACCTGTCCTTGGCTGACATTGGCTTTAGCAGCTCTACAATTCCCAAGATGCTGGTGAACTTCCAGACACACAGCAAATCCATCAGCTATGCAGGTTGCCTAACTCAGGTGTCCTGTTTTTTCCTTTTTGGATGTTTGGATAGTCTACTGCTGGCCGTGATGGCCTATGACCGCTTGGTGGCCATTTGCCACCCTCTACATTACCCAATCATCATGAACCCCCGCCTCTGTGGCCTGTTGGCCCTGGTGTCCTTCTCCATCAGTCTTGTGGACTCCCAGGTACACTGCTGGATGGTGTCACAACTGACCTTCTGCCAAGATGTAGAAATCCCTCATTTCTTCTGCGATGTGCCTCAGTTGTTCAAACTTGCCTGTTCTGATACCTCTGCTAACAACATAGTCATATTTCTCGTTGGCACCATCTCTGGTTTTCTGCCTATCGCAGGGATCCTCTTCTCCTACTGTAAAATTGTTTCCTCTGTTCTAAGAGTCCCATCCTCAGGTGGGAAGTGCAGAGCCTTCTCCACCTGTGGGTCTCACCTGTCTGTTGTTTGCTTATTTTACGGAACAGGCCTTGGGGTGTACCTCAGTTCATCTGTCTCAACTTCCTCCAGAAAGAGTATGGTGGTCTCAGTGATGTACACCATGGTCACCCCCATGCTGAACCCCTTCATCTACAGCCTGAGGAACAAGGACATCAAGAAGTCCCTGCAGAGAATTGTCAGAAGAATAACCTAATCTCACTGCCTGTGCTATCCTTTGGTAGTAAGGCTGTAAATAGGAGCAGATTCAAAGGTGGGCAGCAAGAAATCCTGAGTCTGCAGTCCCAGTGTACAGGACTCTATTTATCTATATGGCCTTCTGATTTCTGTTAACACAATTATTCCTCTTAGTGTATCTTTAATGGAGTTGAGAAGTTATTATGGATAAACACTTAAGTGATAGTCCTTCAAGGAATGTCTTCAGAACTCAGTATAAACCTCATGCTTTCCTTATCTACTACCCAGGTCTCTGAATCATGAGAAGTCTCACTTCCTTTCACTGAACACAATCCTGCTTCTCTCTCTCTCTCTCTCTCTCTCTCTCTTTCTCTTTTTCAGTACTGGGGATTGAACCTAGGGAATTATATGCTAGGGAAGTGCTCTACCACTGAGCTACACTCTCAACCTTTTATTATTATATTATTATTATTATTATTATTATTATTATTATTATTATTATTATTATTATTTGTTATAAGACAGGGTCTCTCTAAGTGGCCCAGACTGGCCTCAAATTCGTTATCCTCCGGTATCAGCTTCCCAAGTAGCTGGGATGACAGATATGTACCACCACGCCTGGCTCTCTCTTGTTCCAAAGCTGCCTTCTTGAAAACAGAGTCAGAATTCCTTGTTCCTTTCTGCCATTTGTTCTTCACCCCAACGGAGCCAAACATCTCAGGAACAATTTATTTGATGAGCAAGGATAAGAAATCAGTCTCCTCCTCGGGCTCAAGAGGCCATAAATACTTGCCTGGTACTGTCCATCTGTAATTCAGTGACGCTTGATCAGGACTAGACCACACCTGTGCCTCTCACAGACATGAGCTGGGAAGGCTTCAGGACAAGTCTATCTCCCTGCCATTCTCGGGTGGAATTTGACCTCAGCCTCTAACTGACAGAGAAGAAAGAGGATGTCCAGCTTTCTTTAATGCAACACCAGCCGAGTAGAGGGAGGATCACCCTGTTCTACTGAGTGAGTTCTGCATGTGAAAAGAAGGATTTTAAAAAGTAGCCAGGAGGGGTTGGGGATATAGCTCAGTTGGTAAAGTGCTTGCTTTGCATGCACCAGGCCCTGGGTTTAATCACCCGCACCACAAAAATAAATAAATGAATAAAAAGGAACAAAGATGGAACTCCCGTGGTGATCATGTCCCCTAGAAACTTTCTGAAATCTCTGGAGTGTGTTTCTCTGGTTATGTATGTCTTTTTAGATTCCATTGTGACTGTCTTCTGTCCCCAGCAGCTGTGATGGCCCTTCCTTGTGGAAATTAGTGCCTTTCTCAATGTCACTAAGATTTGGTGCTCCCTGAGTAGTTATTTTCTTTTTAAAGTATATTTTTAGTTGTAGATGGGCACAATACCTTTATTTTATTTTTATGTGGTGCTGAGGATCCAACCCGTACCTCACAGGAGGTAGGAAAGTGCTCCACCACCGAGCTACAGCCTCATCCCCCCTGAGTGGTTTTTTCCTAAGAATCTCCAACCCACCTACTAACACCTTCCTGGTTCCTTGCTAGTATAGTAGTTCTCAAAGTGAGAACTTAAATAAGTAAATGAGTGGAAATAAACCAGCAGAGGAAGGGAAATAGGGGGATGGAGGAAGGGATGGAAAAGGAGGTACCAGGGACTGATATGGAGTCAATTTTCTTGCACCTGTGATTATGTCAAAATGAACCCAGCTATTATCTATAACTGTAATGCCCTAATAGATGAAATAGAACCAAAGTAACGGCGTTTCATTCTGCCCTGACTCCATTTTATGCTTGCTTAAAATATTTCCTTTTTGAGCCTCCTGACAACTGTATCTGTGTTGACAATAAGAGTAGGACCTTCTGACGTCCCTGACTATGGCCCTGATATAAAACAAATGACTCTGAAACGTATAACCAAAGCAATTCTCCCATGCAATCCAGATATCTGTCAACAGGGTCTTGTGATGTGTGGGGTAGTCAGGTCAATTCTGATTTCAGGAAAATGTGACTCTCTGGATCAGGAGGAATAGGGGAGTTTTAAAGGAATTACAAGGGTTACATTCCACTTGTGCTCTGATAGGGGGGCCCCAGGGCGCCCTGATGGAGTTTCAGGATTCATTTGTTAATTTGGGAGATATTCACTTCCTAGATCCTCAGCAGGCATCTCCTTCCTCTATGTTGTATATGTTGTTGTATATGTTGGAGGGCAATTAACTAGGAGAAGAAAAGATAACACTGTCTCCGTAATCTTGTTAGAGAGAGAGAGAGAGAGAGAGAGAGAGAGAGAGAGAGAGAGAGAGAGAGAGAATAATAAACCTTAGAGCAATGAGGGCTATATTCAGAAGGTGAAGGGACCTCTGTTACAGAAAGTGAGTCTCTAAGAGCAAACATACGTGCACACACAGGCACAGGATACAGAACAAAGCAAACCTTCCAAAGTGATAGAGGGATCAATGGCAAAAGCAGGACTGAAGCCCAGAACTCTGACCTGAGACCCTATTCTTACCTAACAGGCTGCACAGACATTTGTGTGGGTTTTGGTGCTGTGTGCACTGTTGGAATGAACGTCACTAGTGACTGACGGTATCTCTGGTTGTCCTCTCTTATTTGACACCAAGAACATTGCATTTACTTTGACATTACACATGGCAATGAATAGCGTGGAAATGATTTGTCGACTGGCCTGTTCCATAGCTCCACCCTCCTCTTTCTCTCCCCGACCCTCCCCTACCCCTCTCTCTGGAGCTTCTTCATTAGGGCCTTAATCTTCATTAGCCTCTTCCCCTCTTAAAGAGGCAATACCTGAATGTTGGACATTCAAACTCTGCCAGTATGTACAGTAATCTGTATGTGCTTCACAGATGTAAAGAGAATTAATATAACTGTGCAGGAAATACAATTTGAACAGTAAATAAGTTCCTTTTTCCTTGTTTTTTTTTTAACCATCTGGGGATTGAACCCAGGGCTTGGCGCCTGCACTCTATCACTGAACTGCATCCCTAGACCTCTTAAATTTTTAAAATTTTAAGACAGTGCCTCTCACTAAGTTGACCTTGCAATCCCGCCTCAGCCTTCTGAGCAGCTGGAATTGCAGGCGTGTGTGTGCTGTCATGCTAGGCTGATAAACCCCTTAGAAGTCTTAATCATCTGTAACTGAAAGTTTGGTCCTTGTCCTGGATGCCAATTCACTAACAAGGACACGGTTTTGAGAAAAAGGAAAAAGAGGTTTTATTGTTTGGCTAGCAAAGGAGAAACACGGGGAGCTCCTGTCCCAGATGCAGCAATTCTGCCCATTAGGAGAGACAGGGAGATTTTAAGAAGCTATTCAAAGGCTTCATTCCAGGTGTGCCCCGACAGGGCATCCCAGGGCCCCCTGATGGTGTGTTGGGATTCACTTGTTAACTTGGGAGATAATTCCTTCCTGTGGAGCACAAATAACTCAAGGTAATCCTGTTCCCTGCCCCAGTTTAGGGAGGGGGAGAGGGAGAAGAGGAAAAGGTAAACTGGAGGAGCACTGTTAAAATTCCTGGAGTATCCTCAGAGTCCCCACTGTCTTCAAGGAAAGTTGTCATTGTCACTTGCAGGACATTAGAAGATATCTCAGGGATCACATTGCCAAAAGGATCTTTTAGAAATATTGATGTGGTTTCTAAAATTATAACATGAACAGGATTTTTAAAAGGTGAAATCCCATTCTGTTTCTGTCATTAGTTTTCACTACTTTTACCATAACATGGGGTATATTGTGACATTACACGACATGATCCTCATGAGCAGAATGAGAGTGGTGGCCCCAGGACAGGCAGTCATCACTTCATTTACCCCAAACACTTCTAGGAATGGAAAGACTGCATTGTATCCAGTGGGCTGAAGCAGGACCCCAGGAGAGGGTGTCCTGAGAGATGAACTCACAGAACGTTTGTCTTCAGGAACGTTCTATCCCCAGAAGAATTTCCACTCTATATGAGAGAAATAAAGAGTGGTGGGATAAAGGGAATTTTTCCTTTTGAGACATGTATTGCTGGACATCTTGAGATATCTATTTCCATTTTTAATTACTTTTCTTTCAGTGCTAGAGAAAGAACCCAAGACCATGTGTACGCTGGGCAAGTCTCTATCACTGAGCTCCATTGCTGAAGGTGAAGCCAGATTTAAAGATAGGTAGTCAGTGTAGTTAGGTAAATCAGGTCTAATATCAAGTAAGATCCAAAATGGAGGCCATGTTGAGAATGAATTCCAGGAAAAGCTCTTGGAATGTTAATGAAGTCCAGGAAAAGCCCAAGGCCCAGAGTCCACCCCAAAGAAGTGTTAATGAACAGCTCCCAGCAAACTTGAAGATGCTGACTCAAAAGTCCTTCCTGCCCAGATTACTTCTTTGGCCCACCTGTGTCCCACCCTTTGGGCCTTCCCACCTACATTCCATCACTGAAAGAACTATAAAAAGGGGAACAGATTTGCCTTTCAATGGATTCCATCTCTTGAGTCCCCTTCTTCCTCCAGAAGAAGTATTTTCTGCTGTCCTTTAATAAACTTCTAATTTCCACTTTGACCTTGCCTCGGCATGCTTCTCTGGTGTTATACTTCAACATTGGGGAAGCAAGGACTCGTCACTGGTCAACAGCGGTAATATATTGGAGGTCCCACCGAGATTCTACACCGAGGTAAGTGCCTTTCCACACACCCCATGGCTGTCTGAGGTGCATCTTTCTCTCTCTTTCTTTCTGGAGGGTAAGGTGGGCACCCGATGGCTACTTAAATGCTATTAGTGCAGCCGCCACTCTTCAAGACTCAGGTGAGAGGTTTCCCAGTCTAGGCAGCTCTCAATCAGCTGTTCAATACAGAGCAGGCATGTTGGGTTCTGCCAAAGCCACTTCCAACTTTTCTGTCTGGGCCCGGAGAGCAATTGGCGTGAGTACACAGTGTCCCTAAATCCCAATCTGCCTCGGATGCGTGGAGGTGGAGGAAGGAGTTTGGAACAACTGCGGAATTCCTGTCTGGGCTACACTCAGTCGTATTCCTAAGGTTCCTTTCTCTTGAGCCCCCTCCTGACAGCCCTAAGGGGTATCTAGGGTGATCAGTAGATGAATGGCACTGAGGGAAAGCCCCAATCACACTTGCCTCCGTGTGGGCTACGCAACACTCCCACCTCGCATCCATTCCCTCCTGGATGCTCCCCTTCCTTTGCCGGTCAGAAATGTTAGCAATTCAGGTTGTAGGACTGAGATAAAGGTATGGGATAATTAGTAAAATCTGCCCAGGTTTCCTAAGATGCATAGGTAACTTTCACTAGTCTGTTTTACTGCTCCAATGTTTAAAATGTTCTGTGTTCTCTTTAAGCTGCTAGAGGGAGGCATTTTTGGAATAGACTCCTCCAGTTATCTCTCTGATAGAAAGCGCTACCTTACAACCAGGAGATTTCCCTCACCCTTAGGAAGTTCCTTTAGTCTACAGAGCAAAAGCGACAAAAAGCACACGATTCTCTTTTGCAATTGGTTTTTAATGGCAGGGAGGACAAGCAGTAATGCCCTTAAGTCTGAATCCTCCCAGGGTCTTTGGCACAGGGCAAACTGAGACCCTAGCACTTTGCCAAAGGGGACCAGAAACACCCTTGGCAAAGCAAGGTGAGAGACGGGTTTTCTGGACCATTTAGGAAGCTCAAGCTTAGGGAGACGTCCATAATGAGAACAAGAACAGTTTTCTCTGGTGTGGGCGCCTGAGTCCTGTTTTATTCTCTTCTCACTCAGATGGGAGCTTCTCTCTCCAATATGCCAGGTGCACCACTAACCTGTATATTGAAAAATTGGGATAGATTTGACCCTCAAACGCTCAAAAAAAAGTGCGTCATTTTCTACTTCCTGGTGGAAAACATTGTTAGTCTCTGTCTTTGGCATCATACTCATTGGCATATTCCTGTGCTGTGGTATTTATTGCTGCATCAATCTGGTTTCAGTACTAATAAATTCTTGCTTCTCTTATAGACCACCCATCCACTCAAGTGGCCCTCCAGCCTATTACTTCTCAATCAGACTTCTATCATGGACCACTCGATAAACCCAATTTTTAAAGGGGGACTCCAAACTGCTTGCCCAACATCATCCCCTTTCAGCTTGAGGAAGCCAGAACGATCTTTGCCCCCTTTCCTTACAGCAGTAAGAGTTCCCAAAATTAGAGGGGGGAATGAAGCCAGATTTAAAGATAGGTAGTCAGTGTAGTTAGGTAAATTGGGTCTAATATTGAGTAAGATCCAAAATGGAGGCCATGTTGAGAATGAATTCCAGGAAAAGCTGAACAACTCTTGGAATGTTAATGAAGTCCAGGAAAAGCCCAAGGCCCAGAGCCCATCCCAAAGAAGTGTTAATGAACAGCTTCCAGCAAACTTGAAGATGCTGACTCAAAAGTCCTTCCTGCCCAGATTACTTCTTTGACCCACCTGTGTCCCACCCTTTGGGCCTTCCCACCTACATTCCATCACTCAAAAAACTATAAAAAGGGGAACATATTCTCCCTTCAATGAATTCTATCTCTTGGGTCCCCTTCTTCCTCCTGGAGAAGTATTTTCTGCTGTCCTTTAATAAACTTCTATTTTCCACTCTGACCTTGCCTCGGCATGCTTCTCTGGTGTTATACTTCAACATTGGGGAAGCAAGGACTCATCACCAGTCAACAGCAGTAATAAAGGGCCTGCCCTTTGGGGGTGCAGAGAAACCCCTCTGGAGACAGTTTCAGAGAACTGCATCTGCTTTATTGCACAGCAAAAACAGCTTTTATAGTGGTATGTGCCAATATAACAGTCACAACAGGCCAGAGGTGATACACAACATATCATATTACTGGAGTCCAGACACCAAGAGTTCAGAAATTGCCACTCAGGCTGATCTTGTACCAACAGGGGAATAACTTTTTGTCAAAGGACAAGGAAATGGCACTTGCCAGTGTTCTGACAGAACTTTGTCCCCAAACAGTGTTCTGTGTTAGGACTTCCCCGCTGCAGTGAGAAAGACAAGCATTCCTCCCTGAGGGTCCAGAATCAGGCTCACCAACACTCCCATCCCCAGCCCACACTCATTTCTTTATTTACTTTTGAATATTGGAGATTGAACCCAGTACTTTACCCCAGAGCCACATCCTCAGCCCCTTTCCTTTGCTAGCAAAGGAGGAACACAGGGGACTCGGGTCCCCTGTATACTTTGAGACAGGGTTTTGCTAAGCTGCCCACACTGGCCTCAAACTTGCAATCCTCCTGCTTCATTCTCCTGATTGCAGGTGTGTATCATCAAGCCTGGCCCATACTCTGTTTTTATGTCTAGCATCAGTACTGCTATGTTGCTGAAATTTACACTGTCAATTGCAAGAAATTTTCTTCTCTGTTCTGTATTTGTGTTCATAGTGTAAAGGTCCGGCGTAGCGTCGGAAAAAGAAACCACACAGGAGACTGGCTCCATGCAATTGGCAAAAGGGGATTTATTAATTCAGCATGCTGAGGTTCCAGGCTCACTCAGGAAGATAGAGAAGCCCAGAACCCCGAGCAGAGGTCAAGCAGAGCTTAAGTACACTTTTTGGGGAGGGCAGGGGGCTTTGCATACATCAGAACAAATCATCATGAGGCACGGGAAAATTGAACAACAACTCTGAGACATGATTAGCACATTAATTGGCGGGAACAGGTTGGGCGGGGGTGATTGGTCACTCCTAAGCGGGATACACATTCAAACTGATTGGTTCGGGCCCTGTGACAAACTGCACAGGGCTCTAGGCTAAATGGCCAGTAGGGTGTTGTCTTAACTATCTCAGGAATTTCAGGATCTGGGTGTAGCAGAGGAACTTAACAATACCTAGTCTTTTACATTTTAATTCAGGCTTTGCAATTTAGAAGCTTTACAATGCTCAGTCTTTTACATTTTAATTCAGGCTTTTGCAGCTTAGAATCAGCTTAGAAATTTTACCTTTACAATAGAACTGAGCTCAGTTGTTTATCTACAAATAACAGGAGAGCCAGGTGTCCCTGACTCAGTCAGGCTAGGTGAGGACCCATAGCAACCCCCTAGCAACCACCAATCAGCATGAGACAGGGAAAATACCTGGGATGCCAGATGACCCTCCCAGTAGTTTATGGTGGTTGATCTCATGGCTTAAACCAAGCAGTTCAAACAAATCCCCCTCTTGTACTAGCCAATCACCCCTATCCAACTTGTTCCCACCAGTGAATGTGCTAACCATGTTTTAGAGTTGTTTTATGATTTTCCCACGGTGTGTGATGATTTGCTAAGAGATGCTATGATGTATGTGAAGTCCCTGCCTTCCCCAAAGAGTGTATAAAACTGCTGCAAATCCTGGGCTCGGGCCTCTCAGCATCACCAGTTGCTGTGTGTGCGTGTGGAGGACCGAGCTAGCTTGCAATAAACACCTGTTTGCTGCTTACATCGATCTTGGTCTCTGGTGGTCTTTTGGGTGTCCCGAATTCAAGCATAACAACACAGGAGGCCCTGGGTTCCATCCCAGCACTGTAAACCAACCAGCCAGCCCTCAATACCTCCCAAGTGATGTCATTCCCTTTGCAGAAACAAAGTAACATTCTTCTCTATGTCTTTCTAGAACCTACAATCCGTTGTGTACAATATCACTCTTGCACCCCAAACCACAATAATATATATTTTGATATCTGATATTAGTTTGATAAACTTTCCTAAACCATTTTGTTACCATATAATCACGTGCCATGTCATTCCTCCTCTGAAAGTGTACAACTCAGTGACTTCCAGTCTATCCATGCACATGTGGGGGCAACATGAGGGCAAATTAGAACATCTTCATCACCATAAAAACAGACCCTCACGCTTTTAGCTATTTACTCCTTATTCCTTGAAAAGATAAACAAAATATATAAAACAAAATTAAATAATTTTTGAAAATAAAGAACATGGGGAAAGCTTAAAGAAACATTTTGAAAATCACATTGCTTGTGTATTGGGCATAATGTACACATATAGTATATATGATTTTTAGAACTGTTAGACCTATAGGGATGAAGTCACCTTGGCCTCACACTCTACGTATGTACCTCACTACCTACCTTAATTATCTACACCATTAATTATCATGAATTGAACATTGTGGACACCAAGAGATTTATTAAATCCTCAAAGATTGCTTGGGGCAGGCCCCTCACAGAGGAGTGATTCTTCTGATGAGTCCCTCGTAGAAATTAAACATTCCTTGGAGGACACATTGTATACTTAAATCAAAGCAAAGCAAACAGATGTTTTCCTTGGAGGAAATGCGTCCATCTCACGCTCTTGCTGCCTACATACACACAAGAGAGACTGAAAATTTTCCACTGTGCTCTCTGCTCTGTGCCCAGGGGAGCTGAATTGTCTGGAGGGTGAGAATACAACACAAGGACTGACTCAGTGAGGAGCACAGAGAATTCAACCCTTGAGCTGCTAGAAATCTGAAGCAAGCCCCTGCTCCCCTCTCCTGACCTCTTTGTTCCAGGTCCCTGTGGAAACCCAAGTGGGCTTCCTGGAACCGGCTGTGCAGAAGGGACATCTCCAGTGGTAGCCCTTGGAGAAAGTCGGTGTGTCCAGTGTGGCTGGTGCAGCAAGAAGGAAAAGGGAAGGTGGGCACCGGGCTCTAATCCAGGACAGTGACCCTGGGCAGCCCAGGGTAGTCAGTCTGTGAAGGTGAAGGTCCTGCACGTGCAAGGTACTTTACTTTCTACCAAACCATCTTTTCAGGCTCCCATTCTGCCTCTTTCCTTGCTCTCTGGAATTCTGAACCTTAATGCAAGAGTCTGAAGTGGCCATTCCTTGAAGGCAGTGCTTTCTGGAGAGTTTCCTATCTCCTCCACTCCCTCCCTGGATGACAGGTCCCTATTAGATTCCCTCTTTCAATTCATTTATTTGCTAACTGCTCACTGAAGATGCCTCCGGCATGAGGTTTTGCTCTGATGTGCCTGGATGTTTCTTTTGTGATCTACCGATGCTGCTGTCAGACTGACTTAATTATGTCACTGAATCTGCACTGAAGCTCAGATTGTGGTGATTGACATTGTCACTATCTGTGCACTTCAGTAGCCACCACATATACAATCCTGATTATTTGTGATGTGTGGTACTCAGGCCAATTCTGATTTTAGGAGAATACTGAATGATTGAAGTTGGAGTGTGCTCTCTTGCCATGTTCATGAATCAAACACAAATATTATAGCGTTTCATTGTAGCATCTTCTGTTTGCTGTGGTTTTCCAACAATCATTTTTTATTGAGTTAAGAAGTTACTATTGGTTTCCTCGTGTCCAAGGATACTGTGGCCTGGCTGTTAAGAACAGTAATGGCTGCTAAATCTCCTCAAAGTCACTTTTTATTGTGATTATACTTTTGAGTTCTCTTCATTGATGTATTTCTTTTTATGTTGCTGTTGACATGAGCTTAAGCAACTTTCTCAAGATCACACATCTCAGTCTTTGTTACACAGCCAACATCTAGACTTGTTAAGCACCTGCAAGGTGAAAGGTACCATATGCATCTTTTAAAAAAATTTTTAATTAGTCATACATGACAGTAGAATGAATGCATTTCTGCTCTTTGATATATCATACATAGATGGGATATCATTTCTCATTTTTCTGAGTGTACATGTTGCAGAATCACATTGGTCATGCAGTCACATATATACATACAGTCTGTTTCATTCCACTGTCTTTCCTATCCTCACATCCCCTCCCCTTCCCTTCCTTTACTTCCCTCTACCTAATCTAAGGTCACGCTATTCGCTCTTCTTCCCTAGTGCCCCCCGCACCTTATTGTGAATTAGAATCCACTTATTAGAGAAAACATTCAGCCTTTGGTTTTGTGGAATTGACTTATTTCACGTAGCATGATAGTCTCCAACTCCAACCATTTACTGGCAAATGCCATAATTTCTCTCTTCTTTAAAGCTGAGTCATATTCCATTGAGTACAGATATCACATTTTCTTTATCCATCCACCATATGCATCTTTGGGTAAAAAAAATGAACAAAGATGTCCAAACCACATATCCTCAAATCAATACAGCTTTACCAATGTGTGAGGAACCTCAGGAAGGACCCTAGGCAGTTCTGAATGTCCCTCTCAATTTCATTCTGTCTCTCCAGAAACTCATCCTCCTCCCTCCCTGCTCTCTGTCACACTGGTCACTGCCACCCCTTCCCATACCAGCTGGCCATCTGATTAGGCAGCCACTCATCTTCTTCTCTCCGACCAGAAGGTTTCTTCCTCACTTGCGTTCCTCGATGAGCAGTCACCGTCTCCCTCTCCCCGCTCAAGCATTCCTGTTTCAGAGAACACTCTCTCCCCACCTTCCCAGACTAAATTGGTGTTCAAGGATTTTTTTCATGTTTTGAAAAAAACGAACATCCCTAGCCATCTTCATGCTCACTCTTTGTTTAAAATTTTAAATCATAAATTGGTGTTTTGATTTTAAGATGATTTGGTTTATGAATGCTTGAATGCTTGAAATGGAATCCAAAGCTATATATTTGGCCCACTGACTGCTGATTTCATTACAAAACGTCCCTACTCAAGAGAATGGGCAACTGGACACACGTTCTCACACGTCTCCTGCATCTGACTTTAATGGTGGTGTGCTTTTGTTTCTTCCTCTTATCAATAGAGCCCCCCTGAACTTTTCCTCTTCTTGGAACAATTCACCTGGCAAGAAATTCTCCCAGAGGAGCCATAGGTCTCTTCATTAATACAAGTGCTGTATGCAGTTAAAAGAGGTAACATCATTGTTATATCTGTATTGTTCAGAATTTCATCCTTTATGGCTGCCCTGGTTAAGTTAAGAGGAGTATTGAAATACAGTAGCCTGGCAAGGCAGATGTACTGTTCTTAACATTGTTTTTAACATTTCACATTTACTGAGTGCCCACTTTACAGCACAGGAACCACAGGACAACAATTACATGCACTGTTTCAATTTCACTCTCTAATCCTTACTGTGTCATGAATAATTATGACTCCTACTGTGGAGGGAAGAATCTGCATCTAGAAGAGTTTAAGTCATTTTCCCAACATCATGTGCTGCATTGCTGAACCAGAATGAGGTTAAGTGAAATCTGACTTGAGAACTCAGTTTCTGAATGTCCCTCTCATAATGATACCTTGGGATACTTAATAATGATAAATCATTTTTTTAGATCCTTCTGGGAACAAGGCATTTTTAAACATCACAAAAATAGTAACAGTGATTACCATTCATTTCCAAGCAAATGTGGGAGTTAATCGATGTCTTTGTGCCATGTCACACAGTGAAGGTTGCTTGGGCTGAAACTTCATGTGCCAGTGACCGTTACAGAGCCATGAGAATTAATAAAGTATTGGATTACTGAAAAGAGATGATGAAGTTTCTGCAAATACCTTGGAAGTTTAACATCGATGAGAAATCAGGTGATGCCCTGTGAGGGCAGTGACAATGGAGTTCCCCTCGGTAGAATCAGTTTCAAAAGCTGGAGCAGGATGGGCCAGCTGGTCATGATGCAGTGTCTACACTAAGGCAAAATGGAGCCCCCACCTGCTTTCTTTATATCGGGAAATATCAGAGACAGTCCATAGAATGTTCTTTACCAAAAAAGGTTAAATGTGGGCTGTCCCCTTCCCAACGGGTTACATCCATCTTTGTAGCTACTATGAGGGATCTTCCTAGGAGAGCGGAGTTCAAAGGTCACATGCATTGGGCAATCTCTTGCCATGGGAGAGCCATGGATAGTTCCTAAGGCCAAACCTAAATCCTCATGTAATTCATGGGTGGCTTCCCCCAGATGCCCATTGATTTAGTTAGGAAAATGGAAACTAGTGAGTCAATGATAGAAAGAGATGTTTCTGCTAAGTTAAAGGAAGTCAGGATAATTACACACTTTTTTAAAAAAAAAATTTTTATGGCAACAGGAACTTACTGAAGGACTTTCTTTTTTTTTCTTTTAGAGAGAGAGAGAGAGAGAGAGAATTTTTAATGTTTATTTTTAATTTTTAATGTTTATTATTTTTTAATGTTTAAAAAATAAACATTAAAAATTTGGCGGACACAACATCTTTGTTGGTATGTGGTGCTGAGGATCCAACCTGGGCCGCACGCATGCCAGGCGAGCGCGCTACCGCTTGAGCCACATCCCCAGCCCAATTACACACTTTTGAAAGTGGGCAATGGGCTGTCATTTGGCTGAGTAAGTCACAGTCAGGGTGTGATTCAAAACAGGGTGAAGGACATCTATCCAAGGGTGACGCTGTAAAGAGAAAATTACCTGAGATGACAGCTGGCTATTAACTGAACAGTGCACTTGCCTCTTTCCCCAGCAGGTACACCAATTATATGGAAGCAGAAAACCACACGTGTGTACCAGGATTCCTCCTCCTGCCTCTCTCAGAGGACCCAGACCTGCAGCCCATCCTATTTGGGCTGTTCCTGTCCATGTACCTGGTCACGGTGCTCGGGAACCTGCTCATCATCCTAGCCATCTTCTCTGACCCCCACCTCCACACCCCCATGTACTTCTTCCTTTCCAACCTGTCCTTCAATGACATCTGCTTCATCTCCACCACGGTCCCAAAGATGCTGGCACAGAATAAAGACATCTCCTACATCGAGTGCCTGACTCAGGTATATTTTTTTAATATCTTTGCTGGTATGGAAAATTTCCTATTAACCGTCATGGCCTTTGACCGCTTTGTGGCCATCTGTCATCCTCTGAACTACACAGTCATTATGAACCCCCAGCTCTGTGTCCTCCTTGTTTTGATGTCTTGGATCATCATATGCTGGGTCTCCCTGGTTCATATTGTACTGTTGAATCATCTGACCTTCTCCACGGGCACTGAAATCCCACATTTCTTCTGTGAACTGGCTCAGCTACTCAAGGTGGCCAGATCTGATACCATCATCAATGACATCTTTATGTATACAGTGACTGTCCTGCTGGGTGTGGTTCCTGTCACTGGGATCCTCTACTCCTACTCTCAGATCGTCTCCTCCTTAATGAGGATGTCCTCCTCTGTGGGAAAGTCTAAGGCCTTCTCCACCTGTGGGTCCCACCTCTGTGTGGTCTCCTTGTTCTATGGAACAGGATTTGGGGTTTATCTCAATTCTGCTGGGACCCACTCTTCCCCAAGAACCATGATTGCCTCAATGATGTACACTGTGGTCACCCCCATGCTGAACCCCTTCATCTACAGCCTGAGGAACAAGGATGTGAAGGGGGCCCTGGGGAGGCTCCTCAGAAGAGCAGCCTTTGGTCCTTCTTGGATCACTGACCTCAGAACTAAGTGGACACTGCAGAACCTTAAGCTATTGCTGTGAATTTACCTATCCTGGCTCCTTCCGGGACCTAAAGACATGCCTTATTTCTTCTTTTCCCAAAAGATCCCTGATTCCACATTTGTTTGTGTTTGTCTTAACTTCTCCTCTAGAATCCATTCAGTACTTTTAACTTTTCTTAATTATACGTGGTGCATGAATTTCCACATGTGGAAGTTTCTGGTAGTCATTCCTGAGTTGTTCAACTTGACATAAAGAACTTATGCCATATGCTGAAATAATTTCCTGAAAAATCATTCCTTGAATATTAATATTATTTACCTTAATTTGAATATTCCTATTTTCCCTGAGGAAATGGAATGAATATTTTAAGACAAAAGAGCCTGTTATATCAGGACTATGCTTGTTGCTTTACATCTGTGACTTTATTTACCCTGGAAAAGACTTCTTTGAAATATTTTCTCTCATTCACTTACTCACTTGAAGACACTGAGATTGGAATTGACTAAACGTGGAACACACAACTGAGGTCAGCTCCGACCTTTGCTGACATACGCTTTGTAACAGCAATGTTTGGATTTTGAACATGAAATCTGGAATCAAGTTTTGAACACAGGCTTTTTCATACGACTTGTGAGGTAATGGCTAGAATTGCACTGAGACCTTGCTTCATTCTCTGTGGTTCTTGCTGGTTTTCCTTCCTTCTTTCCCTCATTTCCTCTGTCCTTATTTTCCTTCTTCCCTTTGGCAGTTTTATTGATTAATGTTACCTCTCTCTCTTTCTGTCACTGCATATTTCACTTCAGGTGTACAACAAAGTGGTTTTGCCATTCCTTCCTTGATGGACCTTGGGGTAATTTACATCTTGTAGCTACTGTGAAGAGTGCTGCTAAGGATATTCATGAATGCTTATGTCTGAGTAAAGTCACAAGCTGCATTAATGAGGCTTCAGCAAATGACAGACTGTATACGTGACGGGCAGTTCCATAACACTGGATTGTCTAGTGATGTCACAGCCATGATACTTCATCTAAGTGTACGGTAGGATGTTTGCATGATGACAAAACTGCATAAGAGTGCATTTCTCAGAACCTATCTTTACTGTTAAGAATTATACTATTATCATTATTGTTTGGGTAATATAAATAGGAGTGGAGCTTGGGCCTATGGTAAGTATAAAATGTCCCATTTTACATTCTACCTGTGAAGGTTCTGGTATCATAACATCCTTGCCGATACTTATAAAAAGCAGAGCATTCCACAGTCTGTGAAGTACTATCTCATTTTGCATTTGCTTTGCATTTCCCTGTGACAAATTGAACATCTTTTCAGGAATTTGTTGGCAGTTGATCTATCTTCTGTGGGGAAATGTCTTACGAAGTCAGTGCTCATTAAGTAATTGTGTAGATGGTATTTTTGTTTCTGACAGTTAAAATCACTACATTATAAAGATACTTGACCCTTATCCAATATGTGTTTTGCCAATATTTCCCCCTCATTGTGATATCTTTCCCTTTGTCTCAACTCTGAAGTTTACAGTTATTGATTATGCTCATCATGTGGTACAATAGATCTCTTGAAGCTTCTCAACATATCTAACTGGAATGGGTAGCTCTGACAGATAACCACCTAATCCTCCACCCCATAGCTCTTGTGCTCACCATCTTCTCTATTTCGCTGGGCTCTACTTTTAGACCCATGTGTAAGTGAGCCATGTGGGACTTGACTTCCTACGCCCGCCCGGCAGCTTCAGTATGACATACTGATATGTCACGCCGATAATGTCATCCAGGTTCATCCATGTTGTACTAAATGCCATGATTCTCTCATTGTTGTGCCTGACTAATGTCCCATTGTGTAGATGCATATTTATTTTTCCAGTTATATGTCAATAAACATTTACATTGATTTTGTACTTTGAGTACTGTGAATAATATTGCTACATTAATGAGAATGCACATGTAATGTGAATACCTATTTCACATCCATCTGATTCTCATGCAAAAATGGAATTTATGGACATTATGGCGGTCTATTTAAAATTCTTCAAGCAACCTGTTTTCCATAATTATTACATTTATTTACATTACAACGTGTTTTCCATATTTATTACATTACAATAAATTATTGCATTTATTTACGTTTCAGAGATGCCTTTTCTCCACATCCTCACCAACATTCCTTTTTTTCTGCCTTTCTTTCTTTCTTTTTTTTTTTAAAGATTAAACCCAGGGCCTCACCCAAGCCAGACAGTTGTACCACAACTGAGCTTTATCTGCAGCCTCTTTAATTTTTTATTTAGGGAAAGGGTCTTTCTGTGTTTCCCAGGTTGGCTTTGAATTTGAGGTTCTCCTGCTTCAGCCTCCTGAGTAGCTAGGATCACAGTGCACAGCCCATATTTCCCTTTTTATTCTGTTTTTGATCATAACCTTGCTGAGCAATGTGCAGTGTTGTCTCCTAGTAGTTTTAGCTTGCATTACCCTAATGATGAGTGATGTTGAGGAGTTTTGTCATATATCTGCTGGACATTTATGTCTTCTTCTTGTTTTTTTTTTAAGAGAGAGAGAGAGAGAGAGAGAGAGAGAGAGGGGGGGGGAGAATTTTTTAATATTTATTTTTTAGTTTTCGGAGGATACAATATCTTTGTGCTGAGGATGGAACCCAGGCCGCACGCATGCCAGGCGAGTGTGCTACCGCTTAAGCCATATCCCCAGCCCCCATCTGTGTCTTCTTCTGAGAACAACTTCTCCTTCTCCTTCTTCCTCCTTTCTTCTTCCTTCTTCTTTCTTCCTTCTCCTCCCTTCTTCCTTCATTACAGCTTTAGGGATAAAGCTGTAATGAAGTGGAAGTGAGGTTCCCCTTTGTGGAGCCGGCTGGCTGCACAATAAAAGCTAAAAAAGAGAAAGCCGCGGGAAAACCACGGGACACAGGATGTAATTTTAAAAAGCAGAGGTGGGTGGGGGCTCGCTCATCTTAAGGATGGAGTTTCCAGCTTTTTTAGCGCCATCTGCTCTCGGTGCCGCCTAGGGCTCCTGGCCTCTCTGCTGCCTCCCTGAGTCACTGCCTGCGCAGCTCCGACCACCTGGCTCCCAGTACTAGCTGCCGGTATTTGAAGTTCCTACAACATGGCAGACATTGACCACAAAGAACAATCTGAACTTGATCAAGATTTGGATGATGTTGAAGAAGCAGCAGAAGAAGAAACTGGTGAAGAAACAAAAACCAAAGCGCCTCAGCTGACTGTTCAGATGATGCAAAATCCTCCGATTCTTGTAGCTCTTCAAGAAAGACTTGATGATCTGGTAGAAACACCAACAGGACACACTGAAAGCTTGCCTAGGGTGGTCAAAAGATGAGTGAGTGCTCTCAAAAACCTTCAAGTTAAGTGTGCACAGACAGAAGCCAGATTCTATGAGGAAGTTCATGATCTTGAAAGGAAGTATGCTGTTCTCCATCAGCCTCTGTTTGATAAGCGATTTGAGATCATTAATGCAATTTATGAACCTACAGAAGAAGAAGGTGAATGGAAACCAGATGAAGAAGAGGCGATTTCGGAGGAGCTGAAAAGAAAAGGCCAAGATAGAAGATGAGAGAAAAAGATGAAGAAAAAGAAGACCCTAAAGGAATTCCTGAATTTTGGTGGACTGTTTTTAAGAACGTTGACTTGCTCAGTGACATGGTTCAGGAACATGATGAACCTATTCTGAAGCACTTGAAAGATATTAAAGTGAAGTTCTCAGAAGCTGGCCAGCCTACGAGTTTTATCTCAGAATTTCACTTTGAACCCAATGAATATTTCACAAATGAAGTGTTGACAAAGGCATACAGGATGAGGTCAGAACCAGACAATTCTGATCCCTTTTCTTTTGATGGACCCGAAATTATGGGCTGTACAGGGTGCCAGATAGATTGGAAAAAAGGAAAGAATGTCACTTTGAAATCTGTTAAGAAGAAGCAGAAACACAAGGGTCGAGGGAAAGTTCGTACAGTGACGGAAACAGTCTCCAATGATTCTTTCTTTCTTTTTTTTTTTTTTTGCCCCTCCTGAAGTTCCCGACAGTGGAGATCTGGATGATGATGCTGACGCTATTCTTGCTGCAGACTTTGAAATTGGTCACTTTTTACATGAATGTATAATCCTGAACTGGAATCCTGTAATTCCAGTTATACTTCACTGGAAAAGCTATTGAAGATGATGATGATGATTATGATAAAGAAGGTGAAGAAGCGGATGAGGAAGGGGAATAAGAAGGAGATGAGGAAAATGATCCAGACTATGACTCCAAGAAGGATCAAAACCCAGCAGAGTGCAAGCAACAGTGAAGCAGGATGTATGTGGCCTTGAGGATAACCTGCACTGAATCTACCTTCTGCTTTCCTGGAAAGGATGAATCTCCATCATTTGATGAGCCTTTTTCAAGTTTTTCTTGTTTGTTTGCTTGTTTTTGTTTTTGCAGCCTAAAGTAAAAATGTCAAATATAATTTTAGTTCTCACAAGATACTGTCTTAATTTTGTACTAATTCAGGTTAGACCCAGAGGCTTGGATTAAGGGTTGTGCCCAGTTTACCATATTATTGAAGGAAAGCATGCCAGCTTCCTAAGCAAGTGGAAGGAAAAAAAAAAAGACTCTTAATGATGTGATATAGTTTTAAAAAGCAAAAATGTTAAATTTCATTTCCTTTGGGCTAGAACCAAAGCCCTAAGCTTGTGTGGTTTATTCTAATTCTTATTGCTTTAGTATGTCATTTACCATGCTTCTGTTTACTGTGTATTAAAATGGGTAGTACTGTTTACTTAACTACCTCAAAGATGTGTTAAGGCATATTAAGTTAAATTTCATGAACTGTTTCTCAGCCTCATTAAAAGCTTAAAAATTTGGGCCTGTTTTGTACCACAAGTGTGATGTTCAGCATTTTTTTTTTCCATACCAGGCTTCCATAATTAACTGGAAAATGAATTGAAAACATTTCTCTTCTGGATCTGGCCAGACAACACTCTTTCAGATCTGTGCATGGCTCCTATTTTAATGAAAATTGGATGAGATGAGTGAACTCTTCAGTAGGCCCAAGGATTTTTTTTCCCAGGTATATCAGATGACCATACTGTAACAAAATACTATAGAGATCACGGGACTAAAGTGGTAATAAGACCATTCAGGGAAGGGGAATGAAATTAAATTTGAGACTATAGAGCCACATTTAAAATACCTCAGGCTTATTACTGTTAATTTGGGTGAGGTGAACTTTTGATCTGACAGTGAGGGTGAACTAAATGAATTGTAATTACAGGAGAGTTTGAATTTCTGCTGTTAATAAAATTACATTAAGTTCACTTTTAGAAGTGATAGTTTTCTTTTGAAAATTTAGTATTAAGGTTTTAGAACGTGAAGGCATTTTATTATTTGCATAGAATTATCCATGCCTTTTCCTGAGATTTTTAACTAACTACTGGAAATCCTTAACCAATTATAATAGTTTTTTTTCCTTCATTTTCAAAATGATTTTGATTGCTTTGACTTAGAAAGTCTGTGATTTTTTTTCTAACCATAATCTAAATACAAGCTTTTTCTGAATCTAAAAATTTTGATCTAAAGATAGAATCCCATTTTTAATGAATTGAAAGAAGCAACAAAAATCACTATTTTTTGTTTTATTCCTTTAAGAAACAGCTATGCCAAAGTGAAAAGATAGTAATACTTCATCTTTAAATAATCCGTGTGGTCTGCACAGGAATTGTTTTCTTTATCCAATTGGAGTTTCAGGGAATGTCAGTGTTCATTTATGCCATTTCGTCAGTTCCAAAGTGGTTCTATTCCATTCTAGAAATTTGAAATATTTGTAATTTGAAATCCTTAATAAAACTTGGAATTAATTTTATTAAAAAAAAGGATGGAGTTTCTACACTAGAAAAAGAGAGATGGAGCCCACAATTTTTTTCTTTATATGGGGGAACATCAAAGGTTTTCCATGGAATGATCTTTGCCAAATAAGGTAGGGGGTGGGGTTACACCCTACGGGTTAGGCCCAATTCTGGAGCTGCAGGAGCTGTTCCCCTAGTAGATGGAGGACAGAGGTCTCCTGCCTTGGGCAATCTGGTGCACACAGGAGAGCTGGGATAGTCCTAAGGAAAAACATCTAAGTCTCCATGGCTCAATACAGAGCAAAGGCCCCTCAAATAGCTCACAGAGGACTCCCCACAGTGATGTTTGATCATAACCCTACTTCAAAGTACCTCCCTCTCCACCTTGACACTTTTAATTATCATGAATTTACCATTGCAAACACAAAATGGTTTACAAAACTGTCAAAGATTCTTTTCTTTTTTTTCCTTTGGTGGTGCCGAGGATTGAACCCAGGGCCTTGTGCATGCAAGGCAAGCACTCTACCAACCCAGCTATATCCCTCACCTGAAAGATTCTTTAGAGGAAGCACTTCACAGAGGACTGATTCTTGACTTTGGGTCCATGTAGAAAAAAAACGTTCCACAGGGGACACCTTGTGACATTTAAACTAAAGCAAACTGTTTTTATTTTCCTTGGAGGAAACGAATCCACCTCACCCTCTTGCTGCATACATACATACAGTACCGACTGAAAGTTTTTCTTTCTGTTCTCTGCTCCGTGGCCCAGGGGAGTTGAATTACGTGCAACTGCAAAGATAAAAGAATAATTTATTTAATGAGGAGCACTGAGGATCCACCTCTTTAAGCATGCCTTCTATCCCCTCTCTTACACTTCTCCGCTCCAACTCTCTGTACAAAGGCTGTGCAGAAGGGATGTCTCCAGTGAGAGTCTTGGAGAGAGGCAGCATTTCCAGGGCGGCTGGTGGAGCAAAAAAGGAAAAGGGGAAGGTGGGCCCTGGGCTGTACTCCAGGACAGTGACCCTGGGACAGCCCCGTGTAGTCAGTCTATGAAGGCGAAGGTCCTGCACTTTGCAAGGTACTTTATTTTCCTCTGAATCATCTTTTCAAACTCTCATTCTGCTTCCTTTCCTTGCTTTCTGGTATTCAGAACCTTTTTCAATAGCTCAGAAGTGGCCATTCTGTATCTTTTCTACTCTCTCCCGTGAATTATAGGCTCCTATTAGATTTCCATACCAAATCATATATTTCCTAATTACTCACTGAAGATCCATCCATTCTGCATGAGATATTGACTCATGGGTTCTTAGTGTGATTTTTCCTTTGTACTCTACCTACATTTTCTGTCGATCCTGACTTAATGACATTGCTGAATAGTCCCACATGATGGTTGCTGCCATTCTCCTTTCTGCTCACTTCAGTGGCCACCACATAATACAATAATATGACCTTTTCTGATGTTTGCTATTTGTGCCTATTCTGACCTCATCTCAGGAGAATACTGCCTGATGAATATTGGAGTATATTTTCTTGGCATATTCATTAACTGAACCCAAATATTACAGTACTCCACCCCAGCATCTCATGTTTGCTATGATCATTTTTATTGTCTTAATAACTTGACCCTGGTTTGCTCATGCCGGAGGATTCTCTGGCCTGGCTGATAAAAACCGTAATGGCTGCTAAATCTCCTCAGAGTTATTTTTTTTTATTGTGATTATCATTTTGAGTTCTCTTCATTCACCTATTTCTTTTTTGTGTTGTTGTTGACATGAGCTTAAGTGACTTTCTCAAGATCACAGATCTCAGTCTGTTACGCAGCCCGCATCTGTACTTGTCAAGCACCTGCCAGGTGACAGGCACCATATGCCCCTTTGGGTAGAAAAAGGAACAAAACGGTCCCATCCTCTTATCCACAAATCAGTACAGCTTTACCCATGTGTGAGGGACCTCAGGGAGGTCCCCAGGCAGCTGGACTGTGGGCCTCACACTCGGTCCCTTCAGAAGCCCACCCTGCTCCATCCACTGGCCACTCCACTCCACTGCACCCCCTCCTATACCAGCTGGCCATCTAGTTGGGCAGCCACTTATCCTCTTATACTAGAAAGTTCCTCCCTCACTTACACTCCCCAGTGAGCAGTCCCCGGTCCTTCCTCTCCTTGCCCAAGCATTCCCATTTCAGAGAGCACCTCCTCCCACCTTCATGGACTACATTGATCTTCAAGGATTTTTTTCCTATCTTGAAATAGTTAACATCCTCAGGTTTCATAATTCTTACTCATTGTAAGCAGTTTTTTTGTTGGTTTGTTTTGTACCAGGAATTGAACCCAGGACACTCAGTCACTGAGCCACATCCCTAGCCCTTTTTTATTTTGAAACAGGGTCCTTTTAAGTTGCTTATGGCCTCCCCAAGTTACTGAGGCTGGGCTTTGAACTTGCAATCCTCCTCCCTCAGTCTCCTGAGCTGTCGGGATTATAGGCAAGAGCCATAGGCCTAGATATAAACAGTGATGCTTAAATTGTAATTTTGTCACTTAATGTTTCTAGGGTGAGTTGGTTTATACATATTAGTTGTAGATGAGCACAATAGCTTTTATTTATTTTTTGCAGTGGTGAGGATTGAACCAAGTGCCTCACATGTGCTAGACAAGCGTTCTACCGCTGAGCCACCACCCCAGATCCAAGTTAGTGTTCTTAACATCACAAAGATAATCTGTCTTCATGGATTCCATTGGTCAGAATCCCCCTGAACAAGGGTCAGCCATGGAGGATGCAATTCTCATCAATATAAGTATCAGAGTCATCTTATCTCCTGTAACGGTGCACAGCACTTGTAGTCAGTCACCTTCCCTATTCCCCCTTCTTTGGGCCAATTCCTGGGAGGTGCATTGTTGCCAGATGACAAACCAGGGACTCCATAAATACAAGGAGGAAACCAAGAAACACCCAGCCTCTCACTCAGACAGAAGGCACATGTGAGAGTGCCCCGAGTCCTGCTGTTGAGCAGAGAGGCTTTGGACTAAAATCAGCACTTTATGGTCAAAATATATAATTGATGGTTTTGTTTACAAACAGCAAAGCCTCTCTGCTTGTCGTCTGGCGACAATACAAGTGCCGTGCACAATTACAGGAGATAAGACGACTGATACTTATATTGATGAGAATTGCATCCTCCATGGCTGACCCCTGTTCAGGGGGATTCTGACCAATGGTACCCATGAAGACAGATTATCTTTGTCATGTTAAGAACACAAACTGGGGTTGGGGGTTGTAGCTTTGTGGTAGAGTGTTTGTCTAGCATGTGTGAGGCACTTGTTTCGATCCTCAGCACCACATAAAAAAAAATAAAGGTATTGTTTATATATATATATGTATAAATTTTATACATATATATAATATAAACATATATATAAATTTTATATATAAAAGAACATTAGCTCATGTTTATGAAATGCCCATTGTAGGTCCCCAGAGCCATAGTAGGGCAATTACATGCATTATCCTATTTAATTTCACTCCCCAATCTTACATGGAGTGAATATTTACAACTCCTACTGTGCAGTGAATGATATACATCTAAGAGAGTTTAAATAGTTCCTCAAGATCACAGATGAACCAAAATTCTATTAAATGAAGTCTGACTCAAAACCCAATTTCTAAATGTTGCTCTCACATTGATGCCATGGGAGACCTGGGAGATATGTATCCAAAATAATTATCCTACAGGAGGATTTTAGTAATTATAATGTTAATAATGAAAATCATTTTTTAAATATTTATTTTTTAGTTTTAGGTGGACACAACATCTTTATCTTACTTTTATGTGGTGCTGAGAATCGAACCCAGTGCCTCAGGCATGCTAGGCAAGCACACTACCACTTGAGCCACATCCACATTTCTTACTAACTGTGATGGTCTCCTTGTTCTTTTTTTTTTGAACTTTCAAAATGTATTTTAATCTCATTCCAAACAGAAATAAAATTTCTAGATACAAATACATCTCATTCAAATCACTTTTAAACATACATTCAGCAACTTAAAATATTATAAGGATCCCAATATTTTCATCTTTTATAATCTCAATATATTATATATTTAATATATAATATATATACAATACATACATGTAGTCAGCAGGATTACAAAGTAATTTTTTAAAAGTCTGATCAGTACTGATAAATATTTTTAGACAATTAAAAGAAACTATCTAGGATCACAGAATAAAATAAAATATGGTAGGCCCAAACCTAACAGCAAGACTGCAAATGTTCATATGGCCAACAGTTTTAAAAGAACTTTCAACTTAGGTAGAATACAATTTAAAACAACACTTTTGCTACTCTCAAGCAGCAGTACTTGCAGTTATCAAGCACATACAACTCCATTAAATTTAAAGTAACTATGCAGCTTTCCTTACTGTAATATACAGTAGCTTTCTCTTCCTTTCTGTTGGATTTTTGTTGTTGTTTGAAGAGTAACTAATATATTACCAACAGAAATGACTTTAGTTCTGTTCTCTCCCCTAAAGCATGGCTCAGTTTGAAGATTGTTCTATAGGCAGCCACTAGGACTACTAACAGTACCTTAATACCATTAAGAGCAATCAGTAACTAGAGTCATAAGTTTGAAAGATTGCTGGAGGTTTCTGTAAACCAAGGTAATCACAAGTATTACCCCTGCAGATAGCCCTCTCACATTAGTTAATACAGTAAGTTAAAATTCCAATGACACAGTGTAATAGTTAACAATCCATCTTGTGATTTTAAATATTACAACATTAATTCACCCTGAGAATACAGAGGAAGCATTTAAAACAACATACTTTGATATGGTTTGTTTTTTTTTTTCCTTTGTATTTGCTTTCTTCTGGTTTTTTTCTAGCCCTTTAAGGGCACAGATATTTGAATTCAAAGTATGACTTGGATAACCTTTTTTGTTAACTGAGATTCATGCCACAGTCAGATACTGATGATAGAAGATCCCAAAAAGGCTTGTAGAAAAAAGGCAAGCAGCAATCCACCATGTCAAAAATGATAGAAGTCCTCGAAAAAGGAGAGGAGTAAAAATGTTTTTTAAGCTGCTCAGTGCCACTGTTATTTGCGTAACAGTTACCTTCATCTTCCCATCAGCAGATGGTAATTCAGAGTAAACAGAATTGGAGTGTAGACTATTATCCACTGGCAAGGTAGAGACAGATTCTGGATAAATCCCCCAGGAATGATTATCTAGTGTTTTCAAAAGCAGAGTTGTATGAAGCAGCATTACCAGAGGTGCCACATACTGCAGGGCAATGACACAAAGGTAATAAAAGACTCGAGCCACCATTTTCTGTATTTCAACTGTACTTATTCGACCTGCTTCTTTCTTCATCTGATCCACACACTTCTGGGCTAAGTTTAAATATGCTTGCAGGTGACTACGCATCATGGCCAATCTCAAAGCACACAGCAGGATTATTAACCAGAGTCGTAGAGTATCAAATGTAGCTTCTGTCATTAAAGGGACACTTTCTTTACCCAGTGGTGGGTTCATAATGTAGTCTTTGGTGATTGGTTTTACCCAGAGCAGAACCATAAATAAAGGCGCCAAGAAGTTGATATGAAGTAATGTTTGTGTAATTTTTTCTGTTGCCAAATTCAGGGCATCCAGATGCATTTGAGCCAGCCGTAATCCAGGAAATGTCAAAAAATCCCCAATGAGTGAACAGAAAATAGCCAGGAAAAATTTGAAAGTAAGTTTTGAATCAGGACCCTGAGATTCTAAACCTTGCTTTTCAAGAAATTGCATGGCACTGTCTGAAAAATTTGTAAACCCTGTTTCAAGTCCAAATTCCAGATAATTCTCTGTTACAATCAAAACTGCCATTGCTTTGACGAAGAAAAAAAATCCAAAGGTGACACAAACTGATCTTTCACCACCATCTTCTACTTTAAAATAGTGTGTAGTTAATGAAAATAGAACTTTGATTGCAAAAGATAAAACCAGCAGGCACCATACTAAGCTGATATTCATTTCCTGTGTAGGCTTCATAAAACTGTAGTAGACTTCAGTTACTAGATATACAACTGTAGCAGCCACTGTGAAATCCACCAACCACTGGTATTCTGGAAAGTAATGCAATGCTGTCTTTTCTGCTTTTCCCTTTTTGTTGCTTCCCTGCAAGAATTCTTAATTCTTCTTCTGTAGGATGCTGATACCACCTTAAAAGTCGATTCTCGTTATTCGCGGTAGTTATGTTCTATAAAGTCGCCGCGAACATTGAACCATTGTTCCTGCCATTACAGAGTAGCCATCGAGCAAGAGAATAGTGAGGTATAATCTTCTGCATGACACTGGCCATCACCATGGTAACAACCAGCTGTATACCTATCACACCCATGGCGCCAAGGACGGGTAGTGGACCAGACACCCCGGAGCCGCCGGATCTCCCCTGCCGGTGTTGGTCTCCTTGTTCTATGGGACAGGATTGAGGGCTTACCTCAGCTTACCTGAAAAATCAATTTTGAGATACTAATATGCACAAGGCATTTTTAAAACATCACAAAAATAGTAATAGTACTAATTATTCATTTCCAAATAAAATGTGTAGGCTGTGAAAGTCATAAATTGACAAAGTGTCAAGACAGAATAAAGTTTCCTTCTGCTGAAACTCCATGTTTCTTTACTATTGTGGAGGAATGAGATGAATAAAGATTACCAAGAAGAGGTGATGAGCCAGGCATGGGGGTGCACACCTGTAATCCCCGCAGCTTGGGAGGCTGAGGCAGGGAGATCAAAAGCTCAAAGGCAGCCTCAGCAATTTAGCAAGGCCTTAAGCAACTTAGCAAGACCCTGTCTCAAAAGAAAATTTAAAAAAAGGGCTGGGGATGTGGCTCAATGATTAAGCACCCCTGGGTCCAATTTCTGGTTCAAAACAAAAAAAGCAATAAAATTTCTTCAGTCACTTTGAAAGACTTAGGAAAGAAGAAATAAGTTTCCATCTATAGATTCCGTTAGGAAAATTGTAACAAGTGAAAGTCAGTGATAAAAAGAGAGAGAGAGAGATTTCTGCAAAATTAGGGGAAGTCAAGGCTGGGCATGATGCCCCATGCCTGTAATCCAAGCCACTTGGGAGGCTCAGGCAGAAGGATCACATGCTCAAGGCCAGCCTCAGCAAGTCAGAGAGACATCTCAAAATAAAAAATATATATAAAAGGCTATGAGTGTAGCCCAGTGGTAAGGAGATCCTGGGTTCAATCCCTAATCGTACTAAATAAGAACATAAATAAAATTAAAGAAAGCCCGAAAAATGGTATACATTAAAATGAACATTATCTCTCACTTGGCTGAGTTGATCAGTCCTTGGTAGGATTCAATACAGGATGAAGAGCCTCTATCTCAGGGTGATACTGAAAAGAGAGAAGTACCCAGGGTGACAGTTGGCTATTATTTGAACATGAAACAGGGCTCCTTCCCCAGCAGGTACACCAGCAATATGGGAGCAGAAAACCACACAGGTGTGTTAGAATTCCTCCTCCTGGGCCTCTCAGATGATCCTGAACAGCAGCTGCTGTACTTTGGGCTTTTCCTGTATGTATACCTGGTCACGGTGCTTGGGAACCTGCTCATCATCCTGGCTGTCAGCTGTGACCCCCACCTCCACACCCCCATGTACTTCTTCCTCTCCAACCTGTCCCTCACTGACCTCTGCTTCATCTCCACCTCAGTCCCAAAGTTGCTGGTGAACATCCAGGCACAGAACAAAGACATCTCCTACACAGAGTGCCTGACTCAGGTCTATTTTTTAAATACATTTGCTGGAATGGAAAATTTCTTACTGACGGCGATGGCCTATGACCGCTTTGTGGCCATCTGCCACCCCCTGAACTACACCGTCATCATGAACCCCCGACTCTGTGTCCTCCTGGTGCTGCTGTCTTGGCTCACCATGTTCTGGGTCTCCCTGATTCATGTTCTACTGCTGAATCGACTGACCTTCTCCCCTGGCACTGAAATCCCACATTTCTTCTGTGAACTGGCTCAGCTTCTCAAGGTGGCCACCTCGGATACCCTTGTGAATAACATCTTTATGTATGCGGTGGCTGCCCTGCTGGGTGTACTTCCCATGGCGGGGATTCTCTACTCTTACTGTCGTATCGTCTCCTCCTTAATGAGGATGCCCTCCCTTGCTAGCAAGTATAAAGCTTTTTCCACCTGTGGGTCTCACCTCTGTGTGGTCTCCTTGTTCTATGGGGCAGGATTTGGGGCTTACCTCAGTTCTGCTGTGATCCATTCTTCCCGGAGAAGCATGATCGCCTCCGTGATGTACACTGCGGTCACCCCCATGCTCAACCCCTTCATCTACAGCCTGAGGAACAAGGATGTGAAGGGGGCTCTGGGGAGACTCCTCAGCAGAGGAGCTTCTTGTCTGTGAAACATTCATTGGCCTCAGGAATAAGAGGTTTTGTGCATACTGGGGAAAAATATCACAATAGTTTCTAAATTCTTACCTCCAAATTTCTCAAAACATCTAGTTCTTTCATTTAATCTAGAATTCTTTACTTTACTCTTTTTTTTCTAGTTTACACACCTTTAAACAACACATCTCCTCGTAATTTCTTCAATGGCATCCTTGACTGATCTACTGTCCAAAAACTTTCTTCAGTTTTACCTCCACACTGTTGAGTTTTAACCAGAAGTGGCAGCACTTAAAGTAGCTTTGTTACCGTAAATGTTTCCTTAAGATCCTTAAGCTGTAGATGGTTTACTTAATTCAGCTCTATGGGTTTGCATGTGATTTGTGCTGTTTATGTATGTGTTATGAGCAGTAAATGTTTTACTGCATATAGTATGACTATAGTATGAATGCAATAAATATTAAATTTTGGCTGACATTGTAACCGGTAATTATGTATTAATCATGTGTTAATTACTTCTGAGTATCTTATGAACATGTTCTATTAGTAATGATTACCATGACCTTTTTAGAGGGGAGAAAATTGAAAATAAAAACAAATGAGCACATACATTCACATTCACACAAACACACACACAAAGAAAAACGAAAAGTCTTTCACAAGATTAAAGAGGAAACAAGTAGGCAAAGCATGCTTGAAACCCAGAGCTCTGACCTGGCCCATTTTCTCACCCAAAATATTACTGGTTATCTTCTCCTATCAGATATAGCTTTTCCTCTCTCTCTCTCTCTCTCTCTCTCTCTCTCTCTCTCGTGCTGGGGATTTGAACCCAGAGTCTTGTGCATGCGAGGCAATATCACTCTACCAACTGAGCTATATTTTCAGTTCCTTCCTTTCTCCTTTGAAGTTACAGGTGGCCAAGTGTTTTGTTCTGTTCAATGAAATATGAGTGGAAAGGAGCTGGCCCTTCTAGGCTAAACTATTTAAGAGCTCATTCATTGTTCTTAATATTCTTCCATTTAGCTGGCATTTGAGGAAGTATGTGCTGATATGGACATTATCATAAGATCAAACTTATCTGGAAAGTTGGGCTAATACACAAGGACTCCCCAGTCCATTTTCCGTGATTGGTGGATAATTTTCCTGAGAAAGAAATGATCTGATTTCATTAAGTCTGTGACATTTTACACTGTTTTCTGCAACAACGTAACTTACCTTACCTTGGCTGTTACAGATCCCATGTCTTGAAATCCTAAGCTGAAACTCCTCCTCCTCCTCCTGATTTTTTACTTACACTAATGTTGATTCTGAGATCTCCTCTTTCCTTCATGTATGATCCTTCTTGAGAACTGTAATTGAGTTTCCTGTTAATACATACACCCAGGCATGCATAGACAAGAACCTGTTCTTTATACTGCTTGTGTTGCTATAAAAAAATACCTGAGATGAGTTTGTAAAGAATGCAAATTCATTTGTCTCGCTTTATTGTGAATGTTATTCAACAAAATGTACATAATACTCTAAAGCTACTGGATTTTTTTTCTTTTTAATGACTACTTAAACATTTTCCTTTTTTTTCTTTCTTTTTTTTCTGTGCTAAGAAGGCACTAGATAATATGAATTTCCTCACTCTTGTACTCAGCAATTATGCATGGTGTTTAACAAAGGTTACACACATTTGGAAAACAGGATTTAACAAAGGTGACACACATTTGGATAACACATCTGGTTATTCAGGTTCATCTACATTGACTGAAAAAGCAAACTCCAAGTCAGAGAGATCGCAGGCCTCAGTGATGGAGACCCGCAGGTCAGCGGCTGCTGGTTCTGCCTCGGCCACATGAGGGAGCTCTTGCCTAGGAGAAGGAGCGGAGCCGCCCTCCACCCAGGGAGGGCTCACTGGCTGCCGCTGTGGGCGCCCTTTCCTGGAGTCCTGAGTCAATGAGCTGAAGGTGAAGTTGGCACAGTTTTCCTGCTTGACCATGGCTAACTCTGGACAATACCCCGCAACCTGAAGGGACTGCAGTCCCATCCTCTGCTCCCCAGACCACACTCTGCCCTCATCTGCGGCCTGCTTCTCAGGTATGTTGGAATTAAGGGGTGGGGTAGTTCTGGAAACCCCGAGAGAAGGTATAAACACCTGGAGTCTGTTTAGCTCTGCCAGAGTTTTTCTCCCACGTGCAGAAGGCACACAGCAATCAGGCGTGCAAAGCAAGGGTCTGCTCAGCCTTTATCCCTGACTCAGGCCACCTGGTTCTGTGGGTCTTTGAGCAGCTCCATGTGGCTGGACATCAGATATGCATGCTCCTGCAGCGCCTGCCTGTTCAGGTTCTGGCTGTCCTACGTGGCCACCGTGGACAGGAGGCTAATGGGTCTGTCTCCCCCCGACACCTGCCTGCCACTGCCCTCATCAGAAAGGGAGAAGTAGATGGTATGGCCAGAGGGGACACAGGGTACCCAGCCTTACTCAGCACCCACAGCTTCTCCTTGAGCTTCTCCATAGAAGAGCTGAAGGTGCTGTTGATGGTGGAAAAGCCTTCCCCTTCAGGATAGGGTCCTGGCCCCAGCAAGTGACATGGAGCAAGGTGGCCAGGAAGTCTCTTGAAGGTGACAAAAGTTCTCAGCACTTGTTCAGTCTCCCCACAGGGACCTGGTGTGCACTGTGCTGTGGCCTCCATGGTTGTTTTTGGAGCAACTGGGGGCTGCTGGTGCCTGGAGCTTGCTTCTGGCTCTGGGTTAACTGGGGGGGGGGAAGGGGGGTGGCGACCTCATGGGATGAGACCTGGCTGGGCAGATGGGGCAGGGATGCTTCAGAAGCAACTTGCTCCTCCTGCAGGGCAAAGGGATACTGATGTGTTTGTTAGAATTGAGTTGTGCTCACAGGCATCTGCATGGCCACCTGCTGTTTGGTGCCCTGGGTACCAGGGGGCCTTCTTTTGGGTGAAGCCAGAGGTACCCTCACAGTCTTTGGGGTGACTGGTCTAGAGATCTCAGAGGCGGATATGGTCATGTTATGCGCATATAGCTCCTTGCTTATGGCAGACCCTGCATAGGAGGCAGAGTGAGGAGGAGACTTGGATTTGTCCATCATTGTCAAGGACAGGGTTTGTCCATCTACCCTGTCAGTGAGCTCTGAATTTGCCACAATGTAATACTAGTCTGGAATTTCTGTTTTGAGGTTCTTTTTTTTAAATTTTTTTATTGTTGGTTGCTCAAAACATTACATAGTTCTTGATATATCATATTTTACACTTTGATTCAAATGGGTTATGAACTCCCATTTTTACCCCGTACACAGATTGCAGAATCACATCAGTTACACTTCCATTGTGTTTTGATGTTCTTGATGGTGGATAATTGCCTCATTCATCCACCATGGGTGCCTAGGAACTTGAATGGGAGAAGAGGGGACTATATCAGGCCTTTTCGAGCAATGCTTTGAGTCCTTTGGGTTTGGGTTCTGTTATTTTTTAGATATTTGGTGACACCTAACAGCTCATATGTGAGACAAAGCAAGAAATTTTAGAGAGGAAATGATTGTTAGGAGAATCCTAACCTAAGCCGTGAATTAATCCCAACAGGGATTAACTGAGCGGGAACTGAGGCAGGAAAGGGGTGACTGGAGGAGTGGGTCAGTGGGGGCGGGACTTAGGGGTGTATATTTTGTCCCTGGAGAGTGGAGGCTCCCTCTCTGCTTCCTGATGTGATGTCCTGGGCCTCACACGCTTCTGCCACAATGTCATGCCTCACTCAGGCCCTGAGGAGTCAGGCGCCCTTCTATGGTCTGAGACCTCTGAAATCATGAGCCCTGAAAATAAACTTTTCCGCCTCTAATTGTCCTTGTCAAGTCTTTTGGCCAGAGAAAAACGCTGATTAAAACAGGGTTCAAAGTCGCTGTCCTTGTCAGACCCTGTGGAGCAGGGTGTTCCATCTTCCTACTCTTCCACAGCCAGTTCAGAGGCTCACTCACTGCGGTAACAAGAGTCACGAGAGTCTCTGGTCCCGTTACAGTCCAGCTTTGCTTTCACTGGTCTCCCAGGGTGTCTTTCAACTGGGCCAGTCTGGGTCTCAGAAGGCAGCCAGATAATAGGGGGACCATCAGCGTTAAAACATCTGATATCCTAGAAACAGCCCCACTCTTGGGACCCAGCTCTGCAGTCAGCAGTGAGTGGCCAGGACAAGTGAGGCCAGCGCTGCAGCCCCACACTGCAGTCAAGTTCCTGGGGGAACCTTCAGAAAGCAAGTGTTTGGGGTTTGCAATGAGGCTGCAAATGGTCCCATGGCTGTGGGCCCAGCTGACAAATTTGTGCAGATTCTCAGGTGAGATATGAAGACATTCTCCTTGTTACAGGATCGGTGATGTCTTTCCTGCAGGTGTCTGTGCGTCTGTCCATAGGAACACAGGCAGTGTTGAAGGATGGGGCCTGCGGGAGCCCAGGATGGACTAGGCAGGACAGAGGGAGGGCAGAAGAGCAGCAGAGAGCCTGCACCAATGGGTGCAGATAATGGTGCAGGCCAGGGCAGGGGCGCCAGCCTGTCCTGTCCACCTGCTCATACCTGATTATATGAATCTCATCCTTAATTCTATTTATGTGATGAATTACATTTATTCATTAGCGTATGTCAAACCAATCATGCATCCCTGGGATGAAACCCACTTGATCACCGTGTATTATCTTTTTGATGTGTTTTTTTCCCCATACTTGATGTGTTTTTAAATGTGATTTGCTAATATTTTATCAATCTGCATCAAAATACCAATGGCATTCTTCATTGAACTAGGAAAAAAAAAGTACTCTTCAATTCATTTGGAAGAATAAGAGACTCAGAACAGCCAAAGCAATCCTGAGCAAGAAGAGCAAAGCAGGAGACAGCACAAGACCTGACCTCAGATTATGCTACAGAGCGATAGTAACAAAACAGCATGGTATCATCAAAACAGACAAGAAGACCAATGGAATAGAAGGCACTGAGATGAACTCACATACTTAGAGCCATCTGATACTTATAAAGGTGCCAAAAATATAAATTGGAAAAGAAGCCTTTTAAATAAATGGTGCCAGGAAAACTGAACATTCATATGTAGAGGAATGAAACTAGCTCCCTTTTTTGCACAAAAATCAATTAAAAGTGGATCAAAGACCTAGGAGTTACACCACAAGCTTTGGGACTGATAGAATAAAACATAGGGTCAACACTCCATTGGTGCAGGTACCAGCTTCCTTTATGAGACCTTAAACTCAAGAAATAAAACCAAGAATCAACAAGTGAGATGCCATCAAATTAAAAAGCTTTTGCCCAGCAAAGGAAACAATCAAGAATGTGGAGAGCATACAGAATGGGAGAAAATATCTGCCATTTACTCTTCTGACAGGGGATTGAAAAAAATGAGTCAAAGAACTAAACATATTTGTGTATGTGTGTGGGGGGGGCACTGGCAATTGAACTCATGAACATGCAATGCAAGCATTCTACCAACTGAGCTAAATCCCCAGCCCCTAAACAGATATTTCTCAAAAGAAGAAACACATGGCCAACAAATATATGAAGAAATGTTCAATGTCTGTAGACATCAGGAAAATGAAAATCAGAACTACCCTAAGATTTCATCTCACAGCACTCAGAGTGGTAGTGATCAAGAAAAACAAATAATAATAAGTGTTGGTGAGGATGTGGAGGAAAAGGTACACTCATACATTTTTGGAGGGACTGCAAATTAGTGCACATCTTCCTTTCCGTGATTTATTTATTTTTGGTTGGTGTTTTTTTACATATACATAAAGGTAGAATTCCATGTGGTATATTTATATATGCATACAACCTGACTTAAAAGCAGTATGGAGATTTCTCAGAAACTAGGCTTGGAACCACCATATGACCCAGATATCCCACCCCTTGGTATTTATTCTAAAGAATTAAAGTCATCTTTCTACAGTGATGCCTGCATACCCATGTTTATAGCAGCACAGTCACAGCCAGCCCAGATACCCATCAATAGATGAATGGATTAAGAAAATGTGGTCTATGTACACAATAGAGTTTTACTCTGCTAGAAAAAAATGAAATTATGTCTGCTGGTCAATGGATGGAATGAAGGACGACATGCTAAGTGAAATAAGCCAGATTCAGAAAAGCAAGGGTGATTTCCTTTCATATGCAGAAAGTAGTGAAAAATAAAAGGAAAAGGGGGGGTGGAGGATTGGATATTAAAAAGATAAAGGGGAGATCAGTGGCATAAAAGGAGATACAGAAAGAGGGAAGGACAGGAAAGGAGAGGAAATGTGGAATAAATTTAGCAAAATCAGGCTGTATGCATATATAAATATACCACATGGAATTCCACCTTTATGAATATGTAAAAACCACCAACCAAAAATGAATAAATCATGGAAAGGAAGATCTGTAAGAGTAGAGAAAGGAGAATAGAGGAAAGGAGGGAGTGAAAGTGGGGTGGGGACAGGGACAGAAATGGAGTAAGTCAAATTTCTTGCATCTATGATTTTGTCAAAATGAACCCATATTATGTTTAACTATAAGGCTCTAAAGGACTGGGTATGTACCTCCAAGGACTGGGTATGTAGCTTGGTGGCAGAGTGCTCTGTGTATCATATCCACCACTGGGAAAAAAAAACTCCAACTCACTACAGGTGATTTCATTCACTTTACTTTTTAATTATTATTTTTTTTTTAGTTGCTGGAGGACCCATACCTTTATTTTATTTATTTATTTTTATGTGATGCTAAGGATCAAAACCCAGTGCCTCACTCATGCTAGGCAAGGGCCCTGCCACTGAGCCACAACCCCAGCCCAATTTCATTCACTTTAAAGAAGCAAACTCACTTCCTTCTCTATGGTCTTAAAAAAAATAATAATGCATTGTATCCCTCCTGATTCCTGAACCACATGGTAATCTATTTTTTATTAATTAATTAATTTGTTTTAATTAGGTATAAATGATGGCAGAATGCATTTTGATTCATTGTACACAATTTCAGCACAACTTTTCATTTCTCTGTTTGTACATGATGCAGCGTCACACCATAAGTGCAGTCATACATGTACCTAGGGTAATGATGTCCATCTCATTCTACCATCTTTCCTGCCTCCATACCCCCTCCCACCTCCCTCTCCTTTGCCCCATCAAAGTTGCTCCATTTTTCCCATGCCTGGCCCCCCCACCCCCATTATGGATCAACATTCCACTTACCAGAGAGAATATTCAGCTTTTGGTCTTTTGGGATTGGCTTACTTTGCTTAGCATGATATTCTCCAACTTCATTTACCTGCAAATGCTATAATTTTATTCTCTTTTAATGATGAGTAACATTCTATTGTGTATACCACAGTTTGTTTATACATTCATCTATTGAACAGTATCTAGGTTGGTTCCACAGTTTAGCTATTGTGAATTGAGCTGCTATGAACATTTTAATTATTTCCTGTCTTCTACTAGTTTTGATGTGGGTTTGTTCTTTTTCTAGGTCATTTATTTGTTGACTTTTTATTCTTTTAATGAATGAGCTTAATGCAATAAGCTGGTCTTTTGGGATTGGCAGTGCCTTCAGAGTGTTCCAGAGATATTGATAGTTGTACAGGAATTCTCATTTACCTCTAAGATTTTTTTTTTATCTCCTCCCTGATGTCATCTGTTATCCATGCATCATTCAATAGAATATCGTTTGGTCTCCAGGTGGTGGGGTAGCTTCTCTTTTTACTTTTATCATTGATTTCTAATTTCATTCCATTATGGTCTGATAGAATGCAGGGTCATATTTCTATTTATTTTTTGTATTTTATAAGACTTGCTGTGTGGCATAACATATGGTCTATTTTGGAGAAGGATCCATGTGCTTCTGAGAAGAAAGTATATTTGCTCTTTGATGGATGGAATATTCTATGTATGTTTGTTAAGTCCAAATTATTGATTGCATTATTGAATTCTATAGTTTCTTTGTTTGGAAAATCTATCCAGTGGTGAGAGAGTATATTAACATCACCCAGTTTTGGTCTATTTGGTTCTTGTATTTGAGAAGGGTTTGTTTGACATACATAGATGCCCCATTGTTTGGGACATAGATATTTATCATTGTTATGCCTTGTTGATGTATGAATCCCATAAGCAGTATGAAATGTCCTTCTTTATCCCTTTTCCCTAGCTTTGGTTTGAAGTCCACTTTATCTGATATGAGGATGGAAACTCCTGCTTGTTTATATGGCCCATGTGAGTGGTACATTTTTTCCCACCCTTTCACCTTTAGTCTGTGGATGTCTTTTCCTGGGAGATGAGTACCTTGAAGTCAGCATATTGTTGGGTCTTTTTTAAAATCCAATCTATCAGTCTGTGTCTTTTAATTGATGAGTTTAAGCCATTCACATTCAAGTTATTATTGAAATATGATTTGTATTCCCAGACATTTTGGTTTATTTTTGGTTTTTAACTTGACTTGGTTTCTCCTTTAATTAGCCTTTCATTTAGTGTAGTTCCTCCCTTTGCTGATTTTCATTGTTGTTTTTCATTTCCTCCTTCTGGAATATTTTGCTGAGAATGCTCTGATATTGTGCAGGCTTTCTTACTGTAAATTCTTTTAACTTTTGTTTAATCATGAAAGGTTTTTATTTCATCATCAAATCTGAAGCTTAGTTTTTCTGGATATAAGATTCTTGGTTGGCATCCATTTTCTTTCAGAGCTTGGTATATGTTGTTCCAGGATCTCCTGGCTTTGAGGGTCTGGGTTGAAAATCTGCTGAAATATGAATTGGTTTCCACCTATCCCCTATATATGATCTGATTCATCTCTCTTGCAGCCTTTAAGATTCTATCCTTATTCTGTATGCTAAGCATTTTCATCATCATAATGTGCCTTGGTGTAGATCTGCTGTAATTTTGTACATTTGGTGTCCTATAGGCCTCTTATACTTGATTTTCCAATTCATTCTTCATGTTTGGGAAGTTTTCTGATATTATCTCATTGAAGAGATTGTGCATTCCTTTGGTTTGAGTCTCTGTGCCTTTCTCTATCCCAATAAATCTTAGATTTGGTCTTTTAATGCTACCCCATAATTCTTGGATATTCTATTCTTGGTTTCTTATCATCTTCATTGTGTGATCAACTTTTTTTTCAAGATTGTACACTTTGTCTTCATTATCTGACATTCTGTCTTCCAAATGACCTAGTCTGTTGGTGATGCTTTCTATTGAGGTTTTTTATTTTATTTACTGTTTCCTTCATTTCAAGGTTTCCTGATTTTTTTTTCAGATTCTCTCTTTCTTGAAATAATCTTTTGCTAAGTGTATTTGTTCCCTTATCTCTTTGTTGGTGTGATGGACGGTTGCCTGTATGAGCTTTCTTATCTCTGTTAGAGTGACCCATTTTTGCCTGTACTTGCTCCTTTAGGTCATTCTTTAATTAACAGGTCATTTTATGTTCTAAAGTCCTTCTCTGACAGTTCATGTACTGCGCTGTCAGTGGATTCTGTTATTGTAGTACCTTGGTTTGTTTGGGGTACTTTCCTCCCTTGTTTTTTCATGTTGTCTATGTGTCTTCCTTTCTTGCAGTAAGGATCTGAGGTATTACAGTTTCTACCTTATAATCTTATAGTGTCCGTGCAGATTATCTGTGTCTCACCTTGGTGTTGGGCTTGCAGATCCTGCCAGTGTCCCATGATGGATGCTACTGCAACTAAAGGTGGTGGTGGCAACAGGGGAGGTAACTCAAGGTAGGCAGTGGGGGTGGCCCAAGATGGCTGCAACCACTTTCAGAGATGGGGCTGAAAGGGCCTTGTAATGGAAACATCTTCCTGTTTCAAGATGCAGCTGATTCTAGGCCCTGTCTGTTGTTGCAAGGTGGAGGCTGCTGCATGGGGAGGGATATGGCAATGGCTGCAGTGTCCCGAGATGGAGGTGGGGGAGGCCTGGGCTCCCAGGTGGGCCTGGGGGTGGTGCTGGGCCTGACCTGGACCTGGGCTCCTGTGGGGGTCTGCTGGTCAGCGGAGACAGTCCTGGGCCTGACCTGGGCCTGGGCTCCTGTGGGGGTATGTGGGTTGGCGGAGACAGTCCTGGGCTTAATCTGGGCCTGGGCTCCTGCACTGGTGGCAGGGGCTGATAATCTGTTTTTGATGTCTTCAAAATAAGTTTGATGACTTTCTTAAACACCGTTAATGGTATATAACTCACTTATTGTGATCTTACCCACTTAAAGTGGTTTTTTTTTTTTTGTATATTCTAGACATGTGGAGACATCCCAATGATTGAATGTTGGACATTTATCTCACTTCAAAGAAACTCTGTCTTATGTTTCATCTTTATCCTTTAAAAAGCATCAAATATATAAAACGAAATTAATAAAAATTTAAAATAAAGAACATGAGAAAGCTTAATAGAAAAAATTTAAAGTTATATTAGTAGGGTATAAATATTTAATGTGCATATACTACATATGACAATTTTTATAAAGTATTGCATTTGTAGGGATAAAGTCACCTTTGACTCAGAATTCTATTTACAGTTTTCTCACTAACTTGAACTCTAATAATCAGCATGAATTTAACACTATGAATGCTCAGTGGTTCATAAAAACTTCACGGATTCTCTGGAGGAGACCCGTCACAGAGGGATGATTCTTGGGTTTGCCTCCTGATAGAAATTAAACATTCCTAAGGGGACACCTTGTGATTTTTAAATCAAACCAAAGAAAAAAGAATTTTCCTGGCAAGGGATCAATCCCTCTTGCCCTCTTTCTGCCAACACACACACACACACAATATTGACTGAAAATTTTCTAATTGCTATCTACTTTGTACCCAGGGGAGCTGAATTACTTGCAAAGACACAAGAATAATAGACTTAATGAGGAGCGCTGAGAATCCAACCCTTGAGATGGTAGGAATTTTAAGCATGCCCTTCTCTCCCCTCATATACTCCTCTGCTCCAAGCTTCTGTGAAAACGCAAGTGGGCTCCCTAGGACTGGTTGTGCAGAAGGGATGTCTCCGGTGGTAGCCCTTGGAGAGAGTCAGCATGTCCAGTGTGGCTGGTGCAGCAAGAAGGGAAAAGAGAAGCTATGCACTGGATTGTACTCCAGGACAATGACCCTGGGACAGCCCAGGGAAGTCAGTCTATGAAGGCAAAGGTCCTGCATGTGCAAGGTACTTTATTTTCCACTGAATCATCTTTTCAGGCTCCCATTCTGCCTCTTTCCTTGCTCTCTGGAATTCTGAACCTTAATGCAAGAGTCTGAAATGGCCATTCCTTGAAGGCAGTGTTTTCTGGAGAGTTTCCCTATCTCCTCCTCTCCCTCCCTGGATGACAGGTCCCTATTAGATTCCCTCTTTCAATTCATTTATTTGTTAACTGCTCACTGAAGATCCCTCCTGCATGAGGTGTTGTTCAGACATAAATGGATTTTTTTTTATAATCTACCTATGCTGCTGTCAGACTGACTTAATGACGTCACTGAATAGCTGCAGATTGCGGTGATTGTCATTGTCACTATCAGTGCACTTCAGTGGCCACAACTACAGTCGTGATTATTTGTGATGTGTGGTACTCAGGCCAATTCTGATCTCATCTCAAGAAAAATATTGAATGTTCAAAGTTGGAGTACATTCTCTAGGGATGTTTATGAGGTGAACACAAATATCACAGCATTTTATTGTAGCTTTCCTATATTCTTTTTATATATTCTTTTTATTGAGTTAAAAAATTCTCCTTGGTTTCTACATGTCTGAGGATTCTTTGTCTTGCCGTTAAAAGAGCATCATAAGCTGCTGAATCTTTTCAAAGATGAAAGTGTGGGCCTCACACACTCGGTCCCTGCTGACCCTCATCCATCCCCTGCTCTCCGTCACTCCAGCCTCTCCTAACCCCTCCCAGTGTCAGCTTTCCATTGATAGGACAGCCACACCTTCTCTTCTCTCAGCCTAGATGTCTCTTCCTTCCTTCCTCTAATTACCATCACCCCCCCTTCAGCCCAGCATCCCTTTTTCAAAGAAGACTCTTCTTCCCACCTTCACAGATAAAATTAATATAAAATAACTTTTTTCTGTAGTGAATTAATTTATATTACCAGGCATTCATAATACTTATTCTTTTTCAATACTTATTTTTAAATCATCAATTTAGGTCTTTTAATTTTTCCAGGATGACTGATTTGCATAATGCTTGAATATTTGTAATAAAATCCATCAACTATAGATTTTGTTCATTAAATATGCTGATTTTAATAAAATACATCTCCAATCTGGAGCAGGGACACCGGAGCACAATCTCACACATTCTTGTGTTTCTGGTCCTGGGGATTGAATCCGAGGCACTTTTCCACTAAGCTACCTCCCAGCCCCTTTTATTTTTTATACCCAGATATGGTCTTGCTGCATTTCCCAGGCTTTGCCTGCCTTTTGGAATATTCTTGCCTCTGAATCCTCAATAGCTGGCTGCCATATGGGGGGCTCCTATCCAAGAAGCAAGGTTCAGGGCTCTGGCAGTTGAAAGAAGATCCGAGGTGCAGTTGGGATAGTAGACAGGCCTTATTCAGAGGTGGCAGCAGCCGATCCCCCCAGGCCATGTCCATAGATCTTTTTCTCTATTCAGGCCAGACAAAGAAGGCACAATGCCAATAGGTTACATTAGTGCACACATACTCACAAGAAAATGTTTATGACCTTGAGTACATAAACCGAGCCAGGGTGTTTATGACCTTGGGTACATACTAAATACACCTCCCTCCAAAAGCCTTGGAGAGGGAGCCTAATTATAGCCACCATGGGCCTGCCCAATCCTGAGTTACAAGCATGCCCCCCCTACACAGGCTTTGTACTTGAAGTTAATGGTGGTGTCTTCTCTTTCCTTCTCTTGTGTATATAGTCCACACACTGATTCCTCCTTTGGAAGCCTTCACCTGGCAGCAATTCTCTGAAAGGAGCCATAGGGAGCTTCATTGGTTTGAAGACCTGTATGCCGTTAAAAGAAACAACTCAGATGTTGTATTCATGATGATTGTAATTTCATCCTTCATGGCTGCCCCAGTGAAGAGGGGTACTGACAAACAGTAGCCAGGCAAGACAGATGTATTTCGACGTTTAAGAACAAAAGCTCATACTTACAAAATGTTCATTGCTATGTCATGGGAACTGCAGGAGAAAAATTACATGCATTATCTCTTTTAATTTCACTCTCCAACCATGTAGTGAATATTCATGATTCTTACCATAGACGTGAAGGATATCCATCTAAGAGAGTCTAAATATTTTGTCTCAAGACCACACAAATGCTAAAGTCAAGGGTCAAATTTTTTTCTGATATCTGAAATCTAGAAATAAATAAGGAATAAAAAAAGGGAATCTCATGAAAATTGAAGGGAGAACAGTAAAGCAGAGGAAGGGGATCAAGGGAGAGGAAGGAGGATGAGAAAAGGGAGGAAGAGAGGAATGAAATTGACCCAATTATGCCATCTGCCTGGGTGACTGCATCACAATAAGTCCCACGTTTGTGTGTGATTATAATGCAGAAGTTTGGAAAGGTAAAGGCATATGAGGATCAGTAAAGTAGAGGGGAAAAGTTGGGGGAGGGAAAAAAGGAGGGAAAGAGGAAGTCCTGGGGAAAGAAATAGAACACATTGTATCCTATGCATTTATGAATACACCAAAGGGAACCCCACTAGTATGTATAACTATCATGCACTAATAAAAAAATTAAAGTAAATAAATAAAAAAAAAACCACACAGAGGGTGTGTTGATAAACCAAATTCATATCAAGGGAAGTCTGACTCAAGATCCCCATTTCTAAATGTCCCTCTACCATTGGTATCTCAGAAATGTTATGCATTTGAAATAATTATCATAAAAAAGGAGCTTAACAATGAAAATGTCATATCAATAATGACAACAATGATTTTTTTTAGGTTTTACTGTCCACAAGGCATTTTAGACCTCAAAAACATAGGAATAGTAATAATCATACTTTTTTCTAAGAAAAAGATTATGCCATGGTAATTAACTCTCACAAATCTATAAAGTGTCAAGTTACGGAATAAAGGATTCTTGGATTTAAAAAAAATCTATGTTTAATCACTGTCTTAGAGGTATGTAATGAATAAGTATTAGTATCACCTGGAGCCGATCCTGAAATGTCTTTGAACAGTTTGGAAAAAAAGTTGATGTTCGAGAATGAGTGATTGATACAAAGATGGAAATTTCTTCTAACCTGAAGAAGTTAAGAAAATTGTACACATTTAAGTGGCAATGGTGGGTGACTTGGATGAGTGAGTCATAGTCACTGGTAGGACCCAACACAGGATGAAGGATGCCCTAGGGTGACGTAGAAAGGAGAAAACTTTCCCTGAGGTGCCAGTTGGCGGTTTAAATGAACACTGTGTTTCCCTCTTTCTCCAGAAGGTATACCAGCTTCATGGAAGCAGAAAACTGCACACAGGTGTCAAAATTCCTGCTCTTGGGCCTCTCAGATGATCCTGAACTGCAGCCAATGTTCTTTGGACTGTTCCTGTCCATGTGCCTGGTCACAGTGCTTGGGAACCTGCTCATCATCCTGGCTGTCAGCTCTGACTCCCACCTCCACACCCCCATGTACTTCTTCCTCTCCAACCTGTCCTTCAATGACATCTGCTTCATCTCCACCACGGTCCCCAAGATGCTAGTGAACATCCAGGCACAGAAAAAGGGCATCTCCTACATAGAGTGCCTGGCACAGGCATATTTTTTAAGTACTTTTGCTGGAATGGATAATTTCCTACTGACCATGATGGCCTATGACCGTTTTGTGGCCATCTGTCATCCATTGAGTTACACAGTCATCATGAATCCCCGGTTCTGTGTCCTTCTGATCCTGCTATCTTGGTTCATCATTTTCTGGGTGTCTCTGATTGATATTCTACTGGTGAGGAGACTGAACTTCTCCACTAGAACTGAAATCCCACATTTCTTCTGTGGATTGGCTCAGCTCCTTAATGTGGCCACCTCTGATACCCTTATCAACAATATCTTTCTGTACGTGTCGACTGCCCTGTTAGGTATGTTTCCTATGACTGGGATCCTCTTCTCTTACTCTCAGATAGTCTCCTCCTTGATGAAGATGTCCTCCGTTGCTAGCAAATATAAAGCATTTTCTACCTGTGGGTCTCACCTCTGTGTGGTCTGCTTGTTCTATGGAACAGGGCTTGTGGAATACCTCACTTCTGCTGTGACCCATTCTTCTCTGAGAACCATGATTGCCTCCATGATGTACACTGTGGTCACCCCCATGCTGAACCCCTTCATCTACAGCCTGAGGAATAAGGATGTGAAGGGGGCCCTGGGGAGACTCCTCAGCAGAGCAGCCCCTTGTCCCTGATGGACCACTGACCTCTGGATCTGAGGAACTAGAGTCTGTACCATAATGCAAATGTGAACTTGAATATCTAGGCTCTTTTTTCATCCCTAAAATACATGCTTAATTTCTTCTATTTGCTATGACTTCTCTTATGTATATTTTTGTATATATTTCCCCCCAACAACTCCTTTACTAACCTCTTTTCAGTTTTCTTCCTTATACATGGCTCATAAAGTTCCAAGATTGGTGAAATTTCTTATAGACAATTTCTGAAATTTCCCCTTTTATGGGAATGGTGAAATTAAATTGACAAAACTATCTTATGTACATATATGAATATATCACAGTGAATTTCAACTTTATATATATATATATATATATATATATATATATATATATATATATATAGAAAGGTTAATAAAATAGGTACTTGTCACTCTGTTTCTCTATATGCTTAATAAAACACTGTTGAAATCTTAAGAACTGTTTGCTAATCTTGTTCCCAGAATGTGCTGTCCCCAACTGTGGACTGTCTGCTAATCTTGTTCCCAGAAAGAGCTGTCCCCAACTGCCAAACTACAAAATGTAACTTCTCTCCCGCCCTCTCCAGGGAAAGTATATAAGCTCTGCTCAAGCTGTTCTCGGGGCTCTATCTCTCTTTGCTTTAGAGAGCTCGGACCCCAGCATGCTGGTCTCCAAATAAACCCACCCTTCTGCTGTTGCATAAGACAGTCTCTTGTGGTCGCTTACTCTGACGATTCGCGGACCCTTACAATATACATATATATATATGTAAACCATTGATTAAAAAAATCTATAAAATATAAATTTATAAAATAAACAAGGAAGACCAGTAAAAGTAAAAGACAGTGAACAGGGAGAGGGAAGATGGAAGGAAAATAGGAAATATTGGGAACCCCCCAACTATATTCTAGGCTTATATAATTATGTCCAAATTAATGACAATATTATGTCTAAGTATAATGTAATAATAAGTGAAAATTTAAAAAAATGAAGACTTTCATATCAAATGCCATCATGATTTTGTTAGAATTTATAGCTTGAATGTTGGTGTTTGTCACTTGAACTTGAATGTTATTTTTGTTTTCTCTGGAAGAAATGGAATGAAAATCATCAGAGTGCTTCTTGTATCTGTCCTGTGCTTGCTGATTTTCATATTTGATTTTACTTATTCTGAAAAGATTGCTTTGATGTATTTTCTCTCATTCACACAATTTCTGAAGGGAAGATACCCCTCAGGGGCATGAGAATGAGCCTATGCTGAGTGCAAGCCCCTGCCTTTGCTATCTTAGGTTTTGTAACAACAGTGGTTGGATTTTGAGCATGAAGGCTGGAGTCTGCCTTTGAAAGCAGTGTGCTGCTAGGACTCATGGTGGTATCAAGGGCTTTGGGTGACCCCGACATGTTGCTCTGTTCTTTGTGATCCTTGCAGTGTTTCCTTTCAAAATCCTTCTTTCTTCCTGTCTTCTCCATTCTCTCCTTCCCAACTTCCCTCCTTCCTCCTCTGGTTGTTTGGGTTAATGTTAACTATTTATCTTCTTTCTGTAACTGAGTAATTTTTCTCTTTACGTGTGCATCACTAGTTGCTTTTATATTAATCTTTTGTTGGTCTTTTAATTTCTGCCATTTTGATATTGTGAACAGTAGTGCCTAAAAGGATGTTTGTGAACATTGATTATTTGAGTATAGTCGTATGTTAAAATAATAAGCTTTGGGAGGTGACAGACGGTATATTTGATACTGGTCCCATAAGATGAGGTTGTCTAGTGACATCCTAGCCATGTGAGTTTATGTAAGTGACCTGTGATTTTGCACAACAGTGAAACTGCCAAAAGATGCATTTCCTATGGTTCAACAGTGCACGGTTATGTGGCTGTCAGTTGCTTGGGTAATATATACATAGAAGTAAGACACTGGGTGATAAGGCAATGGTGTATTCAACTTTTTAAGGAATCATCAAACTGCTGTTTTGTTGTAGCTGGTGTGTTTCACATCTAATGTGTGAAGGTTCTGGTGTCTTTACGTCATTGCCAAAACTCGTCATCTTCAATTTGATCTAAACCAAAGCTTCCTCTTGGCTGTGAAGTGGTATCTCTTCATGCTTTGGATTTGTGTTTCCTTATGACTAATCGAGCATCTTTTCAGGTGCTTGTTGTCAGTTAATAAATCTTTTGTGGGTAAATGTCGTATCGAGTCTGTGCTCCTTTCCTAATTTTGTAGATTATGTCATCATCGGGGTGTCCAAATGGGGCCCAGGTCCTTGGTGTCCCAAACAAAGAACTGAGCAAAATACACACAGGTGACAGGCAATGGTTACCTATGGGACCTGATTAGCACATTGTCCAATTTCCCCCCATTGGTCATTTTAAAGTACTTGCAAGGTACTTTATTTTCCACCAAATGATCTTCTTCTGCCTCCTTTCCTTGCTTTCCGGAATTCAGAACCTTTTCCGATAAGTCAGATTTACCCATTCCTCAAAGGTAGTACTTTCTGGAAAGTTTCCCTCTCTTCTCCATTCCCTCCCATGAATTCCAGGTCCTCATTAGATTTCCTGTTTCAATTAGCTTATTAGTAACTGCTCACCCAAGATCCATTATGCATGGGTCATTGTCCCTTTTGTGCTTGATGTGATTGGGTGTTTCTTCTGTCATCTACCTGTGCTTGCCGTCAGATGTGAGTTAATAACATCATTGAATAGTTTTGTATTTTGGTTGTTGTCATTGTCATTATCTGTTCATTTTAGTGGCCACTATATATATAATCACATAATCATTTCTATTTTTTTGGTAGTCAGGCCAATTCAGTGCTCTGGAGAATACTGAATGATTGCCATGTTTATGAGCTGACCACAAATATCTATAATATTGTATTGTAGCATTTTCTTTTTATTAGGGTTTTCCAACAATCATTTTTTCATTGAGTTAAGAAGTTATTGTAGTTTCCTCATGTCTGAGGATACTCTGGCCTGGCTGCTTAAAAATAGCATTAGCTGCTAAATCTTCTGAAGGCCATTTTTCTACTGTGATTTTTGTTATGATTTCTCTTCATTTGTCCTACTTCTTTTTTTCTGCTGTAACTGACATGCTGGTCTTAGTCTTTGTTACACATCCAAGGTTAGCATTTGTGGAACATCTACTAGGTGATAGGGACTCTGTCAATCCCTGTAAAGAAATTTGAGAGAAAACAAACTCACAAACGGTCACAAACTCAGGTCTACAGATAAGTGTAAGTTTGCCAGTGTGAGAACAACATCAAGGAGACCCCAGGATCTGTTCTGCGGACCTCACACACTCGTCCCTGCTGACCCTCACCCTCACTCTGTCCCTGCTGAGCTCTCCATCATAATGGCCTCTCTTAACCCCTCCCGATGCCACTCTCCACCTGAAAGGACAGCCCCACCTTCTCTTCTCTCAGCCCAGGATTTCTCTTCCTTCCTTTCTCCCTCTAGTTAACCACGACCCCTCCTGCCTCTCAGCCCAGAATCCCTATTTCAGAGAAGACTCTCCTTCCAACCTTTGACAGACTGAATTGGTTTAAATTTACTTTTTATGTCTTGAATTAATTCACATAGCCAGACTTTAATAACACTGTAAATATTTTTTAAAACATTTTTTAAGTTGTAGATGGACACAGTATCTTTATTTATTTTTATGTGGTGCTGAGGATGGAACCCAATGCCTCACACATGCAAGGCGGGCACTGTACCACTGAGCTACAGCCTTAGCCCCTGTAATTCTTTATTTTTAAGCCATCAATTTATCTTTTAATTTTTCCAGGATGATTAATCTATATAATGCTTAAATATTTGTAATCAAATCAATCAATTTTATATTTTGGCCGTTATCTCTGGTGATATTAATACAAAACATCTCCACTCAAAAACATGGACACATGAGCACACATACATCCTTATATTCAATTTTTCTTTCTTTTTTCTGGTACTGGGGTTTGACTCAAGGTGCTCTACCACTGAGCTACATCTCCAGCCCTTTTATGTACTGAAACAGGGTCACTAATTTGCCCATGCTGGCTTCAATTTGTGCTGCTCCTGCCCCTCCCTTTGAGTAGCTCCTTATAGGCACGGACCACCCGCAGCTGCAGCTCTGACTGCTATTGTGGTTGTTAACAGTTGTTTCCTTTCTGAGTGGTGCTGAGAATTGAGTCCAGCATATGGAGCATGTTGAGTGGGTGCTTTGCTGATGAGCTACACCCCTAGCCCACTCGGGAGAAATTTCACCTTATTCCAGCCATGACCTATCCCCCCACTACCTGGGTCTACTTGGGGCAGGTTATGTGCTAGGGACTTTTCCCTATTTTGTAATTTGAAGTATCCACTAAGGTTCAAACCTTCCTTTCATCCATCAACTTCCTGAGCCCTTACCAGGTTAAGCTGCTTCTCTGCTGGGTTATGACCAAGAATGGAAAATCCAACACCCCTCCTTTGCCTGGTGCCCAGTGGAACCTCAGTCTGTCCTGGGGACTGAGAAGAATACAGTATCAGATAGAAATTTTCAGATGCAGACAACCAAGTGAGGAGAAGACACAGGTATGGAGCCCACAGGACTTGGAACAACTAAAGGATTGGAGATACAGGCTCATTATTCTGATTATGGGACCTGGAGGGTCACTGCAGAAGCTGACAGCTAGTAGTAATATTGATCCATGTTATCATAATCTCTAAAGACTTCCGATATTAGCAGTAGAAGAAGAAGAGAACATGGATATCTACAAAAGTTTTGGGACTCTATCTCTACTCCAGAGATAGTTCATGCATACAATTCATACCACTCCTTTCTTTTATTTTTTTTTCAAGACTCATCTTTTTATTTTGTTTTTTTATTGTGGCAAAACATACAGAGCCAAATATACCACCATTGAAACTACTTAGTTGCATTTGTCCGTTGGCATTAATTATATTCACATACTTGTGTAATCATGGCTATCGTCCATCTCCAAAAATGTTTCATCCTCTGGATTCACAGGTTTGTACACATTTTAAAAATGAATTTAGAAAGAAAGGACATTTTCCCTACCATAACTTGTGAATCTGAAATGATGCCTAAAATATCCAGAGATTGTGAGCTGGAGAAACATCACAGGAGCTGGTTCTGGGGACTTTGCATACATTCTCAGTCATTCCTTCCTAACTTTTCTCCCTTATACATGGTCCATAAAGGTCCAAGTTTTTTTAAACAGGTATTCCTGAGATTTCCACCTTGACTTAAGATAGATATGGCATGAGAAAAATATCCCTAAGATGAAAGAAAAAAAATAAATGCAAATATAATACCAGCAAAATGTAGGACTATGTTTTGGTGACAGTGTCACAAAACAGACAAATGGGCTAACATTCACACAGCAGTGCATTATTCACAAGGGTGAAAAGATGTAAGTCACTCCAATGCCCATGAATGGATATACACATAAACTCCAACATACCAAACTACAATAGACTATTTCAGCCATAGAGAGGAGCAAGTGGATTTTTACCAACAAACCAGCCAAAAGACAGGAGGGAAAAAAGAAGTAAGGAATAAATGAAGGAGAAAAGGAAAGAAAGAATAAATGGAAATAAGGAATGTTCATAAAATAATAAAAAATCAGAGTTACCGAAGGCATCTTATCAGTAAGAATCATATGAACAAACCCACATTAAAAATTAGATTTCAAATTTCAGGTTGAAAATTGAAGCATTGCTCTAATGAACAGTAGGATACCAGAGTCAGTGAGGGCTCTGTGTCAGGTCCAGTATTTTGTCCAACCCAGTCTTCCTTTGGAAAATGTATGAATGAGAGCAAATATCTCAAAGTGTTTTCAAAATTAAATCAGGTCATACAGATAAAGTGACCAGCACAGTCATGATATGATGAGCACTTTGCTTTGATGATTTGTACCTTTTTTTTTGCTCCAGATAAAGTAAAACAAAATACAAAACAATAAATTAAGTGAAAGAACACGAACATTCTACCAACGATTTTTTTTTTTTTTTTAGGAAACCATGCCAACATGTGATAGACTTAAGTCAAGTTGGAAATCTCAGAAGTACCTGTGAGAAACCTTTAAAAACTTGGACCTTTATGGACCATGCATGAGGGGAAAAAGTTAGGAAAGAATTACTGAGTGTGTATGTAAAGCCGTAGATGGTTTAAGGATAGTAGACAACAAGTACATCTCTGGGGAGAAAAAGAACCAAGATCTAAAATCCACAGTATTTGTTTTGGGGAACCCAACGCTCAGTTCTGAGCTGAGTGATCCATCAGGAACAAGACACTGCTCTTTCTACGAGTTTCCGAAGGGCCCCCTTCATATCTTTGTTCCTCAGACTATAGATGAAGGGGTTCAGCATGGGGGTGACCACAGAATACATCACTGAGGTGATCATGGTTCCCTGAGAAGATTGGGTCACGGCAGAACTGAGGTAAACCCCAAGTGCTGTTCCGTAGAACAGGGTGACCACACAGAGGTGGGACCCACAGGTGGAGAATGCTTTGTACTTGCTCACAGAGGAGGACATCTTCATTAAGGAGGAGATAATCCGAAAATAAGAGAAGAGGATCCCAGTGACAGGGAACACACCCAGCAGAGCGGTGGCCATGTAAAGAAAGACTTTATTGACGAGGGTGTCAGAGCTGGCCACCCTGAGAAGCTGAGTCACTTCACAGAAGAAATGTGGGATTTCAGTGCCCATGGAGAAGGTCAGTCGATTCAACAGCAGAATATGAATCAGAGAGAACCAGAACATGATGATCCAAGACATCAGAACCAGGAGGACACAGAACCAGAGGTTCATGATGACTGCATAGTTCAAGGGGTGGCAGATGGCCACAAAGCGGTCATAGGCCATTACAGTCAGTAGGAAATTATCCATTCCAATAAAGGTATTAAAAAAATATGCCTGAGTAAGGCACTCTATGTAGGAAATGTCATTTTTGTCCTGTGCCTGGAAGTTCACTTTGGGGACTGTGGTGGAGATGAAGCAGATATCAATGAAGGACAGGTTGGAGAGGAAGAAGTACATGGGGGTGTGGAGGTGGGGGTCAGAGGAGATGGTCAGGATGATGAGCAGGTTCCCGAGCACTGTGACCAGGTACATGGACAGGAACAGTCCAAAGAGGATGGGTTGCAGGTCTGGATCCTCTGAGAGGCCCAGGAGGAAGAATTGGAATAGGCTTGTATGGTTTTTTGTTTCCATAAAGCCAGTGTATCTTCTGGAAAAAGAGAAAAGCAAGTTCAATGAACAGTCAACTGAAACCTCAGTTAGCTCTCACTTTATAATATCATCCTAGGGTGTTGGCCTTCATTCTTTATTTATTTCTGTCAGTGAGTGTGATTTATTCAGTTCAGTGGCACCCATTTCTCTTTCAAAGCATATAATCATTCATAGGGTATCACTAAGTTGCTCATGGCCTTGTTAAATTGCTGAGACTGTGGTCATTGCTATTTCCTTATTTGTTATATTTTAAATGCCCTGGTGCTGAGTAGGAGTCTGAGTAAATGAGAGTTGTCATTATTATTACCAGTGTTATTTAAGAACTCCTTTAAGATATTTTGAACATATAAATATCTCAATATGATGTGATTTAGAAATGGGATTGATTCCTGAGTCCAGAGTTTGTAGAATAGAGATTTGCCCCTCATTGTACTATCTTTGTGACCTTGAAGGTGTTATTTAAGGTCACAGTACCATTCTCCACAGCAGGAGCAGTGAGCATTCACTGCGTGGGAGGATTGAAATGTGAAATTGAATGAGATGATGTGATTTTCTACTGTGGCCCCGGTGACACACCCAGGGTGTTTAATATATGTGTTCTTCTATTCTGAGTAGGACAACCTACTCAGAAGCCTGGATGTTGAACCGAGAGAGGAAGACGGGGTCACAGTTAATAAGAGGACTTAGGAACAAAAACCATTTTCAGAGGAGAGAGAAGGATCTATGTTGGTTCTGTCAGTTGGTGAGCTTGGTGCAGGAGGGGCTTGGAGGAGCCATGTGATGAAGACAGGGCAATGGCAAGGAGGGACAGAGTGTGTGGGGCCCACAGTGGGGCTTCCTGTGCTCGTCCTTCATGACCTCACACCAGTGAACTCATGTTGATTGGTGAGTCTGAGACTGTGATAGTTTTGTCTCATCATTTGTCTCTCCAGTGACTTACACAGTGGCTGTCACATTGTAGGGTGGAACAAATGCAATCTTGGAAGTACAATAAATATGGAGAGCAGAATGTTTTCTATAACACAAAAGAGAAATTGTCCAACTAATCATATGCCTGGATACGGGCACGAAATTGGAGAGTAATGGTGAATTAAAGAACATGCATTCAAATCTATTTTTTCAGGTTTTAAAAATAGCTCTTGTTTTTTTTAAAGTTAATGTGTGCATTACAGGAAAAATAAAAACACAAGCCAAAGAACAAAGTCCTCCAGTCACAAGCAGCTTACTTGGATCTGTCCCTCTAGGTCGTGCATATACATACTCAATGTCCCATTCTGTGTGATTGAGATCGTAGTTTGTATCATGTTTTCCCACACATTATGAATGTTTTTGATAATCAAGAATACACTACACCATCTCAATTTGTTTATCCTTTCTTGGGGACAAAAATTTCACCTTCCTCTTCTCCCTCTTCACCATTCCAGTGACTACAACAGGCCCCTAGAGGACATATTGGCAGAGTTACAACTAAAACAATGCATTTTCTGAATGCTCAATTTCAAATGAGACAGAGCAACAGAATACACCAAGGTTATTTCATTACTAGATTTCTGCTTCTAAAATATTAGCCAGAATGGATGTCCCCAATGACTTAAAGTATTCCTATAGGACCGCTGGAAGATGCACACCCATCGGTGGCTCACATCACAATGTAAATCATTGTGTGCTTCCTGGTGCCCCTCTGCTGCTGGTCTGATGAGCAAATCCTGGCACACACTGCCCAGAGCTAAAATAATTCCATGTCCAAGATGCATCTTTTCTTTCAATTATAACAAAAAGATATTCACAAATTGGCTAACTCACTAGCTCTAATTTTTGTGATTCATTGTCACCTCAGAACATCTAGATAGCATAGATGGTGTGAAATAAAGCATGAAATTTGTGCACAATAAACACAAGTACTTTACCAAAAATGCACATACAGATCTATGGTTATAATCTAAACCTATCTTCCAGATGTGGAGATACTAGCAAAGAGCACTTCCCCTCACCCTTCCTCTTCTCCCTCTTCACCATTCCAGTGTCTACATTCAGGACTATGCCTAGTTCCAAGAGGTGGATTAACAAAGGTCATTCCCAGAAGACAGTTCTTCCTAAAATTTAAGAAAAGGACATTTATTTAGGGATTATTTTGCTACTTCTAACAAATTTAGGGCATCAGGATTTATCCTTTAATGCCTAGCAATATTAACCAAAATGCACATGTAACAATGGCTAGATGACTTGAACTAATCTAAGGGGCACAGGATGCTTCTCTATGCATACTTTCTCCTTCCCCCACCCACCACCTAGAGAACCTTCAGCACACTCTCCAAGACATCAATTTCAACAATTCCATTCCCCTAAATGGCAAGCATGCCTATGTAGTAACGAAAAATACTTAAAGGGCATTACTTTAATCGTCTTCTTTTACAATGTGTTGTGCACTTTTAAACATTTAGAAATACTGGATGTTTCCAACAAGGACTTAAATTTCCAACTATACATACAGTATCACTGAATAAACCACAAAAACTTACTAAATGAAGGCTACACTTTGAATCAAAACCCTTCTTTTTTTAAAGGGTAGAATTGGATAGTGTCTTCCAAACAGGAACGTTCTGGCCTAGAACCCTTCCTCTTCTAGTGTCTTATTGACCCAGGGGTCAAATCTATTTTAAAACAAAAATACAGAATGAACACGCAAAACTAATTCTGGCAATGGAAGTCAGTTTAAGAAGAACATATTTGTTAATAATCGCTGAACTAGGTCTCTTTGAAGTGAAATCATAACAAAACACAACAAGTAAAATTAATTTGAGAAAATTTAGCAGTCATTACTATGAGTAGCAGCCAGGGCTGAGACTGTTGGTAAAGGAAGAAACCAAGAATAATTCCTTCACCCAGTAAAGAATGGTTATTGTCAAACCACATCCACCAAGACAGGCTACATTATAACACTGTGGCATTTGAAAATTCATGAACAGGCCAAGACATTCTCTTCCAACTTCTACCACTTGATATTTCCCTGAACACTTAATAATGTCGATGATCAGAGAAAAGGAAATTGGACTGACTGTTGAGTGTCAGAAAATATCACATGGGGGATCTTAAGGTGAAACCATGGCTGTCGCATCACAGAACTAATAAGAGCTCTCAGTAAGTCAAAGATGCCAGTAATAAAGGTTAGGGAAAACTAAATCAAATTTAGAGAAAACCAGATAATCCCCCAGGCAATTTAGATCTTCACTGAATCATTCACACATAGATACCTGGATGCCGGGAAATCTGTCAGCAGCCTGCAATTTATAGACAAGAGTGCAGAAGAGCAGGAGAGTCTCCAGAAAAAAAAAAAAAAAAAACTTTCAGGAGAAAAGTTGTAGATTCCCAAGATCAGTAGATGGGGAAACAGAGAAACAGATGGAGGAGACAGGTCTCCATGGAAACTGAAGTGCCTTCAAAGCACAAGGACTTCACAGACTACAGAAATTTGATACAGTCCTATTCTCATTTCAGCGATAAAACATGATACCCACATTCTCTGCATTTTCATCTTACTCTTCCAGCCTGAGTGGAGCACACCAACTCTCTCCAGTCATGTTGCTGCAGTTTCCTCTTCCCAATGTCTGTCTGCAGGAAGCACCCTGGGCTGTCGCTGAGGCTGAGATCACAGAAGTGCAGGTGGGAACCCCAGGAGCATTATTAAATTTTCTGCCATCTTGGAGTTCAAATTCTCAGCGCTCCTCATTAAATAAATTGTTTTATTTTCTTTCATACTCTCCACACTATTCAGCTCTTTTGGGGTACAAAGAAAATGGCGGAGTGGAAAAGTCTCAGCCAGTTTTTTATTTGTGGAGTCGGCGGCAGGGGAACATATTTCCTTCAAGAGAAAAATCCCATTTTTTAAAAACTTTGGTTTGTTTTATAAATCATAAGCTGTTGTCCCCTATGGAAAGGATACTTTCTTTAAGGAACCGGTCTCAGGAAATAGCTCCTGTCCCATGACTCCATTTGACCATCTTTGGGGATCGTAGACATTATTTCACAATGTCATGGGAGAAAAGAATTCCCTTCTTTTTAGTTTTCTTTACCATTTTTATTATTCAAATTTATTTGTCCATTTATTTGTTTACTTAAGTTGGCATATAAAATTGTACACACACATATTCAATGTGATACTTGGAAATATTTTGTGTCATGCATCAGTTGGATCTAAAACATAACTTTTGCATCATCTTATTAGTTAACGTTGTGGTGAGAACACCTAACATTTTTCAATAATACACTGTATCATCACTAACTATAATAGTCACCATGCTGTGCAGTAAATCTCTTGAAATTATTTCTCAAATCTAAATGTGTTTGTGTAATGATGACCAACATTTTCCCAGCACATCCCCAAAGCACCAGCCTGTGGTAACTACTGCTCTGCTCTCTCTAAATCAACTTCTTAAGATCCAACAAATGAACGGGATCCTGTGCTGTTTGTTTTTTTCATGCTGAGCTTCAGTTCACATAATGTCCTTCAAGGTCGTCAGTGACAGGATCTCCTCTTTTTACGCCATGTGGTATTCACTGTGTTTGTACCATGCAGCCAACCATCCTGCCTGTCTCATGCCTCATCATTGCTTTTTCCCTCTAGTAGAGACTGGCATAAGTTCTGACCTGACGGTGATTCTCCATTGATTGGCAAGATCTAGGGGAAATTACATTACCTCCCGTCTCAATTTCCGAATTAGTAACAACAAGCATTGTATCCAAGGTTTTAATTTGTGCGGAAGAAGGTACATAAAGCCCTCCATACAGTGAAACTAGCCTATACCACTTGTTAGCCCGCTATGATTAGTGACTTCCCATTTTTTAATTTTTTTTCTGTGCTTCTCTCTGCTCACTTTGAACGAAGCCTGCGCACAGCTCCTGTCTGGGCATGCGCACCAGCACTACGGCCGCACCCTCTCCAAGTCAATCATTGGGTGAGGGAAAGGGGGAAACTAGACTCGCTTCCACCGGCTGTGTACAATTATGTGGTTAAAACAGCCTAAGGCACAGGTTAAAAGGAGTAGAAAGCTCTGTGCTCTCCTTGGCAAAATCAGAACCTCTCAGGCCCGCCCCGGCTCCACGCTAGAAGGTGAGCCTCGCCATCTGCAGCTAACAGGGGAGGGAGCACACCGCCTAGCCGACTTTTCATTGGCCCAGAGTCACAAAGGCCAGAGGCTTTCCCCCATTCCCCTCGCTGAGTGGTTGAGGCCAAAAATCAACTCCTATGATCATTGGTTGAGCCGGCTGTCAGTCATTCTGCGTCTTTGGCCGGATCTATAAGCGCAGCGTGGTACCCTAATGACGTGATTCCCTTAGGCTGGAGGAGACCTGTGACCTCTGAGAGGCCGCCCCCGAGACGAGGTGAATTGGGACGGGGAGGGAGGCCGGCTCTGAGAGGGCTGGAACATCCAGGCCTGTGCTAGGACCTAGGTTGGGTGGGAAGGCTCTCCGCTTCCACCATGGGGCGCTGGGCCTAGGTGCTTGCGGAAGCAGAGGGAGGCCTGGTCGTGCAGGGAAGGGGCCCAGACTGCCCACTCCCGCCTTTGCCCGGAGCTGCAGCACAAAGCCTCCTTGCTGGCATGGCCATTAAAATTATTATTTTTTAAAATAATTCAAATTAAAATAAAGGAGATGAAAGCCCCCAGCTGATCTCCCAGCCCCAAGTAGACATGTCTGGGAGGCCTGAATCCCACTTCTGCACATTCCCCTACGTGGCAACAGCAGAGAGAGGTAAGGTAACTGTTGAGTTCCTGTGAGGGACCTGGGCAGAGGTTACTCCCACACACTTTTAGAATACTCATTGCTGACAAGACTGGAGTAGTAACCAGGAGAGTGGAGAGAAATAAAGACTTTCCAAGATACACATAAAGGAAAAGTGGATGTCCACATGTAGAAGATTGAAGCCAGATCCCTACTGCTCACCCTGTACAAAAATCTACTTGAAATGGATCAAAGAAATTAATGTGTGAACTGACAATTTGAAAATATTAGAGGAAAATAGGCAAAACAGTTCAAGATATAGACACAAGCAATGATTTCTAGAATAGGACTCCAGGGGCTCAGGAAATAAAAGGCAGAGTTGAAAAAATCAGATTAGATCAAAATAAAAACCTTTTGCACAGCAAGGAAACATCATGATGATGGTCCTACAGAAAGGACCAAAATCTTTGCTAGCTGATCATCTGACAGAGGGTTAATATTCAAAATGTGTATAGAACTTGAAAAACAATACCAAAAGAATAAATAAACCAATTAAAAAGGGGAAATGATCTGAAAAATGCTTCTCAAGAACAGTGCAAATGGCTAATAGATATATGAAAAAATTGCTCAGCATCTTTCTCTCTATGAGAAATCAAATCAGAATTGGCTTTGAGATTCTATCTCACCCAAGTCAGAATGGGATTTATTAATGCAAAAATGAAAACAAACCCACAAATGTTGGTGAGGATGTGGGGAAACAGGAACCCTGGTAGTCTGTTGATGGGAATTTAAATAGTACAACCGCTATAGAAAACAGTATGGAGGTCCTCAAAAGACTACCATGGGATTCCCACTCCTGCATTTTGACCCAAAGAAAAGGAAGTCAGCACACATGCTGTTTTAATCAGCTTTTCATCCCTGTGACAAAATACCTGACATTAAACAACTTAAAGGAAGATAAATTTATTTCAGATCATGGTTTCAGTCCATGGTTGTTAGTTTCCATTGCTTTGGGCCTATGGTGAGGCAGAACATCAAGACTGAAGGAAGTGGCTGGGGAAAGCTCCTCAGATCAAGGTAGCCAAAACCAGAGCAGGGGAGGGATAAATTCTTCACAGGCTTGTGTGCAGAAACCTACTTCCTCCAACTAGGTCCCACTTCTAGTAGTCCATTCAGCTATTAATGGATTTAGTCACTGATGACGAAGGTAGAGTCTTCATGATGCAATCGCTTCCTAAAAGCCCCACCTCTGACTATTGGTGTGTTCAGGACCAAGCCTTCACTATGGAGACTTTGGTGAACAAACCAGAATTCCTATATACCCATGTTTATTGTGGCCCTATTCATAGGAGCCAACATATGGCATTAATGTAGGTGCCCATTAACAAATGAATGGATTGGAAAACAAACACCCCCACCCTCCACTAAACCAAGCCTTATATACATAATGGAGTAGTATTTAGCCATGGAGAAGAATGAAATCATGTCATTTTCAGGAAAATGGATGGAACTGGAGAACATCGTGTTAAGTGAAGTAAAACAGACCTAGAAAGACAAGAATTTCATGTTTTCTCTTATTTGTGGAAATAAAAAACAAACAAAAACCTTGAGAATAGAAGACTCCTATGATCAACTCCTATGATTATTGGCTGGGAAGGGGAAAAGTAGGGAAGGGGAAAAGATGGGAAGACAGTTTAGTTTGGATCTGCCTGGACATGTCAGCTCTGGGCTCATTACATCTGAACTTTTCCTACTTTCATGAAAATAGACATCTAACTTTCTGAAATAAACTATTACTGCAATATGATCCCTCTGTTGCATTACTGGACACATATCCAAGTCAATAAGATGAGCATGTTTAAGAGATGCCTACTCTCCTATGTTCTGCAGCTGAGATATGGAATCAGCCTTAGTGTCCATCAGCATAGGGTGAAAAGAGAAAATATGTATATACACAAAACCAAATACTACCTGGAAAATGGAAACAAAACTTTTTACTTTTCATGACAAAATTTACTTATGATAACTTTATCATAGAAATATGTCATAAGTAAAAATAAATAGAAAGAAATCCTGTCATTGACACAAGATATATGAATCTGGAGAACATTATATTACACCAAGCAGAAAAAGATACCACATGATCTCCCTCATTTTGGGAATTTTTAAGAAGTTGATCTTATAGAAAAAGAGCAGATCAGTAGTTACCAACAGTAAGGGCCATTGGGAGGTGGTGAGCAGAAGTGTCGGTCAAAGAGTGTTCCATGTAAGGGGCCTACTGTGTACCTCAATGACTAAATTAGTGATCATATATTCCATTGTTGAAAAATTTAGAGCTTATATTATGTATCCTCATTAAAAATGATAAGTTCCTCTTATCTGTCAATTTAAGTTGACAAATAACTTTGTAAAGTAAAAAGCTTTAAAGAGAACTAAAAAAAAATAGTCTCTTTTATTTCCATAACATTGTGAGTCCAAAATGATGTCAATAATGTCCAAAGATTGTTCAAAGGAGGCACATCAAAGGAGATGGATCCTGGGACAGATTCTTTGTAGAAAATAACCATTCATTATGGGTTATCTTATGACTTTTAAATCAAATTAAAGCAAAAAAGGATACTTTTTTCTCCCTTGGAGGAAATAAAACCATTTCTCCCTGCCACTGTTCCACAGAAAAATCAATGGAACATTTCTACCCTGCTCTCTTCTTTGCACCCCAAGGGAACCAAATTGTTTGGAGAATAGAAAATAAATAGAACAATTTCTTTAATGAGGAGCTCTGAGAATTCAAACCTGGAAATAGTAGAGAATTTAAATAATGCTCCTGGTGCCCCTCACCTATGTTTCCCTGGTCCCAGCCTTCATGAAGGCTCACATGGGCTTCCTCACAACCAGTGTGGGGAAGGGAAAGCTTCTTCGACCACCACTGGAGATTGGCAGAGTGTCCCTGTAATGCAGGAGGAATAAGAGTACAGAGAGAACGCAGGTACGGGGCTTCACCTCCAGAACAGTGAGAGCAGGCACATCCTTTTCTTTAGTCTAAGGAGGTTAAGCCCTCTCTAGTGATACTGCCGGTTATTGGTGACGAGTTCTGCTCTCTCACATGTTAAGTTTGAACATTAGAGAAGCACACCGAGACAAGCGTATAAAGCAGGGTTTATTTAAAAAGGGTTAACAGACTCCTCCCAGGAGGGAGAAAGGGACCATAGCTGGTATTCTGGTATCCCAAGAAGCAAGGGTGTTTTGATTTTTTATATGTCCTAGGCTTCCTTTATTATCCTGCTCTTTCTCCCTTCCAGCATATGTGACTAGGCCCAGGAAATGCTTGGTGGGATGGCTAAAAGGTGGGAAACAGATGGGCTGGAGGGCCACTGGAAAAGTGATCCAGGCAGGATGGGGTGTAATTAACAACAACCTGTAGGGAAGGACAATCCCTTAGACAGGTTACCTTAGCAACAGGTTGGAGCAGGGCCAGATTATCTTGATAATGGTGGAGGAAGAGCTCTGAAGGCATTAGCATTTCAGTCTCTCTCCAACTTCCCAGACCCAAATTGGCCTCCTTGATGGATCTGACTCCATTTACCTATGTATACTGACTGCCTCTTTTAGTTCTGGCTTCACTAGAGTGCTGTGAATGCACTTGAGTTTCCATTAAGAACTGTATCTTCCGGTTATTCTTCTGTTTCCTTCTCTCACTATTTGCATTCTAGAGCATCTCTCCTGAAAGTGTTATTTCCTCAGTTTCCAACTCTTCTGCACTCTTTTCTATAAATTTAGGCTGCTGTCCAACTTCCTGCATCCAATTATTTGCTAACTATTCACTAAATGTCTACTATGTACAAGATACTGCCTATTTTGTTTCAAGTTTATTGGATTCTTTTTGGAATGCTTAATTATTTTATTGGTATATCTGACTTACCAAGTACACAATAGGGTATTTGATATATCTGTATTGTAGTTTTCATCTTAACTTAAGATACACAAAATATCTACCATCAATACAGTTTTATCTCATATTCAACACTCAGTCTTACTTCCTTTTCTTTTATACAAATCTCTTCAGTTTTTGGAAAGTATTGAGTGATTGAAATTGCAGGAGACTTCCTTGGCATGTTCATGATTTTGACATAATACTGCAATGTTTAATGTAGCATCTCCTCTTGGATGTGGTTTGAAGCAACCATTTTTTATTGGGCTTGAGAACTGTCCTTTTTATCTTCCTTTACAGACAATCTCAGGCCTTAAGCATTGGCTGCCACCCCAACTAATGGCTGTTAAGTTTCCTCAAATCCTTTTCATATATTGTGCTTTTGGTTATAGTTTCACATCACTAACTTAATTTTTTTGTAATGAGTAATGTTGGCAAACTTACTTTTCTTACATTGTCTTCCATTCCCGGAATTGGTTTTACTTGTTGATCCTTAAATAATATGCCTTCATATCTATTTTAAAAGAAATATAAGGATAATTCATAACTCCACCATTTAATTCTGTGCCTATCTTTGGGGATATGAAGTTAAAAAATTTCTCTTTTGGGTCACAGGAGACGTTTTATTTATAATATTTATTATACTTCCAACATTTGCAGTTGCTTAGGACCTGTAAGGTGAGAGGCACCATGTACATCCCTGGAAAGAATCAATAAGACAAAACCATCACAAGCCGCAAAGGAAATAAATCCTGAGAGAGTCTTAAAGGAAGATTACAGAAGCTTCACTGTGGGCTTCATACACTTTGTTCCTCCTGAGTCTTGTCCCCTGCTCTCCAGCATGCTGGCTTCTCCATCCCTTGTGTACCAGCTCACCCACCAACTGGGCAAGTAGACATTCTATTCTCTTCCCTCACTTCCCATGATTAACAACGACTTATCTTTCCTCTCAGTGGAAGCATTCCTATTTCAGAGCAGACATTCTTCCCAGATTAACCTGATCCTCAGTGGATTTTATAAATGCCTCATTCTCTAGACATTTATAGCACTGATTTTTCTGTCATAGAATGTAAATATTTATTTTTAAACCTTAAGTTTATCCTTTTTATCCTGTAGGATAGATAGATTATACAACTTTTGGATATTTGTGATCAAATCCATGAATTACATTTTTTGGCCTTTAGCTGTGATCCCTGTGATACAATAAATTCCCATTCAAGAGCACAGACACATGAACGCCCATTCCCTCACATGCTTTTCTCTCCTGTTGTGGGGCTGGTCCACATGCTTTTGCCTCCTCTTGGAAGAATAACCCAGCAGGTGCTCTCTGAAAGAAGCACCCATAGGGATTGCTGTCAATTAGTAGTGCTCTATGACAGTAGAAGTGTGCAGATAGCTGTTGAGTTTACACCAATAAGAACTTCATCCCAGATGCCTGACCCAGTTTCAGAGAGAGATTGAGAAATGATAGCCATCCACGACAGATCTATTGAGATATGAAGAACAGGAGTTCACATTTATGAAATACCCACTGTATCACAGTAGAAATCACAGTAGAAAAATTGTATCATCTTATTTAATTATGCTTTTCAATCCTACCATGTAGGGAATAATTACTACTTCTGCTATAGAAGTACTGGTAGTTGAGAGAGTTTAAATAGCTTTCTCAAGGTCACAAAGATGATATGAAAGGTGATATGTTGGTGGAGCAAACTTCTGTTACTGAAAATCTGACTCAAAAATCCCATATTGGTGCTGGGGATATAGCTCAGTTGGTAGAGTGCTTGCCTTGCATGCACAAGGCCTTGGGTTCGATCGATGTACCACACACACATAAAAATAAAGAATCCCATATTTATACCATATATATGTATGTACACACATAAGATCTATACCTGTATATATCACCAAAACATAAAGCATGAGTTTTAAATAATATTAATGATAACAATGGCAACTTTATTTTACTGAGAGTACTACTGAGATGAAAAGTGTCTTAAAATCTACAGGAATAAGGGAGCAAAGGAGGGTAATAGGTGGGTATGTATGATCAAAGTGTGTTATAAACAGGTATGTAAAGTGAAACCCATTATTCTGTGTGATTGATTTAAACTAATAAAAATATCTCTAAATTGGTAATAGCAAAACCACATTTTAAGAAAGACAAAAGGCATGGAGAGAAAACTGTCATGTCATTATGGTGTATCCACTCATAAATAAAGGTAGTTGAATTAAATATTCTGTGTTTAAGATGATCATAAAGCTGTAGCATAAAGAAGTATGGAAATTACAAGGAAAACATGTTAGATGTCTTCAATTGTCTAGTCTACAGCATATGAAAAGTTAGCTTACAAACATATATTTAAAAAGAAAATTAAACTCATTAGTCAATGAAAAAAGAGATTTCTGTTAATGCAAAGAAAGCATGGATGTTCAGTGAATGTTGATTTACCTTTTTTTTTGAATTTTTGATTGTAGATGGACAAGTGCCTTTATTTTATTCATTTATTTTTATGTGGTGCTGAGGATTGAATCTAGTGTCTCACGTGTGCCAGGTAAGCACTCTATCACTGAGCTATAGCCCCAGCCCTGTGATTTTACCTTCTGAACCAGAAGACACACTATATACATGGAAGCTGAAAACCACACAGGATTATCACAGTTCCTCCTCCAGGGCTTGTCCGATGACCCTGAATTGCAGCCTGTTCTCTTTGGACTGTTCCTTTTCATGTACCTGGTCACCATCCTGGGGAACCTGCTCATTATCTTGGCCACAAGCACTGACCCCCGCCTCCACACCCCTATGTACTTCTTCCTCTCCACCCTGTCCTTCACTGATGTCTGTTTAATCTGCACCACGGTCCCAAAGATGCTGGTGAACATCCAGGCACAGAACAAGGACATTTCCTACATACAGTGCCTCACTCAGGTGTATTTTTTTCTTCTCTTTCTTGGGATGGATAATTTCCTACTGACTGTGATGGCTTTTGACCGCTTTGTGGCCATCTGCCACCCCCTGAACTACACTATCATCATGAACCCCTGGCTCTGTGTCCTACTGGTTCTCGTGTCTTGGCTCATCATGTTCTGGGTCTCCCTCATTCATGTTCTGCTCTTGAATCAACTGACCTTCTCCACAGGCACTGAAATCCCACATTTTTTCTGTGAAATGTCTCATCTTCTCAAGGTGGCCAGCTCTGACACCCTTGTCAACAACATCTTTCTGTATGTAGTGGCTGCCCTGCTGGGTGTGTTCCCTGTCACTGGGATTCTCTACTCTTACTCTCAGATTGTCTCCTCCTTAATGAGAATGTCCTCCTCTGTGAGCAAGTATAAAGCATTTTCCACCTGTGGATCTCACCTCTGTGTGGTCTCCTTGTTCTATGGAACAGGATTTGGGGTTCACCTCAGTTCTGCTGTGACCCATTCTTCTCAGAGAACCATGATGGCTTCAGTGATGTACACTGTGGTCACCCCCATGCTGAACCCCTTCATCTACAGCCTGAGGAACAGGGATATGAACAGGGCCCTGGGGAGACTCTTCAGCAAAGCAGCTTCTTCTTTTTGATGGATCACTGACCTCAGAGCTAAATGGACATTGTAGTTCCCACGGCAAATGTTGTGAATTTCAATATTGTAGTTGTGTTTCTTCCCTAAAACACGTTTAATTTCTTCTGTTTTACATAACTTTGATTTTGCATATTTTTGTACATATTTCTCTCTAACAACTATCTCAGTAATTTTTTTTTTGAATTTTCTTTCCTGTACACGGCCCATAAAGTTCTACATTATGTGACTTTTCTTGTGTAATTCCTAAGATTTCCAACTTTAAATGAAGAATGTACATCAAAGACTGACATGATTTCCTCAAAATTATTGCTTAAATGTTAAAATCCTTCATCTTAATGTTATTGCATTATTGTTTTACCTGGAAAAAACAGAATGAAAGTTTTCAGAGAAGTGTTTACCATATTAGTACTGTGCTCCTCACTTTATGTGTCTGATTCATTTATCCTGGAAAGATTTCATTCACATATTTCCTCTTAGGCACAAAATGCCTGAAGGGAAGAATTTGAAAATGTGATGCATGAAACTGGATCTTCACTGAGCACACCCTCCTATCTTTGCTATCCCACTTTTTCCTACTTTTTATAATAGCAGTAGTAGATTTTGAACATGGAAGCAGGAGTCTACCTTGGCAGCAGGCTTGTTTATGTGTTCATCATCATATAATGCCTTGTATGCTCTTTGTATATTGAACCACATTGATCCTGATAAGGAAACATTTATAGCAGGAATGAAAGATCTTCAGATGGCTCTGGGGCAATCTTAGGGGGCTTTGGTATTGAACCTGAACCCTCTAGTAGGCTTTTCTGTTTCTCAAGCAGCACAAGCCATAGGAAGAGAGGAGAATGAATTGACCAGAAAGTGGAGGATAAGAGAAGGCAAAGGAATAACAAAATGATGAATATAGGTAACGAGGAGCCAGATGTATAATGATCTAAATACAGTGGGGTCTCCTGTGGAAGAAGCTGATGATCAATCTAGTACTGTTTTGGTAAGACTATGGGAAAAGCTAAAACCTGAAGAATGCTTTTCTTTTCAGTATTGGGGATTTAACCTGTGGCACTTAACCACTGAGCAACATATACTTTATACTTTATTGTTATACTTTATTTAGAAGCAGGGTCTTGCTAAGTTGCTAAGGGCCTCACTAAGTTGCTGAGGCTGGCTTTGAACTCATGGTCCTCCTGCCTCAGCCTCCTGAGCCACGGGCATCACAGGTATGCTCCACTGTGTCTGGCTGAACAGTGGTTTTCTAAGCACTTGAGAATAGAGAAACTAAGACTATGCTTACTGCCCCGATGTGGGAGTATCCTCTTCCCACAATTGCCAACCAGGGAAAAAGTCAAGGTCTTCCAGAGAGCCCAGCTCCAGCCTTATTTGTGCATGCTGTGTTGGGAAAATAGAGGCCATGTATAGAAATAGCAATTTATTGGACAGAATAAATGAGCAAGCCATTTTAGCATTACTAGAGACAGGTACTGAATATTCTTGTATTCATGGGAATCCATCAGGTTTGAGGAGAAAGATGAATACAGGGTAAGTATGGTCAAAGTTATGCATGCATCTTGATGGACAAGACCTGACAATACCTGTGTTTCATTTTATCAATGAAATAATGTTAAAATCTAAGACTTTTCTAGACCTAGAGGAGGCAGCTCAAACAGCAGTGATGCATTTCCAAAGGAAAGGGTGTGCCATCAATACCTTATCACTCGCTCTATATAAAAATTGATGCATAATGGAATAAAGACTTAAAAAACTTTAATCTGGGCAAAGTAATTTCATAAGTAAGACATCAGGTTTAATTTATTAATGTGCCATGAAAAATCTCATGAACCCACACCAGGGCTAGTGCACTATTATTATTTTTATTATCAATATAACCATTAGGTAAGCAACTATTTTGTTTTTCCTTCTTTCTCATTTTGTAAAATATAGTAATTGCATGGGGCAGGTAATTTAAGAATTAATGCACATCTTGGTGCATCTAGTTGTAAAAAAAAAACTCATTTTTTGTTCTAATCTTGTTCTGAACTTATTAGAAGAGATTACTCCAACCTTTTCCTCTGAGTGGCTTCACTATGGAAGAGATTTGCTAAGAACCTAAGGTTCTCTTTCCTAGACCAGCCCTGGTATGCCAAAGCTGTTTCTCCTGAATTGACAACAAAAATAAAGTGCTCAAAATAAACTGAATTGCTGCAGCAGGTATTCCCATTAATTCAAAATAGTACTGGTTGACTGCAAACTTCTGGACCAATATTTTTCTTTAATGCTGAGCACTGGTACCCAAAAGACCAATGGAGGCAAATTTAGAGACTGTCATTAGAATTTCCATTGGCTCAATGCCATCTGCCAACAAATCACTGCAGCTTCAATACAAATATGAATGGTGAAAAGAAAACTTTTGACAAAAACTGAAGAATAGATGAATTGATGAAGAACTGTGGTATATATACACAATGGACACCATGCAGTCATTAAATATAAGATAATCCTGACATTTGCTAGGATGTGGATAAACCTGTAGGACATTTTGAAAAGGAAAATGAGACAGGCATAGAAGGACAAACACTGCATGAGCTGACTCATATGTGGATCTAAAAATGTAGAACTCAGAGAAACAGAGGCAACGGTGACTATAAGAGGCTCTGGGGTGGAGACTAGGGAGCTGTACTGAACAACTTTTCATATTTCTTCTTTTGAGAAGCACCTACTTGGATCTTTTGACCAGTTTCTAATCAAGTTATTCATTTTCATATAATGAATCTTTTTAGTTCTTTATGTTTTAGATATTAACCCCACATAAAATTTATAGTTTGCAAACAATATCTCCTGTTTGATTTCTATTAGTCTTTACTTATTCTTTGCTAGATAGAAGCTTTTGTGTTTGATGTAATCCTACTCATCTATCATTGCTCTCATGGTCAATGCTTTAGAGAGTAAAGATTAAGACTTTTTAGACATTTCCATTGATGTGAAGCAAAACATATAAAAAAAAACCCATTAGGCTTTAGCAACACAGAAACTCTGTCTATGGAACACAAATAGTACTAAGAAGATCAGCAAGCAGGAAGCACACAAAGGGTTGAATTGCCCATGATTCTAGGTATATACCTGAACAAGTTACATATGTGGATCATCTTCATTGAAACATAAGACTTTCTTGTTGCATATTTTTTTTTCTTTAGAAATTCCCTCTATTTAACACTTCAAATGACACAGATAATCCTGATGGAATGAACCACCTTGTTGCTGTTGTGGTTCACTGTGGAATATCCCCAACTGAGGCCACTACATTGCACTAGTAAGAGTTAGGACTTTTGGGTGGTTGCTTGATGGTGACACTGTAGAAACATACAGATGGAATCTACAAGTTTGTACTGATGATCTAAGGAGGTAATACTGAACACACTCTACGTGTTTGGTAGGTATTGAAGCACATTCACTTTTGTGAAAAATTAACATTTATTAAAATTTAGTGTCAGGAAGACAAATATGTCTTGCTTTTCTAATGAAATTTACAATAACATGTATGTGTGTGTAGGGAACAGTTGGTCAAAAATGGACTTTTGTTTCTCAAGGGGAAAGATGTTTTTGTAATTGTAATTTTTCTTTATTTATTTTACATAAAACTAGTAGAGTCTAAGTATTGACTCTGTAAGTAGATTTTAGCATATTTTTTAACTAGTTTTGTGAGGCTAAGTAGTTCTTTTTACTTGTTTCTATTTTTAAGTGAATTTTAAATTCTAAAATCACAAAAATACCTTGAGAAAAATTTCAATGAGAAGAGTTCCTCTGTTCAGGAAGAAATGCTAAATATTTGTGCTTTTATCATAGTTAATAAGTCACCTGTTTTACTCAGATTTAATGTCAGTAGAATAAAAAACTCCAAAATCCCCTATAGTTCTTGAAATGATCAAAGTAACTGTAGTGCAGTGGTGATAGATATACTGTTCTTTCAAATTCTTAAATAATCTAATGTTTCAAGTTGAGTCATACTTAGAAAAAAATCATGTCATCACAGTTTCATTATTTTCAAATGTTATTACTTTACCTTGAAAATAAGATATTTATCATTGCTCCAGCAGCCTGTGTGACATCTAGAAAGCTTTTGATGACTACATTGAGATGAAGTAGATTCTAATCTAACACACAAACTCTTTTTGTACCTTCTGACCATACAAATCTGATTGGAAGACTATTTAGAAAAATCTAAGTTCACAAATGCATTCCACTAGGGTTTTTAAGAAGTTAAATATCTAGTATAAAAGGTCTGTAAACTATTGCAGTTGACATTTCCCATGCATCGGTAAGTGTTCTGACAGCCAAATGTAACCTCCAGAAAACATTGAAAATTATGTCAGAAATAAAAGCAATCAATCATTGGGGTTCTTTATCAAACCTTTCAGGCAGCAATTTCAAAAAACAAATGTTTCCAGTTTTCTAAATTTATTTAGTAAATCTGTTGCCTATATAACAAGAATAATTCTACTGAAAAAAGAAATCAGAGAAGAATTTTCATTCACAATGGCTAAAAAAATGACTTGTGGGGGCCGGGCTGTGGCTCAGAGGTAGAGTGCCTGCCAAGCATGCATGAGGCCCTGGGCTCAGTCCTCAGCACCACATGAAAATAAAAAGTTGAGCTCATGGAAATGGAGAACAGAGCAGTGGCTACCACATGCTGGGGAAGTTGGCAGGTGGTTTGGGGAAATGCTGGTCAAAAGTTTCCCCACAGCCCCATTTAGACAGGAGGATTATGCCCAAGAGATCTCTTGTATGGTATGGCTGCTAGGCCTAGTGACAGTGCAGTGTATAATAGAAAATGTTGAGCTGGCATTAAGTATTCTCACCACAATAAGAACTCACGAGGGAATACAGGTGTTAACTTTTCAAATATAGCCATCATGCAAAACAAAATTCTTCTAAACAGCATATTGCACATAATACATATATATAATTTTATATGTCAATTTAAAGAAATACACAAATAAATTGAAAAACAGAAATGGTAAGAAAATTAAAAAGAAAGGTTTCTTGGGGCTGGGATTATGGCTCAGTGGTAGTGTGCTCGCCTAGCATGCAGGAGGCACTGGGTTCGATTCTCAGCATCACATAAAAATAAAGACAATAATGTCCATCAACAACTAAAAAAATATTAAAGAAAAGAGAAAGTTTTCCTTTTTTTCCCTACCACATTGTGAATTTGAAATGCTGTATACAAGCTCCAAAATTATGAAATGGAGACACCTCATGATATCTCCTTGTAGAAATTCACCTTTCCCTAGGGGACACCTTACTATTTTTAAGTCAAAAGGATGCAAAAAGAGTTTTTTCTTTAATAAAATCAACTCATCCTCTCTTGCCACTGCCTCCAAAGAAACAAAAATGACTGGGAATTTTCCTCTTTGCCATCTCCCTTGTACCCCAAGGGAACTGAATGGTTTGGAGAGTGGGAAGACTATAGAACAATTTATTTAATGAGGAGCTCTGAGAATCCAAACCCTGAGAGAGGAGAAAACTTAATAATGCTCCTGGTGCTCCCCACCTGAACTTCTCTAGTATCTGCCTGACTGAAAACCTAAGTCCGCTTTCTATGGACAGGCTGAAGAGGAGAGAGGCTTCAGAGAGACTCACTGGGGAGATGGTGTGTCCTGGTAAGGCTGGCAGATGAAGAAGGAAAATGGGAGACAGCGGGGATACTGGGCTTTGCCTCTAGAACAATGGAAATGGAAACAGGATTTCATATTTCTTTAGGCTGTGAAGGTGAAATCTCTGTACTTTGTAGGCACTCTAGTCCCCACTGAGATCTTTCTCTTCAGTCTATTTCTCACTCTTTGGAATCTAGATCCCCTCTCCTAAAAGAGTTAATTTCTGGACAATCTCCAACTCCTCCCGAGTCTTTCCTATAGTTCCTGTCAGGTTTCCAGCCTCCCATTATTTATCTGTTAAATGCTATTATGCATGATGTATTGATTATTTTATTCTAAATTTGATTTTTTTATGGTTACATCTCCTGATTATTTGTATTTGCATATTTGACTTACTGATAGATCTCATTATTTCTTCATCTTTATTTATTCATTCATTATTTGTGAGTCTGGAGATCTAACCTAGGAACTCACTCATGCTTAGGCAAGTGCTCTTAGTTCAATATTGCTCAAGTTATCATTTTGCCTTGAGGTAATCAGTAATCTAACATTGGCATAATTGTTTCTGATGTTCAATACTCAGTCCAATATTCTTTTCTTCTATTTATCAATCCCCTTTAATATTTAACAGATGAATTTGGAGGAGATTTTATTGGCATGCTTATGAATTTAACAAAGAGACTGTACATAAGCCAGCATCTCTTGGATGTTGTCTGAAAACAATCATTTTTTATTGGGTTAGGGACTGTGCTTGGTCTCTCATTCACCGCCAGCCTCAGCCCTGGCTGCTACCTATAGTAATGGCAGGAGGATTTTCTCAAATGCATGCATATATCGAGCTTATGTTTATGACTTCACATCATTGAAGTAATTTGTGACAGATTATTTTGTTTTAAACTGGCTTCTGTACCTGAAATCAGCATTACTTTTAGTCCTGTTTTACTGTTTAAAATAGATACGAATACATTTTATTTAACTTCGCTATTTGATTCTGTGTCTATATTCAGGTATATGAGAAATTGGAAGATTTCCCTTTTGTTTTCTGCTAGGCATTTTGATCTTGATATATACCATGAATCTATATTATGTGTTGTGTTTGTTCAGCACCTATCATGTGACAATGCCATTGAAGTCTCTGAACAAGTAATAACCCCAAATTGTCAGAGCCAAAAATGAACACCATCTGAGAGGGTTGTAAAGACCACAGAAGCTCCACAGTGGGCCTTGCACATTCTGTCCCTACTGACCTTCCTGACCCTCATCTCCTGCTCTCCCTCACACTGGCTTCCCTAATCCCTCTAGTACCGGCTCACATCTGAGAGGGTAACTGAACATTCTGTTCTCTCTACCTACAATAGTTCTTCTTTCCTTGTGTCCCCTGTTTAACAATGAATGCTTCTTCCTCTCCTGGCTCAAACATTCCTATTTCAGAGTAAACTCCCAAACCACTTCTACAGGGTAAATTGGTCCCTAGTGTATTTTTTTAAATTTATTTTTTCCTGTTTTGAACTATTGTTCCTCCTTTAGGTATTCCTAATAATGACCTTTTGTGTCATGGAACATAAACACATTTTAAAATTTTAAACTTGCCTTTTGATTTTTCTAGAATGAAAGAATTCATACAATTTTGGAATATTTTAGATCAAATTCATCAATTAAATATTTTGGCCATTAAGTCTATTGATTTTAATATATCGTCTCTCAAGAGCAAGGACACATGAGAATGCACCTCAGACCTGCCTTGGGTTAGACTGTTATGGTGGTGTGATTCCCATCCCTCACCCCCTGATCCATGTGGTCCCTATCCTTTTTCCTCTTAGAACAATTCATCCAGCAGATATTCGCTGAAAGGACCTTTAGAGATCTTCATTAATTGTGCTTTATGGCAGTCAAGAGGGAAAGAGCTGTTGAACTTACAAGAGTGAGAATTCCACCCTTGATTACTACCATAGTTTGAAGGATTTTTGCTAAATGACAGATTTATTGTCATGTTAAATACCGAAGCTGACATTTATGAGATGCCCATTTTAAGTCACAGGAAGGAAACATAGCAGAAATTTAATTACACTGTATAATTAAATTTTACTCTTCAATTTTATCATGTAGTAGACGTACATCTGCTATAGAGGTGAGGTACTTATAATTAAGATCATTTAATAACTTTCTCAAGGTCACAAAGATGGTGTGTTGACAGAGAAAACTCTACTCCTGGAAGGCTGACTTCAGAATCCCATTTTTAAATCACAGCTCTACAGGATCCACTGAGAGATGTATATATCCAAAGAATCACAAAGGAGGGGATTTTACATAATTTTTTGTAGTAACAACAATAGCTATAGTTTACTGAACTGCTCCAAAGCAGAACAGCATTTTTAACCTCACAATTGTGTAATAGCAATAACTTCATATTTAGAGGAAAAAATAAGGCACTCCAAGAGAACTATCACAGCACTATTAAATGCTGAGTCACAGAATAAAGATTGTTGAAATAAAAATCCACAACAAGCATAGATAATATAACAAAAACATGTGAAGGTCTTCAATTCCTATGGTTGGGTCACATTGAGGAAAACATTAGCTCATGTCCGTAGATTTAAAAAGGGAATTGAAAAAAGAGATAGCTAAATCCTGTGACTTGATGATAAAAGAGAATAATTTTGTTAATTTTTATTTATAAAATAATAATTATTAGTGCATATTAATCGTGCAGATTCATAGGTTTGACTGTGACATTTCCTTACATACTTGCATCGTGCATTGACCACATGCACCATCCCTGGTATCCTCTCCCCTCCTGCATGTTCCCCCCTCCTCCCCCTTGCCCTCTTACTCCTTTATTGCTAGGACTTCCTTTATTTTCAGGACTTTTCCTTTTTTTAAGTTCTACACTTGAAAGAAAATATGCAATGCTTGTCTTTCTGTCTAGCTTATTCCATTCTTCTCTGTGGCTGAGTAATTCTCCTTTGTGAGTATGGACCACATTTTCCTTCTCCACTCATCTGTGGATGGACACCTAGTCTGACTTGATAAAGTTCCTACTGTGAATAGAGTTATGATCAATATTAGGTATGCACGCACCTCTTTCGCATGCTGAGTCCAATTTCATTGGCTATACCAGGAGAGGTACAGCTGGATTATGTGGAACTCACATTTTTAGTTTTTTGAGGGACCTCCATTCTCTTTTCCATAGTGGATGTACTGATTTGCATTCCCACCGACAGTGTTTGTAGGTCTTTTCCCCGACAGCCTCACCACCATTTGTTATTTTTATTTTTCTGATAAAACCCATTCTGACTCCAGTGAGATTAGATCTCAGTGAAGTTTTGATTTGCATTTCCCTGAAGACTGTAGATGTTGAGCATTTCTTCATGTATTTATTGGTCTTTTGTAATTCTTTTGAGAAATGTCTGTAGAGTAAGATCCTGTACCCATTTATTGATTGGATCCTTTTTCTTTACTGTTAATTTTTTTTTGTTCTTTATATATCCTGGATTTTAATCCTCTGTCAGATGAATACCTAGCAGATTTGTCTCCATTCTCTGGATGTCTCTTCACTCTATTGTTTCCTTTGCTGTGCAGGTTTTAGTGTAATGTCATTGCATTTGTCAGTACTTGCTTTTGTTTCCTGAACTACTGGAGACCTATTCTGGACAGTATCTTGAACTGTATACCCCTATTTCCCAACGGTTCTTTCAAACTTTTACGACTCAATTTAGTGTCTTGGAATCTAGTTACAATTGTATACATGTGGATATCTACTTTTGATTTCTGGTAATTTAAAGAAAGTCCATGTGATTATACACTTTAAAGGAGAAATGGGCTGCCACATGGTTGAGAAAAATCACACTCACTGGCAGGAGAAACTAAGGATGAAGGATCTCCATCCTAAGGAGAGCTCATAGAGTGCTAATTAACTGGGATTCCAGATGGCTATTCATTGAAACTTACCTTTACCTGCTTCTGTAAGAGATACACCAGCAACATGGAAGCTGAGAACCACACAGTCCTGTCACAGTTCCTCCTCCTGGGCCTCTCAGATGATCCCAAACTGCAGCCCGTCCTCTTTGGGATTTTCCTGTCCATGTACCTGGTCACAGTGCTTGGGAACCTGCTCATCATCCTGGCTGTCAGCTCTGACCCCCACCTCCACACCCCCATGTACTTCTTCCTCTCCAACCTGTCCTTGGCTGACATCTGCTTCATCTCTACCACGGTCCCCAAGATGCTGGTGAACATCCAGGCACACAGCAATGACATCTCCTACACAGAGTGCCTGACTCAAGTGTATTTTTTCCTTATGTTTCTTGGAGTGGATAATTTTCTACTGACGGCGATGGCCTATGACCGCTTTGTGGCCATCTGCCACCCCCTGAACTACACAGTCATCATGAACCCTCGGCTCTGTGTCCTCCTGGTGCTGACATCTTGGCTCATCATGTTCTGGGTCTCCCTGATTCATGTTCTACTGATGAAACGACTGACCTTCTCCACAGGCACTGAAATCCCACATTTCTTCTGTGAAGTGGCTCAGCTTCTCAAGGTGGCCAGCTCTGACACCCTCGTCAATATCATCTTTTTGTATGTGTCAGCTGCTTTGCTGGGCATGATTCCTATGATAGGAATCCTCTTCTCTTACTCTCAGATTGTCTCCTCCTTAATCAGGATTTCCTCCATTGAGAGCAAGTACAAAGCATTCTCCACCTGTGGGTCCCACCTCTGTGTGGTCTTCTTGTTCTATGGAACAGGAGTTGGGGTTTACCTCAGTTCTTCTGTGACCCACTCTTCCCAGGCAAGCTCCGTTGCCTCCGTGATGTACACTGTGGTCACCCCCATGCTGAACCCCTTCATATACAGCCTGAGGAACAAGGATGTGAAGGGGGCCCTGGGGAGTTTCCTCAGCAGAGCAGCCTCTGGTCCTTAAGGAATGACTGACCTGAGAAGTGGAGGGACAGTGTGGCCTGTAGGGCAAATGTTGTGTTTCAATGTCCAGTGCCAGCCTCTGTTTCTTTCCTAAAACATGCATTTGATTTCTTCTATACCCTATGCCTTTGCTTCTGTAGATTTTTGTATACCTCCCTAACAACTCCTTCAGTGTTTTCTTTTTAATTTTCTCCTCTGTATGTAGCCCATAAGATTTCAAGTTTTGTAAGTTTTCTCACAGGCATTTCTAGATTTCCAACTTGACATGAAGAACTTATATCAAATGAAGACATGGTTTCCTGAAAAATTATGGCATGAATATTCTCCACCTTAATGTGATTTTGTTCTTTTTTCTCTGGAATAAATGAAAATCATCAGAACAAAGTGCTACCAGGCTATGCTTGTGACTCTATATTTGTGTATATATTCATTTTGGTGGGGTTTGAGATATTTTCTGTTTTTCTTTCTTCACTTGATTTCTGAAGAGAAGCAACATATTGGATGGACTAAAACAGCAAGCTAAAAATGAGCACACCCTAATGCCCTTGTTTTCCTGCTTTTTGTAGCAGCAGTGACTGAATTTTGAATATGAAGGATACAATCCAGCCTTAAAAGAGCATGTGTTTCTCTGTTACACAGTAATATAATGCCTATGATATTCTGAAAGATTGTTTCATTCTTTTTTGGGGGGAGGGGTACTTGGGATTGAACTCAGGGGCACTCAATCACTGAGCCACATCCCCAGCCCTATTTTGTATTTTATTTACAGACAGGGTCTCATTGGGTTGCTTAGCACCTCACTTTTGCTGAAATAGGCGTTGAACTCACGATCTTCCTGTCTCAACCTCCCAAAGCCACTGGGATTACATATCCAACTGCTTAATTATTTTTGATCTATAATTTCCCCTTTCTTCCTTCTTATCTTCATATTTTCTCCTTTTTTCATTCCCTCCTTCCTTAGTTTCCTCATTTCTTTGGGCTCTTTTGTAGGTTAAAGTTAACTATCTTCTTTACTATGGCTAAAGATCGACTTTAAGTATATACCACAAATTGTTTATCCATTGATGGACACGTGGGTTATTTCCACCCTTTACTATTGGTAAATTACTGCTCTGGTTATGCACAATTGGTATTCTTTGTGTTGCATTAATAATGCTTTGGTGAATGACAGGCTGTCTGTGTAATGGTGATCCCATAAAACTGGATTGCCTAGTGGTGTCACAGTCATGGTAGTTTATGTAAGTGCACTGCAGGATGATTGAACACTGATAAGATTGCCTAATGTTGCATTTCTCAGAATATATTCTCATTGTTAAACAGTTTGTGACTACTTGGTTCTCATTTTACCATAATGTATATAGGGATGAGACAGCTTGATTGTGTGGTATTTCACTTAGCAGAATTACCATGTAGGTTTTCGTTGTGGCCAGCAAATTTTATATTTTAATGTATGGAGGTTCTGTTATCTTGCATCCTTGCTAATATTAGTGACATATAATTTTATAAAAGGTATGCCATTCTTGTCTCTGAAGTAGCACCTCATTTGCTTTTGATTTGTGTTTCCCTATGAGTCATTGAGCATCTTTTCAGGTGCTTCTTTGACGTTAATGCATCTTCTATGCAGAAATGCCTTATTAAATATTAGCTCATTTAGCAATTGTGTAGATTATACTTTTTTCCTGTTAAAATTTCATTATTTTGTCAGGATACTTGACCCTTATCAGATGAATGTTTTAATAATATTTTTCCATTCTGTATGCTAGTATTCTCTTTTCCTCAAACATAGAGTTTAATGTTAATTATGCCCACCTTGATGTGCAAGAAATCTATTGAAGTTATTTCTGTCTAATGGAAGCTTTGTGTCATTGGACCAACATCATGTTGCTTATAATGCCATTTAAGGCTCCTTTTTCTCCATATACTCACCAGCCCTTGTTGTCATCTGTGTTTTTGACAATATCTCCTCTAATGTGTGAGGTGATGTCTCCTTGCAGTTTACTTCGCATTAAACTAATGAATAGTGACAGTGAGCATTTTCTTCATATACTTGTTAAATATTTGTGCCTGTCTGTCTGTCTATCTATCTATCTATCTATCTATCTATCTATCTATCTATCTATCTATCTATCCAGACACATTCAAATACATATAGGCGAGTAATCATTGTCTCAACCAATATCATAGTGTTTTCTCTAGTTGTCTTCTAATAGTTTTATAATTTCAGGACTTACATTAGAATCTCAAATTTTTAGTCATTTTTATGTTCATGTTGTCACAAAGGGTCTATGTTCATTTTTTCTGTATGTGGATATCCAGTTTTCCTAGAATCATTGACTGTGCCCATTTCTCCTCCCCCAACCATGTGTTCTTGACATTATTGTCAAAATGGTTTAATTATGAATTGATCCATAAACTGGTGCATTCATTTCTGGGCTTGCTATCCTGTTCCATTGTCTTTATGTCCATTTTATGCCTCTGTTAGGCTCCATTTCCTTGATAGTATGTCTTGGTGTGTATAAATTTTTGAATTTATTTAAGAGCAACATAACTTTTTTGTTGTTTTGTTTGTTTGTTTTTTGCTTTTTTTAACTAATGAATTTGGGTCATTTCAAAAATCCAAGGTGAAGATGTAATATTCAGGTCTATTTAAAAGATTTATGATTTTACCCAGAACACTTAAACTATTGGATTTTTGGGGTTATATATGGTGTGAGCTAGGTCTCCAAATTACTTTCTTTTTATTAAATTCATTCCTAGAAATTTCACTAGATATGTTTGTGAATCACATCATTAAATATATCTATTTGGCAGTGAAACATGACACTCAAGTGTTCTCCTTATCTAAAAGGCATTGCAAGGAAGGCAATTATGTTTATAGAGAAATAGGTGAGAAAGTAATGATTATGGTTGATGGAGCCCTAGTCATGGTTTTTGAGTTCTCATACTTAAGGCAAGTCTTCCCCAAATTCTAATGCATATTCATGATGAATAAGCTCTCGTGGGTCACTGTTCTTATTGGCATTTATGTTTCCAGGAAGCCAACTTGGAAACTAGGGCACTTGTTCCTGAAATGTCTTGGAGAATGTGATTGGAACAAATATCTGTGTAGAGAATTTAAACAGATTTCACTATTCCAATAACTATAGGAAAAGACCTGTAAAAGGCTTAAGTAAACCAGATAAGACATCACAGTCATATCCATCAAGTGGTGATCAGGAAAGGGTTCTTCTTCCTCAGTGTTAAAGAATTAACACTCAAGAAATGCCGAGGCAAGGGGAGCGAGCATGTTTTATTTAGGAAAGGGATAGAGATAGACTTCTCCAAAGAGAAGGGGGACTCGAGCTGAAAACCCACGAGAGAGGGTGTGATTTAATTTCTTATAACCCTGGAATCCCCCTCTTTAATCATTGTCTTCTCTTTTTTCCATGCATAAGTGAATGTCAGCAAGAGTGTAGGGGTTAACCATTAGCAACACATTGTTCTCTCTTCAATAACCTGTCATCACCCTCTCAACCCCCATCATTGATTACTGCACTGACTGCCTGACTTACCTCTGTCTCATTCCTCACTCAAGAACTTTGGGTCCTTAAATCTTCTTAAGGCATTTGGGTGCCAACTCATTTTGACTACTTCCTGCTGAAAGTGGGTGGGTTTTGGAGAATGAAACCTGAAGTCTTTACTCTCTATCAGGCGGGGCATGGAGAGTTAAGAGTATTTAGCATTATTAGGACAGTCCAGAGGGCCATGATGATTGTTGTTGGTGACTGATGAGGTTTACATAGGGTGAGATCATGCTAAGATAATAATAAATAAACAGCAAACATTATTTTTTTTGCAAACAATTAGCATGAAAGCAATCAGTATTATTGGCTAGTCTCTGGAAACCATGAAGATGTTAACTCATTGAAACTCTAAGTGGGATCCACATGCCTCTGGTCTGTGAGTGGAGGCCAGTTAAGGATTTGGAAACATTAGCAGAGTTGTTAGAGACATATACATAACATTTAGTTTTTTATAATGTCACAGATATCCTCATGAACTCTATTTAAGATATTTAATACCATCTTATTTTTTGTAAAATATCTTTCTATTGGCATTACCTCTATGTTTAGTAGAGATCACTTTATCTCTGTCACTTAGGACTTTCTTGGTAAAGTTAATTAGTACTTTTATGTGCCATATTATATTATTTAGACCAATATGAGGGATAAATATTGGGGCTAGATGCCATACTAGTAAACACACACCAAGCCTGCTTACGTGGAATGTTAGGAATATCAAATTGATTCAAAATAGCTTGTGATTCTGACAGTCTCTTTTGATAGTTATCAGACAACTCCTGTCTAAAAACCCTTCGTTTAAAACCTCCAGCTTTACTTACTTTTGGCAGAGCTGATACAAGTGTACATCTTAAATTACATTCAAAAACTATTGTCTTTCCTTTTAAATACCCAGGTATGTCTATATTTTAGTTATAACTTTCTTACTAGATGTTTAAGACCAAGTTAGTCAAATTGACCTTGTTTCTATCTACTGTTAAGAGTCAACTAAGATTCTTCAGGGAATCACTCTTGGGAACTTGAAAGAAGCCTCTTAAATTCTCTAGTGCCATCTGCCAGGATGGGTCAGGTTCTTGCTGACCACATGGAAGCATCGGGGATATTTTGCCCTCCAATGACCCTCCTTTTTGCAGAATGTGCACTGGTTGGCTTCCTGGTTTCCATGATCCCATTGATCCCCCTGATTGGGAGGTCATGGGACCAGAGTTGCAAGGCCCTTAGTGAAGGCCCCTGGGTCCACACTGACCTCAAAGAGCAAGAGCCAAATATTGGCTATTTTCCTTGGCCCTTTTATTTTCTTAACTTTGGTCTCCAAGTTTTAGTTTTAAACAGGCCAATGTCACCAATCTTGAAGTAGGAGTACTGGGTTTTAACTTTAATGTTTATAATTTTACAAGAACTTACCTCCTTCCATTTAACTGGGGTCAGTATTAGTACTGGAAGTCAGTCATATATCCTGTCTGTCTTATAGGTGATGGCTGAAACTTGTTTAATTTGTCGAATTAACCCATGTTGTTTTATGAGATGTGTACATCTGCAAAGCGCCAACAGACAATAGATATGAAATTTTACAAGGAAAATACAAAATGGAATTAACAAGTGCAGAGACATAATCAGTGTGTATAATAACTATGAACCAAGAAACATATTTTTTATAATCCCAAACCTTAGTTAGTTATATACTATATCCCCTGTTTATTTTGAGATCACAGTAATTTTTATAACAAAAATCTATATGTAGAACTTAAATTTAAATGAACTTAAGTTTAGCCTAATTTAGAGTTATTCTACCTTTTGACAAATCTTAGGTAAAGTGTTTTATTTATGAACCTGATCTTTGCCTCTTTCTTAAATATTATTTTACAAAGTTCTCATATATTTTAAGTCTACTAGAAAAGTCTAATAGTTCCCTTAAACAATAAAACCTAATGTATTCAAGAAATTATTTTGATAGATAAGAGCAGATTAGTGTTTTAAGAAACCATTGTTACTTTAACACATAGAGAATTTTAATAAATTTAATAAATAAATTCTTGTTTATATCATTATATTATTTTTGACCTTAGGAAAAAAGCTTTAAATAACTTTCACTGATAATGCTAATTATACTCAACTTAATTAGACACAAACCTTTTTGTGATTTCTGAGATTTATCCTCTGAAAACCTTGTGTAACAGACACACTACAACTTGTTTAATTTGTCATAACAAAAGACTTCCTTCCTCATCCAGAAACACTTCTTTTTACTTCTAATTTCCATATTAAATATATTTTAATACCTAGAACTTTTTTATATCTATTTCCTAGTTGCTGTCCCTTTTTAAAATTTATATTCTGAAAAATCCTTACAGGATTTCGGAATTTAGACAAATTACTCAATTTTAGTAAGATGAGATACTTTGTGCTTTTTATAGTACTTTAATTGAAACACAAGTAAAAACTTTTACACTTTTTGTACATAGAATTATACTTGATATTATATTAACTCTTAGTAACCTTGATTTTAGTGAAGACCCAGAAACAAAGCAATCTTTTTTTTTTTTTTGGAGGGTGGGCACTGGGGATTAACTCAGGGGCACTCAACTACTGAGCCACATCCCCAGCCCTATCTTGTGTTTATTTAGAGACAGGGTCCCTATGTGATGCCCAGTGATTAAAAAAAAAAAAAAAAGAAACGGGCCTGCAGTAGGTCTCACTAAATTGCTTAGTTCCTCACTTTTGCTGAGGCTAGTTTTGAACTCATGATCTTCCTTTCTCGTCTTCCTAAACCACTGGGATTACAGGTGTGCACTATCATGCCCAGCACAAAGCAATCTTAAACTCCTTTTTTTTTATTTACAAGAATTCCCTCAATACAAACCCTCTTATAGAGAAGCATGGCTATCAGAGGGAAATATAAATTTTTAATACCAGTATTTGTGGTCATGGAATTCTAGCCCAGTACCTTGATTGATGGCTGGCTGAAACTGGCCAATGACCTTCACAAGAAATAGGAGAACAATAGAAAAGGAAAAAAAAAATTTCATTTTCAGTTTTGATCAAACTGAAGAGATGCAGCTAGATTGCTTCTCTGTGGTCCCCACTGAATTGGTTAAAGTTTACAGAAACAAAATCGGAGTCTATACCTATGTAGATCTAGCTAGGCTATGTTAGAGAAAGTATCAGTGGTGCCCCTCCACAGCAAGGGGTCATTTTATTCCCAGCATGAGGAAGTTCCGGAGCTGTCTGATTCACCATTGCTGGGTAGAATCCAAGTAAATAAAATGAGTATCTTGAAAAGATATCTGCTTTTCAAGATTTTCAAAATAGCCAAGGTATGTAATCAATCTAACTGTCCATCAACAGGGGAGTGGATAAAGAAAATGTAGTATGTAAACACAATGAATTCTAATTTCCATACTAAAATATATTTCCATACCTAGAACTTTTTTTATATCTATTTTCTAGTTGCTGACCCTTTTTAAAATTTATATTCTGAAAAGTCCTTATGGGATTTCTGAATTAGAAAAGGAAATCATCTACAACCACATGGATAAACCTGGAGAACCTTATAGGAATCGAAGTCACCTAGGCTAACTGAGATAAATACTACATGACCGCTCATTTGTGGAAAATTTTAGAAGGTGATATAAAAGAAATAGAATGAGGAAGAGTGGTCACCACAGGCTGGGCATTGGGAAGGTAACACTGGGGGAAATGTTGGACAAAGGGTAAGAATTCCTTTTAAATATGAGGAACAATTCAAGAGACCTATGGCCTAGCAATTCAACTAGTTAGTGATGATGTATTGTATTCTTAAAAAATGTTGAGCTGATGTGAAATATTCTCACCCTAAAACAGATATTAATGAGGTAATGCACATGCTGATTTTTAGTTCTCACCATTGCATAATGCAAAATAATTCTAGATTTCTTGTTGTACCCATACATATCTATAATTTTATCTGTCAATTTGAATAAATATTCAATAAATAGACATGTAAACATGAAAAATAAAAGAGCTATGGAAAATTAAAAAGAAAGGACTCCTTCCCCACCCAACTTTGTGAGTCTGAAATGATTTTTACAATTTCCAAAGATTGTTAAAAGCAGGCATATTGAGGGGGTTGGCTGGTTCATGGGACTAGTTCCTTGTGAAAATTAATCATTTCCTTTTAGCACATACTATGACTTTTAAACCAAAACAAAGAAAAAAGAGATTTTTCTTGGATTACATAAATCTATTCCTCCCACTATATAAACACAAAACTGACTGAAAAATTTCCATCCTGCCATCTCCTTTGTCCCTCAAGGGAGGTGAACTGTTTGCAGAGTGGAAAGACAATAGGACAATTTGCTTAATGAGGAGATCTGAGAATTCAAACCTGAGACAGTAGAAACTTTAAGCTCAACTTGTCTCTCTGGCCCCTCGCCTGCACCTCTCTGGTCTCAGCCTCTGTGAAGAGTCAAGTGAGCTTCCCAGGGACAGATGGTGGAGAAGAATAAGCTTCAATGACAATATCTGAGAGAGCTGGTGTCCCTGTAAGGCTAGCAGAGGAAGAAGGAAAGAGGAGATGGCGTGGGTACTGGGTTTTACCTCTAGAATAGTAAGAATATGAATGATCCATGTTTATGGAGTCTATGAGGAACGAGTGTGGAGTACCTGTGTAGTTTGGAGGCACTTCAGTTTCCATTAGGACCTCTCTTCCAGGTGTTCTGTTTCCTTTTCTCACTCTTTGGGATCTAGAGCTTCTCTCTATGATAGGATTTTTTTTAATGAACCTCCAATTGTTCACTAGTATTATAGGTTCTTCTAAGATTTCCTCCATCCAATTATTTATTGTTAACTACTCACTGAAGATCTTTTATGGATGAGGTATGACTTATTTTGTTTCAAAGTTGAATGTATTTTACCATTATATTTCCTCACTATTTTTTACTGGCCTAATTGATAGCTCTTATTAGTTCTCTATTGTTCTAGTTATCATTTCACTTCAAGGTCCACACTATATACACTGTTAGTTTAATTGTTTCTGATGCTCAACACTTAGTACAATTTTCTTTTCTCATATTACCAACCCAGTATGTTTTGGAAAATATTTAAAGCTGAGGTTGGTGGTGACTGCCTTGGCAGGTTCATGAATTTTGCACAAATACTGTAGTGTTTTAATGTAAGTACATTGTGTTGAATGTAGAGTAGACTCTCCTGTCTGCCTTCATAGACAAAATTTGTCCTCAGTCATTTTTTTCCAGTCTTTATATTTATTCCTTGGGCATTCACAAAGCTGACCCTTTTTGTCATGGAGAATAGAAATATTCATTTTTTAAATCTTAAATTTGCCTTTTACTTTTCTAGAATGAATGATTTTATATCATATTTGATTTTGTAGTCAAATCTATTAGATATATTTTGATTATTAACTATGATGGATTTTAATATAATATGCCCCATCCAAGAGCCCCACACAGAAGCACACACTATTACAAGTACCTTATATTTGATTTTAAAAGTGGTGTGGGCTACATGCTGCTTCTTCTTCTTCTTCTTGGAAGAGTTTACTCAGCAGACATTCTCTGAACGAAGGAACCATGGGGGTCTTCATTAATTAGAAATGCAGATGGTAGTCAAAGAAGCACCCAAAATGCTCTTTTATAAGGAACAGAATTCATCCATGATGATGAATTCAGTTTCAGAGGGAGAATGCCAAATGATAGCAATGAATCCTGTTGTACTGATATGTGAAGAAGAAAAGCTCCTGTGTAGTAAATGACCATCGGGTACCACAGGAATCACAAGTAGAAATATTACATACCATGGGGTGAACACTGACTACCTCAGCTGTAGAGGTGAGGTAAAGGTAGGTAAAGAGTTTGTGTGCCTTGTTCAACATCACAGCGAAGGAATGCTGGTGGAGCAAAACTCTACTCCAGGAATTCTGACTCCAGAATACCGTTTTAAAGCCACGGTTATATCATGTATATCGGTAAACTTACACACATAAAACATCATAAAGGAGGAGTTTTAAAGTAACATTAACATAATAATTACAGCATTTATTTACAGCAAGCATTACTGAGACTCCTACTGAGCACAAAAGAACTTGTAATCCTCATAAATAGGTCATAGAAATAACTACATATGTAGAAAGAAAATAAGGGAGAGAACTACCACATCACTATCAAGTCTCATGTCATAGCATAAAGTCTAGATAGAGTAAAAATCCATGATTAATCATGATTATAGAGATATAGCATGAAGAATTATGAACATTTCCAAGAAAAGGATGAGAAATTTCTGTAATTCTTATGGAGGGATTTCATTGAGGAGGCATGAACTCATGTGTATAAATTTTTAAAAATGAGAATTAAAACTTGCAAGTAGATGAGAAAAGACACTTTTGCTAATTTAAAGAAAGTCTGATCATACCTCTAAAAGAGAAATGGAATTTCTCTTGGGTGAGTAAGTCATTCTCCTTGGCAGACTCACAAGGAATGAAGGACACTCCCAAGGGTGATACGTGAGGTGAGGACTAGCTGAGCTTCTAGCTGAGTGATCATTGAATATTGCTTTTACCTTCTTCTGCAGAAATTACACCCACTGCATTGAAGAAGTGAACCATACATGTGTATCACAGTTCCTCCTCCTGGGCCTCTCAGATGATCCTGAACTGCAGCCTGTTCTCTTTGGACTGTTCCTGTCCATGTACCTGGTCACAGTGCTTGGAAACCTGCTCATCATCCTGGCTGTCAGCTCTGACTCCCACCTCCACACCCCCATGTACTTCTTCCTCTCCAACCTGTCCTTTGTTGACATCTGTTTCATCTCCACCACGGTCCCAAAGATGCTGGTGAATATCCAGGTGCAGAGAAAAGACATCTCCTACATAGAGTGCTTCACTCAAGTGTATTTTTTGATTATTTTTATTGGAATGGATAATTTCCTCTTATCTGTGATGGCCTTTGACCGCTTTGTGGCCATCTGCCACCCTCTGAATTACACCGTCATCATGAACACCTGGCTCTGTGTCCTCCTGGTTCTGTTGTGTTGGTTCATCATGTTCTGGGTCTCCCTGATTCATATTCTACTGGTGAAGCGACTGACCTTCTCCGTAGGCACTGAAATCCCACATTTCTTCTGTGAGCTGACTCAGCTTCTCGATGTAGCCAGCTCTGATACTCATGTCAATTACGTTGTTATGCATGTGTTGTCTGCCTTGCTGGGTGTGATTCCTATGACTGGGATCCTCTACTCTTACTCTCAGATTATCTCCTCCTTATTGAAGATGTCCTCCATTGTGAACAAATACAAAGCATTTTCCACCTGTGGGTCTCACCTCTGTGTGGTTTCCTTGTTTTATGGAACAGCATTTGGGGTTTATCTCAGTTCTGCCGTGACCCATGCTTCCCAGAGACGTTTGATCACCTCAGTGATGTATAGTGTGATCACCCCCATGCTGAACCCCTTCATCTACAGCCTGAGGAACAAGGATGTGAAGGGGGCCCTCGGGAGACTCCTCAGCAGAGCAGCCTCTGGTCTTTGAGACCTCAGAAATAAAGGGACTTTCTTATGCTGAAACACAAATGTTTTTAAATATCATTGTTCATGTGTGAGTGCAGTCACATGTTGTATTCTTGACGATTTGTGTAAAGGATAGATTGTCTATGATTGTGGTCATAACATTGGATTGCTTAGTGATGTCACAGCCATGGTAGTTAACATCGTGCACGTTATGGTGTTTGCACAAAGGAACTTTGCTCATTTAGAAATTATACACACTGTACTTTTCTTGTGCTAAAAATTGATTGCTTTGTCTGGCTACTTGACACTTCTTACATATGTGTTTGCAAATAATTTTCAAGCTGTATGTTATTCTTTCTTTTTTATCAAGTATGCAGTTCATTGTGATTCATTACTTATATTCATTGTGATGTAAAAGTGATTTCTTGGCATTCTTCATTCTGACTGGAATTTTGTGCCCTTGACCAAAATGTATCTAACCTTCAACCCCGCACCTCTGATAGTCACCGTTCTACTCTGTCTACAAATTCTACTTCTTCAGACTTACATATCAGTGAGCAAGTTAGCTCATTGGTCATTGGTATTTTTCATCATAAGTCTGGTTTATTCCACTTGACATAATGTCACAGAGGTTCATCCATGTAGCAGCAAATGCTAAGATTTCTTTTTTTCTTTCTTTCTTCCTTCCTTCCTTCCTTCCTTCCTTCCTTCCTTCCTTCCTTCCTTCCTTCCTTCCTTCCTTCTTTCCTTCCTTCCTTCCTTCCTTCCTTCCTTTCCTGGGGATTGAATACAGAGGTACTTAATCATGGAACCACATCCCCAGCCTTTTCTTTTCATTTTATTTTAAAACAGGGTCTCGCTAAGTTATTGAGGTGGCATTGAACCTGGGATCCTCCTGCCTCAGACACCCAAGGCACTGCAATTACAGGGGTGTGCCACCATGTCTGGCTAGGATCACCTGTTTCTTAGCATGACTACTGTTCCATTTTGTGTATATAATGAGCCACATTTTCAATCTATTCATCTGATAGTAAACACTTGACTGTTGTGAATAATGCTGCCATGATAATGGGAATATACATTTATTTTGACATATTGATTTCATGTCCTCTGGATAAACATGCAGCAATGGTATTGGTGGATATGATAGGAGTACTATTTTAATTTTTCTAAATCCCTGCACACTTTCTTCCATAATTACTATACTGATTTACATTTCAGACAACAGAATTTAATGGTCCCTTTTATCAGTATCCTCGCCAAAAACAGTAACTTCTGTGCTTTTGATAATAGTTATTTTAATACATGTGAGGTGATGTCTCCTAGCAGATTTATACGTGTTATGCTAATGATCAGTGATGCTGAGCATTTTTAAATTTTTTTTTCAGTACCATGGATTGAACCTATGGGTGCTTAAACACTAAGATACATCCCCAGCCCTGTTTTTATATTATTTTATTTTTGAGGCAGGGTCTCACTAAGTGGCATAGGGCCTTGCTAATTTGATGAGTCTGGCTTCGAAAACCTGCCTCAGCCTCTAGAGTTGTTGGGATTACAGGCATATACCACCTTTCCCCACTACAATGGAAAATATTTCTAGCTATCATATTGTACATAATAAATATTTACAATATTACCTGTCAGTTTAAATAATTAAATAAATAGGCAAACACATGAAAATGAAAAATAGGTAAGCACTTGAACATAAAAATAAAAGAGGAAAAATACAAAAGAAAGAACTTCATTTGTCTATAACATCATAAATTCGAAATAATTTCTAAAATCTCCAAAGATCATTCAAAGAAGGCACATCAGAGGAGATGGCACCTGAAACCTGTTCTTTACAGGAATGAACTGTTCCTTATGACTGTGAAATCAAACCAAGAAAAAATATTTTTTTCTTAGAAGATACACACCCATTTTCCCCTGCCACTTTCTCCAGAAATGCAAAGCTGATGAAAAATCTCCACTGTTCTTTCTCCTTTGTATCCCAGGGGAGTTGACTAGTTTGGAGAGTGAAAAGATACAAGAACAATTTGCTAAATGATGAGCTTTGAGGATTCATGCCTTGAGACTAGGAACTTTAAAACATGCCTCTCTGGCGCCTCACTGCTGTACTGCGTAATCTTGGCCTCCATGAATAAGTAAGAGGGCTTTCTGGGAACAGATTGTGGAGAAGATAAAGCTTCAGTGGCAGCCACTGGAGACAGTAGGTGTGTCCCAGTGAGGCGGATGGAGGAAGAAGGAAAAGGGGAGAGAATGTGGGACTGGGCTTTCCCTCCGACACTGAGAACAGGAATGCTCCATATTTCTTTGGGCTGAGAAGGTGAAGTCCCTGATCTGTGAGTTCACTTTTGTTTCCATTGAGACCTGCCTCCTCCTATCCTCTGTTTATCCTCTCACTCTGGAATCTAGAACCTTTCTCTGGAAAGAGTGATATCGTGGGCAGTCTAATTCTTTTACAATCTTTCTGACGAATTGTATGCTACTGCCAGATTTTCTGCATCCAATTACTTATTTACTAACTATTCATACTCTCTCTCTCTCTCTCTCTCTCTCTCTATATATATATATATATATATATATATATATATATATATATATATAAAATTCAAGGCATGAATCCTCAAAGCTCATCATTTAGCAAATTGTTCTCCACTGTGGGCTTCATACACACACACACACACACACACACACACACACACACATCTATATGGGGGGGAGAGAGAGAGAGAGAGAGAGAGAGAGAGAGAGAGAGAGAGAGAGAGAGAGAGAGAGAGAGACAGGGATTGCAACTGAGGTGCTTAATTACTGAGCCATATTTCCAGCTCTTTTTAAATTTTAAATTTTAAAAAATTTTCAGGCAGGGTCACACTAAGTTGCTAAGGACCTTGTTATGTTGCTTATGCTGGCTTTGAACTTGTGATTCTCCTGCCTCATACTTCAGGGTCACTGGGATTATAGGCATGTGCCTTCATGTTCAGTTCTCTGAAGACCTATTATGCACAAAGTATTGTTTATTTTGTTTCACACTTGGTTGAATTTTCTGTTGTTTTCTCCCATCTTACCTTGCTGTGTTACTAATCAGTAGCTACTATTAATTCAATTTTTTTGTCATTATTGTTTAACTTTAGGGTCCATAGTCTATCTACTTTTAATGAGATTATTTCTGATGTTTAACATTCAGTCCAATTCCCTCTTCTCATTTTACCAACCCTTTGAAAAGTGCTAATGGTTGAATGTGGAGTATATTGCCTTGGAATGTTCATAAATTTAAGCACAAACATTGTAATGTTTTATATGGCTTGAAAACAGTCACTCTATATCATCGATCACAGCCTTGCTTGCTACACACAGTAAGGCTTATAAATATTCTCAAGTACATTACAGAAGCTGAGGTTGTTGTTATGATATTGCTTCACTGATCTAGTTTTTGATGAAGTTTTTAAACACAATTAATCTGGCTTTCATTCCCAGAATTGCTATTGCTGGCTAGTACTGCATTATTCCTTTAAAATAATCATGAATGCTTTTATTTAATTTAATTTTTAAATTCTGTGCCAATATTCAACCATATGACCAGTTGGAAGATTTCCTCTCTGTTATACTAGATGTAGCATCATATTTATTATACATCCAACATTGAATTTCTTCAGCACTTTCAAGGTGACACACACCATGGAATTCTCAAAAAAGGCAAACAAGAAGAAAACTCTTTGTAACCTTAAACTCACAAATGTACTTGTATTTACCAGTGTCATTGGGACATAACGGAAGGTGACAGAGGCTCCACTGTGGGCCTCACACCCCTGCTCTCTGTCACACTGCCCTCTCAAATCTCTTCTATACCAAGCTCCACTGTCTGATAGGGCCACTGCATATTCCTGCTCACTGATCCTAGAAGGCTTCTTCCTTCATTACTGGTGAACAATGACCCAACCTTCCTTTCTCAGATCCAACATTTCTGTTTCAGAATAGTCTCCTATCAAACTTTACAGACTAAGTTGTTTCTCAAGGATTTTTTTCTTATTTGCTGTTTTTGTGTATTCCCTAGGAATGCATACTTATTGACAATGTAAAATAAATATTTAAAAATAAACTTAACTTTTTTACTTTTTATTTTTATTTTTTTTTCTGCAATTCAACTCGGGGGTACTTGAACACTGAGGCACTCCCCAGCCCTGTTTTGTATTTTATTTGGAGACAGGTTCTTACTAGTTGCTTAAGGCTTCACTTTTGCTGAGGTTGGCTTTAAACTCAAAATCCTCCTGCCTCAGCCTCCCGAGCTACTGGGATTACAGGTGTGAGCCACCGCACCCAGCTTACTTTTTATTTTTTAACTCATGAATTCCCCTTTAAGGAATGAATGAATTCATGATTCGAATATTTTATTCACATCTATCAATTGTGCATTTTGGCCATTGACTGCTGATTTTAATATCAGACAGCCCCACTGAAGTGTATGGCTATAGGAGCACATGCAGTCAGAAGGCCTTCTGCTTGTCCCTAATGGTGGTCTGATGTTTCCCCTTTTCTGTGTGTGATCCACATACTTTTTGCTTTTAGAAGTACTCACTCAGCAGGAATTCTCTGAATGAAGGAACTGTAGAAATCTTCATTAATTGGAGGTGTTGTATGGCAGACAAGGGGGTAAACAACTCTTCTATTGTATGTGATCAGGATTCCATTTATGATGGCTAACAGAGATTAAGTGGCATATGTGCTAAGTTATTCCCATGCAAGATAAATTTACCGATATGTTAAGTACACAAGTTCTCATTGTGAAATGCTCACAATATGTCATAAGAAGCTCCATAGAAAAATTGCATCATCTCATATAAAATGTTATCCTTTAATTCTTTAAATTTTCAGGTAGTAAACATTTACTACCTCTGCTGTGGATGCAATGTACTGGGGCTAGAGAGTTCAAATAATCTTTCAAGGTGTGTTGTTGGAGTGAACTCTACTACAGGAACTGAGTATCACTTTCTCCTGTCCATTTTACTGACTCAGTAACCCTATTTTAACATCACAGATCTTTACTGTCCACTAGGACAGATATATGCATCTGAAATATCATAAGTGAATATTTGTAAAATACTAATAAAATTAATAATAATTATCATTTACTAATAATCTTACAACACACACAGACATTTTAAACTTTTCAGATAAGACCAATGACTGTATATTTAGCAAAAAGAATGTCATTGAAAAACATCTATCATATCAGTATGACATGTTCAGTGAAAGAATAAAGGTTGTTGGGAACAAAAATCCATATTAATCACTATTATACGGCTGCAGCGTAAAGTAATAGGGACACTGTCAAGGAAAATGTGAAATATCTTCGATTCTATGGACAGGTCACATCAAGGAAATATTAGATCATATTTATAGATTTAAAAGTAAGAATCGGTTAAAAGAATTGATTTTAAAGTGAGTTGATTATAGAACACAGAGAGAGATTTGTTAAAGAAAGTTCACATATTTGACCACTTTAAGAGAAGTGGATGTCATTTGGCTGAGTAAATGACACTCCTTGGCAGCAATCACTACAGGATGAAGAAGCTGCATCCAGTGGAGTTATTCTGAAATGATGACTAAGTGAGGTACCCTTTGCTGGTCATTGAATGCTGCTTTTCTTCCCTTCCCAGAAATCATAACAGGTTGATGGATGCACAGAATGATTCAGCCACATCCCAATTCCTCCTCCTGGGACTCTCAGAGGATCCAGACCTGCAGCCCTTTCTCTTTGGGCTGTTCCTGTCCATGTACCTGGTCACAGTGCTTGAGAACCTGCTCATCATCCTGGCTGTCAGCTCTGACTCCCACCTCCACACCCCCATGTACTTCTTCCTCTCCAACCTGTCCTTTATTGACATCTGTTTCACCTCCACCACGGTCCCAAAGATGCTGGTGAATATCCAGGCACATAGCAAAGGTATCTCCTACATAGAGTGCCTCACTCAGGTGTATTTTTTAATTATTTTTCTTGGAATGGATAATTTTCTACTGACTGTGATGGCATATGACCGCTTTGTGGCCATCTGCCACCCTCTGAACTACACAGTCATCATGAACCCCCGGTTCTGTGGACTGCTGGTTCTGATGTCTTGGCTCATCATGTTCTTGGTGTCCCTGATTGATATTCTACTAATGACGTGACTGACCTTCTCCACTGGCACTAAAATCCCACATTTCTTCTGTGAACTGGCTCAGATTCTCAATGCAGCCAAATCTGATACCCTTATCAATAATATTATTCTGACTGCCCTCCTGGGTATGATTGCTATGACAGGGATCCTGTTCTCTTACTCTCAGATTGTCTCTTCCTTATTGAGGATGTCCTCCATTGCTAGCAAATATAAAGCACTCTCCACCTGTGGGTCCCACCTCTGTGTGGTCTCCTTGTTCTATGGAACGGTGCTTGGGGTTTACCTCAGTTCTTCTGTGACCCACTCTTCCCAGGCAAGCTCCGTTGCCTCAGTGATGTACACTGTGGTCACCCCCATGCTGAACCCCTTCATCTACAGCCTGAGGAACAAGGATGTGAAGGGGGCCCTCGGGAGACTCGTCGGTAGAGCAGCCTCTAGTCCTTGAGGGATCACTGACCTTGGAATTAAGGGTACATTGACCTGGACATGGTAAACTGTCTCCTCCTCCCTAGTCCCTGGGAACACAGGCATGCACCACCAAATTCCAGCTATCGAACATTTCTTTTACATAGACTTGTTGAATATTTGTATATTCTTTTTGAGAAATGACTGTTCAGGTCTTTTGTTTATTTGTTGTCATGTTATTTGTATTCTTACTGTTGGATTGAAAGAGGTCCAAATATTTTGGATGTTGACATCTTATCCAATGTATGGTGTCTAAATATATTCCTCAGTTTTCCATTGTCTCTTTTCTTTGTAGGTTTCCATCAAGCTTGAAACAATCTTTTTATTTTCTTATTTACTTTTGGTTCCTGTGCTTGCCCAAACCTATATCATCGCACTTTCTCCTATCTCCCTCTTATAATTTCAGGATTTATACTGATATGCTCAACCCATTCTTCTCTATTTTTATGTGCATTATGTGACAAACAGGTTTCAGTTCATTCTTCTGCATGTGCGTGTCCAGCTTTCCTGGCATCATTGACTGAAGAGAGACTTTCACACATCAGGTGTTCTTGATAACATAGTCACAAATCCCCTGGCCATTAATTGGTTCATGAATTTGTTAATTTTTTTTCTGGGTTCTCTATAATGTGATGATGTGGAAAGTGTTTTATTTGTTGAAGAGTCATATAACTGTCTGTGCTTTTTTGCTCATTTGTTTGGTGTCATTCAAAAACAAAGGTTAATTAGAAATTCTTCAGTTCTCTTCCAAAAGAATTATTACTTTTCCCATTATATTTAAACTACTGATTCTTTTCTGAACTATATATTGTGTAAGCTAAATCTTCAACTTCCTTTCTTTGTGTTGAGTTTATTCTTGGAAAGTTCACTAACTGCACCTGTGACTTGCACCATTATTTTATCCACTTGGCAGTGAAACGTGCTACTGAGCTGTTCTGTCTGTAAATAGCACTGCAAGGAAAGCAATTAGGTCTATAGTGATACACAACAGGAAGTGGTGATTGAGGTTGATGGATCCCTGCTTGTTCTCTTTCATTTTTCAGTTTAGAGCTCCTTCTTAAGGAAAGTCCTTTCTAATTTTGAGGCCATGCATAAAGAACAAGCTCCCATGGGACTCTGCACTTTGGCTAGTCATGTTCTCTAGGAAGCAGACTCTAAGGACAGGGCCTAGGTGCTTGAATATTCATGAGCAAATGGACTTGGAATAAACATCTGTGTGGAGAGTTTGAACAAATTTCATATTTTTAATAACCATTTGCACAGGAAAATACCTGGAAAAAGTTAAATAAACAGGTAAGATCACAGTACCAGGTTGTATCATTATATTAATAATAGCTGATAACAAGTAAAAGACGTTTCATCTAACCCACATCCAATAAATCTTGGCAGTTCAGGACACAAAGAGTGCAGGAGCCATCATTCACATTGGGAAAACAGATGGAAATAAACAGAGTACTGTGGGCCCTCACACTAGCCCTACAATGTTAAACAGAAATGAGCCACATCCCCCGACTACAAGATGGTGCCCACAGACTGCATCCCCTTATATACCCTAGACCCAGTCATGAATCTGTTACCTTGAAAGGCAGACTTGAGATCAACACTTGAGATCAACACTTCACATCTATGCCAGATGACTCCATTGGCTTTGGGTTCCTGACAAACCTCCGTGACAAACAAGCCCCAGGGACTGTGGGTACAGGGCCTTCCCCAGAACCATGCCAGCCTCACTGGCTCTGAAACTTCATGCATGCCCCAGTACTGCTGCCACCTCAAGGGCCACGGAATTCCTACCTGACTCCTTGTTGCCAGCAGTTGTACCAAGCTAAGAGTACCCCAATATTGACTTAGCCATCATGGTCCCAGACTTAGGGACTATATATCATCTGCTCAGACTCTCTGAACTGGCTTACTCTTGTTATGGGCCAGGCCTTATGGGTAATGACCAAACAGACTCCATTTTACCCTGAGACTCCATGCCATATAAGAAATGCTTCTGCCATGGGGAAACCCTGCCTCTGTACCCATCAACAGTTGCTTAGCCTAGTATATTGGCAACACAAAATGACAAAATTGATCTTTCTATTCTTACACACTGTATTTGTGCAATGTATCCTAATCGCTTAGAATGCTAACATTTTTCTAGATGTTAGTAACCATTCTTTAATGTGTACTAAAATAGGGTCATTTGGGCCCATTTCCCCTTCTGCTTATGATTTTAAATCTCATGATTTTTGTTTGTGGTTTTGAATTACAACAATAGTCACTTATGATTAATTGTACTGACATGCTTTACTTATGGTATGAAAGGCATCCTCTAACCCCTGGAGTGGGCCGAAGATTGCAGACTTGCAGGCTGCCGTTGTCCCGCCAGCTGGTGAATAAAGATGATTCCATCTCCCGCTTTAAGACTGACTTGGTGATTTATTGAAGTCTCACTGTAACACTCTGAAAGTCCTTCCCAAACAAAGCTAGTCTATGTAGAGTATAATTACACAGTTCTTCAAATATATTTGCAGACATTGACATGTGACCTTGAAGATCCTTGACAATCAGGGAACCATGACATAACAAGGGAGAAAAAAGCAGTGCTGGGAACAACCGTGGAGAGATTACAGTTCATATACTTCCCAGCAAAAATATAAATGACTGTCTTAAGGAGGCCCAGCAAATTTAATAAAATTGAAGAATCATTCAGCAAAAGACAAAAACAATATTAAGGTGCATGTACCTAAGAAGAAGTTGTCCTGGAGTTTAATATATATATATATATATATATATATATATATATATATATATATATATATCAAAAAGAAGTAGTGCTAGAGCTAAAAATGCAGTATCATGGAAAATGGAATAAAAGTATGAATTGCAGAATTGATATCGCTGATGAGAGATTCATGATCTGGGAGGTAGGAAAAGTCATTGGAGACAGGGTGGAAGATGCTAAAATGGAAAAAAGGAAATCTTAAAGGATTTTTGAGAGAGTTTCAAAAGAACAAATATTCAAGTCACTGCAGTTCAATACGGAAAAAAATTATAATCATAAAAAAATTGTATTTAAAGCCAGATACTGTGGTGCACATCTATAATCCCAGCAGCTCTGGAGGCTGAGACAGGAAGATTACATTCAAAGCGAGCTTCAGCAAAAGTGAGGTGCTAAGCAACTCAGTGAGCCCCTGTCTCTAAATAAAATACAAAATAGGGCTGGAGATGTGGCTTAGTGTTCGAGTGCACATGAGTTCAACCCATGGCGAACCTTCCCCTCATCAAAAAAAAAAAAGATATTGTATTTAAAGATATAATAGCATAAAATAAAATAAAATAACAATATAGTGGTGAAATCAATTCATACCCTGAAAAACATAAATATACAAGAAAAGTAGGTCCATATTCTCCAATCAGGTTCAATCTACATAAGACAATCCCATGATATATTGTAATGAAACCATAAATGATCAAATAAAAAGAAAGGATAATGAAACAACAAGGAAAAGAAGAAAATTTTTTTTCAAGTATCTGCAGTAGGCCTCATAGCACAAATCTTACAAGTCAGGGCAGAGTGGGAGGATATACCCAGTATGCTGAAATAAAAAACTGCCCACCATGACGGTTCCCTGGCAAAGCCGTTTTTTCATAAATGAAGAGAGATAAAGACTTTTCCAAACAAGCTGTGGGGAGTTCATCTCTACCAGGCTGTCCTTCAGGAAATGCTGAATGAGCCCTTCAAGCTGGTGGAATAGGATTTTAAAGAGTAATAGAAAAACATGAGAGTGTGTTAATTAGACTCATTGGTCATAGTAAGCAAGCAGTTCCAGGATAATGTCACTCTGGTGCACAATTAATATCTCAAGTTGGACAGTGAGAAGAAAAGCTGTTCCAATGATCATCTTTTTAAATGATTTTATAGGAATAATCACATCTAAAATGAAAAGATGTCAAGTAAACAACCTAATGTTGCGCATATGGATGTACAGAAATAAGAATAAACTGAGTCCCAAATTAACAGAATGAAGGCAATAATAAAGTTCAGAATAAAAATAAATGAAACAGAATAGAAAAACAAGAGAAAAATCAATGAAATAGAGGTCATTTTTGAAAAAAAGTATTGACAAATTGTCAGATTAACAACAAAGAAGATGAGAAGACTGATATAAAATATTTCTAAGCACCATATTTACATAATATATGCACAATTTTGTCTCCTAATTTAAAGAAATAAATACATAATTAAATACACATGGAAAATAAAGAGGTTAAAAAATTACAAACACTATTTTTTAAAATAGCATTATGAATCTGAAATGAGGTCTAAAATATCCAGATTGTCAAAATGAGGCATATCACAGGAGATAATTCCTGGGACAGGTTCCTTATAGAAATTAACCTTCCACTGGCAGACACCTTATGACTTTTAAATTAAACCAAAGAAAAAAAAAGAAATATATTTTTTAAGGAAAAAATCCATTTTCCCCTGCCACTTCTGCCACAGATGCAAAATTGGCTGAAATTTTTCTGCTCTTCTTTGTATCCCAAGGGGTTTGAATTGTTTGGACAATTGAAAGACAGTGAAATAATTTATTTAATTAGGAGCTTTGAGAACACTAGCTTGGAGACTGCAGAAAATTTAACAACACTCCTGGCGTCCCTCTCTCATCCTTCTCTGTTCTCAGCCCTCCTGAAAACCTAAGCTGGCTTCCTATGGACAGGTCAGGGGGAAGAGGAAGTTCAGTGACAGCCTTCAGACACAGTCGGTGTTTTGCAGTAAGAGGACAACAGAATAGGACTTGGGTGCTGGGTTTACCTGTAGGATAATGGGAAAGGGAATGTTCCACAGTTCTTGAGTCATGAAGGTGAAGCGCCTGCACTTTGAAGGCACTGTAGTGTCTGTTGGAACTTGTCTCTTCACCTCTATTGCTTTGCTTCCTTCTGTCTTTGAAATCTAGAGCCTCTCTCCCAAATTGTTGTTTCCTGAGAGTCTGCAACTCTTCTCCACTCTTTCTAAATTATAGGCTCCTGTCAGATTTGCTGCACCTAGGTATTCGTTATCTACCACTAAAGATCTATTACATACAAGGAATTGTCTTTTTTGTTCTATATTTGATTGAATTTTTTCCATTACATTTTCTATTTTTACCTTAATATTTCACCTTCATATTTGACTTAATATTTGTAGTTATCAATTCACCTTACAGTACACAATATATCTTCTACTAGTATAATTACTTCTGATGTTCACACTCAGTCCAGTATACTTTTATGGCATTATTATTTCTTTTAAAAGTTCAGGAAAATATCAAATGGTTGAAATTGGAGGAGATTATCCTGGCAAGTTTATGAGTTCAAATCAAATACTGTAGTGTGTATCTATTTTTCTAGTCCTGGAGATGAATCTAGGGCCTCATGCTTGCTAGGCAAGTGCTAGATCACTGAGCTACATTCCTAGCACTCCCTATTTTTATTTCTTTTGAGACAGGCCTTGCTAAATTGCTCAGGGTACCATGTCTAGCAAAGGTTTGTTTTCAGTTACTGGGCTGTATTGTTACAATGTAGCACCTCTTGTTGGGTGTAATCTAAACAGTGCTTCTTGGTTGGGTGAGCAAATGTCAACGTTCATAGTGGATGTGTGGATCCATGAGCATCTCCACAGGAATGCCTGTTAAATATCCTCAAATGCTTTTACCATATTGTGCTTATTATTTTTATTTTATTGGCCTAGTTTTGTGATAAAATATGTAAGCAAATGTATTTATCTTAAATTGACTCCATTCCTGGAATTGCTATTATTATGTATTAATCCTGTGTTGTTCTTTTAAAACAGATATAAATGCATATCCTTCAACTTCACTTCTACATTTTGTTCCCATATTCAGGCATGATACACTGGAACACTTATCTTTTGTATCATAGTAGAAATTTTGGTCTTCAGCATCCCTAATGTTACAGACACCTTGTTAAGTTCATGATGAAATAAAACTGTCACAATTTCAGACTCACAAATGAACATGAATTTGCCAATAGGAGAGGGTGCTAAGGAAACATCATAGTGAGCTCATATACCCCGTCCCTCCTGACCCTTGTCCCCTGATCTCCATCACCCTCTGTACCAAGCTCACCATCTGATGGGCAATGCACATTCTGCTCTCTCAGCCTGGGCTGTTCCTTCCTCCCTTCCTTCTCCTGATTAACAATAACCCAACCTTCCTCTCTCAAGCATTTCTATTTCAGGGTGAAATCTCCTACCCACCTCCACACACTAAATCAGTGTTCAGTGATTTTTTTGCCTGTCTTGAATTTAGGTTCATGGTCAAGGCATTCAAAATACTGACTTTTCCTATAACAGAATCTAAACACTTATTTCTGAAACTTAAATTCTTTCACTTCTTATAGGATGAGTGATTTATGTAGTTTTGAATTCTTTAGATTGAACTTATATTTTGGCTACTAACTATAATGATTTTAATATAATACATCCTCACTCAAGCGCATGGACAGGTGACTTGTGTTTAATGTTAATGGTGGCTCCGTTTTCCACCTTTATTTATTTAGTTATTTGCTATGGAATCCCCATGTGTTTCATCTTCCTGGAAGAATTCACTGGACAGAAGTTCTCTGAAAGAAGTCTCCATAGGGAACTCCTTGGGGTAGAAGTGCTCTGTGGCACTTAGAAGAGGTAACAGACTTGTCGATATTACTGATAATAATTCTACTCTTAATAGTTTAGGAGGGATATTGTGAAATGCTAGTCATGAACAACAAATTTATCAAAATGTTAAGAACACAAGCTCACATTTGTGTAACACCCATATAAGTTACAGAAACCATAGTAGAAAAATTTTATCAGCTCACTTATTTTCACTCCTGGATCCTACCCTATTGTGAATACTACATGGTCTGCTGTAGAGGAGCAGTGCTTTAGTTAAGCAAGTTTGAAGAACTTTCTCAAACTTAAAAGATGGTATGTTGGTGGAGCATATGTTGGTGGAGCACATTCTACTCCAGGAAATTTGGCTCAAGCATCCCATTTTTGAATCACAGGTCTATTATGTACATTGGAAATTTTATTTAAAAATGTCATTAAGGACACATTTTGAAGGAAGGTTAATAATAGCAATGAGAGTTATTTTTCTGAGACTCCTATTAAGAAAACAAAAGCATTTCAACTTCACAAATCAAGTGATAGCAATCATCACATTTACAGCAACAACAACAAAAATGGGGACTGATAAAGCTCTCATGGCACTGTGAAATCTCACATCACAGAATGAAGGTTGTTTAAATTAAAAATTTATATTTAATCACTATTAAAGAGCTTTAGACTGAGACAGTCTGGAAATTAACAAGAAACTGTGAAATGTCTTCACTTCTTGCACATGGGTTATATCATGAAAACATTAGATCTCAGGGATAGATTTTAAAAGGAGAATTAAAATTAGGAAGTTGATGATAAAGGAGATGTTGTGGGTGATTTAAAGAGAACCTGAAGGATTATACACTAGAAGTTAGATATGGGCTGGCACTTGGCTGAGCCCTTGTTCTCCTGGACAGGTATCAACACAGGATGAGCCATGCTGATCCAAGTGGGTAAATAACAACTCACTCGAGGATTCACTTGCGTGTTCCTTAATTGTTCTTTTACCTCCTTCCCCAGAACATACACCAGGTACATGGAAGCAGAGAACCACACAGTCCTATCCCACTTCCTCCTCCTAGGCCTCTCAGAGGATCCAGACCTGCAGCCCATCCTCTTTGTCCTGTTCCTGTGCATGTACCTGGTCACGGTGCTTGGGAACCTGCTCATCATCCTGGCTGTCAGCTCAGACTCCCACCTCCACACCCCCATGTACTTCTTCCTCTCCAACCTGTCCTTGGCTGACATCTGCTTCATCTCCACCACAGTCCCTAAGATGCTGGTGAACATTCAAGCACATAGCAAAGACATCTCCTACCTAGAATGCCTTGCACAAGCATATTTTTTTATTATTTATGGTGGAGTGGATAATTTCCTACTGACTATAATGGCCTTTGACCGCTTTGTGGCCATCTGTCATCCCCTGCATTACACAGTCATCATGAACCCCCGACTCTGTGTCCGCCTGGTTCTGATGTCTTGGTTCATCATGTTCTGGGTCTCCCTGATTCATGTTCTACTGCTGAATCATCTGACCTTCTCCACAGGCACTGAAATCCCACATTTCTTCTGTGAACTGGCTCAGCTACTCAAGGTGGCCGGCTCGGATACCATCATCAATGACATCTTTCTGTATGTGGTGGCTGCCCTGCTGGGTGTGGTTCCTGTCACTGGGATCCTCTTCTCCTACTCTCAGATCGTCTCCTCCTTACTGAGGATGTCCTCCTCTGTGGGCAAGTATAAAGCCTTCTCCACCTGTGGGTCTCACCTCTGTGTGGTCTCCTTGTTCTTTGGAACAGCTTTTGGGGTTTATCTCAGTTCTGCTGGGACCCAGTCTTCCTCAAGAACCATGATCGCCTCAGTGATGTACACTGTGGTCACCCCCATGCTGAACCCCTTCATCTACAGCCTGAGGAACAACGATGTCAAGGGGGCCTTGAGGAGATGCCTCAGCAGAGCAGCCTTTGGTCCTTCTTGGATCACTGACCTCAGAACTAAGCTGACTCTGCAGAACCTTAAGCTATTGCTATGAATTCATATAACCTGGTTCATTTCCCCCTGAAAGGATGTGGGTAATTTCCTTTATTCACCAAGCTCCTGCAACTTGGTATTTTTAAATATATGCATTTATCTTTCTTCCTTGTACATTGTCCTCAAAGTTCCAAGTTTGTTGAACTTTTTCAAGTGTTTTTTTTTAATACTTGTTTTTTATATATATACATGACCATAGGGTGTATTTTCACATATTATACGTATTATATACACATGGGTGGCAACCCATCACCATTTTCATCACATTCTTGTGGTTGAACATGCTGTGGAGTTAAACTGGTTGTGAATTCAATTTTGAGCATAGGAAAATTATGACCCATTCATTCTAATGTCTTTCCTATTCCCAACCCTTCTCCCTTCCCTTCATTCCCCTTTGTCAAATACAACAAACTTCTATACTATCCCTGCTTACCCTCCATTGTTATGGGTTAGCATCCACATGTCAGAGAGAATATTTAACCTTTAATTTTGAGGGACTGGCTTATTTCACTTAGCATGACATTCCACAGTTCCATCCATAGATTTACCTGCTAATGCCATAATTTCATTCTTCCTTATTTCTAACTAGTATTCCATGTGTATCATACCACATTTTCTTGACCCATTCATCTGTTGAAGGGCACCTAGGTTGATTCTGTAGCCTTGGATATTGTGAATTAACTGCTATAAACATTGATGTGGATGTGTCACTCTAGTATGCTGATTTTATGTCCTTTGGGTATAAGCTGAGGAGTGGACAACTGGGTCAAATAGTGGTTCCATTCCAGATCTTCTAAGGAATCTCCATACTGCTTTCCAGAGTGGTTACACCGATTTTGGACTCCCACCAGCAGTGTATAAGTGAACCTTTTCTTCCGACAACTCACAAACATTTATTGTAACTTGTATTCTTAATAATTGCCCTTCTGGAGTGAGATGGAATCTCATTGTAGTTTTTAATTTGTGTTCTTCAGTTGCTAGAGATGTTGAACATTCTTTTATATATTTTTTGACCATTCATATTTCTTCTTCTGTGAAGTGCCTATTCAGTTCCTTTATCCCCAAAACCCACAAGTTTTTCCAGGTATATGCAGTAGGCCTCACAGCACACTTCTCTGCATAAATATTACAAGCCAAGTCAGAGTGGGAGCATGCACTCAGTATGCTGAAATAAAAAAAACTGCCCATTGTGACTGCTCTCTAGCAAAGCTGTTTTTTTCATAAATGAAGGCGAGGTAAAGATTTTTCCAAAACAAGCTGTGGGGAGTTCATCTCCACCAGACTGGCCTTCAGGAAATGCTGAAGGGAGTAGGTGGAGTAGGATTTTAAAAAGTAATACAAAATTATGGGAGTGTGTTAATTAAACTCATTGGTCAAAGTAAGCAAGCTGTTTCAGGATAATGTCACCCTGGTACACAACTTAAGTTCTCATGTTTGATAGTGAGAAGAAACAGCTATTCCAAAGATCATCTTTTTTATGAATAAGAAATAATCACCTACATGAAAAGTGAAAATATATCAAGCAAACAAATTAATGTATAGTAAGGATGCCCAGAAATAAGAATAAACTGAGTCTCAAATTATTAGAATCAAGGAAATAATAAAGATCAGAGTAGAAATAAATGAAACAGACTAGAAAAATGAGAAAATTTAATGAAACAGAGATTTTTTTAAAGAACCATATTGACAACGTCAGATTAACACAAAAAAGAGAAGCCTCATATAACATATTTCTAAGTACCATATGTGCATAATATATGTACAATTTTGTCTGCCAATTTAAAGTAATAAATACATAATTAAATACACATGAAAATTAGAAGGTTAAAGAAAATTACAAATAGTTATTTTTTAAGAGCATTGTGTATCTGAAATGATATCTAAAATCTCTAGATTGTTAAAGGTGGCATATCACAGGAGACAATTTCTGTGAATTTTCCATGTAGATATATTTTCATTGGCAGACACCTTATGACTTTTAAATCAAACCAAAGGAAAAAAAAAGAGATCTTTTTGAAGGAAATAAATCCATCTCCCACTGCCACTTCCTCCACAGATGCAAAATTGGCTGAAAATGTCTGTTAAACTTCTTTGTATTCCAAGGGGGTTGAATTGCTTAGACAATGGAAAGACTGTGAATTTATTTAATTAGAAACATTGAGAATTCAATCTTGGAGGCTGCAGAAAATTTAACAACACTCCTGGCGCCCCTCCCTCATCCTTCTCTGTTCTCAGCCCTCCTCAAATCCTAAGCTGGCTTCCTATGGACAGGTCAGGGGGAAGTGGAAGTTCAGTGACAGGCTTCAGACACAGTCGGTGTTTTGCAGTAAGAAGGACAACAGGAGAGGACATGGGTGTTGGGTTTACTTGTAGGATAATGGGAAAGGGAATGTTCCACAGTTCTTGAGCCGTGAAGGTGAAGCGCCTGCACTTTGAAGGCACTGTAGTGTCTGTTGGAACCTGTCTCTTCCACCTCTATTGCTTTGCTTCCTTCTGTCTTTGAAATCTAGAGCCTCTCTCCCAAATTGTTGTTTCCTGAGAGTCTGCAACTCTTCTCCACTCTTTCTAAATTATAGGCTCCTGTTAGATTTTGTGCCCCTAAGTACTTGTTATTACCACTGGAGATCTATTACACACAAGCTATTGTCTGTTTTGTTCCATATCTGACTGGATTTTTCTATTATATTCTCTACTTTTACCTTCATATTTGACTTAATGATAACTTTGATTGATTCCATATGTTTATAGTAATCAATTTACCTTATGGTATACAATATAATCATTTATATAATTATTTCTGATATTCAACACTGAGTCCAATATACTTTTTTTAAAAACTAAGAACAGTGATGTTGTCGATGAACCTTTATTTTTATTTACTTATTTATATGTGGTGCTGAGAATCAAACCCAGTGCCTCACACATGTGAGGCAAGCACTCTACCACTAAGCTACGATTCCAATATACTTTTATCACATTATCTATTCCTTTAAAAATTGACAAAAATATCAATGGTTGATATTGCAGGAGACTGCCTTGGCATGTTCATGAGTTCAAATTGAATACTGTAGTGTGTGTTTGTTTTTGTAGTACTGGGAATGAACCCAGGGCCTCATGCTTGCTAGGAAAGTGCTACACCACTGAGCTATATTTCCCGTACTTCTTATTTTTCTTTATTTTAAGATAGGCCTTACAAAAAATGTTCAACATCTCTAGCAATTAGAGAAATGCAAATCAAAACCACTCTAAGATTTCATCTCACTCTAGTCAGAATGGAAGCTATTATGAATACAAACAACAATAAGGGTGGAGAGGATGTGGGGAAAAGGTACACTCATACTTGGTGGTGGGACTGCAGATTTGTGCAGCCAATATGGAAAGCAGTACAGAGATTTCTTACAAAATTGGGAATGGAACCACCATTTGACATAGCTATCCCTCTCTATATTTGGTATATACCCAAAGGACTTAAAAACAGCATACTACAGGGACACAGCCACATCAAGGTTTATAGCAGCACAATTCACAATAGCTAAACTGTGGAACCACCCTAGATGCCCTTCAATAGATGAATGGATTAAAACAATGTGGCATATATACACAATGGAATATTACTCAGCAATAAAAGAGAATAAAATCCTGGCATTTGCAGGTAAATGGATGGAGTTAGAGAAGATAATGCTAAGTGAAGTTAGCCAATCCCAAAGAATAAAATGCCAAATATTTTCTCTGATATAAGGAGGCTGATTCATAGTGGGGTAGGGACGGGGAGCATGGGAGGAATAGATGAACTCTAGATAAGGCAGAGGGATGGGAGGGCAAGGGAGCGGGGCATGGAGTTAGAAATGATGGTGGAATGTGATGGTCATCATTATCCAAAGTACACGTATGAAGACACTAATTGGTGTGAATATATTTTGTATCCATCCAGAAATGAAAAATGGTGCTCTATATGTGTAATAAGAATTGCAATGCATTCCACGGTCTATATAAATTTTAAAAAATTAATTAAAAAAAGAAATATTTGACAATTAATTGAAAAGAAAATGACAAAAGAGGCTTTATAAGTCACTGATGAAATTCTGAAATTCAGTCTAATTATTTCTATACAGCAATATTTTTTTCCACAGAACCATAAAGATTTGCCTCTTCAAACAAACAAACAAACAAAAAACAAACATCAAAGAAAGATAGGCCTTGCTCTCTTGCTCAAGGTATCCATGGTTCCAAGCATGAGCCTCCACATCTAGTAAAACTTGTTTGTGTGCTTATCTTCAGTTACTGAGCTGTAGTGTTACAATGTGGTAGTTTTAGTAGTTAAGAGAGTTTTTTTTAAAAAAATGCCTGAGACAGGCATTCTATATAGGAGATGTTATTTTTCTGTGCCTGGATGTTCACCAGCATCTTTGGGACCGTGATGGAGATGAAGCCAATGTCAACCAAGGACAGGTTGGAGAGGAAGAAGTACATGGGGGTGTGGAGGTGGGAGTCTGAGCTGACAGCCAGGATGATGAGCAGGTTCTAAAGCAGAATGACCATCATGGACATCAACAGCCCAAATAGGATGGGCTACAGGTCTGGATCCTCTGAGAGGCCCAGGAAAAGGAATTGTGATAGGACTGTGTGGTTCTCTGCTTCCATGTACCTGGTGTATATTCTGGGGAAGGAGGTAAAAGAACAATTAAGGAACACGAAAGTGAATCCTCAAGTGAGGATGTGGATGATTTTCTTTATTCTAAAAACACCTGTAACTTGATACTTATAAATATCTATATTTATATCTCTCCCTTGTACATTGTCCACAAATTACAAATTTGTTAAACTTTTAATGGCATTTCTCAGAATTCCAACATGATATCAAGAATTTATATTACATGCTGACATGGTTCCCTGAAAAATCATTGCTTAAATGTTACTGTTTTCCACATTAATTTAATTGTATTTTTTGTTCTTTTCTGGAGGAAACATAATAAAAAATCATCACATTTAAATGCCCACCTTGTCATGACTTTGCTGGTTATTGGTTTTTTTTTTCTCAAAAAACTTTTCTTAGAATATTTTTTATCATTCACACTTTCTTCAAGAGAGAGGAAGATTGGGAAGAAAAGTCCTGTAGACATGACATTGAGCCTTCCCTCCAAACTTTGCTCTTCTGTTTCTATATGAGCAGTACTTTATTTTCACCCTGAAAGCTGGGATCTGCCTTTTATTTCAGGTTTGTTCCTATATTCATACTGATGTGTTGCCTTTGGAAACTCCATTTTTTTGTTTTTCATTTTGTGAAAAATATTTTTATTTTCTTTATCCCTTTCTTCCCTCATTTCTATTTTTCTTCATGCTTTTGACTGATTTATTAGTAAATATTAACTTGTTCTACTTCCTCAATGGGTGAGTAATAGTTCATCCTGTTTATACACATGAGGTATTTATCCCTGAATCTGCTGATTGTCATCTGAGCAATTTCCATTTTTTGGCTATTATGAAGAGTGCTCTTACAGAAATTCATGCACATGTGTTTCCTTGAGTAAATTTATGAACTTCATAAGGTCATTTCAATCAATGATGGACAGCATAAATGACATTGGTCCTATGATATGTATCACATAGTGACATTGTAGCCATCCTAGTTTGTTCCAGTGTGAGTTACTATGTTCACACAATGATGAAATCAGCTAGCAATGTGCTCCTTACAACCTATGCCCATCATTGAACACTGGCTATATTGGTTTCCAGTTATTTGGATTAGGCATACAAGAGTGAGACTGCTTGGTCATATAGTAATGGCATATTTAAGTGTTTGGGAAACAGCCCAATTGTACTTCATAGTAGCTGGTTCATTTTACATTATGAGGGTCCTGATATCCTCACCACTTTGCCAATAATTTTTGTCTTCAATTTCCTGAAAGTTATAGCCCCCCATGGATTAAGAATTGGTTCTCGTACTTTTGATTTACATTTCTCTATGACTCATTGAAGATCTTTTCATGTGCTTTTGCAGTGTATAAATATGTTGAGGAATGTCTTTTTAAATTGGGTTTATTTGGAAGCTTTGTTTTGATAGTATTTTTATTTCTTATCTGCAAAATCTCTTATATATTCTGGATATGAGGCCCTTATCAGATACACATTTTGCAAATATTTTCTCCATTCCATATGGTGTCTTTCCATTTTTTAAATTTGTACATTTATTACCTATATTCAGTATAATACATATCTTGAAGCTGTTCATCCTAACTAAAATTTTGTGTCCTCTGATAAACATCTCTCCATTCCACCACCCCAGAGACTATGCCAGTCAGCATTTTACTGTTTCCATGAGTTTGACTTTTTTCTTATTTCAGAGCTTCCCCCCCCCTCTTTGCACATTTTTATTGGTACATTGGTCATAATGATGGGATTCATTGTTACATGTTTTTTCAACAGTACAGTTTGGCCAATAATACTCCCCAGCAGTCCCCCCCCCCTCACCCTCTGGACCGTTTCCTCCACTGATCTCTTTTGATTTTCATGAAATTCCAATGAGTTTGACATTTTAGATTACACATAGAAGTGAGGTCATGTGGTGTTTGTCTTTCTATGCCTGGCTCATTTGTCTTAACCGGATTTTATACAGGTTCATCTGCTTAGCAGAAAATGATGGAATTTCCTTCTTTTCATGCTTAAGTAGTATTCTATTGTGTATTTGACCACATTACTTTATCGATGGTTCTCACTATGGATTCTTATGTTGAATCCATAAGAGTGACTAATGTTTCCTTGAAAATTGGAGTTCATATATCTTTTGACATATTCATTTCATATCTTTTTAATCTATACTCAGTCCTGGAATTGCTACAGAATATGGTTGTTGTATTTTTAATTTTTGATGGGGCTCCATAGCATTTTCCATATGTCTGCACTTATCTATATTCCTAATAATAGCATTCAATAGTCCCTTTTCCAAATCTTCACCTACACTTATTATTATTATTATTTTTTAAGACAGTCGTTCCAATGGGTGTGAAGTGACATTGTGATTTAAGTTTTCATTTCCATGAAGGTTAATGATACCGAACATTAATGTTTTTTTTTTTTTTTTTGAGAGAGAGAGAGAGAGAGAGAGAGAGAGAGAGAGAGAGAGAGAGAGAGAGAGAGAGAATTTTTTAATATTTATTTTTTAGTTTTCCGCAGACACAACATCTTTATTATGTGGTGTTGAGGATCGAACCCATCTCCGTGTGCATGCCAGGCGAGGGTGCTACCGCTTGAGCCACATCCCCAGCCCAACATTAATGTTTTCATATACTTCATAGCCATTTGAAAGATGTCTTTGAAAATGTCAATTAAGATTCAATGAATTATTTATCTCTTTAAATTTATTTTATCGATACAGAAAAACACAAAGATTATACATATTAATAGGGTAATGTTATATTTCAATACATATAAATGTATACATTTGTAAAGGTTGGGCTAGCGTCAGAGGAAGAGACCACCAAGAGACTGTCTCATGCAACAGCAAAGGGTTTATTGGGGGTCCAGCTTGCTGGGGCTCAGAGCTCACTTGAATAGAGCAAAGAGCCCTGAGAACAGCTTAAGCAGAGCTTATATACTTTCCTTGGAGAGGGCAGGGAGGGAAGTTACATTCTGCAGTTGGCACATTCTGGGAACAAGATTAGCAAACAGTTCTTAAGATTTTAACAGTGTTTTGTTAAGCATACAGAAAAACGGAGTGACAAGTACCTATTTTATTAAACTTTCACATTCATAGTAGATGTAGAGTAGCTTTTAAAATTTTTATTGATACATGATAATTATACATAGTGACATATGTATACATAATGTATACATCAATATACATTATACTTCATTGTGACATGTATGATGTCACAATGACATATACTTGCACCTAATATAATATGATGAAGTCAATTCCTTAGTACCTCCCTTTTCCCTTCCATCCTCCATCCTCCTGATACATTTACTCTACCCTAACAGTCTCCCTTCTATTTTCATTATAGAGAGAAAAAATGAAAAGTAACTTCTACGTCAGTTTAAACACATCTGTCTATTTAAAGATTTATCAATTTTTTATGGTCAAGACTTTTACAATCCTTTTTTATGGCTTTTAAAAATGTACAAGAGGTTATTGTTAGTGTTCAAATAATACAGTGTGTTTATAAATATTTTATATCAAAGGAATATATTTCATTGTCTTGGTATAAAAAAAACTAAATAAACTGACTCAATTTCTTTTAATCAGAAAATTCTTTTCTCAAAGTGGGAAAGATGCTTTTAATTGTCTTTTTTTTTCCTTAAATGAGTAGACTATATTTTACTATGAACATGCCCTTGTTATCTCTAATGTTCTTGGTCTTCTAACATTGTTCAGTTGAGAGGCTATAAATCGGAAGTATACTGTAGCAAGTGAATCATACAGAAACCAATAATGAAAGATTTTTAGAAATATCAAAATGGTCACAAATAAGAAATATTACTAAAGGTATATGGATTTCAAGTGTGGACTTGTGAATTATTAAATATATACAGAATGTAGGATGCATGTTTGCTTGTTTCATTTTTCCAATTCTCTTTTCTTTTGCAAATTGTGTCCAAGTGATATATAACCACAAATCTTAGTCCATGTCTCAGAATTCCATCTCCTGGGACTCTCAGAGTATCCAAAATGCAGTCTGTCATCCTTGGATTATTTCTGTCTATGTACCTGGTCACTATTGGGATCCTGCTCATCATCCTGGCCATAAGCTCTGACTCCCACCTCCACACCCCCATGTTCTTCTTCCTTTCCAACCTGTCCTTGGCTGACATCTGCTTCATCTCCATCACAGTCCCAAAGATGATTTTGGACATCCAAACTCATAGCAGAGTCATCGCTTATGTGGGCTGCCTGACACAGATGTTTCTTTTTATCATTTTTTTAAAAATACAGGTGATCTGCTTCTGATGGTGATGAACTATGACCAGTTTGTGGTCATCTGTCATCCCCTGCATTACCTACATCCAGAACCCTCACTCTGTGGTTTGTCAATTGTTATGTATAGTTTGGTTAGCCTTTTGGAGCCCTTGCCACATAATTTGCATGGTTTACAACTTAGCTCCTTCCAGGATGTGGAAATTTTTAGTTTCAGCTATGGCCTTCCTCAAGTTTTCCTGTTCTGTCACCATCACCAAGCACATAGTCATGTATTTTGCTGGTGCCATATTTGTTGTTGTTGGATGTTTTGTTTTGTTTGTTTGTTTTCATCTCAAGGATTCTTTTCTCTTACTATAGAATCATTTCTGCTAATCTAAGTCTCCCACTATCAAGTGGGATGTATAAAGTCTTATCTACCTGGGGGTCTAACCTGTCTATTATTTGCTTGTTTTATTGAACAGACCTTGAAATGTACCTCAGTTCAGCTGCACCACATTCTCCCAAGAGGAATGTGGTGGTTTCAGCGATGTACACTGAGGTCACCCACGTGCTGAATCCCTTCACCTATGTTCCAAGGAACTGGGATGTAAAACACGCCTGAGAGGCTTCCCAGCAGAGCATTCCAACCTCAGACTCTGTGGCTTCCTTTTGTAATGTAGGACATAAAATCTAGAAAACTGAACATCTAGATCTATAATCCTGCCTTCTTGGTTACATTGCTTATGTAGTTTAAAGATTTTAATTTCTCCTGTTGGTGGTGACCAGGGTGGGGATGGGAGGAATGGCAAGTTTTAGAAATGTGTACCAAGATTTAAATCGGAAAGATGAAGAATTTATGAGGATGGTTGATGGTGATGTTTGTACAATTACGTGAATGTAATTAATGTCCTCAAACTATGAACTTAACAATGGTTAAAAAGGTAACCATTTTTTTGGCTTTTATATTTTACCGTAGTAAAAGTGGAAATAAAAGAAAATAAACTATGTAAATAGTACACATGATCAATCTCTGAGTACAGGAAGAGCCCAAGAACTTTTGTAGACATTCATACTCTCTTCTTCTCTCTCTACTAATATTAGGAAGTCCCCAGAGACTGATAACATGGACCAATTTGACTAATCGTCAGAGCCTACAAAGTCATATAATGAGCCAGTGCCAAGTGTGCCAAGTCCAGTGGGCTCCATGCCTGTGTCTGATCTCAATCACTGTCTACATTTGGAAGCTGTACATTATACTGTATTATTCATCTCAATCCTGAGGAAAGACTGAGTTATCACTGGGCACCAGGAAGATCAGGGGTGCTGGACCTGCAGTTCTTCATCACAACCCAGCAGGGAAGCAGCATGACCCTGTAAGTGCTAAGGGAGATAGTGGAGGGCTGAAGGGCTGTGGGAAGCATTGTTTCCACATTGTATGGACAAGCATGATAGATGGATTGTGCAGCCAGATGATAGGGTGCTGTTGTTTAAATTTTCAAGTATAAGATCCATGAAATTTGTGTTCTTGGTTTTAGTGGGGTGTTTCCCATAAATCTCATTCAAAGTTTTGTTTCCTTCCACATTAGTTCTACTTCCCGGAGACATCTCACCCATGAGAGCAGCAAATGAATCTCGCTAAACACATACATTTATATGTGAAAGTGATGATAATGAGAAGGAAGTGACAGCAATCATAATATCTTGAAACATTACTGAGTGAGAGGTTCCTTAATGTGCACAGGCTTGGAGATTTGTGGTCTATATATCTTGTTTTATTTCATCTGCATGATCTTCCTCACTGTATAAGTGCCCACATTCTTATTATACTCCAGAAAGGGGAAGGAACACAGCATTTTTTTTATATCCTGTGCCAACTTGTTAGGAAGCTAATAGTGAAGTCTGGTTGAGGCTTGCTTACTGCAGACACAGGGCATTTTGCTAGGAGCATCCTGAAAGGTTGTCCACTTGACCACACAACTAAACATTTCACTCTACTGTCTGCCCGAAAATGGACTTTTTGTTCACTGTGTTCTTTTCTTTGGGGGCTTCTGGTAGACCCCAGGGCAGAGAAGTGGTTTTCACCTCCTACATCAATGATAGACAGAACGGCTAGGATCATACACAAGAACCACAGAATGCAGACATAGAGTAATTCAGCAGGTATTTGTCTTGCCCTCAATCCTGGATACTCCTGTGGCTGTGCATATTCTCCTCCGTTTTTATAATTAACTCACCCATTCTTCAAAGGAGGCACAAATTAAGGTCTTTATTTTGTTCCTACTCAGAAAATTGGAGTGAGTCTTAAAAATATACCTTGGATGCATTACAATCCTGGATCTTTTCAAAACTTTCTGATTATTGAAAAACAAGAAGTTCACTGAATTGGATTCAGGGACTTACAATTTAATTGTGAATGTTCTCAGGTGCATTTATTGCTTCTGTTACTTAGGGCAAGTTGTTAGTGTCTCTGAGATTCAGCATTGTCATCACATTTGTCCCTGGGCGGTGCAACTGCTTTGAATAAGGATTATCCAGTTAAGGTGTGTTTCCTATGTGATTAACACATGACGAATGCATAAAATAAGATCAAAATGAATTTTATATTTATCGTTAATACTAAAGTTAACTTTATACCATTGAAATAATGTATCCCATGGCATAAAGTTATGGTTTATGTTTTCCTATTTCTATAAAGGGACATTTTATTTTTGTTCTTATGTAAGAATATCATATGTATGTGGAGAAGAATGACGAATGATTAACTCTTTCATCTCCAATTGCACAGAGACTATGCCTTTCTTTGCACAGAAGAGGCATTAAAAAAGCTCTGTTAAAATGTTTAATAGGCTAGACTTGGTTCACAAAACCTGGCCTGATTATGACTTCAAAACACATGGCAATTCCCTGCCTGCACTTTCATCCTTTACAGAATGTCTCATAGAACCAGGGACAAAATAGCTCATGTTCATATCTGTGTTATGGACATGTAAGCCCTACACTTCCAATCAGCAGCATCCACAACATCTTCAATAATTCAGATGATGGCAGAGATTTTTATGGGTTTATAAAAAGAAAACAAGGCTGACAGAAAAAGTAAACCTTGTGCTGAAACACTGAGTGTTACATGATTCCAGGGTCTTAGTGCCCTTTAGTACCTGTATTAATCTATTAACTCACTATTTGCACAATGATTGAATTCTTTAATTAAGAAACCACAAAGAATAAACTTGTTATTTTCTAGGTTTCCCTTAGGTGCCACATGTGTTGTTGAGCTGAGTTTTATTCTTCCTATTTCCATGAGGTACAATAAGCAACAGAGGGGCAGATTTATACACATTCTGCTCATAGAAACAGGTCAAAGCCATGGGAATAAAATGTTCATTACACTGCTCCTGTCTCAAGCTGCCCCTCCTCCACTGTATCAATGGAAACATATTCCCTATGCAAGATAAAATTTCTTTATGACTTTTCATGGAAGAATTATTACCAGATAGACTGTAGGGATGTTTTTGATGGTATGTCTTAAGAATAAGAGGATGTAGCCAGGTGTAGTATTGCACACCTGTAATCCCAGTGGCTCAGGATGTTGGATGTTTATTAAAAAATAAAAACTTAGCAAATTCAAGGTCCGTGTCAGCAATTTAGTGAGACCCTAATCAACATAGTGAGACCCCCACCTAAATAAACAAACAAAAAGTGCTGAGGAAATGGCTCAGTGGTACAATCCCTGTGGCCAAAAATATTAAAAATAAAAAAAATCAGTGGATGCAGAAAATAATGAAAATTTTTAAAAACTGGGACAATAAATATAGGTGATTAATAGTAAATGGATGATGCATCAGTTGTTGGAAGTCAAACATTAACCTTCCATGCATATATTATGTGGAAATTCTTTCCTATATGATATGGACTGAGGCACAAAAATTTAGAAAGGATTGTTTTAATAATAAATGAAAATTAAATGATGTCTCCCTTGAGATAATGCTGTGCCCAGTTAAAGCAATTGAAGTAAATGTGCATACTTGAAAGAGACTGGAAATCACATGTCAATGTCAACCATTGCATTACAGGGCCGATAAGTGTACTACTGAACAATACTTAGAATAGCTTCAGGGATTGTTTAGGTAAATGTTTTAAGATACTCTTCATGGATATCTAAGTCAATACTGACACAAGAATTCTGAAAGGAAGTTTTATTCTCTAAATCATGGCAATAATTGCGTACTGGGGGCAGGTGTGCAGGAGAAAGGGAATCAGGTCATGAGAGTGAGAACTCAAAGGTATTGGGTAATAATTCCAATCTCAATAAAATATTGGTAATGAAGCAAATATAATTAAATGTTTGCATTTTCAAATTAGTTATCAGTTTTATTGAGAGTAATGACAGGTAATATTATTGCATCATTTGTAAATGCCAGGAAATATTCTAAGCCACTGGTTCTCAACCTTGGTTTAAAAAAAAAAATCCAGCAGAACTTCACATGCAGACTATAAATAACCAGGGTTGGCTCTGTGGCTAGAGTATCTATATAGTTTGAAATACCCACAGGTCAACATATTGATAAGTATCTGAATATATTTGATGCATAATTTAAGAGATTTTTCACAATTAAAAAATCATGTAAAGTAGGCCATTAATTTCCCCAGATTACAGATGACACAACTTTTCATGTGCTTTTTCACATGATTCCCTGAACTTTCTCCTTTGCATTGTTTCTTGATTACAGCATTAATCAGTGAGAGCTGACAAAATAATGAGCCCAAGTTTCCTTCAGGTATCTGATGTAACAAAATGCAACTCATATATCAGCAAAGATTGATTTAAAAATCTATTAACTAGCTGGGCACTGTGATGCACACCTCTAATTCTACTACTTAGAAGGTTGAGGCAGGAGGATAGCAAGTTTGAAGCCAGCCTCAGCATTTAGTGAGGCCCTGAGCAACTTAGTGGCATCCTGTCAAAAAATAAAAACTTAAAAAAGGGCTGTGGATGTGGCTTAGTGTTAAAGTGCCCCTGGGTTCAATGTTTGTACCAAAAACATACAAAAGCAAAACAACAAAAAAGTTTGACTAAACCTAAGAAGGCTGAGACTCAAATTGCAACTTCCCTGGGTTCAAAGTCATCAGCTATAAATAAAAGGCTTTATAATCAGAAAAGCAATGAAACAACATGACCAGACATTATACAAAGGAAAACAATTTGAAAAGCAAAGACCTATCTTCCATACCAGATATTTTACTGAGTTTGAATTGATTTGATAGAAGAAAACCTGGATAAAATTTAGAATATTCAAAAGTGTTTCTTAAGATTTTATGGTTTTGGGCTGGGGTTGTGGCTCAGTGGTAGAGCGCTTGCCTAGTGTGTGTAGGGCCCTGGGTTCGATCCTCAGCACCACATAAAAATAAATAAAACAAAGGTATTGTGTCCAGCTACTACAAAAAATTGTTTTATATCATTAGTAGGTACAATGTACCCTAATGTCATATTTGTGGTCACCAATGTTGTATAATTACATGCATTTAAATTTAAATTCAAATCTATATTTGAAGACCATGAAAGCCAAGGTTAGAAGGTATATGTTAAACAATTTTTGAAAGATAAATAATATTTCACTGAGTACTAACATTCACAAGGAGGGAATTCAGAAAACCCAAGAATGATGAAAAAAACTCCTGGGAACTAATGGAAGCACTTTTATTTTCTGAACTGTAAACTTTAACTTAATGTTTAGATGATGCAATCCAAGCTCTTTAGAATGTTTGCAAACACCCAAAGTCAAGGAAAATTGTGCTGCACTCCTAGAATAATGTATGCTTGCTGCTTCTCTGTTTCCTTTAATTAGAATAACTTTTTTTTTCTCTTAAAGGATAAAATATATTTCTTAGTCTCTCTTTTTTCCCGGAAGAATGAGATATTGGGCTGGGGGTGTAGCTCAGTAGTAGAACACTTGCCTAGCACTGTGAGGCACTGGGTTAAATCCTCAGCAGCACATAAAAATATAAAATTATATATAAAAGCAGGGACTGTAATTTACTGTGATCATGGCTCTGGTATTTTTGGCCTTATAACATTGTTCAGTGGAAGGCCTCTAAGGTAGGTATTTATATAAAGAGGTGAATAGCACATAAAAATAAAAGAATTCAAGTATATTTGGTTTGTTAAAAGTGAGAAATACTGATGAATATATATGAATATGAATAATTTACTTGTAGAATACTTGATTTCAAAATGTATGTAGAGTGATGGATTCCTATTCTTTTTGTTTGTTTGTTTTCCCAACACTCTTTTCTTTTGTAAAAGTTGTCTCAGCAACGTGGAACCACAAAATCTCACAGATGTCTCTGAATTCCATCTTCTGGGATTCTCAGAGGATCCAGAACCTCAGCCAATCTTATGTGGACTGTTCCTGTCCATGTACCTGGTCACTGTCCTTGGGAACCTGCTCATCATCCTGGCCGTCAGCTCTGACTCCCACCTCCACACCCCCATGTACTTCTTCCTCTCCAACCTGTCCTTGGCTGACATTGGTTTCACCTCCACCACAGTCCCCAAATTGATTGTGAACATGCAAACTCACAGCAGAGCCATCTCCTATGTGGGCTGCCTGACACAGATGTCTCTTTTTATCCTTTTTGGATGTATGGATGACATGCTTCTTAGTGTAATGGCCTATGACCGGTTTGTCGCCATCTGTCACCCGCTGCGTTACTTAGTCATCATGAACCCTCGCTTCTGTAGCTTCCTAGTATCCATGTCTGTTTTAGTCAGCCTTTTGGAATCCCTCCTGCATACTGTGATTGCATGTAAACTTACCTGCTTTAGGAATGTAGAAATTTTTAACTTCTTTTGTGACCCTTCTCAACTTCTCAACCTTAGCTTATATGACACCTTTGCCAACAATATAATCATGTATTTGGGTGCTGCTTTATTTGGATTTTTTCCAATCTCAGGAATCCTTTTCTCTTATTATAAAATTGTTTCCTCCATTCTGAGGATCCCATCAACAGGTGGGAAGTACAAAGCCTTCTCCACCTGTGGCTCTCACCTGGCCGTGGTTTGCTTATACTTTGGAACAGGCAGTGGAGCATATCTGGGTACATCAGTGTCATCTTCTCCCACTAAGAGTGCAGTGACCTCAGTGATTTACATGGTGGTCGCCCCTATGCTGAACCCCTTCATCTACAGCCTGAGGAACCAAGAAATTAAAAGCTCTCTGCTTAGGCTCCACAGAAGAATAGTCTAATCTCAGGAAAAGGTAGCAAATCTAAACATCCAGATTGATACACTCTACCTCCATGGTCACACTACTTTTATAGTGTAATGGGTTTAATCTCCCATCAGATTTTATAGCAGAATGTTCATTGCCAGGTTGGGTAAGAAATGGAGAATTTTAAATTAGGTACAATGTTTCAGTGCAGGAAGATGAAGTTTCTAAAGATGGATGATAGTTATGCTAGTAAAACAGCATGCATTTAATTAATGTCACTGAATTTTGCACATTCACTTTTATTTTCACATTTATTTAAAAAACAAATGACAAAGATCTAGTTTACCAGATTTTTAAACCTAAGCTTATTATTGCACATTTAAACAGTTGTCAAAACTTTACTAAGTTGCCAGCATTCATGCACATCTAGAAAACATTCTTAAATTTATATTAAACAAGAAATGTATTACATTTAATGCATTAATATCTTTCATTATTAGATACCAGAAAAAAAAACAAATTACTTCTATAGGAGCCTCATTCTGGCAATGTTAGCTCATAGTCATACACTGGCTCACATGTCAAACACAAGAGAAAGCAGATCCATGCTGGTATTAGGATAAAATCTTATTCTAGAACTATTCAAAGGCTCTCCTTGGATTATGTTTAATAAAAAAGTAAAGTGCATACAGAGATTGAAACAATTTTAAAGACCAAAAAAATGGTTATATTGTGTAGATCCAACAATAAACTCACAGTCTATGCCAAACAGGGACTCTGACGAGCTGTTTATAAATACTTTAGATTGGATACAATTTTACTAAAAGTCGATTTCATCTAAAATCTTCAAAAAAATGTTCCTTTTAATCCTCAAATGGAGCTTGTTATAGTTTAACATTTCTGTTAATTGCCTGTGTTGAATTGCTTGTTATCCTAGCGTAGCAGCAGCTCCTTACCATTTATCGTTAAGGACTTCAACTGGTTGTTCTCTTTAATTTCTACTCTTTCTTTAACATTCTCAATAATTCTTTTTGTAGTGATTTTTCTGTCATTTACCGTTTTGGTAGAAGTTGATATAGATTTGAAGTCACCCATCCCACTGCCACCAAATGATGTAGAAGAGAATAAAGTAAGGCCACCGTAACATAGTAACCCAAATGAATAAAATCCACTTCCAAATGATGGAAATTCACTTAAAGCAGAGAAAAATGAGCACGCACCTCGATTTATGTTTCCTCTGGGACCCCTTCAGTTCCCAAATAGTCTTCAAATAGATCTTCAAAGAAGTCCAAGAAAAATGGGCCCCTTCCACCAAAAACTTCCCAGAAGACAACATCTGAGTTCCAGAATGTGAAGCCAAACTCAGACTGTCAAAATAACTTCCACCTCCACCTGCACTATTTACGCCTTCTTTGCCATACTTGACATTAATGACAAGAATGAGTTGTTGGGCTGGGGGTGAATTCAAATCAATTTAACAGATAGCATCTGATAACACCTCACATGCCTCAGCTAGGTGTTTGACTTTTCTCTCTGCTTCTTCTTTATTATCAGGATTTTTTTTTAAATCTGGGTGATAATTTAGAGCCAGTTTCCTGTATGCCTTTTTGATATCCTCAGGTGAGGTGTGCCTCTGGATGCCTAGAACTTCAGAGTAGTCCACCATGTTTTAACAGATTTTTGGAACAAGTCCTCTGAGGACACAGCAAAATGGACAGGGCAGGCAGCTAGGTGCTAGTGGTCAGGCATTGCTACACTGGTGGCAATAATTTTCTACTTTGGGAAGCTTCTGACACTCTTCCTATCAATCCTGAGTACAGAGTATGGATCCTGCACCTGGATGAGGAATCCACAGCCATACCAGAGTGCACTGCAAAACTCCACCTTTTAATTTGTTACCAAGTCTTGATTTTATTGCTAATTTGGAAACTGGAAAGAGTTTTAAAATGTAACTCATTACATGCACCCCTGGTTAGACTTCTGGACCTCTGGTAAATGGAAAGAGCTTTAAAATGATGTAAACTTTCTGATGGCTGGGGTACAACCAAACTTGTTATAGTTTGGCCCATGTGGTGAAGGCTTGTCTGTTCTGGTGCTTTATTGGGAAATGGTGGAGCTTTTAGGAAGTGGGGCCTATTAAGAGAAAATTATGTCATTGGGGTCATGCTCTTGAAGAGGACACAGTGATGGTGGTGTCTTTGTCTCTCTTTTTGCTTCCCAGCTACCTTGAACTGAGAAGTACTCCCCGCCCCCACAACTCCTGCCATGATGTATTGTGCTGCCACTGGCCCACATCAAGGGAGCCAAGTGGAAATGGACTGAAACCTCTGAAACCATGAGCCAAAAATAAATCTCTCAGCCTTTTGAGCTCTTTATCTTAGGTATTTTGTTAGTGGCTGAAAGCTAACACAGACCCAGAGATCAACATGTTTTATTGTGAATCCTGTCAGTTCCACTTATTATTTGCATGACCTAGGGAAGGTTGTTCCTGTCTTCCATGTTCAGTCTTGTCCTCTGGGTTGATTTCTATTTGATACAACTGCACGTGTAAGAATAAAACAGAAAGTGACACTCCCTGTGTGATTAATATGTGATGAATGTAAAAAGGGAAAATGAAATTTAGATATTAACATTAAATCATGACAAGGTAACCTTCATTCCAAGTGTGACACTAAACTAGGTCTCACCTGAGTCTCACATGCAAAGCCATGCCCAGTTTTGGGGACCTGGGAGTGTGGACCCCAGGCCCACTGTGAGGCTGACAATGATGCAGATCAAAGCTGTAGTCTGCAGCAGTGTCTCACAGGTCTCTGCCTCATGTTGGGGAAGGTCTAGAGGCTCCATCTGGAGCTCTGTTCTGTTCACAGAGCCATTGGTTTGTACCCAGTGTGGCACCTCACAGCTCAGAGGCCTTTGCTGGCTTTCAGCTGTGCTCCCTGCAGGTTCTTATTCAGAGCTATTGCCTGAGGTTGGGGGAGGGATTTGGAGGCAGTCTCTGGGGCAGGGCTAACATAGTTTCAGTAGGTCAGCATGTAGTTACAGTAGGTCAGCTCAGGGTTTGTATGGGGGGGGGGAGAGTTGTGACTCTGCTGAGCAGAGGATGAAATCAATCATGATGGGTCTGTGAGAGGCCCCACCATGGGAACATGGAAATTCAAGTCTCGCACAAACATAAAACCACAAGATGTTCTATTTAGATAACCCGGAGGGGGGCAAGCTTAAGCAAACAGGGTAAAGGGTAAAAACAGGAACAGAAAGGACAGGATGCAATTTTATGGTTTTTCCAAGAATATAAAGTGGAAAAACAAGTTTACCCCCTAGGTGACCTAAATGCTGGATTCAGAGGAACCAATAGAATGACTGTTGCTGCGCTAAGCTGAAAACTAACCCCCAGTTCCCTATAAAAGAACTGTACCCTAAAGCCCGGTGTGCCAGTTCACTGAAGCTTCGGCTGAGGTATTGCTGAGCACCCGCAGGCGCCTATGAAGCAATAAACTGCCTCTTGCTTTTGCAGCCAGCGTTTCGCTTGTTTCATTCCGGGCTGGGGATCTGAGGGTCTTTCATCTGATTTCAAGTCTTAAGGCAAGGCCTTAATTTTCTCTCTCCCAAGGGCCCTTCTGCTGGGCTGCTTGGAGCTGAAGAAGGAGTGACTCCAGCAACCCCGCCCTTCCTTCCTTCCTCAATGCATCTTTTCTTTTTCTGATGCTGTTCAGCAAGAGCTCGTTTCTCCAGCTCTTGTGAAGCTAGTTTGGTGCATGTATTTGCAGCTATTCCATTTGTTGTCCCTGTGAGGAGGCGATCTCTGGAGGATCTTGGCCACCATTTGGGTCGGCAACTCCAATGACCTGGTTCTTCTCTTTACTCTTATCCCTTGGAAACACTAGCGATTCTTGCAGCCAGCGCGGGAGGCTCTGTCTCCAGGGCCCTCCTTGGCAGCCCCGCTCCAAGACCCAGCTCCCCAGGCCCCGCCCCTTATGCCCTGCCCCCTGAGGACCGGAAGCGGAAGTGCGGCTTTGCCAGGTGCTTAGGTCCCGCCATATCCCGGGTTTCTCTGACTGAGTGGGAAGTAAATTTTCTCCTCTTTCCTCTTGGCGTGCTGGCCCGGTCCCCTCCTGGTTCTGCCGGGAGGCGAGGGCCGGCCTGGGTCGCTGCGGGACGCGTTCCCGGCTAGTCCCGCCCTCCCAGGGCCTGTGTCGCAGAGTTGGCTCCGCGGGCGCCTGGCTGCTTGGGCGGCGGGCGGGCGCGTCTCCGTCTCCGCAGGCCGGAGCTGGAGAGCCCAGCGGCCTTTCCCGTCCTCACCCGCGCCCTCTGGAGGCGGGCAGAGCGGGTCTGAGGGTCCAGGCCTGGGGGTCTGGGGGAGACGTGGCATTCAGATACCGGGAGTGAGCTGCGTTTTAAATACCGTCCGCCGCCTCCTGGCCAGTGCAGGGCATCCTGATTGTCCATGGACCCTGTGACCCACAGAGAATTTGGTCCTCTGCCAGCTTCAGCCTCCTCTCTGTTCCTCGCGCTTCCCTTTTCAATGTCTTTACTCATCGGGGTTTGGAGTTGAGTGGAGCATAATGTCCCTCCTTCCCTTCTTTCCGACATCAGAGAACTGATCTGCCCTTTCACTATTAAATAGGACATTTGCTGTAGATGTTGGTATTTTCTTTTTCCTAATAAACCTTTTCCCCCTTGTTGGTCCTTCTTGTAGGCTACATTATCACCAATCACGGGTACTGAAATAGTCACTGTTTATGACTAAGAGAATGAGGCAAGTAATCTTCTCCTGTTTATGTTTATTAATCCATGACTTAATTTTTAAGCATCCTTTTTTTCCTAGGATGAAATGAATTTGGTTTACAGTTTATACTTAATTGTTCATTTCTCTAGTGTAGTGGTATTTTTATGTTGTTTGCACATTGTGTATGAGATCTTGTTTCAAGTTGTACCCTTTTGATCGTAGAAATACTCAGGAAAACAGTACCCTCACCCCATATTGGCTTTATGAATTCCTTTCTTAATTGGTGAACCTACCTATAAAAAGAGTATGCAACTTATCTTTTCTTTTTTTTCTTTAACCTGTTTTGTTTGTTTGTTTGATTAATAACTAGATATAACAAGAATTTGGGTTTCTTTTAGATCATTGCTGGAAAATTATAGTGCTTTGTAGAAGAAATTCATTGACTACTTTCCATTCCATATCTATTTCTTTAATTTATTATATTCTTGCAATGTCTATAATTACGATTCATTCTTTGAACTACCATTTTTGTCTATGCTCTGTCGCTCAAAATTGCTTACTTCGTCAGTGTTATTAATTTTCAAAGGGTGTATTTTATGTCTTCTGATTCTGTTAGGCTTTGAAAATATTAATTTTGTCCTATTTTCTTTCTGAACTTTTATGCTTTTCTTTTTCCATGAACCAATGGTTATTCCATGAATGTGATTTTGTTTTTCCTCCTGGAAGTTGAAGCTCATAAATATGTGCACTAAACCGGCTGTGGATTTACAGTTATTTTAATTTTATGCTTCTATCCTGCCACATAACCAGTCCTGACTCACTAAATATAAATGTGTTCCCTTAACTCTCTATACTATGATGTATTTCTATAGAGCATATACCACAACTTGATATATTTTGTTTATTTACTGTCTTCCCCACAAAGACTTTAACATCCATGTTAAAATTTTCTATTTACTATTTTTCTATTTTATTCAGTGCTTTATTTCTCATGACTTCGTTTAGTGAAGTCAGGGTAAATATGTCCAAGTTAAATATGAAATGAAGGAAGAGAAGGTAAGGGCTTTGAGGAAAACATTCTGGCCCAAGACCTAGGACTTATGAGAAGGAGCTCAGAGATGTCATATTTGAATGGAATCTTTCTCTCAATCTTCTCTCTATAGTGCCCAATGAGATTTTGGGCTAAATGCTAGTAATCTTAAGGAATAATGGCCATTACAATAGCAACTAAATTTTAAGACATGTATTCAGAAATGTATTCATTGGTCATTTAGACTTTAAAGACAAGTAGCCTTGTGTTCATACCCTGCTGGAGCAACTGTATAATGGGGTAACATTGTGCAAATGTGTGTAATAATATTCCTCAACTCTAGAGCTGGGGATATAGCTCAGTTGGTAGAGTGCTTACCTAGCATGCACAAGGCTCTGGGTTCTAATCCCCAGCACCACACATACACACACAAAAAAATTCCTCAACTCTAAACTGGTGGTCATAACATCTGATTTGCAGTGTTTCAAAGAAAAATCACTAACTTAAGGTGCAGACATCTCTCCAGAGTCTCTCACATATCAGCATTGTTGAAATGGCTTATATTATTATAAATATAGTAAAGAGTGTTAAAAAGGTTTTATTTTTTTAATATTTATTTTTTGTTTTTGGCAGACACAACATCTTTGTTTGTATGTGGTGCTGAGGATGCTGAGGATTGAACCTGGGCCGCCTGCATGCCGGGTGAGCGTGCTACCGCTTGAGCCACATCCCCAGCCCGTTTTATTGAGTTTTAAATACACTATTTGTTCACTTAAGTGGAAGGAACTGTTGAATTTTCATTGTCTGATATTTGTGAAACAGCACATATCTCTATTAGGAGTGACACAAATCAAATATTCCTCCGCTACTTGTGTACTGTTCAGGGAAATTTAGCATGTGAATCACAGTAAAGCAGTGTTCTTTGTGTCATTCATATAGAATTCAGTGAATTGATGGTCACAAACTAGGTTTGAGGGGAACCCCACAGTTCACTGGTATGGGGGGGAGTGGTCAAGGGCAGAGCTATAATGCTTGTTAACCTGGCAGGGGCTGCTGAAATAGATGTGTGTGAAACTCATAGAACCCTGGTATATAAATCAGTGCTTTCTTGAACTTGAAATAGGGAGTATATATTTTTAGGGTTAAAGGCACTGCTTGACAAACTTTATGCCTTTTGTTATCATGAAGAAATTGACAGCCAAACTTACGTACAGAATGACACTCTTAATCTCTTTATGATCAGCAAAGGCAGCAACACTGTTTTATGGCTCCTAAAGGGGAAGATTAGGTTTTTTGCCTTTATGTGTTTGCTTGGGCACCATTGGGTGTGTGTGCTTGTGTTTTGAGGGGAATTACAACATTGATGGACTGCAGCGTGTAGGCATGTGGGTGTGGCAGGTGTGGGGAGGTCTAGATTCACTTGTCAGCTTATTGCTTTTTCTAGAACTTGTGAACATCCTGCTTCCCTTCAGAAAGAGAACATGGAAGAAGAAAGAATAGCTGCTAAATTGCAGAAAACAATGATATAGGTAAGCCAAAGGTCATAATTCTCTATAAGAATATTTCCATTTGAGTAGCTGCCCTAGCTGGTTTTTAAATATGTATTTTTTTAGTTATAGATGGACACAATATCTTAATTTTATTTTTCTGTGGTGCTGAGGATTGAACCCAGTGCTCTACACATGCTAGGTAAGTACACTACCCCTGAGCCACAGTCCCAGCTCTCTAGCTATCTTTGAGCACAAGCTAGCAATCTAGTTCTTATTGGATCACATGGAAAAAGTATTTTAGGCTTTGAGGGCCATAGAGTTTCTATTGCAAGGAAACTTTCATACAAAATCAGCTATAGAGAGTATATAAGCAAACAATTTATTATGTTTCACTACTTCATTTACACAGGTAGGTGGCATGCTGAATTGGTTCATGTGCTGTAGTTTGCTGAACCCTGGCATAGAATACAAGAAAATATGACCAACTGTGCAGCTAGCATGAAAGATAACACTTGTTTCTGCTCAGGTTTGTGAGGGTGAACAGAATGAGAAAAGTGCCCATTCACTCTGTGTGTGGTATGATGCTCTCTCCAGCTAGAGATTTAATCCTGTTTTGTGTTGTGCTGATTACTGTGATGGAAATAAGGTAGCAAGTGACGTTGTTTCTGTAACAAGGAAATTGATGGTGTCAGTGTGGAAATTACTTCATTTTAGTGCATTTCTCTCATTTCTGTCATATGCTCTGGACTATTCTGGACCATGACAGAAATGAAATGGATCAACATCTGTGGTGATGTTCAGTATATACTTGATCTTAGACCAATGTCCTTGACATAGAGCTCCTAAAATCTGGGGCATGGCTGAAGGGATAAAGGTAACTTTGGATGCTAATAAGGATAATGATATAATAACCTTGGGATGGTTGTTCTTGAAAGATGAAGATGTAATTAAAGAGGTGGGACTTTTCAACACTGCTCTCTAATTTCCAGAGGCAGGAGAGGATCTGAAGTTAATCACCAGTGGCCAACAGTTTAATCTGTCATATCTACTAGTGGAGCCTCCATAAAATCTCAGTAAGAGTGGGTTTATGGAGCTTTTGGTAGCTGAACATGTGGAGGTTCCTGGAGCATGGCACTCAATAAGCATGGAAACTCTGTTCCACTTCCTGCCTACTTCTCTCTCTTCATCTGGCTGTTTCCATGTACTTTGTAATATAATTTATAATAAACTTTAAACACAAGGAAACATTTTTTGAATTATGTGAGCTCTTCCAGTTGATTAATTGAACTCAAGGAAAGCTCATGGAAACCTTGACTTATAGCCACTTGATCAGAAGTATAGTGACAAACTACTATTTGTGATTGAATTTTGAACTAGCAGTTCTATGGGACCAAATCATAAACCTGTGGTATGATGCTACCTCCAGCTAGACACTGTGATTATTTAATTGAATTGGAAGATATTCAGTTAGTATCTGCTGGAGAATGGCTTGGTCCATATGTGTGAGAAATCCCACACACGTCTGGTATTAGAAGTGTTTTGTGCTACAGAGAGAAAGGGTGTAAGAGTGACTATGTGATCTTATTACTATAAATTGCTGAGAGAAATTTAGTGTTTTAGGAGTATAAAGGCTGTGAGACAGGATTTGTTCAGTCACTAAGTTATGTGTGAGTAGAAAGGGAAAGAGATCTGCTGACTGAGTCCTGACATAGACTCTGGGAGACCATAAAATCTTCTGAGCTTCCCCTGAATTGATTCTCAGGTCCCCAGTGCTGTCAGCCTCATCTATCACACTGGAGGAGTTGTACCTTTCTGAACAGAATTTGTGGCATCTTTTAGGACTCGGTGACCTTTGAGGATGTGACTGTGGACTTTAACCAGCAGGAGTGGGCTTTGCTGGATCTTGCTCAAAGGAGCCTCTATAGAGATGTGTTGCTGGAAACCTTCCGGAACCTGGCCTCCCTAGGTAAGATTGGCAATGTTGTTCATGTAGTGGTTTAGAAAACAATTTTGTCTACTAGTTGACCTTATTCTAGGATTTGTGCTGAGGAATGGGGGTGCTTGGTAAATAAGACAGACGTGGTCACTGACTATAGGGTGCTTATGATCTGGAGGCTTCTTTAAGAAAATAAACATCAGTATATTAAATTTGCTTTTTATTTTTCTTGTGGTTGAAAAATTTGAAGCTTATTAAGTATTGTTAGTGTAGGCATTCATGGATTACTCTGGGGCACAGGGAGAGGTTGTGCTTTGAGACCTTTGAGGATTCTAACTGCTGTGAATGCCCTTTACCCTTTACCACCAGGAGAACATCTATAGTTAAAGAAGTGGGGTTATTTTGCAGTGTGTCATGGGAGAGCATACCCTGTGGGGATTTATGGGGCATCCTAGTAAGAGGACATTAGAAAGTACCAATTATAGGATTTTTTCTTTTCTTTTATGGTTCAGGGATGATTTTGTGGAAATACCTTTATTTGTTCCTTAGCCCCTCTGGAATGAAGTACCATAAAAAGTTCAGAAATTTATTCTTGTGTTTCTGGAAGCTGGGAGTATTAATTCCAAATGTCATCAGGGCTAAATTCTTTCTAAAGGCTCTAGGGAAAATGTCCCTACCTGTTTCTTTCTAGCTTCTGGTGGTTGCTGGCACTGCTTGGTGTTTCTTGGTTTATAGATGTATCACTCAGTCTCTGCCTCAGTCATCTTTTTCCTGTGTACCTGTATCTCTCTCCTCATAGGGTGCTGGTCATTGGATTTAGGGCTCATTGTAAACATACTAATCTCATTTTGACTTGATTTTTCTTTGCAAAGACTGTATTTCTATAGACTAAACCTACTTACCTACCTTTCTCCTCCTTTCACTTTATTTATTTTTAGAGCAGTTTCAAGTTCACAGCAAAATTTACTGGAAGGTGGAGAGATCTGCCCTATCTCTGCTGCCACCTGGGGACAGCCTCTTCCACTATCAGCATCCACCACCAGAGTGGTAAATTTGTTAAAATGAATGAACCTACATGACATATCATCATCACCTAGAGTCCACAGGATATGTTAGCACTCACTTGTGGTGATGTACATTCTTTGGCTTTTGGGACAATGTATAATGACATGTACCCACCATTATGGAATTCCATAGAGTAGTTTCACAGCCCTAAAAATCCTCTGTGCTCTACCTTTTTTATCTTTCATGTTCCTTAATCCTTTGGGAGCCACTGACCTTTAAATTCTCTCTAGTTTTGCCTTTTGCAGGAAATCACATAGTTGGAATCATATTGCATGTACCCCTTTTCAGATTGGCTTCTTTCACCTAATAATATGCATTTAAATTTCTTTCATGTCTTCTCATGACCTATAGCTGATTTTAGTGCTTGATAATATTTCACCATCAGGATATGCCACTGTTTATTGTATTGATCTACTCCCCTTCTGGTGACATCTTGATTGCTTCCACATTGGGGCAGTTATGACTACAGCTGTCATAAATATTCATGTGCAACTTTTTGTGAGGATGTAAGTTTTCCACTCCTTTGGGTGGATACTGAGGAGCACAATTGCTGGAATATATGGTAAGAATATGTTTAATTTTATAAGAAACCAAAAAACCATCTTCCAAAGTGGATTTTTTTGCCAAGTTGCATGCTTTCCAGCATTTGACATTGTCAATATTGTGGATGTGGGCTATTCTAATAGATTTACAGTGGTGTCTCATTGTTCGAAATTGCATTTTCCTGATAATGTATGATGTGAAACATATTTTTATTTACTTATTTGCCATTTGTATATCTTCTTTGGTGAGGTGTCAGTTGAAGGTCTTTGGCCAATGTTTTTATAAGACTGTTGATTCTTATTGTTGAACTTAAAAGCTGTTTGTGTATTTTGGAACAGTATCTTATCAAATGAATCTCTTGGAATTGTTTCTTCTAAGCTGTGGCTTGTCTTTTTATTTTCTTGAAAATCTTTAGCAGAAGATAAATTTTTAATTTTAATAGAGTCTAGCGTATCAATTGTTGTTTCAAGAATCAATCCTTTTGGTATTATATCTAAGATGTCTATGCCAAGCCAAGGTCATCTAGATTTTTCACTGTATTTTCTAGGAGTTATCTAACTCTATATTACACTTACATAATTTTAGGTTAATGCTTGTGAATATTTCACTTTTTTACTTGTGTTTCCAGTTATTCCAGCAGCATAACTTTAGGAAAAACTATATTTTTAAAAAAACTACTGCATTTGTTCCCTTTTGAAAGATCAGTTGACTCACAGTCATCCTTTGGTATCCATAGTAAATCCCTCTCAGAGATAAAATTTGTGTGTTCTAATTTCTTATTTAAAGTGATATAGTATTTGTATGCAACATATTCACATTTTCTCATATATTTTAAATAATTTCTTGATTACTTCCAAAACATAATACAACGGAAACCTGTCAATACTTGTTATACTGTATTGATCAACGAATGATGACAAGGAAATAGAGACTGTACCTTTTTAGTGCAGACGTCAATTTTTTCCCCTAATATTTTATGTTCATGATTGAGTCCGTGGATATAGATGGCTAACTGTATTTATGTGTATTTGTTTATGGCCTTTCTATTCTGTTCCATTGATGTATTTGGACATTAATGGGGGTGGACAGTGTTCAACCTGTACATAAGAGGTCACTTTAGCTTGTATCTGACAGAAAACAGAGGCAATTGAATATTTTGAGAGTGGAATATTGCCTTTTCTCTTTGTTTGTTTCTTTTTTTTTTTTGACTGTCCTTAGATAGAATTATGAAGTGGCCTTATTTTGTTTATTTATCATGGTCTTGGAAAAGCTTGGTATTCTGAGATTATTTATGTTCATTAGGAAAATAAAATGTCCTGGCTGTATCAGACAAGCTTATAGTAATATTGATACTCATGTGTAAATTTCAGATCACTTACGCACATCAGAGGCTGCTTTTATCTCCCCATCTCTGTTTTTTCTTTTCCTTTATCTTTTCTTTTTTCTTTCATATATTTGACATTTTGCTGAAGTGAAACTTACACTTAACCAACTTCAGAGTATCAGAATACCAAAATTTTGGCCCCATCTTAGGAAATGTGTGTATTTCTTCATTGTTTTCCCTCCTGATATGCCTCCTGCCTGTGCAGGGTACCCACTACATACACTCCATCTGATCTCCCAGTGATTACAAGAGGAAGAACTGCATACAGCCAAAAGAGGGCATATCCAGAGCTTCTGTACTGAACAGCACCAGGAAAGCAAGAATCTCTGGGATAAACTGGTCTTGGAGGGGAAAATAATCAAGTAGAAGTAGTTCGTTTTGTGAGGATGATGATCTTCCACAAATAGCTCTAATTGATCTTTAGACTTTTTATCAATGCTCTCACGCTGTTTTTGTTCTTGTCAAAGAATCCCTTTATACTCTCTTTTTAAGTGAATATTTGGTATGTACCTTTTATTCTGTTCCTTTCTCTTTGGTTTCATAATAATATTCTAGTAATGTTATCATCAGCATCAGTCTTCATTGAACTATTTCTTAGTGAATTGCTTACCATTTGACTGTTTTGCTTGTTAATACCCAAATTCCTGAAACAGCCACACTTTTAAAAGTCCTTTGCTCTCAAATGCCTTCATATTTTTATTTCACATTTTGAGTCTCTACTTAATACTGCTAATGAATTAGTTGCTCTTTGAGATACTGATAGAGAAAAATTATCCAATGAACAGAAAATATTGAGATTGAAAAGAAGTGGTTCCTCTAATTTGTATGAAAATGGGGAATCTGGTGGTGTTGGTGATTAGAACAAAAGCCATGAGAGACATTTGAGGTGAGTGCCCTTCATATAATAGTAGGTAGTGCCTCAAGGGAGAAACTTAAAATGTTTTGATTTAAGAAATGTGTATACATAAGCCTAGGTCAAAAATTGTGGTCTCACAAAAAATTTTGTCAAGATGATTTTTTTCCTCAAATGAAACTGAAATATTGAATCTTTGACACCTACTTTAATTATCAGAATTATTGGAAAAATTGTTACTGGAGTCCTAGGGGACCAGCATTTCTAGTACTTTTGGGAGTACTCACCTGAGCTTCCATATTATATAGACAAGGGGACCAGGAATGTATGAAAGCCTTCCATTGCTCCTCCTTGTTCAGGAAGCACATGAAGATTCATAGTGAAAAGACAAACTATGCATGTAAGGAATGTGAGAAAGCCTTCAGTAGTTCTTCCCACCACACTGAACACAACAGAATTCACAGTGGAGATAAGCCCTATGAATGTAAGGAATGTGGGAAGGCCTTTAGCTCTTCCTCTTACCTCATAATACATAAAAGAATTCACTCCTGCTCCTTGGCATATACCTAGTAGACTTAAAAATAGGTCACAGAAAGTGTTCACACATGACAGGCCATGGAAAGTTTCTTTCTCGTCCCCACTCCACTTCACTTCAGTCACCCACTTCTTCATCCACTCTTGCAATCATTCCACAAGTCACAAAACTCAAGTCAAGGTCTTGAGTTCCATTCCTACTCAGGAAACTAGAGTTAAAAATGTACCTTAGATGTACTTGTGGTTAAGTCTTCTAGAACACTGATTTAATGTTCAGGAGATCAAGAAACAATTAAGAGGAACAAAGTAGGACTCAGACTAAAATTCAATGTTGGCTCCACTGATTTCTGTGTGACATAGAGCAAGTTCTTTATATCTCTGAGACTCTATGTTGTCATTGAATTAATATCTAGTTGACACAACTATACTGAGCAAGGCTTAAACAGATAATGAATAATACATCCTCTGTGCCAAGGAAGATTTATTTTAGCTCTGGGAAATCCCAAAATGAATGATTCAGTCACTCTTCTCCAAGTATTCAGTATTTACTTATATAAGAACAAAAAGTTGCAATTAGAGGACTAGAAAAACCATAACACAAGGTCACAGAATATTTAGGTCAAACAGTATCGTGATTAACTTTACTATGATAATTAATTCTAAATCTTATCCTATTTCAAGAATGTGGAGATTTCCAATTTATTCTGTGATCCTTCTCAATTCCTTAGTCTTGCCTGTTCTTATACCTTTACCGAAAATCATAATCACAAATTTTGTTGGTGCCATGTATGGTTTTATTCCTTTCTCAGGTATAATTTTCTCTTACAATAAAATTGTTTTTACCATTTTGAGAATCCCAGCATCAGGTGTGAAGTATAAAGTAATCTCCACCTCTGGGTCTCACCTATCAGTTGCTTGCTTACACTGTGAAACAGAAATTGGAATATTCCTTGCTTCAGCTGTATCACATTTTCCAAAAACGGTTGAAGTGGCCTCAGTGATGTACACTGTGGTCACTCCCATGCTGAATCCCTTCATCTACAGGCTGAGAAACAGGAACATGAAAAGTTCCCTGAGAAGGCTCCACAGCAGAATGGTCTAATCTCTGGACCTGTGGCTTCCTTTTAGAATATTGGTTGGAAAAGGCAACAAATCTATCTATACCTATAAATCCTGCTTTCTTTCTTAGTTTCTTAGTTTCATTGTTTTTGTAGTTTAACATTTTTAACTTCCACCATCTTATTTAGTATAGAGATGATTTCCACAGTTGGTGGAAGAGAGTAATGTGAATTTTTTAAAAATAGGCACTGTTTCAATTTGAGAAAATAAAAACTTTCTGGAGATGGATAATATTGATAGTTTCACAAAAATGTAAATGAGATTAATGCCACCAAGGAGTATATTTTAAAGTGATAAAATGGTAAATTCTTGTATGTGTACTTTAGCACAGAACAAATGGAATAAAATAAAGATTACTCTTTAAAAAAAGATATAAATGAAGTAAATATTACACATGAGCATCCTCCAGAGTACATGAAGGTTTAAAATCTTTGGTGGACATTCTTTTTCTCTAATACTTCTTTCTCGTTAATATCTATTAATTCCACAGAGGTTGGGATAACAGACCAATTTGTCTAATTATGAGCATTGTGCATTGAGACTCCAAGGGCATATACTAGAAAATATTCAACTTGTGTCTTCAGCCTTCAGTATGTTGATTCTAGTCAAGTGGACTCTATATCTGTGTCTGCTCTCCAATGGTTTTCTACACCAGAAAGCTCCTGTCACATATTCATATCAATTGTGAGGACAGAGTCTGAACCTTCACTGGGCTTCAGGCAGAGGACGAGTGTTGGATCCATAGTACTTGGTCATGAGTCAGCAGACACAGAGTGTAACCAAGTAAGTGCTGAGGGAGTCAGGGATAGAGGAAGGACTGACAACTGAAGTGTTATTTCTTTATTATTCAAATACACAACAACTACAGTTGGCAGAAGGGAGAATAACTATATGAAAAATCAGATATGTTAACTTTAAATTCAATGTTATTTGTGGCGAAGGTGAAAAAAAATCTCATCCAAAGTAATGCTTTCCACCCCACCAGTTCTCCTTCTATAGACATCTTACCCATATTAGCTAAAACTGGTTCCTGTAAATGGTTTCATAAGCATTCCAAAACCTTCATCATTCAGACAGTGGTGATGAGGAGGAAGATGACAATAGGCATAACATCATTTACTCTTACTGTTTCATTTCATGTACATAGTTTTCTCCAAATATAGACTCTTACATTTTTAATTCTTACAGGAAGGAAGGAGCACCTTTTTGTGTAATGAACACTAGCTAGGTAGGTAGAAATGAAGGAAGCCTTACTTGAATAAATATGATTAGGACCCATGTCATTCTTGCCGTTAGAATGCTGGCATGTTGTGCTATTGACACTCAACCTGCTGTTCACTTCCCTCTCACTCCAGGAGAGACTGCTTGCTTCCTGTTTTCTTTTCTCTGGAGGTTTCAGGTAGATCACAGTGGAGTCATCTTTATTTTATTAATTGAACTTACACCATTGTTGTTGAATAAAATGAGTTGTATTCTGCATCTGCTGCATGAGCTATAGGCAGGAGAACTGTGGGTCACAGGCAGTGATCACAAAGCAATAATGTGTATTTCAGCACAGACCTCTCTCCCCCTCATCTTGAGACATGTGTGCAGCTCTCTCGGTCTTCCATCATTCTTACAATCTGCCACTCTATCTCAATAAAGTTGGCTCCTGGCACTCTTAGTCAGGAATCTGGAGACCTTAAAATTCACTTTAGATGTATCTGTGGTTAATGTATCTGGGCCTCTCCTTAAAATTGATGATTGAGAAACAAACATTTCAGTGTTCCAGATCTAGAGACTGACAATATAATTTGTAATGCTGTTAGATTTACTTTCCTTCTTTACTTCCTTCCTTTATTCCCTTTTCCCTCCTGAATTCCTCCTCATCCCCTTCTTTATCTTTATTTCTTTAGATTACTATTGGGGATTGAACCCAAGACCTCATTTGTGCTAGGGAAGTGCTCCACCAATGAGGTCTATCCCCAACCCTCCACTTATTATCTCTGTTATGTAGGGAAAATATTTGGTATCTCTGACACTCAGCATGATCATCTGAGTTGAATTATAGTTGATAGAACTTCACCAAGTAAGGATTACAGATGAAACATTCTCTCTATATGATTAATATAGAATGGATAAATGGATATATGAAATAAGTGCAAAATAAAATTTAGACTATAGCATTAATAATGATGATTTTAACCTTCATACCATTCAACAAAAATGTCCTGTGACCTGAAGCTACTCTTTTTCTATATCTGTAGTAGAACATTTTATTTTTGTCATTATGTAATTATATGCTATATATCTGGTGAGAAATGACTAACTCTCATTTCTGATTCCTTAGTACCTATTCTTTGTTCACCAAAAAGTAGGCATCACCAAAAAAATTACAGATAAATATTCAATAGATCATTTTTTTGTTCACAGAAAATGGCCATAATCAAATGATTTTCTTCTTTCTATACTTTCATCACTTTCAAGAGTGTCCCATAGAACTGGGGATAAGATAAAATAGCTCTTTTTATGTCTATGTCATGGACATATTGGTTCAATAATTCCAGTTATCAGCACCTGCAATATTTAGTTTTTCACTGACTATGGTAAAGGTTTTTATGGGTATAGAATGACAAAAAGTTGCAGATAGAGAAGGAGCTATATGATTCTTATTGCTTGGAGTAAGACACGGTTTAGAGTTTCCAGTTATCCCAGGAATGAGTACCCTTTGACAATTGCATTTATCATAAATTCACATTTTCATAAGAATTCAGTTCTTTATTTCTTTAAATACGATGGCCAAATATTTATTAAATTCTAAACTTCCCTAATATGTCAGATATGTACAATAGATAAGTGTTATTCTTTCCATTTCCATTAAGTAGTATAAGTTCAGAGAAGTGCAAAGATTTATACACATTCTACAGATTAGAGCAGGTTAATGGTTTGAAATAAAGATGTTCATTTCTTGTCTCCCTACTTGTCTCCCTCCTCTACTGTAGCCAATGGAAATAATATTCCTATAGGAGATGAAATCTATTAGCATGACACCATGGAAAAATTATTATTAGATCTACTGCAGGGATATTTTTTATGGTGTATCTTAACAATAATAGAATATATTGATAGTAACAAATATTTTATTGAAATGATATAGGTGATTAATAGTAAAACTGTACATGTCTCAATTATTGGAAGTCAACCATTATCTAATACACACATATTACATAGAAATTCTCACTTGTGATATAGGGAGAATAAGAATTTTGAAAAGACTGTCATAATGATAAAAATTAAATGATATTCCTTCCCAAAATAATTCTGTAAGTCATTTAAAGCATTTGAAGTAGCTATATGCACTTTATAGAAACATTTCAGGAGAAATGGGTTTTAGTTCCTTTGGGAAGTTTTCTCAAATGGTGTTCATGGACACATAAGTCAATAGGACATGGGGAGAGTGACAGAAAAATACACTAACCAAATTCCTGTTATTAGTTGCTTTGGGGGGACAGAAGAGCAGGAGAATATAATCTTGTTAGATATGAAAAACTAAAATTTAATGGATAACCATCAAATCTTTTATCAAATATGATTTTTGAATGTAAAGTGACTACAGAATAGAAATTTAAGCCAAAAAGAAAAATGAAATTATGTCATTTTCTGGAAACCTGATGGAACTTGAAAGTATCATGTTAAGCAAAGTAAGACAGAAAGGCAAGTGTTTTATGTTTTCTATGTGGAAGCTATAAAGGGTAATAGGGATCTCACTAAAACAGAAGTGAGGCCATTAGTGTAAAAGAAGGAAATGAGAGAGGTGAGAAGGTAAGGGGGGACTGGGGAGTGAAATTGGTTAAATTATGTGCATGTGTAAAAATGCCACAAAGAACCCACTATTCTGCATAATTAATATACACAAATAAAACATTTAAATATTATTTTTGAATAATATATTATTATTATTTTTATTTTAATGGGGGTAGTGAATATTATTGAAATTAATAAAATTTATCACTATGGAGCTTTTTTGAAGTGCACAAAGGCAGTGGTTCTCAACTCTAGTGTAAGAAAGGGTCATGAGGAACTTCACATGCAGGTAGTATAATTAAATTAATTTGGCTTGTGGTCACTGTATCTGAATATTTTAAAAAGTTAGCCAATAAATGTATTGATAAATGAAACTGAGAAATACTAGTTTATACAGTACAAAAGATTTTTTAAACACTTCCTTGTAACAACCCTATATGGTATGTAATTTCATCTCCATTATGCAAATCAGAAAACTCGCTAGAGGTGTCCTATTCTTTTCTTTACAGTTTTCTCCAATTAAATCAGAGTTGACAAATTAACGAACTTGACTTGCCTTTGGGTAGTTGAAGTGAGACAATTGTAATCCATATGTCAGGAAGGATTGATGTGAAAATCTAAACATAAGAAAGTGGGGGCTCAAACCTAAGGTTTGAGACTCTTCCTGATGTTGAGGTGCTAAGATATAAGAAGGTTTATGATCAGCAAAACAATTAAGCAGATTGGAAGGCCCTAGAGGATAAAATTTATATATTAAATGATTTTTAGAAGGTAAACCATATTTGACAGATCCAGTATATCCTTGAAGGAGGGAAATTGGAAAAATCAAAGAACAGGGGATTTATTTGCTAGCAGATAAATGGCAAGTTTTTTTTTTTTTAAATTACAAACAGCCAACTTTTATTTGATGTGCAGATATTTCATTTCTAGAACTTAGTTTACAAATATTCTAAGTTAATTGAACTTATACCATTGTTGTTGATTAAAATGAGATGTATTCCACAGGCTAAAGTTCATTCAATATAAATTATTTTTTTTCTACACAGGGAAGAATATGTCTTATTCTCTATTTTATCTTAAACAGCTGGTTGTTATTTAACTGGAATCATAAACTTGTTGTGTGTAATGTGCTTGGTCTTCTAATATTACATGGTTGAGTGTCTCTAAAGTAGTTGTGAACAAGAGGTAAATAACACAGATACAAATAATGAAAGAGTTCTAGGAAAAGTGGATATGTCAAAAATCAGAAGTGTTTCTAAAAGTCATGGAACACAAGTGTGGAAGGTTGAATAATTGAATTTAAGTTATATACAGAATTCGTGGTGCCTCTTCTTTTTCCCACTGGCTTTTCTTTCTCAAAAGGTGTCCAAACAATAAAGGACCACAAAATATAACACATCTCTCAGAATTCCATCTCCTAGGACTCTCGGAAGATCCACAACTTCAACCCATTCTCTTTGGACTTTTCCTGTTCATGTACCTGGTCACAGTGCTTGGGAACCTGCTCATCATCCTGGCTGTCAGCTCTGACTCCCACCTCCATACCCCCATGTACTTCTTCCTTGCCAACCTATCTTTGACTGACATCTGTTTCATCTCCATTATGGTTCCAAAGATGATTGGGAATATCCAGACTCACAGCAGAGTCATCTCCTACATGGGCTGCCTGACACAGATGTCTCTTTTTATCATTTTTGGATGTATGGATGATATGCTTCTGACCGTGATGGCCTATGACCGGTTTGTGGCCATCTGTCACCCTCTGCATTACTCAGTCATCTTGAACCCTCATCGCTGTGTCTCTTTAGTGTTGATGTCTTTCTTAGTTAGCCTTTTGGACTCGCTGTTGCACAATTTGATCATTTTACAACTTCCTTACTTCAAGGATATGGAAGTTGCTAACTTCTTCTGTGACCCTTCTCAACTTCTTAATCTTTCCTGTTCTGATACTTTTATCAGTAATATAGTAATGTGTTTTGTTGTCACCATCTCTGGTTTCTTTCCCATCTCAGGAATCTTTTACTCTTACTATAAAATTATTTCCTCCATTATGAGAATCCCATCCTCAGGTGGGAAGTACAAAGCCTTCTCCACCTGTGGGTCTCACCTCTCAGTAGTTTGCTTGTTTTATGGTACAGGCTTTGGAGTGTACATTGGATCAGCTGTATCAAATTCTCCCAGAAAGGGTGCAGTGGCCTCAGTGATGTACACAGTGGTTACTCCTATGCTGAATCCCTTCATCTACAGCCTGAGGAACAGGGACATTAGAAGAACCCTGAGGAAGCTCCACAGCAGCATAGTCTAATCTAAGGACCTGTGGTTTCCATTTGGAATATAGTTTGGAAATACAGCAAAACTAAACATACAGACACATGAATCATATCTCCTGGGTCACATTAGTTTTGTACTTTGTATGCTTTAATTATCATCATGTTTCATAGTATGGAGGCAGTAATATTTTAGAGAAGGAAGAATGGGAGGATTTTAAAATGGATACAAAATTTTAGTTTTGGAGGATGAAAAATTACTGGGGATGGACATCACTGAATACTAAACATTAATTTAAATATAATTAATGTCTGAATTTTGCACCCTTTACTTAGTCTTCTAAGTTGTAGTACTATTTTTGGTCAGCCTTTTGGACTCCTGGCTGCAAAAATGGTTTGCTATACAATTTATTATTTTAAGGAGGTGGGAAGTTCCAACTTCTTCTGCCAACCTTCTCTATTTATTAATATTGTCTGTTCTGACACTTTCACTAATAGCATAGATGTTTATTTTCTTGGTGCAATATCTTGCAATTATTGCAAGATCCTATCTCAAGGATCCTTTTTTTCTTATTATAAAATTCTCATTCCGTTGTTCAGAGAACTCCATCATCAGGTGAGAAGTATAAGTAAGGCCTTCTTCACCTTTGGGTCTCACTTGGCATTTTTTTCTTACTTTATGAGTTAATCTTGGGGTGTACATTGGTTCAGTCAGATCACATTCTCCCAGAAGCAGTGCAGAAGCTTCAGTGATGTACACTGTGATCACTCTTATGCTGAATTCCTTCATCTACAACCTGAGGAACAGGGACATGAGGAGGCTCCACAGCAGAACAATCGAACCTCACTCAGGTCCTGAGGCATCCATTAGGAATCTAGTTTGGAAAAGGCAGCCAAACTAAAGTCATAGAACTGTCGTCCCAGCATGTTAATTTGCAGTTTGTGTGCTTAATTCCTCTTCTTGTTTCACAGCAGAATGTTGTTGGACGCTGACTGGAGATAGAGGAATAGGGACTTTTAAAAGTATGCACAAATGCTCAATTTGGGAATTGGAAAATTTTGTACAAATGCATGATGGTGAAATTGAACAACATGTGAATATAATCAATGCCACAGTACTGTAAACATAAAAATGGTGTTTTTTTCTCATGTATTTTTACCACTATAAAGAATGGAAATAAAATGAGAATGTTCTCTAAAAATTGAAGACACAAAAGAAGTTAATATGTACAGCTCAATTCATAATAGCCAAGTTGTGGAATCAGCATAGTTTCCTGTTGACAAAAGATTTATAAAGAAAATATGTCACATATACATGATGCCATTTTTTTTCAGGTTTAAAGAAGAATGAAATTATGTCATTTGCAGTAAAATGGATGAAAGTGGAGAGTATCATGTTCAGGGAAATAAGCCAGAGACAGAAAGACAAGTATCATATGTTTTGTCTCATATGTGAAGCTGGAGGGAATAAAAATTTTAAAAAAAGAAAAAAAATCATATCATGAAAGTAATCAAGAAACTGATTTGGGTAGATGAAGGGGATCAGGGAGAGGGAGGAGGGAAGGTAAGGGGAGGCATTGGAGATTAATACTGAGCAAGTTTTGCTATGTACATGCACCAATATGCCAAATGAAATCCACTGTTCAGTCTTTACAGGATACAGTGTGATATTTTAATACATGTATAAATGTGGAATGATCAAATCAGGACAATTTGCATGTCCATCACTTCAAAGATTGAGCATTTCTTTGTGTTGGAAATATCTAAAATCCATTCTTTTAGCTGCTTTAAAATATACAATTAATTATTGTTAGCTGTAGACATCCTACTTTGCTATAGAAAGCAAGAACTTATTTCTTTTTCATAAGAGTATTTTTGTACTCAATAAAAACCTCTTTCTATTTCCCTCCAATGCTCCCTTACACTCTCTAGCCTTGGGAGCCCGCACTCTACTCTCCATTTAAATGAAACTTACATTTCTGTCTTCCACATGCAAGTGAGAAATGTCTGTCTTTCTATGCTTGACATTTTTTACTTGATGTCCTCTAGTTAAATCCACATTGCCACAAATTACTCTTTTTCATATCTGAATAATATTTAATTGTGTACATATACTACATGTTCACCAATGACACTTTGGCTGATTATCTTGGCTATTGTGAGCTGACTACATGGAGCACTACAATAGTACACTGACACGCAAAGTGAGATTGCTCTGTCAGATGATGCATCCTCAAAAGTGTTTAAAGCATGTGTGTACCTCAGACTTAAAATATTCATGCAAATCATTTTGTTTTAGGCATAATTGGTACAATTTAAAAGAGCTTTGGGTACTTTGTAGGAAAACTTTTAATAAGTGTTCTAAATTTATTAGATGTATATTAAATTATAGAAATATAAAATGATTAACTGGAAAACGTATGTATTTCCTGCAGATAATGTTGTGCACTAAAAATATTTGAAGTAGATATATGTTCCTTACAGAGAGATTCAAACACAATGCTATGATACTAAGATCACTTTAGTGAAAACTTGTGTGGCATACTGTTCAGCTAAGATTTAGGAGACTGTTCATGGTATACAAATCCATAGTAATGTTATGGAAACTATGAAAGGAAAATCTACCCACCACATTTACAAAAACTTTGTTTTGAGGGAAATGTCTACATAGAATTATGATCATGCTCATGGCATTTGCAGGAAAATGGATGGCATTAGGGCAGATTATGCTAAGTGAAGTTAGCCAACCCCTAAAAAACAAATGCCTAATGTCTTTTCTGATACAAGGGGGGGGGTGACTCAAAATGGGGTAGGGAGGAAGAGCATGAGAGGAAGATTACCACTAAATAGGGAAGAGAGGTGGGAGGGAAAAGGAGGGAGGAGGGGAATTGCACAAAAGATGGAAGGAGACTCTCATTGTTATACAGAATACATGTATGATGTTGTAAGGAGAAAAAAAAAGGAAAAGTGTGTCACATTAGATTGGATAGAGAAAAGTGCTAGGAGGGGAGGGGAGGGGAATAAAATAGACATTATGATTGCTGTATGTATATAGGTGACTGTATGACCAATGTGATTCTGCAATCTGTACAATCAGAAAAATGAGAAATTAAACCCCATTTGATTCAAATGTATGAATTGTCAAGATCATTGTAATGTCATGTGTAGCTAGTTAAAAAGAAAGAAATATGATCATGCAAAGACCCATGTGAAACAAGCTTTACTGGTATTAGTACAAATTTCTACAAAATATGAGGTGAGGCAAATATTATTAATGTTTATGTGTTTAATATACAGGGTGGATATTGATGAGAACAATAATAGTTATTATTAAGTGATCGTTTTTTAAGTGTTGGACAATTTTCTATGGCAGGTTTTTTTCTACCCACCAAGAGTCTTAAATATCAGTTCTATCTGATATTCATTCTATTCAGAGACACAGTATCAATATATTTGAAATACCTTTGGTAAATACATGGATCCATTGCTCTTGAGAATCACTTGGTTTAAGAAATTTAAATATTAAAAAAATACTGTTTCAATCATTTATAACTATTTAGGTCTAATCATCATGCTAATTTAACACATGAGGAATTGATTCAGGTATGTTTATTCTTTGAATCTTATATATTTTTCCAGTTAAATAATTATGTAACCATTCACAATGATGAAAGTGAGTGTCCTTCAGGTAGATGAAGTTAAGAGAATGTCTAATCCCTGTGACAGCAATTATGTGAAACCTTTGAACTAGGTTTTAAAGGCTGTTTCAAATCTGGTTTTGGGAGCTCCCAGTATGCTAAGTATGATTGTAAAGTGAAGCAGTTTTAACAGTCCACTGTGGATTACAGAGTTTAAAAAAAATACAAAAACAGAATAGCAAATAGTGACCAAACAAGATGCATTCTTCTGATTACAAGGAGTTAATTCAAACAAACCTGTATAATATAACGCAATGAAAAAATCTGTTCTAAAGTTTTTACTTTTGTTTAATTATTAACATATGTGGTACACTAATGCCATCTATGTGGTCTGGGATGCTTGATAATTGTACACATGGTTATGTACATATTTCTCAAAATTTGAAGTACACTGAAGACAAAGGGTGAGGATTATGTATTAAGTGACTTCTAAAGACAATCCACATATTTGAGTGAACATTTATTTTCATGAAGAAGCAAAATCCTAAAAGTGAAGGAATTATGAAACCTTATGAATTTAACAGGAAAAAGAGCATACTTTGTGATTGTGATGCTTGGACTTTGTGGTAATTCTTGATTATAATAATAATAATAACAACAACAATAACAACACAGGCGTGGCTCTTGTTTATAACTATTATAAGCGAAGGTAATTTGTAAAAGTACAATAAATTGATTTTTGATCACTTTTTAATGTCTTTTAATTAGAATTCTTTATCTTATTAAAGGAGTAGGGATATTTCTTATTTTATATACTGTATTTAGGGTCTTATCTATATTACAATGAATATGAATTTGATATCTCTAATGATGTTGGACTTAATCTTCAGTAGAGTATCTCTGGGTTAACCAGCTTCCAGTTAATATAGCAAATACCTGAAATAACAGGTTATAATAAGAAAGGCATGATTTTAGCTCACAACTTTAGAGGGTTCAACCCAGGATTAATTGAACCCTATTGTTTTGAGCCTGTGATCAGGCAACATATCATGTTGGGAGAAAGCAATAGAGAAAAATTCTTACTGTATAGTCAGGAAAAAAATGGAGAGAAAGAGGAGTCAGATGGGGTCCCTCTATCCCATTCCAGAGCAAGCTCTCAACCACACAAAGCACCCACTACTACCCATCTCTTTATGTTCCAACAACTCCCAAGAGCACCACCATAGGATTCACCCTTTAACACTTGCATCTTTGTGGATGATGCAACATCTGAACTTCCGTCTAATATAAGTAAGATTAGAAACAGGTGTATAATAATAATAATAATAATAATAATAATAATAATAAATTATTTTAAAATTTAAGATATTTCTAATGAAAACATTCTAAAAATTGGTTTTTCCTAACTAGGAAATACAGTAGAAGGTGTATGGTCTTTAAATGCAAGAAATTTTCTATTGAACTGCTTGAATCAAAATATATACACACTGCTACATGCTGGCAACATGCTTCTTTATTCTAAACCCTCTTTCCTTTTTCAAAAGGTGTCCAAGCAATAGAGAACCATAAAATATGACACATGTCTCAGAATTCTATCTCATGAATTCTCAGATGATCCAGACCTACAGCCCATCCTCTTTGGGCTGTTCTGGTCCATGTATCTGGTTACAGTGCTCGGGAACCTGCTCATCACCCTGGCTGTCAGCTCTGACCGTCACCTCCACACCCCCATGCACTTCTTCCTCTCCAACTTGTCCTTGGCTGACATTGGTTTTACCTCCACCGCAGTCCCAAAGATGATTGTGAACATCCAAACTCACAGCAGAGTCATTTCCTATGTGGGCTGCCTGACACAGATGTCTCTTTTTATCCTTTTTGGAGTATGGATGCTACACTTCTGACTGTGATGGCCTATGACCACTTTGTGGCCATCTGTCAGCCATTACATTATCCAATCACTATGAACCCCTGACTCTGTGGCTTCTTGGTTTTGTACTTTTTTGTTTAGCCTTTTTGACTCACAACTGTACAATTTTATTGCCTAAAAATTTCCTTACTTGAGAATGTAGAAATTGCTAATTTCTTCTGTGACCCTTCTCAAGTCCTTAATCTTAATTGTTAGAATATCTTTACCAGTAATATGATGTATTTTTTGGTGCGATATTTAGTTTTTTAACCATCTCAGGGATCCTTTTCTCTTGTTATAAAATTGTTTCCTCCATTCAGAGAGTTCCATCATTAGGTGGGAAGTATAAGGCCTTCTCCACCTATTGGTCTCGTGTGTGTGTGTATGTGTGTGTGTGTGTGTGTGTGTGTGTGTGTGTGTGTGTTTTATGGAACAGTGATTGGAGTGACCTTCAGTTCATCTGTCTCACATTCCCATAGAGTGGGTGTAGTGGCCTCAGTGATATATACTGTGGGTCACACCTATGCTGAACCCCTTTATTTACAGCCTGAGGAACAGGGACATAAAAGAGCCCTGAGGAAGTTACACAGAAAAGCAATCTAAACTAGAACCTTTATCATCTAATCCTAATGTTAGTTGGAGAAGACAGAAAAAAGAAACAACTAGAATCACAAATTCTGTTTCCTTGGGCACATTATTTTTGTACTTTAATAGATTTAACTTCTCATCATTTTTCACAGAATACTGGTGGTTGCTGCTTTGGAGCGAGGTAGAAATGGAGAGTTTTCAAAGTAGATACAATTTATGTTGTAAAAATGTAAAATTTCTGGAGATGTATGGTGGTGATGTATAACTAACAATGTGAATATGATTAATGCGATTGAACTATGTTATTAAAATTGTCAAAATGATTAATGTTTTTATATTTTGTATTTTCACACAATGAAATGGCGAAATAAAAAGCAAATAGATTTAAAACTAAGAGAGAAGTGAATAGTACATAAGCTATATACTGAGTAGAAGAGTGGCCCCAAATGATTGAGGTCATTATCTTTATTTTCCTTCTCCCATTAATAGTAGGAGGTTCTTTGAAATTGGGTTAATGTGAACCAGTATGACAAATTTGACCTCTGTGCACCAAGCCACCAAGATCAAGTTAGAGCAATTACCCATCTTGTGCCTTCAGTCCTTCAATTGATGGCTCCAGTCCAGTTGGCACCATACCTGTCTGTACCTCCCATGGTTTTATGTGACAAGAAGCTCCTATCAATGTGCTCATGTTAATCTGAGGAGTTTGTGGCTTCCTTAGGCCACAGGAAGAGAAGGTTCATCATATTTTCAGTCATTGGTCCTGGACAAGTAGACATTGCAAGATAACCAGGTAAGTGCTGAGAGAGACAGGATGGGAGAAAGACTAACAGAAGCATTATTTTCTCACCATCAGGTGTAATATGTCAGCTGGAACAGCCGATGGGCGGAAAAGTGTACAAACTTCAGGTATGTGCAATGTGCAGATTGTGGTCTTGTTTGTGGTGTGATTTCCCCTCCCGCTGCCAAAAAAACAACAACAAAAAAACTTTTTCAATACTTGACTTTCCACCCCACAGTGGTTCCATCTCCCATAGACATCTGCCTCATAAGAACAGAAAGTGTGACCATGTAAAGTGTTCCATAAGCACTCCAAGACATTTATAATGATAATGAGGAGGAGGAGGAGGAAGACGACAACAGTAACCCTAATATCATATACCATTATGAAGGGCTTCCTATGTGCCTGATGCTGAGCTCTATTCTATGTAGTTTTTTTCATTTCCTGTGTGTAGTCATTCACAAGACATATGCCCCAACACTTTTATTAGCTTACAAGAAAGAAGGAGCCCATCATTTTGTGTGGCATGAACTAGGTGATAGGTAGAAAAGAGTGAAGCCTTGTTTGAGATGACCCGTCTTTGTTCAACATAGGCTATTCTTGCCAGCAGAATCCTGGCAGGCCATGAAATTGATAACCCTCATATCCATTTCCTTCTCTTTCACTCCAGGAGATATTTCTTTCGAGATCCCAGGTAGGCCACAGTAGAGTGCACCTGTTAGACACCTGTTGCATGAACAGTACCAGGTAGAACAGTTGTGCATCACAGGCTATGACCACAAAACAATAGACACACAATAATTCACCACAGACTCTGTCTTCTCTGCAGTCCAGTTTATCCTTTCATCTCATATCATCCATTCCTGTCATCACCCCACTTGTCTCAAACAGAGAAATAAGGTCATGTCCTGGTGTCATTCCATCAGAAAGCTGGAGAGAGTTTTCAAATGTACCTCAGATGTGCCTGTATTTAAGACTTCTTGACCTCAGCTTACAATTTTCTGATAGTTTGGAAACAATAAAATGCTTTGGTGTTTCAAACTCAAAAGATTGATAATTTAATTTTGTATTCTGTTGGTTCTACTTATTTCTGTGATGTAGTGCAAGGTTGTTGATATGTCTGAGGCACAGGATTGTCATCTAAGTTAGTTTCTAGTTGGTACAATGACACTAAGTAAAGATTACACAGGCACAGCTTGATCCCTGTGAGTATGTGAAGGACTAAAATGCAAGAAGGAAAAAATGCAACTTTGACATTAATCTTAATAAAATCAACCTTCATACTATTCAATCAAAATAGCTTTTGATTTGAAGTTACCATTTCCCTGTTTCTGTAATGGAACATTTAATTTTTGTCCTTTTATGTTTACATACAAGGAGAGGAGTTACTATTTCATTTTTGATTCCCCAGAAACTATTCAATTTTGGGCACAGAAGAAGTATCAACAATAAAAACTTTCTTTAAATATTGAGTAGGTTTTTTCTTGGTTCACAAAATAATGGCCATACTCAGCATGGCTCCAACACATGTGGTGTTTTTTCCTCTATACTTTCATTCCTTTCAGGAATCTTCCATAGAACTAGAGACAAGTCAAAACGGCTCCTAGCTGAATCTGTTTTAGGGACTCATTGGACCTATAATGACATTTAATAATATCTGCAATGCTCAATTATTGAAAGATAACTGCAGAGATTTTATGAGTAGAAAATGACAGAAAAGTGTGTAGGTAAACCTTCGGTTGTAACACATTTTATATGTTCACGTTATTCCAGGATCCAGTGCCTTTTGCAAGCTGCTACTCAGTAAATTCACGATCTCCAAAGTGATGGAATTGCTTATCTAGAAAACGTATGGTGAAACAGTTAATGACTTCCACATTACCTTGGCATAGAAATGAATGATATTCTCCCCCTTTCAATAGGGAGTACAAACAGAGAGGTGGAGACTCACATACATTCTAAAAATATAACAGGCCAATTATGTTGGCCCAAAATGTTGATATTCTGATTTCCATCTCAGGGCACTGTCTCCTCTACTGGAGCCTAGTGGGGATATTATTTCTGATACAAAATGAAATTCCTTGGAGAATAATCTCAAAAGAATTATTGCTAGATAGATTTCAATGATATGTTTGGTTATGTACATATATATAAAAGATAAGGAGATATATTAAAATATAAAATTTCAGATGTGTTAACATTTCATTAATCTTAGGCATCAATTGGTGTAGTGTAAAATAATATATTTCTGATCAGTGATTTAGAATTATGTGGATTTAACTAAACCATCAGGTCAAACAGTAGTGACATTAAGTAATTAATAAATAACAATAAAAGTGAGGATTTATATTTACAAAAGAGGAAAATCAGGAAATTCAATAATGTTGAAAATTCAATAATGTTGAGTGCAAGATAATTGGCACTCAATAATGTTTTCTCATTGTGAATTATCAACTTTGATTTAGTGTGCACATGGTCTGTCTTAGTTCTTTCAGTGTTTTTAATATTCTAAGAAAAAGGATGTTTTCATATAGTCTTAGAATAAACTGTGTTTGATTGTTTTTTACCTTCCACTCTTTTCTTAAAGGCAAAAGGATATTGGTTCTTCTTTATTATTTTCCAAAAAATATTGGCTGTATTTTACTGTGATAATGGACTAATTATCCATAATGTTCTTGATCTTATAACAATATTCAGTTGATTGTCTCTAAAGCATATATGTAGAAAAGGAGGTGAGTAAAACAGAAATGAATAATGAAAGAGGTTTAAAAAGATTTTGTCCTGAGAGGTATTGCTACAGTGTATGGACCTCAAGTTATGAATAAACAATTTTGCATACTAGAATTCCAAATAATGAGAACTGAATGCCTCTTGGTTCCATTTTCTTATCCATTTTAAGTTTTCAAAATGTCTAATAAATAGAGAATCATAAAATGTAACATAGGTCTCAGAATTCCTTTTTGTGAGTTTCTCCAAGGACCCAAACCTGCATCCCATCCTTTTGGACTGTTCCAGTCCATGTACCTGGTCACTGTTGTTGGGAATCTGCTCATCATCCTGGCCGTCAGCTCTGACTCCCACCTCCACACCCCATGTACTTCTTCCTCTCCAACCTGTCCTTGACTGACATCTGCTTCATCAACACTATGGTTCCAAAGATGATTGTGGTCAATTCAGAGTCGAGTCATGTATGTGGGCTTTCTGACAGATGTTTCTGTTTATATTTTCAGAGGTAGGAATGGTATGCTTCAGACTGTGATAGCCTATGATCAGTTTGTAGAAATCTGTCACATTCTGAATTATCCAGCTATTATGAACCCTTGGTTCTGTGGCTTCTTAATTTTGATGTCATTTTGGGATAACCTTTTGGATTCTCAGATACACGATTTAATTCAGTTATAATTTACCTGCTTCAAGGATGTGGAAGTTTCTAATTTTTTCTCTGACAATTGTCAATGTATTAATTCTACCTGTTCTGAAATCATCATCAATTACATAGTCCTGTATTTTGATGTTGCCATCCTGGATTTCTTTCTATGGGAATCTTTTTCTCTTACTATGAAATTATTTCCTCCATCCTGAGCATACCGTCATTGGATGGGACACCTAAAGCCTTCTCCACTTGTGGATCTCCCCTGGCAGTTGTTTGCTTATTTTATGGAGCAGGCTGTGAGGTGTACTTATTCATCTGCATCACATTTTTCCAGAAAGGGTACAGAAGCCTCAGTGATGTACATGTTTGTTGATTTTTTTTTCATTTACACCTTGAGGAAGAGATCCCTAAGGCGTCTCCAGAGCAGAAGAATCTGATCTTAGTACCTTTGACATTCATTTGGTATAGAGTTTGGACTTGGCAGCAAAGCTAAAAATGTACACCTGTAAATGGTGCCTCTTGCTTACATTAGTTTTGTACATTTTAGACTTTAATTCCTTATCACGTTTCACTTATAAACCTAAAGAATGGTCTTTGCCAGTGTGGAGAGAGGGAGAAATATAGAGATTTTAAAATGAGTTCAAAGTTTCACTTTGGGAAGCAGAAATTTTCTGGAAATAGATGTTGATGATAGCTGAACACCAAGGTGAAGGTGATTAGTACTATCAAATGAGCAAAAATGTGGTGAAATGGCAATGTTAATGTATATTTCACTATAAAAAACAATGGAAAAATACAAGTGTGCTTTAAAATAAAAAGAGAAAGAACAAATCAAGTGAATAGTACAGGGACCAAAACTTTGGTCTTCAGCTCTTTTTCCCTCAACTACTATTAAGAAATACTTAGAGATTGGGATTGGGGTAACATGGACCAATTTGGCTAATGATCACCTCTGTGCATTGAACCTCCAAGGTCATGTTGTAATAAAAATCAGCCATTGCCTCCAGTGCCTCCAACCCTTCAGTCTGATGGCTCCAGTCCAGTGGGCTCCACACCTGTGTCTACCCTCCCAGGGTTGCATAAGGAGGCTTACATCTTACCTTGGATTCACACCGAGCCCACACAGAGAGCAGAGTCCTTCACTGGGCATGAGGTGTGGTATTTGAATTGCATTCCTCAGTCATGACCCAACAGAGAGGCAGCTTAAACCAGTAAGTGCTGAGGGAGATGATGGAGGGAGGGAGGACCATGGAAATATTGTTTTCTCCTCATCGGGACAAACACATCACAGTGGGTAGTCAGAGGGGAGTCGAGTGACAAAAAATCATACCCATGATGAGTGTTCTGTGTTGTGTTTGGGTCCCAGAAGACTCATGCGAAGATTTGCTTTCTTCCTATACTTGCTGTGCTTGCCAGACACACCTCACCCATGAACATTTAAATGGGTTTCCCAACAGTGTTTCCTAAGTACTACAAAAAAATAATGAAGGGGATGAGGAGGAGCAGGATGGCAGCAACCATCACATCATGAACCATGTTTGAGGGATTCCTGAGTGTCAAGCTCTGACTTTTTATAGCTTGCTTCATTTCATTTAATCTGCATAGTTTCCCCCAAATTGTAAGTGTCCACTTTATTTTCCATAAAATGAAAAAAAAAACAAAGAATTTTTATGTATCTGTTATCAGACTGTTAGGTAAAACAGACTGAAGAGATTTTGAATGGGTCTGTCTGAATATAGACACAGAGAATCCTGCCAAGAGAATCCTGCTGGGTTTCCTCCTGACAACCCAACAGTAAATTGTACTTCTCTGTCACTCCAGGAAGAGACCCCTCGCTCACTATATCCTTCACAGGGCAGAGCAGTGGCTGGCACCTGCTGCATCAAATATAAGAGGGGTAGCTAAGATCACAGGCAAGGATCACAGAAAAGGTAGACAATCACAGTTCAGCACAGATTTCCCTCCTGACCCACTCCAGGGTGTTTTGGATCTGTCCACAAACGCCTGCAGTTTTGTAATCTACAAACCCCACTTCAAAAGGATACTTAAATTCACGTCTTGAAGGAGTTGATTTCCTTCTACCGGGAAGAGTCTTCTGAAGTTCCTCAGATATCCCTGTCATCGAGACCTCTGAATATCTGCTTAAAACTTACTGTTGATTGGAAAACAAAACATTTACTGCTCTGGACGCAGACATCAGATATTAATTGTGAATCTGTCCCTCACACCTGTTATGTCAGTGACACAGACAGATTTTCAGTATATCTTAGTTAATTTCTAATTAATACAACTTCATTAAGGGTAAGTTATATATATATATATATATATATATATATATATATGTATTCCCTGCATGATTAAGATGTGATAAATAGATAAAAAAGGAGGAAAGGCAATTGATATTATTATTATCATTATTATTTTAATGTTCATACAATTTAAAATATGATATTTGAAGTTATTGTTTTTCTCTTTCTGTAATGGGACATTTTATTTTGTCCTTTCATAAGTGTAGGCTGTGTATCTGGAAGGAGATGCCAAATTCTTTTTTCATTTCTGATGTATCAGATCTTCCCTTGTTTGTAGAGGGAATCAAAAATAAAAGAAGGCATCAAAAATAAAAGGACTGTCTGTTAAATGTTGGGTAGTCGCTTCCTTGCGCAGAATGTGTCCATATCAGTGTGGCTTCAAACATTGGTGCTTTCCTTCTGCACTTTTGTCCCTTTCAGGAAAGTCAGAAAGAACAGGAAACAAGAAATAATAGTTCTTGCTTATGTCTTTTATGCCTCATGGACACATGACCCTCACATTTTTTATTTAACAGCATCTACAGTATTACATTACTCAAAGGAAATTGCAGAGGTATGTATTAGCATTAAAAAGGAAAGAGGGAGAAAGAGAAGTAGACAGGTGTTCTTTATGTTAAGCTAAGTCATATTTTTGAGTTCTATCATTCCAGGCTTCCCTGGGTTTTGACAGTTGTTTGAGTCAATTAACTTGCCATTTTCATAAGGTTGGATTTCTTTATTTGGAAAGACAAGACAATAACAAAATGTATGTTAGTTTCCAAACTTTCCTTTCATGGCTTATATGTGGAAGACATGGGTGTGTTTGTCCCTATTTCTTTAAGCAGTGTGCACCCAGACAGCTGGAAAGATGTGCACACATTGATCATATAGTTGCAGGTTAATGATTCGATATTAAATGTTGATTTCCTGACTCTCAGATCAGAGTACTGTGTTCTGTACTGGAGTCAAATTAAAATATTATTCCCTTTATAAGATGAAGTTTCTTGATCAATAATCCTGCAAGGATTATTACCAGATAGACATAAGCAATATTTTTGACAGTATAAACTAACAACCTATAACTAGGTTGTGTTTGACTAGAACTGATTTTGTTTGTTTTGTTACTGAGATTGAAACTGGAGATTGAGCTACATCCCCAGTACCCCTTTCTAATTTTGTTTTTAGAGACAAGATTTCACTAAGTTGCTTAGGGCCTTGCTAATTTACTGAGGCTGGCTTTGAACTTGCAATGCTCCTGCTTCAGCCTCTGAGCCACTGGGATTACAGGAGTGTGCCATTGTGCCTATCCTAGAACTCATTTTCAATTGACACACTAAATATAGGTGATTAATAGAAAATGGGGTTCAAATAACCAAACTTTATGTGTATATTATTTGTAAATTTTTGTTTCTGTGATATGGAGAGAGAGGCACAAGGATTTTTGAAGTTATTTTATAATAATAAACTTGCTCCTCCCTCAAGATATACTGTATATCAGCTGAATTATTTGAAGAAGCTGCATGTCCTTGACAGAGAGACTTAAATCCACACAACATTGTAAATTTTTACATTTCTTGGCAATTGATGTTTGTTGTAGACTACTTAGATAAGCTTGACATATTTTTTAAGGTACGCCTTCAAGAACAAAACTTACACATACACATATCAGTACTGACATCTCTAGTAACATAAAAAATATGACCACTGAGACATGTGTGAAGGGTTTTTTTTGGGGGGGTGGGTGGGTGGAGGAGACACAGGTATGAAGGAGAATGGAATCATACAAAGAAACCTGAAAGTGAAATTATGTAGGCAAATATCCAAATCCCTCTAAAATGTTAGTTCTGAAGCACATATTGCTAACTTTATTTTCAGTATAAGTAGTGGGTATTATTGACAGTAATAGTAGATAAACTTAACAGGGCATTTTCTCAATACCAGGGAGTACTCTCAACTCTGGGCTAAGGAAAGAACACGAAGAATTTCACTTGAAGATGCTCTGATTATGTTAATGTTTGCCCAATGCCAGGGATTCATGATATTTTAAAATATTCATAGCTAAATACAATGATAAATAAGACTTAGAAACACTAGACTGTGCAATTTAAATAAAAGAATTGTAAACTATTCTGCAGTCTCACAATAAGCTAGGTAATTATTGTCCCCATTTTAGACATGAACAAATGGCCCAGGAGGGTTTACTTTATTTTCTCTACTTTTCTCTTCTGCTTTTTTTTCATAAATTATATCATATTGTGACCTCATAAAACAAATAACTCTGAGTCACCTTACAGTAGCTGAGGTAAGAGAATTGCATCCGAGTTCCAGGAAGTGTGGACATTAAAATTCTCTTACATGACATAAGAAGAGTAGTACTCATATTTGGGATTGGGGGACATCCCTGATGCAAAAATTCTCAACAATATGTAGGAGAATTTATGATCGGAAATATAATGACCAGTGGAAAATAGAAGTTTTTTTAAAGCCAAACAATATCTTCCTCACTAGATATTTTATTGAGATTATAAGGGATCAATACAAATAAACCAACATGAAATATAAATTTCTAGTCTGCTACTTAGTATTTCATGGCTGTTTCATCATTGATAGGTTCAGTGCTCACAAAGCCCACATTTGAGGTTGGTGATGACATTGCTTATGTGCATTTACCTTATTTATCAAAATTTGAAGTCTACCAGGCTGAGTATACATGTTCTATTTTAAATAACTTTTTAAAATGCAAATAAAATTTTATAGAGGGATTCTTTCACAAATGAGGGAAATAAAAAAAATACCAGAAGCCAAAATAGCTTTGGGGTAAATTTGTTAACAAATTTTCTGATATAAACCAATTTAACTTTAGTGTTGATATAATGCAGTCTTTATTTTAAATATTCTAAAACAAAGGAATGTGTAGGATTGTTTGCATATGTGTTTCCTGTTTATTGCTTATTTTTTTACAATCCTCTTTTCTGTTTCAAAAGGTGTCCAAGAATTAGAGAACCACAAAATCTAACAGGTGTCTCAGAATTCCATCTCTTGGGACTTTCAGAGGACCCAGACCTTCAACCCATCATCTTCGGGCTATTCCTGTCCATGTACCTGGTCACAGTGCTTGGGAACCTGCTCATCATCCTGGCTGTCAGCTCTGACCCCCACCTCCACACCCCCATGTACTTCTTCCTCTCCAACCTGTCCTTGGCTGACATTGGTTTCATCTCCACCACGGTCCCAGAGATGCTGGTGAACATTCAAACTCATAGCGGAGTCATCTCCTTCGTGGGATGCCTGACTCAGATGTCCCTTTTTATCCTTTTTCTATGCATGGATGATCTGCTTCTGACTCTGATGGCCTATGACCGGTTTGTAGCCATCTGTCACCCCCTCCATTATGCAGTCATCATGAACCCTCGCCTCTGTGTCAGATTAGTTTTGGTGTCTTTCTTGTTTGGCCTTTTGGACTCCCAAGTGCACAATTTGATCACCATACACTTTTCCTACTTTGAGAACGTGGACATCGCTAACTTCTTCTGTGATCCTTCTCAGGTCCTTGGTCTTGCCTGTTCTGATACCTTTACTGTAAATATACTCATGTATTTTGTTGGTGCCATCTATGGTTTCCTTCCTCTCATAGGGATAATTTTTTCTTACTACAAAATTATTTCCTCCATTCTGAGGATCCCATCCTCAGGTGGAAAGTACAAAGCCTTCTCCACCTGTGGCTCTCACCTCTCAGTAGTTTGCTTATTTTATGGAACTGGCATAGGAGTGTACCTTTTTTCCAATAAGTCATCTTCCACCAAAAAAGGTACAGTGGCCTCAGTGATGTACACTGTGGTCACCCCCATGCTGAACCCCTTCATCTACAGCCTAAATAACAAGGACATTAAAAGTGCCCTGTGGAGGCTGCACAGGAGAGCAGTGTGATCTCAGGTCCTGTGGCGTCCATGTTTAGTTCTGGCAGCAACAGAACTAAACATCCAGACATTAAATCTACCACATTGGTCACATTATATTTTGCAGTTTGATAGCTTTAATTTCTCATCATGCTTCATAGTAGAAAGAAGGTTTCTATGGCTGGGGGAGGAATGGGAAGTTTTAAAAATTGATATAAAGTCTCAGTTTTGGAAGGTGAAATAGTCCTGGAGATAGAAGGTGGTGATGCTTGCACAAGGAAGTACCTATAATCACTGCCACTGTTTATTTGTATTTTGATATTTTCAGTTTGGATGTAAAAAGAAGATGGATCCTTAGGGAAAAAGAGAAAATCAGAAGTGAATAGTACACACAAACTTTCTCCTGAGTGTAGGAAGAACCCAAACTTACTGTAGACATTCATTTTCTCTTTTTTCTCCACTAATATGAGGAAGTCCTTTGAGACTTGAATTTTGTATATCAACATGACTTAGTATGAGCTCTGTGTGTTGGGCCTCCAAGGTCTTACAGCAATAAATAATAAGGCCGTGACTCCACCCCTTCATCTGGACTCCCAACTGTGCAATTGGATCACCGTACACTTCTCCTACTTGAAGAACACATTAAGTGCTCAGGGGTGGAACCATTTGTTACCCTCATGAGAACAAACTTTTTAAAATGTAAATAGGTAAAATGAAGACCAGTACAGTAAAGGAAGGGGAACAGGTGGAAGAGGGAAGGGAAAGGGGAAGTACTGGGGACTGAAATGGAGCAAATTATATTGCATGCATGTGTTTTTATATCAAAAGAGCCCAGATATTATGTATAACTGTAACACACTAATAAAGGCATTAAAAAGGTGGAAGAATACCAATATGCACATTTCAGATATGAGTTTTGTGGACTTTATGTATTTGGATATGATGGTGATACCCATACTAACCCTACTCCCCCTAGATAGCTTAACCCCAACAGGAAAATTTGGATCCCTGAAATCGGTTTCATATGTACTCCAAAAGGATTATGAAAATAATGCTGAGAAAGAAGAAGAGGATGATAGTATCCCTAATGTCATGGACTGACTTGGAGAGAGTCCTAAGTGCCAGGATCTGATTTATGTATCCTCTATAACTCATTTCATCTGCATTAACTTGCCCAAGTCTAAGCTTCTATATTATTATTATTATTCAGAAAATAAGGAAACACTGCATTTTTATGTAGCTAATTTGAGGTGGTTTGGTAGAATATTGATAAGGCACATTTGCATGGTTTGTCTGATTATAGACACAGGGCATCACAGCAGGAGAATTTTGGAATGCTGCCTCCTTGACAACCCAACCAGGGGTTTCACTTGCCTGTCTTTCCAGAAAGAGACCCTTTTCTCACTGTGCTATTCCTTTTAGAGGTTCCTGGTACAGCACAGCGAGAGAAATGGTCAGCAACTCCTGAGTAAACTCTGGGAAGGGTGACTATAGATGACAGATTTCCGTCACATGAAGATTGGATACACAGTGATCAGCACAGATCTCTCTTCTTTCAGCTGGCCATGTTCTCCTCTGATCTCTAACCAGCCTGCTCAATCTTAAGAGGAGACAAAAGAGATGCTATACAAACCTCCTTTAAAGTCAGTGTCATTCATTCCTGGGTCCTAAGATGTCATGTAATAATAACTACAGTGTTCAATTATTCAAAGACTAACACAAGGATCTTAATGAGCAGAAAAAGAGAAAAAGGAAGCCCAAAGATTGTTTTTTTCCCCCAAACCACCATTAAAAAAAATAAAGGACAAGAATCCCCCCTGCATTATGCAGTCATCATGAACCCTCATCATTCCTAGTGTGAATGAGTTTCTAGATCAGCCTTTTGGACTACTGTGGCATAATTTGAGTGTCTTACAATTTCCCAACTTCAAGGTTGTGGAAGTTTCCATTTTCTTCTATGACCCTTCTCAATTCGTCTTTTCTGTTCTGATACATTTACCAATAATGTAGTCGTGCATTTTCTTGCTACAATCTCTGGGTCTCTGCCTATCTCAGAGATCTGTTTCTTTTAATATAATTTTTTTTTCTCCATCAACTGGGAAGTCTAAAGCCTTTGCTCTTCTGGGTCTGACTTTTTGCTTGTGACTATTTTTGTATGGCAAAAGCTTGGAGTGCACCATGGTTCCACTGTATCACAGTCACCTAAAAACAGGGCAGCAGTTACAGGGATGCACACTGTTGTCACCCCTCTGCTGACCTCCCCTTCGTCTATACCCCAAATAATATGTTTCAGCATGGTAGAAATTACAGACATCAAACTACAAAAATAGAGGTAGCCAGGGTTGGGGGAGGAAGGAATGGGAAGATTTTTAAATGGACACAAATGTTCACTTTCAGAAGATGAAATGTGAATGCAGATGGATGACACTGATAGCTGCAGAATAATGAGACTGGGATCCATGGCACAGAATCCCATTTATATGTAGAATTAGGTGTTAATAAAGGGACCCAAGAGAAGGGAATATTGTAGACAATATTCTGCTGAATGCAGGAAATATCCACAACCTTTTGGGCATTCATTACTCTTTTTCTTCCACCACTAATATTAGGAAGTCCTTGGAGATTTGGAGAGCATGTACCAATTTAGCTAATTATAGCTCTAAGCATGGAGCCTCCGTGCTATATAGTAGGTAAAACTTCCCCTGCATCCAGGCTTCAGCATGATGCTCCAGTCCAGTGGGCTCCACATATCAGATCTCTCCTACTGTGGTTTTCTGAATTGGGAAGTTGCTATCTTACACTTATTCATATCAATCCTGAGAATCGAGTCCAAGCCTCAGGCAGAAATTTGGCAGGGGTGATGTGTTGGATCCTCAGACCTTGGTCATGACCCAGCAGAGACCCAGCATCACCCAGTAAGTGCTGAGGGAAATGATGGGTGGAGGAGGGATTATGGGTCCTCCTCACTAGGACCAACAGGCAATTTTGTAGCCAGAGAAGAGGCACCGATATGCAAAATTTTAGCTTTGAGGACAGTGAAGTTTGTGTTCTTGGTCATGTTCAGGGTCCCCAAAATCTTATTTAATGCTTTTCTTTCTTCCCATAGATAGCTCACTCACTGTCTAGGAGAAAATGGGCCCCTTTCCACTGTTTTATAAGCACTCCAAAAGGTTAGTAAGGGGACCATAGGAAGCAGGAGGAGGAAGACACCAACCACAACATCATGGAGCATTCCCGAGAGCTCTTTAAATTCCAGGCACTAGTTATGTTGCTTGTTTACATTTCATCTGTATAGCTTTTCTGTTGTTATAAATGCCCACATTATGATTTTACATAAATAGAAAGAGACAGCATTTTTAGTCACTTGCATGAGGTTTTGGGGTAGGAAAGAGTGAGTTCTCTTTTCACCAGCCTGTCTGATTATAGACAGGGCATCTTGCTCTACAAATACTGGCAGGATGCCCCTTGACAACCCAAATGTCCTTTTTATTTCGTTTCACTCCAGGAAGAGATGTCTTGTTCACTGGGCTCTTTTCTTTTATTTTTTTCCCTAATCTTCTAGATCACAGGGCAGAGCATTGGGTGACACCAGCCATCCTCTGTGGGAAGCACAGCCCCAGCCCATGGGCACAGATCATGAAAGAGCAGACAAGGAGGGTTCAGCACAGACCTGACTCTTGCCTAGCCCAGGAGATCCCTGCAGCTGTGCACACCCTCCTGAGAACTTGTACTCCGCCCACCCAACCTCAAAGACCTGAAGTCAGGGCTTGATTCCATTCCTAGGAAACCAGAAACAGCTAAAAAATTGTTCCTCACATATAGGTTTAGTTAAAGGCCTACATCTGTGTTTCAAATTTCTAATATTTGGGAACAATGAAAGATTTAGTGTATAGAACTGAGAGGCTACAAATTTAATTTTCTCTCCTTTTGGCACCTGTTTATTTCTGAAATCTGAGGCAGAGTGTTATTATCTCTAACTCAGTATTGTCATCTGAGCAGACATCTACCTAGTCCACACAGCTGCAAGACAACAGGCTAAGCAGTTGCTCTTACTGTGATCCATCATAAGAAAGGGAAAATCTAGATATCAGTATTATAAGTTAAATCTTCATACCACACAACTAGAATGTCCTCCAGTCTGAAGTGAACATTCTCCTATTTCTATAACAAGACATTTCATTTTTCTCCTTTTATAAATATTAGTTGTATATCTGGAGAGGAATAATAATTACCCAGAGCCTATAACTTGTAAGGCCCAGAGGAGGACTAAACAATAAAAAGCTCTTTAAATATTGAAGAGACCCTTTCTTAGTTCACAAACCTCGACCATAATCAGTGCAGCTTCAGACACTTGGAGTTTTCCTCCTGCACTTCAATCCCTTTCAGGAGTGTCCCATGGAACTAGAGATAAGGGCTTGACTTGGGACATGATACATGTCAGGGCTTCGTATCATTCCAGTATCAGTGTTTTGACATTCACATTCATCGGTAACTCATTATTCCCATAATATTCTGTATTTTTAAAAAAGTAACCACAATGACCAAACCATTTTTAAGTTCAAACTTCACTTATATGACATGTGGATACAGGTGCTCTTACCCTAGCAGTGGGTATATAAGTTGATAGAGGTGAAGAGTGTCACATACACCTGCATCCAGCCACAGGTAAATGACTACTCATGGAAATGGTGATTTCCAGACTCCCACCCCAGGCATCAACTCCTCTAGTGGAGTGAAATAGAAATGTGATTCCTGAGAGAAGATGGAATTCCTTGTTGATTCCTTATGAGAGAATTATGAATTGATGCCCTGTAAGGAAGTGTTGATGGTATATGTTAAGGATATTAATAATAATGCCTACCTTTAATTGGGCACCAAATGTAGGTGTTTTGCAGTAAAACTGAATATACATCAGTTGTTGAAAGTCACATAACTATCCTCTACCCTGATGATGCATGAGACTTTTCAGTAGTGTGATGTGGAGACAAGCAAAAGAATTTTGAAAAATGTGTCCTAATAATGCATTGATAAATGAAGCCCCTCTTTCAGGTAATTGTGTGCATGAACTAAAACATTTCAGGCTAATATTTGTACTTGACAGATTTAAAACCACATGCCAAAGTAAACTAGTAAACTAGTAGTACATTTCAGGTAAAACAGGTAATTCACACTGTTTACATGAGCTTTAGGAACTTTTAGGTAAGTTTTAGAAAAAAAAATTTTTTTACAGAGACCTAAGTCAATACTGAGATGGAAATATTGATAGGAAAATCTAACCATCAAATTCATGACAGAATTTGCCTTTGGGGAACAGGTGGATCTTGCAAATACTAAGCGTTCAAATTCAATGTCATGATTCAAATGTGTGTAAAACATCAGGCCTGAAGTATGCATCATTAAATGTTTGTATTTTAATGTAGGTAGTGGGTACTCTTGGAAACAATATTAATGGGACATTTGATAAGTGCCTGGTTTCTAAGGCAGTGATTCCCAAAGCTGATGTAGTAAAGGACCCTGGAGACCTTCACCTACAGACACTCCTGATAGAAATGGTTTGGAGTGAAGCTACAGAATCAATATATAATAAAATATCCACAGGCAAATAGACTGATTAATGAAACTGATAAACACAACCCAGACAACTTGAAAGATTTTTCAAAACCTTTTATTTTATGATATAAAATTGAGACCAACAAGATAGAAGAGATCAGGGCAGTAAGGAGGGGAGGGCCAGGGGATATTGGGAGTGAAATTGATCAAATTTTGTTAGATGCATGAACCAATGTACAGCAATAAAACTCAGAATTCTGTGTAATTAATGTGCACAATGAAAAAAACATCATCTAGGATTCCTTTATGGCACCGTCTGGTCCTACTGCCTTCATAATTATCACCATTTTAAAGATGAGGAAAGTGTCTTGGAATTGTCACATTATTTCAGGTACCTTTCTCTTTTGTATTTTCCACAAGGAAATCATTGCGTGAGTTGTCAAAAAATAATGTGCCCAGGTTGTCTTCAAGTAGCTGAAGTAGGAGAACTACAATTTATGTATCAGGCAGAATTAATGTGAAACCGAGTAACTCAGCCTAAGAAGGTTCATACTTCCAATTCACATTTATGATTTTTGGGTCTACTCTTAGCTCCAAATTTTCAAATGTAAAAGAAAGGTTTGTGATCAGAACAAATAGCAAAGCAGGACTGGCAGGACATTATAGAATGCAGAATCAAGAGGGAAAAAATTCTCTTCCTTTGAGATAGTATGAGTTAAACAACAACAAAAACAAAAACCACCCAAAATCTAAAAACAAGTTCCAAGTTTAAAAACTTTAAAACACTTTTTATTTGTTTTAATTAGTTATACATGACAGTAGAATGCATTCATACACTTTGATAGATCATACATAGATGAGATATAGTTTCTCATTTTTCTGAGTGTACATGTTGAAGAATCACATTGGTCATGTAGTCACATACATACATCCAGTAGTAATGTCTGTTTCATTCCACTATCTTTCCCATCCCCACATCCCATCTCCGCCCCTCCCATCCCTTCCTTGTACCTAATATAAGGTAATGCTATTCTTCCCTAGTTTCCCCGCCTTATTAAAAAACAAGTTTCTTTTCATTATTTCTTAAGCTTGACTGACAGGTGCAATATACGATAATGTCACATTTACAGTAGTGACTTCATATTATTATGTGCATTTAACCAAATCGTATTTGTGAAAATTTGAAGGTTACATAACATTAAATAATTTTTTAAAAAACAGAATATGTTTCCTGGGCATATATGTCTACAAAGGTGAATGACATTTAAACACAAGGGTGATGAAAAACTCCTGTAAGATAATTGTCAAATATCAATGTTTTGTAATAATGAATTGATAAAATAATATAGTCTTAGTCTGATACCATATTGACAAACATTTTAATAAAGGGAAATTGTACCATTGTCTTAGAATAAAAAGTTATATTTGACAATTTCTTAAATTCCTCTGACGATGGACTTTTATCCAACAGTGGGAAAGATATGTCTTATGTTTTACTTTTCTAAAAAGAGTAGTTTGTACTTTGTTGTGTATGAGGATTTGTTATCTGTGACGCTCTTGGTCTTCTAATATTGCTCTGCTTGGTATAAATAAAGCAGGTGTATATAGAGCATGGTAAATAACAACAACCATTAATGGGAGAATTCTCTGAAAATTGAGTTTGTTAAAAGACAGAAGTATTTCTGAAGATATATAAAAAGAAATATAAAAACTTCATATGTGAATACTGAAATTCTAAGCATATAAATAAAGAATACTGAAACCTGGCATGGTGGTGTACCTGTAATCCCAGGGACTCAGGAGGCTGAGGCAGGAGCATTGCCAAGTTTAAAGCCAGCCTCAGCACTTTAATGAGACCCTAAGCAACTTAGTGAGGCCCTGTCTCAAAATAACATAAAAAGGGCTGTGGATATGGCTCAGTGGTTAAGCACCCCTGCATTCAATTCCTGGACACCCCCCGCAACAAAGAAGAACACTGCATTACTATAATATTCTCTCCTTAATCTAATCTTTATTCATTCTTCCAATGCTTATTTCTTCAACTCAAAAGGTGTCCAAGCAACATAAACCCCCCAAACCTAACATCTGTATCAAAATTCCATCTCTTGGGACTCTCAGAGGACCCAGACCTGCAGCCCATCCTCTTTGGACTGTTCCTGTGCATGTACCTGGTTACAGTGCTGGGGAACCTGCTCATCATCCTGGCTGTCAGCTCTGACCCCCACCTCCACACCCCCATGTACTTCTTCCTCTCCAACCTGTCCTTGGCTGACATTGGCTTCATCTCCACCACGGTCCCCGAGATGCTTGTGAACATCCAAACTCACAGCAGAGCCATCTCCTACGTGGGCTGCCTGACTCAGATGTCTCTTTTCATCATTTTTGTCTGCATGGATGACATGCTTCTGAGTGTGATGGCCTATGACCGGTTTGTGGCCATCTGTCACCCCCTGCACTATCCAGATATCATGAACCCATCCCTCTGTGCCTTCCTGGTTTTGGTGTCATTTTTAGTTAGCCTTTTGGACTCCCAGATACACAATTTAATTGCATTACAGTTTACCTATTTCAAGGATGTGGAAATTTCCAATTACTTCTGTCACCCTTCTCAAGTTCTTAATCTTGCCTGTTTTGATTCCTTTAACAGAAACATAGTCATTTATTTTATTGGTGCCATATTTGGCTTTCTTCCTGTCTCGGGAATCCTTCTCTCTTACTCTAAGATATTATCATCAATTCTGAAAATCCCATCCTCAGGCGGGAAGTACAAAGCCTTCTCCACCTGTGGGTCTCACCTGGCAGTTGTTTGTCTATTTTATGGAACAGGAATTGTAGAGTACCTTGGTTCAGTTATGTCACATTCTCCCCAAAACAGTGTGGTGGCATCAATGATGTACACTGTGGTCACCCCCATGCTGAACCCCTTCATCTACAGCCTGAGGAACAGGGACATTAAAACTTCCCTGAGTAAATTGCACAGGAGAATAGCTTAAGCTTAGAATCTGTGGCATCCATTTGTAATATAAGGTGGAAAGGTAGCACAAGCAATGAGTTCATTGTCCCTAGTCACATTAGTTTTTAGTTGGTGTTCTTTAATTCCTCAGCGAGTTTCTTAGTAGAATGGGTTTTGACACTTTTGGGATACAGATGTACAAAGGGGGCTTTTAGAACTGTGTTGAAAATTTCATTTTTGGAATAGGAAATATTTGTGGGGATCCATGATGATGCTAATGATGATTGTACAACTGTGTTTATAATTGATGCCACTGGAATGAGCAGTTAAATGGTAATTTCTGTTATGTACTATTTATCACAATCAGCAATGGGAATATAGTGCAGATGGTTCTTTAAATATTATGACATAAAATAATTCAATTCTGATGCTTTCTGCTAGTAGTACAAGAGTCCCAAATCTGTGTGGACATTCATTTACTCTTCTTCTTTCTCGGCTACTATTAGGAAGTCCCTAGAGACTTGCGTAACATGAATCAATTTTAGCTAATTCTGAGCAGGTGCATGGAGACTCCAATGTCATCTTATAGCCACTAATCAGCCTGTGCTTCTAGGCCTTTGTGTGACGGCTCTGGGCCATTGGTCTTCATACCTTTGTCCTCCTGCCATGGTTGTCTGCATTGGGAAGCCCTCATTTCACACTGCATTCATATCAGTCCTGAGGAAAGAGCCCAAGTTTTATTAGCCATGGGCCATGGAATATAACAATGGCCATCTTGGGCATGCCCTACACTTTCCCCTTTTAGGGTTCCCCAGTATATAATCTACACATTTGAAGTTTTCTGCAGAGATCCCTTAATGAGGAAGGCAGAGCCCTGTATCCACAGGCCACGACAACATTACAACCAGAAAGCAAGCCCCACTGCCTACAATTACTAAAATCCATCTCTATGTGGTGGACAGACTAGTGCACTATTTCTGCAAAGGATCACTGGTCAACTGCTGTATAGCTGCCACTTCAGAGGTCATATGTGCTAAAGCCATTCTAAAGTTTTTCGAGTGATCTGGAATATGCATACAACACTCAGTACCAAACATAGTATGTACCCCTATGTGTGTTTTTTGTTAGGAAATTAAGTGCTATGTGATTTGGTATTGCAACTTTACATCTATTTCTTCATTTACTAGAGACGTGTATGATTTGTATGATTTATGGCTCAGGCTGTGTAATCAGCCAAGGAAATTATCTGCATTTCAGTCATCAGGGAAACCCCCTGTGGTAAAAACATCCAAGGTGTCTGGCACACTCTATATCAGGATTGTACAGTCTCCCAATTGGAAGGCATCTGGAGCAAGGTTTGGCCTATGGCAGGAGGGAGGTATGGATAACTCCAAGTGCAATTCTCTGTCCTATTCTGTGGGAGGTATAGCTACTCATGAGTTCTAGAGTACCATGTGACCCTGGCATAATCATCATACTTGTTCTATGATATCTGGTTGGATAGTTGGGCAAGAGCCTCTAGGTACCCAACCCACAGTTTTTGTACCTTCCATTTTCTCCAGACACTGGGAAATCAGATTTCTTAGTTCTGAAGTTTCATATGGGAGCCAAGACATTCCATCACACACAGAGTACCCCAACCACAGGCAAGAGGCTCTGAGTTACACCTGGACTGCTATCACAATGGCTGCCTTAGTTTTATCCCATATTGTGGTGGCAATAAAACTCTTTCCCAGCTATGTTCAATAGTCCAGAAATGAGGTCATGCATCAGAATTCACAGTATTAACAGCCTTGCACTGCTGGCCCACCATAATAAAGAGTGATTAAGATATGCATTTCAAAGATGTGCAGCCATGGACAACTAGGCTACAAATTCAGTGGGAGCTGCATGTCCCATACCACCCACAGGTTGCTGGCAGAGAGAGATACTGGCCTGCCCAAGTAAGGACTTAGGACTCCAGTCAACTAAGGGGTGGCTGCAGCACCTGTGGGGAATTGTGAGAGCTCTGATTGAGCATTCTAATGAGAGGGACCAACTCCTATGAAGGTGTTGGTGCACCACACAACACTCTTATTGAGCCTAAGACTCCATTTTGATGCCTTAATACAGATCCAGGTAAGGAAGGATGTTGTACTTAAGCCCGGGTTTGGGTAGCAAGGGGATGTTCTCTTGCCTGCTTCCATGGGCTTGAATTTGGGAGTAAATTGAGCACTGGACATGGTCTGGACAATAACGCCTCCCCCGCTTCATTGAGTAGCCCTGTTGGCGCCATGGGGGAAAGGTTTGGAGTGTGATCTCCTTGTGATACCATGGGGACTAGTGAATTCCCTCTCCCCCTAGGTACATGTGACGTGGCCAGGTGCTGCAGATAGGACAGATAGATTTTTAAAGGCACATTTGTTATTTCCCTTTGGCCCAGTATGAGTTTCGCAGTGCTGGTGCATACAGAGCCTGCTGGAGTTCAGGACCAAGCTGTACCAGCGTGGTATCACCACCCCGGGAAGCCACCACGGGCAGCTGTCCAGGACTCAAAGCTGGCATGTGTCTCCCAGTGGATGTGACTTCCCTGTGCGAGGGCCTTTAATTACCTGTCCTTTCATCTGTAGGTGTGTCCTTGCTAACACAACTGTGTTAGCGATTCCACGAGAGGCACAGCCCCCCGTGAGTCCCATTGGGCCATCAGAGACCCAAATGTGGTGGGTGGAACATTCTGTAGAATCAAGTCCCTCTGTCAAGTGCTTCCTCAGTTGTGTGTTGAACTGGCCCTAGAATCTGTTGGAGCTCATAGAATAAAGAACTGGTGGACAAAATCACTCCTTTGTTCCAAATACACACCCCACTTTCCTAGGGTAAGCATCTGGGTTACACCCGTCCTTGGGGTGGCTGACCAATTCCACACCCATCCTGCTACGGGATCCATGGTGCAGACCAAGGCTTCACAGTGGCTGCAAGTATTTCCCTATCAGGGTATAGAACTGCGACAGATGCCCACTGGTCTTCACAGCTGCTTGTGAGGCTGCTGCAGGCCATACCAAAACCGTTCTAGATTACTTGGATCTCCAGCCCAAAGGTGAGAGCTAACTCTACTACCTACAGGAACTGAATTTGATAAATGGCTCTCTTGATGACCTAAAAGACCTTTTTAGCTGCTTCAGTCCAGTCCCACTGTGCCCCTTTGCTCACTGGGGCATAGATGGGATAAACCAATTAGGCCCAAATGGGGAATAAAAACTTGCCAATACTCAATAAGACCACATGGGTCTGCAATTGCCTAACTGTTGTTAGTTGTGGATATGCCTGGATTTTATCAATAACAGCTTCGAGCACAACCTTTGTCTTACGTAACCAAGTCACACCCAAGAACTTGACTGACAAGCCAGGTCCTTGCACCTTGGCAGTGTTTCCTGCCCAAACATTTCCAAGTGGGTCACTAAAGTTGGGGCCACAAGCTCTTACTCTGCAAGAGAGTCAGAAGTCAACAACACATCAGCAATACAATGAAACATGTATGGTGGACAGCTGAGTCCACAGGCTACCAGAGCATGCCATATGGTCGGGCTATGTCAATAACCTTGTGGCAACACTTGAGTGTCCTTTATTGGCCTTCCTGGGTAAAGGCAAACTGCTCTTGACTTTATGAGTTCAGAGCAATAGAAAGGAAAGCATTAGCAATATTCAGCACATAACACTATCTCCCCAATTGAAAAGTCACTGGTCCCTGAGATCATGCACTGAGGGAACCCCTGTATTCAGAGAAGGAGCCACTTCATTCAGTTCTCAAGAATCCACAGTTATTCTCCAAGGACCAGCAAATTTCTTCACCCATCACACTGGAGAGGTAGAGGCTCTACAGTGGTCATATTATGCCCACCTTCTCCCATTCCAGGAGAGTAGCTCCAAGTTCTGCATGTCCCCTTGGGAAGTGGTAATTCTTCACCACCACGGTCCTCCAGGGTTGTGGTGAGACCTGGGGTGGGTGTTTGTCACATCCTATCAAAACCTCCTTCACAATTTGCACACAGAGATGGAACTGTCTCATTGTGGTCTGCAGTCATAGTCTTTGAAACACATCTGCACCCAAGATGAACTCTGGGATAGGAGACATGTGCACCATGTACCCAGTGGTAAGGATATTGTGGTATGAACTGATAAATACAATCAATAGGAGTGTAAGTTATAGGTTATAGATTAGTTTAAAAATATAGATCATAGATAGAAGATTTTGATAAATGAGATAAGATATTTATAAAGCAAGAACTGTCATAGGCAGCCTAAGACTCTATTTTGCTGCCTTCTATTAAAACAAACAAATTAACAAAAAAACTGTTACAAGAGCTATTTCTGAGAAACTAAAATGAAAGCTGTTTTCTTATAAAAATTGTCTTTCTGTATTTTGAACCCCACAGATTGTACTCTACTCAGGATGCAGCGGTGGTGTGGTGAGCTACATCCTGGGTGTGAATGCCCTTGTGGGTCTACATGGCTTTGAAGTAGATTCTTGCCCACTGACCCCCGCCCAATTCAAGATACAACTGTCTAGCACCTGCTTGAACCCAGGACTGTGGTCAACTGAACTACAAAGCTAATGCTTTTTCAGCTTCTGTTTATCGCTTGCTTGCTGACTGGAAAATTCCAGTCCTTCCCAGAGCCCACAGGTCCCACTTATTAATGTTTTAATTTCTGTGATTGGCTAGCTTACACTTACATGACGATAAGCAAGTCACTGAGGTGTGGTTTTTGTCCTTATATTCTCCTTGGATGGACCAGGAGGCTGCTGTCCTTCCTCAGAGCTTGAGTCTTTGCAGTGGGTGACAGTCAGGTAAATAAAGTTAAATAAAGGTAAATAAAGGCAGGTAAATAAATCTCTCTTTGGGTTTGAATTTGGACTTAGAGTGCTTTCTGAGGCATGTCCCCATAACAAGGACACTGACACCCTCTCCCTTTCTACTTCCTAATTGGGGACCTTTCTCTCGGGAGGTCTTATGGGTTGCACTCCAGGGGCTGCAAACCGTCTTGGAGAGCTGTTTTGTACTGGGCAGTCAGGGAGAGGGGGAGCTGGGGACTATGGATGCCTGCCCAGCTGGTGTCCCAAGCTGGGAGTTGCCACAACTAAAGATGGCAACGCTGTCCCAAAATGGAGGCAGCTGCTTTCAGTGATGGAGTGTCAGGTCCCGTGGGGGGGGGGCAGTGACATGGGGTGATGTGGTCAAAGATGCAGCTCAAACCCAGTGCAGGCGGGTGTCGGCCGGGCTGTCCCGGGCCTGCCTGGGCTCTGAAGTACATAGCAAATGACTATAACAGTGGTCCACTTTATGCTGTGAATAGAGCCCTTACTGCTCAGCAGCTGCAACTTATTTTTAAAACAAATCTCTTTCTCTCCCTCTCTCCCTGCTCCTCCCGAATCTCTTCCCTCCCTAATCTCTGGGGAAAGAGGATGACCTTTCTCCCCTATCCCAGACAGAGTTCTCTGTCCTCCAGCACACACCCTCCTCAGGGACAGGTAATTCAGACTTGGGGATGGCACCAGAAGATCTCAGAAATGACTGGCTCCCACATTGACAAGTGAATTACAACTCCAGACAGAAGACATGGAAAGTAGCCTTTCAAACACCTCTTTTAAAAGCCCTATGTTTCCTTTGATGGGAAGAATCACAGCCGCTGAGACAAGCATCTCCTGTGCTTCTCTTTTGCAAACAAAGCAATAAAACTTCTTTTTCCAGTTTTCTCAAGACTGCATCCTCATTATTGGATTAGCATTGGGGACAAGAATGGAGCTTCCAGTAACAGGTTGAGGTCTTTAATTCCCACCATGTTTCATCATGAATGAAGGTAGCCAGGTTAGGGGAGGGAGAAGGATGAGATTTTAGAATAGGCCCAAAGTTTCAATTTGGGATGATGAAAATATCTGGAGATGGGTGTCCCTGATGGTGCCACAACAATGGGAATGTAATCAACCCCACAGACATTGGACAAAAGCATGGAAAAATTGTGATATTTAGTGTATACTTATCCATACTCACTAATGGAAATAAGATGCAGTCAGGACTTTCAAAACTTAAACCAGACACAGAAAGACTAGTGTCATATATTCTCTCCGATATGAGGAAACTATAATAGTGACGACCCTGAACTGGAAGCCCGTTTGCACAGGGGGAGAAGGAAGAAGGATGAAAGGCAGGGACCAAGCTACCCTGTATGCAGGTATGCAAATGTGGCACTGGACCCCATGAAGTGTGCGAGTCCTAGGTGTTAATAACAGACACTGGAGATGTGGACAGCCTCCTGCTGAGGACAGGAAGGGGTCACTTTCTTTATTTTTCTCTCGTTTTTTAAATTTGGTGTGTGTTTCTGTGTGTGTGTGTGTGTGTGTGTGTGTGTGTGTGTGTGTGTGTGTGATATTAGGCTGTATTTTGAGATACATGCATGGAGTATAACTTATTCTAATTAATATCCCCTTCTTGTGGTTGAACATCATGTGGAGTTACCTTGGTCGTGTATTCATATATGAATATAGAAAAGTTATGACTGATTCATTCCACTGTCTTTCCTGTTCCCATCCATCTTCCCTTCCCTTCATTCCCCTTTGTCTAATCCAATGAACTTTTTTTTTTTTTGGCAGTGCTAAGGATTGGACCCACGGTCTTGTGCATGCAAAGCAAGCACTCTATCAACTGAGCTATAGCCCCAGCCTCTAATACAAGAATTTCTATTCTTCCCTCCATCCCCCCATTATGTGTTAGCATCTGCATATCAGAGAGAACATTTGACCTTTTTGAAGCGGGGATTGACCTATTTCCCTTAGCATGACAGTCTTCAGTTCCACCCATTTACTGGCAAATAGCATAATCTCATTTTCTTTATGGTTGAGTAATATATGTATATGTGTGTGTGTGTGTGTGTGTGTGTATATATATATATATATATATATATATATATATTTCACATTTTCTTTATCCATTCATCTATTTAAGAGCAACCAGGTTGGTTCCATAGCTTAGCTATTGTGAATGAATGCTATAAACATTGATGTAGCTGCCTCACTCTAGTATGCTGATTTTAAGTTCTTTGGTTTTTAAACTGAGGACTGGGATAACTGGGTTAAATGGTGGTTCCATTCCAAGTTTTCTGACAAATCTCCACACTCCTATCTAGAGTGGTTACACTGATTTGCAGTTCTCCAGCAATGTAAGGGCTCATCCATTCTCTCTCCTTTGTTTTCCTCCACTAATCTTAGGTAGTCCTGAGAGATTTGGAGAACAAGAACGAATTTGCCTAATTATGATCCCTGTGCATGGAGCCTTCAAGGTCATATAATAATAATTGGATTCTCTCCAGCCCTTCAGCTTTATCATGCCAGTCCAGAGGGTCCATTCCTGTCTGCCTCAGGAAGATCCTGTCAATATTTGTCTGCCTCAGGAAGATCCTGTCAGTCACTGACTTCATCTGTATCCCGAGGACAGAAAACAAGTGTCAGATAGTGATTTGGCCGAGGAGGGGCACTGGATCCTCAGCCCTGGGGCCATGAGCCAGCAGAGGCCCAGCATCATCGGGTAAGTGTTGAGGGAGATGAGGGACGAGGGGCCAGTGTTGGAGGGCTGTCTCCTAAGCATCAGGACAAGCATGCAGTCGGTGCAGCCAGAGGAGAGGACAGAGGTGAGAATCAACTAGGCTGTGAAGACTGGGAAATATGGATTCTGGTTTGTGCTCAGGGTCTCAGAAATCTCATTAGATGTTTCTCCTTCCACCACAGTGGTTCTCCTGCACATAGATATATGTGTATATATATATATGTGTGTCAGATCAGAAGCACACATATTAAATGTTTGTATTTAACATATGCAGTGGGTACTATTACCAGTAATAACAGGTAGTATTGATGGAACATTTACTAAGTGCCTGGTTTCAAAGCAGTGATTCTCAAAGCTGATATAAAGAGGAGCACCAAGCCCTTTACCTGCAGATATTTTGATAAAATTGATTTGGAGTGAAACTATAGAATCAATATAAAATAAAATATACACAGGTACATACATTGATAAACGAAACTTGAGATCCAGTCAACTTAGGAGATTTTTACACATCTTGCTTACAAAATAGAAATGCAAAGAGGGTAAAAGGGATTGGTGATACTAAGGATAAGATGTAAGGGGAGGCACTGATCAAATTATGGTATGTACGTGCACAAGTGTGCAACAGAGAAGCTCACCATTCTGCATAATTAACATGCACAATGAAGACCTTACCTAGAACTCAGCTTTGAAATCATCTGGTCCAGAATTGGGGTTGTGGCTCAGTGGTAGAGCACTTGTCTAGCATGTGTGAGGCACTAGGTTTGACCTTCAGCTCCACATAAAAAATAAATGAATAAAATAAAGATACTTTGTCCATCTATAACTAAAATAAATTTTAAAAAACCCTAAAAACCATCTGGTCCTATTGCCTTCATAATGATAGTTGACAGTCCCCTTTTGATATGGTAATTTATCTATTTATGCATATTTGACACATTGAGTTTCATCTGAATCTCATTCAAAAAAATCATTCTTTCCAAAACCCTATTAAATGGATAATTATTATTTGTATTTTAGAGATGAGAAAACCGCATCATTGTTTGCACATAATTTCTGGTCTTTTGTTTTTGTGTGTTTTCCACAACGATATCATGGTTTAAGCTGACAGAAATAACATACTTGAGTTGTTTTCCAGTAGCTAAAATAGGGGACCTGCAGTCCACAAATCAGGCCTCAGTTATAAGGTCCTCATTGTGCATAGTAATTATGCAGAAAGGTAAGTGAAACCTATTAACTAGGCACAAAGAGGTTCCAACTTCCAAATTACATTTAACTTGGGGGCCCTTTCTTGGCTCTAACGTTTTCAAATGAAAATATCATGATCAGGAAAAATATAATGCAGCAGTGTTAATAGGTCATTGTAGAATAAGAATCAAGAGGAAATCCTCTGTCTTCCTTTGATGCATCATGATGGAATAATATACAAATAACTGGAAAATATTTAAAATTTTTAAAAAAGAGTTTCTTAACATTGCATTATCTTTATTAATTGACAGTTTAATTGTATACTAATGACACATTTGTGATTATGATATCTTATTACTATGTCACTTAACCAAACCTTCAACATGTGAATATCATCACAGCCAGGGTTAGTATTTTTTTACATTAAATAATTTTTAAAAAGCCAAAAATGTGGATAAGGCCTACATATTCACAAAAGAGGACACAGTGCATAAATGTCATGTATAACTCATTAACACAAAAAAATAATTAAAAAAAAGAATTATTAAAAAAAAACTCCTGGGAGATGACTGTTAAATAACAATGTTTTTTGATAACAAACTATTCAAATAACATAGTTGTATCAGGATATATAAATATTTTAAGGAAGGGAAATTTTTCCATTTTCATAGATAAAAAAGCATATTTGATTAATTTCTTACATGGCAATTATTCTTTTCATACAATGGCAAAGTAATTCCTATTTTTCTACTTTTCTTTGAATAGTAGTTTCTATTTTTCTGGGAACATGGACTTATCTGTAATTCTCTTGGTCTTCTAACATTGCTTTGATCAGTATCACTAAAGTAAGTTTATATGTAGTGTGGTGAATAATAACAACCCAAAATGTTAAAACTCAGAAATATACCTGAAGATATATAGAAATCTATGTGAACACTTCAGTTGAGAGTTCTGAAATTCAAAATATGCACAGAGTGCTGGGTGCCTGATATTTCGTTTCTTTAATCATTATTTTAATGCCTTATTTTCCAATTCAAAAGGTGTCCAAAAAATGTGAAACCCCAAAACTTAACATCTATATCAGAATTCCTCCTCCTGAGCCTCTCAAGGATCCAGACCTGCAGCCCCTCCTCTTTGGACTGTTCCTGTCCATGTACCTGGTCACGGTGCTTGGGAACCTGCTCATCATCCTGTTGGTCAGCTCTGACTCCCACCTCCACACCCCCATGTACTTCTTCCTCTCCAACCTGTCCTTGGCTGACATCAGCTTCATCTCCACCACGGTCCCAAAGATGCTCATGAACATCCAAACTCACAGCAGAGCCATCTCCTACGTGGGTTGCCTGACACAGATGTGTACTTTTATGCTTTCCGGGTGCATGGATGACATGCTTCTGAGTGTGATGGCCTATGACCGGTTTGTGGCCATCTGTCACCCCCTGAACTACCCCATCATCATGAACCCTCGTCTCTGTACCATCTTAGTTTTGATGTCATTATTAATTAGCCTTTTGGACTCCCAGATACACACTTTAATTGCATTACAGTTTGCCTATTTCAAGGATGTGGAAATTTCCAATTACTTCTGTCACCCTTCTCAAATTCTTAATCTTGCCTGTTTTGATTCCTTTTACAGAAACATAGTCATTTATTTTATTGGTGCCATATTTGGCTTTCTTCCTGTCTCGGGAATCCTTCTCTCTTACTCTAAGATATTTTCCTCCATTCCGAGGATCCCATCCTCGGGCGGGAAGTACAAAGCCTTCTCCACCTGTGGGTCTCACCTGGCAGTTGTTTGTCTATTTTATGGAGCAGGCATTGTAGAGTACCTTGGTTCAGTTATGTCACATTCTCCCCAAAACAGTGTGGTGGCTTCAGTGATGTACACTGTGGTCACCCCCATGCTGAACCCCTTCATCTACAGCCTGAGGAACAGGGACATTAAAAGTGCCCTGAGGAGGCTGCACAGCAGGACAGTGTAAACTCAGGACCTGTGGCATCCATGAGGGACAAAGGGGAAAAGAGAACAAAAGCATGCTGAACGCTGGTGAGCCCAGGGTCCTTGGTCACATTTTTTTCTTAATTCCTCAGCGAGTTTCTTAGTAGAATGGGTTTTGACACTTATGGGAAAGGTATGAAAGGGACTTTTTAAAAATGTGTTCAAAATTTCAGTGTGGAAATTGAAATACTTTGCGGAGTTCCATGATGGCCATAATTCTGCAACCGTGTTTGTAATTAATTCCACTGGGAATGTACAGTAAAAATGACAATTGTTTTATGTACTATTTTTTACCACAATCACCTATGGAAACATAATGAAATTGACTCTTTAAAAATAAACAAAAATAGTCAATTCAGATGCTTCCTCCTTAGTAGTAGAAGAGTCTAAAATCTGTGTGGATGGTCATTTACTCTTCTTTTTGCTCGGCTACTATTAGGAAGTCCCTAGAGACTTGCATAACATGGATCCATTTGGCTAATGATGAGCTCTGTGCATGGAGACTCCAATGTCCTATTATTGTCACTAATCAGCCTGTGCTCCTAGGCCTTTGTGTGATGGCTCTGGGCCACTGGGCTCCAACCCTGTGTTCTCCTCCCATGGTTGTCTGATTGGGAAGCCTCTATCTCCCACTGCATTCCTACCCTCCTGAGGACAGAGCCCAAGCTTTCATTAGACAGGGGGCCCAGAGGGACATGCATCCTTCATCCGTGTGCATGACCCAGCAGAGACAGCACCACTCAGGAAGGGCTGAGGGTGAGGATGCATGGGAAAGGACCATTAAGGGTGTTGCTTCCTCGTCCTCAGGACAGACAGCATTTGGGGAAGCCTGATGGTAGAACGGAAATACTCAGAGGAATGTAATCTATGAGGAATGTCAAGTTTTGGTGCCTGGCTGTGGTGGGAGTCTGGTAACGCCAGGCAAATTTCTGCTTTCCTTTGATGCTGATTCTCCTGTCTGTTAACATCTCACCCATGAGAGCAGAAGATGGGTCCCTCCAACCTGCCTCCTGGGCACTCCAAAAAGATAACGAAGGTGACAACACAGATGAAGTGGAATGACAGCCTCGAAACCTCATGCAGCCTTATTCAGGGCTTCTGATGCCACCCCCTGAGCTCCGTGTCCTGTGGAGTCTGTTTCACTTTATCTCCAAAGTGTTCCCTCAGATAGAATCATAATCATCATACAGATATGTAATCATCATACAGAAAGAGAAAGAGCCAAGTTTTTGTTTTTGGTTTTGGTTTTATGTTGAACATACCACATGGTTAGGTAGAGAAGATGAAATCATGTTTGAATTTTCCTGCTGGATTAGAGAAACTGAGCATCGTATCAGAAAACTCCTGGCAGGTTGAGCCTTGACGAACAAGCCAGCTGTTTTCTTCCATGTCATTCTAGGAAGAGACCCTTGTTCACTGTGTTCTTCCTTTTTGAGGTTCCTGTAGACCTCAGGGGAGAGTGGTGGTTGTCACTTGCTGCCTCTGCTGTGGAAAGGATGACTTCAGGTGGAGGGCGAAGGTCACAGAGAGTGTGGGTGCAGAATAATTCATCCTGAGAATTCAGGTCTCTTTTGTCCCTAGTTCAGAATACCTTAGCAATCTCTGCATCCTCTTCCTTGTCAACAGTGCTGAATCTCAAGAGAGGACAGAAGCCAGTCGTGGTGGTGGTCCACACCTGTAATCCAAGCAGCTAGGGAGGCTGAGTCAGGATGATTGCAAGTTCAAAGCCAGTCCCAGCTACTAGTGAGCCCTAACCAAATTAGCGAGACCCTGTCTTAAATAAATTAAAGAAGGAGAAGGAGAAGGAGGAGGAGGAGGAGGAGTGAAGGAGGAGGAGGAGGAGGAGGAGGAGGAGGAGGAGGAGTGGAGGAGGAGGAGGAGGAGGAGGAGGAGGAGGAAGAGGAGGAGGAGTGGAGGAGGAGGAAAGGGAGGTTCTGGATTTGGGTCAGTGACAAAGTGCCCTTGTTTTAATTTCCAGTACAAAAAAAAATTCAAAAGGAAATAGAAAACCAGATGATGATTTCATTTATGCTCAGGAATATAGAAACAGTAAGATATACTGCCCAGGATGTTCCTGGGGTAAAGAACTCAAGATCTCTACTTAAATCTTTGTGTTGGTTGAGAAACAATTAAACATTTCCTGATCTAGAGAACAACCATCTAGGTTTGAGTCCCCATGTCTCCACCTATTTCTGAGTTTGTTAATATGTCTGAGGCTAAGCATTGTTATGTGTCTGGATTTTCACTTGATACAACTGCACTGAGTATAGATTTAAAAGATACTGGATGCTCCCTATTTGATTAATAAGTGATAGCTCCATACAATAAGGAGAAATATGAGATATCATTATTATTGCCATTGAGATTTAGGCTGATCACTATATTTTGACTTATATATCCTCTGACGTCAAGTTGTGGTTTTCCCAGTTCCCTGTAGGACATTTTGTTTTTGTCCTTCTGTAAGTAAACACTGAATATTTGGGGAGAAATTATAAAGTGTGTGATTCTGGTTTCCCAGAGCCTACACCTTACTTGGCACATGACACCCATCGAGGATTAAAATCCTGTTAAATAAGACCCTTCCTTGGTCCATAGAAACAGAGCATGGCGGGTGGCTACTCACCCTCTGGCCATTTATGCCTGTGCTTTACTCCTTCCAGGGACATCTCAAAGGACCAGAGATAAAATAAAACAATGCTTTTGTCTATGTAATGGAAACAAGGGACTTAACACTTTGTTGTTAAGCCTCAAACTTGCATCAGTTTCTACATAAGTGCTTGATATGGTGTTAATTTCCATGTTTCCAGTAGGGAACATGAGCACAGAGAGGTGGAGAGAAGAAGGATCAGGGCCACCTACCGATCTCCTGATCTCAGTTCCAGGGGCCTGTTCTCTCCAATGGAACCAAGGGACATATTATTTCTTACACAGAAAACAAAATTTCTTTGTGCTCTATCATGATTATTGTTTACATATCTTAATAACAGGAGAATGTGTTTTATATTAACTAATTTTTACATTTCACCACAAGTGCAGGTGATTAATGGAATCATTGATCGTGTATAAACAAACTCAGGTAACTGTCCCGTACATGTCATGGAAAACGTCTCCTTTAAAAAAATTTTATAAGTATTTTTATATATGGCTTATTTATGTTGTATGATGTGACATTGCAGAACACAATGTGGAATTATCAAGTCAGGAAAATTTGGTACCCATCACCTTCAAGATTCATCATTTGTTTGTGTTAGGAACTTTGAAAAGTTCCATTCTCCGAGCTGTTTTGAAGTAGGCAGCAAATTATTGAGAACTACAGTCCCCTTGGGTGCTACAGATACCAGATTTTATACACTTCCTTTACATTTTCCTTCCTTCCTTTCTTCTCCTTTTCCTGTCCTTCCTTCATTTCTTTCCTTTCATACTTGGGGTTAATCCCAGAGGAGCTCTGCCACTGAGTTACATCCCCATCCCTTGTTAGTTTTTACTGAGACAGTGTTTTATTAAGCTATGGAGGCTGGCCTTGAACTTGTGATCCTCCTGCCTCAGCCTCCTGAGCAGCTGGAATTAAAGACTTGCACCACCATGACCGACTCTTTTCTATAAGGGTGTTTTCATACCTAATAAGCAACCTATGTCTGTGCCCCTACTCCCTTACGCTTCCCAGCCTCGACAGTACTTATGGTATTCTCTACTTCTACGACATCCACATTTTTATCTTCACATCTTCCATATATGAGAACAGATGGGTATTCCTTTTGGGGATTTATTTCACTTATATGGTATCCACTAGTTAAATCTAAAAGATGAAGAATGGATAATATGTCAAAATTATTCATCTTTATAGCTGAATAATATTCTTTTGACTAGATAAACGAAATTTTTTTTATTCATCCATCCATTGATGGAAACCTTGACTGATTTCTACCTTAACTATTAGGAGTTGAGTCACAAGTAGAGACCCACAAAGATTTTGAAGATGGTGTTGCAAAATAAACTGAAAAATTCAGTGATGTTCCTTGATCATATAATGGCTTATATCTGTAAAAGAGTTTGAAGTAGATGTTCACTGACAGACTTAAAATGTTGATGCAAATCAGTTTTCTTCAGGAACTGTAAGTATTATGTACTATTTAAATGAGACTTGGCTACCTTTTAGGCAAACGTGTAAGAACCATTGTAAATTTATTAGATATCTATTAAAACGGAAGTTCAAAATTATCAACTGGAAAATTATGTTCTTCCTGCAGATAATGCTGTGTCCCAGTTAAAATACTTGAAATAGATATACATACTTTATCCTGAGACTCAAATAGTTGTGACACACAAGGTCACGCTGAGGAAGTGTGTGTAGGACACTGTTCAGCTGATACCATTTCTGTGCAGTGGGACAGGATCTAGTACCTTTGGCACTCACTACCATAGGAATTCATTTCTAGATGGTCTGTATCCACAGGGAAAGAAGGCTCCTTATAGGATGGATGTGTGAAGAATGCATAAAATGAAGTAACATACGATTTTGGTAATCTTCCTAACACTTAATCTTCATGCAATTCTATTCAAATCACCTGTGATCTGAAGTTACCACTTCCCTATTTCTGTAATGGTGCATTTTATTTTCTCCCATAAACATACATTTAAATATGTAGAGAGGAACCCCCTCTTTCATTTATGATTGCCCACGACTTATCCTGTTCTTGGCATAGAGTTGACATCACCAAAAAAAAAACCCTTATTTTAATCATTGAATAGGCTTTCCTCAGTTCACAAAAACTGGGCAGAGTTAGTGGGACTCCAACACACTTTTCTGTCTAGCACTTCAGCACTTTTCTGTCTGTATTTGTTTTTTGTTATTTTTTATTGTTTCTTTTTACTTATGCATAAATCTAAGGATTCATTTTGACCTAATCCTAAAGGTGTGGAATATAATTTGTTTAGCTCCTAGTACTTCCCTTTTTCCTCCTCTGCCCCCTCACCCTGTTCCCTTCCCTCCACTCCACTGATATTTCTGCTGTTTGCCTTCAGGTGTTTTTTATTTGTTTGTTTTTGTTTTTTGTTTTTAGTCTCTTGTGGATATACTGTCACTCTTTCAAGGAAGTCTTCAAAATTAGAGAGAAATCATAATTGCTCTTTGTTGAGTCTCTGTCACCGACTCTGGGCTCCTGGGAAACCCTTTAGTAATAATATCTACAACCTCTAATTATTCTAAGACCCTGCAGAGATTTTCAAAAGCAGAAAGAGGCACAAAGAGGAAGGAAGTTGGGGGGGTGGGGGGGTAGACCTTGGACTGTGTCACATTTTACACTTTTCCATCTCTGTGTTAGCTGGCTTCCTAATACTAGAGCAAATGCCTGAATCAAATTATAAACAGAGAACATTGCTTTGTCTCACGGTCTGGGAGGTTTTGATCCAAGTTCACATGGGCCCATTGTTTTGGGTTTGTAGTGAGGCAGGATATGATGGTGGAACACACAGAAGAGCCAAATGCTCACCGTTTCCAGGGGGAAAGGAGAGGGAGGGGAGGGGTTGGGGTCCCTCTATCACCTAGGAGGACACATGAAGAATGACCTGAAGACCACCCACTAACTTCCATCTCTCAAAGGCCCAAGTCCTTCCAATGACAAACCTGAGGATTGAGCTATTGGCACCTGGGTCTTTTGGGGACATGCAACATCCAAATGATATCAGCCTCCAATATACACCTGTTTAGAAACAACTGGTGAATAATCCTGAAATTAATGAAGAAATCCAAGAGGAATGGGTTTTCCACAATGGGAAATATTGTAATAGGTGTTTATTCCACAAATGTGAAGACTTTCCTAGTGAATTGCTTCGGTTTAAAATGTAGACAAAATCCTGAATGCTGATATAGTTGTTTCCTTGTTTAAAAACCTCTTTTGAATTTCAATAAGTCTCCCAACAACAAAATGCTAAAAATATAACTTGTCTTTCAGAATTCTACCTCATGGGTCTCTGAGGTGATCTAGGACTGTAGCTGGTCCTCGTTGTACTGTCTCTTCTCACAGTGCTTGGGAACCTGCTCATCATCCTGGCTGTCAGCTCTGACCCCACCTCCACACCCCCTTGTATTTCTTTCTCACCAAACTGTCTTTGACTGATATGGGTTTCGTCTCCACCACGGTCCCAAAGATGATATGGACTTCCAAGTTCATAAGAGGCATCTCCTATGTCGGCTGCCTGACTCAGATGTCTCTATTACTTTTGGAAGTATGGATGGTAAACTTCTGCCGTGATGTCCTGTGGCTAGTCGTGGCCATCTGTCACCCATGCCTCATTACCCAGTCATCATTTCATCATTACCCTTCACCAATATCACCAATATGTCTCCTTAATTCTGTTATCTTTTTCCCCCAGTCTTTTGATCTCCCCTCTGTCAATCTGATTATCTTGTACTTTAAACACTTCAAAGATAAGGGACTCACTCATTTCTCCTGTGACTCTTTCAACTCTTGATCTTGAGGGTTCTGACATTTTCACTAATAATGCACTGATGTACTTTATTGGAGCCATATTTAGATTTCTTCCTCACTCAGGGATCCTTATACCTTAGTGTAAAGTTCTTTCCTTCATTCTTAGAAACCCATCATCAAGTGGGAAACATGAAGCCTTCACTACCTGTGGGTCTCACCTTCTAGTTGTTTATTTTGTGGATAATGCAATAAATACCCCGTGGTTTAGCTGTATCACATTTGCCCTCAAAGATAAGTTGGTCCAGTGATGTACACTGGTAACCCCAGTGCTGAATCCCCACATCTGCAGCCTGAGGAACAGGAAAATTAAAAACACTTAAGGAGGCTAATGGAAAAACAGTGTGATGTCAGAACTTGTAGCATCCATTTGAGATACAGATTGGAGAAGGCAGCACAGCAAAATGAATGTAATTAATGACACCAAACTGTCCTTAAAAATGGCTAAAATGATAAATTTTTATTATGTGTGCTAACATAATAAAATATGGAAATAAAAAGTAGATGGATCTTTCTTAACAAAAAATGAAATAAATGAATAGTTTACATGAAATTTTCCCTGAGTAGAGGAGAAACCCCAAATCCTATTGAGGACATTCATTTTCCATTTTTAATCTTTCATTAATATTAGCAAAACCTTAGGGATTTGTGTAGTGAAGACCAAGGTGAGTAATTATGAGCTCCGTGTACTGAGCCTCCGAGGTCTTGATCTAGTAAATACTCAGCCTGTGCCTGCAGTCTGGTTGGCACCACACCTTGGTTGTCTTCTGCCCTGGTTCTCTGCATAAGGAAGCTCCTATGGGTCACCTTATTCAGATCCGTCTTAAGGAACAAGCTTGAGCCTTAATTACACAATGGGAAGGGGAGGTTCATCAATTCTGCCATCCAAGGTCATGACCAAGTAGCTGCTCAGCACAACCAAGTAAGTGCTGAGGAGGACAGGGATGGAGGAAGGACTAACAGAAGCTTTACTTGTTATCATTAGAAGACATTTGACAGTTGAGGCAGACAGATGGAGAATGACAGTGTAAAATTTTAGGTACGTGGACTGCGAATTTTATGTCCTAAATTGTGATGGGATTCCAAAAATCTTATTCAAAATTTTACTTTCTGCCCACAGTACTCTACTCGCCATGGACATCACACGCACAACAGGAGGAAATGGGTCTGTGTAACCTATTTCATAACTACTCCAAGGTATTGATGATGGTTGGGGGTGAGAGTGCCCTGACATTGTGCACCAGTGTTTCTGGTTTCTAGGTGCCAGGCGCTGAGCGCTGCGTTCTATGTAGAGTGTTTCATCTCCTGTGCACAGTCTTCTCCAAGTTACATGTTCCCACGCTGGCATCCATTTACAGGAAGGAAGGAGCCCAGCACTTTTGTGTAACAAACACAAGGAGAAGGTGGTTAGGTAGAGAAGCTGAAGCCTTGCTTCAGTTGATCTGCATGATAATGATGCAGTCCTGCCAGGGGAATCCTGCCAGGTGGGGCTGTTGACAGCATACCCAGCCATCTCACCTGCCTTCACACCAGGAGAGATTTCCTCAGCATCATAAACTTGCCTTTTGTGAGAGTCCAGGTAGATCACAGTGGAGATCTCTAACTGGCACCTGGTGCATGGAATATAGGTGGGATAGCTATATAAAATAAGCAGTGATTTAAAAAAAATAAAAAATAAAAGAGCAGGCACAAAATAATTCCACCCCAATCTTTCTTTTTTTTCCTAGTCCAGATTACCTTTGAAAGCTGTTCCTATCTTCCTCTGATATTGTAATGAGTCTCATACAGAGAAATAAATTCAGGTCTTGGTGTCATTTCTTTCAGAAATCTGGAGGGACTTTAAACATGAGCCTCATATGTCCCTGTGGTTATGACTGTGGAAACTCTTTTTAAACTTTCTGGTGCTTTGGAAACAATAAAACACTTTCTTGTTCTAGTTTCAGAGTCTGGCAACTTAATTTCCAGTGTTGCTGGCTTCACTTATTGTTTCTGTGACATAGAGCAGGTGGCTCTTGTCTCCAAGTCTGAGCACTGTCCTGTGAGTTGATTTCTGGGTGACAAGTGCACCCAGTAAGGACTGCAGGGGTGAGTCGTGTTGCAAACGTTGCTGGACACAATTAAATTTCCCTCTTTTGTGGCAAAGAGCTCCTCCCACTTTGTGGACTCTCTTTTCATGTTCTGCCTTGTTCCCTTTGCTGTGCAGAAGCTTTCTGATTTTATGCCATCCCTCTTGTTGGTTCTTGGTTTTATTTCTTGAACTTCAGGGGTCTTGTTATGAAAGCCGTTGCTACACCACTGGGTGGGAGTGTTTCCTTCGAGCAGTTGCAAAGTTTCTAGTGGAATTCCCAGGTTTTTGATTCACTTTGAATTGAGTGCTTTTGTAGGGCAAGAGACAGGGAGTTTCATTCTTCTGCATATGGATATTAGTTTCCCAGCACCAATTGGTAAAGTAGGCTATCTACAAATCTAACCAAGGAAGTGAAAGGCCTCTACAACTAAATTATTGAAGACTGAAGAAAGAAACTCAAGAAGACCTTAGAAGATGGAAAGACATCCTATGTCCTTGGTTAGGTAGAATAAATATCGTCAAAATGGGAATATTACCAAAAGCATTATACAGATTCAGTACAATCACCATTAAAATATGAATGGCATTTTCATAGAGGGGGAAAAAAAGTCCTAAAATTCAAGTGAAAAAAATACAAAAAACCAAAGCAATCCTGAGAAATATAAGAAATACTGGAGGCAGCATAATACCCAATCTCAGATGATACTCCAGAACTAGAGTAAAAACAACAGCGTGGCATTGACGTAAAACAGACTTTAAGGCAAAAGGAATAGAATAGAAGACACAGAGGCAAATCCACATAGATCAGTCATCTGATCTTTGACAACGGTGCCAAAAAAAAGTCATTAGTTTTAATCATTGACTGTTACTTTGATTCATGACACATTTATGGTGAGGGATATCACAAGACTATATGTATTTAATTAAACCATATTTATCAAAATTTGAATTTCATCATGCCTAGAATCGGAGTTATTTGATTTTTTGTTACATGATTTCTAAACTCAAAAAATTGAATGAGGTCTTCTAACTACAAAAGAGGTATATCAGAATATTCAGTAACTGGAACATAACCAGCATATAACAATCTTCTGCATATAAACTATTAAATTCAGTGTGCAGATAATTTGCTTGTTCTTACATGGTGTTTAAAATACTCCAAGTAAAAGGACTTTGGCCCATTGTCTTAGAATAAAATTATCATTTGACTGCTGCTTTTTTGGGGGGGAGGACCAGGGATTGAACTCAGGGGCACTCAACCACTGAGTTACCTCCCCAGCACTATTTTGTATTTTATTTAGAGACGGGGTCTCACTGAGCTGCTCAGGGGCTTGTTGCTGAGACTGGCTTTGAACTGCAGATCCTCCTGCCTCAACCTCCCGAGTCACTGGAATTATAGATGTGAGACACCACACCAGGCTGTTTGACTGCTTCTTAACCTTCGTAAGTAGAATGATTTCATTTATAAAGGTAAAAGGCTATTAGTACTTTCTTTTCTCAACGGTGTTAGGTTTATTTTACAATAATAATGGACTAGCTCTCTATTATTCTGTTGGTCTTCTAACATTGTCCCTTTCAATATCTCTAAAATATAGAATGATGTGAATGAAACAGACACCAACCCTGGAGGGTTTATGACTAAGCTGACCACAGCTGAGAAGTATTAGAGAAGCACATTGATGTTAAAGTGTGAACAATACTTCATTATACTTAAAATTCAACATATATGGAAACAACTCTATGTCTGCAGTTATCTTTTTTTTAAACCTGCATCTCTGTTTCAAATATGGTCACCAATAAAGAATCACAAAACCTAACATCTGTATCAGAATTCCATCTCATGGAAATCTCAGAGGATCCAGAACTACAGCCTGTGCTTGTGGGACTGTTCCTGTCCATGTACCTGGTCACGGTGATTGGGAACTTGCTCATCATCCTGGCCGTCAGCTCTGACCCCCACCTGCACACCCCCATGTACTTCTTCCTCTCCAACCTGTCCTTGGCTGACATTGGCTTCATCTCCACCACGGTCCCTAAGATGATTGTGAACATCCAAACTCACAGCAGAGTCATCTCCTATGTGGGCTGCCTGACACAGATGTCCCTTTTTATCCTTTCTGGGTGTATGGACGACATGCTTCTGACTGTGATGGCCTATGACCGGTTCGTGGCCATCTGCCACCCCCTGCATTACTCAGTCACCATGAACCCTCGCCTCTGTGGATTCTTGGTTCTGATGTCCTTTTTGATCAGCTTTTTTGATTCCCAGCTGCATAACTTGATTGTCTTAAGCTTTCCCTACTTCAAGGATGTGGAAATTGCTAATTTCTTCTGTGACCCTTCTCAACTACTTCATCTTGGCTGTTCTGATACTCTAACAAATAACATAGTCATGTATTTTGTTGTTGCCATTTCTGGATTTCTTCCCATCTCAGGGATCCTTTTCTCTTACTATAGAATTGTTTCCTCCATTCTGAGGATCCCATCCTCAGGGGGGAGGTACAGAGCCTTCTCCACCTGTGGCTCTCACCTGGCAGTTGTTGGCTTGTTCTATGGGACAGGCCTTTCAGCGTATCTCGGTTCAGCTGTCTCACTTTCTCCCAGAACATGTGCGGTGTTCTCAGTAATGTACACAGTTGTCAGCCCTATGATGAATCCCTTCATTTACACCCTGAGGAACAGGGACATTAAAACCGCCCTGAGAAGGATACACAGCAATTATGAGGACAATCACAGAACCTGAGGCCTTTGTTTTCAATGGAGGCTAGAATTGGCAGCGAAACTAAACATGTAGACCTGTGTGTCTTGCTCACAATATTTTTGTAGATTAGGGAGTTTAATTCCTCATCGTGTTTCATGAACAAATGGCCATTACCATTTTTGTTTGAAAGAGGGAGGAAGCTGGGCACGGTGATGCGACTTCGGAGGCTGAGGCAGGAGAATCACAAGTTCTAGGCTATTCTCAGCGACTTGGCGAGGCCCTAAGCAAATCAGTGAGACCCTGTCTCTAAACAAAAATATAAAAGTGTTGGGGTTGTGACTTAGTGGTTAAGTACCCCTGTGTTAAATTAAGGGGAAAAAATGAATGAGGAATAAAATTTTTTAAATGGTTACAAAATTTCAGTTTGTGAAGAGAAAAAATTTCTGGAAATGGGTGTTGGTGATAGCTGTGTAAAAAAGTGAATGTAATTAATACCACTGAATGGCATAAAAATGGTGAAAAGTGTAATGTTGTCGTTTTTTATCACAATAATCCATGGAAAAATACAAATGGATCTCTAAAGATGAGCAAGGAAAGATGGGAAACAAATTAAGTAAATAGTACCAGGGGCTTCTTCTTCCACAGAGGAAGCGCCTAGAACTTTGGTGGACGTTGAGTCCCTCTTCCTTTTTCTTCTAATAATGAAGAAGTCCTCAGAGATTGCGAGTGCATGGGCCAATTTGGTTAATTGAGACCTCTGAGTACTGAACCTACACAGTCATTTTATAATAAACAACCTGCCTTCAGAGTGGGGACTTCGGCCCCGGGTGTCCCACACCTGCGTCTGCTCTCCCTTGCTACCTGTCCCAGGAAGTTGGACTCTTTCCCTGCAGGCATTCTGAGCTCAGGAAGGGAAACCTTTGTGGGATTGGCACTGACTCTCACTGCTTGCTCATGGCCCAGAAGAGAAGCAGCTTAAACCAGTAAGAGCTGAGGGAGATGATGGGTGGAGAGGCAGGCGGTAAGCTGTGCTGTGGGACGCTCTTGTTCTGGGTCAACTTGGGGTCCTGATGACTTGTGCAAGGTTTCATTTCCTTCCAACACACTGGTCAATACCTCTCATCCATAAAAGCACCACTGTCCCCAAAGCTCTCCAAAAGGATAACCAAGGGATGAGGAGGAGCAGGAGGAAAGCAACATTAACACTGTGAACCATATTTGAGGGATTCCTGGGTTCAGTCTGTGAGCTATGGAGAGTTTGTTTCATTGTATTTAATCTGCATGGTTTTCTGCCAATCAGTTGCCCACTGTATTTTCCAAAAGGGGAGGGAGAACTGAGTTTTCATGTAACTGCTCTCAGTTATTAGGTAAAAAAGACTGAAGAGATTTTGAATGGGTCTGTCTGAATATGGACACAGGGCTTCCTGCCAGGAGAATCCTGCTGGGTTTCCCCCTGAAGACCCAACAGTACATTGCACTTCCCTGTATTCCAGGAAGAGACTCTTTGCTTATTGTGTTCTTCCTGGGGTCTCTGTTAGCCCACAGGGCAGAGCAGTAGTTGGCTCCTGCTGCATCAAGAGGGATAGTTCATTATAGGCAAGGATCACAGAAAAGGTAGACACATCACAGTTCAGCACAGATTACCTCATGCCCCATCCAGGATATTGACACCTATCGGCACGCCCCTGCATTCTTAGAATCTACAAAGCCAGTTTCCAAAGGAGGCTGGCATTCCGGTCTTGGTTTTATTTCTACAAAAGAAATAAAGTTTTTAAGTTCCTCATGTGCCCCTGTCATTGAGATCTCTGGTTATCTGCTTAAAAACCTTCTGATATTTGGAAAACAATGAAAAGTTTAGGATTCTGACACAGACACTGACAATTTAATCCCCCACACTGGTTATGTCCCTATAACACAGGCAGGTTATTGGTACCTCAGAGACTCAACGTTCTCATCTGAGTTTATTTCTAGTTGATACAAAAGCACTGAGTACAGATTAAATACATATGGATGCTCCTATGTGACTAACACGTGATGAGCTTATGAAATAAGTGTGAAAGGCAATTTAGGTATTATTATAAGGATGATGATAATCTTTGTACAATTCAGCTAAAATATCATGTTACTTGAAGTTACTCTTTTCCTGTTTCTACAGTGGGGCAAATGATTCTGTCCTTGTATAAATAATGTGCTGTGTATTTGGAGAGAAATGTAATATTGGTTCATTTACAATTCCTCACATTCTGTACCTTATTTGATACAAAGGAGGCATCAAATATAAAAGAAATCTGCTTAAAACAGAGAAGAGCTACTTCTTGGTTTGCAAACCCTGGTGTGGCCAATACACTTAGTGTTTTTCTTTCTACACTTTTATCTTTTAGGAAAGTCACGAAGAACAGGAAATAAAAAATATTACCTCCTAATTGTGTCTATACAATAGACTCATGAATTTTAAATTTTAATTTCACAGGATTTACACTGTTCTATTATTCAAAGATAATAGCACAGGTATTTAAGATAAAAGAGAGATAAAGTGGGAAATATTCCTCCTGCTTGAGCTCATTTGCATTTTGATTGCATCATTTTAGGGTTTACTGGCTTTTGAAAATTGTTTGCATCAAGAAACTCACTATTTCTATAAAGAATGAGTTCTTCTAAAAGTGATTTAAGGGCCAAACGTTTATTAGAATCCAAACTTGCCTTACATACCTTCTGTGTGAAGTTATGGGTGTGAATAATGCTGCTTTCCTTAATCAGTGTGCACCCAGAGAGGTGGGAGGGGGGTGTACACACATTCTGCATATGGGTTAATGAGCCAGGACTGTACTGTTGATTTCCTGAGTCCCATCTCAGGGGACTGTGTCCTCTACAGAAGCCAAATGGAAACATTATTCCCTATACAAGATGGCATTTCTTCAATAATCCTACAAGAACATTTACCACATATTTTTGGCAGTATAAATGAACAGAGGTATATTTTTGAATATAAATTATATTTATTATCATACCAAATATAGGTGACTGATAGTAAAAGGGAACATGTATCAATTATTGAAATTCAAATAACTATCTCACACAGTATATATTATCTAGAAATTTTCATTTATGTAATGCAGAGAGATACAGGATTTTGAAAATATTTGGCTAATAATAAACTCAGTAAAGAAATGATATTCCTTGCTGGGGGTATGTTCTGCATCCTCTGAATCATTTGACATAGCTGCAGGCACTTCACAGAGACTTAAATCCAAGACTTTACAAATTAGTCATTTGAGGACCAGCAAGTATGTTGTGAACTAGATTAGCTTTACATGCTTTTTTGATAAACCTTAAAGAAACCTGATCACGAATACACAGATGAATCCGGACATCTCTTTATCAACACATAAAATTCACCCACAGAATCATGACAGCACTTTTTTTAGGGGAAATAGATGTGCAGAATGAAATTATTCAGAGATGCCAAGAACTCAGATTTCATAGTTTAGAAATGAAATTCCGCAGGCTGGGGCTGTGGCTCAGCTGTAGAGCGCTTGCTTAGCACGCATGAGGCACTGGGTTCCATCCCCAGTACCACATTAAAAAAAATTAGCTAAAACAAAATAAAGGTATTGTGTCCACCTACAACTAAAAAATTAAAAAAAAATGAAATTCCTCTAAATTATTAGGTTCTAAAGCACATTTTGTCTCCAGTTTGTTTTTAACATGAGCAGTAGGTATTATTGCCAGTATTAGCAGATAACGTTAAGGGGGTAGTCAGTGCTGATGGTTCTCAATCCTGGTGTAGGAAAGACCATGGGAATTTCATATGAAGATACTTTAGCTACGTTGGTTTTTGCCCAATGTGTGGTGTCTTGATATTTTAAAATGTTCACATTTATTTGAGTAAATATATATGATAGATAAGTCAGATATACTGATAACATTATAATATACATATTGATAAATGAGACTAAAAACCACTAGTTGAATTAAAAAAAAACTTACAATAACACTATAAGCTACTTATAATATCACTTGTAATTACTGTCTCAATTTCAGACATGGATAAATGGTACAGATGTTTACTAAGGTAAACACCTAAATGTTTTCTTTTGCCTTTTTTTTTGGGGGGGGGAATCATTTCACAAAATAATAACCATAAAATGGCCTTTAAGTAGCTGAGGTCAGAGAATAGCATCAAAATTCCAGGAAGTATTTATGTGAAGTTGTATTAAGTAGCATAAGAAGGGTGGGGATTTTCTAGTTCTAAAATCCTTAACAACATACAGAAAGGTTTATGATTAAAAAAATGAAAATCATTTCAAAGCCATTAGAAAACAAGAAATGAAAAAAGGTGGGAGGCAAGGAAACTTCTTCTCCCTAGATATTTTGCTAAGATTATGTGAGACAGTTACATAATAAAATATAAAATTTAAAAAGTTTTTTAACATTTCATTATTATCTCATCACTGACACATTGACAGGTACAGTCCAAAAAATAACACATTTATGGTCAGTGATAACTGTGGTTATGTGCCTCAAATGTAAATATGTTAATCACAATTTGAAGTTCACAAACGGAGCAGTTCTATACTACATGAGTTTTAAAATACAAACAAAAATTGAGTGAGAACTTTTTTCACAAAGGAGGCGAATCAGAAAAAAACAGGAAGCTGAAAAACTTCTGGAAGATGAGTGTCACATAATGTTCTCTAACATGAACTATCAAATCTAGTATTCAAATAATGCAGTCCTAATCTTACACAATGTTTAAGTATTCTAAGTGAAAATAATGAGTACCACCATTTATATGGTAACAGATGATTGGGTACTTTTTCCTAACCTCTTTTCTGTTTCAAAAGGTGTCCAAACAAAACAGAACAAGAAAATATAACCCGTGTCTCTGAATTCCATCTCCTGAGCCTCTCAGAGGACCCAGACCTGCAGCCCTTCCTCTTTGGACTGTTCCTGTCCATGTACCTGGTCACAGTGCTTGGGAACCTGCTCATCATCCTGGCCGTCAGCTCTGACTCCCACCTCCACACCTCCATGGACTTCTTCCTCTCCAACCTGTCCTTGGCTGACATCTGCTTCATCTCCACCATGGTCCCAAAGATAATCATCCTAACTCACAGCAGAGTCATCTCGAATGTGGGCTGCCTGACGCAGATGTCCCTTTTTATCATTTTTGGATGTATGGATGAAATGCTTCTGACTGTGATGGCCTATGACCAGTTTGTGGCCATCTGTCACCCCCTGCATTACCATGTCATCATGAATCCTTGCCTCTGTGGCTTCTTAATTTTGGTCTCTTTGGGTTTTAGCCTTTTGGAATCCCAGCTGCACAATTTGATTGCCTTACAGTTTACTTACTTCAAGGACACGGACATTGCTAATTTCTTCTGTGACCCTTCTCAGATCCTTAGTCTTTCCTGTTCTGATACACTTATCAAAGATACAGTCATGTATTTTGTTGGCCTTGTCTACAGTTTTCTTCCTTTCTCGGGTACCTTTTTCTCTTACTATAAAATTGTGTCTTCCCCATCATTAGGCAGGAAGTACAAAGCCTTCTCCACCTGTGGCTCCCACCTCTCAGTGGTTTGCTTATTTTATGGAACAGGCCTTGGAGTGTACCTGTCTTCAGATCAGTCATCTGTCACCAGGAAGGGTATAGTGTCCTCAGTGATGTACACTGTGGGGACCCCCATGCTGAACCCCTTCATCTCCAGCCTGAATAACAGGCTGCACAGGCGAGCAGTGTGATCTCAGGTCCTGTGGCCTCCATTTGGAATGAATTCTAGGAACTCAGCAAAACTAAACACCTAGATATTAAAATTGCTTCCTTTATCACATTAGTTTTGTAGTTTGATGAATTTATTTCCTGATCATGCTTCATAGTGGAATCGTGGTTTGCAGAGACAGGAGAAGGAAGAATTGAAAGTTTCTTAAATGGGTATAAAGTCTGGGAAGGAGAAATAGTTCTGGAGATGGCTGATGGTGATGGTGGCACAAGGGAGTGACAGTAATTATTGCCACTGAGCTGTGCACTTGATCATGGCTATAATGGCTGGATTATGTCATCTGTATTTTGACAATATTACTTATGAATCAGAAAAAAATAGTGACTTTTTAGGGAACAAACAAAGAAAGATAAATAAACAGCACATACAAGCTTTCTCTTCTGTAAGAAGAGTTGTAAAACTATTGGGGACATTCACTTTCTCCTCTGCTTCCTCCTCTAACATGAGGATATCCTTCGTGATTGGGATATTGTTATAAAGTTGGCCAGGTATGAGCTCTGTGCTTATACCTCCAAAGTCATATGACAATAAAGAAGACTGTGACTCCTAAACGCCAAGGAGTATAATGGATGGAGAAAGGCCTGTCAATCATTCTTTCCCTTCATGAGAACCGACAGGAAGGTTTGGGAGTCAAGATGAGATGATATCAATGTTAAAAGTTCCTCTATGGACTTTATGGGAACTTTCTGTTTCTGGTTATGACAGGGGTGCCAAAAGACTCCTTTGAGATTTTGATTTCCACCCAAGTTGATCCTCCTTCCCTTAGACATTTCATCCATAATAGCACAATGTGAAATCTTGAAAATGGTTTCCTATGTACTCCAAAAAGATTATAAAAGTAATGCTGAGCGGGAAGAAGAGGAGGACAGTATCCATAATGTCATGAACTGGCCGTACGGATTCCTGGCGGCCAGGATCTGACTTACATGCTCTGTATAATTCGTTTCATTACATCTGTATTATCTCTCCAAAGTTTAAACTCCTACATTATTGTTATTGTTTAGAAAAGGGAGGAATGTTGATTTTTACATTGGTAATACGGTTGCTGGATACGAGAGAGAAGACGTGCCTTCCTGGTCTGGGCAGATGCAGAGCCTCATGACAGGCGAACCCCCTGCCAGAGCTTTCCCTGGCCTGTCTCTCCAGGAGGAGACCCTTCCCCACTTCGCTGTTCCTTTGTGCAGTTACTGGGACACCACAAGGGAGAGACGTGGTTGAAACTTCCTGTGTCAGTACAGGAGGACACCTATGGATGACAGGTAACTTCACACAAAGAGAAGATGAACAATGAGCAGCACTGATCTTTCTTTCCCGTACTCCAGGGCATCCTCCAGCTGTCCACACCCCCCTCTGATCTTACATCAGCCTATTCAATCTCAAAAGAAGACATTAACGTTGGGATTTTATACCATTCCTAGTCAGAATTGGCCAGAATTTTGAACATTTCTCAAATATACCTGTGGTTTAGAAATTTGGACCTCTGTTTAAAATTTTACTACGTTACGAAACTGAAAATTTAGGAGCATCCGACGTTGAGTCTGACAATTTAATTTTTAATGATCTGGCTACATTTCTCATTTCATTAACACTGGCAGGTCATCAGTATTTCTGCAACTAAGAAATGTCACCTGAATAGATTTATAGTTGATACAGCTGAATTAAGATTAAATGCATGTGTGTTTTCTATGTGATTATTAATTGACATATGAATGAAATAGGGGCAAAATGTAATTCAGCTTTTATAAATATTCCTTCCTCCCTACGTTTTCCTTTGCATTTATTATTATTTGCTTTTTTGATGATTGCAATTCTATGAAGGATTAGGTGAAATTTCAGTGTAGTTTTCATTTGAATTTCCTGGATTTCTAAGCATCATGAATATTTTTTCCATATATTTGTTGGCCAATTATATTTTTTCTTTTGATGGAAGTCTGTTTAGTTCATTAGTCCATTTATAGATTGGGATTTTTGGTGTGAAGTTTTTTGAGTTGTGTACATAAGTAATGTGATCTGGAAAATACGGCTGTATTGCAAAAGAACTTTTATGATAATAAGCTCAAAAAATTGCCTATTGCTCATTTGGAAAAAATAAAAACAGTGGACTAAAAAAAATAAAAAAAAATATTGACTCTCCTTCAGGTAATGCCATTTGAAGTAGCCGTACATACCACACCAAGAGACAAAGCCACATGTATATGTGCAGTAGTACATTTCAGAGGCAATAGGTATTGTGCCATAAACTGCATAGATGAATTTTGACAATTTTTAGGTAAGTTTTAAGAATCCAGTTTCTGGATCAATATATCCATACTGATACAGACACATTCAATAGAAAAATATACCTGTCAATTTTTTGATATTAGTTGTCTTTGAGGGACAGGAATGCATCAGAATGGATTCGTGCATAAATAACCAGAACTCAAATTTCATAGATAATAAATCAAATATCTGCAAAATATCAGACATAAAGCACCTCATTAATGTTTATGTATTAATATAAGAGATGGATATTATTTATAGTAATAAAAGGTAATGCTAATGAGTTATTTTCTAAATGCCAGAACATATTCAAAGGAGAACAACACAGAAAAAAATTAGAAATAGAATCTAAGAAGGCAGAGTTTGTCAAAGTGAGAATCATTGAGGTGGGTGGACCAGAGCCGTGAATACTCCACTTGGGAACATGTGAATTCAGTTTGAATGTGTATGCCATGCTGGGTGCTATTTGTTGGTTTCATTTTTCCAACCCTCTTTTCTGTTTCAAAAGTTGTCCAAGTTATAAAGAACCACAAAATCTAACACACACCTCAGAATTCCATCTCCTGGGTCAGTAAGAAAACCCAAACCTGGAGTCCAACCCCCTTGTACCTTTCTGTTCTGTCCCTGTACCTGGCCACAGAGATAGGGAACCTGCTCATCATTCTTCGTCTGTTGAACTCCCAACACCAGTCCCCATAAGCTTCTTCCTCTCCAATCTGCCCTAGATTGACATCTGTCACGTCTCCTCCACAGTCCCAGAGACGATTGTGCACATCCAAACTCACAGCAGAATCATTTTCTAAGTGGGATGCCTGATGCAGATGCCCTTTGTTTTTATTTTTGGACCTATGAATGGCATGCTTCTGACTATGATGGTTCATGACTGGTCACCCCCTGCCTTAATCAGTCATCATAATCCTTCAACTCTACGTCTTTTTGGTTTCATGAACTTTATGGTCAGTCATTGGACTCCAAGATGCATGATTTAATTGTTTTGCAATCTACATACTTCAAAGATATGCAATTTTCTAATTTCTTTTATGAACCCTCTCAACTCCTTAATCTTGTCATTTCTTATTTTCTAAAAATATATAAAAGTGTATTTTGTTGATTCCATTTTGGATTTTCTCCCTCTCTTGAAGTCAATTTTGTCTTACTCTAAAATTGTTTTTCCCATGCTGAGAATCCCCTCATCAGGTTGTAAGGATAAAGACTTCTACCTCCAAGGATCTCTGAAATCCCATTGGCCTGTGTATTAAACACTGGTCAAAACGGTCAATTTTTGTTATGTGTATTTTACCACAGTTGAAATTAAAAGGAGATGGATCTTTAATAAATAAACAAATAAATGAATTGAAAAGAACACACAAGCTTCCTCCTGGGAAGAAGACAGCCCTAAACCTTTGTGGACATTCTTTTAGGTTTCTACTTCCTCCACTAACATTAGGAAGTCCTCGGAGGTTTGGGTGACATGGACCAATTTGGCTAATTATGAGCTCTGGGCTGGGAGCCTCCAAGGTCATATAATAATCAGTCACCATCCTGTGCCTCCAGCCCTTCCTTCAATGCTCCAGTCCAGCTGGCCCCTCCCATGCTCTTCTGCTCCTGCTCACCTTACTCCTATCAATCCTGAGCGCAGAGCCTGAGACCCCACTGAGCACTGGGCAGGGGAGGGACATTGGATCCTCTGCTCTTGGTCATGACCCAGGAAGGAGGCAGCTCTTCCCAGTAAGTGCTGAGGGAGGGGAGGGGTGGCGGAAGGACGGGTGGCAGCAGTGTTTCCTCATCATCAGCAGATGCACAGGACAGCCCGTGTGGATCCTAGGGGTGGACACAGACAGGCTGAATACCAGCTGCTGTGACTGAAGCGTAGGTACCTGGTGGTGGTGGTGGTGGTAGAGGTGCCAAGTGGTTTGTTCAAAGGTTTCATTTCCTCCTACACTGTTTCTACTTGACCACGGCATCTTATCCAGGTTGGTGGGAGACAGGTTCCTGTGTTCAATAATCAGTCGAAAGGTCTGGGAGGGAGACGAGGATGAGAAGAACACTAGCCGTCAATCACGAACCAGTACTGAGGGCCTCCTAAATGGGAGGTGCTCATCTGTATGTCTTATGTGGCCTCTTTAATTTAACGTTTCTAGTCTTCCCTAGTTATGTGTCCCCACAATATTATTGTTTTATTTGTATGTAACTTGTACCAAGTTGCTGGTAGAAAACGTGCGGCTGTAGTTGGATTGAGCTGTGTGATTACAGACTCAGCGCACGCTGCCATAAGAATCCCGGAGGTTCCCCTTTTCTTCTTCGTCATTTTTTTTTTCTTTTTTCTTTTGGTACTGAGGAGTGAACCCAGGGGCACTTAACCACTGAGCCACATCCCCAGCCCTTTTTTGTATTATATTTAGAGACAAGGTCTCACCGAGTTACTTAGGGCCTTGATAAGTTGCCGAGGCTGGCTTTGAATTTGTGATCCTCCTGCCTCAGCCTCCCAAGCCATTGGGATTTCAGGTGTGTGCCACTGCGCCCCGCCAGCTTCCCCCTTTCATACCCCACCAGCCATTCCACCATGTCACTCCAGGAAAAGACCCCAGGCTCACTGTGCTCTTATGTTTGGGGATCACACAGGGGAGCAGTTGGTGGCACCCCTTGAGTGATTACAGGACGGACAGCTGAGATCACAGGTAAAGATGACGGGAAGAGAAGTCACGCCATCTCCACACAGACCCCTGCCTTCCCCCGCTGCAGAATATCCATGCAGCTCTTCACTCACTCTTAAGAGGAGAGCTGCAGTCTGCTGTGGATTTAGGCCTCCTTAGAACACCAGTCAGAGGTTTAAAGTGTGCTTCAGGTGTACCTGAGTTTACCTGGTTTAAAGGATGAACCTCTACTTAAAACCTCCAGGTGGCTGGGAAGCCATTTAGTGCATCCGATTCAGAGACAATCTGTCTGTTCCCTTGTGATGCCTGTGACATGGGGCCGATTGTTAACTTCTGTGACACGGCATTATCATTTTAGTTGATTTATTGTTGATAAAACTGGATTGCATAAGGAAGAACAGATGTAGAGGCTCCACATTTAACATGGTGTGCATATCAAACGAGAGAGGAATAAAATTTAGATAATATTATTCTTAATGATAAGATTAGTCTTCATCACATTTGACTAAAAGATAGTATGAAGTTACTATTTCTTATTTCCATAGCAGGATACAGTATTTTTGTCCTTATGTAAATAGATGCTAGATTTGTGGAAAGGAATACCCAACCTTCTTTTATCTGGAAAACCCCATTTCCTGTTACTGGCCTGCCCCACAAGAAGAATAGAAAATAAAAATCTGTGTAAACACTGAATAGATCTTGTTTGGTTTACAAAAAAATGACCGTCACCAGCATGTGCATGACACTCCTGTGCTTTTCTATTTGCAGTGTCCTCTCTTTCAGGAATGATCCAATAAAATGAGAGTAAAGCAACAATAGTTTTTTTTTCTTTGTCTATCATGGGCACATAGTCTGTAAAATTTTTCTTAATTTACCTACAGCATTCATTGAGTCAAAGACCATGGCAGATGTTTTCATGGGAATAAACAGGCACAAAGAGAAGGGGGCAGGGGACCTTCTGGGTTGGGCTGACCCATTTTGGGGTTTCACACCATTCCACTGACCTTTGATAACTGTTTGTGTAAAAAACTTGATATTTCCACGATGATAGAATTCTTTATTTGATAAAATGAGTTAATGACCAAATGTTTACTAATTTCATTTAGGTACTACCCATGTTGGGGAGATGGGTAATCTTCTCCTGATTTCCTTCCATTAAGCATTGTGAGTGCAGAGACGGAGAGATTAAAAGTGCAAATGGTTACACACATCAAACAGATGGTAATGTTGTCAGAAATATGTACCCACTGAATATATGGTAGCCATTTCTTTATGGGCATAGGTGTGCAAGAAAATGAAATCATGCAGAGATTAAACAGCAACACCAACAACACAGGTGTTAATTCAAATCTCTGTAAAATATTAGTCCTGAAGCACACGTTACTAAATGTGCATTTATATATATATATATATATATATATATATATATATATATATAAGCAGTGGTATTATTGACAGTAGTAATAGATATTATCAACAGGACACTTTCTAAATATCAGCAAATATTCTAAGAGAGTATTTCTCAACCCAAGCATAATAAAGGACTATCTAGAGCTTCACAAGCTGATACTCTGATTAAATTGATTTCAGTCTAGCGTCTGAGTTTATGATATTTTAAAATATGAAAAACCACTATGCTATGCAATTTAAGAATATTTTAAAATATCTTCTTAAAATAACACCATAAGCTAGGTGATTATTTCCTCCAGTTTAGACATGAGCAAATGCCTCAGATATGTTTCCATTACTTCCTGTACTTTCACCTGTTGCATTTTTTCCCCAATTGCATCACCATGTGACCTGACAAAATAATAAATACGAGTTGACCTCAAGTCGTAAGAAAATTACAATCTATGTATCAGAAAGTATTGATGTGGAAATCTATCAAATGGTATCAAAAGGATGAGACTCCAAATTCGATTCTGGATTTTCCCTGCTGTGGAGCCAACTCTTCAACCAGACATGACAGGGTCTATTTATTTATTTGTCTGTCTATTTCAGGGGTAGGGGGAGTGGGTTCATTTTATTTATTTCTCAGTAACAGGGGTCATGGGGGGAAAGAAGAAAAGGGGTACTGGGAATCAAAGCCCTTTAGGGAGAGGCTCAAGCTTCCCAGAATTTTGTCCCACCTACTTCCTGCACTTGGGCTTGGGGTGGGGAGGAGGAAGAGAGGAGGGGCGTGTCTGATAAAGCAAACAGGCAGACAAAGGCCCTGATAGGTGGTAGGTTACACCTTGGGCCTGTGGCTTGGCCCTGGGTAAGGCCAGAGGCTCCTTGTCATCCCAACCTGACCTCAGTCCTTTCCTCTCCTTTTTTGGCTTTGGCCTTGGCTTCCGTCTTGGGAGTACAGGACTTGGTCACCTGGATGGTCTCCTGGCCCTGGTCTCCAGGTGCCTTGATGGGCTTTGGTGCCCATGTCCCCATCACCCTTTCCCCGGCCCTACCCACCCCACCCCAGCTCTCAAACTTGCATTTGCTGTCGGCTCCAAACTCCTTCCACTTGCAAGGCCCCCTGCACTGGATACGCTGAGTCTGGGCCCCTCAGGTGCCCTCGAGGAAACCCAGCTGCTGTCCTTACTGCTGGGGGTGCGGGGGCCTCAGGTGCACTCTGGGCACTTGGTCCCTGGGACGCCCTTTTCACTTTTTTTTTTTTTCCATTTTTTCCATCACGGTTTAGCTCCCTCCTGCCTTCAGGCCCGGCAGCTCTGGTTATGCTTTGTCCACAACAGGATTTATGATCAGAAAAATAATTCAATAATATTTCCTGTCCACTTTAGAATACAGAATTGGGGAAAAAAAGCTAAGGACTGCTTTCATCGCTAGACATTTAACTAAGATGGCATGGAGTGGATACAAGCAAATCCACATAAAATGAGAAAATTCAACGGCTCAAACCTAACTTTAAGTTACCATCTAATCACTGACAAGTGAAATGTAATTTCAGTGATGTCACATTTGTGGTTGGTGACAACTTTGGTTACGTGCTTTAAACTTAAACACATTTGTCAAAACTTGCGTCCACCGTAGGTAAGGATACAAATTGTATATAAATAAGTGTTGAAATATAAACAGAATTTTCATTCACAAAGATGGAAACCAGAAATTACATGAAGTAGAAAAACTTCTGGAAATATTTGGCACAATGTTTTCTGATGTAAGCTATCAATTTTCACTTAGTGCTCAGATGATATGGTCCTGAATCACCCACAGTGCTTTGAATATTCTAAGCCCAAGTAATCTATAACATTGTCTTAGTACTTGGAGCCTGTTTATTGGTTTCTTTTTTCCAACCCTATATTTTTCTTCAAAAGATGTTCCAGCTATAGAGAACCACAGAATCTAACACTTGCCTCAGATTTCCATCTCATGAGCCTCTCAGAAGACCCAGAACTTCAGACCATCCTCTTTGGACTACTCCTTATAATGTACCTGGTCGCAGTGCTCGGGAACCTGCTCATCATCCTGGCCGTCAGCTCTGACTCCCACCTCCACACCCCCATGTACTTCTTCCTCTCCAACCTGTCCTTGGCTGACATCGGTTTCATCTCCACCACGGTCCCAAAGATGCTCATGAACATCCAAACTCACAGCAGAGCCATCTCCTATGTGGGCTGCCTGACACAGATGTCTTTTTTTCTCATTTTTGGATGTATGGATGACATGCTTCTGACTGTGATGGCCTATGACCGGTTTGTGGCCATCTGTCACCCCCTGCAATACTCGGTCATCATGAATCCTCGCTTCTGTGGCTTCTTAGTTTTGGTGTCTTTTGGTTTTAGCCTTTTGGAATCCCAGTTGCACAATTTGATTGCCATACACTTCACCTTCTCCAAGAATGTGGAAATTGCTAATTTCTTCTGTGAACCTTCTCAGGTCCTTAATCTTGCCTGTTTTGGTACCCTTACGAAAAATATAGTCACATATTTTGTTGGTGCCATCTATGGCTTCCTTCCTCTCTTAGGGATCTTTTTCTCTTACTATAAAATTGTTTCCTCCATTCTGAGGATCCCATCCTCAGGGGGGAGGTACAAAGCCTTCTCCACCTGTGGCTCTCACCTGGCAGTTGTTGGCTTGTTCTATGGAACGGCCATCGGAGTGTACCTTGCTTCAGCTGTATCCAGCTCTCCTAGAAAGATGGCTGTGTTCTCACTGATGTATGCTGTGGTCATCCCCTTGCTGAATCCCTTCATTTATAGCCTCAGGAACAGGGACATTAAAAGTTCCCTGAGGCGGTTACAGAGCAGAGCAATCTAGTCTCCTTATCTTCTCCATCCTTTTACTGCTTCAGTTCAAAACATCAAACTCCTCTGTGGACTCTACCTTCTTATTTACATGCTCCTGTACTCGTGGCTATCTTCCCATACCATGTTCCACACCAGAATATTATTTATTAATTGAACTGCATAAGAATTCTGAATCCCTTTTTTTAAAACATAAATCTCATATCTGAATAAATGTACCCAGGTAGCCTCTGTCATTTCTGAGTAATGACCCTGGCCTCCATGTGCAATGCTAAACTCTTGTTTTTTATATTTAAAAGTTATATCCCTTTTCTAAATCTACGTATATTTTATCTAAAACTTGTATCAGAGGTATCCCATTAGGCAGGTTTGTGTAGTGACAATAGTAATCATTCTCAAGTTGTCTTTTATTGGATCAGCCTGGGGAACATAAAATCACTGATTACTGGGTCTCATCACCTGATACACAATGTGAGGAGTTTGTTAAGCTTCAGAGATGGGCAGATGTGGTTCCTAAAAGGATCAATGTCAGATGAGCTAGAAAAGCCCCATTGCAGTAGCACTTGGGGGAATTTATCCATCATCTCCTTTAATCCCATGCTCCAGATCCCCTTTTGTAATAAGGTTTGCTCTACATGTACAATACCTTAAGGAAGGAACAGTGAATCTTCTTGGTTGGGCCAGGAATCCCAAAAAGCACAAGTATGTGCCCCTTAATGACATTGTCTCCAGCCTCCCTGAATACCTCCTGGAGTCACTGAACCTCTGGGAACACGCTGTCGATGACCAGGCTGTCTCAATGCTGCAACCCATTGGGAAAAAAGGCCCAAACATCACTGGGCTGAGTGACCTTCGGTTTTCTTCTCTCCGTGGTCCCCAGCACAAGACAGGGGGGGCAGAAGCATTCCATTCCCTGAGCATCTGAGCAAAATGTGCAGGGAGAAAGACAGATGTGTCGTGACCGGTGTCATATGAATCTCAAACCATTTCTGAAAGATGGGTATTTCAGTCGGTCACTCATCGTGGCACGTTATTACTTATCTCCAACGTTAATCATAGTTACCACTTACTGAAAGCTGAGTCTAAGCCCATCACTGCTAATCAAATATATTCCTTATAAGAAGCCTGCAAAAGAAATCACATTTTTAAGAGTCCTTTTGAGATAGTTACTCATACTGTACTATTGATCTTATGCAAGAGAAATCTGAGTCCAAAGAGAGGTGAGTGACTTGTTCAGCGAGAGGAAGAGCTGAGATGTGATCCCAGGGAAATCTTTAAAGTTTGAAATCTGTGCACTTTACATGAGTTGATTTTAATGGCATGTAATTGAAAAAATCAACCCACTGTCCATCAACACCATGCAGCTTAGCATTATGCTGGGTCTTCAACCACTGTCTCTCTGCTCCAATCTCGCCCTCTGTAGTTACCTTTTCATGCTGAGGGGGGACACTTAAAATTACTACTCTGCTTTCCTTCTGGTTTTGTTTTTATATACTTTTGCCCATGGTCACAGAACTTCACTACATTAAAAATTCATCATATCCACACCCTTAAGCCTTAGAGGGCCCTCCAGTTCCTTTGTGACCTGGCTTTCCCACTTTCTCTCTGTCCTGCCTAATCAAATTGTCTGCATTCGGTTCTCTCCATTTAATGAACTAGATCATTTCTATTTCTTGGGTGAAAAACAAGGCAAATCACAACATAGGGAGGGGAGAAAGGTAAGTTGTGAGATGCCTGCAATTGTAACAATTAAATGTGTTCAAGAAAGCAGGCTAGTTTAATATGCATGGCTTTGCTCAGGTGTCCAGCTGAAGAGTCACGGTGACCTCATATTTCTGGTTGCTGTGTGACTCTAGAATTATTAAGTCAAGAATTTCATCATAAACTGAACAAACTTTTACTTCTTTCACTTTGAATTGATATTAGTCCATGTCACCAACCAAAGCAAGTTACCTGTTCTCCTACTCATTTGGTAGCCAAAGTCCCTGGAAAATACAATGACAATGTTGCCTTCTTATGTTGCATGGTAGACTCTCCACGTGGGTAATCCCTATTTTATTTAATGAATTAGGAGAGTTTCAGGATGTATTAACACCTTTCTTGGGAAAATCTTTAAATTTCACACACCAACTGCCTAAAAGTAATGTGACAATCTTTGATTAGGATGGAGAATATAGAAAATAGAGTGTTGGAGTTAGAGACATTTCCTCAATCATACATTGGCTCTTAAAACTGAGAATTTAGGCAACTTCCAACTGCTCTCTGAGCCTCAGATTCCTCAGGAGTAAATTCACTGTAACAATACATTTCTTCAAATGGTTATATATAAGCATGTCATGAGCCAGTCAAACCATAGTTCCCCATCAATGATAGCTCCTAGTATTATATTAAAGGATTTATTTTGAAATGTATATTCCTAGAATTTACAAGTAATATGGTATTAGAAATTGTGTGACTTGGAACATGATACAAAAAGTGTTTTTATTAAATAATCTGAACATCAGGCATTGCCAATGTGGCCCTACTCCTGCTATTAGCTTATGTGGTTCTGTCAAATTTACCACTAGTATGTTTTCATGCACACATCACTTTCTACCATATTCAACTTGAAGGAGATGTACTCAGGTTTCATTACATTGGTCAATGAATAACTGTTTTTTCTTTATGAGTTATGAGGGCGTTATGGGAAGACTACAGACAATTTCCAAAGACCATGATTCCAGTATAACCTAGTTTATCAACTTCAATCAAGACAGTCAGCTATATATTTTATTAAAGGCTTAATTAGATGATAAAACACATGCAAAATGTAAAATAAATATATTTGGAGTGAGAGGAGCACCTTCCTGAGAAAAACTCAGCAGCTACTGGACACAGAATGATGGGTATTTAACTTAGTATTGTCGTGATACCTAGTGGCTGGAAAAGAACCAAGGTGTCTCTTTTTGATTTCAGGCCAAAGACAGCATAGGGAAATCTATGTCAATACCCACTACAGAAGAGAGGTTTTTATGTAAATCTGTCAATTAGTTCTTCTGCAGAAAACTTGCTGATGGACTGGTGTCTTGGTGGATGGTGGGCCATATGGAGATTGACAGCTCCTCCTTCTTGGGGTACTTAGGAACTAGTGCACTGATGGAAGGATAGGCCTGGTCTTCCCTTGTTCTGTCACCTGCTGCGCACACTGACAAGCCAGCTTCTGTGTTCTGAGATTCTCCATCAGAGTCCCTTGTGGCTAGGAATTAGGAGAGGCCTCTGGTCACCATCCTACAAGAACCTGAATCCTGCCCACAGCTGCATGAAGTACCTTTGCAGCAGATCCTCAGCTGTGAAGCCACAAGATGACTGAAACCCTGGCTGGCACCTCAGCTGCAGTCTTCCAAGATGTTCTGACATAACAGTGGGGTGGAAAGTTTCCAAAAGTCTTTGTAAAGACCAATTTTAGTTTCTAATATTCAATCCTGCATCAAATTAACAGAAAAAAATCACAATGAGAATCTTATCCTTGTTACCAAAAAATTATATAACACAATTTTATCAATTCCACATAGTTTAAACAAAATTGAAAATAACAGATACTGACAAGGTTATGAAGATATTAGAACCTATGCACAGTAGAACGTAAAAGGTGCTCAGCTATTCTTCAAAAATTTAAGCATACAATGACCATATAACCCAGAAGTTCAACTCTGAGATTGTTACTACAATAATCAAAACAAGGATAGGCATCTGCTTGCTTAAAAACTAGGGTAGGTTCTGAAAAAAGTTTGCTAGATTTTGTGATTGCATAGGATCATTGAGCATACTCAAATTAAAATGGGGAGGAGGTTACTGTATGCAGGCTCTCAATGAATAAACTGTTGTCATATAACAAAGGACTATTCCAACTAGGCAGCACTACTTGCACAACTATCCAAGGCAGCACTACTCATAACAACCAAACATGGCAAAAACATTCGAACAGCTAAACAGCTTATATGTATACATGCAGTAGAACACTGTTCAGCCAAAACAAGGAGTGGTAAAGGTAACATTACCAAAGAGTCCAAGTATAATGAGGAAAAGAAGAAAGAAGGAAATGAAGAAGAGAAGAGAAGAAAGAAAGAAAGAAAGAGGAAAACTAGAAGGAAGAAAGGGAAAAGCAAGGATCACAAATAATGTAACAATATTACAGAGACATTTATCACTCATCTGTCATCTGTCACCATGAATCCAAAGGACAGAATCACTTTCAGAGCTGGATTGCAGTTCTCATATTGAAAGTGCAATCATTCTTACAAAAAGGAGGCCAGCAAATCTGGGCGTGTCCTGTTACTGTGAATTTCAAGCTCAGTCTCTTTTCAGAAAGTTTGTGAATTTGAAAGAACTTCCCCCAAGCAATGTTTTCAGGATCAAATAAAGCCATGCATGTAAAGGACAAACACACTCCAAGTATTGTCAGCATTTGGCTGTGATGGTTTTCATTCATTTTCTTCCAGGGAAAACAGGGATACAACCAAATTGAGATCAAGAAACTTAAAGCAATAATTTTTGAGGAATTCACCTGAACATGGGATATAAGTGCTGGCTCTCATGTTGGAATCTCTGCAAGGCCTATTAGAAACCATAACACTCTTGAGATTTCGTGAACCATTGGTAGGGAAGAGAAAAAATAAATAAATATCTGGAAAAGGAAAGTCATTAGGGCTTTGGAAATACAAAAAAATTAAGCAGGAAATTTAGGGTAGAAAAAGAGTCAAGATATTGTAATTCAGTGCGTTTTCCCTCCGGGGACACAACATTCCCTGAGTTCTGAGGTCAGTGATCATCAAGGCCTAGAAGCTGCTCTATTGAGCAGTCTCCTTAGGGTCCCTTTCACATCCAATTAATTTACTGGAATCACATCAATCTTGGGATACAGGATAATGATATATCTCCTTAAAGATTCTTACCATGTCCACGCATTTTCTAATCAATCCTAAGGGCCTACAAGCAAATATCATTAAAAAGGAACATGTTGAAAGTTTCAGAGTGAAGTACCAAGTTCTGGCCCACACAACTAAAAACTTCAGAAGCTAATATTAAAAATCAAAATTTCTGCCTGAAAAGCTATTGGTTGAATTTATCAATATGAAAATAAAAGATTAAAGTCATAATTCTGTGTCAATACACTAAAAACTGTCTTGATCAATATATTTAACTACATCTTCTCAAGCACCCTCTTAGGTAAATACTTTTCCCCACAAATATGTACTTGAGGAAGTTAAAGAAAAGGAGTTTTGTATCATACTTAGAACCACACTAATGATATAAGGGTACATTTAAATTCACAAAATGCTCAGGTTTCAAAATGGACTTATTTAAACTGATAATAGAAATACCTTTCAATAAGAAACCTTTTGCCTTATCTTCAAATAAACTATCTACAATAATGTCAAATCCTGTGTCCATAAGCACTGTGGCATTTAACCTGCTCTTGAGTGTTAGAGAGGAGCTGGAGAAAAGTCTAGAAGATGGAGAAATATGGCAGCCAAGGCTCTCCAGGAATCAATTCCCCACAGACACACCAATTTGAGCAGCTATTTGCACACCAAGGTGCCCTCCCTGGAGCTGAGGGGGGAACATAAGACAATTTGAACCATAGCACAACTCTTAGCTACCAAAGTTCTTAAATATTGAGCTGGTTTTTGGTTAGTTAATGATATTTAAATGCCACAATTTTGTACTGTCTGTATTTGCTCCTTCGCTCTTGGGTTGCCACAGCACTCTTAGCTCAACTTGCTGAGATAACTCCTATATACTCTTTTCCCATCTTTAGATTTCTTTGTGTTTTCAGTTCTTGGACATTTAACGTAGGTGTCTCATGGTTGCCATTTTTCTAATGTAACGTAAGATTTATGTAAATAGTGAGATCAGCTGAATCTTGTATATTCTCTCCATGCAGCTTTCTCACTGAAAAAACCCTCTGTGCTAATGAAATGAGATTTATTTATCCTTTACTTACATGAAGAATATTGTAGAATATGCATAACTGGGTTGTATATGGAGGAAAGGATGTTTTTTGCGGATAGCACGAGTGGATAAATTATAGAGTTGTTTCTGTGAGAAAGATCAAATGGTAGATGCAGAGTACAAACAGGGATGGAAGAATCAGTGTTGAGACATTTGTCATGATTAGGCCATAGCAAAAGTGTTTTCCTGCTGATGACATGTCATTGTGGGTGGCAGGGATAACATACTGAGGTTACTGTCAAAGCAGAAAGAATTTACAGGGTATGGCATACAAAAACAATGGTAGCTGTTTGGTATAATAAAATGTTGTATGTATTTTGTTTTGATTTCATTATGCCCCCTATGGTTACTATTCTGATGAAAAAAGTTAACGCAGAATTTCTGGCATTCCTTTTTAGATATTTAATTAAGAAAATTTTCTCTTCATTACCTTATACTTGTTTTTATAGAAAAGATCGATATCTATTTTTTTTATTCTCTAACTCTTCAACTTGGGGAACAATAATTCCCCCCAAATTATTTAATAATAAAAATAAAACCTACGTATGTCTTCTCTCAGGAGTAGAATGTCAAGCAGTCTGGTGAGGTATAGCAATGCTGGATATACATCTGTAAATATATCATCAACATTTCTTGTGTGAGATTGTGGAAATTAATGGAATCTTGATGGGCCACATGTACTCAAATATTTGGTCAAAAATTATTTGGGGTATGTGTGCTTGAAAGGGTTTAACATTTATTTCTTGGGATTAACATTTTCATTGATTGATTAAAGCTAAATTGCCCTTTTGTATTAGTATGATTCTGTTGCTATCACAAGATGCCTGATATTGGAAAACTTATGAAGAAAAGAAGTTTATTTAGCTTGCAATTTGGGATTTGGACATTCAAAATAACATGGTGCCATCTCTAATGAGGGACTCATGACAAATTGGCTTATTATGGTTGTAGCATGTGATAGCAAGAAAACACAGGGCAAAGCAGGAAGCCACAGAATAAGAAAGGATGATTTTTTTTTCTTTAAAGAAAATGTGTCATATTATACCACCCCTGAATCCTCACTCACTTGGACACCTGAATAAGCATATACATTTAAAATAAGCTTTATATCTTCATCACTTTTAAAAATATTCCAATTTCAGACAATTCACAACATATCTTTTCCCCCATGTTACAATTTATCACTCCGGGTCCCATAAGAATACGAACAAATCTAAATATTTTAATGGAGAGAGAGGAAAAAGGGCCTAGTGACATATACTGGATTTTCAAACTAATGAAGTTAGTGACCATGGTGTAACCAGTGTGACCACCAAACCAGGTGGAAGGTGGAGAAGTGATTCCAAGAGTCCCCAGTCAGCCTGACAATACAACTACAGAAGGGTGGGACTGGAGGAGAGAGTCACTCGCTTAGACCAGTGCATGACAAGCTCCAGGGGTAGATGGGCATGTGTGTTTAAGGAAGAGATTCCAAGAAAATCACCTTGCCTGGTGCTCTGACTTACCCTTTTGAGCTTGATCCCTGTTGCAAAGGGGCAAAATTGTGACATATGCAGTCGAGGGGGAGAAATAAAGAATGTCCACATGTCTCTGCCCTTTTCAATGCTTTATGCACTCAAAGCACTCAATACAGTTTCACTCTATAGGTTCTTAATCAAGAAAACGACAGTCCTTAATGCTAGGCACTGTGATAGACATAATCAGTTCACAGCAGACAATTCTAGATTGATTCTCAGCACTGCAGACACACCTAATCATGACAGGCTCATGACAGACTCTCCCTCTGCACGCTGAGCTCAAAAGTCTCAGGCCTTAGGCTTTACGTCCAGCAGATGCACACTCACTCAGACCACAGTGATCAGATCCGGAACCAAGGCAGGCTTCTCCTGGTGTGAAGCGGACTGGTTGGGGAGAGGGTCGTAGGGAGAAGTTGTGGCTCTCACCAAGGCCCAGGCGAGGTGGTAGAGTTGGAGAGCAGTGAGGATCACGCAGAGGATCAGGAATGATGACAAGTGTTGGGATGTCAGGTCCTCATTAGGCTCTCCAGCTCATGTGCATCCTTGTTTCGGCTGGCTTGAATCCCTTTTCATTAACTCTATTATTTATACTACATTTTGGGGCTTTCAATCCTTATCAGCTACCAACGGATTTCAGAAACATCTGGTCTGGTGGTCTCCACTGTGGCCTTCTTGCCTTTCCCTCTTATCAGGCGAGGACAGCCTGCCAGAGCTTCACTCTGTTTATCAGGGTGAAGGGACGTGACTTGTCTGAGGGCCATACTGGAAGGCTCTGTTAGATGTGCCTGGTGAGACTGCAGGTTTCAAACTGGAGTTTTTAAAATGGAGTTGCATAGGCTCAGGCCTAAGGCCATCTTGAAAATCCCTTTAGGAACCAGCATCGGAACCTTTATAGAAGGTTCTTCTAAACATTTAATTAGTCAGATCCATATTAATAGGAATCCATATGCATGAGACCTAGTCAAAAAAAATTAACTTCTTTTACAATGAAAGTCAAACTGGAGACCAGTGATCTGACCCCAAGATGTAACATGCCTCAATTCATACTGAGATGCAATTGTTTTTTTTTAAAATATATACATTTTACATATATACTTACATCTATATATGCATGTGTTGTTCATATATAAATGTGTTGCTCAAGATCCAACCCTGTGCCTCCCATGTGCAAGGCAAGTGCTCTACCACTGAGCCACAACTCCAGCCCCTTTGGATGAAATTTTTAAAGAAAATTCACAAGAACTTTAAAGGACAACAATTTTAACCTTGTAAAAATAGAGTTTCTCCATTCACCTGGAGTCCAGAGTATTCCTAAGAAGGACAGGGGTTGCCAATTTTGATGTTTACAATGAAAAGGGATCCAAGGAAAATTGTGAAATTGAATTAAAGACACCCCAATAAAACAGTTTTCAGACATGAAATATGAAGTGAGCACCAACTAAGAAAACACAAAAATAGTGATTCCAAATTAAAGCATCTGAAGTCCTAGATGACTGAGATTCTGATCAACACTAAGAAAAGATGGAACATCAGGCAGCCCACATAATGAGCTTAGACCGTCCTGCTGTGCAGCCTCCACAGGGCACTTTTAATGTCCCTGTTCCTCAGGCTGTAGATGAAGGGGTTCAGCATGGGGGTGACCACAGTGTACATCACTGAGGTCACCACATCTTTCTTGGGGGAGGATGACACAGCTGAATGAAGGTACCCTGCAAGTCCTGTTCCATAAAATAAGCAAACAACTGCCAGGTGAGAGCCACAGGTGGAGAAGGCTTTGTACTTCCCACCTGAGGAAGAGATCCTCAGGATGGAGGAAACAATCTTATAGTAAGAGAAAAGGATCCCTGAGACTGGAAAAAATCCAAAGATGGCACCAGTAAAATACATGACTATAGTATTGGTTAATGTATTAGTACAGGGAAAATTAAGTAGTTGAGATGGATCACAGAAGAAATTGCCAATTTCCACATCTTTGAAGTATTTGAGTTGTAGAGCAATCAAATTATGCAGCTGGGAGTCCAAAAGGCTAACCAGAAAAGGCAGAAAAACTAAGAAGCCACAGAGGCGAGGGTTCATGATGACCATATATTGCAAGGGGTGGCAGATGGCCACATACCGGTCATAGGCCATCACAGTCAGAAGCATGTCATCCACACATCCAAAAATGCTAAATAGAGACATCTGTGTCAGGCAGCCCACATAGGAGATGGCTCTCCTATGAGTTTGGATGTTCATGAGCATCTTTGGGACCGTGGTGGAGATGAAGCAGATGTCAGCCAAGGACAGGTTGGAGAGGAAGAAGTACATGGGGGTGTGGAGGTGGGGGTCAGAGCTGACGGCCAGGATGATGAGTAGGTTCCCGAGCACTGTGACCAGGTACATGCACAGGAACAGTCCAAAGAGAAGGGGCTGCAGGTCTGGGTCCTCTGACAGTTCCATGAGATAGAATTCTGAGATACCTGTTAGATTTTGTTCTTCCATATTCCTTGTACACCTTGGGTAAAAGGAAAATGGTTGAAAAATGAAACGAGCGGTTACTCAGAACTCTATATATTTTGAATTAAACTTTGATAGCCATAAACTATTAGCAACACTTCTCAGTTGTAATAAACCTTGTCTTCTTAGAATTGTTCATACTTCAGAAATGCTCAACTGAACAGATTTCAAAGAGAAACAATATTAGAGATTTAAAAAATACCTATCTCAGTAAAATAATGCCTACTCATTTAAGAAAAAGATATAACAATACTTTTGTGCATTAAAAAAGACTTTTAAATTAAATAAATTAAGAAGCACTATGACACTTCTCAAAAGAAGAAATAAAAATGGCCAAAAATGCAAATGAACATATGAAAACATGTTCAATATCCCTAGCAATCAGAGAAATCCTAAAACAGCTGTCCTGAAATTTTTCCTCAATCCAGTTAGAATGGCAGTTATCAAGAATACAATATATAATAAACACTGGCAAGGATGTGAGGGAAAATGTTCACGTATGTGTTGTTGGTGGGACAGCAAATTAGTACAACCACTATGAAAAGTGATAGAGTTTCCTCAAGTGTAGGTATGAGGCTGGGGATATGACGTAGTGATAGAGTGCTTGCCTAGCATGCCCAAAGCACAGGTTCAATGTCCAGCAACTCAAAATAAAATAAAATAAAATAAAAAGAATGAAATCACCAACGACTCATCTCTCCTACTCCTTAGTATTTATCCAAAATAACTAAAATCAGTATAGTATAATGATACATCCCCATCAATATTTATAGCACTGTAACTCACAATCACCAACATATGGAACCAGCCCATCTGGATCACTAAGAAGGATGCATTTCCTACTACTGTGGGTGTGATATCTACGAAAAGTAGAAGCAGTTTGGGTGGAAAGCACATTTTGAATAAGATTTCTGCTCCCCCCAACCACAACCAAAAACATACACTTCTCATTCTTCATAGGAGAAACTTTGCATGTCGCTCACCTGGCCTGACACGGGAGACATGGAAGATACTGAAGCTCTCTGTGGCCAGGTGAGATCAAGGAGGACAGTTGGAATTACTAATGAACATGTTTGTCCTCATTACGAGGAAACAGCACTTCCCAGGGTCTCTCCCACAAGCTGGGGTTCCCTTTGTGTTTACCTGGTCACAATGCTTCTCTCCTGGGTCATGACCAAGGAATGCAGGTCCGAAGACAGGCCCAGGCCCAGCAAAGGGTGAGACTTTACCCCCAGGATAAATATATGTATCCAGCTTTGACAAGGATTCAGCATCAGATAGGATCTTCCTGATGCACACGAAGGTGTGGGACCCTCAATATTGGAGCCATTCAACTGTGACGAAAGGGACAGGCTGACTATTGCCTATTAAATGGCCTTGGAAGCCCAAAGAACAGAGCTCCTAATTAGCCAAATTGCTCCGTGTTCCTCCAGTCTCTAAGGACCTCCTCACGCTAATGGAGGAGGAAGACAAAGAGAAGATGTAAGCCACAGATTGTTACCAGTATATTCATCTACTCTGTAGGAAATCTGTGTGGACTGTTCACGTCTTTCAAATTCCTGTCTGTCTGCAAGTCTTTAAAAGAACTCATTTACATTTTAAAAGGGATTTATGTGAGAAACATAGTAAAACATTTGTAAGAACACATGTCAGATAGTTCCTCTTATTGCACCACTGATCTCACGCAGAGAAAACTGAGTCCAAGGGGAGGGGAAGTGCCTTGTTCAGGGAGACAAACAATTGACATGTGATCGATTTTTCAAGTCTGACATTTGAGTCCATTACATGATTTTACTTTAATGCAATATAATTGAAAAAATAAACCCACTCTCGGTCAACACCAAGTAGCTTGTCATTATGCCGGGTTTTCAACAATTTTCTTTCTGCTCTAATCTCACCCCCTGTAGTTACCTTTTCATGCTGAGCAGGGACACTTGAAATCACTGCTCTGCTTTCCTTCTGGTTTTGTTTTTATGTACTTTCTTCCAGGGTCACAGAATTTCACTACATGAAAAATTCAGTATATTTGTCTGACACCCCTAAGCTCAGTGTTTTCGAGAGACCTTCAGTTTCACTGTGACCTGGCTTTCCCTCTTTGCCCCTCCCAGCTATTCATCCCATTAAAAGAACTGGATTATTTCTATTTCTTGGGTGAACACAAAGTGACAAATCACAAGAGAGAGAGAGAGAGAGAGAGAGAGAGAGAGAGAGAGAAAGGTCTGTTTTGAGATGTCTGCAACTGAAGCATTTAAAAATACTCAGAAAATAAAGCCAGTGTCAGTGTGGCTCAGGTGTCCATCTGGGGTGTCACTGGGGGCTTCACATTTCTGGTTGCTATGTCTGAAGATTGTCTGGAGATTATTAAATCAAATATTTCACCATAAATTAAACAAACTTTTACTTCTTTCACTTTACATTGATATTAGTCCATGTCACCAACCAAAGCAGGTTACCTGTTCTCCTACCCATTTGGTAGCCAAAGTCCCTGGAAAATACAATAACAATGTGGTCTTCTTACAGTTTCTTTCTATTTTATTTAATAAATTAGGAGATTTCAGGGAAATCCTTTAAACTCCACATCAAGTACCTAATTGTAATGTGACAATCTTTGATTAGGATGGAAAATATAGAAAATAGAAACAGTGTTGGAGTTAGAGACATTTCCTCAATCGTACACTGATTCTTACACCTGAGAATTTAGGCAACATCCCCTCCCTCTCAAGTCTAAGATTCCTCAGGAGCAAATTAACTGCATTAGAACATTTCTTCCAACCCCTTCAAATGATTATATATAAGTATGTCATGAGCCAGGCAAACAATAATTCTCCATCAATGATAGCTCCTATTATTATATAAAAAGATTTGTTTTCAAATGCATATTCCTAGAACTCATAAATCATTGAGTATTAGAAATTGTGTAACTTGCATCATTATACAAAACATGCTTTTATTACATAATCTGAATCCCAGGCATCTCTCATAGGTCACTGCATTCCTGGAGTTAGGTTATGTGATCCTGCAAAATTCACCTCTAGCATGTATCCATGTACACATCAACAGCATCATCTGTACCACATTCAACTTGAAGGGGTATATATTGAGATTTTATTACATTGGTCAATAAACAATCAACCATCTTAATCTTTATCATTTGTGAGGTCCTTATGGGTAGACTATGGACAATTTTCAAAGACCGTGATACCCATGTCACCTATTTTATCAACTTCGATGAAGACAGAGAATTGTTTATTTTATTAAAGGTTTTATTAGGTGATAACACATACAGAATCTGAAAGAAGTACATCTGGAGTGAGAGCAGCACTTTCTCAAGAAAAATTCAGAGCTACTGGATACCCTTGTTGTGTCTGCACATGGAAGGACAGCAGTTTAATGTGATGCTCTAGTGAGACCCTATTGTTGGAAGAGAACCAAGGTTATTCTTTTTGACTTCAGGTACAAGAGCAGCAGAGTCAAAACTGTGGAAATGTCCCCTACAGAATAGAGGTACATATGCCATCTGCCTGTTCTTCTGTAGGATATTTTTGCTGACAGACTGGTGTCTTGGTGGGTGGTGGGCCATACGGAGAGAGACAGCTCCATATTCTTGGGGTTCTTAGGAACTAATGCACTGATGGAAGGATAGGCCTGGTCTTCCCTTGTTCTGTCACCTGCTTGCACACACTGACAAGCCAGCTTCTGTGTTCTGAGATTTTCCATCAGAGTCCCTTGTGGCTAGGAATTAGGAGAGGCCTGTGGTCACCATCCTGCAAAAACCTGAATCCTGCCCACAGCTGCATGAAATACCTTTGCAGCAGATCCTCAGCTGTGAAGCCACGAGATGACTGTAACTCTGGCTGGCACCTCAGCTGCAGTCTTCTAAGATGTTCTGACAACAGTGGGGTGGAAAGTTACCAAAAGTCTTTGTAAAGACAAATAGCTTCTAATATGCAATCCTGCATCAAATTAACAGAAAAAAAATCAGAATTGGAGTCTTATCCATACTAGCAAAAAACATACATCACAAAGGAATGGTGATTCCAAACCATAGGCCAGTAGTATAGAAAGAAAAAACAGGAAATCTTGTCATTTGATACAACATGGATGAAACCATATGACATTCTCTTAAAAGAGGCGAGTCAGTCATAAATCTCTCTTAAGTATGGTATCTAAAATAGTCCAACTCATGAAAACAGAGATTAAAAGGGCATTTACCAGAGAAGTGGTATGAGTAGATGTTGGTCCAAGGACACAAAATTTTAGTTGGGAGAAATAACTTCAAAGGATGCATTATATACCACTATGATTTAAATGAACAAAAATAAATTATGTGCTTTACATAAATTGGAAACCATATACAAAATGGGGAGATATTTTCTAAACACATATCTTATGAGTCAAGTATCCACAATGGACAAAGAAATCTTAGAGGTCAGAAGCAAATGCACACTGTACCATTGCAAAATGAGCAAGTAAGTGAGAAGTCATTTTTCCAAAGTATACATAGTGCCTTCCAATAGCCATCTGGAAGATGTTGAATTAATCATGGCTAAAGGCAAATCAAAAGCACAGTGAGATTATTAACATTAATCATAGAGGACAGCAGATTTTGTAACAGCATATTTGTAAATGCATATAACCCAACTTTATCAATTTCACATACTCCTTAAGTATTGCTAAGGATATGAACATTTTGGTAGCTCTACACAATAGAATGTGAAATGTGCTCAGCTATAACAACTAAACGTAAAATGACCATACAACACAGAAGTTCCACTCTGAGATTATTACTACAATAATTAAAACAAGCGTAGACATTTGCTTGCTTAATAACGAGGTCAGGGAAAAAGTTTTGCTTGGGGATTTTGTCATTATGCACAATCACCGAGCATACTTAAACGAAGATGGGTAAGGGTTAATGTACGCAGGTTTTTATTGACTTAAATACCCCAAATAGGTAATTACACAATTGTCCAAAACTGGATAACTGGAAAGACAGCTTGTGTGTATACATGCAGTGGAATAGTATTCAGCCAGAACAAGGACTGGGACTGAATAACATTACCAGTGAAAGAGTCAAAAGAAGGGAGGAAAAGAAGAAATAAGGGAAGGAGGGAGAAAAGAAGAAAGGAAGCAAAGAAGAAAGAAAAAAATAGGAAGGAAGGAAGGAAGGGAGGGAGGGAGGGAGGGAGGGAGGAGAAAGCAAAGATCACAAACGATGCACAATGTTTCAGAGACATTATGTCACCATGAAAGCAAAGGACAAACTCACTTTCAGGACTGGATTCCAGCTTTCATGTGGGAAACACAACCATTCTTACAAAAATGAGGCTACCAAATCTAGGAGTTGGGCTCCGTGCCATTTTCCAGGTGAGCGTGAATTCCAAGCTCAGTTTCTTTTCAGAAGTTAGCAAATTTCATAGAACATCCCCCAAGCAATGTTTTCAGGATCAAATAAAGCCATGCATGTAAAGGACAAACACACTCTGAGTAGTGTCAGCATTTGGCAGTGATGGTTTTCATTCATTTTCTTCCAGGGAAAGCAGGGTTACAACCAAAGAGAGGTCAAGAAACTTCAAGCAACAATTTTTGAGGAATCCATCTCAGCAGGGGATACAAGTGCTGGCTCTCATGTTGGAATCTCAGCAAGGGACGTTAGACAACATGACACACTTGAGACTTCGTGAACCATGGGTAGGGAAGAGTTAACACGGGAAGTTGCTGAAGAGGAAAAAGAAATGAATATCGGGAAAAGGAAAGTCACTAGAGTTTTGGGAATACAAGAAATTAAGCATGAAATTTAGGATAGAAAAGAGTTAAGATATTGTAATTCAGTGCATTGTTCCTCAGGGGACACAACATCTCCTGAGTTCTGAGGTCAGTGATCATCAAGGACCAGAGGATGCTCTGCTGAGGAGTCTCCCCAGGGCCCCCTTCACATCCCTGTTCCTCAGGCTGTAGATGAAGGGGTTCAGCATGGGGGTGACCACAGTGTACATCACTGAGGCAACGGAGCTTGCCTGGGAAGAGTGGGTCAGAGCAGAAGTGAGGTAAACCCCAAGTCCTGTTCCACAGAACAAGGAGACCACACAGAGGTGGGACCCACAGGTGGAAAATGCTTTAGACTTCGTCTTCATGGAGGACATCCTCAGGAAGGAGGAGACAATCTGAGAGTAAGAATAGAGGATCCCAGTGACAGGAAACACACCCAGCAGGGCAGTCGCCAGGTACACAAACAAGTTATTGATAAAGGTATCAGAGGTGGCCACCTTGAGAAGCTGAGCCAGTTCACAGAAGAAATGTGGGATTTCAGTGCCCATAGAGAAGGTCAGTCGATTCACCAGTAGAACATGAATCAGGGAGACCCAGGACAGGATGAGCCAAGACAGCAGCACCAGGTGGACACACAGCCGGGGGTTCATGATGACTGTGTATCTCAGAGGGTGGCAGATGGCCATAAAGCGGTCATAGGCCATGATTGTCAACAGAATATTATCCACTCCAACTAAAGTTGTGAAAAAATATGTCTGAGTGAGGCACTGGATGTAGGAGATGTCTTTGCTCTGTGTGTGAATGTTCACCAGCATCTTGGGGACCGTGGTGGAGATGAAACCAATGTCAGCCAAGGACAGGTTGGAGAGGAAGAAGTACATGGGGGTGTGGAGGTGGGAGTCACAGCTGACAGCCAGGATGATGAGCAGGTTCCCCAGCACTGTGACCAGGTACATGGACAGAAACAGGCCAAAGAGGACGGGCTGCCATTCGGGATCCTCTGAGAGGCCCAGGAGGAGGAACTGTGTCAGAATTGTGTCGTTTTCTGCTTCCATGGAGCTGATGATCTGCTGAGAAAGGAGGTAAATGCATGTTCAATAAAGAATAAATTTGTGCCTCAGGTATTGACCACCTTTTAATATCACCCTTCTATTTGATCTTGGCAATCACTGTGATTCCCTCCTTGAAGCGGCAGCTCATTTTTCATTTAAATGTGTATTAGCACCCACACTTCCTTTAATGCAGCATAAATTTCTTCTCTTTATCAGGGATGTCCTGTGTGAATACTTCCATTTGAATTCATGGACATCAATTAATGTTATATTTTATAGTGCCATTCCAGCATAACCCCAGACATTCCATGTAGTTTCTCTGATGATCTCTAGATATACTGCTTTTTTTTTTTTTGGAAAACCTTCACATTAGTGATTAACCTACATACCATCTTTTTATGATTTGACTGTTTATAAGGAAATGACATTTCACTGTCAGTGCCTTAAATTTTTTTTTACTTTAAAATGAGGTTTATTGTTGTTACATTGTTGGTATGGTTTAAAAATGCCTCTGTTCATGGTGGCAGTTTCAATACATGATACCTATTATTATAATTATGATCATCCTTTTAATTACAATTACTCTGGATATGTAAGTGTCCAAAGGTGGACTACAGAGTTCTCATTTATTGGGTTCTTGAGATGGAATTCTAAGAATTGAATTTTAGTCCACCAGCCTACAACCTTTGTGGTCCTGAAAAAAGTCTAATTCTCTTAAAAGCAAATATTTCACCTCTGCCGTAGGAGAAATAAATACTAACTACATGGTAGGATTGAACATTTAAATTAATTAAAATGATTTAATTGTTCTCCTACAATGGACTCTCCTAAGTATGAAATTCTGTTCTTATGACCTCAATAGGTCATCCTTGCATTTCTATCATGAATCAATATCACCTTTAACCGTGGGTGGCTGCCATCTGTAAGCAATTCTGATTATTATCAGTTCAACATTTCCTCTTTGAACTATGTAGATTAGAGAAGGAAATAAAGGGTACCACCATTAAAATCAGATACAAGGCAGGATAACATGTCTCCCTGCTTGAATGGGCGATGATCGTCAAAATAGATGATAGACATAACGGATTAAAATTTTCAAAAACTTAAAAATCCTGTAATGGTTTATTGGAAAATTATGAGTTAAAAATTAATGATCACATTCTCTCTGACACAAAAATGTCAATGTCATTAATTCCCACCGGTTTTTAATTAATTAAAGTCAGAGAAACATCACTGAAGACCAATTTAGTATGTGAGGGTGGGTAGAAGACTCTTCTCTGAAATAGTAATAGTAATACTTAGGAAGGAAGGGTCAAGATTGAAATAAAAATGTGTTCTCTAATATAAAGGAGAAGACGTCATGCCTGTCACATGTTGTGAAGATTCACAAACAGGAGGAGTGATATTAAATACAATGCATTTATGTTTATTTTAAAAGCGTAACACACGATGAAAAGGATCAATGATTCCATGAATTAAAACTGTTCATTATAAGGAAGTTTGTTAACATCCTCCATATAAAAACAGATCGATTAATAGTAATCCTAGATATGATCACAGTTAAAACTGCATTTGAAAAACACTATCAGGCATTTCTGTGCTTCCCATCCAGGGCTGAGGCAGCCTGCAAACCATGGACATTTTCCTGACTCAGTAAAAAAATGGTAGTTTTCAAACAACAGCCAAAAGGAAATGTTACCTTCAAATGCTACAGATTTGTATTAGATCCATGAACATGCCAAAGCATCCTCTTCCAAATTCAGTCATTTTACATTTTCCTAAGCTTTCAAAGGAATTGGAAGAGGGAGGAGAGAAATTTAGATTAATAAACATCTGAAAAAAAACAGTAGATGCTGTTCTTGGTAGAGCTGCTGTGGACACTAATGTGAGACAATAACTATAAAAATACAGAATTAGTAAGAGACAGATAACTAGAGACAGATCTGCTGGTAGAAAGTGGAACAGAAAACTCCAGTCACACTTGGAAGAAGGTAGGTAAGAGGTCTTTGGTGAGTTGTTAATAAATAGGAATTGGAGGCAGAAAACCTGACAGGAGGGTACAATTACAAACAAGAGTGGAGAAGAGTTAGGATCAACAGAAGCAAAAGAAAACAAAGCACACACTGGTCCTGGGGAGGATCCCAAGAACACAAAGGGAAGCCGAAGAACAGCTGGAAGAGATCTGTCGATGGAAACTAAAATTCCTTTAGAGGAACTTCACAGCCTAGAGGAATCGGGGGCTTCCTGGGCATTACGGTCCTAGATCAAAGCCCAGCGCCCACTTTCTCTCCTGCCTGCTCCAACAGCCTGCCTGGGACACCAGCTCATGAGTGGTTGTCACTGAAGAATTCTCTTCACCACAATCTATGACTAAGAAGGGCACAGGCTTTTTATACAGGATATGATTAGAGAACTCCTTGTAAGGGGCACCAGGAGCATTATTAAATAGTCTACTGCCTCAGGGTTTGAATTCTCAGAGTTCCTCATTAAATAAATTGTTCTGTCTTCTTTCTACTCTACAAGCAATTCAGCTCCCTTGGGATACTAAGAAGAGAGCACACAGGAAGATTTTCAGTCAATTTTGTTTTCATTTAGACTGATGTGAATGTAATTTCTTTTTTTTATTCCAAGGAAAACCTCTTTTTCCTCCCTAAGTTTGATTTTAAAGCTATGAGATTTACTCTTAGGAATGTTTAATTCCTACAAAGAACCAATCTCAGGAGCAGTCTCTCTTGGATAATGCCTCCTTAGTTGAACCTTTTGAGATGTAATGAATAGTATGATGTCCACAACATTTTGAAGGAAAATAAGTCCTTTCTCTTCAATGTTTTCCAATTTTTTAATTATTCAAATTTATTTTTCATATTTTTAGTTAAAAGTGTATGTTCAACTTGTGAAACTTGTCTATGAGTGTCATATATCGTGAAATGACTAAACCCAGATAATTAACTTAGGCATAATCTCACAGTTATTTTTGTGGGGAGAAACACTTAACATCCACTCAGCATTTTCCAGTACACTATTACCACCATTAACTGTGGTCACCATGGTGTACGTCTGATCTCTTAAACTCATTCCTCATCTCTAATTAGAATTTTGTATCCTTTGCCCAACATTTTCCAACAATGCTCCCAACTGTCCTAGCCTCAGGAAATCTCCATTCTATTACCTATTTCTATGAGATCAACTTCGTCCAATACAGAGAGGAATGAGATCATGGAGATTTCAACTCCCCGTGCCTAGCTCTTTTGATTTAATAACTATTCTTCAAGTTTATTCTGATGGATGTAAATGACAGGATTTCCTCTTTAATTGACATATGTGTGATATTAGGAAACTATTGATTTTTTTTGCACTACTTACAACCTCCTCCGACCCTTCAGTGATTCAGAGTGTCACCCTAGTCTGTAATCAAGGTGTTAGAGAGGGCTGCTTCACCTCAAGGCTCCACAGTGGAAGAGGGCCTGTGGGTGCATTTCTTGCTTGCAGGCTCACTCCCAGGGCTGGGGCTAGGGTTTGGTTCCTTTCGGGCTGGTGGATGAAAGACGGCCTTGGTCCTTGACTCTTGAATCTCTCAGGACAAGCTCTCAACATGGAAGTTGGCTTCCATGAGAGCTAGTGAGCACGTAACAGGGCAACAACCAGCCTCAAATTAAAATCCAGTGTCTAATCTATAATCTCAGATGTGACATTACATCCTTTTGCCAGTTTATGTGAGCCAGTTTGGTCGTTGCTGCTCCTGTGACCAAAATATCCATCAAGAACAACTTAGAGGAAGGAAAGCGTTGAGCTCGTGGGTCCAGAGGTTTGGTCCACAGTTGGCTGAGTCCATTGCTTTGGGCACAAGTGAGGTTGAACATGATGATGGAAGGGGAGGTGGGGGAGCACTGATCCATTTATAGGTGGTGAAGAAGTAAGAGAGGAAAAAGAGAAAGGGTTTTACTGCAAATGAGTTCATTCAGGGTATACTCCCGTGCCCCACCTCCTGCAGCCTTGACCTACCTGCCTAGAGTTACCAGTCAGTCAGTCCATTCACATTAGGATGGACTAATTAGGCTGTAACTCTCATGATTTAATCATTTTACCTCTTAATATTCCTCCAGTAACACAGGAGCTTTGGGGACACCTCATTCAAACTGTAATGTTGTTGGTTGGAAGCAAAACACGGGTTCCAGGATGCACTCAAGGGGATGAGTGTGGGCAATGGTATGAATATGAGCAGTGAGGCTCAGTGAGCACGTGTGAAAGCTGCCTTCTTAATTCTTGAGTTCCAAGAAGAACCTCACAAGGCTGTGGAGATGTTGCTGTGCTCTCCAGCATAGTCCAGAACTCATCACAACACCAAAGCCTAAGCAAAATTTCTTCCATACTTGACAAGGGCATAAAAATTGGCTCTGATATTTGCATTTCTGAAGATTCTACCATGCCATTCCAGGACTTGTAGTCAGAAGAAGCAAAACTAGTTGCTCTTTCATCGTTAGAGTTCCTGTATTGCCATCATATCACACATTCAACAATGTCCCTGGTGGCTTCTGATTTCCATTCTTCTAGAAATAGCTCTTCTTGATGCAGAATGCAGAATTCCTTCAGATTAACTTATGTTCATGGTTCCTGAATGTTTAAATAAATGTGCTTCATCCCTCTGTTCTTTTCTACTTGTTGAGTTGGATGAGAATGGATGTCCTTAGCTACCTTCTATATCCTATCCATGCAGCCACCATGGCTCAGAGGACTCTGTGTGAGGAATTCATAGATGTGTCATTAATTGATGTGACAGAATCTTACCAATATGCTGAATTAAATTGGATATATATATATATATATATATATATATATATATATATAAAGAAAGGGTCTCATGTAGCTGTGTGTCAGAAAGAAGAATAGTCTGACTTTGGTGAAATCAAATGATCAATGGCAGACATTAGAGTATAATTTCAGGTCAAGAGACTGGATTTTGAGAGCTTTTTGAATGCTTAGAGAGGAACAAAAATGTAATATGATGCTGAACTCCTTTCTCAGAAGACAAAAATGATCAGATGCTAGCATGGCTGTCAAAGATTAGGGCAGAAGACAATGGTGTGGAAAAACAAGAAATTTTGCTTGTTTCATCAAATGAATGAACTCACTCTCAAATGATTTATTTCCTCAGATTAATGGGTACAATGGTAACTTCTCACATTCCGTTTTGTCTTACCTTTTCTTATGATCAGAACACTCAAATGCTGCCCATGTATTCTATTTATTGTTCCTGTTGTTGCTATTTGAAAAAAAATTACATGATATTGAAAGTCCAAGATAATATATCCAGCTACATTGCCAAATTCATTTACTGATTTTAGAAGTTTTCAGGTGGACCTTTTTGGGTCTTCTAGGTATAGAATCATATCATCAGCAAATAGTGTCCATTTGAGTTCTTCTTTTACTATGTGTATCCCTTTAATTTTTTTCATCTGTCTAATTGCTCTGGCCAGTTTTTCAAGAACTATGTTAAATAGAAGTGGTGAAAGAGGGCATCTCTATGTTGTTCCAGTTTTTAGAAGGAATGCCTTCAATTTTTCTCCATTTAGAATGATGTTGGCCTGGGGCTTAGCATAGATAGCCTTTATAATATGTTCCTGTTATCCCTAATTTTTCTAGTGTTTTAAAAATGAAGGGGTGGTATCTTTTGTTAAATTTCTGCATCTATTAGGATGATCATGTGATTCTTATCATTAAGTCTATTGATGTGATAAATTACATTTATTGGTTTCAATATGTTGAACCATTCTTGCATCCCTGGGATGAATATCACTTGAATATGGTGCATGATCTTTTATATGTTTTTGTATTCAATTTGCCAGAAATTTATTGAGAATTTTTGCATCTATGTTCATTAAGAATAATGGTCTGAAGTTTTCTTTTTTTGCTGTGTCTTTGCCTGGTTTTGGAATCAGGGTGATATTGCCTCAAATCAAATGCATTTCTGTGACAAATCAAATGCATTTCAGTGACAAATCCTCAGAAAGGGAAAACCATCCCGGTGACAATAGCCTCAAAACAAAAGAAAACTTGGGAATCAACTTAACAAAAGAGATGAAAGGTCTATATAATGAAAATTACAGAACCTTAAAGAAAAAAATAAAAAAATACCTTAGAAGATGGAAAGATCTACCTTGTTCTTGGATAGACACAATTAATATTATCAAAATGACCATACTACAAAAAGTACTATACAGATTTAACAGAATTACAATCAAAATCCTAATGACATTCCTCATAGAAATAGAAAAGCAGACATGAATTTTATCTAGAAGAATAAGAGACCCAGAATAGCTAAAGCAATCATAGCAGTGAAGCAGGTGACATCACTCTACCAGACCTTAAACTATACTACAGAGCAACAGTAACAAAAAAAGCATGGTATTGGCACCAAAACATATTAGTAGTCCAATGGTACAGAACAGAGGACACAGAGACTAACTAACAAAATTACAATTATCTTATATTAGACAAGGTGCCAAAAAAATATGCATTGGAGAAAAAGATAGCCTCTTCAACAAATGGTGCTGGAAAAACTGGAAATCCATATGCAACAAAGTGAAATTTAACCCCTATCTCTCACCATGCACAAAACTTAACTCAAAATGGATCAGAGACCCTGCATCTAATAGAAAAAGTAGGACTAATCTACATCCTGTGGGGTTAGGCCCCAACTTCCTTAATAAGACTCCTTTGGTGCAAGAAAATTAAAATCAAGAATCAATAAATGGGATGGATTCAAACTAAAAAGTTTCTTCTCAGCAAAAGAAACAATCTGTGAGGTGAATAGAGAGCCTACCCTTCACACATCAGATAGAGCACTAATCTGTAGTGTATATAAAGAACTCAAAAGATAAGCACCAAAAAAATAAAAACCTAATCAATAAATGGGCCAAGGCCTGTAGAGACACTTCTCAGAAGATGATATACAATCAATCAACAAATATATTAAAAAAGTTCATCATTGCTAGCAATTAAAGAATTGCAAATCAAAACCACTCTAAGATTTTATCTCTTTCTAGTCAGAATGGCAGCTATTATGAATACAAGCAACAATAACTGTTGGCAAGGATGCAGGAAAAATAGGTACACTCATACACTGCTGATGGGACTGCAGATTGGTGTAGCCAATATGGATAGCAGTATGGAGATTCTTGGAGAATTAGGAATGGAACCACCATTTGACTCATCTATACCCAAATGACTTACAAACAGCATACTCTAGGGACTTAGCCACAACAGTGTTTATAGAAGCTCAGTTCACAATAGCTAAACTGTGGGACCAACCTGGATGCCCTTCAATAGATGAATGGATAAAAAAATTTTATACACACACACACACACACACACACACACAATGAAATAATACTCAGCAATAAATAGAATAAAATCATAGCATTTTCAGGCAAATGGATAGAGTTAGAGAAAATAATGCTAAGTAAAGTTAGCCAATCCCCCCAAACCAAATGCAGAATGTTTTCTCAGACATAAGGAGGCTGATTCATAGTGGGGCAGGGAGGAGGAGCATGGGAGGAATAGACTAACTCTACATAGGGCAGAGGGGTAGGAGGGGAAGGGAGGAGGCAAGGGGTTAGAAATGATGGTGGAATGTGATGAACATTATTATCCAAAGTACAGGTATGGAGACATGAATGGTGTGAATATACTTTGTATACAACCAGAGATACGAAAAATTGTGCTTTATATGTGTAGTAATATGTATTATAATGCATTCTGTTATCATATATAAAAGAAAAAATTAATAAAAATATAAAAATAACTAGAGGTTTTTTTTTCTTTCAGGACTTCTTAGATAAGTGTAGTTTTATAGATGGTGTAGGACTCCAAGAAAAATGGGAAATATTGTACATATGGATGAAAAATGTCTTCATGCTTTCTTGTAAGATGTGAGTAACTTTTTACTCCATGGTATACAAATATAGATGTGCCAATAACTGCTATCATTTTTGTTATGTTTTGAGATATAGATGAATGTTATTCATTTTATGTGCTTAACCTGGTTAAGATATTGTTGTATAAACATAAAAATACACCTATCTGTAAAAAATGCAGTTGTTTGTCAGATATCCAGGGTTAAGGCACACTGGAATCCAAATAATTTATTGGAATTTCTTCCTTCTTGGAATACAGGATAATGATATATCTCCTTAAGGATTCTTGCCATGTTCACACATTTGCTAGAAAATCCTAAGGGACTACAAGCAAAAATCATTAAAAATGAACATGTTGAAAGGCTTACAGTAAAGTACCAAGTTCTGGCCCACACAACTAAAAAATTCAGAAGCTAATATTAAAATTCAGATTTTCTGTCTGCAAAGCCATTTGTTGAATCTCTTAGTATGAGAACAAAAGTTTAAAATTATCAATCTGTTTCAATACACTAAACACACTGTCTTGATCAAGATATTTAACTACATTCTCAAGCATGCTCTTAGTTAAGTATTTGTTCCTCACCCATAGACACTTGAAGAAGTTAAACCGAGTGAGTTTTGTATCATACTCAAAATCACACTATTAATATAAAGATACATTGAAATTCATGGAATGCTCAGTTTTCAAAATGGACTTATAAGCTGATGAGATGAATATCTTTCATTAGGAAACACTTTGCCTGGTCTTCAACAAAATTATCTACATTAAGGGCAAAGGCTTGGTCCATAAGCACTGTGGCATTTAACCTGCTCTTGAGTGTTAGAGAGGAGCTGGAGAAAAGTCTAGAAGATGGAGAAATATGGCAGCCAAGGCTCTCCAGGAATCAGTTCCTCACAGACACCAATTTGAACAGCTACTTACTCACCAAGGTACTGTCACTAAAGATGGGGATATCAGGTGAGGACACAGGACCATTTGGGGCATAGTACCACTCTTAGCTCCCAATGGTATTCAATATTGAGCTGATTTTGGGATGGGTAATGATATTTAATTACTACACTTTTCTATTCCCTGTATTTGCTCATTCAATCATGGATTGCCACAGCATTCTTAGCTTAACTTCCTCACATATTTCCTGTACTCTTTTCCCATCATTAGATTTGTGTTTTCAGCTCTTGAACATTTTAATGTAGATGTTTCCTGGTTGCAATTTTTCTCATGTGTAATGTAAGATTTACGTGAACAGTGATCAGTTGCAATCTTATTTATTCTGTCCATGGAGTTTCCTCAGTGAAAACCCTCTGTGCTATGGAAGTGAGATTTATTTATCCTTTATTTATATGAAGAATTTGTAGTATATACATAATTGGATTGCATATGGAGGAAGAGATATAGTTACCAGGTACCTGCTTACCCATGAGTGGATAAATTATAGAGTTTCTGTGAGAAAGATCAAATGGTAGATACAGAGTACAAACAGGGATGGAAGAATCAGTGTTGAGACATTTGTCATGATTAGGCCATAGCAAAGTGTTTTCCTGTTGATGACATGTCATCATGGGTGGTAGGGTAACATACCAAGGTTACTTCCAATGCAGAAAGAATTTACAGGGTATGGAAAATATTTTGTTTTGATTTCATTCTGCCTCCTAATATGATTATTCTGAAGAAAAAGAGAACTCATAACTACTGGCATTCTTCTTTGAATATTTGATTAAGAAAGTTATGTCTTCATTACCTTATACTTTGTTTTTATATAAAAGATCAACATCTATTTTTCATTCTGTAACTAAAATTTTTTGGGAAATAATTCCCTCAAATTACTTTATAATAAAAATAAAACCTTACACATGTCTTTTCTCAGAAGTTTATAGAGTACAAAGTCAAGCAGTTTGGTGAGGTATGGACATATTAGATATACATTTTAAAAAAATACCTTCAAGATTTTTTGTTAGTTAGTGTAGAATTTAGCAGAATCTTGATGAGCTGCAAGTACCCAGATATTTGGTCACACATTATTCTGGGTATGTGGGTTTGAAAGGGTTTAATGTTTATTAGTTGAGATTAACATTTGAATTGATAGATTGATTAAAGCAGATTGCCCTTTTGTATGTTTTCTGTTGTGGGTTAAGAACTGTAATGCAAAAAAAAAAAGAGTTCATGAATAATGGCATAATTTGGCGTGAACATACTTTATATACAGAGTTATGAAAAATTGTATTGTTTATGGGTAATAATGAGTGTAATGCATGCCACTATTGTCATGTATTTAAAAATTAAAAATAAATAAATAAACAACAAAATACCGAAGGTTGAAAAATTTGTGACAAAAAACATCTATTTGACTTACAATTTGGGAGTCTGAAATTAAAAAAAAAAAAACATGGTGCCAGCTGTAATGAGGGTCTCATGACAAATGGGTTTATTATAGTGTTAATACATGTGAGAGGAAGAAAACACAGGAAAAGGGAGGAAGAGAAGGAAGAATGAATTTTGTATTTTTAAGAAAAGTATGTAATACCATCTCTGAAACCTCACTCACGTGGACACCAGGAAACAAGTACAAACATTTAAAATCAGCTTTATTTCTTTATCACATTTTTTTAAAATCTCAATTTCACAAAATTCACAACAAACCTTTGCCCCTATGTTACAATTTATAATTCAGTGTCCTGTCAAAATACTAACAAATCTAAATATTTTAATGGAGAGAGAGGGAAAAGGGCCTAGTGACATATACTGGATTTTCAAGGTAGTAAAATTAGTGACCATGGTGTAACTAGTGTGACCACGGAACAAGGTGGAAAGTGGAGAAGTGATTCCAAGAGTCCCCAGTCAGCCTGAGATTACAACTACAGAAGGGTGGGACTGGAGGGAGAGTCACTCCCTTAAACCAGTGCATGACAAGCTCCGGGGGTTGATGGGCATGTGTTGAAGAAAGAGATTCCAGGAAAACCACCTTGCCTGGTGCTCCAGTAGGTATATTTCTAACTTACCTTTTGAGCTTGATCCCTTTAGGAGCCAGCCTATGAACCTTCTATGAAGGTTCTTCTGAACATTTAGTGAGAATCCACAGACGTGAGACCTGATCAAAAACATTTTTAACTTCTCAGGTGATTACAATGAAAGCCAAACTGGAAATCCAGTGATCTGGCCCTGAGATGTAACATGCCTCAATACATATCTTAGATGCAATTATACACACACACACACACACACACACACACACACACACACACACACACACACATATATATATATATATTTATATATGGTGTTCATGGGCCTTTTATTCTATTCATTTATTTATATGTGGTACTAAGAATCAAAACCAATGCCTCATAAAACTCACAAATGCCAGGCAAATATTCTACCACTGACCCACAGCCCCAGCCACTTAGGTACAATTTTTAAAGAAAATTCACAAGAACTTTAAAGAACTCCAATTGTAACTGTGTGAAAATAGAGTTTAGCATTTCACCTGGAGTCCAGGGTATTGCTGAGAAGGATCAGGGGTTGCCAATTTTGATGTTAACAATGAAAAGGGATCCAAGGAAAATTGTGAAATTGAATTAAAGACACCCCAATAAAACAGTATTCAGACATGAAATATGAAGTGAGCACCAACTAAGAAAACACAAAAATAGTGATTCCACATTGAAGCATCTGAAGTCCTAGATGACTGAGTTTCTAATCAATTCTAAGAAAAGGATGGAACACATAATAAGATTAGAGAGTCCTGCTTTGCAGCCTCCACAGGGCACTTTTGATGTCCCTGTTCCTCAGGCTGTAGATGAAGGGGTTCAGCATGGGAGTGACCACAGTGTACATCACTGAGGCCACCACCACATCTTTCTTGGGGGAGGATGACACAGCTGAACGAATGTACTCCGCAAGTCCTGTTCTACAAAATAGGCAAACAACTGAGAGGTGAGACCCACAGGTTGAGAAGGCTTTGTACTTCCTACCTGAGGACGGGATCCTCAGGATAGAGGATAAAATTTTGTAGTAAGAGAAAAGGATCCCTGAGACCTCAAAAAATCCAAAGAGGTTATTCTATTAATGCAAGAAAAATTAAATAGTTGAGATGGTTCACAGAAGAAATTAGCAATTTCCACATCCCTGAAGCAGGTGAATTGTAAAGCAATCAAATTGTGCAGCTGGAAGTCCAAAAGACTAACCAGAAAAGGCAGAAAAACTAAGAAGCCACAGAGGCGAGGGTTCATGATGACTGCATATTGCAGGGGGTGACAGATGGCCACATATAGGTCATAGGCCATCACAGTTAGAAGCATGTCATCCATACATCCAAAAATGGTAAATAGAGACATCTGTGTCAGGCAACCCACATAGGAGATGGCTCTGCTGTGAGTCTGGATGTTCATGAGCATCTCTGGGACCGTGGTGGAGATGACACCGATGTCAGCCAAGGACAGGTTGGAGAGGAAGAAGTACATGGGGGTGTGGAGGTGGGGGTCAGAGCTGACAGCCAGGATGATGAGCAGGTTCCCAAGCACTGTGACCAGGTACATGGACAGGAACAGTCCAAACAGGGTGGGCTGCAGGTCTGGATCCTCTGAGAGTCTTATGAGATGAAATTCTGAGACACGTGTTAGATTTTGTTCTTCTATGTTCCTGTACGTCTTTGGGAAAAGAAAAATGATTGAAGAGGAAATAAAGTTACTCAGAATTCTATGTATTTTGAATTTGCCTTTGAAATCCACAATTTGTTAGCAACAGTTGTAATGAAGCCAGTCTTCTTAGAAATCTTTGATTATTGGTTTCTGTGTTGTTCACCTCCTTTGGCCCAGACCTGCTTTAGCAATGCTCAACTGAACAGTTTTCAAAGACAAACAATATTTGAGATAAAATATACATATCTCAGTAAAATAAAACCTACTCTTTTAATAAAAGGGGATAACAAAATTCATCTCCATAAAAATTATTATTTTTTAAAGACAGAGAGAGAGAATTTTTAATATTTATTTTTTAGCTTTCAGTGGAGACAACATCTTTATTTTTACTTTTATGTGGTGCTGTCCCATGCATGCCAGGTGAGCGTGCTACTGTTTGAGCTACATTCCCAGCCCAAAATTATTTTTAATAAAGAAAATTAAGAAGCATTCTGACAGTCCTCAAAAGAAGAAATACAAATGGCCAAAATATATATGAAAACACATTCAATATCCCTACCAATCAGGGAAATGCAAAAAAAAAAAAAGCTATATTGAAATTTCACCTCATTCCATTTAGAATGGCAGTTATCAACAATATATAAAATAATAAATGCTGGCAAGAATGTGAGGGATAATGTTTCCTTATGTATTGTTTGAATTGCAAATTAGTATAACCACAGTGAAAAGTGGTGGAGAGGTTCCTCAAAAGAGTAGGAATGAGGCTGAGGATACAACTTAGTGGTAGATTGCTTGCTAGCATGCACAAAGCCCAGGGTTCAATATCCAGCACCTCAAAAAAAAGTCTAAGAATGGAATCATCATATGACCTGCTCTCCCACTCCTTGGTATTCATCCAAAATATATCACATCAACATACTACAATGATAGGGCCACATCCATGTTTATAGCACTGCTATTCATGGTAGCCAATATATGGAATCGTCTGTCCATCACCAAACGAATGGGTTAAGAACATGTGGTACAGGATGGGCTTGATGGAGCAGATCTGTTAACTCAACATCTTGGGAGACTGAGGCAGGAAGATCAGAAGAGCAAAGCCAGCATCAGCAACTTATTGGGGCCCTAAGCCATGTAGTGTGACCCTGTCTCAAAATAAAAAATAAAACTGGCCCTGATTAAGCACCGTGAGCTCAATCCCTGGTACCATTAGTACCAGAAGGCAATGAAAAGAAAAAACAAGAAAAGAAAATGGGGTATATATATCCAATAAAGTTTTCCTCTGCCATAAAACAGAATGAAGTTATGGCATTTGATGGCAAATGGATGGAAGTAGAGTACATAATGCTAAGTGAAATAAACCAGCCTCAGGAAGTCAAGGGTATATCAAGTGAAAAAACTAGAGCAAAATAAGGGGGTGGGGGAGAGAGATCCCATGAAAACAGTAGGGAGATCAATGAAGTAGAAGAGGGGACTGATAGGGAAGGAGGGGAGGTGGGAAAAGGGAGGAATTGAAGAGTAAATTTGACCAATTATGCTATATATCATGCAAATATACCAAAATGAATTACAGCTTTATGTATATCTAAAAAACAGAATGTATATAAAAAAGTAATTAGCCAAATTGCTCCGTGTTCCTCCAGTCTCTAAGGACTTCCTCATGCTAATGGAGGAAGAAGACAAAGAGAAGATGAGGGCCCACAATTGTTTCCAGTATATTCATCTACTCTGTAGGAAATCTGTGTGGACTGTTCACTTCTTTCATTTCTGTTGGTCTGCAAGTCTTTAAAAGACACTCATTCACATTTTAAAAGCAAATTATGTGAGAAACATAGTAAAACATAACACTTAATAAATCACTTTATACAACAAACTATTTAATAGTAAGACATTTTTTTAAGAGAGAGTGAGAGAGGAGAGAGAGAGAGAGAGAGAGAGAGAGAGAGAGAGAGAGAGAGAGAGAGAGAGTTTTTAATATTTATTTTTTAGTTCTCGACACAACATCTTTGTTGGTATGTGGTGCTAAGGATCGAACCCCGGCCGCACGCATGCCAGGTGAGTGTGCTACCGCTTGAGCCACATCCCCAGCCCCAGTAAGACATTTTTTGCAACCATGAAAACTCAGGTATATTAATTGAAAATTGAAGAGTATAAATGTATATCACTATGATTGATATTTGTGTGCACCCAGCTTTATAACTATGGTGATCTGAAACACCATCGCAGACAACCTAAATCTTTTTTGATCAAAAACCAAACTGGGTTACCACTGCATATCTAGTCATCTAAAAATCAAAGATCTCAAGAAATTTCATCTTCAACAAATAGAGATCATAGTATATATATCACTCTATTTACTAAGTTCTAATATTTTTACATTCATGACACAGTGTTAATGTTATGATAACACACTTTTGTGGAATCAACTTTGCAAAATGGTCCATCCACCATTTATTTTCATTATTTTTATTGGTTATTCTTTCAATGCCTTATCAAGTTTATTTACTCTAAAGTAAATAAAAACAAAGTATAAATTTACCCAATTAAAACTAAGTGCTCCCTCATCTTCTGATTTGGGATGTGTCTAGCCAAAATATGAACAGTTCCAAATCCACTGTGCTCTCGCCAATGGATCTGTCAGACATCTCCCTTCATTGGTAAGGGTAAATTTCAATGGTCTTGTCTTCACTTCTGCTTTCCAATACCTGAAAACTTGCCAAAACTTCAAAAATGGGAGGTTTTATTATTTGTTGAATAATTTGACCAAAGTTTACAACCAACTTTGAATGAAATACAAACACAAATTAGAAACATTTCCACAGCATGACTAACAATAGGAAACAGAGAAAGGGAACACTACTGTCACACTATCACACTGAAGTGGTTTTGGTTTAGCAAACTGAAAGTATCAAAAAATTTTATAGTCCATGTCCTCTTTGATACACAAAAGTACCTATTTGGCCACTGACAGTTTCTACTCTGGTCAGTAGAAAGCACATACACATCACAACTAAATCCAAGTGATTTCTGTTCACAGGCCTCTTGACCTGGTAAAGCATTATTAGCACACCCAGCACTGCCCTTCAATGGGAGTCCACGTGATTCCCGTTATTTCGCTATTATGTGAATAATAGGTTCATGACAAAACACCTACCATTTTAAACACATTAAATACACACTTCAGTGACATTATCTTCACATTGTGGTGAAACTGTCACCATCACCTGCCTTCAGAATTTCTTCTTCCCAAATCATAAGTGTGTACCTATTTTAAAAACCCTCTATGCGCTGCACCCTCAAGTCCTTCCAGCCACCATGCTCCTATGAAAAGTGATGAGGAATTCAAGTCTGAATCACCACAGTAATGTGGCCAAGAGAGAAGGATTTACAGGTAAAGATGTTTGTTTTTGCTGTGTTTCCCAACCAATATTCCAAAATGGATTAATATTCAAATGTATGACTCAAAAACTTATCACCCAAAAGGAAATAACCCAATTAATAAATGGACAAAGGAGTGAAAGAGACATTTCTCAAAAGAAGAAATTCAAATGACCAAGAGATATATGAAAAAAATATTCAATGTCTCTAACAATTAGGAAAACACAAATCAAAATACTCTGGTATTTCATCTCACTCCAGTCAGAATGGCAATTATCAAGAATATGAATACTACTAATAATAAATGCTGGCTAGTAAGGATGTGGGGGAAAGTTATACTTTTTTGGTAAGACTGCAAAATAGTGGACCTATTATGGAAACACTTAGGCAGTTTTGACCTTTAGTATATGATGACAATAATTACCTATATATACTATAGGTAATTACCTATATATTATATATACCTATATATACCTCCATAGCCAAATATACATCTATATGTACTATATACCTATGTATACTATATACAATATATACACTATATACAATATAATGCTATATACTATATACAATATATATACTATATACTATATACAATAGGTTTTTAAGTTTTTAAAATAGTTTAAATTTAATAGAATAGATTATCAATTTATTAATATATTTGTATGTGGATGTTTCAAAATATCCATATAATTTGGTCTCAGGTGAAAAAAATTGAATATATGCAAGTGAAACTCTTGTTGATCTTTTATTAACCAAGGTTGAGAACCACTGCCTCTGATACCTCCAGACATTTAAAATGGTGAACTAATATTATCTATTGTTACAGTTAATAAAACTACCAGTTTGAAAAATAAACAATTAAAACATAAACATTTAATAGCATATGCTTCTTGCATAATATTTTGTCATGATTTGAGTTATCCACAAATTTAAGTCCTTGATATTGCTAACTGCCTCCCCCTCCCCTTACCTCTCCCCTCTACACAGAATACACACACACACACACACACACACACACACACACACACTGATGCAGAATGTCATGAGGGAGAACATTTCCTCCCCCCTTCCTTCTTTCCTTCTCTGCCCTGGTGTTCTGCACAGGACCACCCACCATATACTAAAACATCTCTAACAGTGAGTCAAAATAAATATTCCTTCCTTTGAAACTTTTAAATTGTTCTCTTTAGGTAATTTGTCAGAGGAACACAAAGATCACATACGCAGAGCTAATCATATATGCATACATATATCTATATTCAGAATTTTTCTGTAGCCTGATATCTTTAATTCCTCATCAGGATTCATAGTAGGATGGAGCTACCCAGGATCAGGGAAAGGAGGAATGGGAAGATTTTGAATTAAGTGCAATCTTTCAATTCAGGAGGATGAAAAATTTCTTGTGGGCAGGTGTATGAATGATTGCACCACAATGTGAATGTAAGAACATCATTGAAAATGGTGAAAAGCATGCTTTGGTACATTTTTCCATAACTAGCAATGGAAACGAAATGAAAATGGTTATTTCAAAAAGTAAATCAAGATATAAAAAAATAAACCAGACCCAGCAAGACCTGAACTGCATATTCTCTCTCATATTTAGAAATTGAAAAAATCATCAGCCTGAATGTAGAATAGTGATTACTAGGAAATGGGAAGGGTGCCCAGGCACAAGGAGAACAGAACTCTGGTTGGATGGGGATCAATGTGTGCTGGATACATGGAGGGAAATACCACGCTGAACCCTAATAATGTGTAGGTTAATAGTGTTAATAAAAATGACATGATGGATAAGCAAATTTTGCATACAAGTTTCCAGCTAAGTAGAAGAAGAGAAAATACTCTTTAGAGGACATTCATTTCCTCCACTTGTTATTCCTCTGCTAATGTTGTAAACTCCTTAGAGATTTGAAGAATGCGAGCCAGCCTGGCTAATTATGAGCTCTGTTCACAGAGGCTCCAAGGTCACATAATAGTCAGCCCTGGTCCTTGGCCTCCAGCTCTCCAGCTTGATGGCTCAGCACAGCGGACACATACATGCTTCTCCTCCCTCTGGGACTCTCTGAATTGGGAATTTTCTACCTCACAATATATTCATCTGAATCCTGAGAACGGAGACCGTTCTCAACTAAAGATCGGGCAAAGGGGAAGCGTCAGATCTTCGCCCCTTGGTCATGACCCAGCAGAGCCTCAGTGCTGCCCAGTAAGTGCTGAGGGAGATGATGAATGGAAGTGGGGAAGCATAGATTCCTCATAGGGACAAGCATGCAGTGGGTGTAGCCAGAGGAGAGGACATTAAGGTGACAGTTCAGCTCTGAGGATGTGCAGTCTCTGTTCTTAGCAGTGGTGAGGTCTCAGAGACCTTATTTAATGCTCTCCACAATGGTTCTACTTCCCCTAGACCACTCACTTGCTATAGGAGACAACAGGTCCCTCCCATTCTTCTATAAGCACTCCAAAGGATGAGGAAGGGGATGATAGGAACAAGTAGGAGAAAGACACCCACCATAACATTATGAAGCTTTCCTGAGAGCTTTCTAAACCCCAGGCATTAGTTCTGTGTTCTGTGTGGCTTGTTTATAAGCGATCTGCCTAGCATTTCCTTTGTTATAAGTGCCTATTATGATGATTTTACATAAAAAGAAAGAGATAGCATTTTTAGCAACTTGCATGAGGTTTTTAGGTAGGAAAGAGTGAGGTCTGTTTTCATCAGCCTGTCTGGTGACAGACACAGGACATCTTGCTATGCAAACCCTGGCAGGGTGTCCCCTTGACAACACAAACATCCTTTTGCTAGATCACAGGGCAAAGCTGTGGGTGACACCAGCCAGACACAGTGGGAAGGACAGCCGCAGACCATGGGCAAAGGTGGAAGGAAGAGTAGGGAAGTGATAATCCAGTCTAAACCTGACACTTGGCCTGGTCCACGAGATCCTTTCAGCTGTCCACATCCTTTTGAGAACTTTTCCTCAACCCACTCAACCTCAAAGAGACATAAAGTCAGGACTGGATTCCATTCTTACTCAGAAGGGTAGAAACAGCTAGGGAAAAAAAAAGGCTTCCCATATTTATGTGATTGCAATCTTGATATGTCTGCTTTGATTTTCTGATAGCTGGAAATCAATGAAAAATTCAGTGCATCAGACCTGGAGACTAAAATTTAAAATTTCCCTCATGGACACGCGTGTTTATTTCTGAAACACAGTGCAGGTTGTTACTATCCCAACCTCAGCATTGACACCGATGTGATCTCTGGGGGAGACAACTGAAATGGCCATGGATGACATAGATGCTCCTTCTGTCATCGGTAGAGAGTGAGAACATGAATGAGAGAAATTCAGATCTTATTTTCACTAACAATGATAAGGTTGATATTTATACCAATGAATTAAAATATCATTTGATCAGAAGTAACTTTTCTCCTATTACAATAACAGGACTTTTTATTTTTCTCCCACTATAAATACATATTGTGTATTTGAAGAGGATGACTAATTCATTTCTAATTGCCCAGTGTTTATATCTTGGAGGCCCAGAAGAGGCATCAGAAGCAAATATCTCTTTAAATATTGAAGATAAATTTTGGGTCCACAAATCCTGGCCACAATCAGTGTGGCTTCATTACACTTGTTTTCCTGTTTGTAATTTGAGCCCTTTCAGGAATATCTCATAGAGCTACAGTCAAGGTGGCATAACTCTTGTTTGCATTTATGTCATAGACATATGGGCCCTCTAATCCTCTAAGCACATCTATATAAACAGTTATTCAAAATAACTTAAAAGACACGGGAAAGGCAGCAGGTGAATCTTATAGTTTGGAATGAGACAAATTATAGAGTTTCATGTTGTTCCAGACTTTAGTGGTCTTTAGCAAATATTCGTATTGCTCAACAACTCACTGTTCCATAACATCGAATTCTGTACTTTTTAAAAAAGTAACTGCAATGATTTTTAAAAAGTAACTCCAATTATTTTATTCTGCATCAAACTTCACTCATAAGGTAAAAAGAAGTCTTTCTAGTAAAACCTTTGTTAGGTAGATAATTTTTACCCCCATTTTACAGAGGAGGCATTTTTACCGTATTTTCTGAACTTTTCTCCTTTGTATTTTCCACCATGGAATCACAGTGTGAGCTGACAGTAATAATGTACCCAGGTTATCTTCATGCAGCTGAAGTTAAAGAGCTGGAGTCCATTTCAGCAAGATTAACATGAAACCTATTAACTAGGCACAGGGAGGTTCAACTTGCAATTTACATTTACCTCGTAGGGCTCTAGGCTTGATGCTGAAGTCTTCAAATGAAAATTAAAGGATTTTGGCCAGTCACAAGAATGGGATCCTAATTGGAATAAGTTATACTCCATGTATATATTTCAAAATACACTCTACTGCCGGGCACAGTGGCCCATGCCTGTAATCCCAGCAGCTTGAGGGGCTGAGACAGGAGGACTGTGAGTTCAAAGCCAGCCTCAGCAATTTAGCAAGAACTCAAGCAACTCAGTGAGACCCTGTCTACAAATAAAATACAAACTAGGGTTGGGGATGTGGCTTAGTGGTCAAGTACCCCTGAGTTCATTCCCCTGTACCCAACCCCCTCAAAAAATACCCACTACTGTCATGTATATCTAAAAAGAACAAATAAACAAAAGAATTATGATTAGAACAACAACCAAGCAGAACTAGCAGGCCAGAGTACGGACTTGAAGGGGAAAAAAGAACTCATGGAGATGGCTTCCAACAAAATATGTTACTGAGATAGCATGTCATTGGACAAAAAAATCTGCTAAATAATTTTAAACATTTTTAAAGAATTTCCTAATATCACTTTGGATGACAGATGTAGTGTGCACTAGCACCACAATTGTTGTTAGTGATGTCATATATTTTGCATATTTAATAAAACCATACGCTTCAAAATTTGAAGTTCTTCAGAAGGCTAGCAGTTACATAATAATAGTTTTTGTGTGTGGAACGGTGTATGCATCCCACGGACTCATGCATGTGAGAAAGGAGATCAGCCATTGAGCTACATTCCCAGATTTTTAAAAATTTTATTTTAAAACAGGAGTTTATTAAGTTTACCCAGATTGTCCTCAACCTTGAAATCCGACTGACTCAGCTTCCTGAGTACCTGGGATTACAGGTGTGACCAAATGCTCCTGCTTGTTAGATAATTTTTAAAAGACAAACAAAGTTGAGTGGGGTCTATATTCACAAAGGGATAAAATCATGAAACTCGAGAACTGTGAAAAACTTCATTTTAATGTGTTACATAGGATTTTTTTTTACTATAAACTGTCAAATTTAATTTAGTGTTCAAATAAGGTCTAGCACAGTGCTTATAAATATTCTAAAGAAGGAAGGCTATGCCGTTGTCTTAGAATAAAATTAGGTATATTTGACAGCTTCTTAATTTCCTCTAATGCATTGAATTTTTTTAAATGGGAAGGATGTTCCTTAATCTCTCCTGTCCTTGAAGAGAGTGCAGTTGTCTGCGGTGATCATGGACTTGGTAGGTGTAAAGTTCTTGTTCTAAGATTGCTCATTTAAGTGTCACCAAAGGATGGTTTTTTTGAAGACAATTATGCAAGAATTCTGGTATTGGTTTTGTCACACTGAGAAAAAGTGCTGAAGGTATATTGAATTTGGGTGTGAACATCTTACTTGTGCTGAGTACCTGGTTTTTATTTATCTTATTCTAAGCCTTCTATTCCCAAAAAGGTGTGTAAACACTATTGCACTACAGAATCAAACACGTGTCTCTGAATTCCATCTCATGGGCCTCTCAGAGGATCCAGACCTGCAGCCCATCCTCTTTGGACTGTTCCTGTGCATGTACCTGGTCACAGTGCTTGGGAACCTGCTCATCATCCTGGCCGTCAGCTCTGACCCCCACCTCCACACCCCCATGTACTTCTTCCTCTCCAACCTGTCCTTGGCTGACATCGGTTTCTCCTCCACCACCATCCCAAAGATGCTCATGAACATCCAGACTCACAGAAGAGCCATCTCCTATGCGGGCTGCCTGACTCAGATGTCTCTTTTTGCCCTTTTTGTCTGTATGGATGACATGCTTCTGACCGTGATGGCCTATGACCGGTTTGTGGCCATCTGTCACCCCCTGCAGTATTCAGTCATCATGAGCCCTCGCCTCTGTGGCTTCCTAGTTTTGGTGTCTTTTTTATGCAGCATTTTGGACTCCCAGATGCACAACTCGATTGTGTTACAAATTACCAACTTTAAGGCTGTGGAAATTTTGAATTTCTTCTGTCACCCTTCTCAATTTATTAATCTTGCCTGTTCTGATACCTTCACCAATATCATAGTTATTTATATTTTTGGTGCCATCTTTGGTATTCTTCCCATCTCAGGGATTCTTTTCTCTTACTCTAAGATTGTTTCCTCCATTCTGAGGATCCCATCCTCGGGGGGGAAGCACAAAGCCTTTTCCACCTGTGGGTCTCACCTGGCAGTGGTCTGTCTGTTCTATGGAACAGGCCTTGGAGTGTACTTTGGTTCAGCTGTGTCACATTCTCCCAGAAGCAGTGCAGTGGCTTCAGTGATGTTCACTGTGGTCAGCCCCATGCTGAACCCCTTCATCTACAGCCTGAGGAACAGGGACATGAGAAGAGCCCTGAGGAGGCTGTACAGCAGAACTGCCTATTCCCAGGAACTGTAGCATCCACTTGAAATGCACAGTGGAGAAGTCCGCCAAACGAAAGTGTCAGAGCTGCCATCCACCCTGTTATTTTGCAGTTTCTGTACTTTAATTCTTCATCATGGAAGAGTGGAATTGGAAACGGATTAGATGGAGAAATAAAGACATTTTTGAATGTGCACAAAATTTTAGTCTCAGAAGAGGGGAAGGTAGGGAAATGCATGATGATAATGATTCCAAAGCAAAACAAATATATAGTGTCACAGCGTGGTGCACTAAAAAATGGTTAAAGGGGTAATTTTCTTCATTCATTTTTTTTACCATGATAAGGAATGAAAATAAAATGCAAATGGTATTTTAAAAATTAAAGACATGAAGTAAGTAAGTATTTGTAACACAATTCAGAATATATATATATATATATATACACACACATGCATATATATATGTACACTCATGATGGGGTTTCATTCACTCATATAGAATAATGAAATTATGCGATTTGCAGGAAAATAGGTGGAACTAGACAGTAACATTTTAAACAAAATAATTCAGACACGGAAAGATGCATATTGTAGGTTCTCTTTCATATGTGAAAACAATAGGGCAAAAGATTAGGAAAGAATTTCATGAATGTAGAAGGAAAAGCATTAGCATAGATGAACGGAAGCAGGAAGAGCAAATAATCAAGGATAAAGGGAGATGCTGAGAACAGCATGGACCAATATGTTGTTGGCATTAAGATATGAAACTATGTAATTAATATGAACCAGTAAACAAAGGAAGAATGAAACAAAAGAGCACACTTGATTCTTGCTTAGTACTAGAAGAGCCAAACTCTCTGTGGACATTTATTTCCCTTCTTTCTCCTCCACTATTATTAGGATGTTTCTAGAGACTGAGATCACAGGGAACTTGGTGGCTTATTATGAGCTCTGTGCATGGAGCTTCCAAGGGCTGATAATGGCCAATCCTCAGCCTGGTGGTTCAGGTCCACTGGACCGTGCATCTGTCTCCTTCTCCCATGATTGGCTGCACTAGGAGTCTCCTAACACTCACTGTATTCACCTGTCTTAAGGACAGAGCCTGAGCTGACTTTAGGCACTGGGAGAAGGGATTGGTGTTTATTCTTAGTCCTTGGCCATGATTTGGCAGAGGCTCAGTGGGATTCAGAAAGTGCTGAGGGAGAGCATGCATTGGAGATGGACTATCCAAACTTTTGTTTCCCTTCATCAGGAGAAAATATCATTTGGCAGATTTAAACCATGTGGAATGTGAACATTTTGCAATTTGTTGTGGAAATGTGATTGAGAAGTTTGTTTCCCTCTCACACTGGATCTGCTGCCCTCAAATCTCATCCATAATAGGGGAATTTTTTTCCTTCTACCTTGTTCTGTGAGCACTTCAAAAGGTTTGTGCTGGTGATGATAAGGATGAGGAAGGCGGACATCAACCATGACATCGTGATGCCTTATTCATGGCTTCTCAATGCCAGGTGTGGTGTTGCTGGTGCTGTATTTGCCTAGTTACAATGATTGTACATAAAAAAGAGGGGAGGGGTAAATTAAGTAAGCTAGACAGGAAGAAAAGACTGAAAACATGCTTGAAATGTGGTTCTTGAATGCAGACTCCTGGTACGTCCTCCCCATGAAAACCCAGACAGCCATCTCTTCCCTGCCCCACCCCCACAAGGGACCCCTTGCTCACTGAGGTTTTGAGGATCCTGAGAGGTCACAGGACAGAGTGCTGGCTAGTATTTGTGGCCTCTGCTGTGGGAAGGATGCCTACTGATGACATGCAAAGATGACTTAAGGGGTAGAGGCACAATAATCCAATACACATCTTTCCTCTTGCCCCAATCCAAGAAAGTTGTGTGTTCTCTTCACCCATCTCTATTCTTGTAAGTGGAGCATTGAAACTGTAAAGGAGATGCAAGTCACATGAGGATTCCATTCCTGCTCAGGATCTGCATATGGTCAAATCCTGTGCCTGAGACCTCCCTGTGTCTGAGATCTCAGGACCTCTTCTCAAATCCATCTAAAGGATGACAAGCAAAATATATTGGATGCATTGAATCCAGAGAATGACAATTTAATATGAGCCCTGCTGGCTGCACTTATTCCTCTAAGACACATGGAAAGCTCTTAGTATCTCTAAGATTCAGCGCTATCGTGTGTTTGATTTGTAACTGACACAGCTGCATTGTGAACACATGGAACAGATAGTAGGTATACATGTATATTGTGTTAGGAATATAAAAATAAGGGCACAATAACAAATATTACTAGTTATGATAGGACTAATGAGTATATTATTGGACTTAAATATCCTGTGACCTCAAGTTATGGCTCCCCTAGTTCCCTAGTACCACATTTCATTTTGGCCCTTATGAAGTAAATACTAAATATTTAGAAAGGAATGAGGAGCCTGTCGTTTCAGACTGCCCAGAGCTTATATTTTGTTAGAAGAGACATCCAAGATGAAAATCTATGAAAATGCTGTGAGACTCTTCCATGGTTCAAGGAAACAGAGCATGAGGTACAGGTACCCCATCCATCACCATCCATGCCTGTGTCTTCTTCCTTTCCATCTGAAAGGACCAGAAACAAGGTAAAACAGTACTTTCTTGCATCTCTATCATGTTTAGAAGGAACCTATTATTTTTCAAAATTACATATAACATTCAGTTATATGTAATTACAGAAGAAATTTCATAAGTATGAAAGAAAAGATGAGGCAGGTACTTGGGTCCTGAAACACTGAATTTAGAGTTGAGTGTATCACAAGGAATTCCCCTTTCCCATCTAACTATAATGCAGCAATTACAAAAAGGCAAATAATAAGAAGGAACAGCAGGCTGGGGCTGTAGCTCAGAGGTAGAGCACTTGCCTCGCATGCGTGATGCCCTGGGTTCGTTCCTCAGCACCACATAAAAAAATAAACAAAATAAAAATAAAGATGTTGTGTCCATCTACAACTAAAAAAAAGTTAGAAAAAAATAAAAAAGGAAGACCATTAATGGAGAGGAAGAGGGAGTGGGAGAAGTAAGAGGTAGGAGAATGGAATTATTGAGGATTGAAATGTAGCAAATTATGACGTATAGATATTTATGAATATATCAAAATGAACTCAACTGTTATGTAGGACCACAGCACACTAACAAGAATATTAAAAAGGAAAGTCAAGATCCAAGTATTCTCCTTCACATGCCATAGCTAGAAAGAAATGCAGAACAAAACGGGGATTTCATGGAGCTTACAAGGAGAAGAGTGCTGTAGAGAAAGGAGATTAAAAGGGATGGAGAAAGGATGGAAAGGAAAATTACTGGGGACTGACTGAAGTGGGGCAAATTATAATATATGATAAACCTGCTATAGCTTGTTATGTACTTAAAACTGCATGAAATATTTCAAAGGCATACTTCACATTCTAGTAGTTATACTCACTCACTGATGTAGTGTATTAATAATGCCAACTATGTGGTTGACAATGTCATATATCAGGTGCATTTAAATCATTTTGTTTTCAAACAGTGATGTCTACAAATGCCAGGAAAAGGACTTACTTATTAAATGATGCTTAAGAGGCACAAACAAAATGTGAATGATCACTTACAGCCACAAACAAGGTAATTAGAAAACTCAATAATATAAAAAACATATAAAAGAAACAAAAAATTCTCACTTCAGATTTGTGGCAACAACAATGATTTCTGATCATGAACTATCAATAGATTGCATGTTTAGGTAACGCAGTCCTCATCCTTATAGGTTCCTGATGAATATTCCAACCAGGGAAAATGAACTGTTTTCTTAGTAAAATGAGGGTATTTTGCTGCTTTAGTTGCCTTTAAAAGGGTAATGAAATTATTTTATGTGTTCTCTTATTTTCAAAAGGCTGCTTTTCCATAGGATCATGGAATAGTTGCTTCTAATACTTTTAGCTTTCTAACATTGTTTAGATGATGTCTCTAGACTAGAAATTATTCAAGAAAGAATGCTAAGAACTTTGTGTTTATCACAATGAGAAACAATACTGAAGGTGTTTTGCAGGTTGGAAGAGACATCCACAGTAAACCTGTAGACAGAAAAACCATGACTCCTTGCTCATATTATTTTTAAAAAATTTTCTTAATTTGTTTTAATTAGTTATACATGACTGTAGAATGCATTTATGCACTATGATATATCATACATAGATGAGATATAATTTCTCACTTTACTGAGTTTACATGTTGCAGAATAATATTGGTCATGAAGCCACATATATTCATACAGTAATAATGTCTGTTTCATTCTACTATCTTTCCTATCCCCACATCCCCTCTCCTTCCCTCCCATCACTTCCCTCTACCTAATCAAAAGTGACGCTATTTTCCCTAGTGCACCAGCCCTATTGTGAATTAGCATCCACATATTAGAGGAAACATTTGGCCTTTGGTTTTGTTGGATTGGCTTATTGTGCTTAGCATGATATTCTTCAACTCCAACTGTTTACTGGCAAATGTCATAGTTGTACTCTTCTTTAAAGCTGAGTAATATTCCAGGCTTTAGTTGCTCCTAATGTTTCAGATTCAAACAGTCATCTCCATGACATGCAGGGTTTAGGAATGTGGGGTGATCAAATAGATAGAAGTCTCAAATTGGAAATTCAAATACTTCTGGAAATGCTATTGGCCATAGCTTCAGAGCAAGGTGAATGTAATCCATACCTATTGATAGTGCACTTAAAATAGTAAAAAATGGTAATTAATGTTGGACAGATCTCATGATAATAAATACAAATATAATAAATGAAAAAAAAAGAGAGAGATAAGTGTCACAGAAGAATGGGTAGAGAATAGTGATGGGAGGGGAGGAGAGGGGATGGTGGATAGGGAGGGCAGCAGAATACAACTGACACTAGGATTGCTGTATGTGTACACATGGATGTATAACCAATGTGATCCTGCAATTTGTACACGTGGAAAAATGAGAATTTATACCCTATTTGAATCAAATGTATGATATGTCAAGATGATTGTATTGTCTTGAGCAACTAATAAAAAAAATTAAAAAAATAAATGAAAATATAATTGAATCTTAGAAAAGGAACAAACCCAGTGCAAAGTAGACAGAGAATCCTCCAGAGTAAAGAAGGAGCCCAAAACTTTGCTGGGCCTTCACTTTCTCTTCTTTTTTCCTCTGTTAATATTAAAAAGTCCCTAGAGGTTTGGATGACCTACACCAATTAGGTTAATTGGGACTTGTGCGTGTTGAACCTCCAAGGTCACATATTAAATAATGAGCCTGTTCCTGGAGCCTTCAGCTTGAGGTCTTCTGCCCAGTGGGCCCCAGGCCTCTGTGTCCTCCTCCCTTGGATGTCTGCATGGGGACGCTCATATCCGACACTGTGTTTACACCCAGGCTGAGGACAGAGCCAGAGCTTTCAGTGGGCAGGAGGCAGAGGAGCTGCCCTGGATGGGCACACCTTGGTCATGACCCAGCAGAGGAGCAGCTTGAACCAGTAAGTGTGGAGGGAGAGGGCGGTGGAGCAAGGCCTCTCAGAAACACTGTCTCCTCCCTGTCAGGACCGACATGAGGAAGTGGGTAGCAAAGTGGGGGACACTGATATGTAGAAATTCAGCTCCGATGTGTGTGAAGTTTGTGTCCTGGTTTGTCCTCAGAGGCCCAGGCAACTCAGCCAAAGTTTCATTTTGCAATTGAAGCTAATATCATTTTGAGTCTGTTGTTCCAACTTATCCTGTCCTGGGATCAGGAAAGTTAATATTCTGCCACATACATTGTCTTCTGGTGTGTGTGTGTGTGTGTGTGTGTGTGTGTGTGTGTGTGTGTGTATTTACCACTAAGTAATAAACAGAACAGGGCACTCTCATTCTGATTAGTGTGTGATGAGGGTATAAAATAATGATGAAATGCACTTAGGATTAGTAATGATAAAGTTAAACTTATATTTATCCATAACCATTTAGCTAAAATATCCTTTTATTTTAAGTTGCTGTTTTCCTATTTCTGTAACATAACTTGTTATTTTGACCTTATATAAGATCAAGGCACTGGGGATAATGCTCAGTTGGTCCAGTGTTTGGCTTGTATGCACAAGGCCCTGGGTTCAATTCCCAGCACCACACACACACACAAATGATCAAGCTGTGTGTTTAGAGAGGAATGCTTAATCTCCTTTCATTCCGGAATCCCCAGAGTTTAAACCTTGTTTGGCACAAAGGAGGCTTCAAATTTTTAAAATATTTCTGTTATTCATTGGATGGACTCCTTTTGGGGCACAGAGCTTGTCTATAATCAGTGTGCCCTGAACACACATGGTACCTCCTCTCTGCACTTGTTTCCCTTTCAGGAATGTCAAAACAAACAGTACCCAAGAGATGACAGCTCTTGCTTGTGTTTGTTTGTTTGAATATCCACATTATTCAGTTATTCAGAAACAATGACAGAGATACCCAAAAAGAAAGAGGAATAAAGAAAAGTGGGAAAGTAACCGTTTTTTTTTCACATATTACAGACTCAGCTTATTTGTACTAAATAATACACCCACAATTTCTATAGTTTTACATAGCAAGCTAATAGATTAAGAAACTTGAACATAAAATGTTGTAAGCAGCACCAAAGATCAATCTGAAATTAAGATAAAACCATTCCCAACAGTCTCATAAGACAAAGAGGAACTAGGTTCTGTATTGACATGATTTTTGTTTTAGATTATCTGTTTCCCACCTCAAACTGAAGCCCGCAAATCTTTCATGGATCATGAAAATGTAGTAGAGTATCATAGACTGCAAACAGAATTCCTTTTAATTGATTTTAAACGTATATGTTCAACATTAAAATTATACATATTAGTGGGATAACATGATGCTTTGAAACGTGTACACACTGCATAATTTTTAAATCAGGTTAAACATCTCTCTGCTGAAAAATATTTCTTTTTTTAAATTTTTAAATTTTTATTTTTTTAAAGAGAGAGGGAAAGGGAGAGAGAGAAAAAAATTTTAATATTTATTTTTTAGTTTTTGGCAGACACAACATCTTTGTTTGTATGTGGTGCTGAGGATGGAAACCGGGCCGCATGCATGCCAGGCGAGAGTGCTACCGCTTGAGCCACATCCCCAGCCCTCATTTCTTCATAGTAACAATTTTTCAAATTATCTTTTAAAAATGTTTAGTACAATATTGTCACCTCTAATCACCTTACTACTGCATTCATTTAAAATAATGAAATAGAATAGGAACTATTAGGGCAGAGTACACAGTGCATGTATATAAGTGCATACATCTGCACAAAATGTGTTTAGAATGTGTTTCTTACATTTTACCAGGGACCAAGAAAATAGTGTTGTAAGGCCATGGGGCCACTGTACATTAACAATTTTCCCTTACAATAGTAGGAAAAGAATTCAAATAATAAAAATTTGTTTTTTTCTCCATTATTTGGATATCAATCTCTTCATCTGCAAGATTAAATCTAAGAAGGAACTATTAAGACATAAACTGCAAATTATAGTCATACTATCTCAGACTCAAGAATCCACTGAATCAAACAGAATCTATAAATAGCTATTCAAATAATTTATTCTTACTTCATTCTTTTGTTAAATACTGACTGAGCACCAAGCCCTGCCCTAGGTGCCTGGGACACAGGAGTAAAACAGCCCAAGATCTCTGCCCTAGTGAAGCTTGGACTAAAAGAGACAGAAGAGAAGTCCAATATTGTGTGTGTGGGGGGCACTCTGAATGACCACGCCTTCCAGTCCTGAAGCAGGAGGCTCTGACCAATCACTGCATTTTATGGTGACTTGGGCATTGTCCCAGCTGGGATAGCAAGGCCTGTTCAGGTGTAGGTGTCACCTGCAGGAGTTGGGCTGCACTCCCCTGTTCCTTTGACATCCTACCCCTTACCTCCTCATTTGAATGGCTTCTTCCCAATAAAAGTGTTCAGCCCCTGCTCCTTTCTCTCTGACCACGGACCACTAAGGTCAGAGGAGCCGTCACAGCACCCAAAGTAAAAGGTGTGTCTGTGTGGTCATTTCAATATTATTCCCTATTCGAGATGATGATTCCTAAGTCAATAATCACATCAGGATTAGAACCAAATACATGTCATCTGTATATCTTTTACTTTACATGTTCATAGTCATTGACTGTATTTGATGATAGTTGACTTTTATTGAGACACCAAACATAGCTAATCCTAAAATGAAGCATGCATCAATTATTGGAATTAAAGTACCTCAATGCACGTATTACATGGAAGTTTTCATTTCTGTGATATGGAAAGAAAAAGGATTCCAAAATTTTTTTTTCACAGTAAACACTATTTAAATGCTGTTCCTCCCTGAACATATGATATGCATCATCTAAATAATTTGATGTAGCTTCATGGACTTCACAGAGATACTTCAATCCACAGGACTATGTGAATTAGTCCATTTCAGGAGCATAGGACTTCTATTGTGTAATATTTAGATAATTTTAGGGACTTTTTAGGTAAGTCTTAAAGAAAACTTCTTAAGGATATACACATCAGTACTGACATGAACATATCAAATAATAAATATACCTGCATTGGGCTGGGAGTCTAGCTCAGTGGGAGACACTTGCTAAGCATGTCCAAGGCTATGGCTTCTACCACTAGTGGTAAAAAAATAAGTAAACACAATTTTAAAATGCATCTACTCAATCATAAGAGCTATTCTTTTGGGGGATAATGTGAGTCTTAGAATGGATTCCTACAGAGAAATTAAGAAATAAAATATCATAGGTAAAAATTCATATTTCTCTCAATTATCAGGTCTGAAATGCATATTGCTAAATGTTGCTTTTAAATATGATTAAATTGGCTGCCATCCAATGACAGGGTGTCTTGATATTTTAAAATATTTACAGCTAAACATGTTGATAGAGGAGATTGCAATATAATAAAGATTAACACTGTAAGTTAAGAAGCTAAGAAATTATTGTCTCCACTTTAGACATGAGTAAATGGCCAAAGAGTATTTCCATTAATTCTCTCTTTGAATTTTTTTCTGAATCATATCAGGGTGTTTCCTCCAAAATAATAACCCAGAAAGGCTTTCAAATAGCTGAGGTAAGAGAATTGCATTCTAGTACAGAGACTATTGATCTGAAAGTCTTTTAAATGGTGTAAAAAGGGAGGGACTCACACAGGTTTGGGATTTTCCCTGGTTCTATAGTCCTCAGCCATACATGGGAGTGTTTAAGTTCAGAAAAAAAGGCATTGTTATTTGCAAGATAAGAGGAAATTGAGGTTTTTTTTTAAAGGCAAAGAACTGTTTTCTTCACTAGATATTTTATGAGAATTGCAAGGGACTGATACCAATAATGTGCATAAACCATAGAACTCCAAAGCAGATCCCAGCATTTCATTTCTGTTTCACCAGTGACATGTGAAGGGGACACAAAGGACACGTTTGTGTTCTCTGAAGACAGTGCTTATGTGTGTGGTGTTGAACACACTTAACCAAACTGTGGGAGCCACCAATGCTAAGGGTAACAATTCTATATTAAATTTTAAGTGGGGATGTCAATCTCAAGGAAGGGAGAATCTGAAAATTCAAGAAGCTGAAAAATCTCCTGGGCAGTAACGTTTTCTGATATAAACAAACAGCTTTAAGTAAGTTTTCAGCAAATACAATCCTAGCTCGTACACAGTGTTTAAAATAATTGAAATCAAAGGAATTGGTCTCATTGCTTGAGTATTTGATATCTACTTGATCACTTTTCCAACCTTATTTTCTTTTTCAGTAGTTGCCCAAGCAGAATAGAAGCACAAAACCTATCACGGGTCTCAGAATTCTATCTCATGGGACTGTCAGAGGACCCAGACCTGCAGCCCATCATCTTTGGACTGCTCCTGTCCATGTACCTGGTCGCAGTACTTGGGAACCTGCTCATCATCCTGGCTGTCAGCTCTGACTCCCACCTCCACACCCCCATGTACTTCTTCCTCTCCAACCTGTCCTTGGCTGACATTGGCTTCATCTCCACCACGGTCCCAAAGATGCTCGTGAACATCCAAACTCACAGCAGAGCTATCTCCTATGTGGGCTGCCTGACACAGATGTCTCTTTTTCTCATTTTTGGATGTGTGGATGCTATGCTTCTAACCGTGATGGCCTATGACAGGTTTGTGGCCATCTGTAAGCCCCTGCATTACCATGTCATCATGAACCCTCGTCTGTGTGGCCTGTTAGTTTTGGTATCTTTCTTCTTTGGCCTTTTGGAATCCCAACTGCACGATTTGGTTGTATTACAATTTCCCTACTCCAAGAGTGTAGAAATTGCTGATTTCTTCTGTGACCCCTCTCACATTTTTAGTCTTTCCTGTTCTGATCCCCTTACCAAAAACATAATCATGTGCTTGGTTGGTGCCATCTATGGTGTTCTTACTCTCTCAGGGATCTTTTTCTCTTATTATAAAGTTGTTTCCTCCATCCTGAGGATCCCGTCCTCAGGTGGGAGGTACAAAGCCTTCTCCACCTGTGGTTCTCACCTGGCAGTTGTTGGCTTGTTTTATGGAACAGGCAGTGGAGTGTACTTTTCTTCAGAAGAGTCATCTGTCACCAGGAAGGGTGCAGTGGCCTCTGTGATGTACACTGTGGTCACCCCCATGCTGAACCCCTTCATCTACAGCCTGAATAACAGGGACATTAGAGGTGCCCTGAGGAGGCTGCGCAGGAGAACTGTGTGATCGTAGATCCTGTGGCATCTGTTTGGAATGTATTCTGGAAATCAGCAAAACTGTACATCTAGACATTAGATCCTGCCTCCTTGATCACACTGTTTTGTAGATTAATGATGTCTTTGTGATGGTGCTTCACAGTGAAATGGGAGAGGACAGAAGGCACAGTGTTTTGTTTGCTTTGTTTTGTTTTAGGCGGGTACACACTTTAGTTAGGAAGATGGAAATTCTGAGAGAATGTAATCAGTGCCTGTGAATAGTGCATTGAACCATGTGAAAAGTGGTTACGTGCTGTAATTGTCTGACCACTATATTTTGAACATAAAAAGTGGATGTATCTCGAGGGGAAAAAATAAATTAAAATAAAAACAGTTAACAGTATATAAAAGATTTCTGCTGAGTACGGACAGACTCCAAATATATTGCAGACATTCATTTTCTCTTCTTCTTCCTCCACTATTGTAAGAAGTCCTTTGAGACTGGGATATTGTTGACCTAATTCTGATTTCTACACTTTGAGCCTCATGGTCCCCTGATGGTTAATAGAGAGCCTTCCCTCCAGTCCTGGGTCTTAAATCTCCATCCCAGGGTGCCCACATCTGTGCCATTTCACCCCTGGCTTTCTCTGTCAGCAAGCTCGAGTCTGTCCCTGACTAATGTCATTGATAGGCTGGAGTCTTCCCTGGGCACCAGTCATAGGATGGATTTCAAAACCATACTCTGTGTTCATGAACCAGCAGAGAAGCAGCACAACTCACTGAGAGAAAGGACGTCTCACTCCTGCTTCTCATCATGGAGACTGACAGGACCCTTTGGGCATTGATTCGGGAAAAGACCCACCTGCAGGTTTCAGCTGAGTTCTGTGAACCCTGATGGGTCCTGGGAATCCCATTCATGTTTCCCTCTCCTCTCACACCGATTCTCCCCACCCCTCAGACAGTTACCCATGAAACCAGGGTGTGGCTTCCAACAAACTGTTCCCCACGCAGAGCAAAGAATTATTATGAAAGTGATTCTGAGGACAAAGAGGAGAGTGTCTGTACCCATGAAGTCACGAGCTGATCTCGAGGGATTCCTAAATGCCAGTGTCTGAGATGTGTGTTCTGTGGTCACTCACGTCATTTCATCCACATAAACTGCCCCCTATTTAAGCCCCTATTTTGCTATTATTTTCCAGAAAAGAAAAGAATATAGCATTTTGTGTTCATAATATCAGGTTGCTTGGTAGAAACGAAGCCGGAGCTGTTTGCATGATCCTTCTGACGATCGATGTAGGCCTCTTCACCTTGACAGGAGTACCCTGGACAGTTCCCTGCTTCACCAGACACCAGCAATGTCACTACATATCTCCACAGAGAAAGCCCTTTCCTGCTGATATTCTTTTGGGATAACTGGTACAACATAGGGAGAGAAGTGTTTGGCACCTTCTGGATCAACACCAGGAAGGATTCAGAGAGATGCCAGGCTAGACTCACAGAAGGAGAAAATACACACTCATCAGCCCGAGTCTCTCTCTCCCCTGCTCCAGGACATCCTCCCAGCCATCCTTGACCTCTTGTTATAGCCAGGTGTCTCCATCTCCAAAGAAAACCTTATGATCACAATTTTATACCATTGCTGTTCAAAGTTGGCGGGAATTGAGAAATGTTCTTTGGACATCCCTGTGATTTAGAACATTGGACCTTGGCTTCTACTTTTCAATGATAGAAAGCAATGAAAAATTTAGCATATGAAATTGATGGCCTGCTTTGTTTTGAATGACCTTCTGTAATATGAGCAGGTGGTTAGCATATGTGAGTTGCGACTTTTTAATCTGAATTGATTTTTTCCTTGGTATAGCTGCATGGGTAGAAATTAAACATAAATGGGTACCCTCTATATGATTAATAAGTGATACATGTGTAAAATTAGCACAAAATTCGGTTGAACTATAACATTAAACTTCATTCTGTTCAACTAAACTATCCTGTGATTTGAAGTTATTCATTCCCTACCTCTGTAAAGGCATAAAGCCCTCTGTCCTTACATATAAATATGCTGTGTGTTTGCACAGGAAAAACTCAATCTACTTCATTTCCTCTTCCCCACACTCTAATCCAGTCACTATTTCCTATATCCTATACCTTGCTTGGCACACAAGAGGACCCCTAAATCTAACCTACTTTATAGACATGGAATAGACACTTGGAAACATTAGTTCGAAAGAATTGGCACAACTAATGTGGCCTCCAACACTTGGTGTTTTCCTAAAAGTAATGTGGAACAAAAGGGGATCTCATGTACCTAACAAGAAGAATATGGAGTCAAGAAAGGAGATTCAAGGGGATGGAGGTGGAGGGAAAGGGAAGTTCCTGGGGATTGAAGTGGAGCACATTATATTTGTAAACCTGCTGTAACTTGTTGTAGGCATAAACCTGCATAAAATATTTCAAAAAATTCTTCACATTCCAATATTTATTCTCACTGATGCAGTGTATTAATAATGCCACTTTTGTGATTGACAATATCCTATATCAGGAGCATTTAAATTACATATTTTCAGATATTGAAATCCACAAATGCCAGGGACAGAACTGACATATTAAATGATGCTTAAGAAATACTAACAAAATGTGAGTGACCACTTATAGCCACAAAGGAGAGAAATCAGAAAACTCATTAATATAGAAAAAAACTCAGAGTAGGTTCGTGGCATATTACAATGATTTCTTATTATAAATGTCAGCTTAGGTTAGGTTGCCTGTTTAGGTAAGGGAAACCTCACCTTTGTAGGGTTTTTATGAATATCCCAAGCCAGGGGAAATTGAACTGTTGTCTTACAGTAAAATGAGTGTATTCAGCTGCTATAAATGCCTTTAAATTGAATGAAGTTTTTCTTAACTGGGTAATAGAATTTATTTTATATGTTCTTATTTTTCTTAATAAACATTTATTTGTTTCAATTAGTTATATGAGAAAGTAGAATGCATTTATGCACTTTAATATCATACTTAGCTGGGGTATAATTTTTCACTTTTCTGTTTGTACATATTGTAGAATCACATTGGTCTTTAATCATGTATATATACATAAAATGATAATATGTGTTTCATTCTATTATCATTCCTATCCCCATATACTTTGATATTTTCTATTTTATTATAGTATATTTTTTAAAATAGTTTCTAATGATACCTGTATTTCAGACATGTCTGTTGTATATTTCCTTCTTCGTCATGAATTTTAGTAATTCAAATTTTCTTCTTTTTTCATTACAGTGGTTAAGGGTTCATCAATTTTATTTATTTTTCCAAACAACCAGGTTTTTATTTTGTCAATCTTTTCAATTGTTTCTCTTGAAGTCTCAGCTTTGGAAGACAGATTTTTCTGAAAATGGGTGCTGGTAATAGCTATAGAGCAAGGTGAATGTAATTCATACGCAACGATAGTGCACTTAACATGGTATACAAATATTAATTGTTGTTGGATAGTTCTCATGCTATTAAATGGAAATATAAGTGAATATTTAAAAAGAAAAGAAAAGACAGAACATCCTTCTGAATAGAGAATGAGTCCCAAACGTTGATGGGCTTTCATTTCCTCTTCTTTTTACTAATGATAATATTAAAACATCCTTAGAGGATTGGATGACCTGTGTCAACTTGGTTAATTGTGACCTGTGTGTGTTGAACCTCCAAGGTCACATAGTGAATAATGAGCCTGTGCCTGCAACCTGCAGCTTGAAGCCTTCAGCCCAGTGGGCCCCAGGCCTCTGTCTCCTCCCCCCATGGATGTCTGCATGGGCAAGCTCATATCTGACACTGTGTTTATACCCAGGCTGTGGACAGAGCTGGAGTCTTCAGTGAGCATGAGACAGGCTGCTGCACCTGACTTTGTCAACCGTGGTCATGATCCAGCAGAGGAGCAGCTTAAAGCAGTAAGTGTGGAGGGAGAGGATAGGTGGAGCAAGGCCTCTCAGAAACACTGTCTCCTCCCTGTCAGGACTGATGTGAGGAATTCGGTAGCAACAAGGGGCCAGTGATAGACAAATATTTAGCTATGATGTGTGTGCATTGTTTTGTTTTATGAGTTCCAGGCAACACATTCAAATTTTGCTTTTCTCCAAAACTTGTTGTACTTGCTGGAGACACCTCAACCATGAAGGCGTTGGGTCCCACCACTCTGTTTTTTTGGCATTGCAAATTTATTATGTAGAGGATGATGGCAAAGAGGAGGACTCTGGTCACCATGGCATGTTCACCGACAATCCAGGGTTTCCCGTGTGCCAGGCTCTGGGCTACAGTGCTAGTAAAGCTTGTTTCATTTCATGTATCTGCAGAGGTTTCCCCAAGACACTAGTGCATATTTTTTTCCAGAAAAGGAAGGAGAACAGCATTTTTTTTTTTACAACTATTATGAGGTAGACTGGTAAAGAAGAGCGAGGAGACTTTTAATGGGTCTGACTAAATACAGACAGAGGGCAGTTTCCAGGAGAATTCTGGCAAATGATTCCCTAAAGAACCTCAGGAGACATTTCACATCCCTGTCCCTCCAGGTCAATGACCCAGGACTACAGAGTCCATTTCCTGACTCCCCTATCAGGGTACCACGTCCTCTCCTGGTACCCTGGCCCAGGGTGCTCTCCCATTGTGAGTCCTGGCAGAACAGAGTGGACAGCAGTGTCTGGTATCTGCCACACCAACTACAGCAAGGACAGCTCAGAGTCACAGGCAGGGATCACAGAGGAGCAGGCACAGGATAATCCAGCAGAGATTCCCTCCTGACCCTCCAGAGTTTAAACATGTACCTCGGGTGTCCCTGTGGCTTGAACCTTTGGTTTACCTACAGAAATTTATGATCTGTGGGAAGTGATGAAAAATGTCAGTGCAATTGGAGCGAATCTGTGCTCCAACTTGTGCTGTCTGTGGCTCAGGGAAAGTTAGTACTCTGCCACTCAACATTGTCTTCTGGAATTTTTTTTTTCTTACAACTGCATTGAGTAAGCAATAGAGAGAAAAGAGCACTCCCAATGTGGTTAATGTGTGACGATTGTATAAAATAAGGGTGAAATACATTTAGGACATTATTACCAGTAGTAATGATATATTCAAGCTTATGTGCATCCATACCATTGAGCTAAAATATCCTTTTATTTAAAGTTACTGTTTCCTAATTCTGTAACCGGGCATGTTATTTTGTCCTTCTATAAGATCATGCTGTGTTTGGAGAGGAATGCCTAATCCCCTTTCACTTCTGATTCCTCAGAGTTTAACCCTTGTTTGGCACAGAGGAGACTTAAAAATTTTTAAATGTCTTTGTCAAACATTAAATGGACTCCTCCTTGTTTACAGAGCTTGTCCATAGTCAGTGTGGCTTCATCACACTTGGTACCCTCCTCTCTACACTTTTATCCCTTTCAGGAATGTCAAAATGAACAGGACACAAGAAATAACAGCTCTTTCTTGTGTTTATATGGTGTGCACATGAGCTTCTACATTGTACAGTTATTGAGAATGATGAAAGAGACATCTATGGGTAACCAAAATATGAAAGAGGACTAAAGAAAGTGGCAAGTAATCTCTACTTGATGAGTTATAACTTGGAGTTACCTCATTTCAGTATTTGCTAGCATTTTGAAAATGTTTTTTTTTAATCAATAAACTCACTTCCATAAGGATTGAATTCTTTGCATGTTAAAACAATAGATGGCTAAATGTTTATTAGGTCCAGTAGTGTCATACATGCTTTGTATGTGGAAGATAAGGGTGCTTTCATCCCCATTTGCATTAAGCAGTATGCACCCAGGGAGGTGGAGAGATGTACACACACTCCACATATATTGGCAGGTCAGTGAGCTAAGACTGAAATGTGGATGTGTTGACCCCCGTCTTAGGATGCTGTGTCCTTTACTGAAATAAAAAGTAAAAATATTATTCTGTATGGAAGATGACATTTCTTGGTCAATAATCACTCAGGATTATTACCAAATATACATTAGCAGTATTATTTTATTTATACATAATTCACTTTATAAACTAAAAGTTAAATGATTTATTTGACCAGAACTGATTTGAATTAAGACACCAAACATAAAAAATAGTAACATGGAGCATGTATCAACTTCTGGAATTAAAATAACTCTATGCCCATATTACTAGGAAATTTTCATTTCTGTGATAGGGAGACAGACATAAGAACTTCTATTTTTTTTTGCAACAATAAACACTAGTTAAATGTTGTTCCTTCTCAGGATATAATGTGTATCATGTAAATCATTTGAAATAGCTACATGCACTTCACAGAAACACTTCAATTCACATGCCTACAGGAATTAGTCCATTTCAGGGACATAGGATTTTGACTGCATGATAGGTAGATAATTTTAGAGTTTTTAGGAAGGTCTTAAAGAAAACTGCTGATGTATATACAAATTAGTACTGACATGTATATATCAAATAAAAAATACAACCACATTGAGTTGGGGGTGTAGCTCAGTGGGAGAGCACTTGCAAAGCATGCCTAAAGCTCCTGCTTAGGCCCCCAGTGCTAAAAGTAAATAATAAAAATTTAACATGTATCTATTGACTGGTAAGAGATATTTCTTTGGGGGAGTAAGTGTGTATGAGAATGTGTTCCTGAAAAGAAAAAAAGGAGTGAAATTTTATAGATGGCAGTCAAGTCTCTCTAAATCACCAGGTCCGAAATGCATTTTGCTAAACGTTTGTTTTTTAATATGTGAAGTGGGTCTTTCGACAGCACAAGTACATAGTATTATATATAGTATATATAGTACATAGTATAATTTCTACATACTGGCAAGAATTCTAAGGCACTGATTCTCAACCCTGGTGTAGGAAAACAACAACAATATTTTAAAATATTCACAGCTATATATAGTGATAAAGGAGATTACAATATAAAGAAGAATTGTAATACCAGTTTTATATTAATACTAGATGCTGTGAATATATTGTCTCCATTTTTATATGAGTAAATGCCCAAAGAGTATTTATCATATTTCTGTTAATTTCTTCTTTTAATTTTTTTGCTGAATTATCACAGTGTTCCCTCCAAAATAATAACCCAAATGGCCTTCAAGTAGCTGAGGTAAAAAAAAAAATGCCTCCAAGGATAGAAAGTATTGATGTGAAAGTCTATTAAATGGTGTAAGAAGGAGGGACAAACTCACACAGGTTTGGGGGATTTCCCTGGTTCTACAGTCCTCAACCATTCATCAAAGAGTTTAAAACCACAATGAGGTGTTAACCACAGGACACTGGACATTAATTAAAAAAAAAAAGAACTGTCTGCCTCTGTAGAAATTTTATGGGGATTGCAAGGGTCTGAAACAAATAATGTGCATAAAATATAGAATTCCAAATTATGTTCCAGCATTTCATTTCTGTTTCAATACTGACATGTGCAGGGCACACAAATGCTGTATCTGTGTTCTGTGATGCTAGTGCTTGTGCATGTAGTTAAAACACTTATTAAATTGTGAGGGCCACTTAAGCTAAGGGTACAAGTTCTATATTAAATAATTTTTTAAAATACAAAGAAATTTGAGCAGGGATGTCAACTCCAAGAAAGGGCTAATCCCAAAACCCAACAAGCTGAAAGTCTCATGGGCAGTAACATGTTTTCTGATGTGAACTAACAACTTTAGTAAATACTCACTGAATACAATCCTAGCTCTTAGATGGTGTTTAAAATAATTGAAATCAAAGGAATTGGTATCATTGTTTGAGTATTTGACATTTACTTGTTCCCTTTTTCAACCTTATTTTGTTTTTCAATAGTTGCCCAAGCAGAATAGAAGCTCAAAACCTATCACGCGTCTCAGAATTCTATCTCATGGAACTGTCAGAGGACCCAGACCTGCAGCCCATCATCTTTGGACTGTTCCTGTCTGTGTACCTGGTCACAGTGCTGGGGAACCTGCTTATCATCCTGGCCGTCAGCTCTGACTCCCACCTCCACACCCCCATGTACTTCTTCCTCTCCAACCTGTCCTTGGCTGACATTGGCTTCGTCTCCACCACGGTCCCCAAGATGCTGGTGAACACCCAGACTCACAGCAGAGCCATCTCCTACATGGGCTGCCTGACACAGATGTCTCTTTTTCTCATTTTTGGATCTATGGATGCTCTGCTTCTGACTGTGATGGCCTATGACCGATATGTGGCCATCTGTCACCCTCTGCATTACTTAGTCATCATGAATCCTCAACTCTGTGGCTTCTTAGTTCTTGTGTCTTTTTTGGTTAGTCTTTTTGACTCCCAACTTCACAATTTAATCATCTTACAATTTACTAACTTAAAAAGTGTAGAAATTTCTAATTTCTTCTGTGACCCTTCTCAACTTCTTAACCTTGCCTGTCCTGACACCTTCTCTAATAACATCCTCAAGTATTTTCTTGGTGCCATATATGGCATTTTCCCCATCTCAGGGATCCTTTTCTCATACTATAAAATAATTTCCTCCATTCTGAGGATCCCTTCCTCACAGGGGAGGTACAAAGCCTTCTCCACCTGTGGCTCTCACCTGGCCGTTGTTTGCTTGTTTTTTGGGACAGGCTTTGGAGCATACCTTGGATCAGCTGTGTCACATTCTCCCAGAAAAGTTGTGGTGGCTTCAGTGATGTACACTGAGGTCACCCCCATGTTGAATCCCTTCATCTACAGCCTGAGGAATAGGGACATTAAAAGTGCTCTGAGGAGGCTGCACAGCAGGACTGTCTAAACCCAGGACATTTGGTGTCCAGCAGCAGGGTATTTTGGAAAATGTAGTGAAGTCAGACATCTAGTCCTTTCAATCTCATCTCCTTCAAAATATTAATGACTTTAATTTGTCATCACAATTCATATAAGAATGGTTGTAACCAGGATTGGGAAAGGAGGTCTGGGGAGTTTTCAAAATGGGAACAAAATATCACTTTGAGTTGGTGAAACATTTCTGGAGATGGATGATGATGATAGTTTGACAACAATGTCAATGTAATTAAGGCTGTTGTGCTGTGTACTTGAAAATGGTAAAAACTGTAATGGTTTTGAGATTTAAATTTACCACAGTTTATTTTTCTTGCCTAATTTCTCTAACAAATGTTTCAAGGATGGTATTGAATAGAGGTGATGGCAGTGTGCATTTTTGCCTTGTTCCTGAATTTGGGAAGGAAGAATAAAGAAACATAAATCATGTGGAAGAAGTCTAATTGTCTATTTGCTGATGATATAATCCTATTCTTGAAGATCCTAAAAAATGCACAAATGGTTTCTTTTTCTTTTTCTTTTTTCTTTTTTTTTGGGTTTGCTTTAGTATATTGAATATCTTTGTAAAATAAACTATGAGAAAGCCATTCTAATTCAATGGGAGAGATGCTGAAAGATTCAAGTTTATCACCCATTATTAGCAATGTAAAACAGAGGGAAAGATCCGTGAATTATGCCTGTAGAATTCTGCCGCCATGGGAGAAGGGTCAAGCCGAAAGCCATCAATGGGAAAGATGAAGAAAGATGGGCTCTCAGAGCAGGGGTTTCTGGCTAAAAGCTGTTCCTTGCTCACTGTGTCAATTTTTTTCCCAGCCCCCTCAGGCTGATTCTTTAGGCTAAGATGGTGGAGATGGTGTTTGCTGTAGTAGAGAAAGAAAGTGGCGGGCTGAACCCAGGGGTAGTGCTAAATAGCTTCCCGAGTCACGCTTGGCTCAGGCTTCTCCAGGGAAGATGGACAGAGGAGCTAGAAGTCCAGGTGGCAGGACATGCCTGGACAGCAAAGAGAGAGAGTCTGCAATGCCCATACAAGGGACAGCAGTCCAAACCCTAACTTGCATAAGCAGATGGAGTCTGACAAAGACTTGCCCTAAACTGTCTCCCCTGTGGGACTGACCTAGCCTGAGTAAGCCCTTGGTGGGCAGCCTGGGAGAGCGGGGTCAGGGTAGCCCAGTGTTGGACAGGACACCATGGGAGACAGACCCCCATGTGTTTTCTGGCTCATCTCCATCTCTCAAAGCTTTTAGACATGCACACAGCTGGAGGAGATCTCCCTGGAGGAGAACTTTGGAAAGCTCCCTCTAGTGAGACTGGGCAGGGGTGGCAGGGTTGGGGTGGGGACTGCCTTGAGAAAGCAGCTGAGGAAAGGTTTCTTGAGCTTGTAAACATATTGAGCAATTCTGTAGTATACAACATCAGCACACAAAACCAGGTGCTTTCTTACATGTCAATAATGAATATGTGGAGAAAGAAATCAGCAAAACAGTTCCATTCACACTAGCCTCAAAAGATCTTCAGAATTAATTTAACCAAAGAGATGAAAGACCTCCAAGAAAAGTATGGAAGGCTGGAAAAAGTAAGAGAGAAGACACCAGAAAATGGAAAGCCCTCCCATGTTCAGAGTTAGGAAAAATTAATATTGTTAAAATGGCCACGTTACCAAGCAATCTACAGGAGTCAATGCAATACTCATCAAAATATAGTTCTGAGAAGAACTGGAAATAACAGTTCTAAAATCTGTGTGGAAGAACAAGAGACTCAGAATAGCCAATGCAGCTCAGATGCAGAATAACCAAAGCAGAGTAGAGCTGGGGGCATCACAATACTCAATATTGAAATACTGAAATCCTTCGGGATTTAGATAACACGGATCAATTTGTCTAATTATGGGCTTTTTGCATTGAACCTCCAAGGTCATATGAATGTCAATTATCAGCCTGTAGCCCTTAAGCTTGATCTTTTTGATCCACTGGCCTCCATGATCATGTTTCTTCCTTCCACGGTTCTGCATCAGGAAGCTCCTATTTGAGACTGAATTTGATAGCAATCTTAGGGACTGAGCATGCACTCAATGGGCATCAAGCAGGAGAGGGGCGTTCGATCTGTTTTCTTTGGTTATAACCCAGCAGAGATGCACCATACACTAGTGAATCCTGAGGTAGACATTGGATGGAGGAAGGTCCATTAGAGAACACCAACATGCTAAATTTCATAATCCATTCTCCAAATGCCACAGAAAAAATGCCACAATTAAAATCACATGACTGAAGACTTGTGTTTCAAAACAAGATCCTCATAATGCCATCCAATCCAAACAACAGAGGTCATTCCTTGGGCTTCTACTATTTAATGTGTGGTTTGTGGATGACTTGCTTAAGAGAACTGAAAGGCAGGAAAGAAGCAGGGAGGCCCATGTTGGGGTTGAGGGAAAGAAAAATGGGCTTCTAGAAACAACAATGATTTCAGATTGGAGAATATTGCTCCAGAAAATAGAAAGGACTAATGAAAAAATAGAAAAAATGAGATTAGAGAGGATATAGGAGTATAAAAGACAGGGTGCTGTCCATGCTTTGGATGCTTTGGACACAGGCATCGGGCATTCTCTTCCTCTTAATTAAGAAATGTAGGTGTGTGTAAGGAGGTGAACGATACATCAAATAATAATGAAATAATCCCAAGATCATTGGGTTGCTTTCAACTATGAAATATTACTGAGGGTGTATGGACCTCAGCCTGAATACTTTAATCATAAATATTTTGATTAAAAATATACACAGAGATCTGGGGTTGTAGCTCAGTGGCAGAGCACTTGCCTAGCTTGTGTGAGGCACTGGGCTCCATCCTTGGCACCACATAAAAATAAACAAACAAAATAAAGACAAGCTGTCCATCAGCCAATACAAAAAAAAATAAAAATTAAAAAAATAAAATACAGTGTTTGGGCCTGCATGTTTCCTTCTTCTTGTCCTCTTTTCTATTTAGAAGGTATATAAGCAATATAGAAGCATAGGATCTAACATGTGTCTCAAAGTTACATCTCCCGGGACTCTCAAAGGATCCAGAACTACAGCCCACCCTCTCTGGGCTGTTCCTGTCTATATTCCTGGTTGGGTTGTTTGGGAACCTGCTCATCCTCCTGGCCATCAAATCTGATTCCCCCTGCCCTCCTTCATATATTTATTCCTCTCCAAAGTGTCATTAGCATGCACTTTTAAATCTCCACCATCCAAAATAAGACTCATCGCCTATGTGCACTTCTTGACACAGGTCTCTTTTTATCATTATTGGGTACATAGTTGATTGTCGGAGACCAGCTCCAACAGGGGGTCTCAGGAGACGAACGGATGGTGAGGAGTCGGCGAAAGAGGGGGTGGAGAAACAACACAGACACCAAAGTGAAGGTGTTGATCCCAATCTTTACTTGTGAAGTTGATCATATATACTTTTCATTTTGGCAGGCTTTCAGTATTTTGTGGTTACAAAACAGGAATCATTATTCAAACAAAACAAAATATTACGTAGCTACAATTAGAATAGAAGAATGTATCTTGGCTTATGCATAAGCAAGCATTTGTACTTTCAGTTCGCGTTTTGCTTTGAGCAGTTTCTGCTTAGTTAACTTTTAATAATAGTTACAAATGTCCCAAATTATTGGCCTATACCTTGACTATTCTTTCTTGACTTACTGACTGGAACCGGTGCCATGGTTACGGCAAGGGGTTGACTTGTTATTACTTTTAATCAAACAAGAGTAAGAGCACAAACCATTGTGCACAGGAACAAGAACAAGTTGCCCAGTACTAAGCACTAATCTATCTTCTTAACATTAATTTTTCTTCTCTAGATTTTAATTTAATTTCTCAAAAACTTCCTTGACAGGAATACAGGGAGTTTTTCTTTAGACATTAACAATTTACACTCCACAGCTGAATCATTGCATTTAGAGCAAACAGATCTATGCTTTAGAAGTAGTTGCATTATTGGTAAAGTCATGATTTTTCCTTTATACTTAATGGTCATATGAGAAGTTGCAACTATACTTATTAAAGGAATGCAAAAACAAATCAGCCCATTCCCAGAAACATACTGCGCTCCTCCAGAGGATGGACGCCTTGCGCCATCCACCTCAGTAGGGCCTTGCCATTGCCTGAGTCAGGGGAGGGGCGCAGCAGTTGATCTGCTTCTGTGTTGGCCTATGACAGCTTTTTGGCTTTCTGTCATCCTGCATTACCCAGTCATCATGAGCTTTGGCCTCTGTTGCTTATTAATTTTTATGTCTTTTTGGTTAGCCTTTTGGATTATTAGCTGAAAATTTGGTTGTCTTACAATTTACTGACTTCAAGGGTGTGACATTTTCTAGTTTCAGCTGCTTTATCTTACCTGTTCTGACACCTATTCTAATAATATTGTAAAGTATCTTATTGTTTATATTTATGGCTCCCCCCATCTCAGGATCCTGTTTCTTAATGTAAAATTATTTCCGCTATTCTGAGAATCCACCTGTGGGTAGACAAAGCCTTGTCTGCCGGTGGATCTCATCTGTCAGTTGTCTGCTTATTTTTCAAAACATGCATAGAAGTGAACCTCAGACCAGCTATATCATTTTCTTCTTGAAAGTTTGTGATTACTTCAATGATGTACTCCTCTGCTGAATCCCTTCATCTGTGGTATAAGGATCAGGGACATTAAAAGTGTCCTAGGGAGCTCCACAGGACCTGTGGCATCCAACTGGAATATATATTGTAAAATGTTGCAAAGCTAAATGCCTAGTCCTCTCCCTTTAGCCTCCTTGGTGACATTATTTTTGTAGTTCCATGGCTTTAATTTCTTGTCAGGAATCATAGGACACTGGAGTAGCCACTGCTGAGGAGGGTGTTTTGGGGAGTTTTTAAAATGGAAACAAAGCCTCCATTTGCAAACGTGAAAATTTTCTGGAGATGGATGGTGATGATAGTTTACTGCAATGTCAGTGTAATTATTGCCTATAAATGTGCACTTGGCAGGGAAGAAATTGCATTTTCCCCCAAATATTGATTTTACTGTAATAAAATGTAAATAAAAGCAAAATTCACTCCTAAACAGAAATTAAAGAAATTAATTATACCCAGGAGATTGTTTTTCAGTAGTGGAAGGACTACAAACACTTTTTGACATTTTCTCCTCCTCTTCCTCCACCATTAATATGAGGAAGTCCTTAGAGTGGGCCAATTTAAGTAATTATGAGCTTTGAGCATTGAGTCTCCAAGGTCATATAAAAGTGAATGTCAGCCTGTGTCTCTAGTCCCTCAGCTCAATGGCTCCAGTCTAATGTATGCTGTACCTATGTCTCTTCCTTCCATGGTTTGGATCAGGAGGCTGTGCTGATATCAATCCTGAAGCCTGAGCAGGTCATTTACTACCAAGCAGGGAGGAGTGTTGGAACCACAGTCCTTCATCATGACCCACCAGAGACACAGGGAAAATCAGTAAGTGTAGGAACTGAAGGATGGAGGAGGGACTACCCAAAGCATTGTTTTCTCTTCATCAGGAAAGTGAAAATATCTAGGCAGTTGTATTGGAGAAGAATAATGTGCAAAATTTTACTTATGAGTACTCTGAGTTTGCATATGTGATTTTCGCAAGAGAAATCTTTCCTCCCACACTCTGCTTTCCATAGCCTGTTATCCACCATAGCAAAAAAAAAATATGCACCCTTTTCAACTGTGTCCTAAGCACTGAGATAGTATCCATAGCCTCGTGAATCTTTATTGGAGAATTTTGAGTGCCAAGTGCTGAGCTATGTGATCCATGTAGATTGTTTGAATTTATCTGCAAAGTTCTTCCCAAGTTATAAGTACTACATTATTTTTACAAAGACCAAAGGAGCACAGCTGTTTATGTAAATTTGTGCTAGGTGTTTAGGTTGGGTAGAATATTTACTTATATATGGTGCTGAGGATCTAACTCAGTAGCTCACACATGCTAGGCAAGCACTCTACTACTGAGCCACAACCCCAGCCTCTGATGTTAATACTTATATGATAATACTTATATGATAATCAAAAAAGGTTAGAACTGAAACTGGGTTTGGGGGGCATATAACTGGTGTAATGAGAGTGATTATGATGAGAAAAATAGTGCTGGATGGGAGCATGTTATCATAGATTATTCTATGAAAAACCAAAGAGGAAATTAAATTCTGTGCATGCATGATGATGTCATAGTGAACTTAATTGCCAGGCATGGTAGAACATGCCTGTAATCCAGAGGCTTGGGAGGCCAAGGCAGGAGTATTGTGAGTTCAAAGCCAGCCTCAGCAAGGGCTAGGTGCTAGGCAACTCAGTGAGACCCTGTCTCTAGATTAAATACAAAACAGGGCTGTGGGTATGGCTCAGTGGTTGAGTGCCCCTGAGTTCAATCCCCAGTTTAAAAAAAGATAAAACAAACTCAGCTGTTATGTATAACTATTAGACATTAATAAAATCATTAAAAAATCCTGCAAGGGATGGATAGATATGGGGCTAATATAAATAAACTTGTATAAAATTTTTAAAAAAGTCAAAACTGTTTTCTAGTATTTCATTATTTTTAAATCACCGACAGGCGCCATGTGCACTAATGCTATGATTTTGGTCTGTGACATCAATGATTATGTACAGATATCAAACCATATTTCTTAATATTTGAGTCTATCTAGACCAAGGATAAGAGGAATATATTGATTGCTTTTCAAAAGATAAACAGTGTATGACCAAGGTCATAAATCCATGGAGGCAAATAAGAAAACCTAGAAGTGATAAAATCCCGGAAGAAAACTGGTCCCTAGGAATGTGTTCTGATTATGAATTTTCATCTTTAATTTAATGTTCAGATCATGCAGTTCTAGCTCTCATGGGGTGTTTATAAATATTCTTCATAAAAGGAATTTGTACCATTGTCTTAGTATATGGTAATGTATAATAGACTGCCTCTTAATTGCCTTTAATAAAGTGTGTTTTTTTTCTCAAAGAGGAAGCAATGTTTCTTATTATATATATATATATATATATATATATATATATATATATATATTTTTTGTTTGTTTGTTTGTTTTTTTTGTTTTTGTTTGTTTGTTTGTTTTCTGGAGAGTAGACTGCATTTTACTGTGGTCATTATCTTGCTATGTGGAGTGTTCTTGGTTTTCTAACATTGTTCATCTGAGTGTCTCTAAATCAGGCATGTAGGTTGGGTGTAGAGATTCATGACTGTAAGTCTAAGGGATTTGTCCCAAGTTCTTAGTACAAAACAAGGTGTAGTGGACTGTTTTTAATTTCCTCTTATTAAAATTACTTTTCTTTATAAGGAAAGCTGTTTTTCCCCATTTTTTTCTTAAAGCGTAGGCTGCATTGTGCAGTGATCATGAATGTATTCTCTCCACGGTCCTGGACTTCCATCTCTCTAAAGTGAGTGTAAAGTGAGTGTAGGAAAGAGTGAATAACACAGAGAACAATAATGAAAGAATGTATGAAGATTGGGCTTTGGCTACTAAGAAATGTTGTTGAAAATGTCTGGGAATCAGGTGTAAACACTTTCCTTAGGAATACTTGAATTCAAATGTGGACAGAGTGCTTGGGGCCTTCTGTATTTCTTTCTCTCATCCCATTTTCTTTTGCAAAAGCTGTCCAATCAATTCAGAACCACAGATCTCACAAGTGTCTCTGAATCCCATCTCCTGGGACTCTCAGAGGACCCAGACCTGCAGCCCCTCTTCTTTGGACTGTTCCTGTTCATGTACCTGGTCACAGTGCTTGGGAACCTGCTCATCGTCCTGGCCGTCAGCTCTGACTCCCACCTCCACACCCCCATGTACTTCTTCCTCTCCAACCTGTCCTTGGCTGACATTGGTTTCATCTCCACCACGGTCCCAAAGATGCTCAAGAATATTCAAACTCACAGCAGAGCCATCTCCTATGTGGGCTGTCTGACTCAGATGTCTCTTTTTATCATATTTGTATGTATGATAATCTGTATGATGATCTGCTTCTGACCGTGATGGCCATCTGTTACTCCCTGCATTATCCAGTCATTATGAACTCTTGCCTCTGTGACTTATAAGTTTTGGTGACTTTTTTTGTAGCTTTTTGGAATCCCAGCTGCACAATTTGATTGCATTACAGGTTACCACCTTCAAGGATGTGGAAATTTACAATTTCTTTTTTGTTCTTTCTGAAGTACTCAGACTTTCCTGTTCTGACCCCTTGACCAATAACATAGTTGTGTACTTTGGCAGTGCCATCTTTGGCCTTTTCCCATCTTAGGGATCTTTTGCTATAAAATAATTTCCTCCATTCTGATAATACCATCCTCAGGTGGGACGTGCAAAGCCTTCTCCACCTGGGGGTCTCACCTGTAAGTTGTTTGCTTATTTTATGGAACAAGCATTGGAGTGTACCTTGGTCCAGCTGTGTCACATTCATCTAGAAAGGTTTCAAAGGCCTCAGTGTTGTACACAGGTGTCACCCCCATGCTGAACCCCTTCACTACAGCCTGAGGAACAGAGAAATTTAAAACACTGTGAGGAGGCTTCTTTGTAGAATTGTCTGTTCTTAAAATCTGGGACATCAACTTAATGTTTAGTTTGGAATAACAATAAAATTTGACATCAATACCTATAAATCGTGCCTCTTTGGTCACCTTATTTTTTGGAGTTTATTAACTTTAATTTCTAACATTCATGGTAAGATTGCTGTTGTCAGCACTGGAGAGAGGCAGTAATGAGGTATGAAGGTTCAATTAGGAAAGATCAAAATTTATTAGAAATTTGTGTTGGTTATAGTTTTCTAACCACATGAATATAATTAATGCCAATGAACTGTGAAGTTAACAAGGCTTAAAATGGTACATTTAAATTGCACACGATAGAAAATATAAATAAATATGTGGTTCTCAAATGTGCAAAATGGTGACTTATAGAAAATAAAACTAGAAAATGTAGCACAAATAGATGGGGCTAGGCAAAACTTGTGATTTTATTTGAGGCACATTTTAGAAATCACATCACTCCAGGATGAAGTGTCATTTGAAAACTGTTCATCATTAAACTCACATTTTACATAGTGATGGGATTCTTTATTTGAATAATTCACTGGAGAACAAAATTATGTGATTTCTATGTATGAGTATACTCCAATGAAACCCATTTTTATGTGTTTATAATTTGGTAATTGGAAAAAAATAGAAAGGAGACCAGTACAATAGAGGAAGGGGATAAGGTGGAAGAGGAGGGTAAGGAAAGAGAAGGTACTGGGGAATGAGGTGGAGCAAGTTTTACTCTGTGGTGATAGTTTTCCAACAGTCATGTCACAATAAATCTGATTATTATGTACAATTATAATGTACCATTAAGATCACAAAATTAACAAAATTTCTTTTTTCTTTTTCTTTTTGGTACCAGGGATTGAACTCAGGGGTACTTGACCACTGAGCCACATCCCCAGGCCTATTGTGTATTTCATTTAGAGACAGGGTCTCACTTTTTGTTGAGGCGGGCTTTGAATTTGTGATCCTGTTGCCTCAGCCCCCTGAGCCTCTGGGATTACAGGCATATGCCACTGTGCCCCGCAATAAAATTTCTTAAAACAATCATATAATGTAAATAATTGTTAGACCCATTTTACACATGAGGAAATTGCCCAGGTCTGTTCATAGTATTTCCTGTAATTTTCTCTTTTTTATCTGTTTTCTATCAAATCAGAGTGGCCTGACAAAATAATAAACTGGGTTTGTCTTCAGGGAGCTGAGGCAAGAGAGTTCTAGTCCATGTATCAGGAAAAACTGACAAAAAATCTATTAAGTAGGTATACAGTTGGCACCAAAACTTGGGGTTTGGCATGTTCCCTGTTGCCAAAACCTTCAACCATAAAAAAGAGGCTTTATGACCAGAAAAAAATAAAAGTATTGCCAGGCTACTACAAAAGGGAGAACCAAAATGGAGAAAAATACTAGAAGACATCTTATAAACAAATATTTTACTGATATTTAATGAGTTGATCAAAAGGAAGGCTGTATTAAATAAAAATTTTCAAAAATATTCTTCAAATTTCATGATGACTTAATTATTGACAGGCAAAGTGTACGATAATTCCACATTTATGGTCAGTGATGTCTGCTTATGTGGGTTGACCAAATTATATTATCACAATTTTACGTCTACTGTGACCAACAATTCTAATCATATATTAAGTGATTTTTAAGATAAATCTTATTTTTCTGAGCACTTGCATCCAGAAAGGAGGGAAATTAGAGAACCTGAGATTAATAAAAATATCTCTTGGTTTAACACAATGCTTTCTGGTCGTAATTATGAGTCTTAGGATTTAGATAAGGCAGTCCTAAATAAAGAGGGTTTGTATCACTAGCACAGAATGAAATGAATTATATTGGGCAGCTTCTTAATTTCCCTTTATAAAATGATTTTTCTTGAAAGGGAAAGCATATCTATTATTTTCTATGTTTTTCTTCAAAGAGAACATGACCATTATCTCTAATGCTCTTGGCCTTCTATGCATGCTCAGCTGAGTGTCTCTAAAGTAGGGGTTTATGGAAGATAACACAGATTATAATAATGCAAGAGTTTTAAAAAGATTTGTTTAGTCACAACTGAGAAGTATTGTGAGGTGTATGTACCACGGTATGTGAATTCTTTCCTTTGAATACCTGAATTCAAAATGAATACTGAGTGGTGAGTGTTTGTTTATTTGTTCTTTTATCCAACACTCTCTATTTTCCCAAAATATGGTCAAACAATGCATTAACGGAGAATCTTACACATGTCAGAAAATTCTTACTCCTGGGCACCTGTGGTGGTTGAGATGTTCAGTCATCTCTTCTTGGATTGTCCATGTTCCTGCCCCTTATCCTGCCAACACCTCTGCAACCTGTCCTGGGTCTTAAAGATGACAGTGAATATCACAATCCACAATAGAATAATCTCTTTTGTGGGTTGTATTATACAGATGGCTTTTTTTCTTGTTTTTTAAAGCATATGCGATATGCTTCTGAGTAACATGGCCTATGGACTGTAGCCATCTGTCTCCCCTGCATTTCCCAGTCATCATGAACCCTCACTTCTGTGATTTCATAGTTTGGTGTCTTACATGGTAAACCTTTTGGCTTCCCAGATGCACAGTTTGATTATAATTTCCCTACTTTATGGATGTGGAAATTTCCAGGTTTTTTAGTGATCCTTCTCAACTCCTTAATCACACCTGACCTGATACCTTCTCTAATAACATTGTCAGGTATTCTTTTTTTGTACCATGTTTTTTTTTGCTTCTTAGGAAGTCTTTTGTCTTCTAAAAAATTTTTTCCTTGATTCTGAGACTCTCATATCAGCTGATAAACATACATGCTTCTGTCCTGTAAGACTCATGATTTCATGAGTTGTTGGCTTATAATGTGGAACCATCATTGGAGTGTTCCTTGGTTCAGTTTTGTCAAAATCTCTGAGATATTGCCTTAGTCATTTACATTTTGCTCATCCATGTCCTGAATCCCTTCATCTTCTGCCTGAGGAGCAAGTACATAAAAAGTGTCTCAAGGAGGCTCCACAGCAGAACTGTCTGGACCTGAGCAATCAGTTTAAATGTAGGGTGGAAAAGGCAACAAAACTACAAAAATAAACCTGGAAATCTAGCCTGCCTTTCAGTCACATTATTGCATAATGACTTCAATTTGTCATCCCTTTTGATGGGAGAATGTTGGGAGCCAATTTTGTGGCTGAGAGGACTTGCAAGTTTTTTACATCATGTAGAAATTTTCAGTTTGGCTACGGATGCTGGTGATGGATGCACCACAGTGTGAGTGTGATTAATGCTGCTGATCTCTGCCCTTGGCAATGGGGAAAATTGCCATTTTTAGAGGGAATGAAATTTCACCATCATAAAAATGGAACAAGGCAAAGGAAAAAATTAATGAAAGAAATGACAATACCCAGGAGCTTCCTCTGGTGTAGAGGAAGAGCCCAAGAGCTTTTGTGGACGCTGATTTTTCTCTTCCTCAGCTGGCATTGATATGAGGAGACTTTTAGAGTTTGTGGTAACCTGGACCAATTGGGCTAATTAGGAGCTCTGTGCATTGGGCTTCCAAGGTCATATAACAGTCAACAACCAGTCTGTGCCTGCAGCCCTTCAGTTTGATGGCTCCAAGTCCAGTGGGCTCCATCCCTGTGCCTCCTCCTTCCACGGTTGGTCTGCGTCAGGAAGCTCCTATCTGAGACTGCATGGATAGAAATCCTGGGGCAGAGCCTGAGGCTTCATTGAGTACCAGGCATCAGATGAGCTCTGGATCTTCACTCCTTGGCCATGACCCACCAGAGTCCCAGTGCAAACCAGTAAGTGCTGAGGGAGGTGAATGACGGAGGCGAATGAAATGCATGAAGCATTGTTTCCTCATCACCAGGACAGACATGCATTTTGGGAGGGCAGATGGGGGAAAAAGAATGGGTCAAATTTCAGTTACCAGGATTGTGAAGTTTATGATCTTGGTTGTTGTGGGGTCCTAGAAATCTCATTCAGAGCCTTGCTTTCCTCCCACCCTGGTTCTACTTCCCATGGACAGCTCTCAGACCATAACCGAAAGTAGGTCCCACTGAACTCTTTCCTAAGCTCTCCAAGACATTTATGAAGGCGATGATGAGGATGAGGATAGTGTCCATCACATCATGAGCCAATATTAATCGACCTTTACAGATTTTTAGCTTAATTAAATTTACTACTGAAATTCACCTTTTTTTGTGTTTAATAATAATTAAGCACTGTTGTGTGCCAGTCATGGGTGTGGGCATTTTATACATGCTGAGTGTTTTTAAATGATAAAATCTTCTTAACTAATTAACACCTCTGGCAGAATTGGAAAAAAAAATAATATCCAGGATTCAAATACATGCCTATCTGATCAAAATTTATTCTTTTAAATATTTTTACTGGATATATTAATGACACAGAATAGTGGGTTTCATTGTGGCATATTCATATATGCATATAGCATGATTTGATCAATGTCAATCCTCCCTTCCTCCATTCAGTCCCCCCTCCTCCCTTCTCCTGACTCCTGCCTGTACTCTGTCTCTCTTATTATTGGTATATTTCTGAGCTCCAGACTCTGTCTTTGCATTCTATATAAATTGTATCAATTTATGATGGAGTATGAACTGTATGAAGCATTGTTTCCCATAGTTTTCCCAATGTCAAAAATGCCACATTACTTTTATTTTTCAGGAAAGAAAGAAGCACAATACTTTTATGTAATTTGTAGTAGGATTTTAGGTTGATAATCTGAAGTCCTGTTTGAATTGAGGTTTGATTAGAGACAGAGCATTTGAGCAGATTAGGCAGGATGGCCTTGTCAGGCCTTGTCTTGCCAGGTGGCCTTGTCCCCTGTGAACATTCCCCTTCCCTGTCACTCCAGGATGAGACCCTCCTTCACTGTGCACTTCAGTTTGGAGGTTTTGGGTGGAGCACAAGACAGATCAGTGGGCGGCATCTGGTGCTACAATTATAGGAAGAATGTCTGAAATCACAGGGTGAATTCAGAGAAAAAGAAGACAGACACTCATTCAATATAGATCCCCTCTCTCGCCACCCCAGGATATCCCTGCAGCTGTACACACGTTCCTCATTCTTGACATCAACCTGATCTCAAAAGCAGTCTCAAGTTCAGGTCTTGATTTCATTACTACTCAGTAGTCTAGAAAGAATTTTAAAGTGCACCTGGGGTGGAATTGTAGCTAAGACCTCTGTACCTCTGCTCTCTTTTGGATTGTTGGGAACAATGAGCGGAAGGGGTGCATGTCACCCAGAGGTGGAGAATTCAGTTTTGAGTTCTGAGGGCTAAATTTCCATTGCTGTGATAAAGAACAGGGTACGGATTCTCTTAGCCTAGGCCTTGTCTTCTGAGTTGAGTTGTAATTGAGGCAACTGCATCAAGAAAGGTTTAAACAGATAAAGGATGCCCTGTATGTTGTTAATATTTGGTGAATATAATAAAAAATTCAGAGATTAAAAGCCACCGCTTACATGGCAGACAAGTTATCTACAATTGAGTGACACTCCTAGACCCAGGGATTTAAAATGGTTTGTTAAAAAGATTATAAAGTATATAAAATGGGAAAATATTGTCACCATGTTATAAATGAGAAAATTGTCAGATGTGCTTACATTGTTTTGGGCATTTTTCTCCTTTGCTTAGTTTCCAAACTATATCCTAGTGAAAGGTGATGAAATAACGAACCTGAGTTTCCTTCAGGTTGTTGAAGTAAATGATCTGCAATCCATGTTTCAGGAAGAATTGTCATGAATATGTCTATCTGATCAAAACACAGGGAATTAAGTTTGATAATGAAATCTAGAGTTTGGAGCTTTGCCTGGGGTCAAAGTCCTCCCTGAAAAGAATTCACTTTGTGATCAGAGAAACAGTGAAAGAGCATTGCCAGCTCACTAAAGAACAGAGAATCTAGAAAGAAAAGTCCCCCGTCTCTGTCCTTACCACAGAGTGGTGCTGCATTGATAGAGGGTGCAGGTGAATCAGTGTTGAGGAAAATGTTCAAAAAGATTCTCAACATTTCATTATGCTTTGACCAGTGACCAGTGCAGTGTGCACGAATTCTGTATTTGCTGTCAGGGATGTTACACATTTGTGTATTTTCTAAAAATGTTTATAAAAATTTGAAGTTCATCAAATCCAAGAATAGGAATTACAAATAAGTATTCATAGAATGCAAACTACATTTGAGTGGATATTTACTTGCAAAAAAAGGAGGGAAATCAGAAATCCAAGATTACTGAGAAGTCGCTGGGAGGAAATTGGCCCATAACACAGTTTTGATTATGAGCTATCAACTTTAATTTAGTATCAGTATCTACAGTCTTAAGCCTTGTAAATGTTTTCTAAATATTCTATGCATAGGAGTATCATGCCGTGGTTTTAGATAAAAATAGATACATTTGAGTGCTTTTTAAATTACTTTTTAATGATTATTTCTTCTGAAAATGAAAAGGCTATTGCTTACTGTTTATTTCTTTCTTAAAAGAAACAGAGAATAAATGATATTATTCTTTATCCAGGTTGTCTTTTACTGTGATTGGGAGCTTGTGTGTAATGTTATGGGTCTTTTGTGAGTGAGTGAGTGAGTGTGTGTGTGTGTGTGTGTGTGTGTGTGTGTGGTACTGGAGATTGAAACCAGGGCGCTTGCCCACTGTGTCACATCAGTAGCCATTTTTATTTTTATTTTTAAATTTTAAGACAAGGTCTCACAAAGTTGCTTAAAGCCTTGCCAAATTGCTGAGGCTGCCCTTGAATTTATCTCGGCCTCCTGAGTCACTGGAATTACAGGTCTGCACCACAACATCTGGCTTATGTTATTGGTCTTATAACATTGTTGAGTGTCTGTAATGCAGGTGTATGTAGAAGGAGCAGGAAAACAGAGAAACCAATAGTATGAGAGTTCCAAGATAGTTGGGTTTATCAATGAGAAATACTGCTGAAGGGTATAATGCACAAGTGTGAATAGTTAATATGTGAATATATGAGTTCAAAATACATACAGAACTGTGGGTGCCTGTTTACATGTTTCTTTTTCCCCATTTATTTCAAAAGGTGTACAACTAATATAGAAGAAAAAAATTTAACAATCATATCAGAATTTCATCTTCGTGGTTTCTCAGAGGACCCAGACCTGCAGCCCACCCTCTTTGGACTGTTCCTGTCCATGTACCTGGTCACAGTGCTTGGGAACCTGCTTGTCATCCTGGCTGTCATCTCTGACCCCCACCTCCACACCCCCATGTACTTCTTCCTCTCCAACCTGTCCTTGGCTGACATCTGCTTCATCTCCACCACGATCCCAAAGATGCTCACAAACATTCAGACTCACAGCAGAGTCATCTCCTATGTGGGCTGCCTGACACAGATGTCTCTTTTTGTCATATTTGCATGTATGGATGATCTGCTTCTGACTGTAATGGCCTATGACCGCTTCATGGCCATCTGTCACCCCCTGCATTATCCAGTTATTATGAACCTTCATCTGTGTGGATTCTTAGTTTTGGTGTCTTTGTTGTTTTCACTTTTTGAATCCCAGCTTCATATTCTGATTGCATTAGAGTTTACCCGCTTCACAGAGGTGGAAATTTCTAATTTCTTCTGTGACCCTATTCAAGTTCTTAGTCTTTCCTGTTACAACAACTTCTCTGGTAACATGATCAAGTATTTTCTTGGTGCCATCTATGGTTTTCTCCCAGTCTTAGGAATCCTTTTATCTTACTATGAAATTGTTTCCTCCATTTTGAAGATCCCATCTTTGAGTGGGAAGTACAAAGCCTTCTCTGCCTGTGGGTCTCACCTGTCAGTTGTTTGCTTATTTTATGGAACAGGCATTGGAGCATACCTTGGTTCAGCTGTGTCATCCTCACCCAAGAAAGATGTGGTATCTTCAGTGATATACAGTGTGGTCACCCCCATGCTGAACCCCTTTATCTACAGCCTGAGGAACAAGGACATTAAAAATGCCCTGAGGAGGCTCCTCAGTAGAACAGTCTAATCTCAAGAATTTTGACCTCCACTTGATAAGTAGTTAGGAAAATGCAATAAAATGAAGCAAATAAATCTGTAAATACTGCATTATTAATAATATTTTTGTAATTTATTGGATTTTATGTATCAAGATATTTAATAGCAGATTGATGGCTGTCATTTTTGGGAGAGATAAATGGGCACTTTTAATTGGAATTTTCAACATTGTAGTTGTGTGAACATTGAATGTGAATATCTGTTTGGAAAATGGTACAGTTTGAATCTGTTCTGTCTCTAAAAGACTCGTGTGTTGAAGGCTTGGTCCAAAGCATGGCTGTGTTCAGATGCTGGGTGAGAAATGGGTGGTTCATGAGAGCTCTGACCTCATCTGTGGATTAGTCCACAGATGAACTCAGAGCTCAGTGGATTTCAGAGAGGTGTGAGAAACTGTAGGAGGGGCCACATATCTGGAGGGAGGGGGTTCTTGTGGGAGGGCCTTTGGGGTATGCAACTTTTTCTTAGCCAATTTCTGTTCCTTCCTTCCTCCCTCGCTCCCTCCCTCCCTTCCTTTCTTCCTTCCCTCTGTCCCTCCTTTCCTTTCATTCTCTCTCTCTCTTTCTCTCTCTCTCTCTCTCTCTCTCTCTCTCTCTCTCTCTCTCTCTCTCTCTCTCTCTCTCTCCCTCCCTCCCTCCCCCCTTCCTCTGTCTCTTCTTCCTGGCTGATATGAGGTGAGCGGCTTTCCCCTGCCATTCCCTTCTTCTATGATGCTCTGCCTCACCTCCAGCTCTAAGCAATGGAGCCAGCTGACAATGGACTGAAATCTCTGAAGGTATGAGACAAAATAAGCTTTTCCTCCTTTATGTGATTTTTTCTTTGGCATTTTGTCACAGTAACAGAAAGGTGATTAACACAGAGGTCATACAATTCTTGTGTATCCACATATTATATGAAATCTCACTTATATGCTATGAATCAGTGCACAAGGATTTTGCAATGTTTATTGTAATAATGAACTAAAAAAACTAGTAATGTTTGTCTCTCAGTTAATGTTGCATAGCAGTTTAAAGTCTTCAAAGTAGATATATGTACCTTTTTAGGGAAAATTTAAACTACATGTTGAAACAAATCAGCACATTGCAGGGCAATACGTATTTTGTTGTATATTCCCTAGGTGAGATTTAGGTACTCTTTAGGCATGTGCTTAAGAAAACTATTTATGTATACATAAATAAATGCAGACATGGAGATAACGGCAGGAAAATCCACCCTTAAAATTTCTGAGAGTAGTTGCTTTTAGGGCAGAGATGTGCAGGAGAATAGTGTCAGGCAGAGATGCCAAGAACTGAAATTTTATATGAAGTCATTAAAATTTCTACAAGATTTAGTTGTCAAGAACAGTGATTATAATTTTTTGATTATGAAGTGGATTTCTGTAGTTTTTTCTCTTACATTTTTATTGGTGCATTTTAATTGTGTGCAGTGTTGGCATCTATTGTTACATTTTTGTACATGCACACAATATAACAACAGAATTTGGTGATGTCACTCCCCAGCACTCCCCCAATCTTCTCCCCTCTTCCACCCCTTGGTTCATTTCCTCTGCTCTACTGACCTCCCTTTGCTTTTCATGCATTAATGCCCCACTTTTATTTTTCCTCTCTATCTTCCACAAATGAAAGTAAGTATGTGACCCTTGACCTTTTGAATTTGACTTACTTTGCTTAACATAATATTCTCACATTCCATTTATTTTCTGCAAATGATTATTTACATCAAGAACCTGCTATCCAAAACTGCATCGACGTTCATCCTGAATGGGGCCATGGTACTCCTGCGAGGGAGGTGTGTTGGGGCTGCTCTCCTGGGTAATGACCTACCAGATACACAGGGCAAACCAGTAAGTTCTGTGGGAGATGAAGATTGGAAGAGGGAATGTCCTAAGCATTACCTCCTCCTCACAGTGATGAACACGATGTTTGAGTAGCCACATGGGAGACTGGTTGTGGTGATGGTAACCAAAATCTCATGCAAAATGTTTCTTTTCCTGCCTCGATGATTCTATTTCCCATAGAGTTTCCTCCACAAAGCGAGTAAATACACTGCATTTATACTTCTCCTAACCATTATACAGGTGTATGAAGGTGATGAGGATGAGGAGATCAACCATAAAAAACATCATGAATTTCTAGTAAGAGATTCCTGAGTGCAAGGTGTTGAACAGTGTTCCATGCAGATTATCTCAATTCATCTGCAAGGTTTTCCCTAAGGTCTACATGGCACTTTATTTTATTTTACAAAAATGGGACACAGTTTTTTTGTGTAACTCATGCTACGTTTTTAGGTTGAATTACTGCAGCCACATTTGAATTGCACTGTGGAGTTGAGAAACCGGGCACATGGGTGAATGGCTCAAAGAGGAAAGAATCAGTGAAAAAGTAGGTGAGAATAGCTGGGCACAGACCTCCCCCACAGGGTATCCCTGGAGCTGCCCACATCCTCTGCATTCTTACAATGAGCCCACTCAACATGAACAGAAGACCCAGAGTCACACTTGGATTTTATTATGATTCAAGAAACTGACGAGTGGTCAGAGTGTACCTGAGATGTGTCTGCAGTTGAGGCCTCTGGAGCTCTGCTTAGAATGTTCCTAATATTAGGAAAACATTAAAAAATTCATGCATCAGACCCAGAGATTCACAATTTAGCACCAGTGCTGCTAGATCTACCTATCATTTCTTGAACACAGGGCAAGTTGTTAGTGTCACTGAGAACCAGCAACTGAGGTGGATTCTACTCATACAGTTGCATTGAATACAAATTAAACAGAAAATGTTTGTTCCCCATTACTGTGACTTGGAAGTATAAAATAGGGCAAATTAAAGCACCTTTGGAGTGTAGAAAAGGTGTGCTGGTCTCCATGGTTGTACAGTAGGCACCTGTATGCAGAATACTTCGGTTAAGCCAGAGGAACAGAGTCATTACTCCACCATTGAGGAGGCTGCTAGCATTCTCGGGATCTGAGGCACCCGATGGTAACGCAGGCTGGAAAATACAACATAATTAAATCCAGTCGTGGAAATGCCCCTTCCCTGAGCATTTGCTTTTAGTTTGAGTGACTCTCATCCTGCTTCACAGAAGAGTGGTGGTCAATGGCTTGGGGTGGGAGGAATGGTGAGTTTTTTCACCTGGGTACACAGCTAAATTTTAGAAGATGGAAAATTTCTGGATTTAAAAAATGATAGTGATCATGGCACAGCAATGCGAATGCAATTAATGTCACCAAAATATGTACTTAATGTGGTTCAAATGGTAATTTTTTTGTATTTATATTGTACCCCAATAAAATGGACATTAATCACAGATATATCTTAAAAAGCAAAGAAATAAAAGAAAATAGAATATATAAACTTTTTCCTAATTAGAGTTAGGGCCAGAAACTTATATGAGCATTCATTTTCCTTTGTCTTCCTCATTAATGATCGGAAACCCCTGGAGATGGGGATTTCATAGACTAATTAATTTAATTATAATTTCTGAGTATTCATCTTCCAAGGTCATATAATAGTCCTCACTCAGCCAGTGCTTATAGTCCTTCAGTTGATGGCATCATCCAGTGACCTGTGTAGCCGTCTCTCCTCCTGGGGTGTCTGCATCAGGAAGCTCCTGAGCACACGATCTGTTCTGTGGACACAGTTGCTGCTTCCCTGGGCTCCACACTTGGTAGGGTCTCAGGATCAGCACTTCTTGGTCATGACCCTGCAGGGAAGCAGCATGACCCAGTAAGTGCAGAGGGGGCCTTGGATGTGGGAAGGACTGGGGAAGCAGTGTTACCTCAGCACAGGGACAAACACCACAGAGTCGCCAGGTGGGAGGACACCAGCGTGCAGCTTCAACCTTGGACACTGTAGGGTTCAAGCTTTTGTTTCAGGTGGGGAGATCAGAAATTCAAACTGTGCTCTCCACCCACACTGGTTCTAATTCACACAGAAATCTCACCCACAACAGTACAAAATGGGTCCTTCAAGAGTGTTTTCTGAGGTTTAGAAAAGGACTAAAGTTGGTGATGTAAGGATGATGATGAGAATGACAGAAGCCAGAGCACCAAGAACTGAGGTGCAGGGCATCCCAGGCTCAGGAGCTGAGCAAGGTGCTCTGTGTCATTTCATGTGCACCTTCTCACCTTTGTTATATATGTCCACGTTATTACTATATTATACAAAATGAAAAAGTGCATTACAATTATGTAACTTGTACTCATTTGTTAGATAGGAGTGAAGCCTTGTTTGCATTGGGCTGTCTGACCATGGACACAGGGTATCACAGAATCCTGGAAGGCTGTCCCATCAGCAAGCCACCCAGCCATTCCTCTTCTCTGTCACTGCAGAAAGAGCCATTCCCACTGTGCTCTTTCTCGTAGGATTCCAGTGATCACAGGGCAGATCAGTGGTGGCGCCTGTTGCATGCACTATGGAGGAACAGCCACAGGTCACAGGAGAGGTCACAGTAGGGGAGGCTGATGATCATTCAGCACAGATCATGCTCTTGGGCCCCCTCCAGAACCTCCTCCATGCTTGAAAACAGCCTTCTCAATCTCAAAGCAGACATAAGGCAGTTTTGTAAAGGAAAACCGTATGGTAGATGATTATGACATGAAAACACCAACAGAAAATTATAGCTCACCACTTCAAGACAGTAGGTGTGTCTGGGAGACAGGTTTTTGAGATAATGGAAAAAGGCAGAGATTCTAAGACTCAAATTTCTAAGATAATGATTCAGACGTCTCTCCAATGTTAGTTCTCCCACAAGTATTATCAGACTCAAGTTTCAATACAGGTAATGGGTATTATGGAATGTAACAGTAGGTAATATTCATGGAGCATGTCCACATGCCAGGATATTGTTAGACATTGGATTTCAGGTGTGGTATAAGAAAATAACTTTACGTGTGGATATGCTGCTAAAATTGGTGTTGGTCTGACATCACTGAGTATGGATATTCTAAAATATGTACAAGTAGACTAAATAATGGGAGAGAAGTACAAGTTATGCAATGCGAAAGGTTTGTTAAAAAAAAATCCTGATGATAACCATACAAGGTAGGTAATTATTACCTCATTTTACAAATGATAAAATTTCCAAGAAGTTGTTACATTATTTATTATTATGCTGTATTTTGTACTATATGCAGTTCAATCACAGAGAGTAATGATAAATAATGACAGAAGTGCAATTGTTATATAAATAATATAATTGAAATGAATGTGTTACCAATGACTGACCAGAAAATCCATGAAGAAGAAAAAGTATGGAAATTAAACCAGAGCTTCAGGGCTTTCCTTGTTGCTTAGATCATCACAAAATGAACTTGATGGGTTGAGATCACAAAACCATGAAGCAGTTTTATCAGGCCAGATGGCATTCACAATCAAGAAAAAAGAAAGAGTTAAGGGCTATTTCCTATAACAGACATTTAGCTTTTATTATATGAGTTGTTACAATAAACCTGCATATAATAAAGTGATTCAAAGGAGATTTTTAAAGTCTATGATTTAAAAATCATTGACAGGTACATTATACACTAATGCCACATTTGTGGTCAATGCTATGATTGATTGTGTGCACTGACTCAATCATACTTATCAAAATTTGAAGTTCACCAAAACAAGGATTTTATTTTATGTTACATAATTTTTAAAGAGAAAACTTAAATCCATACAAGTGGCAAATGAAAAGATCAAAGAATGATGAGAACCCTTACAGAAAATGGGCACATATAGCTTTCTGGTTTTGATCCATCATCATTGATCTAGTTGTCTGGACATGCTGTTCTTACACAGTCTTAAATATCTTGTCAACAGTCTTTGACTAAAGTCCTGAGAGAAAAATGAGGTGTATCAAACCGCCTCTTAATTTCCTTTATAGAAAGGTCATTATTTATTCCCTAATTTTTCTTTAAAGAGTAAGCTGTATTTTATAGTGATCGTGAACTCCTTCTCTCCTATTCTCCTGGACCTCTAACATTGCTCAGTTTAATGTCTCGAAAGTGTGTATGGAAAGATGGGTGAATGATGGAGAAAGTAATAATGAAAGTGTATGTAGAGACCAGGTGATTCACTATTGAGAATTATTGTTGAAGGTATGTGGACCTCATGTGTGAGCATCTTCCTTGTGCATAGTTGGATTCAAATGTTTCCAGATGAGGGGTGTCTGTTTAATGTATTTCTTTTTCTTTTTTAACACCCTCTTTGCTTTTCAAAAGGTGTCCAAGAAACACACAAGCACAAAATACAACCCGTGTCTCTGAATTCCTTCTCATGAGCTTCTCAGAGGATCCAGACCTGCAACCTATCCTCTTTGGACTGTTCCTGTCCATGTACTGGTCACAGTGCTTGGAAACCTGCTCATCATCCTGGCTGTCAGCTCTGACCCCCACCTCCACACCCCCATGTACTTCTTCCTCTCCAACCTGTCCTTGGCTGACATTGGTTTCATCTCCACCATGGTCCCAAACATGATTGTAAATATTCAGACTCTCAATGATGTCATCTCCTATGCAGGCTGTCTGACACAGATGTCCTTTTTTGATATTTTTGTCTGTATGGATTATATGCTTCTGACTGTGATGGCCTATGACCAGTTTGTGGCCATCTGTTACCCCCTGCATTATCCAGTCATTATGAATCCTCGTCTCTGTGGCTTCTTAGTTTTGGTGTCATTTTTGCTGAGTCTTTTGGACTTTCAGTGGCACAATTTGATGATCTTAAAAATTACCAGCTTCAAGAATGTGGAAATTTCTAGTTTCTTTTGTGATCCTTCTCAACTTCTGAATCTTTCCTGTTCGGACATCTACTCTAATATCATTGTCAAATACATTCTTATTGTCATCTGAGACCTTTTCCCCATTGCAGGGATCTTTTTCTCTTACTACAAAATTATTTCCTCCATTCTGAGGATCCCATCCTCAGGTGGGAAGTACAAAGCCTTCTCCACCTGTGGGTCTCACCTGGCAGTTGTTTGCTTATTTTTAGGAACAGCCTTTGGAGTGTACTTTGGATCAGCTGTATCATATTCTCCTAGAAAGGGTGCAGTGGCCTCTCTGATGTACACTGTGGTCACTCCCATGCTGAACCCCTTCATCTACATCCTGAGGAACAGGGATATTAAGAGTGCCCTGAGGAGACTGCACAGCAAATCTCAGCACCCATGGTGACTGGTTGCAACGCATGTTTGAAAATGCAGCAAAGCTAAATACCTGGTCCTGTCAATATGCCCCTTATGCTAATTTCCCACCACGTTTTATAGTACAGTGGTTGGAACTCATGTTGAGAAGGGATGTTTGGTTCTTTTCACATTGGGGACATGGTTTCACTTTGGTTAGATAAAGAATGTTGGAGTACATGATAGTGATTGTTGAACAACTATGTCTATATTTAATGCCATTAAGCTATACAAATGATGATGGTAATAGTGTCATTTTTTGTAATTTAAATTTACTATTATGAAAGTGGACTTAAGAAAGTATTATTTAAAAAAACCAATTAAAAATCAATAGTACAGATAAACTTTGTTTTTGCTAAAAGTTGGTGCAAAACCTTAATTAATGTTAATTTTCTAACATTTTCTTCCACCATTAATATTAGCAAGTTTGTAGAGTCTGTAATAGGCTCACCTATTGGCCAGTCAGGACTTCTATGCATTGAGCTTCCAAGGTCACACCTTAGTCAATGTGCAGCCTGTGCCTCCAGCCTTTCAGCTTGATGGCTCCAGTCAGGTGGGCTGCATCCTGTGTTTCTTCTTACCTGGTTGTGTCTTAGGAAGCCCCTACCTGAGCATGCACAGATGTCAGCCCTAAAGATGAGGTGGGAGGCCCCTGGGTACCAGCCATGTGGAATCCACTCTCCTTAGTCACGACCACCTGAGCCAGTGTAAATAGGTAACTGTTGAGGGAGGTGAGGATGGAGGAAGGACCAACATGCAGTGTGGCTGCCCAGAGGGGAGAGCACTGCACAGTGTCAGTCATGGGGACTGAGAGTTGAGGCATGTGTGTGACATCCACAGTGGTGGTGGGCATGGTGGCAATGTCACTATAGTTTTCCTTTCCTCCCACACTGGTCCTTCTTACCACACACTGTCATTCACATGGAGGGAATGTGCTCTTCACATTGTCCTTAGCACTGAGAGATGTCTATGTAGGTGAGGAGGAGGAGGTGGACCTGGATGAGGACAGCACACAAACATATGATCCTTTATTGAGAGAGTGCTGGGTGGCAGGTGCTGAAGTGTGTGGTATGTGTAGGGTGTTTACATTTGTCTGCCTAATTTTTATCAAGGTATAATTGCCACATTATTATATTTGACATATTGGAAAGATCACAGATTTTAGTAACTTGTTCTGGGTGTTCAGGTCAAATAGCTGAAGCCATGTTTGAAGTACACTGTGGCTTTGAGGCATATGGCATCTTGGCAGGACAGTGCTGACAGGTTGTCCCCTCCACAAGCAACCCTGTTTCACCTTGCTATCTGTGTAGGATGCAATCCCTTTCCTGTGCACTTCCCTTTGGGATTTCTGGTAGATCCCAGGACAGAGTAGTCGGTGGCATCAGTTGCACTGATGTAGGACAGATCAGGCTGGACACCCAAGGTATTTTTAGGAAGCAGGTTTGTTTAAGTTGCAGTGGTCCCAAGAGTCTAATGACTAAAAGTCTCTGGACTCTGGATCTGAAAATTACTTGTGATTTATACACAGTTGGGGACAAAGTTTCATAATAGTGGTTGGTTACATGGCAGGTATTCTTTGTCCCATAGTCTTAGGCTTGACAGGTTTCACAAGTTTTACCAAGGAAAACAAAATATTACCTTTTATACAAATGTCTGTTGAGACAGAGTCTATTACAGCCTTTGTCAGCAAACCTTGCATTTAGAAAGAGGAAGCTTCAAACCAGAATATGCTCTCTGCAGATCTCCTGTGAAATCCTGTTGACACTCTTTACAAAATCTTGCTTTCAAAAAGCTTAATTATGATGTTGGCCCTGAAGAAGCTTATATGTACAATTATGGTGAAGGATCACTTTGTGGCTGTATCAGCACCAATTCAGGAAGAATGGCTGAGATGAGCACAAACATCTAAGATCAAATGGGCACAAATAATCCAGCCAAGATCTCCCTGTGTCCCCCACTCCAGGATATCCTTGCAGCTGCCACATCCTCCTGCATTCTGCTAATAAGCCATCTCCATCAGATGAAGAGCAAAGCAGGTGTAGACGGCATTACTACTCAGGAATTTGAAAAGGGTTAAGAATGTACCAGATATGTACCTCAAGCTAAGACCCCTGGATCCCAGGTAAAATATTCTGACTTTGGAAAAAAGTCAAAAAGTTTAATGCAATACAACCACAGATTTAAAATTTAATTTTTGCTGCTGTTGTCTAGATTCATTCTTTCTGCAACAATGGGCGGGTTGATAGCATCTCTGAGACCCAATAATGTCATCCAAGGTGATTTCTTATTGATACAATGACAATGAATCCAGATTAAACAGAAAATCTGTGCTGCCTATGTGGTTAATATGTGATGGCAGAATAAAATATGGGCAAAAATAAATTAGAGTTACCCCCAAACAATGGCAGAGATGTCCATTAGCTTTTGAAAAGCAAAGTAGGAACAAAGGGAAGTGACAGTAGACACTTAGAGCCTGGCCTGAGACAAGGTTTTGAATTTCACAACATTTTAATGCTGTAGAGTCCTTTGACCATCATTTTAAGAAGTAGATACACTATTTCTTTAATTACTGAATGCTTAGTTAAAAATAACTTAAGACCAAATGAATGTCACTGAGGTATATATTTATTATGATTCATGTAGTAATTTTTTTTGTTATATATATATATATATATATATATATATTATCCTAATAAGAATGGGCCTTAAAAGCTGATGTATCTTTGAAAAAACACAGAAGTGAAAGAAGAAAATTAAGTATGCATTTTTCCTCCAAATTACAGCTAGGGCCCAAATCTTAAGTGATCTTCATTTTCTGTTCTTCGTCTTCTTGCATTAATATTGGGAAGTCCTTAGAGATAGGCATTGAGTGGACCAATTAGTCTAATTGTGAGCTTTGTGTATTGAGCTTCCAAGGTCCTATATTAGTCCACAGTCAGCCTGTGTCTGCAGCCCTTCAGTGGATGGTTCCTGACCAGTGAGCTGTGTGGCTGTGTCTCCTGCAGTGGTTCTGCATCAGGAAGCTCCCAGCTGACAGCATATTCCTGGGAATGCTGGGCACAGAGTCTGAGCCTTTGTTGGGCACCAGGTATGGGTGGGTCTTGGCATGTGCACTTCTTAGTCTTGATCCAGGAGAGAATCATTGTAATCCTTTAAGTACAGAGTGAGCTTTTGGATGTGCTAATGAATACAGGGAGTAACATTTCCTCATCTTGAGGACAAATTTCACTGTTTGAGTAGCCAGAGGGAAGAACACCAACATGCAGTTTTTGTATGGGTTGGTGAAGTTTTGTTTTTTGTTTAAGGTGAGGGTATTGGATATCATTTAAAAAATTTTATCCCTACCAGACTGGTTTCTGTTTTCCATAGAAATCTCACCCAAAACTGCACAAAATGGGTTGGTCCTTTAAAAGTGTTTTCTTACCTCTATGAAAGGACTATGGAGGTGAAAGGATGAGGAAGAGGATGACTGAAGCCAGAGCATAATAAGCTGATATGCAGGGCTCCCCAGGGTTAGTGCTGAGCAACGTGGTCTATGTCTTTTTTCATTTCATGTATAACACCATGCTGTAGTTATGCACGCCCAATTTATTATACTTTACAATAAACAAAGAAGAACATTATAATTATGGAACTTGTTCTTGTTTGTTAGACCAGAAAAATTGCAGTTTTGTTTGCACTGGGCTGTCTGACCATGGACACAGGGCATCACAGGAGAAACCTGGCAGGCTGTCCCATCGGCAGGCCCACCAGCCATTTCTCTTGCTTACTCTGTTCTTCCTCTTTTGATTCCTGGTGTTCACAGGCGGAACAGTGAGGTCGCCTGTTGCATGCACCATGGAAGAACAGCCACAGTTCACAGGAGAGGTCACAGTAGGGGAGGCTGATGATCATTCAGCACAGATCACACCCTTGGGCCTCCTCCAGAACCTCCTTGAGCTCACCACATGGTCCTCCATGCTGGAAAACAGACCTGTCAATCTCAAGGCAAACATAATGTTAGGTTTTGATTTCATTCCCATTCATAAAACTGTAAAGATGCTAAAAATGCCAGAGATTTACCAGTGGTTAAGATCTTTGGACCTATACTGAAAATGTCAAGTGGGAAAGAATAAAAATAAAAGTAATCCATCTATTTCAAAATCTCTCAGTCCCAATCCCTATCTCTGTAAAGCAGTTCACTAGTTTCACTGGTGTCTAGATTCAGCCTTGATATCTGGGTTGATTTCCCATTGATGCAACTGCAGAGTAAGGATAAATACTTTGTTCTCCTATTTGAATAATATGGGATGTATGAATAAAATCTAGGCAAAATAAAATCTGAATATTGTTGTTACTGTTGGTTCTTACTAGGTTAATCTTTGTGCCACTCAATTAATATGTCCAGTGACACAAAATGACCATTTTCCTATCTCTGGATGGGCATTTTAATTTTGACCTTACAGATATGTGTGCTGGGTATTTGGGAAAAACGTCTCCTTTTTTTTTTCTATTTCTGACTCCCTGAGGCCTATGCCCTGCTTGGCACAGGGAGGCATCCAGAATAAGTCTGTTCAGCATTGAACCCCCAGCACCATTTCTTTTCTAAATTGACCAAAATGAATTTGGATTAGCAAATTGTGGCCTCCTGTCTGTACTTTCTTTCCTTTCAGCAGTGTCCATGGGTATAGACCCAAGTTAAAACTGTCTCTCTGTGTCCATGTTTTGGACGTAGGGACTCTTTATTTTTATTTAATATCATCCACAGCAGAAAAAGTTTCAGAAATCATGGCAGAGATTTTCATGGGTTTGAAGAAAGGCAAGGAGGCAGAAGCTGAAGGGCACTTTACACTGCAGCCTTCCATGAGGCACAGGTCAGAATTTCACTTCATTCCAGCCTCCAGTGCCCTTGACTATGGCTTTTCTCCATAATATGGATAGTTACCAAATCATGGAATTTTTTTATTAAATCACAATGACCAAATATTTGGTGAGTTTCCAATATTCCTTTGGAGATGGTGTTATTTTCTGTGTTTCCCTTAAGCAGTGAGCAGGGAGAAGAGGAGAGATTCGCATACTGTGCACACACTGGCAGGTGGGATGTGGGTCTGAAATGCTACCTTCCTGACTCCAGCATGATCTCTTCTGCTGGATCCAAGGGAAAGAGTATTTCCTGAATTTGACACATTTTCTTAAGGATTCATCAAGGAGAGATCATTACTACTTGGAGTGACGCTTCATTTTCCTGATACATATTAGGATTGAGAAGATATGGGTAACACTAGCTGTCCTTGAAGGGCATAAATGTAGGTTATTAATAGCAAGTTTGAACATGCATTTTTCTATTGGAAATCAATCACCTAGCCACAACCAACATATTTATTGGAGCTGGATATTCTTATTTGAGTGACATGGAGATTGGCAGAGGATTTTGAAATGATTATCAAATTAATAAACTATCCAATTAAAAGATTGTGTACTTTCAACAGTTAACACTTTGCATCAGATAAAGACTTTGCAGAAGGTGAATGTACTCCACAGAGTACCTTCTCAGGTTAATGTAAACTTGCATATTTCATGGGCAATAGGTATTGTTTTGCAGAATACTTAAATTAAGTATTTTAAGTACTTTTAAGGCAACATTACAAAGGAAAACTGCATGGTAGATGATTCTGACATGAAAACACCAAGAGAAAATTATACGTCCCCACTTCAAGACAATATCTGTGTCTGGGAGATAGGTTTACAGGAGAATGGAAAAAGGCAGAGATACTAAGACTCAAATTTCCTATGTAATAATTCAGATCTCTAGCCAATGTTTGTCCTAGAAGAAGTATTTTCAGATTCATATGTTTTAATATAGGTGATGATGTTATGGATAATAAGAATAAGCAATATTCACGGAGCATGTTCTACACACTAGGATATTGTTAGATAGTCGATTTCAGCTGTGGTATAAAAAAAAAAGACCACTCAGAATTTCACATATGGATATGCTGATACAATTAGTGTTGTAATGACACCACTATGTTAGATATCCTAAAATATGCACAGGAAGAACTACAAGTTATGCTACTTGAAAGATTTGTTAAAAAATTTTTCTGATGACAGCCATACCAAGTGGGTAATTACTACCCCCCTTTTGATGAATGAGGAGGTTTCCAAGAAGTTGTTACATTATTTCTTATTGTACTATTTTATACTGTATTTAATTCAGTCACAGTGAGAAATGATAAATAATGAACCTAAGTGTACTTCATGTAGCCTAAATAGGAGAATTGAATCAATGTGTCAGGAATGACTGACAAGAAAATCTATGAAGAAGAAATAAGTAGATTGGAAATAAAACTTGGAGTTTTGAGTCTTTACTTAGTGTTTAGATCATCAACAATGTACTTAAGGGTTTGAGATCAAAAAACTATGATCCAGTTTTATCAAGCCAGATAGAGTACAGAATCAAGAAAATGAAAAAAAAAATCAAGGGGCATTTTATATAACAGATATTTTGCTGATATTATATGGGTTGATAAAATAAACCTGCATAAAATAAAACTATTCAAAGGAGATTCTTACAGTCTATGATTTTAAAATCATTGACAGATACAGTGCACACTAATGCCACATTGTGGTCAGCAATTTTATTCATGTAATCATGTTTATCAAAATTTGAAGTTCACCAAGGATAGGATTTTTATTTATATTACTTAATTTTTAATTAGAAAACTTTTTATCTTTTTTATTGTTGGTTGTTCAAAACATTACATAGTTCTTGATATATCATATTTCACATTTTGATTCAAGTGGGTTATGAACTCCCATTTTACCCCGTATACAGCTTGCAGAATCACATCGGTTACACTTCCATTGATTTACATATTGATATTGATAGTAGAGGACAGGAAAGGCAGCAGAATACAACAGACATGAGTATATTAATTAGAAAACTTTAATGAACAAAGGAGGCAAATGAGAATGATGAGACCCCTTTGCAGAAAATGGTTCCATACTGCTTTCTTGTTATAATCCATCAACCTTGATCTAGTTGTCAGGAAAAGCAGTCCCTATGCAGTCTCAAATATCTTGTCAAAGGACTTTGTTGAAAGGCCTTAGAACCAAAGGAGGTATATCAAACTGCTTCTTAATTTCCTTTTTTCTTAAAGATATGCAATATTTCATTGTGATTATAAAATTATTCCCTCCTTTTATTCCCTTCTGGACTTCTAACATTGCTCAGTTCAAGTGAGTATGGAAAGAAGGGTGGATGATGGAGATGGTTTTTTTCACTATTGAGAATTATTGTTGAAGGTGTGTGGACCTAAAACTTGAGCACCTTCCTGTGCAAACTTGATTTCAATGTTTCCAGAATGATGGGTGCCTGTTTTATGTATTTTTAAACACTTTCTTTGTTTTTCAAAAGGTGTCCAAGAAACACACAAGCACAAAATATAACCCGTGTCTCTGAATTCCTGCTCATGAGCTTCTCAGAGGATCCAGACCTGCAGCCCATCCTCTTTGTGGTATTCCTGTGCATGTACCTGATCACCATCCTGGGAAACCTGCTCATCATCCTGGCTGTCTGCTCTGACTCCCACCTCCACACTCCCATGTACTTCTTCCTCTCCAACCTGTCCTTGGCTGACATTGGTTTCATCTCCACCACGGTTCCAAACATGATTGTAAACATTCAAACTCACAATGATATCATATCCTATGAGGGATGCCTGACACAGATGTCTCTTTTTACCACTCTTGTCTGTATGGATTATATGCTTCTGACTGTGATGGCCTATGACCGGTTTGTGGCCATCTGTCACCCCCTGCATTATACAGTCATTATGAACCCTCGTCTCTGTGGCTTCTTAATTTTGGGGTCATTTTTACTGAGTCTTTTGGACTCCCAGTTGCACAATTTGGTGATCTTAAAAGTTACCAGCTTCAAGGATGTGGAAATTTCCAATTTCTACTGTGACCCTTCTGAACTTCTGAATCTTTCCTGTTCGTACACCTACTCTAATATCATTGTCAAATACGTTCTTATTGTCATCTATGGCCTTTTCCCCATCTCAGGGATCCTTTTCTCTTATTATAAAATTATTTCCTCCATTCTGAGGATCCCCTCCTCAGGTGGGAAGTACAAAGCCTTCTCTACCTGTGGCTCTCACCTGTCAGTGTTTTGCTTATTTTTAGGAACAGGCATTGCAGTATATTTTGGATCAGCTGTCTCACATTCTCCCAGGAAGGGTGCAGTGGCCTCTGTGATGTACACTGTGGTCACCCCCATGCTGAACCCCTTCATCTACAGCCTGAGGAACAGGGACATTAAAAGTGCCCTGAGGAGGCTGCAGATTAGGACAGTCTAATCCCAGCTCCTGTGGGGTATGGTTGCCATGCATTTTTGAAAATGCAACAAAGACAAATACCTAGTCCTGTCCATGTGCCCCACATGCTAATTTCTCACCAAGTTTTATCGTAGAATGGTTGGAACTCATCCTGGGAAAAATTAAGGAATAGTTCTGTAGGTGTCTGGACCTTGAATGTGAATAGCTGTTAGAAATTAGTCTGTTTGAATCTGGAATGCCCCTCAAAGACTTGCATGTTAAAGTCTTTGTCCTAAGAACAGCAGTGTTCAAATGCTATGTGAAAAGTGGATGTTCCATGAGACCTCTAACCTTATCTGTGGATTGATTCCCCCCTCCTCTTTTCCCTCTTTCCCTTTTGTCTTCCTTCTTTTCTTTTTTCTTTCTTATTTCCAATACAAGTTTTCCCTCCTTTAAGTGATTTTACTCAGGTATTTTTTCACAGTAACAGAAAGGTGACTAACACAGAAACCAAACAACTCGGGTGCATCCACATATTATATTAAGGCTCACTTATATGGTATGGAGAAGCACAGGAATTTTGAAAGTTTCATTGTAATCAGAAACTAAAAAAACAAATGATGTTTGTCTCTGGGGTAATGCCACATAGCATTTTAAAGCTTTCAAAATAAATGTATGTACTAGTTAGAGAAACTTTAAACTACATGTTGAAACAAATCAGCCCATTGCAGGGCAATAGGTGTTTTGTTGCATACTACCAAGGTGAGATTATGTACTCTTTAGGCATGTGCTTAAGAAAACTGTTTATGTATACAAAAATAAATGCAGATATGAAACCAGTGCCAGGAAAATCTACCCTCAAAATTTCTGACAGTAATTGCCTCTGGGGCAGAAATATGCAAGAGGATAGCATCATACAGAGATGCCAAAACCTGAAATTTTATAGGAATTCATTAAAACTCCTACAAGATTTAGTTGTCAAGAACAGTGTTTATAATTTTTTTGATGATGAAGTGGATTTCTGCAGTTTTTCCTTGACATTTTTATCAGTGCATTTTAGTTGTGTGCAGTGTTGGGATCTATTGTTACATATTTGTACATGCACACAATATAACAACAGAATTCGGTCAGTATAGATCCCCAGCACTCCCCCTTCATCCCATCTTCTACTCCTCTCCCCGTTCATTTCCTCTACTCTCCTGACCTCCCTTTGTCATGCAATAACCTCTGCCTTTCTTTCCCTTTCTCCACTCTAGCTTCCACAAATGAAAGAAAACATGTGATCCTTGACCTTCCGAGTTTGACTTACTCCACTTAATGTAATGTTCTCATGTTCCACCCATTTTTCTGCAAATGACATAATATCATTTTCCTTATGGCTCAATAAAACTCCATTCTGTATATTCACCACCTTTCTTTATCCATTTATTCAATGATGGGCATCTATTTTCCCTTCATGTTACATTTTAAAAAATTCAATGAAGAATATTAATCCTACAGGATAGTGGTCTTACTGTAGTGTATGGATACATGCAGGTGACATACTTGGTCAGTGATACTCCTAAGCCCTTTCCTGTCTGTCACCTCTTCCCTTCCTGTGCACACTTCTTTCAACCATAACCCTCTGCCCCCTACTTCACGACAAGTAATCCTTTCATCTCACTATGAAGTCATTTCCTGCATTGGAACAATCCCATCCACAGGTGAGAAGGGTGAAGCATTTTTGTTTGAGACTCTCCTGTCATTTATTTGTTAGTTTTATGGCTCTATAATGGAAGTGTCTTGTGTTGTAACTGTGTCACATTCTTCCAGTGACGTGGCCTTTCTGGTGGACTAAGTGATGTATCCCATGGGCACCTCTATGCTGCATCCCTCCTGTGCAGCCTGAGGAACTCAACATTAATGTCCCCTCTGAAAGCTCTGCAGCAAAACTACCTAATTTCAGGACCTGAGGCATCCAGCTGGGATGTAATGTCAGAAAATGCAGCAAGATTAACATATTTCCTATAAATCCAGCTTCCTAGAGCAAGTTATTTTTGTATGTCGACGGGTTTAATTCCTTATATTTCATAAGCAAATGGTGATCACCAAGGTTGTTAAAATGGATTCCCAAGTTTGGTTTGAGTGGATGATAAATTTCTGGAGATGTTTGATGGTAATAGTTGCACAACAATGTGAATGTAACTAAGGCCACCCAAGCACGGACTTGACATGGGTAACATGGTACTTTTTTGTTGTTTATATTTTCTTCTAATAAAATAAACATAAAATCAGATGAATCTCTGCAAAATTTGTAAGTGGAAGAAGTGAAGCATGTGTATGAGATTCCTTCTAAGCAGAGGGAGAGTCCACATGTTTTGTGGACATTCATTTCTCCCTCTGCTGCCCCTCCCCATCTCCTCTTCTTCCTCGTTCTCCTCTTCTCATCCATTTACATTAGGAGGTTCTTTGAGACTGGGATAATGTGAACCAATTTGGCTAACTGGGAGCTCTGCATTAAGCCTCCAAGACAATACAATAGTCAGTAATCAGGCTGTGCCAGCCGTCCTTCTGTGAGTGGTTCATGTCCAGTGATCTCTGTAGCTTAATCTCCCTGTGACACTCTTCACCAGGAGGCAGCTATATAATAATGCAGTACTCCGATGAATCCTGAAGTCACAGTCTGAGCTTTCACTGGGCATCAGGCATGGGGAGGTCTTTACTTCTGCACTTGTTCATGAACAGAGACACATCAACCAGTAAGTGCAAAGGGATCCCATGCATTAGGGGAGGATTCATGGAAGTATTCTTTCCTTATCATGAGAACAAACATGTTAGTTTAGGTAACCTGACCCATGTGCATCCTAACATGCAAAGTTTCAACTATGAGAATTGAGACCATTTATGTTCTTGTTTATGGTGCAGATACCAGAAACCTTATTCAAAATTTGCTTTTTACCCCACACTGTATCTACCTTTCATAAAAGTCTCACCCATAATAGCAAAAAGTGGGTCTTTCTAAACAGTTCTAAAAAGATTAGGAAGGTGATGGGAGGATGAGACAGAGGCCAAGAGTAACCCTCACATCATGGACTGATAGAGAGGGCTTCCTGCCTGCCTGCACTGAGTGCTCTGAGTCACTCGTTAATTTTTATGCATATCATCTTATTTCATATATATACACATTAGTATTATTTTACAGAAAATGAAAGGTCACATTATATTTATGTAAATAAAATTGTACTAGTTATTAGGAAAAAATGAAGCCATGTTTGAATTGGTCTCTCTGGTTATGGACACATGGCTTCATACCAGGGGAATACTGGCAGATTGTCCCCTAGGCAACCCCAGCAGTCATTTCACCTCTTGTCACTCCAGGAGGAGACCTCTTGTTCATTGTCTTCTGCCTTTTGTGGGTTCCTGGTGGGTCACAGGACAGAATAGTGGGAGGAGCCACTTGTATCCATAATAGAAAGAGTTTCCAGGAATCAAGGGCAAATTTGCAAAAAAGTGTAGCTGTGTCCCAGTTCTGCACAGATCTCTGTCTTGGCTCCCTTGCAGGACCCCTTGTAGCTGATCACTGTCTCCTCCATTCTTAAAATCACCCCAATCAGCTTTTAAAGGACTCACAGAGTCCAGTCTTGATTTGATTCCTTGATTTGCCACAGGAAACAAGAAAGAATTTAAAAATGTACTTGGTGAAAACAGCAGGTCCTCTGCTTAATACTTCCTATTGGCTGGGAGACATTAAAAACATCAATGGATTGGACTCAAAAATCAGACAATTTAAATTTGAATCCTGTCTATGTCACTTATTTCTACTTTGACATAGGACAAGTTTTTAGTGTCCCTGAGACTCAGTGGACACTAAAATATGAATGGATTTCTAGTCTATGGATTCAATAGATAACAGAAGCTTCCTATGGGATTAATTTATAAGGTAGGTATTAAAAGGGGGCAAAAATTTAGATAGTGTTATTATTATTTATAGTGATGAGGTTAATCTGCATAGTATTTACTGATAAAGGGGTTAAACATAAAAACCCTTAATTTTCTTTCAATATAATCTATGAGTCAACATTTAATATCCTGTGACCTGAAGTTACCATTTTTCTATTTCAATGGGAGTTTTCTTTCTTTTTACTTTTTCATTTTTTTTGTACCAGGGATTGAACACAGGGGCACTCAACTGCTGAGCCACATTCCCAGCCATTTTGGTTTTTATTTTTTATTTTGAGACATGGTCTTGCTGAGTTGCTTATGGCCTCGCTAAGTTGGTGAGACTGGTGTTGACTTACCATCCTGCTGTCTAAGCCTCTGAGCTGCTGGGATCGCCCAGCAGGACATTTTAATTTTGTTGCTGTAGATGTCTGTGCTATGTACTTGGGGAAGACTGATTTTTTTTTCTTTCTTTACCAATTCTCAAGAGATAACCTTTGCTTGCCACAGAAGAGGCATCAAAAATCTATTAAAGTTTGAATCACCCTTTCCTTAGGTCACTAAACTGGCCCTATATCCCATTTGAAAAATGCACTTGGTATTTTCAGTCTGCGCTGTCATCCCTCTTGTCCCCCTAGAACTAGAGACAAGTTAAAATAGCTCCTTTTTTGTGGGCATATCATGGACTCACAGCACATTAATTTTATTTGAACACAATCTACAAGATTCAGTTTTTGAAAGAAGAAAGCTGAGATTCTAATGAGGATGAAAAAGAGAAAAGAGGCCAAAACAAAAGGGAGAGAGGAATCCCATAAAAATAGAAGGGAGACGGTGGAGTAAGGGAAATAAATGGTGGGGGAGAGCGAGCAAATTATATTCTAACCATAATTATATATCTAAGTAAAAATGAACCCCAATATGATGTATAACTATGATGTACTAATAAAAACAGAAAAAGATTTCATCCCAAGGTACCAGAATATAATGTGGTATATTCAACTGCTTGTTTATTTCTTGTTATCAGAATGATATTTTTCATAATGAGGAATGCTATAACTTATTCTTCATTGTTTTCAGAATGTTTGCTCAATATTTCATTGTGAACATTTGGTTGTTTTCTCTAATTCTCTGGGTCTTTTTAAAAATATATTTATTTTATAGTTGGACACAATACCTTCATTTCACTCATTTATTTATTTTTTTTATGTGGTGCTGAGGATCAAACCCAGGGTTCCACGCATGGGAGACCAGTGCTCTACCGCTGAGCCACTACCCCAGCCCTAATTCTCTGGGTCTTTTAACATTGTTCAGTTGAATGTGTGTGAGGCAGTTTTGGCTATAAGGCAGATAATACAGAAAATAATGAAGAGTCAACGAAATTGTGTCTTCCATAACTGAGAAGTATTGTTGATGGTGAATGAGTTAAAATATGGATTCTTTTTTTTGTCACCTCAAAAAAAATTTTTTTAATACTGGGATTAAACCCAAGACCACTCTGCCATCGATCTACACCCCCAGCCATTTTTTCTTCTTTATTTTGAAAGAGGTTTTCACTAAACTGCCCAGGCTGGCCCTCAACTTGTGATCTCAGATTCCTGAGTCTCTGGGATTCCAGGGTTGTACTACCTTGCCTGGTCCAAACTTCAACTTTTTAAAAATTAATTAATTAATTAATTTTAATTAGGTAGATATGAAAGCAGAATGCATTTTGATTCACTTTACACAATTGCAGCACAAGTTTTTATTTCTCTGATTGTGTATGATATAGTGTTGTCCCGTATGTGCAGTCCTACATGTATCTAGGGTTATGATGTCCATCTCAGTCACCATCTTTCCTGCCCCCATAAAACATGGATTCTTTATTTGCAAATATGGAATTTAAATGTAAACAGAGTGCTCGGTGCCTGATTGTGTATTTGTCCTCTCCCAAAGTGTCTAAGGGATATGAAGTACAAAATCTAATATGTGTCTCTGAATTTCAACTGTCAAGTCTCAGGGGACCCAGACCTGCAAGCCAACTTCTTTGGACTGTTCCTGTCCAGGTACGTGGTCACAGTGCTTGGGAACCTACTCATCATCCTGGCTGTCAGCCTGGATTTCCACCTCTACACCCCTTTGTACTTCTCGATCTTTATGTGTGTTTAACTGACACCTGTTTAATATCCATGATGGTCCCAAAGATGGCTGTGGATATGCAAACCCATAGCACAGTCATCAGTCATGTGGCTGCCTGACACAGAGGTCTCTTTTTTATCATTTCTGCATGTATGGATGTTCTGCTTCTGATGGCGATGGCTCCTGACTTGTGGCCATTTGTCACCCCTGGCATTATCCAGTCATGAGGAATGCCTGCCTCTGTGATATCTTAGTTTTGTGTCAGTTTTGTTTAGCCTTAGAGACTCCCAGCTACACAATTTAATAGTCTTACATTTTATCTACTTTAAGGATGTGGAGCTTTCTAACTTCTTCTGGGAACCTTCTCCACTCCTTAATCTTACCTGTCCTGATGCTTCATCTAATGATACAGTCCAGAATTTTGTTGGTGTTTGTTTTTTTCCATCTCAGAGATCCTTTTCGCTTATTATAAAATTGTTTCCTCCATTCTAAGAATCTCATTATCAAGTGTGAAGTACACAGCCTTCTCCACCTGTGGGTCTGAATATTTTTATGGGACAAGCCATGGTGTGCTTTGGTTCAGGTGTGTCACAATCTTCCAGAAAGAGTTTTTACATGTAGTCCTGTAAGTTTGTATATTTAATTTCTCAACACATTTAATAATAGAATGGTAGTAGCCAGTGTTATGGTGGAGAGGAATGTGGAGTTTTAAAAACCGGTGCAGCTTCCACATATGAGAGGAAAACATTTGATACTTGACTTTCTGAGTCTGGCTTATTTCACTTAATTTGATGTTCTCTAGTTCCATCCATCTACCAGAAAATACAATGAATTTATTATTTATGGCTAAGAAGAACTCTATTGTGTACATCAACCATTTTTTTCTTTATACATTCATCTGTTGACAGTCACCTTGGCTTTTCCATAACTGTAGCGAATTGCCCTACTATAGATACTCACATGGCTGTATCACTATAGTATGCTGATTTTAATTATTTAAGATAAATACCAGGAATGGGAGAGCTGGATTATATGGTTGCTCCATTCCTTGTCTTATGAGGAATCTCTATACAGATTTGCAGAATAGTTGTGCTGATTTTCAGCCCCACCAACAATGTATGAGAATACCTTTTCCCCACATCTTCACCAGCATTTATTATTATTTATTTTCTTTTCATAATGGCCATTCTCACTGAAGAGAGATGAAATATCAATGAAGTTTTTACTTGCATATTCCTGATTTCATGGGTTGTTAAACATTTTTTATATGTATGTTGGCCATTTGTATTTTTTCTTTTGAGAACTGTCTGTTTAGTTCTTTTGTCCATATATTAATTAAGTTAATTGTTTTTTGGTATTAAGTTTTTGAGTTCTCCATATATTGTGTATATTAATCATCTGTTGGAGGAGAAGTTGGAAAATATTTTTCCCATTTTGAAGTCTCTCTGGTCATGGAGGCTAGACAAAAATAGGAAAAATATGGGGTGGGGGAGTCCCATAAAAACAAGAGGGAGATCAGTGGAGTAGAGGAAGTAAATCAAGGGGGAGGGAAGGAAGAACTGGAAAACAGGATGGTGGAATGGAATTGACCAAATTATGCTGTGTGCATCCACAAATATACCACAGTGAATTTCACCTTTACATGTATCCATAAAGCACTGATTAAAAAATTATACTAGATGGAAGGAAGACAAGTGGGGAGGAGGAAGGGGATCAGGAGGAGGGATGAGGGAAGGGAAGGGGGGCTACTGCCTGGGGATTGAAGTGGACAAATTACATTCCATGCTGATGTGATTACGTCAAAATGAAACCCCATATAGTGTATAACTGTAATGCACTAATAAACATATAAAAATTGTAAAAATGTGTTCAAAGTCTCAGTTTGGTAAGATGAAAATTTTATGTAGATGAAATGGTGATAGTTGCATGATAACAAGAAAGTAATTAATCCCAATGAGCTGTGCACTTAAAATTGGTGAGAGATGTAAATTTTTTGAAATTAAAATTTAATTACAATGAAAGGGATATAAAAATCAAATACATCTTGCTAAGAAAGGTGTATTTGATTTTTATGTATTTGATTTTTCCCATAGAGGAAGAGCCAGAAAGAGTTGGTAGACATTCATTTTCTTCTCTACTTTCTCCATTAAGATAGGAAGTCCTTAGGGATTGGAATAACATGGGCCAATTTGGCTGATTATGCGTTCTGTGCTTTGAGCCTCCAAGGTTACACAATTGTCAGCAATCCGCTGTTCCTCTAGTTCTTCAGTGAAGTCTGCCGTCCAGTGTCCAGTGGGCTCCATACTTGTGTCTCCTCTTCCCATGGCTGTCTGCATCAGGAAGCTCCTGAGAATGCATTGAAATAAATACTGGGGACAGAACAGGTGCTCACTGGGCATGAGGCAGGGGAGATCTGGTCATGGCCCAGCAGGCACACAGCATAAACCAGTAAGTGCTAACAAGATTTGAGTGAATAAAGGCCCATTGGAAAGCCAGTTTTTCCCTCACCAGGAAAAACATGACAGTTTGGGTGGCCACATGGGAGGATACCAATGTCTAAGTTTCAACCCTGAAGACTGACTTTGTACACATGGTTAGGTGAGAGTCCCTGGATCTCACTTGAAATTTTACTTTCCTCCCACACTTGTTTACTCCCATAAACTCTCATCCATTATAGCAGCAAATGCATCCCCTAAGATTATTTCCTAGCTACCCCAAAAGCTCTGTGAAGGTGATGCAGAAGATGGGGATGAGGAAGACAATAACCAGAACATCAGGAACAATTATTGAGAGGTTCCTCAGTGCCAGGCAATGAGGCGTGAGTTCGGTACTGGTTGTTTGAAGTCATCTCCCTAGTTTCCCACAGGGAATGAGTGCCACATTAATTTGTTACAGAAGAGAAAGGAACATGGACGTTTTGTACGACCTGTGTGAGGTGTTTGGGTCAAAAACTCTGAAGTCATGTTTGAATTGAGCAGCCTGATTAGAGGTGCACGGCCTCTGGCTAGGAGGACCCTGGCAGGTCGTCACTTTCCCCAGCCCCCTCACTCCATGATGAGACCCAGTTCTTCTCTGCACTGGACTTTGTTGGATTCTAGTAGATCAGTTTTCATAGTGGGTGGTCTTTACAGCAACGATTTAGGAAGAGTGCCTGAGATACAGGAATAAAGCACAGAAAGGAGGTCCACACTCTTTCAGCAGAGAGCTCTTTCTCTATCCCAGGGCATACCTGTGGCTCTTTACATCCTCCTGCCTTCTTGTAACCAGCCCACTCAATCTCCGAAAGAGACTCACATTCAGGTCTTGATTTTATTATTACTTAGGAAGTTGGAAAGAGGTAAAAATGTACTTGGCAGATTCACTTGAGAGTTCTGGACCTCTGCTTTAAATGCTCTGCTGGTTGGGAAACAATAAAAAGGATCAGTGAATCTCGCCAGGTGATTGACAGTTTAATCTCAGGGCTTTCAGCTCTGCTCAGGGTTTCCTGAACTTAAAGCGGGTTGTTAGTGTCTCTGAGATTCAGCAATGCCGACCAAGTTGAATTATAGTTGGAGTAACTTTATGAAGTTAGAATTAAGGAGATGATGTGTGTTCTTTATGTGATTAACATGTGAAGAATGAATAAAATACCATCAAAGAGTAGGTAGCAATCTCTAATGATAATGTTAATTTTCATACCCTTTAAGTAAAATATAATTGTGACCCGAAATTGCCATTTTCCTATTTCTGTTTTGTTGCATTTTGATTTTATCCTATGTAAAGTCTGTGCTGTGTAATTTGATAGGAATGACCATCTTTCTTCTCTGAATCCCCAGAGACAAGATGGTTTTTGGCATAGAGGAAGCATTAAAATTAAAAGAATGTTATTAAACTTTGAACAGATCCTTCCTTGTTCAAAAATCCTGGCTGTACTGAGTGTGGCTTCAACAAACTTGTTTTTTTTCCTGTCTGTACTTTCATTTCAGGAATATCCCATAGAGACAAGATTGGACAGCTCTTGATGGTGTCTGTGTCATGGGCACCTGAGAACTATACTTTTCTCCCACAGCATCGCCAACAGTCAGGCATTTGAAGAAAAAGGCAGAGGTTTTCACAGGTATCAAAAGAACAACAGAGGTACAAAGAGAAGGAACAGGAATGTCTTCTTGCTTGGGCCAAGACACATTTTAGACTAACATTATCTTTGACATGATAATATGTACATGAATAGACTCATTATTTTCTTAACCATTAAATTCTTTTTAAAAGATATAATATCAAAATATTTGTTAGGTTCTAAACATCACTTACATTACACATTGGGTGGTGACAGACATTATGTTCCCTAATTTCATTAAGTAGTACATGCTTTTGGGAGGTTGTGGTGAGCCGTGTCAGCGGACCGTGGTCGCCATTACAAGATGGCGCTGATAAGCGCCGTGGCCTGTGATAAACAACTCCTTGTTTTGGGAGAGTTGGCACGTAGCTGTAAAACACCCTATGAGAAAGGTCCACGTGGCAGTTGTGCATTGGGGCTTGATGTGCTTTATCAAGGCTGGGGCGCTCAGGTGAAGTAGTAGAAGAAGTAGAGATAGAAATAGAAGAAGCAGTAGCAGTAGTAGTAGTAATAATAGTAGTAGTAATAATAAGAGAAGCTTCTAGAGACACATAATTAAAGGCCTAAATAAACTGCTGAAAGAAGAATCCTGTGTCGTGTCCTCCTTGCTGGCGAGGGGTCGCGGCAGGAGGTGGAAAGTTTACACATGTTCTGCATGTGATTCAGGTCAATATATAGCAGGAAAACCTAGATTTGCTAACTTCCATTGCAGGGCAATGTTTCTCTTTTTTGAGTTGCATGGAAATAGTATTTCCAATACAATATAAATTGCCTTGATTAGTTATCTTGGAAAGATTATTACTAGAAGGACCTCAGTGATACTTTTGTTGATAAATCTTAAGAAAAAGTGAATTTCACATATGACAATGACTGTTTTTTTTAATTGGGATAGTGTATGCGGATGATCAGTTATTACACTGAATATGCATCGATTGTGGAAAATTCAAAATATAACCTTTCTCCACTATTATATAGTAATTTTCACTTTTTGTGAAATTGTGAAAGGCAGAAGAATTTTGAGAGGATTTGCATAATAATAAACTTATAAGGTAACTGATGTTCTTCCTTTGGGTAATAGTGCACATCACATAAAGCCTTTGCATAGATGTGTGTATTTCATGAGTGAGTTTAATCCACATGTGGATGCAAACTAGCACATTTCAAGGGTTATAGGTGTTCTTGTAAGCCACTTAGATGAGCATTAGGTACTTTTCATGGAAGTTTTAAGGAAAACTGTTTATGGACACATACATCGATATTGATGTGGAAACATCAACAGCGAACTTCACCCACCCGATTCATGACTGTAGCTGTGTTTGGGGACAGGTCTGCAGGAGAATGGTCTCTTACAGAGATACAAAGAACTCAGTTTTCATAGGTAATTATTCAGACCTCTATCAAATGTGGGTTTTGTTGCAAATATTATCAGATGTTTTTATTTTAATATGATAGTGTGTATTAATGGAGAGTAGCAAAGTTAATATCCATGCAGAATTTTCTAAATGCCAGAAAATATTCTAAAGTTGGAGTTCTTAACCCTGTTACTCACTCAAGAACTTTAAATGCACATTCTGATTAAAGTGATTTTTGTTTGAGACCAAGGTATCTGGATATATTAAAATCTCCACAGGAGAGGTAGGAGAGAATGGAAAGAGGAAGTTTTGGGGACTGATGTGGAGGTAAGTATATCCATTGGCTGTGTCAAAATGATCCCAATTGTATGTGTAACTATGGTGCACTAATAGTAAAAATCTCCACAGGTGAACATATTAACTAATGAGCCCCCAAACCATTAACATTTAAAAGATTTTAAAAATACTCTTTTATTACAGAAACAGGAGATAACTATCACTGACATTTTATAGATGATGCAAATATCCTGGCTCCTTACATTATTTCTTTTATTTTTCTCTTTGGCATATTTTCCTAATTAAATCCTAAAAAATAACCTAGTTTCCTTCAAGTAGGTGAAGTAAGTAATTGCAATCCATGTATCAGGGAATATTCATGTGAAAATCTATTAAGTCGAAATAATGTTGAGACATAAACCTATGCTTGGGCCTTTCTTTGGTACTAAGGTCTTAATCTGTAAATTTGATAGGTTATGTTCTGAAATTCCATGAAGAAATATTCAAGGCCCCAATCAAGTCCAGTGTAGAAATATCACAAAAGAATAAAAAGGAACATTTTTATATATCATATATTTCATGAATTATCCCAAATAAGCCTGTATAAAAATTAAATATTCAAAGAAGATTCCTATCTTTTATTATATATAAATTATTGACAGTTTCAGTGTACAATAATGTCACATTTTATATCAATAAAAGAAATAATGTAAGCAGCCAGGATATTTGCATCATGAGTGGTACCATTGATTATGTGAACTTAACCATGTTTATGAAAATGGGGTGCAGGAGGAGAGAATAAGGAAGTAATTGGAAATTAAACTGTCCAAATTTTATTATGCACAAATATGTCACAGTGAATCACACTATTAGTTTCAATTATTACAAAACCGTAAAAAATTTGAAGTCCACAAAAGCTAAGAATACTTGTTTATTACTGCATAATTTTTAAAGTACACATTTAAAGAGGAGGGGAATCAGAAAAATAAAATCTCTAGAAGAAAAACTGCACATAAAATGTTGTCTGACTGAAAACAATCAACGTTGATTCAATTGTAAGAGAATGCAGAACTTAATGTTTTTAATATTGTAATTCAAAGAATTTGTCCCCAAGGACTTAGAATGAAGCAAGATATATTGGGCAACTTCTTAATTTCCTTTCATTAGAATTATTTTTTTAGAATGATTTTTTTCTAAATATGAGGAGGCCTATTATCCTTTATATATTTTCTTTTCTGAAAGAATAGGCTGCATATTCTTGTGATTATGGACTTATTTTCTCTAATACTCCTGGTGTTCTAATATGGTTCATTTGAGTGTTCATATATAGGTGCAAATGGAAGGAGAGGTCTAACACAGAAATCAATAATGAAAGTGTCTAAAAAGATTGGATTTTCCATAAATGTTTTGTTCAAAGAGTATTGACTTCAAGTTTGAATACTTGTGAATCCATGAATTCAAATGAATTCAGATTAATGCAGAGTGCTGGGTTCCTGTTTATGTACTTCCTTTCCCTAACATCTCTCCCAACCCTTCCCAAGGTGTCTAACAAATACAGAACTACAAAATCTGACGGTGTCTCAGAATTCCATCTCCTAGGACTCTCAGAGGATCCAGACCTATGGCCCATCCTCTTTGGACTGTTCCTGTCCATGTACCTGGTCACAGTGCTTGGGAACCTGCTCATCATCCTGGCTGTCACCTTAGACTCCCACCTCCACACCCCCTGTACTTCTTCCTCTCCAAACTGTCCTTGGTTGACATTGGTTTCTCCTCCACCACAGTGCCAAAGATGACTGTGGACGTCCTAACTCAGAGCAGAGTCATCTCCTATGTGAGCTGCCTGACACAGATGTCGCTTTTTATCATTTTTGCATGTGTGGATGATTTTCTATTGACTGTGATGGCCTATGACCGCTCTGTGGCCATCTGTCACCCCCTGCATTACTCAGTCATGATGAGCCCTTGCCTCTGTGGCTTCTTAGTTTTGGTGTCATTTTTGGTTCGCCTTTTTGACTCCCAGCTACACAATTTAATTGTCTTACAATTTACATATTTCCAGGATTCAAAAATTTCTAATTTCTTCTGTGACCCTTCTCAACTCCTTAATCTTAGCTGTTCTGGGACTTTTTCTAATAACATTATCAAGTATGTTATTGGTGCCTTTTATGGTTTACTCCCCACCTCAGGAATTCTTTTTTCTTACTATAAAATTGTTTCCTCCATTCTGAGAATCCAGTCATCAGGGGGGAAGTACAAAGCCTTCTCCACCTGTGGGTCTCACCTGGCAGTTGTTTGTCTATTTTATGGAACAGCCTTTGGAGTGTACCTTGGATCAGCTGTGTCACATTCTCCCAGAAAGGGTGTGGTGGCCTCTGTGATGTACACTGTGGTCACTCCCATGCTGAACCCCTTCATCTACAGCCTGAGGAACAGGGACATTAAGAGTGCCCTGAGGAGACTGCACAGGAGAACAGTCTAATCTCAGCACCTGTGGTGTCCAGTTGCAATATTTGTTGGAAAATACAGCAAAACTGTCAATTTATCCTTCGTAATAATACTGTTTTTGTCAGCTTCATGGTTTTGCTATTTTATAGTGAATGATGGTGGCCAGTGTTAGGGAAAATAGGTTCATGTTGAATAAATAAAAACAATTCTGTAGATGGATGATGATGATATCTTCACAATGACATCAATGTGACGAATACCTCTGAACTGTGCCCTTGACACTGGTGAAAGTTATTCATTTTAGTGAAATTTTGAATTTGCCATAATAGAAATGAAAATAAAAAGCAAATAAACATAAAAAAGAAATTAAAGAAATGAATAGGACACATGTACTTCGTGTCAGTAGTGGAAGAGCCAAATAACATTTTTTGACATTTATTTTCTCCCCTTCTTCCATCATTAATATGAAGTTCTTAGGTTTTGTTTTTACCTGGACAAATAGGAATAAATATGAGCTCTGAGACATGAGCCTCCAGGGTCACATTCAGCCTCTGCTTCTAGCCCTTCTGCTTGATGGTTCCCAGTTTAGTGGGCTCCATACCTGTGTCTCTTTCTTCCTTGATTATTTGCACCAAGAACCTGCTATCCAAAACTGCACGGGCGTTCATCTTGAATGAGGCCATGGTACTCCCATGAGGGAGGTGTGTTGGGGCTTCTCTCCTGGGTAATGACCTACCAGATACACAGTGCAAACAGTAACTTCTGTGGGAGGGAAAGATTGGAAGAGGGAATGTCCTATGCATTGCCTCCTTTTTTTCCTAGGACGAACATGATATTTGGGTAGCCACAGGGGGACTGTTAGTGGCTATGGTAACCAAAATCTTATGTAACTTTTTTCCTTTTTCTGCTACAATGACTTTATTTCTCATAGAGTTTTCTCCACAAAGGAGTAAATACACCTAGTTACCCTTGTCCTAAGCATTGCAAAGGGTGTATGAAGGTGATGAGGATGAGGAGAGCAACCATAAATAACATCATGAATTGCTAATGGGAGATTCCTGAGTGCCAGGTGCTGACCAGGGTTCCACATGGATTATTTGACTTCATCTGCAAAATTTCCCAGGCACTTTATTTTATTTTACAAAAATGGGGCTCAGTTTTTTGGGTAACTCAACCTAGGTTTTTAGGTTGAATAACTGTAGCCATGTTAGAATTGCACTATGGATTGAGACGCAGGGCACATGGGCAGGTTGTCCCCTTCACAATCAACCTGCGCTTTCACTTTCCTCTCAGTCCAGGATGGGCCCCTTCTTCCCTGTGAACTTTAGTCCTGGAATATCCGGTAGATCACAGGACACCACAATGCCTGGCCTCTGCTGTACCAATTAAGGAAGAATGGCTCAGAGGAGAGGAGAAAAATCAAAGAAAAAGTAGGCAACAATAGCTGGACACACTGGGTATACCCCCAGGGTATCCCTGGAGCTGCCCACATCCTCTGTGTTCTTACAATGAGCCCACTCAACGTGAAAAGGAGACCCAGAGTCACACCTTGATTTTATTATGATTCAGGAAACTGGAGAGTGGTCGGAGTGTACCTGAGATGTGCCTGCAGTTGAGGCCTCTGGTGCTGTGCTTAGAATGTTGCTAATATTAGGAAACACCAGTCCTAGAGACTCACAATTTAATTTCACTGCAGTTTGCTCCACTTATTATTTCCTGAACATAGAAATGGTTGTTGGTGTCACTGAGAACCAGGATTGTCATCTGAGGTGAATTCTATTTTATACAGTTGCATTGAATTCAAATTAAACAGAAAAGGTTTGTTCCCTATTTCCATGCATTGAATGTGTAAAATAGGGGCAAATATATGTTGGGTAGTCATTATTCATATGGCAAGATCATTGTACATACCCTTCAGTTAAAACATGTCCTGATCTTACGTTACTTTTTTCCTATTGCTTTATTGTTGCATTTTAATGTCATCCTTCTGTAGGTATGTGCTGTGTATTCAGATAGGAATGACTAAATCTTTTAATCTCTGGATCCCCAAAGCCTATACCGTGTTTGGCAGAGAGGAGATTAAGAAAAAGTTCGTTTACCCTTGACTAGACCTTTTCTCTGCCCACAGATCCTGGGCATAATCAGCATGGCTTCAGGGCACTGGATTCTTTCCTTTCTGTACTTACATCATTCTTAGGAATGTGCCGTATATGAGATGGAATAGCTGTCTTTTGTGTCTGTGTCATGGACACAAGAGCCCTATTCTTCCACTTAACAGCATTTTTTTTTTTTTTTGGTGCTGGGGATTGAACCCAGGTCCTTGTGCAAGATAGGTGAGCACTCTACCAACTGAGCTGTATCCCCCAGCCCTTGACAGTATCTTCAACATTCAAAAACAGTCGTAGAGACTTTCATGAGCCTAGGGAAAGTAAAGTGGTGGGAAGTGACAGGAAACCCTTAGAGACACGCTTTAGAGTCGCCCATCATTCCCACGCTGCAGTGTGCTTTGACAATTGCATTTCACAGTAGATTGTTATGGTTTGGGTGTGAGGCAACACAAGGAGGTTCACAGTGAATGATTAGATCACAGGAGCTGTAACCTAGTCAGCGTATTAGTCCACTGACCAGGATTAACTGGGTGGTAACAGAAAGCGGGTAGAGGATGGCTGGAGGAGGCAGGTCACTAGGGGCATGTCTTTGGGTTTCTATTTTGCTCTTGGTGCGTAGAGCACTCTATTTCTTTCTCTCTGCTTCCCATTTGCCAAGTTTTGAGCTGTGTCCCTCCTCCATGCCCTCCTGCCATGGTGTTCTGCCTCACCTCGGGCCCAAAGTTATGGATTGCACTAAACCTGGCCCGGACCTCTGAAACCATGGGCCAAATGAATTTTTCCTCATTTAAGTTGTTCTCATTAGATCTTTTGATCACTGCAACAAAAAATCTGACTGCAATAGTAGACTCACTCCTTAATGATTGCGTTCCTACTATTTTGGAAAAGCATAATGACCAAATATTTATTAGGTTTCATGCTTATCTGTCATATTTCATGTAGTGATGAATAATATTATTATTCCATTAAGATGTATGAGCACAGAGAGATGGACAGACTGACATTATTCTGCCTCTGGAGCCAGTCAATATACATGCCAAAGAATGTTCAAAAGTTTGTTGCAATAATAAAGTGACAAACCGAATGATGTTCATTCCTGGAATTAAGTGCCATGTTATGGTTACAGCATTTATTATAGAAGTGTGTCCTTCACAGACTAGATCCATCCACGTGCCAGTATTCCTGCTGCAGATGACATAGTTGACACCTGCTGTTTGCTTTAATGCCAGATCTAGTTCATGGCTACTCATTGATTTTGATTAGCAATTGATGACCCCACCATTCCTGCTGTTTTTGGTAATTAACATTATATATATCATAGTATATTATGAAAAAATTGGGTTCCAGGGCATCCTTGGTGCTATAAATGAGATGATTTATGATCAGACAAACAGTGAAGCACTGACTGTAACAGGTCAGTATAAATGATCAAAAACAAAACAAAACAGTTCTTTCTTCCTTATTAGATATTTAAGGGGTGGATGACTGTTTCCTCTTTATGTTTCACAGAGGAATTGTGGTTGTCTGGACTGTATTGTGGGACTAATGGAGAGTTTTAGACAAGGGTAAAAGTTTCAGTTTTGGAAAATCAAAAATTTCTGGACATGGTTGATGGTGATTTCTGCAGAACAAGTGAATGACATTAATGTGAGTGAAGTTTGCATTTGGTATGGTCACAATGTTATAGTTTTTATTTACATATTCCCCCAATGAAAATGGACATTTGAAGAAGATATGTCTTTTTTAAAAAAGTGAAAGAAGCAAGTAGCACACACAAGCTTCCCCCTAATTAGAGTCAGGATCAAAGAAGTTTGTGGACATTATTTTGCTTTGCTTCCTTCATGAATGTTCAGAGGTCCTTAGAGATGGGGTAATGTGGACCTATTTGACTAATTAGGAGCTGTGTGCATTGAGCTTCCATGGTCCTTTAACAGCAAGTCATCAACCTGTGACTCCAGCCTTCTCACTGATGGTTCCTGTCCAGTGGATTGCATAGGTCTGTTTCTGCCTGTGGTTGTCCCTATCAGAAGCTGCTGACACTGTATTCATATGAATGCTGTGGATATAGTCGGAGCCTTTACTGGGCACCCGTTATGGGTGGGTCTTGGGATGTGCATTTCTTGGTCATGACCCAGCAGAGAAGCAGTGTGACCCAGTAAGTGCAGAGGGAGCCAGTGGATGTGTGAAGTGCTGTTGGAGGCAGTGTTCCTCATCACGAGGACAAACATCACTGTTTGGGGATCCAGATGAGAGGATACCAATATGCAACGTTTCAGCTATGGGGACTATGAAGTTTACATTTCTGTTTAAGGTGATTAAAAATTTGCTGTCCCTCCACTAGTTCAATTTCCTATAAAAACCTCACTATAAACAGCACAAATGGGTCCTTCTGAAGTGTTTCTTAAGCTCTATGAAGGACCATAATGGTATAAACAGGATAAGGGAAATGAGAGTAACCTTAGCCTCATGAACTGGTATAGGGGGCTTCCTAGATGCAGGTGCTGAGCAATGTGTTCTACATTATTTGTTTCATTTCTTAAGCACTATTGGACTTGGGTTATGCATGTCCACTTTATTATTATTTCATAAAAATTGAAAAAGTGACTTGAAAATGTAACTTGTGCTCCTTTGTTAGGTGGGAAAGAGTGCAGTCTTGTTTGTACTGGGCTGTCTGACCGTGGGCACAGGGCATCACAGGAGAATCCTAGCAGACTGTCCCATCAGCAAACCCACCAGCCCTTCCTCTTCCCTGTCACTGCAGAAAGAGAGCCTTGCCCAAGCTGCTCTTCCTCCTGGGATTCCTGGGGATCACAGGGCAGAGCAGTGGGGTTACCTGTTGCATGCACAATGGAAGAACAGTCACAGGTCATAGGAGAGGTCACAGTAGGGGAGGCTGATGATCATTCAGCACAGATCATGCTCTTGGGCCCCCTCCAGAACCTCCTTGAGCTCACCACATGGTCCCTTATGGTTGAAAATAGCCCGCTCAGTCTCAAAGCAAACATAAGATCAGGTTTGGTTTCTTGTCTACTCATGATGCTGGAAATACTTTAAAAATGTGGCTGAGCCTTATTGAGATATCTGCTGGAAACATTCTGTTTTCTGGTAAATGATAAAAATATTTACTGGATCAGATTCAGAGTCGCACATTTCAATTTTGAATCATTATCTCTGAGAGGTAGGGAGGATTGTTTGTGTCTCTGAGAATCAGCATTTTCATCTGAGTTTATTTCTATTTGATAAAACTGTAGTGAGTCAGGATTAAATGGATAATAGTTTCTCTGTATGTGATTAATATGTGACATCTATGAGGTTAAGGAAAAATAAAACTTAGATATTATTGTTATTGTTATTACCAATGACAAACATAATCCTCAGGCCACTCAGCTAATGCATGAAGTGATCTGAAGTTACCATTTTCCTTCTTCTGTAGGGGATGTTTTATGTATGACCCTCTAGATGCATATGCTGTGTGTTTGGGAAGGCTACATCCCTCTTTCATTTTGGATTTCACATAGAATGGTTTTCTTGGCACAGGGGAGGAATCAAAAACATGCTGGTTGCATATAGAAGCGACCTACCATTCTTTCCTAAAACTGGCCCAAATCAGTTTGATTCAACACACTTGGAGTTTCTGTCTACAGTTTCATCCCTTTTAGGAATGTCCCATGGAAATAGAGGCAAGTTGACATAGTGTCTTGTTTGTGCCCATTTCATGGTGATAGAGCCCTTTATTTTATTTTTGAATATCACCTGAAATAGTCAATTTTTAAAAGATCTTGGCAGAGACTTTCATGGGCTTCAGTAAAGGAACAGAGGCAGGAACTTGAAGGGGTTACTTCAGGCTTCTGCCTTCAACTGGGACACACTTCTGCATTTCACATCATCAATTGCCCTTGACAGTTGCTTTCCTCCAGCATTTGTATTCCCCTAATCATGGAATATTTTACTAAAATCACAAGGATCAAAGTTTATTAAGGTCCACACTTCCCGTAGGTGCCACACAAGTTGTAGAGATGCGCCTATTGCTCCACAAAGTAATGTGAGCAGGGATAAGTAGAGAGATTCCCACACACCTGCACACACTGTCAGGTTAGTAATGCAGGATCGAAATGCTGCTTTCTGGCTCCAACCCAGGCTACTGTCTTTTTTTTTTCCTGGAACAAAATGGAAATATTATTCCCTACACAAGACCAAACTTCTTTGTGAGTTGTCACGGTGCCTAGTTAGGGTGCCACTGTATTTTGGTGACCAAAGTCATGGTTAAGTGAATGCAGGTGTTAATGACTTCTTTTTATAGAGCCATGCGTGTTGGTCATTCATAGCAAGATTCGACATGCATTTTAGTTGGAAATCAATTATCCTGTGCTAACGTATTATACAGAGCCTTTTGTTTGTGTGATGTGAAGAAAGGCACAGGAATTTTGAAATGATTGCCATACTAATAACTTACTGGTTAAATGATGCCCTCTCTGCAGTTAATGCTTTGCATCAGATCCAGACTGAATGAAGCAGAAGAATATACTTCACAGGGACTCATTTCAGGGTCAGTAGGAATTGTGTTGCAGACTGCTTAGATGAGATTTAAGTACTCAGGTGAGTTTTTTTTTAGGGACAAGTGTTTATGGGTACATTAATAAATACTGATGAAGAAACTCCAACAGAAAGTTGCACTTCTCCAGTTCATAAGAGTAGGTGTGTCTGGGAAACAGGTTTGCAGGAGAATGGAATTATGCAGAGATACTAAGAACTCAAATTTCTTAGGGAATTGTTCAGACCTCTATCTAATGTTAGTCCTGAGACAAGTATTATCCAATTCACATAATTAAAAATAGGAAGTGCCTATTATTGACTTATTAATAGCTAGTATTCATGGAGCCTGGGTATTGTTAGACAGTGGGTTTCAATTCTGGTGTAGGAAAGAACCACCACACACTTCACATGTACACATGCTGACTACAGTGGTGTTGGTCTGACAACAGGTGGATGTAATAATGAGACAAAACTACTAGATATGCAATTTGAACATTCTCTTTTTATATAAAGTGAACCTAGGGTTAAAAATTCTCAAAAGTAACTTCATCTACGGGAGGAAAAAGTTGCCTAGGAAAGGACACAGATAATTTTCTTGTGATATTGCCAATGTTCTACGCTTAAAAGCAGTAAGGTTTTATGGGTGGGTGGGTGTGTGAAAACTCTAGTTAAGATTTATGACATTCAATATATGTACTTCTGAACTCACCAAAAATGGAATAAGTGGGATTGAGTTGGGACAGGTGAGAAGCACAAAAGAAATTAAATATAATTAGCAAATGTTCCATCTGAGTATTGAGTTACTATTCAGTTCATTTTACATATACTTAAAAAGTTATGTAATAAAATGCTTATATAAAAAGAAAATGTTCAAATTGCATATCTAGTAGTTTTATCTCATTATTACATCCACCTGTTGTCAGACCAACACCACTGTAGTCAGCATGTGTACATGTGAAGTGTGTGGTGGTTCTTTCCTACACCAGAATTGAAACCCACTGTCTACTTAGAGTTAATTTTGTATGATTTTAATGACTGCAAAATAGAAAACATTATAAGACTTTATTTTCTTCTATCTTTGTATGGCTGCTGTATATTTTGTATCCACATATTATAAACCTTGCAATACAGTGTTGTAAATTTTTCACTGAATAATCATAGGTTTTGAAAAAAAATGTATTACAGTATGTTCAAAAGGATTTACATTAAGCCAGGCAATCTAATATTCTCTTATGTTTCACCCACGGTTTTGCATTCATTGGTGACCACTACCTGCACTAGTAACCACTATGGTATCCTGCAGGTGATTTTCTGTTTCATACAATCCCCTATATTTAGTTTTTATTAGTGAATTGTAGTTATACACTGTACTGGGTTAATTTTGACATAATTACACAAGCATGGAATATAATCTGCTCTGATTCAGTCCCTAGCACTTCACTTTTCCCTTTCTTCCTCCCTTTTCCTGTTTTGTTTCCTCTATTGGTCTTTATTCTACTTATTTACACTTTTTAATATTAGTATTTTATAAATATACACATAGGGGAAATTCACTGTGGAATACTCACATATGTTCATATGCTAATTTGGTCAATTTCATTCCACCTTTTCTCCCATTTCCCATCCCTCCTCTCTTCCCTGACCCTCAGTCCCTTTCTATACTGTATTGATCTCTGTTTTCATCAGATTCCAACCCTTTTTTCCCTTATTTTGATCTAATTTCCACGTATGAGAGTTTCTCCAGTGTTTTTCACATGAAGAGTGCTGGACTTTGTCAAATACCTTTTCTGCACCTTATTGAGGTAATGACAGATTCTTGTCCTTAACTCCATTTATGTGATGTATTAAATTTATTGATTTGCATTTGTTGAAGAAATATTGGATCCCTGGAATGAAAACCACTCAATCATGCTATACTATCTTCTTACTGTTTTTTTTAATCAATATTTTTGTTAAGAATTTTTGCATCTATGTTCCTCAGGTTTATTGATCTTAGGTTTTCTTTCTGTGATATGTCTGTCTGGTTTTGATATAAGAGTGATACTGGCTTTATAGAATAAATTTAAAAATATTCCTTCTTTTTCTATATCATGAATAATTTGAGGAGGACTGGCATTATTTCTTCTTTAAAGGTCTGGTAGAACTTGGATTAATATACCTCTGTTCTTGGTCTCTTCTTTGTTGGAAGTCTTTTAATTGTTGGTTAAAATTATCAGCTTGATATTTGTTTATTTAAGTTTCATATATCCTCCTATTTCTGTTTTGGTCATATGTGTCTAAAAATTTTGTCAATGTCTCATGATTTCCCATGTTACTGGAGTATAAATTTCCAAATTGTTTCTAATGGTCCTCTAGATTTCAAAAGTGTCTTTGATGATATTTTCTCTTTTTTTTCACTTTAATTTTGTTGATTTGAGTCTTCTCTCTCTTTATTTCAGTTAGTTGGTGAAAAGTTTATCTTTTCAAAGAAACAACTCAGTTGCACTGATCCTTTATATTTTTAAATTCTCATTTTTATTAATTTCAATTCTGATTTTAATTATTTCCTATCTTTTACTGATTTTTGGAATTATTTGTTCTTTTTCTAGGGCCTTGAGTCATAATGTTGGATTATTTTTTTGATACTTTTCTATTTTTTTCATATAGGAACTCAGTGCTATCAAGTATCCTCTTAGAATTATCTTCATCCTGTCCCAGAGATTTTCATATATTGTATCTCTATTCTCATTTGTTTTTAAGAATTATTTTATTTCTCCTCTGGTTTCTTTTATGGTCCATTTAGAGTTAAAAAGTGTATTATTTAATCTCCAGGTGTTAAAATGGTTTTTTAATTTTATATTATCATTGATTTCTAACTCAATTCCATTATGATATGATAAAATTCAAAAGAGTGTATCCTCTTTTTATAGTTACTAAGATTTGCTTTGTTCCCTAAAATCCAATGTTTTAGAAAATGTTTCATGTGCCACTGAGAAGAATAGGAATTCAGGTTTTGATGGATTAAATATTCTGTAGCTGTCTCTGAAGTCCATTTGATTAGTAATAATATTCAGCTCTGATCAGTCTTTACTTACGTCTGGATGACCTATCTGACAGTGAGAGAGGGGTGTTGAAATCACCCATTATAGCACTGGGACCTGTTTAATTCTTCATTTTGAGAAGGTGTGTTTTATGCATGTGTGTACCCAGCATGAGGATTTATGTTCATTATGTGTTGTTGTTGGATGAGTCCCTTTATCACTATGAAGAGACCTTTCTCTTCTCTTCCAGTTAATTTCCTTGAAGTCTACTTTGATAGAAGAGTGACTCCTGCTTGCCCTCAGTTTTCATTTGTATGATAGATCTTTTTTCATCCTTGCACCTTGGTTATTTGGATCTCTTTTCCTGTAAAGCAAGTTTATAAGTCAAGTTTTTTATGGTCTTATATTTGATGCAATCTACCATTCTCAGTCTTTTGATTGGACAGTGTTGAGCATTTATATCAACATTATATGAGAGATTATTTTTATTTCCTGCCATTTTGGCTTATATCTCATTCTTAATTCAGACTTGATTCTCCTTAAGTTGACTATTCTTTCAGTGTGATTCATCCATATACTTGTCTTCATTTTAATTTTCATTTTTTTGACATGAAATATATTTCATTGAGTATGGTTTGTAGTGCTGGCGTAGTGGTTATAAATTCTTTGAGCTTCTCCTTATCATGGAAGTTTTACCTTTCAGCTTCAACTCCAGATGATCATTTTGCTGGATATAGTAATATTGGTTGGTGTCCATTTTCTTTCAGATGTTATAAATACTTTTTCAAGGCCTCTTGGCTTTTAGGGTCTTGGCTGAGAAATCATTTGATTTCTGAATTGGCTCATCTCTAAAGGTGATGGGCCATTTTTTTCTTGAGGCCTTTAAAATTCTATATTGTATATATATTAGGCATTTTCATCATAATGTGTTTTTTTATAAAATCTTCTTTGGTCTTTATTGTGTGGGGTTCCATTTGCACCTTGTATTTGTATTTCTGTCTCATTCCTAAGGCTGGAAAAGTTTCTAATATTATTTCATTGATAAGACTGTATATTTCTTTATTTTGTATTTTGGAGCCTTCATCCACACCAATAATTCTTAGATTTTTTTTGTTATAATGTCATCCCAGATTTCTTGAATATTCTGGTCATAATATCTTAACACATTTTCTTTATTGTTGAGTTTATTTTCAAGATTTTACAATGTATTCAAGGCCTGAGGATGTCTTTAAAGTGGTCTACTCTGTTGGTGATGCTTTCCATTGAACTCTTTGTTTGATTTACTGAGTCATTTGCACAATTTCTGTTTCATTCTGTTTCAGAATCTCTTTCTCTTTATTGGAATGACCATTCAGTTTTTGTATTGTTTAAGTTAATTCCTACATCTTCTTTTATCTTATTGAACATTTTAAAAGTGAACTTTCTAAATTTTTATTCTCTAACATTTCCTCCACTGTGTTGTCAGCGGGAATAGGTGTTGACATGTTTTGGGTTGTTTGGGGTGTTTCCTTTGGTGGCTTTTTCATACTGCTTGTATGTCTACCCATCTGCTGATCTGATTATTGCTTCAACTTTTATGGAAGGGATTATTTAGTAAACTTCCTTTTTCTGAAGAGCCCTGGATTGGGAAAATATCCAGGTATCGATACTTTCACTCAATGTGAGTTCTTGCCGTTTCCTCTTTGATAGAAGACATTAAACCCCATTTACTACAATTACTTCAGAACCAACCTCATACTAGTCAGCTTTAGGAAAAACAAGAACTGGATAATATTCTCCATTCTTCCTCTTATCCAGGTATAAAATTGCACTTATGTTCATTTTCTGGCTACAGGCTGCCCATTGTTCTTCCTCTAGATCTTCTAGTACCTGCACAACAGAGCAAGTGGGCCTTCTGAGCATAGGAGAGGGAGCCTAGAGAGGGATCCTCAAAATCTCAATCTCAAAAAAAGTTTTTTTCGGGCATACTGGTTATTGAACCCAAGGGTGCTTAACTACTAAGCCACATCCCCAGCCCTTTTATATATTTTATTAGAGATAGGGTCTCACTGAATTGCTTAGGGCCTAAGTTGCTGAGGCTGGGTTTGAACTTGTGATCCTCCTGATTGAGCCTCCTTAATCACTAAGAATACAGGCAGGTACCACCACACCCGACTCTCAATCTCAAATTTAAAAAAGTCTTACAGCATCTCCACCAAGTCAGTAATTATTATTACTGTTTAAGAGATGAGGAAGTTTCCAGAAGTAATTATGTTACTGGTTGTTCTTCTCTGTTTTCTATTGTCCAATTCAATAGTGAAACCTGACATACACTAACCATCTCTGTCCTTCACAAAGCTGAAGTAAGAATTTCCATACAACTGGAGAATAGAATGAAGATTTTAAAAAAAGAATGAAGAATTGTTTTGTATAGTAGGTATTTCACTGATATTCTATGGGTTGATATAAAATATCAAAATTTATAGAAATATCAAATTTATACCAAAGAGAAATAAAATATTTTTAAATTTAAATATAAGTATCAAAATGTAATCTATTCAAAGTTTTTCTTAGGGCTTAAGATTTTAGAACTATTGACAGGTACAGTGTATATAAATGCTGCATTTGTGGTATGTGATAACACTGATTGTGTGCACTTAACAATATTTACCCAAATTTAAAGTTCATCAAAGAGAAGAATATTTATTAATTTATATAAATTTTCAAGAACAAACTTAAGGGTAGGGGAATAAAAATTCAAATGAACAATGAGATTTCTTGAAGATGATTGCCCATCATATTTTCTAATTATGATTTCTCACTCATGATTTAGTTGTCAGAGAAATTAAAGTACCTGATACACAGTACTTTAGATATCTGAAATCAAATGAATTTATCCCAAGGTGATAGAACCAAACAAGGCAATCAAACTGCTTCTGAATTTCCTTTTATTAATAAATAGTTTCATTAATAGTGTTTTTCTTAATAACGAAGGTCATTACTTATTCTTGATTATTTTTTTCATAAAAGAGTATGCAATATTTTGTTGTGATCATGAACTTGCTTTTCCACTGCTCCTAGACTTCTAACATTGTTCAGACCAATGTCTCTCAAGTGGATATGGAAGAGGGGTAAATAATGCAGAATGTGAATGAAGAGTGTACAAAGACTGTGTGTTACACGCCTGAGAATCATTATTGATGCACAGTATTCAAGTGTGAATAATTTTGTGAATACTTCCATGCAAATACGTACAGATGGAGGGGTGCTTGGTAAACGTTTCTTAATTCTCACATTCTTTGATTTTTTAAAAAGGTGTTCAAGCAATATAGTAGCACAAAATCTAACACGTGTCTCAGAATTCCAACTCATGAGCCTTTCAGAGGACCCAGACCTGCAGCCCATCCTCTTTGGACTGTTCCTGTCCATGTACCTGGTCACGGTGCTTGGGAACCTACTCATTATCCTGGCGGTCAGCTCTGACCCCCACCTCCACACCCCCATGTACTTCTTCCTCTCCAACCTGTCTTTTGTGGACATCAGTTTCATCTCGACCACAGTCCCAAAGATGCTCGTGAACATCCAAACTCAAAACAGATTCATTTCCTACGTTGGCTGCCTAACACAAATGTCTCTTTTTGGCATTTTTGGATGTATGGATGACATGCTTCTGACTGTGATGGCCTATGACCGGTTTGTGGCCATCTGTCACCCCTTGCATTATACAGTCATTATGAACCCTCGCCTCTGTGGCTTCTTAACTTTGGTGTCATTTTTGCTGAGTCTTTTGGACTCTCAGCTGCACAATTTGATGATCTTACAAATTACCAGCTTCAAGGATGTGAAAATTTCCAGTTTCTTCTGTGACCCTTCTCAGCTTCTGAATCTCTCCTGTTTCGACACCTTCTCTGATAACATTGTCAAGTATTTTCTTGGAGTCATATATGGCCTTTTCCCCATCTCAGGGATCCTTTTCTCTTATTATAAGATTGTTTCCTCCATTCTGAGGATCCCATCCTCAGGGGGCAGGTACAAAGCCTTCTCCACCTGTGGCTCTCACCTGGCAGTTGTTGGCTTATTTTATGGGACAGGCTTTGGAGTGTACCTTGGGTCAGCTTCATCACCTTCTCCCAGGAAGGGTTCAGTGGCGTCAGTGATGTACACTGTTGTCACCCCCATGCTGAACCCCTTCATCTACAGCCTGAGGAACAGGGACATTAAAAATGCACTTAGGAGACTCCAGAGCCGAATTTTCCACTCTTAGCAACTGTGTTGTTCAGTTGCAATATCTTGGAAAATTCAGCAAAGCTAAACAGTTTGCCCTGCTAATGAGCCTCTTCATAACATTAGTAGTTTTAGTTTCTCACCATGTTTTATAGCATAATGGTTTCAGCCTATGTTAGGTATCAAGATTTTACTGCATTAAGATGACAAATTTTGGAGATGGATACTAGTTATTTTCACAAGAAAACAAATAATAATAAATGCCACTACACTATGCCCTCGACAATAGTGAAATTTGTAACTTCTTTTTATTTACATACCACATATTGAAAGTGTACTCACGAAGCCAATGAGTTTTAAAAATGAAATTAAAAAGTTGCTGGGTACTGTGGTGCATGATTGTAATCCTAGAGGCTCAGGAGGCTGAGGCAGGAGGGTGCAGAGTTCAAAGACAGTCTCAGCAATTTAGTGAGGCCTTAAGCAACTCAGTAAGATCCTGTCTCTAAATAAAATACCAAATGAGCTGGGATGTTGCTCAGTGAGTAAGGGCCCCTGTGTTCAATCCCTAGTTAAAAAAATTAATATTAGTGTTTTATAGTTTTCATTGCAAAGGTCCTTCAATTCTTTTGAATTTACTGATTTGCAATTTATTGTTTTGAGGCTATTGTGAATGGGATAGTTTTTCTAATCTCTTTCTCAGAAGATTCGTCATTGAAATATAGAAATGTGATTGATTTATGAGAGTTGTTCTTGTATCATGTTACCTTGCTGAATTCCTTTATGAGCTCTAGAGACTTTCTTTTGGAGTTTTTGGGTGTTCTAATTATAGGAACATATCATCAGTGAGTAGATAATTTGAGCCCTTCTTTTCCTGTTTATATCCCTGTGGGGACAAGTGCGTGGAATACTACATACATGGCATACATAAAGGGCATCAGAGTGGCAGGCCACTTCCTTTGTGCTAGATGGATGAGCGACAGGCTGCTTACCCCATAGGCACAGTCCTGGGCATGAGGCTGTGTGTCGCAGTCCCTGTGCTTGCTCCACGGCCCACTCCTCGATTGGTTGCTGCAAGCACAGTTAGCAAAAATTGCATTGGTGGGTGCCTGTAATCTGCTTAGCTACTGCCTCAGTATATATACATGGTAACTGCACAATAAAATCAGACTTGCTCCCTGCTTGGTCTCCAGAGGTCTTGATTAGCAAAAATGCAGCCATACTCTCCTCTCCCCTGTTCCATGGACCTCCTTGCTGGATGAGAGAAAGCCCATGCATATCCCTTTAATTTCTTTGTCATGTCTGATTGCTCTGGCAAGAGTTTCAAGGACTGTGTTAAACAGGAGTTGTGAAAGTGGGAATCCTTGTCTTGTTCTGTTTTTAGAGGAAACACTTTCAGCTTTTCTCTGTTTGGTATGATGTTGGTCATATTTTGTCATTTATGGTCTTCATGTTGAGGTAAGTTCCTTCTATCCCCAGTTATTCTAATGTTTTAAACATGAACGGGTCCTGAACTTTGTCAAATGCTTTTTCTGCATATATTGAGATAATCTTGTGAAAATTATAGAACACTCAAGAAATTCAGGGAGACCTGAGAAGATGAAAAGACCTACCATGTTCTTGGATAGGCAGAATTAATATAGGCAAAATGGCTGTTCCACCAAAAGTACTCTACAGATTCAAAATTCTAATGATATTCTTCACAGAACTAAAAAAGAACAGTTATGAAGTACATTTGGAAGAATAAGAGACCCCGAATAGTCAAAGCAATTATTAGTAAGAAAAGCAAAGCAAGAGGCATCACAATACCAGAACTCATTATGCTATAGAGCTAAAGTAACAAAATCAGTATGGTACTGGCATCACAGCAGGCATGATGACCAATGGAAAAGAACAGAAGACACAGAGCCAAACCAACCCAAAACAAAACAACAACAACACAAAACAATTGTCAGACACTAGAGAGATGGCTGGCAGAAATATACATTGGAGAAAAGATAGCCTCTTCAATAAATAGTCTGGGAAACCTGAAAATACATATGTAGAAGAATTAAATTTAACCCATGTTTCTCACTCTGCACAAAAGCCAACTCAGCATGGATCAAAGACCTAGGAATTAGACCAGAAACCCTGAAACTGCTAGAAAAAAAGGTAGACCCAACACTCCAATGTGTTACCATAGGAACCAACTTCCATAGCTAGACTTGTAAACACGAGAAATAAAATAAAAAATCAGTAAGTTGGATGGCATCAAATTAAAAACTTCTTCACAGGAAAGGAAATAAGAGAAGGAAGAGAAACAGTACAGGAGAAAATCTTTACCACCTGCTCCTATTAATATATACAATAAATTCAAAATATATTCAAAGAATATACAAAGAATTCAACAAACTTAACACCCCAAAAAACAAATAACCCAATCAATAATTGGGGGGAACAAAACATAGTTGAATGTTCTGTCTGATATGTGGAAGCTAACACACAACAAGGGTGGGGGAAGAATACAAATTCAGTGGTTTAGACCAAGGGGGATGAAGGGAAGGGAGGAGTATAGTAATAGGACAGACAGCAGAATGAATTGGACATCTTTCCTATGTTCATATGTGAATACACGACCGGTGGAATCTGGCATCATGTAAAATCACAAGAATGGGATCCTAATTAGAATAAGTTATACTCTATGTAGATATAATATGTCCAAATGCAGCCTACTGTCATGCATGTCTAAAAAAATGAAAATAAAATAAAAATCTCTCCTAACCAAAGGGAAAAAATAAAGAACTAAATGGATACTTCTCAAAAAAGATATACAAATGGTCAGCAAATTGATGAAAAAAATGTCCAACATCTCTAGCAATTAGAGAAATGCAAATTAAAACTACATTGGGATTTCATCTCACTCCCATCAGAATGGCAATAATCAAGAATACAAATAATAATAAATATCATCAAGGATGTGAGGAAAAGGGTACACTCATATGCTGCTGTTTGGACTAAAAATTAGTGCAACTACTCTAGAAAGCAGTATGGAAATTCCCCCACAAAACCAGGAATGGGAGTGGAACCACCATTTGACCCAGCTATTCCCCTTCTTGGATTATACCCAAAAGACCTAAAAAGAGCATACAACAGGGACACAGCTACATCAATGTTCATAGCAGCACAATTCACAATAGCTAGACTGTGGAACCAACCCAGATGCCCTTCAATAGATGAATGGATAAAAAAGTGGCATTTATACACAATGGAATATTACTCAGCACTAAAAAACAACAAATCATGGCATTTGCAGGGAAACGGATGGCATTAGAGCAGATTATGCTAAGTGAATCTAGCCAATCCCTAAAAAACAAATGCAGAATGTCTTCTTTGATATAAGGGGGGTGACTCAAAACAGAGCAGGAGGAAGAGTATGAGAAGAAGATTACCATTAAATAGGGACATGGGAATGGGAGAGAGAAGGGGAATTGCACAGAAGATGGTAGGAGACCCTCATTGTTATGCAAAATTACATATAAGATGGTGTGAGGGGGAAGAAAAAAAGAGAGAGAGAAATGTGTCACAGTAGATTGGGTAGAAAGAAGGGAGGGGAGGGGAAGGGGGATAGGAAGAACAGCACAATACAATAGACACTAGTATGGCCCTATGTATAAACGTGGCTGTATAACCAATGTGATCCTGCAATCTGTACACGTGGAAAAATAAGATTAAGATTACATACCCCATTTGAATCAAATGTATGATATGTCAAGATCATTGTAATGTTTTGAGCAAATAATAAAAAAATTTTAAAAAAGAAATAAAATAGTCAATTATTAGTAAGAATATTTCCTGAGCTTCTGACTGTGATGATATATGATTAGACTAAGGTCCTCTGCATCTCCTTGCATTGTTCAGTCCTCCTGATCCCTCGGTGCTTGGTTGTAATTTGGATGTCATCTTTGGTTAGTGTTGGATGCCAACTGCCATAGTTGATTGCCTTCCTAATACTCATTATAAGAATATTGAAAATTCTGATTTCTTCTGAGAACATTTTCTCCTTAATCTTGCATTTTCTCAAACAGTTTCAATAACAAAGAGGTGTTTTATTTACTTTTGGATTGCATCTTGGTTCAAGTGTGCTGCATTTGCCTAGAAGGGGCAGTGGCCTCTGTGGTTGTGCAGTGGGCTCTTGTACTATGAATACTTCAGTTGAGCCAGAGAAACAGAGTCCTTACACCACCATCAAGGAGGCTGCCAGCAGAACAGGTTGTTCTCAGGGCCCAAGGCACCTGATGGCAATGCAGGCTGGAAAATATAACAGAATTAAATCTAGTTGTGGAAATGCCTCCTCCCTGAGCATGATTTGTTTGGATGATTCTCTCCTCAACATGCTTCACAATAGAGTGGTGGTTGCTGGGTTGGGGTGGAAGAAATGGTAAAATTTTTTTTCCACCTGGATACAAAGTTTAAATTTTAGAAGATAGAGAATATCTGGATTTGGATGATGGTGATAATGGCACAACAATGTGATTGCAATTTTTTCACTGAAGAGTGTACTTAATGTGGTTCAAATGATATTTGTTTGCATTGGTATTTTATCCCAATAAAATGAACATTGATCACAGATTTCTCTTTAAGGAACACAGAAATGAAGGAAAATAAACAGAATATGCAAACTTTTTACTAATTAGAGTTAGGGCCAGAAACTCATGTGGACATTCAATTTCATTTGTGTTCCTCATTAATGACGGGGAGTCCTTAGAGATGGGGATTTCATGGACCAATTAGTCTAATTGAAAGCTCTGGGTATTGATCTTCCAAGGTCCTATATTAGTGCACAATTAGCCTGTGCCTGCTGCCCTTTAGTGGATGGTTCTTGTCCAGTGAGCTGCATGGCTGTGTCTCCTCCTGGGATTTTCTGCATCAGGAAGCTCCTGATGACACCATCTCTTCCTGTGGACACAGTTGCTCCGTCCCTGGGCTCCACACTTGGTAGGGCCTTAGGATCTGCACTTCTTGGTCATGACCCTGCAGGGAAGCAGCGTGACCCAGTAAGTACAGAGTGGGCCATGGAAGTGGGAAGGAGTGGGGAAGTAGTGTTACCTCAGCACAGGGACAAACACCAGAGTAGCCAGATGGGAGGTCACCACATGCATGTTCAACTTGGGGTTGTGGGGTTCAAGCTTTTGTTTCAGGGGGGAGATGAGAAATCTTATCCAAACTGTGCTCTCCACCCACACTGATTCTGATTCTCACAGAAATCTCCCCCACAACAGCACAAAATGAATCCTTCAGAAGTGCTTCTTAACTTCTGAGAAAGGACTGTGATGGTGGTGATAAGATGATGAGGAGGATGACAGAAAGTGCAGGGCTTCCCAGGCTCAGGTGCTCACCAACTACCTTTTTTTTCCTTTTCATAAACACCATGCTACTTTAGTTATATGCGTCCACATTATTATTATTTTATAGAAAATGAAGCCGTGTGTTAAACTTTTGTAACTTGTACTCCTTTGTTAGGTGGGAAAGAGTGCAGCCATGTTTGCACTGGGCTGTCTGGCCATGGACACAGGGCATCACAGGAGAACCCTGGCAGGCTGTACCATCAGGAGGTCAACCAGCCACTCCTCGTCCCTGTCCTGCAGAAAGAGAGCCTTGCCCATGGTGCTCTTCCTCTTGGGAATCCTGGGGATCACAGGGCAGAACAGTGGGGCTCCTGGTGCATGCACAATAGAAGGACATCCACACATCACAGGTCACAATGGGGGAAGCTGATGGTCATTCAGATTAGATCACAATCTTGGGGCCCCTCCAGAACCTCTGTGGAGCTCCCTCCATGCTCCTCCATGCTTGAAAACAGCCCTGTCAATCTCAAAGCAAAACTAAGGTCAGGTTTGATTTTATTTCCCCCCAAATACTGGAAATATTTTAAAAATGTACCTCATGTTTACTAACAGAGAAAATGTCTGGGCCCATACTGAACACTGTTAGGTGGGAAAGAATTAAATAATTAAATCAATCCCTTCCAGAGTCTTTCAGCCCAGTCACTGTGTCTGTAAAGCAGTCCCTGGTTTCACTTGTGCCTAGACCCAGTCCTGTCATCTGAATTCATTTCCCATTGATGCAACTACAGTGATTAAGGATAAATAGATACTTGGTCCTTTTATGTGAATAATATGGGATATGGGAATAAAATGAGGGCATAATAAATCTGGGTATTATTGGTACTGTTAGTCCTGATAGGTTAATCTTCATTCCACTCAACTAATATATCCAGTGACCTGAAGTGACCGTTTTCCTGTTTCTGGATGGGACACTTTATGTTTGCCCTTACAGATGCATGTGCAGTGCATTTGGGAGGAACGGCTTCCTTTCTTCCATTTCTTACACCCTGGAGCCTGAGTTCTGCTTGGCACAGGGCGACGTCTTGAGCAAGTCTGTTGAGAATTGAAGCACCCCACCCTTTTCCCTATATTGACCAAAACGAATTTGCATGAACAGACTGTGGCCTCCTTCCTGTCCTTTCATTCCTTCCAGCAGTGTCCATGGGAATAGACAAGTTCAAACAGTGTCATCTGTGTCCATGTTTTGGTCATAGGGACACTTTACTTTTATTTAATTTAATCCACAGTAGTCAAGTATTCAGAAACCATGGCAGAAATTTTCATGGATTTGAATAAAAGCAACAAGGCAGAAGCTGAAGGGGCACCTAACACTATAGCCTTCCACTGAGACCTACAGCAGGGTTTCACTTCATTCCGGCCTCCAGTGCCCTTGACCATGGCTTTCCTCCATAATGTTAACACTTAACATAATTATGAATTTTTTTTTACTAAAATGACAATTTCCAAATATTCATTGAGTTCCCAATGTTGCACATGTTGTGGAGATGGTGTTATAATCTGTGTTTCCCTTAAGCAGTGAGCAAGGAGAGGAGGAGAGATTCACACACTGTGCACACACTGGCAGGTGATGCAGGTCTGAAATGTTGTCTGCCTGACTCCAGCTCAGGGCACTGGCTCTTCTGTTAGAGCCACAGTAAATAGTATTCCCTGCATAAGACCAAACTTCTTCAGGAGTCATCAAGGAAGAATATTCCTAGTTAGGGTGAAATTGCAGGGAGACTGCTTTGAAATGATTGTCATACTAATATACTACTGAATTAAACCATGATGTCCTTTATATCACTTTGCACCAGAAAAGACTTTGCAGAAGAGAAATGTACTTCATTGAGAAATTAAAAGCTCAGATTAATGTAAACTTGTAGATTTCATGGCCAATGGGCATTGTTTTGCAAATTACTTAGATGATTTTTTTACCTATGTTTTAGGTAAATGTATGAAACAAAAGTGTTTGATAGATGATTCTGACATGAAAACACAAGCAGATAATTACACCTCTGCGTTTCATAACAATAAGTATGTTTGGGGAACAGGTTTGCAGGAAAATGCAATCAGGTAGAGATATTAAGACTCAAATTTCTTAGGTAATGTTTCAGATGTCTATCCAATGTTAGTCCTGGCACAATTATTATCAGATTTATATGTTTCAGTATAGGTGATGGGAATTATGGACAATAAGAGTAGGTAATATTCCTGAAGAGTGTTCTATATGGCAGGATATTGTTAGACATAGGATTTCAGATCTGGTGTAAGAAAGAACCACTGAGAACTTCACATGTGGATATGCTGACATAATTGGTATTAGTCTGACATCACTGTGTATGGATATTCTAAAATATAAACAGGAAGATTTAATAATGGGAGAGAACTACAAGTTATGCCACTTGAAAGTTTTTTTTTATTTCCTCATGACAATCATACAAGGTAGGTAATTACTATCTCCAATTTACAAATGAGGATGTTTCCAAGAAGTTGTTGCATTGTTACTTGTTATACTCTGTTTTGTACTGTATCCAATTATTTCACATAGAGAAATGATAAATAATGAACCCAAGTGTACTTCACGTAGCCTAAACAGGAGAATTGAAATCAATGTGTCAGGAATGGCTGACCAGAGAACCCATGAAGAAGGACTGAGAATGGAAATAAAACTTGAGTTTGGGGGCCTTCCTTGGTGCTAGATCATAAACAATGTACTTGATGGTTTGAGATAAAAAAAAAAAACTATGAAGCACGTTTGGCAGGCCAGATTGAGTACAGAATCAAGAAAAAGAAAAAAAAGTAGGGTCATTTATATAACAGATATTTGGCTTAAATTATATGTGTTGATCATGGACTTCTTCTCTGCTCCTGGACTTTTAACACTTCTCAGCTCAATGCTTCTTAGGTGAGTAGAGGAAGAGGGGTGAATGATGGAGAAGGTGATAATGAAAGAATATGTGGAGACTGTGAGCTTCACTACTGACAGCTATTGTTGAAGGTGTATGGATCTAAAGTGTGAGCTCCTTCCTTGTGCATACTTTAATTCAAATATTTCCAGAATGAGGAGAGCCTGTTTTTCGTATTTCTTTTTTAACACCTTTTTTGCTTTTTTCCCAAAGGTGTCCAACATACCTACAAGAACAAAATCTAACCCATGTCTCTGAATTCCATCTCATGAGCCTCTCAGAGGACCCAGATCTGCAGCCACTTCTCTTTGGACTGTTCCTGTGCATGTACCTGGTCACAGTGCTTGGGAACCTGCTCATCATCCTGGCTGTCAGCTCTGACCCCCACCTCCACACCCCCATGTACTTCTTCCTCTCCAACCTGTCCTTGGCTGACATTGGCTTCATCTCTACCACAGTCCCAAACATGATTGTAAACATTCAGACTCACAATGATGTCGTCTCCTACATGGGCTGTCTGACACAGATGTCCTTTTATGCCATTTTTATTTGTATGGGTTATATGCTTCTGACTGTGATGGCCTATGACAGGTTTGTGGCCATCTGTCACCCCCTGCATTATACAGTCATTATGAACCCTCGCCTCTGTGGCTTCTCAATTTTGGTATCATTTTTGCTGAGTCTCTTGGACTCTCAGCTGCACAATTTGATGATCTTACAAATTACTAGCTTCAAGGATGTGGAAATTTCTAGTTTCTTCTGTGACCCTTCTCAACTTCTGAATCTTTCCTGTTCTGACACCTACTCTATTAATATTGGCAAGTATGTTCTTTTTGGCCTATATAGCTTTTTCCCCATCTCAGGGATCCTTTTCTCTTACTATAAAATAATTTCCTCCATTCTGAGGATCCCATCCTCAGGTGGGAAGTACAAAGCCTTCTCCACCTGTGGCTCTCACCTGGCAGTTTTTTGCCTATTTTTAGGAACAAGTACTGCAGTGTACTTTGGATCAGCTGTATCACATTCTCCCAGAGAGAATGTGGTGTCCTCAGTAATGTATACTGTGGTCACCCCCATGCTGAACCCCTTTATCTACAGCCTGAGGAACAAGGATATCAAAGGTGCTCTTTGGAAGCTTCACAGAAGGGCAATCTAATCCCAGCTTCCGTGGTACTGATTGCAATGTGTGTTGGAAAATGCAGCAAAGTTACATACCTGGTCCTGTTCAGATGTGCCTTATGCTAATTTCTCACCAAATTTTACAGTAGAATGGTTGGAACTCCTGTTGGCAAGGGATGTTTGGAACTTTTTTACATTGGAAAGAAAGTTCCACTTTTTTAAGATAAGGAATGGTGGAGATAGAGGATAGTGATGTTTTGGCAACTATACCTATATTTAATGCCACTGAGCTTTGCATTTGAGAATGGTAATAATGGCAAGTTTTTTTTCTTTTTTTGTAATTTAAATTGACCATAATGAATGTGGCTTTAAGAAGGTACTATTTTCTAAGAATAAATAGAGGAAATCAATAAAATAAATAATCTTCTTTTTTTAAAATTTGTTTTAATCACTGACAAACTTCTTTTTTAAATTATTTTTTTAATTTGTTGTAATTAATTATACATGATAGTAGAATGCATTTATGCACTTTGATAGATCACACATAGATGGGTTATAATTTCTCATTTTTCTGAGTGTACTTGTTGCACAATCACATTGGTCATGCAGCCACATACATACATATAGTAGTAATATCTGTTGCATCCTAATATCTTTCCTATCCCCACATCCTCTCTCCTTCCCTCCCATCACTTCCCTCTACCTAATCTAAGGTAACACTATTCATCCCTAGTGCCCCCCACCCCCTCACCTTATTGTGAATTAGCATCCACATATTAGAGGAAACATTCGGCCTTTGGTTTTGTGAGTTTGGCTTATTTCACGTAGCATGATATTCTCCAACTCCATCCGTTTACTGGCAAATGCCATAATTTTACTCTTCTTTAAAGCTTCTTTTTTGCTAAAAATTACTGAAAAGCATTATTTGATGTTCATTTTCCAAACTTTTTATCCCATGATCATTGTTAGGACAATCTTAGAGTTTGTGAGAGGCTCACCTATTTTGCCAGTCTGTTCTATGTTTTGAGCCTCCAAGGTCACACCTTTGCCTCCAGCATTTCTGCTTGATGGCTCCAGTCAGGGGGGCCCCATCCTGTGTTTCTTCTCACCCTGGTTGTGTCTATTAGGAAGTCCCTACCTGAGTGTGCACAGATGTCAACCCTAAAGATGAGGTGGGAGGCCCCTGGGTACCAGCCATGTGGAATCCAGTCTCCTTAGTCACGACCACCTGAGCCAGTGTAAATAGGTAACTGCTGAGGGAGGTGAGGATGGAGGAAGGACCAACATGCAGTGTGGCTGCCCAGAGCGGAGAGCCCTGCACAGTGTCAGTCATGGGGACTGAGAGTCGAGGCATGTGTGTGTTATCCATGGTGGTGAGCATGACTGAAACATCTTACAATTTATGATTTTAAAATCATTGCTGGGTACATTGCAAACTAATGTGACACTTATGGTCAGTTTTACAATCGATATTGTGCTGACTCATTCATATTTAACAATATTTGAAGTTAACCAAAGACAAGGATACTTATTTTATACTCCATATTTTTTTAAAAAATTTTATACCTTTATTTTATTTATTTATTTTTATGTGGTACTGAGGATGGAACCCAGGGCATTACACATGCTACGCAAGTACTCTGCTGCTGAGCCACAACCCCAGCCTGAAAACATTTGCAAGTGATTTTTGTGTGTGTGTGTGTTTGGTGCTGGAGATTGAACCCGTGGCCTAGTGTATGTGAGGCAAGCACTCTACCAACTGAGCTATATCCCCAGTCCTTATACTCCATATTTTTTAAAGACAAAAAAACCCACAAATCCACACAGTAAGCAAATGAGAAGATCCAAGAATGATGAAACCCCTGGCAGAAAAGGGGAACATGCTGCTTTCTGGTTATGATCCACCACCCTTGATTTAGTTGTGAGGACTGGAAAGCAGTCCTCACACAGAGTTACATATTGTATCAAAAGACTTTGTCCAAAAGCCTTAAAAGAAAATAAGGTTATCAAACTGCTTCTTAATTTCCCTGAAAGGAAGGTCAATACATATTCCTTACTTTTTCCAAAAGAGTAAGCTATATTTAATAGTGATCATCAACTTCCTTCTCTCTTCTCTGCTCCTGGATTTGTAACACTGCTCAGTTCAATGTCTTTAAAGTCATTATGGAAAGAGGGGTGAATGATGGAGAAAGTAAATTCAAAGAGTATGTAGAGACTGGGTTTTTACTATTGAGAATTATTGTTGAGAGTGGATGGACCTAAAGTGTGAGCACCTTGTTTGTGCATACTTGAATTCAAACGTTTCCAGGATGAGGGGTGCTTTTTTATGTGTTTCTTTTTAAACACCCTCTTTCCTTGTCAAACTTGTCCAAGCAGTATACAAGCACAAAATCTAACACATGTCTCTGATTCCAACTTATGAGCCTCCCAGATGACCCAGTCCTGCAGCCCCTCCTCTTTGGACTGTTCCTGTGCATGTACCTGGTCTCAGTGCTTAGGACCCTGTTCCTCATCCTGGCTGACAGGTCTGACTCCCACCTCCGCACCCCCATGTACTTCTTCTTAGCTGAAGCCATGTGTGAAATGCACTGTGGATTTGAGGCACAAGGCCAGTGCTGCAGGTTGACCCCTTCATAAGCACCCCTGTGTTTCATGTCTGTGTTCTTCCAGGATGGGACCCTTCTTCTTGTATGTTTGAGATTTCTGGTAGATCCCAGGACAGAGTAGTCAGTGGCATCAGTTTCACCAATATGGCTGAAACAAGATTAAGATCTATCAAGTGAGCACAAGTAATCCAGCACAGACCTCCCTGTGTCCCCCTCTGCAGGATACCTCTGCAGCTGCCAATCCTCCTCCATTCTGGTAATTAGCCCTCTCCATCTGAAGAGGAGACAAAGCAGGTCTGGGTTTCATTACTACTCAGGAATCTGCGAAGGTGGAAGATGTATCAGAGATGTGCCTCCAGACAAGACTCCTGGATTCAGCTTAAAATATTCTGATGGTTGGAAAACAGTGAAAAATATTAATGCATCAGAGCCAGAGATTCACAATTTAATTTTTACTGTTGTTGGCTGTATTCATTTTCCCCTGTAACTCAGGGCAGACTTCTTGTGTCTCTGAAATAGCAATGTCATCCAAGGTGATAATTAATTTATACATGTCAGTGAATCCAGATTAAGCAGAAAATGTTTGTTCCCTGTGCAACTGATATGTGATAAAGGTGTAAAATGTGGGAAAATGTTAGATAGTTATTAATAATGGAAAGGCTAACCTTCATACTATTCAACTGAAATATCTTTTTTTCAGTGAATTTTTTCATCTGTTGTTTTTAGAGATTCATGACAGGAGAGTAGTATTTTGACATTATATATAAATGGAGTATAAGTTATTCTAATGAGGATCCTGTTCTTGTGGTTGTGTAGGATGTTGAGTTTCACTGTTGGTATATTCACATATGAACATAGAGAAGTTATGTTCCATTCATTGTGCCGTCTTTCCTACTAACTGAAATACCCTTTTAAGCTGAAATTACAGTTTTAAAATTTCCATATGTTACAATTTTAATAGTTCTCTTATGTAGGTATATGCTGCATATTTGGGGTTAAATGACCATCACCTTTCATTTGTGATTACTCAGAAACTCTACCATGGTAGGCACAGAGGTAATAAAAAGGGTAAAGGGATGATAAATATTGAATAGACCATTGCTCTGTGTGCAGATCCTGCTCTTTTCTTGCTCAGTGAGGTTCCAACACTCTGGTACTCTCCTGTCAGTACCTTCCTCCTACTTAGGAACATCCCACAGAGCCAGAGATAAGATAGAACATTTCTTGTTTGTGTCTGTGTCAAGGACACCTGAGCCCCATACTTCTCTCTTTTTTTAATTGGTTGCTCAAAACATTGCAAAGCTCATGACATATCATCTTTCTTACATTTGATTCAAGTGGGTTTTGAACTCCCATTTTTACCCCAAATACAAATTGCAGAATCACATCAGTTACACATCCACATTTTTACATAATGCCATATTTTCTTAACAGCATCTACAACCTTCAATTACCAAGAACAATGGCAGTGATATCCATGAGCCTAGGAGAAGAAAGCAGGAATGAAGGGAAGTGACCAGAGACCCTTGGAGCTTGGTCTGAGACATGTTTCAGAGTTCCACATCATTTCAATGCTGCAATGGTGCTTTGACAATCATTCTGAGCAGTACTCCCACTGTTTCTTTAATTAACAAATTCTTAATTAATAAAAAAGCTTAATGACCAAATAAAGGTCACTGAAGCATATAAATGTTATAGCTCACATATTAATTTTTGTTCTTTATATTTTACCCTAATAAAAATGGACCTAGAAGCTTATGAAGCTCTAAAAAAACCCATAGAACTGAAAGAAGTAAATTGAGAAAATAAGGTTCCTCCTAATTACAGCTAGTGTCCAAATCTTAAGTGGACCTTCATTTTATTTTCTTCTTCTTCCTGAATTAACGTTGGGAAGTCTTTAGAGATGGGTACTGCATGGACCAATTAGTCTAATTGTGAGCTCTGTGCATTGAGCTTCCAAGGTCATAGATTAGACCACAATCAGTCTGTGCCTGCAGCCCTTCAGTGGATGGTTCTTGCCAGTGAGTTGCATGCCTGTGTCTCCTGCTGTGGTTTCATATCAGAAAGCTCCCAGCATATTCATGGTAATGCTGGGCACAGAGTCTGAGCCTTCAATGGGCACCAGGTATGGGTGGGTCTTGGGATGTGCACTTCTTTGTCACGAGCTAGCAGAGAAGCAGCATAACCTTGTAAGTGCCATTGGAGCCTTGGGATCCTGGAAGAAAAGATCCAAAGTATTGTTTTTATATCACAAGTACAAATCCCCAGTTTGAGTATCCAGATGGGAAGATCTCAAGATGATAAGTTTCATGTGTGATGTTTGTGAATTTTTGTTTTTATTTTTTGCTGGGATATCATATACCTTATGTATAATGTGCTTTCCACTCACACTGGTATAAGGAATAATAATAGCGGAGACAGAGAGACAAGATGTAGAGGCAGGAAAAGAAGTGGCCCCATGTCCCGGTGGCCACATTTATTTATATCAGTAGGTTACATTAGGTCATTAGAGCCATAACTACATATTGTCAGAGTATCAGTAATGTTGCTTATTCTGCAGTTACATTTCAATATGCAATGTCAGGAGCTCTGTGCAGCTCTCAAGAAAGTCCCTTGACTAAAGTTACTCTTGAGAGGGCAGACAGGAGAACCACTGCTTGGTGAAACGTTATTGTTATCTAGCAAGCAAGTTCCTTTATTCCCAGGAGCTAACATGCCTAAGATCAAGGTCGAATCTGATAAAACTCTGAACACAGAGCTTCCTCGTGAACAACATTGCTACAGCAGCCAGGCATCCCACGTCTTTCACATGGAAGTTTCCCAGCAGCCAGACATTCTGTACCTTTGCACAGAAACTTCCTAGCCACCAAGCATGCCACAATCATGCAGTTTATCAGAGACCCCGCTGACCAACACACTGGTTCTATTTACTACAAAAATATGACATGCCACAGCGCAATGGGTCCTTCAAAAGTGTTTCCAAAGCTCTATGAAAGGACTTTGGTAGTGGTGAAAAGGATGGTGAGGAGGAGGACAGAGGCCAGAGCACCATGAACTGAGGTGCAGGGCTTCCCAGGCTCAGGGGTGAGCAACGTGTTCTATGTCATTTCATGTGCACCATCTCCCTTTAGTTATATGTGTCCACATATTATTTTGTAGAAAAAATGTAACTTGTACTCCTTTGTTAGGTGGGAAAGAGTGCAGCCTGTTTGCACTGACCATGGACACAGGGCATCACAGGAGAACCCTGGCAGACTGTCCCATCAGCAGGCCAAATAGCCATTCCTCTTGCCTGTCCTTCAGAAAGAGAGCCATGGACTCTTCCTTGTGAGATTCCTGGGGATCCCAGGGCAGAGCAGTGTGGGCGCCTACTGCATGCACCATGTAAGAACAGCCACAGGTCATAGGAGAGGTCAGTAGGGGAGGCTCATGATCATTCAGCATAGATCACACTCTTGGGCCCCTCCAGAACCTTCCTGGGGCTCACCACATGCTCCTCAGTGATTACAACAGCATCTCACAGCAAAGCTTAGGTCAGATTTAATTTCATTCTTACTCATAAAAGTGGGAAGATTTTTAAAATGTACCTAAGATTTACCAGTGGTTAAGATCTGGGGATTTATCCTGAAAACTATCAGGTGGGAAAGAATAAAAATATTTTGTGGATCCATTTTGCAGTCTGTCAGCCCCAATCACTATGTCTGTGAAGCAGTCGCTAGTTTCACTGGTGTCTATATTCAGCCATTCATCTGAGTTGATTTCCAGTTGATGCAACTGTACTGAGTGATGACAGAATATGGGATATGTGAATAAAATCTGGTCAAAATAAAACCTGGATATTATTGTCATTGTTAGTCATGCCTAGGTTAAGCTTAATGGTGCTCAACTAGTTTGTTCAGTGGCCAGTAGTGACAATTTTCCTATTTCTAGATGGCATGTTTTATTTTTGGCCTTACAGATGTGCTGTGTATTCGGAAGAATGTCTCACTTTTTCTATTTCTGACCCTCTGGGGCCTGTGCCCTGCTTGGCACAGGGGGTCACCTAGAGCAAGTCTGTTGAGCATTGAACCCACCCACCTTTTCTTTCCTCAATTGGTCAGAATAAATTTGGATGAACAGACTGTGGCTTCCTGGCTGAACTTTCCTTCCTTCCAGCAGTGTCCATGGGAACAGAGACATGCTAAAACAGTGTCCTTCTGTGTCCATGTTTTGGACATAGGAACCCTTAATTTTTATTTAATATCATGCCCAGTAGATAGAGTTTTAGAAATCATAGCAGAGATTTGCATGGTTTTGGAGAAAGGCAAGGAGGCAGAAGCTGAAGGGCACTTAACCCCTCAGCCTTCCACGAGGCACAGGTCAGCGTTTCACCTCATTCCAGCCTCCACTGCCCTTGACCATGGCTTTCCTCCATAATGCTGATAGTTACCTAATCATGGAATTCGTTTATTGAAATCATAGTGACCAAAGATTTGTTGAGTTTCAAATTTCCCTTTGATGCTGCACATGTTGTGGGGATGGTGTTATTTTCTGTATTTCCCTTAAGCAGTGAGCAGGGAGAGGAGGAGAGATCCGCACACTGTGCACACTGGCAGGTGGGATGTGGGTGTGAAATGCTGCCTTCCTGACTCCAGCCCAGGGCACCAGCTCTGCTGCTGCAGCCAGAGGAAATAGTGTTCCCTGCACAAGTTGAAATTTCCTCAGGAGTCTTCAAGGACAGCACATTGCTACTTGGGCATGGAGCTTCATTTCCCTGATACATATAAGGAATTTAGAAGATGCAGGCGATTTTGACTGTTCTTGTAGGGACAGAAATTCAGGTCATTTATAGTAAATTTGGACATGCCTTTTTCATTGGAAATCAAACAACATGTTATCCAGACATTCTTATTTGTGTGACTAGGAGGGAGGAAGAAGGGCTTTGAAATGATTGCCATATTAATTTTCTAATTTAAGGAGGTCTTTCTCCAATACTTTGCATCCAATAAAGCCTTTAAAATAGAGAAATGTGCTTCGCAGGGAGACTTCACACCACAAGTGAGTGTAAAGCAGTACATTTACGGGCAATTAGTATTGTGTTGCCCACTAGTTACATGAGCTCTAATTACTTTTAAGGCAATATTTAATAAGAAAGCTGTCTGGGTAGATAATGTTGACAAAGGAATAACAACAGAAAGTTACCCCGCTTCCTGACAGTAGGTGTGTTTGGGAGACAGTTTATTAGGAAAATGGAATCCTGCAGAAATACAAATTTCTTAGATAATTGTTCAAATATTGTTCTAATGTTATTCATGAGTCAGGTATCATCAAAATTGTATGTTTTAATATAGGTCGTGGGTACTATTAACTATAATAATAACTAATAGTTTAGAGCATGTTCTAAGTGCCAGGATATTGTTAGACTGTGGTTTCCTTTTCTGTTGTAAGAAAGGACTTCACATGCAAGTATGCTGATTAAATTAGTGTGGGTCTCATGTCTTAAAGTACATCCTAAAGTACCCACAGGTGTACATAATAATGAGACACAAGCATTAGTTTGCAATTGGAAAGATTTAAAACATAATTTCATATATTGACCATACAAGGCTCATGATTATTTCCCCATATTTAGAATTTGGAAATTACCCAGAAGTATTTGCTTTTTTTTCTATACTTTTTTGTGCTATTTTCCAATTCAGTCACAGTGGGAACTGGCAAATAACAAACTTAAGTTACCTTATGTGGCTTTGGGAAGAGAACTGCAGTGCATGTCTCAGGAATGGTCAGACATCCATGATGTGGCCATAGGGTGGTTAGAAAAGAGATCTGAGTCTGGGGCTTTCAGTGGTGCTAAAATCTTCAACTGCAAACTTGATGGGCTGAGATTACAAACCATGAAGCAGTTTTAACAGGTCAGATGGGGGAAAAAAAGAACAAAAGACTTATTTGTACAGCAGATAATTTCCTGATATTGTATGGATTGATAAAAAAAATGTTTTATAAAATTAAACTATTCAAAGTGTTTCTCTTCGTTTATGATTTCAATATCATCTACTTCTGTCACATTGGTTGTGTTACTTTTGATTATGTGCATTTAACTCAATTGTATCGATTGAAATCTGAAATTCTCTAAAGACTGGAATATTTGTTTTATATTATAAATGTTTTGAACAGCAAGCTTAAAACCCAGAGGAAGGAAATGAGGAAATCAACGAATGATGAAACCCTTTGAAGATACCTGACACACCTACTGTCAGGAGTTTAGGTGGTGTCTTAAGAGGAATAAGTCAAAGAAATTTGCCTCAACTTGTTAGCAAAAAAATAAGTTAAAATGGACTGGTGCTTAATTAACTTTGAAGATTATTTTTTGCTTAATAAGAAGGTTAGTACTGTTTCCTGAAATTTCCTTCAAACAGTAGGTTATATTTTATTGTGATCATGAACTTCTTCTGTCCTCTTCTCCTGGGCTTCTAATATTTCTCCTTTCAATGTCTGAAAATAGGGTGTGGAAAGAGGGGTGAATGATGGAGAGTAAAGAGTATGCAAGACAGGGTGTACACTTTTGAGAATTACATTGAAGGCATGTGGATCTCCAGTGTGAGCACAACCATTGTGAATACTTGAATTCAAATGTACACAGAGTGAGGAGTGATTGCTGATATGTTTCTTTTCCCTTACTCTTTTTATCAAAAGATATCTCAGTTATATAGATGCACAAAATCTAACAGATGTCTCTGAATTCCAACTCCTGAGCCTCTCAGAGGACCCAGACCTGCAGCGCTTCCTCTTTGGACTGTTCCTGTCCATGTACCTGGTCACAGTGCTTGGGAACCTGCTCATCATCCTGGCCATCAGCTCTGACCCCCACCTCCACACCCCCATGTACTTCTTCCTCTCCAACCTGTCCTTGACTGACATCTGCTTCATCTCCACTACAGTCCCAAAGATGATTGTGAACATCCAAACTCACAGCAGAGCCATCTCCTATGTGGGCTGCCTGACTCAGATGTCTCTTTTTACCATTTTTGCATGTATGGATTATATGCTCCTGACTGTGATGGCCTATGATCGTTTTGTGGCCATTTGTCATCCCCTGCATTATCTGGTCATGATGAACCCTCGCCTCTGTGGCTTCTTAACTTTGTTGTCATTTATGTTCAGCCTTTTGGAATGCCAACTGCACATTTTAATGATGTTACAAATCACCAACTTCAAGGACATGGAAATCGCTAGTTTCTTCTGTGACCCTTCTGAGCTTCTCAATCTCTCCTGTTCCAACACCTTCTATAATAACTTGGTCAAGTATTTTCTTGGAGCAGTGTATGGCCTTTTCCCCATCTCAGGGATCCTTTTCTCTTACTATAAAATTGTTTCCACCATTCTGAGGATCCCATCCTCAGGGGGGAGGTACAAAGCCTTCTCCACCTGTGGGTCTCACCTGGCAGTTGTTGGCTTATTTTTAGGAACAGGTTTTGGAGTGTACCTTGGTTCAGCTGCATCATATTCTCCCAGGAAGGGTGCAGTGGCCTCTGTGATGTACACTGTGGTCACCCCCATGCTCAACCCCTTCATCTATGGCCTGAGAAATAGCGACATTAAAAGTGTCCTGAGGAGGTGGCAGAAACAGCAGAAATGTCTCCTATAGCACATGAAGAATCCAGTTGCACTGTTTGTTAGAAAATTCAGCCAAGCTAAACATTCAGGCCTTTAACCTGCACTTATAGTAATACTCAGAGCTTTAGTTTTTAGTTTTTCACATTCTTTTTCTTTTTTAGTGGATGGGAACCCAGTTTTTATTTGGCTACTCATCAAGGTGGACTAGGCATCAGGCCCCTCCAAGTTTGCAGGTCCCAGGGCTGAGGCAGTTTAGGGGCAGTGCCACCAGGTGTCTTAGTGAGGGAGATCTCTCCTCCCTGGTCTTCCCCCTGCTGCGCGACCTGGACTTTGCTTACTTCTCACACATTTCCTCCTTCCAGAGCCTCAGGCTTCTTGCTGCTAGGTTCCAGCCTATTACCTGTTCTTCTCATCTGCTGCCCACACTTACAGCCTTCTGCACATTGTTCACTGGTTGTATCCTACCTGGTACCTGGGCCAGCTACATCCATTAAGACCTCCCTGCCAAAAGCACAGGCACATCATCCTCAGGCCATTGGAGGAGCCCGAGGGCCCCTGGTCCTGTGTTCCCAAGCCAAAAGGCTTCTCCTTGGCAGAGACCAGGGCCTCAGAGGCATCTTCCCTCCCCCTCGCCTAAAACTGCCTTTGGAATCCCAACCTAGCCCTTAGAGTTGAGCCAAGTCTCCCCACAGCACCATCCACAGTGGAGTTTGGTAGTGGTCCTCCTGGAAACAGTCGTTGCCAAGCAACCACAGCCAAACTCCTGAGCCTGTGCCCTTCCAGGACACTGATTGGCTGTGGAGTGAACTCTCTTCAGCATACATGTGTGAGGCCAACAAAAGCAGAGCCTTTCCTTCCTTTTTAAATTTTTTTCTAATTAGTTTCTCACATTCTTTGTTCAATGCCTGTAGCTAATCTTTGAAGGAATGTTTGGGAATTTTTCACATTTGGAACCAATTATCACTTTGGAAAAATGAAAAGTTTTGGAGATGGATCACGGTGACAGTGTCATAAAAATACACATGTGATTAATGCTGCACATCTATATGCTTGAGAAAGGTGAAATTGTAACTTTTTGTAGCTTAAATTTACCATAATAATAGTAATATGAAAAAAGTCTTTAAAAAGAAATTGATATTAGAGAAGAACCTCCTTAGTAGTTGATACAAACTGTGAACATTTATTGATGTCTATTTTCTCCTCCTCTTCTTCCTGATATGCTTCAAAACTACTTGGTAAATTGGACGCCCTAGGCATTGAGCCACCACGTTCACACACTAGTCAACAATCAGTCTGTGCCTCTTCTAGCCCTTCAGCTTGAGGACTCCAGTCCAGTGGGCTCCATACTTGATCTTCCTGCTGTGGACGTCTGCTTCAGGAAGCTCTTAGCTGAGCTTGTGTTGGTACCCGGAGGCTGAAGAGGGGGCCACTGGACATCAGGGATTTGGGGCTTTGGAGCTACCCTCCTTAGTTCTACATCCACAGAGCCCCAGTGTGAATCAGTAACTGCTGTAAGAGGCAAAGGGTGGAGGAAGGGCATTCCACAACATTATTTCTTCACTGTCAGGAGGAGCATGCAGTTTGTCTACCAGATGGGAGAACAAGGGCCAGATGATGAGTGATGATTCTGTGAGTTCATAGGCTTGGTTGTGGTGCACACAACAGAAAGCACATGGAAAACCTTGTCTTATTCCCACACTGACTGTTCCTGTCATACACAAGAGGAGAGAATGTGTCCCTTTAAATGTGTGCTAAGCAATTCAAAAGATTTATGAAGGAGATGATGAGGATGAGGATGATCTTTTTGGGGGGATTACTGAGTGCCACTGCTAAACTATGTGTTATTTGTAGGTTGATTGTTCATGTGCAAAGTCTTCCCACAGCATAAGCGTCACACTATTTTATTTTAGACAGCAGGAAAGAACACAGGTGTTTATATGAATTGTGATGGTGTTCAGAAAGAACAACTGAAGCCACGTTTGAAATGTAGTGTGGGTTTGAGGCACATAGCTTCTTGTCAGGCCAGTGCTGGCAGGTTGTCCCCTTCAAAAACAGCAGTGGGTTGTACTTTCCTTTCTCTGCAAGATAGGCTTCCTTCTTATGTGTACTTCCCTTTAGGATTTCTGGTAGATCCCAATTCAGAGCAGTTAGTTTATCACTTGATCCACTTCTGAAAGAATGGCTGAGATGAAACAATAATTTAAGGTCAAGTAGGCACAAATAATCCAGCATGGACCTCCCTGTTTCTGCTACTCCAAGATATCCTTGAAGCTGCCACATCCTCTTGCATTAGGTCGCCAGCCCTCTCCATCTGAAGAGGAGACAAAGCAGGTCTGGAATGAATTACCAGTCAGGAATTTGAAAAATGTGCCTGCAGCTAAGTCCCCTGGATTCAGTTTAAAATATTCTGGGGATGTGGCTGAATAGTGCACTGCCTGGCATGTGTGCGGCCTGGGTTCGATCCTCAGCATCACATACAAAGATGTTGTGTCAGCCGAAAACTAAAAAATAAATATTAAAAAAAAAAGCAGTAAAAAAGTTTAGTTCATCAGAACCTAGACAGTCAATATTTAATTTTGGCTGCTGTTGGCTGGACTCATTTTTTTTTATTTTTCCCTCCAACACCTGGCTCTTTGCTAGAGTCTCTGAAACAGCAATGTGATCCATGGTGGTTTCCAGTGCATCCAATGTCACTGAATCCAGATTAAATAGAAAACTTTGCTCTCTGTGTGGTTGATATGTGATGAAGGTGTAAAATATGGGCAAAATTTAGATAGTTGTTATTAAAATGGAAAGGCAAATGTTCATACTATTCAACTGAAATATCTTTGGATCTAAAGTTAGTGTTTTCAATTTCTATAGTGTTACATTTTCATACTCCTCTTATGTAGGTGTATGCTGAATATTTGGGGTGAAATGACCCTCTCACCTTCATTTCTGATTTCTCAGAGCCTATAGACCACGTTAGACACAGGAGATGAAATAGGGCAAAATGTGTTAAGCCCTTGCTCTTTGCTCAGGTCCTGGCCTTGCTCAGTGGGGTTTCTGCACACTGGTGCTGTCCTCGGTCCCTTCCTCCTCAGCAGGAATGTCCCACAGAGCCAGACACATAATTGAGCAGATCTTGTCTGTGTCTATGCCAGGAACACAGGAGCCCCATACTTCTCCTTAACAGCATTTACAACCCCCAATTACTCAAGAACAATGGCAGGGATGTCCATGAGACTAGGAAAAGCAGAGTACGAACAAGAGGAAGTGACAGCAGACCCTTAGAGCTTGGTCTGAGGCGTGTTTTAGAGTTTCACATCATTCCAATGCTGCAGAGTCCTTTGAGCAGTTAATTTAACATTATTAATTTAATGACTGAATGCTTAAGTAATTTAACACTATTAATTTAATGACTGAATGCTTAAGTAATTTAACACTATTAATTTAATGACTGAATGCTTAATTAAAATTAAATGCTTTAATTAGAAACACTTAATGACCAAATACCTGTCACTGAAATGTATGCTTCTTATGGTTCATATAGTGACTTTTGTTATTTATATTTTTTTACCTAATAAGAATTAGACACTAAAAGGAGATGTATCTTTAAATACTAATAAAGAGAAAAAAGTAAACTGAGAACATAAGGTGCTTCCCAATTATAGCTAGGGTCAGAATCTTAAATGGACCTTTATTTTCTTTTCTTCATCTTCCTTCATTAATAGTAGGAAGTCCTTAGAGATGGCACTGCATGGACCAATTAGTCTAATTGTGAGCTCTGTGCATTGAGCTTCCAAGGTCCTATATTAGTCCACAGTCAGCCTGTGCCTGCAGCCCTTCAGTGGATTGTTCTTGTTCATTGTACTGCGTGGCTGTGTCCCCTACTGTGGTTCTGCATCAGGAGGCACCCAGCTGACAGCATATTCATGGGAATGCTGGACACAGAGCCTGAGCCTTTGTTGGGCACCAGGTATGGGTGGGTCTTGGGATGGGCACTTCTGTTTCATGACCCAGCCGAAAATCAACTAACCCAATAATTGCAGCATGGGCTCTGGGTTGTGCTAAGGATCACTGGGAGTAACGTTTTCTCACCTTGACGACAAACATCACTGTTTGAGTAGCCAGATGGAAGGACATACAGAATTGTATATGAATTCATGAAGTTTTTGTTTTTATTTAAGATGAAGGTATCGGATATCTTTTTAAACATTTATTCTTACCCCAACTGGTTCCATTTTCCATAGAAACAACCACAAATGCACAAAATATGACAATCCTTAAAATCATTTCCTAATTACTATGAAAGTGCTGTGACTGTGGTGATGGGATGATGAGGTGATGACAGAAGCCAGAGATCATGAACTGAGGTGCAGACTGTCCAGGCTGAGGGCTGAGCAGCCTGTTCTTGTCCTGTCTTCCATTCTATGTACAGCATCCTGCTCTGCTTATGCACACCCAATTTAGTGTATTTTACAGTAAACAAACAAACAAACAAAAAACCCATTGTATTTATGCACTTCACTTATGTTATATGGGCTAAGAGAGCAGCCTGTTTGTGTTGGGCTGTCTGACCATGGACACAGGGCATCCCAGGAGGATCCTGGCAGGCTGTCGCATGGGCAAGCCAATCAACCATTTCACTCCCTATTATTGCAGAAAGAGAGCCTTGCCCACAGTGCTCTTCCTTGTGGGATTCCTGGGAATAAGGGCATAAAAACAGGGGCACCTGTTACATGCACCATGGAAGAATAGTCACAAGTCACAGGAGACGTCACAGTAGGGGAGGCTCAGAATCATTCCGCATAGGTCATACTTTGGGCCCCCTCCAGGACCTTCTTGGAGCTCACCACATGCTCCTCCATGCTTGAAAACAGCCCTCTCACCCTCAAAGCAAACCTAAGGTCAGGTGTTGTTTTCATTCTTACTCATGAAACTGGAAATATTTGTAAGATGTACCTGTATTAAGACCTGTTGACCTGTGCTGAAAACTATCCAGTGGGAACAAATAAGCTACTTATTTCATAGTATATTATTTTTGGAGAAAACACAAATCCACAACAGAAGCAAATGAGAAGATCAAGAATGATGAGAAATCTTGCAGAAAATTGGAACATAATGCATTCTGGTTATGCTGCATTAACTTTAATTTAGTGGCCATTAAAAGCAGTCCTTACACAGTATTCAATATATTCTCAAAGGTTTTTGTCCAAAAGCCTTAGAACAAAATGAGGTATAGCAAACTTCTTCTTAATTTTCCTTATAGAACAGTCATTACTTATTATCTGATTTTTTCTTAAACAGTAAGCTAAATTTCATTGAGATCATGAACTTCTTCTCTCCTTTGATCCTGGATTTCTAATATTGCTCAGTTCAGTATCTCCAAGGTGAGTATAGAAAGAGGGTGAATGATGGAGGAAGTAATGATAAAGGAGACTGGGTGAAGACTGGGTATTTCACCGCCAAACATTATTATTGAAGATGTACGGACCTAAAGTGTGCGCATCTTGCTGATTCATATTTGAATTATATTGTTTATAGAATGTGTGGTACCTGTTTTATGTTTTTCTGTTTCAAAACTTCTTTGTTTGTTTCAAAAGGTGCTCAAGAAATATTCAAGCAAAAAAATATAACATGTCTCTCTAAATTCCATCTCATGAGCCTCTCAGAGGATCCAGACCTGCAGCCCATCCTCTTTGGTCTCTTCCTGTCCATGTACCTGGTTACAGTGCTTGGGAACCTGCTCATCATCCTGGCTGTCAGCTCTGACCCCCATCTCCACACCCCCATGTACTTCTTCCTCTCCAACCTGTCCCTCACTGACATTGGTTTCATCTCCACCACGGTCCCAAACATGATTGTGAACATCCAAACTCAAAGCAGAGTCATCTCCTATGGGGATGCCTGACACAGATGTCTCTTTTTCTCCTTCTTGGTAATATGGATTATATGCTTCTGACAGTGATGGCCTATGACTTGTTTGTGGCCATATGCCACCCACTGCATTATCAGGTCATTATGAGCCCTCGCCTCTATGGCTTCTTAGTTTTGGGGTCCTTTCTGCTGTGTCTCTTGGACTCTCAGCTGCACAATTTGATGATCTTACAAATTACCAGTTTCAAGCATGTGGAAATTTCTAGTTTCTTCTGTGACTCTTCTCAACTCCTGAATCTATCTTCTCTAATAACATTGCCAAGTATTTTCTTGTAGCCATCTGTGGCCTGTTTCCTCTCTCAGGGATCATTTTCTCTTACTATAAAATTATTTCCTCCATTCTGAGGATCCTTTCTTCAGGTTGGAAGTGCAAAGCATTCTCCACCTGTGGGTCTCACCTGGCAGTTGTTGGCTCATTTTTAGGAATAGCCTCTGCAGTGTACCTTGGATCAGCTGCATCACATATTCTCCAAAAAAGATGTGATGGCCTCAGTGATGTTCACTGTGGTCGCCCCCATGCTGAACCCTTTTATCTACAGCCTCAGGAACAGGGACATTAAAAGTGCCCTGAGGAGGCTGCAGAGTAGGGCACTCTGACCTCAGGATCTTGGTCTCTGGTGTCAATGCATGCCGCAAATGCAGCAAAAGTCGATGCCCGGACCTGTCATTATGCCCTGTATGCTATTTTATCATCAATTTTTATAGTAGAATGGTTGGATCCCATGTTGGGAAGGGATATTTAGTTGTTTTCACACTGGGAACAAGGTTTTACCTGGGTAAGATAAGAATGATGGAGATAAATAATAGTGATTGTTTTACAACTATGTCTATTTTTTAATGCCACTAAGCTATTCATTTAACAATGATAATAGTGACAAGATTTTATAATTTAAATTTACCATAATGAAAGCAACCTAAGAAGCTCCTGTTAAAAAAGGAAACAATTGAAAGAAATCAATAGTACAGATGAACTTCCTTTTTACTAAGAATTGCTGAAAAACATGAGTTGATATTCATCTTTCTTTCATGACACTGTAGAGCCTGTGATATGCTCTTCAGGTGGGAAGAGCAAAGGCTTCTCCACCTGTGGCTCTAAGGAATTTTATGCTTTTAACCTCCAAGTAAGGAATTTTATGCTTTTGACCTCCAAGGTCATACCACAGTCAATGAGCAGCCTGTGCCTCCAGCATTTCAGCTTGATGGCTCCAGTCAGTGGGCCCCACACTGTGTTTCTTCTCACCTGGTTGTTTCTTAGGAAGCCCCTACCTGAGCGTGCACAGAGTCAGCCCTAAAGATGAGGTGGGAGGCCCCTGGGTACCAGCCATGTGGAATCCACTCTCCTTAGTCACGACCACCTGAGCCAGTGTAAATAGGTAACAGCTGAGGGAGGTGAGGATGGAGGAAGGACCAACATGCAGTGTGGCTTCCCAGAGGGGAGAGCACTACACAGTGTGTCATGGGGACTGAGAGTCGAGGCACATGTGTGACATCCACGGTGGTGGTGAGCATGGCGGCCATCTCACTACAGTTTTCCTTTCCTCCCACACTGGTCCTTCTTACCAAACACTGTCATCCACATGGAGGGAATGTGCTCTTCACACTGTCCTTATCACCTTTATGAAGCTGATGATGAGGAGATGGACCTGGATGAGGATAGCACACAAACATATCATCCTTCCATGAGACATCCCTGAGTGCCAGGCACTGAACTGTGTGCTATTTGTAGATTCTTAAATTCTTCTGCAAAATCTTCACCAAGATATAAGTGCCAGGTTATTGTATTTGACAGAGTAGAGAGGATCAGATATTTTTGTAACTTGGGCTAGCAGTTTAAGTCAAATAACTGAAACTATGTGTGAAATGCAGTGTGGATTTGTGACACACAGCATCTTGGCAGGACAGAGCTGGCAGTTTGTCCCTTTCACAAGCAACCCTGTTTCATTTTTCTGTCCCTTCAGAATGGGACTCTGTTTTTCTGTGCCCTTCACTTAGGATTTCCAATAGATCCCAGGACTAACACTTGCACTAATTCTGTAAAAGTGGCTTAAATGAGACAAAGTTCCAAGGTTAAGAGGGCACAAATCAACCAGCCCAGAGTTCCCTGTGTCCCCCTCTGCAGGACACCCTTGCAGCTGCCACATCCTCCTGAATTCTGGGAATCAGCCCCCTTCTTGGGAGGAAGCAAAGCACATCATGATTTCATGACTACTCAGGGACTTGGAAGGGATTAAGACTGTATATGGTAGGTGCCTGCAGCTAAGACCTCTGGATTCAGCTTAAAATATTGTGATGGATGGAAAACAGTGAAAAGATTAGCACCTCACACTGAGATTCATGATTTTATTTTATTTTCAGTTATCTCAGCTGGTTCTTTGTTAAACTTGGGGCTGGTTGTTAGTGTCTCTGTTACTCAGCAATGTCATCCAAGGTGATTTCTAGTTGATACAATGTCACTGAACCCAGATTAATGAGCAAACTTATGCTCCCTACATGATTAATATAGGAGAAGGTATAAAATATGGGCATATATGACCTAGATAGTTATTAATAGTATGGAAATGCTAATCCTCATACTATTAAAATATCTTGTGACATAAATTTACTGGCTTCACATTTCTAAAATACCCCTCTGTAGTTATATGATGTATATTTGTGATAGAATGACCAACTCTTTCACTTCTGGTATCAAAGAGTCCATACCATATTTGGCACAAGGAGTTAAAAAATGCAAAAAAAAGTTTTAACAATTGGGTAGACCCTGCTCTGCACACAGGTCCTGGCCATACTCAGTGGGGTTTCAACACACTGGGGCTCTCTCTGTACCTTCATCCCACTCAGGAATGTCCCTCAGAGGCAGTGACAAGATTGAGTACCTCTTGTCTGTGTCTGTGTCATGGACACATGAGCCCCATACTTCCCCTTCACAGCATATACATCATTCAGTTGCTCACGAATAATGGCAGAGATGTTCACAGGCCTATGACAAACAAAATAGGTACAAAGGGGAATTACAGGAGACCTTAGAGCTTGGTCTTAGACTCGCTTTAGAGTTTCACCTAATTCCAATGCTGCAGTGCCCATTGACAATTATATTCTTCAATAGATTCACTATTTTCCTGATTACTGAATGTTAAAGTTAAGAAAAGAAAAGAAACAGGTCCTGGGGCTTTGGCTCAGCAGTAGGACACTTGCCTAGTATGAGTGAGGCACTAGGTTCAATTCTTAGCACTGAATTTAATTAAATAAAATAAAGGTATATCAACAATCCCCCCAAAACTTTAAAAACAAGCATACAAAAACCCCCGTAACGACAAAGTAAATGCCACTGAAGGGTATACTTAGTTTGGTTCTCATGGCAATTTTGGCTATTTGCATTCTACCCTAATAAGAATGGACCTTGTACTATCACGTGTAAAACAAATAAAAAATTAAAATTAAAAAAGAATGGGCCTTGAAAACAGATGTACCTTTAAAATTATAGAAATGAAAGTAGTAAATTGAACACACAGCTGAGCTCATCATTAGTTTTGAGTTTTAAAATTCATGTGGAAGTGGATTTTCTTTGTCTTCCCCATTAACGATGGGAAGTCCTTGGAGATTGAGATCCTGGACCAATTAGTCTAATTATAATCTCTGTACTGATCTTCCAAGGTCATATAATAGTCCTCACTCAGCCTGTGCTTGTAGTCCTTCAGTTGATGGCATCATCCAGTGACCTGTGTAGCCGTCTCTCCTCCTGGGGTGTCTGCATCAGGAAGCTCCTGAGCACACGATCTGTTCCTGTGGACACAGTTGCTCCTTCCCTGGGCTCCACACTTGGTAGGGTCTCAGGATCAGCACTTCTTGGTCATGACCCTGCAGGGAAGCAGCATGACCCAGTAAGTGCAGAGGGGGCCTTGGATGTGGGAAGGACTGGGGAAGCAGTGTTACCTCAGCACAGGGGCAAACACCAGAGTCGCCAGGTGGGAGGACACCAGCGTGCAGCTTCAACTTGGGGTTGTGGGGTACATGCTTTTGTTTCAGGGGGGAGATGAGAAATCTTATTCAAAATGTGCTCTCCACCCACACTGGTTCTAATTCACCCAGAAATCTCACCCACAACCACACAAAATAGATCCTCAAAAGTGTTTCCTAAGCTCTATGAAGGGCTAGGGTTGTGGTGATGAAGATGATGATGAGGAGGACAGAAGCCAGAGCACCATGAACTGAGGTGCAGGGCTTCCCAGGCTCAGGGCTGAGCAATGTGCTCTGTGTCAATTGTTTCATTTCATGTGCACCATCTCACTTTAGTTATATGTGTCCTCATTATTATTATTATTATATAGAAAATGAAGAAATGTGTTTTACTTATGTAACTTACACTGCTTTGTTAGTATGAAAGAGCGCAGCCCTGTTTGTGTTGGGCTTTCTGACCATGCACACAGGGCACCACATGAGGATACTGGAAGGCTGTTCCATTAGCAAGCCAAACAGCCCTTCCTCTTCCCTGTCACTGCAGAAAGAGCTTTGTCCTCTGTATCCTTCCTTGTGGGACTCTTGGGGATCACAGGGCAGAGCAATGGGGGCACCTGTTGCATGCACCATGGAAGAACAGCCACAGGTCACTGGAGAGGTCACAGTAGGGAGGCTGATGATCATTCAGCACAGATCCACTCTTGGGCCCCTCCAGAACCTCCATGAGCTCACCACATGCCCCTCCATGCTGGAAAACAGCCCGCTGAATCTCAAAGCAGACCTAAGTTCAGGTCTTGTTTTCATCCCTGCTCATGCAGCTGGAAACATTTTTGCAATGGACCCCTGGTTAAGAACTGTAGACCTATGCTGAAAACTGTCTGCTGGGAATGAATAAAAATATTTAATGTGCAGTGTCAGTGTAAAAAGAGGTCACTAGTGTTACTAGTGTCTCCCAATTTATCCTTGTCCTCTTGAGATGATTTCTAGTTGATGCAACTGCAGTGAGTCAGAATTAAGTAGATACTTATTGCTCTCATGTGAAAATATGGCATATATAAATAAAATCTAGGAAGAATAAAACCTGGATATTGTTATTACTGTTAGTAATGACTAGGTTGATCTGCATGCCACTCAACTCATACATCCTGTGACCTGTAGTGACAGTTTTCCTATTTCTGAATGGGACATTTATTTCTGACCCTCCTATTAGAATTGTTCGTGGGAGTAGAGACAAATTAAACTAGTGTCTTTCTATGTCCATGCTTTGGACATAGAGACCCTTTTTTCTTATTATTTTAAAAAGATTTTTAAATTTGTTATAATTATTTACACATGACGGTAAAATGCATTTCTGCACTTTGATATATCATACATAGATGGGATATAATTTCTGAGTTTTCTGAGTGTACATGTTGCAGAATCATATTGGTCATGCAGTCACGATATACCCTCAGTAATAATGTCTGCTTCATTCCACTGTCTTTCCTATCCCCACATCCCTTCCCTCTGCCTACTCTAAGGGAACACTTTCTTCCCTAGTGACCCCTTGCCTTAGTGAACTAGCATCCACATATTGTTTTTATTTAATACTATCCCAGTAGACAAATTTTGAGACATCATGGCAGAGATTTTCATGGGTTTGAAGAAAGGCAATAAGGCAGAGCTGAAGGGGCACTTAATGCTGCAGCTTTCCACTGAGCCACAGAGTTTCACCTCCTTCCAGCCTCCAGTGCCCTTGACAATGGCTTTCTTCCATAAGAATGGAATCTTATATTAAATCACATTTTTTTGAGTGATTCAATATTTATTGGGTTTCCAATTTCTTTTTGATGCTGCACATGTTGTGGAGATGGTGTTATAATCTGTGTTTCCCTTAAGCAGTGAACAGGGAGAGAAGGAGAGATTCGCACTCTATGCACACACTGGCAGGTGGGATGTGGGTCTGAAATGCTGCCTTCCAGACTCTAGTTCAGGCACCAGCTCTGCTGCTGCATCCAGAGGAAATAGATTCCCTACAGAAGTTGAAATTTCCTCAGGAGTCTTGAAGGACAAAGTATTGCTAGTTAGTGTTTAGCCTCATATTTATGATACATATTAAGCTTGAGAAGGTTTAGGTGACATTGACTGTCCTCATAGTGACATAAATGTTGGTCATTAATAGTATATTTGTACATTGGAAACCATTCAACTATTCCTGGCCAACATATTACACAGGCACTCTTACTTGTGTGACCTGGTGAGAGGCAAAAGCATTTTGAAATGTTTGACATATTGATAAACTTTCCCATTAAATGGTGTCCTTTCTTCAGGTAACACTTTGCATCAGATAAACACTTTGAAGAAGAGGAATGTACTTCACAGATGGAATTAATGTAACCTAGTACATTGCTGGGGCAATAAGTATGGTGTTGCAGACTGCTTAGATGAGCTTTGGGTACTTTTAAGGCAATTTTGTAAAGGAAACTTTATGGAAGATAATACTGACATGGAAACACCAACAGAAAATTATAACTTCTTACTTCATGACAGAAGATGTGTTTGGAGACAGATTTGCAAGAGAATGAAATCAGGCAGAGATACTAAGCCTCATGTTTTGTAGATAACGATTCAGACTCTATCGAATGCTAGTCCTGAGACAAGTATTACTGAATTACTGGGCTTTAACAGATGTCTTGAGTATTATGACTATTATAATTTCCAACATTCAAAGAGCATGTTCTAAAAACCAGGAGGTTGATATTCAGTGGATTTCAATTCTGGTGTAAGGATATCTGAAGACTTCACATGCAGATATGCTGATTAAATTGGTGTTGGTCTGACATTATGAAATATGGATTATCTAAAATATCCAAAAGTGTGTATATTAACAAATGAGACATAAGCACTAGGTATGCAGTTGGAAAGATTTAAAAATAAATTTTCAAACAACTATACAAGGTAGGTAATTATTTACAATTTGGCAATTCCCAAGAGTATTTACTATTTCCTTGACTGTTTATTATTATTTTTTCATCGTTTTCCAATTTAATTACATTGAGAACTTACAATAAATGAACCTGTTTACCTCATGTGGCTGACATAAAGGAATTGCAAGCCACATATCAGGAATGAACAGACAGTCCATGAAGAGGAAATGAAGTGGTTGCATGAAAGGCTGAGCTCTGGGGCTTTCTTTGGGTTAAATCTTAAAACTATAAACTTGATGTTTTGAGCTCACAAATCCATGAAGCAGTTTTAGGAGGCCGGATGGAGTAGAGAGTCAAAGAAAAGAAAAAGAGTGAAGAGCCATTTTACACAGCAGATATTTTATTGATATTATATGGGTTGGTTCGAATAAGCCTGCAGAAAATTAAACTCTTCAGAGGAGTTGATGTTACACCATGTGTCCTCCAAGAGCTCATGTGTAAGACAATGCAAGAAAATTTAGATATGAAATGTTTGAGTTATACGAGGCTTCACCTAATCAGTATATTAATTCCCTGATAGGAATTAACTGGGTGGTAACTGAAGGCAGATACAGTGTGGCTGGAGGAGGTGAGTCCTGGGGGGCAGGCCTTTGGAGTTTCTATCTTGTTCTTGCTGACAAAACACTCTCTCCACTTTCTGGGTGACCCATTCCAGCTGCACACACTTCTGCCATGATGTTCTGCCTCACCTAGGGCAGAACTAGGGAATGGACTAGGCCATCGATGGACTATGACCGTGAGCCCCAAATAAACTTTTCCTCCTCTAAATTGTTCTTGTCAGGTCTTTTGGTCACAGAAATGAAAAACCTGACTAACAACTTCTTACAGCTTATGACTTTTATGACTCATAGAGGGCACACTATTGCCACATTTGTGGTCAGTGCTACTATTGATATTGTGCACTGAATCTTTCATATTTATTCAAATTTTAAGTTTACAATGACAAGGATGTTTATTTTATATTCTATCATTTTTAAAGAAAAAATACAAATCCACACAGGAGGCAAATGAGAAGTGGAAAGAATGATGAGACCCCTTGCAATAAAAGGGCACATGCTGCTCTCTGGTCAGGATCCCTCACCCTTGCTCTAATATTCAGGAAAATCAGTCCTTGCACAATTGTAAAAATCTTGTCTAAGAACTTTGTCCAAAGGCCTAAAAATAAACTAAGGTATCAAACTGCTTCTTAATTTCCCTTAAAGGAAGGCCATTCCTCATTAACTATTTTTTCCTTAAACAATAAGACATATTTCATTGTGATCATGAATTTCTCTCCTCGGCTCCTGGACTTCAAACATTGCTCAGTTCAATATCTCTAAGGTGAGTATGGAAAGAGGGTTTGATCAGGGATAAAGGGAAATGAAAGAGTGTGCAGAGGCTGAGGGTTTCACTACTGAGCATTATTATTGAAGGTGCACAGACCTAAGTGTGAGCACCTTCCTTGTGCCTGCCTGAATCACAAGTATACAGAGTGATGGGTGCTTATTTTGTTATTTTCCTTTTCTCACCCTCATTGCTGTTTCAAAAGGTGTCCAAGCAAAAAAGACACACAAAATCTAACAGGTGTCTCTGAATTCCAACTCCTGAGCCTGTCCAAGGATCCAGACCTGCAGCCCGTCCTCTTTGGACTGTTTCTGTCCATGTACCTGGTCACAGTGCTTGGGAACCTGCTCATTATCCTGGCCGTCAGCTCTGACTCCCACCTCCACACCCCCATGTACTTCTTCCTCTCCAACCTGTCCTTGGCTGACATCGGCTTCATCTCCACGACGGTCCCAAAGATGCTCATGAACATCCAGACTCACAGCAGAGTCATCTCCTACGTGGGCTGCCTGACTCAGATGTCTCTTTTTGCCATTTTTGTCTGTATGGATGATATGCTTCTGACTGTGATGGCCTATGACCGGTTTGTGGCCATCTGTCACCCTCTGCAGTATTCAGTTATTATGAGCCCTCGCCTCTGTGGCTTCTTGGTTTTGGTGTCTTTCTTGCTGAGTCTTTTGGACTCCCAGCTGCACAGTTTGATGATTTTAAAAATTACCAGCTTCAAGGATGTCGAAATTTCTAGTTTCTTCTGTGACCCTTCTCAACTTCTGAATCTTTCCTGTTTGAACACCTTCTCTGATAACATTGTGAAATATTTACTTGCTGCCATATATAGCCTTTTCCCCATCTCAGGGATCCTTTTCTCTTACTACAAAATTATTTCCTCCATTCTGAGGATCCCATCCTCAGGTGGGAAGTATAAAGCCTTCTCTACCTGTGGCTCTCACCTGGCAGTTGTTTGCTTATTTTTTGGAACAGCCTCAGGAGTGTACCTTGGATCAGCTGTGTCACATTCTCCCAGAAATGGTGCAGTGGCCTCAATGATGTACACTGTGGTCACCCCCATGCTGAACCCCTTCATCTACAGCCTGAGGAACAGGGACATTAAAAGGGCCCTGAGGAGGCTGCAAGCAGGACGGTCTAATCTCACCCCTTGTGGTGTCTAGTTGCAATGTGTGTTGGAAAATGCAGAAAAGCTCAATACATGGTTCTGTCAATATGCCCCTGGGTCTAATTTCTCACCAAGTTTTACAGTAGAATGGTTGGAACTCATGTTGGGAAAGGATGTTTGGATGTTTTCATGTTGGGAACAAATTTTTAGTTTGGTGAGATAAAAAATATTGGAGATAGTTGATAGTGACTGTTTCACAACTCTGTCAATATTTAATGCCCCTGAGATATACAATTGGCAATGGAATAGTAATTAATGATTCCAAGTATTTGTAACTTAAAATTTCCATAATGAAAGTGGACTTTATAAACCACTATGTTTAAAACACAATTAAAGAAATCAATAGTACAAATGGACTTTTTTTTCTATTTAAAAAATGCTTAAATGATATTAGCTGATGTTCATTTTTTACACTTCTTCCTAACAAATCATTATTAGGACATCGTGGAGTCAGGTATAAATTATAGACCAAAGTCAGATGGTTATAATTAATATGGAAATGCTAAACTTGCAACTATTCAACTGAAATATTATTGAACTCAAGTTACTGTTTTCATATTTTTATAATTTTGCATTTTTATATATCCTTATTTAAATATATGGTGTATATTTGAATGCAATGACCATCTCTCTTTCATTTCTGCTTCTCCAGAGCTTGTACCATGTTAGGCACAGAGGAAATAAAAAATAAAAATGCATTGAACACTAGCTGTGTGCACATATCCTGGCCTTCCTTGATCAGTGGGGTTTCAACCCCCTGGTGCTCTCCTGTCTGTACCTTCCTCCTGCTGAGGAATGTCCCACAGAGCCAGAGACTAGACTGAGCATCTCTTGTTTGGGTCTGTGTCATGGACACCAGAACACCATACTTCCCTTAGAAGCATCTACAACCTTCAATTACTCAAGAACAATGGCAGGAATGTCCATGAACCTAGGAGAAGAAAGTAGAAACAGAGCTAAGTGACAGGAGACCCTTAGAACTTTGCCTGAGACACATTTTACTTTCATATTATTCCAATACAACAGTAGAATCCTTTGACAATTATTCTGAGCAGTGCATCTACTATTTTTTAATGAGTGAATGCTTAATTAAAAAAATTTAAAGACCAAAAAAATGTCATTAAAATGTATACTTCAGATGGTTCAAGTAGTAATATCTTGTGATTTATGCTTTAACCTAATAAGAATGGATCTTAAAAGCTGGTGTAGCTATTAAAAACTCAGAAGTGAAAGAAGTAATTGAGTACACAAGGTTCTTCCCAATTTCGGCTAGGGTCCAAATCTTAAGTGATCTTCATTTTCTTTTCTTCATTTTCCTGCATTAATGTTGGGAAGTCCTTAGAGATGGCATAACATGGACCAATTAGTCTAATGTGAGCTCTGTGTACTGACCTTCCAAGGTCCTATATTAGTCCACAGTCAGCCTGTGCCTGCAGCCCTTCAGTGGATAGTTCCTATCCAGTGAGCTGCGTGGCTGTGTCTCCTGCTGTGGTTTTGCATCATCTGAAGCTCCAAGCTGACAGCATATTCCTGGGAATGCTGGGCACAGAGATTGAGTCTTTGTTGGGCACCAGGTATGGGTGGGTCTTGGGATTACACTTCTTTTTAAAAAAATATTTTTTAGTTGTAGATGAACACAATATCTTTATATATTTATTTTTTATGTGGTGCTGAGAATCGAACCCAGTGCCTCACACATGTGAGGCAGGCACTATACCACTGAGCTACAACCCCAGCCCAGCACGTGCACTTCTTTGTCATGAGCCAGCAGAGAACCAGCACAACCCAGTAAGTGCAGAGGGAGCCTTGGAATACAGGAAGGAACTATTGTTTCTGTATCACAAGGACAAACATCACTTTGAGTATCCAGATAGGTAATTCCAGCGTGTCAATTTTCATGTCTGTTGCTTGTGAATCTTATGATTTTATGTTAGGGAAGATATGATTTGCATCCCCCTCCAACTGGTTCTATTTCCCATAAAAATCTCACCCACAACAGCACAAAATGGGTTCTTTAAAAGGGTTCCCAAAGGTCTACAAAAGAACTATGGTGGTGGCGATATGATGATGAGAAGAATGAGAGAAGCTATAGCATCTTGATAGGAGGTGCAGGGCTTCCCAGGCTCAGGTGCTGGGCAATGTGGTCTATGCAATCTGTTTCATTTCATGTATATCACCCTGCTCCAGTTATGCATGCCCAATTTATTATTCCTTTACAGTAATCAATGAAGAACATTATATTTATGCAACTTTCTCTTGTTTGTCAAGTAGGAAAGAGCAAAGCCTTGTGTGCACTGGGCTGTCTGGCCATGGACATAGGGCATCACAGGAGAATCCATGCAGGCTGTCCCATCAACAAGCCAAACAGCCCTTCCTCTTCCCTGTCACTGGAGAAAAAGAGCCTTGTTCTCGGTGCTCTTCCTTGTGGGATTCCTGGGGATCACAGGGGAGAACAGTGGGGGTGCCTGCTCCATGCACTATGGAGGAACAGCCACAGGTCACAGGAGAGGTCACAGTAGGGGAGGCTGATGATCATTCAGCACAGATTGTGCTTGGTCCCCTCCAGAACCTCCATGAGCTCACTACATGCCCCTCCATGCTGGAAAAGTGTCCTCTTAAAGGAAAACCTAATGTTGAGTCTTGATATTATTCTCACAAACCTGGAATATCTTTAAATGTATACCCAAGATGTAATTGTAGTTAAGACCTCAAGATATAAGCAGAAACCTTTGTTGGGTAGGAAAGAATAAAAACATGTTGTTGATGGTTCTCAGATTCTGTCAGTCCTCTGTGAAGTAGGACAGGTCACTAGTGTCTGGATTCAGAATTGTCATATGAATAGATTTCCCATTGATGCAACTGTGGTGAATATTAAATAGATTCTAGGTACTCTTTGGGTCAGAAGTGTCTACATTATTTCCTGTACTGTTTTTTTTGCATTGTTTTTCCAATTCAGTGAGAACTAAAAAGCAATGAACCCACGATTGGCTTAAATGAGGAATTGGAATCCACGTTATAGAAACGACCAGGCTCATCATGAAGTGGAAATGAGGTGGTTAGAAATGAGACCTGAGCGTTGGGGCTGTCCTTGGTGAGACAGTTCTAAACTATGAAACTTTGGGTTGAGATCACAAAACCATGAAGCAGTTTTTGTAAGCCAGCAGATGGTATACAGAATCAAGAAAAAGAAAAAGAAAAAGATAGAGGAGCCATTTGATACAGCAAATATGTCAATGATATTATATGGCTTGATACAAATAAAACTGCATAAAATTTAACTATTCAAAGTGTTTCTTATCACTTAATTTTCCAATATCATCTAATTGTGCCAGAGTTGTGGTCAGTGTTACTATTGATTATATGCATTTAACTCAACCATATTTATTGATATTTGGACTTTTCTAAAGACAAGGCTACTTATTTTATATTATCTAATCTTTGAACAGTAAACTTAAATCCACAGAAGAGGGAAATGAGGAAACCAAAGAATGATGGAACTCTTTGATGGTCTAATAGCCATTCTTTCTGACTGTGACTCATCACCCTCAATTCAGATGGTGTCTTAGAAGGAATAAGTCAACAATATTATCTCAGTACTTAGAATTTTTTTAAAAAAGGTAATTGGATTGGTTCTTAATTAATTTTTATAAAGATAGTTTTGTTCTTAATAGGAAAGCCATTATTTATTCTCTGTTTTCCCTCATACAGTAGACTATGTTTTACTGTGATCACGAACATCTTCTTTCTAGACCTGAATTTCTATCATTGCTCAGTTCAATGTCTACAAATAGATAGAAAAGAGGGGTGAAAAAAATGTCACAACTTCTTAGAAGAAAACATGATTAATTGAACTGGTTTTACAGTAACTTTTATGAAGATTATTTATTCTTCATAGGAAAATTATTACTTCTCCCCCACTTTTTTCTTAAACAGTAGACTATATTTTATTGTGATCATGAATTTCTTGCCTTTTCTCCTGGGTTTTTAACTTTGTTCAGTTTAATGTCTCCAAACAGGGTGTGGAAAGAGGAGTGAATGACGGAGAGAGCTACAGTGAGAGTGTGCAAGACTGTGTGTTTTACTACTGAGAACTATGCTGAGGGTGTGTGGATCTCTAGTGTGAGCAGCTTCCTAGTGAATACCTGAATTCAAAAGGACAGAGTCAGGAGGGACTGATGATGTTTTTGTTGTTGTTGTTGTTTATACTCTTTGCCTTTCCCAAAGGTGTCCAGAAACACAAAATGTAACGGGCATATCAGAATTCCATCTCCTGGGTCTCTCAGAGGATCCAGACCTGCAGCCCCTCCTCTTTGGACTGTTCCTGTGCATGTACCTGGTCACAGTGCTTGGGAACCTGCTCATCATCCTGACCCTCAGCTCTGACCCCCACCTCCACACCCCCATGTACTTCTTCCTCTCCAACCTGTCCTTGGCTGACATCGGTTTCTCCTCCACCACGGTCCCAAAAATGATCATGAACATCCAAACTCACAGCAGAGCCATCTCCTATGTGGGCTGCCTGACTCAGATGTCCTTTTTATCTTTTTTGGATGTATGGATGATCTGCTTCTGACTGTGATGGCCTATGACAGGTTTGTGGCCATCTGTCATCCTCTGCATTATCTGGTCATTATGAGCCCTCGCCATTGTGGCCTCTTAACTTTGGTGTCTTTCTTGCTGAGTCTTTTGGACTCCCAGCTGCACAGTTTCATGACCCTAAAAGTTACCAGCTTCAAGGATGTGGAAATTTCTAGTTTCCTCTGTGACCCTTCTCAGCTTCTGAATCTCTCCTGTTCCGACACCTTCTCTGATAACATTGTCAAGTATTTTCTTGGAGTCATATATGGCCTTTTCCCCATCTCAGGGATCCTTTTCTCTTATTATAAGATTGTTTCCTCCATTCTGAGGATCCCATCCTCAGGGGGGAGGCACAAAGCCTTCTCCACCTGTGGCTCTCACCTGGCAGTTGTTGGCTTATTTTATGGGACAGCGTTTGGAGTGTACCTTGGGTCAGCTGCATCACCTTCTCCCAGAAAGGGTTCAGTGGCCTCAGTGATGTACACTGTGGTCACCCCCATGCTGAACCCCTTCATCTACAGCCTGAGGAACAGGGACATTGAAGTTGCTCTGAGGAAGCTGCACAGCAGAAATGTTTAATGTTATCACACGTAGCAGCCACTTGCACTGTGTGCTCAAAATGCCTTAAAGCTAAATGTCCAGTCATGCTAATCTGCACTTTCAGTAATACTAAGGGCTTCATTTCTCACATTATTAATGTAATGACTCTAGCTAGTTTGGGAAGGTATGTTTGGAAATTTTTTACATTGGAACAAAGTATCACTTTGGAAAAATGAAAAATTTTAGAGTTGGTTGAAGATGATTGTGTCATAGGCACATCCATGTGATTAAGGCTGCTGTTCTACATAATTGAGAATGGTGAAAAATATAACTTTTTAAAACTTCCATTTATTGTTTCTGGAACAATAAATATATGAGTATAATAGCAATAGTGAACATTCTTGAATTGTGGAAGTCAATCAACAAACCTCCACACATATATTACAAAGTAATCCTCACTCATGCAAAGTGGGGAGTCACATAAGAATTTTGAATGGATTGTCACAAAAATAAACTTACCAGTTTAATGACGTCTCTCTGTGTGTTTGTTAAAGCATGAAAACAATTATTTGTCTTTCATGGATACACTGAAAAACACTAGTTGATATAAAATAGTACATTTCAGGGCAGTAGGTTTTGTGTTCTTGACCACTTAGATGAGGTTTAGGTTCCTTTCTCTTTAAGTTTTTGAGAAAAGAGCTTATGCAGGTATAAGTCAATACTGTTATGTAGAGTCAATACTTTCTACATTGGTAGAGAGCAAAATCTACCCACCAAATTTATACAACTATTTGGTTTTCAGTGAGAGCTTTGCAGGAAAATGGAATCATGCAGAGTTACCAAGAAGTCAAAGGTCATTGTGATCATTCCAATCTAGATATGGTTATAGTTATGAAGCAAATGTTAGTAAATTATATTACTAATTTTTTAAATTTTAAAATTAGTATTTTTATTTGTAGTAATAACAAGTAGTGTTATTTTATGATTTCTGAATGACAGGATATATTCTAAAGCCAAGGTTCCCAATGCTGCTTTAAGAAAAGAGCACCCAGCTTGGTGGCACACACCTGTAATCCCAGTGGCTCCTTAGTCCAAGGTAAAAGGATCTCAAGTTCAAAGCCAGCCTGAGCAGCTTAATGAGGCCCTAAGTTACTTAGCAGGACCCTGTCTAAAAATAAAAAGGTAAAAAGAACTGGGGACGTGGCTCACTGATTAAGCACCCCTGGGTTCCATCTCTTATTTTTAAAAAAAGTGACCATCAAGAACTTCCCAGGCATATAGTCTAATTGAATTTGTTTTGATTTGATGCCAGGGAATCTGAATATTTTAAAATTTTCACATTCAAATATATAAATCTATCAGATTGAGAAACATTAAAGAAGAAGTGTAAAAGTTAAAAAATATTCCTATGACAAACTGGTCATTAGGTATAAATATTATCATGATTTTCGGCTTGAGGAATCTCCTCCTGTGTTTCCAGTAGTTTCTGCACTGTTCTCTTTTGTATTTTATCCCTTCTGCAGCATTGTGAAACCGGACAGAGTAATGACCCTGAGTTTTCTTCACATGACTATAGTCAGAGAATTATAGTCCCTTTATCAGTTTAGAAATTGATGTGAAAATCTATGCAATCACATAAAAACATTGGGTGGGACTTAAACCTGGTCTCTGAGGGCATTCATGGTGCTAAACCTCTCAACTGTAAATGAGAGGGTTTGTGAACATGGAAGCACGGAGGCCCACTGGCAGGACACAGCAAAAAATGCAAAGAGCTCTTTTCCTCACCAGGTAATTATTGCATTTGTACCAATGGAGCTGCATAACATTTCTAGAAATAATTTCATTATTATTTAATCATTGACTGGCACAGTTTACAGTAATGCCACACATCTGGGCTGTGATGCCATTGGTTATGTCCAGTTAAATAAACCATTTTTCCCAACATTTGAAATCCACCTAAGGTAAGGAAAGGAGCAGAATTTTGAACGATTTTATATATTTATTTATGTTTGTTTTTATTAGTTCTTCTTAGTTATGCATGACAGTAGGATTCATTTTGATATAATTATACAAGAATGGAATATATCTTATTCTGATTAGGACCCCATTCTTGTGGATGTGCATGATTGATTGCTGAAAGACAAACAGCATTTGGCTGACTACTTCCACCCTTACAGAGAGGGAAATCAATAACCTCAGAGTTTTGGAACTCCTGGAAGAAAAGTGGCACTGAACAATGAGTTATGATAATGAGTGTTCATCTATAATGTCTTCAGATTATGCAGTGCTGGCTCCTATGCAATGTTAATATATATCCTTCATTGAACGAATCTAAATAATTATATTAGAATATAATACATTAAACTACTTATTACTTTTCTTTAATTATACTGTGTTCTCTTTCTGAAAGGTAGAATGCTGTTTTTTATGTTGTGATTTCCCCCCCCCCGTAGGCTGCACATTGCTGTGATCATGAGCCTGTGACATCTAGTGTTGTGGGTCTCCTCATGCTCCTCTGTTTAGTGTCCCTAAAGTAGGTTGGGCAGAGTGGCACATGACTGCAATCCAAACTGGTAAGGAGGCTGAGGCAGGAGGATCACAAGTTCAAGGCCAGACTCTGAAAATTATTGAGACACTGTTTCAAAAAATAAAAATAAAAAGGTGGTGGGGAGGGCTGGGGATGTACTTCAGTAGGAGGTTGCTTGCCTACTATGTAGGAAACCCTGGACTCTATTATCAGTCCTTAAAAAGAATTCTGTACAGAAAGAGTTGAATAATATAGAAACCAATAATGGAAGATTTCCAAGAAGATTAAGTTTGTCACAACTGTGGGATATGGTTGAAGGTGTTTGGGTCTCAACTCTAGACACTCAGCTGTGAGTGCTTGGAGTAAACACATATACAGAGTTCTGGAAGCTTGCTTGGTTTTTCCTTTATCCCACCCTCTTTTCTACTCAAAGCTGTTCTATCAACATAGAAGCACAAAATCTAACCTGCTTTTGCCAGTAGCCCTTCAGCTTGATGGCCCCAGGCCAGGGGGCTCCACGGCTGTGTCTCCTCCTAAGGTCCCAATCTAACATGGAATTTAGAATTCCATCTCACAGGACTCTCAGGTGATCCAGAAAGGGCAGCTGGTCCTCTTAGGACCGTTTCTCTTATATACCCGGTCATGGGGTGTGAACCTGCTCATAATACTGGAGAGGGGCCACAGGCCACTCCATGTACTAACGGGTATCATGGACCCCACTTCTGTGGTCTCTTAGTTGGGCATCATCTTTGCTAGACTCTAGGACTCAGCTGCACCATTTGCTGGCCTTGCAACTTGTCTGCTTCCTAGAGGTGGAAATTGGCGATTTCTTCTGTCACCCTCCTCAAGGCATTCAGGCCCTAGTCTCAGGGTGGATCTGAATACAATGCCACAGGCTTCTCTTATGGATTCTGTGGAGGGATTCTGAACCTTCACTCCCGAGTAGAAAAACACCCTAAGTCATTTCTTAGACATTCATTTTCTCACCTTCTGCTTTCACTTATGTTATGAATCCTTTGAGGGTGGTATATTATGGAGTAATGGCAAATTAGGAGCTCTATGCATTGAGTCTCCATTCATGTAATAGCTAACATCAGCCTTTGCCTGTAGCCCTTCAGATTGATGGCTCCAGGCCAGTGGGCTCCACAGCTGTGTCCCCACTGGGGACTGTGCATCGGCCTTCATGGGGAACCCAACAAGGGATTCACATCAGTCTTGTGTTTTCTTCCTTGTGACCCAGGAGAGTGAGTCACAGATTAACCCCATAGGAGTGATGGAGGTGATGGATGGAGGTGGGACTATTAAAGGCATTATTCCCTCAACATGAAGACAAGCGTGACACTCTGGGAAGCCAGATGGGAGGTTATCAATATGTGACATTAAACTCAGAGGAATGTGAAATTTAGGTTATTGGTTATACTTGGGGTATAAAAATCTGCACGTACTTAACATTTTAAATGTTTCTTTTCTTTTACTTTCTTTAGTTTTCAAGTTCACAAAAAGACTTTTTATTTGAGGCAGAGAAGTCTGGCTGAAAGGATTACAGTTCCAAGCAGCCAGAATGCAATGATTAGTGGCACTATTTTAAATTTGTAGCTTTTGCTTCTTTTTCGTCAGAAAATATTTTCAGGTTGTACTTTCCCAGATGAGCAAGAAGAAAGGCAAGGGCTGGGGATGTGGCTCAAGCGGTAGCGCGCTCGCCTGGCATGCGTGCGGCCCGGGTTCGATCCTCAGCACCACATATCAACAAAGATGTTGTGTCCACTGAGAACTAAAAAATAAATATTAAAAAATTTCTCTCTCTCTCTCTCTCTCCCCTCTCACTCTCTAAAAAAAAAAAAGAAGAAGAAGAAGAAAGGCAAAAGAAGGTTGTAAGAGACACCTAATCTACTGAGGCTGCTCTTCACAACCAGTGTCAAGCTAGCAACCCACAATGTGGCCCATTGCTGACTAGCTTGCCTGGAAAATTGAGGCAGGAACAGGTGCAACCTTGTGGAAGAGCAGGCATCCACAGCTTCAAAACTCTGCATGGAAGGGGTAATCCTTGTGGGTAGCACAGCTCACCAAGGCACACATCCTCCAGTTCCTGTTGTAGCTGAGTAAGGTGGTCATGTCCTCGCTGCTCAGCTCAAAGTCAAAGACCTGAAAGTTCTCCGCAATACGTGCAGGTGTCACAGACTTGGATCACCACCAATTTCCTCTGCATGGGGAATTGGATAGGCACCTGTCCTTTTATTGTACTTGTCTGCAATCGTCTTGACCCTGGAATCCTCTAGAAGGGAAGGGTCCTCAGGCTTGGCCCAGGGCCTGTCAGGAGAGCCAAGGGGGCTGTAGGCAGTCACCACCGATGCCTTTGGAATGGCAGTACTGCATCAACTTTTCCTGCGTTAGGTGTGGATGTGGCACTCAATCTGGTTAACTGCTGGCTTATATTTCAAGCCAGATTTGTTTAAGATCCTCTCGAACTGAAGATTATTAAAGTTTAAGATGCCAATTGGTTTCAACAGCTTTCCATCTGCCAGCTCTTCCATGGCCGTCCAGGAGTCCACAAAATCAGTGTCACTGGGAACCACGCTGCCTGGCGCCTCCAATGGGAAATGGTCTTCATCATGCTTAAAGCCTGTTGGCCAGTGAATCCGTTAGAGGTCCAGGTGGTCCAGCTGCAGGTCATTAAGGGTCTTCTGGAAGGTTCTTTTCACCAGGCTTTGTCATGGGACGTGCACCGCAGCTTGCTGGTGATGAAGAGTTCATGGTGCTTCACCACCTGCTCCTTGAGCTTCTTCTGAAGGGCCACTCACCTCCTTCTCATTCTGGTACACCTGAGCACAGTCGATATGGCGGTACCCAAGGTCAAGCGCTACCTTCACAGCCTCAGGCACCGGGCCTGGAGATGACTTCCAAGTGCCCAGTCCCAGGAGGGGCATCTATTGAGCTTGATGTGGCTGACCATTGCTGCAGCCTGTTAGAGACCCCAGCCCTCAACCAAGCAGCAACGGCTCCGGCACACATCTTTAAATGGGCCTTGTGTTCTGCCTAAATATTTCTTTTCTTGACCCTGATTCTAATCCCCATACACATCTCATCCATGATCCCAGAAAATGGCTCCCTCTAAAAGGTTTTGTTAGCAGTCCTACAGGTGGTGAGAAAAAGGAGGTGGAGAAAGACAGCACCTTGATAACATCAGGCCACTTCAGGGCGCTCAAAATGCCAGGCCAGGAGCAATGTGTTGTAGCTTTTCTTTTGTGCATTTTCCCCTCCAAATAAATCATAGTAAGACCTGACAAAGGAATGAACCCGAGTTGGCATCAGCAGCTGAAGCAAGAGAACAGCAATCCATGTATCAGGAGGCGATGTTGTGAAATGTATTATTAGAAATGAGAAAGCTGGGACTCAAACTGGGTTTGGGGGCTTCTCTGGTGCGAATATCCTCATCTGTTAATGAAGGACTTGAAATTAGAAAGACATGAAGTGCCGTGGCAGGTCATATAAAACCCAAAACAGACTTGAACTAAACAAACAAAAATTTAAAAAAGAGAAGAAAAGAAAGAACTATTGCCTTGCCAACCATACTCGCCAGCTATTTATGGGGTTGACACAAATAAAGTTGCATAAAATTCAAAAGTAATTTCAGAAGTTTTTTTAAATAACATTTTACTATTTTTAATCATTGACAGGGACAGTGTACACTCATGCCACATTTGTATTTGGTGATATTATTTATGGACAGTTCACTAAACCACATTTATCATAATTTTAAGTCTACCTAGGCCAATGATATGAGTAAAAATGAAATGGTTTTGAAAAAGATAAACAACATTTGACATAGCACTTATATCCATGAAGGAAGAGAAACAGAAGGAATGCTTGGATGAACACTTACACAGAAGAATGAAACCTAGCATGTAAAAATGTGTTCTCATGATGCCATAGTTTTTTTTAATCCATTCACCTTTTGATGGATGCCTAGCCAAGTTCCATAACTTGGCTGCTGTGAATTGTGCTGCTATAAACAAGGGAATGCATACATCTCTAAAGAATGCTGTCTCTAATTCTGGATAAATATGAAGGAGTGGTATAGTAGGATCATATATCAGTTCAATTTTTAGTCTTTTGAGGAACCTCCATTCTGATTTTCTGAGTATTTGTTTATATTTCTGTCTATAATATAAAAGTTTTTCTTTTCCCAAAATTATTGCCAGAACTTATGGTTTATGAGCTATCAACTTTAATTAAGTCTTCAGATTTTGCAGTTCTAGGTCTTATGGGTATATATTATACATACATATCCATCCATGCATATATACGTATGGAGGGATATGTATATATAATATTCCATATATTCCACATATGTGTTGTATATACATATATATCAGTGATTATATATATATATACACATATATATCATTCATATATGTGTGTGTGTGTGTGTATATATATATATATATATATATATATATATTCTAAATATTCTATATCAAAGGGGTTTGTACCATTATCCTAGAATGTAATAAGGCATATTAAAAGCCTTTCTAATTTCCTTTTACCAGAATCATTGGATTTTTTTAAAGAATGACAGATATTTCTTCTCCTGTTTTTTTTCCCTGAAAAGAATATGCTTTATTTTACTGTGATGATGGATTTGTTTTCTCTAATTTCCTTGTACTTCCAATATTCAGTTGAATGTCTGTAATGTAGGGGTGTATAGGTGGAGATAATACAGAAAAAATAATTAAATAGTACTAAGCAGATATAGATTGTCACAACTGTGAAATATTAATGAAGGTATATGGAACAGAGGTGTGAATAAATTTTTATGTGAATTAACAACATAAAAAAGAATTAGGCCTGCTTATTTGTTTCATTTCTTCCATCTTCTTTTTTCTATTTCAAAGATGTTCAAGCAATATGGAAGTACAAATTTTAACATGTGCCTCAGAATTCCATCTCATGGGACCTTGAGAAGATCGAGACCCGTAGCCCCTCCTCTTTGGGCTGTTCCTGTCCATGTACCTGGTCACAATGCTTGGGAACCTGCTCATCATCCTGGCCATCTCCTCTGACTCCCACCTCCACATCCCTATGTACTTCCTCCTCTCTACCCTGTCCTTGGCTGACATCTGTCTTTTCTAACCATGGTCCCAAGATGATTGTGGACATCCTAGCTCATAAGAGAGCTACCTCTGTTGGGAGCTGCTTGACACAGATGTCTCTTTCTACCATTTTGAAGTATGGATAATGTGCTTCTGACTCGGATGGTTTATGATCTATTTGTGGCCATTTGTCACCCCTGAACCCTCATCTCTGTGGCCTGTTAGTTTTGGTATCATTTTGTTTGGCTTTTTGGAATACCAGTGGCACAATATGGCTTTATTGCACTTTGCCTACTCCAAGGGTATAGAAATTGCTAATTTCTTCTGTGACCCTCTCAGCTTTCTATTCTTGCATATTCTCACATCTTATCTAATAATATTGCCAGGTATTTTCTTGCTGCTATATAAGGCCTTTTCCCCACCATAGACATCCTTTGCTCCTATTATAAAATAATTTCCTCTATTCTGAGGAGCTCATCATCAGATAAGAAGCACAAAGAATTCTCCATTTATGGGTCTCACTGGGCAGTTGTTTGCTTATATTTAGGAAGAGGCAGTGGAGTGTACCTTGGATCAGCTGTCTCACATTCTCCCAGGAAGGGTGCAGTGGCTGCAGTGATATACACTGTGGTCACCCCCTGATGAATCCCTTCATCTACAGCCTGAGGAACAGGGACATTAAAGGTGCCCTGAGAAGGCTACATAGCAGGTTAATAAAATCTCAGCACATTCAGAATCCAGTTTCAATGTATGATTCAAAATGCGGCAAAGCTAAACATCCAGGTCTCTTAATCTAACTTTCAGTATTAATGATCTATTTAATTCCTCACATGTCTTTAGTGCAATGCCTGTAGTCAGTGTTGGGAAGGAATGTTTGGCAACTCTTTATATTTTTAATAAACTGTCACTTTAGAATAATGAAGGATTTTAGAGAATAAAGATGATGTATATTTCATAAAAATATTTATGTAACACATGCTGGTGATCAATATATTTGGGAATGGTAAAATGATAATTTTTGTAAGTTAAATTTACCACAATAATAATGGTAAATATTAACTTACAAAAATTATCATTTTTACCATTCCCAAATAATATAAAGCTAAAAGTTTTTTAAAAAAATAAATTAAAAATTTATAGTAGAGAAGAGCCCCTTCATTAGTAGAGATGAACTGATTAAACACTTGGTGATGTTCATTTTCTACTCTTGTTCTTCATCCTTAGTATTAGGAAGCTCTTAGAGTTGCTGACATGTTCAACTACTTGGTAAATTGGACCCCATGCACTGAGATGCTAAGGTTGTACAATAGTCAGAAACCAGCCTGTGCCTCCAGCCCTTCAGCTTGAGGACTCCAGTCCTGTGTATCTCCCTGCTGTGGATGTCTGTATCAGGAAGCTCCTAGCTGAGTCTGGGTGGATATCCTGAGGCTTATGTGGGGGCCACTGGGCCCCAGGGATTTGGGGGCTTTGGAACTGCCCTCCTTAGTCCTAAATCAGCAGAGCCCCAGTGTGAATCAGTAACTGCTGTGGAAGGCAAGGAAGGGTGGAGGAAGGACATAGCCTAGCATTATTTCTTCACCACCAGGAGGAGCATGCAGTTTGTCTACCCAGATGGGAGAACAAGGTGAAGACTGTCAGTGATGATACTGTGAGTTCATATGCCTGGTCGTGGTGAGCGCAACAGAAGGCTCATGGAAAGTCCTGTCTTACTCCCACACTGACTCTTTTACCTGTACACTGTCATCCATAAGGGGAGAAAATGTGTGCTTAAAATTATGTCCTCAGCACTCCAAAGTCATGAGGCTGAGGATCAAGATAAGATTAGCATCTAAACATTATGATCCTTTCTTGAGAGATCCCTGAGTGCCACATTATGAGTTTTGCCTTATTTGTAGATAGTTTGAATTATTGTGAAAAGTATTCCCCAAGTAAAAGTGCCAGTTATTTCATTTTAGAGAATATAAAGGACCACAGGTGTTTATGTAACTTTTAATATTGACTAGCTGAAAACACATTTGAAATGCACTACTGTGGATTTGAGGCACGTGGCACCTGTGCAGGCCAGTGCTGGCAGGTTGTCCCTTCCACAAGCACTCCTGTGTTGCACTTTCCTGTCATGCCAAGATGGGACCCTTTTCCTGGGCACTTCCCTTGGGATTTCTGGTAGATTCCAGGACACAGAAGGCGGTGGCATCAGGTGCACCATTTCAGGAAGAACATCTGAGATGAGACAAAGATCTTGGGTCAAGTGGGCTCAAACCTTCCAGCAGAGACACTGGGTTTCTCTACTCCAGGACACCCTTGCAGCTGCCGTGTCTCCCTGCATTCTGGTAACCAGCCCTCTCCATCTGATGAGGAGCAAAGCAGGCCTGAGTTTCATTACTACTCAAGGTCTTGGAAATAGTTTATAAATGCCTATAATCTGCTTCAGTTTAAAAATATTCTGATGGATGGGAAATAGTGAAAAAGACCAGTGCATCAGAACCAGAGATTCACAATTAAATTTGGCTGCTATTAGCTGGACTCATTCATTATTGAACAAAGGGCAGTTAGAGAAAGGCAGTTAGTTAGTTTCTCTGGTTTTCAGTAATGTTATACAAGATGATGTCCAGTTGATATAATGACATTGAATCCAGATTAAACGGAAAACCTGTGCTCCCGACGTGACTGAGATGTGATAAAGGTGTAAAATACAGGCACAAATGGTAGAGAGTTATTATTACTATGGAAAGGCTCATCTTCATACTCTTCAACTGAAATATCTTGTGAATGATCTTACTGTGTTCATATTTCTGTAACGTTACCTTTCCATAATCCCCTGATGTAAGTATATGCTGTATATTTGGGTGGAATAACCATCCCCCTTTCATTTTTGATTCCATACAGCCTATACTATCTTTGACACAGGAGATGAAAAAAATGTGTTAAACACTGAGTAGACCCTTGCTCTGTGCACAGATCCTGGCCTTGCTCAGTGGAGTTTCACTGGTGCTCTCCTGTCTGTACCTTCCTCCTACTCAGGTACGTCCCACAGAGCCAGAGACAAGATGGAGCAGCTCTGGTTTGTGTCTGTGTCATGGACACAGGAGCCCCATACTTTCCCTTAACAGCATCTACAACCCTCAATTACTGAAGAACAATGGCAGAGATGTCTGTGATCCTAGGAAAAGCAAAGTTGGAGTGAAGCGAAGTGACAGGAGTCACTCAGAGCATTTTAGAGTTTCACATCATTCCAGTATTGCAAAGTAATCCTTTGAAAATCGTATTGATCAGTAGACCCACTATTATCTTGATGACTAAATGCTTAATTTTAAAAAGTGATTAAGTTAATGTCACAGAAGTATATACTTATTAAAGTTCCCACAGCAAATTTTTGCTCCTTATACTTTAATAATAATACATCTTACAAGTAGATATATTTTTAAGTCTGAGAAGGGAAAGAAGTACATTGAATAAATACACAGGTGAGCTCCTCATTAGTGTTGGGGACCAAAATTATTTTCTTTGCCTTACCCATTGATGATAATGGAAAGTCCTTGGAGATGGGCATTTCATGGACCAATTAGTCTAATCTAATTATGAGCTCTGTGTATTGATCTTCCAAGGTCATATATAGTCTGCACTCAGAATGTGCTTGTCGTCCTTCAGTTGATGGTTCTTGTCCAGTGAGCTGCATGGCCGTGCCTCCTCCTGAGGAGTCTGCATCAGGAAGCTCCTGAGCCCATGATCTGTTCCTGTGGACACAGTTGCTCCTTCCCTGGGCTCCACACATGGTAGGGTCTCAGGGTCAGCACTTTTTGGTCGTGACCCTGCAGGGAAGCAGCATAACCCAGTAAGTACAGAGTGGTCCATGGAAGTGGGAAGGACTGTTGGGTAGTGTTGCCTCAGCATAGGGACACTCACCACAGAGTAGCCACATGGGAGGACACCTGCGTGCAGCTTCAAATTTGGGGTTGTGGGGTTCAAGCTTTTGTCTCAGGTGGGGAGATCAGAAATTCAAAATGTGCTCTCCACCCACACTGGTTCTAATTCACACAGAAATCTCACCCACAACAGTACAAAATGAGTTCTTCAGAAGTGTTTCCTAAGCTCTGAGAAAGGACTAGGGAGGTGATAAGTTGATGATGAGGATGACAGAAGCCAGAGCACCATGAACTGAGGTGCAGGGCTTCCCAGGCTCAGGTGCTGAGGAACTTGTTCTATATCATTTCATGTGCACCATCTCACTTTAGTTATGTATATACACTTCATCATTATTACATAGAAAAGGAAGGATTGTGTTTTATGTATGTAAATTTTACTCCTTTGCTAGATAGGAAAAGATGCAGCCTTATTTGCACTGGGCTGTCTGGCCATGGACACAGGCCACCACAGGAGAACCCTGGCAGGCTGTCCCATCAGCAAGCCCACCAGCCATTTCTCTACCCTGTCAGTGCAGAAAGGGAGCCTTGCTCTCGGTGCTTTTCCTGTGGGATTCCTGGGGATCACAGGGCAGAGCAGTGTGTGTGTGTGTGTGTGTGTGTGTGTGTGTGTGTGTGTGTGTCTGCTGCATGCACAATGGAAGAACAGCCACAGGTCACAGGAGAGATCAGTAAGAGAGGCTCATGGCCATTCAGCATAGATCATGCTCCTGGCCTCCCTCCATAGCCTCCTTGAGCTCACCACATGCTCTTCCAGGGATGAAAACAGCCCTCTCAATCTCAGAGGGAACCTAATGTTAGGTCTTGATTTCATTCCCACTCAAAAAACTGGAAAGAGTTATAAAATGTACCTGAGATTTACCAGTGGTTAAGATCTGTGGACTTAGGCTGAAAACTGTTAAGTGGGAAAGTTAAAAAAATATATATGTATATCAATCATATATATATGATTGATCCATTTTAGAGTCTGTCAGTCCCAATCTCTATGTCTGTAAGGCAGTGTCTAGTTTCACGGGGGTCTAGAGTCAGCCTTGCCATCTGAGCTGATTTCCCACTGATGTAACTGCAATGAGTAAAGATAAATAGATACTTGGTGCTCTTCTGTGTAGACTATGAGATATGTGAGTAAACTCTGGGCAAAAATTTCTAGACATTATTGTTACTGTTAGCAGACTAGGTTGATCCTCATGCCACTCAGCAGATGCATTCAGTGGTCTGAAGTGACCGTTTCTCTGTTTCTGGATGGGACACTTTACTTTTGCCCTTACAGATACATGTGCTGTGCATTTTAGAACAGTTTTCTTTTTCCTATTTCTTACACTCCAGGTCCATGCTCTGCTTGGCACAGGAGGCATCTAGAGCAGGTCTATTGGACATTAAACCCACCCATCCTTTCTGTCCTAAATTGACCAATAGAATATGGATGGACAGACTTGTTTCTGCCTGTCTGAACCTTCATTCCTTTTAGCAGTGTCCATGGAAGTTAAAATAGTGTCTTTCTCTGTCCATATTTTGGACACAGGGACCATTTAGTTTTATTTAATATCATCCACAATAGAAAAAGTTTCAGAGATCATGATGGAAATCTTCATGGATTTGAAGAGTGGCAATGAGGCAGAAGCTGAAGGCACTAAACACTGGAGCCTTCCATGAGGCACAGGTCAGAGATTCACCTCATTCCAGCCTCAGTGCCCTTGACTGTGGCTTTTCTCCATAATGCCGATAGTTACCTAATCATGGAATTTGTTTATTGAAATCCTAGTGACCAAATATTTGCTTAGTTTCAAATTTCCCTTTGATGCTGCACATGTTGTGGAGATGGTGTTATAATCTGTGTTTCCCTTAAGCAGTGAGCAGGGAGAGGAGGAGAGATTCGCACACTGTGCGCACACTGGCAGGTGGGATGTGGGTCTGAAATGCTGCCTTCCTGACTCCAGCCCAGGGCACCAGCTCTTCCGCTGCAGCCAGAGGGGAAACAATGATCCCTGCACAAGTTATATTTCTTCAGGAGTCTTCAAGGACAGCACATTACTACTTGGGCTGATGCTTCATTTTGCTGGTACATATCAGGATTGAGAAGATGTAGGTGATATTGTCTGCTCTTATACAGACACAAAAATAAGTCATGAATAGCAAATTTCAACATGCATTTTTGTAAATCAGACTCTTATCCTCAACCAAGACATTATGGAATATTCTTTTGTTTTTTAATATGGAACACTTCATGAATTTGCATGTCATCCTTGAGCAGGGGCCATGCTAATCTTCTCTGTTATATTCCAATTTAATATATGTGTTGCCAAAGCAAGCATATTCTTATTTGAGTGATGAATCAATTGGCAGGAGCATTTTGAAATCATTGCCATATTAATAAACTCTCCAACTAAATGACAGTGTTCTTTCTTCAGGTAGCACTTTGCATCAGATAAAACTTGAATAAGAGAAATGTACTTCACAGAGGAATTATCACCTCAGGTTAATGTAACCTGGTGTATTTTCATGGGCAATAGGCATTTTTTTTGCAGAATACTTAGATGAGTATTTTTAGGTACTTTTAAAGCAATTTTGTAAAGGAAATTTTATAGTATATAACCCTGAAATGAAAATACCAACAGAAAATTACACCTCCCCATTTCATGACAGTAATGTGTCTGGGAGACAGGTTTGCAGGAGAATGGAATCAGGCAGAGATACCAAAATTCAAATTTCTTATATAATGATTCAGATCTCTTGCCAATGTTATGTCTATAACAAGGACACAGAACAAGAGTGATTAACTTGCCATGATTTTCATGGGGCATTGCTTCAAAGAATGAAAGTACAGACTGGAAGCAAGGAGTAGATGAATCCAAATCCAATGTTAGTCCTGGCACAAGTATTATCAGATTAACATATTTTAATATAGGTAATGGGTATTATAGACAATAAGAGTAGATAATACTCATGGAGCATGTTCTATGTCAGGATGTTGTTAGATAATGATGTCCAATCTGGTATAAGAAAGGACCCTGGAGAACTTCACATGTGGACATACAGATACAATTGGTGTTGGTCTGACATCACTGTACATAGATATTCTAAGGTATACACAGGAGCACTTAATAGTGGGAGAGAATTACAAGTTATGCAGCTTGAATGATTTGTTAAAGTAATTTCCTGATGAGAACCATAAAAGGTTGGGAATATTACCCCAATTTACAGTTGAGAAAGTTTTGAAGAAGTTGTTTTATTATTTATTATTATATTCTGTTTTGTGCTGTACCCCCTTCAATCACAGTGAAAAATGAAAATGAACCCAAGTGAACTTCATGTAGCCTAAGTAAGAGAATTGAAACCAAGGTGTCAGGAATGACTGACCAGAAAATCCATGAAGAAATAAGAAGATTGGAAATAAAACTCGAGTTTAAGGACTTTCTTTTTTCTTAGATTATAAACAATGAACTTGATGGATTGAGATCATAAAACCATGAAGTAGTTTTGGCAGGCTAGAGGAAGTACAGGATCAATAAAAAGAAAAAAGTTAAGTGCCATTTTATATAACAGGTGCTTTGCTGATATTGTATTGGTTGACACAGTAAACCTGCATGAAATAAAACTACTCAAATGGGATTTTAGACACAAGGATTTAAAAATTTTTGACAGGTACACTGCATACCAGTGCCACATATGTGGTTAGTGCTATTATTGATTACATGCACTGACTCAAATCATGTTTATCAAATCTGAAGTTTATCAATGGCAAGATTTCTTATTTTATGTTGTATAATTTTTAAAGAGAAATATGCACAAAGGATGCAAATGAGAAGATCAAAAAATGATGAGACCCCTTGCAGAAAATGGATCATACTGCTTTCTGGTTATGATGCATCCCCCTTGATTAATTGTCAGCAAAAGCAGTCATTACATAGTCAAAAAATTCTTGTCAAAGGAATTTGTTCCAAGGCCTTAAAACCGAATGAGGTATATCAATTTCTTCCTAGTTTATCTTACAGAAAAGTCATTACTTATTACCTGTTTTTTTCTTAAACAGTATGCTATACTTCATTGTGATCATGAACTTCTTCTCTCCTCTGCTTCTGGATTTCTAACTTTGCTTATGGAAATGCTGCAAATGTGAGTATGTAAAGAGGGGTGAATAATGGAGAAAGAATTAAAGAGTATGTAAAGACTGGGTGTCTGACTACTGACAACTGTTGTTGAAGGAGTATGAACCTAAAGTGTGAGCAGCTTCCTTGTACATACTTAATTTCAAATGCTTACAGAATAAGGGGTGCCTGTATACATATTTTTTTAACACCTACTTTATTTTTTCAAAAGGTGTTCAAGGAGTATACTAGCACAAAACGTAACCCGTGTCTCTGAATTCCAACTCCTGAGCCTCTCAGAGGACCCAGACCTGCAGCCCTTCCTCTTTGGACTGTTCCTGTCCATGTACCTGGTCACAGTGCTTGGGAACCTGCTCATCATCCTGGCCATCAGCTCTGACCCCCACCTCCACACCCCCATGTACTTCTTCCTCTCCAACCTGTCCTTGGCTGATATCGGCTTCATCTCCACCACGGTCCCAAACATGATTGTAAACATTCAAAGTCACAATGAACTTATCTCCTATGTAGGATGCTTGACGCAGATGTCTCTTTTGGCCATTTTTATTTGTATGGATTATATGCTTCTGACTGTGATGGCCTATGACAGGTTTGTGGCCATCTGTCACCCCCTGCATTATACAGTCATTATGAACCCTCGCCTCTGTGGCTTCTCAATTTTGGTGTCATTTTTGCTGAGTCTCTTGGACTCTCAGCTGCACAATTTGCTGATCTTACAAATTGCCAACTTCAAGAATGTGGAAATTGCCAGTTTCTTCTGTGACCCTTCTGTACTTCTGAATCTTTCCTGCACTGACACCTTCTCTAATAACATTGGCAAGTATTTACTTGCTGCTGTATATGGCTTTCTTCCCATCTCAGGAATCCTTTTCTCTTACTATAAAATTATGTGCTCTCTTCTGAGAATCCCCTCTTTAGGTGGGAAGTACAAAGCCTTCTCCACCTGTGGCTCTCACCTGGCAGGTGTTTGTTTATTTTTAGGAACAGGTTCTGCAGTGTACCTTGGTTCAGCTGCATCACATTCTCCCAGAAAGGCTGCAGTGGCTTCTGTGATGTACACTGTGGTCACCCCCATGCTGAACCCCTTCATCTACAGCCTGAGGAACAGGGACATTAAAAGGGCCTTGAGGAGGCTGATCTTTGTCCCTGTGGGGTCTGATTGCAATATATGTGGGAAAATGCAGTGAAGGTAAATACCTAGTCCTGTCAATATGCCTCTTATGTGTGAATTTCCCATCGAGTTCCATAGTAGAATGGTGCAGACTATGTTGGGTGGCAAATTTGGGAAGTGTTTCTATTGGGAATAAGAATTAATAGTGGTTATTTGAAGAATGTTGGATCTGGATGATGGTTATTGTATCACAACAAAGTCTATATTTAATGCCATTAAACTAAGCTATTGATGATGACAATAATGGCAAGTATTTATAATGTTAAAAAACAATGAAAATGTTCTTCAGAAGCTCCTATGTTTAAAAAACTAATTAAAGATGGGGCTGGGGATGTGGCTTAAGTGGTAGTACGCTCGCCTAGAATGCATGCAGCCTGGGTTCGATCCTCAGCACCACATACAAACAAAGATGTTGTGTCCACAGAAAGCTAAAAAATAAATATTAAAATTCTCTCTCTTTTGTGAAAAAAAATAATTAAAGAATTCAAGAGTGAAAATGGACTTTTTTTGAAAAGAATTACTGAAAAACATCAGTTGATGTTCATTTTCTACCCTTAATCTTCCACCATAGGTGTTAGGAAGTCCTTAGTTTGTGATGTGCTCACCTATTGGCCAGCTAGGAGTTCTATGCTTTGAGCCTCCAAGGTCACACCATAGTCAATGAGCAGCCTGTGCCTCTAGCCTTTCAGCTTGTTGGCTCCAGTCAGTGTGCCCCACACTGTGTTTCTTCTCACCCTGGTTGTGTCTTAGGAAGCCCCTACCTGAGTGTGCACAGATGTCAGCCCTAAAGATGAGGTGGGAGGCTCCTGGGTACCAGCCATGTGGAATCCACTCTCCTTAGTCATGACCACCTGAGCCCTGTAAATAGGTAACTGCTGAGGGAGGTGAGGATGGAGGAAGGACCAACATGCAGTGTGGCTGCCCGGAGGGGAGAGCTCTGCACAGTGTCAGTCATGGGGACTGAGAGTCGAGGCATGTGTGTGTTATCCATGGTGGTGAGCATGGCGGCCATCTCACTACAGTTTTCCTTTCCTCCCACACTGGTCCTTCTTACCACACACTGTCATCCACATGGAGGGAATGTGCTCCTTCACAGTGACCTTATCACCTTTATGAAGCTGATGAGGAGGAGGTGGACCTGGATGAGGACAGCACACAAACATATCATCCTTCCATGAGACATCCCTGAGTGCCAGGCACTGAACTGTGTGCTATCTGTAGATTGTCAAATTCTTCTGCAAAATCATCACGAAGATATAAGTGCAAGTTTATTGTATTTGACAGAGTAGAGAGGATCAGATATTTTTGTAACTTGGGCTAGCAGTTTAAGTCAAATAACTGAAACTATGTGTGAAATGCACTGTGGATTTGTGACACGTGGCATCTTGGCAGGACAGTGCTGGCAGATTATCCCTTTCACAAGCAATCCTGTTTCATTTTTCTGTCCCTTCAGAATGGGACTCTGTTTTTCTGTGCCCTTCACTTAGGATTTCCAATAGATCCCAGGACTAACACTTGCACTAATTCTGGAAAAGTGGCTTAAAGGAGACGACAATCTAAGGTTAAATCAGCACAAATCAACCAGCCCAGAGTTCCCTGTGTCCCCCTCTGCAGGACACCCTTGCAGCTGCCACATCCTCCTGAATTCTGGGAATCAGCCCTCTTCTTGGGAGGAAGCAAAGCACATCATGATTTCATGACTACTCAGGGACTTGGAAGGGATTAAGACTGTATTTGGTAGGTGCCTGCAGCTAAGACCTCTGGATTCAGCTTAAAATATTGTGATGGAGGGAAAACAGTGAAAAGATTAGCACCTCACACTGAGATTCATGATTTGATTTTATTTTCGGTTGTCTCAGCTGGTTCTTTGTAAACTTGGGGCAGGTTGTTAGTGTCTCTGTTACTCAGCAATGTCATCCAAGGTAATTTCTTGTTGATACAATGTCATTGAATCCAGATTAATGAGCAAACTTGAGCTCCCTATGTGATTAATATCGGAGAAGGTATAAAATATGGGCAAGTATGACCTAGATAGTTATTAATAGTATGGAAATGCTAATCCTCATACTATTAAAATATCTTGTGACATAAATTTACTGGCTTCACATTTCTAAAATACCCCTCTGTAGTTATATGATGTATATTTGTGATAGAATGACCAACTCTTTCACTTCTGGTATCAAAGAGTCCATACCATATTTGGCACAAGGAGTTAAAAAATACAAAAAAAAGTTTTAACAATTGGGTAGACCCTGCTCTGTGCACAGGTCCTGGCCATACTCAGTGGGGTTTCAACACACTGGGGCTCTCTCTGTACCTTCATCCCACTCAGGAATGTCCCTCAGAGGCAGTGACAAGATTGAGTACCTCTTGTCTGTATCTGTGTCATGGACACATGAGCCCCATACTTCCCCTTCACAGCATATACATCATTCATTTGCTCACGAACAATGGCAGAGATGTTCACAGGCCTATGACAAACAAAATAGGTACAAAGGGGAATTACAGGAGACCTTAGAGCTTGGTCTTAGACTCCCTTTAGAGTTTCACCTAATTCCAATGCTGCAGTGCCCATTGACAATTATATTCTTCAGTAGATTCACTATTTTCCTGATTACTGAATGTTAAAGTTAAGAAAAGAAAAGAAACAGGTCCTGGGGCTTTGGCTCAGCAGTAGGACACTTGCCTAGTATGAGTGAGGCACTAGGTTCAATTCTTAGCACTGAATTTAATTAAATAAAATAAAGGTATATCAACAATCCCCCCAAAACTTTAAAAACAAGCATACAAAAACCCCCGTAACGACAAAGTAAATGCCACTGAAGGGTATACTTAGTTTGGTTCTCATGGCAATTTTGGCTATTTGCATTCTACCCTAATAAGAATGGACCTTGTACTATCACGTGTAAAACAAATAAAAAATTAAAATTAAAAAAGAATGGGCCTTGAAAACAGATGTACCTTTAAAATTATAGAAATGAAAGTAGTAAATTGAACACACAGCTGAGCTCATCATTAGTTTTGAGTTTTAAAATTCATGTGGAAGTGGATTTTCTTTGTCTTCCCCATTAATGATGGGAAGTCCTTGGAGATTGAGATCCTGGACCAATTAGTCTAATTATAATCTTTGTACTGATCTTCCAAGGTCATATAATAGTCCTCACTCAGCCTGTGCTTGTAGTCCTTCAGTTGATGGCATCATCCAGTGACCTGTGTAGCCGTCTCTCCTCCTGGGGTGTCTGCATCAGGAAGCTCCTGAGCACACGATCTGTTCCTGTGGACACAGTTGCTCCTTCCCTGGGCTCCACACTTGGTAGGGTCTCAGGATCAGCACTTCTTGGTCATGACCCTGCAGGGAAGCAGCATGACCCAGTAAGTGCAGAGGGGGCCTTGGATGTGGGAAGGACTGGGGAAGCAGTGTTACCTCAGCACAGGGACAAACACCACAGAGTCGCCAGGTGGGAGGACACCAGCGTGCAGCTTCAACCTTGGACACTGTAGGGTTCAAGCTTTTGTTTCTGGTGGGGAGATGAGAAATCTTATCCAAAATGTGCTCTCCACCCACACTGGTTCTAACACAGAAATATCAACCACAACTGCACAAAATGGGTCCTCAAAAGTGTTTCCTAAGCTCTATGAAGGGCTAGGGTGGTGGTGATGAAGATGAGGAGGAGGAGGACAGAAGCCAGAGCACCATGAACTGAGGTGCAGGGCTTCCCAGGCTCAGGGCTGAGCAATGTGCTCTGTGTCAATTGTTTCATTTCATGTGCACCATCTCACTTTAGTTATATGTGTCCTCATTATTATTATTATTGTATAGAAAATGAAGAAATGTGTTTTACTTATGTAACTTATACTGCTTTGTTAGTATGGAAGAGCGCAGCCTTGTTTGCGTTGGGCTGTCTGACCATGCACACAGGGCACCACATGAGGATCCTGGAAGGCTGTTCCATTAGCAAGCCAAACAGCCCTTCCTCTTCCCTGTCACTGCAGAAAGAGCTTTGTCCTCTGTATCCTTCCTTGTGGGACTCTTGGGGATCACAGGGCAGAGCAATGGGGGCACCTGTTGCATGCACCATGGAAGAACAGCCACAGGTCACTGGAGAGGTCACAGTAGGGAGGCTGATGATCATTCAGCACAGATCCACTCTTGGGCCCCTCCAGAACCTCCATGAGCTCACCACATGCCCCTCCATGCTGGAAAACAGCCCACTGAATCTCAAAGCAGACCTAAGTTCAGGTCTTGTTTTCATCCTTGCTCATGCAGCTGGAAACATTTTTGCAATAAACCCGTGGTTAAGATCTGTAGACCTATGCTGAAAACTGTCTGCTGGGAATGGATTAAAAATATTTAATGTGTCGGTGTCAGTGTACAAAGAGGTCACTAGTGTTACTAGTGTCTCCCAATTTATCCTTGTCCTCTTGAGATGATTTCTAGTTGATGCAACTGCAGTGAGTCAGAATTAAGTAGATACTTATTGCTCTCATGTGAAAATATGGCATATATAAATAAAATCTGGGAAGAATAAAACCTGGATATTGTTATTACTGTTAGTAATGACTAGGTTGATCTGCATGCCACTCAACTTATACATCCTGTGACCTGTAGTGACAGTTTTCCTATTTCTGAATGGGACATTTATTTCTGACCCTATTAAAATTGTCTGTGGGAGTAGAGACAAATTAAACTAGTGTCTTTCTATGTCCATGCTTTGGACATAGAGACCCTTTTTTTTATTATTTTAAAAAGATTTTTAAATTCGTTTTAATTAGTTACACATGACAGTAAAATGCATTTCTGGACTTTGATATATCATACATAGATGGTTATAATTTCTGAGTTTTCTGAGTGTACATGTTGCAGAATCACATTGGTCATGCAGTCACGATATACCCTCAGTAATAATGTCTGCTTCATTCCACTGTCTTTCCTATCCCCACATCCCTTCCCTCTGCCTACTCTAAGGGAACACTTTCTTCCCTAGTGACCCCTTGCCTTAGTGAACTAGCATCCACATATTGTTTTTATTTAATACTATCCCAGTAGACAAATTTTGAGACACCATGGTGGAGATTTTCATGGGTTTGAAGAAAGGCAATAAGGCAGAGCTGAAGGGGCACTTAATGCTGCAGCTTTCCACTGAGCCACAGAGTTTCACCTCCTTCCAGCCTCCAGTGCCCTTGACAATGGCTTTCTTCCATAAGAATGGAATCTTATATTAAATCACATTTTTTTTGAGTGATTCAATATTTATTGGGTTTCCAATTTCTTTTTGATGCTGCACATGTTGTGGAGATGGTGTTATAATCTGTGTTTCCCTTAAGCAGTGAACAGGGAGAGGAGGAGAGATTCGCACACTGTGCACACACTGGCAGGTGGGATGTGGGTCTGAAATGCTGCCTTCCAGACTCTAGTTCAGGTACCAGCTCTGCTGCTGCATCCAGAGGAAATAGATTCCCTACAGAAGTTGAAATTTCCTCAGGAGTCTTGAAGGACAAAGTATTGCTAGTTAGTGTTTAGCCTCATATTTATGATACATATTAAGATTGAGAAGGTTTAGGTGACATTGACTGTCCTCATAGTGACATAAATGTTGGTCATTAATAGTATATTTGTACATTGGAAACCATTTAACTATTCCTGGCCAACATATTACACAGGCACTCTTACTTGTGTGACCTGGTGAGAGGCAAAAGCATTTTGAAATGTTTGACATATTGATAAACTTTCCCATTAAATGGTGTCCTTTCTTCAGGTAACACTTTGCATCAGATAAAGACTTTGAAGAAGAGGAATGTACTTCACAGATGGAATTAATGTAACCTAGTACATTGCTGGGGCAATAAGTATGGTGTTGCAGACAGCTTAAATGAGCTTTGGGTACTTTTAAGGCAATTTTGTAAAGGAAACTTTATGGAAGATAATATTGACATGGAAACACCAACAGAAAATTATAACTTCTTACTTCATGACAGAAGATGTGTTTGGAGACAGATTTGCAAGAGAATGAAATCAGGCAGAGATACTAAGCCTCATGTTTTGTAGATAATGATTCAGTCTCTATCCAATGCTAGTCCTGAGACAAGTATTATTGAATTACTGGGCTTTAACAGATGTCGTGAGTATTATGACTATTATAATTTCCAACATTCAAAGAGCATGTTCTAAAAACCAGGAGGTTGACATTCAGTGGATTTCAATTCTGGTGTAGGAATATCTGAAGACTTCACATGCAGATATGCTGATTAAATTGGTGTTGGTCTGACATTGTGAAATATGGATTATCTAAAATATCCAAAAGTGTGTATATTAACAAATGAGACATAAGCACTAGGTATGCAGTTGGAAAGATTTAAAAATAAATTTTCAAACAACTATACAAGGTAGGTAATTATTTACAATTTGGCAATTCCCAAGAGTATTTACTATTTCCTTGACTGTTTATTATTATTTTTTCATTGTTTTACAATTTAATTACATTGAGAACTTACAATAAATGAACCTGTTTTCCTCATGTGGCTGACATAAAGGAATTTCAAGCCACTTAATCAGGAATGAACAGACAGTCCATGAAGAGGAAATGAAGTGGTTGCATGAAAGGCTGAGCTCTGGGGCTTTCTTTGGGTTAAATCTTAAAATTATAAACTTGATGTTTTGAGATCACAAATCCATGAAGCAGTTTTAGGAGGCCAGATGGAATAGAGAGTCAAAGAAAAGAAAAAGAGTGAAGAGTCATTTTACATAGCAGATATTTTATTGATATTATATGGGTTGATTCAAATAAGCCTGCATAAAATTTAACTCTTCAGAGGAGTTGATGTTACACCATGTGTCCTCCAAGAGCTCATGTGTAAGACAATGCAAGAAAAGTTATACGAGGCTTCACCTAATCAGTATATTAATTCCCTGATAGGAATTAACTGGGTGGTGACTGAAGGCAGATAGAGTGTGGCTGGAGGAGGTGAGTCCCGGGGGGCAGGCCTTTGGAGTTTCTATCTTGTTCTTGCTGACAAAACACTCTCTCCACTTTCTGGGTGACCCATTCCAGCTGCACACACTTCTGCCATGATGTTCCGCCTCACCTGAGGCAGAACTAGGGAATGGACTAGGCCATCGATGGACTATGACCGTGAGCCCCAAATAAACTTTTCCTCCTCTAAATTGTTCTTGTCAGGTCTTTTGGTCACAGAAATGAAAAACCTAACTAACAACTTCTTACAGCTTATGACTTTTATGACTCGAACAGGGCACACTATTGCCACATTTGTGGTCAGTGCTACTATTGATATTGTGCACTGAATCTTTCATACTTATTCAAATTTTAAGTTTACAATGACAAGGATGTTTATTTTATATTCTATCATTTTTAAAGAAAAAATACAAATCCACACAGGAGGCAAATGAGAAGTGGAAAGAATGATGAGACCCCTTGCAATAAAAGGGCACATGCTGCTCTCTGGTCAGGATCCCTCACCCTTGCTCTAGTATTCAGGAAAATCAGTCCTTGCACAATTGTAAAAATCATGTCAAAGAGCTTTGTCCAAAGGCCTAAAAATAAAATAAGGTATCAAACTGCTTCTTAATTTCCCTTAAAGGAAGGCCATTCCTCATTAACTATTTTTTCCTTAAACAATAAGACATATTTCATTGTGATCATGAATTTCTCTCCTTGGCTCCTGGATTTCAAACACTGCTCAGTTCAATATCTCTAAGGTGAGTATGGAAAGAGAGTTTGATCAGGGATAAAGGGAAATGAAAGAGTGTGCAGAGGCTGGGTGTTTCACTACTGAGCATTATTATTGAAGGTGCATAGACCTAAGTGTGAGCACCTTCCTTGTGCCTGCCTGAATCACAAGTATACAGAGTGATGGGTGCTTATTTTGTTATTTTCCTTTTCTCACCCTCATTGCTGTTTCAAAAGGTGTCCAAGCAAAAAAGACACACAAAATCTAACAGGTGTCTCTGAATTCCAACTCCTGAGCCTGTCCGAGGATCCAGACCTGCAGCCCGTCCTCTTTGGACTGTTCCTGTCCATGTACCTGGTCACAGTGCTTGGGAACCTGCTCATTATCCTGGCTGTCAGCTCTGACTCCCACCTCCACACCCCCATGTACTTCTTCCTCTCCAACCTGTCCTTGGCTGACATCGGCTTCATCTCCACCACGGTCCCAAAGATGCTCATGAACATCCAGACTCACAGCAGAGTCATCTCCTACGTGGGCTGCCTGACACAGATGTCTCTTTTTGCCATTTTTGTCTGTATGGATGACATGCTTCTGACTGTGATGGCCTATGACCGGTTTGTGGCCATTTGTCACCCTCTGCAGTATTCAGTTATTATGAGCCCTCGCCTCTGTGGCTTCTTGGTTTTGGTGTCTTTCTTGCTGAGTCTTTTGGACTCCCAGCTGCACAGTTTGATGATCTTAAAAATTACCAGCTTCAAGGATGTCAAAATTTCTAGTTTCTTCTGTGACCCTTCTCAACTTCTGAATCTTTCCTGCTTGAACACCTTCTCTGATAACATTGTGAAATATTTACTTGCTGCCATATATAGCCTTTTCCCCATCTCAGGGATCCTTTTCTCTTATTACAAAATTATTTCCTCCATTCTGAGGATCCCATCCTCAGGTGGGAAGTATAAAGCCTTCTCTACCTGTGGCTCTCACCTGGCAATTGTTTGCTTATTTTTTGGAACAGGCTCAGGAGTGTACCTTGGATCAGCTGTGTCACATTCTCCCAGAAATGGTGCGGTGGCCTCTGTGATGTACACTGTGGTCACCCCCATGCTGAATCCTTTCATCTACAGCCTGAGGAACAGGGACATTAAAAGGGTCCTGATGAGGCTGCAAGCAGGATGGTCTCATCTCACCCCTTGTGGTGTCTAGTTGCAATATGTTTTGGAAAATGCAGAAAAGCTAAATACACGGTTTTGTCAATATGCCCCTGTGTCTAATTTCTCACCAAGTTTTATAGTAGAATGGTTGGAACTCATGTTGGGAAAGGATGTTTGGAAGTTTTCATGTTGGAAACAAATTTTTAGTTTGGTGAGATAAAAAATATTGGAGATAGTTGATAGTGACTGTTTCACAACTCTGTCAATATTTAATGCCCCTGAGATATGCAATTGGCAATGGAATGGTAATTAATGATTCCAAGTATTTGTAACTTAAAATTTCCATAATGAAAGTGGACTTTTAAAAACCACTATGTTTAAAACACAATTAAAGAAATCAATAGTACAAATGGACTTTTTTTCCTATTTAAAAAATGCTTAAATGATATTAGCTGATGTTCATTTTTTACCCTTCTTCCTACCAAATCATTATTAGGACATCTTGGAGTCAGGTATAAATTACAGACCAAAGTCAGATGGTTATAATTAATATGGAAATGCTAAACTTGCAACTACTCAACTGAAATATTATTGAACTCAAGTTACTGTTTTCATATTTTTATAATTTTGCATTTTTATATATCCTTATTTAAATATATGATGTATATTTGAATGCAATGACCATCTCTCTTTCATTTCTGCTTCTCCAGAGCTTGTACCATGTTAGGCACAGAGGAAATAAAAAATAAAAATGCATTGAACACTAGCTGTGTGCACATGTCCTGGCCTTCCTTGCTCAGTGGGGTTTCAACTCCCTGGTGCTCTCCTGTCTGTACCTTCCTCCTGCTGAGGAATGTCCCACAGAGCCAGAGACTAGACTGAGCATCTCTTGTTTGGGTCTGTGTCATGGACACCAGAACCCCATACTTCCCTTAGAAGCATCTACAACCTTCAATTACTCAAGAACAATGGCAGGAATGTCCATGAACCTAGGAGAAGAAAGTAGAAACAGAGCTAAGTGACAGGAGACCCTTAGAGCTTTGCCTGAGACACATTGTACTTTCATATTATTCCAGTACAACAGTAGAATCCTTTGACAATTATTCTGAGTAGTGCATCTACTATTTTTTAATGAGTGAATGCTTAATTAAAAAAAATTAAAGACCAAAAATAGTCATTAAAATGTATACTTCAGATGGTTCAAGTAGTAATATCTTGTGATTTATACTTTAACCTAATAAAAATGGATCTTAAATGCTGGTGTAGCTATTAAAAACTCAGAAGTGAAAGAAGTAATTGAGTACACAAGGTTCTTCCCAATTTCGGCTAGGTCCAAAATCTTAAGTGATCTTCATTTTCTTTTCTTCATTTTCCTGCATTAATGTTGGGAAGTCCTTAGAGATGGCATAACATGGACCAATTAGTCTAATGTGAGCTCTGTGTACTGACCTTTCAAGGTCCTATATTAGTCCACAGTCAGCCTGTGCCTGCAGCCCTTCAGTGGATAGTTCCTATCCAGTGAGCTGTGTGGCTGTGTCTCCTGCTGTGGTTTTGCATCATCTGAAGCTCCCAGCTAACAGCATATTCCTGGGAATACTGGGCACAGAGATTGAGTCTTTGTTGGGCACCAGGTATGGGTGGGTCTTGGGATGTACACTTCTTTTTTAAAAAATATTTTTCAGTTGTAGATGAACACAATATCTTTATTTATTTTTTATGTGGTGCTGAGAATCGAACCCAGTGCCTCACACATGTGAGGCAGGCACTATACCACTGAGCTACAACCCCAGCCCAGCACGTGCACTTCTTTGTCATGAGCCAGCAGAGAACCAGCACAACCCAGTAAGTGCAGAGGGAGCCTTGGGATACAGGAAGGAACTATTGTTTCTGTATCACAAGGACAAACATCACTTTGAGTATCCAGATAGGTAATTCCAGCGTGTCAATTTTCATGTCTGTTGCTTGTGAATCTTATGATTTTATGTTAGGGAAGATATGATTTGCATCCCCCTCCCACTGGTTCTGTTTCCCATAAAAATATCACCCACAACAGCACAAAATGGGTTCTTTAAAAGGGTTCCCAAAGGTCTACAAAAGAACTATGGTGGTGGCGATATGATGATGAGAAGAATGAGAGAAGCTATAGCATCTTGATCGGAGGTGCAGGGCTTCCCAGGCTCAGGTGCTGAGCAACGTGGTCTATGCAGTCTGTTTCATTTCATGTATATCACCCTGCTCCAGTTATGCATGCCCAATTTATTATTCCTTTACAGTAATCAATGAAGAACATTATATTTATGCAACTTCCTCTTGTTTGTCAAGTAGGAAAGAGCGAAGCCTTGTGTGCACTGGGCTGTCTGGCCATGGACACAGGGCATCACAGGAGAATCCATGCAGGCTGTCCCATCAACAAGCCAAACAGCCCTTTCTCTTCCCTGTCACTGGAGAAAGAGAGCCTTGTCCTCGGTGCTCTTCCTTGTGGGATTTCTGGGGATCACAGGGGAGAACAGTGGGGGCGCCTGCTGCATGCACTATGGAGGAACAGCCACAGGGCACAGGAGAGGTCACAGTAGGGGAGGCTGATGATCATTCAGCACAGATGGTGCTTGGGCCCCTCCAGAACCTCCATGAGCTCACCACATGCCCCTCCATGCTGGAAAAGTGTCCTCTTAAAGGAAAACCTAATATTTAGTCTTGATATTATTCTCACAAACCTGGAATATTTTTAAATGTATACCCAAGGTGTAACTGTAGTTAAGACCTCATGACATAGGTAGAATCCTTTGTTGGGTGGGAAAGAAAAAAAACATGTTGTTGATGGGTCTCAGATTCTGTCAGTCCTCTGTGAAGTAGGACAGGTCACTAGTGTCTGGATTCAGAATTGTATCTGAATTGATTTCCCATTGATGCAACTGTGGTAAGGAATAAATAGGTACTAGCTGCTCTTTGGGTCAGAGTGTCTACATTATTTCCTGTACTGTTCTGTTTGCTGTTATCCAATTCAATCACAGTGAGAATTGAAAAGTAATGAACCCACGATTGGCTTAAGTGAGGAATTGGAATTCACGTTTCAGAAATGACCAGGCTGATCATGAAGTAGAAATGAGGTGGTTGGAAATGAGACCTGAGATTTGGGCCTGTCCTTGTGAGATAGTCCTATACTATGAAACTTTTGGGTTGAGATAACAAAACCATGAAGTGGTTTTCGTAAGCCAGATGGTATACAGAATTAAGAAAAAGAAAAGGAGCGAGGAGCCTTTTAATACAGCAAATATGTTAATGATATTATACAGCTTGATACAAATAAAACTGCATAAGATTAAAGTATTCAAAGTGTTTCTTATCACTTAATTTTTCAATAACATCTAATTGTGCCACAGTCGTGGTCAGTGTTACTATTGATTATATGCATTTACTCAACCATATTTATTGATATTTGGACTTTTCTAAAGACAAGGCTACTTATTTTATATTATCTGATCTTTGAACAGTAAATTTAAATCCACAGAAGAGGAAAATGAGGAAATCAAAGAATGATGGAACTCTTTGATGGTCTAATAGCCATTCTTTCTGACTGTGACTCATCACCCTCAGTTTATTTATCAGAGATTGGAGTTCAGATGGTGTCTTAGAAGGAATAAGTCAACAATATTATCTCAGTACTTAGAATTTAAAAAAAGGTAAATTGGACTGGTTCTTAATTAATTTTTATAAATATAGTTTTGTTCTCAATAGGAAAGCCATTATTTGTTCTCTATTTTCCCTCATACAGTAGACTATATTTTACTGTGATCATGAACATCTTCTTTCTAGACCTGAGTTTCTATCTTTGCTCAGTTCAATGTCTACAAATAGGTAGAAAAGAGGTGTGAAAAAAATTGTCACAACTTCTTAGAAGCAAACAAGGTAAATTGAACTGGTTTTTTAGTAACTTTTATGAAGATTATTTATTCTTCATAGGAAAATTATTACTTCTCCCCCACTTTTTTCTTAAACAGTAGACTATATTTTATTGTGATCATGAACTTCTTGTCTTTTCTCCTGGGTTTTTAACTTTGTTCAGTTCAATGTCTCCAAACAGGGTGTGGAAAGAGGAGTGAATGACGGAGAGAGCTACAGTGAGAGTGTGCAAGACTGTGTGTTTTACTACTGAGAACTATGCTGAGAGTGTGTGGATCTCTAGTGTGAGCAGCTTCCTAGTGAATACCTGAATTCAAATGGACAGAGTGAGGGGGGACTGATGATGTTTTGTTGTTGTTGTTGTTGTTTACTCTCTTTGCCTTTCCCAAAGGTGTCCAGAAACACAAAATGTAACGGGCATATCAGAATTCCATCTCCTGGGCCTCTCAGAGGATCCAGACCTGCAGTCCCTCCTCTTTGGACTGTTCCTGTGCATGTACCTACTCACAGTGCTTGGGAAACTGCTCATCATCCTGTTGGTCAGCTCTGACTCCCACCTCTACACCCCCATGTACTTCTTCCTCTCCAACCTGTCCTTGGCTGACATCGATTTCTCCTCCACCACGGTCCCAAAGATGCTCATGAACATCCAAACTCACAGCAGAGCCATCTCCTATGTGGGCTGCCTGACTCAGATCTCCCTTTTTATCTTTTTTGGATGTATGGATGATCTGTTTCTGACTGTGATGGCTTATGACAGGTTTGTGGCCATCTGTCATCCTCTGCATTATCTGGTCATTATGAGCACTCGACATTGTGGCCTCTTAAATTTGGCATCATTTTTGCTGAGTCTTTTGGACTCCCAGATGCACAGTTTCATGACCTTAAAAATTACCAGCTTCAAGGATGTGGAAATTTCTAATTTCTTCTGTGACCCTTCTCAAATTCTGAATCTCTCCTGTTCCGACACCTTCTCTGATAACATTGTCAAGTATTTTCTCGGAGCCTTCTATCGCCTTTTTCCCATCTCAGGGATCCTTTTCTCTTACTACAAAATTATTTCCTCCATTCTGAGGATCCCCTTCTTAGGTGGGAAGTACAAAGCCTTCTCCACCTGTGGGTCTCACCTGGCAGTTGTTGGCTTATTTTTAGGGACAGCCTCCGCAGTGTACCTTGGATCAGTTGCATCACATTCTCCCAGAAATGATGTGGTGGCTTCTGTGATGTACACTGTGGTCACCCCCATGCTGAACCCCTTCATCTGCAGTCTGAGGAACAGGGTCATTAAAAGTGCCCTGTGGAGGCTGTACAGCAAGTCACTCTGATCTCAGCAACTTTAGAGTCCAGTTGTAATATAAATTGCAAAAATTCTGTAAAGCTACACCTCCAGTTCTATTAATCTGCATTTTCAGTAATTATAAGGATTTTAATAATAATGGGTTTTTAGTGCAATGGGTGTAGCCAATGTTGGGAAGAAATGTTTAGGAATTCTTTATGTGGGAATAAAGTACCACTTTGGAAAAATAAAAGATTTTGATAATGATGATGAATATTTCATAAAAATACTGATGTGATTAATGCTGCTGTTGATCAATATACTTGGGAATGATGGAAATTATCATTTTAGTAACTTAATTTTACTGGAACAATAGTAATTGAAAAGTTAAAATGTTTTAAAATTTAAGTTAATATTATAGAACAGCCTCTTCATTAGTAGAGATGAATGACAAATACTCATTCATGTTCATTTTCTCCTCCTCTTCTTCATCATTAATATTAGGAATCCTTTTTAAGTATTGATTAAATTTTCTATTTTTAAATAAAAATAGGCAATTTTGGACTTTTGACCTTTGTTACCAGAAAGTAGGATAGTGTATTCATTTGGATATATATAGTTAAAATGAAAATGAATAGAGAGAAATAAAAATGAATTAGTATGGGTATAGCACTTCCTAATGATGCATGAATATCTATAATGATATAAGATGGTAAAGAATGTTACCAAAAGCAAGTTAATTTTCAAAAGGTTAACCAGGATTTGTACATATCAGAATTCAGGAGGATATAATGATTCAAGGCAGAATTAATGAAATTCAAATGAAAAGGCTTAATCTCAATATGAGTGCATGGGTTTTGCATAAAGAAGAGAAAATGAACATGATACTTCCAATTACACTGATTTTTAATAACTTTCTAAAATTTTTATTAAACCAAACTGGAAATTATTCAGTGGATATAGTTTTATATTTCAGACTTTTCTCTGATAACATTGCCAAGTATTTTCTTGGAGTCATATAGGGCCTTTCCCCATCTCAGGGATCCTTTTCTCTTATTATAAGATTGTTTCCTCCATTCTGAGGATCCCATCCTCAGGGGGGGGGGCACAAAGCCTTCTCCACCTGTGGCTCTCACCTGGCAGTTGTTGGCTTATTTTATGGGACAGCGTTTGGAGTGTACCTTGGGTCACCTTCATCACATTCTCCCAGGAAGGGCTCAGTGGCCTCAGTGATGTACAGTGTGGTCACCCCCATGCTGAACCCCTTCATCTACAGCCTGAGGAACAGGGACATTACAGTTGCTCTGAAGAAGCTGCACAGCAGAAATGTTTAGTGTTATCACATGTAGAAGCCACTTGCAATGTTTGCTCAAAAATGCATTAAAGCTAAATGTCCAGTCATGCTAATCTGCATTTTCAGTAATACTAATGGCTTTATTTCTCACATTTTTAGTGCAGTGACTCTAGCTAGTTTGGGAAGGTTTGTTTGGGAATTTTTTTACATTGGAACAAAGTATCACCTTGAAATAATGAAAAGTTTTAGAGTTGGTTGAAGGTGATTGTGTCATAGGCACATCCATGTGATTAAGGCTGCTATTCTACATAATTGAGAATGGTGAAAATATGACTTTTTAAAACTTCCATTTATTTTTTTTTGTAACAATAAGTATATGAGTGTAATAGCAATAGTGAACATTCTTAAATTTTGGAAGTCAATCAACAAACCTACACCCATATATTACAAAGTAATTCTCACTTGTGCAAAATAGGGCGACACATACAAATTTTTAATGGATTGTCACAAAAATAAACTTACCAGTTTAATTACTTCTCTCTCTGTATCTGTTAAAGCATTAAAAACAATTATTTGTCTTGCACAGATACACTGAAAAACACTATTCTACAACAAAGGAGTTTGTATCATTATCCTAGAATGTAATAAGGCATGTAAAAAACCTTCCTAATTTCTTTTTACCAGAATCAATGGATTTTTTTTAAGGAATGAAAGATATTTCTTCTCCTGTTTTTTTTTTCCTGAAAAGAACAAGCTTTATTTTACTGTGATGATGGATTAGTTTTTTCTAATTTCCATGTACTTCCAATATTCAGTAGAATGTCTCTAAACTAGGAGTGTATAGGTGGAGATAATACAGAAAAAAATAATTAAAGAGTACTAAGAAGATACAGATTGTCACAACTGTGAAATACTAAGGTATATGGAACAGAGGTGTGAATAAATTACGTTGAATATTAGAATTAACAACATAAAAAGAATTATGCTTCTTATTTGCTTCATTTCTTCCATCTTCTTTTTTTATTTCAAAGATGTCCAAGCAATGACCCAGACCTGCAACCCATCCTCTTTGGACTGTTTCTGTCCATGTACCTGGTCACGGTGCTTGGGAACCTGCTCATCATCCTGGCTGTCAGCTCTGACTCCCACCTCCACACCCCCATGTACTTCTTCCTCTCCAACCTGTCCTTGGCTGACATCTGTCTCATCTAACCATGGTCCCAAGATGATTGTGGACATCCTAGCTCATAAGAGAGCCACCCCCTATGTGGGCTGCTTGACACAGGTGTCTCTTTTTACCATTTGAAGTATGGATTATATGCTTCTAACTCTGATGGTTTATGTTCTGTTTGTGGCCATCTGTCACCCCTGAATCCTCATCTCTGTGGCCTGTTAGTTTTGGTATCATTTTGTTTGGCTTTTTGGAATACCAGTGGCACAATATGACTTTATTGCACTTTGCCTACTCCAAGGGTAGAGTAGAAATTGCTAATTTCTTCTGTGAACCTCTCAGCTTTTTATTCTTGTGTATTCTCACATCTTATCTAATAATATTGCCAGGTATTTTCTTGATACTATATATTGCCTTTTTCCCACCATAGACATCCTTTGCTCCTATTATAAAATAAGATGAGCTCCTCTATTCTGAGGAGCTCATAATCAGGTGAGAGGCACAAAGAATTCTCCATTTATGGGTCTCACTGGGCAATTGTTTGCTTATATTTAGGAAGAGGCAGTGGAGTGTACCTTGGATCAGCTGTCTCACATTCTCCCACGAAGAGTGCAGTGGCTTCAGTGATGTACACTGTGGTCACCCCCTGCTGAATCCCATCATCTACAACCTGAGGAACAGGGGCATTAAAGGTGCCCTGAGAAGGCTACACAGCAGGACCATATAATCTCAGCACCTTCAGAGTCCAGTTTCAATGTATGATTCAAAATGAAGCAAAGCTAAACATCCAGTTCTGTTAATATGACTTTCAGTATTAATGATCTATTTAATTCCTCACATGTTTTTAGTGCAATACCTGTAGCCAGTGTTGGCAAGGAATGTTTGGCAATCTTTATATTGTTAATAAACTGTCACTTTAAAATAATGAAAGATTTTAGAGATAAGGATGAGGTACATTTCATAAAAATATTTATGTGATACATGCTCCTGATCAATATATTTGGGAATGGAAAAATGATAAATTTTGTAAGTTAAATTTACCAAAATAATAGTAATATAAAACTAAAAGTTTTTTAAAAAATAAATTAAAAATTTATAGAAGAGAAGAGCCCCTTCATTAGTAGAGATGAACTGATTAAACACTTGGTGATGTTCATTTTCTACTCTTGTTCTTCATCCTTAGTATTAGGAAGCTCTTAGAGTTGCTGACATGTTCAACTACTTGGTAAATAGGAGCCCCATGCACTGAGATGCTAAGATCGTACTATAGTCAGAAACCAGCCTGTGCCTCCAGCCCTTCAGCTTGAGGACCCCAGTCCTGTGTATCTCCCTGCTGTGGATGTCTGTATCAGGAAGCTCCTAGCTGAGTCTGAGTGGATATCCTGAGGTTGATGTGGGGGCCACTGGGCCTCAGGGATTTGCGGGCTTTGGAACTGCCCTCCTTAGTCCTAAATCAGCAGAGCCCCAGTGTGAATCAGTAACTGCTGTGGAAGGCAAGGAAGGGTGGAGGAAGGACATTGCCTAGCATTATTTCTTCACCACCAGGAGGAGCATGCAGTTTGTCTACTCAGATGGGAGAACAAGGTGAAGACTATCAGTGATGGTACTGTGAGTTCATGTACCTGGTTGTGGTGAGCACAACAGAAGGCTCATGGAAAGCCCTGTTTTACTCCCACACACTGTCATCCACAAGAGAATAAAATGTGTGCTTAAAACTATGTAAAACTATGTCCTCAGCATTCCAAAAACACGAATGAAAGTGATGAGGATGAGGATCAGGATAAGATTAGCATCTAAACATTATGATCGTTTTTTGAGAGATCCCTGAGTACCACACTATGAGTTCTGCCTTATTTGTAGATAGTTTGAATTCCTTTGCAAAATATTCCCCAGGTAAAAGTGCCAGTTATTTCATTTTAGAGAATAAAGAGGACCACAGGTGTTTATGTAACTTTTAATATTGACTAGCTGAAAACACATTTGAAATGCACTACTGTGGTTTTGAGGCACATGGCACCTGGGCAGGCCAGTGCTGGCAGGTTGTCCCTTCCACAAGCACTCCTGTGTTGCACTTTCCTGTCATGTCAAGATTGGACCCTTTTCCTGGGCACTTCCCTTGGGATTTCTGGTAGATTCCAGGACACAGAAGGCGGTGGCATCAGGTGCTCCAATTCAGGAAGAACATCTGAGATGAGACAAAGATCTTGGGTCAAGTGGTCTCA